>NC_058368.1:185989092-188495342 GCF_018350175.1 Felis catus | reverse complement strand
AGGATCCTGGGAGAGTCAATACAATGACCTCTGATAACCTCAGATTTAGGGATGTTTTATTAAAAAGAATATAAGAAGGGAAAGCTTTCATTATAGTAGAATCCGAATTAATAGATGTAGAAAGAATGATGAAAATAGAAAATCGCCATCAGGCAAAGCTATTGTTGTGGCAAGTATCATCAGTGTATGCTAAAGTCAGTGGGTAAAAGTATGACGGGGATATTAACATACTCTGAGTATCTCTCCACCAGATACATTAATTCTAAAGGAAAAAAATAGAAGATATCCTGTGCGAAAACCTGGTAGACATCACCTAAGCCAAGTGCTCAAGCTTGACATCACCAGCCCTGAGATACTTTGACTCCATGCACCTCCTGATGGAACCCACTGAGAACAGGAAGATGTCACTTGTGTGGGGTTCTTGACAAACATGCAGAACCCAAGTTTAATCATGAGGAAACAATAAGCAAATCCAAATTGAGGGACATTTTACAAAATAACTGATCACTGCTTTTCAAAAATGTCAAGATAACAAATGACTAACAAAGACCCAAGAAACTATCTTCGATTTGAGGTAATTACAGGGACATGAAATTTAATGCAATGTTCATCCTGGATTGGATCCTGGGCCAAAAAAGGACATTGGTGGGACAATTGGCAAAAATGAGGTCTGTGCATTAGCTAATGGTATTGTATCAACATTAATTTTCTGATTTAGATACTACTAAGATTATGGATGATATTCATATTAGGGGAAGCTCAGTAATAGTTATAAGAGAGCTCTTTTACTATGTTTGCAATTTTTTCTATGTCTGAAATGAATTCAAAATAAAAACTTAAAAACAAAGATAGATGTATTTACTTGGTAAACTATGCTGAACTGAGCATAGGAGTGATGATAGTAGTAATAATACTGTATATTATTATTATTATTACATAATATTGTATATACACTGTATATATTATTATATATATAATACTGTATATTAACCTACTGGTATAGGTTGGACTGTGTCCCTCCCCCAGTTCACACGTTGAAGTTCTAACACCCTCAGAGTATCACCTTACTTAGAAATAGGGTCATTGTAGATGTAATTAAGATGGGGTCATACTGAAGGAGGGTGGCCTCTTAATCCAGTGTCTTTACAAAAAGGGGAAGTTGGGACCCAGGCTGGCGCCCAGGGAGAATGCTAGGGGAAGATTAAGGCAGAGATTGGGGTAGTGCAGCAGAAGCCAAGGATCACCAAAGGTAGCCAGCATACCACAAGGAGCCAGGAGGGAGGCATAGATTCACCCTCACAGCTTGCATGCTGATAGCTTGATCTTGGACTTCCAGTCTCTAGAACTGTGAGACAATAAAAATCTGTTGTTTAAGCCACCTGGTTTGTGGTACATTGTTAACTGGCCCTAGCAAACAAATACACTAGCAAACAAATAACTAGCTAACAATTTTCCAGGCTCTATTTTGAGATCTTCGCATGCATTATTTCATTTCATCTTCACTCTGCCCTTTGCAGGAACTGCTATCATTGCTTCCAACTGGTAGCCTGGAGAACTGATGCATATAGTGGTAAGGAACTACAGCTAGTACATGGCTGAGTAGGTGAAAACCTCTCCAGTGTGACGTGGGCATATTCCTAATGACTGCACATACTTTTTTTTTTTTTTTTTTTACGTTTTTTATTTATTTATTTTGAGAGAGAGAGAGAGCACAAGCTAGGGAGGGGCAGAGGAGGGAGAGGCAGGATCCCAAGCAGGCTCTGCACCATCAGCACAGAGCCTGATGTGAGGCTTGCCCTCACAAACTGTGAGATCATGACCTGAGCCGACTGCGCCACTCAGGCACCCTTTGACTGCCCATACTTCTTACTGCTCCTGGTTTTTAATCCCGAAGGTTTCTTATGGGGTGCAAAATGGTTGCCTTTGGTTAGTTTCTTTCTACACCTCATATATAAATTCCAGAGATGAAAAATAGTAAAGTACACATGTGGATACCACCCGTTTTTCTACAATCACCCCAGCATGATTAAATCAAATGCTTATTTGGAAACCCTGAACATCCAACATCTTAGTCCTCCCAAGAAAGTTGCATTAGTCATCCAAGGAGAGATTCCATTTTGGAAGTGAGCAAATAATTTAAGTGAATACTGGAATTAAACTCAGCCATTCAAATCATGGGGCACTGCATCCTAGGGCAGTGGAACTACTTAGGAAAAGGGGAGAGTAAAGGTGTCTTCCATTTGATGGCAAATAACCAGGGAGAATTGCCCACTGGGGTTCATTTGTTTGCCTTCTTGAGTCATTCCTTACTCAATTAACCTCTATTGAACACCACTGGGCTTCCTGGTACTAGCTCAGCCAGCATGACTTGAAGAAGACAGTCTCAGATTTTATTCAGGGTTGTTCCCAAGGCAAAAAGGTGGAAGTGAAAGCTCTTGAAGGCACATTCCCATTTCCCAATTCTTAACCCCTCTCCTCAAAGGCATTGTCTTCTGAATGACTGAAGGGAATTTTCTTGCATATAACAGTGATCCCCAGCTCTCTATCTCTAGCTCAAATTTCACACATGGGCTCTGAACCCATATATCCAAGGCTTATTGGATATTACCATTGGTTGTCCCATGTATATGTCCACTGATATAAGGGGAGCTCATCGTCTTTAGTCCCTCATCTTTGTTCCTTCCACACTCAACCCTGCTTCTCTCTCAGTGAATAAGGTGATCAAATCAGAAATCTCGAAGTTCTATGTAAGTAGGGCTATGTCTCTTTTTGCCTGTTTTTTAGGCAACATCCTGTGACTCCCTCAGTCCTTGGACCACGTACTGTGGAAGGTTCTAACAAAGGTGTATTGAATGAATGAATAAATGAATGGGCTTTATTCTTGATTCTTTTCTCTTACCACTCATGTCCAATGAATAGGTCCAGTCAATTCTCTCCTTCATTTCTTTCAAAGTAATCTTCCAATCTTCATCCCTACTAGCATTTTTCCTGTCCAATCTGTTATAATCTCTCACCTGGACCACTACTGTGACCTTTACCTTGCCTACTTGCCTTCTCTCCCTGTCTATTCTTCACATAGCAACTTGAACGATCCAGAAAAAATGAAAATCTGACTCCATCACTTTTCTGCTTTCAATCCTTCGATGACTTTCTGTTGCCATCATGGTGAAGCCCAAGCTTGACACTTGAGGACCCTCTTACTTTGGTTTACTTTAGTAGGATTTAGTTCCTACTTATTCCCTTATTCCCCATTCTTATTTCTTTTTTTTTTTAACTTTTTTTTTTAACGTTTATTTATTTTTTTGAGACAGAGCATGAACGGAGGAGGGTCAGAGAGAGGGAGACACAGAATCTGAAACAGGCTTCAGGCTCTGAGCTGTCAGCACAGAGCCCGACGTGGGGCTCGAACTCACGGACCGCGAGATCATGACCTGAGCTGAAGTCGGCCACTTAACCGACTGAGCCACCCAGGCGCCCCCCCCCCATTCTTATTTCTTATCTTTTTATCTTACTCCTTTCCTTTTGTTCCTCACACTATGCTTCAGTTCAAAGGAGCTTTCTGGTTTCCAACATGTCTTTCTTTCAGATTTGTGCTCATGTTATTCCTTTTACCTGGTAATTCTTCTTAATTCGTAAAGTCACAGCATGTGATATATTCTAATTTGGGATCTGTTTTAGTTTTGACTGCTGCTGCAACAAATTACCATATATTTAGCTGCCTACAGCAATACCCATTTATTATCTTGCAGACCTAAAGGTCAGAGGTCCAGGTGGGCCTGGATGCGTTCTCTGCTTAGTGCTTCACCAAGGCAGGGCTGTGTTCCCTTCTGGAAACTCTGGGGAACAATCTGTTTCCAAACTCGTTCAGGTTCTTGCAGAATTCAGCTCTTTGTGGCTATAGGAATGAGGTCCAAATTTCTCTGAAACGTTGCTCCTTCGTATTCAAGCCAGCAACAGCTTGAAGGTCAAATCCTTCCCATGCTTCATACATCTGTGACTTCTCCCTCTACTGTATTTTACTTTTAAGGGCTCATGTGATTACACTCGTTCCACCTGGATCATCTGGGATGATCTCATCATATTCACAAGTTCTGAGGACTAGGCATGGACATCTTGGGGGAGGGGTGTATAATTTTGCCTACCACAGATGCCCGCCTTCAAAGCTAGGTTCTGGGTCATCCTTTGCAGTCCTGTAGCATGCACTGTTAGTTGCCTAAACAGTAACCATTTCCCACTCAGCTCCTCCCTTGCTGTCAGGGCCTGCCTCCCACTTTAGAGAGAGAAATTGTGAGGTTCTTGCTTTCCCATCCTCCTGGTAGGTAAGGCATGAGCATATCTGCCAAGGGCTCTGGAAAGACTGTCTTCTCTGATTAAAAACAAACTTTAGGGGCGCCTGGGTGGCTCAGTTGTTTAAACATCCAACTTTGGCTCAGGTCATGATCTCATGGTTCATGGATTCGAGCCCTGCATCAGGCTGTGCTGACAGTTCAGAGCCTGCTTCAGATTCTGTGTCTCCCTCTCTCTCTGCTCTTCTCCTGCTTGCTCTCTCTCTCTCTCTCTCTCTCTCTCAAAAATAAATAAACATTAAAAAAATTTTTTAAAAACCCTCTAAATTTTAGAAGAGAACTGCCTTTCCAGTCCTCAGGCATGGTGACATGAGGATATGATGGCTGCAGCAGCCATCTTGAAGGGCAAATACCAGGACAAAAGCTTGCACACTGAAGCTAGTGGAGAAGAAAGTTGAAAAGAGTCTGAGTTCTTGATGATGTCATCAAATTGCCCAGTTACATCCTGCCATACCTTACCTCCAGACTTCTTGTAGGTGCCCTCACAGCTCCTTATTGCTCAAGTCACTTGTTAATGAGGTCTCCCTTACCTGCAGCCTGAAGCATCTGTGAAGGCAAATCCCCATAGATAACTCCACAGTTTTCCTTACCTGTGCTAACACTCAACCACACTGTACTCTTATTGTCTGTGCTGTTGTCTTCAGCCCTCTTGAGGCTGTAAGATCTTGGAGGCACTATACCTGCCCACCTTGCTCATGTATTCTTCTCTGCACTTGTGGGCCTGGCACAGTAAACACCGAGTCATTATTTGCTGAATGAATGAATGAATGAATGAAAGCCTTCCCTCCCCTTCAACTTCCTTTATTCCAAGCACCTACCACTCTCACCATGACCATCGTTGCCATGTGTGTTTGGGCAGGTTGTGTCCTGCACAAGGGTCCCTGGTTGAGGGGTCAAGAGGGAGCAGAAATCTAGCCTGCTCCCCACTCAGTAAGTCACGTACCCTGGTATGGGGCTGTGCCTGCCCAGAAGAAGAGATACCTTTTTCTTATTTGCATCAAGGTGCTTTAGGGCTGGTAGCAGTGTTGTGGCAGCCCAAATTATGACTTCCTTTGTCTTGTAGGGTGCGTGTCCTTGCCGGTTCTTTTCTACTCTCCCTGGAGTAAAGCAGAGGATGCGTTAAGGTTTCAGACACCACATTCCAAGGAGCTGGGAAACTATTTTAAGAAGCTAATTAGCATGCAAGTGTTTGTGGGAACCCCTAGGTTTTCAGGTGCTGCTGCTCACTAGGGATAGGCTGCTCAGTTTAATAGCAATCTTCTGGGAATTATTACTTAACATGTCAGGAACAGCCAAAACGGGAGTCAGGAGACTCAGGTTCAAGTTTGAGCCTTGGCAAGAATCAGGCTCTGGGTGTTTGGGCAAGGCACCAAACTTCTCTGGCCTTCAATTTCTTCATCTTATAAAATGAGAGGTTTTCAAACTGGGCTCTGAAGAATTTGGGGGTGTCGAGGTGGGGCCCCAGGGCTATAGGGGTGAGTAGGGAGGGTGGCTGGGCTGAGTGGGTGGGAGGCTTCAGGCAGAGAAGTTCTGCTTTTGTCTGCTTTACATACAGGACTTTATAAAAAATTAATTTTTAATCATGCAGGAAATATGATAATGCATTCTTCTTGTAAAGAATTAGAGCATTGCTGATAAAACTAAAGTCCCTTTGGCCACCATCCTCCCAGGTGCCTGTGTATAGTGGGACTTCATTTAGGAATTCCACTTGAGCAAAGGGATTCTGGCTCAAACAAGTTGGGAGACCATTGGTCTGGTTAGCCTCTAAGGCACCCAAAAGTGCAAACAGAGGGATTTCAGAGAAAGGGGTCAACCATGGCTACAGAATGTTTCGTAAGGCAGAGCAGAGACCCATGCAGTAGTTGCTGGCATGGAGTACCGCTCTGTATGCTGTGATCCGGGGGAGATGTCACTGCTCTGTGCTGGCAGGAGAGGGCTGGTGGGTGGGAGGACACAGATTTCTGAGTCAGGACTGAAAGCTTATGTACATGTCCCAAACCTGCCCTCATCTACATGGGGAGGGAAGAAGAGGAGGAATTAGGACTGCTTCCCCTTTTGGGCTTGACTTTATGAAAACAGAAACTGCAACTGGCCTTGGAGGTATACTTGCTAGGTGCTGGGTGCTGTGGAACTGGTTTCCTTAAATTCTCACAACATCCCCAGGAGGTGATGGCACAGCCAGCGTACTTGTTTTAGAGGTGAGGAAACTGAGGCACAGAGAGATTAAGGAATTGCCCCAGGGCACAAAGCTGGTAAGTGGGGAGCAGGGATTTGAACCCAGGTCTTCTTGCTTCAGAGCCAGGTGCACACACACTCTGTGCCTCGGATCCTCCCAGGCACCGGGGCCCCCACTCCACCAGTGTTTGGTGTGCGCGTGTTGGATGATGGTGTGGGAAGGAAGAAGCCCACTGGACACTATGATTTGTCCCCTAACTTTCCCTCTCCTCCAAAGTGACCCCCCAGGGTCACTGACACAACACTCAGCTCTCTAGAACCCCCTATGCTGGGGTTAGCAATGGTCTTTTTGCAAAGTGCCAAGGAAGACCCCTGGTCAGCTGGGGCGATGGGCAGGGGAGAGGCGGTTTGTGTTCTTTTCGAAAGGAGGCAGGGGAGATTAGCGAGCATCTGCAGAGCCCTGAAGCGGGTCACACACTGGCCTGCACTAGGAGGAGGGGCTGCGCACAACCGCGGAGGCCGGCTGCCAGGACGCCCCGCGCCTCGCGCCTCGGAACCCAGGCCTGCGTGAAGGTAAATGCAAATCCGCTCCGCCAAGCGCGCTTCCTGCAGGAGGAGGGTGTTCAGTATGCGCGCCTGGTTTCCTCTGCCCTCAGTTAGAATGCTGATTTTATTTTTGCATTTTATGAGCCTGAGAAAGGGAATTCATTTCCTTGGTTATAATATGGCCCTCTGGAGAAAGTCTTGTCCAAATACAGTCTGCTCGCAAATGCTGTGTTAGAAGAGGGGCCATACTGAAATGAAAAGGAAAGAGATGATTAAAATCGGATTTATGGGTAAGGTGAATTGGCAGGTTTATGCCAAATTATTGCATCCAGGAAGGTTAAAGGGAATGAAAAGGATCTTCCCTGGAGCTGAAAACCTTTGTAAAAAGAAATATTTAGGGTGTGCATACCCTTAACCCAGCCTGGCTATATTTTAATATATGTATTCCCCATGTTTGCCCCTTTCAGACTGTCCAATCCCTAGAGGCAGGAATTGGGTTCGGTGCATCTTGGTACCCCCCAGATGGGGATGTTCTTACAATTGTATTTATAAGAAAGGGTTTCTGCCCTGAGGAGCTTGACTGATCTCTTCATTGGCTCATTAATGCATCCTTCATCCTGACCCACTTCTAAGAAACATCACGACCTCCTAACAACAATCTCTCCATTTCCCTACACCCACAAAGACATAGCGGCCCGAATTATTCTTTTTTTAAGGTATAGGTAATATAATAAGAATATTAACAATCAGCCTTTATTGAGTACTTATTATGGATCTGGTATTTTTATAAGCACTTTCTAAGTGTTATTCCATTAATCCTAACAACCACTCTGTGAAGTGGGTACTCTTATTATCCCATTCTACAGATGAGAAAAGTGAGGCTTGAAAAGGTGAAGTAACTTGCCCAAGATCACAGAGCTCTTGGGTAGAAATAGCTACCATTTATTGAGTGTTTACTGTGGGCCAGGCACTGTGCTAACCCCATTAAACTGATCATCTCATTTTATAGAGCTCTTAACCCTCAAGAGGTGACCTTCGGTGCTTAGAATTTCAAGCATTTCATCCTTTGGAGACTGGAAACAGTGAGAGAGCAAGGTCTTGTTTAGCCTTGTATCCAGAAAGTTGACGATGGTGCCAGGGACAGAGCAGTAACTGTTGAGTGAATGAAGGAACAGCAGAGGTGTCTCTCCCATGGAAGCTGCTTGCCAACCCCTCCCCGCCCCCCACCCCCGGTGCGTCCTGCTCAGGCTCCAGCTGCCCTTGGAACAAGCTTCCTGACCCTGGTTATCTCTCTTCAGGCAGACAGGGCATCACCAGGACCCCACTTGGCATCATTGGATGTGGCTCCAGGGTGTCCCTAGGGACATGCCAGCTGTGAGGGGCAGACCTGGTGTTCTGACCCATTTCCTCCCAGTAGTTGATGCCAGTGAATTGGACACCCAAAGATGGTTATAATGGTACATTTTATCTTATGTGTATTTTACCACGGTTAAAAAATACACACACATATGGGTCTATCTTTCTAATACAAGAAGTCTGGGGTAAGTGGTTAGAGGGGTTGGTTCAGCTTTTTGATTTTGCTTGAGTCCCAAAGTCGATGTAGCTTTACAGTCCCATCATGGTGGCTTCCATTCTGGTTGCAGGGTTTTCTCTGAGACTTCTTTAAAAAAAAGTTTTTTTTTAAATGTTGATTTACATTTGAGAGAGAGAGTGATTTACACTCACACAGAGCGCGAGTGGCGGAGGGACAGAGAGACGAGACAGAATCTGAAGCAGGCTCCAGGCTCTGAGCTGTCAGCACAGAGCCCGACGTGGGCCTGAACTCACGAGCCATGAGATCATGATCCGAGCCAAAGTCAGATGCTCAACTAACTGAGCCACCCAGGTGCCCCATTCTCTGAAACTTCTTAAATGTCATCTGCTCAAGAGAGGAAGGAGGGCAAGAGTGATTGGCTATGGTTCTCTTTTCTCAGGAGAACACAGGCAGAATTTTCTCATATCTCATGAGCTGGAACAAGGTCTCATGGCTTTGCTGGGCAGCCAGGGTGACTAGAAAAGTGTCCCAATCTTTGGGGCTCTTAGCTTCCCAATCTTAGAGCTCAGGAAGGTCACTGGGAGGGAAAGAAGTTGAGAGTGACTACTGATGGGACAAGCAGCAGGTTGTGTCCAGTGTTCTGCTGAAGGTCACATGGTCATGTAGCAGGGCTGACCAGGCCCAGGGCCCAGTCTCCTGGTTCCCGGTCCTGAGCTCTTTAGGTAGAACATTTGATATGTTTGTAGCGGCTAGATTCCCCATAAAAAAGGATTGTCCTGGAGAATGTCCTTCCAAGATAAAAACTCTTCATTGAAATTCAACTTAATTGGATGCTAAGAGGTCATGTCAGGAAAGCACTGGGCATGCTGGGAGAGGGAACATCTGAGCTCTGCCCCAGGCTGGCCGGAAGTTTTGGGAAAGGTCTCCTGGTGTCTGTACTTATAAGTATGATTAATTATTTTTTCTTGGTTAGTGTTGTTCATTAAATGCCCATTAAGTGTTTTTTTGTATCTCTAGATGAAAGACCCTGTAGGAGGACAAATAGTTATTAACCAACCACGTGCTATCCAGTATGGGCTCGTAATTCAAGATGATAGGTTTCAAATGTTGGCTGAGAATGATAGAATCTTTCCACCATTCCTCCAGGTCAGAAGCAGAGTAGAATAAGGGCTCCAGGAGACACTTAAAATAAGGACACTTAAAGCATCCCTATTATAATTACCTTGCCATTGCAAGGAAGCCCAGACATGTACATTTGGCTATTGAAGGTAGTAGAGACTGTACTCCTTCTCTCTGATCCCACCACTTGCTCTTTCCATGGGAGGCACCAAAGAGAAACTGGGAGGCTCTGCCCTTTCTTTGACTTCCCCTTCTCTATTGAGCCTTCCTGGGTGACTCTAGGTTACACTGATTCTTCTCCTTTGTTCTTACCCCAGGGCACCATATATACTGAACATTTTAGCATTTAGTGCTATTGAAGTTAACTTTTCATCGCTGCCTTCTAAGCTGTGCCAGGAATGGGCACTGTTTGGGGAAGGCAACCCAAGGTTGTCTGGATCTCCTCAACCCAAGGTTTTAGCACACATCCAGACATGTGACAAATCCTCTGCAAACACCAGGTCTGGACCTATGGGCTGGGATGCTCATGACTCTACCAGGTTGGTGCTTTATTTCATGACAGTTTGGGAGCAAGTAGAGTTGATTCCAGGATAGAAGGCGAAAGAAGCAAGAACATCCAACCCCTGAAGAGGGCATAATGCAGTTCAGTGCCCTTGCAGAGTTCCCCGTGGTCAGACCGCAGGGACATTCCCTGAGCTCAGCAAGACACCGACTTTGGGAGTCCTATAAAGGGAAAGGGCAACTCTGCAAAACTGGAAGTGAAATTGCTTCAAAGAAGGGCAATTCTTAAATGGCAGGGGAAAAGTAATGCAATCCTGGTAAATGCGGGAACAGGATACTTGAGTCAGCTGAGAAAGCCCAAAATATTATTGCAAAGAAGAATTATATTTTTATTAGTTCACTGTCAGAAATAAGTAAACAGAAAACAAATGAAATCACTTTACAGAAAGCACATTCATTACTTAAAAGTAGCACCTTAGTGATTGGCACTGTCCGGTCATATCCACCAGTCAGGTTCACTCATGCTGATGAGTAAGCAATTCTTGATTGTTTTCTTTGCAACTCTGTGTTGTCTTGCATGGCTATTAAAAAGCAGCTGGCAATTTTGACAATTTTGTTTGCTTGGCCGTACTATACTTGTTCTCCCTCTTGGATCCTAAGACCTTTTTACTTTCCAGACACTTCCAATGTCTCTGGGTCACTCTCCGATGTCTTACAGATAGATGGAGGTGGGGACTGCCAGGGTAGCTGAAGCTGAATTTCAATTTCAGTTATTTTTTTAGTCCTTTCTAAATTCAGGCATCCAACTGCCTCCCCCCCAAAAAAACTCACCACCAACAACAAAAATAAAACAACTGAACTTGCTTAGAAGTGCAGGTGGTCCTGAATTGCTTTAGCAACACCACCTCAAGGAAATCTTCACGGACACAGGAGCTAACATCTCGGTCACCAGAACCTTTTCAAATGGATTCATGTCTCCGTGCTTCTGTTTAACTGTGTTCCCATCCATCACAAACATATTATTGGTGCTGGCATCAGAATACTGTGTTCTCACTGGTTGTCATAAAACTGATGCACTTGTAGTCTTGTTTGAAAAGTTGTCAGTATAAATAACACATAAATTCACATTTTGCATAATAGGGCCTATTCCTTACAGATCAGGTCCTGAGAGTATGAAACATACAATACATCTTGACACAGAAGTGTTCAATAACAATAAATTAATAAATACATAAATTACTTAAATATTTAAATAGCATTAAGGTCGGTGGCAACCTGCTAGCTAGAAAATCTATAAATAAAGTAGCTAATTGCTTCAGTGGGCATTTGGCATTTCAATGTAAAACTACTACAAAAACATTATAATGATCCTTTGCAAAAAGCAAATTAGGTAGAAAATAACTTTTGGGGCCTATTCCATTGTCTCTTTAAAAACTTCTGCATAATATCTTCCACTTTTCCTCCAAGGTTTCATCCTGGGATTGGAACCTGAAAAAGAATACCAACAGTCTATGTGAATTAGAAATGTGGCAGCAAACCCTTCTTATTTCGCACAACATATTATTGGGGCAATGAGGTTTTAGGGATTCCATGTTAGAAGGGCCCAGCCTGCCCGTATGTGGTCTAGGATATGGCTGCTTTCAGTGTCCCCCCCAGGGTGCCTAGGAGAAGGTTCTAAGTCCTGAAAACAGCTTGCAAGCCATTTTTGCTCTGACCCTTAGAGCAACAGGACCTATGTATGTTTTCTTTACTGCAGTATCTCTGTACCCAGCACAGTGCCTGGAACAATATGGGCATCAAATATCTGTTAATGAACAAATGTATGTTTCTGACTCTAGTGACTATGTGCCGGGCACCCTGTCTCCCCTTTCTTCTCCTGCACTGCCCCCCACCAAAGCCCTGCACCTGGGTCCACTGAGTGTTTAGGTACGGGCTGGGCTTTGTGGGCCTGCTCACCTAACTGCAGGACACGGATGCCCAGTTGCTCCAGGATGAGCTATAGTAGCGGTCTCTGGCTTGCACGCGGATCTTGGCATCCTTGTGGCACACGACCTTGGCTGAGGTCTTGTCCACGGAGAGTCTGTCTTTCTGCAAAGGAGAGGGATGTCTTTAGCAATGCAGTCACAAGATGGGCTGGGCCTATTTTTGCAACGCTTGGTCTCTCAAAACAAGTACACCTGGGTTTAAGGGCTCCACAGTTGCAATAAACAGTGGAGTTGTATAGAACTTGCGCCACCTACTGATAGAAGCTCTAAACACATTTTCTACCTCAGCCCAGAGGGAGGAATGGTTCCGTCCAGCTCACATCTTTCTAGCACAGCTACCTTGCCTGAAGGCCCAATGCACACTCAGTCTGTACTGGGCGATGGTGGGACTAGGGCAGATTTGCTATAGCTGCCCCCTGGATATTCCTAAATAGTATATCCTGATCCTTTTATCAGAAAACGTGCTGAAATCCAGGCATTGTTTACTTTTATTTGTGTAATCACAGGAAAATGCTTTAGGCTCTGTGTCTGAGTTTCGTCATTTATAAAAGAGGGATAATAATCATTCCTACCTCAAGACGTGTAAAAGTTAAAGGTAATCATCATGTAAAACTCTTAGTGAAGTCTTTCATCAGGTAGAAAGTATTCAGTAGATATTTATCTATTGACGATATAAATCTTATGTAGGGAAGATACATATGAAGTTTTTAAATAATATTTAGGTAAAATTCACCCAGAATAGCCCTTCCCTCCTACAAAACATAATGTTCAGGGAGTGACTAAATGACTGAATTCCTTCTAAATGCTAAATACTATCCTGAATAAGGCCTTTATCCAGTGATTTCTAAAACCGGGGTCAAAGCAGTGTTGGGCTTTATAAAAGTGCATCTTGGACCTGGGAACTATGATGCCAAGGCAAGAAGTTTGAAAGCCATTGTCATAGCCTGTGTGAACACTAACATTCTGTTCAATAAGATAATTTCACCATCTGTGGAACAGCTGGGAATTATCCATTTTGGGTGAGACATAGCATGAATGTTCTATCATTCATTACACTTGCTAAATTCAAGCAATAATTTTAGGTGCCTCGAGCCCAGATTTCTTATACGGGGATCAATTCTGAGTGCAAGAATTAATGACGAACCATACTGGAGGCAATAGTAGTGTGGTTCGGTGCAGGCCATTTGCGTCCCCTAGACTGAATTCCGTGGTTCTGATCCTTCCTCTTTCCTAGATGAGTAACTTTGAGCAAGTCATTTAACCTCTCTGAGCTTCCATGACTCCACGAGTGAAGTGGTGATAATACTACCTGCCTTTGCAGGGTTACCTTAAGGATTCAGTGAGATATGCATGTGAAACCCTCAGCGCAGTCTCAGGCACTTAGAAAGTGCTAGATAAATGTTAGTTACTGGTATCCTCATCCCCTGGATGTGCATAAAACTGAATACACGGAGCCTGGATCACATCTTACCTTTTCTCTGTTGTTCTTGCCCTGGACCTGTACGCCAAATGTTAAGGAGAAGTAGGAATGTGGGGTGCTCCAGGTGTCAGGGTATTCCCAGCTCACTTCCACATGCCGAGAATTTTTTAATGGCTTCAGTTGCAGGTTCTTGGGTGGGTCCGGTTTGACTGTGGAAGAATCCAAAGAAACGCCCTTTATTTTCCTAATGGGGCTCTTTGGTGTATGGTGTATGGTGTTTGGCTTCTGAACCGACTTTCACCTTTGACCAGTTGTGAGTCCATAGGTAGTTACTTCACTTCTCTGGGCACCTGTTGGCAGACATGAGGCACCCCTGCTGCTGGTGCCTGTGGAAGGCGGCCACAGCCTCTGTGGCTGACCCCTAGAGAGGCTCAGAATCCTCACCACTGCACAATCAGATGAGCCATAGCAGTGGAACCACCTCTGCATAGTGCTCAGAAGAAATTTTGTAGAGACAAGACTCATATCTGGGCTACGTGGTGAAGGACCACCCTCTCTGTGGTC
Source organism: Felis catus (assembly GCF_018350175.1). Lineage (NCBI taxonomy): Eukaryota > Metazoa > Chordata > Mammalia > Carnivora > Felidae > Felis > Felis catus. The sequence goes on along the minus strand of NC_058368.1, from coordinate 188,481,152 downwards.
AATATGCCTCTTTGCACTGAACTTGGAGCTGAGTGGAGCCCCTTGCTGGGGATGAGATGAGAGAATTTCCACTTAGTGCTCTTTCTGTTGTCTTTTCATGGCAGCTGGCACTGACTCGTCTTGCAGCAGTTATCAAATTGTCTCTATGCTCATTCATTCATTCAATAAATGATGACTGAGCACCCGTCACGTGCCAGTCACTAACTAGACTGTGCACAGAGGATACAGTAGCAAGTATCACGGAAGACTCTAGACCCTTGTCTAGACAAGGGCAGAGGAGACATTCTATGGGATGTCCAAATCCCAAAGACCATGGTTCCTGGTAGATGTTTTTCAAATATTCTTCTATTATTAACATAACTGACATTTTTCTTTTTTCCTTTAGAACTCAGCTAAATGTCACCTCCGAGAGACCTTCCCTGGCCATCCTATGTAAATGCAAACCTTTCCCTACCCGCCAAGGGCAGTCTCTCCACAAATACTAGAGTGAGTTCTGTGGTTTTATACATTTTACTTCATGATGAAAATTCAGTGGATAAATGGCAAAGGAAATGACAAATGGCAAAATCTCCATCTGCAAATTAAAAAAAATCGATGTCCATTTCGGAGGGTCTTATATTCCAATAAAGAAGACTCTTTTCCAATGCTGGAGAAAGATTGGTTGGGAATAACCACAATTAGTATGGAAGCCTGGCATGGTATGGTATGCTTGAGGGGCTCCTCCTAGGTTCCCTGTGGAAGCTTCCTGGACAGCAGAATAGCAGAATACAAGTATAGCCAAGAGTCTACTTATTCTTTCCTTTTTTAATGTATATTTATTTATTGTGTGTGTGTGTGTGTGTGTGTGTGTGTGTGAGAGAGAGAGAGAGAGAGAGAGAGAGAGAGAGAGAGAGGAGAGAGAGAGAGGAGAGAGAAAGGAGAGAGAGAATCCCAAGCAGGCTCCACACTGTCAGCAGGGAGCCAGATGCAGGGCTCAAACTCATGAACTGTGAGATCATGACCTGAGCCGAAATCAATAGTCGGTTGCTTAACTGACTGAGCCACCCAGGTGCCCCAAGAGCCTACTTTTTTCTAGTGGGGCGGGACTGGGTCTGAATTGTTATCTGTGAGATCTGGGGCAACTTATTTAACCTGTGTAAGACTCAATTTTCTCTTCCTTAAAATGCAGACAATAGTATCTACATTGTACACTTTGGGGGGGGGTTAGAATAAAAGAGATAATGCATGTAAACCCCTTACCTCAGTGCATGGGGCATTGTGTACATGTGACAAATGGCATTTATCCTTAGTAAGTACGTATAATCAAGCAAACTCACTGATGTCCCTGATGAAGAAGCTGCTGGTGTAGTTTTCGTACTTGAGCTTGTGAATAGCGTCCACCACGACTTCAATGGGTAGGCTCTCCTCGGCAGCCGGGCAGGCACTGCCCTCCTGACACTCCACTGTGTACTTCTTATAATCCCTGTTGTCCACTCTGACCTTCTCTGCTGAGAGTGTCGCTGCTCCACAAGTCACCCCTTGGGGGTCAGAGGAGCTGAAGTCAAAGACAGACATTACCCTGTGTCACACAATTGTGGGTGAGTTTCTAGGGGCTGGAGCCAGGCAGCTGTTTGAGGACACAATTTCTCCAACTGGTTTGATTTCTCCTAAGGGGGTAAGAATCTGCCCTCCCCATGAAAACAAGCTTTGCTTCAAGAGGTGGTACAAATATTTAGAGACAGCTCTGCATTTACATGCCTCTGGCCTAAACGAATCCAGAAATTTCTAGATCCAGAGCCCTGGGTTAAATCTCCGTATTAGAATTTTAAATTCGTTTTTCTCATTCTAATTACACAATCAACACATGCTAATGATAAAAAATTAAAAAGATAAAAATGTGTATAAATGAAACGTGTGTGCCTCTTTCAACCCTAATCTCACTCCCCAAATAGAAATACTATTCATAGCTTGTTGTGTCCCTCCAGACCTTAGTCTATGAATATTCAGACCAATCATATATCCACATGTATATATGCATTCACACAAATTTTGTCTATATACAGACAATGCTTTTATTTTCCATTAAATAGGATCCTACTATACATATATATATATACATATACATATATATATATATACATATACATATATGTATATATATATATGTATATGTATATATATATATATGGTTTGTAACCATCTCTTCCCCCTCGGAACATATGGAGAGCGCTCCATGACAGACCACACAGATTGGGTTATCCATTCTGATGAATGCACGTTAAGCTGGGGGATAATGTACCACGCTTTATTTAGCTTTTCCCCTGCTGATTACCAAAAACATTACAATGAACACTGGCTTCCATGTCTCTGTGCCCTTGTATAAGCATCCATTTAGTATGGATTTTCATCTTAAAGATGGAAAGGAAGACTCCAGAGGTTAATTTGCTCAGTTAATCACCTGGGGTTTGCTCTGTTACCCTGCCTTGTTCAGGAACCTAGATGGTGAGTGAGGGAAGTCACACAGACTGGCTAACATAGGTTCGGTATCCATGGAAACTGGTTTCTTAGGGGAAGTCCAAGTGTATTGGACAAACAACGAACTTCAGATTAGTGACGTCAGCAGAGGGAAAAGGAGTTGAAATGGCCCTGAGAAAATTTCTGGAGGCCTCAGAGTTTTGGAGTCGGCTTCAGGGCTTTCAAGATCTGTGTCCGAGAGCTTTTGTTTCTCTTTTCATCTCAGGGTGCAATTTTGGCAAGTCATTTGTAGCTTCGATTTCCCCTTTTATGCCTCCCCATGGTGCCGTGAGCCTTAATGAAGCATTGCCAGGCAATCTGGATGAGTGGGTTCAAACACAGCAGAGGCTATTCTCAGGCCCCAATAATGTCCTGTTCTAACCTACACATTTGTTCAGGTGATTAGCTTAAATCTCCATGTTCTTTTCCCAATTTAGGCAAGAGGGGGTGTTGAAAAAAATACAGGTCTGACTGTGTTTGCTCACTTATCATTAACTGATAGGCCATTGCTAGGTTGCCCTTATTTTCTTAATGAAATAGTTGTCACAAAATGCTAAGAGATCAGAGTGGTTTCACTTACCCTCTGCTGCTTTTGACAGTGAATTTCAAATCGGTACTGATTGCCGTCAGCCACCAGCAGGTGAAACGTCCAGAATAATTCTTTGCCTCACATTTTAGAAAGATCTTATTTTTGGATTCTGGATTTGAAAAGAACAAAAATTCAATATTTAGAAGTTTTCTTTCAGGTAGATCTTAATTGTGATGAACCACAGGCCACCAAGTGGTACAGGAGTGAAGATCTTCCATTTATTTCCTTGGAAAATGATGCTGCTTCCCTGACAGGCAGTTCAGCGAGGACTGGGAATGTGTCAGTAGGATGCTGATTCTGCAGAGTATACTTTGCACCTGATATATCAGAGGGAGGGATTAAATTTGGCAAGGCTGCCATCACAGAGCTGAGTTATGAACTATACACATTGGTTAATTTCCATTAACCATTTAAAAAGAACTTCAGGAAAACCAACCAGATTCACCACGAAAATCTCTGAACATGAGATGTGGATGGTTGATTACTCAAAGTGTCTAAGAAAGCAAAGAAAAACAGGTGCTGGGTGGTTTCAGCAAGGGACTTACATTAAATTTTTTTTTTTAATTTTTTATGGGGCAAAAGAGAAAACACCATCTGAGGGAATGGGATTACCTTTCTGTTCCCTTAAGATATCAGTGGACCAAATTCCATCTTCCTTTTTGTGTATCAGGAGGAACGAATGGCTCAGAACCTCGCCTCCTTTATGACAGGTATACTGGCCAGCATCTGCAAATTCTTTGACTTGGATGGTCAGAGTTTTACCAGAGCCTAGGACTTCACTGCTCTGGTCAGAGGTCCAGGTGATGTCATCTTCTTCAGGAGTATTGCAGGTGAGGACCACCATTTCTCCGGGGGCATCAGGGTGCCAGTCCAACTCTACAACATAAACTGGAGAGCACAGGGAATGGAGAACAGGACTGTGAACAACGTGAACTTGGGACTGGGTTTTATGAACCACCTGTGCATTTGCACTGCAGAAAAGCACAGCCTTGTTTGTAACAGCAAATACTTGCTGAGATGATCTCAGGTCACTGGGCCCTACTTGGACTCCAGGTCGTGAAGAGACAACAAAGAGTAGTTTGTTTGTTTAATTTTTATTTATTTTGAGAGAGAGAGAGAGAGAGAGAGAATGAGTGGGGGAGGGGCAGAGAGAGACAGAGAGAGACAGAGATTGAATCCCAAGCCTGCCAGTGCAGAGCCCAACGCGGGGCTCGAACTCACCAACTGTGAGATCATGACCTGAGCTGAAATCATGAGTCGGACCCTTAACCAACTGAGCCACCCAGGCGCCCTAAGACAAGCAAAGAGTTTTACAGCTGCCATCCACTCATTAACTGACGGGCTGTCTTCAATAATTAACTTCTGATTAGCTAGCAGATGGAGAAGGCCTTGATACACCAAAAATGCAAAGAGCACAAAACTCTTTACCAAAGACCTGGTGGAGATAAGAACCTTCCAGCACAACTTTGGTTTCATAGGGAATAAGGCAGGGCACAGAAATGTCAAGAAAGACTGACCAGCACTGAAATCCTGTCCCCACGAATTGGCTAAGGGATTTGGAATGAGGTACTTAATCACCATGAACCTCAGTTTCCTCAACAGTGAAATGACAATAATAACATCTATGTCGTAGGTTTGGCTATGAGGATTAAATAAAAAACAAACATATAAAGCACTTAGCACTGTGCCTACCACAGTAAACTCAGTGTTTGTTATTGTTATTCAGAGACCAAAGGGTCAGATGACTGCACAGAGAAACTGTCCTACAATTTTCCAAGGGCATTTAAGGATTTAGTCCCTACTGTGCAAAACTCACCAACAGAGATTTTCATTCCACTTTTAAAAACAATTTTACACCCTTATGAAGCAGTTCAGTAGATCCTGGTCTTCCCATTTCATACCGAAACCAACAGACCAAGCAAGGTTACATCAAGTTAGAAACACAAGAGCTGTAGCTCAGGCCTTCTATCTCGTTGACTTTGCACTGGATCTCAAATACGAGTATCCAAACTCGCACCTGAGGAATGGCTTAGTAGAGTATTTCAATGAGTGTGCCACATCACAGCTTCATTCATTCACTCATGCATCACTTATTCATTAACTAGAATCATTCAATGCACTGGTTCCCCAAACCTGATCATTCAGCCACCATTATCAGCAGCAGCACCGAGGAAACTGATAGATATCCAAATTCAGAGTTACCAAACCAGCCACTTTGGGATGGGCCTGGTGGTCTGTTATGCTCTCCATATGATTTTGATGCCCTCTCTAATTGGAGAGCCACACAGGTGAAGAGCCTGGATTTTGGAGTCACATAGGTCTGAGTTTAGATTCAGCTCTGTATCTTATACTTGCCTGTGGCCTCAGGCGAGACATTCAATTACTCTAAGCTTGGGTGTCATCGTTTTTAAAATGAGCAAAATATTAGTGCTTGCTTCAGCAGGTTGAGACATGGATTATATAAGCCAATTCATACAACAGCTTAACGTAGTGCCCTTAAATGCTCTATAAATGGTGACTTTTATGGTTGGCGTCCAAATGTAAAGCATTGTGGGATATAAAGTTCTCACTTTAGATCCGAGGGATTTTTAACTACTGAATCGGTAACAAAACAAGAGGTAAAAAGTATTTGGGACCCAACTCTTTGGAAATGATTACCTATGCTGAAATAAAACCGTGTCTCACCTTCGGCTTTCTCTAGTTTTTCTTTGTTCTGCTGGAAATTGAACCACAGCAAGGCTATTTTTCTGTCACAGCTAAAACTCAGAAGTCCTAGAAGACCCTTACCCAAGAACAGGGGAAAACAACCACAAAGGGGAGCCTGATGAAGAGCATCTGGAACCTTGTGCCTGGCTTTATCATCTCATCTGGTCTCCAAAGTCCTATGCCCTCTGTTTCTCACATGGACTTCCTGGAATTTCTGTGGTTTACCAAATTAGAAGTAACTTAAGGGTTTACTATGCGAGGGCCAAGTTTCCTGAGCTCACTAACTATACGAGGATTGATAGGAATCTGACATAATCATCTAGCTCAGGCTTTTGCCTTTCCTCAAGGCAGGGTCTAAAACTCAAACCCTCCTCAGGCGGAGAGGAGATGACTGAATTCTTGTCTTCCCGAAAAGATTAAGAATAGAAGAATAGTCCCACATTCCTTTCGGGTACCCATTTTCCAGTGTGGTACTTTCCTATCGAAAGATTATTTCTGGTCATCAGCGGAAATGTCTTCACTTGTAACTTATGCCTATTTCCTCCTGTTCTCCAAGCACATAGGAAACCATTGCTCTATGTCCCTTCTTGTAAGACCTTCTTCAAATACTTAAATGCACAGGCTTTGAAGTGAGACAGAATTGGAATCAAGTCCCTGTACTATCCTTACCAAGTATGTGAAATTGGGGAAGTTGCTTAATCTCTGTAGCCTCTATTTTCAACATCTCTAAAATGGGGTACAGACAGTCCCTATTTTATATGGATGTTGTGAGAATTAAACGAGAAACATTTGAGGTCTTTCAGGAACAACTAACAATCAGTTAATACATTACTTTGTGTGAGATAATAAAAGGATATAGTGAATTTCACTAACACCTATTCTATTATTCTAGTAATTTTTATTGGTCATTGGGATTATAAACAGGTTCTTTTGAATCATCATTGCCATCACTTTAAACAACCAGAACAATAGCAGCTAACATTGACTGTCACTGGACATCTGTTGTGCTGTTCCCTGAATTCACTGACACATTTAATCATCTGTACAGTAGACAACTCTTTGTGATCCCCAGGTCACAGTCGAGGAAACTCAGGCTTGGAGGTGACCCAGCTCAAGGTCACCTACCTGATAAGTGGCAGAATCAGCCTTTGAGCCCAAGTCAATGTGAGTCTAGTCAAGTGCATAGTCAGAGGTTAGTACTCTTGGTGCCAGCAGAGGGGGTGATATTGTGTGATGGAGCGGGGATGAGAGAACAGAGTTCTTATGCTTTTCAAATCCTTCACTTTGGAATTTTAATTGAACGATACAGCCAGTTTTTAGTAATACTGGCAAAATCCATATATCTTTTCCCATCAGAGTCCACACAAAGCTCCTACTGTGGCATTTAATGTGAAGGCCAAACAACACAGACACCCTCAAAGGTGAAGGAAGGACAGACAGCCCCACACATTCCCAGGGATGGCACTCACTAGGAGGCCCCAAGGCTTGGTTTCCCCTTCTAGTCTGAGGTCCCCACACCGCCTGCCTGACAGTCCTGGCTTGGAATTCAGGGCCTCCCCAGAGAAGGAGAGGCTGGTTACCGTTTTTCTCCAGTTCCCATATGGCCATGAGGGGAGGTGCCAGCAAAACCAGGGAAAACCAGGCGATGACCAGCTGCTGAGGATGCATCTGCAGGAGGCGGAGAAACAGAGGAGAAGAAGGAGAAAGAGAGAGAAGAGGAGGGAAAAGAGAAGAGACAATGTCAGCAGTTACTCAGTCATTTTGGAAACCATATTCATTCAATGTACCTTGGTTTTAATCTTGATTTGTCTCGTCAGATTCATACCACGCGAATTGCAGGAACCCTGTGCCAGTCTCTGAGTAAGAACATCTCCAAAGAGAGAACCACAGACTATCTGGAGCTGAAGGAGAACTGAGGCCAGCCATCTGATAGAATACTCTTTTTTTTTTTTTTAAATATTTATTATTTGAGAGAGAGAGAGACAGAGGCAGAGAGGAAGCAGCGGAGGGGCAGAGAGAGGGGGAGACACAGAATTGGAGGCTCTGAGCTGCCAGCACAGAGCCCAACGCGGGGCTCGAACCCACAGACCACGAGATCGTGACCTGAGCTGAAGTCGGCCGCCCAACCAACTGAGCCACCCAGGCGTCCCAGAATCTTCTCATTTTTAAACTGAGAAACCTAAGGTGCAGAGAAGGAACATGACTTGTCTGGATCAACATTCAACTGTTATTTACTTACTATGTACTTACTATGTAAAGGGCATAGAGATAGAGTGGTTAGGAGAGGAAAAAAAAAAAGGATTTTGGGCCTGGGTCCTGTCTTCTAGGAGCAAATACTTTCATTCAACAAATATTTATGATCCAAGTTATGGCAGCCACCTGGCAGCCAGGTTTAGTTTCTCTCCTCGTTTAGATTGTAACTGCTCCAAACTCAAAGGTTACTTCCTCTCACATAACGAAACAAGTGATTCTCAAACTTGAGCACACATCAGAGTAACCTGGAAGCCTTGCTAAAACACAGATGGCTGAGTTCCACCTACAGAGTGTCTGATTCAGCAGGTAGGGGCGAAGGGGGATGGAAGGAGGAGAGGGACCTCAGAATCTGCATTTCTTAAAAGTTTCCTGGTGAAGCTGATGTTGCTGGTCCAGGGATCACACTTTGAGAACTACTGGGTTAACCCATGCTTAGCGTCCACAGCTCTGAAAACCAAGATGTTCTTTGGAAGAAGGCCATGAAATATTGATATATCCACTCTGAAAAGTGAAATGTATAATTTTGTGCTAAATATCAGCTACCATCTTAGAGTAAAACTCAATCTAGATTGGGATCCAGGGTTTATGCAAATCTTCAGGACGTGAAGATTGTACCCTACTTCTGAATTAGGTAGAGATGGTGATTATTGAATTTCATTCTGAAACACCTCCATCCATCTCAGAGAGCACCAATGTTCTGCAGGAACATGTTTTCAGAAACCACTGAATAAATCATACAAATAATAAGACCCAAAATTTTTGGTCAGGGGGCACCTGGGTGGCTCAGTCGGTTAAGCGTCCCACTTCGGCTCAGGTCATGATCTCATGGTTCATGGGTTCCAGCCTTTTATCAGGCTCTGTGCTGACAGCTCAGAGCCTGGAGCCTGCTTCAGATTCTGTGTCTCCCTCTTTCTGCCCTTCCCCTGCTTGTGCTTTCTCTCTCTCTCTCTCAAAAATAAATAAAACATTAAAAAATTTTCAGCCAGATACCTTAAAAATGAACATCTTTTGGCTGGGGTGACTGAATATTGACAAATCACGGCTTTGTTAGAATTGCTGCTAATCCTAGGAGAACCTTGCCATGTGCTTTATTCAATCAGATTACAAAGGTTGAGAGTGGCAGATATGGGACTAGAAGTCAGGCCTTCCTGTACTGTCAGCACTTTGTCACTGCAGCATGGAGCTTTCACAGACATGCCCATTAATCATGTCCAAGTTATGACTGTAACAATGTACTAGTTGCCACAGGGTATCAGTTAGTACATTCACAGGCTTGGAGTCCAGCAGACGGGCTTGAATTCCGCTTCCTCCACTTATAGTTGTGTGATGTTGCCCAAATTATCTCTGAGCTTCAGTCTCCTCGTCTATAAAATGGACATTATACCCATTTCAGAGGGTTGTTGACAGAATGCAATGAGATGACATATCATATTATAGAAGGCAACCAATAACATGTTAGCTTGTACTTGGGTGAAGAGATAAAGGAAAAATGCGATTTGTCTGTTTTGTATACAACAGCGGACAAAACCTTCCTGCTGGTTGTAGGGAAATGCCCTAGAGGTATTGTAATTACATAGGCCTGTAAAGCCCAGATGCCGGCACTCTGGGCAGGGAAATAACAGAGATTCCTGGCATCTCCTGGTGATTCTTTTGCACTATCTTAATGCTGGGATTTTCCCTTTGGCTATATGCCTGGCACTTCCTCTTGGGGCCTTAGATGTGTTTGAGAATTTCAGGTGAACTGCACTTCACGATCAAGGGAGCCTTGGTGATGATTCTAAGAAACAACTTGCATTTTAGTATCACCTACATTTTAAACCATGGAACACTGGCTGGATGGGGTGGGGGGGGGATGTGGTGGTGGGTCACTCTCTTAATCCAACCCAGGGAAATCCAAAAAGGGGGCAGCATGTATTTGCCCTGTTGTTCTCCAGATCAGCTGATATCAGAGAGCTATATTCCACAGCCCACATTTCCTTGGCATGTTACATTTGAGAGTCTTCAGGATTAAACATTTTTTTCCATGTAATTTTGTAGGTTTTCTAAATTCTTGAAATCTTTGTATAAGGAACATAGGGACCCCAGGTCCTGTGGTATGGTTATGCTCCCTAAAGCTGGTGCCAACATGGGCATGCCCAGGACACTTGGGTGGGCATCTCGTTTGCAAGCTTTATTTTGTTACTTTTTAATTTAGAAGGAATTATTATTGGGTGCCTGGGTGGCTCAGTTGGTTAAGCATCTGACTTTGGCTTAAGTCATGATCTCACGGTTTGTGAGTTCAAGCCCCACGTCAGGCTCTGTGCTGACAGCTCAGCTGCTAGCATTCTGTCGTGCTCTCTCTCTCTCTCTCAAAAATAAACATTAAAAAAAATAAAAAATAAAAAGAATTATTATTTAAAAATAAAAAGGCAAAATCACACAAAGCATGGGTAGCACCCCCAATTCTAGAGCCAGGCAGACTGCATTGGCATCCCAGCCCTTCCACTTATTAGTTGTGTGACTCTAGGAAAGTCACTTGACTTATTTAAGTCTCACATTCAACCTTGTAAAATGGGCATCCTACTGTGGTGAGGAGTTAATGAAATAATTCATGAAGGTATCCAGCAGGGTGCCCCAAGGAAGTCAGGACTCCTGGCTGTTTGCTCTCCCTGAATCCCACTCATAGCACTTTTTCCTGTGATTGCGGTAATACAGTTGTCGATGTTTGTCTTCTCTGCCACACTGAGCTCTCTGAGGGCAGGGATCATGTCTTTCTGACTCCACACTATACCTCCAGAGTCTAGCATAAACACTCTGGCCTCGAGGGATCTTATGAATTATTAGAGGAAAATGAATAAATGTACAGAAATCATCAGTTTTCAGATCCCAGTAAAAGGAACCCCAAGAGGTTGTCCAAATTCTTTCCAATATCTTGAAGTTCCTTATCTGACGGAAGTGGGCCATCAGCGGGGGTTTGGTAATCTCTTGGTTAAAATGTTATTTTAACCTGATCGCTATTTTTTTTAACCTGAAAAACTGTTGCACACGATTTACCTGGGCAACCATAAGACACTAATAGAGTATAATCTTTTGTTTTCCTCCTCACAGATTTTAAAACCCTTTGGCAAATACTTTTAAACAATGCGGCTGCTTTTCATTTTTAAAGTAGCTTCGAAGTTAATCCAAAAAAATCTGGATAACCCGGACTCCAGTCTGCTTGACTGTTCCAACTATCTATTAAGCCCAACACAAAGTTTGCTCTGCAACTTTCAATTATGAGGTGTAAGTATGAATTCAATTGTTTATTGAATTCATTATGGCTTAATGAACGAACAGCTTTAAAAAAGTTTACAGTCCTAACAGAGGCACCACTCACTTGATACAATTTAACTGGTGGGCATTAAAATTGAGGAACACTCTTTTATGTACACACTACTCTCAGACAAGACAAAACAAGCCCTTCTATCAAATGTGCATTCATTTGCAGACTCTCGTGTACAATTATTATTAGTTGACTTTTAAAATTAAGACCTGATACATCAGTCCCCAAAATACTGACTTTTCACTAGTGTCCCGGCAGGTAAGTCACCAGGAATGCCTCCAGAAATCCACACACTCCTGGTAGCTTGCCAGGGGTAGGGGTACCACTCAAATGGTGCTACCCCGGACAGCCTGCGGGCCTGTGGAAAGCTAGAAGGGGCCAAGGAAGTGCTTACCTTGCTTCTGGGCAGGCTGCAGAGTTTTCTGGGTCTGAAACTAGTCTCTTCTGCTGCTGCTGCTGCTGCTGCTGCTGCTGCTGTTGCTGCTGTTGTTACTACTGGGGCTTATATACCCTACTCCTACCAAGCTTTCTGATGGAAACTTAAACTAGAAACTGACTTGTTCAAGTTGCAACACTGAAAACAACTCTCAAAACCTTCTGGGGGAATTTCAAGAAGTTCCTTTTTTTTTTTTTTCCCCATGTGTATCAATAATGCTGAGGGAACACAAGCATCAAAATCCCAGGTAATGAACTAAGAGGAAGTGACTTTTGGGTGGGGAAAAAGGAAGGAGATGGGATGCTCACTTGCTTCTGTTGACATCAGGGTCAATGGGCTTAAAGCCTGCCTGCAGCAGGCAGCCTCCACAGACAGGAGAAGGAAGGCCAAGGAGAGTTCACACAGGAGGCCAGGTTCAGGTCAGAATCAAGCAATTGTAAGCCAGAGGGTCCAAAAGCAAACTGTATGGTTCTTCTGAAGTCAACGAGAATGAGATGAAGGGCAAAAGGCTTAGTATATTTGAGGTTCCCCTCTTCCACATTATTCCTTCAACATCTGGATTTCAGAAACATCCCATTACTACCCATTGTGGCTTCATGCACCACACACGCGCCTGTACATTTATACAGGCACAGCCATGGGAAGATGGTAAAAATGTGTATTACTAGTAAGACTCAAATATGGAGGGATACAGCTCATGCTCATAGGTAATTGCTCACAGACAGGTGGGGACAGAAAGTGAAATATCCACAGTCAGGGATATAGACAACCTATGCCACACTCAAGGCACACACCGGACTATAACCTCACACTCCTATGCACACAAAACCATAGAGCCCTAGGAGCTCTATACCGATGCACAGAATTAGCAGAATTAGCTAGAAATTCCTAGAGGAATTTAACATTGTTAAGAGGAGTGAAAGGTGAACACGGTGTTAGACACCCACAACCATTCTGCACAAGAGCAGCAACAGAAACACTAGCTGGAACACCAACACCAAGTACAAGCCCACAAATGCACGCCGATAGATACAGGCCGTACCCAGGGCCGCCGAGAGAGGGCGCTGCTGCGAGGCCGTGCCAGTCCCGCGCCGGCGGCCCGAGAGCTCGCTCTCACCCGCGAGGTCTCCATTTCGGAGCACAGTCCCCAGTCCCCGCCGCCTGGGAAGTTCCTGGGCCCCGGCAGGGTTTCAGGTGGACGCAGCTTCCCATACTAACTTTCCTTGCAGTTTCTGCGCGGGGAAAACTGGAGACCGGGCGAGAGCAGCGGAGCTTCCCAACCGCACACTTCCTCCCTCCGTTTGACCCATCCGGGAAGGGCGGGGTCTGCTGAGCTGGCAGTCCCACTGTTTATCCGACCTGGTGCTCTGGCTTGGGCGGAGACAGTACCTCGAGCTCGAGTGCCTTCTCCCACCTCCTCTGCCCTCTAGGCTTCAAGGGAAACAGAAGTTCTTCTCAAGTTAAACAACAAAGCGAAACGTCCTGTATCCAAGTCATATGTAGATATGAACAAAGTAAGTTGCATTGTATTGGGTTGTATGATACCGTGTGTGTGTGTGTGTGTGTGTGTGTGTGTGTTCACGCGTGAGCTCTCCTGCTTGTTACCATGGGCATCTCTGACGAATATAGCTGGACGGTGATGCGGAAGGGACCTTTCCACAGTTTGATTTTTGTTGTTATGTGAGGCACCTGTACACTCACACACACATACATACATTAAAATATGTACCAATGGGGGGGTTTCTTTCTGTAAAAATGTGTTTACTACTCCCAACAAGTCATCAAAGATTACTTAACAGAAAACTTAATATAAAGTTGGCAGAAATAGTTTCACCAGCTTGTTTACAGTGGCTGCATCACCACAGGGGAGCCTTTCTGTGGCCTTCCTTAAGTACATACTTACATAAAATAAGACAAGTAAGACAAAACCATTTTACCAATGTGTTCATAAAAGCAGCCTCAGAATTAAAAAAAAAACTGATTTGAATATAAAATCTAAGTAAAAATAGCGTGCTAGTTTTGCAAAAGCAGGTTCAAGGTAAGCCTTGCTCCCCCCCCCCCCCCTGCCCCGGCTCAGATTGCAGCCCCAGGACCAGTCCTGTGTGAAAGGTGTGTGGGACCACCTGCACCAAGGACAAGTAGACCTGAATTCCGGCACCTGCTGTGCACATTACTTAACTTCTCTAAGCCTCAGTTCTCACATCTGTAAAATGGGGTTAATAATAGTACCCGATCTTAGGTATGTTGTGAGGTTAAATGAGGTGAGATGCAATGCACTTAGCACAGCATCCTGGCTAAGTGCTTAATAAGTGGCTGATTTATCTATCTATCTATCTCTATCTATCTATCATCTATCTATCTATCTATCTATCTATCTATCTATCTATCTATCTATCTATCTATCTATCCTGCCTGTCCCAGGAAGACTTTTGGTAGCTTGCTAGGGGACATTGAAGCTAGAAGATGAGTGACAGAATTAATGGGAGGAGCCTGAGATAGAGCTCCTAATAGTCCTCATGCCATGAAACCCTGTGGCTGCAGCTAGCCACTCATTTGGCCCTGAGCATCCAGATAACCAGGATGAGAAGGAAGAACCTGCACTTGCCCCATCTCTGCCACAGGCCCGACTATTTTGACAAGTCCAGTTTACCTATGAAGAAAGTACTTCTCACACTTTATCTGCAGATAATAAAGAATTCAGGTTCTCAGGCGCTACCTTCAGAGATTGTTAATCAGTAGATCTGAGGTGGGGCTCAGGAATCTGCATTTTTTTTAAAATTTTTTTTTTCAGCGTTTTTATTTATTTTTGGGACAGAGAGAGACAGAGCATGAACAGGGGAGGGACAGAGAGAGAGGGAGACACAGAATCGGAAACAGGCTCCAGGCTCCGAGCCATCAGCCCAGAGCCCGACGCGGGGCTCGAACTCACGGACCGCGAGATCGTGACCTGGCTGAAGTCGGACGCTTAACCGACTGCGCCACCCAGGCGCCCCAGGAATCTGCATTTTAATGAGCTTGCAGGTGACTCTGCTGTGGGGATCTTGGCCTGCACTTTGAGACACTCTGAATAACCCCAGTGTGCCACTGTCCAGAGATAACATCTTTTGCCTTCCTTATCTCTGGACACTCACAAGGCCGGACGGCACTCTGGTAATGTCAGCCAAATGCCCATTATCCTGATTTCATAGAAGATGTTTATCACCTTGCCCCACATCACAGTCCAGACTCTGCCCCAAGTAAACTGAACCACAGCCTGTGATCTCCCTCAGATTCTTCCTGTGGAAAAGTAAGGTCTGCAGGCAAACAGCAGGCAGGCTGAGCTGTAAGAAGGAGAGGATCCCCCTAGAAACTGAAAATAACTTGAAGAGTTTTCTGACCACAAAACTTTTTTTTAAAATTTTTGTTTATGTTTATTTATTTTTGAGAGAGAGAGAGAGAGAGAGACAGATCATGAGCAGGGGAGGGGCAGAGAAAAAGGGAGACACAGAATCTGAAGCAGGCTCCAGGCTCTGAGCTGTCAGCACAGAGCCTGATGCGGGGCTCGAACCCATGAACCATGAGATCATGACCTGAACCGAAGTCGGAAGTTCAACTGACTGAGCCACCCAGGCGCCCCAAAACTTTTTTTTAAAAGATGAATGCTCTGAGCTTTCTAATACAAATTTCAAATAAAGGGGAAGCCTTGCATACTCCTTAAAATTAAAATGCTAAAAAAATTACACAAGCAATACATGCAGGCATGCTACTGTAAAAACTTCAAACACTACAAATACATGCAGAATAAACAGTTGAAGCCCTGATTCACATGGTGGTTAGAGGTCACCATTGCCAACATTTTCATGTATATTTCTCCAGAGTCTACTCCTGACTTTTTTCTATGCATTTATATCTATCTGGCTATATAAATAGGGTCATACTATACATATTCTTCTGTAAATTGCTGTTTTCTCACAATAGTCTGTTTTGTGTCTAGTGGTTACTTGTATCTTGCTGGAGGTCACCTAGAATATTCTGTCTGGATCAGTTAGGGCGCTTTGAGCTTTAATCTCCAGCTAGCTTCTCTCAGCCTCCCAAAATAGCTCTCTGGTTCTAGGCATTCATCCACACAGGACAGCATCTAGGATAATAAAGGACTGTTTTTTCCTTGTGTGTCTCTCTTAGGAGCAAAGAATTTGTCCTGGAAGTCCTCGTATTCTTCTCCTCATCTTCCTGGTCACCTATAAACTGATCATTGAGAAAGAGAATGGGCTCACAATGAAAGTCAGGTTTTACACTAGTCTGTTTTGCCCTGAGCTGTGGAGAGGATCAAGATCCCAGAGGAATGGATACTCCAACTGGGTGGGAACCAGGTAGGTGACTGAGAGTCAAATATAAGTGGTTAGGGCTGTCAGTGAAGTAAAGAAATATGACAATTAATTTCACACAAGACCAAGTGTTATTCCCTCAAATGATTAGCTGCTTTGAGGGGACACTTCTAGTTTAGGGGCATGGGAAGTAGCTCCCACTTGCATGGGGGATGTGTGCCTTTTTTTCATCTTTATTATTATTTTTTTTAATTTGTTTTTAAAATGTACATCCAAGTTAGCATATAGTGCAACAATGACTTCAGGAGTAGATTCCTTAGTGCCCCTTACCCATTTAGCCCATCCCCCCTCCCACACCCCCTCCAGTAACGCTTTGTTTGTTCTCCATATTTAAGAGTCTCTTCTGTTTTGTCCCCCTCCCTGTTTTTATATTATTTTTGCTTCCCTTCCCTTATGTTCATCTGTTTTGTATCTTAAAGTCCTCATATGAATGAAGTCATATGATATTTGTCTGTCTCTGACTAATTTCACTTAGCATAATACCATCTAGTTCCATCCACGTAGTTGCAAATGGCAAGATTTCATTCTTTTTGATTGCCGAGTAATGTTCCATTGTATATATATACCACATCTTCTTTACCCATTCATCTGTCGGTAGACATTTGGGCCCTTTCCATACTTTGGCTATTATTGATAGTGCTGCTATAAATATTGAGGTGCATGTGCCCGTTTGAAACAGCATACCTGTGGGATGTGTGCTTTAAAAAAAAAGACTGGAGGTTCTATGGCCAAAAACTTAACAGTGAATAATCTGAGTGGTATGATCATAGATGATTTTTGTCTTCTTCTTTTTGATTTCCTTAATTTTCCAAAATGCCTGTAATGGACATGTATTACTTCTCTAGTCAGAAAAAATGTCATTGAAAAAAGACATGAATGAAGCACGCAAAAAAGGCAGAATATGTCGTGGTTAGGAATTTGCTTTCTAGAACCGGACAGTGCTAGGTTAGATATGGTCCATATTTATGTCATGTAATTGAATGTGCTCTTGGGATGAGAGTTGCCGTGTCACTGCTGAAGCGCTGGACTTTATGGGTGGCAGTGGAGACCCAGTGTCATGGGTGTGGTGTTTTCCTGGAAGCAGAAGGCAGTCCAAAGTGATCTCATTCAAGTTTTCAAGTGTCATTCAGATATGTTTTTTGTTTTAATGCTTTATAAGAGATCCCTAAAGTCAGCTTCTTTTTTAAAGGGGCTGAGGTGTCTTCACCTACCTCCTTCCCTTCAACAGTGAGTCCGGTCACATTTCTACAGTCACCCTTCCATCTGGGTCTGCTCTGAAGGCAATGGGTGTCAGATGCTGTCACTGCAGAAGTCCGTTGCCCAAGTGGGCATCTCTGCCTGCTAGACTGGACGGACTGCACAGTAATACAAGTGTTCCACTTTGTCATTGATATCTTCATTTGCATATGGAAATCTTTTTCTCTTCCTTTCTAAGTGCAATTTTATGTTAATCCCAGTGAAAGGAATGGGTGTGCAGGCCGGAAGTGGGTGTGTCCTGGGCTGTAGGGTTGCAGAGGTATCTAAATGCTTATGTTAGAAAGCTGCGGGAACAGTTGGTCTGGTATTACTGTCACCTGAGACAGGTAGAACCAAGCAAGGTGGGACCAAGGTGGAGAGGGCAAACTTCTGGGGTGAAGTGCTACCATCTACTGCGTCTTTCCACGTCAACTCAAACCAAAAGACAATTATTGCATATCAACTGGCCACCCCCCTGCATTTGTAGGGTAAATTGTTAAATCATCGTTCAATAAAGCATATTCCTACTGCTAGAATTTCTGGGAGCATAGAATTCTCTAGACACGAAGTAGCTTGGACCAAAAATCAGGGCCTGACATTTGGAGCATCTTCCACTGTGACTGTTGGTCTAGGACTCATATTTGAGCCTATGTTAATTTCTCTCTTTATTAGGCGTTTATATTCATCTGGGCTTTTTTTTTTTATTATATCTTGCTCTGGAAACCTATCCTGGAAGGCAGCTATTGACCCTGGTCTCCTGCCCTGTCATTTTCTCTCCAATTTTTGGCTTTAAAAAATCCTTTCTATTTATCGATCTATATTTATTTTTGATGGTACTTTAAAAAAATAACTCATGCCCCTGGTTAAAAAAAAAAAAATCAAGTAGTACAAAGGTTGTTAGATATGTCTGTCTTCTGTAGGTGCCTCCTGGATTCCCCAGTGTGAAAACTGTTTATACCACAGATCCAAGGCAGGCTGTTCAAACTTACCTGTCACATTTGGTAAAGACCCTCCAGTCATTTTACGTGAATATGTAACAACCTTTAGACCATGGGAGATAGAATGGTTTGATGTGGGCACTGCCGCCTACAGGATTTGCTCATGTTGGGGAGACCCGATGAGGCGTGAAAGTTAAATAATGCCAAGACAAATATGTGGCTTGGTACCGGGCGGTTAGTCACCAAACTGATTTACACCTAGGGCACTACCGTGTATGTGGCGTAAGCACCAATGATGATGAAATGCCACTCTGGAGTATTTGAGAGGCCAGAGAAATTTAGCAAAAGGGAAAAGCAGCATCCTCACTTCTATCAAAAAGCAGCACAGCAAACAGACCCTGGAGTTGATCAGTGTTGAGTTTTGGTCTCTGCTCAGTTCTGCCACATGGATGACCTTGGACAAATCACTTCAACTTTCTGAGCCTCCGTGTCCTCATCTGAGGAAGATGGGACCTCTGATAGTGTACAGCTCTGAGAGTAGATACAAAAATCAAATTACATTCTATGTACAAGGTGGATCAACGGGGGCATCTGGGTGGCTCAGTCGGTTAAGCGTCTGACAGTTAAGCGTCAGTCAGTTCGGGTCATGATCTCATCGTTTGTGGGTTTGAGCCCTGCGTTAGGCTCTGTGCTGACATTTCAGAGCCTGGAGCCTGCTTCGGATTCTGTGTCTCTCTCTCTCCTTCTCTCTCTCTGCCCCTCCCCTGCGCACACTCTTGTCTCTCTCTGTCTCTCAAAAATTAATAAATGTTTAAAAAAATTAAAAAAAGAAAAAAAGATGGGTCAATAGATGGTAACTCTTATTAAAATTAAATAATATAAAAAAGGAATGTGGTTCGTTGCCAGACGAGTTTCTGGTCTTATGATGGAGCAATTATTAGGTCATGTAATAGCAAAATTTTAATAATGATTTTGTCTTTAGTAGTTTGTTTCTTTAATTACTTTTCATTGGACTACATGTTACTGAGCACTTACTTTATGCCAGATGCTATGGCAGTGTAGTAGAAATGCTGTCCCTGCAGTGATGCTCTCACGCATCCTAGGGGGCAACCAAAGAGCCAAGAGGCAATGACACTGGGGTGTGATACATCTTACGATGATGATCAGGGTAGGGTGCTTTACAAACATACTCGTCATTGGGGTGGTGGTCACAGAAGGCTTCCCAGGAGAGGTGATGTCTAAGCTGAGACTTGAAGAATGAGGAGTTGAGTTTGTATGAGAAACAATAAAAGCTAACATTTTTGAGTATGCTTCTGTCTGCCAGGTACCATGCTATGTTTCCTGTGTGTTTTCCCATCCAGGACTCAACAAAACTATGAGGCAGGTACTGTCTTGCCCACTTTACAGACGAGAGAACTGAGGCTCATAGATGTGAAGTTAACTTGCCATAGAAAATGTAGCTAGTAAGTCAAGAGGCTGAAATTGAAACATCATGTGTTCAAGTCCATCAGTACCATCTGTCACGCAAGGCCACCCTATATTATGTTTATGAAGTGAGGGCTACTCAGGTTAGCAGGAAAGGCATTATCCTCAGCCAAGCCATATATAGGAGGCCAAAGGAAGAATTGTTTTTCAGATATGTGAGCTATAGGAGGGGAGGAGAAGGATGTGATTCCAGTGGTTTTTGAAAATGATGCATCCAGATATGATTAGGTGAGGTGAGGAGAGACTGTGGGCAGAAGGCTCAGGAAAGAGAATGCAGCGGCAATCCGGTATGAATGGATGAAGACGGCACTCATGTGTCCTCCCCCTGCAAGGAGGGGAGCCACATGGCCGTGTGATTAGAAGCTCCCAGGTACCACTGGACAGAAGCCTAGAAGATGGTTAAAAGGAAGCAAGCAGAGGGGTGAGAGGATCAAGCAAATACACTCAGTGTTTGGAGCCCTAGGGCAGGCCACATCTAGACAAATTAGCTGTAATTCAGTGAACATTCTCCATTTCTGGCATCCAACTGGATAGTCAGAGTTCCATACAGATTATTTTTGGTTCCAATCATGAGTTGTGCAAGGGGAACCGATGGGTCTGGGTATTAACTGCCCATGTATCACTGTTTGCAGTGATCCATGTATTTTAAAATGAGCAAGAGTCATTTGGACCCATCAGTTTCTGAGGCAGAAACTTCCCCTAAGAATGATATGTGAGCATCAATGGGGAGTCCTTGAATGCTGTCCTCATAATGGCAGCTGACTTTTATTTAGAGCATTTGTTTCTTGCCAGGCACCAGTGACAGCACCAATGACAGGTTGTTAATTCCCATAACAACCCTGTTATAGGCAAAGACCCTGGAGGTAGAGACAGAATGAGTGTCAACCAGCAAGGAGGGGCAGACCTGGGATTCATGATCTCAGATACCACCCTGGACCAGAGACCTGTGCCAGGGCTACTGATACAGTTGGCCCATGTTTCTATGTGAAGGGCTGTTTTCCAGGAAAGCCTTTTGAATTCTTTGGGCTTGACAGGGCCAGAGTCAAAATGTGGGCATTGGTCTGCCTCACAGTTATTTATTGAATGACAATTATATCCTAGGCACTGTGCTAAGTTTTTCAGACACAGCAGTGAGCAAATAGAGACTCTGCCCCCATGGAGGTAAATACGTGTATGCAGAGGGACAAAATACCATGAAGGAAATGAAAGGTGGAAGAGATGGAATAACAGAGAGACCTGGCTGCAATAGGTCGGGGGAGGCCTTCCTGACGAGGTGGCATTTAAGATGAAAGTGAACAGGATAAAAGCAAGTAAGAAGACCCCATAATGAGAGAGCGCTGGGTGTGTCTGAGGAGCGGAAAGAGGGCCAGTGTGAGTAGAGCAGAGGGCTGTGGGAAATGCCCTGCAAGGCTGAGCAGGCCCTGGGCTGCGTGCACTAGTTAGGATGGCCTGTGTCGTGGGTACCTTTGGCACTGAAAGGTGGAAAAGTCACTGAGCTGAAGCAGCCACAATACCCAAACCAACACCTAGATATGCTTTGTAATCAGGTCGGTACAAATGAGGTCCCTGGGAGCTGGAAAACATTACTGACCAGAGCAGAGGTTTCTAAACCTTCTCAGTTTACAGAACCCTGAGTGCCTCAGTGACTTTTTTCATGGCACCCTTAGGCCAAAAGAGATACCTAATGGTTTCATTTATTAAGTAGGTTGGTCCAGACAATTTGATAAGTCTTTATGTTCTGACAACTTTTTAGTAGTCATTTGAAAACAACAATACGCACAGATTGAAAGAAGAACATAATATTTTTATTGCTTCTTAAGTCATGCAGTTACTAATGGGCTGTGTGTGGAGTCAGATTGGACACGGCCACCTTCATTTCCTGTTCCACATGGATTTCCTTATGGTACAGTATGGTAACTGCTGAAAACATAGCTTTGCAAAGATATGCTGTCATTGAAAGGAATGTGGCATGCTCTAGTATTGACACACTGAGCAGTCCTGAGTCAGTGAAGTGCTCAATAGATGTTGCGTATCCCGTGTTTCCTTTGGGGATTTTCAAATACCTCACGGCACTTCTGTGAATTTACATGGTACCCTGGGGGGATTTGGTATACAGGTTGGGGACCACAGAACTAGATATTTCAGATTATAGAACCAATATCATCCTTTGCTGCTAAATCCAAAGCTGTATTTGAGTACATAGTAGTATTTTCTGTGAAAATTCCAAGAAGCAAACTTGCTACTCTTTCCGAAATCTGTATCCTATTTGTCCTTAAACCTCTAGCGATACCCCAGAGTGCTAACACAGTCTGACTACTTTTGATAGGGGAGAGGAGGAAAAGCAGGAGAAACACGTATGGATCTTCAGCAATAGCATGAAAGCATGTGCTGGTGAAGAAAGAGGAAATGAGTATGTGATATGCAATAGCGATTTTGGAGCCCTTGATGAAGAAATGAATGCTCCGATTCTGAAGGGTTGGTGGTTGTCAGAACCTGCAGTTAAGTTAGCTAAGCCTTGGGGCCTTGCGCTTTGTAATCAGGAACATCCTGCCAGAAGGCAGTTATAGAACATGCCAAGAAGAAATTTAACCCCCGGCTCCACCAGCACATTTCTTTGGTTGCTCTCATCTATTTCCTTAGCTGGATGCCATTCTTGGTGAGTGAGAGAAAGTGTGAAGATTAGTGAGCAGATGAGCAGACCTGTCTTTGGAATGCCCCAGAACCTTGCTGCAATATAAATACCATGTTGTCTCAAAGAATAGTAGTCAGTAGAACCAGTTGACTTTAAGGCAATTTAACTTTCTCTTTCTGCATGACACCACATATGTAAATTTTCCAGGTTGGTTGGGATACTGATGAAACCAGTTCCCATGGGAACTGAGAGATATCCTTACATCATTTTTGTGATGTAAGGATAATCAGCCAGAGAACACACAGTATCACTCAGAGATAAGATGTGTTCTCATTGGTCAACACTTTAGGCATGAAAAAATACACTCTGAATGAAGAAGGGCTCCTAGGTTGACTTTAGGCTATCTCGTTCTATCTGGCAGTTGACCAGAGAGTCACTTCCTGGTGGGGAAATCCTAGCCTTGGAAATGTTGCATTTGTATCATCACCTTGAATGATCTGAGTTCTCTCTGCATGGTGTAGCCATGTGAGTTTCCTCCTGGATCTACTGACTTTTGTCATGGTATGCCACATGGAGAGTGGGGCCAGTGGTTAATTTATGCAGAAGAAGCATGACTTTATTGGGGGTTGAGATGGGAAGCAGTAATATATCCTTTTAAACTTGGATGACCTGAACTGGAGCCACCTTTTCTCTCTACATATTTCATTTAAAGTAAACTCATCCTACCTTTTGAGGTGGAGTATAAGACATAGTTAAATGTAACAGTCTCTAAGAGCCCAGATGCTTAAACACAGATTTATTTTCTATATGGCATTGGGAAAGGTACTCAATTTTCCTGCGCTGTACTTTTCTCATGTTAAAATGTGGATACCTTTCCTAGTGCTTACCACAAAGGGCTGTTGTGAAGATTGAGGTACACACTGTGTATAGAGGACTCATAGGCTTTATTAACAGAACCTAGCTCACAGCAGGCACTCAGTACCTGGTAAGTTATTTTTATTATTTTAAGACTGTTATCCTCCAGGGCTATATACATAGATTATAAGGTTCTTCATGTCAAGATGCCTCTTTCCCTTCTAAATCTTACAGTATTTAGAATACTATCAGGCAAAAATTGGTGCGGTTGATGAATAAATTATAAAAATATTTCCCAGTGGATACTCAGGCACTTCTGAAGGCAACAAGAACTCTCAGCGTCCTTGGTCATAAAACTAACACAGTCAAACGGTCCTCAATTACAGTTCCAGATGCTCATACCTCATTTTCTTCTATATCCACTCAGAATTATTGCATTTGAAATGAACATATCTTTATTCAGATTCTCTCATTGTTCTATTGGAAAGTTTTAGAGCCAAGGCTTGAAGTAAAGGCCCCTTATTATGCTACACTTGTGGGATGATAAACTCTGGGGCTTTTAGGAGCCAGGTATGAAAAGTAAACAAGGGAAGGGTACCACGTGTGGATGGCATTGGAGACATCAAAATACTAGGGTGGTCATGTACCATCTAAATGAGTTTAAGTTCCATTTTTAAAGGTTAAGACCTGGGCACCTGGGTGGCTCAGTTGGTTGAGTGTCTGACTTTGGCTCAGGTCTTGACCTCACAGCTCTTGAGTTCGAGCCCCACATCCAGCTTGCTGCTGTCAGCATGGAGCCTATTTCAGATCCCCTGCCCCCCCCCCCCATTTGCCCCTCCGTCCCTCACTTGCACTCTCTCAAAAATAAACATTAAAAAATATAAGGCCTTTATTTTTTAGAGCAGTTTAAGGTTCACAGCAATATGGAGGGGAAGGTACAAAGAATTCCCATATACCATCTGCCCTACCTTCACACGTACAGCCTCACCATTATCAACATCCCCACCAGAGTGGTAAGTTTGTTTCAGTTGATGAACTTACACTGACATGACATTATCACCCAAAGTCCATAGTTTACATTATGATTCACTTTTCGTGTTGTGCATTCTGTGGGTTTGGACAAACGTATGATGACATACATCCATTATGATATATAGACTATTTTCAGTCTTAAAAATCCTCTGCACCCACCTATTCATCCTTCTTCTCTCCATTCCTGGTAACCTCTGATCTTTTATTGTCTTCACAATTTTTCCTTTTCCAGAATGTCCTATGGTTGAAATTGTACAGTGTATAATCTTTTCAGATTGGCCTGTTTCACCTAGTAATGTTCTTTCGTGCCTTCTCGTGACTTAATCCTCATTTCTTTTCGGTGATAAATAATATTCCACTGCCTGGATGTACTGTAGTTTATTTATTCATTCACCTACTGTAAGACATCTTTGTTTCTTCCAAGTTTTTCCAGTTACACATAAACCTGCTATAAACATCCATATGCAGACTTTTGTGTGCACATAAGTTTTAAATTCCTTTGGGTAAATACCAAGGACAGTGATTGCTGGATTGGATGGTAAAAGTATGTTTAGTCTTGTAAAAGCTGTCAAGCTGTCTTTCAAAGTGACTATACCTCAAACTCAGTTCAAAAAACAATATTGTAATCACTACAACAAACATGTCTGTGGGTTGGATTTGACTGCACTGACTGATTGCAACTTCTGGAAAGGGTGCGTGTAAAACTTGCCAAGGTATAATAAAGCTCAGATTTCTGCACTAAGAATCAGAGCGAATATGACTTCTCTTGATATCTCTTTGGTCTAGGTGAAAAGTGATGAAATAACAGTTATCTTCTCTTCAAAGTGCTCAGGACAAAAGTGCTTTTAGTACAATGCAGGCAACCAAACACATCTAGGAAGACAGAGCCTCTCCAAGGAAGCATTGAAACAAGTGCATCCATTCATTCATGGTTTCATCCATTCACTCATCCATTGTACTTATTGAATGCATAGTGTATCATTTAGTTGAGAGGGAATCCCTTTCCATGAGGAGTTTACAGTTTAGCAGGGGAAATAAGCCAAGTGCTCAGATGGCTGTTAAACAGGACAGGATGAGAGAAGTGCTCCAAGACCACTCGAAGTGCCAGGGGAATTTAAGAGGCAGAGAGAGCATGCCCACCTGGGAGGATGAAGGCAGATTACATGAAACAGGAGACAGTCACAATAGATTTGAAGGAAGGGGCTACGTTGTGATCAGGAGAAAAGGGATGGGGAGGGGACAATGAGGTAAGAATATGCAGGGGCGAGTGTCCAAGAGATGCCAAATAGTTCCCTTGAGTTTAGTGTCCGCTGAAGAAAAAGTGGGCAAGGAAGCTGGAAAGATGACAGCAGACAGATACACAAATAATTGACAAGAGCGGTTGAGCACTGTGAGTAAAGCCCAGTTAATATCAGAGAGAAGAAAAATTCTGGCTCTTCACTGAACGGGGGCTGTTTACCCCAAACTCTCTGTGCTTTGGTTTCCTCTTCTGTAAAATGAGGATAATACTAATACATTAGTATTTACTTATTGTAAAGTTCTTAGAAGAAATAATACTACTTACTGAGCAAAAACCATGTGTCAGGTTCTATGCCACATGCTATATATGCATTAACTGATTTTATTCTTACAATAACCTTATGAAGAAGGTATTTTATAAACCCCAGTGATGTCTAAGGAAAATGAAGCACAGAGAGAAAAAGTAATTCAACTAATGTCATAGGGTTAGAAAATGGCAGGGCAGAGATAATGAGATCCTATGTAATGCATGATTTGCCGAGGTCATGCTTGTGAGCTCTTAGCTTAGTGCCTGCCTGTAGCAATCACTCAATAAATGCTAGATATTATTATTAATTCTATTACCATTGTCGTTTGACTGGAGGAATCACCTTAGTTTCATGGAGGAGGAGATATTTGCAATCAGCCTTGAGGGTGGGTAGGCTTTGGACAGGTAGGGATGGGGCGGAAGGACTTTCTAGGCCATGGGCACAGCAGTAGCTGCCCAGCTTTGCAATGGAGATGAGGAAGGAGACTCCAACACTGGATCCATGGCTCCAAGGGAAGCAGGGGAAAAGGATTCAGCTGACAAGGCAGTAAAATGGCCTGGCTGTCTGGCAGTAGACAGTGTGTCAGCATTGGAGGTTTTAAATATAGGAAGTGTGGAGTTCAGAACTGTGCTTAACTTTCTGTTTAGCGAGCTAAACTGTCTCTTCTTGGGGCCATGCTGTCTGTCCTCCAGGGCAGGTCTTCAAATTTGAGTCCAGGCTGGCAGGTGCCCAGTACTGATGGTGATGCTCCAGGCTGGGAAAGGAAACAATGTCTTGGAGATAGGAATCTCTATTCAGTAGTCTAGCTTTCATTTTAGACTCCTCTCTCAATCGGCACAGGCTGTCTTTGGGTGCTTGTGAGTGCTTAGAGGTGAGGGGAGAAAGAGAAACCCAGTAGCAGAAGCGCTCCTGAAAATCATGTGGCTTTCTGCACCATCTCTCCCATTTCTCTCTTCCCTGGTGATACTTCCTTTTAAGATCCAAAAGAGCAAAAGCTGACTTAAGCCATCTCTAGGGCCAAACATTCCTGGGTGAAAATGTGGGGCTTCTCAAGAGGAAATGAAAGGACACAGAGATGTGGTGGCTTTAAGATTTTCTGCTGTGATCCACTGGATATATTCATGTTGAAATAGAAAGATAGGTCTGAGAGTGTGATGTAAACTCAGGTGTTTGGAGTTTCTCCTGG
The DNA here is from genome assembly GCF_018350175.1 of Felis catus. Taxonomy (NCBI): domain Eukaryota; kingdom Metazoa; phylum Chordata; class Mammalia; order Carnivora; family Felidae; genus Felis; species Felis catus. Next base: position 188,454,099 of record NC_058368.1, on the reverse strand, counting down.
AGGCACACAAAGGGAAAGAACTCTCCAGAATCATCTTGGTGGAGTCTTTGGCTGGAAAGCAGACTGTTGGAGTAGAAAGGGCACAGAAATAGAAACCAGACCACCTGGGATCTTCTGGTTCAGTGTTTTCCAAAGGTCAAGTGCCCTGTGAGGTGATTCTAGACTGCAAGAGAACAACTCATTATATAGTTACAAATCCCAAATGAGCACTTTGTTCCCCCATTGCAAATTTAATTTTCCATCCCTTAGATGCCATCAATGAGGAAGATTCAGTTTTGGGCTAGTGTGTCTTTAAGACCTTTCCATCACTTGTTGATGTCTCTTTTGATCAAGGAGCAGGCCTTGGACACATAGGCTGTAGCAGGCAATACCATCCATTCCAGAGGGTCTCATCCTTGGCTCACATTGCTATTTCCTGGGGAGAACTTTAGAAAACTACTTAGGGCCAGCATCCTTCATCCCCTAAAGAGTTCTAGTTTAATAGGTCTGGGATAAAGCCTGGGCATTGGGACTTTTCAAAGCTCTTGAGGCAACAGTTTCTAATTAAAAACATTTTATGTTGTATCTATTAGTCTATTCATGGCAAATTATATCGCTTTTATATTTAAGATAATGAAGTAAAATTTCTTTTCAATATCAGTTGACTTAAGTAAAAATAGTAAGTGCTCGTTAAGAAAAAAAAAACAAAACAAAATGGAATGGAATAGTGCAGGTGGTATTTAGATGTGGCAAAAACAAAATATGCATTGAGTGAACTTTGTCAAACTCTCTTTGGATCTTTACTTAGCTCTACAAATTCTGATTTCCTGTGGGCCCAGTCTTCTCAACAATAAAATGGGAACAGTTATCCCATGGCACCTTTTACTCAGTGGGTTTACCTTGGGAATCAAATGATTGAACTTCAAGTTTGACTTGCTAGACAAATGTGATGAAGGAGATGAACCATGCTACAGGGAGGGGCTCATTGGCAGATTTATAGTGACCTGGATCTGGGGCATCTTAGATGAGGATATTTGAAACTACCGACTTCCAGGTAACATCTTCTCTCTCTCCCTGCCAAGATGATCCACTGGTTCCCATGAAAGGTATCATAATTTCCATTGATGATTGATTTACTCCAGTGGCGGTAAACTAAAGAACAACTCAAAGTTCTACCAAGATCTCAAAGGGTTGCATATTTGAATGGAAGCCAGACGTTGAACGGAAGCAGAAAGAAGAAATAAAAAAGAGTTGAGTGGAAATAAATGAAATACAGACTAGAAAGACAATAGAAAAGATCAATGAATTTTTTTTTTTTTACAAGATAAACAAAATAGACAAACCATTAGCTAGATTTACTAGGAAAAACAGCGAGGGGACTCAAATAAAATTAGAAATGAAAGAGGAGGCATTACAACTGATACCGCAAGGAAAATATGATGAATGAACAATTATCTCCTATTCAAAGTCTCACTTTATCTTCATTTCCTGAGACAGTAATATGATATTTATTTTTATCCTTTTAATGTCATAATTAACAGGTATAGATTTCTAAATGTTAACTCAGTCTTAAATTCCTATAATATACTACTTGGTTATAATATATTGTCCTTTATATATTGCTGGCTTTAGTGCATCAGTGTTCATGCGTGATATTAGCCTGTAATTTTCCTTCCTCAGAATATTCTTGTCAATTTTTGATATCATGGTTATGGTGGCCCCCAAATCAGTTAGTGTTCCATTTTATTTATTGTAGAATCTGACGTAATTTCTTCTTTAAATACTTGGTAAAACTCATCTGTAATGCTATCTGGGCCTGTGGTTTTCTTTGGGGAAATATTTTAAATTATGTATTCAATTTATTTAATGTTTACAGTATTGTTTCAATTTTCTATTTCTTCTTATGTCAGTTCTGGTAAGTTACATTGTTGTAGGAATTTGTCTATTTCCTCTAAAATTTGAAGTTTAGAAGTACAGTTTTTAATATTGTCCCTTATGATATTTTCAGTGTTTAAAATATCTATAGTAATGCCCCTCTTCATTTCTGCTCTTGGGTATTTGTTCCTTCCTTTTGAACTTGATTTGTCTCAGTAAGGATTAATTTTTTATTTAATTACTTTCTGCTCTTACTGTTTTCTTTCTTCCACTTTATTTAGGTTTAGTTTATTTCATGCCTAACTTCTTGAGATAGAAGCATAAATCATTGTTTTTTTCAGATTGTCCTCTTTTTTAATATATGAGTTTTAAGATTGTAGGTTTTTCTATACACATGATCTTAGCTTGAGCTCCCAAATTAATCATCATTGGTTACCCATTGTTACATCACTAGCTCCTATCAGAGTGCTCAGTCTCTCCTATGCTCAAAGTGTTCTAAAGCCTTCTTATTTCATTTAGGATAAAGTCCAAATCCTTACATTGGTACATTTGTCCCCCCACGATCTGCCCCAACTCCCTCATTGGTTTCATCTGCTGCTGCTCACTCCCATATCCAGCTTACTCCAGCCACATTTGCTCCCTTGCTGTTCCTTAGAAGCTTCAGACAGATTCCTGTCTCTGGAAAGTTTATACTTCAGATAAACACATGACTTGCTCCCTCCCTTCATTCAGGTCTCTGTGAGATGTGCCTTTCCATAAAGGCCTTCTATGACTACCCTACATAAAATAGCACTCTTAGCACACTCTATCCCCTTTGTCTTGATTTACTTTCTTTATTATGTCTCTTTGCCAAATGACACAAAATAAATTTAAATTTGTTGGTTCCTCCCTTCTTCCTTATCTCGAATGTAAACTCCATGAGAGCAAGATTTTTTAAATTAATTAATTAATTCTGGGGGCGCCTAGGTGGCGCAGTCGGTTAAGCGTCCGACTTCAGCCAGGTCACGATCAACTTCAGCCAGGTCACCATCTCACGGTCCGTGAGTTCGAGCCCCGCGTCGGGCTCTGGGCTGATGGCTCAGAGCCTGGAGCCTGTTTCCCATTCTGTGTCTCCCTCTCTCTCTGCCCCTCCCCCGTTCATGCTCTGTCTCTCTCTGTCCCAAAAATAAATAAACGTTGAAAAAAAAATTAAAAAAAAATTAATTAATTAATTCTAGAACAGTGTCTGGCATATAGTAAATAATCTACAAATATTCACTGAATGAATGGACCCTGTGCTTGGAGTTAGGAGATCTAGAGTAAATATTTCTGAACCTATCATTGATCAGCTATGTGACCTTAGGCAATTTTAACTTTCTAATACCCCATTCCTTTATTTGTATAATAGGAATAAGAATTGTTGCCCATCAGATAATGAATAAAAAGTTCTTTATGAAGTATAGAAAATTATGAGACATTTTTCATAATATGGTAATAAAATGTCTGACCATCTCATGTCCCAAATTTCTTTCTCTTTGGACTTCCGTGGTGTTAACACTCCTTTGGGATAAGATGCTTTGTTGTATTTGGCTCTAGTTAAAACATAGGTTTGTTTCCTGGAAAGAATAACATTTTCACACTTCTGTAGCCACTCGCAAGTCAGCATGAATTGATATAGAATTCGTTGTCACTGAAGGCATAGGATATAGGAGAGGTGTGTTTTGATGAAGAAAGCAGGAAGTAAAGATCTAGAGCACAGGGAAGAGGAAGTTCTGGAAGGGTAGTTTCAAGGGCACTGGGGAAAAAATTAAGAAATTCTTTATTACTCAGGTTAGGCTGTGTTATACTACAATAGAAAACTACCTCGTATTTTCAGTAGCATAATCCAGGAAAGGTTAGTTTCTTACCCTTTTAGAATCTGCTATGGGTCCGTGCTACTCACCAGGGTCGGGGACGGGGGTAGTTGTGTTTTTATACATGTTTGTGTGTGGGATTTTGTAGGAAGTCTTAATTAAAAAATAGTAGCTTTAATAAAGTTTTATGGAAGTATTGCAGTCCTATGTGTTGACAGAAGATTTTACAGAGTTTATGTAGGAATATGCTTGAATATACTGTTGTGACTGTAGCCCTTTCCACATAGAATTTAGATATAATTGTTGCACTCTGCAACTGAATGTTGCATCATGTGGTTTTATGAATACATGTGTTTATGGGGGAATGGGACATATTATTTGATTTAGAACTTTAACAAAATGCTACCATTTATTGAGTACTTCCTGTGTAACAGCTGCAAGGCTAAGGGCTTTAGACATCTTATTTAATCCTTGAAATAGCTCCCCAAAGTAGGTGCTACCCACTTTATAGTGAGGAAACTAATATTCATAGGTATGAAGAAATTTGACTTCAATCATGTAACTAGGTAGCAGAACTTAGACCAAATTCAGGTCTGCTCAACTCCAGAGTTCGTGGTCTTATCAATGCAATGCTGCCCACCCTTCCCCACCTCCAAGTAATACATCCTAAATGCATAATTTCTGTAAGTCTATCAACAGACCAGAACTGATGACGATGATGATGACAAATATAGGAATATAGTAGGGGTCACATTTGATTTCATAGCACTTGGACTCTGGTTTGGGCTGCCAGAGATGTCCTGCTGTACAGGTTTAACATTCCCAACCTTGCTATCACTCCTTTGGGCTAAGACCTTGCTGGTGGTAGACCCTAGTTAAAATGCAAATATGTTTCTTGGGAGCAGTAATAAATTAACACCAATCATTATGACCACATCAGCTGATTTCTATCATCAGGGAACAATCAAGGGGAGGAGACAAAATTTAAAATAGTTTTTTTAGGAAGCAATTTAATGTAGTATATACTCAAATGAGGAATTAAATATAGTTGAGTGGGAGGTATGTTTCACATAAACATAATGGGTAGCTTAGTGAGGGAAGGGTTTCATAATTGGCAACAATTATGAGTAAAGGCTTCCTGGAGTAGGTAGAACTTGATAAGAGTCTTGAAGTCTTGATTGATTTGAAGAACATTTATTTGCCTAATAATCCAGATTTCCTAAAATCTTCTATAGTAATTATCTAGTGTTTTTTTCTGCCATAACTGTTACCTTTCTTCATCTTCTCTTTTTCTGGGAAATGCTTCTTTCTCTACTCCATGTGACTTGAGTGGGAGCTGCCATCTTTTAAAAGACCTCTCTCCCAGATTGTATTAATTGCCATGAAATAAGCACTTGATCTGATCTGAGCCAATGAAAATAGCCAAATTTATGGCCACAGTTGATGAGTTCAGTGATTGGTACCTGACCAAAGATTAGTTAATCAGTTCCATTTGTTGGATTTTTGAGTTTGGTACTAGAGAAAGCGAATCTTGGTTCCTCTGTGGGTTTGTGCTTTGTGAATTCTGAGATCCTGGAGCTATGGTGGTCATCTTCCTGGCTGGTCTTATTTTATTTTATTTTATTTTATTTTATTTTATTTTATTTTATTTTATTTATATTTATTTTTATTTTTGAGAGAGAGTGAGAGAGAGCGCACATGTGCACACAAGTGGGGGAGGGGCAGAGAGAGAGACACAGAATGGGAAGCAGGCTCCAGGTTCTGACCTGTCAGCGCAGAGCCCGATGTGGGGCTTGAACTCAGGAACTATGAGATCATGACCTGTGCTGAAGTCAGACGCTTAACTGCCTGACCTACCCAGGCACCCCCTGGCTGGTCTATTTAAAAAAAGAATAAAGTAGACCTGTAAAATGAAACAGAAATGAGGGGTGCAAAGAGGGTCTTGGTGGCACTTAATTATCTGATTCCAGGGGTCTTTGAGATCCATCTTTATGCACTGCTTTGGTTATTGAATCTTCATATGAATAACTTCTAATAATCCCTGCTGCCACCACTAGCTATCTTTTGCCCTTAGCTAGTTTGAGTTGAATTTTTGTCAAATGCAGCAAAGAGTCCTGATGAATATTTCATTGTGACTTCATGTTGAAATAGATAGAATAGGGATTATCTTTATTTTACAGAGAACAAAATGAGGCTCAGAAAAAAAAATAATGTAACCAAGATTCTAAAAAAGATGAAGAATTGACCTAAAATATACAGTCTTCTCTCCCTGGAGAAAACATTAGGAGGTTCAAAGACATGTGGGCAGGAAAAGTCTGCTGTCTTGGGAGATTCATTATACTAACTATGAAGAGAATGGCTTCCCATTGCTGTGGTATTCTGAATGTTCTGACACCAAATTTTGGTATCATTTTAGCTTGGGGTTTTTTCTTTCCTTTGTCAGCAAACCTTGGCTTTTGAGGAAACAAAGGAAGCCCAATTCCACCACAGCACCCACTTTCCATTTTACTTTAGGTCTGTGGGGTTACCCAGGTCTGAAATCAGTCGTAACTATCTGTTTGTGTCGTAATGATGTAACACTGAAAAGAATGGCTTTTGACAAGGACTGATTCCAAAATGATATGAAATAATTGATTGTCTCACGCTTATCAAGCACACTGAAATTTCTATTAACCTAGGGACTCAGAAAGATGCAGAAAGAACAAACCCTTGAGTTTAAGGACAAATTTTGCTTATGCTATCTTCAAAAAAAGGAAGACAAGAAGAGGAACTTAGTACATTTAAAAATTTATAACTTCCATTACTTAAAAAAAAACGATTTAAGATGGCTTCAAAGGATATAAAAATATGGGAAGAGAGTAAGTTAAAAGTAGAAGAGATTAAAAATGACGATCAGGTAGAGCCATTATATAGAATTAGGAGTGAGGCCAGTAAAAAACAAATAGGACACAATCCTATATGTATTTGACAACTGGTTCTCAAGTTGAGCTTTAAGCTTTCTTGCTGTCAGTGCAAGCCGGAAAACCCAATCAACTACACAGTTTGCAATTCCATGAGATAAAACAAACCAAATCCGTAGGATAAGTACAATTGCATCTGATCCTATGACCAGAAATAATGTGACTTGGGTTCTTACAAAGAGAGCACTGTGTTGTATAATGTAAAGCCCTCAAGGGCCCCTGCCAAGAGACCCCAGGATGAGATTCACAGCCCTGGTTCTCATAGCTGAGAGTATTATTTCTCAAATTTTAATCATCTTTATGATTTCTACCATATCTACTTAATTACATTAAAAATTTATTAACCTAATATATTTTTGACGTAGTTTTTACTTGGACCCAATTTTAAACTTAATTTCATTTTAGCAAAGTAGATGGGCTAGTTCTATTTTTCTAATACCCTTTAAATTAAGTTTATAAGTATTGAAATTAAAAAGTCTATTATAGCCCAAAATTTTCTTATGTACCCCTAGTGATATGTGGGCTACACTTTGGGAAACAGTGGCTCAGGGAAAAAGAAGAACCCTGACATTTGAATAACCGTGACCTCATTGCATCTATCTCTCATGAAGTATTACCATCATCAGAGATGAGAAAACCAAGGTTAGGACTTGTGCAAGATCCCGCAAAAGCCAAGCTGGGATGAAACTCGAGTTTTCTGATGAAAGTCAAGGTCTAGCTTCTAGCTGAATATGTGGAGGGCCTTTCCCCAAACTGAAGTTCAAACTCTTTATGACAGTTGGCCTTTTTGCTTCCTGCCAGAATGCCTCACCTACTGCTTGGTCTGTGGTGATGCCTACCTGTGGTTACTGGAACCCAGTCTGCTGGACCAAAGAAAGGAAGTCTGACAGGCAGATGTGGAATCCTAAAGAGGAACTTCATCCACTGCTATGGACAGCTCTACCTCTTCCTGCCCCCATGGATTTTGGGGGAAGTACTTTTGTGGCTTGCCAGTCTCTCATTAGGCAGGGCCACTTGTCCTGGGTTGACCTAATCCACTGGTGGCAAGTACAGCTGGGAGATTTAGAATGGTTGCAGTTTGACATTGATTCTTCGCAGCTCACTGTCACCGTGAGCTTTTTTGGTAAGATGTTGAACTAAAGTTTGTTGTAGAGGATCGTAGGATTCCTCCTAATACTGGGGGACATTTGGAGTCATAACTGACAGTGGCTTTCTGATGACAACTTGTGCAAGCTCAGAGGAGAAGCCATCTCTCTCTCACAGGAATATGACTTTGGGTAAATCACCTTGAACGCTGGACCCATAGGTGTGGTCTGTACTCCCACTGAGCCCTGATTTGTAGCATAAGCCTTTTTTCTCTTCCTCCTCCTCCTCTACTACTTCTTTTATGAATAGAAGTAATGTTTCATGCTTCATCTTTCTCTTAAAGAGATTTTTAAAATCTCATAGTTAAAAAATATTATTTAAAACCTTTTTATTTTGAGGTAAGTATAGATTCACATGCATTTGGATAAAATGCTACGGTAAAATCCTGTGTACCTTTTACCCAGTTTTCCCTAATGGTAATTTTCTTAAAGAAATTTTAGAATTACTGAGATACAATTTGTCCATAATAAAACTCGTTCTTTTAAAGTATACAATTTGATGAGCTTTGACTAATATGTACAACTGAGTAACTCCCATCGCAATCAAAATACAGAACATCTCCATCATCCCCAAAAGTTCCTTCATGCCCCTTTGGAGTTAAGCACTTCTCCCCATTCCTGGCCCCTAGAAACCGCTAATCTGTTCTCTGTCCCTATATTTTTGTCTTTCCTAGACTGTCTTTTAAGTGGAATCATGTAATGGTATGTAGTCTTTTGTGTCTTTTTTTTTCACTTAGTGTAATGCTTTTGAGATTCATCCATGTTTCTGAATGTATCACTAGTTTGTCTTTTTAAAATTACTGAGTAGTTTTCTTTATATACCACAATTCATTTATACACTCACCTAGTGATGGAAATTTGCACCATTTACAGTTTTTGGCTACTAGGAATAAATATACTATAAACTTTCTTATATAAATCTTTGGGAGGACATTTCTCTTGTGTAAATTCTTAGAGTAGGATTTCTAGGTTGTATGGTAAAAGTATGTTTAACTTTATACGAAACTACCAAATTATTTTCCAAAGTGATTGTACAATTTTGCATTTCCAATAGCAATATATAAAAATTTCAGTTCCTGCATATCCTGCTCCACACTTGGTATTGTCAGTTATTTTGAAAATTTTAGCCATTCTAGTGGTATCTTACTTATGTACTTTTTTTTCCTTTTTCTTCTTTCTTTCTTTCTTTCTTTCTTTCTTTCTTTCTTTCTTTCTTTCTTTTTTCTTTCTTTCTTTCTTTCTTTCTTTCTTTCTTTTCTTTCTTTCTTTTTTCTTTCTTCTTTCTTTCTTTCTTTCTTTCTTTTCTTTCTCTTTCTGTTTTTTCTTTCTTTCTCTTTCTTTCTTTCTTTCTTTCTTTCTTTCTTTCTTTCTTTCTTTCTTTTCTTTCTTTTCTTTCTTCTTTCTTTCTTTCTTTCTTTCTTTCTTTCTTTCTTTCTTTCTGCCATTTGAATATCTCCTTTGGTAGATGTCTGTTTGAATATTTTGCCTATTTTTTGATTGAGTCATTTGTCCTCAAATTAGTGAATTGAAAGCAGTTTTCATATTTTCTAGATATAAGTCTTACACTAGATATGTGATTTAAAAATATTTTCTCCCAGAGCACCTGGGTGGCTCAGTTGCTTAAGCATCTGACTTCAGTTTAGGTCATGATTTCACAGTTTGAGTTTGAGGTCTGCTTCAGGTAAGCCCCACTTCTCTCTCTCTCTTCCTCTCTCTCTCTGCCCTTCACTCACTTGTGCCCTCTCTCTCTCTCTCAAAAAAGAAAAATGTTTTCTCCCAGTCTGTAATGTGTCTTTTCATTAAAAAAAACAACAGTGTATTTCAAAGACAATATATTTTTCATTTTATGAAGTCCAATTTTTCAATTTTTAAATTTTGTGGTTTGTGTTTTTATGTCCTAACACATTTTTTGCTTAATGCAGTCACAAAGGTTTTCCTCATGTTTTCTTTTAGAAGTTTTTTTTAAAAATTATTAAATGTTTATTTTTGAGAGAGAGAGAGTGCTAGCAGGAGAGGAGCAGAGAGAGAGGGAGACATGGAATCTGAAACAGGCTCCAGGGTCTGAGCTGTCAGCACAGAGCCTGACGTGGGACTCAAACTCACGGACTGTAAGATCATGACCTGAGCTGACGTCAGAAGCTTAACCAACTGAACTACCCAGGTACCCCTAGAAGTTTTAATTTTAGTTATTATTTTTATATCTGGAACCCATTTTGAATTAATTTTTGTATATGGTGTGAGATAAGAACTGTGGTTTGTAATTTTTGCATTTGAGTACCCAATTATAATACTGCCATTTGGTGAAGAGACTATTTCTTCCCATTAAATTATTTTGGCACTTTTGTCTAAAATCAATTGATACAACACACATATGGATCTATTTCTGAACTCTATTCTGATATGGTTTTTTTATCTTCCAATTTTGTTCAAATTCAAGTTAATTAACATAAAGTGTAGTACTGGTTTCAGGAGTAGAATTTAGTGATACATCACTTACATATAACATCCAGTGGTCATCACAAGTGCCCTCCTTAATGTCCATCACCCATGTACCCATTGCCTCCCCTCTATCAGCCCCTCAGTTTGTTCTGTATAGTTAAGACTCTCTTATGGTTTGCCTCTCTCTGTTTTTATCTCATTTTATTTTTCCTTCCCTTCCCCTATTATTCATTTGTTTTGTTTCTTAAATTCCACTCATATGATATTTGTCTTTCTCTGACTGACTTATTTCGCTTAGCATAATACACCCTAGTTCCACTGTGTGTGTGTGTGTGTGTGTGTGTGTGTGTGTGTGTGTGCGCATGCACATGTGTGCATGTGGTTTGGGTTGGTGTATCTATATATCTCTATCTCTATCTCTCTCATCTTCTTTATCCATTCATCAGTGGATGGATATTTGGCCTCTTTCCTTAATTTGACTATTGTTAATAGTACTGCTATAAACATTGGGGTGCGTGTACCCCTTCAAATCAGTATTTTTGTATCCTTTGGGTGAATACCTAGTAGTGCAATTGCTGGGTCATAGGGTAGTTCTATTTTTAACTTTTGAGGAACCTCCATACTGTTTTCCAGAGTGGCTGCACCAGTTTGCATTTCTACAAGCAGTGTAAGAAGGTTCATTTTCTCCACATCCTTGCCAACATCTGTTATTTCTTGAGATGTCAATTTTAGTCATTCTGACAGATGTGAGGTGATATCTCATTGTGGTTTTGATTGTATTTCCCTGATGATGAGTGATGTCGAGCATCTTTTCACATCTGTGTTTCTACATGTCTCTGTCCAGTTTTCCCAACACCATTTGTTGAAAAGACTTTTTTCCATTGGATATTCTTCCCTACTTTGTAGAAGATTAGTTGACCATATAGTGATGGGTCCATTTTTGGGTTCTCTATTCTGTTCCATTGCTCCATGTGTCAGTTTTTATGCCACTACCATACTGTCTTGATGATTACAGCTTTGTAGTATAGCTTAAAATATGAAATTGTAATGCCTCCCACTTTGCTTTTCTTTTTCAACATTACTTTGGCTATTTGGGGTCTTTTTCTGGTTCCAGACAAATTTTAGGAGTATTTGTTCTAGCTCTGTGAAGAATGCTGGTGTTATTTTGATACAGATTGCATTGAATGTGTAGATTGCTTTGGGTAGGATAGACATTTTAACAATATTTGTTCTTCCTATCCAGGAGCATAGAATCTTTTTCCATTTCTTTGTCTCTTATTCAGTTTCTTTCATAAGTGTTCTATAATTTTCAGAGTACAGATCTTTTGCCTCTTTGGTTAGCTTTATTCCTAGGTATCTCATGGTTTTGGTGCAGTTGTAAATGGGATCGATCCCTTGATATCTCGTTGTGTTGTTTCATTATTGGTGTATAGAAATGCAACAGATTTCTGTATATTGATTTTATATCAGCAGCTTTGCTGAATTCATGTATCAGTTCTAGCAATTTTTTGGTGGAGTCTTTCGGGTTTTCCACGTAGAGTGTCATGTCATCTGTGAAGAGTGAAAGGTTGACTCTTCCTTGACAATTTGGATACCTTTCATTTCTTTTTGGTGTCTGATTGCTGATTCTAGGACTTCCTCTACTATGTACTGTGTTGGACAGCAGTGGTGAGAGTTGACATTTCTGTCATGTTCCTGACCTTATGAAAAAAGCTCTCAGTTTTTCCCCACTGAGGATAATACTAGCTGTGGGTCTTTCATATATGGTCTTTATGATGTTGAGGTATGTTCCTACGATCCCTACTTTCTTGAGGGTTTTTATCAAGAAAGGATGCTGTATTTTGTCAAATGTTTTTTCTGTATCCATGATCTGAGAGGGTCATATTATGTTCTTATCCTTTCTTTTATTAATGTGATGTATCACATTGATTGATCTATGGATATTGAAATACCCCTGCAGCCCAGGAATAAATCCCACTTGATCATGGTGAATAATTCTTTTAATGTACTGGTGGATTCAGTTTGCTAGTATCTTGTTCAGAATTTTTGCATCCATGTTCATCAAGGAAATTGGTCTGTAATTCTCCTTTTTAGTGAGGTCTTTATCTGGCTTTAGAATCAAGGTGATGCTTGTGTCATGGAATGAGTTTGGAAGTTTTCCTTCCATTTTTATTTTTTTGAAATATTTTCAGAAGAATAAGTATTAGTTCTTCTTTAAATGTTTGGTAGATTTCCCCAGGGAAGCCATCTGGCCTTGGACTCTTGTTTGTTGGGAGATTTTTGATTACTAATTCAATTTCTTTTCTGGTTATGGGTCTGTTCAAATTTTCTCTTTCTCCTCTTTCAGTTTTGGTAGTTTATATGTTTCTAGGAATTTATCCATTCTTCCATATTGCCCAATTTGTTGGTATATAATTCCTCATAATGTTCTCTTATAATTGTTTGTAGTTCTGTGTTTCGGGTTGTGATCTCTCTTCTTTCATTCATGATTTTATTTATTTGGATCATTTCTCTTTTTTTTTTGATAAGTCTGGCTAGGGGGTTATCAATTTTATTAATTCTTTCAAAGAACCAGCTCCTAGTTTTGATGATCTGTACTACTTTTTAAAAAATTTTCTATATCATTTATTTCTGTTCTAATCTTTATTATTTTCCTTCTTCTGCCGTTTTTGAGCTTTATTTGCTGCTCCTTTTCTAGCTCCCTTAGGTGTAAGGTTAGGTTGTATATTTGTATTTTCTTCTTCTTGAGTAAGGCCTGGATTGCTATATATTTCTCTCTTATGACCACCTTTGCTGCATCCTAAAGGGTTTGGACTGTTATGATTCATTTTAATTTGCTTTTAAATTTCTTCTTTAACTTCCTGATTAACCCATTCATTCTTTAGTAGGATGTTCTTTAACCTCCATGTATTTGTAGTCTTTACAGATTTTTTCTTGTGGTTGACTTCAAGTTTCATAGTGTTGTGGTCTGAAAATATGCATGGTGTGATCTCAATCTTTTTGTGCTGGTTGAAGGCTGATTTGTGACCCAGTGTGTGATCTATTCTGGAGAATGTTCCATGTGCATGCGAAAAGAATGTGTATTCTTCTGTTTTAGGATAAAATGCTCTGAATATGTCTGTTAAGTCTATCTGGTCCAGTGTGTCATTCAAAGCCATTGTTTCTTTGTTGATCTTCTGCTTAGATGATCTGTCTGTTCCTGTAAGTGGGGTGTTAAAGTCCCCTACTATTATTGTGTTATTATCAATGTGTTTCTTTAAGTTTGTTATTAATTGATTTATATATTTGGCTTTCTACAAGTTGGGGGCATAAATACTTAACAATTGTTAGATCTTGTTGGCTAGACCCCTTTATTATGATATAGTGCCCTTCTTCGTCTCTTATTACAGTATTTGCTTCAAAATCTAGTTTATCGGATATAAGTATAGCTGCTCCAGCTTTATTTTGATGTTCATTAACATAATATATGGTTCTCCACCCCCTCACTTTCAATTTGGAGGTGTTTTGGGGTCAAAAATGAGTCTCTTGTAAGCAGCATATCAATGGGTCTTGTTTTTTAACCCATTCTGATACCCTATGTCTTTTGTTTGGAACATTTAGTCCATTTACATTCAGAGTAATTACTGATAGATATGAATTTAGTGCCATTGTATTACCTGTAAAGTTGCTGTTCCTATAGATTGTCTCTGTTCCTTTCTAGTCTTTATTGCTTCTGGTCTCTCTTTCCTGTTCAGAAGGCCCCCCTTAATAATGCTTGCAGAGTTGGTTTCGTGTTCACGAACTCCTTTAGTTTTTGTTTGTCTTGGAAACTCTTAATCTCTCCTTCTATTCTGAATGACAGCCTTGCTGGATAAACTATTCTTGGCTGAATATTTTCCCCAGTTAGCACATTGAATATATCATGCCACTCCGTTCTGCCCTGCCAAGTTTCTGTGGACAGGTCTGCTTCTAACCTTATTTGTCTACTCTCGTAGGTTAAGGACCTCTTGTCCCCAGCTGCTTTCTCGTAGGTTAAGGACCTCTTGTCCCCAGCTGCTTTATCTTTATATTTTGCAAGTTTCACTATGCTATATCTTGGTGTTGACCTGTTTTGGTTGATTTTGAAGGGAGTTCTCTGTGCCTTTTGGATTTGAATGCCTGTTTCCTTCCCCAGATTAGGGACATTTTCAGCTATATTTTTTTCAAATAAACCTTCTGCCCCTTTTTCCTGCTCTTCTTCTTGGACTCCTAAGATACGGATATTATTGTGCTTTGTGGAATTGCTAACTTCTCTAAGTCTGTATTTGTGATCTAATAATTTTCTTCCCCTCTTTTCAGCTTCATTATTTTCCATAATTTTATCTTCTATATCATCTATTCATTCCTCTGCTTCTTGTATCCTCATTGTTATTACATCAGTTGTTTTTGCATCTCAGTTATATCATTTTTTTATTTTGACCTAATTTTTAGGTCTTTTATCTCTACGGCAAAGGTTTCTCTGGGGATCTTCTAAGCTTTTTCCAAGCTCAGCTAGTATTGTTATAACTGTTGTTCTAAATTCTTGTTCAGATATATCGCTTATATTTGTTTTGAGCAAATCCCTGTCTGTGGCTTTTTTTTTTTTAAGTTTATTTATTTATTTTTAGAGACAGAATGAGTGGGGGAGGGGCAGAAAGAGAGGGAGAGAGATTCAGAATCCAAGCAGCCTTTGAGCATGAGCATGAAGCATGAAGTCCAATGTGGGGCTCAAACTCATGAACCATGAGATCATGACCTGAACCAAAATCAAGAGTCGAATGTTCAACTGACTGAGCCACCCAGGCACCCCCTGGCTGTGGTTTCTTGTTGATATTTCTTTTGGGGAGGGTTCCTCCATCTTGTCATTTTGTCTAGGTTTCTGTCTTTTGCATGTTATGAAAGCTTGTTATGTTTCCTGCTGCTGAGAATAGTGCCATATTAAGAAGGGGTCGGACACTGTCCAGAGCCTGGCACGGCAGGAAGTGTTTCTAGGTGTATGCTGTGTGCACTCTGCTGTTGTCATTTCACTGCTCTTTCCCCCAGGTCAGTCCTCTGCAGAGTTTCTTCTTGCTTGCAGTGGAGAGTGTTTCAACCTTTAACTAGGTGTGCTTTGATTTGTTTATTAAAGTAAGCCTGATTAGGAGCACCTGGGTGGCTCAGTCAGTTAAGCATCTCTTGATTTCGGCTCAGGTCATGGTCTCATAGTTTGTGGGATCAAACCTCGTGTTGGGCTCTGTGCTGACAGTGCAAGGCCTGCTTGGGATTCTCTCTCTTCTCCCTCTCCCTCTCTGCCCATCCCCTGCTCATGCTGTCTCTGCCTCTCTCTAAATAAATAAATAAACTTAAACAAACAAAGCCTGATTAAAAAAAACAAAAGTGGGAATGCAAGCTGGTGCAGCCACTCTGGAAAACAGTGTGGAGGTTCCTCAAAAAACTAAAAATAGAACTACCCTACAACCCAGCAATTGCACTACTAGGCATTTATCCATGAGATACAGGTATGCTGTTTCGAAGGGACACGTGCACCCCCATGTTTATAGCAGCACTCTCAACAATAACCAAAGTATGGAAAGAGCCCAAATGTCCATCGATGGATGAAGGGATAAAGAAGATGTGGTATATACATACAATGGAGTATTACTCAGCAATCAAAAAGAATGAAATCTTGCCATTTGCAACTACGTGGATGGAACTGGAGGGTATTATGCTAAGTGAAATTAGTCAGTCAGAGAAAGACAAACATCATATGACTTCACTCATATGAAGACTTTAAGAGACAAAACAGATGAACATAAGGGAAGGGAAACAGAAATAATATAAAAACAGGGAGGGGGACAAAACAGACGAGACTCATAAATAATGGAGAACAAACTGAGGGTTACTGGAGGGATTGTGGGAGGGGGGATGGGCTAAATGGGTAAGGGGCACTAAGGAATCTACTCCTGAAATCGTTGTTGCACTATATGCTAACTAATTTGGATGTAAATTTTAAAAGATAAAAAAAAAAGAACAACAACAACAACAAAACCAACTCCACCCCTGTGTCCTGGCGTCCAGAAAAAGAGAAAAGGAAACAAAAAAACAAATGAACAAAAACCTCTAATCCTGATTCCAAAGGGGAAAAAAAAAAAAAAGAAAAGAAACCCTGGTCCTATTTCTATCAGAACCGAAGCTGATGCTTTGGAGCACTCTATGATCAGTTGACTTGGTGCACGTTGCAGAGGCCTGTGTTAGTCCTCTGGGAGAGAGGCCAGCTCTGGTGCCTGACAGTCACATCCGCCCTAGTAAAGATGCCCCTGTAGGGCATGAAGGGGTAGGCTTTGATGTAAGTGGCTCCAGCCTCAACTGGGGGTGCTGTGTTGCTCACTGAAGTCCCACCATGCTGGTGGGTGTGGTGGGGGGGGAGATGGTGTCACTGGTTACCCTGCTCTCTCATCCCCAGGGAGGGGAGCTCTCTCCTGCTCTTCAGGAAACTCTCAGAGCCAAAAGAATAATCTTCTCTCCTGTGGCCCAGGCTTCTGTCAGATCCCTGCCCTCAACCCTTCTGTGCCCAAGGCCATCAGCTCTCCTGGTGCCACAGCTGTCCCGTGTTTTATCTTTGGGGCGTGGCTGGGATTCAAGACTCCAAATCTTAAAGGATCCAGCAGGGCATGGAATGCTCCCTTCCTCCTAAAGAGAACCTCCCAGTACTGCACCTGGTACCGTCCTGTCCCAGAAAAGCAGTTGCATGGCTGTGCAGATGCCTGGAGTTTATGGTGAAACACTGTGGAAAGCTGTGACCAGGTTATCTGCCCTCTGTGAGTGCCTCTGTCCCATGCTGTTGAACGGCCACTCACAGGTGCCAGCTGGGTGTTTTGTCCTCGGAGAGGCAATTTACCCTCTTCCAAATGCACTCCAGTGTACACTCCAGTGTCTCCCAGTGTGACTCAGGAGATCCCCACATCACGCTGTCCACTGCCTGCCTGCTCCTGGAACCTCTGCCCTCCTTTTCTACAGGAGCACCGCTGTCCCCCGCCCCAGTTTGTGCACCAGCCAATGGTGCACACTTCCGAAACCTCAGAATTTGAGCCCCAATGTTTGCAAAAATTTTCAATAGTCAGTGCCTCCTGATTCCCCCAGTCAGTGGTTTTGAGGGAGTGTGTTTTTTGTGTGAACCAGAGGCATTGCTCTTTCTCTCCCCTTCTCTCCTCCTTTCTGTGAAAAGGGCTCCCTCCCCTCTGATACTGTGCCTTTTGTCTCCCCCAGTTCACATCTCTGCACCTCATACCTGCCACATTTTCTCCCTCAAGTTATACAGATTGTTCTCTTAATCCTCCAATAAGTTTCCTAGGTGTTCAAGATGATTTGATGTTGATCTATCTGTGTTGGAGGAAGGAGGCAAGCCCAAGGTCCCCTTACTAGTCTGCCATCTTAACTCCTCCCTCTCTGTTTTGATATGTTGAACTATATGTCTGTCCATCAGTACCACACTCTCTTGATACCTGCAGCTTTATAGTAAGTTTTAAAATCATTTATAAGTTCTCTTTGATATTTATATGAAATAATTATTTTAGCTATTTAAATTCCTTTGTACTTAATATAAAATTTAAAGATGTTATACCAATTTATACAAAAAATAAGCCCACTGGGATTTTGATTCAGGTTGTATTAGACCTATATGTTAATGTGGAATTTGGGGAGAATTGACTTCTTAATAACATCGAATCTTCTGATCCATGAATATGGTTTGTCTCTCTATTTAGCTAAGTTTCTAAGCAGTATTTTGTAGTTTTCTGTATAAAAATCTTGCACATATTTTGTAATATTTATTAATTTGTGTCTTGGTCCTGTACCTTGCAATCATGCTAAGCTAATTTAGAAGTTCTGACAGTCTTTGTTTTAGGTGTTATGTATGTATGTATGTATGTATGTATGTATGTATGTATTTATTTATTTATGTAGATTCCTTAGGCTTTTGTTTGTAGATCATCATATCATCAGCAAATAATAGCAGTTCTTCCTTTGAATGTTGGTGTCTTTGTTTGTTTTATTTCTCTTAATACAGGAAATACTGGCTAAGACCTGTAATACAGTAGAGAATAGAAGTGGTGAAAGCAGATACCATTGCCTCGTTACCAACTTTAGGAGAAAAGTGTTTAATCTTTTATCATTGAGTATGATGTTAGCCGTAGGACTTTTGTAGATACCCTTTATCAGATTAGGGAAGTTCTTTTGTCAACTGTATCCTTTAATCAGCTGTGAATTTTTATCATGAATGGATGTTGACTTTGGTCAAATCTTTTTTCTGCATCTATTTTGACTTTCTTATAGCTTTTGTTTTTCAGTCTGTTGACATGATGAATTACACTGATCTATTTTCCAATGTTGAGCCAACATTGCATTCCTAGCATAAACCCTACTTGGGCATAATGTAGTTTCTATTTTTCTGGACTCATTTTATTAATATTTTGTCAAGGATTTTTGAGTTTAGTTTCATGAGACATTTTGGTGTGGAGTATTTTTATCTTGCATTTCTTTTTTAATTTGGTTTTAATGTTAGGGTAATGTTGACATCATAAAATTAGTTGGGAAGTGTTTTTTCCTCTTTTATGTTCTGGAAGAGTTCATGTAGAATTGATATTATACTGTGGGGGGTGGGCAAGAATTCCTCTCTTCTTCAAGATCCTTCTATGACTCAAATTGACATGAGACACATTAACAGGAGAAAGTCAAATTTAATAATGTATGTATGAGGAGTCCATATAGACATGGAAATTTCAAAGACAATTAAGCAAAATGAGACACATATGTCATCCTTAACCAAGGAAATGGGGTTAGGGGTCTGTGGTTTCAAAAGAAAGGAATACAATTCACAGGGTAATAAGGAGAAGAACAGCTGTTTGGTAATTAGATGTTTGTCCTGCCATATAGATTGGTTACTCAGATAAACATGTATCTCTGGTAATAACCCTTATTCTGGCAAGACCCTCCAATTAAGATTCTTCTTCTTTTTTAACTTCTTTTTTAAAATTTATTTTATTTTATTATTTTATTTTTTTCAAGTTTATTTATTTATTTTGAGAGAGAGGGAGAAAGGGAGAGAATAGAAGCAAGGGAGGGCCAGAAAGAGAGAGAGGGAGAGAGAATTCCAAGCAAGCTCTGTATTGACAATGTGGAGCCTGATGTGGGGCTCAAAATCACAAACCATGAGACCGTGACCTGAGCTGAAACCAAGAGTCAGACTCTTAACCGACTGGGTCACCCAGGCACCACTTCTTCTTCTTCTTCTTCTTCTTCTTCTTCTTCTTCTTCTTCTTCTTCTTCTTCTCCTCCTCCTCCTCCTCCTCCTCCTCCTCCTTCTCCTTCTCCTCGTCCTCCCTCTCCTTCTCCTTCTTCAATATTTTATTTTTAAGTAATCCCTACACTGATGTGGGGCTGGAACTCATGATGCTGAGATCAAGAGTCTCACTCTCCACTGACTGAGCCAGCCAGGCACCCCTTAATTGGGATTATTATATGTAGTTAAGGTGGGGGTGGGTGGGGGGAGAGGTAAAAGTTTCTCTTGAGCCTTTAGGGTCTTCAATGCCTTCAGCTCAAAATAATCCACATACCAAAGCAGTAGCATATTCTGGGGGTCCTGTTCTGAACCCCTTCAATATCTTCTTTAAATGTTTGGTATAATTCCTTAGGAAAGTCATTTGGACCTATAGTTTCTTTGTGGGAAGGATTTTAACTATGAATATAATTTCTCTAATAGATTAAAAAATTTTAATGTTTATTTTTATTTTTTAAATTTACATTTATTTATTTTTGAGAGACAGAGAGAGATAGAGTACAAGTGGGGGAGGGGCAGAGAAAGAAGGAGACACAGAATCCAAAACAGGCTGCAGGCTCGGAGCTGTCAGCACAGAGCCCGATGCGGGGCTCGAATTCACAAGCTGTGAGATCATGACCTGAGCCAAAGTTGGACGCTCAACAGACTGAGCCACCCAGGCACCGTTTATTTATTTTTGAGAGACAGAGAGAGACAGCACAGGCAGAAGACGGGCAGAGAGAAAGGGAAACACAGAATCGGAAGCAGGCTCCAGGCTCTGAGCTGTCAGCACAGAGCCCAACGTGGGGCTCAAACTCACGAGCCATGAGATCATGATCTGAGCTGAAGTCAGATGCTTAACCGACTGAGCCACCCAGGCTCCCCGTTTTAATAGATTTAAGACCATCCAAGTTTTCCCTTTCCTGAGTGAGTGTTAGCAAGGAATTTGTCTATTTCATCTAAGTTGTCAAATATATTGTCAGAAAGTTGTTCTTAATATTACATTATTCCTTTTAATGGCTGATAGATCTGCAGTGATAATCCCTCTTTCATTCATAACGTTGGTAATTTGGGTCTCCGTCGTTTTTCTTGGTTAGTATGCCTAACCAATTTCATTGGTCTTTCCAAAGCACCAGCTTTTGGTCTTGTTGATTTTGCTTAGTATATTTGTTTTCCCTTTTAATTTTTTTTTGCCCTTATCTTTATTATTTCCTTCCTTTTATTTACTTTGGGTTTCATTTGCATTTAATTTTCTAATATTATGAAGTGGAAACTTAAATATTCGATTTTAGACCTTTTTTTCTAATATCAGTATTTAATACTGTCAGTTTCTCTTTAAGTACTTAAAGATCCCTTTAACGGGATCCTACAAATTTCTAAAGTTTCTTATCATTTTAATTTAGTTTAAAATATTTTCTAATTCCCCTTGTTATTTCTTCTTTGACCTGTGGGTTATTTACAAATGTGCTGTTTATTACCCAAATATTTCAGGATTTTCTTGGTGTCATTCTGTTGCTATTGTCATTCATATTTCTTGCTTCCTGGCCCTTTTATTTGGGGCATTTGTGTGCTGCTTCTGATGCATTGGTGCCCTGGGAGAATTCACTTGCTGTTGCCCCAAGCCCTCAGGATGCTATGCTACATTTATTCATTAATTCAGAAAATACTTATTGAGGGCCCTCTATTGCCAAGTTCTATTCCAGGCATTGGAGAATTATCAACTGTGAACACAGTAGAGAAGGGCCTTTCATTATAGTGCACAAGCCTGACAGTGATCATGCAAATACAGGAGCCAAACATTCCCAAATGCTTACTACGGTGAAGAAAAAGAAAATGGTGATGTGATAGAGAATGAATAGAAGGGTACTTAAGATTGGGTGTACAAGAAAGGCCACTCTGAGAGGGTGTCATTTGACCTGAGGTTTGAATGACAAAAAAAAGTATCTTCTCATTGAAAAATCTGGGGGAAGATTGTTTCAAGCTAAGGGAACAGAGAGTGCAAAGGCACTGAAGCAGGTGTGAGTTTGGCTTAACCGGGAATCAAGCAAAAGATCAGAGTGGGTGGAGTACAGAGAATAAGGGAATAAGAGAAGGAATGTGGTCGCTGGAGTTAGAGATGACACCCCATAGACTTGGAAGACCAAGGCAAAGATTTTGGTTATAGTTTAAGTCCTACCTAGATGGGGGTTTGAATAGGGGAGTGACAAGACCTGATTTATGTTTCAAATGGATCACCTTTGCTGCGGCATGGAGCATGGACTGGAGGGAAACAGGAGGGAAAGCAGAAAGGCCATCAGCCCCACTGTGGACTACTGTGGAATAGGTAGGGGAGGCAGGGAGAATGGCTCTCTCCCCAACTCTCTATTCAATCAATCATTCAGTAGCTCTTACCTGAATATCTGTTGGGTGTCAGCAATATGTTAGGCACTGGGTCTACACTGATATATTGTCTTGAGCTGCGCTGCCGCTAAACTTTTAGTCAAATGTCCCTTTTGGTTTCCTGGGTCCTCAAGCAGCGCTGGCTGTGCACGTTGTCTTTCGTGAACATTAATCCTATAGGGGCTCACCTGAACCCCATGCACTTTCGTGTGGGCTCACCACTGGGACAAGAAACCATGTAGGATATCTCCTCCCGAGGCACCTTCCTTGGAGCTTCTTACCTCCCTCAGCAAAACACAAGGAATACAAACATGGGGTGCAAAATGGATGCAAGGGGAGAAGGAGGCCTTTGACTTTACCTGCCACTAGCCTGGAACCTCACTGAAAGCTGTACATATATTTGTGAGCAACGGTTTCCAGAGGCCTTTCCCACCAGGGGATCACTGAAGGAATTAAAGGTTATAAAGATGACCTCTGTTCCTGGTCTGTTTTCAATAAGGTCAGGCTTTTTATTTTTTAAGATAAACATTTTTTAAGGTAGTGAAACAGCCTCGTTTAGTATAGACAACACTTTTTCAGATTCAATTTGCAACCACAGGGTCTTGTGTGCAATTCTGGGTGTAACCACATTTCTCAAATGGTACAGAATGTGGGCAGTCAGCTTTCTTCAAATGAAACCAAGCAACTAATATACTGTCCTTCACTATCTAACAGTCAGAAGCCTGAGAACAAACTTCCAGTACAGACCTGACTGGCTGGTCAAACTCCTCTAAATCTTCATTGCAGAATACAAAATATCAGGTACGCTTTTTAGTGGAGAGAAAGAGGCTTCAAGCTGTAGGGAAGCAACAGGCAATACAACAACAATTTAGTAGGTTCTATGTGTCAGGGACCTACTCATTTGGAGTGAACAAAAATAGGAGAATTCTGGCAAAAGTACAGGTGAAAAGTCACTTAAAACCAGTTCCAGAAAATTTTTTTCATGGGCATGAGATCCTTATTTCAGAATGTTATTCAGAGACCCAATATACAAAAGAGAGAAAATGGAATCTGTTTTGAAAAGGAGGAGGATAAGTAAGCTTGCCCTGTGCCTTCCCATCCCTGGCAAGTCTTGGAGACAGTCCTTCAAGAAACCCAGTTTAAAGCCTGTTGATTTAAACTTGATAGAGAATAAAGATTATGTTAATACCTTCCCCCTCACCAAGTTAAACCTTATGTATGGTATATCATATGCTAGACACTTTGCAAACAAAATAATTTACGCACACAGCATTATGCTTGATCCCATGAAATGAGTATTGGTTCATCTGTTGTCAAGATGAGGAAACTGAGGTTCAGAGTGACTAGATCATGTGTCCAAAGTCATTTAGTTGCTAAGTGGCAAATTCTTGGCTTCAAACTCAGAGCTGACACCAAAGCTTCTGCTTTTAACCAGTAAACTCTACTGTTTCTCCCTTCTCCCTTCTTCACTTCTCATCAAGAGCAGAAGCATTTCAAGGAATGGTTACAGAAAGGAGATTGGAAAGAGGAAAGGAGGAAGAAAGTAATGTGGAGGAGGCAGAGGGAAGAGTTGAGACTTAGGCTAGCGATAAAGAGGAAATTAGTGTAAAATGATAAAAACCCAAGGAACCAGCTGCTAAGAAAGGAAACTCCATGGAAAATCCAAAGAAAGATAATATCATGAGTGAAAGAAGAGAGGGGCTCAGATGTAAGGTCACTGGTTACTAGTGACAGAAATGCCAAGATTTCAGTCAGGACCAGACCCTTGGTTTCTATTGCAATTTGATTACTTAGTCATTTAAAACTGGGTTAATGTTAAGCATGGTAGATCAGCACAGGAGCCTGGCCCCAGACACAGGAGTCTTGCAGGCGGACTAGCCAACAGAGCTGGGCAGTCTTTTTGGGCACGTAGCTCATGAGGCTGTATGGTGACCAGCCCCTGGATGGTGGCTTTCCATGACTTCAAACAATCAGTTTGCCTCCATTGACTGATGTTTTAGCTCAGTTGCCGAGATGGTTAGCTGGGTTAGAGTCCTTGGGCCGACTGTGAACTAACCCACGGGACAACCCAGAAGCCAAGAATCTGGCTGTGGGATGTATTGTTCTCCAAAAGAATAAAGCAGGGAAAAGAAACCAGTGAGGAAGCTCTTGGCTTGCTTGAGGTGACTGGTCTCTGCCGTTGTTTGACCCACTTGTGTGGAATCCGTTGCCAATACCAGCAGGATCAACACCATGCAGTACCCAGCTCTTTTGTAGAGTTGGTGACATAGCTCCCACTGCTGATGTTGACTGGACAAGTGGGTGACAGCTATAGTGGAAGCACCTGTCCCAAGTGCAAGGTTTGGGGACAGAGAACTTCCTAATTCTGTGCCTCAATTTACCTCTCTGAAAGTCCCTAATTATAGTTGACTTCTTCCATACTTCTTCAGGTAAGGGATGTGGAGTCACAAGGCACGAGTGTTGAGAAGCATCTTAAATCTCTGACTAGGAAAGGAAAGAAATCCCCATTGAAGATCTTCTGTATCCCAGGCAATTCATTTGCCTTCTCAGATCAGATTTCCCCCAAACAGTACAATAGGCAGTATTAGCTCCAGTATAGGAGATACTTAGAGGTTTCTGAGATTCAGAGAGATTCTTCTGCCCAATTTTTTTCTAATCCTTTTTGTATCCCTTTCTCCTTGTGGTGCCCTGCATCTCTTGTGGGCATCTAGTGTTGTAATCCTTTTAGATGCTTAGCCCCAACCAAAGGGCACTAGGATAGGTATCGAAAGGCAGGACCCTGGCCTTGGTTGGGCCCACTTCATGGGCCAAGAAGATAACATGGTTATGGAAGGCAGGTGGGAAAAGAATAACAGGCAGAAGTGGGTAATTCAATGAAAAGTGCATATGAAGACCTTCAGCTACAAGAAAAACACACCACAACAATAAAAAAGGATAAATAAATCCAGAGCTTTTGGATTTGCAGCCTCCTGACTAGATCATCTCTTAGGTCCTTTTGAGCTCCAATATTTAAATGTTTTGCCTCCCATCAAAACTAGCACACCCTTCATCTATTCTCTTCAGGTTCTGCTTTCTGTTGGTTGGAGTGGGTGGTGGCAATGAGCTAATCAGATAAGCTAACCTCTGCTAATGGGTACATTAGCTAATGGGCAACTCCTCCCATGACTTAATGCCATAGTTGGGTTAAATTATATCCCTTCTGATCTTGCCCTGGGGGATTGACAAATAGTGGGAATTCACGTTTCCATGCCCAGTATCCCTGCAACTACACCCTAGGGGCAGCACCAGCATGAGGCTGGACAGGAATGGGCACATGACCCAGGCTCCAACCACAGCATCAGTAAGATGTCCAGAGCCTAATGACCAGACTAAAACCTCTGGGTTTTGTATTATGTGGTGGCCCCACAGTGGGTGGGAGGTCGCGAGGCATGGGGGACAGGGAGGAGAACCATGACAATCTTAAAGCCGTTTAAATATTTTTGTTGATCACATTTTAAACTCCTAATAAACATATAAATATTTTTTAAGTTAAAAAAGTACATTTGTGGTAAAAAAAAAAAAAAACCTAGAAAGGTATAAAGAGTGAAAGTTTCTGCCCCTCAAACTTAGTCCTTCTCCCTAAAGGAATTAACTACTGTTAATTTCCTTTTTAAAAAACTATTTGTTTCATTTATTTATTTATTTTGAGAGAGAGAGAGAGAGAGAGAGAGAGAGAGAGAGAACAAGCAGATGGGGGCAGAGAGAAGGAAAGACAGAATCTTAAGCAGGTTCTGTGTCATTAGCCCAGGGCCTGATATGGGGCTTGAACTCATGAACCGTGAGATCATGATTGGAGCCAAGATCAAGGGTCAGATGCTTGACTGACTGAGCCACCCAGGCACCCCTGTTAATTTCTTATAAATATCTAAACCTATAAGCTTGACTATTCTATCCTCAGAGAACCAGCCAATCAAGCAACCAACCTCATCTTCTTTGGCTTTTGCCACCCCCTGGGCTACAAATTGCAAAAGTGTGGTCTTGTTCGTATGTATTTTGTCTTCCATACTCTTTACTTTTTCTCTCCACTCCTGTAAAACCCCTACCTTATTTTCACTTTTTCCATTTCAGAAAAGCCTTTTATCAGTGGCTTACATTTAAGTGTAGAAAAGATTGTAACAAATATAAAATGTGGGATCTAAACAGCATTTTTCATAATTTTGGAAGCTAAGGCCCCAGAAAAAAATGAATGCATGCACTGTCTTGGGTTTGTATAATGTTTTACTGTTTATAAGGGTTTCTTATTCATTGTTGTATTTGACCATCTCACCAGCTCCCCTAGAGAAATAGGCAGTGTTTTTTCCACTGTACCAATGAAGAAATCGAGGCTTCCAGAGTTTGGTATTGGGGTACCAACAGCCAGTGCAGCCACTGTCCTCGGGGCATGGGTGTGGTGAGCCATACATCTCACTGGCATCACCAGCCTTGTGGCAGGGTTCCGCGTGTGGTAAGGAGAGGGTGGAGATGTAATTCTTCAACTTGTAATACTTGGGAGTCTGGCTGTCTTGCATAAGTCGACAGCCAGCTCTGGCTCGGGTGCTCTGCTGACTTCACTTTCCATGTTTAATTTGGCTCCTGGCCCTGGGTTTCCCAGGCGTGGATATGGCAACACCACTGTGCAAAGCAGAGGAGCAGCGGAGCTCCTGGCACTCAGCCAGCATTGCCCTCCCAGACGCGGGCAGGTTGGATGCTGGGCTGATCCCTACCAGTGCCTGTGCCTCACATGCTGGGGCCAGCTCTGTGCTGTCACCAGGACCGCAGGGTCTTTCTTTTTTTCTGCTCCACCTTTTTTTCTTAGGATTGCTTGGTCAGAAAGTGGCTATTGGAGAGCCAGACTTCATATCTCAGGCAGGAAGATGGAGAGAGGGGAAAATACAAGTGAGTGCATGTTGACTGAGTATATACTCTTTGAATCACTTTCCTGGAAGCTTGTCACTAAGGTATTGACTTATGCTTCATCACCCATCCTATCTGCAAAGGTGGCTGGGAGGTGTTGTTTGTTTAGTTGTTTCTTTTCTTAAAAGGGCCCAGTGCTACCTCCACCGATATAGTCTTAGTTATTATAAAAGAGGGAGAGAAGGGGTATTGGGTAGATTACTAACAGCCTCAGCTAAGCTGGGCAATTTTAGCACATGGTCATGCATTCTACTGAATGTGTGGATTAGCTAAATAATTAAACCACTCTGTGCCTTGATTTTTCTCACCTTGCAAATGGACTTAATAATAACACCTCCCTTGCAGTGACTCAATTTTATAGGACTGTTATGAATATTCAATGAGAAAATGTATGTGAAGGCTCAGCTGTAGGAGGCACACTGTTGGCACCTGTACATGTTAGTCGAGATGGTGAGCACAACAGATAGTGAGGATCCAGATCCTGAAGTCAGACTGCCTGGGTTTGTATCCTGCCTCCAGCACTTTCTGCTCAGTCATGGGCCTGTGTATTTCACTGGTAAAATAGGATGATAGAATCTCTTTCTTTGACTTGCTATCAGATTGAAAGGATCCACGTAGAATGCTTAATAGAGTGTGTGGTGTATCAGAAATGCTCAAAGAATGTTATTCATTATGATTACGGAAGCACAGAGAAGGGGCATGTAACACAGACTTAGTCAGGGAGGGCTTCAGCAGTGGGTGGTATCTGGGTTGTATTGTAGCAGATGTAAAGGAGAAAGCCCAGTGAAGAAGGTGGGGAGCATGGCACAAGCAGAGTGGGCAGCGAGGCGGTGTGAAGGGTCCTGTGTGCCTGGGCTCCAAGGTCAGGTGGGAAGTGGGATGAGTTGAGATGGAGAGGAAGGCTGTGTTTAGGACGTGGAAAGCTTGAATGCTGTCATGAGGAACTGAGAGGCCTGGGGGGGATCCTGGCCTCCTGCCCCATCTCCTGGAGGTGGTTTCTGAATGTGGACAAGATCATATTCACAGATGAGGAATTAGCTGATTTGAACTGCATGTGGTTTATTGGCATCTGTAAACTGCTACCTGTTAACCAAAGGCTCAAGCCCTGGCCAGGCTCCTCTGGGAAGGGGCCACTAATCACCTAATGATTTCCACTTTGGCAGGGAAGGAAATCCTAATAGCTGGAGGCTGATCTTATGACTGGAAGAGAGCAAGGCTGCTGTAAGTTCTCACAGGCATATAAAAACAAGTTGACTGTAGGTTCCAACAGAGCTTGATTACCCATTAGCTGATGAGAACAGATTTGTTTGTCAGATTCCCCAAGAAATTAAGTTGTGGGCCAGAGAGGTAGATTCTGAAGTGGGAGGAGAAGGAGGAGTTGCTGGGGATACAGGGGCGCATTGTAGTTCAGGGACCATCCGGACAGTAAAGGGGCAGCTGGCTCCTTCGCTGTGAGGTTGAGTAGAAAGAGCCCTTGGCAGGAGTCCACAGACATGGGGGGCGGTCTCATCTCTGTCCCTGGGTTTCCAGAAACAATGCATAGTATTCTGTACAACACGGATAATAACACTTCCTGGACTGGCTTTACTAGGCTGTTTGAGGATCACATGAGAAAATGTATGCCTGCGAAGACACTGTGTAAGGTGCACCTAGAATAAACCACAGTCTCTGCCCCAATCTTCGGGGCCTTCTGATGGATTATAGAATACACCGGTTTCTTTCCCACCTTTGTCTATTGACATGTGCTCCTTTTCTGCTTAGAACATTCTACCAGGTTTTCTAGGGCTTGTTCTGCCTCACCTCAGCTTATAAA
This sequence comes from Felis catus, assembly GCF_018350175.1. Taxonomy (NCBI): domain Eukaryota; kingdom Metazoa; phylum Chordata; class Mammalia; order Carnivora; family Felidae; genus Felis; species Felis catus. The sequence continues at coordinate 188,425,456 of NC_058368.1, read as the reverse complement.
CCACTTCTTCAGAAACGCAAGAACATTGAAAGCCTGCACTCCGCTCTGGGCCTTTACTGTCCAAGACAGCAAGTGGTTAAACCCAGGCTTCCAAGCAGGACTCTTGGGTTCAAATTCAACTCTGAAATATACCAGTTGTTTGACCTTGGGCAGTCACCTAACCTGTCTGTGCCTCACTTCCCACATCTATAAGATGAAATATTAATACGGGTATCCCCCACTTTCGAAAGTTGAAGTTCACTTCACTTTTAAAAAAGACCTATATTAGTACCTGTTTTCACCAACTAAAAGGAATCTCAAGAGGATTTTCACTTTTATAAAAAAAGCCATTAGCGAACTAACAAAGGTCTTTTGTGAAAGCAAAGTGGTGTAATGCAAACTTTCAGAAAGGGGCGGATGCCCTTGACTTCATGCCATTTCATAGGAATGTTCGACTTTCAGATAGTGTGGGAAACCTGTAATATCTATTTCACCAAGTGATGTGGACAAAGGATGACTTTAATAGATGTCAGCTATTATTTTACTGTTCATCAGAGAGCTCTATTTCCTTTCTAGAACTAACCATATCTATGATTAATTTATTGTAAGTATGTTTATTATCTGACACCCGTAATGGGATCTTTGTAAGAGCAGCGACCCAGTCTTTCTCATCCATTCTTTTTTTTTTTTTAAGGTTATTTATATTTTGAGAGAGAGAGAGCACGAGGGAGGCAGAGAGAAAGGGAGAGACAGAATCCCAAGTAGGCTCCCTGCTTTCAGCGCAGAGCCTGACATGGGGCTCAAACTCAGGAACCATGAGATCGTGACCTGGGCCAAAATCAGGAGTTAGATGCTTAACCAGCTGAGCTGCCTAGGGCCTCTCTCATCCATTCTTATGTACCATGTGCATAGCACGGTGCCTGGCACCTAGCACATGCTCAAGAAATAGTTGTTGGACAAGGAGTGTACTGAAGGAATACTTCCCAGAACTGAGCCCAGCGGGTGACTGAGACAGTCCTGGGACCGGCCACAGAGCTTGTCAGATGGCCCTGCTCTGTATTTCATTCTCCTTGTGCAGGGCTTTCGCTTATGTAATGAAACAGCAGTGAAACCCCACGACACCTGAGGGCTTCCCCTCCCGCTAGCCCAGTATCTGACCACAAAAAGGGGGAAGAAAAAATAAGAGGAAAAGAGCAGCTCCAAACCACATGCTTCTTGGGACAGAAGAGTGAGCTGTCTTTTTCCCAGAGTCACGTGAGTTTATTGCAACAGACTGGGGGGTATGTTTCGTCGTGCCCGAGAACAACCAACAGATGAAGCGTCAGATGCCCTGGCCTTGGTGTCAGCAGTCGAGACTTTTTCCAACTCTGCCCCCGAGTTGCTGTGCAACCTCCATCAGGTCACCTTACCTCTCTGGATCTCTTCAGTCCTCATCTACAAATGGAAGGGGTTGGAATAGATGATTAAAGGAGAGTGGCCATACAGTCCTGGCTTGGCCTATAGATCTGGTATAATTATTAGTGATAACTTCTTTCGTTCTCTAAGTGACCTAGACCACCTGATAAATTATAAGATCAATTTGATTTGTCTCTTCCAGTTATAATATTTTGCCTTCAAAAAAATGTGTTTTATTGCCTGCCCCTGCCTCTGCCCCACCCCCAGATTCATGCTCTGCCTCACTTCGTGACCCAAAATGCTGACCTCCAAGGACATTGTCACTTGGATGCCTCTGCTCCCTGGTTTCCAGTGAGGATTGGCAATGGGAGGTATCAGCAGATGGGCGTGTGGGAAAAGAGACGTAGGGGCATGAATCCTCTGCTGCCCCCTTCACTGCAACCTTGGAATTGGCTGCTGCCTACACCCACATCTATCCTGGGCCTGATCTCTGTGAACCTCACCCTTGCCTGGCTCCTTCAGGCCTAGGGATGAGGGGTGGTAAGGGCTTCCCTGGGTGTGTTGCCTTTCCCAGCTGCTTCCTTAACTCTGCCCACACCTCGGTAGATAGTCCCTCATTGAATTCCTTCCAGCCAACTGTTTTGAGTCTGCTGCCTATTTCCTGCCTCACTTGAACAAATACAGATTCTTTAACACTCAGATCCAGTCTCCATCTGGGGCACGGAGCTCTTTAACACAGGGAAACCTAAATCCAAACATGGGCAGCTACACTGATGGACCTTATTTTCTAGGATGCTAGGAGAGCTGTGGACTGACTTATACCTGGTGAATGAATGAAGGGGAGGGGACATGATGATGACCGTTGAGCCAAATGCCATTTAGTGCCACTTTAGCAGCATAAAAATAAAATGAAACTTACAATGCATGCCTGACACATAACAGGCATTCGAGAAATGTGCATTGAATAAGATTTCCACCCCCCAATTTTATTAAGAACATTTTCAACAACACAGAAGATTGTACAACTTGCACAGTGAACACCTACATACTCGCGTCTAGATGTTAGTATATTTGCTTTATCACACATCCATCCAACCATCTAATCCTCCATCCATCTATCAATCCATTCTATCTTTTTTATATTTCAAAGTGAATTGTAAACACAGTATGCTTTTCTCCTAAACAGTTCAGCAAAATAGTCATTTTTTTTCATTGCAAAGGCAATTGAAGCTAATTGTAAAACTTTTTGACAATATAGGAGGTATGAACTGAGAAGAAAATCTCTCTCTCTTCTATCTCCAGTCTTGTTCTTCAGGCATGACTGCTCATAAGTATAATTCCAAATATATAATTGGAACTATATATATATATACATACATATATATATATATATGATATTTTACCAAACAAGAATTATAGCATACTTATTGTTTTGCAGCTTGCTTGAAAAAATCAATCACAACTTGAAGTCATTCTCTCCCATCAGTAATTTCACTTTCTCTTAACTCTTTTCAATGGCTGTAGAATTTTCCATATTTATTTACTTAACCATTTCATACTGATGGACATTCACACTGTTTCTACTTTTTTGATATGGTTAACAATGGTGCAGTGAAATATTCTTATGCATTTCTTTATTCAATATAGTATTTATTAAGCACCAAGTACGTGTTAGGCATCGTTCTATGCTCTGGGGATAGTGGGGGTAATGAGACAGATAAGATCTCTGTGTGGAAATTACATTCTCGTGAGGGAGACAGATTATAAACTGGAAAACAACAATGAAATTTTAACTAGTTATGGAGAAAAACAGAACAATATGGTAGATGGGGAGAGCAGGTACTACTCCACAAAGGGTGGTCTGGGAAGGCTTCTTTGAGAAAGTCACATTTAAAAATTAAAAAAAAAATTTTTTTTAATGTTTATTTATGTTTTGAGAGAGAGAGAGACAGAGCGTGAGCAGGAGAGGGGCAGAGAGAGAAAGTGGGACACAGAATCCAAAACAGTCTCCAGCTTCGAGCTGTCAGCACAGAGCCTGACGTGGGCCTCAAACTCTTGAACTGCGAGATCATGACCTGAGCCCGCGTCAGACGCTCAACCGACTCAGCATCCCAGGCACTCCAAGAAAGTCACATCTGAGCTGAAACCTGAGTGATGAGGAGGTGCCCGTTATGCAAGTCCCAGGGTAAAGGCACAGCAAATGCAAAGCCCCTGAGGTGGGAACAAGCTTCCAGCTTGGTGTGTTTGAAGAATAGAAACAGCCAGTATGACTGAAGTATAGCAAATTGTTGGAAATGCAGTTAGTACGGTAGGTAGGGGCCAGATCTTCTAGGGTCAAGAAGTTCGAGTTTAATCCTTAGTGCAGTACATCCGATTACATTTTAGTCACTGGGAAGTCATAAAATAAAACTAGCTTCGTCTGACCTGGGTAGAATGGAATGTGATCAAACACGTTTCATGTATTCGGTTAGCTGCAGCATCGAAAGCCAGAGTTTCGCCCAGGCTGTGTGTGAAGCATCCTGGAAATAGAATGAATGTCAGGGTCCTACAGATGTGTGTTCAAACTCCGGATCCACTGGTACATATCCGAAGGTGAAAGTAGGGTCCCAAAGATATGTGTACACCCATGTTTATAGCACTATTATTCACAATAGTCAAAAAAAAGGAAGCAAACCAAGTGTTTATCAAGAAGAGTGGGTGGGCAAAATGTGGTATATGCACACGATGGAGTATTATCCAGCCTTAAAAATAAAGGAGACTCGGACACATGCTACACTATGGGTGAGCCTTGAGGATAATCTGGTAAGTGCAGTAAGCCAGGCACAAAAAAATACTGTACGGTTCCACCTTACATGGAGTATCTAGAATAGTGAAATTCATAGAAACAGAAAGTAGAGTGGCGGTTGCAAGGGCTGGGGAGAGGGAGGCATGGGGAATTGTTTAATGGGTATGGAGTTTCACTTTTGCAAGATGAAAAGAATTCTGGAGATGAGTTGCACAATAATGTGAATGTACTTAATACTACTGAACAGTGTGTATGCTTTAAAATGGTAACTTTTATGTAATGTGTATTTTACGATTAAAACTTTAACAAAAATTCCAGCTCCATCACTTAGGAGCATTGTGACTTGGCCAATTAGTCCCTCTGAGCCTCAGTTTTTGCATCGGTAAAAGGGAGGCAGTAATACCTCCTAGCTCTTGTGGAGACAGGCTCAAATGCTGTCTCATTCCAGTCTCCCTTTGCAGAATTTAGAAGGCTTCCCAGCCCCTCCCCAGGCAGCTGAAAGACCCCTTCAGTGAATTTCAACTGAGTTGCCCTTGTACTAATACTTGTGGATGCTCAGTGAATACTTGTTGACAGACTGAATCCACTTGTGTAGACATGATCCGGAAGGAGACATATGTGTCAGAAGCTGTGTCTGGTCCATAGTTGGCATCCCATAAATATTTATGGAACAGGTGAATGAACAAAGTGGATGATATGCTTGGCCGTGACTGTAAAACAATCTGCCTGTTCCAAAACATAAACAAGATTTTTTGTTTCTCATCTGTAACATCATCATTGCTTCAGAAAACAAAGTGACTGAGGGGCGCCTGGGTGACTCAGTCGGTTAGGCGTCTGTCTTTGGCTCAGGTCATGATCTCATAGTTCGTGAGTTCGAGCCTCGTGTTGGGCTCTGTGCTGACAGCTCAGGGCCTGGAGCCTGCTTTGGATTCTGTGTCTCCTCTGTCTCTGCTCCTTCCCTGCTCATGCTCTGTCTCTCTCTGTCTCTTGAAAATGAATAAAAACGTTAAGAAATTTTTAAGAAAATAAACTGACTGAAAGCCCTGTTGACTGAGTCTCATCTTAGCATCTTATTAGTTTCTTATTGCTAGAAAATAACACATTTCCACCAGTACGAGTGGTTTAAACAACACACATCTATTACCTTACAGTTCTATGGGTCAGATTCCCAACATGGGTCTCGTTGGGCTAAAGTCAAGGTGTCAATGGGGCTGCATTCATTACTGGAGGTTCTAGGAATGGATTGGCTTCCTTGGACATTTGAGTTTGCAAAATCCAGTTCCTTGCGTCTGTAGATCTGAGATCCTGTTTCCTTTCTGGCTGTCACTGAGGGCAATTTCTAGCTTCTAGCAGCCACCCACATTCCTTGACTTGCGCCCACTTCTTCTGTCTTCAAAGTCCTCAACTCTTCTCCCCTCTCATCTCTCTGACCTGGCAGAGAAAGGTTCTCCAACCTTTAAGGACCCAAGTACTTAGATTGGGTTTACCTGGATAATCCAGGATATCCTCCCCATCTCAGTGTCCTTAACCTTAATCCCACTTGCACATTCTCCTTTAAAGATGGAAAGATCCTGGAGATTAGGGCATGAATGTCTTTGGAAGGCTATTATTTTGCCTACCACTACATCTGTTATCACTTCAGAATGAATCGGTTTCTCAGGGCAGGTAGTTTGTCTCCCAGCAAAGAGCTCTGGGAAATGAGGCCAATAAAAGGGAAATTTGGATTAAGGGAAGAGAGGTGAGGCACTGGCAGTAAATATGCTGGCAGGCCTGTGAGTGATGCTACAGAGAGAGGTTCCTGGCTTTACCGTATCTAGGTCGCTAAAACAAGAGAGAAATACTCACAAATGCCAAGAAAGTTAAACTTTGTGTGGCTTACAATTTCCCTTCAAATCAGTTCTGCCAAGGATAAAGCAACCTTCCCCGGCCATGAATAGTCATAATAGGTTTCCCCAAGATTTTCGTGAGTTGATTGATGGGTTATTATGGGCTCATTGCTGCCAATAATTGAAGGGTGTTGTCTTTGCTGGCTCGGTGAAGCTTCCAGATGTTAACAGAGTAGGCATTACTTGATGCTCACCCCACACCTGGCATTGGCTCCTGTAGTGGGTCCAGCCACTAATCGGGGACCTGGTGGTGTCCAAGGCAGACCTTTAGGTCACTTCCAGAGCTTTCTCTCTAGAGAGTGTACATTACATGTCTCAGATGCCATCTGTTTTGAATCTTTTCCTTTCCCTCTTTGCCATTTTCTTTCCTCCTTTCTCTCTCTTTCCTGCCCTCTCTTCTCTCCTCTCTAGTTTTTGGTGTTTTAGGATCAAAATAATGAAAAAGAATAGACACAATTTCAGCTCAGGAAATAACCCAAAGGTATAAGGAAGTCTGTACAAAGTTCACTGCTTGACTCTTCCCCATGCTGATACAACAAGTTTACAGCAAAGGAATCTTGTCTGGGAAATGAGGCAATGAGAGGTTGAAGTAGCACTGTGGGGTGAGGTGTGGCAGTCTGCTGCTCCTAGATGTCACGGAACCAAAGAGAGAGGGAGAGAATGGCCTCTTCTGAGGCCTCGGGGAGTACAGGTTTCAGGTCAACCACAGTCGTAATTCTCCCATACATTGTCCCTATAAGAGGGATGGCAGGGAGACTCTGGGCCATGGTTTGTCCTTAGAAAAGGAGTGTGTTGGGCTTGGGCTTTCTAGATGCCACCACAGTGGGATGGGAAGCCAGAGTCTCAGCCTGTGCTAATAGAGGTCACAGCTCTTGGGAACAGGGCTTGCAACACAGAGGAAACTCCCCCTCCCTGCCCGTGACCACACCCTTGCTTCTGTCACATTTGGGCTTCCCAGTCAGACAGCTCTGGGAACGACACTGGCGTGGGATCATCGAGAAGACTGCTTGGGAAACCCAACAGGAAAAAGAGGTAGTTTGAGCCAAGAAAAGCCACCAGACTTTTCTTTTGGCTTGAGGCATTGTGTATACATTTGAATAATAAGAGCCAAATTAATGTTACAATTCTGATGTGACTGTTGAGCCACAGTGGTGTGCTAATCACAGTTTTCCAGGGATTATCCTCAGTCCTTATGCTAACTCTGCAAAGTAGGCTTAATCTACATTCTATAGGTGTTGAAATTGAGAATGAGAGAGGTTGCGAGAGTTGCCAAAGGCCACAGAGTGTGTGTGGTAAAGCTGAGCTTCAAGGTCAGGTTCAGTTGATTTTAAAGCCTGTTTTCTCTTTCCCTCCCTCTTTCTCTTCCTTCCTTCCTCCCTTCCTTCCTTCCTCTTCTATTTTCTTTCTGCCCTGTTTGCTTTGTGTCTTTTTAAAAAGAAATACATTGTCGCATATGCAGCAGGAGTCCCTTTGTGTCCCTCCCCTGTCTCATTCTCCTCCCTTCCTCTCTGGAGGCAACCAGTCTCTTAATTGAGGCTATAGAGTGGGAGTATCCTCCCTACCCTTCATTACCTGTTCACAGCCATAAGCCATCTATAGCCTGGTGTGTTTTAAATGTTTACATATATGAAAAAGGGCTAACTAAAAGTATTCATTTACAGAGGAAAAAAATACAAATGGCTCTTAACAAAAAAATTTCACGGTCTCATTCACTAAAAGAGCAGCACAGATTAAGATCACCTTGAGATACTGTTTTTTAACCTCGTCAGATTGGCCAGTACTGACAATTTGGTAACTCACTGTGTAGAAGAGGCCACAGGGAAGAGGTAGTCCAATTTTGATTGTGAGTGAGTGAAGTGATGTCTTCTCGCTAGAGGGCGATTTGACAGTCTGCATCAAAAATGCAAATGCCCCAGGGAACCTGGGTGGCTCAGTTGGTTAAGTGTCGACTCTTGATTTGGGCTCAGGCCATGATCTCATGGATCGTGGGTTAAAGCCCAGTATTGGGCTCTGTGCTGGCAGTGTGGAGCCTGCTTGGGATTCCCTCTCACCCTCTCTCTCTCTGCTTCTCCCCCTTTTTGTCTCTCTCTCTCTCAAATTTTGAAAAAATGTAAATGCACAAAATTACAAGAGAAATTTCATTTCCAGAAATCTGTCTATAGGTATATGTGTACATTTTCAAAAGCACATGTGTTCAAGGTGATTCTTTAAAGTGTTGCTTGTAATAAAAAGACCGGGAATAATCCACACACCCATCAATAAGGGACTGGTTGAATAAATTGTGGTACATCCCAACTAGAAAAATGAAGGCATTCTCTATGCCAAAGTGGAAATTTCTCCCACACATACTGACTAACAAAAAAGCAAAAGTGCAGAACACTATGTATAGTATGCTACCTTTGTGCAGCAAAGAGGAAAATTAAGCTTATCTGTCCAGGAAGTTTACATATGAAAACTAGTAACAGTGTTGTATGTGGGAAGAAAGGAGGAGGATGAAAGAAGAAAGGAAGACTTTTAAATGTATTTTAAAATATTTTTTTTTTTGAGCAACATGGATGGACTGTGTTACCTATCCCCAAAATTAAATTAAAAAACTAGAATGGCATTATACAGTATAAGTCATTCTGCATAACATTTTCCAGTCTGGTTTATGTTATTGAGGCCTATCCATGTGGTCATGACCTTGATCTTTCCATTAATTATGCTGCCTTGAACTGTAGAGTCTTACAGTTGGACTGTAAGTCTTACTGTTGGAGGTCACCCAGCTCCCTACTTTCATGTTACTGGAAAGACACACGAAGGTGCAGGAATGGCAAATGACTCCCCCAGGCCAGCCCGGCAGGTTGGTGCCAGAATTGGGGTTGGCCTCAGATCTTGCAACCTTGGCTGGGAGTCTGGGGCTGCCTTTCTTCCTCCACCCCCCAATGCCAAAACCACCTCCTGATTCTTACTAGGTGTTGGTAATATTATGTGTTATCCTTTCCTAGGGATGTTTGCCTTTTAAAAACAAAACAAAGATAGACAACCACATCAAACACAAAACAGTGATCACTGTTTTATGCAATAGAGGTTATTTGGGGTGAGGGAAATGGAAGGGGGCACACAAATAGCCGTGGTGTTGTTAGCCAGGGTTGGAATAAATTTTATAGTATCTCTTTTCCCATTTCTTCTCTGTAAATAAATAAGCAAATAAATAAAAGAAAAGAAAAAGAGAAAGGCGAACAAAACAAAACGACTAGGTCATCACTCTTTCACTTGTATGGTTGGTTCTGCCTTGAGCTCAGGAAGGAACTAATTTGTGGCTTGAACTGGCAATAACATTGTGGCAAATATTGTTAATGTAACAAAATGCTATTAGTCTTTTTGTTGCCATAGAAACAGTCAAGGCACTCATAAATCCCCTACAGTGAATGAGACCTCTGCAGGTCAAGTCCCCTGGTCCTGCCATCATGCAGGACCCCATTAACCATCCTGACAGGGGAGGACCTTTCAGGATTTACCTTGATAAATAACCCCATTCCTTAGTAAAGCACTAGGTCACGAGTGGTAAGGATACAAAAATTCAGGTGGTTTCACTTCAAATCTAATAGCATAGATGGGTTTTTCCCAGAATTTTATACTAAAACATTTTAGCAGTGAGGGAGTCGGAACAATGTGAAGAGGTCCTACCTAAGCTTGGAATTTGGGTCACATTCGGGATTTTCAGTCACAATTTCATGCAAATGCTAGATTCCATTTTGTAAGATAAATGTGTTTGCTTTAAGGTACACATTTATATTTCATTAACCATTTTCCCCCCTCCCCATTCTTCAAATTGATGGTGCAAGAAGATACACACTGTGGTGATCTGTGGCTTTGGATATCTTCTGTCTGGATCTTGGCAGGGATCTTTGTACACAGAGATCAAGTTTGAGAAGCATGGATTGGCCAGAAGTTGGAAACTGATTTTGTAAAGAGCCAGATAGTACATTTTTAGGCTTTGTGGGCCACGCTGTTTCTGTTAACAACGATTCAACCCTGACATTGTAGTCTTTTAGTAAAAGCAGCCATAAACAATATGTAAATGAACTGGCATGGCTGTGTCCCAACAAAACTTTATAAAAACAGACAGATTTGGCCCATGGCCTAAATCTGGCTTGCGGGTTATAGTTTATTAACGCCTTAGATGAGACAGTACATGCCCAGGGGTTTATAAAAAGGACATATTTTCAGCTAGAACAAATAAGAAAGAAGAATGGGAGTAGAAACTCCATTGACCATTGAAGGCCACCTGTTATTTCAAAGACCAGAGAGGAAATGATAGCATTATAGGCAGGAGACCAGTGTAATCAAAGGCAAAATTTTTAGGTTTATGTGTAGGTGGGGGACAGGGAAGACAGTAATTAGATCAGTTTGGCTGCAGGAAGGAATTCATGTCCAAGAGAAGCATGCTAAACCATTAGGCCTGGAAGGGACCTTTCTGATCATTTTCTTCTCATTTTACAGATGGGGAAATTGAGGTCAAGAGAGATCTCAGATCTGGAACAAGGCTGGAGAGCGGAGTGCCTTGAATACTAAGCTAAGGGATCTCAGCTCTGCAATGCGGACCAGTGATGTTTCAACATTTCCTCATTTGAATGCTTATTCATTGACCCACTTCCTACATGCCATGTGACCAGATGTCCCAAGAAGAGTTCCTTTGGGATGAAGTTAATTCTCATCCTTTGTATACCATTGTGAAATAGCACTGGTGAGATGGTGACAAGACACATCTGAAGCAATCACCTAGACGAGTGCCAAGGATCCAAAAGCTTTAGCTTCTCATCCTGCTGTTAACTTGTTCTGCTAGCCCAGATGGAATCCTGAGCTCTCCTATAGTTAAACAAGAAGGATTCATCCTCAGAACCAGTGGCTCTGGCCCCTTCTCCCACCATGAACTGGATACTGGAGTAAGAGGTGCCACAACCTTGTGTGACCCAGATACTCGTTCATTGATTTTTTCCCTACTAATTATTGAGCACTTCAGATGCCCTGGTTGTTGAGGATAAGCAATAAAGAGGTAAGCAGGCAGGCTTCTGCCCTCATGGGGCTCACATTCTAATGGTGTGAGGAGGGGAACATAAACAACACACAAGTAAACAAAAAAGCAAACAAAAGAATTTCAGTTGTAGATAAGTGCTTCCAGCAAAATGGAACAGGGTGTCACGTTAATGGCTGGAGGGACTATTTTTTTGAGGAGAGACCTGAAGGTTGAGAGGAGAGCAAGCACAGGGCACTCCAGGCAGGGGGCAGAGTAGGAGGAAAGACCCAGAGTGTGCTGTTGGAGGAAGAGAAAGAAGGCCTGAGTGTCTCCAGGGTGGTGGGTGGGGAAAGAGGGATAGGAGACAAGGAAAAAGAGACAATGTAAAGAAATGGATGAATTTTAATCTGGTTGATTATGTGACTCAACTTGGTCTCTCTCTCTCCCTCTTTTTTAATGAATTCTCTTAAACCCATTGAGAGAAATGTGTGAAACAATATCTGCCCTTGTTTTTAAGAGGCGATTTCTGAGTATATCGTTCTTGGCTGTCGCCTGACTTCCACCAGCTGCCGTTGCCATCTCAGCTCTCATTGTCAGTCTTTTGTAGGTGACCTCTGTTTTCTCTGCCGCTTTTATAATATCAGGTCTTTGTTTTAGTGCTCCTTAGTTTATCTATAAATGTGCTCAGGTGTGGATTTAATCTTATTCATTCTATTTGGGGTTTGGTGGGGAATCCTCAGTCTGAAGCTTAGTTTCTTGCACCAGTTTTGGAAAATGCAAACCTATTAACTCATTGAAAATTTCCTCTCTTCCACTCTTTCTATTCATTTCTCCAGTACTTTAACAAGATGCATGTTAGTCCTTCTAAGCCTGTCATCCATTATTCTTGACATACCTTTCCTATTTTACCTCTTTTAGTCTAGTTACTCTGTGCTCAAGTTAGAATAATTTCGGATATATAGTCACATTTATCAATTCTCTTCAGCTGCACTTAACATTCTGGTTTCTATTTTTAAAAGAGCATCCAGGCTGTTACTTGGAGAATGATTTGGAGGGATTATGAGTAGAAGTAAGATAATTGACAAGCCTAGTCCAGGTGGGAAATAATGGTGGCCTCTATCAGACAGTAGCAGTGGTGACGGAGAGCAGTGACTAGATTCAGGATGTATTTTGGAAGCAGAAGAAACAGGACCCGTTGAGTGATTGGATGTGAGGGTTTGGATGGTGCTGCTGGTGGTATTGGTGAAGTGAAAAGCAGAAATCAAGGATAACTCATCGGGGTTGGCACTTGAACAACTAGTAAATGGTGGTGGTTTTTTGTTGTTAAGATTGGAACAGTGGGGATGAACGGTTTGAGTGGGGAGTGTGGTCAGTCCATAGGTCCATCCTGGGTGTGCTGGAGTGGAAGATGCATTTGAGGCCTCCAGGAAGGGATATGCAGTTGGCAACTGGAGGTACACTAGTTCTGCATCTCCAGTTAAAGGGCTGGCATTCTCTCTAACACCCAAATAACAATTGTTTATGACAGTTTGCATGACCACACATTTTATATCTCCTCCCTGGAATTTCTGGGGCTCCTTAAAGAAGATCTGTTAATTCCCTGGACCCATCCTGGTTTCTGCCTTTCACCTCCACTAGGCATTCTGTTCCCATCTCTCCTCAACCCTGTGACACCATATGACTTCTCTGCCCGAGACTGGACATGTTTAAGGGAACTGATACATGTTGTCAAATAGCTCTTCCCAGAGATTGTGCCGCTTATATTCCCATCAATAGAGAAGGCGTGTCCATTTCCCCACATTCTCACTAGTGTGTGTGTGTATATATATATATATATATACATATATATATATATGTATATATATATGTTTTGAAGTTTATTCATTTTATTTTGAGAGAGAGAGAGAGAGAGAGAGCAAGCACATGAGCGGGGAGGGGCAGAGAGAGAGGGAGAGAGAGAATCCCAAGCAGAGTCCGTACTCTCAGCACGGAACCAGACGCGGGGCTCGATCCCACACACTGTGAGATCATGACCTGAGCTGAAATCAAGAGACGGATGCTAAACTGAGTGAGTCACCCAGGCACCCCACACTTTCCAACTTAATAGATGATAGAGGGTGACACATTTCAATTTGTATTGCAAACATATGCTTTAAACAATAACTTACGTCTATAGATTTCAACACTCCAAATCATTCAAGCACTCATAATCACACATAATCATGCAGGAATTTTAGGGTGCAGATAACAGTGCTAGCTGAGAAGTGCCACTCCACACCAGGCTCTGCAGTTGTGGTACCTCTTTTATCCCCCATGGCATCCTGATGCAGTGTTATTATTATTTTTTTAAATTTTTTAATGTTTATTCATTTTTGAGACAGAGAGAAAGTGAGCATGAACGGGGGAGGGATTGAAGGAGGGAGACACAGAATCCAAAGCAGGCTCCAGGCTCTGAGCTGTCAGCACAGAGCCCGATACGGGGCTCGAACCCCCAAACCGTCAGATCATGGCCTGAGCCGAAGTTGGACGCTTAACCGACTGAGCCACCAGGCACCCCATGGTGTGTGTTATTATTATCCCTCGTTTTCTACATGAGGAAACTGAGGCCAAGGGAATAAGTAACTTGTCCTAATGGTAGGACTGGGATTGACATCTTAGGTCAGCGGGAATGCACAGCCCGAGCTCCTAAGCCTTGCCCTCCTCTCTTCTCCTGCCCTAGGAGGGATGCTGGCCCAGAACTGCTCCTTGCCCAGGACAACAGCATTAATCAAATTCCTTCTGGAAATTATTTTCATCTCTTAACCACCCCCTCTCACCTTCCTGCTTTTTTCTCCCAGGTTTCTAGATCCTTTCGGGGTTGACATGTGGGCAGTATAATCTTCTGTGATCCTACCTCAGCGAAAACATTCCAGTCATCTGTGGGCAGGGGTAACAAAGGCCATGAAACTTCTGCAGGTTTAGGGGTGGAGAGGGGCCTCCCTGCTGGGGGCCCATCTCCTCTGCCACCTCGTTCCTGTCATACAGCAGTGAGGTAAATTTTATTTTTTCCTGATAATAATAATGAGATAATATATATTTAGGGCCTACTATGTGCTTGTGTCCTGTTGTAAGCACCTTCATTCCCTGCAACTACCCAATGGCATACTTACCATTGTAAATGTTGTATGTGCTTATTACATAAACTTTGAATAATAGAGCACCTAAGGACTGCCATGGCTAAGATCATGGTGTGTTCCTTTCTCATATTCTTTCTTGGCTTAAGTAGTTTTTATATATTTTAATGGGCATCACATCACATGTGCAGTAAAGTTATACATGTTCAACTATACACTTTTGAGAGAGAAGAGGGCAGGAAACCAAAGAATTTTAGTGGGTGCGCTGGAGTGAGCATGAGATGGGAACAGAGGGGGATTCTGCTGTTCCCTCCTTAGACCTCAGCTCCTGGGCCTCCTGTCGTGTGAGTGTCTCACCACGTAGGCTGTGGGTCTAGGTTTATTAAAGAGATGTGTTGGGGTTCAACATGGCACCTCGTTGGGACCACCTGCTTCCGCTGATGGTCACACTAGGAGTCGAAGATCCATTGAGCATTTAGGGAAGCACTGGCTGATGAAACGTACTGAGGAATGTGCATCTCCCATATGGTATCATGCTAAGGGGTTTCAAGGGTATATCAACTTTTGATATTTCTATGCAGAGAACAAACCTGACAGGCTAACAACCCCTGTACAAGATGCCACTTTTTGGAGCTGAGTCACCCTGTACTTTGAGGTTTAAATCAAAGTGACTTAAGCTCTTTATCCTATTTTCTTTAAACCTTATCCTACTTGCTGGGATGTCTAATGTCCTCCCCCAGATTTCTGTCATCTCTGAAGTTGACATTGTTTTGGTTCGTGCTGGTTCCGGGTTTCTGCCTATGAGGAGCTCTGGGTTCACTTCTCCCATGAAGGGACCACACACTACCCTGCCCCCTGCATGGAGCCTGGCATGGAATTTGACTTCTACTTTTTGTTTTCACCCGGCCCTTCTCCTGAGGAGTGTGTGCTTAGTAGACTTAAATCAAGGTGTGCAGATTTGGGAAGGATTTTTAAAATTCCTAATAACACCAATAGATTAAAATTATTTTTTCTTTCACAATTTCTGAGCCATGAACCAGCAGAGTACCTGATGCTGTTGAGGCCTGGAGAAGGAGGCAGGAGATTGGGGCCTGTAGCCTCTCAGGTGTGACAGGATGCGTCTGTTCCCCCCCGGGTTGACAGAACACCCTGGGAAGCAGGACTACACTTGCCATTATCCCTAAGTGGGTTCTGAGCAGATGAGATGATCATAGTAAAAGGGGAGTGAGGGGTGGACTGTCTCTGATTGGGGAGAGAAAGGAGGGAAGCAGCTAGAGCCCAAACTGGTGCTACATACCAACACCTATGTAGGGGGATGGCCCACACATGTAGGGGTGGCCTCACAACACTCCACAATGAAACCAATGTGTGTTCCCCATGAGATGAAGCCTCACAGGGAGAGCCAAAGGCCAGTCCATGTCATTCAAGGAAACGACAACCCATGTAATGAAGAGGACCAGTCCCTCACCAGGGGCAGCTAAGTAAGGGGACACTTCGGCCCTTCCATCCTTCTGTCCTGCTTCAACACCAGAGGACATGTGTGGAGGAGACAGGGTGGTGACAACAGACCCTGCTCCCCTCCCTGCCAAGCTCCTTAGAGACACAGGTCCAGTGTTTGTGTATGTGTTTGGGGTTGGGGGCAAACACTGTCAGGGGACGGTGGGAAGAAGAGAGTCATTGCTTGAAAATAAGCTCAAAATGTGAAGGAGTAACCCCTAATAACTGGAAATAAGTGGTATTGGACTAAGATGATGGTAAGCATTGCTAAAGAAAGTTTGAGAGCACATGGTGGCACTTTTGTGTTTGAAACTCTGTTCCTTAATAAACTGGATTCCATCGTAGTTATTGGGCAATGGCCTTTTAAAGATTCAATTTTCATAGCCACTATGCCTTTCCCCAGCTGCTTGTATCTGCCCACTTCATGTGACAACTTTTTTCAGGCCTGGAGGGTGCCATCTCAATACATTGGCCATCAAAGGTGATGATCCAGGGGAGAGAAAGGAGGATGTCCCCAGAAAACCTTGCAGGTTCAGTAATTTGTATGGGAGTGAGCAAGAGGGTGTGATTGTCCCCTCTTACCTCTGGGGGTAGGAAAAGGTTATGTTCAGATCTGGTGTGTAAGAATATCAGGCCTTTTTAACCCACATTTACTGCCAAATCCTTCCCTTCTGAGTCTGAGTCACTGTTCCAGCCACCTGCTCCTTGTGGCCACCTGGGAGTCCTAAAATCATGGAGTCTAGGATGTCATCCTCACTCCCATCACTTAAGGCACAGTTGTGTCGGTAGAGCAGAATGAAGTAGAGAGAGAAAGTAATATTGAGGGCTGAGAGGGAGGAGGGACTCAGAAAGATGGGCTATTTGGAAATGAAAACTGCCTTGGATTCCATCATAGCCTCTGTTCTGAGAACAAGAAGAGGAAGAGAGGCTGACAGGGGAGGTTAGTTTTTAGCAACTGTTTTAAAATTGACAACAGAGGAAGAGAGACCAGAACCACAGACAAAGTTAACATTTTGCCCTTCAGCATCGTTTGATCTTTCAAAAAGTCCCCAATCTTCAGAGGGGTTGTCCCTGGATAAGAGGTTCTGTTCTGAACTGGAGGAAGATCTCGGTGAAACAGGGATGGAGTTTATGGTCCCTTCCCCAAATCACTCCCTATCAGCATCCCATAATACTGGAAATCCCCGGGGTTAACTTTGCTTTCCTTCTGGCCACACTTATGAAGCTCATTTAATGCATTCCATAGTGGTGTCTCAATTTATAGATGAGCTAATTGAGGCTTGGATAAATTAAACAGTGGAAACTCATACAGCTGGTAAACCACACATCTCAAGATTGAAGCTCAGGCTTGTTTGATTCCAGACTCTATCACACTAGTGGCCCCACTATATGTTCACTCTTAAAGGATCGGGACCTGCTCTGTCAACTCTGTTACGTGGTTTACTGACCAAGGTAACCAGGAGATCAGCCTGTGGAGTCTGGGGGTCAGGAGGGCTTGAGTTTGAGTCTTGAATCCATCATTAATCAGTTGTGTGACTTTGGAAACTCAGTCTCTTCAGTTCACTCAAAAGGAGGCTGGGCTATGAGAAGTCCAACAAAGCACATGGTAAGCATTTTACTAGATTACTATTAATTTTTTAAAGCTATATATTCTTTGGCCATGAACAAGCAAAGAAAGAGAACAAACAATGATCAGAATGATAGCTAACATTTATTGAGTGCCTAGGATGGATTAGACACTGTTGAAAGATCTCTCCGTGTACTAAATTAATTCTCTTCACAAGCAATGAGGTCTGTACAATTAACGTCAGTGTACAAAGAAGAAGCACATCCAGCCACAGGTAGAGGAGTCAGGATTTGAACCAAGGTGGCTGAACTTGAGCGCTTGCACTCACCAGCAGGAGGTAAGCTTCGTGTGGGCCTTCTTGGGAAGTTGGAAGCAGAGGGTGATGCTTAGGGAGGGTGAATAGGAGGCTTTGGTCCTGGAGGCAGCATGTGGGCTTTGGGCTTTGGGAAGAGGGCAAGACAGGATGACCATGGACATGGAGTTGGGTGTTTGAGACAGCTGTCACCTGTGGGATCTTGAAGACTGAATTCTAAAGGTGAATCACACTGTCAAAGCTTCTGTTTCCTTAGAGATGGTCTAGACTCATCTCATGCTCTTTTAAACTGTGCCCTGTGGACCCTTAGAGTCCTCCAAGGAGTGGGTAGATGGGGTCCTAGGTGGGGGCTCAGCACATGGGTCTTTAAGACCCTCTTCCTTGCTTCAACTAGAGCGATTTCACTTTGCTTTTCACTTTTTTTTTTTTTTTTAGGTACAACTTACATATAGCAAAGCGCACAAATCTCATGAGAAAGCTTGATGAGTTTTTATATATGTATACATCCAGGTAGCCATTACCCAGATCAAGGTAAAGAACATTCTCTGCTCCCCGGGGCAAGTTCTCTGCTGTCCCCTCCTAGTCAGTGCCCTCACCAAAGATAACCACCTTCTGATCTTTCCTGTTTTTGAACTTCATATAAATAGAATTATAAAGTTCATGCTCTTTTTGTGTCTGGCTTCTTTCATTCAAAATTATATGGAGACATTCATCCACATTTTGGAGTGTAGCAATGGTCTTCGTTTTTTCATTGCCATGTAGTATTACATTGCATGACAATATTACAGTTTATTCATCTTTTGTACTATTGATGCACAGTTGGGTTGTTTCTGGGTTTTGGTATTATGAACATAGCTGTTATGAACATTCTTGCACAAGCCTTGTGATGGACAAATGAGTGCATTTCTGTTGAGTGTATACCCAGGGATGGTTTATAGAGCTCTGGTGGGTAGAATAGCTGTTTTTGAATAGACATTTTATAAAGCGGGGGTCCTCATAAGATTTCACTTGGGACGTGTGGCTGCTTAAGATTTCTTTTTAAAGGAAAAAGTTTAACTTCCACGAGTGCAATCCTCTGCATTTGCAGATGATCAGAGGGAGATTCAGAGAAGACGGTGATTTGCTCAGACTTAAGCCACAGCAAAGCCATGCCTGGAACTCAATTACTAGATAGAAGTTTCTTATGAACTTCTGAGCTGTCTGAAATGGGTGCTATATATCACTCAACCTGGCTGCTGGTCAGATGTGGAAAGGACAATCTGAGTCAGAAGCCCTGGGTTCAAGCCCCACAACTGTTACCAGTGTGTGATGCATGGCAAGGTACTTGCTGCTGTGAACTAACTGGAAAGTGGATACCCCTGCTTCCCAGCATTGCTGGATTAAAGGAGATCACGATGCAGAGACACTCCATTGGTTGAGAAGCACTTAACATCATTATTATCATTACCATCAAAATATATTCTAAGGGGATGCTTTGGTAAGCATACTGTTTCCTTGTAATATTAATGCTTATAATAATTCACTACTTCACATTTTATTTTTTTCAGCCTGACTTAATAGTTTTTAATGAGAGCTTTCCCCCCTTCATTAAAAAGCTAGTGTGACAGATAGTATTTCCCAAAGATGGCCACACCAAAGTATACCCCATCCTATGTGCTGCTCTCTGATGGAACATTTTTATGTGACACATCTCCATTGAAGTTAACAGGGTCAGCGTTCTCTCCCCTCAAACCTGCGCGGACCTTTGTAACTACCTCAACTAATGGAACTTGGCAGAAATGAGGATACATGAGGACAAATCCAGAGTTAGAAAGGAGAGGTCTACATTTTGGGGTGTTTCCTAGAGAGAACAGAAACAACCCCAGGAGAAGACACTGCGTTGGGTTTTGCTTTTCTGATTTCACACTGTGGTCCTTTTCATTTCTCATGTCTTCATTTAAACTTTCCATAGCAAACACCCCCTTGAGTTAAACCTGAGATAAGAACTGAATTCTGAGTAGCTTCCAACTCAGATGGAATTGCAGTCGTTTGCAAGGAGCCGAGTGACTCTGGGAGAAAGGACTGGAGGCCACATCCTCCTCTTGCGGATTGGCAGGGGTGGGGGGGGGAATGGGGGGGTAGGGACAAGATTGTGGGCGAGAGCTCTCCTGGGAGGACGATAGCTCCCCTTAGCCTGAGAGGCAGATGGGCTCCTGGCATCCAAGCCCTAAAGGCAGAATGACACCTATGAGTACGGGTGGCTGGGAATCACAGAGAGAGCTTGCTTGTCGACTTTCCCCCCGAGAGGTCCAGATTTCTGTAAAAAAGGTCCTTCTGTCAAGACGGTTTGTATTACAAATGTAAAAATAGTATATTCTTCACATATGTAAATTGCTTCCCACATTGGAAAGCAGGTTCACATGCATTTCTTATTTGATTTTTCCAAGGGCCATGTAAAGAAGCTAGAGAATGTATCATCACCATCAACACCATCCTTCCTCCTCCTTCCTCTTCTCCTCTTCCTCCCCCTTCTTCTTCTTCCTCTCCTCCTTCTCCTCCCCCTTCTTCTTCTTCTTCTTCTTCTTCTTCTTCTTCTTCTTCTTCTTCTTTCTCTTCTTCTTCTTCTTCTTCTTCTTCTTCTTCTTCTTCTTCTTAATTTTATATTTAAAAGAACTGAAAGGGTAAGGGCTTTGCCCAAGATCACACAGCTAGCAAGCAGAAATGCTAGTGAAAGAATTGGGTCTTCTGGCTTCTGAGAAAATTTCCTTTACTGCATGGTAGACTTGATCCATGCGGGAGCAGGAGTTTTGGGCACCATAGCAGATCAATGGCAGAGCTAACTTGAGGCGGGGGTACTCTTCACCCTTTTGATTGCCCCAAAGCTCTTTTCTATATGCATAATACTGACTCTATGTGGGATAAAATGCCCCTGTGTCCCCTGATGACTTTCCTGCCTCTGTCAGAAAAGAACCACCCTATCAGTCATTTACATTTTAGTGAGAATATAAGGACTTATGTTTCCTCTAACAGAGATATTTGTGTTTTACATCTTATCTCGCTGTGATGATTGACCCTTGGAAAAGGGTCAATTCCCAGCATCAGTAAGAAGGTAGAAGAGGCATTTTCTCAGGGGCAAGGGGGGGAAGCTAGCAGGAGAGATTTTATAGACTCCCCCCAACCCCATAGCATCATGTCAGCAGATGCTAATTACTTCAGTCACAAAACTTCAGTTATCAAACATCTGAGTGGTGGGTGCTGGAGATACAATAATGAGTAGAGTGTGGTCCATGGAAAAAGTCACAGTCTGGTGGGGGAGACAGGCAAGGATGCAAGTAACTGTAATATATAGTAAGTGCTATCACAGATGTAAGTGTTTAGGGTGCTATCAAAGCATGAAGGAACCAGGGTAAGAAGCAGGACATACCAGAGGCTTTTGGAAAAGGTAACATCAGGTGGGCTGAGTCTGGTAACATCAGTTGGGCTGAGTCTGGACAGGCAAATAAAACTGCCATCTCTTGAATATCTTAGTCCGAGTTGTGTAGAAGAGCAAATCTGAGGGATTATATGCTGATACTAGGGAAGAGTGTAACCCTAGGGAAAGCAGGCATGAAGGAAAGGGTAGTGAGTGTGCAGAGTGGAGAGTAATATGATGGAGTGCATTATTGCACCGGCCGCAGCTCTGTAGCAAGCCTGGATGATTGCTGCCTCTCACTAGACAGCCCCAGAGAGGCTGCATGGAAGGTCGTCGATGCAGTGTCCTGTCGGGGGTCAGGGGATGGAGAGGAAATGTATTTTCTGGCTCTCTCCCAT
This sequence comes from Felis catus, assembly GCF_018350175.1. Lineage (NCBI taxonomy): Eukaryota > Metazoa > Chordata > Mammalia > Carnivora > Felidae > Felis > Felis catus. The sequence continues at coordinate 188,404,133 of NC_058368.1, read as the reverse complement.
TTCTGATCCCCCAGTGGCTCAAGCTCACCCCAGGGAGAGTTAACTCTCATGCATTTCCAGTTCAAGTTGCATGCCCTGTGGCTGGCAATTTATCTGAGTCCATGTCTGGGAGTATTGAGAGGTGCAAGAAGTCACTGGTGGCAGCTGTAGGGGCAAACGCTGTGGCCCGGGTGCTGACAGAGGAGATCTGAGGTAGCCTAGAGGGGGGAGCACGGGGGAGCTAGCAGGGCGTTTACACACACTAGATTGTCTAATCCTCACGATAACCCTGTGTTATGGGTTGCATTGTGTGCCCCCAAAAGACGTGTTGAAATCCTAATCCCTGTTACCTGTGAATGTGACCCTATTGGGAAATAAGGTCTTTGCAGATGTCATCAAGATGTAAATGAAGAGGAGGTCAAAATGGAGAAGGGTGGCCCTTAACCCAATATGACTGTCGTCCTTAGAAGAAAAGAAGAGGCATAGAGACAGCCACATACCGAGAGAAGAATGGCAGGTGCCGACCTAGACAGGCAGGGAGATGCCGTGTGACGAGGCAGGGAGGCGTCCAGGAGCCAAAGAGCACCAGGAGTGCTGACAACAGCAGAGACAGAGAAAAAGGCACAGAACAGATTCTCCCCTCCAGGCTCTAGAGAGAGCGCAGTCCTGGGGTGCCTCAGTGGCTCAGTCAGTGAGCATCTGACTTCTGCTCAGGTCATGATCTCATGGTTTGTGAGTCTGAGCCCCACGTCAGGCTCTGTGCTGACAGCTCAGAGCCTAGAGCCTGTTTCAGATTCTGTGTTTCCCTCTCTCTCTGCCCTTTCCCACTCACATTCTGTCTGTCTGTCTGCCTGTCTGTCTCTCAAAATTAATAAACATTAAGAGACAGAGAGAGAGCAAAGTCCTGAAGACTGCTTGATCTTGGACTTGCAGCCTCCAGAAGAATGATGCAAGTGCATACATTTCTGTTGCTTTAAGCCACCTGTTCGTGGTGCTTTTTGCAGGAGCCCGAGATGTAAGGTTGAGCTGAACAGAGGCATGATGCACAGATAACTGTGGCTCAAACCTGAAGAGTGAAGCAGGGTGAGGCCCACGGTGTGGAGGCTGGCCAGAGCGGACAGTTACTGAGAACATTCTACGCGGTGAGCGCTGCTCTGAGTGCTCTTCCTCTATCCTCCCATTTAATCCTCACAAAACCCCGTGAGGAACAACCTGTATATGCCCATTTTCCAAAGAAGGACTTGAGGCACAGAGCACTTAAGCAACTCGCTTAATGTCACAGTCAATGGCATTGAAACCCTGGCACCCCCAAGCGTATGGTCTTTTCGTTCACCCTGCATTCATTCACCCAAGGCTGACACAGTGCCCCCTCTGTGCTAGGGGGCGGGGTGCAGAGCTGAACACTTTGGTTCCCCCAACCCCACAGCCCTCACCGTCTTTCTAATCCAATCCAGTTGGCACTCTCCCACACTTAACTCAAGAACTGCTCTGAAATGTGGCTGGTCTGAGCTCATGTGCTGTATGTGTAGAATACATACCAGGTTTAGAAGACCTAATACAAAAAGAATGCAAAATATACCATTAATAATTTTTAATATTGACTGCATGTTGAAGTGACTGTGTTTTGGATACAAACTATATCATTAAGGTTTATTGTACCTTTAAGAAAAAAAAGTGGCCACCAGAAAACTAAAGTCATGTGGGCGTTCACATGCTATTTCTGTTGGATGGCGTTGCTCTAGAATGTGAAGTCTTTGAAGGTAGGGGCCATCTCTGTATTATTCACTGTGGGTCCCAGGAGACAGAACAGGGCCAGTACACAATGGTCCCTCAATAGAGTTGTTGGATAATTGAATAAATGACCAAATCCCACGCACCTTTGCCTGCTCATCTGTTCCCTGTGAACACAAGGTCAGACCTCACTTGTACCTTGCTTTGTCTCTCCGGGAAATCCCTCAGTTATTCTGAGGCTTAAACAGAAAACGGAGGCTGCTTCATGCCAAGAAATGGAGAGGCTGGATATGTGGTGGAATTTGGAAAATAAAAAGGGTCAGAGTATTTCCAGCCACAATGGCAGCTATCACTGACTGGATGCAAATTCTGTGCCTGGCATCATTCTCAACACTTTGTACAGAGTGAGCCATTTAATTCTAATGACCCTATGACATGCATCTCGCCATCAGCTCCATTTGATAGGTGGGGGGAATTAAAGCTCAGATAGACTAAGTCACACCCCTGGGATTACAGGGCTGGATTTGTAACCAGGTCTGTTTGATAATGACACTTGGGTTCTCAACCACTCCCACAGAGCATAGGGAAAATGGGACTGGGATTCCCCCTCCCCCACAGAGTGACCCTTCACCAGGTCCCCTTTGTGCTGAGGCCCCAGAGCAGCCCTAGACAGCAGACGTCCTGGCTCTCCTGGGTTCTGGGGAACCTATCATCTGTGTGGCGTATTACCACATTTTCTGGGCATCTAGGCTCATTCTGCCAGTACATCCAGCCATATCTTGTCATGTATCTTCTTCACCAGATGGCTGGGCTGTTTGTGGGCTGGCTCCCCCACCTTCTGTACCTGTGACATGGCCATGAGCCAGCAGGTGAGTGAGCATCTGGGGCAGGGAATAGCCCCCACCCGTGCCTTCTGAGAACCCATCCCTTCTTGTCCTTTGGGACCTTGGCTTCTACCGATTCCTGGAGAGCAGAAACTCGCAGAGAGGCCCCAAACCACTTGTTCCATTGCCGCTGAAGAATGTGTGCTGATCTTCTATGTGTTTGTGTTAGTCCATTGTCCCTTCAGGTCAGGTGGTGGGCCTGCAGGTCATGAACCCAGGTGCTGGGATCAGGCACCGTGCCCTTCAGTTCAGAACATCACCTCTCTCTAGCCGTATTGTTGGAGAGCTCATTCTTTCTCTCTAAGGCTCAGCCTCCTCTTCAGTGAAATGAGGTCAGTAAGAAACCACTTACGTTGCTATTGTTTCCTGTCCTCTAAACTCATACCGCAGTCCTGACTCCTGCATGGATTAACACCCATTCATTTGTAATGTCACCTGGTGGTGTGCATGCATCTGGCAGGTATGGTTCCCATGGTCTTCAAAGAGAAAATGCTTAGCACATGAGCTAGCACTGCTGCCCGGTTCAGGTCCTGAGCCTGCTCCTTCTTACTCCCTATGTGGCCTTGGTGAGGTTACTCTACCTCTCTGAACCTCGGTTTCCTTATCTCTAAGTGGCGATAGTAATACCCCTCTTGAAAGGTTGTGGTGGGGCCACGTGGAACAGTCCTGGAAAACGCATGTAAAATGCGGTCATGACTTCAAGAGGGGCGTGTTCATGTCCCTGTCCATCCACACTCTACCTGACACCTGCTGTTTCCATGATGACCAGCCCATCTCCATGAATGCAACTCAGCTTTCCCTTTGCTGAAGCCAAAAAACTTGGCATCATCGTTGACTCCGTTCTCCTCAAACAGCCGTGAAATACTGTTGGCGGGTTGTCCCGGCTTCACCTGCTCCACCCCTCTGCTGACCCTGGTCAAAGTTGCCAGCATCTCCTACCTGCATCTCAACTCCTACCTGGTCTCCCTGTTTCCATCCTTGACTCCACAGCATGATCCTTTGGTGGGATTAGCTTGTTTGTAGATCGTTTTTATTTTTTTAAGCAAATACTTAAATGGTGCTCCCTAGGTGCCAGGCACAAGTCTGAGTGCTTTACAGATTTCAACTCACCTGGATTCTTACAACAGCCCCAGGAAGACAGTACTTAACTGAAGTCACCCATCTAGTCAGTGGCAGGGCTGGGGTGGCCATCTGGCTCCTGATTGGTGCTGCCAACAGTGATCCTCTTAAAACACGTCAGATTGTGTCCCTGCTCTGCTCAGACCCTCCAGTGGCTTCTTGTGGGCTCGGAGTAAAAGCCAAATCCTCACCATTCTGCTCTAGCTACGTTGGCCTTAAACACCGCAAGCCCACTCCTGCCTCAGGGTCTCTATGCTTGCTGGTTTGCTTTCATGTCCTCAGCCCAGCCAGCCCTGATTTTCTCAGGGCCATGAGCTCTGTTAATGTCCATGAGTTTGGACATTATCTGAAGGGAATGAGGAATCCACTAAGGAGCATGGAAAAAAAGTCACGTAATGTGATGTGCCGGAGCTTGTACTTGCTCACCAGGGCCAATTGTTAAATTTTTAGGAGATTCGCAAGCTGAGTGTTAAATCATGGTAGCTTGAAATTCAAAAACAGGTGAGAGAGAGCATTTACACCATGGAAGTTGGCAAGCACTACAAATCGTGGCTCCCCTCCCACCCTGCCTCCCCAGAGAGTTGTCGTTAAGTATTTACCAGCACGCCAGTGGTTTTGACAAAGGTTTGTATGAAGTGCAAGTAAGGTGTTAACTTACTAAGTGAGGACAGGCTTCCCAGAAGACCTGGCATTTAAACTGGGTCCTGAGACATCAGTAGGCACTTGCCAAAGGTGAGAAGGCATCCCAGACTGAGCAAACCAAGTGAGGAAAAGCACAAAGGTATGAAATTTCCCTTTGGGGTTATTAAGTACTGCAGGGTGGCAATGGTGTGTGGAGGGGAGGAGGAGGGGGAAGGCACGTTGTATGGAAAGAGAACAGCAGAGACAGGCTGGAGGTAGATTGTGTGAGAACCTCAAGACCAGGTAAGGGGCTTGGACTCTCTCCTGGGGTCCTCAGGAGCCATGGCAGGTTGTGGAGCAGGGGTAGGTCAAGGCATTGCTGAACAATGCATGTTAGCAAGCCTATTCTGGTTGTCATGTGGAGAATGCATCAGAGATGGGAGGTCAGGCACTGTTTGGAACCAGTTCACTTTGCATGCTAATGGTGAGGGTTAGGAGTAGATGATACAGACAGTGCCTGCCTATGGATATTCCCTTACAGCTCTGAGGGAAGACTTGTCCCATGGAGGTCCCATGAGCCTCTTTTTGGGGGGTTAGTTCACTGCCAATTGCAAAGCTTTCTGGGAAACAAGAAAATTGCAGTGAGTCCTCTTGTAAGGGAGCGTGTAAGAGGGTTGTCATCCATCTGACATTGGGACCTCCCTCTCTTGGGACCCAGGCTCCATGCACAGTCAGTCCCGGGAAGGCCATAGGAAGTGGGTGGAAATAATAGCAAGTGTGGGCACTTTCTAACTGTAGACTGTTCAAGGCTCTTTATGTGTGTTCATGCCTTTGGTTCCCCAGCGTGCCATTGGGGGAGGAACAGTTGTCATCCTCATCTTACAAATGAAACAGAGATTAGGCAACTTGTGCGAGGGCCAGCCAGTGCACAGAAGAGCTGGACTCCAACCCTAGAGACCATCCTCTTTACTGCCATCCTATGCTGCCTCTCTGTTTTCAGATACAATGGTTCTTATTTTTGCAATGGCCACAGCTCCTACTTTTATTTTCCATTTTGTATGTAGAGAAGCTGAGGTTCAAGGAGATTTCACGGTTGTCCCGGGCCAGTGAGCAGCAGAGCTGGCCCTCAAACCCTGCAGCCTGAGCCCCGCCTTCCAGGAAGGAGGGAGACAAGATGAGAGAAGGTAAAGATGGGCCCCAGAGGGCAAGAGTGCCCCAGCCTGTGAGGTTTGGGTCCGGTGCTTTCAAAAGGATGAGAATTTTTGTCTTCATAGTTTGGAAATCCCATAGGAGGACACAAACATCACCCACAATGGCTCTTTTCCCACCACACCCACCTCCTCTCTTGGCCAAGACTTTGGTTCTTCCAGGATGTGACAACAAAATCTTGCCTCAGAGTTGGAGGATGCAAATGTCAGGGCTTCCCTCTGGGTCTTAGAGGATAGGTGTTTCGGGGAGTGGTTTCACCGGGAGTGAAGAAAACTGCTGTCCAAACCCCATGTCACTTTGCATTTTGAAACTCTGCTTGTAGGCCTTGGTGTACATCCCTGATAGTTAACACACACCAAGTGGTGGAGCCTGGAGAGGTGCCCGGTGCCCATCACAGCCTGGGGAAGCCCCAAGAAGCTGGCACATGATGAATTAGGAGTTACCCGGTTTACTGAGCAGCATCAGCATCAACTTTGGGGGCCAACTTCGAGGAAATCCAAGGAGCCTGTAACAAGAACTCCCATTTATTGAGCACTCATTATGAACCAGGAACCAGGCTAAGCATCTCACTGACTACTCAAACAATGCTATGACCTAAGCCTTGGTTGAAAGATGGGAAACTGAGTTTAAGTGTCCTGCCCCAGGGCTGAGCTGACATTTGAATCCAGGTCAGACTCCCTGTGTGCAAATTAAACACCTGCACCCTGACTGCTGTGGGGGAGCGAAGGCAGAAGCAGCAGGACCAGTGAGGAGGTAGACACAATAATCCAGGTGGGAAAAAAATGATAGCTCAGACTAAGGTGGTGTTGGAGAAGTGGTGCAGGATGCTTGGATTCAAGGTGTATATTGAAGGTGTGTTGATGGTTGGATGTGAAACGTGAGAAAGATATTAATCAAAAGATAAGACCTAGATTTTTGATCTGAGCAACAAAGCGCAAGGAAGTGTCATTTGCTAAGATGGGGACCTCAAGGGCAGGGCAGGGTTTGGGGGTGAAGATCGAAAACTAACCTGGAGGGTCAATTCAATAACTGAATGGAAACACCATCAGGGGAGAGGTAGGGAGAAGAGGTGTACATTTGGTTGTCATCAGTGTATAGATGCAGTTTAAAGTCCTGGGCTCGATGAGATCGTCAAGTAAAGGACTATAAATAAGAAAATGGCCAAGGGCGGAGCTTTAGAGAGTCTAGCAATTAAAGGGTGAGCTGTGTGTGTGTGTATGGGGGGGGGTAGCTAGCAGAGGAGACTGAGCAGGAAAAAGCAGTGGGTAGGAGGACAACCAGGTGAGGGTTAAAGAAAAACATGTTTTGGGGTGCTTGGATGTTTCAGTTGGTTAAGTGTACAACTCTTGATTTCGGCTTAGGTCATGGTCTCCCAGTTGGTCCTGAGATTCAGCTGGATTCTGTGATGGGTGTGGAGCCTGCTTGGGATTCTCTCTCTCTCCCTTGTCCTCTGTCCTTACCCTGTGCACACACACGTGTGCATACTCTCTCTTTCTCTGTGTCTCAAAAAATTAAAACTGAAAAAAGAAGAACATGTTTCAAGAAGGAGAGGTGATCATCAGGTCATTGCTGCTGAAGGTCAAATAAGATAAGGAGAGATTTGGCCATTGGCTTTGGCAAAGCGTAGGCCTTTATTGACCCTGATACCCTAGTGATGACAAACTCTTTAGACCTATCATGGTGGCTGCCCTTGAATTTCTGGGTAAGGATCCCAAGATTATGGAGCATAGAGATGACAGAGCCACCATTTATTTAGACAGTCTTCTAAGTTTGGACTCTGGATCTGCCAGTAGCTGTGTGACCTTGGGTAAGTTGCTAACCCCCTCTGAACTTCACTTTCTTCATCTGTAGATGGGCAAAGATAATGCCTGTCTTATAAATTATGGTGAAGCATGGATTACATGAAATCATATATACAAAACATCAAATGCCTAGTAGGTACTTATTATTATAATTATTATAATTATTGGTTTTATTAATATTGTCAGCTTAAGAGTGGTACCTATATTTCTGAGAAAATCAATGTCCTAATTTTGAACGGGGCTTCATTAATGCTAAAGAAGGTGATGGAAAGTTCTTTGCAGTTTCAGACATTCTTCTCCCTGTGCCACTGCAAATGCTCAGCACAGAATTAGACCTAATCTGATTATATCAATCTCTGCTTTGAGCAGTTTGTTGTGCTCTCTGGGAAGAGACCAAGACCGCTTCCTGGACCCACAAGGCCTGAGTAGTCCAGGCCCCCCACCTTGTCTCACACCAGGTCACTTCTCCAACTCCTCATGGTTTCCTGAGAGTGCTGTTCTCTCTCCAGCAACAGGGCATTGCTCATGCTGTTCCCTCTTCCACAAATTCCTTCTCTTCCCTCTTCCCTGTGTTAAATTCTCATCTTTCTCCTCCCGGGCCAATGGTCACTCCCTTGGGAAGCCCTCCCTGAACTCCTGGGCTGAGTCAATTTCTTTGCTAGAAGTTGCCGGAGCTAGGAGCGCCTGGGTGGCACAGTCGGTTAAGTGTCCGACTTCAGCCAGGTCACGATCTCGCGGTCCGTGAGTTCGAGCCCCGCGTCAGGCTCTGGGCTGATGGCTCAGAGCCTGGAGCCTGTTCCCGATTCTGTGTCTCCCTCTCTCTCTGCCCCTCCCCCATTCATGCTCTGTCTCTCTCTGTCCCAAAAATAAATAAAAACGTTGAAAAAAAAATTAAAAAAAAAAAAAAGAAGTTGCCGGAGCTCCTGTGCCTCCTTCAAGGCCCTTACCCTATTTCTGACCCTCCATTCTTGGCATGAACCTTGGTGTAATACCTGACTTCACTAGACTCAAAGTGCATGAGGGAAAGGCCAGGCCTGCTCTGCTCACCAGTGCTTGTCTTGTGTCAAGCCCAGGGTCCGGCACACAGGGAAAATAAAATACAGAATTGTTGACTGAGTGAATGAGTAGTTGTTTAACACAGTGAATACATGAACAGATGGCTTTCCTTTTGCAGAGCAATGCAGGTGTCTCTGAAAGGTTGTTTGAAAGGCAAATATAAAACCAAATCTTATTCCATTTACTTTAATTACAATACTAAGGAGTGGGAATAAATCTTACCCTTGAAATATAATAAAGCCATACATTAAAACCTGGACTGTCATTTCCACTCGTTTCCTTTCTACAATGACAATCTCCTGATAAGACATAAATAATGGCACTTAAAATAGGTTCCCGACTTGGCTCGGCCACTAACTAGCTGCTGATCATCGACAAGTCACTTAAGCTCTGCGAGTCACCATTTACCTCATAGGGTTCGTGTGAGGCTCTGGGTTGGTGGTGTGAAAGCTCTTTGCAAGCAAGGTCTTATTTATTATCCATTATTCTCAAGAATATGAATAACAAGCAGGACAGGCTGCGTGCCAGAGATGGTTGAGTAGGTTTGCGGGGCTGGGGGATGGCGGCCACAGAGAAATATGGAAAGGAATGAGCTTGGTTAGGAAATTTAAGATGGGGATAGAGGGCTGGGGGATCAGAGATCATGAAGGCTGGGGGGTTATGTCTACCAGGCTAAGCAAAAAAAGGGGGGGTGTTGGTGTCTAAAGCTGGGGAAGGTGACCTGAATAAAATCACCCTGGTGGCTGAATTCTTGGAAGCCACATGAAGGAAGGAAAGAATAACCCTCACCCTTAGGCTTGCCATGTGGTTGCACAGGAGAGATGCCGGGTGTCCCCCAGGTGACCTTGGCCTCTTAGGGCCGTGACTCTGCGGACAGGTCTGGGAGGCTGTCCAGGCAAATTCTGCTGCCCAGTGCAGCCTGAGTTCAGTCCCCAGGAGCCGGCATGGAAGCCCCCAAGCCCTGGAGTGGGAGCTAAGCCAGCAGGGCAGGGAGAGGAGGGGTGAGCAATCCAAAGCCTCCAGGGCTGGGCAGGAAAGCAGTAAATGTGAGGAGTAGGCAGCTCCTGGAAACTCCAGGAGACCGGTGTCATTCATTCATTCATTCATTCACTCACTCATTCAACACATAATATTAATTAAACATCTCTCTAGGTGTCACGCACTGCTTGGTGCTGAAGATAGAGCATTTACATTCCAGTGGGGGAGGCCGACTACGAGAAGTAAACAAACACAGAGTAAAGTGTCAGCTTGCGATGGGTGCTATGAATAAAGATAATGCAGGGAGAAGAGAGAGTGATGGAGGCAGTTATTTTAAGTTGGAGGACCAGGAGAGGCCTCTCTATCCTCCCTCCTCCCACACTCTCAGTGATTTAACCAGATTTCACAGGGTTTTCTGGCCTCGTTCATAGGTGCTAATGAGCAGCTAGGGGTTGGCGTGGCTACAGTGATAAAAAAGGGTTTCCCTGCACCCTCTGTATCCCTGGCCTCTGAAGTAGGCTCAGCCCCAGCCAAGGGGAGCAGGTGCAAGGCTCAAATCCTGATTAAGAATAAGTATTCCCATGTGTCTGTACAGCTGGAAACAGCTGGCCCTCTGAGTCAGCCGAGAAGGAGGCTGCAGGCTGCAGGCCAGTGGGTGGAGGGGGCGCAGGAGGGAAGCTCCAGGCTACAGTCGTCTGTCTCCTGCTCCGACAGCCTTACTCAGAGGGGAATAGACAGACACATGGGATGCAGTAAGTCAGGGTAGGTCTCACTGCCCCAAATATGCACCTGCCCCACACCCAGTCTCTGACTGAAATCTTACCATGAGATAGTCACTTTTCTGGAAGGTGCAAGGGCATCTCAAAATCTCTTTTTTTTTTTCTAAGACAGATAATGGCAGGGCATGTGATGACTTTCCATCTCAAAGAGAAAGCTCTTACTGTGACCCACAAGGAACTACATGATATGCCATGCCTGCTTTTGGGGGCTGGCTTTATAATTTGGGGGGGGTCAGTACAAAAGGGCAAATTGGCCCTGCTACATTATCGTGAGCTCCCTGAGGGTAGAGATTCTTATCTTTTTGTTTTGGTTTGATGGCCATTCTTTTGCCAATGCCTGGCACCCGACAGAAGCTCATTATGTATTATTGTTGAGTGAAGGTGTTTGAGTCATGATGTGGATGTGTTGAGAGGGCTTCTTTTAACTTTTAGGAAGTATTACTGCGCATTAAGCACTGGTCTACGGCAGCGGTTGTCAACCCTGGCTGCACGTGAGTATCACCACAGGAATTCTTGAAAATCCCAATGCCAGACTCCCCGGGGCCAGTTCTGTCAGAATCTAGTGGGGTGGGAATCAGAATTTTCAAAGATTCTAATGTCTGGCCAAGCTTGAGGGCCAGGGGGCTGTTGTGTCCCCCTTGCTGTCAAAGGCTGTTGGACATCCAAATCACCTGGCCACCTTGGTTACTGATCAGATACCTGGGACTGTTTTCAGAGATTTTGGACGAGTAAGTTTGAGAAGGGGCTGTCCTGTTAACAAGATCCCCAGGGGATTTTGCTTACACCGAAGTCCGAGAACCTGAATTATCTTGGATTCTCTGATTGTGCCCATTTTATAGACAAGAAAGAATAGACTGAGAGAGGCTGTGTAGTTTGTCCATGGTAACTGGCAGAACAGGGATTCGAACCCAGGGCTTCTGAAACCATGATCTGAGCTTACCCACTAGCTCCCCTGCCTTTCCTCCATCACAAAAACTAGGTGTGCTCCAAGAGTAGTGGGGCGATCTGGTTGTGAAAAACAAAGGTAAGATTAAATAAAGATAGGATGCATCTAATATTGTCTATTTTGAAGATGGACAAGTTGGTTACCAGCTCTGTGGTGATGAAACAAGTCTGGCGGGGAACTGACCTCCATCCCAAGGATCACTTGGGTTGGAAGAGCTAGGATTCCAACCCAGTTCTCGAGGCCTAGGATCTAGGCCATTTTCCCTAGACCCTCCCTCAAGTTCCACATTAGTAAGCAAATTGTTAAGCTCTTAGGGCATCCCAGAATCCTCGCTGCTTGTGCTTGGCACACAGTAGGCTCTCAAGCAATGATGGCCAGAGGTATGGCTGACTGGATGGATGAATAGATAGGGGAGGCTGTGAAAGGGTCTGAGTGGCACACATCTCTTTGGTGGGTTTACACTCTATTTTCAAGTAGAGTTGCGACCACTAGAGGGCGATATCGGACAAGAGAAACAAAAGAAATGCTTCACGGTTGTTTCTAGGACTGGGGAAAACAATACATTTGTGGCTGTGGATTTAAATCAAAAGGAGGCTCTAATTCACAGAGCAATTAAAGTGAGCATTGCTTTACCCTGAGTTTATAGGCTGATGGGAACCTTTCTCAAGCCACAGTAACACATGGGGCCATCCCTGACCTTTCTAGATTGAAAATCAACAGATTAAGAGGGGAGGAGGGGAAATCTTGGCCATCTTGGCCATCAAGGATGTTTATAGATAATAGCAGGTTAAAAAAAAAAAAGACATTTTGTAGCTTCCCAGACTTTTACAACATTGATGGGAGTTAATGTTTCGAGAAATGGTATTATGATGAAGTTGTATGCTGAATTAATTTTCCATAAATAAAACCATACATTTTCACAGATTGTTTTTTCTGCCCTATGATGGAGGTGTGTGCTTTCCGTGGATAAAAGTTCTCTCCCTTCTTTCTTCTGACCTCTCTCCTCTCCATGAGCCTCGGGGTAAGAGAGACCTGGGTTTGTATCTGAGCTGTGTTGCCACTGGTTGTGTGACCTTGGGTTCATCACTTTATTGTTTTGAGGTCAGAGTTGTCACCTAGAAAATAGCTGGGGGGGGGGGGGAGGGCTCTGAAGGTTTGTCATGAGGTCCAAAGAGACAACTTGTGGAAAAGGGTCGCATGCGGAGCCCTCAACGCATGGTGGCCACCTTCCATATTACGCCCCCTTTTACTTGGAAGATGCTCCTTCCAGCTTCTCCCTGCCCCTTCTCTTCTCTCCTTTTGCCTCAGGCACCAAAAGTCCTGTTGTCAAAAGAATAGCTAAGTCTTTAGGGAGAGTTCAGAGCCAATTGTTCCTCCCTGGGGCTACCACTACTGACCCAAGATCACAGTTGAGAAGAAACTGAACTGGAGAGAGACCCAGAGGAATGAATTCCAAATGGCAGCCTTTCAGACTCACGTCTACTTAGTACTAACAATCGTTACAATTATAGTAACATTTCCTGGCATATATGATGTGATCTGCTCTGTGCCCCATGTTTTGTACGCATTATCCCCTTTAATTCTTACCACAAACTTATAAGCTAGGTGTTTCAGCATGTTCTTTTTACGGGTGAGGAAACTGAGGATCTGTTGAGAAGGAGGCCAGGAATAAAATGTGTCCTTCATTCATGTGATTCCAAGGCGACTTCATAGAAGGGTGTATGTAAGCGTGTCAGCAAGGTTGAAAGGAAGGCGAGGGCACATGACAGAGAGACCTGGGAAAACACTATGGTGGAGGAGTCATTTGAACATGGCCTTCTGGATTAGTTTGGGTCTCAACAGGCAGAGATGAAAAGGGAAGAAAGCATTAGAGGCTGGAAGGAACCACCAGGAGCCATGGCAGAGAAGCATGGGGTTTGTTTTGGTGACACGGACGTGTTGGTAATGCATCACCGTATGAGGTAGGTGCTACCTATCATTATTTGCATTTTACAGAGGAGGAAAATGAGGTACAGAGAGGGTGATTAATTTGGCTGAGGTCACACAGCTAAGCGGTAGAGCTGGGATTTGAACTGCCATCGGTCTGACTCCAGAGCCTTTTCAGGGTGGAGATCACATATGGGTCTCAAATCAGTCAGCAACTAAGGGAAGGCTTTAGTATTTGCAGCTTCTGGGAAGATTCTAGGCCCAGCAGCCACCCATGCCCAAAGCAGCATACCAGTGCTCCTCCCCCCGCCCCCAAAATTTGTGGGGGCCAAGAGGGAGAGAATAGTGGGAACAGGACAATTTTCAGATTCTCAGATAACTGCAGTGAGGCTGTACATTTGCAGAGCACCTACATTTTTCCTCCCTCCTTCCTGGGATCAGGTTACTCTCTTGCATTCTTTTACATTTCATAATAATGGCTTGTTAACCACATGCTGGATCCTGAGATGACAATGAGGTCTGGAGTTGGTTTGGAAGCCTGCTGGAGGTCACGTAGCATCGAGTGGTGGATGGGGGTTTCAATCCCAGACTGAGCCATTCACCATGGCTTTGCTGCACCCCCCCCCACACACACACACCCTCGCCATGCTTCTTTTGCTTCTCACAATGGCCCAAGACAGGTCTTTGGGCTCAGTAAACCTGACCTGCTTGCCATGACTTGAGGTTGGTCAGCTAGCCCAGAGGCCAGATCCTGACTCCTGGTCCAGTGCCCTCTCTGCTGCCCCCACCTCCCAAGTCTGTCCTGAGGCAGCAGGTGCTGATGGACCCCAAGTGTCCACTGTACCTCCACAGTCAGGGTCTCGGCCTCACATTTTTGTCCCCTGGGAGCTCTGCCCAGAGAGGGCAGGAAACCCAGGTCACTGGTGGATCTGTTCATGTGGGTTTTAGGATCAATGGAATCCTGTCTCATTTCACGTGTGAACAGAACTCCCCTTGGCCCTAGAGGGACATTTGTAGAACTGGGGCAATATTCACAGATGGACCAGGGAATGATTTTAATGCACATATTGAAATCTCATTTAGAGGAAGGTAAGGTATGAGGGGCACCAGAGGGGATTCCCCCTGCGAATTTAGGGGGATTTCCAAGGTGGCAGTGAGAGTGGCGGGAGGACAGAAGGGAGTGTGTACATTCATTCCTTCATTCAGTTTTTCATCTCTTCGCTCAGCACACACACCCTGAGCAAGCTGTGTTCTATTCTGTGCCAGACTGTGTTCAAGGCATGAGAGGAACAGCAGGGAAGAAAACAGACAAAATGCTCGCCCTCACAGTGCCCTTATTCTATTGCTGATAGCGGTGCGGTGGGGTAGGGTGAGCAAATACAATGAATACACAGTAAATTAGGTGATGGTGAAAGTGACTTAACAAATCAGGGAAGGGAGGAGGGGAGGGCTGGTAGAGTTGAATCTGTCTGCATACGGACCTTCATTCTAGTTCCAGGTGGAGCTAGAATCAGGTTGTTTTTGTTTTTGTTTTTCTAAACAAGCAGGTCATTATTCAGAAAACCCAGATTCACCCTATATGGGTAAAATGCAGGTAAGTCCAACACCTGGCAGGGGACTCTCAGAGCCAAGGAGGGACTTAAGGGTGAAATTATTCTCTGCTCCATACAGGGCCAGTTCACGCAGAGCCGGGGACCCCAGGCCCACCCTTGACTGGTGGGTTGGGAACAGCACTGACCTGGGTGGTCAAGACCAGTATGGATGTGTGTTCTGCTGCCACAGGCTGCCCTTAAGAGACAGAGGGTATGTATGTATTTATTAATAGGGAGAAAGAGAGGGCAGGAGAGGAGCAGAAAGACAGAGAGAGAATACTAAGCAGGCTCTGTGCTGTCAGTGCAGAGCCTGATGCAGGGCTCGATCTCACAAACCGCGAGATCATGACCTGAGCCCAAACCAACAGTCAGACATTTAACCGACCAAGCCACCCAGGTGCTCCATCTTGCTGGCCGTTATGGAGATGGCCGGGAATTCTGGGACGGCTTTCCCCGTCATGAGGCCATAAACCTGAAGTGAGATATAAGCTCATCATGTTACATGTTAAACGTGGGTTCAGGAGCTGAACCAAATCTTCATCAGCACCTTCAGTTTAAGGTCCACAGACACCCCCTTCTTTTACAGACTATCTGGAGGCCCAAGAATCAGATTTATGAGACAATGGCTCTCTTTTGCTTGGAAACTTAGGTAGTCCAAAAGGAGCTGTGTTGGGATCTGTACTAGGATATTTATGAACTTTTTTTTTTTGAATGCTAAAAGTAGTTTTGTATTTTTAAATTATTTTGAATTTTTTGTGACTTTTCATCCACTCATGAAGTGCCAGTCATTGAAAAGGATTTATAGAGCACCTTCTAGGGATCAGATGCTGTCCTAGATGTCGTGGTCCCTGTGCCCATGCTGCTAACAGTCTAGTGACACACACAGATAAATAAATCGGTGGTTGTAATATGGGGCTATGAGGGAGGAACTTGAGGGTTGTTTTGGGAGACACTTAAACATGGAGGTCAGGGATGGCTTCCTGGAGGAAATAATGCCAGAACTGGAAGGAGGTGACTGGATAAAGAGGCTTGGGAAGACCATTAGATCCTTAAGAAAGAGCAGGGCCAAGCCCAGAGCAGAGAGCAGGAATGTGTGCAGCTGCAGCTGTATGGGGTGGGGGGTGGTGAGGTAGAGGTGAACGATGGTGCATTAGACAGCTAGGGTGACAAAGGACCAAACTGGGAGGCATACACTGGGAGGCATCTTTTTTTTTTTTTAAGTTTTTATTTATTGAGAGAGAGAATGGAGGAGGGGCAGAGAGAGAGGGAGAAAGAGAATTCCAAGCAGGCTCCACACTTTCAGTGCAGAGCGTGATGTGAGGCTCGAACTCACTAACTGTGAGGTCATGACCTAAGGCGAAACCAAGAGTTGGACACTCAACTGACTGAGCCACCCAGGAGCCCCGGGAGGCAACTTATAAGGACACTAGTCACGTTGGATTTGAGTCTACTATAATGATGCCATTTTGACTTAATCACCTCTTTAAAGGCTCTGTCTCCAAATACAGTCCCATTCTAAGGTACTGGAGGTTGGGGCTTCAACATGTGAATTTGGGGGACATGATTCAGATCATAACACATGGGCAGTGCCTAGATCACACAAGGCCTGGGAACCGTGTTAAGGACTTTATCTGAAGACGAGGAGGAGTCACAGCAGAGACTAAGGCAGGGTGACAGTGCTCGTGTTTGCATTTTACAGATTCTTACAGCAGCAAGGGGAAAGAGTTGGAGAAGAATGGAGATGGGTTTGCAAGTGGTTGGGTGACCCTCTAAGAGAATCTGGCAGAAGGAGAGACTCAGGAGGTAGAAACAGTAGGATTTGTGATGGACCACCTGTGGGGCAGGGCAGGGGAGTGTCAGGGTGAGCTGGATTTCTGGTTTGGGCCCCTGGGTGGGCCATGGAAATCGTCACCGAGCATCCTGGAGGAGAGCCTGGTCCAGGTGAGGGGAAGGAGACAAGTCCAAGGTGGGGGGCAGGCTGGTTTGAGGGGCCTGTGGGACATCTGAGTGGAGGCGGGTATCCAGCTCTGGAAAGACGTCTGAAAGTCTGGTTTGGAGATGTGAATTTGGGACTCATTAGCTCTGGATGGTAATTGAAGCCATGGGAACAGATGAGGGAGGGGTGCTGAGCCATGAGTTTGAATATGCAGAAGAGAGGTGAAACTCCTCTTATTAAAGCTGGAGAGGTGTGTGTGTAGAATGACTAACCTCCCTGCTGATATGGAGACCCAGGTCATCGTCCCGCCCCTGTTCTCCTATCTGAGAGCTACCGGGAGCCTGGGGTGAGGAGAGAATCTAGGGTCTCCTGGGTGTTAGCTCCCTTCCTGAGGCCTGAGGACATTTAATCAGCTTTTGACACTTAATGAGTCACTGGACACCCTCCCAGCTGAGTCAGCCCAGGTACCCCTCCCGGAAAGGACACGCTAGGAACTCTTACAGGCTGCACCACCTGCCTTGTTGATCAGAGGGGAGGGAGGGAGGGGGTGGAGTGTCTTTCCCGGCCAGCACACTGCAGCATCCTGTCTACACAGGGATAGACAAGAATAATGACGCCAATGAACTAAATATGTTTGCCGGGCTTGAGGATGTGTGACACATGTTTTTGCTAATAGCAATAGATTTGTCCTTTTAAGATGTCTTTCCTGAGCCACTTTTAAAATAATAACAGCTGACATTTATAGAGTCCTCACTAGATTCCAGACAACGTGTGGGGCCTTTGACCTGTGTCGTCTCGATTCGTCCTCACAGGTGGGCGCTGTGGTTATTCCCGTTTTGCTGGTGAAGACAGTGAAGCTTGGAGAGGTGAAGAAGCTAGGTTGTGCAGTTTGTGAGTGGAGGGGCCCGGAAGGGAGCCCTAGCAGACTGATGTCAAGCCCTCCCACAGCTAGTCATTGTGCCACATGGCCGCCACCAAGTGTGTTCCTTCGTGGAAGTGGGACCTTCATGAACCTCATGTGTTTCCCTGGCCTCATAGTCAAAACACCTGGGGCTCATCCCCAGCTCCTCCACAGGCTGGTGTGTGACTGGGGTAAGTTGCTCACCTTTCTGTATCTCGGTCTTCTACCTCCCGTAAGACGAAATAATAGTGCCTACTAGAACAGGATTTGGGGGTGGGTATAATGGCAATACATAATGGTTATGAAGCACTTATCTCCATGCTGAGAACATAGCAAGTGCCTGTGGCACATGTATTGCCCAAAGCTGTCCATCTCAATATCGACACCATCCCACAGGCTCTTTTACCCGCGTGATGGTGACACTGCTTCACTGACCGTTAGGTTTAGAGTCCCTCCTTTTGGACCAGGATGCATCGTGGTAAATGCCTTGGCCAACAGAGTACAATGGAAGTAATACTATGTGACTTCTGAGACTGGATCATGAAAGTGTCCGCCTGCCTCTTTCCCTCAATCTTGAGACATGTGCCCCGGGGAGCCTTGTGTCAACAGGTAAGTGGGCTGGTTAACCGGCCGCCATTGTGTTGGAGAGGGCATGTAGTAGGGAGGCCCTCACAGAGACAGAGTGATACCCGGGAGCCCCAGCTCTTCCAGCTTCCCGCTGTGTGAGTCTTCTCTCCCTGGGCACCAGCCAGAGTGAGTGAGGTGAAGGGCCCCACCTCTGAGCCCAGTGCAGCTGATGCCGAGTAGAGCAGAGACGAACTGTCCCAACCAAGCCCTGCCCCGTTGCAGATTTGTGAGCAAAATAAATGTTTTCCTTTTAAGCCCCTATGTTTGGGGGTGGTTTCTTATGCAGGTTAGATAATGAGAACAATGCCCAATAAATGGCTTTTGATGTTATTACTTCTGCCTGAATTAGTGCACTGTCACTATACATCAGGAAGATAATGTCCTGAGGTGGGGTAAATTTTGCTCCAAAGTGTGTCCACTCCTATTGGCTGTTTGGGGGTTAATAAGTGGCTATAAAAGCTGATCGGATTGGAGCGCCTGGGTGGCTCGGTCGGTTGAGTGTCTGACTCTTGATGTCAGCTCAGGTCATGATCCCAAAGTTGTGGGATCGAGCCCCACATCGGACCCTACGCTGAGCGTTGTGGAACCTGCTTGAGGTTCTCTCTCTCTCTCTCTCTCTCTCTCTCTCTCCCTGCCCCTCTCTCTCCCTCTGCTTCTCCCACCCCACTTGCTCTCTCTCTCTCTTTCAAAAAAAAAAAAAAGCTGATTGGATCATCTGAGATCCACGGGTTTATACTATGCAAATGAAAGACAGCCAGGATGAAATCCCTGTATGTGGCAGTGCAGGGAAAGGGTTCTTCTCTGTAAGCCTCCATAAGCTAAGGCAATACATCCTTTGGCATATCATATTAACCATTCTCTAATATTTTCCTGTCAACAATATCACTTCAGCCACAACATATACTTCCTAGTTGGTGTAGGACAGGGGTTCTTCACCCCACATTCCAGTTGGGCAAACTGAGACATAGTGAAGAGGGGTGACAAGACTCAAGGACATACGGCCAGTTAGGGGCAGAGCAAAGAAAGTATACTCTCCTTGCCGTTAGAGTCTAGCTCTTCAACCTGTTAGCTGTGTGACCTTAGGCAAGCTAATTAGCCTCTCTGTGCCTAAATTTTCTCATCTGTCAAATAAGGATAAAAATGGTACTCCTTCAGAGGGTTGTGGTGAGGATTAAATAAGATTTGTCACATGAAGTGTTTAGGATGCTCCTGGCATATAAGAAATGGCTAGGAAGTGGCTGAATTGGGGTTTTAGATTAGGTGGTCTAATTCCAGACTCCAGACTGGTGAGCCTACATCCCGGTAATTCTCACCAATCCCCCCAAAAGCTAGACAGCAATATCCCAGGTATCCCACTGTTCCCCACAGAGCATGATTTGAGTTCTCCCTGGGCACTCTTCTGTGTGCACTGTGCCTTGAATACATGATGCCCTAAATTGAAGGAAGTACCATTCCCTCCTCTTTTATTAATGCAGCCCAAGATTACACTGCTATTTTGGCAGTCACATCATACTGTTGACTCATCCTGAGCCGACAGTCAAAATCCTAAGTGTTCCTTCCACCTGTGCCAGCACCAAGCTGCATTCCTTCCCAGCTACGATCGGTGTAGTTGGAGAATTTAAAAATCTGACTACAGAATTGCGTAGCTTGTTAGCTTATGCTCAGTGCTGTAGCCAGTCTGAGAAAGAACCCAGGTGAGCTCCTCCTACCTGGGTTCCTGGACACACCCCATACGCCTTGAATATACCCTCCCTTTTGTTCCTTAGTTAGTTTGAGTGCCTTGCTGTTACTTGCAGCGGGAAAAGCAAGTCACGGACTGGCTTCTGACTGGTCCCTGTGTAGGAAGACAGGAGGCATGGCCTGGGAGCTTGTGCCATGTGCTAGGTCCAAGGCCCAACTCTGATGAGTTGCCACCTGAATAGGACAGAGCTGAAGACAGAGGCTGTGTTCTGGGAGGACACTCACTGGCATAATGAATCAGGCTTCTAGCATATTGGTTGTTCAGATGGTGCCCAACCGCCCTCAATGTGCTGTCATCTAACCCACGTTTTTCCAGTGCCCACAAGGATGAAATGATATTTTCGTCATGTCTTATTTCTGGCTGAACTACAAACTGGTCTAGTTTGGGCCAGGTGTCTGCCTGCCTGTGCTCTGATCGGCTGTTGCAAAGGGCAGACTCTTCAGTTCAAACCTGTCCTCAGAGAAGTGGCTGTGGCAGTTGGGCAGGCACCCCCAAACGCTCGTGTGTAGGGGGTTAATCACATTCATGTTAGGATATTTCTTTGGTAAATCCCCCCAATTTAACTTACAGTTAATTTAATTTGTACCGTTTGAAATTCTGAATCAGTGAAGCTAAGGCTAGAATTACTTTAGCAGGACCAAGCTGGTAGTTCCTTTGGGAGTAATGCTCTGCTGGGCATCTCGTGCATTATTGTCTGACATTCTTGCTTAAGATGGTCTAGATCAGCCTCAGCGTCCCTTCTTGGGAAACTTTACTTGACCTCCCTATAGGAAACAGTGTTACCTTCACTCCAAGCTAACGGAGGGGACTTTTCCGAAGGTGTGGGCAGAATTAAAGGAATCCAGCCAAGGAAGGTGATGCCTTCCTGGAGCTAGCGAGAGCTGCAAGGCTTACCCCTGCTGGACTGGAATAGGCAGGGGAGGGCGCAGTCCTTGAGGCCAGAAGGGTCATAGTTGCAGGGATTGTAGGAAAGGGCACCTGGCAGGATTTGCCTTACGTAGAGGGAGGAGGCCCACCGGTAGTCACCCAGCAGGAAGGAGCTGAGAAAATAAATACCTCAACCTCATTTTCTCCTCTCCCTCAATCTCCTGCCAGTGTCTCAATTGGCTGAATCTAACTGGGAGCCAGAGGGCAAGAGATCCTGTGGGAACAGTCCTTACATGCTAGCCTACTGCGGGCACCAAGAAGGATGGAAATACGTGGAAAGTGGATCTGGTGGCAGGGTGGGGCGCGGGGGTGGGGTGGAATGGAAAATATGCAGCTCATCCTAAACGAGGTCCCTGCTCTTTGCTCCCCAGATCACCGCTGTTTCTAATTCACTGCAGTTACCAGGAGATTAGCTATGTGGTGAGGACTGCGTCTGAGTTGTTCATTGCTCTATTCCCAGTGCTCGACACTGGGCCTGGTTTGCTGTGGTGTGCAATAGAGCTTGGAAAATGACTGGGGGGATATACATCTGGGGTCACCACATGGGCCATACATGACTGGGAGCAGTGAATCACCCAGAACGCTGCTTGCACACGAAAGGGACTGTTCGGGGCGTTGGGGGGATAAACAGGTGCACAACTGAGTGAACAGATGAATTATATGGGTGGAACACCTTCAAAATCCCATGCTGCCAAGTCTGTGTCACAATTTGACCCCAAATTCATTAAATTCAGCAAGACTTGTTCTTTCCTTAGAGGCACGGCAGCATATGCATCTGTCATTGTCTCTCGCCCTGTGTCCACACCATCCCGTTCTGATAGCTTCTCCTCCATTTCTTCTGAAGCAGAGCAGGGATGGTCACCTTAGGTCACCTGTTCAACCCTGGTCTAAGGGTGAGCTGTGATGAGGCCGAGATGATCAGACTGTCCGTGGGAATTGGCTGCAAATCCCCCAATGCTGAATGATATGTTGCTTCTTATTTTTCCACTTTTTTTTGTTTTTTGTTTTTTGTTTTGCTTAAGTGTCTCAGAGATAATTGTTGTTTATAGTCAAAGAACTGATGCACTCAGACACCCAGAGGAGAATTCCAGACTGACCAGGCTGTACCGTGATGTGGCCATAAACCGTCTTGGGCTTTACAGCTGCACTTTTGGGGTTTGAATCCCAGGGCTGTCACTTCTTAGCTGTGTGACCTTAGGCAAGTTACTTATCTTCTCTGTGTTTCAGTTTCTTAATCCTCGAAATGGGAGGGTTAAAAGAGTTAAAGCACGCAAACACTTAACTCCAGCGCCTGCAACATGATGAGCACTCATTAAATATCACCAGGATCCTGACCATCCAAGCAATTTGAGAAGGAAAAGAAAAATTGATGGAATTGTACTTTCTTAAATAATGGAAAAAAGAAATTCACACTCATGGAATAAATTGGAATGAATTAGCTGTTTCTCAAGGGCCACTCATCTCTTCCTTTCCACTCTGATGTGGGGTGGGGACAGAGAAAAAAGATCTGAAGCTGCGTCCAAAGGGGCCGTTCAAAAATGAGCTGGTGCTTTTATATTTTTCAAGAAAATCTAAAGACCAATGACTGTATCTGGTATTCTCTCTTCCTTTCTGAGAAAGTTCATGAGTTCTTCGCCCTGAATAAGCTTGGTTCTCTACGTCTTCCCACAAGGAAATTAAATTTTCAGGTCCTGCACAAAAGTTTAGTTATCACTAATATAATCATTGGTGCTGTCACTGTAGGGCTGTAGGAGCGGGAAGGGGGTGGAGGATGGATGTGACAGTGATGAGGAAATATTCCTGGCTCCCTTTCTCAGACATGCAGACACGGGGTTGTGTGCATGCACACACATATAATACACAATGTGAAACACTCCCTCAAGTAGGTACCAGCACAACCATATGCATCTGTTCACAAAAAGATGCACTTTCTCATGAGCAGTTATTATCCTGAGTGTTTTTCAACAAACTCAACCCAACCCACATTTTGGTGGGGGTGTTTACTCAGCCGGAGCTAAGCATTGAGGGAGGCAGGGAGAGGGGCTTGCTACCGGCATGATTATGTCCTGGTCCTGCCTTCCAGGAGATTTCAAAGCAATGTACTGGGAGACAGAGACACTTCCCAGCAGCCGATAAAAGGTACACTGCGATAAGGACTACACGAGAAACTAAGACATTGCTAAAGATTGCTTCCTTTCTTTACCTTGTTTTTTAATGGGATTCTGGAGTTTCATACATTCTCAGTGCAGTTTTGGAGTCAACCAGCCTCGTTCTGCATTGGTCTGGATTTGAATGTTACATTTACTACTTCAAAGCAGTGACACTTTTGAACCTGGTTTCTTAGTCTGTCT
The DNA here is from genome assembly GCF_018350175.1 of Felis catus. Taxonomy (NCBI): domain Eukaryota; kingdom Metazoa; phylum Chordata; class Mammalia; order Carnivora; family Felidae; genus Felis; species Felis catus. Next base: position 188,381,028 of record NC_058368.1, on the reverse strand, counting down.
ACAGGATATTAATATTACCTGTGTGTGTTAAGATAGTGTTCTGCTGCAAGTAACAGAGATCGAATGGTAGTGGCTTAACCAAGGAAGAGTGTGTTTTTCTCACGTTGACAAACAGTTCAGGGGTGGGTAATCCTGTATTGGTGCCATTGTTCATGGGACTCATCAGGGACCCAGGCTCCCTCTGTCTTGCTACCCAAGCACCCAGGGCCACAAGGTGGCTAAGACATGAGCATGTTGCATTTGTCTCCCTTTGAAGAGCTTTCTGGAGAGTCCCACTAGGTGACTCCATCTTACACTTCATTGGCCACAACTATGCCAGGATGACCAACGACACCTGCAAAGGAAGCTGGGATCCTGAGTATTTTAACTGAACACAGTGTTGCCTGAAACAAAACCGAGGTTCTGTGAAGAAGGAAGAAAGGGAGACCCCAGCAGTTTCTAACACACTGTCTCAGAGTTGTTAAGACGATTCCCTGAGCTTATTCATGTCAAGCTCAGTCCAATGCCTGACATGTGGTAACTATTGTTATCAGTCGACGCTCTCCCCAATGTCTTCTCTGAGGATCCCCTGGTGAGGTGGCCAATGGACACTCAGTCTCCTCACTGTCCTAGTGCTCCCCCGACCATAACTCATGCCTCATGACTCATGCAACCTCAGCTTCTCCAGAAAGTCTTCCCTCACCTCTTCTGATCACCTCTCAGATATCATCTGCTCTTTTGCAAACCTGTAGCACAAAATGATTATATCACTCAGTTGTAATTTAACATAAATTTCCTGGTGTAACTAAGTCTGCATTTGTGTGTTTATTTTTTCCTCCCAATTTGTAAGGCAGAAATTATATTTTATTCCTACATCATTGCCTCAAAGATCTCATTACTGTTCTTACACATCGTAGGTGCCCACACTGAATAGCTTATAGGGCGTTCTGAAGTAGCCAGCTTTGGTTCCAGGTGCTAGGAGGGCTGGGATATGGTAGGCCAGGGATTTATTCACATGTGTGCAATAATAAATCAAGCCCTTTTGGGCATTTGCTGTTCTGTCTATGTAGCTAAGATAGCCAGGTTGTGGTCTAGTAAATGTGCACTGTGGTCACTCTCTGAACAAGACGGGGGGGGGGGGAGGGGGAAGGTGAGGCTTTGAATGCTATCTGAAATCAAGAAATCATTCATTCCATCAATTGAACCCCTGCTGTGTGCTAGGAAATAGTGCTGAATAGGGGCTGCTTGGTCCCATGTCATTTCCCCTAAGGTCTTTCTTTCTACCTTGAGTAGGATGAGCTCGTTGTTCAGCAATACTCACTTTCTTCAGGTTTTGAATCAAGGAGACTTCCTGGAGCCTATCAATTTCAAAACCATTTCCTAAAGTAGACCTGTCCTCTTGCTTTCAGAGGGACTCTTGACAAATAATTAAAGAAGAAGTACATGAAGGACTATCATGGGTTGGAAAGCCCCAGAAGTACTGCCCCTAGCCAGCTCATGTCCTGGTTCCTGTGGGGTTCCCACATGAGCTACCCTCTCTCCCAATCCAGTGGAAAGGATAGGATTTGTCTTCAAGCCGGTTGCATTTCTTCCCTTAAAGTGAGTGAATTCAGCAAATACTTTCTGAGCCCTTGTTGTGTATAAGGTACTGTGTTGGCATGGATAACAAGAACACAGATATTAAATCAATTAAGTGACTGATTAAACAGTTGATTAGGCTGTGCTAGCTAATGGGGATAGCTTTATCTTTTTAAGACTGATAGAGCACTTTCTGGGTCTATGCGCTTACTGCCTTACGTATGTTTTCTCCTTGGATCCTCTGAGGGTTTATATCCACACTCTGAGACAGGTGGAAAGTAGAATAATTATTCTTTACTTCCCCCACCTCCTGCTTTGTGTTGAATCCACAAAGGAGGAGGGCAGGTTGGAGATCTAAAAACAGGATCCGATATTCTGGGACGAGACCACCTTTTGGTTGAGGTGCCCCATGCCAATATGGGGCGGCTTCAATAGAGCAGGAGTGGCTGCATTTTTAGGTGGAGAGGGTCTTGTGCTGTCTTCCCCGCACCCTGCCTCTGAGTCTCCCTCAGGTCTAGCCGATGTGGATGAGATCTCAAAATGCCCCTACACCCTATTTGATTGGGGAGAGAAATGCAGTTAAGAAGTCAGAATCTAGTGCCTGCTATGGGGTCACTGGGATGTGGCTTGAGGGGACATCCTGGCAGAGTCGTTAGTAATGGGCCAAAGGTGGGGCTCAGAGAGGACAGTTCTCAGGATCCACAGACCCAAGAAGACACTCAGCCATTGGGAAAACAACTTGTATTTACTGTACCACTGTTACATCAGGGGTGGACACTTTGGAAGCGGGTGGGACAAGGGGAGAAGCCCACACCCAGGCCTAGAAAGATGGCATATACCTCAGTGAAGGCCAGCCTGGACATTGGGTGGTACCTAAACCTACCAGGATGACAGACATATCTGGAACAGGGGACCCTCCCATCAGGCTAGAAGGCTAAGAAAAAGCCTTCTGGGGAGGCGCCTGGGTGACTCAGTCGGTTGAGTGTCCAACTTCGGCTCAGGTCATGATCTCACAGTTTGTGGGTTCGAGCCCCGCATCAGGCTCTGTGCTGACCGCTTGCTCGGAGCCTGGAGCCTGCTTCAGATTCTGTGTCTCCTACGCTTTCTGCCCCTCCCCCGTTCACGCTTTGTCTCACTCTGTTTCTCAAAAATAAATAAATGTAAAAAAAGAAAAAAAAAAAAAGAAAAAGCCTTCGGAGAATTTAGCTTCCCCCTGGAGGAGACAAGATGAAGGGGAAGAGAAAGAAGTTTCAATTCAATTGAATAAATTACCCCCAAAGAGATGGGCTTTCACCAGAGAAGTGATGCCATTATCTTGCTGTGGAAAGAGCTAAGAGTTTTTTCGCCCCTTGCAGAAACAGTGGTACCAGAATTGTGACTGTGAACTTTATACCCACAAGAGGGGTTTAGGTAAAAACATCCTCCAATATTTTCTTTTCTAGTCTTCTCTTGACTTCCCCCTCAGACAGCCTTCTCATAATCTGAAGTGCTTGCCAGGACCAAGGTAGATATTAAACCCATGAATAATGGCTGAGGCTTCATCAGTAGACTTCACGGTTTCCCTGAGGGAATGCATATTCATTTTCCTCTTTTAATCAATGGAGAAACCAGAAGATGACTCACCCCTCAGAGCTGAGGGGGAAGTCATGATGCCCTTGACTAGAGTCCCTCCAGCTTCTGTTTTTTTTCTAGGTTGAGGTCAAGGCAGCCCTGTGAGGAAGGCAAGGGGAAGAGAGGCAGGAGGTGCTGGGAAGAGAGGTGGTGGCTGTTTGGGACAAGGGGCTCTTCCTGTCAGAGGCTCTGTCTCTACCCAGACCCAGACTTCAGTTCTGAAGTGCCGTTCCCGCCTCAAACACCCACTCTCAGATCCACACACTCACATGCGGAACTGTCCCTCACCACCATGGTGACAAGTGACCCTGCCCCGAGGCTGTTTCTTCTTCCACAGGCAGGATGAGGAAGGAATTATGGAAAAATAAGAACAAAAACAAAAATAAAACTGCTCTGTAGAGAGAAGGGACAGGGAGCAGCTTCGTGTCTCCCTTCCTTGGAGTATAAGCAATTCTACCTAATTTCTTTCTCACCAAATGAGGTTGCCAAGGGAGTCGACGTGGAGTGACCCCCACAGTGTGGGTTCAACTTACAGAAACTCAATATACTACCTCATAAACCAGATCAATTAAAAGGCGATTATTCACTTTACAGGCAATGGCTTTGCCTCTGCACAGGATTCCTTTAAGGAGTAGTTCCCTAGGGCATTTAAGAATTAGCTTGTAGATCATGAGTTTTTGATGGAAGGCATAGGGAGGCAGAAAAACAGGACCTGTAGTCTGCTGGACATCCAGGAGGAATGAAGGAAAAAGACGAAGGATCTCTGACATTATGTAAAACAACGGGGAAAACAGGATGGATTTCCCAAATTAAATTTACATGCAACTTTGCATAACATTATAAAATATCAGCTTTTTGCAAAAACCTAACATTTACTACTATGTGCTGAACCAGTTTATTTACGTGAATCCTCACGATAGCCGTAAAAATAGATGTTTTTATCCTTACCTGTAGATGAGTAGACTGAGGCCCAGGATGGGAATACACTTGTCAAAGGTCACAGATGTTTCAAGTTCACATTACTCTGTAAGTCAATAGTCATAAATTCAACTGTGTGTGTGTGTGTGTGTGTGTGTGGTGGTTTTGGGTTTTTTTTTTTTTTTTTTTTTTTTTTTTGTATGAAGCACAAGGGGTTAATCAATGTTCATTCCTCTATTTGAAAATGTTCTTTTTTTTTTTTTTTTTAAAGGAAACTATTTTGGGATAGAGTAAATTAAGGAGTAAACATGAGTCTCGCTGTTCGTTTATTTTCACTGAGTGCACACACTTCTCCAACGATAATTCATCCAGGATGTGAGCTGGAACTCATTAGAAGTCACTGGGCCTGGGGGAGAAGATAAAGCCACAGTTAAAGACATCTGAGCCTTTTAGGACAATTTGTTATCTTGGATTTCATTTTTAATAGGACACACTAATTCACACAAGGAGTCCCCAGGGCAAGCAAATGGTGCCCTGTAGTTGTTGTGGGTCCCTGGGGTGTCCAGGCATGAGCATGCTCCTGCCACGCCTGGGGACCCTTGGAACCTTGATCAGCTTGGCATGGTTGGGGGACGATCTCTCACTGCTCCATGAAACAACATGGCTCCAAGTTGTCCCGTATGAGCCGCTATTTTTTTTTTTTTTTTTTTTTTTTTTAAGATTTCTCCATTGATCCCAATGGATGGGTGAAGACTGGGCCCATGAGATCAGGTTCAAAGCAGTAGGGTAGGCAGAGAAGAGTGACTATTCTGAGTACCAGATTCTCCCTGATAGCTAAGTGGGTGATGATGATCCACAGTGGGCCTCAGGTCCCTGGTCTGTAGAATGATGAGGTGATGACACAGTCTCTCAGGTCCTTTTCAAACCTGTGATAGAGTGAGAAGGGTGGAGTAGGAGAAAGACATCTGGAGCTCAGCTCCCTGCTCAGTCCCTTCCCAGGCTGGGATGCTGGAGTTATACTAACAGTGGCAGCACAAGAGTGTCGAGTATTTACTACGCAATGACATGATGTGAAATACTCTAAATTCTGGGGCAATCCTGAGAAACAGGTCTGTGGTTATCTCTATGTCACAGCTGAGGGGCCTGGAGCACAGAGGGAACATATCCCAAGTCACACAGACCCAGGCTGACTAACTGCAGGACCTGTATTCCCAACTACTCCGGTCTTCATCTGTAAAATGGAAACAATGACAAGGCTTCTTCATAGGGTTACAGTGAGGATGAAGTGATATGCTGAATTAAAGTGGCCCGTGGTAATGGCTAGTAAAATAAACTGTGCTTGTTTAGCTTACGGAAGCTAATGGGAATAAGAGACTTAATTATTGTCTTCAAATGTATGAAGGACTTTTTAGGATTCACTTATGTTTCATGAATATTGAGCCCCTATAGAGTCAGACTAAATGCTTTGTATTATTCTTAAGTCTGTGTCATCCAGGAAGAGAATTTAATTTAAACAGGAGAAATTTAATTAGACATTAAAATGACTTGACCTTCATAGTGGTTATAAAATCCCAGAATAAATGACTGCAATTAGCTATGAAGATTGTATTTGTGGTATTTAAATAAAGAATTACTCTTTGAAGAGCTTCCAGGTACAATTGTGTAGGTTGTGTACTGCACAAAACCAGGGGCTGACATTTACACCATAATCTATGTGAATAGCACTCTTTGGAGTCATGGCCGTTTGTGGCAGTCCTGCCTGTTTGTTCTGAAGTGTTTAGGTGGAAGCTGGTCCTGTTCCAGCTGTAGGAATCCATGGCTTTGAATAAAAGTTGAGAGTTGAGGTGATTATCTAGGAAGGGTAAACATGTAGCTTGCACAATAAGAGTCACCAGTCAGGGTTCCATGGCAGTCATAGATAACACACCATGGCTTCAGAATCCCTCTCAACACGACACTCTGGGGAATTGCTATCAATACATCAGATCTGTCACTTCAGCTAAAACACAAAAGCTGTTTAGCACAGTAGCTTTCTTTGGAGTCAGAATGCCTGGGTTCAAGTCTGAGCTCTGCCACATATTATACTGGTGACCTTGGTCAGTCAGAAAAGAAGCTTTTGGCTGCAAATAACACAAACCAAACTAAAAGTGTTTTTTAACATTTTTTTTAAAGTAGGCTCCACACCCAATGGGGGGCTTGGACTCATGATCAAGCGTGGCATGGTCTACTGACTGAGCCAACCAGGTGCCCCCAAACTAAAAGTGTTTTAATAGTACGAGAAAGTTACTATTCTTCTTTTTCTAATTTTTATTTAATTTTTAATTTTTTTAATGTTTGTTTATTTTTGAGAGAGATAGAGACAGAGTGTGGGCTGGAGAGGGGCAGTTAGAGAGGGAGACACGGAATTTGAAGCAGGCTCCAGGCTCTGAGCTCTAGCACAGAGCCCGATGTGGGGCTCGAACTTATGAACTGTGAGATCATGACCTGAGCTAGAGTCGGACCTTAACCCACCGAGCCACTCAGGTGCCCCAATTCTTCTTTTTTTTTAAACCTAAGATGTGTGTGCATGTACATGTGCACACACACACATTATATATTTTTAGCGTCTCTCATATTGGGTAGGTCATGCAGTTATTAGTGCTAAGCATTGCCTGTCCTCATGCAGCAACCCTGCAGAATGCTGATGGCTTCCTGGGAACACAGCCCAGAGATGACAGAAGGGCACCCTTTTGAGAAACACTACATCATCAAAGTTCTTGGTGGTACAGAGGACAATCATATATGGAAAAACTTGAGCACTGAGGACTCTGGATGGAAAAGTGTGCAGATTCTCAACGTAAAGCAGATTTAGGGGGGCACCTGGGTGGCTCATTCGGTTAAGCATCTGACTTCAGCTCAGGTCATGATCTCGCGGTTCGTGAGTTCGAGTCCCGCATCGAGCTCTGCACTGACAGTGTATCTCCCTCTCTCTGTGCCCCTCACCCACTCATGTTCTTTCTCTCTCTCCCCACCCTCTCAAAAGTAAATAAGCATTTTTTTTTTAAAGCAGATTTCGGAATACCTTGACCAATTTACTTCCCTTAATATTTTTATGAATGTACAAAAATGATATGTGGTATAAAAAAACTGGACATGATCTTTTGAACAAAAACTGAGGTTTTGCTAGCCAGGGAAAAACAAAGTCACGACTGTTGGTCAGTCAACCAGAAGTACCTGCCATGCTCAGCAAGTTGCTTAGATTTTCTTTGCCTCAGCGTCCCTGTGTGTAAAATGGCGATAATAAGAAACACTTCAAAGTCTGGCTTTGAAGATTAAATAATACGTATAAATACTTGGAGTAATGGCTGATATATGGTAAGGGCTCAGAAAGTGTTGGCATTTATTGATACTATGCTTATTCTTTGTTGTTATGATGATATTATAGTTGTTATGACTACAATTATAATGCCACCTTGAATCTAGACAGACACTGAGGAGTTATGATCTGGTTGTAGAGGCAAGACTTACACTTGGAAAACAAGAAGAGAGTCCCTTGCTTCCCAGCCTTTGCACATATTTTTCCTTCAGTCTGAAACACAATTTATTATCACCTCTCCCAACCTCAGCCTCGAAAATTCCTATTCATTACACTATATCAGCTTAGTTGCTTCCCTGTCCCCATTCTTTATTTAATTTTTTTTTTTTTATGTTTATTTATTTTTGAGAAGAGAGAGACAGCATGCAGGGCAGGGGCAGAGAGAGAGGGAGACAAAGGATCTGAAGCAGGCTCTGCACTGACAGCAGAGAGCTTGACACGGGACTCAAACTTGTGAACTCTGAGATCATGGCCTGAGCTGAAGTTGGACACTTAACCACTGAGCCACAGGTCACCCTGCCTGTCCCCATTCTTTAGATCACCTGTCTATGCTGAACACTTCCATAATCTTCATCGTGATAGCAATATTATGTTGCAATTTCTAGTGCATAACACAAAGTAGGTGTGCAGTGGGAACTTGCTGAATAAAGAAGTGAAGGAATGTGTTTCACTTAGAACTCTTTCGGTTATAAGTGACAGAACACCCCAATCTAACCAGGTTTAATCCAAAAAAGAAACTTACAGACCTCATGACTGAAAAGCCCAGAAGTTGGTTTGACTTCAGGTGTGGCTTGATCCAGGGGCTTAAATGATGGCTGTAATATTCAGTTTCTTTTCATCTCTCAGCTCTGCCTTCTTAAAAGTTGGCTCTGTTTTCAGGCATCCATTTCATTTTCAGGCTTTCTATGGCATTCCGGGTACCTCCAGATTCTCATTTTTCCTATTATGTTAGTGGCAAAGAGCATGTTCTTCTTTCCCACTAGTTGCACTAATCGTTTCGCTGATTCTTACTGGGTCACATGTTTCTGAGAGAATTTGACAATAAATTTCATATAAAAAATAAAATAAAATAGTAAAAAAAAAACCCATGAGGGTTGATGGGAGGTGGGAAGGAGGGAAGAGTGGGTGATGGGCATTGAGGAGGGCATCTGTTGGGATGAGCACTGGGTGTTGTATGGAAACCAATTTGACAATAAATTTCATATTAAAAATAAAATAAAATAAAATAGTGAGAAGAACGACTATGGCCAGGGGTGGAGTTGGGTAGAGGTTTCCTGTCCTGGAGCTGGTGGACCAACAGTGACAGGCGGTGATTCCCAAGGGAAAATTTGGGATACTGTATTAGAAGTGGGGCAATGGATACTGGACCACACAACAATACATGTTCACTATAAAATGAATGAATGGAGTGGGTGAATAAAATGAATAAATTATACAGAGCCAAGTAATAAAATCAGGTATAAAGAAAAAAATATGGAATGGAATTTGTGGTAGAGCAAGATAATCCCCCCCCCCCCCCCGCCCCCGCCCTGAATGCCCACATTATAATTCCTGGAACCTATGAATATGTTACTTTACGTGGCAAATAAGAATTTAGGTTGTGGATGGAATTAAGTTTGCTAATCATCTGACCTCAGAATAAGGAGATTATCCTGGATTATTTGGGAATGCCTAATGTAATCATGAGGTTTCTTGAAAGGGGAAGACAGAAGAGGCAGAAGAGGAAGTCAGAGTGATGACATGTGAGAACAGCTCAGCTCACTGTTGCTGGCTTGAAGACAGAGGAAGGGGCTTTGCACTGTGGAACGTAGACATCTTCTAGAAGCTGGAAATGGTAAGGAAGTAGATTCTCCTCTACAGCCACCAGAAAGGAACACAGCCATCCAACACCTTGACTTTAGCCCACTGGCACTCATTTTGAACTTCTGACCTACGGAACTATAATAAATTTGTGTTATTTTAAGTCACTGAGTTTGTGGTAATTAGTCATGGCAGCAATAGAAAGCTAATGGAGTTGAAACAGAGTAACAGGTACTCTCTACAGAACACATGAATGAATGATACAGAACCATGTAATGAAATAAGAGAGAGAAAAGTGCTTAGGATTCAAAGGAGGGAGACATCTTTGCAGATGTAGTCGAGAAAGGGTTCTTGGGGAAGGCAGGACTGTGGTTGTCGTATTTTACAAGCCTAACAAAAGGAGATTTCTGGCTGAGAAAAGTAGAATGTTCAAAGGCAGGAATGAATTGACATGTTGCAGTCACTGAAATTGCAAGGGTACAGTCGGAGGAGAGTATGAGGTGGCATTAGGTAGGTAAGAAAGGGCAGCTGATGGAGATTCTACAAATCCGGGATAAGATGTTTCTATTTGTTCCAGTTAGTCAAGAGAAGGCAGTGTAAGTTTTTGAGCAGAAACCTTTTCATGATGAAACAGTGGTGCCTGAGATGGATTAGGGACAACAGAGGCCAGAGGTGGGCCAGCCTGTCTGTTCTGCAGGAGCAGTGGCTGTGATTCAGAAATTGGGGAGACATGAGGGAGGAGGCAGAGACCCCTGGAAGGCGGGGACCGTAGATGCAAAATTTGCGGTGTTTGTGAGTTTTCCTGGGGAGAAGGTTCACGTCATTTATCAGATTCTCAAAGGGCTCTGTGACTCCAGAGAGACAATATAACTGATGTCAATTTTTAATACACTTTATTGAAGAGTAAGTAATAAACATACATAGAATATATACATAAAGAAAAGTGTTCTTATTATAAATGTACAGCTTGCTGGATTTGCATAAACTGAGTATCCCTAAGTTATCAGCGCCCAGATCAAAACCCAGAATCCTGCCAGTACTCCAGAAGCTGTCTCTCACGCCCATCCCACCGTGTTGCCTGTGCCTCCTGGCCACAGTGTCCACTACTTTGATTTCTGACTGCTGAGATAGGAAGGTGGGCTGCCTCACATGGGCACATGGGAATTGAGCCACAGTTTCCAGAAACAAGTACAGGGTAGAAAACCACACATTGGAGTTTTCCTCCAGGGGTTTTTGGAGAGAATTGGACAAGAGAGACACTTTAGAGCTCTCCAAACACCCCCATGTGGCTTTAGCTCAGGGCAGGACCCCTCCAAGCAGACCTCCTTCCTGGGTTCCTGACCATTGCACTTGTGGCCAAGCCCGAGCTGTCCCCCAGGGCCTGAAATCTCCGTGCTTCCCTCCACCTGCGGCAGCTGTCACTGTAATCCTGGGGGCTGGGCCTTGGGAAGAACAAAATCTAATTTGTGCATTTCATTTTATGAGTTGATCCTTATTTGGTTTCTTTCCGGGTTTGCAATCAAGGGCCAAGAACACAGGCTCTTAAGTACACAGTTACCACGCCGGGTTTTCGAGCTGCAGCTAGTGGCTAGACCGCGTCCTGGGGTAAGAGGATTAGACTCAGAGCGGCAGCTGGTAAAATATTAATAGGAAGCCATCCCGTCGGGGTGACGGAGCACATTCCAGCAGACCCGAGGCTGGAGGGGACATCGATGGCACATAATAGGGTTCGGAGCCTATCTGTTTGCCTTTTGAAACAATAGCCACGTGAATAACGGTAACTAGATTTCAGTCGCCCTCTGCCAAAGCCCATAAAAGCCGGGAACCCGATCAAAAGAAAATGAGGTGAAGGTTTTCATGGCCTCACCAAGAAGAATGGATGCTGTCAGAGAAGAGAACCCAAAAAAGAAAATTAGATTTCTTCAGAGAAACATAGAGTGTGGGAGGGGATGAGCCGGCCATGCCTCCCTTGGCCTGGGTCCCGGGCCCCCCTCCTTCCCTCAGCCACACAGCCACACCAGCAGGTGGAAGCCCATCACAGCCCACTTCCAGGGGCTGCCCTGATTTCCTGAGTTCTGTTGAGATTTTGTGGTATTGATTTCTATTGGGTTCGGTGTCATCTGGGCTTCCGAACTCATTTTATGTAGGAGAGAGTTTGACCGTGATGCTGTTTGTTCTGCTGGGTAGGGCCCGATCTAGGAAGGGCTGTGGGGGTGAGGCACCTGTTTGGGTCCCTCCTCACACTCTTTCTCCTCTCCAAGCCCCTCTTTCCTTTGCGGTTTCTTGCTATGGCTGCTCCCACTCTCGCTCTTCCTTTCCTCTTTCTCCAACCTGAGGGGGCCCCACAGACCAGAAAACTTGAGCCCTTTCAGGGGCCTGGGCTGAGCTTTTTTGAAAAAAAGTTGTTATGGGCTGAGATGGTGCTTTCAGTGAACCCTCTGCTTGATTGCTTGTTTTTAGGGGAGGTTTGTTGTTTGTTTTTGTTTTTGAGAAAAAACATGGTCATAGCTAATAAGATTTCAGAAAAGCTCTTTAAAATGTTAATATTTTCCTAATTATAATACGGAATAAAAATATATTTATTTGGACATAAAACAAATAACACAAAAGCTGCTGAAACATAAAAATAAAGATGCCCTGAGAACAACCATTTAATTGTGACAGAGTGGAGGCGCCTGGGGGGCTCAGTCCCTTGAGGGTCTGACTTTGGCTCAGGTCATGTAAGTTCAAGCCCCGCCTCAGGCTCTGTGCTGACAGCTCAGAGCCTGGGGCCTGCTACAGATTCTGTGTCTGCCTCTCTCTCTGCCCCTCCCCGCCTCTTGAAAATAAATAAAAATTTTTAAAAAGGCAGAGTGAATAGGTCTGTTAATCTGGATTTCTGCCCCAAAGTCAGCTAAAATGATACTAATTAATTGATGATGATAAAATCCATAAAAACAAAGGGAAAATGAGAGAAGTCGAGAGAATGGAAGATGAGAGGTAGGAGTGATAATAAGGGCCTTTTTCAAGAGGGCAGTTGCAACCCAAGAGCCTGTAAGTGGAAGAGCAAGTTGACTTGGCCCCCGGAGCCCCCCGGGCTCAGGGATTGGAGCAGCGGGCTCTCTGGCAAGCCAGGGTGCAGGTGGGCCCAACACAGGGTACGTTTTAAGTCTAATTAAGGAGCAGTTAGACCCTCAGGGCTCCTTCCCCAGACTGAACATCTGGGCCATTCTGCCTTCCACATCCCAGCTGAGGATACAATGTGTCTTCTCTGGAGAGGTTGAACCTGAGAGGTTCCGGGTTTGAGACACAGATGAGCACAGGGGTGGTGAGCCAGGGATTAAGAAAAAGGTTCTATGTCAAATGTGTGGGGCCCCTGCTTCTTTCCACCGCTCAGTTCCCAGAATGCAGCAGTCGGCCTCACACTTCTATACAGGTAGGTTGGATGGTTGTTCTCAGGGGAACTGGATCAACACAAGAGAAAATCCTGTAAGTACTGTGCTTTGGAAATCCCCAGAGGAGTGGGTGAGTCAGTCTTGGTGAGTGCTTCCCTTGTAAGTGGGGGAATAGCCAAACCTATATCTTAGTCTGTTCTGGTGGGTATAACAAAATATCATAGACTGGGTGACTTATAAACAACAAATTTATTTTTATTATTTAATTAATTAATTGATGGATAGATTGATTTTATTTTTTTTAATTTTTTTTTTTTTTTTTTTTTTTTTTTTTTTTTTTGAGACAGAGAGAGACAGAGCACGAGCAGGGGAAGGGCAGAGAGAGAGGGAGACACAGAATCCAAAGCAGGCTTCAGGCTCTGAGCGGTCAGCACAGAGCCCGACGTGGAGTTCAAACTTACTGCCAGATCATGACCTGAGCTGAAGTCGGACGCTTAACCGACTGAGCCACCCGGGAGCCCCTGATTGATTGATTTTAATGTTTATTTTTGAGAGAGAGAGACAGACAGACAGAGTGCAATCAGGGGAGGGGCAGGGAGAGAGAAGGAGACACAGAATCAGAAGCAGACTTCAGGCTCCGAGCAGTCAGCACAGAACCTGATTTGGGGCTTGAACCCACGAACCGTGAGATCATGACCTGAGCTGAAGTTGGACCCCTAACCGACTGAGCCACCCAGGCGCCCTATTTTATTTTATTTTTAAATATTTATTTATTCTTTAAAAAAAATTTTTTTTTAACGTTTATTTATTTTTGAGACAGAGAGAGACTGAGCATGAACGGGGGAGGGTCAGAGAGAGGGAGACACAGAATCTGAAACAGGCTCCAGGCTCTGAGCTGTCAGCACAGAGCCCGACTCAGGGCTCGAATTCAAGGACCGCGAGATCATGACCTGAGCCGAGTCGGCTGCTTAACCGACTGAGCCATCCAGGCGCCCCAAATGTTTATTTATTCTTGAGAGATAGAGAAAGACTGGGGGAGGGCCAGAGAGAGGGAGGATCCAAAGCAGGCTCTGGCTGATAGCAGAGAGCCAGATGTGGGGCTCGAACTCACAAACCTCGAGGTCATGCCCTGAGCTGAAGCCAGATGCTCAACCAACTGAGCCACCCAGGTGGTCCTAACAAATTTATTTTTGAAGTTCTGGAGGCTGGGAATTCCAAGATCATGGTTTTAGCATGGTTGGGTGAAGGCTGTCTTCTGGGTTCATTGCAGTGCCTTTTCTTTGTGTCCTCATATGGTGGAAGGAGCCAGGGAGTTCTGTGGGTCTCTTTCAGAAGAGCATTAACCTTATGCATGAGGGCTCCACCTTCATGATCACCCTCCAAAGCCCCATCTCCTAATACTAGCACACCAGGCATTAGCGTTTCAACATATGAATTCTAAAGGGGATGCAAACATGCCATAAGAGCCTCCCCTCAGTATAGCTAAACGCTGAAGATAGCTTCTAACTTGAAATACAGATACCAAAGTAAATTAGCAAGGGAAACAAAAATGGAGGAGACAAAGACAGTGCAGTGGTAAAAAGGAAGGTTTAAAAAATAGATTAGTATTAGCTCCAGAGAACTAAGACATTATATCTAAGAGATAAGAACAGAACATTGTAAAAAAGCACTCATGGTTTTGATAGTTACAAATAGGGTAACAGGAATAAAAGTTTCAGTAAAAGACTCTGTTAAAATAGAGGAAATCTCCCTGCCAGTGGGTAGAAAGAAGAGAGAAAAGAGAGAAAGTAGAGAGAAAAATAGAAGATTTATCCAGGAGGTCCAACCTTCAGTTAATAGGAGTTCAGAAAAAGGGAATAAACTAAAGAAGAAGAGAATATCAAGGTAATAATACTGCCTGTAATTGAAGGACCCGAGTGTCTAGATGCAAAGTGACCACCCAAGTGCTCACAACAATGACATTAAAAGGACCCTCACAAAGCACATCATTGTTAAATTCCAGAATGCCAGAGACAAATCTGAAAGCTTCCAGGGAGAACAGGTCATATACAAAGAAGGGAAATCAGGGGCGCCTGGATGGCTCAGTCCGTTAAGGGCCTGACTCTTGATTTCGGCTCAGGTCATGATCCCAGGGTCATGGGATCAAGACCCAAGTCAGGCTCCACGCTGAGCCTACTTAAATTTTTCTCTCTCTTCCTCTGCCCTTCTCCCCCATTTGCTTTCTCTCTCTCTCTCTCTCTCTCTCCCTCAAATTAAAAAAGAAAAGAAAAGAAAAGAAAAGAAAAAAGAAAGAAGGGAACTCAGAATGGCATGGGGCTCCTTAACAGCTACACTGGAAACCGGAAGTCAGTAAAGAAGTGCCTTTATGTTGCTGAAGGAAAATGAAATCCATTCTACATTTGGCTTCACAGACAAACTATGAACCAAGTGTGAGAATTTAAAAATGGCACTTTCAGATATATAAGATCTTGAGAATGTTATATCCCATAGTAATCATTTTTAGTTTGTGTTCTGCCGTATTGAAAGTAAAACAAGACAGAAAATTCATAAGATATAAGAAATAGAGGATCCAACACAGGAGAGGACTGAAGGGAATTCCCAGGCAGATGGTGGAAGACATTTTCAAATGACAGCTGCTTAGCAGGTCTCAAGAGTATACAGTACAGGTTGGCACAAAAGGATGGAAGTCTCCGTGATGGATGTCCCTAAACAAAAATGTCTCTGAGAGATAGCTAATGGATGTGGGTATACTGAGAGAAATTCTTAGAGTTCCATGGGGACACTTGGGGATAAATTAGTGACAGGCACATAGAAAACTAAGACAATAATGTTAGTCACAACCATAACAAAAACAAGACAAGACAACTCCGGGAAGACCGAAGAGTTGTACAGGAAAGAAAATGATATGGTGTGGTCAGGGTGTGGTCACCTCTGTGAGCAACACCTACTCAGGTACAGTATTGTAAGTGCTAGATAATGATATAAATATGTTAGGAGAGCGGAGGAAGAGAAAGAGTATATGGGGAACAGTGCGAGAAGGTCAAGGCCACAGTGGGAAGTCAATAAATAATGTATAAAAAGGAACATTCAGGAAGTACTGGCTTATGAACATTATTTTAATATATCGAAGTAAATACCAGGAGAAACAGCCTGAAGAGCTGAACGTCATTGGCCCCAGGGAGGCAATGAGGGCTACAAAGAGTGTGAGAAAGAGAGTGCTTGTTTTCCTGGTATAAGCCCTGTGGAACTATTTGACTTTTAAATTTTTTATACAAATTATTCTGATAAAATTAAACTTAAATTTAACAAAGGGAAAAAAAGGGCATTTTCGTATTTCGCCTTCTGCATATTAATTGTAAATAGCTTGGTGAATATTCTTTTGGTCTTCATTTTCTATGTGTACTCTAACACAAATGTATATTTTTTATTTTTCCATGATTGGATAGTTATCTTCCCTTATGCAAATTGTCTTCCACTCTCTCTTTTTCACTTGTGTCTCGGATATTTTTTCCACATTAGAGAGGGTGTGGTGATACTTCTAAATGCATTTATGTTTTATTAGTCATAACTGCAACTCTGTATGAGAGAAACAGCATTACCTATATGTGGGAGAGCGCGTGGGGATCCACTGGCTCTGGGCTTTGTCTTCAGCTGGTTCACCATTGGCTATCATTTGTCCAGTCTCCTACTCAGTTATTGATAGATGAGGGCTTAATAAATTATGACTTCTCCCAGACATATTTGCAATTTAAGAGATGATTTCTGAAGATTAAATAGCAACAATGTAACATTAAGTGTGAGCTACTCCTGGGGTCCCTGGGTGACTCTGTTGGGTAAGTGACTGACTTGATTTTGGCTCAGGTCATGATCCCAGGGTGGTGGGGTCAGGCTCCATGTGGAACCTGTCTAAGATTCTCTCTCTCTCCCCCTGGCCCTCCCCCACTCATGCAAGTGCACATGTGCTTGTGCTCGCTCTTTCTCAAAAAAAAAAAAAAAAAAAAAAAAAAAAAAAGAATGAGCTACTCCTAGAAAAAGAGATTAGACATGTGGTTACCAGAGTAGGGGGTGAAGGGAGGGGAACAGGAGGAAGGGGGGTCCAAAGGTACAAACTTCCAGTTATATGATAAATAAGTACTAGGGATACGATGTACATGATGACTATAGTCGACCCTCCTCTATGGTGATAAGAATGTTAAGAGAGTAGATCCTGGGGCGCCTGGGTGGCGCAGTCGGTTAAGCGTCCGACTTCAGCCAGGTCACCATCTCGCGGTCCGGGAGTTCGAGCCCCGCGTCAGGCTCTGGGCTGATGGCTCGGAGCCTGGAGCCTGTTTCCGATTCTGTGTCTCCCTCTCTCTCTGCCCCTCTGCCCCTCCCCCATTCATGCTCTGTCTCTCTCTGTCCCAAAAATAAATTAAAAAAAAAAAAAAAAAAAAAAAAAGAGAGAGTAGATCCTAAGAGTTTTCATCACAAGGAAAAAATGTCTGCCCCCCGCCCCACCTTACTTTTTGCTTTTAGGTGGAATGCAGGATGTTAACTAAACTGATTGTTGTTATTGTTTCACAATATATGCAAGCCAAATCATTATGCTGTACACCTTAACTTATATAGTGCCATGGCAATGATATCTCCATAAAACCAGGAAAAAAGAGAGTGAGATACTGATAGGAAAATTCACAGAAATTTCACAGAAAGTAGAAGGGTTTGTGTGTGTGTGTGTGTGTGTGTGTGTGTGTGTGTGTGTAGAGAATTTCTAATAGCTATATATATTATATAACATATATATTAGACTATATATATATATATATATATATATATATATATACAATTTCTTAACTCTGCTTCCTATTTGACCAGAGGGAATTCCTCATTGTGTGCTCTGTCCTGCACCGTAGAACTTCTCCCTGTCTTGGGACCCACATTCTCAGATGTGCCTACAGGGAGAGGGAGACAGGCAGCAGAACCCAAGTTCATGGGCTTTTGCCCAACCAGAGACATGGGCAAGGATGGCAGGCTTGCCTTACCCATCCAGCCAGCGATGAGCCAGCAGGACCATTAGGGGTAACACTGTTAACAGTAAAAAGTCAACGGGTCATCAGTCATATTACCTTCTCCTCTTCCCATGTGGAGGGGTGGGCAAGAGGTGGAGAGAGGGATAAAAGTATGTACTTCCAGGAAGAGAAAGGAAAAAGGATTCCCTACAATACCTAACAGACTGGCACTTGCAATTGCAAATGACACATCTGATAAAGGGTTAGTATCCAAAATATATAAAAAACTTATAAAACTCAACACCCAAAAAATGAATAATCCAATTAAAAATGAGCAGAAGACATGAACAGATTTTCCCCCCAAAGATGACATGATGGCCAATAGACAAAAGGAAAGATGTTCAACATTGCTGATCATCTGAGAAATACAGACCAAAACTACAATGAGATATCATTTCACACCTGTTAGAAGGGTTAAAATCAACAACACAAGAAATAACAGGTGTTAGTGAGGATGTGGAGAAAGGGGAACGCTCTTGCACTGTCGGTGGGAATGCAAACTGATGCAGCCACTCTGGAAAACCGTATGGAGCTTCCTGAAAAAGTTAAAAATAGAACTACCCTATGATTCAGCAATTGCACTACTAGGTATTTACCCAGAGAATACAGAACTACTAATTCAAAGGGATACATGCACCTCCAATGTTTATAGCAACATTATTTACAATGGCCAAATTATGGAAAGAGTCGAAATGTCCATATATGATGAATGGATAAAGAAGATGTGGTATTTATACATGATGGAATATTACTCAGCCATCAAAAAGAATGAAATCATGGGGCACCTGGGTGGCTCAGTCGGTTAAGCGTCGGACTTCAGCTCAGGTCATGATCTCACAGTCTGTGAGTTCGAGCCCCGCGTGGGGCTCTGTGCTGACAGCTCTGAGCTTGGAACCTGCTTCGGATTCTGTGTCTCCCTCTCTCTCTGCCTCTACCCCTGCTCATGCTCTGTCTCTCTCTGTCTCAAAAATAAATAAAAACATTAACAAAAATTTAAAGAAAGAATGAAATCTGGCTGTTTGCAATGACATGGATGGAGCTAGAGAGCATAATGCTAAATGAATTAAATCAGTCCAAGAAAAACAAATACCGTATGATTTTATTCATATGTGGACTTTCAGAAACAAACCAGAAAAAGGGTAAAAAGAGAGAGGGAAAATGAAGAATCAGACCCTTAACCATAGAGAACAAACTGATGGTTATAGAGGGGAGGTGGGTGTAGGAATGAATTAATCAGATGCCTAAAACTAATATAACATTGTATGTTAACTAGCTGGAATTAAAATAAAAACTTAAAAAAAAAAGAATGTCTGGTACTTGGTTGGTGTCTGGCCCTCAGTAAATGCTTATTAATGAGATGCAACAAATGATCAGAAGCTAATGAGAAGCTCAGAAGGGAAAGAAGCTCAGAGAATGCTTCATGGAGGACGGGGTTCTTAGAGTCACCTACCTCCATCTATGGCCTGGGTCCAGGGCAGAGCCCATCCGAGATTTTGTAATTAAAACATTTCCTGACGTGGCTAACACACATGGCGTGGCACGGCCATGGAGCACAGTTACTTGTCATCACTCTGGTTGCGTGTTGGCTGGAACTTTGGGATGAATTAGTAATTGTCATTGAAGTTGAATATAAATAAATGGCATGATTCAGAAGCCTTTCAGTTCCATTCCTTAACTAAAACTACCTCATAAAACGTGGGCCTTCTGAGGGATTACTGACAAAAGGAAAAAATAAATCTCAATAAAGCTTCCAGGTACACTTGAATAACAACTGAATCATACCCAAAAGTCCTATACCAAATGGGGAGACCCTCAACCTACCATCCTTGTCAATAAATCACCCTGCAGCCGGCCTGCACCCACGCATGGATTTTGGATGCAGGTGGCACAATTGAAAAAACTCAGATGTCCCTAGAATCCGTGGGGGAAAGGAGGAAAGACACTGAGGTGTGGGAACTGTGTTTGCAGAGAGCTGTGCTTGAGACGTTTGGGGGCAGTGAGCACACATTTTTTGGCTGATCAGTTAATGTCCTCATCAATCACGTTTCCTCTCCGTCAAAACTCGAGTATCCCAGAGAGACTGCCTTCTTAAGGGAAGGAGGTTTATTGACAAGAATTTAGGGGTCCTTAGGGGATATTCCTAAAATTTGGGATGATCACATTTGTGAACTCCTAACAAGTGTGCCCTTGTGTACCTGTGAAAAACAAGGTTGGAGCTGCCCCACTCAGTCCAGGCCTCTGTTAAGAAGCCAGCCTTTCAAGCATTGAGTAGACCAGCTGGCTGTACCTCAGACCATCTGGTTAATAAACCTATATCAGTGACCCAGTTCTTTCTGAGAATGGTCATACCAGCCCCACTTTTGTTAGCGGGGTGAAGACGGGCTCTGGGTACTTTGGGATGAAGAAGTCTTTAGATTCTTCTAAATGAAGAAAGGATTCTTCATGGGGTGCCTGGGTGGCGCAGTCAGTTAAGCATCCGACTCTTGGTTTTGGCTCAGGTCATGATCTCACGTTCGTGAGTTCGAGCCCCACGTAGGGCTCTGCGCTTGACAGCTCGGAGCCTGCAAGAGATTTTCTCTCCCTCTCTCTCTGCTCCTCCCCTGCTCTCTCTCCCTTTCTCTCAAAATAAATAAATAAACTTAAAGAAAAATCTTAAAAAAATAAATGAAAGAAGAAAAGATTATTCTTTTAGAAGAATCAAAAGATTCTTTAGACTATTTCCCCTGCGCTTGCCCATACTAAATTCAGAGACTCCGATTTGCCAGTAGGACCCACCCACTGTAGCCCCCCCATCTGTTTAGGAAGGCTTCCTTCTCTTCTCTTGTGGCTGATCTTCCACCCTGGGGCAGAAGGCATAGGGGGCGTGGCCACAGTCAATCCAAGCTCATTGTAATCGCGCCTAGCCACCTTGGGAGGAAAGCAGAACCCTCCCAACCTATTTCAGAAGACTTAGGACTCTGGAAAAGACTGTGATCACTCTATCTTGGGTCTCTCGGTCAACTTGGAACCAATTTCTCTAGCCAGGGGACTGAGGATGGGCCATATACTAATTGTTTCAGAGGGATGGGCAGGCAACTGGAATTGGCAGTCCTACCACCCTCACATGAGAAGCATAATGCCCTAGATGGAGGCTGTTATCCGGTGAACCAGAGGAGAGAGATACTAGGTAAAGCAAAGTAGCAGATGTCCCCTACACTGGACAAATCAGAAAAAATGAGCAATAGGGTTTGGAGTGAAAAGAAGCAGAACTTGGAGAGACTCTGGAGTAAAATTTTTTAGAGTGCTGGGGGCTTTCGGTGTGGATGGAGAGGAAGCTGTTAAAGGCATCGGCCAGACCTTGACACTCCTGGAGAAATGACTGCACGGGCCAGTCACATCTTTTCCTTTGTGGAGGTCAGCAGATGGTGCCTGGTTGGGGCGGGGCCAGGATACTGACCCTTGGTGGCCTCTTGCTTTAAACTTATTTTCTCTAACTAAAATAACAAAGATATCAGGACCTCTTCCTCATTGCTTTGGGAAGTTTCTTTTCCCTTGTTGGTGGTCATTGAACTGTCAGGAAGGCCGACACTTTAGCTAAAGGAAATTTAGTGCTTTTGTTTAAGCTCTGGTGAAATTCATTGCATCCAGGCAGGTTGCATCATGGTACAGTGAGCTCTGATGGAACACCATGGATAGGAAGGGGGAGGATTGAATATTTAGAAACACAAAGTGAGTGAGAAACCACAGGGAAGATTGGGTCAGCTAAAAGGAAAATCTGCTAATTTCTTAGGAAGGGGAAGCTAATGAAAGTGGCAACGCCCCACCCCCCACCCCCCCCCACCCCCCCCCGTTGTATCTCCAAGGCTGAATGGTAGAGGCTGCTTGGAGTATTGTGTTAAGAAGGATTCTGAGGCAGTGATGGCACCCAGAAACAGTGGTACATCTGATACAGTGAAGCATTCCAGTGTCCTAGAAATGAAGCATGGTGTATGTATACACCCACTGCATTTGCCTTCTCCAGGGACTGAAGAATCTCACACTGAGGATTTATCCCAGGAAACAATTACAATGGGAGGAAAAAAAGTGACATGCCACACAAATGTTTTCCTTGATCCTGTTTGCTAGCTCAGCAATTTATCCTACAGAAGGGGAATGGTCACTTGTCAGAATTAAATTAAAAAAAATTTTTTTTAATGTTTATTTTTGAGAGAGAGACAGAGTGTGAGTGGGGGAGGAACAGAGAGAGAGAGAGAGACACAGAATCAGAAACAGGCTTCAGGCTCTGAGCTGTCCACACAGAGCCCGATGTGGGGCTTGAACTCACAAACCATGAGATCATGGCCTGAGCCGAAGTCGGATGCTTACCGACTGAGCCACCCAGGCGCCTCTGTCAGAATTAACTTTTTACCAAGAAGACCATGCAGAAACGTGGGAAAGTGTGAGACATAATAATGTGGAGTCAAAATAAAACATTTTTATACGTGTAATGATTACAACGAGGTAAAAATAAAAGACAAGATACACAGACATTTGTGTGCATGTAGGCTATTTCTTTTATGTTCACTGACATGTGGAACCCAGTTTGTATCACACAGTAGGTATACAATAAATTCTTGTTGACTATTCTATTGCTAGCTTTATGTATGTTTACAATAAAAACAACTTTCAAAGACAGAACAGCAACAACAACAACAAAAAATCCAAGCTGCCAAAAATTACTGTTTGTTTTTTCCTCCCTGAGAAATAACAATTTGTTCTGCCTCCTCCAGTCCCATCACACAGGCTCATCCTAGGACTGCACTGAGCAAGTCCAAATGCCCAAACTTCCATTAAATTCCTACAGGTGGTCTCAGCTACCAACAAAGACTTCTCTACTCCTCCTTTTCTTCTGGATTCTCAGGCTCAGGCCTCTGAAATTCTGACAGTAGCCTTGTTTATTGTCCTTCCAGAGACGGTTGATTGGCCCCAAAGGAAGTTTTTCTTTCATTTTGTGTGGTCAGACAGGTAACTACAAGAATGGTCTCAATAGCGTCTCCAAGGCCAGCTGAAAGCTTTTGATGGAATTCAAAATTCAGAGCTGACGTCTATGCATATGGTTACTGGAGTAATTGACAGATTGAGGCCAGGTCTCAAACAGACCTCAGATGTTGACAAAACCTCTGTTTTCTGGAGCAACTTCTAAATATGTGGACAAGTGACCAATTACTGTGTAACTTCACTAACTTCAGAAACCCTCCTCATATTCCCTAATTCCATCAAACAATAATTATTCTTTTTCTCTGAACCACACAAAGCATCATAACCCTCAACTAGGAAATTAAAGTTATTTTCAATTTCCTTGGGCAAGGCAGAGGCAAGGGTAAATTAACAGTCTGTAGCTTGTCTGGAACTAGAAAAGCAGTGAAAATGCGGTGGGGAGTTACAATGTAGGAAAATCGGCCAAAGACAATGCAATATTTAGCTGATGGTAATCTCAGAAGATACACTCAGAGGACAGAAGCCGCTAGGTAAACAGGCAATATCTCTGGGAGCAAAGTGACAATGGAGAGGGGAGGCAGTTATCACAGTGATTTAGACCAAGAAAAAGCCATGGTTTATCTGTCTACACCAATCTAATACACTAGACAACACAACATCTGTCTGTTTCACTGGGTCCAAAATAGTCAATTCACTGTCACGTGTAATTTACTCATTAGAAAGTAATAGTTTTCTGTCTCTCTTTACTTCTCACCCAAATATCTTCTGTTTCTAGCCTTTAAAAAAAACACATCATTTTTCCTTATAACAATAATTCTTGCATGCATCTACTTGCGAATTTTATTGAATTTTTACCACGATCAGGCACCATGTGAGCATAAGGGATAGAGAGTAGGCAATAAAAAATGGTCAGGAAGACAGGTAGATTAAAGAGGCAATTACAATTCGGTGTTATGATACAAGGATGTATTACGCACTCTCAAAGCTCAAAGGAGGGGGCCTAAAGCACACTGGTGAAGTCTTTCTGGAGGAGGTGACAAATAAGCCAGTTCTGAAGATAAAATAGCTTGGGTGGTTGAGGAAGCATCCTATATCACCTGTAATTTTTCTTCTCAGATAAAAGAACTGTTAGCATTTATGTGTATTTTCTTCCAGGATTTTTTCCCATACACAGAGAGGTAGATATATAAATATCATAATAATGATTATATAGATGTCTGTACGTTTATGGAACTGTGATCATAATATCTATGTATAAATATCATAATAATGATTATATAGATGTCTGTACGTTTATGGAACTGTGATCATAATATCTATGTATCATTCAATGTTGGCTTTTCCATGCTTTTAATTATGTGTTGAAAACATGGATTTTGATAGATGCATAGTAATATATTGAAAAGATGTTTCATAATGTATTTGATGACTCTCCTTGTGTCTGGCACAGTTTTTGTTTCCAAGCCACAAAACCAACCCTGGCTAAATTGAATGGAAGAAGAATTTACTGGAACAATACTTGGTAGCCATAGAATCTATGGAAGGGCTAGAAAAATAGGCTAAGAAAAAGGGCAGAAGTCAAGATAGACTCAGCAGTGTGCACTCTATATAGGATTGACCACAGAAACAATCTGTTCTTAGATTTTTGTACTTACATTTCAGGGTTCTGAGAAGAAGCCTCTTGTTGGCCAAGGCCAGGAAATGTGTCCCACCCTGCCTACAAGGAGACACATTTTGTAGTGAGAAGTGGAGCCCTGACTCCATCAAGACTTACCTGTAGGGGCCTTCCCCCAAACAGGAAGGCCACTAGGATTTGGCTGGTAGAAAAGCCCCAGCAATATCCACTACCCTCCTATTATTAGATATGTATGTTCTTTCCTTTCCCCCCACCTTTTTTCTTTGTGATATAAAACTATTGAACTTTATTCTACAAAATCTCTGAGCTTCTCTCTGATTATCTTCATAAAAGAAATTCCCTAGACATGGAATTTCCACTTGAAAGACCGTGAACATTTTTAAGTCTCTTGATACATATTGCCGAATTACTTTCTTGAAAAGTTGGGTTAGTTTAAGACTACTCTTGCAGTATGTATGAGTGTGCCTGTTTTCAATGCCCCACATTGGGCTTTTTTGTTTTTATACATCTTTATGTCCATTCCTGTCTAGTCTGGTCTCATTTGAACAGCCCGTACCTCCTTTAAATTACACTTCTTTGAAGTCAAAACACCTAGTGGCAAAGTGAATAATTCAGTAAATAAGTTGTTTATTTCCTTGAGTTTATTTGTGATAATTACCTTTATTGATTTTCTTCCCCATTAATTTGATTAATTCGGGGGCTGCTTCTTTTATTATGCTGTAGAGAAGCTGTTTCTTTTTCCATTCTGGAAAAGCAGTATTTACAAAGCAGTAAGTGGGTCTGAAATAACAGAGGCTGGAATTCTGGGAGTGAAGTCCTGAGAGGAGGCCTCACCCTCCTTCAGCATATGGCTCTTGCTGATGCTGTCTTGAGCGTCTCTCTCCCAGACCTCCCAGAAGCAGCGGCAAAGCACATGTCCAGAAGTAGATCCTTTTGGAAAGCCGTAGCCGTGGTACAAATCCAGTAACCTATCACCAGAGAGGTGATGACATATTTCAGGACTCTTGTATTAACTTAGAAGAACATCTTTTTTTTAGCAAGAAATTGAAAGACGTGGAAAATGTTAGGACCTGGGCGTCCATCAAAAGAGTGTTGACTGGGGTCTGGGAAGGAGCACTTGACGAGGAGTCTGGGATCCAGAATGCTGGTCCTACTTTGTCATCAACTAGCCATGTGGCCTTGAAGAAGTCACTTCACCTTTTTGGATTTCAATGTGTGTGGGGGATAGCCCACAGGATGTTAAGGGGACTTCCCCTTCTGACAGTGAGCAGGAGATCCTACCATTACTTAGGATTTTTCAACATTGTCTCAACTTCAAATGACACTTTCACTTTGTTGCCAGGTAGGAAATAACTGAATGAATACACACATCTTTCCCCTCACCCTAGGGCTCACAGATCTCTCTGGGGCTAGCTAGACCTAGACAAAAGACAAGCATAAGACAAGCTTAATTCTGTCAAAGAAAGCCACTTTTTTTTTCTATTTGCATAATATGATTATAACATTCTGCTCTTGTCAAGTTCTTTCCTCTTGTAGACATTTACACAATGGGTTATAACTGTATTATTTTATTGTTGGTCATTAACCAGGGTGAGTCACCTTTTTAAATGAGTTTATGTGCCTTATTAAGTATTCCACTCACAAGGACCAGAGATAAGTCCTCATTTTGGAGCGCTGGTGTGAATAACCATCACTAGGTGTCTGTGCTTGGCAGGTAGCCAGGTTGGTGCCAAACTCGGATTGGTTGGATGCTCTCATGGCCATGTGGCCCCAGGTCCAGGCTATGGTGCATATTCACGGGACAGTAGGCAGTGGTAACCTTCCTAGTTGTAAAGGAATGTCAAGCTCATTGAAAAGTTTATATAACACAGAATCGTTTTCAATTTTCCGTAAGTAAATATCTGGCAAGGCCCAGAATTGGATATAATCCAATTGGATTATATCCAATTCTGCAGATAAAGTGCCCCCAAACACATTTCCTCTGGAGAAAGGCTGAAAATATATGCACATTTATATTCGTCTAATTTAAGCAAATCTCATTAATGTGAATGATGCAGAAAAATATACAGTGATGGAGTGGTTCATGTTCTCACGCTAGTCTGGAAGGGAGTTCATTATAGTCCACAGGAGGTTAGCATTTACTGAGGCTCTTTCTATATAAGACCTTTACAAATATAAGACCTTAGTCCAGGGATTGCAAATACATGGTACTTTTGCCTCAACTCCCCCTCCCAAGCCCGGAACAGACAGCACTAATGGAAGATGGCTTTCTTTCCTGCTGAGATGGCCAGTCAGAGACTCGAGGAAGGACTGAATCACTTCCTGCTGAAAGGTGTCTACCAGCTTGTCTTTATGAGAAGTCACTTCTCCCACAAAAGATAAGAGATCCTATTACTTCTTAAATACAATTGATGGAATAAAATTGAATGCTTTTATTTATTTTTTATTTTTTTAAGTTTATTTATTTGAGAAAGAGAGAGAGTGCACAAGTAGGGGAGGGGGCAGAGGGAGAGGGAGAGAGAGAGAGAGAGAGAGAGAGAGAATCTCAAGCAGGTTCACTCTGAGCGGAGCCCAACGTGGGGTTTGATCCCATGATGCTGGGTTTATGACCTGAGCCAAATTCAAGGGTAGGGTGCTCAACCAACTTTAGCCACACAGGTGCCCCTAAAGTTGAGTGCTTTTAAGCTTATAAACTAATGTACCAGGAGGTTATATTGACTTTCATTGTATTCTCAGAGGCTTAACTGAGTCCCCAGAGTTGAGGGCAATGAGTGATAAGTACCCATGGCTTCTGGGGGAGAAAAAGGTGCTAGACACCAGACCCATTCATGGAGAGCTACTGAGAGTCAGCAAAATGGTTCCCTCCTGCCTGCCATTTACCCTAGTGTCTGTAGGAGGAAGATCAGCAATTTGAGAACGTGGGATTTAATGAAGGGATGTCTTAGGAGTAGAAAGTACTAAAAACTCCCCCCAACAGCCTCTACTACTTCCAAGCATACAGGAGAACCCCAAGAATGAATATGTGGCAGTATTGGGGGTGCATATCCCTGCCCAGAAGACTCTGAAGGCCAAGGGCTGGCTGGAACTGTTCGTCACAGTGGTGCCAGGAGACACGGTAGCAGTGCGAGCAATGATCCTTGTGTCATTTGTGGGACAGGAGAAAAGTGTTTCCCATAAGCTGAGTAGTCACAGTGGAGGGTAGCCAGGACTCGGCCACTCTGCAAGGGCCCCCACCCGGAGGGTGTCAGCTCAATGTTACATTGAACTCAGTGTAACAGGTAAGCCTTCTCTGGCCAGCTAGGCTAATCATGTGCCCCCTCCAGTCTTATTATACCACCTGGTCTAATTCTTTGGTAGTACTTATAACGTGACTTATTTTGTTTTCATTTTTACTTTATTGCCTGGTACATGTCAAAAAATTTTTTTGGTGGTGGCGGGTAAGTTAGGAGTGAAGTGAAGGTTTAGGAAAGACATCTCAAAAAGGCCACACTTTAAGGAGTAAAAAACTTATTAAATATATTCCAGGAAAGCAGGGACCATATTCATCTTACTCATCACTATTCTCAGGGCTCAGGACAGAACCTGGCACATAGTAGCTGCTAAGCCAAAATATACAGAACAGTAAATCTCTGCCAACCAAGAGCCCTAAGAGATAAATAGACATCAATTGGTTCTGAGAATCGCAATTTCTCAAGTCCATGGCCTACTTGTCAATGCCTGAGTTAAAAGGGTATAGAGGAAGAAAGGGGCAGGAGCTGTAGACTGGAATAAACTTTGGGAGCTCTCTGGGTTTCTATTATTCCTATGCCTCCCTGCCTGGATAACTGGGAAACAGCTCTTGAGTGAAGTTCTCTCCTTTCACCCTGGGCTCTCCTAAGCCACTATGTCTGCTGCCTCCTGGACAGTCATGTGGGCTCTCAGTCAGTTTTGATTGATTTGCTTGGCCGTGATGAGGGCTCCTCAGCCTTGATATGCTTCCAGGCTTCAGGGAAAATTGAGCACCTGCTCAGATGTTTGGAGACAATCTGGAAAGGTGGAAATATACAAAGGCCATGCATTTGCTGGTATTGCTTATGGCTTTCTACACGTCCTCCTGAGGGATGTGAAATGAAAATAATTTACCTTATGCAGGTATGTATTTTCAGTGATAGGGACCCCAAATACACATTTATGAAAAGGCCATGGGAAAACTGGGCATTTTAAAAGTCATTCATTTCCCTGCTTCTCATTAGAATCACAAATGAGATCTCTGACAACCTCAGTCATACCGTGATGAAGGAAATCACAGCCCATCCTCTCTGTAAGATGCTTCCCCCCCCCCGAAAAACAGAGATAAAAATGCCTTATATTTGAATAACACTTTACAGTTTACAAGCATTGCTACCTATGTTATATAATCTGATTGAAAAGAAGATAAACCATCTGGTAGATTTTAACTCCCTCATAAAGCTGAAGAACCTTCTGGGTGTTCAGTAAATAAATGAATGCCTTTTTAAATGCAATGTAGAGACAGAGCCATCGCTGCATGTTTCCTCCAGAGTTAGGATTATATGTCAGATTGACCTTGAATGACAGACCACATACAAAAACATCAGGTAAGGCTGTTTTGAGAACTAAAAGAGCCAACAGGATCCAGTCAGGTCCACATCTAAGATCTGCGGGGCTCAAAGTAAGAGTAGTTACAAATGGAGGCCCACTCACATATGTTTGAATATTGAAAATATATAAACCAAGCCAGAAAACTATGAAATAAAATATATTCTGTCCCCCTGCTTTAATAAATAGATCTTTATGATGTTCTGGGACCAGGTTTAGAGTCTCCCATAGACCACTGCAGGGCGGGGAGAGTCTGACCTGGCCACCCCTCCTTGTCTTCCTGTCTCAGCTCCGTCTCACACAACGAGAGGCCGTGAGTGCAGGTGGGGGCACACCCAGCACCACCCCCAAGCTCTATTTCTACCCTCTCAGAAGAGTAGGCTCTAGGGAAGAGAGCTGCATGGTCCCAGAAGTGAGCTCAGGGTCACGTAGAAAGGAAATCCTGGGCTGCTTGGTAGTTAGTGTGAAAGAGGTGAGTGCAGGTGCTGGATAGGAGTCCTTGGCCCCCAGGAGCCCTCACTCCACGGAGAGAGGTGTAGTCGGAGGAGAGACCAGACGGGTCTCTCTAAAGTGTGGGTACCTGGGCAGGGGCCCTCTTGCCTGGGTCTAAAGGAGGTACTAAATCCAATGATAGTTGGAATTAAACTGGGTGCTGCTTGCTCTCAACTTGTGTCTTAAGTTACCCTTTACTCTAAACAAAATGTTTATAATTATTAGAGTATCTATGGCCTATTTAAAGTAAAGCTCAATTTAGTGTTGATTTTTAAAAAATTATTTAGGTCATTTGGGACGGAGCAACCAATAGTTAGAACAAATGGGCCAAAATTAGAAAGAGAAAGTAGGAAGATAAAGCATGCTGTCTCTAGTCTAGACAGATGAAAAGGAGCAATAATCACAATAATAATGCTTTTAGTAGTCTAATTCTTTGTTTCCAAAGCTCTTTCACTTATATATATGTATCACTGAATTCTTATAAAAATAAGCACCAATTCTTTGAAGTCTGAAAGATGTCTCCTCCAGGCAAGTAAAAAGGAAACCTTAGTCGACACTTAAGGAGTACATTTATAAACCCCATTAGCCCAAGGGAACTATGTAGAAGGAAGAAGCAAAACCCTCAAACAGACTTCAACTTTGGGCCGGCTCTGCTCTGTCAATAGTGGCTGCCTGAAGTCCTTGATTCAGGAAATCTCAGGCCATGCCGGGCCTCGGTGGTTGGTAGTGATTGAGCCATGTCTGTCTTGGTCAAGGGAGGGGCCGTGATGGCAATTGTGCCATGAATGTGCCACCTCTGGGCGTGAAGAATGCATGTGACAGTAAAGACAAGCAGGAGACCTGGGGTCACCCTTAATCTTTTGAAGTTTTTAACAAGGAGGAAGATCCATCCAAATTCTTAGCAATAATTCTTATCTTCAACATTTCTGTCTCCCCCAAGCCAAAATGATCTATTTCAGGTTTCTTTGAGAAAGATGCTGCTTTCAACTTGCTTTCCTGGTTATGGAAAAAGATTGGACAGACACCTGCTAAGGTGTTAATTAATGATAACTGGATAAATATGAGACTTGGATTCGCTTCTCATCTCTGTCACTAACTAGCTGTGTGGCCTTGAGTAAATCCCTTAACCCGTCTGGACCTCGATTTTCTTATCTCCAAAATAGGAAGACTATCTTATTGATCTCTTGGCGTTTGGGGAGGCTTAAAGGAGATAGTAGCAAAGCCAGCACTTGAAATAGAAAACTTTTGTACAGATGTAAACCATTATAATTCCACTGAAAAATTAGCAAATTGTTCTAGGGTAACGTTTCCCAAAGTGCGCTCCTTAAAACACCAGTTCTGCGGGAGGTCAAGGGGCATTACACTAAAGACATCAAAATAAACATCAATTGTTCTGGTCAAATAAATATAGAAACCTCTGGGTTGAAGAAACTTAAATGGGCATCTTCACCACAGGGATTATTTAGTCTTTAACATGCACTGTGAGTCATTAAAACTGGGAGATCGCACACAGAGGATCGCATACTTATTTGGACACAGACTCTTCTTTTCTCAAAATATTAGTCCCTCAGAATACAGTCCTTTGGAAATCACTGAATGGTCTACCTTCTAAATTCTGTTGCAGCAGGAGTGCCGTCTGATCCATTTATTTATTTGACGAATGTTCCTGGAGCCCTGTTACCTACCAGGCACTGTTCACCATACAAAACAGAGGAAACAAAGGCCTGCTTTCATGAGGCTTACATCTCAGTGGGATTTGATGCCACGCACCCAAAGATGACCCAAGATGTCATGCTTGCCCTCAGAGAAGCAACTGATGTCCTTTAACACAAAGAAACAAAATGCTGAAGTAGAATTGTTAGAAACAGAGAAAGCCTGGTGGGGAAGAATAGTTTGTAGGCAAGTAGGGAAGACTGCTATTAATTCTGTCTTCTATAACCCAATCTCTGCATGGAGGTTAAACTGTGGGGGCACAAGATCTCATTCATCCATTCATCCATGCACGCATTCATTCAACAAATTCTTGTGTGCATGATATACGTTATATAGAGAAGTGCTTAAGATCTGATCTCTACCCTCAGAACCAACTTCCAGGTGGGCAGGTAGGTAAAGATGTGAGCGATTGTAGCTCAGTGTGTTATAGGTGCTGTGGTGAGGAGTATAGTGTCATGTGGGAGTATATTAGCAGGGCACTAAACCCCGAGCTTCAGAGACGGCATCTCAACGCAAGTACCATTTAAAGGGAATTATCCAGAAGTTGAGTTTGTTTAGTAAACTGGCTGAGGGTGAGGAGGGAGAAATGGGCAGTAGAAACAGCTTTAGGTAGTGGAAACAGCATGTGCAAAGGCCTAGTGGCACCTATGTTGTACAACCAGTGTAGAATGGGCAAGAAAAGATATATTTATAATATTAGGATTCTGTGTATGATTTTCTTTGAAAAGTGTTCTGTTGCTGAAAGAAAACTTGAAAATCATTGGGGACTTCTGAAAGGAGATTTCTGAGATTCCTGCCATCTTTATAAGGCCTAGATTCTGCCCATTATATCAGTCTCTTTCCCAAAAATATTTGCATTTTCATGGGAAATTTTGGCAGATTGAGAATTCTCTCTATTCTCAAACCCAAAGGAACATATTGTTACTGGCAAATGTATTCATTAGAACTATTTTGGTGATAAATGACAGAAAACCCAACTCAAGACTTAAGCAAAATAAGGAATTATCTTACATAACAGAAAAAGCCAGAGAAAGGTTGATCTAGAGGCTTCAGACCCAGCCTCTCTCCATTTCTTAGTTCCTCTGGCCTCCAGGTAATCTTCATTCTCAGGCCAAACATTGTGGCAAGATGGCTGCAGCATCTCCATTTCTGTGTCCTCCACGTTGATGTCTAGTGGAAAAAGGGGTTGTCTTCCTGAAGCTACATGTCCCTGTATTCACTCTGATTGGGCCATCATATGCCTGAATCAATCACTGTAGCCTAGGGATAAAATTCCAGCAATTGAACAGGCCTGGGTCACATGGTCCAATATTGGGGTAGGAAGTAGAGATTCATCAGAACCACCTGACAGAATAGTGTCCTAGAGAAATTTGGGGGGATATTAGCAGAAGAAGAGGACTGAGAGAGAGAAAGAAAGAAAGAAAGAAGGGAGGGAGGGAATAAGGAAGGGAGGAAGGGACAAAGAAAAAGAAAGAAAGAAAGAAAGAAAGAAAGAAAGAAAGAAAGAAAGAAAGGAAGGGAGAGAAAGGAAGGGAGGAAGGAAGGGAAGATTAGGGAAGACAAGAGAAAGAGAGAAGAAAGGTCTTTTGTTTCCCTTTCACAAATATAAAAAATAAATCTATGTCAAGAAGCACTTCTGGTAGTTGGAAACAGAGGGGGAAGTAGGGAGCAGAGAGAGAGGGCTGTGAACATAACATTGGTTAGATGTGAATATTCCCCTGAATCTGTCATTCATCAGTCACATACCCATCAAATCTCTAGGTAGGAAAGAAATTTCCAGATCATCAATTCCACAGTGATCACTGAATGCTTGAAACTCTGTCAACCACCTAGCCAGCATAAAATCAACTAGTGTCCTTGAATACCTTCCAGCAACAGGAAACTCATTCCTCCTGTAACTAACCATTTCATTGTTGATGGACTTCCATTATTAAGCTTATCAGTCTTTCCAGTGACCTGAAGTCTTCCTTCTAACTCTGTGCTGGCTTCAGTTCTCTTTTATCCATAAAGAGAAAGCTTAATTCAGCAGAGGCAAAATGGTAGACTATCGCCATATCTGACCTGAGACAAGATCATTGCCCAACACGATGTTTTGAATAAAGTTGTGTGGGTGCTTCAGGTGATCAGGCAGAGTCTTTTTCCTGTGGTCCCCACAACACCCGTTATATTTCCTGGGAGCTTCCTATGTTTATGCTACCTGCCTGCACTGGGAAGCGTTTTGATTTTGTAATGCCTGGTCTGGTCTAATCTTTTCATGTGATAGTTGATTAGGTACTTGAAGACTGTACTGTGACAAATTGGGGGGGGGGGGAGAGGAAAGGAAGGGAAGGGGGAAAAAAATGGACCTTGAACTTACATAGTCCAGTGAATTCTTCTCCTTCAAAGTCTCACCTTGGGGGAGATGTATACTCTCCTCAATGATACTGCTTTTTCTCAAAAGGATTTTCAGACTCCTCTTGGAATTGTTTTCAGAGCCTAAAGCAAATTCTTTGAACATCCTCACTGGTGGCAAATCCTCATTCTTTGAGAGTGGTTCTGATTTTGGAAGAAGCTAGAGTCCCTGAGTGCCAAGTGTTGATGAACAGGTTGGCTAGCATGACTGTCTGCCTCATCTTTTTTCTGTGTCCAGAGCAAAGTGCAATCATGAGACTGAGATCCTTGTAAGATCTTTTTAAATGTTTTGTCTTAGTTATCTGTTTCTACTTTCATTAATTTCATAACCAACACATTCACATTGGTCAAATTTCAAAGATATATATAATTCAAATACAATTCCAAATTTAATATATAATAATATGTAATATATATTATATAATAGGATAAATAGTTAAAAGCCCCTTTTGAATCCCCCATTCACCCAGTTTTCCTTCTGGAGAGTCTGGAGGGCCTTAAATGTTTTGAAGAAGGCTCAAAGAATCATCTGTTGGCCAACCGACACATGAAAAAGTGCTCAACATCACTCATCATCAGGGAAATACAAATCAAAACCACAATGAGATACCACCTCATACCTATCATAATGGCTCACATTAACAACTCAGGCAACAACAGATGTTGGCGAGTATGCGAAGAAAGAGGATCTCTTTTGCATTGTTGGTGGGAATGCAAGCTAGTGCAGCCACTCTGGAAAATAGTATGGAGGTTCCTCAAAAAACTAAAAACAGAACTACCCTACGACCCAGCAATTGCACTACTAGGCATTTATCCATGGGATACAGGTGTATTGTTTCGAAGGGACACATGCACGCCCATGTTTATAGCGGCACTATCAACAATAGCCAAAGTATGGAAAGAGCCCAAATGTCCAGCGATGGATGAATGGATAAAGAAGATGTGCCATATATATATATATATATATATATATATATATATACACATATATATATAATGGAGTATTACTTGGCAATGAAAAAGAATGAAATCTTGCCATTTGCAACTCCGTGGATGGAACTGGAGGGTATTATGCTGAATGAAATCAGTCAGTCAGAGAAAGACAAAAATCATACGACATCACTCATCTGAGGACTTTAAGAGATAAAACAGATGGACATAAGGGAAGGGAAACAAAAATAATATAAAACAGGGAGGGGCACAAAACAGAAGAGACTCATAAATAATGGAGAACAAACTGAGGGTTACTGGAGGGGTTGTGGGAGGGGGGATGGGCTAAATGGGTAAGGGGCACTAAGGAATCTACTCCTGAAATCACTGTGTCACTATATGCTAACTAATTTGCATGTAAATTTTAAAAAATTAAATAAAAAAGGAATCATCTGTATATATTCAGTCAATGCTTAAAATGCCTTTTAAGATCACTAGATTTTGTGCAAATTCTGGTATGTTTATGCTAAACACCAGTCTCACGACTTTATAGTTACCTGAATTTTAGGGATAAATTGCTGCCTTCCAACCATAGAATTTGGACCTTGAGAAGTCTCTGTAGTGGGAGGCTGCCTCCTGGCTCAGCCACGTGAGCCACAGGAGAGACTGGAAAAGTTACTTTAGCTCTTTGAGCCTCAGTTTCCTCATCTGTAAAATGGGCATCATGTCAACAGACTCCTCATGGGTTATTGTGAAGATTAAGTGGGATGATGCATGAAAATGTCCCAAAGAGGGCATGATGGTTAATTTTCAACATGGCTAGACAGTAGCGCTTAATTATTTGGTCAAACCCTAGCCTAGATGTTGCTGCAGTGAAGGTACTTTGTAGATGTGATTAACATTTATAATCAGGTGACTTTACGTAAAACAGACTACTTACTCTCCATAATGTAGTTGGGCCTCACATAATCCACCGAAGTTTTAAGAGTAAACACTGAAGTTTTCCAGAAAAGAAGGAATTCTGTCTCAAGACTGTTAACACAGAGATCCTGTCCCAGTTTCCAAGCTGTACTGGGCTGCCTTGTGGTTTTCAGACTCAAGACTGCAACATCAACTCCTACCTGGATTTTTCAGCCTGCTGGCCTGCCCTGCAGATTTCAGACTTGCCAGCCTCCACAACTGTGTGAACTGTTCCTTAAAATAAATCTCTCTCTCTCACTGTATATATATCCTATTGCTTCTGTTTCTCTGCAGAGCTCTGACTGATGCAGAGGGAGCACACTCTGGATATTGGGGGGTAGAGAGTTGGGAGGCAGTGTTAAAAAAAAAACAAACCAGATCTTAGCCCTGGTTCTTCCATTCCCCAGCTGAGCAGCCCTGGGCAAAACTCTTAGGACCCCTGAGCTTGTTTCCTCCCCCTGCCTAACGCCTTGGAAGGTTGCTGGAAAGATAAATGTTATGAAAATGGTTTGTTAAGTATCATGTACAAGCAGATGAGAATTATCTGGGTCTGTCTCCCTTTGAATGTGCATATATTCTCAGGGTCACCCTTTGGAGGAGCCCAGACTTACACCTCTCTAGAAATGTCCCTTCCCCGGCCATTGATTTTTGTTTCTGTCTCTGGCTGCTGAGCCCATACCCAGGCAATGCAATCTGGTCACTCAGCAGGTAATTCTTTGGCCCCCACCCCAGGCCTCCATGGGCTCTGTACCCCAGGCATGGGGAAGTGGAGGGAGGAGGGGAGGGGGAAGTGGAGGGAGGAAGTTGTGGGACTGGGAGCAGAGGAAGGGGGAGGATGAGAGAGGAAGGGGCCAGTGTGCCAGCATGGGTTCCCAGGGGTCCAGGGCTGATTTGCTGGGGTGGTTGGGTCTGTGCTGCAGACTGCAGGCTGATTGTAGCAGATTAGTCGGGACTTAAAAGGGGCCTCATCAGAACACATGAATACAGCTCTGAGTGTTCTACTTCTCTCATCCTGGAGACAGAGCCAATCAAACCGGAGAGGGTCAGAGGGCAGAAGTACTATGAATAACCTGCCTCCTTTACCATCACAGTGCTTCAAAACACCACTCTGGCCCATTTCCATTTGTTTTTTCCTCTGCCAGGGATTCAAGGGCCGGCACTTGAGAGGGATGAAACTTTCTGTAGTGTCTGAGACGCCCCCATGTTGCTCCTCACCCCATCCTGGTGCTTTTTATCTCATCACAAAGCCCTTTCTTTCAGGCCACTTACCACAGACTGAAATGATTTGATAAATAATTATTTACCAAAAATGGCTCTCTCCCCTAGAATGTGATGTGAGATCAGGAAGCTTACCTTACTTGCCCACTCTCGGGGTCCCAGCTCTTAGCAGAGTGATACAGAGTAATGCTAGTTATCCTCAAGAAATGTTAGGGCCATGGGAGGGATGGATACCTTTTAGGAAGGGCCCTCTGTGTGCCAGGTGAGGAGCCCAGAGCTGTGCAGTCATTTCTCATCCTCAATTAATCATCATCCTGGGAAAGAAAGATGATAATCTTCATTTTGCTGAAAAGTAAGCTAAAGCTCAGACTGGTTAAATAACATGGTCATAGAGGTGGCTGGGAGGCTCAGTCTATTGTGTCTGACTCTTGGTTTCAGCTCAGGTCATAATCTCACAGGTCATGGGTTCGAGCCCCACATCAGGCTTTGGGCTCCGTGCTGACAGTGTGGAGCCTGCTTGGGATCCTCTCTCTCTCTCTCTCTCTCTCTCTCTCTCTCTCTCTCCCTTTCTCTCAAAATAAATAAACTTAAAAAACAAAAGGTAACATGGTCATGGCCACACAGTCAGAGCTGGGACTCTAATCTAGGTTTGACTGAGTCGAAAGTACATGCTGTTAGTCACAACACCAGGAATGAAATATGCCGTGTGTACTGTGCCTGCATCCATTGGTTGGGAGTTGCTGCCAGAAGCCCTTAGAAGAATATCGGGTGCTCTCCCGACTGGGTGGAGAGAGTGCTGCAATGTGGCAGTAATGTCACATCTGTGAGGGGTGAGGGAGGATGTCCAGTGGCGCACATGCTGTCTCTTTGACATTCTTAGACTATATGACATTGCCTCCCCAGAGGTAGAGTGCAACAGAGACAAAGGACCAAAAAAAAGAGAGTGAGAAAAAGTAGGAGGTGGCTGCCTTTCTGGCCCTTTTCACACCCCGTGGCTGCATTTGTGTTTTCTTGGCAGTGGGAACACCTCTACCTACAGGCTTGTTTGCAGGATAGAATGCAATCAGAGGTAGGAACTAGCATAACTCTTGCAAACAAAGGTTGCCAGTGCTGCTTCTTGAGCGGAGTTCATGATGACTGGGGGGACTTCAGGTCATCTGATACTTCCGTGGGGCTGTAATACCTCTACGCAAAGATGCTGTTATTCCTTCCCAAAGGCCCTGTGGGGGAAGAAGGACCATCAGAGGTTGGAGGAAGGTGACATTCAAGCTGCTGAGCTAGAGTTTGAGGATTGACACCTGGTTGCGGGTAAGTCTTTGCAACCCATTGGCCATGGGATAATCACCATGTATTCACTCTGCCCGATGGAAGCCTGAGAGGTGGGGCTTGTAGAGTTTAGGTCTCAACTTACTTACTTACTGTGTAATCTTGGGCAAGTTATTTAACCTCTGTGAGCCTTGGTGGCTTACTTAAAACAGCATTTATCTTAGGGGCCCGTTGTGAGAATTGAATGAGACGAGGCGTAGAAAGAAACTACTTGGCTCTGATGTACAGCAAGCACTCAATGCTTATTAGATATTGTCTAGGAGGAACCTATATACATATGTGGAAACTGCAAAGTCGGGGCAATGATCTGAATCTGTGCTGCCCCAAACCAGGTAATTGGTGGTGTTTTTTCTTTTCCTTTTTCTTTCTTTCTTTCTTTTTTTTTTTTGTTCGTGTGCATCTGGATGTTTTGACTACCCAGTTTTCAGAACTGAAAAAAAGAAGGGTGGTGTTGTTGAGACCTGTTTATCTCAGTTTGTGGTCCTACTCGGTCCTGGTAGGCCTCTTGGTGTCTGAACCAGGGGAAAATGCACCCTCCCACTGTGTGCTGAAAATATTGGCAAATGCAGAGCCAGACTTTGCATCCCCTGCTCACAGCAGAAACCCACTGGGCCAGGACAGCCCTCCTTCCCCTGTCCTCCGTAAGAAACAGTTTAGATCATCACCGTGGTGGTGGCTACCCTTTACCAGTGTTAACCGTGTGCCGGGAACTTGACGCCTTCGATGGCCCCATAAGGCAGCCACTATTCCCATTCCGGTTCTGCAGACCAGCAGATTACGCCCCAGTGTGTTTAAGTTACTTGTCCAGAAAGTGGCAGAGCTGGGATTCAAACCCAGGCCAGCCGGGTGTCAGCAGCCCCATGCTTACCACTGAACCATGCTCTCTGCAGGACACTCTAGCTTAACGAGGAAGCTTGTTTGGCAGAGGGAGTGAAATGGCAAATGTGTAAGTCAGGGCCCGTGAGAAACTGTAGAGGGATCAGAGCAGCGTTCTTGTTCTTACTCCCTGCTGCGCGCCTGAATTGCCCGAGGAGCATTCATGAGCTAGAGAGGTCTGGTCCTGACCCCCTGAAATTCTGGATCTCTGGATTGAGGATGGAGCCAGAGCTTCCCAGGTGGTTCTGATAGGCCTCCAGGCTTGAGGACCACTGAGGAGAGGAAGAGGTTTGGGAGGGATTTAGCAAATTCCTTGTGGTTAGAAACTTTTCCATTCCCTTCTTGGAAGTGGCTGATTCACATTCCAGGTAGTGCACCTTTGTCTCAGTATCTCCATTTGCAGCGTGTGGGCAATGGAGCTTGACAACATTGCAGAGCATTGGGTGGATAAACAGCTTGTAGAGGGCCATTTACATGGGAAGCATTGGGAGAAAGTGCTCCTGGGGCTTTGAAGTGACCCGATTTCAGTTTCCATGTGGTGGTGCTCTGGGCCACATCCCAGCGCTTCTGGATTATCAGCAAGTAGGTAGTCCCGTGGGACCAAGGTGCAAGGTGTTTGCTTGCAGAGCCTGGGGTAAGTGGGGAACTCTGATTGCCCCATCCTTTGGTTGAAGAACAGTGTGAGCTGACACATAATTAGAACCATTAACTGGCTCTCAATATGGAGAATGAGATTTGTGGCTCCCTCTTACAAAGGATATATGAAACAGTAAACACACTTCCAGTTATGGATGGGGCTAAACACACCATTAAACTGAATGCTAATGGCTGTCTCCTGCTTCCTTTGAACATTTCACCGTGGCAACCAGCAGGTGCCCTTTTCTTGCCTTCTCTTTCATCTTCCCATAATTCTCTCCTGCCATGGCTTTGTGGATGATAATGGGCACATGCCTGAAATAGCAGTTATAAAGAGAATTAGAATTAAAAGAGGAAAAAAGAAACCCAAATTAGGTTGGAGTAGGTTTCCAGCTCCTCATGTTATTTGCTTGTAGGATGAAGAAATCCCAGGTAGCGAGAACAGGCCAAGGCAGGTGAACATCTTGAACTGATGTAAGTAAGCGTCTTAATACACTGCATACTAAAGGCATTAAGCCTGGCCTGACTTCTGAAGCTCAGCACTAAATTGTGGGGGCAGCATAATTTATGGCTGAGGAATAGGAGCCCAGGAGTTTGACACTCTCGGATATAAATCCTTTTCTGTTGCTAAAAGCTGTGTGACCTTAGGTGAGTAATGCTCTCTCTCTCTGTGCCTAAGTTTCCTCACTTGAAAATCAGGGGTAGTAATAATAATAATAATTGTTTCATGGGGCTATTGCAGGGGTGGGGTAGAGTGGGGTAAGGGGTTGGGTTGGCAATTATAATGGGTATAAAGCTCTTTGTATAGTGCCTGGCACATAGTATGTGCTCAGTAAATGGTAGCCACTCTGATGATGATGGTGTTGAGTAACAACTTGCTGGGTAACTTTAGGCCAGTAACTTCCCTGAGCTTCAAACTGTTCATCTGTAAAAGGCAAGCTAATAACAGTACCTGAGTCATTAGTTTAAAGCTCTAGATAAGAATTAAATGATGAAAAGTATTTGGCACAGGGCTTGGCACATAATCAGAGTTCCAAAAGGATTTGCTGAATGATGGGGGAAAAAAATAAATAAATGCTATCACCGATGAAGAAGCTCAATCAGCAGGCCCAGAGCATTTAATATTAGACACCGAGGGAGAAAAATAGGAACAGCCCTGGACTCGTTGTCAGTTACATTTGTTAGCAGCCGCAGACCTTCCTTTGCTCCCTTTGTCCTTGTTTCTCCACTCCTCTCGGCCCTTAGCACGCGCGTGTGCTGGAAAAGAGAAAACGCGACGCTGACTTACGCAAATGAAATCCCAGTATCACAACGGGCACCGAGCAAGGCCTCTGGCAGGAAGGCCATAAATAACATTGCACCACTGCTCTGCCAGCAGAGCCAGCCGGCCATGGGGCCTCCCGGCCGCCCCCCTACCCCGGGCCCTCAAGCATTCTGGGCCGCCCCAGTCCCTCACCTCCCCATCGGCTGCCCCCTCCCAGATCCGTTCTGCAGGACGCTGACTCATGCTCTGAAGCCACCTGTCCGTCTTCGGCCAGCCCCGGCTTCCCTCCAGGAGCACCCCCCTGGGGAGAAGGCAACCTGGTAAACCAGGTACTGGCATAGCTGCTTAGTCAGCTAGCTACTCTGATGGGACTAATTGCAGTGTCTTTTAAATAGCATTTATGGTCTTAATTTCTAGTTACAAAAATGATACGTGTTTATTTTAGAAAATTTTAGGGGAAAAAATGGGGGAAAGAAACAAGCACACAGAAGAAAATAAAGATCTTGAGGCCCTGGTGATATTCCAGGCCAATTACATCAGATTTTCTACAAATGGGGTCATCCATCAGCATTGGTTTTTTTTTTTTTTTAATTCTGGAGGTGATTCTGGCGTCGCAGGCAAGGTTGAACCATCCCCTTGCCAATAACACTTTACAGTATTTCCTTCACTTTTCAGTTTTATATTTGTACCATATTATACATACTATTTGAAACTTGATTATGTTTTCTTTGGCCTAACACTGTGTTATGAACATCTTCCAAATCATAAATATTCTTTAAAATATGATTTTAAAGACTGCTTATGTAGCTTTCCGTCTTATGGATGTACCTTAATTGTTTTTAACCAGTTCCCATTATTAGATGTTTTCTAAAATTTTGCTGATTAAAATAATTCTGGGATGTATTTCTGCTCCTATCTGTAATCACCTACTTAGCTAACACTTATGTAGCCTGTAACCCTATGCTGGATACCGTTCTAAGGCATTGCATATATTTATTTCATTTAATCCTCAAAACCAACCCAAGAGATAGATACTGTTACCATCCCTCCTTTAGAGATGAGGAAACTGAGACTCAAAGAGGCTAAATCACATGACCGATTGGTGGTGAAGCCGATGTGGCTCCAGAGTCCACAGTCTGTAATTACAATTGCTGGATGAATTATAAATACAGAGAACAAACTAATGGCTGCCAGTTCAGGGTGGGGTGGGGGTGAGGGGTTGGCCACAATGGGTGGAGGAGTTGGGCAAAATGGGAGGCCGCCAGTTACGGAATAAGTCAGTCACGGGAGTAACAGGTACAGCATAGGGAATAGAGTCAACGGGACCAATCATGGTTTCGTGATGATGGATGATGGCTACACTTGTAGGGGGCGTAGCATAACATATACAGTGATGTCGAGTCACGATGTTCTGCACCCGAAACTGGTATAACATTGTGTGTCAACTATAATCACACGCAAAAATAAAATTACTGAGTCAAAATATATGACATCTTTCAAGGCTTTCGAAACACATCGCCAGACAGCTCACCATTAATGTTGTATCCATTTATTTTGTCACCAGCAGCATCTGTGAGCCAGTGTGTGTGTGTTGGAGTGCTGGTCTCTGACTTTGAAAAAGAATTTTCAAACCCAATGGAAGCTGCAAATGTAAACATCCTCCTTATTGAAGGTTTATTACCTATGCAGAAAAAGCTTTTTAGCAGGATTTTAAAAAGTGGTGTGCATTTTATAGTGTGGCTCTGTAGTTGTAAATGGTGCGTCGAGCATGAGAGCTGGTATTGTTTCTGCGGTGGTAGGAAACGGGGACTGTCAGAGGCCCTCACCCTGTGCTGTGTTACACAATTATCTTCTTTTTCACACCCCCCTTTTTTTGTAAGACAGAGAAAAGGTCGACACCTCCATAGTGGTTGTTCACGGAAGAAGTGCTCTGAGAGAGACAGTATTATCCAGGAACAATCTGTAGCTCTTCTGATGTTTTGCCGAAGGACCTGGAGCCCCCTCTCTGGAGGAATCTGATCTGACTGCCTCCAGCTGCTCATGGGGTGAGTGGAACTGGTTTTCTGGGAGCCCTGGGAGGAGGGCAGAGGGGCCCAAAGGCCAGGATGCCAAGGGAGTCCCAGGAAAGAGGAGCTAAGCCTGAGAGGAAGGCTTTATGAAAGCCCATTGAGAGCGTCCCTGTGAGCGTGAGAAACATACAAAGCCCTGTGTGCCACCTTCCTGGTTTCTGTGTGTATTTGTCACGTCCAGCCAATAACTCGGTTATTATCATTTTCCTGTTGGAGGAAGATTGTAAACACTCAAGACTCTGTCATCCCCTCCCCCCACCACACATACACTATTACTGATATGTCTGAAGGATTTCCTACCTATAGCAGGAAAGCAAAAGAACTTCTCATAACTTTGAACTCCTTGAGGACAGGGGCCCGTATCTTTTATAATTATTATGATATTCATTTTCAGTGGCTCCAGCAGGTCACAACTTTCATTTCTATTCACAGTGTACCCTATCCTATTGGTTGAAGCTTTGATGGGAGTTCTGTTAGTGGACTCTATTTTTGTTGTTATAGAAGTCCAATTCTAGCTGTCTTACCAGGAGGGGAGTCCAGGATGGAGAGCAGGTATGACTGGAGTCAGAATTTTGAAGGATGTTGTTTCTGTTTGCCTGTCTGTCTCTGTCTCTCTCCCCTTCTCTGGGCTGGCCTCATTCCCTCCCACTTGGTGGGATCCCTTCACATGGTCAGGAGAGGTGTCTTCTCTTGAATTTTCTGTGTGTGTTCTGAGGGACAGAAATCCTCCGTTGTCTGGGTTGTTGCTAATCTGGATGGATGAAGCCTAGAGCTGCCTATGGCCGTTTCCTGATATGTGAGGCCGTTCTAACCCAGTGGAGAGAGAGGACTGCTCTCTCCTAACACTCTTACGTTGATCCCAGAGAAACATCAGGCTTAGCTTGAGTCACATCAGGTCAGTCAACTACTGCATCCAGTGGAAGAAAGTATGAGGAGGGGCCAGAGCATTTACATGGCACCCTATGTGTAGCAGTCTGTACTTGATGTTCACAGGAAAAGTGGGGAAAGAGTGTAAGGAAGACAAACCAACAGAGAACTGTGTCATCATTCAGACTCATTGTTTTTCTAGCCCAGGGTTTTCACTGGGCAGGTTAATTGGGATTTTTATTTCTGTTGTTCATGCCATGTCCTTTCCAGTGCTTTTGTATCTGTAATAAGGCAAGGACTTGTTTTCATTAAAATCTGATTCTTTTAACCCTTCCTCTTCAGTCATTGTTTCCCTGTAATTCAAAAACATGCAGGTATCTTCACATTTATCACCACACTTCTCATATGAGGAGGTTTACCTTTGAAAGCTCCCTTTCTCGACCAGTTAAGACGTTAAGTCCCTTTACATATCATGTCTGGACACAGGCCTCCACTGCTGACTCTTGCAGGGCATGGGCGCCCCCTGGGCTGCTGAATCCCTTATCCTTTCTTGGTCATGGTCTCCTGGCTGCCACAGAATAATGTGTAAGCTTACTTTCAAGCGCTGTCTCCATTTTGGGAGCAAAGAATGTCCTCATGAAGGACCCGGAAAAACTATTTCCCTTTTTGGCACTTCTGCCCTTTTATGCAGTCTGGTTTTGTTCTCTGTGTATAAATAGAGGAGGGACTCATTATTTGCCCCTCCACCTTTTAGCTGGGCTATATTTTGCCTTTGGCTGGCAGGGCAAACTTTGGAATAAGACAAACTTGGGTTCACATCCCAACT
Organism: Felis catus; assembly: GCF_018350175.1. NCBI lineage: Eukaryota > Metazoa > Chordata > Mammalia > Carnivora > Felidae > Felis > Felis catus. Next base: position 188,336,609 of record NC_058368.1, on the reverse strand, counting down.
TCACTATTCACTTGCTGAGGGGCCTTCAGTGAGATGGGCTTTTCAAAATATCTTTCAGCATCGGTTCCTCTCCTATAAATGGAGGGAAACAATGGTGCCTGCCTCATAGGGTGGCCATATTGCTTCATGAATCACATGGACCCACAAAGCCCAACACCCAGTAGATGTTCAGTAGATGTGAATTCTCTTCCTCCCCGCAAAGACACTTGATTTGTTTTCTGTCACCCTGGGCATTAGCTCTGCACTGACTCACCACATCTATATATCCCATAAAAGTTGCCAGTCCATGGACTATTTTTAAATATATTCATGTTTTCCATATTCTAAAAAAGCTGGCCATTAGGAATAATCTTAAAGGTAGTTACTCTTTGGTAAAGGCCTTCCCTACTTTTTTCTTCTGTATAGAAATAGCTTTTCCTTTTATTCTTTCTGGTGTAACAGAGATTTCTCCCCCCTCCCCCATCCTGTTTAGCATCTGCTCCATTTGCCCATTGAAAGAACATACTCTCTTCTTTATAGAACTGTTCCTCTTTCGCCTCTGGTTGGGGTGGGCTGAGGGGTATCATGTGACCAAGACTGGACCAGTCGTCATATGTCATACCCCTTGCCACAGTGATTGGCTCAGTGGTGGCCCTGTGACCCAAGTTTGGTCCTTCCCTTGAGTTTTACCCGCGGGGTCTGGGACAGCGAAATCCTCTTTCTCTGTGTATGTTGCTAATCTGGGTTGATGAAGCCTGGAGCTGCCTCTGCCATGCCTTCTGCTGTGTGGACAGACCTCTTTCATCTTAAGAAAGAATGAGTCCAACACATGGAGAGAAGCAGAGAGCTAAGATATGGGGTGAGAAGGGAGCAGGGGAAGGAGGCCAAGAGAGATGCTCTCGTCATTTGATTCCCTGGGGACAGCTGTAGTCTCTCACAGCCAGTGAGTTCTGACTTTTCCTTAAGCCAGATTGGGTTCAGCTTCTGTTCCTTGAAGTCAAAGATTCTAATAAATGTGTTGGTGTATTTAAGGTAATGGCCCCCTTATAAATGAGAGTTGTGTTTATGTCACAACAAAATCCTGATAGCTAATCTAAGCTGCTAATATGGCACAGGAGTCATACACTGAATTCTTACAGAGGGCAAAATTATCTGGGGTTATGGAACCCCTCCCAGTTTTCTACCACTGGGACCTGGCATAGTACCATGGGACCTGGCACATAGAAAGCCTCAATCTCTACTCAGTAAAGTAGGGTAGTGAGGGAGGATCTAACTGGTTCAGGTGGTCAGTCATCCTCTAGTCCAGCGGGGTCCCATCGGCTAGGCAGTGGCTCCCACACAGGCCTCAGTTAGCCCACAGCCTGGGTCTCTATGGGTCAGGCCAGATGTGGGTAGGGATCCACGATGCAGAAAATCACTTCTTTTGCGTTAAGAGTTCTTTAATTTGACTGGGTATGGCAAGTTCTCTGAGTCTCACAAAGGGGACCAAATAGCAGCTGGGCACTTAACGTGGCTTGCCCAGACCATTTGAATCCTCCCATGAGAGCCCTCAGTGAAGGATTTGGAAAGCTACTGGGGGAATTCCAGAAAAAGACAAACTACTCCTGTCCTGCTGAGGGTCTCCCCTTGAGCTTCTCTTCCAGAGGAGCGCTGTGACCCCAGACAAAGAGAGGAGTTCTGGGACGCCACGGGAGCCTGCAAAACTGCCAAAGAATGGCTGACTCCAGAGCGACCGACCGAGGCCTGCTGGTGAGAAACCTACCCCATGCTATGGTGAGGCCACCGCAGTGTGACTCGTACACAGCCTCTGCTGGGGATGAGGGCCTGGGGAAGCAATAACATTCCCCGTGTCAGCCCAGCTCTGGCCTTGTCCCCAGGCCCTGTTCCCACTGTAAGCTGACACTGGCCGGGAAGGGCCTCTCGTCTCCTCCTCCAGGGGTCAGGAGGCCTCCAGGGCAACATCTATTCTCAGACACAGAGCAGCTGCCTGTGGAGGCTTCAGAGAGAGTGTGAGGAAAGCAGGCACCCCTGTGAGGGGGGCAGGGCAGGAGATCTGGCTCCTCCAGGGCACTTGGCTTTGGAAGATTGGCACTTGAAGTTGATTTTAATCTTGGCCCTGTCTACACAACAATAGAGTCAACTGGATTATAGTGGGCTGGAACCAGAGGGGCATAGCATAGGAATCTGGACACTCGGGGAATTGGCCCCCTGAGCCGTGGTGAGGGGCTCTTCCCCCTGAGCCGTGGTGGGACCAGGGCCAAGACTTCAGTTTCTGTGGGCCTCAGTCTCCTCAATGGTAAGTTGAGAAATCTTGGCCCACATGCTCTTGGAGGATTTCTCTTGGTGAGTAATCCACACTTTCCCATCAAATGATGGATCTAAATTCACTTGCTCTGTTGAGATAACCCATATAGAAGAGATGAGGCTCAAAGTTAAGTTTCCTCATAGGCAGTATAGGCAGATGGATGCAAAGCAACATTATTCCAAAAAGAGTGACAGTAGTTATAATTATAACCAAAATGACAGCAACAAAGCACCATTTTAAAAATACTATGAGCCAGGTACTCTATGACTGATTTTACGGTACATGACCTGGTGTAATCCTTTATGATACTCTTCGGGGGTGGACATTATGGTTCCCTTTATGGCGATGAAACTACTGAGGCTCAGAGAAGTTAAATTACTTGCTCAACATCTTGGTGTTAAAAAGGTGGTGGAGCTGGGATTTGAACCCGGGTCTGCTTGATTCTAAATCCCTCGTTCCTATCTACTCTGTTATCAAGTGGGTGAGTGGCGCCTTCCACCTTCTGCTGTGAAAACACAGACATGTAGAGGCAGCAATTGCTCACAATCCTGCCTGGAAGTCGGGGCTGATGGCTTCTCAACTGTGACTGTGTCACAGACAGCCTTCGGCACTGTAGCCCCAGACTTCTTTTTTCCATCTCCATCATTTGCCTTTTCCCCACCACCCTCACCAAACTTGTGCTCCACTCAGCACACATCCCTGCTCAGGCAAGGTTCGGATGCCATCCCATTTTCGAAGATGTTCTCTGATTTTTTGCTTCTGGAATAGCCCGTGCCATGTCCTGTAATTATATTTTTGTCAGTATTTATCCAGTAAGTATTTACTGAGTAACTCCGTGTGCTTCGCACTGTGTTAGGTGCAACACACAATCGAGCTCACAGGTTTCTTTTCTCTTTTCTTTCTTTTCTTTTCTTTTCTTTTCTTTTCTTTTCTTTTCTTTTCTCTTCTCTTCTTTCCTCTCCTCTCCTCTCCTCTCCTCTTCTTTTCTTTTCTTTTCTTTTCTTTTCTTCCCCCCCCCCTTTTTTCCAGAGATCTGTCTTATTTCCCTTGACAAGGCCTAGCACACCGAAGATACTCAATAGCTATTTAAAGTGGACTCATGATCCAGAACTTATCTCACTCTTAAATAATGGCCTGTTTCTTCCCTACATCCCCCACTAGGTTCTTAGACTCTCGTGGATAGGAGCTGGCACAGAAGGGGAATTTGACACATGTTTATTGAATGAATGGTCAGTGAGAAGTATGAGTTCTGGGGAGGGAATATGCTACTTCTACAGGCATGGATCAAGCACCACCGAGATCATGAGTGAACACCATGAAGAGTAAACACCATGCGGATCTCATGTTTTCAGGACCCCAAGTGTCCAGTGACTAGAATGATACACACAAAGTAACATGGCAAAGATTCAGCAGAAGGAGAAACTGGGTACCACTGAGACACCCTCCCTGACCAGAATCACTGTTGGTCACTGGTCACTGGTCACTTCCTCAGCCCACCTGTGGCTCTAATTCCCACAGCATCCTTCCCTTGGGGGGCTTTGGCCTCTGGGAAGAAATGAATGTGGCCCTTGAGAGAGCCCTGCATTCTTGCACAGGTGATCACCCCATCCAATTCAATGTGAACTCAAGTAGAAAGGATTGTGACCTTTCCAGAGGCCAGAATCATTGTTCTAAAACTGGAAGGGGCCACGGCAGTTCTTTGGCCTGGTTCTAATCTTCTGTCTGAAGAAATCATTGTAGTGGGGTGCAACTATTCTAATGCCTGGCCCCAGAATTCTCTTCTGGAGGAGAACTGTCTTGAGACCCTGAGGGCGAAGTTGGCAAGAGACAAAATGATGAAGAGAGAACTGGTGTCTTGTGCATAAAAATAAATAGGGACTTTGGGTGAGAGACTCTGAAGGAGAGGAAGTACAGGAGGAGGGGACTTCTCAGGGGGAAATGAAACTTGAAACTTATACTTGTGGAAATTTTAAGAACAAGGATGTCTAATTTTTGATTGCACAGTTTTTATTTGTGAGTGCTGTAAACCATTATCTCTCTTCGATAAAGATTCCCCCCCACACACACACATCCCTTGTATAAGTGGGTCTTAGGGAAGAAGAGAGAAATTGAGGAAAACATGCTGAATTCCTCATGTGTATTGGCACTGACAGCCTGCACAAGATGGGGGGATTATCCATAAACTAAAATAGTTCAGTGGAAACAGGTGATTAAGGAAGTCCTCAGAAGGGTGGACAGGAATGAGGATTGTGCTTCGCATGTAGGATGGGGTCTCAAACCAATTTTTATTTGACTCTCAAAGAGCAGGGGCATTCCCTAGGGTTCTTTGGTTGTAAGTAATAGGCTAAAAAGCAACTAAGCCAACTTATTAGGTGGCTTAGTTCAGAGAAGTGAAGGGAAAAACCCAACAGTCAGTTCCCAATGAACAGGAACCTGCCACTTCAGGGCATCCCCAAAGGAGAGAATCAGCCCAGCCTTTGGGCATGCTGACGAGGTTCCTGCCAAGATCAGATCCTAGAGAGAGGGAGTCCTGTGGACAAGTCTGGGTCAGCTGTGCCACCACCCACCCCCTCACTTGGCTGGAGTAACATGGAGTAGGGGTGTCATCATTGACCATCTTCTCGGAACCACATGAGAGAGTAAGGGGAGGGTTTTCAAAGGAAGGAAAGGGGGTACTTCAGCCAAGACTCAGAGGAAGGGATGTTAGGCAAGCAGAAATAGCAGATGTCTGCACTCACAGGGTGTCTCAGCTATGAGATGTTACTGCTGGCACGTAATGGTGGATTGGTAAGATACCCAACCCCCCCACTACGTCTTGAAATTAATTTCACAACAGGCCTATGGTTAGACCTGAGCAATGCTCCAGCATGTGGCTGGCAAATGGAGGAGGAAGGAGAGAAGCTGAAAATCCAGTCCCTTGTGTTCCAGTGCTCGGCCTTTTCCCTACAGTAAGCTCCCTGGCTCCCCCTCACCTCTAAGCCTTTGCTTGAGCTGTGTCCTCTGCCTGAAATTCCTTCCCCTGTCTTTGCTACCTGTTAATTCATTTTGTTCTTTAAGACTCAAGAGTATCACCTGAAAGAAACTTTCTCTAACTGTCCCCTTCCCCATGGGTTAGGTGTCTCTCTTCTACGTAGATCTTTATTTTATTTCATCTTCCAAGTATATATTGTTTATCAAAATAGTTAACGTAAGCACGTGGTACAAAGTTCAACTATGCAAAAGGTATAGAGAGAAAAATTGGCTTCTCGTCACCTGTGAGTCCAGTTTGCCCCATGAAAGCCACCATTCTTTTCTGTGTCTCCTTCTAGAATACACATGTGCATGCTCACATGTGCACACACACACACACACTCGCGCACACGCACGCACTACCACCGTCACTCTAAGGACCTGCCTCCCCAGACCCCGAACCCACTGAGGGCGAGCCTCCTTATTTGCCTCTGGGGCTCCAGCAGCTAGGACACCCTGGTTCTCTGCAAAGTTCAGCTACTGACTGCTAAGAGCCACCTTCTTGCAGAAGCGAGAAGTGGGAGGGAAGGGGGACAGATTCTGTCTGAGATCACTTGATGCCACGCTCTGGGATCTACGAGTTGCTTTTAATTTCCTGTGCTCGGCCGCTGGCAGCCTGATGAAATGAAGCAGATAGCAAGACTTCAGATCTGGCCCTGCCTGGCCCGGGGCTTGTCTGCTTGCTGCAGGGCCGTGACCTCCGGACCCCGAAGAGAGAAGAACAGAGTGCATTGCCCAGCCTTCTTGCCCAGAAGGAGGCTGGGAGTTCACAGGATGAGGCAGCACCCTTATGGTTTGGGGCGTGGGAGGAGAGGTGGTGCAGAGAGCTCACTACTTGGGCAAACAGAGAGGGTTAGGGTCCTGGCTGTGTCGCCTCCTGGCTTCTGCTCCCTGAACCTGTTTCCTCAAACATAAATGGAGGGTATTAGTAGCATCTACTTAACTGAGTTCTTATGAGGATTCAGAGAGAATGAATTCAACGTGCAAGGCGAGGTGCCTGAACCCTGGCGCACACTGAGTTGGTGGCTGGTATTGTCATTCTCTCTATTGTCCACATGGTCATCAGGATCAGCCTCTGCAAAATGGTTCCTACTGGCAACTGTCATCTATCTTTCCTTTGGGCACTCTTTTACCCTTCTAGGCACTGTGTTATCTTTCATCATCTCTCCTGATGTGGCTGCCACTGCTGCCACCATTACCACCCCCACGGATTCAGTGTTGGCTCTGTGCCAGGCATTTGCCCTGAGGGTGGGGTGTGCTGGCTAATCATTACAACAGCGGTGATTCTCCCTGCAAGCCCGAGAAAATGGAGTCACGCCAGAGAAAATGGAGTCACGGAGGCTTGTGGCTCCACCATGCATCCCTCCACAAGGTCCCTGTGGTCTGCCTGCTACCTCTCCTCGTCACCTGTATGATTGCACGTGCTGTAACTGCTTTCCTTGCTTCCACCCTGCCTCCAAGCACCCATTCTCCACACAGCAGGAAGTGACTTTAGGGATTTGGGCAAAGACCTGGAGAGGGCCTTTCAACATATAAATCAGGTTGTGCTCCTTCTTTGTTTAAAATCCTCATCAATGGGGCGCCTGGGTGGCGCAGTCGGTTAAGCGTCCGACTTCAGCCAGGTTACGATCTCGCGGTCCGTGGGTTCGAGCCCCGCGTCGGGCTCTGGGCTGATGACTCAGAGCCTGGAGCCTGTTTCCGATTCTGTGTCTCCCTCTCTCTCTGCCCCTCCCCCGTTCATGCTCTGTCTCTGTCCCAAAAAAAATAAATAAATAAATAAATAAAATAAAATAAAATCCTCATCAGTAAGACAAGGAATAATGAGCACATCTACTTCCTAAGGTTGACATGAGTAATAAAGGAGAGGCCTCACCTTAAAGAGTTAGCACGTGGTGAGTGCTTGGGAATGGTGCCTCTTCTTATGGGGAACATGACAGTCCCTGTCCTCTTGGACCAGATTTGTTTGACATTCCTTTGATACTGATGATGAGAGAAAAGAACTGTCCTCACTTGCTCATTGGTCTCCTGTCCTCATTGGCTCTGTAGTCTTGGCTAAGCCACTTAGCACCGTCTGCGCCTCTGTTTTGTCATCTGTGAAGTGGGAGTAATAATGGTACCTGCCTCATAAGGTTGTTCTGAGTATCAGGTGAGATAGCGCATGAAGAACTCGACATGACTACCACACAGTAAGTGCTGAACAAATGGGAGCTGTGCATTCTGGTTATAATTGCTACATATAGCTGCATCTTTGGGAGGGGCTGGCTTTCCCCAACCACTATCTTTGGCAACCCCTCCTGGCATGATTGCTGCAGTTTTCCACCTCTGGGGTGAGAACTAGACTCTAACACCCTTTATCTGGCAAATAAAATAAAGAGGTACATAGAAGGAGCGTTTCTTCTCGCGTCTGCCTTGGCTCCTTGCTATTTGGGGGCTGTGTGCCTTTTGTCGGGTGAGGCTATTGCTACAGCAGGACCGGGCCGCCATGCGCTGGTGACCGGCTCTAGCTTCTGCACCCTAGTGTTGACTTTGGCAACAGGGACTTTGGAGGAGGGCTGCCATGGTCACATTCTTCAAAGCAACAGAGAGAAAACAGCACAGCCCTTGCCAATTTCCTTGAGCTCCCAGGGAAAGAAACAGAAACAAGTAACATGAGTAACAACACGAAAATGAGATTGAAAGCGTGTTGGAAAGAGCTGAAAGCCTTAGGGGCATGCTTCAGGAACCGCACTGTTGCTGTTTGGCTGCCCCAAATTTTGTATTCTGCTGGGTGTAGCACGCTAGCTAAAGAGAGGTAGAATTCCACTGTTGGAGGGGTGGAGCCAAGAGCCCCCGGGACCGGGCACCAGGGGAGAGGGGTAGATCCTGGGAAAACCGGAAAGAGAAAGTAGTGATGTCTATAGTAGACCAACAGTTTTTCTGGGTAGTATGTGTTATAACCCTCTCTCCACCCTCCGGTTCAATTTACAATGACACCTGCATTAATCTCCAGCGTATGGGGAATTAAGTTTGTTCTGAGGGGTGTGGCAGAGTGCTGAATGTTAACTCAAGGTTGGCCTTAAGCCGGAGCAGAGGCAGTCAAAGGGACCCCTGCACGTATTGACTGTATACAGATGCAGGGACCTGCTTACCTCTATAGATCTCACCATCCACAGGAAATAAAAAAGTGATATACAGAGAGCACTCAGATTACTGTATTAGTGTGAAATAATAAGAAAAAAAAAACTGGTTGGTATAAACCTGTCCTCCCACCCTTACCCCCTAGAAAGAGAAGCCAACACTGTATAGTGAAAGTCAAGTTGAAGGAGATTATGTGGGATCTTTTGCAATGGGAGGAGGAGAAAGGAAATATTTCTTAAGACTAGAGAGAGCCAGAAGTTGTTGACTCCTCGAGACCGGTGTTCATTTTATCTATTGCTTCTTAAAGGAACACCCCAAAACTTGGTGGCTTAGAACAACAACATTTATTTTACTCATGAATTGGCAGGTTGGCCAGGGGTTGGTGGGAACAATGCACCTCTCTCTCTCTCTCTCTCTCTCTGTCTCCACTCAGCTGGGGCGTCTGGAAGGTTGGGGCTGGAGTCCTCTCAAGTCTGTTTGCTCACATGCCTGACAATTAATACTGGCTGTCAGTGGGGCCTTCACTGGGGCTGCCGGCCAGAACACGTACACTTCTCATGGCCGGGGCTTCCTCCTTGCCACATGGTGGCTGGGCTCCAAGGGCAAGCATCTTGGGAGAGAGAGCCGGGCAGGAGCTGTGTTACCTTTTCTAACCTAGCCTGAGAAGTCCCACAGCCTCCCGTGGACTACGTTCTAGTCACCACATGTATTAATCTGCTAGTGCTGCCATAGCAAAGCACCACAGACTGGGAGGCTTAAGCAACAGAAATTTATTTCTCACAGTTCTGGAGGCTGGAAGTCCAAGATCAAGGTTTTATCAGGATTGGTTTCTTCCGAGGCCCCTCTCCTTGGCTTGTGGAGACTGTCGTCTCCCTGTGTCTTCATTTGGTCTTCCCTTGGTGTGTGTTTTTGGGTCCTAATCGTTTCTCATAAGGACCCACCCAAATGGCCTCAATTTAACTTATTTACCTCTTTAAAGGCACTATCTCCAAACAGTCACCGTCTTAGGTACTGGGGGATTAGGGCTTCAATGCATGAATTTTATGGGGCAGCGGTGGAGGGAGAGACATAATTCAGCCTGTAACACCAAAGCTAGTCCATATTCAAAGGGAGGGGAATTAAATTCTCCCTTTTGATGGGAGGAATGTTAAGGAAATTGCAGATGGGTGTTAAAAGCACCACAACTGGGTAAGTGTCAGGGTTTTGGCAAGTCCTGTAGCTGGTGACACCCAGCACCCTGAACATGTTTAGAATCTCAGAGAACAGTCAGATTGTAGCTTCCAGGAAAGACCCAGTGCCCAAAGGTGTGAGCAGGATAACACTACCTCTTGTCATCAGAAGGGTCACTGGGGTGAGGTGGCTCAGGACCCTTCTCCTGTTACCCAACGTCCAAATAAGTTCCTGGAATCTGGTATGAATTCAGGGAGTGGAAGGGCTCTCAAAATCATGACTCAGATTGAATTTCCCATCAACCTGGTGAGGGCTGAAGAGCTAGGCTTATTTAGACTTGAAGTAACGTGATGTTCCTTCTAACTGAGCTTTGAAGCAGAGTTCATACTCGTTCCTTGCCATCAGCACATAAGGATTACAGTGGGGTAGGAATGATACAAGCTTCTGCCTTTAGGTAGCTCTGTGCTGTTTCTCCTCCATTCTCTTGAAAAAGTGAGGAGACAGAATTCCCAGCTCACCATCTCCATTCTGACAGGCTATTCTAAGCATTTCCCCCAACAGCTACTGCTGTGGGCATGGTTTAAAAAATAAAATCAGGGGTGCCGGGGTGGCTCAGTCGGTTACGCATTCCACTCTTGGTTTCGGCTCAGGTCGTGCTTTCACAACTCGTGGGTTTGAGGCCCACATCAGGCTCTGCGCTGGTAGCACAAAGTCTGCTTGGGATTCTCTCTCTCCCGCTCTCTCTGCCCCTCCCCCACTCATGCTCTCTCACTGTCTCTGTCTCTCTCAAAAATAAATAAACATTAAAAAATAAAGACGTAATCTTACTGTTTAAAAAAAATAAAAGTAAAAACAAATAAAAAATAAAGTCAAAATGACCTTGTTAGGTGGGATGGGTTAGGAAGTGGGCATTGACTCGGAGGCAGACCATGGGGCAGGGTGAGTATATCCCTGTACCACCCACCTCCCTCCCACCCGGCCCAAGCGTATCCTTTCTTACAGAACCTGAATGATTTTCCACCTCCCTTGTTATATTCCTTGAAATGCCACCAATATGAGATTCTCTCCCACCAATATTCCTCTGAAAGCCTTAAGAGGTGATCAGTTAGTTCATTAATTTTGTAACAGGTCAAATCAGGGACTCATTACTAACTCTCTCTTTAGTATGAAGGGGCCTTGGTTTCCCCTGAGCGAGATGGCCGAGCTATTTACACCCATATAGTTAGGAGCACAGTGGCCCCCTGGGAGGAAAGGGACAAAAAATTCCAGCTTAATCTCCTGGAGGTTCAGAGTTATCAAAATTTGCTTGATGGTCTGTAGTGACCTCACCATTGTGGAAAGGGCCACGAGGCCCCAGAAAGAGAACTCTTTCTGATGGTGAAGATCAGACCGATGGGCTGTGTTTTGCTACAAAGGTGAGATATGAAAGAAGTGTTGTGCTGGGTCTGTGGGAGTGGCCGACCCAGCACCGTCCCCAGTACTCACAGCTGGAAGACACAGGCTCACACACCTTCCATCCACCCTCTCTCAGCCTCTGTCACCTCTGAGTCTCCAGCTTCACAAAGGACCAGCCGGGCAAAGAAATGCTGTCTGAAATGGACCATCTCACTGCCGATTCTTCCCGCATCATGCTGGTCTCCAGAAAGAAAAAAAAATTAATACAAATTAAAATGTAGAGACAAATGATAAAACAGTACATAGTATCTGCAACACGTAGAACAGACAAGAAGGTCATTTCCTTACTTTACAAAGAGCTCATACAAACCAATAAGAATAAATATGAACAAACCAACCGAGAAATGGGCAAAGGATATAAAAGACAGTTCAGAAAAAAAAATGCAATAACCAATAAATGCACGAAAAGATGTTCAGCTTTCTTCTAATCAAAGCCATGCAAATCTAGGCAGCAATGAGATGACATTTTTCACCTATCAGATTGGAAAAAATCTGAAAAGCTTGATAATACTCCGTGTTGTTGAGTAAATAAGGAAACAGGGACACGCATTCACAGTCAGTGAGCATATAACTGATATAATATTTTAGTCGGGCATTTTGGCAATAATTGGAAGTGTGTATACCTTTTGATCCATGGGTGATAGTTTAACCCACATATATATATTCACAAATATAACTACAGGAATGTTCACTGCAATATTGTTTCTAGAAAGTAAAAACGGGAAAGGGCCATAAATAGGATTGGTTATTACAATCATGGCACATCCATATGATGGAATATTATGCAGCCATTAAAAAGAATGTGCTATCATATGAGGACTTGAAGAGACAAAACAGATGAACAAACGGGAAGGGAAACAAAAATAATATAAAAACAGGGAGGGGAAAAAACAGAAGAGACTCAAATATGGAGAACAAACTGAGGGTCGCTGGAGGGGTTGTGGGGGGGGGATGGGCTAAATGGGTAAGAGGCATTAAGGGATCTACTCCTGAAATCATTGTTTCACTATATGCTAATTTGGATGTAAATTAAAAAAAAATTAAAAATAAAATTAAAAAAAAATCACACACCCACAAAAAAGAATGTGCTAAACAGTTTCCAAGCTATTGATGGAGAAAATTGAAGTGCAGAACTGTGTGCACAAAGTGGTCCCATGTGCGAATGAAAGAAAGAATATATATGCTAGCACGTGCATAAAACATTTCTGGAAAGATTCACACAAAACGTTTTGGGAATAAGGTAGCTAAAAGTGAGAGAAAGCAATTTTACTTTTTGTTTCATACAATTTTACTATATTTATGTTTTTTTAAATCATGTCTTTTATTTATTTCTTTTTTTAAGGTTTGAAGAAATCCTCCTGTAGTACAGTAGCCTATTTACATGTCTGTGTTCCGTATAAGTCTGAACTTACTGGTTAGGGTGATACCCAGCAGAAGGGATCCCTGTGCAGGGATGGCACTTGGTAATGCCAGCCTGATTTATGACATCACATTAGGTACTGGAGGGAGGCTTGGGAAGCTGATCCTCCATGAACAAAGTGGAAGAAGACAGTGAAGTATCTGGATGAGTGTTGAACTCCCCTGTGCTTACAGGCTGGTGGCATCTAGAAAAACTTGGATCATGAGAATATACGCTTTCTCTCCAGTCTCCCAACTCTGGTCAGTTCTGGTTAAAGTTTTAGGTAAAATTGTAGTCTGGGGCACAAGTTAAATAGGCTGTCCACTATTGAATGAAAACAGGGTTTTGTAGATGTCAGTTCTTGAGCATAAAACACCAAGGACAAAAGAACAGTCCTTCAACTTTACCTACCATCCTGTTGCTTAAGGCCCATGCAATGGACGAGATAGAAATCCTGTGTGATGATTCTTTGTAAGAGCAGAACGAAGATGCACGGCATGAGAAGATGCTTTCTTGCAACGAACACCAGCAAGACAAGTGTAACCCTATCATGTCAGTGATCCACATCTTCCCATTTGAGAGCCAAAGTGTGTGGCCAAAGAAAGAGTGCGATAGTTTCAAATAAACCCGTTTTTTCCCCTCTAATTCTTATTTACTATGGAAATAATGCATAGTTTATAATGATAATTCTCAAACTTTAGCAGGCATCAAACTGGAAAACATTTTAAAAGAGATTGCTGGGCCCCATCCCCAGACTATCTGATTCAATAGGTCTGAGATAGGGCCTGAGAATTTGTATTTCTAGCACATTCTTAAATGATGTTGATACAAGGGGTCTTGGGACCTCACTTTGAGAACCACTGGTTTATAAGGACACAACATCTGTTTTTTCTCTCCCATCAACAACCCTCACATCCTTTAGCTGTCCTCATGATCTCTTTTTGAAACTCACCTAAAAAACCGTCTTCTTTTATGACTCCTAAATCTCGTACCTCTCTTTCCCTTTTCTGGCCATGTGCACATACCAAAGAACCCTTCTGGCAATGGCAGCAGACTCCCTGAAGGAGTGTGGAGAGGAAAAACCTAATCAGGCAGATGAGGAGAGGACTGGGAACACTCACGTGTTAATTTTCAACTTCTCACCAGGCAAGGGGACATTAATCTTCTATCAGGGACTGGGCATACCAGCAGCATGCAGCAATGGGTAGCTTTGCTCTCTGAATCTGCCCTGTGGCTGCCTAAGGATGGGTGCCATAGAGGGTCCTTGTGGCCTCATTTCCAGAAGGGAAGTTTTGGCAAGAGTAGAGAAAAGCCATCGGAATGTTTGTTTTTAAAAGCTCCCTCAGTGGGGCCTGGCTCCCTGCAGAGCCCTTTCAGTCCCTCCCCTGTTTCTCATTCCCCAACTTCCAGGGCCTCTCCTCTACCTCCTCAGCTGGATGGCTACAGAGGGCTGTGTTCTTGGGCAGGAGTCAGAGCACACTTACAGGGCTTATCCCAGAGGGGACCAGGGGCCCTGGGGAAGCAGGAGTAAGATAATTCTTTTGTTGGAAGATAGTAAGGCTTTTCTTTTTCTCCCCATTTTCCCAGTGGGAAAGGAAGGAAGGAGAGGTGGAAGGGAGGAAGGGAGGGAGGGAGGGAGGAAGGAGAGAAGGAAGGAAGAGAAGGGAAGGACAGAAGGAAAGAAAAAAGGAAGGAAAGAAGGTAGAAAGTCAGGAAAGGAAAGGAAGAATCTGGTTAGAGCTTACTTAGGCAGTATGAGCTGAACAAACCCTATTCAAAGAGCCATCTTTCCTCTCTGAGTGACACTAATCTCTTAGGTAGATGCAGTTCTTGTCCGGATTCAAAAGTACTTTTCTAGAAGGAGGAGAAACTCAGTCTAGTGATCAAACATGTGGTGTCCTAGAGCAATGCATTCTAAATTTTGAAGGTATAGGGATCTTGGTAAAATGCAGATTCTAATTCAGTAGCTCCAGGTGGGGCCTGAGTGAGACTTGGCATTTCTACCATCTCCCAGGTGATGCTCTGCTGCTGGTCTGTGGACCACACTTTGTGTAGCAAGTGTGTAGAGTACTTAGAACTAGAAGCAATCTTAGAGATAAGTTTGAATCCTATCTTTTCACAAATTAGGTAACTAGAACCCCGACCAATTGTGTGACTTCCTCAAGGCCACAGATGTGTGCCATGGCAGAACCAAGTCTAGAACTGGGTCCTCACAGTTCGGTACTTTTTCTACTTCCCCAGGAAGCAAGGAAGGAATCGAAAACAGGTACCAGAAACACTAGAATATGAACATTTAAAAAAGAACCTCTGGGGGAGCCTGGGTGGCTCAGTTGGTGGAGCCTCTGACTTCAGCTCGGGTCTCAATCATGCGGTTCACAAGTTGGAGCCCGGCGTTGGGCTCTGTGCTGACAGCTCGGAGCCTGGAGCCTGCTTCGGATTCTGTGTCTCGCTCTCTCTCTGTCCCTCCCCTGCTGGTACTCTGTCTCCCTGTCTCAAAAATAAATAAGACATTACAAAATAATAAAAATAAAAGAATAAATAAAATAAAAGGTTCCTCTTGACCTGGGGAAGCCAGCAGCCAAGTCTACTCTGCCAGTGGTCACCAAATTGGGGTCCTGGAATTCACTAAGGACCTGGTTGCTACTGACCCATCGCCTAACAGCCACAAATGTGAGAAAAGCAAAAATTTTGGTGTTTCCCCAAGTCCTGGTTGGGCCTGGTAACTTATGGTGGTTGTCAAGTTAGAATCTTAAGTGGGTCCCATTAGGTACCTCCTGGAAAGGCAGAATTGCCTGGAATATGAGGTTGGGGTAGAGCGGCCAGAATCCTCATCAGGGCAAAGCCTCAGAAGAAAATCTGAACAGCTGATGGATATATTGGAAGCCCAAGGATGTTCGATTCCTGAGAGCCCTCGCACTTCCTGGGCCCTACTTCTTTCCTAAGAGGAGGAGTACTCTTCCTCACTGTTTTGAAGGTAGCACTTTGTCCAACACAGCTGGGAATCCTGGAACTGGAAGTAAAACTTTCCAGGAGGGAAAATATTTGTTCTGCTCTGTTGACCAGGCCAAACCACTGTGGTGAGCTGGGTTACTACAGGAAGCGCCCCTGAGTTGGATGTTTAAAGACGCACATTTCAGGCCTGGCTTTGCTAATTATCAGGCCTAGAAAGGGTTTCTAGGCAATGGGTACCATTCATTCCTTCACGTCCTTCACTCACTTACTCATTTATTCAGTCAATCAACAAACACTTACTGAACACCAACTCGTGTGCCAGAGTTCAAAGACACAAAACCCCCTCTATGCTCTCAAAGGATTCACAGTGTAATACGGGAAATGGATGAATCAACTACTAATTACAATATAGCTATGAGAGGGGCAGGAAACACAGTGTTTGGAACATAAAGGAGAGAGCGACATAAGATTTGCTGGTGGAAGAAGGCTTCCCAGAAGAGGTGTTAGTTGAACTGAGTCTTGAGGGAAAAGTGGGAAAGATTGGGGTCACAGAAAGAGCTGTCTAGGCAGAGAGAACAGCATGCACATGGCCAGGCCTTTTAACTGCTCAGATCACTCAGGGGATGGGAAGTTGTTACATTTGGTCAGACCACAGGGTTGGGATAGTGTAATGTCCGTGGGGCCAGGTCACAAAGGCCCAATTTCAATTAGACAAAGCTGTGAAGAGAGATTTTATGTGATTAGTTATAATAACAGTAACTGTAATCCTAATCATAATAACTGCATTCATTAAGCCTATTGCTAGTATTTAATCCTCACAGCTAATCTGTGAGATAGGTGCAGATATCATATCTGTGGTAGGAATGTGGAATTTGAGCCAGAGAGCACGAGTAACTACTGTTCTGATACAGCCATGCTCTCAACCCCACCAGATTCAGAACACCCTTTCATCACAAATATCTCTCACCCCCTTTGTTATTGTGAAATGAAGTTCAAACATCATATCCATTTAGATACATAATTTTTAAAGAAGATATTGTAATGCCTCTCTGTAATATAAATAAAAAAGAAAAGAAAGATAATTTATGATAGAGTAATAAGAATTGCAATGTAGAAAAATGTAGACCTGACTATTCTGGAAGCATTATGAAATAGTTGATGGTTGCACTTCAGATATAGAGTCACCTTGAATGCGACAGTTCAGACGCAGACTGATATCTCCGTGTTTAAAGAATGAAGTGAACGCTCTGACCCACAGTGCTCATGGGGAACGGATTTTCTGAACCTGCGTGGGTTGTCCTGGAGGGTTTCTCGTACCTCCATCTTACTGACAGCCTCTCAGTGGTGACATCTGGCGGATTCCCTGTCCCTTGGGTTTACTGCAATTTGGTAGTTGGATGTTGAATCTTGATTAAGCTCACAATCACTTCTTTGGCAAGGCTGCTTCATTGGTAGTGCTTTGATTGGGGCGTCTGATTTTCTCTGCAATGTGAGCAGTCATTGATCGTTGCTTGGATCCATTGATTCATATTGCAAAATGATGAAGGACTAATTCTGAGTTCCATCTTTTTTTTTTTTTTTTTAATTAGCTAGAATACCTCTATGCAGAGAAACTTCTCTTCATCCACTATCTGGTTATGTCAAGGCATAGTTCTTACCAAAAAATATAATTAATGCTAATTCTTTCCTCTTACTTTCCAGTTTTCTAAATAATATGTTGATTCTACAGCAACGTGTAAGGGTGATTAATAAATGTTTTTAAGCATCATGAATTTAAATACATTAGATGTGATTTGCAGGTTAGATGCTCAAATTATTCCAACTTTGGTGAATGGGAGCCTCTGCAAGTCGGTTCCCGAGTCCTTTTGACACAATCCTAGTAATCTTTGATAGCTTCCTCGCTTCCTGGTGTGACAAATTTTCCAGGCTTATTTTGTACATTTTCTGCCTGGACATGAAATCAGTCATTTCTCCAAGGAGCCCTGGTTTCTTTTAGTGAAAAATGGAGTTTAGAGATAATAATCTAGACCAAGCGGGACTCACTTCTGGATTATTGTTCCTAGGCCCTTTCAGTGGATAGAACTAGGAAATATGTATCATACTGATATGCATCATACAGATCGCTTTTATTCAGAGGGTTTTTCCTTACCACCATCTGTCTTACATCTGTATTTCTTTGCTCCTGTGTTGAAAGTCCTGGTTTTCCATGATACTCACAAGAGTATTCATTCGATTTATCCCGCACTACATTCACAACAGTCTTGGAATAACCCTAGCAACACTACCACCACCAGTTAAATTACTAAAGACAGTTGTTTTCACCAGGTCCTTTGTCCTTAGGATAAATCTTAGTAGGGACATGCAGCCAGGTAGTGGTGCTTTAAAGACACTTCAACGTGTCATATGATTATGCCAACAACTGGTTACATATTTAAATTCCTTTGCTTCATTTGATCTTGGAATTTTTAGGGAGTGCTTTTTAAAACAAGATATATTAAAAAGAAGCCCCTGTCACTTTCACCCGGTTCCTTCCCTCTTCCTGTAAGAAATCACGTAAAAACTTTTACAGTGGATCTTTCTGTTGCATCGATATTGAGATGGGTATAGACACATGGGATTGTGTGAAGTTTCTGGACATGACAGACTCTGTTTTGACAAAAGCTCCATTTTCCTTGCTAGAAAAGATGGCTAATGGATTCTTGAACTGTGCATAAAGACCCTTGGACCAGGCCAGAAGCAGCAATGGTTTTACAGGCAGTAGTTCATAAAGTCAATGGGACAAGCAGCCTCCTGACCATGAAACTGTTGGTACAGGTTTTCTGAAGACAAAATAGCTAACTAATGCATACCAGGAATGGTTTAATATCAGTAGTATAGTCCATCAGTATGTAACCAACCTGTTAGCACCAATTGACAATTTGTTTCTCTTTTATCCAAGTCATGTAATTGCCCACCTCCCTCTTTCTCATAAAAACTCCTCGTCTTCACCCTGCAGGCAGGAGACACTTTCCTGGTTATTGCTGGAATCTGTGCTCTCCCAGTTGCAACCTTTGTATCCCAAATAAATGTTTGATGCCTCTCATTGTTGGCTCTTTATTTTCAGGTTGACAGACAAATAATGTTTCATGTGTCTAACTTGTATCCATATCTCCCTTTTCTTAGATAAATTGTAGTATATTGTACACATTATTAACCATTTTGCCTTTTTTTTAACTTCATGATGTATCCTGAATCACACACACACACACACACACACACACACACACACACACAACTGGGGTCAAATCCTATCTATGTCACTGTGTGACCTTGGGCGTGCATCTTATGCTCTCTGTGCCTTAGTTTCCTCATCTGTAAAATCAGAGTAGTAACCCACCTTTCAGGGTTGCCGTGAAAGTTGTGTACAGGCACTAGACTACTGGGTGGCACATAGTAGGCACGCAATGTATAGTAGTTCTAATGGTTTATAGATATTATATTTAATACATTTTGTGCATCTCCCATTTGGCAAGACCCTTGTCATTCTTCATCAATATCCCACAGTGAAGCTTAAGAGTGGTGGGTGGGCAATTTGAGAGTCATTGAATAAGGATTTACAGAATTAGAATGTTAGTACTGGCAAGAGCCCGGAGAAACGTTAGCAACCATCCTGCTTATTTAACAGGGAGAGAAATAGAGACCAAGAGAGACTAAGTGATTTGCCTAAGACCACCAACAAAGATGGGAAAAGTGCTGGTGATGCCCAGTTTAATTCTTTTTCAAGGTAACTTTTCTCTAAAGCAAAGTTCATCTTCCGCAGTTGGTAGGAGTTTCTCTGTACATTTCTGCCTTCTCTCTGTAAATGGAGAAACAGGGTGAGGCACGGGTCAGGGAAACTATGCCTTGAAGAAGAGTTTCTTCCCTCCCTTGGTATGCAAACATAGTAACAATGACTGGGGCTGATCTCTATCACTGAGCAAGTGCTCATGAATATATCCAGTTGGGAACTGTGGGTTGAGTTCAAGGAACAGTCCCTTGTCCTCAGGGGGCTTTAAAACAATTAAAACAACTTCAAGCTCATTGAAAAACCAAACATGGCTGTAAAAATGTGTGTCAGTGTTTAAAGTAATAATGCATTGTAATAGTATTATTTTCATTACAACCTTTGGAGACTGTTACTATTATGACTTCTGTTTTGTATACAAGGAAACTTAGGTTTAAGTAGGTTTTGTGACTTTCCCAAAGTTATGCAGCTAAGGAGCAGAAAAACTGGGTCTGTATTAAGGTCTGTGACTCCAACTCCCATGCTCTTAATAAGACGCCAGCTTTGGGGCTCTGGGTGGCTCAGTCGGTTAAGCGTCCGACTTTTGCTCGGGTCATGAACTCACATTTCGTGAGTTCGAGCCCCATATCAGGCTCTGTGTTGACAGATCAGAGCCTGGAGCCTGCTTCGGATTCTGTGTCTCCCTCTCTCTCTGCCCCTTCCCTGCTCACGCTCTGTCTCTCCCTCCTTCAAAAATAAATAAAACATTAAAAAAATAAGATGCCAGCTTTGAGTCAAGTAAACTAGAGCAGGGTTCTCAAACTTGAATGTGCCATTAGTCAGTGGAGGATCTTGTTAAAATGCAGATTTGGAGTCAGGAGTTCTGAGATGGAGCCCGAGAATCTGCATTTCTAACAAACCTCCAGGTGATGCTGAAGCTGCTGGTCCACAGACCACACTTGGCATAGCTCCACTCATGAGCTCCGTGGGCACGGGGAAAGTAATTTCTTTCAGTGCCAGGTTCTTTATCTATAAAGAGGGAGAAGGTAGTGCCCACATCATAGGGCTGCTGTTGTATAAAACAAATAATATATGTAAAGCTGTTGGCCACAGCACCTATGTGTCTGCAGTTACAAAAGTTACTCTGATAGCTTCTACTATAATGAAATCTCCACTGATTCCTTAAGAGGTGGGATGCTGGGCAGGAGCATTTTCACCTAAGATCTGCAGGTGACTCTCACCAATGCAAAAGTTCATCACCCTGCACTCTGTCTCTGTCAAGGACAGGAAAGTCCCCAAGCCAACTTGAGTTTTCCAAATCCCACAGACGTTTGGCTTAAATATGTTCAATTCAGGAAGCCATGTGGTGATGCGTCCTATGAAACTGTCGCTCCCCAAACAGCACAGACAATGAGTTTTATGAGGCAGCTTTCCTTGCTTTCTCAGCAAATGTCCATCGGAGGGCTCCTGTTTCTCCGCAAGGTGTCAGGACGGGACTCAAATCATCGAATCGTGAGTGTGACAATAACTCTACTTTCAGGGCATGCATGCCAGGAGATAAATGGGGAGAGGGTGGCTGGGTTGGAATGCTGAGTCATAGGCTCAGAGCCCTTGACGATGACCGAGGTTCCTGTGGGAAAGAAAACCATTTGTACAGCACACCATTTCCCTTTCTATGTCATGCCTCTGGCTGTAACCTGACCTGGATTTAGAATCTGAAGTTTTCATTTATTGAGTTTGGGAAATCCAATTCAACAAATCTTTATTGAGCATCCATCAGGCCGGGCACAACGCTAGGTGCAGAGACACATGACTAGCAAGACATTTAACATTCCTGGGAGGGGTGGTAGCAGGTGATAAGTATATAAACTAATGAATAAATAAGACCATTTTAGATCCAAGAAAGGCTAGGAAAGAAATAAGCAGAGAAATATAATAGGAAGGGACAGAATGAGACGGTATTTGAAGAGGGGTCGAGAAAGGCCTCTTTGAGGAGCTGATAATTAAGGTAAGCCTCAAAGCATGAGCATGAATTGGCCTTTCAAAGAGGAGAGGAAGAGCATCCCAGGATGAAAGAACAGCATGTATGAAAATTTTGAAGAGATAAAGAGCTTGGCTTGTTGGAATGGCTGGAAGAAATCCAATATGGCTGGGAAATATGTGTGTGTGTGTGTGTGTGTGTGTGTGTGTGTGTGTGTGTGTTGGGGAGGTGACCCCAAATGAGGCTCAAGAGATGACTAGCAGTAATGAATAACACTTCTTGAGGACTTAACAGTACGCCAGGCACTGTTCTAAGGGCTTTGCCTGTAATGTTCCTTTACGGTGAGAGACCCCTGGTCTAGCTTACTAAAACACCCCCACCCTACCTTCAACTTTGTAAACGCCTCACTCGCAGAGCCTGTACTCCCACTAGTTAACAAACAGGATTTCTGCGGTTAGACATCTGGACCCCGGGGGAGCTGTACAGGCTGCTACATAGATAACCGCTTTCCTCTCGCTTCTGTAATCTTGCTTACGCGCCCAACCATAGTAATCTTGCTTACGCGCCCAACCCTAACCGGAAGGTCCCTAGCCGCTTCGCAGCCCGGGCTCCAAGTTGCATCAGCCAAAAGAAACTTCATTTCCCAAGCTTCCCCGGGACGAAACTACCCACAACCCTAACCATCACCGAGCAGAGAGCCTACCACCAGCCTGTATGCAAATAAGACTCAAAATAGCATAAAAGACCTGTGACCCCGTTTATCGGGGCTCTCCCGCTTTCCAACACTGGGGAGCCCTGGTGCACCAGTAAAGACTCTCTGCCGACGTCGGAGTGCCGTGTGGTTCTTTGCGCCAACTCTCATTCCATAGGGCCTAGGAGCTTGGCTCCTAACAACGGCTCACAGCTCTTGTCGTAACCACTTCACAGATGCTGAAACTGAGGGACAGAGTGATTAACCAGGGTCAAAGTCAAGCAGGACTTAATCTACTAACAGTTTGCGGTGTCTGTACCCCGCAAAATGTGAGATCAGAAAACTTCCTTTGGGGACCCTTGCCCTTATGCCCTGCTTTCTCTGGACCCCTCTCCTCAGCCCCCTCCTCCTATTCCCACCCCTACTGGTTACACAGAATACTAGAAAGAAGACATTGAAAGGATGAGAACTGTAGAGGTGGGGAGTCTTCTAATTGTGGGACTACCACGTGGCCAGCTAAGTGTTGCTACTAGTTTTTCACTTCACGTATAATGATATTTAATAAACATTCATTAAGTGCAGTGTGGTGCAGTGGTTAGGGTAAGGCTATGGAACAGATTCAAGTGTCAGCTCCACCATTCATCATATATCCTGGAGCCTAAGAAGCCATCAGGTATAAGATATATCACTGGGTCAGGGGAGTAATGCTATGCTAAAAGTGTTCATTGGTTGTGAGATCATCTTGATTCCAGAGTTGTTCAAATGTGAAGGGGAATAAACATGGTGTTTTAGAATCAAGAAAGTGGTGTGACAGTGGGGTGATTTCTCCAAACCTTAGGTGTCTAATCTGTGAAATGGGTGCAATGACACCTATTTTGCTGGGTCATTGCGAGCAGTTCTAGATTTGTGAGCTCAGGCAGACTGAGTGTGTGCTTAAGGTACCAGCAAGGAAGGAAAGGAAATGTGAAAAGTTCAGCTTTGATGAACAAGTTCCAAATTTTGCAATGATACATCTAGAAAGAAGCTATTTTAATTTTGAGATGCATGCAGTCTTCTTTATTTGATTTACCACATGTAGTTGTTTTTATGTTGAATATGGTTGGAAGGCAGTCAGTCCACTGTAATCTCTTCTGTGTCCAAGTCTTCTGGAAGTCTTATCTGAGCCTTGCTGGGGAGAGTGAATGAAATGTTGCCTGGTGAGTGATGAGACATGCCTGGCACATAGCAAGGCTTTACAAATGTTGTTTTCATCATTATTTCTCCATTATGGGCCTTAGGTTCTCCACTGGGGAAACAGAGAGCCATGACTAGGGTGGCCATATAATTGTCACTCAAACGGATAATTTTAAGAGTACAAGAAAGTGTTATTATTTTTTTAATGTTAATTTATGTGTCTTGAGAGAGAGAGAGAGGAAGCAGGGGAGGGGCGGGCGGTGTGTGGAGAGAGAATTCCAAATGGGTTGTGCAGTGTCAGCACAGAGCCCATCATGGGGCTCGATCCCATGAACCGCGCGATCATGACCTGAGCTGAAATCAAGAGTCAGAGGCTTAACCAACTGAACCACCCAGGTGCCCCCAAAGTGCTATTATTAATTAAACAGTAAGGATGGGCATAAAATGTGACTGTCTCTGGCAAGCTAGGACATGTGGTTTCTGTAACCACAAAGTCCAGATCCTATTGTCTGGGAATTTACTGGCTAATGGGAGCTATTAACAAACTCCATTGTCTCCACATTTCAAGGGATTCAAAGCCCCTCCAAGGCATGGACAATAATCTACCTATTTAACATTTCTTTTTCGTTAAAGTCAAAGTTTCACATAACAAAAGATTTTGGTTTGAACATGTGATTTCATTGTAACAGAATTTTTCTTTGCAAATGCTTCTGCAAGACATGGGTATACTGATTCTCCGTGATGTAACAGTGAAATTCCTCTCCCATCTAGGGAGCAGACTCATTCTAAATTACAATGTTACAAGGAGAAGAAAGCCAAGTAATTTCAGACTCCACTAACCTGGGATTTGTATTAACTTGGGCAGAGGCTGGGACTGATATTCCCCTTTGCTTTAGCTATTGGTAAATGAATTTGTAAAAATGCATTTTTTCCATGTGCATGAAGAGAGGCTGGATACAGGGTTTAGAGGCACTTAAAACTACATGATAATAATAGCTGATGGATTTTGAGTGCTTACTGTGTCTCAGGTACTGGGATAAACATTTCATGTGTATTAAGTAATTTATCTAACTCTTCCCTAAACCCTATGAAGTTGGCATAAACGGTGGAAAACAAGGTTTAGAGAGGTTTGCTTCATTTTCCACAGTTGGTAAGAAAATGAAGCCAAGAAGCAAACTACCAGTCTTCTCTACCTCTCCAGAAAACTGAAATATTTTACTTCAGGTCAGTTGACGTAACAGGGGATGAAGAAGAAATAAAACAATGTAGCCCAAACCTTACCTTCACGTAGAAGCCCACAGTACTTTGTACATAGAGCTTATATTCTAATTACAAATTTTCATTTTTGTCTTCCCTCTAGACTTAGAGCAACTCGTATGTAGATCTGTCATATTTGGTGCCTAGCATGTCATCTAGTGCTCATGACTTTTTTTATTAATTGATTTAACAAATACTTATTGTAGTTGATATTTTATAATATACATATTTTATAATATCTATTCTGTATCTAATAATATATTTTATAATATATTTTTATATATTATGTATGTTATATATAATATATAAATTTTATGATATATATTTAATATATTTCAGAATATATATTTAATATATTTTATATGTATTTTATAATACATATTTTTATGAGATATATTTATATATTATATATTTTAGAGTATATATTTAATATATTTTATAAAATATTTATAGATTTTATAATATATATTATAATATGTTTTAATATATTTAATATATATTGCATGTGTTATATATTATATAATATATAAAACTGAATAAGTATTTATTGTAGGCACTCTCTCAGTGCCAAGATGAACAATACTCACTTGACTCTTGTCCTCATTGAGCTCATTATCCCACACTCCTGATGCATCATTGTTCAATGAACAGTTGAGGAAGGATAGATCGAGCCACCAAGCTGGAAGAGACTTAAATGTCCTCCAATTTCTCCCCAGGGTCAGGTAGTACAGAACCCTTAAGTTGAGGATAAGAAAGAAAGGTGGGCTGTTGACTAAGTAAGTAAAATCAACATAAATTTTTTTCAAATCCCAAGGTGTTCACAAATTGTTTGAGGCTCTTGTGAACCATGCTGATTCCAGGCGCTGCTCCCAGAAGATATTCTTTAGCGGGTCTGAGGTACTTGCCGATAGTTGATTCACTTACTGAACAGATAGTTCTTAAGATCCTCCTGTGTGCCAGCCACTGTTTTGGACCTTGGGGTTCAGCAGTTAATAAACTAGATGTGTCTTTACCCTGAAGAACCTTATTACCTATCGCAGTGGAGCAGATAATGATGAATAAATAAGATCATTTCAACCTGGGGAGAACGTTACGAAGTGGGTGATGGATTGAAGAATGGCTGGGAGAAAGGGGTGGGGGATTACTGTATGCTTGAGACTCTCTGAAGAACTGGCATTTGAGTTGATCTCTTGAACCATGAGAGTGAAATGGCCACACAGAGCTAGGGGAGAGGAGGTTCTGATGGATTGCTGTGTTCAAGGAACAGAAAGGAGACCTGTATTGGACTAAAGTGAGCTACGTGATGATGTCAGAGAGATAGGCAGGGACCACAGTGATGAGTTTGGACTTTACCCTAAGAAAAACGTGAAGCCTTAGAAAGCAGTGAAGCAGCAGAAAGCCATAATCCTACGCTTTGAGAAACACTGACCGTGGGGCCTTGCCTCAGCCAAGGAAACAGGCTTCCGGGAATCTCACCTTACTGCCTTTCCACCCTGTCCCCACCATTTGCTCTCCTCAGAGCAATGTGCAGTCGTGGCTAACTTTCTCTGTCCCTGTTATTAACTGAGGGCTAAGTGAACATGCTTGGGTGAGGATCCGTGACAAACGGCTGACATGACCACCTCATAAAATGATCGTGGCTGACTAAATAAGGGGCATATGCTCCTTCGGAGTCCCAGTGTCCTGAGGAGAGAAAGAACAGCTATTTTCTCTGCTCTCATTAAGGACTTAAGCCTTCTTCATATTGAAGAGCTTCCATAAACAAAACCAGAGATTACTGGATGTTCCCACAAAAATTGTTTGTGTAACTGAAAGGCGTCTGTATAAAGGGGAGCTCTGGGTGTTGGCGAATGGCACGACAAATGTTCTATCCCAAGGCCTGGGGGCCAGAGGGCCAGGGCAGATTCCCAAGCTACATGGGATTTTCTTTCTGGATTAAATTCACTCTTGAAGATGAGTCCTGAATTTGAGAAAGTGATCATAATACTGCCTTTTTCCCAGCCTCTGCCTCAGACTTCTGATCCAGTGCTGAGTTTATCCAGCACGATGTGTCTTCTCTCTAGGTAGCTCTGGGTCTCAACTGAGTTAGGGATGCATACTCAGTTTATTTCCCCCAGGTGGCAGCACACCATTCTTCTTGGGTTGTTCTTGTCTGAGGAGCTTCTGTTTTATATCCCCCAAATGTAAGATTATTGAGAACTTCTGGAATCTTCTAGAGAATTCAGGTGACACTACCTGTTTCTTCTAACAAGTTTTCTGCCCCCTCGACCTCCATATTTATAGGATGTGATTCTTCCCTTCCTGGTCAAGACTGATTGGATGAGATACAGACACCTGACTCAATGTGGGCCAAACAGAATCTCTGTCCTGAAAGCCTGAAGTGGGTATTCATAGATGCTAGCCATTCCCAGCTGTTGCTAGAATCAAAGTAATACGAACTCTAGGTCTTTGCTGTCCAGTTTGGTAGCCACTACACATGGGTCATATGAAATATGGTCCATTCAAATTGAGATTGTCTGTGAGTGTAAACTATACATTAGATTTTAAAGACTTAGCATGAAGTAAAAAATTCAAAACATCTCATTAAATTTTTTATATTGATTACGTTAACTTATATCTTGATTAAAGGTATATTTTTTAAACTAATCTTTCCTTTTTAAAATGTCTCTATCAATGGGGTGCCTGGGTGGCTCAGTCAGTTGAGTGTCCGATTTGGGCTCAGGTCATGATCTCCCAGTCTGTGAGGTCGAGCCCTGCATCGGGCTCTGTGCTGACAGCTCAGAGCCTGGAGCCTGCTTCTGATTCTGTGTCTCCCTCTCTCTCTCTGCCCCTCCCCCACTCATGCTCTGTCTCTCTCTCTCTATAAAAAATAAGTAAACATTTAAAAAAATTTTTTTAATGTTTCTATTAAAATTTTTTAAATTATATTTGTGACTTGCATTGTATTTCTATTGGAAAAAGCTTCTCTTAATCTATCCCATGTGCCTGGAGAAAGAGAGAAAACTGATCCACAGAGAAAGAAGAAGAAAAGAATGGACAGAGAAATGCAAATACAAATGAACATGTGGCTCCAGAAGGAGAGAGAGAGAGAGAAAGAGAAGAGGGAGACTAAGGAGAAGGAGTGGGAGTGGGGGTGGAGATGGGGCTAGAAAGAGTTAGAGAGAGGGAACGAGACAGAGACAAGGAAAGCAACAGGCAAAGTCTGCCTGGGTTCCTAATGACAATCCAGTTCTTGGTTTTAGTCCACCGACAGGCCGGTCAGCATTTCTGGTCATTGGTTCTAAGAGACACTTCTGTATTCTTATAATAAAATTTCCTTTTTCAGCTTAAGTGTATTTGAACTTACTTGCAATGAAAAGAGACACTTCTGAGATGTAACTGTGTAGATTGCTAGAATCCAGGGATCAGTTTAAGAATATAGATATCATGACACAGCATAAGATGGAAATGTCTGGCATATTTACCACCACTTTCTTACCCAGGGCATGTCAGACATTATTAATCAATCACAGCCTAGGCATGGCCTTTGAATCCTTTTCAATGTTAAATCACTGGTCAACCATCACCAATAGATTAGAAATGGCACATGAGGAAAATCCTATTTGCTATTCTTGAGAAAAGCAATGAAGTAGAAGTCCAAGGAGACACAGATTTTTGGTCCAGTTGAAACATAAACTTAGATTTTTTTTTTACAAGTCCTTTTCTTTTTCTGAGCCTCAGTTGCCTCTCTTGTGAAATGGCAATAATGATAGCATGTAGCCACAGGGTACATGTGAGAAATGGATATAGTCGTAGACATGAAAGGCCCTCGAAGCATGAACACAGATGTGAACTGCTCTTCTGACCAAGACCCTCAGCATTCAGGGCCAATCGGGGTCTCTCTTCCTCTGCCCTCAGCTTCATGACAACTTTGTAGTAGAGGGCACTACCATAAGAACCTGGGTTTTGGAAGCAATTCTCAATAACCATCGTAAATGAAATGGAGTTGTTTTTAGAAGGCTGCAGGACCCATCAATTTCATGTCTTATTTTATTTTATTTTTATTTTATTTTCTGCACAGAGGAAGTTGGCACTAAGAGGCAGTACCGACAGAGGAGATTTTGGAAAATGACTCATCTGGAATTTGCTGGAGGAGCCTGAAGTTGGTGGAACTTCAGCCTTGGGGAGAAAAAGAGGAGGGGTGTGTGTGTGTGTGTGTGTGTGTGTGTGTGTGTGTGATTTATGTCCGTAAGTGCTGTTCTGTCCCTGAAGCATCTAGAAAGCATTTCTCAGGGAGCAAGGGCATAGTATGACTGGGTCTGGTTCTAATGCAAGTGGCATTTCTTTTTGGGCCATTAAAGTGTTTGTTGAGGGACAGAACATGGATACAGGCAAATGAAATCTTCTCTTAAGTATGTCAAGAACGTAGGAGAGTTTTCCTTTCAAATGATCTTTCCCCCTTGCCTAATAAGTGTAATCAGACTTGTAAAATCAGACGGCCTAATTTGAGGTTCTGAAAATATGGTCACCGTACCCCTAAGGAACTGCTTTACTTCTTCAAGCCCAAAGGAGATTGTCACCATGGCCACTCCTGAATTATTCACATGACCAAGGGGATTGTATCTCTCAGACAGTGTCCACCTTCCCACGTCCTGGTTTCAAGGGTCCCTCATCCTAAGAGAAGTCAGGAAACAACACAAAATTATTCAATTTTGGTAATAGCTCACAGTTATATTGCACCTAGTAATTTGCCTCACTCTTCCTAAGCATTTTACATATATTCACTTAATTTAATCCTGACAGCAAACCAAAGAGACGGGGGCAGTTACTATCCAAGTTTTATAGATGAGGAACCTGGAGCCAAGAGAGATTAGATGATATGCCTGAGATCCCACAGCTAGTAAGTGGAAGGAGTCATACTCTTAATGGCTCTGTGAGGACCTAGGCCACTGGGCAGGGAGAAGTGAATTCCAGAGCTATTATGAAGGAAGGATCAGTTATACTCATCTCCAGAAATAGCAATGCAGAATGTCACAACAGAAAAGGAAGTCAGTGACCAGCAATCCTCACAGCTTATTTTAGAAACGAGGAAACTGAGGTCCAGAAAGGTTAAGTGATTTGTTCAAGATCATGAGAGTTAGTGGCAGAGGCAGGGATGTGACTCAAGTTTCCTGCCTCCTGTTCTGTTGTCGATCCACGATTCCCTTGCTGCTGTGTAGGCCTGACGGTAAGTCCTGTTCAGCTGCTGCCCAGGGCCTTTCGGTTTAGGTCTCTTTGTTTTTTGTTTTGTTTCTTTGTAATGTTTATTTATTTTTGAGAGACAGAGGGAGACAGAGCATGAGTGGGGGAGGGACAGAGAGAGAGAGAGGGAGACACAGAATCTGAAGAAGGCTCCAGGCTCTGAGCTGTCAGCACAGAACTGGACGCGGGTCTCGAACTCACAAGCTGTGAGATCATGACCTGAGGGGAAGTCAGAGGCTTAACTGACTGAGCCACCCAGGCGCCCCTCGGTTTAGGTCTCTTTGTATGCTTCCTGCTCCTCCACTTTGGCTGGTCTTTTCCGCAGAGTGGGAATTGAGGTCCCAGGCTTGGAGTTCAAAATGTCATTTTTGACTCCTCTCTTTTGTCTGTCATTGTCATCAATACATCTTTTGCTTTCCCATCGGATTGTTTTTCTCACAACTCTGCTAGACAATTCATCTTGCTTCTGCTCCAGAGCCTCCACAGTCCTGCATTGCCTCGAACACCTACAGGAGGCAGAGGACCATGGCCTTGGGCCACAGTGATTGGTCCAGGGTTGTGCATGTGACTTCAGCCGAGCCAATGACATTGAATCTTGGAACTTAGCAAAAGGTTATTCTCTTTCCCAAGGAGTTGCTAAGCTAATAGGATAATAAGCCTTGTGGACAATTGGAGAACCTGTCTGAGAACAAAGCACCACAGTAACAAGCAGAACCAACAGAGGGAGAAAAGGGACTCTCAGTGCCACAGAACCGTCCACGGACTTCTCAGTTACATCAGCCAATACTTTCATTTTTCGTTAAGGCCAGTTGGAATTGGATTTCTGGGAACTTAGAACCAAACCAGTCTGCTAATACTCCTTGTCTCAAAACAAGGGATGAGGTTGGTACTTTCTCAACTTTGTTCCCAGACTATCCATTAATTCGGTAAATATTGAGTAGCTGCAGTAAGTATAGGTAACAAAGACCAATAAAGATAAGTAGGACACATTCCTTGCCTTCAAGCGCCTACTAGGCCAGCAGGGGAGCCAAGATTCATACATAATTGCCCATCCTATAAAGCAGAACATCATAGGTGGCCTGAAGGAGGTGTAAACTACACTGTGGAGGTGTAAAGGAAGAAGAGCCCACACTTCACTGCAGAGTAGAGAAAACATACCTTACAATATATAGGATTTGAGTTAGAATTTGAAGCCTGGGGAGAAATGAGAATTCCAGACAATTAGACCAGCATACTCTAAAATGAAAATGGAAACTTTCTGGGCAGAAAAAGAAAATAAATGGATAGTCTGGGTTATTCAGAACATGTATTTCAAGGCAATTCAACTCAATTCACTGTGGCAAATCAGATACAATGTGGCTATATTAATGTTATATAAACGTTGTCCCACTTAGGGCAGATTAGAACTGTATCTGGGGAACAGTTGTATGTTCAACAGGTTAAACAGTTTCTGAATGAATGAATGAAGGTTTACCCCTTTTCCCCACTACGCAGAAACTCCACAAAGGCAGGAAACATGCTCCTCTCCCATCTCCTAGCACAGTGTCTGGCAGAGTGGAAACTGAATAAATATTTGTTGAATAAATTGGTGAATCTTATGGAGACTTTCAGTATCAGGGCAACAACGTCTTTGTACCTAATTCAACAGACCATGGAGGGTCCTCAGAGATATTTCAGGAAAGCCCCTTGTCCAGGAAAACCTACTGTGTGCTGGTCACACTGCAGATGCGCGGCAAGATCAGGGTGGTGCTTTTAGAAAAAGAGATTGTGTAGCATTGGAGAGGAAAGAAGAGACATTGGAGTAGAGAGACAGCATCACTACTAACTCATACTGAAAGTTATTGGAACTTGATCATGAAGAGAGCCTTCTGAAAATAAAAAACAGAGGAAGCGGTGGAAGTAAAATGGCAGAATTTGGTACCAGTCACAGAAAAGAAGTCAGGAAAAGCATCTGAGGGACGATGTGGCAAATTATATTTTCCAAAGATGGCCACAACATTAACTTCCTTCCCACCGCATAAGAATATAAAGTCTAATTCCCTTAAACTTGAATCTGAGCGGGCTCATCATTTCCTTGCAAATGATGGTGGATGTGGCACATGTGACTTCTCATAAGTCATAAAAAGTGACTCAAGTGCTATCTTGCTGTCTAGAATAATTTCACCTTTGACAGCCCAAACTTGCCCTCATGGAAAAACCACAAAGAGAGACCCTAAGAGCAAACCCAGAAAAAGGGAGAAAATGCTTGAACAGACCCATGGGGGCAGCCCCTCATTGTTCCAGCACCACTCAGAGATCCCAGAGAAGAGCCACCCAGCTGAGCTCTTCCTGAATTCTTGACCCACAGAAACCATGAGAAATAATTGATGCATTTGGTTCCAATTATGCTGAGGTTAGGTATACAAATGGATCCTACAGACATGATAACCAGCTGCCTGCTGGGAACATGGATCTGGCCAGACTAGGGAACTAGATTAACGGGTCATTTGAAGAGATATGAAGCTATGGGAATAGATGGAGTTGTCAAAGGAGAGAATGTGGCCATAACAGAGGAGGGCCAGGGGCTACATTTGGTTGGGTGAGGAAGAGGAGTTAGGGTGAACATAGGGATGTTATTATATACTTACATGATTATTAGTTGGTTCATCTGCTTTGTTGTCTGGCTCCCTTGATTAGACTATTAGATCCATAAGAGCAAGGGTCAAGTCTGCTTTTACTGCATTGGTGAGTGCATTAGTCCGGCTTGCTGCAGTAACTACCTCCTAATCTCTGTGGCTTTCATCAATGGACACTTTTTTTCACTCCTGTAACAGGCATGTTGCACTGTAGGTCAGCAGTGACTCTGTTCAAGGCAGCCATCTGCTCCATGTGTCTTCCCACTCCAGGATTTGGTGGAGAGAACCCACCTCCAGCTGGGACATGCTGTTTTCAGGGAGGAAAGGAGAAGCAAGAGGTCTGTGGGAACAGGTGATGCCTCTAAAACTTCTGCGTGGATGTGGGGTATACCATGCCTGCCCTCCTTCCATTGGCCAGAGCTTGACCCATAGCCAAGCCCAAAGTAACCTCCAGAAAGCACAGCAAGTTGCAGGGTGCTAGGTGAGCATGTAATTCTCTTATAGAGATGTGGTAGGAGTGTGTGATTGGCGGCAATAATTTACCCCATCCCACCAGAATAATCTTCGTGCCTAGTACAATCCTTGGCACTTAAGAGGTGCTAAAAAATTTGCTGAATGAATGAATGAACGTGGTCAGAGAGATAGGAGAAGATCAAAAGACACGCAGTATTTAGAAACTCAAGGAAAATTTGACCTCCAAAAGGAATCTGGGAGCAGAAAACAGGAGACTTTATGAATGCACTGAGGTCATATGACTAGACTGCACAGTATTTTCTACCTTCTTTCCATGGGAAATCTCACAGACACACTCGTTTCAGGTGTGGATCCTACAAGATAATTCATTTGTCCAAAGTTCCAAGACACTTCTACCCTGCATCCTCCCTGAACCCCACCCCTTCTTGCTTACTAGTTTCATTTAGACCCCTTAGAAATGGGAGCTATGAATGTGAGATTAGGACACAAATGCTCATTGCCCAGCACCTAACAAATCGAAGAACTGTGTGATAGGAAGGAAGCCATTATCCTCATCTTCCGCTTGGAACAAGGTCAAGTCACACTCTCCAAGGGCACAAAGAGGTCACTGCAAAACTGGAGGCGGTTCAGACTGGGGGAGAGCAGGCGGTGGGGGTCAGCCCTGTAAACAACAAAACGAATAAGAATGCTGCTGTGTTTTAATTTAGAAATATCCATGCAAGCCACGCTTGTTAGCTTTTTTTATTTTTAATTCAAACTAATGAAAAATTGAAAGGAAATGAGATGTTCCATGAGATTTAGCCAGACACTGAATAGGTCTTGTGGAATCTGACTGCAAAATTAGTTATGGAGAGCTTTTGGCAAAAACCACTCCTGAGATTAAAACACTGCCTGCCTGTTCCTAAAAGGTGGTGGTCCACACTGTGAGGCCCCTGGGGAACCGTTGCAAGGGCCACTGTTCTTGCCCCATTCCCATTACCTAGGAGATGAAATTTTTAAAACAAGTTGAACTGTAGTATGAGCTGTGCTCAGTTGAAGTTTCATGGCCAAACCAGCAAGAATTAAACAGTGAAGATAGAAGAAAACTTTTTAATTGTATTTATTTATTATGAGAGAGAAGAGAATGAGAGAGAAAGAGCAAGTGGGGAAGGGGCAGAGAGAGAGAGGGAGAGAATCCCTTGCAGGTTCTTTGTGCTATCAGCATGAGGTCCAACATGGGGCCCAACATGGGGCTTGATCTCTTGGAACTGTGAGTTTATGACCTGAGCCCAAATCAGGAGTCTGATACTTAACCAACTGAGCCACCTGACACTTAACCACTGAGCCTGCTTCAGTGAAGACAGAAAAATTTTAAATTAGATTCTGATGTTATTTGTGTATATAGGTGGTAGATGTGTATGCATGGGTGTTGAGATATATGGAAATGGTGCACAATTTGTGAATTAGAAACCATGAGAAAAGCAATCATTGGTTGTAATGCCTTTCTTGCAGGGGGCTGAGTGTTTCACATGAATTTGTTTATCTTCAAAAGCTGAAACTATTTTGTGTCACGAACTCTCATCCTCTGAATGTCTAGACTTAGCCTTACCGTGGTCCCTTTGCACAAGCAGAGGGAAGACATTTGAGCTTTCCTCATAGTCTCTTATTTCTAGCTGATGGGTAGTTTAGTAGAATTCCATGTTAAGGCAGCAAGAGCTTGTCTGGTGAAGCCAGTTACTTTTGTTTTGTTATTTAGATTTCATACATT
The DNA here is from genome assembly GCF_018350175.1 of Felis catus. Taxonomy (NCBI): domain Eukaryota; kingdom Metazoa; phylum Chordata; class Mammalia; order Carnivora; family Felidae; genus Felis; species Felis catus. Next base: position 188,302,323 of record NC_058368.1, on the reverse strand, counting down.
ATTCTGGCTTGCCAGCCATCTTGAAAATGGGTAGAAGAACGAACACCGATTATTCCTCATTGCTAGCAGGCCTTAGAGCGGTAGTGCACAATGCTGTAGCCACACTGAGCTTCTCTCAGTTCCTGAGCATCTAAGCTATTTCCTGACTCAGGGCCTTTGTGGGACTGTTCCCTCCCTGAGAAGGCCCCGGTGTGTTTTTTCTGCCTTCTTTTCTTGGCTAACTTCTCAGGTTTCAATTTAAATATCGCTTCTACAGAAAAGACTTCCCTGACTCTGTATACTCTTCCCCCCCCCCCCCCCCCCCCCACCCCGGCTGTCTACACCGCGTTCCTCCTCGATTGTGCTCCCTTAGAGCACCCTGCTCTTCCGTCAGTTGTGACTCTATGTGCCTATTTGGTTGTGTATTGCTGTCTCCCACCACACTGTAAAGGCAGGGACGGTTTCTGTCTGGTCCCCACTGCTTCCCCAGCATTTAGCAGAGTGCCAGGTATATAGATGCTCATAGTTGTTGAATGAATAAAAATTCTGCGAACAGGAGGTTAGTAATATCTAGGAAAGCTTCATTTTAGAGATGGAAATACGTTAGAGGTCACATGAACCTAATCCTTGCAGACATCAGATCCATATTAATCCATAGCACGTTGGTTATTTTCATTCTCTTCTACAAGTGCGCCACAGCTTATATATTCTTCTGGAAATTGGCATTTGGTTTGTTTCCAATTTCTTGCTATAATAATGCAGCTATCAATATTCCCATATATGCTTCTTTGTGCACTTTTGCAACAATTTCACTAGAGCTTATGCATAGGAATGGAACTTTAGGTAATAGGATGTGCAAATCCTTATGTTTACAGGATCACTCCACTGATTCCCAGAGTAGCTGTCCCAGTCACCACCCACAGCAGCTGCATCCGAGCGTTCCTGTTGCTCCACTTTCTTGGCAAGGTTTGATTTGAACAGATTTCCTAACATTTGCTAATCTTGTGGGTGCAAAATGGCAGTTTGAATTTTCATGAGTCCAATCTGTTTAGGCCAGAGGTTGCAAACCGGTTGTGCATGGCTGCATGAAGCCTGCGGTCTGCATGCCATCCATGGATGTGTTTTGTTTGACCAAAGGGTAGTTTTTGAACCAAAAAATTGAATTAGTTGCCAACATTTGAATATCGGAAGCTTTCACCAAAGAATCCAGACTTCTGTTTTCTCCTTGGGGGAAAAATGGGAAGACATCCCTCCAGAGGGCCCATATTCACACATGACGACAACTGGCAGTATTTGAGAATCAGTTGCCTCTGCTTGTCGTGCAAGCGATATGCTTTGCAATTGGCCGGGGTCCTAGAGCCAACTTATATCTTGTGGTTATCTTCGCTTTCTGGCCTCTGTAGTCTTTTAAATTGTCTGCCCTGTTTTGAGCCTTCGTAAAATAGAGAAAAGCTTTAGAAGTGGGGTGGTGATGGATGGGTAGCCCATCCACTCAAGTCAGACCAGGAATTGCCCTACACGACCGCACTGGACACACGGCTCCAGATAAAGACTAGAACAGTTGCTGAGTTTAGGGCCACGTCTTCCCTAAAGCCTCATTCCATTCATCTCCCTGTGCCATGTGTTGTCCCCTTCTCCAACCCCTTCCTCAGATGTGATCTTCCTTGACTGAACTTCCCAAGCCCCTTTGTCTGTACTCCTCTTGAGACACCTATTTATTTTCACTATGTATTATGGTTAATTTGTGTACTTGCCCCCTTTTCTCTCTTTCACTAAAAGCCCCATAAGGTTTAGGACCATGTATTTATATGTCTGTCCTTTTAATGTTTTTTTTTGTTTACTTTTGGTCCTTCATGGAACGTTGAAGTGGTAGCTTGCACAGGGAAGTTTTCTTTGTTTGTTTCAACACATACTTTCTAAGTGCTCTTATGCCAGGCATTGTGCTGGGCACTAGGACCAAGAGATACCAACACTGCCTTTAAGGTCTTACAGAATCCTGGGAGAAAGGACCGCACTTTCTTCCTTCCTTCCTTCCTTCCTTCCTTCCTTCCTCCCTTCCTTCCTTCCTCCCTTCTTCTCTCCTTCCCTCCCTCCCATCCTTCCTTCAAACAACAAATTATGTTGAATGCTTACTATGGGCCAGACACTGCACTAACTGTTGGGAAGAAAAGCAGACAAGATCCTTGCCTCATGGAGCTCACAGACTAGTGAGGGCACAGAGGCTCACCTGCCTATAAGTCAAGAACCTGGCTTAGCCTGGGAGTCAGGCCTGGGAGACAAGGGAAGACCTGAGCTGATTTGAATGAGGAGAAGAGGCTAACCAGATGAGTTTCCAGCAGTGACAGCCTCCCCACAAGAACATGTCCCTCTCAGAGGGCCTCCTTCACCTATCTCCAGAAAAGGAGAAGAAGAAACACAGGAAGAAGCGCCTGGTGCACAGCCCCAACTCCTACTCCATGGATGGGAAGTGCCCAGGACGCTACAAAATCACCACCATCTTTAGCCAGGCACAAACACTAGTTTTGTGTGTTGGCTGCTCCATTTTCCTTGGCCAGCCTACAGGAGGAAAAGCAAGGCTCACAGAAGGATGCTCCTTCAGACGGAAGCAGCACTAAAAGCACCTTGACTCAAGATGAGTGGGAAACTATCCCAATAAACACATTTTGGATTTAAAAAGAAAAAGAGAGACAGAGAGAGAGAGAGAGAGACAGAGAAGCTAACCAGATGAAGTGGGGAGGTGGAAAGGAATATTTGTTCCATGTCCGTGCAGAAGAGTTAGCTTATAAGAAGAGTTGGTTATGGTAAGCAGGAGGCTGTCAGACGAGGGAGCAGAGTCAGTGTGTCTGGAATCTAGAGGGTTGGGCACAGGAGAGTGGGAGATGAAGCGAGAGATATAGGTAAGGGCCAGACCCCAAATAGCAACGAGTACAATCAAGTGTTTAGGTGCTAACATAAAGGTGCATGCAATTGAGGTACTCAGTTGTTGATCGAATTAATGCACAGGTAAGGGAATATAGGGATGACTATTCTAGAAACTTAGCATCTAATAGAGGAGATAGGATGTCAGATAGACAGGTTGCTGTTGTTGTTTAATCAGTAGGGGGCAGAATGAATGTTGAACATTTCAGAGACATAGAAATTCTGCATTAGCTACAATGAGAAGAATCCTGTGAGCCTAGAGATTTATTAAAGATGGATGGCTCTTTGCCCTCACACCTGACTGGAAAAGAAATGGCCTTCCCCAGGCTTCCATAGTCCCTGAAAAGAGGAGGATTGTTGCCTGCGGAGGATTAGCTGAAATAGGTCCATAATGAGCCAGCCCTAAGTCATTGACAGCACTTGGCATTTAACTGTAAGGAGCAGGTCTTATTTCCTAAGCTCTTGCCTTGCTAGTGTACCTCAAGGCTTCTCAGGCGAACAATCCTAATAAGTAGATTTTTTTTTCCTCCTTCTACCGCACTGAGGCTGCCTGAAAGCTTCCTGCCCCTGAGTTGATATTCTAGGCCATGCCAGTGGCAGAACTTTCTCAGGCACACAATTGAAATCTAAAGCATCCTTGGGGAAAGCTCCCCTTTGACCCAATGCTACTCTTTAGACCGGAGGAACTTTTTTTCTCAAGGGGTTTATTATAACTGATTCCTGAAAATTATAGCCAAGTGTAAGACCCTGCCAGCCTGTGGCTGGTTTGTGTGTTTGTTTGTTCTGTTGTTGTTAATTTATCATGTATTAAGAAAAGGAGCCTCCTGTCGCCCTGGGCTTAGTACCACCCACCTCTGTCCTTTTGCTTACTCTGTACTTTCACAAGGAATGTCCTCCCTCCTTCCAAGGGCTGTGTCTTCCATAAAGCCTTCCCCAGTAATGCCAGATCACATAATGCATCTCCTTCCTGACCTGCTCACAACTCTTACCAACGACTCGTACATATTGGTACTTGATTATATTATTTATTTATGCACTTTATGTGTATGTGTCTTGGGTCTTCAACAAGGTTACAACTTGGCAGTAGGCCAATAAGTATTTGCTGAATGTATTAATGGCATATAAAACTCAAGGACCAGGACTGCGTTATGCCCTTCTTTGCTCGCCCCTACTATACTGAGTCTGTTGATGGGATCATAAGAAATATTCAGTAAATATTTTTGAAGCAAATTAAATAATAGAATTTAGACTGGAAGGTAATATATCACAGTGATTAAGAGCATAGAATACTATGGGGCGCATGGGTGGCTCAGTCAGTTGAGCGTCCGACTTCGGCTCAGGTCATGATCTCGCAGTCTGTGAGTTCAAGCCCCACATAGGGCTTCTGTGCTGACAGCTCAGAGCCTGGAGCCTGCTTCATATTCTGTGTCTCCTTCTCTTTCTGCCCCTCTCCCACTCATGCTCTCTCTCTCTCGCTCTCTCAAAAGTAAATAAACTTAAAAAAAAAGGCATAGAATACTGAATCACATAGCTCTGAGCTATCAGCTAAGGACTTGGATGAGTTCAGTGATTTCTTCAAGCCTCAATTTCCTTATATGTCAAATGAGGATTGTAGCAGTGTCTACTTAAAAAGGTATCACTGGTTGGGCACCTGCGTGGCTCAATCAGTTAAGCATCTGCCTCTTGATTTTGGCTCAGGTCATGATCTCATGGTTTGTGGGATTGAGACCCACATCAGGTTCTGTGCTGATAGTGTGCAGCTTGCTTGGTATTCTCTCACTTCCTCTCTCTGCCCCTCCCCGACTCATGCTCCCTCTCTCTCTAAACAAGTTTTTAAAAAACTAAAAAAAAAAAAAAAAAGAAAAAGAAAAAGAAATCATTGGAGATTGAATATAATAATGCATACAAACAAGACTAACCTGAGGCTAAAATGAGCCTCAAAGTGGGCTGAGAACAATTTAACTGCACAGGGATGTTGAGGGTTTGACTGGAGCTTTGAGATTGAAAAGGGAAGCAAAGAATTGGACTGCTTTGTTGGAGCTTAGCATCGACCTCAAAATGCAAGGCTTCCAGGGAACATTCTAAGTTGAGTGACCCATAAAATAGTGTAGGGACACGAGAAAGTAACCAAGCAAAATGGAGCAGACTGGTGTTTCCAAATTCACACCCCCCATACCATGCCAAGGCAGTTATTTCCTTCTCATTCCTTTTCCACCCTCAGACAGAAAAGTTTGATGGCATTTTCATTTATAAGTTTGGTGGTCCTTGTTCAGCTGCACTTGAACTCTTGCTAATCTCCTTCTCTGCGGAGGAGAGGCTTCACCTCAGGCTGCAATCTTTTGTATATTTTAGCTAGAATTCAGTGTCACTGTTCTGCTACTTATTTTTATGATTATCTTTTAAGTTGAGTAATACTGGATTTTCCACTAATAGTAATATAAAGTTCCTTTTCACATTTACTTTTAGGAAAAAAAAGAAAGAGATAATTAAAAATTAAGTAAATATTAGTCTAAGAGGTCCACACTTAAATAAAATAACAGGAAGGAGTTCTAGACCAGTTCTGCTCTTCAGGAGTTATGCAACCTCGGGAATGCACGTCACTTGCCCAAGCCTCCCTTTTTCTGGTCTATAAAGTGAATGAGTTGGACAAGAGAGAATCGCTGTGGTTCTTCTCACTTGTATGTTCAAGCATTTGGTTGGGGAAGGTGCCTGAAAATCCTCCTTGATGGTGGAGGGCTGACTTGGTTTGGAAGAATTTGCTTTGCAGGGAGGTGGGGATTGGTAAGGCTGAACAGATGCACCATGCCAGGGACACGCGGGGTGTATTTATTCTCTGGCTATATTTATTCATGTGCACCAGCCCCAAGTTTGCCATCTTATTTTAGGACTGAAAATGTTCGTTTCAGACACCCAAACTTGGAATTGGCAAGTAAAATTATACCAACATGTGGCCAACTGAACTTCCTTATTTCCCCAGATTTCCTTTCTTTGTGACCTTGGAAAAAATAATGTTTTCACCCCTCTTAAAGAAATGGCCCTAGGTGGGCCCTGTTCTCTAGTTTCTATTATGCCAATAGCTATCACTTACCAAGCTTTTAGCATGTACTAGGCACTCGGCAAAACACATTAAGCATTTCATATTGCTAATCTTGCAACAATTTGAAGTGGGAGATATTGCTATTATCTCGTTTTACAATGAGGAAACTGGGGCCCAGAGAGTTTAAGTGAATTGCTCAACGTCACATAACTCATAAGAGACAGAAATGGGATTCAAATACAGGTCTGTTGGGTTCCAAGACCCATGCTCGGAAACCATTATGTTATACATTGTTAGCATTTTCTATATAAGATTTTTTTAAATCTTAAAATGAAAACCTGTGAGTTAAGGATCTAAAATTGAGGGTTTCTGTTTTGTAAAGAGACCTAAATGTATTCAAGAAATGTTAACAGAATGGAATACTATCAGGTTATTAAAATCACAAGTGTGTGGACCACGTGAATGTAAGAAAGTGTTCATGTGAAATACCACTTATGAGAAACCACTGCAAAGGGGAATGTATATACTGATCACAGTGCTGTGCAAGTCATCTTAATAAATATTGTCGAAGACTGCACAGAATTTGAAGGATGTGGATAGTTCAGAGTTCAATGTCATTTAGGCTCTTTTTTTCTCTGCAAGGTTACCTAACGCTTAAATGTAGAGGACTGAGGACTGAGGACTGAGGAAGCGTTTTTTTAAGGGTGTAAGCCAGGAATAATTTTTAAAGGAGCCTGACTGCAGTTAGAACCCTGGACTAGCACATTATTGGCCTACCTGAAGTATCTAGTGAGCAGGTCGTTATTGCTTATTGCTTGGGACCAGACTGAATTAAAAATCTCTCCTGAACTCAGTCCTTTATTGTCCTTAATCCACTTCATTGGATCATTATTTGGAGAGAGGCTTCTTCTTACCAGAACTTCATAAATGTTTTGGGTGACTGACCTCAAAAAAAATGTACATCTGCACGTGTATTGAATACCTCGCCAACGATTCCAGTGGACCCATGAGCCCCTGGGCATACATCTGCTAAAAAACCTCTTCTGAAGTCCCAGCTTGGATGGTTGGAATCAAGTTGAGGTGAACCTGAAAGGGTCTGGTTTCATGGCAGGAAAGCAGAAATGTGCATCCTGGTGGTCTCTTACATTGGTGTTGTGTCTTTCACGACTGTTTCATGTTCATGACCACCTTCCAGGCTGGACAGAGCAAATGATGCTGTGGTTTTAAGAACACTGATTTGGGAAGTGGTTGCCAGGATTAAAATGCCAATCTTATTATTTATTACCTATGTAAAACTTGGCATACTACTTAATTTTTTGAACCTCTGTCTCTACCGTAAAGTGGAGATAATGCTAATGACGAGGAGGAGGAGGACGTTGATAGCACTGAATAGTTGTGAACCTTCGGTAATATATGTCATGTAAGCTCTTAGTACAGTGAAAACAGAGAAAAACAGAAAAAAAAGCAGAGAAAACCCTAAGTAAACAACTTGCTTGAGAAAACATAACTAGTGGGGCGCCTGAGTGGCTCAGTCGGTTAAGTGTCCAACTCTTGATTTTGGCTCAGGTCATGGTCTCATGGTCTGTGAGTTCAAGCCCCACATTGGGCTCTGCACTGATAGTGTGGAGACCCTCTGTCTCCTCTCTCTCTGCCCCTCCCCCACTTGCTCTCTGTCTCTCTGTCTCAAAATAAATAAAAATTAACTTTAAAAAAAAGATAATACAACTAGCAATGAGCACGGTTGAGCCTCTATCCCAAATGCTTCCAGTTCACCTATCCTTATGACTTATGATAAATTTTAATGCATTCATGCATTATCTATCTACTGTATGTAATGAAGTAGCTATATATAACTATATATACTTTTTCCTTTTTTTCTTTCATATAAACTAATTACCTTTTCAGAGAAATTAGTGAAATGGCTCAAAAAGTATTCTGTCAATAAATCTTATTTCACACAACATTAAAGATTTGTTCTTAAGACATACTTGTAAAATTTTGTCATTTAAATCAAAGGCTTCCTCAGCTAAAGCTTGCTAGTGATTTATGCGAAATTGCCAGTGGTTAATTAAGGCCGATGTCTGCAGCTACCCCCTTGTTCTCTCCAAGGGCCTGCTTCTCTGACACTGTCCCCCAGGGGCCCTGCAGTGTATCTCCCCCACCCCTGTCTTTCAGATCTCAGCTCAAAAGTTACTTCCTCCTCTTCCCTAATCCCCACCCTGGCCCCTTGTCCACCCCCAACTAAGTAGCAGTTTCTCTGCTGTAAATTCTCCTTTATTGTACTTACTTCCATCTTTAATTAAACTGAGTGATTATTTGACTCATAATCTGTTTTCTCCACCAGACCATAATGACCAGGAAAGCGGGGCCCATATATTGTGCACTCACTCTTGTGCCTAACTTTTGGTTGAATAAACAAATACACAGTTTTGTTTTGGGCACTGACCCTGTCCCCAGCCCTAGGACAACAGATGCTGTTTTCCATTCTCACAGCAAACTTTCAGGCAGGGAGCATTCTATTCATCTTACACCTCAAGAAAGCAGAGGGTCAGAGGGTATAAACAACTTGCTTCAGGGCAGGTAAATGACTGAGGCCCCACCCCCTTCTGTGATTTCTGGAGCTCCAGGGACCCTTAGGCAGTGAAAGGCAGGAGTCTGCAAAACTCGGGAGGACTGGAAGTTGGATTCTTAGAGTTCTCCAACACTCCAGAGAATGGCCGTCTGCAGATAGTCAATTAGAAGAGCATCATCAAAAACCAAGTCCCCCTGACTAATGAGGTGCCCCAAATTAAGATGTCACTTATAATCTCTTTCCTCCTCCACTATCTGGATCAAAATCCCAAGGTAAAGGAATCATTTTCATTTTTTCGAAGGGAAATCTAAACGCTTGAACATTAAAAAAAAAAACCACTTGTTATGAGAGAGAGAGTTAAAACAGGTTTTGGTATTAACTTCTTAATGATTTTTGAAATATGCAGATCTTGTTGGAGCAGATGTGCCACAAATGGATGGTATCCAATGTCCTGTTAAAATCTGGGATGCCTCAGAGACTATAAAAATAAAATTCTAAACACAATTTCATTCTGGCAAAGGCTGGGTAACCATTCTGGATTGGACCAAAATATCTAATTGGCTTGGGCACAGAGGATCAATGGCATTCTCCAGTTGGTGAACTTCTTCTGTGGAGATTAAATGGAATCATGAGATTGTAATTAGCAATAATTATAGCAATAGTTTCTTCTGTTTTTTCTCTTTGCCTGTGATGGCTTTGGAATAACTTGTTCCTGAGCCTGGGAAGAGCTCTGAAAAGGAAGTTTTCCATTCAACTCTCCCAGACCCTACTTATGCTTTAGGACAAAAATGAATTGCTTTTATAGTTATTCATTTGAAAGCCTTGTTATTTCTTCTTCCTTAAACTGAAGCACCAGGTTGGGGAACCACCAAGGCCAGCTACAAGATGCAAACCAACTTCATCACCGAGGGACACAATGGGATGCGAACACTAGGGTGGGAACACTGATAATGACAAATGACACTGGATAGAGGTTCATTCCCTCGGGAAGGACAGGAATAAGAAGCTGCTGTGTACACACCCCAGACTCTTTGCACAACCTCTCTTTTGCTCTTTTCCAGCTGTGGAGGGTTGAGGTAAATTACTCTGAGGATGTCTGGAGGACATCCCCTGAGGGATACTGGTTTCACACTTTCATCTCCCATCCGATTGCTGACTTCCACACTTTTCTTCCATTCAGTAAGAGAATTCTTTGCTGAAAATATTCATCACATCATTCCTTTTGTGAGCCCATTCTTTTTTTTTTTTTTAATTTTTTTTTTCAACGTTTATTTATTTTTGGGACAGAGAGAGACAAAGCATGAACGGGGGAAGGGCAGAGAGAGAGGGAGACACAGAATCAGAAACAGGCTCCAGGCTCTGAGCCATCAGCCCAGAGCCCGACGCGGGGCTCAAACTCACAGACCGCGAGATCGTGACCTGGCTGAAGTCGGACGCTTAACCGACTGCGCCACCCAGGCGCCCCTGTGAGCCCATTCTTTAAAGAAATGTAGAATAATATGAGCCAGGCCCATGTATGGAAAATTCTAGAAATTCCTTACCCTGAGGCAAAAGGACACTCCTTGCATGGTTCTAGGCCCTACTGAGGTCTGGACACGCAGCAGACAGGGTCAGAGTGTGTTTACAGCTTATCTTGGAGCCCTCTAGAAAGAAGATCTGCCTTGTGAGATTATTATTCCTCAGAAGTAATAAGAATAATGAGCTACAATTATATAGTGATTACTGTGTGCCAGCCAGTCAATCAACAGATCTTTCTTGCATGCACATTAAGTTGCCAGCACTGTTTGAGCCACTGTGAATAAAGAAAGAACGCTGCATACCCAGCCTTACGCTTGTGCTTACATTGCATTGGGAAGCTGCATGTTTGAAGCCCCATGTTTGAAGTTCTTTGTTTTAGACAAGGAATTAGACTTGCTCAGTCATTCTGGGAATCAGAGTTAGGGAAGAGGGAGTGAAAATTACAGGGAGGTGCCCAGGGTTAGTTAGGCCAGTGGTTCTCAAATGTGGTCCTGGACCAGCAGCCACAGCAGCAGCAGCTGAGAACATGTCCTAGGTGCAAGTCCTCAGGTCCCACCACACACGTACTGAGGCAGAAATTCTGGGGGTGGGGCCCACAAGCTGTGTTTCCCCAACCCGCCACTAATTCTGGTGTGCACTAGAATTTCAGAACCATTAATTGGACATAAGGAAGAATGCTCTTCCTGGTAGAGTTTTTCAGCAGCACACTGAGCTGTCTCACTGCTGGTGGAAAAGAGTTCCCCATCACTGGGTGTATGCAAACAAGACAATTTGGACTTTAGCATTTCCCAAGCTTATTTAACAATGAAACAATTTTATAATGATGAGGTTCTGACAGGACACCAATGGGAGCTTGTAAAATATAATGCATTAAGTAGATCTCACAAAACGCTCCCGAAGGTAATAATTGCCATATAAATAAATGAAATAATTTGCCAATGAATTGCCAAAAGTTGTTTTTATACTTTATAATGTACAGACATGTTAGGCCAATAGGATAATTTTATTGATGTATTTTTAAAAATTTTTTAATGCTTATTTATTTTTGAGAGGTGGGGGGAGGGAGACAGGAGACTAGAGAATCCAAAGTAGGCTCTGTGCTGATAGCAGAGAGCCTGATGTGGGGCTCGAACTCACAAACTGAGAGATTGCTACCTGATCTGAAGTCCGACGCTCAACTAACTGACCCACCCAGATGCCCCTTAGTAATGTATTAATGTGAATGTTGCTAACACAGATATTCCCCCCTCCCAAATACCTGGTACTTATCAAGGATGGGAAAATCATATGCGCTGCTGTTCTTTCCAATCCTGGAGAATGTGCGCTAGAAGAAACTGGAAGGTAGCCAAAATTTTATTGAAATTTCTTATCCTTTCCCATGACTTTTCCAACTCCCCATCACTTCCCTCTTCTCTTCTTATCCTGGCAAGGCTCCACCTTTGTCGCCAAACCCTATAAGACCCAGTGTCTTCATCCCCCTTCCCCCACCCCAGCCTTCCCCATCTTTCCTTTCCCTCTGTTCATGCTCCTGGGAGGCCCATGTTCAGGACTTCTTAGCTCATTCCTGATCAATCCTGTACTGGTCCCTCTAAGTGCAGTGCTTCTGTCTGCTCATCAATCTGTGTAGAAGGGTTAGCATTTGTTAACGAGTTACTGGTTCATCACTGGGGGGATCTGTTTGATTTTTAATGGGAGCCTTCTAGAGCCAATGCCTGCTAGGGGGAGAGTTTTAGAAAGGCAGCCTGGGGGCAGGAGGGCATGAGATGGAGAGAATTTCTCAAGGGGGCCCCCAGAATAATTTCCTGCCTCAGAACTGTCCAGGGTTTTGTTAAAAGCACACTCCCTCCTCTCACTTGGATACATTGTGTCACATCTCTGCAAATGTGGTCTGGATCTGCCTTTTGACAGTGTCCCAGAGGAATCCTGTGCACACTCCTGTTTGAAAACCATGGGAGCCCAGTCTCCTCCACAGCTCCTATGGAGTCATCCTTCTAAGCTCAGTCAAGTCCAAACTTGACCTATCTAGCATTTTCCAGAGAGATTCGTCTCTGGAGTTCTGATTGTCTTAGGAGCTGACATTGAAGGTGAATTATAACCACTGACTTGGCCTGAATTTGATGTAGGCTGCTGGAGAGATGGGATGTGCTTGCTGTACTCCTGTTACTCCAGCAAAGTCTCAATCAGCTACCTCCTTGGGGCTATACATCTAGTTGCTTTTTTCCGAGTGAGTCCGGGGATGGGTGGGGATGATAGAGGGAAGACAGGGACACCGGAACACTTTATTCTGCTTTTCCCACAACTACTCTATGTGAAGAGATACCTATTTATGGTCACTTCTTCTCCCCCTTGATATTTTGGCCTCATTTAAACTGGGGACTAACATGATCAAGAGTCAGCCCTCTGGGTTCCTTTGCAATGATCTAAAAATAAACAAGGCCCAAAGGATCCATTCCTTCTTCCCATTAATTTGAAGGAAGGCAGATGGTGCCCAATAACCTGGTTTGAATTGCCAGTAAAGCTCGTCATCTTTTTGCTAAGCACTTGCCGTTAAATTTTAACGGATGGTGTCAGGTGGTGCTGAATGAGCTTGGAGAAAGGTTACTCTGTGCCCGTGGGGCAGGAAAGCAAGAAAGGGAGTGAGCTGGTCTCTGTACAACCTCCCTGAGGAGGAAGGTGTTTTGAGGAATGAGAACGACTGGGGAGGACTCTGAACTGTTGAGACTGAGGGGGTTGTGTGGCAGATGGGGACGAACTGGCAGGAAAGAAGCGTTTCCCAAGAAACTTGAGGACATCCCAGTTGTACGTTCGAGGGCCCAACTGCGTCTCCCTTGTCACTCCTTTCCTTACATGCTTCGTGAAGTCCATAAATGCAGGCTGCATGAGCGATGCAAACCCTTGATTGGCAGGAAGTATAAAAGGAGGAAAGAGCAAAGAAAGTAGGACCAAGAAAGGGAGGGGACATGAGCTCCCACCAGGGCTGCAAAGATAGGGGCGCCTGGCTGGCTCAGTCAACTAAGCATCAGACTTTGGTTCAGTTCAGTGAATTTGAGCCCCGCATCTGGTGCTTGGCTATGAGGGCAGAGCTTGCTTCAGATCTGCTGTCTCCCTCTCTCTCTCTGCTCCTCCCCTGCCCTGCACACTCATGCATGTGTGTGCCTTACCCTCAAAAACAAATAAACATTAAAAAAAAAAAAAAAAGGACTGCAAAGACGAAAGAAAGAGTTCTAGGCCAGGGGATGTGGGTTGTGGTCCTGACTCCAATATGATTGTCACTGAGAAAAGTGTCACCAATCACCAGGTGGAAGAAGGTGGGACCCACATTGCTTAAGGGACCTGCCTCCTTCATCTGGAACTAGAACTCAAGACTCCAAACCTTCTAGTGCTGTTTCCACAGACATCAACAAACCTGCTCCTTACTTGTGTGCTCAGTGAATGGTTTATTGATTTTTCTAACTCAAAATGGTTAATTCTGTTGATTTTTTAAAATGTCAAAATTAAATGGCTGGACTGGAAGATCAATAAGATCCTTCTCAACTCTGAAATTCTATTGTGTGTTCTATTCCATTTGTAAAGGGCCAAGTTTATTTTGTTTTGTTTTGTTAGTACTCAAAACGTTAGGGTCCCCAAACCAGGCTAACTTGCTTATGAGTACGGGAAAAGCCTGAAGAGTCAATTTCCCAGAGAAGAATCAATTGTGGCCTGGTTATTTCTGCCCCAGGAATCAGACATCTTGCTCTAATGCTGGGCCTGGGTAAATTTCACCTGCCTCTTATCTATTCCTTTTATGCCCTTCATCATTCTTTTTTTAGAGAACCACCTCTCCCTCATCTCAGGTCATGCGGTTATGGTCCAGCTGCCCAACCCCCAACCCCACCTCCCAGGGGCAGACAATGTTTAGCCAATTGGAGTATTTTACAGCCAGAGGCCACAGTATTTGATTCAAGAATGAGAATTTAAATCAACACAGCTTAATGAGACTCATCCTGGGGATTTTTGCCAAGACAATTGAGAATGAGTTTCCCTCTTTCCACAGGAGTCACTAAATTACATGAATGTAAGCCTCAAGTTTCAGATGGCCATCAGTTCTTGAAGAGAGCCTGGACCTGAGAATGAAGCAAATACAGAGGAAAACAATACTGAAAAGTGGACAAAGATGAATTCCTGGTGACACCAGTTGGCCACCTGGATCAAGCCATACCTGAAGGTAAGATCACCCCTGGAGTCTTCGGTTCAGTGGGCCACTGAATTCTCCCCTTTCACTAAAGTTTGTATTAATTGTATTTTTGTCATTTTCAATGAAAAATGTCCCAGCTAACACAGATACCTTGGTACTCAGGGCTATGTGCAGGAAGGGGGAAGAAAAGAACATCCGTAATGTGTTGAGCAAATACAGTGAGCAATAAGGTTTGGATAATCCAGCCAGCAGCAGAGAGCAGGCTTTGGCAATACTACGTTGTCAGAGCTAAAATCCAACTGACCAGTTTATGCCTGATCTATTACAGTCATAGAGGCATTATGGCACAGTGTGGGCTGGAAAAGCAGAGTCCTCAACTCTGAGAAGCTGAAGAAGGCACATTCCTGGGATTTCCCCAGATCCACTGATTCAGAATCTGGGAGGAGAGGCCTGGGATCTGCTTTCTTAAAAGACTCTCAGGGTACACACTGAAGTTTGAAATCCACTGCCATAGCAACGAGAGATCAGACTTTGACATTAGAAGGCCTGGATTTGAATGTGGCCTCTACCACTTACTACCTGTCTGCCGTTGGGCTAGTGACCTAGCCTCCTTTCAGCCTTTGTTTTCCTATCAGTAAAATGGGAATAATAATATCTCATAGAGCAGTGAGGACAAATGAGGTAAGGGGTGCATATAAAGCATTTGTTCAACTCAGTGTTTTTCTATCAGAAGTATCTAGGTATTGTTATTACTAAAATCTAAAACTAAGAGAAGGGAGCATGCCTAGGAAGTGTCACAAGGACAGATACACATTAGTTTGAATGATGTTGCTCCCCAGAGTACAGGACATAACACCCATAGTGGTTAAGACTGGAGGTTCCTAAGTCAAAGTGCCTGAATCAAATTCTGGTTCTGCCACTTAACCAGCTGTGTGTTCTCCTGCTCCACTACCTGGTGCCTCAGTTTTCTCATCTGCAGAATGGGATTAAGAGGAGTACTTCACTCGCAGCGTTTGGTAATGATTAAATAAGATAATGAACGCAAAGGCCACAAACGACGCTTACCAGTTTTATCAGGATCGGTTTCCCCTTTTCCAATTACAGTCCTGCTTTTCCCTTCTGCTTCACCCACATCACCTTATTCCTCTGGTACCCTCTCCCACTGGCTCTTGCCTCTGATATTGAATGAAGAAATTAGATTCAGAACTCCTAGCTCTTGACTTGAGCTGAAACCCCCTAAAGAGGGCTCTGGCGGGGAGGTGATGGAGGAACTGCTTTGTGCTGGCGTTCGGGGGTGGGGGTGGGGGGGTGGCTGGCTCCTGTGCTGACAACCTACAGGTTAGCAGAAATGTCTGGAACTTCAAACTGACATTTGCAAAGTGTCAAAGCTCTGGGCATCTCCTCCCTGATCAAGCCCTGGGAAAGCTTAGGGCCTGATGTATTAATTATGCAAATGAAGAACAGGTTGCTGTCTTTGGGCTGGACGTCATTCTGATGGATGTGACACGCTAGTCCTGCCTGCAAGTTCTGTGTAGGCATTGAACATTCAAAGATCTGTTCAATACAACTTTTCAGTGGAAAAACAAAGTCTAGCAAGCTATATAGTGAGAAAATCACTTCAGGAGCAAAATGACCGTGTGGCTGTGCCGTAAAAGTGCTGGAAGAGATGTCTAAACCTGAAATCCAAGTTGGGCCTCATCTTCCTCACCTGTTAAATAAGATGATCTTGAATGTTTGTTTGTTTGTTTGTTTGTTTGTTTGTTTGTTTGTTTTACCTCGGCTATTTAAGATTCTTAGATTCCACATTCTGTAATGTTATTCCGAGTTGCTCCTCTTAGGAAGTCTCTCCATCCCTCTAAATTTCCAGCAGGATGGGTGACATCTGCAGTTGAAACCAGGCCATGTGGTCGAACAGTTGGCAAATGGAAGTTATTCTCTTCTCACTAGAATGGGTGCAGGGTTGCATATTAATTTACAATTACTCATAAAGTAGACAGCAAAGGCCTCTCTTTTGTCAACACTTGGACATACAAATTAGGTAATATTGAATAGGCAATGAATATTTCATTTCCACCTTGCCTCCTGGTGCCAATCACCTTCAATGAGACTAGATTAGCATCAGAAGTGACTCACACTTGGTTAGGTATCCAAGTCTGGCCTCTGAGACTGGCTGCATTTTGGCCTCAGTTTGTGAGCCAGATTCTCTCACTGACTATGCAAGGGCAGAAGCAGAATCACATAAGCCCCCTTCCAGTTTATGCTGGGTATGAACTTCAGGGTTTCAAAGTAATCTTTGGTTCTGACGGCATGGCAGAACAGATTCATTGAAAGGCTGAATGAAAAAAAAGAATTTTATAAAATTTTGACATGAAAGGCAGAAAAAAATTCCTCTGGTGCAAGGAATGAAGAAAGAAATCAAAGCCAGGACTTGTGATGGAGGGCTGGCATTTCAGCAAAGTTTCTGACCCAGATAGAGGCCGTAAGAGCTGGCGGTTGGGGGCCTGATGGTTGCTAGATTTACAGGAGATGTGGCCTCAAGCCCTTGCCCGGCAGGGAAACCAAAACTGAGCTTCAGCATAAAGCTGTGAGCCTTGACAAGTTACAATGTCTATAAAATGGCAACTATGAAAACTCCACATTTGAGTCTAGGAAAGAAGCAAGAAATCTTGCCACCTGTCTAAAGCCCGGGTTTAAAGAAGAAAATTAAGTTATGTCCAAGACATGAGAATCCCAAGTCTGTGCCACATATGGGAAGGGTATCTACATGTGTACTCCTGCCAAGTGAGCACAAGCTGTTCAGGTCAACCGAACCCTTAGAATAAAATAGAAGCAATTGTAAAACTTGGGACACAAACAGGCACACAGGCACACTCCTACAAGGAAGTTAGCCACCATGAGTGAGAGTCATTGGATGCAGCAAAGATTAATGAACACCCTAAGATTCAGAAATAATAGAAGTATCGGGGCGCCTGGGTGGCTCAGTCGGTTAAGCACTTGACTCTTGATCTCAGCTCAGGTTTTGATCTCAGGGTCGTGAGTTCAAGCCCTGTGTTGGGCTCCACCAAAAAAAAAAAAAAAAAGAAAGAAAGAAAAAGAAGTAATACAAGTATGTTTAAGAGACTATAAAATAAGTATATCTGAAGCTATTAAAGATATGAGAGAAGGAATAGAATGGCAAAGGAAGCAGCTGAGTTTGAAGAAGCATACAAATATAGCTCATACATAGATTGACCAACGTCATGGTTTGCCTAGGACTGAGGGATTTCCCAGGACGCAAGCTTTCTAGTGCTAAAACAGAGTCTCAGGCAAGCCAGGATAGTTGCTTACCCAATATCAACTGGTAATTGAAAAAACATTAATAAAGGAACTATTCAGAAATTTATGGACAGGGTTTAGGCAACCCATTGGGGAAGAATGCAGCACTCTGAACCCAAGAATAATTGGGGGCTATTACCATCCCTAAGCCTGAAGGGGCAAGGAGAGGGTGTGGTTACCAAAACCCAGAGAAAGCTCCAAGGAGCATGCTGCCTGATAGGAGCCTTTCGCAGAGGGAAACACGTCAGTGTCCTTCCACCATCTCTTTGAGCTCATATTGGGGCCTCTCATTGGCTAAACTCCGCTGGAAGCCAAAAGACCAGGGAGCCCGTTGACCTAGGCAATACAGGTCAGCCTCTTGAGACAAAGAGCAAGATAAAGTGGGTGCAGAATGGATCTTGAGGGGCAAATGAAAAATAAGCAGGAAAAATGCACAACTCAGCTGATCCTCTGGAAACATGTACATGAAGCATCATCCCACACTGAAGCAGGTCACACAACATCAGAATTAGCAGAAAGACCACCAGGACAACGGTTATAAATGCTGCGCCCAGGTGACGATCTGTTATTCATAATCAGTGTGACTTTGTGGAAGTCTTTCTTTACGTCAAACCACTCATCTATTAATAAATTATGGAATCTTTCTAGAAGGGTTCTCAACCTGGATGTCCACGGATCAAATCCTATTTGCAGTGTTGTTTGGCCTATACAATGGTTTTAAATTAATTGGAATGACCCAACAACACTGAAAAGATCAAGAGAATTCACATATTCTTGATGTCTAGCTGTCCTTGTGCTTTCGATGGGCAACAATTGTCTGAAGGAACTAGTTTGGGCAGTCCCCATCTTGTTCCATTTCCCCACGGGCCCCACCCGGCCCATTTCCCTCACTTAGACGACCTGTCTGTTCCCCATAGGAATCTGAATGTGAAAACTTTGAATGAGCTCTGTCAGTTTTCAGGTTTAACAACCTGTGACATTTAAGTCAGGCTGTATTTTTTGCGTATGAACATAGGCTTTCTGAAGTTTCTAATCTAGGTAGATTCGGAAGTTGGCAGGTGTTTATTTTTGCGTATCTTCCTGTACATCTTAAACACAGAGCATATGCAGTTTTACGAACATATGGTTTTCCGTGCACATAACTACACTTTGTTGATTTTTTTCTTTCCTTAAGTTTTCCAAAAGCCCAGTAGAATAAACACAAGCTGCCACTTGGAAAACAATTCTGAGAGAGAGCCCAACTGGGGTAGAAAAAGGGGATTCAAAAAGCTGCCAAGTGACCATCTTTGGAGTACAGGTTTCCGTGGTCCATGAAGACCACAATGTTTCTTCTCCCCTTTTCGTGGTAGATGGTGAGCATGGGTGTAAGGCAGCTCACCGCTGGAGCTCCCTGCTTTCAGCTGTGGTGGAGAAGTTGCAGAAAGTCGAGTCCAGCCTCTCCACCCATGGCAGACCTTCAATGGAAACACCCGGAAACATTTACTGCCTGATGAGCCCTGGGTTTTCCATCTCCGGCCAACAGCCATGGCAGGAGGTCACAGTGAAAAGGAGATTCTTTTCCAGGCTCAGGGGAGAGAGAAATCTGAAAAGGGGTTTTCTCCATAGACCAGCCCTGTTAAGAGGTGCAAACAGTGAACTGTCAGCCAGGCCAGGGAACCTTAGATAAGCATTCGTGGGAATTGCCCAAACATAACCCAAAGGGATCAAGAAACCGGTGCTGTCTAGCCAGCATTCCGCGCTCAAACTGACTGTTTGCTTGGCTCACACAGGATCTCCCCATCGACCCCCACCCCCGCCACCCCTCTCTCTGTGATTAGTCTGTACGCAGCTTCAGCCACTGCTGGAAAATGATTAGGCCAAAGGATTAAAGTGTTGAAAGAGAAGTTCCTAACTCCTCTTCTAGAATAAACAGGGTTGTGGGTTCAATATAAGTTGTGAATATGCATTAATTCTCCTGTAGACAAGACTGGTGCTCATCACCTTCACCTCAAGGAAAGGTAGATTATGTTTTGAGTGTTGGAGGCTGAAGTAGCACCTGACAAAATTGTCAAGGCAACAAACGTGTCTTGACCTCTCCTTTCCCTTTCTGGGACCTCTTTCATCGCCCACTGTTTTTTTTTTTTTTCAACGTTTATTTATTTTTGGGACAGAGAGAGACAGAGCATGAACGGGGAAGGGGCAGAGAGAGAGGGAGACACAGAATCGGAAACAGGCTCCAGGCTCCGAGCCATCAGCCCAGAGCCCGACGCGGGGCTCGAACTCCCGGACCGCGAGATCGTGACCTGGCTGAAGTCGGACGCTTAACCGACTGCGCCACCCAGGCGCCCCCATCGCCCACTGTTCACCATTCCTCCTCCTTCTTGCACATCTGGCACCTCCTATCAACTTTATGCACCTGTCTGTCTCATCTGCCAGCCACCTGTCCCTCGGCCCCCACCACAGCTTACCTCTCCTCCATGCTGCTGTGTCAGTGAGGTTTCCTGCTGGGTAGGATGGCTATAGAATTTCGTGTCCAAACTGGGACACTTTTAAGAGTAAAGGAGGGCTATTATTAATGATACCTACATGACAACATTTTATCCACTCCAAAGATGTATTCCTATTTCCACAGGGGCCTCCTAGAGATATTTTTATCTTGACCCAACAAAGATCTCTAACATTGGGGATCCTGATATTCTGACATAGTAGCAGGTGAGCTAAACAGAGGGCAAGTAAGGCTTTTGCAGCAGAAGCTACATCAAACCAAGTGAGTGTCTAGGGAGTCCCCCTTGGAAATAAATAAATCTGATGCCTACCCTTAGGAATTTTTAATTTAATTTGGAAAGTCAGGACTGACGGGGATGAAAAAGTGCTTGAGACAGGTTTGGAGAAAAAAGTGATAGGTGTTGCTTTTAAATAAAAACAACTTCCATCCCCACTTCCCTCGACAGTGGAAAACAAAACACGGAACACTGTTGACAGAGCTGGGGACTTACAGCTCTGTGGGTGGCAAAAAGAGGTAACTAGACCACAAAATATGAAGAATTGTAAATAAATATTGTGAGTGCAACCACTAGGGACAGAGGCAAACAACCAAGGAGGTCCACTTTTAGGTGTAGTCAAGGAAAGCTTCTTGGAGGAGGTGGCATTTATCTGAGACCGGAAGTATGAGAATGGCTGGGACAAGTGAAGGGGCAGAGGAGAGTATCCAGGCAAAAGGACAGCATGTGCAAAGGCCCAGATTACTAGGTTAGGCTTGACATCCTAAAGGAAGCTCATATGCCTGGAAGAAGGGGAGGAACGGAAAGTGTGGAATAAGGTAAATTGGAGAAGTGGGCGGGTATTTTAAAGGCCTCAGAGAGGAGTCTGAATTTTATCCTAAATGCAACGAGAATCCTTTGAAGTTTGTAAAATTTATACATGCTGAAATGCACAAAGCTCAAGTGTAGCATTCTACCAAAAGTAACCAGTGAGTATACCCTGTAACAAATTCCCTAGTCATGATGTAGAATATTTCAGTTCCCCCCAAGAAAGTTTCCTTATGTCCCCTTTGAGTCAATTACCACCCCTAAGAAATAATACCAGTCTTCTGCTTTCTACCACCATATATTCGTTTTGCTTATTCTTAACTTCATACAAATGAAATCATGCAATATATATTGTTTCGAATCTAGCTTTTTGCTCACCATAATATTTTTGAGATTCATCCAAGTTACTGATTCCTTTTAAGTATCATTTAATTGTATGAATATACCACAATTGGCTCATCCATTCTCTTGTTGAGGGACTTTTTGCTTTTGTGTTTTGACTTTTATAAATAAAACTGCCATACACATTTCTGTACAAGTCTCCTTGATGACATATATTTTCACTTCTTTTGAGTAAATAACGGGAGTGAAATTGCTGAGTTATAGGTAAGTATTTTCTTTGTTTCTTGTTTCTTTGTTTTAGAGAGAGAGAGAGAGAGAGAGAGAGAGAGAGAGAGAGAAAGCGAGCATGGAGGAGCTGGGGGAGAGGGGCAGAAGGAGAAAAAGAGAAAATCTTAAGCAATCTCCATGCTGGGCTCAAAGCTGACACAGGGCTCGATCCCATGACCCTGGATCATGACGTGAGCCAAAATCAGTAGTCAGATGCTCAACCAACTGAGCTACACAGGTGACCCATAGGTAGGTATATGATTACTTTTTCTTCTATGTTTTGAATTAATTTGTTTTGTGGAGGTATAATTTACATGTAATAAAAATCACCTATCTTAAATAAATTACTTGATGAGTTTTAACAAATATATATGGTCTGTAAACATCATCATAAGTATAACAAAGAGCATTTATATTATTTTCTGAAATTCCCTCATGTCCCTTTGGAGTCAATGAGTTCCTCATACATTTTCCTTGGCAACCATTGATCTGTTCTCTGTCACCACAGTTTTGCCTTTTCTAGACTTTCATACATTAATTAAATCATGTTATGTAATATTTTATGTCTCATTTCTGTCACTTAGCTGAATGCTTTTGAGCATGAGCTCCATGTCGATGTATGCATAACTAGTTCGTTTCTGTGTATTGCTGAGTAGTATTTTATGGAATGGATATGCCACAATTTGTTTATTCACTCATCAGTTGATGGACACTAAGGTTTTTTGTTGTTTTTTTGTTTTTGTTTCTTTGTTTTTTTACAGTGTGGAGCTGTTATCTTAAAAAGCTACCGTAAACATTCAAATATAAGTCTTCATGAGGTCCTAATGTTTTTATTTCTCTTGGGGACATAGAGTGGAGTTGCTGAACTATGTGGTAAGTGTGTATTTAATGTATATGAGAGTAAAAAAATATATTCTAAAGTAACAGTGCCATTTTGCATTTCCACCAGAAATGCATAAGGGTTCTGGTGACCTCATGCCCGTTTTCATTTTAGCCATTCTCGTTAGGGTGTAGGAGAATGTTGTTTGGTTTTGATTTTGACAGTTTGGTTATGGTATGTCTAGGCATGGCTCTCCTTGAGTTTTTCCTACCTGCGGTTTGTTGAGCATTTTGGATGTGTCAGTTGATTCTTTCCCTCAAATTTGGGAAGTTTCTGACCAATATTTCTTCCAATATTCTTTCTGCCCCTTACCATGACCACCCTCCTTATGGGACTGTAATTATGCATACTGGGCAGTGTTCTACAGGTCTCTGAGGCTCTGTTAATTTTTCTTCATTCCTTTTTCTTCACATTCTTCAGATTAGATCATCTCAACTGACCTACCTTCATATTTGCTAATGCGTTCTCCAGCCTGTTCAAATATGCTGTGGAGCCCCTCCCTCTGGTGACTTTTCACTTGTCATTGTACTTTTTGATGTCATAATTCCTGTTTGACTCTTTTATATAATTTCTATCTCTTTATTGATATTCTGTGTTTGGTGAGACATTGTTCTCATCATTTCCTTTAGTTCTTTAGACCTGGTATACTTTATTTGTTTGAACATATTAAAAATAACTAATTTAGATTCTTTGCTTACAAAGCCCAATGTCTGTGCTTTCTCAGAGAGTTTCCACTGATTGCTTTTTGCTTTTTGTTTTTTCTTCTGCGTATGGGTCATACTTTCTTATTTCTTTACATGTCTCCTAATTTTTTGTTGAAAACTGGATATTTTAAATGATATAATGTAGCAACTCTGGAAGTCAGGTTCTCTCCCCTCCTTAGGGTGTGTTGTCATTGCTGGTTGTTGTAGTTCTTGCTGTTAGTTTGCTTGGTGACTTTTCTGACATATTTGTATTCGTTGTTGAGTGTGGCCACTGTGGTTATTGCTTATAGCTTACTGATCATCTGATAATTAGACAGTTTTCCTTAAAACACTTAGAACCAATATGAGTCCCAGTCTTTGCAAAGGGTTCTGCATTAATGTGGGAACATGCCTTGAACGCTCAGCCAGGCAGCTGACATGTCTACCTTATCCTTCACTTCCTGCTTGCACAGAGCCTCAAGGTCAATCAGGCATAGGGTTTTCTCAGGCCTTTGCTGTGCCTGTACACAGCCCCATGTATGCTCGTGGCCTTTTAGATTCTCAGGGATATGTCAAAGCTTTCCAAGGCTTTATGGGCATCTCATACTTAATTTCCCTTTTAAGCTTTTTGGTTAGTTCGTTGCTTGCCCCAACTGTCATGGAATCATGGACAATTCATGGAATCAGACAGTCATAGAATTAAGCAATTGCCTGTAACTATTTTTGGCAAATCTACCCCCCCCCCCCACACACACACAGAGGCATGGGTGAGTTCTGACTCAGGTCAAATAAATACAGATAGCAAATGAGATCCTCCAGGGAATCATTAGACATATCATATAATGACATTTCTTTGGGAATGGGGCTTTGAAGTAGCTCCAACCCCCTTCTACCTCCTCTGGTGGCTGCCAGATTGCTGGTTTTTACTATGATTCGGGGTTGCTGGTTTTCAAAACTACTCTGGAGCTGGAGAGTAGGGATGAGACCAGGGCAAATTAGAATACCACAGAACTTGTGTTCTTTCTGAGATTTATCTGTTTTTCTTGAACAAATGCTCCCCAGATTGCTGCAAGACTGGTTAATTTGCAGAGTTCTGAAAAAGTTGATTCTAACCATTTTTGCCAGTTTTTTCATTGCTTTTATTGAGGAAAGAATTCTCAAAGATCCTTACTCTGCCATTTTCCTCATTTGGTTCTAATTTGCATTTCCATAATGACTAATAACATTGAGCATCTTTTCAAGTGCTTATGTGCCAGTCTTATACTGTTTGATAAAATGTCTGCTCAAACCTTTATACATTTTTAAAAAATTAAGTTATTTTCCTGTGAGTTTTGAGAATTCTTTATATATTATGTATACAAATCCTTCATCAAATACATGTTTAGCCAACATTTTTTCCCAGTCTGCAGCATATGTTTTCAATTTTGTAACAGTATCTTTCAAAAAGCAATTTTCTTGGGGTGCCTGGGTGGCTCGTTTGGTTAAGCGTCCAACTCTTGATTTCGGCTCAGGTCATGATCTCATGGCTCATAAGATCAAGCCCTGCATTGGGCTCTGCGCTGACAGCCAGAGCCTGCATGGAATCCTCCCTCTCCCTGTCTGCCACTCCCCTGCTTACACTTGTTCTCTCTCTCTCTCTCTCTCCCTTTCTCTCTCGAAATAAGTAAATAAACACTAAAAAAAGACAAGAAGCAATTTTCTATTTTGATGAAGTCCAAGTTTCTAATTTTTTTCTTTTATGATTCATATTTTGTGTCCTTTCTAAGATATCCTTCCTGAACCCAAGATCACAAGATTTTATTGTAGTTTTATTTAAAAAAAATTTTTTTTGTTTATTTATTTTTGAAAGAGGCAGAGCATGAGCAGGGGAGAGGCAGAGAGAGTGGAAGACACAGAATCCAAAGCAGGCTCCAGGCTCTGAGCTGTCAGCCCAGAGCCAGACACTGGGCTTCAATACACAGACCGTGAGATCATGATCTGAGCCAAAGTCAGATGCTTAACTGCCTGAGCCACCCAGGCACCCCTAGAAGTTTTATAATTTTAGTCTTAGGTTTAGATTTATGATCAATTTTGAGTTCACTTTTATAAATGATGTGAAACAAGAGTCAAGGTTCATTTATTTTGTATATGCATATTCACTCGTTCTTGCACCGTTTTTTAAAAAGGTTACCTTCTCCCTCATTGAATTACCTTGACACCTTTGTCAAAAAATCAATTTATCATATATTGTGGGTCTTTTTCTGGATTCTCTCTTCTGTCCCCTTGTTCTATATGTCTATCCATGCATCATTATCACAGTTTGATTACTACAGTGTTATAGTTAAGTCTTGAAATTGTATGGTGCAAATCTTCCCATTTTCTTTTTCTTTTTTTAAAGGTGTGTATTTAACTTTGTAAGGGACTGCCTCCAGTACTTCAGAGGAGTCGTGGATTTTGTCCTCCAAATAGCCATGCATTAGAGTTCTACTTGGTCCACAAACTTGTCAACATTCTCAGTCTGTCTTTCTCAATCGTAGCCATTCTCACAGGATGTGAAGTGGTATCACACCGTAATTTTAACTTGCCTTATCTTTATGACTAATGATTTGGAGCACCTTTCATTTGCTTTTTTGGTCATTCATAAGCCTTCTTTTTGTGAAGTTTCTTAAATTGGGATTTTTGCCTTGGGTATTGATTTCATACGTAAATGAACACACACGTAGATAGACACATACACACGAACATACCCACACGTCTATCAAACCATTTCCTCCCAGTTTATGACTTGTTTATTTCATTTTCTTAATTGGGTCTTTTGATGAGAATTAAGTTTTTAATTTTGATGAAGCCCATTTGATCTTTTTTCTTTAGCAGTTGCTGCTTTTTGTTTTGTACCTAATAATCTTTGCCGGGGCCCAGGTTGTGAATTACTTTCCCAAGTTTTCTTCTAGAATCAGTGTAGTTTTGGTTTTCATGTTTAGATTTACGACTCACCTTAAATTTTATTTTTGACCACATAGGGGTTAGAGTCTTTTTTTTCTCAGATGATTATCCAGTTATTACAGTATCTGTTCCTTTCTCCCTTTGAACCGCTTTGGTAATTATCTGATGGGTTTTAAGTAGAGAAGCAATGTGATGTACTTGCTGATGTGAAGAAAATGAACTGGAGGCAGTGGGGCGATCAGGAGGAGGGTACTGCTGCAGTCCAAGCTAAGTGTGATAGTGGCCACAACCAAGGTGGCAATAGTGGAGACACAGGGTAGTCTTATTTTTCTAGACAGATGAAGACAGATTTGTGTTGATCCCACATCCTTCCCATTTTCACTCATCTCTACAGTTTCAGCACACAAAAAGAGACAGCATAATATGGTAGACCATTCCATGAATGATGAGTCAAGTGTCAGGGATTTTTGTCCAGGTTTTTGTCCATGGAGCCTTAATTAATCTTGTGAAGACTCTGTTTTTCCATTAAAAACTAGGTCATCAATAACATTCTCTTCTACCTTAAAATTAGATGATTCTGTGCTGTTCTCTGAATGCTCTAGGAAAGGTAGCCAGTGAATTCCGGATGTCAATAAACTCTCTCTGTTCCTTATTGTGTTTGAACTCTCTGTAGCCCTATAAACTTCATTCCTTAACATGTTCCTCCAAAGCATCTCCTTCTTGATTCCCTGTTTTGATGGTTGGCACTGCCACCTACCCAGTCTCTCGAATCAGATGCCTGAGACTCATCCAAGACTCCTCTGTCTCCTTGACCTTCCACACCTGATCCCCCAAATACTGTTCTGCTTCATATTGTTCATGCTCTTATCCAAGTTGGAACATTTTCAAGAATGAAGAGGGCACTATTGGTAGTTATGCCAAGACAATAGGTATAAACCACGGCTTCTCTGGGTAAATAGAGATGTGTAATTAGCCCAGAGCTGAGAAGCAGAAAAAGTTCCAGAGTGGTATGAGAAAGCATGTTGCTTTTGAAGAACTGAGAGAATTGGAGTCTGACTAGCCTAGAGTGTGAGTGTGTGTGTGTGTGTGTGTGTGTGTGATGAAGGTGTGGAGTAGTGAGATGAATCTGGGAAGGTAATTGCAATGTCAGGTTCTGCAGGGGTAAAATGTTTCTTATCTTTAGAATTAACCACGAATGGTAGACGTTATCAGTAGCCTGCTCAGCATTCATTTCCCCTTCTTCCTAACAAAAGCCATCCCCCATGTAACCAGTTCAGGAGAAGCTGACCCTATCCCCAGCTCCAGCAGTGGTTCATCTCTGTCCCTTTGCCAGGATTGCCTCATGGAGGACATGATTCAACTCTAGCCAAGGGTACATTAGGGGAATCTTTTGGAGGGTTTCCGAGGAAAGTTTTCTCATTCCTAATAGAAAACCACAAGAAGAGATTTTACATCTCAATGTCATGCCTGTAATCGCTGCAGCCATTTTAATTCCAAATCTGAGATTGAAACAATCACTGATGGCAGAGCGAAAAGATGGAAAAAAGCAGGATTCTGGGGCGACTTCATGAGCTGCTAAACAACCAATGCCTACCTTACCTCTTGACTTTGTCAAATATGAAGTGATATTTCCTTTATTACCTAAGTCCTTCTGAGCTGGGATTTTTCTTGGGGCCAGTAGCATTCTGCTATGCCATGAAACTTAAGAACGTGAAGCAATGGACTTGACTTTGCGAGCACTGGTGGAAGTGACCTGCATGTCGCTTATTGTCACTATCACTTGTTTGACAATTATGGCTGGTATTTATTTCACCTTGTACTGTTGTTTCCTTTCTATGTGACTATTTTGAATATCTGACTAGTCTGGAAATTTTCTGCGTCAAGGACAGAGATGGACCCTTTACTTCTCTGTAGCCCCACCACACTTTACATAATCCATACATTTTTGTCAATTAGTAACCCTCTCTTTATTCCATCCACAGATTCTTTCAGATGGTGACCAAAATGCTCTCTCTTTTGGAGATAATAATTAGTCTCATCTTTATTGGCTTTCTCGTCAGTGTGGAGGGAATTACTGGATGAATGAATAGGAACACGGTGGCCATGTGGCCTGTTGCCCCCAAGTACTACTTGGAGACTAGCCTGGCATGGAAATGACCAGATGTTTGAAGCTCAGCCACTGGTGAGTGAAATAAAAAAGTTTGCTGTCACACGTTCCATCTGCACGGACAGTTTCTGCGCTGCAAAGCCACTGGTGCTTAGGATCTCACATGGTTCTTAACCCCTTCCTCAATTTGGAGTTGGAAGGCCCTGGAAGGCTAATTCGACCACACAGGTGTGTAGACACTGGTGTTCATGTGCTGTGGGCACTTCTGGAAGCAGTGGTTTGACTCAAATCATTGTCTAGGTATACAGGCACCCCTGGACCTTATGGGGACACCTGGAGAGCATGAGGAGTGGCCAGGTAAAGGCAACAAGAGCAATATGGAGCTATTTATTAGGCAACTCTGAACAAGCAGAGGAAAAATGATGGTCCAAAACATAGCATCTGCCAATAACGGGCTAATCTTCCAGGTTATCAGAAGCCAGAAGCCGGGTCTCTCTCTTTCTTTCTGTCTGTCTCTCTCTCTGTAGCCCTGACAGTTGGGTTGGATTTTCTTTTGTTTTGTTTTGTTTTCCTTTTTTGGGATGCAAGTACCCGACTTAAGCTTTGCTTGCTGAGGCATCCATTTCAAAGGGGCATCTGCTTCTTTTTTGTTTGTTTGTTTGAATTTCAGAAGAACAGCAAATACTTTTTAATTTTTTTTATATATACACCACATCTTCTTTATGTTTTTATTTTTTATATTAAATATAATTTATTGTCAAATTGGTTTCCATACAACCCAGTGCTCATCCCAACAAGCGCTGTCCTCCATGCCCATCACCCACTTTCCCCTCTCACCCACCCCCCATCAACCCTCAGTTTGTTCTCAGTATTTAAGAGACTCTTATGGTTTGCCTCCCTCCCTCTCTGGTAAGACAGCTATCTCCAATAAGCACATTGCCAGCCACAGGACTAGAGAAAGAGTCAAGTCACCTCCCCAACTGAGACCCCTTTGTTTTAAAGGTCCTAGTTGATTTCAGCAACTGATCATTTGGGCTTCTTGTCATTTCTCTTCCCATACTTTAAATTCCAAGTCTTATATTTTCAGTTCACCAACAAAGAGTGTGAAACACTAGGCCCCCATCTTCGACCCAATAAAAGCAGAATCCCCAACCCCTGTGCCAAGATTCTCTCTCTTTTCTCTGTCTGTCTGTCTCTCTACTTGCAACCTTGATGTGTGGCCCCAGGTGTGCTGTATAATTTCCAGGTCTTGTAAGTATAAACTTTTATTTTTTCAAAATTCTTTGATGGTTGTTGCTGAAGGGCATCTTGCAACCATAATAAGAACCATATGGGTTGGTCCACTCATGTAACATTGGCTTGGAAAGGGGAAGTATCTATCTGGGGGAAGCTCACCGGGACCCAGGTGAGTGCGCCTAGGTACTTATAGCCTATGGCATTACTATGAATAGGCTGAGACAGGCACAAACTCTCTCTCTTTCTCTCTTTCACTTTCTCTTCCCTCCCCTCTTTCGACATTGATTATTTTTCTAAATATACTAGTAATATATGCTCTTTGTGAAAAATTCAAGAAATGGAGGAATGTGTAGGAAGAAAACAAAATCACCTATACACTCATCTCCTAATATTTCAGTATAGATCTGTGCAGATTTTTTTCTCCTAGTTGTGTGATCATTTATTCAGTCAACATTTCCACAAATATTTATTGCTGTCTGTGTGTATGAACACCTTTCTAGGCACCAGGAATACAGTTGTGGTCAAATGCATAATCCTTTATCTCATGAAACTTTGGGTCTAGCAGAAATGACACATAAACACACAACTGCACTTAGAAGGATTTCATGTCAAACTTGGCAAAGTCAACAAAGGGCATACTGAGTCTGTTGAGAGAATAGGGGTCCTACCTTAGCCTGAGTGCATCAGGAAGTGCACCTAAGGAAGGAACTTCGAAACTGAAGTCAGGATGGTAAGAAATCGCTGGCCAGAAAAGGGGGTATGTGTTGGACCAAGGGGATAGTGGGGGGGAGGCGGGGAGCCATCAGGGAACAGAGAAAGGGAAGACTCCCAGTAGAGGGAACAGCTTGCCTGAGGTCCTGATGAGGGGACAGTGACTAGATGAGAGATTTGTGGAGGTTGCAGAGGGAAATAGGGTCAGAACCTATAGGGTAAGTGTCAACAAACTACAACCCATGGGTCAAATCCAGCATACCAGCTGCTTTTTTTTAAATAAAGTTTTATTGGAGCACAGCCATGTCCAATCATCTACGTAATGTCTATGGTTGTTTTCACACTATAGTGTCAGAGATGAGTAGTTGCTGCAGAGACATATGTTTGGTTCGCAAACCATAAACATTTGTTACTATCTCCCTTTACAGAAAGCTCACTATCTCCCTCTATCTACCCTTTATAGAAAAGTTTGCTGACCCCGGCTTTGGGTCTTGCAGCTGGGGATGAGATAAAATTGTTTTATTATAAGTGCAATGGGAAGAATTTGCAGGAGAGCAGGGAAGAAACCTAATCAGATCTCCTTTTAGAAGGAGAACTCTGGACATGGTAGGGAGAGCAGATTAGAAGTGGGGACTATGGGTGGATTCAGGGAACCTCAGAGTAATCGGGAGAGAAGGGGTGGTGGTTTGGACTAGGGTTACGCCATGGGAACAAGAGAGAATAGATGGATCTGAGATCTTCTTAGGACTTGTGTGGGACGGGACTTGGGGGCGGATTGGCTAGGGAAGGGAAGAAGAGAGGCATCCAGGAGCACCCCCAGGTTTCTACCTGGTACACTGGCATGGATGAGGGTGTCACTGCAGGGGAGCACTAGAGGAAAAGCAGGATCTCGAGGCAAAGTCATGAGCTTTGAACTGGCATCTGCCTACTTCACCACTGTGAGTCAATCTAACCCACCCCCTATTACTGGACATGTAGATCGCTTCATTATTATTTATTGTTTGAAAACTAATGCTGTTATAAACTCATTTGTGCAAATCTCTGATTGTTTCCTCAGGATACGCTGCTAGAAGCAGAATGGCTGGATAAAAGGCCATGCATATTTTTAAGCTCTTTGATCCATATTGCTAAAATGCCCTCCGGAAATGTTATTTCAGATTGTAATTCTCCCAGTATGTGATGCTGAGAACAATTTTGGTTCAATAGGCCCCAAATTGCCTCAGAGTTAGGTGTCAGAATCTCTTCCTGGACTTTTTTTCTTTTAAATCTCCATGGCTTCTAGCTCAAGATATTACTATGTCAAAATCTTCCATGTGTGGAAGGGTTTCTGCGGTGCTGGCCTGTGAGGTGACCTTTCTGAGGGGTGGTATAAGAACATTCTTCAAAACTGCGGTGGACATCCGAGGTAGGAATCCTGGCCCGTGAACCTTTTTAGTTCCACTCCTCCTGGGTGTGATAAAAGTTCGCTTACCACCTGAGTCGCATTATACCCCTAATATATGTTACCTGGCGTCCTGGGTTGCATCTTCTTTCTGTCTCCAAAGAGGCTTTTGTTTTATGTGCCACTTCCATCTCCTGCCAAGCTCGACAGCCTCTTATCCAGCCTGGCAGTTTCAGCTGCCACCCGGTAACAGACAGACTAATGAAACCTTCTGGAGCAAGGAGCAGGTTTGTAGACCCAAGGAAGCTTTCTGGGGTCACAGTGTGGTGACGTGGGAGTCCTGGCTTTGGAGCCAGGCAGCCCCGGACCAGACCCCCGCACCTATCTCTTACCGGTGGTCTGTCTTGAGAGCCCACGTGACTGCTCTGACTTCCCTTGCTCGTCTGTGAAATGGGGTTTTAGTTGCTAGTTCATAAATTTTTGTGAGGGGTAGTGATAAAGCGTGCCACGTACTGAGACCAGGCCCTGGTACCGAGTAGGGGTGGGATACATAGTGCTTTCTTAAAAAACAAAGCACGGGTGATGGTGTCTGTGGAGTTGGGGGCCTCTTGCCCTAAGCTCTGAGACCCTGAAAAGTCTCTTAGCAGACCAAATAGATTACAGCTCCTCATTTAAGATTGAGGAAGGATGTCTGGGAAGGGAGAAATGATGAGCGAGGTTAATTTTCCGTTCCCTGTTTTAGGTAGTCAGCTCTCAAACCGAGGTAGGAGAATCATGGGTGAGGTGTAGTGCAGACCCTGTCGTCCCCAGCTGTCTCTCTCACCAGTTGGATGTACAATCTGAAATGTCCACTGTTTATTTAGGTGAAAACGTTATCTTTGTTAAAATATAGGTATTTTCTAGAAGAGGTGCAAGGCATTAGCCCAAGCTCTGCAGTCAGATGATCCAGGGGTAAATCCCAGCTCTGCCAATTCTTAGCTTCGTGACCTTAGGCAAGTAACTTTACGTCTCTGTGTCTCAGTTCTGTCGTCTCATGGGAATAGTAATCGGGTTTGTGGGGGAGTGAATGAGAGCATGCGTGGGACATCGTACTCAATAAAAGTTACCTATTGTAAGCAGCTATTACTAAATGCTGAGAAGGAGGGGTGCGTGGTGATATGATTCCACTGGGAACAAATTAAGTTACTTTCGCCTTACATGGGTGAATCTCCATAGGTTTATAAAATAGGCACTGTTTACCATTCTTATTTCACTGATGAGGGCAACTAAGTCTCAGAGAGATTAATTGAGCCTGAGTCACACAACTCCGTCAGGATGCCCTCAAGAAACAAGCCATCCTCCA
Source organism: Felis catus (assembly GCF_018350175.1). Taxonomy (NCBI): domain Eukaryota; kingdom Metazoa; phylum Chordata; class Mammalia; order Carnivora; family Felidae; genus Felis; species Felis catus. The sequence goes on along the minus strand of NC_058368.1, from coordinate 188,269,651 downwards.
CACACACCCCCGTCCGCTGCGGCCATGATAACCCTCTCGAATAATTTTTCTGCCTTCCCAAGAGAAGGTGAATGACAGTAGCTCTTGAAATCCACCCGTGCCCCCTCCTGAAGATGGTCGGTGATGGAGAGCTCCCAAATGCTGTCCAACTTGGAGGAAGACAGGGCCTTTGGGTTGGAGAGCAACTTGCAAAAGCAAGGTTGGATCCCAAACCCAGAAGCCATAGAGATTTTACACGTCAGCTCCTGTGGCGATGACTCAGCGTTTAGAGATGAAGAATCATCTCTGAGACTACGTAGGCGACTTATTTACAGATGATTGATCCCTTTGTGTGCTGTGGCCAAATCCACTTCTGGCCTCATGCCTGGTGATGTGGGGAAAATACCATGGCTGCTGTCTCTTGGGTACATTTCCATCTGCTGGGTGTTCTCTGGGTGCCTGGGGGAAGTGAGTTAACAGTCTGTCAATACTATGGATTTAGTGTCTTCATGTGGGCTCTGGTGTGAGAGGTTTTATAATGCGTCCTATCTTCCCACCCCCATCAGCTACAATTATGATCTCAAACCCAGAAGCCAGGCACAGAAGTCCTCTCTCTCCTCCAGCTCTAGATCTCTGATGGAATCAGAGAATCTTTATTTTATTCAGTATGTGGTCAAGGAGTACCTACTCTGTGCCCAGCACTGTCCAGGAATCTGAGGGAAGTCTCCGAAAATTTAGTGTAATTCAGATGAAACTGAGGTCAGACAATAATAATTATAAAAATATCTCCTATTTGTTAAGCATTTGCTATGTGCCACCGACTACATTACAATTCATCCTCCCCAAAGACCTTGGGCGATGTGTCCTGTTGTTATTCTCATTCTATTCAGTGAAAATAAAACACAGAGAGGTTAAGAAGCTTGCTCAGGATGGCACAGCGGCGCAAGAGGTGACACTGGATTTCAAACCCAAGTACAATCAATTCGTGCTATTCATAGTGACTATGTTCTATAAAGTCAGCATAAACACTGAATTAGTGAACACTGAACCATTGTTTCTAAGGGAAATGCAAGGTTAGGTTCCTTTTGTTGTCCCGTATCAGCTGCAGATGTCTGAATTAGGTGACTCAAATTCTGCACTGCTTTGGACATGTCAGCAAATGACCATGAAAGTGCCATAACTATTGATTTTGGACTTATAAGTAAATTTTAGCAGGCAGGCCAATTTACAAATTTGCAAATAATGAGGACTGGCTGTAGTCTCATTCCAGATCGTGTTTGTGCATTTCTTCACAATTGGTACTGTGATCAGCAGCCTCTACAATGGCCTCCAGTGATCCCCACCTCCTGGCCTTCATGTCCTTGGTAATCCCCTTCCCTTGAGTATGTTCTGGACCTCGTGATTGATTTCTAATGAATAGAATGTGACTTAAGGTAATAAGATGTCACTTTTAAGATTCAATTGCAAAAAGACTATAACTTTCATATTGGACACTCTATTATGCTTTCTTATTTACTGTGTGGGAAGCCAGATGCCATGGTGTGAGCTGCCCTATAAAGAGGCCAACATAGCAAGGAACTGATAGAGCCAGCAAGGAAAGGAGGCTCTCAATACAGCAAGGAACCAGTTCCTGAAACACCACGTGAGTGAGCAGATGCTCCCCCAGTCAGGTTCAGATGAGCTGACAATCCTGACCAATTCATTAGTTGGAGCTTTGTATGAAACCTTAGGATGGAGGCAGCAAGGGGCACCTGGGTGGCTCAGTTGGTTAAGCATCCGACTCTTGGTTTCAGGTCAGGTCATGATCTCACGGTTTGTGAGTTTGAGGGCTGCGTCAGGCTCTGCGCTCACTGCGCTGGAGTCTGCTTCAGATCCTTTGTCTCCCCCTTTCTGACCCTCCCTCGCTCACTCTCTCTCTCTAAAAAATAAATAAACATTAAAAAAAATTTTTTTTAAAGAATGGAGGCAGCAAGCTAAGCCATGTGCAGATTCTTACCCTAAAGAAACTGTGAAATAATAAATATTTGTTGTTTTAAGCCATTAAGTTTTGGGGTAATTTGTTACATAACAAAAAGTAATTAATGCAACTGCCTTCTTGTGAGCTGCATTTGTTATAGTGCATGGCATTACCTAATATGAACCAAATTCTTTGTATGCTCTATTGGCGTTTAATCTTCACAATGACCCAGCAAATTACTAATATTGTTCCCCTTTTATAGATAAAGCGAATATCCATCAGAGGTGTTGGGTAAATTGCCCAAGGTCACACAACTAGAGGTATAACAGGTTTTTAACTTCAGATCTGTTCAACCCCAAAGCCAAGCTGGACCTGACTTGTATAATACTGTGGAACTCAGATTGGAATGTAGACTTCCTGACTTCAAAGCCCATTTCTCCTCCCTGTTTGTCAAAAACAACAAAACAAAAAACAAACGAACAAAAAAAAACCACGCAAAAAAACCCAAAAAACAAAACCCACTAAGTCCATCCACCCACAGGCAAAAGAATGTTGAAATGAAACTGAGCAAGAGTGGGTGTGAACACCCATCCCCCAGCCTGGCCAAGGTGAAGTGATGTCCTGTGTCTCTACTCCTCCTTCCTAATCTGCACCTGCAGAAGAAGCCCTTTGAACTAAATCCTGTGTCGTTGTTATCCCTCACAGAATCTCCAAGTCAGGAATCTAGATGTATTAGTCAGTGAGGGCGGCCATAACAAAATACCACAGACTGGACAGCTTAAACAACAGAAATTTATTTTCCCATGGTTCTGGAGACCAGAACTCTGAGCTTACGGCGCAGTCGGGTCAGTTTCTGGTGAGACCTCTCTTCCTGACTTGTAGACAACCCCCTTCTCACTGTGTCCTCCCATGGTCTTTTCTCTGTGTAGGCATGGAGACAGTCTCCTACAAAGGCACCAATCCCATTGGATTAGGGCATCACCCTAATGATCTTGCTTAACCTTAATAACTTCCTTTTTAAAAGTCCTGTCTCAAAACACCATCACATTGGAGGTTAGGGCTTCAACTGTGAATTTGGCAGGGGTCAGAGTCGGGGGTGGGGGCGGCACAATTCATTCTGTAACACTAATCAACACTTGTTTATTGACCATCATGTCCAAAGTCATGTGGAGAGTACTCATGCCATTCCCAGGGCATGAGCCTGAAACCTGGTGCTAAGGACCAAAAGGATATCCAGTTATCCAGTCAGTTCCTCACTCCCAGCAATGTTGTCCTAACAGACACAGAAAGACTAGTGGCCCCTGCATGAGATGCCTGCTCTTCAGGTATATCAGTAAATGGTCCAGCAAGTCCAGCCTCTTCATTGCACAGATGAGGACCCTGAGGCTCAGAAAGATAAAACGACCTGTGCAAGGTCACAGAGCTGGTCAGTGGCAGGACCAGGACTGGGTCCAAGTATCCTAGCCCCTAACTTCATGCTCCTTTACCTTGGCAAGGCTGGGGGATGGGTGTGCTGAGAAACCCTTAGAAGGAGAACAAATCCTTCCAGTCTCCTGATGGGAAGCAGTGTCTGTGTGGAAGAATGTAGTGTGGGGGAGGGCAGTTATGTAAGGCATGGGGGGCAATATGGATACATGTGGGTGTTGGGAGTGTTTTGTATGGGATGTGTGTGGGTTAGTGGGATATGTAGGAGTGTCTGGGGTTGTGGGGAGTGTTTGTGGATGCAGTGGTTATGTAGTGGGACTATGTGTGTCATGTGTACTAAGTGTGGGGGATGTTTCGTATGTGTGTGTGTGTATGTGTGTGTGTGTGTCCTGTTGTGTGTGTGGATGTTGTTGGGCAGCACAGGTCAGCTCAGCTGGTACCTTTGTCTTCCATATTATTCAGTATCTTCTCTTGGGCCCCCTTTTCCTATATAAAAGTCCCTCCTCCAGCCTGCTGGAATAGGGATTGGTAAACTTTTTCTGAAAAGGACCCATTAGTAAATATTTTAAGCTCTGTGGGCCATATGGTCTCTGTCACAGCTACTCAACTCTGCCATTGTGGCTTGAAAGCATCCATAGAGAGTATGTAAACACAGGGCCTGGCTGTGTTCCAATATAACTTTATTTACAAACAGATGCCAGACTGAATTTGACCCAAGAGATGTAGTTTGCAGAACCCCTGGTTAGGGTGCTTCCTGTATCCCTGACAGTGACCCTCTCATAACTCACCCATCCTTTTTCTTACTTCACTTTGCCAAGTTCTCAGATTTTAAACCTAAGACTCCTCATATGTCCGTCAGCACCCCTTCCTCCTGGCCCTAGGCCTCAATGTCACTATCACCACCACCGCCACCATCTCCAGCACTGCCATTATCCTGCTCCTTTCCAAGCACTGCACCAGACAGACGTCTCACAGGCATTATCGCATCTAATACCTTCCATAGCAATACCAAGAGGTAGGTAGTACGCCCCACCTAACATGTGAGTTGACTGGGGCTCAAAAAGCTAAGTAACTTGTCCCAGGTAACTGTGACTACTTAGTGATTTCGACCTGGCTCTCCTGATTTATAAAGCTCAAGCTCTTAACAAATTCTCTACTAGCTCCTAAATAGATGGTCTTAAGCTAGCACAATGAGAAAAGTCACCAAAGGGAAAAGAACAGAGTAATGTGTTGTATCTCTTGCTCCTAAATGTGGGCTTAGGGATCTAGAGCCATGGGCACTAGGCCAGTGGTCATGGGTAGGGCACACATTAAACACTCCTTTTGCACATTTTTGGCCCACCACCCTGAGATTTTGATTTCATAGACATAGCGATCTGCATTTAGAATAGCACCCAAGGTGATTCTGGTGTAAATGTTCTGGGACCAGTGGGACCCACCACAACTTCTGAGATCCTACTGGAAAACCCTGCAATCAGACTTGATGTAGCTAAGATGCCTTAGAATGCCCACCTCTGGGCTCTGGTCCTGCAGGTGACTCAGAGGTACCGCAGCTCTTGCTGACACAATGCCGATGATGACCTAAGAATATGCTCCTTGGAAAGTGTGACTGCCCCACGTGAAGTCTAGTCTGAGGAGAATGGGAGACGAGAGCCCTGCTTTTTTTTTTTTTCCTTCTTTTTCCATTCCTGTGTCCTTCAGCCCAATTCCTGGCATGTCCATGCATACCAAATGAGTGAATTTATCAGAAACCTTTAATGTCTTAATGTGGACATTTCTAACCCCACTGGGGCTTTGAAGGGGAAAGAAAGGGGACCATCTGAATTTGAACCTTCTGTAATATCACTAATACAGATAAGTGATGACTCTATTTAGCATGAGAAAAATTGGCCTTTATGGGAATGTGGAGGTTAATGCAGATTCTGCACATGATTTTCTCTGTGTGGCGATGGGGCACCCCCACCTCTCCCTTTGCAGCACCGTCTTAGCGGAGGCAGTGAGGGCTCTATTTTGGAAGATGGTCCTGTCCTTTCAAGCAGACAACTTGCTTGCTTTTTGGTCAATTCTCAGTCATCTGCTCCAGACCTGTTCTTTCCAGAGGTGTCCCACTCTTCCCATGAATGAGAAATGAATGCGCCATTGCAGTCTTGCAGGTGCAATGTATCATTCTGAGCGTATGCCAGGCTCCTCAGCTCACGCTCCAAGCATGCCGTGAATGCTCAATTGGGACCAACCTGACTTCTCATCTGGTGGATACGGTTTACCCAGGGGTGGTGGAAAGTGAGTAATACTGTGTAGTTTCATGAAGATACTTGTTCTAATCAAATATTTCTAGGTCCAGTGTTCCAAATCTCCTTATGGTATGTGCTATGGGAGGAAATGGTGTGTGTGTGTGTGTGTGTGTGTGTGTGTGTGTATGGGTAGAACAGATCGAGTTTATCTCGCCATCTGTTAGAATAACAGAAAACACAGCTGAGACAAAGACAGAAAACAGGTCAAGATATCCCATCTGTGACCCAGAATAACCTGTAGCTTAGGATATTTCAGGTAATGACTTAAACCTCATCAGACCCTAGTACTTAGGAGCACAGCTGCTGGAATGAAACTTGGCTCCACTGCTCACTAGCTCTGTGACTTTGGATACCTTCCATAACCTTGGTAAGTCTCCGTCTCCTCATCTATAAAATAAAAGTAATAAGTACTTCTCTCATTGGGTTGTTGCAAAGATGAAATGAAACACTATATGCAAAAGTGTTTACATGCCAGGTATGTAGTAGGTGCTCCATAAATGTTAGCTTTCTATTAATTAGGTTTTCATTCAAAATATGTATACAAAGAGTCTTTTATGCACCAAGCCCCTGACACCTCATGCCTAAAGGAGTCAGACAGGTAAAATGATATTTAGACAGTGATAAGTGCCATGGTACTGGGGAGTAGCAGGGTGCACACGCATTGTTTTCCCCAACCACTCCCTGAGCTGAATGAAGATTGAGGTGTGGGATGTAAGGACTGGCATGGGGGACCCAATGACTAGACAGATCCGGAATGAGAGGCATAGGGAGATTAGTGCTGACCTGATAGTGTTAAGGCAGAGTTTTTGGGGTGAGATCATGGTGGGGTTCTTTCAGGACCACACAGAATTCTGAAGCCCCCTCTTTTTCCCTCATATAAGTGAGTGAACACTGGGGGACAGGTGGTTTTACAGGCAATTATTATTATCTTTGCTATAAAAGGTTGCTAGCTTGGGATCAATGGATGGGATGAAGAGGGCTTCTGATACTCCAGAATTTTTATGCAAAACAATGTACATGTATGCAGGGTGAAAGTACATAAATTTCATCCCATTCTCAAAGGGACCCAGGACAAGAAAAAGTTTGAGACTGCTTGTCTTCATGATTCATGAGAAGAATAATGATACCAGTCCGTGTGATTGTATGTCTGGTGTCCTTGTGTACCTATGAACAGCACTCCCTTTTACCCTCCAAGCAGTCTAGACAGTTTTGAGTCCCCTAACTCACTTTTCCATCTGATACATGTCTACATCTGTTAGATGACCTGCAGCCCTGGATAGAGAAGAAGGGTCTAGAACTCTGTTCAAGTAGGATGTTGGGACCACTGGTTATACTGCTCACTAACTGCCTAGGCTAATGTCCTTAGGTATGACTGGACTGCAGAGACAGGAGTGACTCTACTTTAGGGATCATGGGTAAGTTTTTAGAAGATTCCTTCCAACATGCTGGAGAACATTCCCACTCTTTTCCATACATGCCCTTTCCCATACTTCCTCATTCCAGACTGATAATTTGACATTGAGCTTACTCAGGCAGTAGGCAGGATGGAACAAAACAACAAAGCACCTGGATAATCAACAAGATAGATGATCAGAGCTGACAGCCCCTAACACTGGGGACTTAGGTGGTGAAAATCCCCAATCTGTTTCCACTGAACCAAGCTTGAGAGATGTGTCTGCATGTCTGGGAGGCTTATCTACAATGGTGGCTGGAATATCCTTCCCTTTTGGGCACTTAAAATGCCTGAATTTTGCTTCCTTATCAGCAAAACAAACAGAGGTAAATGGAAAGTAAATGTCAAATAGCATAAAAAATGAACAGAATTAAATATAGATGAATGACCTTGTTTTAGAATGCCCACCTCTCAACTTTCTACTTCTTCCTTGTTTTCTCTCTTTGGTTTCCTTATGGTTCCTTTCTTTGAACAAGAAAGACTTAGGCTAATGACTTTGGGCTCATTTGGGTCTTCTAACCTTTGCTAGCCAGAGAAGAAGAGTTGAGTTCAGGATAGAAGGATGGAAAGAAGAAAAGAGCAAGAGACTGAGAATCAAAGTGTCCATGGAAACAGATACTCTAAATTTGCTTCTCTTTGTTGTTTTTGGGAGGCTCAGGTTTGAAGATCTAAGGCCTTCAGCAAATCCTGTTACATTTGCTCCTTGGATTTAGTATAATAGGTAGAAACCCACCAGAGATAGGCTTCCCAAATGACTGCTATTGATCATAAAAATTATTGAACATAACAAAACCTTATCCAATATAAAATGATCTGAACTTTTTAAGCCAAACCTTCTTATTAAGATACAATACCGCATAGACATATACACATTCCTTTGGGATGGAAGAGGCCACAGTACCCCAACCTTTCCCCACATCACAGGGGATTGTGATGGTTCACATAGTTTAAAGCGCTGGGTGCTCTCTCCTATAGAAGCCACCTAACCTAGCAGTGGGGATTGGATCTAGGGTGAGGTCTAGAGTTCCCAGCCCGAGATGGGACCCTCAAGCACCAGGAGAGCATCAGCATAGCATGAGCATGAAGTGAAAGCAAGCATCATGGTGCCGTGGAAACTCAACATCTCATCCTTAATGAAACCTACTAGTTTGACTACTGCACATGCTGGCCTACTACCTCCACTTGTCAGGCTATAAAACTGTAGACTTTACATGCATGCAAATCAAGCAACTTTAATGTGTTGCCTGTACTTGGTGACTCTCCCTGGGATGTTGGAAGCTCTAGTGAGTTGGTATGATAAGGTATTATGGATCTTGGAATCATAATGTAACATATACACCATACTGTGCCAAGGCCATGGTTCAGATTGAGTCTACCGGCATGATTTTTATTATTGTTGTATTATTTTTCCCCTGATAGTATTTGTTGTTTTTGTTGTTTGGATGCTCCCATTTTAAAACAGTAAGATTTCACATTGCAATCTGATTTCTGTTTTGGTTTATTTCTTTTCTCACAAGATCTAGCTTCCCTAGGTCCTCATTATCATCTGCCAAACAGGAACAGCCATTTGCTCTCTATTTGGCTCCTGTTTCTGCCTGGCACAGTTCTCTGTCCCTGCAAGCTTGTCACTCCGCCACCTTGATTTGGAAGACCACGTTCTCCTCCTTGGTAAATTTGATGGCCCTTAAATCGATCTCTATAGTGTCCATCCACACTGAGGATGTCCAACTCTCCATCTAAGGAAAGACCTTCCCAAGGACCACCTCTTTCCTCTCCAGACAGATCTGTAACGGTGATTGCCACCTGCAGGGATTGGCACACCTTAGGCAGAATGTGATGACCTCCTCAGATTGAGAGAGGAGAGCCCATAACTCCCTTCAAATGAGGGTATGGGTTAAGAGCACCCCCCCCCCCACTGTGAGTAAAGGGAAAGGGAAGCCTCACCTTTTACATCTCAAAAGTTGTCTCATCTAACCTTCTCATTCTATAAATGAGAAAACACAAGCCCTGTGATTATTCCAGGGTCCCACAGCTAGTCAGTAGTAGATCCAGGGTGAAGATCCAGGTCTTCTGATCCATGGTCCAGACTATTTACCTTCTCCTTCATCTTTTGTCACCATTTTGAGTGTGTTGTCCTGGGGCAAAGCCATTGCTGTGTCTGTTTCTCCCCTTCCTAGCCAGAGGCTCCTTCATTTGTTTTTACCCTCTGGGCTAGACTAGTCTGTAGTAATGAATTTCACAAGTACTGCAAGTGTGAGCTGCCTGGGGTTATGTCTTCTGGTTGAAGTCTCTAGCAGTCAATATTTTCCCAGGATGGTATCTCTCAGCAAGACTTAAGCCAATAAATGGTAAACAGGCAATCAACAAGTACTTATTACTCTCCTAATCTTTGTGTAGCTTTCTGAAGAAGTATTACATTTAATTCCTCTTAGAACAAGTGACAGACATCCCTGCCAAAGTTGCTTAAGTAAAGGGGAATTTATTGGCCCCAGAATGCAAGCATAAATTTCAAGTCACAGGAAGGGCAGGGCCATAGCCAGGGCTCAGGAAAACTGGATGCAGACTCAGCAGTATGAGGCCTCCACTTGGTTCTCACATCCACTATGCCTTGGTGTTGGCCTCATTCTTTGCATGGTAGGACAATGTCCATGAACGTCCCCTGATTTTACCCTTTCTGCTCATACCACTGGAGAGAGAGTGACTTTCATATTGTGGAAGTTTATGGAAATTCTCTGATTGGACCAATCAGCCATGGCATGGGTGGGGAGGGAGAGAGTTACTTACCCAATGTGGACCAAACAGCTGTGACCTGGACAGCTTCAGTTATTTTAGGAGGACAGCTTCCTCTTATGGAAGGGAGCGAATGTGAAGAGGGCAGTCCCAATAAAGGAATAAAGGAGGCCTAGAAAAGCTGTCTTAATCTGCTCATGCTGCCATAACAAAATACCATGGACTGGGTGGTTTAAACAACAGACATTTATTTCTTACAATTGTGGAGGCTAGAAGTCCAGGGTGCCAGAATGGTTGGATTCTGGTGAGATCTTTCTTCCTGGCTTGCAGATAGCCACCTTCTCACTGTGTCCTCACATGAGCTCTCTTTGGTGCATGAGCAAGGAGAGAGAGAGCACCAACTCTCTGCTATGTCTTATTCTAAGGACACTAATCCCATCACGAGGGCCCCAACCACATGACCTCATCTAACATTAGTTGCCTCCTAAACTCCCTATCTCCAAATACTATTACATTGGGGGTTATGGTTTCAACATACGAATTTGGGGGAGGGGGACACGAATATTCAGTCCATAACAGAGTAAACACTGCATCTAGCACATCTGCCCACAGGATATCACAATGAAATGGGCACTTAAGATCTAAATATAGAGGAGTGGTGATGAAAGACTGCATGTCACTGATGTGTTATTGATGTGTCACTGATTATTCAGAGGAAGCTGCCAAAAGGGCTGGTATTATAGAGGATGACACCACACATACTGGGCTTCTTAGAGTGGGTAGTGAGGTAGAAAGAACCTGAATGAAACACAATCCTTTCTCCAAGGAAGATGTCCAGATGGCCCACAGACATATGAAAAGATGCTCAATATCACTCACCATCAGGGAAATGCAGATCAAAACCATGATAAAATGCCACCTCACACCTGTCAGAATGGCTAAAATCAAAAACAAAAGAAACAACAAGTGTTGGGGAGGATGTGGAGAAAGGGGAGCCCTCTTGCACTGTTGGTGGGAATGCAAACTGGAGCAGCCACTGTGGAAAATGGTATAGAGGGTCCTCATTAAAAATAGAACTACCCTATGATCCAGTAATCCCACTACTGGTTATTTGCCAAAAGAATACAAAGCTACTAATTCAAAGGGATACATGCACCCCAATGTTTATTGGGGTTATTTACAATAGCCAAGGTATGGAAGTAGCCCAAGTGTCCATTGACTGATAAATGGATAAAGAATATATGGAATATATATAAATACATATTCATAATGTGTATATATATATGTATGTATATTATGTGGAATATTACCCAATGTTTATTGGGGTTATTTACAATAGCCAAGGTATGGAAGTAGCCCAAGTGTCCATTGACTGATAAATGGATAAAGAATATATGGAATATATATAAATATATATTCATAATGTGTATATATATGTATGTATATTATGTGGAATATTACTCAGCCATAAAAAAGAATGAATTCTCAAATTTTGCAATGACATAGATGGAGCTAGAGAGTAATGCTAAGGGAAATAAGTCAGTCAGAGAAAGACAAATACCGTATGATTTCACTCATATGTGGAATTTAAGAAACAAAACAAATGAGCAAAGGAAAAAAAAGAGAGACAAATCAAGAAACACTCTTAACTATAGAGAACACACTGATGGTGTTGTATGCAAGTGTTGAATCAGTCTGTTGTACACCTGAAACTAATATAGCACTGTATGCTAACTACACTGGAATCAAAATTAAAACAAAAACCAAAAAACATGATCCTTTCTCCTGGAGTCTCAGTTTTACTCAAAACTGGGCGGGGGGAGGGGAGTCCATTAAAACCAAAACACAACACAGATACATTATGGAGGATAATACAAAATTTAGATGACCTTCAAAAGAAAAGTACAATTTGAAAGATAAAGAAATTTGAGCTTTTGGGCCTGGAACTCCAGTCCTCTTCCCCACACAAATTCAAACCCTGCTGTCCTGATGAAACTTGGAGGAAGAAGTTTAAAAAGTCTGGAGGGTACCTGGAGTTCTTGAGCATTGCCTATCAAGCTCTGTGGCCTTGGAATACTTGAGCAGCTCCCCTGGGCTAAAAGAATTAGAGGTGGGAGGGGACAGATGAGACAGGCTGTAGAAGAAGGTCCCCAAACCCCCCTCTGGCAATAACACTCTGCAGATTTTGTTTTCTTTTACTTAGGGAAGCAGGATTGCACTCATGGTGCCACAAACCAGATGAAGTTTAATTAGCTTATGGTTCTTTACCCTCAGTTATGGGATTTCTAGACTGTCCTTGTGATTTGCATATCACCTTCAGTACTTTCCAGGTAAATGCTGCTTAAGTAATGCAAATGAGTAGAGCTATTTTACTAATTAGACTGCAGGGCACCAGGCCCCAAACAAACAAGAGAAGTGAGAGAGATAATGGGGATTCACTGGGATGAGGTCAATGGAGGTGGGAGGCCTGGGATAGCTATTGGATACCCGCCTGCTGGGCAGTTTAGGCTAGAAAGAAATAGGTCCTAAATCCTGAAGATGATCTTCTCCCTGGGACAGCTCAGCAGCATCTAACTTTGTGGCAGGCATTTTGTTGTTGTTGTTGTTACCTGTTGCGATGGAATCCACACCCTTCTTATCTGAGACACACAGTTCCACTTACGTTCTGTGCACCTTCCTCCCCTCCTCATCTTGGATCAATTGATTGCCAGTAACTGTCACTCCTCTTGTCTAGTTTCAGCCTCTTCCAGCCGCATGGAAGATTAGAGGCTCTTCTCATCCATCTGCTGTCCCTTTGTCCATTCCTCTCAGGCCACACCAGCCTCCTTGCTTCCAGGTCTGCTCCTGCTCCAGGTCCCTTGCACTTCCCGCTGCTTCTTGCTAGAATGCTTTTCTTCCAAATATTCACAAGCTTCCTTTCTTCCTTCAAGACTTTGCTCAGTTGTCATCTTCCTGATGAAATCTTTCTTGGCCTTGATGGCCTTGAAATCTGAACTTTCTGCCCTCCTTCCCCAAACTTATTATCCACATTCCGCCTTTTTATTACCATCTGCTGGAGTGTGTGTGTGTGTGTGTGTGTGTGTATCTTATCTTCATTGTTCTCTTTCTCCCTCCATCAGAATATAAACCACATGAGGGCAGGCATTTTTTTTTTTAATCTTTGCTTACTAATAGATTCCCAGACCTGGCACATAATGGGCACTTAATACATATTTGTTGAATGAATGAACCTAGTCATTTGAGTATCACATCTACAGTTTTTTGCCAATATTTTTATTTTAATTGGCTCACCTTTTAAACTCAAATGAATTTCCTACAAGGAAACTTTATAGCACTCTTATTAATGGAAAACCAGTATTTCTTTCTATAAATAAAAGTTATGCCTCAACACATTTATAAGAAATACATAGTTATTAGATAACAGAAGTTTATTTCTAGAGCACTCAAGCTCAATATAGTACCAATGGCATTAAAATGACATTTTGGGGAACATTGCATTAATGTCCATATTCCCTGAGGTTTTGTAGTAGATGGTCTTGTCTATAACCACTCATTAGCAGCAAATTGTCTCAGTTTACACATTGTTCTGACAAAAATCTTCTGGCACAAAATGGATATCTTATAATGTAATTCAAATCTGGCATCAACTAGCTGCAGTTAGTGCAAACCCTACAAGTTAAGAGAAATGTCTTTCACAAGATTGCTTCCATTTCAGATACCAGTCACAAGTCTCAGGGAATACCCACACTTCTGACTTCTATAAATTTAGGGGTTCCTGTGACCCCCTCAGTTTCAATAATTAGCTAGCACAACACATAGAACTCACTGAAAATGCCATACCTATGATTATAGTTTTATTATAAAGGATACAAACTCAGGAACAGCCAAGAGATGCACACGGCAAGATCTGGGGATATGGTGGACACAGCTTCTATGGCCTCTCTTCATGGGATCTAGACACACCACCCTCCCATCATATCAATATGCTCGCCAATTAGGAAGGTCCTCTGAGCCTTGGTGTCCAGAGTTTTTATTGGGGTTTCATTATCTAGGCATCATTGGTCATGTGATTGAACTCAATGTCCAGCACCTTCCTCACTGGGGGTTGGACTGGCCCAAAGTTTTAACCCTCTAATCATGTGGTTGGTCTTTCTGGTGGCCAACTCTCATTGCAGAACTATCTAGGGCCCACCAAGGGTAGATTCATTAGCATAACAAAGACACTCTTGTCACTAAGAAATTCTAAGGTTTTTGAAGCTTTGTGCCAGGAACTGGGGACAAAGACCAGATATATATTTTTATTATATCATGCACATATGCACACATGAATCACAAATTTATTGCTTCAGCTCATATACCTCCTCTGAAATTAAGACCCTCAGATTCAACCGCTATCTGGGTAGCTTTTTTAGGAGATACCATGGTACCTCTAATCCATCAATGTCTGCAAATAAACCCCTATCCTCATCCCACCACCCCATCCAACAGATTCTTCTTCCTCTTGTATTTCTTCTTAGTAAATGTCATCACATCACCATCCACCCAGCTGCCCAAATCTGAAACCTGGGTTGTACCCTTCCATAACCCCGCCAGTTATCACACAGTGTGATAATTTCCTATTTGTGTCTCTTGCCCACTAACTTGTGACAGCAGTAATTGTATCTATCTTATTCACTTGTATGTCCTTGCACCTGGCACATAGTTGAAACTCCATAAATATATACTGATTTAATGGGTGAAATGGTTCAAAATTAGAGCATTTCAAAATAAAACTTCTGAATAATTACTTTCTGAACCAGTAATTACCAACTTTCTTATAGATGATGCTCTGGTATAATCTAATTTTGAGAATTAAATAACTTATGTATGCTCATAATACTTGGCTTACAAATATCTTCATTCATACATTCATTATATATTTATTGAATATCTGCTAATGTCACAACAGTGCTCTGGTCTCTGGGGCTGGAGATGAGTGGTGACCCAGTCTACTGGGAGAATCATATATATGAATACAGTTGTAGTAAAATATCATAGGTCCTTTTAAAAAACATATGACCATGGGGGGCACCTGAGTGGCTCAGTTAAGTGTCCAACTCTTGATTTTGGCTCAGGTCACGATCTCACAGTTTGTGGTATTGAGCCCTGCATCGGGCTCCGTGCTGACAGTGCAGAGCCTTCTTGGGATTCTCTGTCTCTCTCTCTGCCTCTCTCCCACTTGTGTGTGCTCACTTGTTCTCTCTCTCTGTCTCTCTCTCTCTCTCTCTCAAAGTTAATGAATAAACTTTAAAAGAAAATATGAGCAAAGTCCCATGGAAATACTAAGTGTGGTAGATTGGATTATTGTACCTTTCTATAAAGAATTATACACCCATGCTCTCTGCCACATACCTCCTAGTGACTGTCACAAGAGTAGGCAGAGCAAATATTCCCATCCCATTCACTTGGGACTTGACCATGTGACCTGCTTTGACCAATTAATTTAGGCAGAAGTAAAGTGACAATGAGCCGGTTCTGAACAAATACTTTAAGTGGCATAGCAAATTTCTGTCAGACACCTCAGACTTTTTCCTTTGACCATAAGGCCATGTCTCTCAGGTAGTCATTGGTCTCTCAGCCTGAGTTCTAGACACAGATTTAAACAAACCATGGAATGGAGTTCAGCCTAGTGTTGCTGAGCCAAGCCAATTCACAGGCAACCTACATTCCCATGAACACAAAACAGAGTCTTGTTGTAAGTCAATGAGATGCAAGGAGTTGGATGTTTGTTACACAGCATTATCACTGCAGAAATCTGACTGATACTCTGAGTCTCCATCTAACTACTTTAGTGGGGTATGAGACCAAGGAAAAGGCTACATGGCTGTGGCTATTTCCCAGGACACAAAATGCCCCAAATTCTCTGCTGTTTGCAGACTATTAAAGAAAAAGTCATTACAGTGAACTCAGTGCTTTATTCCCTGCACCGTGAAGATTGGGATCCAGACATGGCAAGAAATATAAACATGGGGCTCCCTAAAAGCATGTGAACTATTCATACTTGAAAATTTACTTTATATTTACAGATATTTTCCCCACACCTCAAGTTTTCATAATGCAAACTAAATGCAGTGGCATTGATCAAGTAGAGTACATAATTTTACCTGTGCAGAACATTAGAGTTCTGATATAATCCCAGAGAAATCTGCACCACTTGGATGAGAAAAGCTGGTCTCCCCAGGCAGGGAAGCACATTGCTACCTGTCAGCGTGGTGAGTTTCTCAGTATGGGTTGTTGTCCATTTGTAGTTGCAAATTCTGTCACAACCTCTTTCATTTGTGTTAACAATGTACAGCAAAGATGATAAAATTGTGTAAAAGAAACTCTTTAACTCCTAATCTCTTTTTCTCCAATGCTACAACTGGCTCATTGGTTTGTTTTTAGTGGGAAGCAATAAAAAATCATGGTTACAAAAAAAGCCTTATGAATTAGAGTTCTTTGAATTAGACTTTGAATCCAGGCCCCATTAAGATTAGTATAAAAATGACTTAAGCTCTCAGGGGCACCTGGCTGGCTCAGTCGGTTGAGCATCTGACTCCTGATTTATGCTCAGGTCATGACCTCACAGCTTTATGGGTTTGACACCCCACATTGGGCTCTGCACTGACAGTGTAGAGCCTGCTTGAGATTCTCTCTCCTCTCTCTCTCTCTCTCTGACCCTCCCCCACTTCCACTGTCTCTATCTCAAAATAAATAAACTTAAAAAAAATTACTTAAGCTCTCAGCTTCAATTTCTTCATTTGTAAAATGAGGATAATAATAATGCTTATCTCGTAGGATTATGAAAGGTCAATGAAGTAATCTTGTGAGGCCTTAGTACAATGCCTAGCACACAGTAAGTGGTCAATAAATGATGGAAATTATTATAAGGTGAATTTTGTTAGTGCAACTTTTTTTTAGGGAACCAGCTGTTCATTATAGAAAGACAGGCTGCATCATGGCATTTAATTTGACCTTTTTACTATTGGAAAAAAAAAAAAAAACCCACAGGACCTAAATCTTGATTAACTTATACGCTATGTTTATAAACAGCTAATCTTTCTCCACTTTGGTTCTCTGAGAGGAGTAGGGTCAATGGCACAGAAAATGTAGACTTGCAAAATAAATGCTTCCAGAACCTCAGTTTGGTTGAGATAAAATAGACTGGCCTCTCTGGTAATGAACTGTGGGCAAGTTTTCAGGCAAATATGTAGCACACTTGGATCCTTCCACACACACACTGGAGTGACAGCAGTGTGCTGTGGAGCAGCCAAGGTGAAATGTTTCTCCAGTGAATTTGCCAGGAAGATAAGAAGCACATTCCAACAGCCAATGCATTGCCCAAATGGCGGGTCACCTCATTCTCAGATCTACTCCTTTCCTGACTGCAGAGAACACCAGGGTGGACAGCCTTGGGTTTATGGAAAACGTGATTGACAGGGAAAGTTAATTCTCTTCAGGAACTGCAAGTTGATAATGGTTCTGATTTATGAGAAAGAATTTGTCATAAGACATATTTGATGGTTTACCTTGAAAGGTCTTGCAGTGTGTGTGTGTGTGTGTGTGTGTGCGTGCGCACATGGTGTGTCCCCACACATGGGCAGGTACCTCTTGTTTGAAATGAGCAGTCAATTGTAACTTACAAATTATAGGAGACTTCCATTTGAAATATATCTCAAGGTCCTCCCCTGAAGAAATATAATATTTCACCCCTTTACCCAAGCACTCTGTGTCCAAGTCCTTTCACATCCTCCCAGCCACTTCAGAATATACCGAACTCAGAGGTGAAGCTAGAGCAGTTTGCAAATTTATTTTCTGTACTACAGAGCTTGGAACTTGATCTTGTTCAAGATATATATACACACTCTCTCAAGTTCACTCAGAAAAGAAACAATTAGTTAAATGTGTAATCTCAGAGCAAAGATCAGTATGACTCACATGAAAAATTAATGAAGGGTCACAGAGTAAAAATCCACCTTATTTTATTTTTTTAAAAGAAAGTATAAGACCTTTCACCTCTCTGAGGAAAAAAAAACAATAGGGGAGATAAAATATATGGGGTTTATTGTTGTTTGTTTTTTGTATTCTGCTTTTAAAATGTGTGGGTTAGAGTGTTTCATCTGTTTTGGAAATTTGGGGGCCATCATCTCTTCAAATATTTTTTCTTTTCAATTTTCTCTTCTTTATTTCTGAGATTCCAATTGCACTTGTGTTAGTTAAGTTTATACCTTTCCACAGGTCTTTGATATTGTTATTTTTTTCAGTTTTTCTCTCTGCTTTAATTGAATAATTTCTATTGACTCACTTACAGGTCACTAATCCTTTGTTATGCTTTGTGTAGCCTACTGTTAAACCCATCCGATAGTTCATATATATATATATATATATATATGTATATATACATATATATATAACATATTACACATTACACATATATATTACATATATATTTCAGTTATACAATTTCTATTTGGTTCTTTTGTATATTTTTCATTTATATGATAAAATTCTCCAATTCTAACAATATTTAAACCTTTCTTCTGAATTCATTCATAGTTATAGTAATTATAAATAAGTTCTTTTCTGAAAATTTCATCATATGGATCACCTGTGGATCTGAGTCTACTGATATTCAGGTTTTATGTCTCTTTACTGTGTGTCACATATTCCTGCTTCTTCAAAATAATGTTTTTAAGTTTATTTATCTTGAGACAGTGAGAGCAGGGGAAGGGCAGAGAGAGAGGGAGAGAGAAAGAATACCAAGCAGGCCCATGCTGTCAGCACAGAGCTGGATGCAGGACTCGAACTCGCAAACTGGGGAGATCATTACCTGAGCGGAAATCAAGAGTTGGATGCCTAACCCACTGAACCACCCAAGTGCCCCTTCTGCTTCTTCACATGTCATAATTTTTTATTATATTTCAGACACAGTGTGTAAAAGATCAGCAGAGACTGAAGGAGATTGTCACGGATTCCAGAAAGGACTCACCCTTTTGTTTGACATGCAGCTATTATTAGGGGCCGAACTCATCAAGCTAATTAGCAGTTGAGCTGAATAGGGGCTGCATGGCCAGCAGAATTAGTTTCCTTTATCCTCTGGTTTAAAGGTCTTAAGGGAGATCAGACCCCTCTCTTCAGCAGGGTTTTGGGACTTAAGCACCACAAGACTTGGCCATCTCTCTGTGTTTTCCATACCTGTTCCAGGCTTTCTGATGATTTCATTTATTGAATAAAATGCCTGTGGGGGAAATTGGTAGGTGGGGAGGGCTAACTCTGACTTTGCGACTCTTCCAGATTCTAATCTTCCATGACAGCCTATGCAGGGCCTTTAAAAGCTTGGCTGATTTCTCCTTGTTCCCACTAAACTGTTCTGCCCTCAGCAGGCTTGCTTCTCCCCCAGACTCTGCAGCTTATAGAGATTAATATGGTCTCTGGTCTGTGTTTATCTAAAAAAGCTCAACTCCCTCTTTTGTTGTTTGTTTGTTTACATGGTTTTCTGTTGTTGTTAGGGAGCGATGGTTTTTTATGGATCTTTATATCCTCATAGTTGTAGTATTAAATTTGATTCTATAAGTTAAATAGTAGATTCCTTCAACAACCCATTTTATTTTTAAAATAAAGTAATTGGGGCACCCGGGTGGCTCAATAGGTTTAAGTGTCCAACTTCAGTTCAGGTCATGATCTCACAATTCTTGGGCTCAAGCCCCTCATTGGACTCTGTGCTGACAGCTCGGAGCCTGGAGCCTGCTTCAGATTCTGTGTCTCCTTCTCTTTCTGCTCCTCCCACGCTCACACTCTTTCTCTCTCAAAAACAAATAAACATTACAAAAAATTTTTAATAAAAAATTAAGAAAATAAAAAATAATAAAATAAAATAAGGTGATTAATGATTTATGAAAACATAATCTGCTTGCAGATGATTTTTCACATCTATAGCACTCAAAGCCACTAGCCTTCAAGATTGGACTTCACTGCCTCCATGAAAGATTGAGATAGGGATTATATGAACGATCTAATTTATAGGAGGGAAATGAAGAGCAACTAATATTTATTAAGTGCTTGGTTTTAGTACGTCCCCAATAGCTCTTCTTGGTTCTTTAGTAATCACTTTATATTTTAAAGTCAAAAATGTTTATAGGGCATTTACACTGAGGTGAAGGGAATCGGTAGAGATGAAGGTTGTGCGGGAACCATCAGGTCAAGATCCCAGCCAGGGAATGTAAACAGAGATGAGGAATAGGTCTTTCTGAGGGAGGAGGGGAGCTGAGCAGCTAAGGTTTTGGACTTGGGACAGAATTCACACGTTCCTGATTTAGTGTGTACCAGGAATCAGGAGGGGAGGCATCTGAACCCCCATGTGTGGGCAGTCAACGCTCATGCTTAGTTCTCTGTTCAAAAATAGGACCCTCATGGGGTGCCTGGGTGGCTCAGTCGGTTGAGCGTCCAACTTCAGCTTGGGTCATGATCTCACAGCTCATGAGTTCAAGCCCCTCATCAGGCTCTGTGCTGGAACCTGCTTCAGATTCTGTGTCTCCCTCTCTCTCTCTGCCCCTCCCCTACTTGCACTCTGTCTCTCTCTTTCAAAAAATAAATAAACATTAAAAAAATTAAAAAAAATAAGAAAGAAAATAAAAAAATAGGGCCCTTAGGGACCAACCACCAGGGTGGGAATCTCGAACACAGGGCAATCTCACAAATGTGGAAGAGCAGCTCTGAATTTCTCACTATGCTATGGACATTTCAGTTACTTTCCCTGCTCTGTTTCCTAGGAATGCTTTTGTTTGTCATGGAAACCATGGCACCACATGGCAGTATCCTAAGGTAAAGGGCTAGATTCAATGCTTTTAATGCAGCTGGGGCACAACTGATGAAATTGTGGGTAAGCCACATTACTCTCTGTGGGAAATGGCACATTTTGAACAATGTTCTCCCAAAGTCACAGTGATGCCTGCTGAAAAGAAAATGAGCAGTTCCTCCCTGTTCTTGTCACTTAGCCCTTATTTCCACTCCGCACAATTCCACCTGCCATGTTTCCTTTCCTCTCCTCTCCTCTTTCCTCCCTCACTTCCTAACCCCTCCCATTTCCTTCTCTTCCCTTTCTGTGGTTTTCTTATCTCTTCTATTCTCCTCTCTCCCTAAAATCATCAGTTCTGTTGGTTTCACTAATATTCCTTTATTACTAACTGGGGGTGATCAGTGTTATCATCACCCTTTTATGCTTTCACATAGTGCGCTTACATTTTCCAAAACCCTTTCATATGTAATAATAATGATAATGATAATGATAAAGATGATACCTAATACTTATATAGTGCTAACTTTTGTTGGTTGCTATTATAAGTGCCTTACATGTATTAAGTCATTAAAGCCTAATAAAAGCCCTTTGAAACAGGTATTATTTTTATCCTCATTTTGCAGATGAAGAAATTAGAGCACAGAGAAATAATATGCTCGTTCAATTTACCAGTAGTAGAACTGTGGTTTTAACCCAGGGTATCTGCCTTCAAGCACTGTCCTAAATCATCTCTCATTTAAATTATCTTATTTAATTTTTGTCGTAAGCCCATGAGATCTTTAGGGAAGATGCTATTCTTCTTATTTTAGAGATGAAGAAACTGAGGCTAGAACTGGTCAGAACACTCTGAAAAATGGACTTGTACTAATTCTTTGAGAAGAATGGGTCTTCTTCAGTCTTGGTGGGGCAGGGAAATGTGTGTGTGTGTGTGTGTGTGTGTGTGTGTGTGTGTTACCTTAGAGCATTAGATGTGTAGAAAACGTCCCTCCCTTATATATTTATTTCAGGCCAAGGGCGCTTGGGTGGCTCAGTCGGTTAAGCATCCAACTTAGCTCAGGTCATGATCTCACAGCTCATGAGTTTGAGCCCTGCGTTGAGCTCTGTGCTGACAGCTATGAGCCTGGAGCCTGCTTTGGATTCTGTGTCTCCCTCTTCCCTTGCCCCTCCCCCACTCACATTTCATCTCTGTCTCTCTCAAAAATAAACAATAAAAAAATTTTTAAAAATATGTGTATTTCAGACCAAATGTATCAATCGGGATACTTTGGGCTGAAAATAATAGAAAACCTAACTAACAATAACTAAAACCATAGGTAGGTGTATTTCTTACTAAAAGAAGGGCAGAAGCCTCAGGGATGGTCAGTAACTCAGCGAGGTCATTAGAACTCAAGACTTTCCATTCTACCGTCCTCAGAATTTTAGTTTTTCAGCCTCATCCTGGAGGCCTCATGATTGCAAAGTAACTGCCTCAGCACTAGGAATCACATTTTCTCCTGACTACATACAAAGGCAGAAACAAAGGCAGACAAGGTGCTGAGAAAGTGCTTCATGTGTGTCTCTTTTTTATCAGAGAAGAAAATATTTCTCAGCATACTTCCCCTTTTATTTCACAGACCAGTACTCAATCAAGTGGTCACCTAAGACCACAAACAAAGGCTGGCAAAGGGACTATTTGATAAGAGGAGGCTGACTTTGTCATGATTGAATTAGCAAACGCAATCACAATTCATCTCTCAAGGCTGCATACTTAGAAACCCAAACAAAATCAGGGTTCTGTTGGTGGCATATTGTGTGCCTAGTAATTTACTTTAAACTACTTCAGTATAAGCGGTGTGATGGGTATGTGTGCAAGTTCATGCCAATCGACACTCTAAGAATGAGTGGTTAATTAGTATATGAAGAGTCCTTATCTGAATCCATACCTTTGGTTTGTTGATTAGCAGAAGGAATGTGAGGAATACGTTTTTATTGGTGAAATGAGCTGTGTTTAAGATCAGTTAGGACTGGGTAGCAGAAGGCACCGCTGGTGCATGAATGAGGTAGAGGAACGTGGCACACTCAGCTGTCAGTACCAGAGTGGAAGTTCGGGAGCCCTGTGGCCCTGTGTCTTCCCACGGAGGACCCTACCACCTGGCCTGGTGGCGGGGCCTCCCGTTATGCTTGAAGGAAATCTGTTTCGCAGGAAGCTGCTCTTGTAAAGGGTGTGCGAGGCAACCTGCAGGCAGGGCGAGGAGGAGTCTCTTCCAAGACACAGTACTTGTCTGCCTGCTTGCTAATAAGTACCTGTATGCTTGGTGAATGTTTCCTGAGACTTGCTTCCTCTTCAGGATGCCATCTAGGATCAAGGTGGCAAGAAAAAGACTGTATAACTTCTTCCTGCCTCTAACCACCAGAGGCTACCAACACACCCACAAAAGAATCTGCTTTGTGCCACACAACCAAACTGCCCCAGGTCTGTTCACTCCCATTAGCCAAGGAGGAAGGGACAATGGTTGTTGGAGAGGCTACCAGACCAAGAATATCACACGACAAGGTGTTAAATTGAAATCGTTTCAACTGAAGCGCCACAATACAATAGGTACAAAATTCCAAAGTGAGGTGCTAAACCAAACTTTAAAAATAACCAATTTCAGGGCATCGGATGTTGAAGAGTGGATTTTGAAGATATGGTGACAAACTGTCTTTGGGTTGATCTGCTTCTACTTAGGGAGCCCCACCTTCCAGTGGGAGAAGTGGGGAGTGGTCTACCCCGCACCTGAAGTCTGAAAAGAGAGCTTTATCAGGGGCACCTGGGTGGCTCAGTCGGTTAAGTATCTAACTTTGGTTCAGGTCATGATCTCACAGTTCGTGAGTTTGATCACCACATGAGGCGCTGCGCTGACAGCTCAGAGCCTGGATCCTGCTTCGATTTATGCGTCTCCCTCTCTCTGCCCCTCCCCCACTCACGCTCTGTCGCTCTCCCTCTCTCTCAAAAATGAATAAACATTAAAAAAAATTTTAAAAAGAGAGCTTTATCAGAAGACCACTTCACATGCTGATATATGTCCCTTGGAGCTGGAGGTGGGCATGACAGACTGATGATTGATACGCACTTGAGAAATGTAAAGAATTTCTACTGTAGGGGGCAAAGCAGAAGGAAATGGAGTTGCCGCCATGTTGGGGAGTAACTGTTCTCTCCTCTGTCGGTAAGTAAAAGGAACCTGACTACTGGGGACCACATGTAGAATCCTCAGTAAGTATGTTATCACAAACTCTCTTAAAAGGAATCTTGCCCCAAGGGCTTTTTCTAGAGGGCAAGTTACTCCAACAGAGAGGTAGCATGATGTAGCACTTCAGAAAATGAACTGAAGCTGAGGAGGGAAGTGAGAAGCATTCACATGATGAAGAAATTTTGTTTGCATCATGGGAATAGCAGAACAGAGGAACCCAACTGGACAGACACTGAGGAACCCCAAACATGCTCAAAAACTAAAGAACCTATAGAAACCCATGCTGGCCCTGAGAGCCTGGAGTCATCTTACCACAGTGCCAGACAAGGAAGTCCTTTGCTTACTTTCTTCCATCTACCCCATCCCATCCCTTTCTGTACGCCAATGGTGAAGAAAACAGAAGCCGTCATCAGTAAGCTGAGGAAAGAGAAGTAGAGAAAGAGATGAAAAGCTGAACCCATGCCCCACTCAGGAGCTGAGAGGCTGGCCTGTGGCTGGTCCTACCTGAGGGAAGGACAAAGGGAAACCATAAGTCTCATTTATACTCCACTTTTGGTTGTTACAAAGGACTAGGCATCACAACTACCAAAATGAGACCATATTTGCTGGTGTGGTAGAAACTTCTGTCCTCCTAGAGTTATCCAGAAAGTCATGAGCCTGCTAGAGTTTCCATCTGGGTCACTGAGCATAGTCAAAAGCATAGAGGGAGACTTCCCAGATGGGTGTAAACGAAGTTCGGCTCTTATTAGTTCCCAGGCCATTCACTGCCTTTGCTCTTGTCTCCAGCTTCTTTTTTTTTTTTTTTTTTTTTATATTTACTTATTTTTGAGACAGAGAGAGACAGAGCATGAACGGGGGAGGGTCAGAGAGAGGGAGACACAGAATCTGAAACAGGCTCCAGGGCCTGACGCGGGGCTCGAACTCACGGACCGTGAGATCGTGACCTGAGCCGAAGTCGGCCGCTTAACCGACTGAGCCACCCAGGCACCCCTTGTCTCCAGCTTCTGCTGCTTCTTTATCTTGGTTTCCATATCAGTTATCTATTGCTGTGTAACAACTTACCACAAATTTAGTGATTTAAGAACACAAATCAGCACACATTTATTACCTGTTTGTTACCCATGTATTATTAACTATATATAACTATATTAATTATTTATAATTAATTAATTATAGTTATATATAGTTAATATATATTAATATATAGTTATGATATAACTATATTAATATATTAATCTAGTTAACTAATATATACTTAATATAGTTATTATTAATATTATATTATACATATTATATTATAAATAATTAATATAGTTATTATTAACTATTTATTATAGTTTCTGTGGGTCAGGAGTCCAGGCCCTGCTCAGCTGGTGCCTCTGGCACTAGGTTGGCTCACAAGGTTTAAATCACGGTGTCGGCTGGGACTGCAATCTCATCCTAAGGCTCTACTGGAGAAAGACTGCTTCCAAGCTCACATGGTTATTGGCAGGATTCAGTTCCTTGTGGCCTATTGGACTGAAAGCCTCAGTTTCTTGCTGGCTGACAGGCAGAAAACCACCCTCAGTTTCTGTCTGCTTGTTTGAAGAAGGTCACCTTCAATTCTTTACCGCATGAGCCTTCTGAACATGGCCACTTGCTTCAGCAAAGCCTGCAGAAGAGTCTGTTTTCTTTTTTTTTTTTTTTTGCAAGACTGGTGCCACAATCTTTCATAGTGTAATTGTAACGTGACACCCCATCACATTTGCCGTCATTTCTATTGGTTGGAAGCAGGTTGCATGTGGGATTACACAGGGCGTGAATTCCAGAAGGCAAGGATTGGGGCCATCCTGGAGTGGGCCCAGTACTATAGCTTTTAATCTCTATATCCTGTGTGCCTCAGGCTTTGGAGGTGGGGTGAAGAGGAGTTACTAAAACAGTTTCGAGGTGGAATGTCTATTAGGCAAACATAGTGACCTGTGCTCAGATCAAACAACTCATACGGTACCATCCCAGTGGATTATTGTGGTAGAAAGTATCTGTGTCTTTGCTCAGTTTACCCCACATCTCCTGCTGTACCTGTTTGGAGTGTGCCAAAGCCCAGAAGAGGCCGAGTACAGGCTCCAGTCAGGGCAATGGCTGAGGATGTAATAGACATCCCAGCACTGACTTGTATAAAGCATCTGCTAAATGCTAAGCACTTTACACACATTATTTCAAATAGTCCTTGCAGTCTGATGATGGAGGCACTCTTGGTGGCCTCATTTTGTAAATAAAAAAAGGGGAGGCTTAAAAGTCCGAAGTAACTTGCTTGAGGTACGTGATGGAACCAGGACTTCAAATGAGGTTGCTTTCCTCCCAGCCTGGCTTTTACTGCCACCTTAAAGGAAGTGTAGACACCTGCATAATGGGGGCAGCATGCAAACGGCACTTTGTTTGGAAACAGGAGACCTGGGTTCGAGTGTGGCTCAGCATTTTATAATCTGTGGGATTTGGGACTCCTTACTGGGCCTCCTGGGGCCTCTTTTTTCATTTTTAAAAAAGAATTATACACACTTTCATTATTCATGTACAAAAAATTGAACCTTGACCTTTAACTCACACCATGCACAAAAATTAACTTCAGATGGATCAAAGTCCTAAATGTAAGCAATAAAACTATAAAACCTCAGTTAGGCAAAGATTTCTTAGATATGTTATTGGAAGCACTTTAAAGGGAAAAAGTTGATAAATTGGACTTCATAAAAATTAAGAACCTTTGCTTTTAGAAAGATGCCATTAAGAAAATGAAAAGACAAGCCACCTTTGGGGGAAATAATGTATGTCTGATAAAGGACTTGCATCTAGACTATCTGATAACCTCTTATAGCTTAGTAATATGGCAAAAAATATATCATAAAAATGCAAAAGATTTGAATGGACACATTACCCAAAAACACACTGAAATGGCAAGTAAGTACACAGAAAGATGCTTAACATCATCAGACATTAGGGAAATGCAAATGAAAGTCAGAGTGAGGTATCACCACAAGCTCACCCTGTCATTAATTATATCTTTCAGTCTTTACCAAAACCCTTTAAGTGGGGCTCTTATTATTCCCATTTTGCAGATAAGGGTACCCAAGGTCACACAGCCAAGATGCAGGGCAGCAGGTTTACAACTCTGGCACTCTGGTTCTGTCACTCTGTGACTCAC
The DNA here is from genome assembly GCF_018350175.1 of Felis catus. NCBI lineage: Eukaryota > Metazoa > Chordata > Mammalia > Carnivora > Felidae > Felis > Felis catus. The sequence goes on along the minus strand of NC_058368.1, from coordinate 188,242,619 downwards.
TGGCACGGCCATGTTGGCTCCATGAGGGCAAGGACCTTGCCTGTCTTGTGTACTGCTAGAGCTCCAGAACCTAACACATAGTAGGCACTCAGTAGTGCCTGTTGAATAAAAGCCAGCCAGTGCACAGCAGGGCTCAGTCAACACTTTTTCCAACCATCACGGATGGATAGAGCCTTTGTGAATGGGCCAGACACATCCACTGTAGTTTGGAATGCCCTTTTATGATACCCTTCATTTGGTTTGGTCTCAGCAAACTCTACAAGTAGCCTTGGGTAGATCCTCTCCATCTTCCTCTTTGGCCCCTTCATTCCTCTTTCTTCTTCTTTTCCTTTTTTCCAAAGGGCTGATATGGTTTTACTTCACCTTGTCCACTGGGAGAAGACATGTGGTGATGTTGACCTCCAGCACCAACTGCCTGGCTTACCAGCATGGTGCCACTAGCGACTGTGTGTGCAGACCTCAAAGCTTTCCTGGACAACCCCGAGGGCCCTGTTTCACCTGTGGCCAGCCTTTGTGAGACTTCACTGCCTTCCACAGTGAGGGAATCTGGTTGACCCAAGCAAGATTTATTAACTTGAAGTTCCTCCACTGAGGAGCACAAAACGCTCCTTTCTAAGAAAGGACCCAGAAAAGTCTAAGAAGAGTGCCTCTAGAGAGGGAAGACAGCAGGATCCAGGATGGGCAGGGCCTGACACCAGGGGGCTGGCTGGGACCCGCTTCCCTCAAGCTAAGGGTAGGAAAGACAGGACCACAAAGTTTGCTTCCTCTCCTGCTAAGAAGGAAGGATGGAGGTTAAGTTGGATTTGCTTTCAACTCTTGGATCAACATTGAGCCCGCCTTGTCTGCCAGGCCATATGGTTTGCAGGGAAGCAGCCGGGACTGAGTTTTGGCAGATGGAGGGAGCTATGCTGAAAATGACAGAGTCTAGCAACTGGGGAGGCTGGGCACTGGCAAGCAAGAGCCTGGGGACAAGGAAAACCTAAGAGAGGGACAGGAGACAATGTAAAAAGAAGTATTTTTCTGATTAAGAAAGGGGGCAAAGCATTATTTGTCTTGGAGAGGAGAGTATAGAGGAGTTCTGATTAAGGATGCTTGCATGGTGCCTCACAGTACTTCCTAAGCTTTCCTTCATGGTTTTTGTTTTCTGGCTACATTTATGCACTAGCTATATTGTATTCAGTTAATATTTTTCTTTGTACTGACTCTTGAAAAACTTAAATATATTTTTTAAAAAGGAAAATGTCATAATGGCCTTTTTAAAGTGGAAAGTTTGTCATAATTGGACAGTGATCATAACTATAAGTAGAAGGAGGACAACAGGTGACAAATTCTAACTAGCTACTATTGCCTATTGAAGATTCTGGGTCTGGACCTACACTTTCTTTTTTTATTTTTGTATAAGTTTATTTATTTATTTTTAGAGAGAGGGAGAGAGAGAATCCCAAGCAGGCTCCCATGAACCATGAGATCATGAAAAAGTTGGGCGCTTAACTGACTGAGCTACCCAGGCACCCCTGGGCATACACTTTCTTAAACAAATTAGAGTGTTAAAGACATAACAGAGTCAAACTGGGACTTCTTCTTTGATATAATCAGAAAGTTTAAAAAAGGAATAGTTTTTCTCACTGTGTGAATCAGTGCTGTTTAATGCAGCAGTATATCAATGATGCATGTTTCACTGGAACATTCTGGAAAATCTTGTGGGAGGCTCGGGGCAGAACAGTCATGGCCCTCAAAGTTAGAAGATGGTGTTCCAGCTTTAGCTCTGCCACCATCAGTGTGGACACATTTCTTTTTTTTTTTTTAATTTCTTTTTTATTTTTAAAAAAGTTTATTTTGTGGGGGAGAGAGAGCAGGCAAGTGGGAGGGGGGCAGAGAGAGGGAGAGAGAGAACCCCAAGCAGACTCTTGCCACTATCAGCACAGAGGCTGACATGGGGCTCAGTCCCACAAACTGTGAGACCATGACCCGAGCCAAAATCAAGAGTTGGATGCTTAACTGATTGAGCCACTCAGGCACTCCTGGATACATCTTTTTACTATGGGTCTCAATTTTTTCATCTATTGGGAGGAATGGAGTTGAACTTACCAAGAAATACCAAATTGACTTCATCTTTTGGAATTACATATTGAGAATTGTCCTGAAGCTGTCTCTAAGCTTATCCAGTGGGAAAGAATGCCAACATTGATTAGTGACATATGCCACTGGAGAAGATCTGGGAACAGTGAGCTATGTGTTGGTCATCTACTATTCCTAGGTTAGTCAATCTCTAAGCCATCCCCTGATTCTGACAGCCTATGCTTGTATGATTTCCCTAATAACCCAAGAACATATTTGGCTTGCTTCTTTGCTCACGACTGATGGCAAAGCATGAAACAAGACAATTTTTGTAAGGGATAGGCAAACAGATCATTTCTGTCCAACACTCACATAGCACCTATACTGTGCTAGGCACTGAGCTCAGGATACAAAGATGAATAATAAGATTTAGTCTCCATCCTGGAGGAGTTCACAGTCCTGGGCAGTGTGGGGAGGGTTGGTGACAGACATATAAATGGATTTCACATAGGTTTCAACATGATGTAGTAAGTACTATGTTAGAAGTACAGGGGGCATGCCAGGGAAGCTCAGGACACAGACTTGGTTAACAGTTTCCTGGAATATATCCTGACATGAGGGTGATGAAGTCCGCATTCTGGCAGTTCTCAAGGATTCATGGAAACTGACTGTTATAGGTTGAACTGTGTCCATATGTTGAAGTCCTAACTCCTGGTACCTGTAAATGTGAATTTATTTGGAAATAAGTTCTAGACTGTTTTGCAGATTGTTACAAAAGGAATTGTTTCCTCACCCCTGCCCCCCAAATATATGGGAGTGGCAAATCCCCAGTACCTCAGAATGAAGACAGGGTTTTTACAGAGATAATTAAGTTAAAATGAGGTTGGGGGGTAGGCCCTACTCTGATATGACTGGTATCTATACAAAAAGGGGAAATTTGGACACAGAAGCAGACATGCATGAAGGAAGAGGATGTGAAGACACAAGGAGAAGACAGCCATTTATAAGCCAGGGAAAGAGACCTAGAACAGATAGATCCACAGATGTTACCCTCATGGCCATTGTAAGGAACCAACCTTGTCCACTGCTTGATTCTGGACTTCTAGTTCTAGAACTGTAAGACAGTATATTTTGTTGTTTAAGTCACCCAGTTTGGGATGCTTTGTTACAGCAGCCTTAGCGAATTAATAGACAGATGTATTTAAGTCAAGATGATGTCATACTGAATGAAGGTAAACCCTAATCTATGACTGGTGTTCTTATAAGAAGAAGAAATTTGAGACACAGAGACAGAGAAACATATAGACACACACATACACACACACACATACACACATACACACACACATACACACACACAGAGGGAAGAATTCCATGTGACAATGGAAAACACACACACACACACACACACACACACACACACAGGGAGGAATGCCATGAGACAATGGAGATACAGATTATAATGATGCATCTATGCATCTACAAGCCAAGGAGTGCCAAAGATTGCCAGCAATCACCAAAAGCTAGGAGAGAGGAATGGAACCAATTGTCCTTCAGAGCCCTCTAGAAGGAGCCAGTATTACCAACACCTTGATTTCAGACTTCTAACCTCCAGAGTTGTGAGAGCATAAAATTCGTTTCAGGCCACCCACTTTATGGTGATTCGTTATGGCAGTCCTAAGGAGCGAACACACTGACCTTTTATCTTACCTTCTCCTTCCACCCCATCCCACCATTTATTTGTCCTCCTTTGGGAAACCTATGCACGAAATAGATTACATAGGCTACCAACACCATATTTATCAGATGAAAATGTGAGGAGACTGGACCTTCAAAATATTGACTTATGGTTTCTCTCAGTGTTTTTGTAACCACCATCTTTTCTCCCCAGACTTTTCCTCACACCTGGACAGCTGTGTGCCATCTCCCATTGCTTCCAAAGAATGCAACAGTTGGTCTTGGTTTCGAGTTCACAGGGTGATGTCTAGAGGCCTTATGATGGGAGCAAGAGGACAGAACAGTCATCTGTGTAGGCAAGTAACCAGAGACCGAGGAGAACAGGGCCCTCTCCATGGATATCACCTGGGTCAGGATCAGCCCTCCCCAGCTCCGCTCTGGCTTGTGCAAGTCCCCTGAAGCTCAGACACTAGCCAGGGGAGACCAAGTGAGGAGGGAGATGCAGGCTTGACTGATCTTGCTTCCACCGCTAGCAGAATGAGACATACACTGGGGGGCAAGGTGAGAAGAGAGACCCAGAATACAAATGAAATTCAAGTTCAAGAGGGAAAACTTCAAGAGGCTTTGTTTTTTTTATACTTCAAGACTGAGCACAGAGATATATACCTGCAGAAAGAATGTGACTCTTTTCTTTCCTTAGAGGGGAAATAAACTTAGGAATGGTTTGAATTTGTGATCTTTTTATTTTTTTATTTTTTTTGGCAAACTTCCTGAGGTATGACATATATCCAAATCAAAAATAGGCAGTTCAATTAATCTTCACAAGGCCAAATCCCCTGTGTGACCAGCACCCACAACAATAGAACATTACTAACATTGAAGAAGACTTCACACAACCCCTTCCAATCACACTAATCCCCACCAGAGGGTAACAACTTTCCTGACTTTGAGCAGATTTGTTTACACTGTCTTTAAATTTTGTATAAATGGAATCAATCACAAGGTATTTTGTGTGTGACTTCTCTTGCTCAACGTGCTTGTGAGAGTCATCCATGGTGTCACATGTCACTCTAGTTCATTGCATTCTATGACTATGAATACGCCAGGATTGCTGTACCCGCTCCACTCCAGGCAGGCATTCAGGCGGTTTCCAGTTTCTAGTGCTGCAGTGAGCATTCCTGTACGTGTCTTTTGGTGCATAAAACTGGGCATTTTTGTTGGGGACAATCCGAGGTATGGAACTCTTGGGTCATAAAGAAAGTGTGTGGTTTAGCTTTAGCTGATATGCCAGTTTTCCAGACTGGTTGTATGAATTACACTCCCACCGACAGTATACAAGACTGTCAATCTTTCCATATCCTTCCCAGCACTTGGTATTGGTTCCTTTTTCATTTTAGCCATTCTAGATTATGTTACGATTTTAGTCAGCTTATTTCTGCAGTGAACACAAGTGGTGAGGTGCTAATTCCGACACGTTGCATAGCTTTTTCCTGGTCACTTCCTGTTGTAGGGGGCCCGATCCCCTCCTCCACTCCCCCTGCCAGGAAACTGGGGAAAATAAGGACACCTATGTTTTTACCATAGGGTCTTTCAAGATCATCTATCTCACCTACTTATTAGTTAGATGAGAAAAACAACAAACAGGGAGAGAGGAGTTTTCCAGAATCTTCCAGCCTGCTAATATCCGAAGCAGGACTAAGATTCAGGCCTCCTGATCACGAATCTACTGCTTTTTCTACCTCCCTGTGCTGTTTCTTTATTATAATTTCCAAATTTCACTATCAAACTTGAGAATCAAGGATATTCTTTGGAAGGAATAAATAAATATCAGCCTATATCTGGACAGCTAACCCACCCATGCACCCCACCCCTCTGGGTGGTTAAGTCCAACCAGGGTGACAGTTTCTAGATAGAGTGGATGAGCTACATTTTTCAGCTTAGATGGTTGCAGGGGATTGAGGTGAGATTGCACTTCAAAGCTTCTGGAAGCCTCTCTAATCCTTAGTTCTCATCAGCCTCAGCATCTGCCTTCAAACTCTGTGCCCTAGTTACCGAAAGAGCCATGAGATCAATCAAGGTGGAGTGTGGTGATTATGCTTTCTCTCTCTCTCTCTCTCTTTCTCTCTTTCTTTTTCTCTCTCCCCCCATCCAGTGTTTTTTTATGTCAATAAATTGATCTAGTCACTTTTTCTTTCATGAGGACAATTCCAGCATTTATTGAGTGCTTACTATGGACCAGACATCATATCACTTAATGCTCTCAATAACCCTGTGAGGCCAGTGCTATTTTATCCCCATTTTACAGATGAAGCATGGGCATTTTAAAGAAGCCACTTGTCAGAAGACCTACTGAGAAGTCATTAAGCCAGGGCTTAGACCCAAGAATCCAAGCCTATACTCTCAACCACACGCTGTAGCCTCCATTGCTGTGAACCATCATCATGGGATTGAGTAGGGAGAATATGCTGCCCAGGGCATGCCTTTCTTTAAGAAAACCACATAAAGTAAAATCCGAAGCTATAAAGAAGATGTGTTTCCTTGCAGAAGGAATGCAGTGTGGTTTAAATCCAATGCTCTATCGAGAGCACTTAAAGTGTTTGTTTTCACAGAATTTACTACTTGACTTAGGGTCTTGGCAGAGTCAGGGAAACTCAGCCAGAGTGTTGGGGAACTTCTAGCCTCCAGTGATCATTGGGAAATTAAGATAAAGTATCTCTTTATCAGAAGAGGGGCAGGGAGGCATTGTGTAATCATAGATTTTGAAATTGCTTCACAGGCAGGAGTATCTATGGTGCAAAAAGTAGTGGGGAAAGAAAACTGAATTACACAGGACAAATTCAAGAAGGCTTCCACACAAATGGAGGCATACCTGCCATTCTTTTCCTGAGAGTAGAGAGGAGCCTATGGCAGAAGTAATGTGGGAGGTTTAGCAGGGAGAAGACAAATGTGCCACTTGTCCTAATGGCGGAATGGTGAAATAGTTAGATCAACTTCTGTTAGAGAGAAGGATGTTTAGGAAAGAGAGTCACAAACCAGTAAAAACTTGTGTGAAATATTGGCTGAAGGTACAGGTCGCTGTTGGAAATTTTTATTTTAAACATGTGGAGCCTGCTTCCCACACCATCCCTCACATCACTGTACCCATTCCTCTGCCTAAAACCTCTTGGTTTCCCACTTCACCAAGAACAAAACTCAAACTCAGTACCATGGCCTACATGTCTACCTGATCTGGCTGCTGTCTTCTCCTCTGGACTCTTCTCATTTCTCATTCCATTCTCCCCTGTATTCTTCCAGCCACATTGGTCTTGTTTCTGTTCCTTGAACATGCCACACGTGTGCCTGACTCAGGTCCTTTGCATTCGTTGGTTCCTCTACCTGGACTACTTCTTATTGGCTTTGCATGACTGGCTCCTTCTCATCTTTCCAGTCTTAGGTCCTATTCACTACCTTAGAGAGCCTTACATTTATCAGGTGATCCTACTGTCTTCATAGAACTTACCATAATCTCTTACCTTGTTTATGTGTCTCTTTACTTATTTATTGCCTGTCTGCACCCACTAGATTTCAAGCACTAGTGAGGAAAAGAATTTCCTTTTTTTTTTTTTTAAACTCAGTATCATAAGCACTTAGAGCAGTGTTGGGGATTGCTGGACATTAGACAAGAATTTGCTAAATGAATGAATAAACTGAGTAGACCAAATATCTCACTAACCATGCAAAAAAAAAAAAAAATTCAGACTCCTAGTTCTTACTGAGAAACATTAGATTTAAAACAGAATACAATCAGTCCTTTTTTGAAAACCAGCCTAAGCTTTCTCTAATGATCAGATGTACCATGTGTCTCTCATATAAACCCCTCAAATACAAATATCTAAAAGGCAATGAGGTCAATTTCTGGAATGATAGTGTGAGGAGTTTTGTGAACACGCTCCCCAGTGGAACTGGTGAAAATTATTAGAAATGGCTGTGTAAAGCCTCTGGAAGGGGTCCTAAGAGTATACAGCAAAGGAAGAAACATCTGTTAAAAAAACTCTATGAAAATTTTGTATGAAAAGTGAGAATCTGTGGTATTTGTAACAAAACCACTCCCTCTATCCCCATTCCAAATTCAGAGGGCCTTCACTCCTGAGGTGTGTAGCCAAGAACACAGGACTCCTACTCCCAGCTTCCACATGGAGGGCTTTCTTCCCCTGAGGAGGAGGAAATCTACATTTCTCATCCTGTCCCCGGTGATCTGCTAAGTCCCAGCTGAGTGTGGTCTAGAGGGGGAGTCCTCCTTCTGCTCATCCCCTATCCATGGAATAAGTCTGCAGTTTGGACATTGGTGTGCTGAGAATCCTGGGGCCTTGGTCACCCTTGCTCTGGATCATAAATTGGGGTGTCATGTCGAGAGAAGCAAGCAGAGAAGACCTCAGATGACTGCACCTCCTCCACTGAGTGTTCAGATCATAAAGTGGGATCTTTATTCCAAAGGAAGCATGACATTGTCTCCATTCCCAGCTCCAGAGTGCTAGTTCCAAAATTCTGCCTAGGGTAGAAACAGCCCATAAAACAGCACCTAATAATCTTTTCCCAAAGGAATCAACTTTGTTTGCAATGCAGTGTGGTGTTCAAGCCTCAGGGTCCTCTCAGAAGCAGTGGAGTAGTGGTGAAAAGACTAACTTGTGGGAGAGTTAGGAAGGGAGATAGCTGGGAGGAGCCCTCCCAGAGTGAGAACACCAATCCAACACTGACTTTAGGAGTTGCTCCTTCAAAGAAGCCCAAATCGGATTGGATTAGTCTGCTGGGCAGTTTATGCCAAGGGCATCGTTGAAAACAATAGAGCAATCAGTGAGCAATCAGTAGCAAAAACTATGCAAGAGTCTTTCCCTAGCCTTTTCTATTCCTGTGCTATCCTGCCTCACCCTCACAACCTTCCAGGAAGTTAGGTAGGTTCTGTGCGTTGAAGATAGGTAACGTTGGACTTTGGTAGGTAAGTGGCTCACAGTGCTCTGTAGAGCTTTCTACAGTTTCTCAGAATGAAAACTGGATTCTGTGGTCAAAATCTTTTGGAGGAAACACTGTGTTTAAAACATATAGCACATGCTGAGCACTTCTTATAAAACAGGAACTGTGCAAGGTGACTTAGACATGGTATCTCATTTAATCCTTTTGGCAACCTTATGATATAGGTCCTGTTATGATCAACTCATTTTTCCTGTAAGCAATTCAAATTTTGACAAGTTAAGTAAACTTTTCAATGGCATACAGCTGGTAAGTGGTAGAACCAAGATTCAGATCCAGAGACTGTCTTTCCAAACCCACACTCTTATGAAAAAGCACCACAAAGTTTAAAAGATTGCCTTGCCTGAGGCCTTCTCAGAACCTTAACTCTACTAGAATGTACTGTGTAAAATAAAATGTATTAGAATGACACAGAAAAGGCTCTAAATCATGGGCCATAGAACTCTCTATTCACCATGTATCTAGGAGGACTCTGAACTATTAGTGCCCTAAGTAACACACATGAGTTTTCTCTGCCTTTCCCTAGCCCTGAAGCCCTAAATCTTCTAGCTAATTCTTACCTGTCTCTCAAAACATCAACACCTCATTCTTCCCAGGTAGCTTCCCAGGTAGCTTTTCTGGATCTCCAGGCCTGATTTTGGTGTCCCCTTCTACAATTTCATATTACTCTATGCAGTGATTCCCAACAGTGGGCAAAAAGTACCCTTTCCCCAGGGGACACTGGCAGTGTATGGAAACATTTTTGGTTGTTACAGCTGGTGTGGGGTATGGTGCTATTGGCATATAGTGAGTAGAGGGTAAGAATACTCTGAGTATCCTATAACGCATAGGAAACCCTCCCTCCCCCACAACCAAGAATTAGCCAGCCTAAAATGCTGAGGTTGAGGGGCGCCTGGGTGGCGCAGTCGGTTAAGCGTCCGATTTCAGCCAGGTCACGATCTCGCGGTCCATGAGTTCGAGCCCCGCGTCAGGCTCTGGGCTGATGGCTCGGAGCCTGGAGCCTGTTTCCGATTCTGTGTCTCCCTCTCTCTCTGCCCCTCCCCCGTTCATGCTCTGTCTCTCTCTGTCCCAAAAATAAATAAAAACGTTGAAAAAAAATAAAAAATAAATAAAAAAATAAAATGCTGAGGTTGAGTGCCGAGGTTGAGACACGCTGCTCTACGATTTCAGTCACTGCAGTTGCAACACTACCTGAACCTTGTATTTACTTGTCTGTGTTGGTCCCTCACTCTACTGTCAGCTTCTTGACTGGAAATCAGGGTTTCTCAGAATATATAGGCCACTGACAGATCTCAGCATAAACTGTTGAAGGAAAGAAGTTAATGATAGTTTGTAGTAGGTGCACTGGGGCGTACTAACTAGCCCACGGCCCCCCATTCTTGACCACTCCTACATATTACAGTGGTGGGTCCTGGCAGCCATATTTGCCCTATTTGACGCTGCTTCTTTGTCCTAGTTATTGGAACAGAAGTGGGGATACCAGTTCTCACCTTAGCCCGTCATATTTCATCTCCAGGGAATTTAGAATTGCTGCTAAAAGGCAATACTCAGTCTCTACTGGTTACTTGAAGTTGGGAGCTATAGAGCAGCCATCTTTGACCATGGCATGTGAAAACTCTGATTGGAGGAGGAGGATAAATCCATGGTGGGTGGGCACAGACACAAGAGACTGTGGCATTCCCCTGACAGTAACTTTGGTTTCCAACAATGGCTTTCCACCTGCCGGTTCCACTGAGCCCATGTGTGTCTCTCTTACACATTCTTTTCCAGGGTCTCATTTTTATACCTCTATCATAGACTCCCTCTATTTTATTTTGGTCTGAGTGGGTTTCTGTGTACACAGAACCAAAGAGTCTTGACTAAGTGACAAGCCAGGAAACATAGCCCAATTTTCTTAACCTTTAATACAAGGTTCTTACTTTCCCCAAACCATGAGAGTTTGGAGGAGAAAAGAAAAAGCAACAGAGTCCAGTTAGAAGGCACCTTTATCATCCCATTTTCAATGGTCTACAAAGGGTAGCTGGAAAGGCCATCCCTATTTTTAGATGATTGCCCAGAAAGAGTGACTAATGCCTGGGGGGCTTACTTTAGACTCTAAACTATATAAAGTTGCAGAGGCATGAGCTCCCCTCTGTAAGTGAAAGGCATTAACAATTTACTTCAGTTTCAATGCATCAAAAGAGGCTCATGGAGACAATTATTTGCTGAAGGGCACATGACCTTGTTGGACCTGACATTTATTTTATCTTCTTTTGAAAACAGTTAAGATTGCACAATTGATATTTCGCACTTCTAATCTTTTGCTTCTTGGTGCTTACCACAAAGAAATTAACAATACTAGCAATAGTAAATGATTAAATCTGGATGTTGGCTCAGAATAGACTCAGAAATCTTTTGTTTTTGAAGGAAAACAGAGAAATCAAAAACTTCTCTGGCTGTATGAAGGTTTCAGGGATATGGACACACAAATGTGAAGCACTCCTGATTGCCTCTAGCTGTGATGGCTGGGGAAGCATAGAAAACAGCAGCCACAACTGCTGGTGTTGGCTCAGCCATCAAGTTTGGCCTGAGAACAAATTCTGTCAATGGGCTGTTTTCAAATGCAATGCTAGCCATTCCCAAAGTGAGCCTACCCTCTGCTTGTTCTTTGACCTCCTCCCATAAATCTGGGATAGTTTTCTAGAGAAATAGCTTTTACATTCCCTCACCTATTTGGTCCTTGATTTACCCGGCATAGATGCCAAGTAACATTTACACGATGGATTAAGGACTCTCTGAGATCATCGCTGTTCTCCATGGCAGACTGTGCATTTGCAAAAGCTTGACTGCGTTCTTGTCGACAACCAGCCATTTCTTCTTTTTCTTTCTTTATTTTTTTTTGGGGGGGGGGTTTAAATGTGTATTTATTTTTGAGAGACAGAGTGCAAGCTGGGGAAGGTCAGAGAGAGGGGGACAGAGGATCCGAAGCAGGGTCTGCGCTGACAGCAGAGAGCCCAACGTGGGGCTCGAACTCACGAACATTGAGATCATGACCTGAGCTGAAGTCATAAATCAACCACTGAGCCACCCAGGTGCGCCCCTCTTCTTTTTCTTCATTATAAAAACTCCACCCCCTTTTTGGGAGGGTGGGGGAATGGTTAACTCATCATTGTTTCCAGGTCTCAAAATACTTTTTTCCTCATCTATTTTCTTTGGTGACCCCCAACTCCAAACACCTTTCTCCTTGGTGCTGGTTGAATTACAATTTTTTCAAAAATCTTGTTTTCTTACAGCCTTTATTTTAGGCTGTAGATCTTCACTGGTACAGAGTGTACAAGGTGAGCCCTTGGTTTGGCAAGCCTTTTGTCTCTGCTCCTTAAACCTCTGGTGTCAGGATTAGATGAGAAATAAAGAGTTTGAAACATTCTATTCAGTTGATTGGCAAACAATCATTTCAGATGCAAAAAACTCTATCTGCATGAAAGGATTTTGTACACTGATTTTGAAAAAAAAAAAGAATAGGAAAAAAATAAGATGATTCCTTGGATAATCAGAGTCAGAATTTCTTTGACTCTCTGGAGAAAAATCCCATGCTAGCTCCCTCACATTTTTTTTCCTTCAGCAGCCTGTATTAGAGTGTGAAAAAGCAGCAGGAGGAGAAAAAAGTCTGTAATTTTAATGGGACTACGGAGACCACTTTGAAATATTGAACATTTCCATGAGAACAAATAGCTTCTACCTGATGTCATAGCCGCTTGTTCTCTTTAAGGATCCAAGCGAGTAGGCGAGTTTTCCTGACGTAGGATATGGTTGGGTCCTTCAGGACATTGAAGGATGTCACTCGTGGGGCATGGTCGACTCCCTGGACTGTGCCTGTTCCCTGAGACAGGACTTTGATTTCAGCGTTCCTTTCTCTAAAGCCACGGTCACTGCAGCCCAGCAGTGACTCAAGCAGATGGCTGTTGGTGACAAGCCTCTTCTGATTGGTAATAAAAATACCAGAAGCTACACTGCATTGTGTACAAATACGTGAGGCTATTGCAGATTCCTTTGTATCTCTAGATTCTATTTTGAGAGCCGGTTGATCTTCTCCATGCAGAACCCTCACAGAATGAGCAATCACGCCAGGTGGGTGCTTGAAGCGCTATTGCAGTTTGTGAAAGTCAAGATTTGTTTGTTTGTTTGTTTGTTTGTTTTAATCAGCCTTCAAAACCATACCCTTACCCTCTAGGATTTCTGACTGACTGCCCGTGATCTGGGGTGGGGAGGAGGAGAAAGAATTTGGATCTTATACAAAAACCATCAGAGGCTCTTCCCAGTTGAAAAACGAACTCAGATTGTACTGCCTCTCTCTTCCCTTAAGAGATGCTGCTAAATGAACAATACTGTGGGAAAATGCAGAACTGCGGATGGGAACGGAATTTGGGGCAGAATCTGGGGCGCCTGGGTGGCTTGGTCGCTTGAGCGTCCAACTTCGGCTTAGGTCATGATCTCACACTCCGTGAGTTCGAACCCTGCGTCAGGCTCTGTGCTGACAGCTCAGAGCCTGGAGCCTGTTTCAGGTTCTGTGTCTCCCTCTCTCTGACCCTTCCCCGTTCATGCTCTATCTCTCTCTGTCTCAAAAATAAATAAAACATTAAAAAAAATACATACATAAATAAATAAATGAATAAATAAATAAATAAATAAATAAATAAGTTGGGGCAGAATCTAAATGCCCAGAATCCACTTCCTGCTCAATGACTCTAAGAACAGGTGAGAGTTGAAGTTTGAACTTGTTTTGCTTCATTTATGGCACTGGTTCACAAACATTTCAGCATCAAATCACCTGGAGAGCTTTTATAAAATTGCAGATTCCCAGGTCAGAACCTCACTCAGAGGTTCTAATTGAGAAAGTTTAATTTTTTTTTTAAATGTTTGTTTATTATTGACAGAAAGAGAGAGAGAGAGAGAGAGCATGAACAGGGGAGGGTCAGAGAGAGAGGGAGGCACAGAATCCAAAGCGGGCTCCAGGCTCTGAGCTGTCAGCACAGAGCCCGACTCGGGGCTCGAACTCATGGATTATGAGATCATGACCTGAGCCAAAGCCGGACGCTCAAGTGACTGCGCCACCCAGGCAGCCCCTCTGATTGGAAAAGTTTAGACTGGGGCCAGGGATTCTATATTTGGGATGAGAAACCTAGGTGACTCCAACCTGCTACTGCTACACTAAAATGTGATATTAATAAGTTTAAAAGTCATGGGGCCAACTGTGACCCACGTCAGCTAACTGCTAACTCTGTGGCCCCAATCTACCAATCATGAGGGTTCTGGGTGGGGGTGTGAGAAGCACGGGCATGGAGAGAAAAGATAACAGATAAGGGATCAGAAGGTCTGGTTTCCAGTCCTTGCCCTGTCATTTATTAGCCATGGGACCTTGGGCAAATGTCACTGGGAGGCTCAGTGCCTCATCTGTAGAATGGGGCCTATAATTCATGCCTTGCTTACTCGTTGGGTCATGAGGATCAAATTAGAAATAACTGGGTAAAAAAATGACATGTTAGAAGTCACAATATTTTCATAGAGAGGCAGTACTTTCCCTCTTGAGTCTAATGATGCTCTACTCACACTCAGCATCCCCAGACCCAAGCACCTCTGCTCAATGAACCAAGGGAAGCCTGGTTTATTGTAAGAGCTGATTCCAAATGCAGTTATCATGACCCGGAAGGAAGTGGTTTTTAGAACAGCCAGCTGCATGCTATAAAGGGAAGATTCTGGGGCTCCATCCTGCATCAGAGGCTCTGTGAGTGTGGGTGGGAATTTTAACATTGCCAGAGACCATTCTTCTATAAAAAGTGGGAGAGTCACTGGGCAAGGGAATAATGGATGCTGGGGGCCTAAGAGTTGCACACACAGGTCCTCTTTCCTGCTTCCTGTGGCCCAGGAAAAAAAAAGCATCTTGGTGCCCCAGTCTTTTCCTTCATCTCCTGCCCTTCTCCTCTATCCCGTCTACTCTTGTTACCTGCCCCCTGGCGGGTCCAGCTATACATGACTGCAGCCTTTGCCGTTTTGCCCTGAAATCATCTCCCTCTATCAAAACTTGTTCCCTTCCTGTTGGTTCTCAAGCAAATAGTTTCCAAATCCAGTTCCCTTGAAGGTGTGTGGTACAGGTTCTGGCACCCCCAAGACTCAGCTTTTGTTTTTAAACAGATTTTTTTTTTTTTTATATTTTATCATTTTTTCAAAGCATTCTGTCAAGGCATTCCTAGAGCAATTCTAGCAAAGGAATATGAGTCATTAGCACCAGGTCAGGTGCTAATGGGCCAGGACAATATTGGGGACAAGGATCCCCACCCCTCAGCCTGCATAGCTGAGGAAGCCAAGCCAGCTCTCCATGCCTGTCAGTCAGCCTGATTCCAAAACGCTGATTCCTGGGCTCTCATCCTCTCCCTGGCCCACTCCCTTAATCTATTTTAAAACAATGCGACAAAGTGTTTCCGCTTTGCATAGGGAAGGCCTCCTTTCCTTGGAGTTTTGTCATTTTATCACCCAGCTCCAGAGAGTAGCCAGCGGGGCTTTGAGCTGAGACGGCGGCCTCGGATTTCCCAAAGCCTCCACTTCCTCCCCCAAGGGGTTGGCAGCCTCCCTCCTGGGCAGGGCCTGGCTCATGGAGCCCTGGTTTTCTGTTTATTGATTTCTAGTTGTGACATGGGGCTCATCATGTCAAAATTCTCAAGGCTGATGTTGCCCCAAAGTACCATTAATGAAAACTCCTTCCATGAATACTGTGTTTTGATGAGGGCAGTGAGTCTTCAGGCAACATTTCTAAGGATTGTTTTTGCTTGGTTTGAGGGATGGCTTTTTTTTAACTTCTTTCTTTTAAATTGAAAAGAACATAAAATGGACAGTAGATTAAGAAAGGATAAATATGTAAGGTGAACTTGAGGAAAAGACTAATTTTAACAACCTCCAAGAGGGGATGAGAGGTGATGGACCCTCCAGTTGGTAAAGCATCTGAGTCAGGCAGCTACGGGTGAGGGAATGCTTGGTAGTAAGCAAAACTGAGAACACCAGAACATAACTACTCTTTTATGATATCCTAGCTTTTACAGATATTCTCCCAGGAATAATAGGCTGAAAAAGTCCTGCTGCATCCCATCAACATGTAGAGGAGGAATCAACAAACTACCATCCACCCCCTATTTTCATAGTTTTATTGCAATAGAGCCATACCCATTCCTACTGTCTGCAACTGTATGCATGCTACACAGTGATGACAGCAGATCATATGCTCCACTACATCAGAAATATTTGCTGTCTTGTCCTTTACAAAAAGAGCTTGCCCACATCTGGTCTAGATGCTGTATCCTCTAGATCACTACTTTATAAACTTTTCCCCTTAGCAACAGAATGCTTTTTTTTTTTTTTTTTTTTGGGAAGAATATTCCGGGTGCCTGGGTGGCTCAGTCAGTTGAGAGTCTGACTGTTAATTTTGGATCAGGTCATGATCCCAGAGTTGTGGGATTGAGCCCCACATCTGGGTCCATGCTGAGCATGGAGCCTGACTTGGGATTCTCTCTCTCTCTCTCTCTCTCTCCCTCTCTGCCCCTCTCCCCTGCTCACACATACTTTCTATCTAAAATTAAAAAAAAAAAAAAAGAAGAGCAAGAAGAAGAAAGCTGGAAGTATTACAATTCCAGAGATCAAGATATACTACAAAGCTATTGTAATCAAAACAGTATGGTACTGGCACAAAAATAGACAGATCAATGGAAACAGAATAGAGAGCCCAGAAATAGAGCCACACTTGTGTGGCCAATTAATCTATGACAAAGTTAAGACTACATTAAAAAAAAAAAAAAGCTTTTGCAGAGCAAAGGAAACCATCAACACAACAAAAAGGCAACATACTGAATGGGAAAAGATATTTGCAAATGCTATGTCTGATAAGGGGTTAATATTCAAAACATACAAAGAACTTATACAACTGAAGGCTTAGAAAACAATCTGATTTTAAAATGTACAGAGGACCTGAATAGACATTTTCCCAAAGAAGACATACAAATAGTCACCTGACACATGAAAAGATGCTTAACATCAGTAATCATCAGGAAAATGCAAATGAAAACCACACTGAGATATCACCTTACACCTGTCAGAATGGCTAAAATAAAAAAGACGAGAGATAACAGATGTTGGCAAGGATGTGGGAAAAAAAGGAACTCTCATGCACAGTTGGTGGGAATGTGAATCGGTGCAGCCACTATTGAAAACAGTATGGAAGTTCCTCAAAAAATTAAAAATAGTTCTATTTTTAATATGATCCAATGCTTCCACTACTGGGATATTTAGTGAAAGAAAATGAATACACCAATTTGAAAAGATATATACACCCCTATATTTATTGCAGCATTATTACAATAGCCAAGATATGGAAGCAACCTAAGTGTCCATTGATAGATGAATGGATAAAGAAGAGGAGGTATGTATAAAATGGAATATTACTAAGCCAAAAAAAGATAAAATCTTGCCACTTGTGACAACAGGGATGGATCTAGAGGATATCATGCGAGGCGAAATAAGTCAGACTGAGAAAGACAAATACCATATGATTTCATTCACATGTGGAATCTGAAAAACAAAACAAATGAATAAACAGACAGATAAAAAGCAGAGTCAGACCTATAAATACAGAGAACAAACTGAAGGGCAAAAATGGGTGAAGGGGAGTGGGAGGTACGGGTTTCCAGTTATGGAATGAATAAGTCCTGGGAATAAAAGATACAGCATAGGAAATATAATGAATGGTATTGTAATAGCGTTGCATGGTGGCAGATGGTAGCTACACTTGTGAGCATAGCCGAAGGTACAGAGATCACAGTGAATCACTATGTAGTACACTTGAAATTAAGGTTACATTGTGTGTCAACTATACTCAAAAAAAAAAAAAAAAGAGTAAAGAAATCACTGCACAATATATGCTTCTTGAAGGCAGGGTACTGCCTTGGTTTCTTTGTGTCTGTCTAGTGACTGACACAGAAAATACACTCAAGATAAGTATGAAGGACGAATAATGGAATGAAGTACCTCTAATTAAGACCCTCCATGGTCACTTTTGAATCTCTTTCTGCCCCCCTGGCATCTAATGTCTCCCCAAGAGTGATTTGTACCCACTGTCTCCTCTTCCTATATTCTCATTACTGGTTTCTGACTTTAGTCCCATTGCTCTGCTGGAACTGTTGTCACCAAGGTCCCCAATGGTATTCTTAACTACCACAGTCCATGGACATTACTGAGCTCCTGTCTTCAGGCGAGCCTTTGGACATTTGACAATTTCTGAATCTTCCCGCCCCTTGGGCTTCTCATTACACCACAACCTCCTGGCTGTTTTTGCTTGGTTTTGATCTTGCTTCCTTGTCTCTGAAACTGGCTCCATTTTGCCTGCCCCTAAACGATGGTGTCCTATAAGTACTGACATTGCAGCAACTGAAATCTAAATGTCGAGTGCTACAAGTCACAACTTCAAGTGTATCCTCCTTCCTAAATTTTGGACTCATTTATTGAATCCCTTATGACACAGCCCCGCCTGGCACCCCCAACTCAAACTTTCCTAATCTGAATTCACTGTGGCTCTCATAAGCTGCTTCCTCTGATGACACGATTGCCTGGCCTATTCTTGTCAACTTCAACCTGGGTGCTTCAACTCGAACAGCAAACACCAGATTCTGCCCACTTTGCAATCTAAGAGTTTCTTTTTTTTTTTTTTTAAAGAGAAAAACCATTTTTTGTTTAATAAATTATACAGAAATGGGTTTATTATTTTGTGACAAAAATGCAAAGTATGATGAATTATTAATCTCTTTCAATTTATTCAAATTTTTTAAATTTTATTTTTTTAATTTACATCCAAATTAGCATATAATGAAACAATGATTTCAGGAGTAGATTCCTTAGTGCCCCTTACCCATTTAGTTCACCCCCTCCCACACCCCCTCTAGCAACCCTCTGTTGTTCTCCATATTTATGAGTCTCTTATGCTTTGCTCCCCTCCCTATTTTTATATTATTTTTGTTTCCCTTCCATTATGTTCATCTGTTTCGTCTCCTAAAGTCCTCATATGAGTGAAGTCATATGATATTTGTCTTTCTCTGACTGACTAATTTCACTTAGCATCATACCCTCCAGTTCCATCCACATAGTTGCAAATGGCAAGATCTCATTCTTTTTGATTACCAAGTAATACTCCACTGTATATAAATACCACATCTTTTTTGTCCATTCATCCATCGACGGACATTTGGGCTCTTTCCATACTTTGGCTATTGTTGATAGTGCTGCTATGAGCATAGGGGTGCATGTGTGCCTTCAAAACAGCACCCCTGTATCCCTTGGATAAATGCCTAGGAGTGCAATTTCTGGGTCATAGGGTAGTTCTATTTCTAGTTTTTTGAGGAACCTCCATACTGCTTTCCAGAGTGGCTGCACAAGCTTGCATTCCCAGCAATCTAAGAGTTTCTTGACTCCGTCCCCTTTATTCATCTCTTATCACTCCCTTGGGATGATGAGTATCCCAGTTGGTCTCCTGAACCTTAGAGTGTAGCCCATTCTCCTCTGTGCAGCTGGAGGATTATGTCATTCCTTGGTCCCCCAGTGCCCACATACTTACAAGCTCTCCGTGGCATCCCACTGCTCATGGCATCAAGGCCGGAGTTTATCAACTTTACTTACAAGGTTG
Organism: Felis catus; assembly: GCF_018350175.1. NCBI lineage: Eukaryota > Metazoa > Chordata > Mammalia > Carnivora > Felidae > Felis > Felis catus. The sequence continues at coordinate 188,223,187 of NC_058368.1, read as the reverse complement.
TACAAGGGCTTGTTCCTATGGTCTCTCTGATCTCATCATAGATACCTCTCTTCACTCACGGCCTCTGAGCCATGCTGCATGCCATGCTTCTTCCAACCAAAGAGGCTTAATCCAACCTTTGCCTTTGTCTGATATGGCCATCCCTAAATAACACTTATTCATCCTGTGACTCTGAACCCAAACACCACTTTCTCTGGGATGCTACCTTCCCTGACTGAATCAAATGCAGCCACCATGGGATTTCGGGGCACCATGAATGTCTCCTTCCTAACTCTTGCACTTGTCTTATACTTTTGTGCCTGGTTTTGTAATTATCGCTTGATATATATCTCCTACTAGACCCTAATCTCCGTGTGGGCAGGAACAAAGTCTGAATTTACTCTTCCACTTATCCCAGTGACTACCCCAGCACTACATGTCCTGTAAGTGGTACGTGAAAGTGCAAATAGTCATTGAGTGAATAAAATTGTGTCCCTTTGTAGAATTGTTCCCCTTAAATGTCTCCTGAATACATTCTACCTGAAAGATACACCAGATCTTATCTGGGCTTGCCCTTAAATGATTCCCCATTGGCTGCAGGATAAAGTTAAGCCTCATGCCATACAAGCCCTGTCATAATCTTGACCATTCTCTGGGCTCATCTCTTGGCCTCACTGTTGGGAACTTTATGCTGTTGCAACCCAGGCCTCCTTCCTGTTTTTAGCACACATCATCCTATGTCATACCTTTGTTCCTTGTGCAGACTTCACTCAGATTCACTGACTGTTAACATTTCGCACATTTGCTTTCTCTCTCTGTCTATATGTGTATGTGTGAGTATATGTGTACTTGGGGGAGGATTTGAGAGTAAGTTGAAGCCATCGTGACACTTCGCTGCCGAGTATTTCAGCGACTGGCATCTAAGAATAAGGTCATTCTCCTCTATAACCACAACATAATTATCACACTTTGGAAATTTAGCATTAACAGAATACCATCATGCAGATTAAATTCATATTTTCCCAATTGTCTGAGTAATGAAATTTATAGCTCCTTGTTTTATTTTGTTTTGTTTTCCCTCACCCAGTTTTGCTCCTCCCCCATCCCCTGTTCTAGGTCTGGTTTGCTGCCTCTACTTCCTCATTTCCACTCTGATTTCAGAAAGGGCAGAAGTTTCAAGCTGTACATCAAAACCTGTTTCTTCTATCTGAGCACAGAGCTTGTCCTCATTCCGGGCTCCCTTTGAAGTTGGGTGTGTGCCTGTGTGGCCAAGTTCTGACGGGTACAACCTTCAAGGTCAAGGTTTTTAAGAAGTAGAGAGATCTCATCTGCATTCTCTCCTTTTACCAGCCGAATGTGGACAATGAAGATAAGGCTCTAGGGAACAGTGGAGACACAAGATAGAAGGAGCCCTGGGTCTTCAAATCACTGGACAGAGGAAAGTGTCATGCCAACCAGGGACACATGCCTTGGGTTGTTAGATGGGTAGAAATAAGTTTCTATTATGTTTGAGCCCTTATACAACTGTGGATCTACTTGTTACAGCAGCCAGTATCACCAAATGAAGTTAAAGGTCCTTCCGTGGAAAGGGAGTGGATGGATCTTCTCACCCAGAACCTCTTACCTCAGGGGAGAAAGAGCAGTGCAGGGGAGGCTCGGATGTCGCAGGCCAGGAAACAGGTAGTCCCAGGAGCTAAAGCCCTGGGACAGAGAAGGAGCACCAATAGGTACAGGAGCTCAGCCCACAGGAACTCCAATCCCGGGTCTCTGTCTTCCAACTTCTATGCATGCTTGTGTCTAACTATGCCTTTGTGCAATGAGGAGTCCATTTCTTAAGTTGTACCAGAGAAATTAGTCAACACAGAGGCTTTTTTCTAAATGCAGAAAACTAACAAAATAGAGAAAATCCATAAAAGTTTGCTTTGACAATATGAAGATAATATAAACAAAGAATTACAGCCATTATGTGAACTTCTCATTTTGTCTAGTTACTATGCAGCACAATAAGAAGACTTATCATTAAATATGTCAGATTTGCTTTGTTCTCAGTTTATTTGATCATGACGCCAAACTTTCCTCTTGAATGTACAGCCTGCATTTTTCATGCTGCAGCTCACAGCTTAACAAACTAGAGTCAAACTCACTATCCTCTATCATAAACAGCTTTATGGCTGAGGAAAATTTGAGAACATTTCATCAGTATTTACGTTTTATGGGTTTTGTCAACTTGCTTTAATTTTCGACCGTGTGGACTGAATTAGAAAGATGCTAAGCAGTGAGACTGTTGCTGAGCCAGAGATCTGAGGCTTTCGAGGGATCCTTTGGTCTTAGCAAAGCCTGGCTGCTTCATGCCACACTCCTGGTCGGTCAGACCAGGCTGAGGTTTGCCCATCAGTCTGACTTTGCTTCCAAGACCTCTGCATCTCCTTACATTAAATTAATTGTATATATTACTTGCAATATTGTATATATTAAGTGCATAATAATATACCAACGTTATTAAAGTGTTCTGGCAAAACTACTCTATGTGAGCAGAGGAAAATATCACAGTCCAATACCAGATGATGCTAATAAAATAATAATAACAGCATCCAACACTTACTGAGCAGATACTATGTGCCAGGTACTGCCCTAACTGTTTTCCAACTTAATGAATGTTTACAGTAATCCCAGGAGGGAGGAAGAGTGGCTCATTACTTCCTCACATAAATTTTGAGACAATACAGAACTTCCCAAAGTCACAAAGCCTGGCTAGCTAGGGCTAACCCATAGATGAGGTAAGTAACCTCGCTCGCTCCTTCCAACTTCTCTTTTACTACACTTTCTCCTTTACTACATCTTGAGAAAATACCAGTCCTGGCTTAGGTGAAAGGGAGAGGGAGGGGGATCTGTGTTCACTGCTCCTCACTGCTCATTGAAAACTTGGGGAGTGTTGACATTGTTGTGGGGTGAGGTAGGAGAGCTCATATCGCACCTGTTCAACAATGATATATTCAACCAATGTATATTGTATTCAACATGTATATATAAGATAAATATAACACACACACACACATAAAACAAATATATGTACATATATATTGCTGGGTGCTGAGGACAACCTTGTTCTCAACAAGCTTATGATTTCCTTGGGGAAGGCTGAAGGGTGAACAATTACAATACACTGGAAAAGTGCTGTGATGACAGAAGTGTGGGCCTCTGTGGGAAGGAACCTCTAACCCAAATTTAGGGGCAAATGGGGAAGGCTTCCTGGAGAAAGAGGCATCTATGCTGAGACCTATAGGACAGGAGGGAACAAAACAAGAAGAAAGAAGGCAAGAAAAGAGAGTTCCAGGCTGCGGAAGCAGCACCACACTAGCGGTCTGTACCAGGAAAGACGGTTACATACGGCCCATTGACACTACACTGGCTTCACCAGATGAAGCGCTAAACAGCCCTTTCCAGAAAGTTTTCTCCTCTCTACTACAGGGCCTGATTTTCTCAACATTGATCCATTGACAAATGTTTCTATCAATAAACCAATCAGATTTATTATTTACTACACAGAAGGCACCGGGTGAGGCCTAGAGGAGAATTCCAAGAGCTCTGAAACTCTGCTTCTATTTTCAAAGAGTTTACTGAGTGTGGGTCTGGAACATTCTCAGAGGAAAAAAAAAGAGAGAGAGAGAGAGGGAGAGAGAGAGAAATTTAATAGTAATCCAGACATTAAAGGAGGAGGAAGAATGATAGGAGGCTGAAACACTCAGCCTGGCTTTAGACCCTCACTCAGCCACACCCTCACTATGCAAGCATGCTTGAGCTACTCAGCCTTTCTGAACTCCGGCTCCCCATTCATCGAGTGGGAAAAATAAAAGGTCCCTTTCAGGAAGATGGCAGGGATTAAATAAGGACCGCCTGTACAGCACCTAGCATGCTGCCCAGCACAGAGCAAGCTCTCGATAAATGTCTTAACCATGATCATATTATTATAATTTCCATTAATTCGCCCCATAAATACTTGGGTGCCTCCTCCGTGGTGCCTCTTGTACTTTTTATTTCAGGACTCCTGGGTTCATGACACACCAACCATCACCCCAGCACCCGACTCCTCTTCTTCCATTGGACTCTGCCCTCAAGCCTGCAGCATATAGCCAAAGAAACACAACTCATGAGCCCTGGGGAAGCTGGTTCGCCTGTCTAGAAGCCGTCCTCAAAGTCTCCTGGGCACTTCCCCAAGTCTCCCCGGCCTGTTTGTCTCTGCACACACAGATTGCTTTCTCCTGACCGCTTGCAGCCCTGTCTTTACTTGGCCATTAATTGTACATCATCCCTGACATCTTTTACCGTGTTCTGCTATATTTTTATTTATTATTGATTCTACACATGCCTAACATTTGCTAAGTCCAAACCATGTGCTGACAGCACTTAGCAATGGTCTTGCTGAAGGGATAAAAGACTATTAAATTGGGTTGAAACATCTAGTTTTAAACCGTTATAGAGTGCATGCTCAAACAGAATCAGGAACCAAAGGCATATTTGTTTAAAAGAAAAAAACAAAAAACCAAAAATGCTAGCATCTAGTCAATTACCCAGTAAAAAACAAGACTTATGTGAGAGTTTTAAAATAACAACACTGAAAGCAACTCTTATTTATTTGTTTGTTTGTTTAATTCATGGATGATGGTGAGGAGGTCTCCTGTGTTTTTAACCTCGGTGCCTGGGGCAACCGGAGCACCATTCGGAGAGGCTGGAGGATGACGGGAGAGCAGGTATGATGGTGATGGTGAGACACAGTAAGTTTAAGTTGCAGACAAGTTAATTTCAAGGCCATAGTAGGCCACACAAGTGAAAATGTCCAATCAAGCAGCTGGCAGTTTGGGAATGGAGTTGAGGAGGGAGGACAAGGCAGAAGTGGATAGAGGCATCCTTCCCAGAAGAGATGGCCATACTTTCAGCAGAAGTCTTTTGGTGCCAGACATCCAAGGAAGGGGCACACATTTACCAGGGTGAGTAACACATCGCCAGGCCTCCTTGGACTTCTTTGCCCAAATTGGAGAAAACTGACTGAGACCCAAGAGGTCTGGGGCTAAAGCCCCGGGGGCTTACCTTTGAATTTTCCTGTTCTATATTAAAACATCCTGTGAATTTTCCATTCCACTCCACAATACACAAATAATATTTTAAATTACTTTTGAGTAAAACTGACTGTGATGGATGACAGGTGGCATTTAGCCTGTGGCTTCACATAGGACAAATTATCCCAGGCATAAGAGGGAGTTCACACTTCAGCTTGAAAAGCAAGGCATTCAGCAAGGAGCCAAGTGTTTGTTTTTGCTTTTGTGTTTTTCCCCCTCTTTGGCAGGGATCAGATCATGAGATTGGCTAGCCAATTAGCAGGGCAAGCATGGGAGTGAGTGGAACCCCAGACAGGGAAGTTTTGATGAGGGTGAGGCCATCAGGAAAGGTCTGGTTGCTGAAAGGGTACGTAGGTGAGGGGATTGCCTGAGTTGCATCACGTTTTGGGGCCTTACTGGACAGAGTGAGGGATGCCAGAAGGGAGAATGAAGTGTTGGGATCCTGGGTCTTGGCACTGTTATTGACCATAAGTGGAAGGGGAGGGAGAATGACCGGGGCTAGGCCTTCAGGGCGCTGTTTGCTTTGGGGCTATGTGAACCAAGGACTCTAGAAGGTTCTCTGCAGGGCCACTAACAGGCTGAGATTTCTCTCCAGACTGGAAACAGATTGCTGGAGCTTCCGTCCCACGGCATATTTCACTAACAGATTGGGTGCGATCTTCCCTGAGATGGGGGTGTTTCAAAAGCAGAGGAGGAAAGGGAAGCTGGAAGTGGGGGAAGGCAGCCTTCAGCTTCAGTGTGGCTTCAGGACAGTTCTTGCAGATGTGGGCAGAGCGACAACTGCTGGTTCTCTGAGCCTCTGGAGATTTAGCAAACCTGGGGATGAAGGTGGGGGCAATGCAGATTATACAAGAGGATCCCGAGGAACTTCTGGACACAGAGCCTCGCTCAGGATGGGTTTACTGTGCGTGTGAAAGGCACATCTTTCTTTCCTTGCACCAAATTAAACCAATTTGATCAAAATTTGTAATGCAGAAGAGCATAATTAAATTGAAGATTTTAATTAGGCACAGTTTTGATGAAACTTAGCGGAGCCGGCAGGAATACTCTTGCTGTCTATTAGACATAATCCTGCCCGGTGAAGAGCTCTTTAGTTGACTGTCTTTAATGACTGCCCAGCACTCAGCCTCCTCACTGGTGCTCCAGCCAGTCTAGAAGCAGAGAGGTGAGAGGGGCCTGGGGAGAGGAAGGAGTGGGGTGTACATCCACAGGGTGGCAGCTCTCCTCAAAGGAATGGTGCTGCTAAACTTTGGGGGTACCCAATTATCCCCTTTTCATCTGTCACAGTGGAGAAATCGTGCAGAATTATGTTGAGGGCAGTTTCACAGTAATGAGTTAGGAAGGAGAGGGCAGGGCTCCCCACAGCCTGAGAGGAACCTCTGCTGGCCTTCTTTGCTAATTGCTGGCACCTCTCAATGACACTTCACAAAGCTAGAATCTTCCACCAGCCTTGGGCAGAAAAGCCCTTAAAGAAGGCCTCCCCAGGGTAGAGATCTGGGAAGAGCCCTCAGCCTGCCTGCCCAGACTTTCATAAACACTGCATCGCTGAAGGAAGGAAGGAATGAACAAAGCAATTAATGAATAAGTGTTTCACCCTGGAACTCTGCTGACAAAGAGAAGGAATTAAAAAGTATGGGCTGGTCATGGCTGCTGCCTTTTTACAAACAGTGGCTGGGCTTCAGAGAGAAATACTCCCTTTCTTTCCTCATCTCTCCCTTCTTTCCTTTATCCAGCCAATTTTCTGGAGAGCTCCTTGCAGCAAGCATGCTCCCAGGCACTGTATATTTTATGGCAAGTATGTAAGGGTCCGTGTTCCCTGCCCTTCTGGAGCTACCAGACTACTGGGAGAGAGAGAGAGTAGGCATATAATTAGGAATTAGGAGAAACTCTGAGAAGGAATAACAGAGAAGTCTTACTTTGGACGAGGCCAAGGATCGGCAAACCCCAGCTGAGGGGCCAAATTTGACTGATGCTTATTGTCATGAATAGAGTTTTATTGGAACGCAGCCACACCTATTCATTTGCATTTTGTCTGCCGATGCTTTTGCTTCAAAAGCAGAGCTGAGTAGTTGTGACAGAGACCTTATGTCCTGCACAACCTAAAATATGTATCATCTGGCATCTTATGGAAAATGTGTGCCAGCTCTGGTTTAGATGGCCAGGGCAGGCCTCTCGAGAAGATGAGATTTAGCTCAGACCTGGAGAAGTTAGCAGGGTAAGGAGTTCCATACAGGAGGAAGAAGGGTGGTCCCACAGTAGAGAGGAGTTGGGTGTGTTCAAGGACCTGGAGGAAGGTCTGTTTGTTTGACTATAGTGGTGATGGAAACACAGGGCCTGGATGAGTTGCAAGTGGAGAGAGGGCCCTTTCATTCTGAACCTTACCATTCAGACCCTGAAAAGGGATTTGAATGTGGATCTAAGTGCCCCAGAAAGCCCTCAGAGGGTTTTAAGCAAGGGTGTGATGTACTTTTTTTTTTTAATTTTTTTTAATGTTTATTTATGTTTGAGACAGAGAGAGACAGAGCATGAATGGGGGAGGGTCAGAGAGAGAGGGAGACACAGAATCCGAAGCAGGCTCCAGGCTCTAAGCTGTCAACACAGAGCCCGACGCGGGGCTCGAACTCATGGACAGCGAGATCATGACTTGAGCTGAAGTCGGACGCTCAACCGACTGAGCCACCCAGGCACCCCGATGTGATGTACTTTTTAAAGAAACTTCTGGCCCTGCTGATCAGAGGGGCTTGAAGAGGAAACCATCCCTGTCTTGATTCGATAAAGCAAGAGACTGTGGCAGCTTGGATCAAGGTCACATAAGTGGAGGTGGGGAGTCATGGGCAGATTTGGAATACATTTGGGAGGTAAAATTGACACAGTTTAGAAATAAATTAAGTGGCAGAGGAGACAGAGGAGAAAGGTCAAGAATGATCCCACCCAGCATTTTGGCTAGAGGGACTAGGGAAAGGATGATACCATTTGCTGAGGTTGGGAGAGAAGCCTGGGTGGAATGATTTAAGAGGTCAGCACTTTTTATCCTCCTTAAAATTGATATTCTTGTGAGACTCCAAGTGGAGATGACAGGGACACCATTGGATATATGACCCTGAAGTGCAGACGAGAGGCCCGGGCTGAAGATAAAAATTTGTGAGTCATCGGCATATAGATGGTATTCAAGCAACGGGACTGGATGAGCTCACCTAGGGTGGGAGGTAAAGAGAGAAGGAAAGGGGGCCCATGGCTGATGATTTTATGCAGGCTGCTTAACTTCAGTTTGGCCTGTTACTCATTGGTATTTATCAAAGCACTAGGCTGAGGGTAAATTACTGAAGAGACTTAATTAAGGAATATGCTTAAAGAAATGCCATGAATTATTCTTAAGCATATGCAGCTACTCTCAGATGATCTCCCCCGCAAAGGGGAAGCAAATGAAGAGCCTTATATCTCTTCATAAAAACAAAATACAAGTGGCATATGCATTGTTTGAATGGTTTCCTTTTCTGAGCATTTATACATCCTTCTCCAAGTTGACTGATAGTTGAGTTGTTTAAAGTGGTGGTTCTTGATCACAGCTTCCTAGCAGAGTTATCTGACCAGCTGGTTAAAACTATGGATTCCCTGGGTTCCCACCCAGAGTGATTTCGTAGGTCTGGGGTAAAGTTCTAAGAATCTTTATTTTAATAAGGATTTTAGGAGATTCTGATATGGGAAGTCAATGATTTGGCATATGGTAACCATACTTTTCTCTGGTATTTCAAAGGCAAACTTGAGATTGCCCCACTCAACCATATATTCTGAACTGACGATGATCTGAATTTGTGAGCTAGGGGTAAGATATAAATATTGTACTTATGGGGCACCTAGGTGATGCATTCGGTTGAGTGTCTGAGTCTTGATTTCAGTTCAGGTCATGATCTCACCGTTGTGAGATTGAACCCCGTGTTGGGTTCTGTTGCTGACAGCCCAGAGCCTGCTTGGGATATTCTCTCTCTCTCTCTCTCTCTCTCTCTCTCTCTCTCTCTCCCCCCTCTGCCCACCCCCACTTGCACTTTCTCTCTCTCTCTCTCTCTAAATAAAAACATGTAAACATTGTGTGTATGCATACAATGGAATCATGAGTTATCATGTCCCTGCTTGCTTCCTCTTTCTCAACACGTCACTGAGGCCTCAAAATCTTAGTTCATAAAAATACTTCAGCCAACACACACATATATACAACATTCACACATACAATGTCTTTCTTTCTCTTTCCTTCTATTTCCTTCTTGTGCATATGCACATCCATCTGGGTGTGCAGGTGTGTGCACACACATGCCCTCTATGAATCTTTGCCAACACTGCCTAGGTTCAGGTCCTCAGCAACTTTCAATCAAACTATTAGTTTCCTGATCAAGTAACAGTTTCTCAATTGCTCACTTTGCCAGTCCAGTCAATACAAGCTGTAGTCCATCCTCCAAATTGCTGTTGGAGGTATCTTTCTTAAACAAATCTGATTCCTTCAAGCTCCTACTTTGTGAGAAAACCCTCTATTTGGTTCCTCAGTGCCTGTTGAGAAGAGTCCATACCCCTCGTCATGACATTCAATGACTGCTATAGAGGGACACCGATCTTCTTCGTGATCGAGGCTTCTTCCATTCCTGATACCAATTCACTCCCGCCCATCCACTCTTACCCACCTACTCCAGCCCAATCACACCTGCTTATTCACACCTGCCCCTTCACATCTGCTCAGTCACCTCTGCCCCTCTACACTGTCTATCAACACCTGTCCACACACATTCACCCATGTACACTTATCTATTCACCTGCCCATTAACTCCCATAAATACATAACTCCATGTCTTGGCCTGAAATTTATTCATTCCTATAAGTGCCTGGTTAGCTTTTACTCAGATCCAGCTCAGATGTTCCCTTCACTCTAAAGTCTCCTTCAGCTCTAGAGGTAGAGCATGATATTTTCCTCCTAGCAATTCGCACATATCAAACTAGCACTTTGCACATATCTTTACTGAAACATTTACCATGTTGCATTGTGATTATTTGTTCCTTTCTCACCAATCCCCACTTCCTAAATCAAATTGTGAAACTATTCATCTTTATCCATAGTGCTTAGCTCAAATCCAGGCTTAAATTAAGCCCTTGATAAATGTATTGAGGAACTTTCCTCCCTGTTGCCTTGCTGTCAGGCTTTCAGTGACTGAGTTCTCGAGGTTGATCATCGTGCCTATCTGTGGCAGCCCATCTTCCATTTCCAATTTGTTGGAGCCTAGGAAAACAGATTGCTGAGCTTCTTAGAATTTGGGGGAAAACAAGGGTCAGTGGGTTCCTAGAGGGCACCGGAGTGACTGCCTCTGAGTAAAGTGCTTCAGCTTTCGTGCTCCCTCTGAGTAAAGTGCTTGAGCTTTCCTGCCACCTCATATCTTGCTTCCTTCTGGGTTCTCAGTTGTGTTGTGGTATTTTAGGCTCTTGCATACCAATCTTTAGACAATCAGGAAGTGCACATTATGCACACACCAAGTAGAAACACATTTTTCCTTGTCTTCATTCCCAAAAATTAAAATAGAGAACAATGCAGATGAAAGGCCATGAAAATTCACAGTAGGTGGTGTCCGTAACTTAGAGTCCAAACATGGACTTCAGAACCCATGAATCCTTGCTATGCTATATATGACATATGTGCATATGCATGTGGATTCTTCTAGGGGTAAGTTTTATAAGCTTTATAAGATTCCCAAAAGGGCCTGAGACCTGTGGAGTTAAGACCTACACACTTAGAATATGTTTTTGGGTCTTTCTTTTTTCACACCTGTCTTTAAAATTAGCACATGAATCTTAAAAGACCATGGGAATGTGAATTATCCCAATACTATATGTGGGCTCCCTTGTCCTCCAATCTTTTCAAGCATCTCCAAACTTGCTTCTTTCACCTACTATTTTACCCTCCGAGCCAGGAGAAAGCAAGGCGGTATCGTTTCTAATGAGTCTTGTAAATAAACCTGACTTCCGCTGTATTGGATCACTGTAAAGCAATTCCCTGAAGCCCAAGGGATTAAATAATAGAGGAAAATACTCTCCACTAAACCATGCAGATGGTAGAAAATATTCTTGCTACGGTAATTTACACAGATTACTCCATGACAAATTGGTTGTTTGAGCCAATCATGTTGATCAGTAAAACACTGTTCAGGTTTTCTCCTGAGTTGAGAAATATTGCAAATGCATTGTGAGGCCCGGGGTCTTTGTTACTGACTCACCAGCATGCAAATGCACTTTAAAAAATGCTCAGTGGTCTTAAAGCCAGAGCAAGCGTGTTCTGCTTACCAAACAGTTGTTTTCAGTCTTCCACATAGAAACTGCCAGGATCCATTTAACATTCTTTGAGCGGAGCTGCCACCAGGGTCACTTGGAAAAAGGACATGAGCTACCACATGGTGGTGGATGACCTTGGTGGTTTCATCTCTCCTCCATCTTCCACTGTCCCCAGTCTGTTCTTCCTCATGTATTTCCATCTCACTGCATGATGCCCATCCACCCACTTGACCAAAGAGGAAACTATGGACACCATCTTGACTCCTCTCTCTTCTCATTGCCACTCCTAAGTCCTGTTGAGTTTACCAACTCTCTTTTCATATCTCCTCAGTTCCTTTGGCTCAGGTCACCGAAATCTCTTGTCTGGATGGTAGCAGGGGCTTGCTAACTGGCTTCCCTCCCTCCAACCTGTAACACCTTCTGAAAAACAAGTGCCTGTGTCCATTCCAGGTATCTAGATGCCATGTGCCCATCTCCCTACTGGTGGGGGTGGATAGTATTTCACATGTCTGTCCATTTAACCCCAGCCTGCATTTCATAATCCACCTTGGGATAGGATCTTGGGATAGAATTCTCTGCTGCAAATTATGGGCCTTTGGAACCAAGTTGAGATTATGCTCTAAGGATTCAGTCACTTGTTTCTGTGATGGCAAGAGGTTTAAAGACTCAATTTAAGAGAGGCCTTCTTTGGTAGCAATAGTTTCTTGATTGGCTATTCCCAGTCTTCCCCCCACCCCCAGGAGAACTCTTCTTTCCTTTTTGGAGGTCCTGGTGAGACTGTCAGTGAGGGTGTCCCAGTCTCACCATAGAAATTATCTGTGACCCAGACTGGCCAGTCCATGTGCTCCCGACTTCCTGGACCACAGAGACTGGCTCATGTCTGGGCATGGAACCAGGCCAGGCCAATTAGAGTCTCTGGGATTGGTATTTGAACACAGAAAAAGAGAAATCCTCTTTCCTTTGAGGATGCTAACCTGGGAGGATGTAGGTGTGTGGCTGCTGGTAACCATTATGCCATTGGTGAGATCTTATCTGCAAAATGCAGTCAATCAAGACAAGTGATGATGGTGGTGGCAATGGTGGTGGTAGTGAAGGTGGTGACAATATTTATCAAGCACTACCCATATGCCACCATCTGTGCTAAATACTTTACATGTATTAACTCATTTAATCTTTACAGACCTTATACTTATGATTGTTATTATCATGATTGCAATTATTATTGCTATTATTATCCTTATTTTACAGATGAGGAAACTGACACTGAGGGCTTAAATCACTCAAGGTTTAAAAAGCTATTAAGCGGGGCAACCTGGCTCCTGAGCCCATGCTCTCAACCATTTTACTTTGCTGCCTCTAGCAGTATTGACCAAAGAGGAGAACGGGGAGGGATACACCAGCCCTAGGACAGTGTGGAGCCCCTGGATCCAGCCATGTCTGAACCCAGGGCTCCTGGATTCTCAGCAGTAACTTAATATATTTCCTTCTTTTCTTTCTTTCTTTCTTTCTTTCTTTCTTTTACTTAATCCAGTTTGAGTTGGATTCCTATCCCTTGCAACTTGCCTAAAATCCTCTGCCTTCCATCATCTCTCATTTCATCTCTTGTCTTACTACTTATCTTATGGAATAATAATTTTTTTTAAATATTAGAACATTGTAAAAATTTGAAGAATATAAAAAGACATCATGAAGATATCTTTAAAGGAGAAGCTATCTTAAATCATAAAATTTTTGAGATGAGAAGCTTATCATAAAATTTGCATGTGATACAAACAATTCAAGAGAATTACTATCTTTGTTTTCTTCCAGTCTTTTTTTCTAAACATTTGCATATACTCATATGCACAGAGAAGGTCATATATATGTTTCTTCTCCTTCTTTTTTCACTTAACACTATATCACGTGCATTCTCCCTTGTGAAATATTTTCAAAAGCATAATTTTAATGGTATCTTAATTTGCATGTATGCATGGGTGTATCTTTCCACCAACTTATATAGGCTTCCTAGTGCTTGACTTCATTCCTGCTCTAACCTTCTGCTCTGGAACAGGAAGGATACCAAAGACTGTGAGGACAACCTTGGCCTCTGCTTGTGTTTCTTGGCCTGTGTCTTAGTGTTCAGGGCCCTGGTGACCAGCCCTAGAACCCACATCAGCCCTCGCTACAGCTCAGCCTCCCAACCAAGGAAGGTGACTGTCAGAGATGTCAGAGGCAGAGGCCATTTGCTGCTACTCATTCCTCTGCCCACGAGCAGAAGCCAGGAAGGCTCTGCAGTCAGTGGGCTGGGAATAAGATATGCACACGGAAAGGTCCAAGCTTCTGTCACAGATCAGCAAACAAAAAGCCAGGATGGCTCTGCAGCTCCAGGCATGATTTATTCTAAGGCATGCAGAGTTACCAGTTAGCACAGTAAGAAACCTCTTGTTCCTGCCTTTTTAGCTCCACACATCAATAACAATTTGCTTGGCAAAGCCCCAGGTGCTGGATCTAAATATGCAAACCGCCAGGGGGAAACACGAGGATAACGTGGAGAAATTAGATTTAAAATATCAAATAAACTCTTTTCGCTGTATCCCTCCCAGTTAGTGCTGTATAAAGGCTCATATCGTTTATGAAGCATTAAATGCCACATAAATGACTAGTTATTGATGTGTGGATGAGAGAAAATGAATGGAAAGAGTAAAAATAGCACAACTATGTATGATGCAGATGTCAGTCTCCTATCTGATAAATTTCTGGATGTGACCCCAAGCTATGAGCAGGAGTGATTAAGAAGGTAGGCTTCAAGTGCTCCAAAAGGCACCTAAGGAAAAAGCTAGAGACAGAAGGGGCCCTGGGTAGTCTATAGCCAAGGAGAATATGAAGCCAGGGTTCAAAACAGGGCAGTCATTCCAAGTCAAGTTAAAGCACAAAAGCAGACACATCCACCCATCCATCCATTCACGCATATTTCACTATCAATTATACTACAGCCTTTACAACTATTCATTAACTCAATTTTGGACTTACTAGTAATTACTATTATTTACCGAGGGCTAACTTTCTGTTTGGTGTTGCAAAAAATGCTTTACTTCAATCACCTCATGTAATCCTCATAACCATCCTTTGAACGGAGTGTTTTTATCTCTTACCTATTGATGAGAAAATTGTATACCAGAGATTTTTAGCGACCTATGGAAGAAGGTCCGGCAGAGAGCGTGTGTCAGACCCACAGACCCATCGATGCAGCCATTCTCTCCTCGATATCATAGCTGTTGAGTTTGTACCATGTACCAAGCTTTGGGTTAGGCATCGGGGCTGCAAAGGAACCTTAGACATGGCCCCTACAACACTACTGCTGGGGTAGTTGAGAGTGAACTCGACTGGAGGAGATTTTGGGGTCAGAAGGCTGGTAGTTCCAGAGGTTGTCACCGGAACACCTAAAAAGCAGTGTTCAGAGAATCATGGTAACCTCAGGAAGAGATACTTAACTCTGCTTGGGTGGATGGGGGTAACTCAACCTGGATCTTGAAGAATGAGGCAAGGAAGTAGGAAACATACCCTGGGAAGGGTGGAAGCACAAGCAAAGACAACAACAATAAAAAAAATAATTAGAACGTTGTAGAAATTTAGAAAATGCAAAAAATCGAAAACAGCATAAAGAAAATAAAATTCCCCGGGGAGACATGAGGAGTCTGGCTGTAGAAAGCGATTCAGAGGCCACACCGCAGAAGTGAGAGGATTTGGGGACCAAGGCATCTGAGCTGTACATGTTTACATCCAATGTATTGCAGCCAAAAGCCTAAAGGTACAAATGGAGCGGTGCCACTGCAGAGTTGACCACTAGACAGTGGGCCCTCCCTGTCATCCCCGGCCTGGAGTCTCCACCCCTCACTCCACCCCAGTCTCATTACACTGGGTCTTTTTGTTTGCTTCGCTTTTTTTATAACACTTATCACTGAAATATTATAAGAAATCATTTGCTTCTTTTCCAGTTCGTTGCCTCTCTTCTCACTAGAACATAAACCCCAGAAGGGCAGAGATTGTGCCCATTTTATTCTCTGCTCGTTCCTCAGTATGTAGAATAAGGTCTGGCATATGGTAGACCCTCTTTATTTGTTGAATAAATAAATGAAACCAAGAGGGAAAAAGAGGAAGATCCCGCAGCTAGTGAGTGGCAGGAACAGTGGAAGTCACGTTACAGACCAGGCTCCTACTCTCACCTGGGACTCGGATTTCTCCCTCATCACTTTTAAGTGGTTTGGAGTCAAAATCACTTCCATTTCCCTGATTGGATTATGAAACCTAAGAAGTCGCCCCAGGCCTGCTATCCGAATGCTTCCTTCCACCTAACTTCAAAGGCTGGCAGGCAAATAGCTTGCTCTTGGCCAACATTTCCCCCTCCTGTGCCCATGGCAGACATCGCAAATCAATCATAGCAATTTTTCTCATAGCCTTAGCATCCTTGTCAATACCGTACTCCAGACAGACACTGCTAATCGATAGCAGGTGGCACTAGAGATGACACTTATTCTTCATTCTGAGCATGGACAAAACTAAACAGATGTGAGAAGGAGTAATATAAGTAAATGTAAGGAGGAAGGGACAAATCTATATTCCGAGAAAATATTGTAAGCTTCATGTCTTCAGACTTTCCCAACAATGACAAATAGAACAGTTCCAAGGCAATATAATATAGTGATTATGAACATGAGCTCTGATGTCAAGCTGGCTGGGATGCAGTCCTAGTTTTATGGTTTCCTAGCTGTGTAGTTGTGAACACGTTACTTCACCTCTCTGAGCCACAGGGTCCTCTTCTGTAGAATAAATAACCATATCTAAATCATCAGATTGTTACGGAGAAAACAATAAAGTCATCCGTGTGCCTGGTCCAGTGCCTGTGACACAGTACATAATCAATAATATTAGTTACTGATTTTTTTTAAATTTAGATTTGTATGCATAAAATTAACCAGGGACTGGATCTTGAACTCCAGAAATGCTTAAGCTGAAATTGGTTTGCATCCCTATATAATACAAGACCATTTTCCACTCAAACTCAAAAAGTTTTCTATTGCCTTTTCCCAATTTTTATTCATATTGAAACCACTATTGTAAAAACATTTTTAAAAATGTCTTAAACAATAAGTACTTGCCCTGATCACAGTCCTTTCACACAACTCGTTTCTTTTTGTGCATTCCTTTCTAGAGTTTTCCCAAATGCAGGTAATTTTTAAAATGTTGGTCTTCC
This sequence comes from Felis catus, assembly GCF_018350175.1. Classification (NCBI taxonomy): domain Eukaryota; kingdom Metazoa; phylum Chordata; class Mammalia; order Carnivora; family Felidae; genus Felis; species Felis catus. The sequence goes on along the minus strand of NC_058368.1, from coordinate 188,206,561 downwards.
TGTTTTTTCTATTAATTCTCTGAGCCCAGAGATTTAATTTTTAGGCCTCTGCCCACCACTTTGTTTCCTGGGCAGGCACTTGGTCTCTCTCAGGCTTAGTGCCCTCATCTGTCAAATGGGGATAATAACACATGCATTGCTGACTTATGTCAGAGATTTGTTGGATGGAGCAAATGAGAAAATAGATATGAAAGTAGCATTAAGGTTTAAAAAATAGTTGTCTTCACCACCACAAACAGGAGTTAATCTGTAGGATGAAATGATAAATGTGAAGGAACTTAAATTAAATGGTATTATGAAATAAGCAAGGGACAAAAAGTTGAAATATAAATTTAAAGGAAGTTAGGAAATAATTCTCTAAGTTTCAGAATTGGTTTGCAGTCTTTCAAGAGTTATGGTAAATTTCACTTAAGTAATTCTCTTTGGTGATTACTATAAATTGTTGGATTTTGTTGTTTGGTTTTATTTTTTTTCCCCCACACAATATCTTAGACTCGGTGGCCATATTTTTTTTCTACCTTCAAAAATAATACAGTATCCTCAGCGTCCTCAAATATTTAGGGAACCTACTGAACAAAATGACCTATGCCACACTAGGTAGTAAAGAAAACATATCAAGTAATTAACAGGCCAAAGTAGATGTGCACACAGACTTGCATAAAAATCAACAGTCACTTCACCTTCCTGGAGCTTCTCCAAAGGAATCTCCCGACATCAAAGGATTAGTGAACAATGTTGAATTAAATGAGGATCTCACAAGAGACATGACAGAGAAGGTTTACCACAGCAAAAAACTTGAAATATTCTCCATCAGTCAGGAAAGGCTCTTGGTACATCTCAGAGCATCACTCTCCAGTGGATTCCAGTTAGATGATGAACAACAAAATCAGCTGGTTTTCTAGAATGGGGAAATGTCTTAGTGCCATATAAATTTACACACAATATACATTCACGGGCTAATGCATCTCCATTTTTTTTTCTATCTTCAACTGACTTGGTAAGATAAATTGGTCAAACCTATATTATCAGTTAGGGTTCCATCAGAATAAAAGCAGTTCTTTAACAAAGAAGAGAAAGTACTTTGAGCCGTCTTAACGAAGTCCATCATAGGTCCAAAATAAAATATTTTACTTCTCCCAACATGGCAAGTTGTAGGAAACACCATGGCTTTGGAAAACAATCTGCTGGGGTAAAGCAGGATGTTTGTTTGGCTGATGTAGGAGGAATTCAAGGGCAGACATCGAGTGGAAGGGCTGCGTGCTGCCTCCCAGGGGAACGCAGGTGTGTGGAGCAGGGAATATAGCTCCACATTGTAATGCAAGCTCCTCTTGCTATTTGGGAATCTGTCTCTCTTTGCTTAACATAGACTCTGTTCTCACATCCAAGTCTGGGAGCTTCCTCTGGGATGCCAAAGGACAAGTCCTCCATGGGACACCTGGTTCCTATTGGAGGTAAACAGAGAAAGATTATTTATTTATTTATTTAGTTATTATTTATTTTTCAGTTGTGCAAGAGCATATGGGACCAAGGGCTGGCTGGCTGTTTGAACAGACCCCCTCATTCCTGTCCTTTGGCCCCCAGCTGCTTGATGAGATCCTTCAGATGATCATTGCTGGGACTTGGGAAGGGAGAAGCAGAAGTGACATCACTTGTTGTTAACTGGCCTGAAACCATCCCTGTATCTTCCAGCTAACCCTGCAGTCTTGATTCTCCTGCTGGTACCCTTCCTTACTTTTCCAACAATGTCATCCACTTTCCAGCCCTCTTTCTCAGTTCTACAACAGAAGTCATTTTTCCCACAATGTGTGGAGACCTCCAACATCAGACAAACTGTAACAAGCACTCTACCTCTATTGTAACATTTATAATACCCACCCAGGCCCTAGAGAGAAGTATTATTGAACTTTTTTGCAGATGAGGACACCGAGACTCAGAAATAACAAGAGACCAGTGCATGGGGGCAGAGAGGAGAAATCAAGACGGGCCTGATGTCTCCCAGTGCAGACTCTTGACACCCTGCTAACTGGCATAGAAGCTTCCAGCACCCTTCCTGCCTAGTGGGTAATTCCACCAATGCTGACTGAGCTCCTACTGCCTCATGCTGGCCTTGTGGGGACATCATGGGAGATGTGACACTGTCAAGTCCTTTAAGAGGCTGTTAGTCACCATTTCAAGCACTGATTTGGAGCAAGGGGCTTATAGCCAGCTGGAAGTTTGTTCATGGTCAGAAGACATGCTCCCACTCCTGACTTCGACCCAGAGCCATCCTTAGACGTGATGTTAATGCTGCTCACTAAACACCTACACACTCCTCTCCAGAGGCTTGGCGTGCTTCTAGTAGAGATGCCATCCTTTGGGTAAAGGTGCCTGTGGCAGCACTAAGTGCAGGGTCTTATGGTCTCTTATTGCCTGAGCCAACTTCACCCTTGTGCCCAGATATGCAAAGATTGTGTCTGCAGAGATACACAGATGAGGGTCTGCAACTGGGCTTGAAAAAGTCACTCGTGAGCTCTGAGCGTGACTTGGGAGGGTGTGGGGGGGGGCATAGAAGGCCCCCCACTGAAAGGATTACCTCTGAGGAGCATACAATGGTAAGTGACTGCTTGATGGGTACAAGCTTCGGCGGACAACGTTTGGAGCTAGTTAGAACTGACGGTTGCACCACATTGTGGATGCACCAGATGCCAGTAAACCTGCACTTTCACGTGGCTCAATTTATATTATGTTTTCTTATATATGCTATATTATGTTTCATATTATATTTTGTCATTGAATCTCACCTCAGTAAAAAGATAATGAAAAGTTTAAGAAAATAGATTGCCCCTGCCAGGTGCTATAGTGTCCGCAAAGCTGTTGTTCAGAGTAGGACTAACCATTCTCCCTGCACCTCCCTGTAGCCCTTCGTCCCATGAGAACCCTTTCACCAGGACCTCTGCCTTGTCTGAAGCAGCGAGAAGGTAGCTTCCAGGCCTGCCTCTTTTGCTCTCACATGTTGTCTTCCCTGCAGGAAGAAGTGTGCCTTCCCAGATTGGTGAGGTTGGGAATAGGAAACAGATTATCTCACGTCTTTGTCTTAGGACATCTGTGGACCCAGTTAGCAGTTCTGGGTTTATGTTGTCGCCAGTTATAAGACATATATAAAGGGACCTGAGGCCTTTCCAGTGCCTCCCTGAGCCATCCCTTCCTCACCAGGCGCTCCCTGGGTCACTGCTCATCACCAGACCAAAGTGCACCTCTCCACCTGCATTCACGGTCTTGTGTTCAGGAATGCATTCATTGGCTGGTTTCTCTGGGCAGGGCTTTTCTTTAGGAAATATCCCACCCACTTCTTTGTCTACCTTGAAATTCTTAGTGTTCCATGACCACCACCAAAAAAATGACATGATGCTATTTTTATAGCAGTATACATATATATATATATACATATATATATATATATACACATATATATGTATATATGTGTGTATATATATATACATGTATATATATGTATATATATGTGTGTGTGTATATATATATATATATATATATATATATATATACACATATATATACATGTATTTATTGATTTCCTTTACATCAGTTTGCGTTTTAAATTCAAGGTAAAGGGCCCTTCTCACCATCAGTCACCAGCTACTTTGGCCCTGTTTGTCTTTCTAGGCCGATGGATGCATGATTAAATGTTCAGAAGGACAAGTAAGCCCGTTCTTATGAAATCTGTCTTGTTCAGAAATCTGGAACTTCAAAGAAAAACAAAAAGACCTTTGCTTTTCCTTCCTCAGGTTGAGTTGTTTCCTCTTTGGAAGCTAATTTCTAACTGTAATCACAAGAGAAAGGAGGTTTGAGCAATTACGCTGTGAATCTGATCTGCCGGGGCAGCCACCTGGGATGTTTTTTTCCTCAGGATCTATAGTTTTGGCCAAAAGCATCTGGGAAACTTTCCCTTCTTCTAATTTATTCTGCCTATAGAGACCTTGTTAATCATGCCAAAAATGTTTCGCATTTGTATAGCCATTTTAGATTTTTTTCCAAACCCTTGTCCCATTAATCATCTCACTTGATCTTTACAAATCTCTAGAGAGGTGTGGAGAGAAGGGACTGGGATCACACATTACAGGTGAGGGAAGTGAGTCCCGGAGAAGTTAAACAACTTGCCCAAGGTCACACAGCTTTCCAGTCAGAGAGAACCGAGTCTAGAGGCCATATTTCCAATCCTCATCTAGTTTTTGACATAGGCTGGATCACAAACATGGATCATTGCCCTGCTGGTTTGCATCAGAAACCCAGCCACGGAAGTTCTAAGAAGTGAAATTCCACCTCTGGACGTACTTGGTTCTCTCTCCTCATTAATATTTGACTTGGGCACCACAGTTATCCTTCTGGAGTTACGTTTATCATGCTGGTGACTTGTTGTTCTCTTTGCCATCTGCCTGGTGCTTGTAGAAATCAGAGGATGGGGGAGTGATTTGGGCAAATAGTTCTTTGATCTGTTTTAAATGAAATCCTATTTACAAGATACACTTCACTTCTTTTGATGTGCAGCTCGCTAATTAGCTCACATCTGAGAGCAGGTTCCCTGGGAGAAAAAAAAATTAATTAGCTCATTCCATCTCGAAAAGACACAATTCTTGAACTAATTATGGTATTTGAATGATTAATCTCCTTTAAATACACATGTGTTCAGGAGTTTTACAGTTAGGAAGAATGTATAATGAGAAAGAAGACAGAAAGCAAAGGGAAAAGGAACAAGGTAGCAATTTGAGGCAAAAATCTTGCCCTTGAGGAACAGGGAGAAAATTTGGAGATCCTTTATTATTCAGGTAGAATATCATTAATCTACAAAATGGTGGAGTACACAAAGTTTGTTCTGAACCATCCTCAAGATTCTAATTTTTTTTTCTTTACTAGCCTCTGGTGGCCAGTGTTTTCAAGATCATTCAAAACTCTATATGTGAAACTGCTGTTGAAAGGGAGAGAGAGAAAGCGAGCGAGAGAGAGTTATTTAATTTATGCTAAATTGTTAGTGACTGATATCATTTTCCACCAAGCTTTACTCCTCCCACAGTTATTTATTCCTTAATAGAAAGCTGAAATTATATTCCAGCAAATGATCCTCTATTTGTCGATTGTAGAAGATGGCATATATAGCCTTTTTTAAATTAATTGGCAGTGGCTACTTGACTCATGCCACAGCTTATATACAATAGATTTGTGAAAAATAATGCTGTGATATATGGTGATGTCTGCCATGGGCACAGAAATTGAGAGTTGCTATATATAAATCATGTATCTACAATCCCAGTTGTAGATGGAATAGTAGGGAAAGCTTGTCAGGGTTCATGAAATCACACTGTTCAGAGTATCACCTGTCCTGTTTAAAAGGTTGGCCACCACTGTTGATATTTCCAGTGACTAAGTGTTTTGCTTTCCTTCAACATGATCCTATAAATTCCTTGAGAATAGAAACTATTTCTTTTTGTATCTCAAGGGTGTGGCTCTTGGTGAGCCCTAAATAAATATTTGTTGAAAAACCATAGAGGAGGTAACATTGTAAGTGTGTGAAAAAAATGAGTTACAAAATAAAAGTTTAAAGCTGAGCAAGGCTGAAGGAACTGTATAATATAACAGACCTATATTAGTCAGGGCTCTCCAGAGAAACACAATCAATGGGACAGATCTATCTATCTATCTACCTACCTACCCACCTATCATCTATATGTATGTTTGTATGTACGTATGTATGTATGTATGTATGTATCTATCTATCTATCTTCTATCCACCTATCTATCTACCTATTTGTTTATTTATTTGTTTATTATGAGAAACTGGCTTATGCAATTGTGGAGGCTGAGAAGTCCCAAGATCTGCTCTCTCAGGCTGGAGACCCAGGAAAGCCCATGAGATCATTCAGTCCAAGCCCACAGGCCTGACAACCATGAGAGCTGGTGGTGTAAGTCTCAGTCCAAGGGCAGGAAAAGACGATGTCTCAGCTTAGCAGTCAGGCAGAAGATGGATGGATTCTCCTTTCCTCCACCTTTTGTTCTATTTAGGCCCTCAATGGATTGGATGGATTGGATGGATTGGATGATGCCCACATAACATTGGGAGGGCAATGTGCTTTACTGAAGCCACTGATTTAAATGCTAATTTCATCTGGAAACACTCTCACAGACACACCCAGAAATCATGTTTAGCCAAATATCTAGACACTCTGTGATCCAGTCAATTTGACATATAAAATTAACCATCACAAGCCCCCTTGGATGAGCTGGTAACTGAAATTAAGCACAGATTTTAGCTCTAATCATCCTGGCAGCCAACATGAAATGAGCAGCATGTTTGGTTATAGAGTTCTCATTTTATGATTTAAAAACCTATACAAGTCCATCTGGAGAACAACATTTTTCCTGTCACTGAGTCCTAGGAGAAATGTCTCATGTGGTTTATCCTTATTGGAGACCACTGAGTAATATAGTGGCCAATATTTTAGAAAAGGATTCTGCAAAGAATTCAGCAGTGTTTTTTAAATGAAGTTTTTGTATAACTTCTCTTAGATGCAGAGGAGAAGGCATTAGGTTGTGACCCAATGAAGATATTTCTGGAATCATGTGAAACAAAGTAGTACGGCAGGAGGGTTGCCATAGGAACTCTCACCCCTTAACCCCTGATCCCTAGATGGGCTCCAGCCTTCTCTCTGTGAGACTTTTCCTACGCCTTGCTTCTTGTCGAGGGCTCTGCTGTGCCCTATGCCAACCCTGGGATGGTGCTGCATGGCTCACTATCAAGTGGAGGCTGAGGCCGCCCTCACGCATGGAACAACTTTCTCCATCTCACCCCCAACAAATAAGTCCAGGCACAATGCAGCACAGAGGACAGCGATGGGTGTGGCCCTGCCTCCGACTCACTTGTTCATGTGCCCTTGGGTGAGTCATTTGCTTTCTCTGGGTTTCACTTCCTTACTTGCAAGATATAGAGAGTTGGATTACCAGAAGTGAGCGCACTTTTTCTATAAAGGTCCAGATAATAAATATTTCAGGCTTTATAGCCCATACATTTGAATTTGCCACAACTCAAATCTACCATTATGGTGTGAAAATACTCAGACGATATGTAAAGAAATGGGTGTAGCTGTGTTCCAATGCAACTTTGTTTATAAAAACTGTCAACTGGGATTTAGCCCATGGGCCATAGTTTGCTGACTATATTGGATTATACATTGGGAAGACAGAGCCGTGAAATAGAAATAGCATGCAAGTCACAAACGTGAGTCATATATGTGGTTTTAAATTTTCCAAGAGCGGTATTTTTCAAAAGTTCTTTTAAAAAAAAGTAAAATGAATCTTAATAGTATGTTTTTTTTTTAACTCAAAATATCCCAGACGCTATAATTTTAGCATATAATCAATATGGAAACTTATCCATGAGATAGTATCCCTTCCTTTTTATATATATTAGTCTGTATTTTACATATCAGCACTTCTCAGTTGGACTTACCACATTTTGAGGGCTCAGTAGCCACATGCGTCTACAGATAGACACAGATATTGTAGTAGATGGTGCAGCTTTGAGAGGTTCTTTCTACTCCACACCTATTCCCCACGTTCTGCCCCCTGCTCCAAATCACAAAGCAATACGCTGTTGTTCTGTTCGCTTATCCCTGACAATCTAACATACAAGTCTGCAAAAAATGTAATAATGAATGTCAGTAGGTCAGTGCAGCTTCTGGGTGACTTGATTACAATCTCCACTGCAATTAGTAAATAGCTCACCATGTCTTCAAGCAGAGCTTCAAGAAAAGCCTCCTCCACCTACCCCAAGCCCTCTCCTAATGGGGGAGAAGTGCAAATATTTACTCCTGGTGGCTGTTGGTGGTTGGGGGTGAGCTAGAGGCTTTGCTTGAAAAAGGCACCACAAATAAATATCCACAATACAATCTGTTTGAAAGTTTAATCTGTATTTCTTGCCAAGTAATATGTTAAACACCCCCCACATACACACACACACACCAACTGCCAATCCACACACTTCCCACCACAAATTTGTGAACAAATCTTGGAGTTTGTGCTCCAAGAAGATACACCATGTATACCACGGTCTCTCAGAAATATAGGTTTATGTACCAATGTGTTAAACTAGAAGTTTTAACTGATGCCCCAAGACAAAATAGATATCAAACACCAAAAGTCAGTTGTGGTGGACCAGGCTGCAGAATTTCCTCTGAGAATTGGTTAGGGGGCACTTCAATCATGTATGCACAGTGAGGACATAAAAAGATTGCAAGAGAGGATCTATGTCTAGTGTGGCTTTGGAGAGATCTGTCCTGCGAGTCTTGCCCTCCTCTTCCATTCACTTCCCTCTAACCTGGTGACAGGACCTGTAAAGGTAGCCAAGGGGTTTCACGCACACAGGTGAGAGAAGGACTGACTAGAGCCATTGGCAAACTGAAGAGAGGTGACTGCGCTGGGATTGGCTGGAACTCCCAGAATTTTCCAGAACCAGGCTATCCCTGCCAACCAAATATGGCCACATGTGAGAAGGAATAGGTGGGCAGAGAGGGAGGATGGGGAAAGAAAGCTGTTGGTCCCCTTCCCACAACCGTACCTGGTTGAGAGTGGGTGACGAATAGAAGCAAAGGTGAGGGCCTTACCTTTTGACCTGGTTAGGACTGAGTGAGACTGCACTGTAAGAGTTAAAGTGATCAGGGCACTTGGTGTTGTCTAAGAGCAACCAGAAAAGCTCTCCTCCCTCTGTGAAAGAGAGAACGTAGAACAAAACATGGCAGTGGAATGCACTGATTTAAGACTCTTGGCCTTAGTATGATGCATACTCTTGGATGAAATATCTGTGTTAAATGAGGGATAGGTAATGGATGTGGTAGCTTCCTGCCTGTTGGATTAACTCCAAAGATAGAATTTTCTGGCCCCATTTACCATGCTGGTCAACACTGATATTTGGTGGAGGTGGTGGTCTTTCTGCTTCCTCAAATTCTTCTCATTTACTTATAACAATATTGGTGCCTATCATGTGTAGATAGCACACAATATTAGAAAAAAACAGAAAAATCCAGTCTAGAGTTAGGGGTATTCAAAGCCATAGCACATAATCATTTACTGAGAAATCACCATGTGCTATGCACTGCAGTTTTCTTACAACAAAACTCAAGGTGAGTATTATATCCTTTTCTAGAAGAGGAGAGTGAGGCTCAGAGAGATTAAGCAACTTCTTCAAATCCCACACTAAGTAAGTAGCAACAATGGGATTTGAATTCTGTCTTGTTCACCTTACCCACTACTCCCTATGGATCCTTTTTCCCAACGAACGTGGCCTCCAGCCTTTCATTGGACTTTTCTTTTCTGCCTTCCTTCTCTTCTTCCTTAATCCTTCTCTCTCTCCCAGATGATGGGATTCCATGCTCAGCTGCACACAAGTCCCTCTTTTTTCCCTGCACCTGGGATGATTGAAACAAACAGACTCTCAACAATTTTAAGCCAATGAACTCTTTGGCTCCAGAGAGTGCACCAGAAATCTTAGCCAAGTCCAACAAAATGCTGGCCATGCAAGAGCATAAAGAAGGAGAGAAGCAGGTTCTTACTACTTAGTGCAATTAGGGTTCTGTGAATATGGACCTGTGTTGAAGATGAAGAGGGACCCATCTGAGGGCTCCAAGCAAATATCATGGGTGGCGCTTGTAGGATAATAACAAAATGCCACTATCATTAGTCTGTCCACCTCTCCTGGCTTTCCTGGGAAGGCATCTGTCTGGTATCCACCACAGTAAAGCAGTTTGTCATTGGAAAATGGGTCAGCAATTTGGGCCTGGGCTCCTGCTTCCTTCTTTCAGGACAATGCTGGAGCACTCTTATTTGGAGCTACAGGAAAACCCTGGCAGCAATTGCTAGAGGCCATCAAAGTAGCTGAGCTCCCTTAACTTTGCGTAAGAGGGCACTATCTTACTTGTTCTTTTCTTCCTCTGCTGAGTGATTTGTCTTAGGCTTCCATCACGAAACTGTAAAGACTAGTATTCAGACAGCCAATGTAATCAACAATTCAGCAGGCCTCATGCTAAAGTAGCACTGGATTCAAATGACATTTTTTGATGAGTAGCATCAGATTTCAGATTTACATGAGAGTCTTCCCAGAGTGAGCTTTCTGACCTGGGAAGAAGCCAGAGGAGCATTTTTTTTTTCTCCCCGCCTGGATCTTTTTGTGAACTCTGCCCTTGGATGTACATTTGAAAGAAGATGATAGAAATTCCTCTTTGCAAGGAGCTGATCTGATCCCTGACTAAAATATGTTCAACTCTGAAATTAGTAGGGATCAGTGAAAAGGAACGAATGATGGCGTGATTCCAGATGCCAGAGCTTTTTGACCGGGAAGGGGCAAGACCCAGAGCAGGAAGAAATGACAATAGATCATTGCTGAAGCAGAACCAGGCAAGAGAAGTCAAAGAGATTTATCTACAAGGTCTTTCATTGAGCCATTGATTTCTAAAACTGTTTATTTAGCACCTAGTAGGTTTGGCATTGCTTTGAATACCAAGATCAATGAAAACAACAACAGAAAACATTTTGAGCATGCCTTATGCCTTTAGTCAGTTTGGGCTGCCATAATGAAATACTATAGACTAAGTGGCTTAAACAACATTTGTTTCTCACTGTTTTGGAAGCTGGCAGTCTAAGGTCGTGGTTAAGTTCTTGGTGAGAGCTCTCTTTCTGGTTATGTCCTCACATGGTGTTTCCTTGGTGAATGTCTCTTCCTCTTTTTTTTTTAAGTTTATTTTTATTTATTTTGAGAGCAAGCATGCAAGCAGGGAAGGGGGAGACAGAGAGGGAGAGAGGATCCTATTCTCCCTGTGCTGACAGCACAGAGCCTGATAAGGAGTCGATCTCATGAACCCTGAGATCATGACCTGAGCCGAGATCAAGAATCAGATGCTTAACCAACTGAGCCAGAGGCACCCTTCTTTCCTCCTCTTTAGGAGTGATCTCATATGTCTTCTTCTATTTATTAATCCCATCATGGGGGCTTCATCTGTCTTCATGACTAAGCCTAATTACCTTCTAAAGGTCCCATCTCTAAATACCGCCGCACTGGGCATTAGGGTTTCAACATATGATATTTGAAGGGGACACAAACATTCAGATCATAACATTATAACTATGGACTGAGCTCTGGATAGCTGCTTTCAATATATTGTTATATAATGCACCTAAAAATCCTATGATGTAGATACTACTAATATCCTCATTTTATAGGTGAAAATGATGATGAAAGCCAGAAAGGTTAAGTAATATAATTTAGGTCACACAACTGGGTAGTATCAACCCAAGACAGGAACTCTGTCCGTGCTCTTTAGCACTGTGAAATTTTGTCCTAAAGGACAGACGAACGGAATGAAAATATAAATCAAGGCAGAAACTACAAATAGGACTTTTGCTTCCAGTAACATTTTGGACAATGTACTCAGAAGGACCCCGTCTCCATATTCAATTGCCTCATAACATGCCACTCCAAGATTTAGCAGCTTCAGACAGCAATGATTTATCATTTGCCAGAGGTCTATGGGTCAGCTCTGCACTGAGCTGCGCGGTCCTGCTCCACACGGTATCATCTGCGGTCACTCACGTCGCTCCATTTAGCTAGAGGCTCTCCCAGGTCTGAAATTTCTATCATGGCCTCTTTCTCTCACCATGTGGCCTCTACAGCAGGTTAGCCTGAACCTCTTAGAATGGCACTGTTTCTTAGCTCAATTTCTCCCTTGGCCAAGCCAGCTTCTCCCTCTCCCTTCTGCATATGTTTGTCCCGAGAGCGCTTCCTTGTAAGTATTTTGTAGGGTGACTTCCGTCTCAGGTCTGCTTCCCGTGGAACACAGCCTGTGACGGCCTCCTTATTTGGGTCCTCATTTTCAAGAGACTGTTGTTACCGCATCACCACTAAGAATACGGTTGCAGTAGGGTTTTGGTAGACAGCCTTTATTTGGTTAAGGAAATTCTTTCTATCTCTCCCAAGCTGAAAGTTTTTTTTTTTTTTTTTTATTGTTATGAATGGGGTCAGTTTTCTCCCCCTGAAAGGCAACAGTTCTTTGATGAGGATCTGCTAGAGATGAACTTCCTCAGTTTACCTGAATTTTTTTTTTTTTTTTGCCCTCGGTGCCAATGAAGACCTCAGCCAAACTCACAGTGAGCTCTGGAAGCAAGGTGGTGCCTTAGAACCGATTGGGACAAAGAGGCTGAGCCTTTGTACTCTGGTGTCAGTAACTGGAGGAGGGTGGGTCCTGAGGGGAAGTGTACCTTGAGTGAGACAGCTTTCTTCAGCCAAGGTGATCCCCAGAAAAGACATACAACTGAGGACCCCCTTCAGCAGCACCCTGCAGCTGGGAGAATGAGTCTTATTCTAAAAGGCAGATCCCCCACATAGGCCTATTAACACAATTTCTATTTCATATTGTTTGGAAGTCTAACCAATATAGTAAGAACAACACACACAAAAAAGTTTAAAAGACTAGAAAGAAAAAATGCCATTATTCACAGATGAAATGATTACCTGAAAAGCTTAAATTAATCTACAGAAAGATTATAAGAATCAATCAACAAGTGATTAAGAAAGTGGCTGATGGGGCGCCTGGGTGGCTCAGGCAGTTGAGTGTCTGACTCTTGATTTCAGCTCAGGTCATGATCCCACGATCGTGGGATCAAGTCCCCCATCAGGCTCCACACTGAGCATGGAAACTGCTTAAGATTCTCTCTCTCTCTCTCTCTCTCTCTCTCTCTCTCTTTCTCTCTCAAAAACAAAAAAAGAAAAGAAAAGAAAGAAAGAAAGTGGCTGGACATGAGATTAAAATGTAAAAATCAACCACATTCCTAAACACCGGCCAAATCACATAGAGTTCTTATATCAGGCAGTAGGTTCATGGACATTTGTTTTATAATTATTCCTTGCAAGTTATACATCTATTACAAGCACTCTTGTATATGCATCAAACATTTTGACATTAAACAAAAAAATCTTTTTAAATAAAGAAAATCTTGCATCGTGAGAGATGTGGGATAAGTACTATAGTAGAATGGAATAAAAAAACTTCATGGAGAAGGTGCATGAGAACCTGGCCTTGAATGACAAAGGGGGTTTGAAGAACACTGAAACTGATCTGAGAGGCAAGTGACCCCAAGTGGGAGGCTGGAGTCCCTCCCACCCCCTAGCCTAGGGACAAGGCAGGACTTAAAACTCTCTTAGGGCAAAAGTGCAGCCTTTCTCCACCTGAGGAGAGGAGCCCACACTTGCTTCTGCCTGTGACGGCTGAGGGACCTCTGTGAAGCTTTGGCTAGAGGGGCAAAGGAGGACAATGGAGAGGCTGCCCACGATGACTATATTAATACACTAGATCTGGGACCAGGCTCCAGTACCAGGAAAAGTTCTAAACTTCTGGGATTTGACCAGGACAAACAACTTCTAATTGTTTCATATGGCTGATTCTTTGAGAATATTGTGGATGTTGCACAGATAAAAATTTAGCGAGCGGACATCTGTTGTTCTGACTGTTGATACCAATCCACTTTCCTACAAGACACTGCACTTGAATTTGGCTTAGGGGAATATCCCTTCCTGATTTTTAGCCTCTATAACTTGAAAGTGTTTTTCTTCCCACTCACTCCGGGGATGGGTAGCTGCTGACCTAGGTCTGGACAATGAATTTTAATTTCTTTTCAGTGGGGCGTAGTGATGGATCAGAACAAAAAGACGCAATCCCAGGTTTTTACTAGAGCTATAAGGAGAAAGAATCATTTCTCCTATTGGGGTTGCTGAGGGCATAGGTCAAAGTCTTGTGCTGATGGTGAACATCTTGCTACCATGAAGGGATAGACTGCCCAAGAATAGAGCAAAAGCAAAATCAATAAATGGAGAGGGATGGTTCCCTGAATATGGGTTTTCCGCCCTTCACACGAAAAGAAATTTGACTAATGCACCTGCGGTGGTTTAAGGAAAATCCTTCAGTGTTGGATTGGGACATGCAGTGCGTTGTGGTGGAATAAGTCAGAGAGACATGCCTCAGGTTTTCCTCTACTACAAACTCACTGTAGGACCCTAAAACATTAACACCCTGAGCCTAAATTTTCTCATGTGTAAAATGGAGATTAATAATAGTGCAGATCTCCTAAATTGTCAAGAGTAAATGTGATAACACAGTGCTTGATCCACAGAAAGTGCTCAGTATATGCCATCTATTGTTCCCTCTATTGGCATTCTTACATACCTCCCCTTCTACACTCGGTCGCTGTGCCATTTGTCCCACTTCCCTCCCTCCATATGAAATTATTTATTTCCACTGGAGGAGAGGGAGAGATTGAGATTATTGATCTAGGCTCCAGGACAAATAAAAGCAACTGAAGCCTGAAACAAGACAAGAGAAAGTAGCTTCTTAACAAGGAAGGTGTTAGCAATGACTGCTTAACAGATGCCAGCCCTCTGGGCTTTCTTGGACACTATCTGCCAAGCTTCACTTCAGCCTAATCTGATTGTTTTGATCCCAGAGAAGTTGTCTGGAAGTTGGGGAGAGTTATCAAAAGATGACTCATGGCCCTTGTAGTTCTGTAGACAACTAATGCTTGTCACACCAGATGTGTCCAGATACACTCTGGGCTGCCTAAATCCTATGTCATGAGGAAGCCGGAGCTTTGGGACAGCAGGGTCATGTAGGTGCCCCTATTTTCCAAAAGGAGGTAAGAATTTTAGAATCCAAAAAACACAGGGCAGGGGTCCAGGAAATTCTCTGTTTACAAATCAGCACCCAAAGTAGGAAACTTACTCAAGTTCCCTTACTTAGTTTAAATTACAGACATCTTCTTAGTATTTTGCTAGAATCTTCTTAGTATTTTGCTAGAATCAGGAGGAAATTTCAGCCCAGGATGGAAAATAGACTTCAGGTAAATACCAACTCCAATCAATTGCTGGTATTTGGAACACACTGTATTGAGAAAGATCCCTAGTCTGCCTTTAGAAGAAAATAGTGCTGGGGCATCTGGGTGGCTCAGTCAGTTAAGCATCCAACTTCGGTTCAGGTCACGATCTCACGGTTCGTGAGTTCAAGCCCCACATTGGGCTCTGTGCTGACAGCTCAGAACCTGGAGCCTGCTTTGGATTCTGTGTCTCCCTCTCTCTCTGCCCCTCCCTCACTCATGCTCTGTCTCTGTCTGTCTGTCTCTCTCAAAAATAAAATAAACATTAAAAAAACCTTTTTTAATTAAAGAGAAGAAGAAGGAGGAGGAGGAGGGGGAGGAGGAGGAGAAAAGAAGACGAAGAAGAAGAAGAAGAAGAAGAAGAAGAAGAAGAAGGGGAAGAAGAAGAAAGAGAAGGGGAAGGGGAAGAAGAAGAAGGAGAAGGAGAAGGGGAAGGGGAAGGGGAAGGGGAAGAAGGAGAAGGAGAAGGAGGAGGAGGAGGAGGAGAAGGAGAAGGAGAAGAAGGAGAAGGAGAAGGAGAAGGTGAAGAAGAAGAAAATAGTGCCATGATTAGCTAGCAGTGTCTGCCCTGGAAAACAGTCAGGTGTGGGGAGACTGTCTTCTACAAATTTGTTGATCTGGAATTCTGGGTCAACAGGTGGTTATAGTAGGGATGGGGGTGGGAAGGTCCATCACATTGCTTGTAGTATTCTCTGTCCTTCTTCCTAGACAGGCTCTGTATTTCTATTTATCCCATTGTGTATTCTATTTTACGTAGGTAGAACTGCAGTGAATCATCCCTCCAGGCTACTCCCCAACCTACCTGAGATACGAAAAATTGCAACATCAGGTCCTGGGCCAGCCAGATAACAGCTTTTTGTTTTTTCCTTGTCTTACCAGGAAATGATCCCCTGGTCAGACACCTCCTGCGTGCACACAATCAGCCTGCTGCATAAGGTGTATTGTCGCCCTTCGAGTTCTGCCAGGTAAAATTATCGTAGACGCTGGGTCATAGGAGAGGGGTCTGGGATCAGCTGGTGAGATCTGATTCTGTAGATGAGGAAACTGAGACCCAAAGGAAGGAAATGGTTTGTTTGAAGTTGCAGGGGGAAATGCAGGCTGCAAGTCCTGCCACATTAATTTGCTTTATTATTTCTCCAATTTTATCTGCCCAGTTATGGTAATCAAACTTCCCACATGGGCATCTTTTGAAAAACAGCAAATAAATGAATGGCCACATGGCATACGGTGACCTTCACAGTGAAGAGGCAACATTGTGATAGTAAAAATAGGATAAAGTAGCCAGAGAGGGAAAGATTAAGACCTGAGTTCCCTGGATGGGGAAAAACACATATTTTGGAACAATACTGAGCTGTGAGCCCAGCAAACCCCCTCGGGTGTAAACAACTCCCCCTCTTAAGAATGTGAGAGATCCCAGCTACTCCCACTCAGGTTCCCAGCAGGAATTTGACAATCAAGATACCTAACTAAAAAAAGTAAACCATGAAACTTATGTTATAGAAGGGACAGTATGACCAGTCTGACCCCTCACACAATGGAGTGGAGCCAATCAGGAATGGGCAACCCAGAGCCTAGAACTCTCCAGCCAATAAGGGTACAACCTGAGAAGGAACAAGAAGGAAGGGATGGGGGCGGGCTACCAGAACCTTATAAAACAAAGACTCTTGCCTGTAGTTGACGGGCATTCACTTGCGAATGCCCCCTCACACTGTAAAGAGAGCTTTCATACTACTCTTCCTTTCTGATCTTATACTCTAATACACTTTTGCCTGCTGCCCAATTTGTGTTGCCGGGAGACAACAAACCCTGGGTATGGAGGTAAAAAATTCTGCAACAACACAATAATGACTAGCTCATGTCTCAAAGGCAAATAACAGAAAGCGCCAGAAGACTTGAAATAGGGGTGATAAGGAGTCCTATATCCTAAGTCACACTAGAAGTCATATTAGGAATCTTTTTATAAGGCCTAGAATGTAATATATTCCTTTATGTGTAATATCTGCTAAAGACAATATGTATCTTGGTAATTGTGTGTTTTGGTAGTTTTGAAAGTTTTGATGGTTTTGCATTTGAACAAAAATGTATTGAGCACTATTCAAGGCAAGGTATGTTGCTGAGTGTTGGTAAGATAGGGTTAAAAAATTTACCTGAGTAAATCTGAAGATCTGACTGGCTTTGTTAAGTGATTTATGAATCAATCAACAATACCCTGTCTAGCAAGTAGAGGGGGGCTCCAAGGAGTTGTATAAAACGAAAGGTTTTTTATAGGAAGGAGAGTGGAACAACATTTTTGCAAAAGAAAAGAAAGGATTGTTTCAGGCAAGGTCACCTTCCCTTAGAGGGAAGGGCAGGGGGTTATTAGGTGAATTACCTTATCTTTCTCTGGAGGATGGAGAGAGCCCTGGGGCAGATTACTTCACTGGCACTGACCACAAAATTCCAGAATGATTGGGTCAAAACTACTCCTGGAGAGGTTGAAACGGCAATTAAGTTTGGGTTTGCAGTTCAGAGGGCATGTGACTCCACCTTGGGCCTTGTATCTTTCTTTTTAATAATAGAGTTGAACAAAGCACAGTTCCAGCTTTACAGAGTTCACAGCCTGGCTGGGGAGACAAACAGTGCAATGTAAAGGAAATTGTAAATGTAAGGCACAATAATGGCACAGAGGAGGGAGAAATTAACTTTGGAAGGCAGCAGGAAATTCTTTACAGGAACAACCTCTGGGCTCGGCTGTGAAGGATAAAGAGCTCTTGTGCACTGATCCTTTTTTTCAGTATCATTATGAATTGTGGTTTTTATGCATTCATACTCATCATTCTATTGATGTATATAAATTGTCCTCCTTTGGCCAAATTGTCCTCCTTTAGCCAACGGGAATTTCCTCTTATCAAGTCTTTCTCTCTTTAACTGGACCTCAATACCCTTTGATAGTTCCTTTGCTTCCTTACACAATAACACACCCCCAACTTAACTTTTCTATTTTCTGTCATTTCTACAAGGATCTCTGCTTCCTCTTTAGTGGGAAGATATTTAGAGACCATAATCTGGGTCGTGGGCTTACTCATTGTTTCTGGCTTGCCATTGCTTGTAGGTCTTTTCAGAGTGTAGGAAAGGAGTATATTTGAAAAAGAATCATGAGTTCATGCTGATATTTGCAATTCAATTTGAGGACATTATACTAAGTGAGATAAATCAGAAAGGGAAACACAATACTTTATGTTACTTATACTTCATGCCTCTTTACTTTATTCCACTAATACGTGGAATCTAAAAAAGGTGAACTTGTAAAAACAGAGTAGAGTGGTGTAACCAGGGGCTAGGGGTGTTGGGGAGGTGTTTAAAGATACGAACTTGCAACTAGTAGATAAACAAGTTGTGAATATCTAATGTACAACCTAGTGATTACAGTCAACGATACTGTATTTATAAACTTCAAAGTTGTTAAGAGACTAGGTGTTTATTGTTCTCAATACAAAAAAAAACTCCACAAAACCAGATAATTATGTGATATGATAGAGGTGCTAGCTAACACTACTGTAGTAATCATATTGCAATATACAAATGTTTCCAACCAACACATTATACACCTCAAACAAATATAATTTATAGGTTAATTATATTTCAATTTAAAATATCAACCTTTTTATTAACTTCTAAAATAATACTTATTTTATTTTGCTGAAAATTTTTGCCTTAACATTAACATGATTGCTTATTAGTTTTATTCTATAATATATACAAAGTATTTCCAAAAATAAGACCAATGTGGCTATAATTTATGCTATACTTATATGAATTATATTCATATTACATATATAAACACATTATGTTATATTTATAAAATAGTATTACCATGTTTGTATCATAATAATATATTACTATATTTATTTGCAACATACAAAATTGTCATTTTAATACATCCAATATGGTCAAATATAGGCAATTTCATAGAGTTCAACCTAATACTAACATTAAGAGTGCAGGAGCACCTGGGTGGCTTGATCAGTTAAGCGTCCAACTCTTGATTTTGGCTCAAGTCATTATCTCATGGTTCATGGGTTCAAGCCCTGCATTGGACTCTGTGCTGACAGTGTGGAGACTGCTTGGGATTCTCTCTCTCTCTCTCTCTCTCTCTCTCTGTCTCTTCCTCCCCCCCCTTCCCTGATCACACGTGCTCCCTCTCTAAATAAATAAATAAATAAATAAATAAGTAAAAAGAGTACTGAATGAAGTCTAAGATTCATTTGCAACTTTTTTTCTGGTTCTTAAAATGTTTCACAAGAATGTAAAGTCAAAATGCTTTTTATGAAAGTTATTTGAAATAACTATTTTCTGGGCACCTGGGTGGCTCAGTCGGTTGAGCATCTGACTTTGGCTCAGGTCGTGATCTTGCAGTTTGTGAGTTTGAGCCCCGTGTCAGGCTCACGTGCTGACAGCTCAGAGCCTGGAGCCTGCTTCAGATTCTGTGTCCCCCTCTCCCTCTGCCCCACCTCTGCTTGTGCTCTGTCTCTCTCCGTCTTTCAAAAATGAATAAACATAAAAAAAATTGAAATAATTATTTTCTTATTGTGGTTAATATTACCAATGTGATAAACAATTGCTTTTTTTCTTTATTTCAATTTGGTTTCAATTTTCAGAAATCTCTTATTTTCTTTTGGTTTCGCTTAATGTTATTTTTTGAATGTGTAAACATTTACATGATTCCCAAAGTCAAGATCTGTAAGGGGACATATTTAGAGAAGTTTTGCTGCCAACCTATGTCCTCCATTGTGCATTTCCTCCCCTTTTATTTTTATTTAGTTTTTGGTTTATCTTTCCAGGGGTTTCTCTTTGCAAATGTAAGGAAATAGTATATACATATGTGGGTGTGTGTAAATAAGTTGTTTCCCCTCTCTTGTACAAAAATTATGTATACTGTTCTGCATCTTGCTTTTTTCTCGTGAGAATGTCAGATTAGCATTTTGAACAGATCACTCCATCTCCAGGAGGAAGAAAAGATTGGAAACGGATATTCCTGCTGGAATTAGGAAGGCAAATTATAAGCAAGCAATGCTGGTGGTGGCTAGGACTCGGATCGTGGCAGTGGAGGAGACAAATGGACAGATTTGAGATAACATTTGGAGGCTGAAGGGACAGGACATGGAGAGTGTTTGGATGTAAGGGGTGCCCACAGCTTTGTGCAGAAAATCTAAGCCATACCCCTGGTCACATTTACATTTCCAGTGAGATGAAATTTTCTATGGAATTGAAGACTAGACAGACCATAGTTATACTATTTTCTTTTTTTTTTCTTTTTTTTTTTTTAACATTTATTTATTTTTGAGACAGAGAGAGACAGAGCATGAATGGGGGAGGGGCAGAGAGAGAAGGAGACACAGAATCCGAAGCAGGCTCCAGGCTCCGAGCCATCAGCCCAGAGCCTGACGCGGGGCTCGAACTCCCGGACCGCGAGATGGTGACCTGGCTGAAGTCGGACGCTTAACCGACTGCGCCACCCAGGCGCCCCTATACTATTTTCTTAAAAAAAAAAAAAAAAAATTTCAGGGGGCGTCTGGGTGGTTCAGTCAGTTAAGCATCCGACTTTGGCTCAGGTCATGATCTCACAGTTCTTGGGTTCAGGCCTGCGTTGGGCTCTGGGCTGACAGCTCAAAGCCTGGAGCCTCCTTCAGATTCTGTCTCACTCTCTCTCTGTCCCTCTCCAACTTGCACTCTGTCTCTCTCTGTTTCTCAAGAATAAATAAACATTAAAAAAATTTTTTTAATTATTTCAGAAAATTTCAAAGGTATATAAACTAGAAGAAAATAATGAACACCCAACATACTCATCACAGAGATTCAACAATGATAAACCTATAGTTCATCTAATTTTATCTATATTCTCATCTATTCTCATCCATCACCATCCTCTACACCCCAAGAATATTTTGAAGCAAATTCTGAGTCTTCTAACATTTTTCTGTCTGTTCAGTATTTTCTAGCACCTTGGGGAGACATTGTTATCCAAATCTCACTGTCCCTTTCCCTGATCCCTGCCATTCTGCTGACTCATTAAAGTTCGTTCCTTAATTTTAATCCTTTGATCCCTTTAAAAATTCAACACATTTGTGTTTCACAGAGATACCCAATGCATAGTTTCACTTAAAAATAGAATTTGTTCACCTGCGGGTAGTGGTGGACAAAAAGGTTAGGTGTAATGGTGATTTATTCATCCTCAAACACTCCTGGGAGCCTGATTTCTCCATGAAAACACTGCAGTGTGGTTGGCACTAGAAAGTCCTAGGCAAGTGCCCTTTGTGTTAACAGGGCAGAGTATGTAACTCATTTCTCTTAGAGAAGCTCCCTGATGATGCCAACCAGTCAGCCTCTCTGCCTTGATATCTACCAGAGTCGTGACTCTGAGATAACTTTCTATTCACGTCCTCTAACACTTGGGCTGTGTTGTGTTACAGCCTACATATTTGCTTAAGTGGAAGTCCTTTCATCCCACTTGGAGACTTTGCTCTCATTACTTGCAGCCTGAAACCGTCCTGACTTATCTCAATGTCTTCTGCACAGTATCTGCTATATTACATAAGCCTGGCTTGCAGCAGTTACCATGAAAAGTTCAGTTATTGGCAATGTTCTCAAGTTCCCTTAGTCTACTATTTTCCCATCTCTAAAACAAATTCTTTTTACTACCTACTTCATGGCCTAGATGTGATGGTTAAAATAAACATGGTACCAGGGCACCTGGGTGGCTCAGTCAGTTGAGCATCTGACTTGGGCTCAGGTCTCGATCTCACAGTTGGTGACTTCAAGCCCCACATCAGGCTCTGTGCTGACAGCTCAAGGTCTGGAGCCTGCTTCAGATTCTGTGTCTCCCTCTCTCTCTGCCCCTACCCCACCCATGCTCTGTCTCTCTTAAAAGTAAATAAATAACCATAAAAAAATAAATAAAAACAAATGTGGTACCGAAAGACACTTTGCACCATACCTCAGATATATTGTGGTTATTGCCTTTAACTTATTTATCTCATGAGTACAGGTTCAGTCTTCCACATTGATCCCATAGTCTGAGGGAACCTTCTGTTCTGTCTAATTGGATTATTATTATCACTGGGAGTAGAACTGTCTGACCAAGAAAAAAAGTCTTAATCACTTTGATTCTCAAATTTTCATAGGTAAAATGGGATTTTAACATGTTCTATAAAATGTTGGATGGTAGATGTAAAAGTGGCCAAAACTCTGCCTGACACATAGTAAGTGTTCAAAAAAGACTTGGGTGATTTGAAGAGCTTGGACCTGATCCCTGGTTGGCATGCGGGATACCTCTCTGATAAGATCCTATTCCTCAAGGTGAAAAGACCCAGGCAGGCCGAGAGAAACAGCAGATGCAGTCCCTGCCAATCTAACAAGTCTGATGGGACAGAGCAATGAGCAGTAATCGTTCTCCTTGGGAACTATTTGGGCCCCAAAGCAGGCTCATCTCTAAACACAAAGTTATTTGTACTAACCTGAATAGTTTCATAAATCCCACAAATTCCCAGAGTTGTACAGACATCTTAAAATGAACTTATTCCATTATTTATCAATGGTCTCCATATTATCAACAAAACCAACTAATCACTTACTTTGTCCTGACGCTAGGAAATCAATCCAACTTAGGTAGATTATGAATATAGTTCTGGAACTCAGTAGCCTTTGTGCTACTAAACTCAGTTGAACAGGCCTCCAGGGATGAGGGGGTTGGAAGGAGACAGCACCGTAGTGGAAAAAGTGGTTTTAATTTTAACTTTTATTCTGTATTAACCATTTTCCCACACTGCTTTGTAAATCATAGTGAGGAAAGAGAACAAAGCAATAAAAGCAAAATATATTCAAATAAAACCCCACAGTATAACATAGTAATAGGTGGTGGTCCCCTTGGAGGCTTATTTTTTTTTAATGCCTCATTTGCTTCTGAATTTGAAATTTCAGAAAGCAGAAGAAAATCTCAGTTTGACTTGTTTAAAAAGCAGTTTAAATTGCTTTAGAATCATCACAAATAAGGCACCCCACCCTCCCTGCACCCAAGCAATCCTTTTGCTCAAAGACACATCCTTGATGACCTCATCCACTTTTTAGTAATGAACAAGAAGGATATTAACCTCTTACTTCTAAGGTTTGCTTATGGCTAGTGTATGGATCCATCTCTGTCTATCAGTGGAGTGGCAGCACATGCACAGTGAATTCTGTGAATTCTGGGAATTCAACCGCCTGCATTTGGCCAAAGAGGAGAGAGGAAGACAGGATTTGGAAAATGTGGGCAAGTTCAACCAAACACCATACCACTTGCTGCTGAGCAACTGTTTGTTGGTTTCAGGAGATACTCTACTTGCCAAAGGG
Source organism: Felis catus (assembly GCF_018350175.1). Taxonomy (NCBI): domain Eukaryota; kingdom Metazoa; phylum Chordata; class Mammalia; order Carnivora; family Felidae; genus Felis; species Felis catus. The sequence goes on along the minus strand of NC_058368.1, from coordinate 188,183,242 downwards.
CTTCTCCAAGGCGAAGGATGAGTTTTAGTTTGGGAAATCTGAATTTTTGGGAAAAATCAACAATGCTTTCTATCCCTAGAGAAAAATGTAATGGACTTTCCAAAGGTAGTTACAGCTGTATGAATCCAATGACCCTACTGAGTTCCATTCAAACCAATGACCCTGAAAGATGGGACTGAACCACCCAGATCATGGGGGTTTCCTCAGTGGCACCCTCTGTGCTCTCTCTCATGCTTGAATGGTCCTGGGGCAGAGATGTCTGGCCCAAGTGAGAAAGATCAGATTCTCCCTTCCAGAACCTGAAACCTGAGCAGAAAGATGTGGACAGAGATGTCTCTGCAAGCAGAATTATTTGAGTGGCAGCTCCAGGGATTCCCAGGGCAAAACTGCCCGGTTCCTATTCTTTTCAAATCTTAATTGTTTGGCAACTCTTATGATTTTTGTGAGTTTTCCTAATATCTTCAAGGAAGTTAGACAGAGTTTCTTTTTATGTTTGCAACTAAAAGAGCCTTAATTAATACACCAAGTTATCATCCCATTAAGTTAAAAGCTTCTTAGAATTAGAACCGAGTCCTTAACAAAAAGCTTGAGAAAGCCCCAGAGGGTGCCTGATGTACAAATAACTCTGGGTGGTACAAAAGGGAGATGCCAAGGGCAGAACCAAGGCAGTTCAATGGCATAGGCTGGTGTTTCCCAAAGTGGGTTCTATGGAACCCTAATCCAGCAAGATAATTTCTGGTGGGAAGGTTCCATGGTCCAATAACTTAGAGAAAGGCATTATACTGTACTCTCATTTAGAAAGTAATGCAAATAAGCTCTTCAAACCCACTTAAAGCACTGCAGAAAAGACAGTTAATTTACTAAACCAGAATTTCTAAAACATATTAAATAGCATCAAACCCTTCCACCTCTATCCCTCTACACACCTACTCCCCAACTTTTATTAACATATGTTTTGAGAAGCATTAACAGAGGCCATGGGGAGAGAACCTCTAGTGAGATGCTTCTTGGCCTCACACTTACATTTCCAGCCAAAAGATTTGATGCCCCCATCATTTCTCGGGTATTTACTAAGAATATAGTATGCTCATCCCTGTGCTGGGTGTTGTAGGGGCAACACCCTTGGTAGGAGAAGCCCTTGCAAGAGGTATGAGAAGACTTGATTGAAGTCCCAGTTCTGATTTGGAACCCAGAACTGCCTTTGTTCCCCATGGCAAATCCTTGACCTCTTTTCGAATCAATTCCCTGTCTCTCAAATGTCACTAGTAATACCAACCTCACCTCACCATTGACTTGTTAAAAAGATACAATGGAATAATGGATGGGAGGGCACTTTGTAAACTACAAGCTTTAAATGAACATAAGCTTTTAGAAGAAATAACTTAGAGAATGATATAAAATATTATGAAGACAGAGAGAGAAAGAGAGAGTGCCATAAGATCCCAGGCATATGCCTGGAATTTTTGGAAGCAATAAATGTTTTAATATCATGGCTGAGCATTAAGTGTGTCAAGACAATTTACTAATCTACTAAAATATGACTTTTCATTTATACCCCTATCTGTTGTTAGTTATTTTGCATAACAAACTACCCCAAAACCCAGTAGTGTATGATAATCAAAATTGTTTTTTGTTCATGTGCCTGAAATTTGGCTGGATTCCACTGATCTGGGCTGGACTTCACTTGGTTTGCTCTAAGCTGTGAGTTTGTCTAGGTCTCTTATCCTCCCTGGATATGTGGCAATGGTGATGGCAGAGTACATCCAACCACACAGCACATTTCAAGCCCTATCTTGATCATGTTCATCAACATCTCATTGGACAAAGCAAGTCACGTGACAAATCCCGGCATCACTGGGTAAGAGAAGAAGACTCCTCCCCTGGAGGGAGAAGGGCATATATACTGAACAATAATCTCATCTACAATCTTCTTGTTTTTACCTCCTTCCATTTCAAGCAGGTATTCAGACCCATGAAGAATTACTTCCCTAGGGATTCTTTTGTGTCTGAGAGGCAGAGGGTAGTAGAACTACCTAAAGACAGAAATTCTTCCTGTTTTTTATAAAAGCTCCCAAATCATTCAAGAAACTGTACTTTTGAGAGCAACCAGAAGTCAGAAAACGTCTTCAAAATTAACCAGAGGAGAAAGAAAGAGAGTTCATGGAATTTAAAAAGAAGTCAGTGTTCAAATGGAGAATCATTGACCAAAATATGGCTCCTAAGTACAGAGCTGCTTTGTCTCAAAAAAATTTAAAAACTTCCCCTAGTCCCACACGACTGAAAATAGAGCACCCATACCTAAAGTGACCACTGACCTCCAAGCCAGGAGGATGTCACTGGCCAGCATGACAGCTTAGAATTTGGATCTCTAACCCTATTCTCAGGACACTACCTAAGAATAGGTCCTGGATTGATATGGGAAGTGGCAGGATCCCATAATGACAGAAGCTGAATTGCCTGCTGCCTTGGGCACCCAGAGGCAGAACATATTTCTCTTTAAAAAAAGGAAAAAAAAAAAAATATATATATATATATATATCTTGCACACCTGTATCTATGACCTAAGTTTCAGATCTGCTACATGGGTTATAATTTAATTTAATTTAGTTTTTATTATTAAAAATGGTATTAGGGTCTTTTGTGGTGATTTGATTTGTTGCTCGATTTAGCAAATAAAAATATAGGTTTTCTCAGGGCACTTTGGTGGCGCAGTTGGTTGAGTGCCTAACTCTTGATTCAGCTAGGTCATGATCTCAAGGTTCATGGGATCCAGCTCCTGTCAAGCTCTGTGCTGACAGCTTGGAGCCTACTTGGGATTCTCTCTCATCCTCTCTCTCTGCCCCTCCCCAACTCATGCTCATTCAAATACACACACACACACACTCTCTCTCTCTCAAAATAAATAAACATTTAAAAAATATACCGATTTCTAGTTAAATGTGTATCTCAGATAATCAACAAATAAGTTTTTAGTATTAGTATATCCCATGAAATATTTGGGATATATTCATTCTAAAAATAATTATTTATTTGAAATACAAATTTTATTGGGTGTCCTATATTTTATCTGACAACTGTATGTAGGGGTCTCCAGGCTTAAAGTATTTTTGGACCAGTAAATGATAACTTTTGGATGACCTGGCCATTTCTCACCTGTTCTACAGCTATCTAACATATTCCTTAAGTGAGGGGTTACTCTGAAGTCATTATGGAAGAAGTAGAAGGTAAATTCCCACTGGGGGCACTCGAGGGGTGATGTCCCTGGTGAATCGAATGCTTTGCCCACGACTTGCCTCTCCATTCAGAAGACACGTCAGGCAGGAGCAGCAGGAATTCTCACATCTCAGCCTGCTTCTTCCCTGACCTTACTAATTTAGGATGGCTTCCACAGTTTTGTGGACATAACTGTGTAATCTAATAAAGGTAGATTAAATTACAGCCAAGTATTTTCAGATCTGAACATGGGAAAAATGTATCCTGTTTCAAAAAACGATAAACCACCCCACACTCGTTTTGTTTTTCTTTTATCTGGGAACTGGGCAAACAGGAACTATCTTGGGTTATTGGATGTGAAAGTCCTTGCAGCTGTGTTGGTTTTTGTAACAAAAAAAGAAAGAGAGAAAGCACAAGGAAAGAAAGAAAACCCTCGAATCCACAAAATTGTGTTTTATCGCATACCAAAGATATGAGGGACCTGAATGGCAGCTTAACAAATAGATATTTCGAGTTACAAAAAACTAAGAGCACTAATCTTGCTCACTGCCACACAACACACACACACACACACACACACACACACACATACATACATGCACACACACACACACCCCATTTCTAAAGACTCTTCAAGTGAGAAAAGCTGGCTACCAAATCATTTAGGCAATTCTGTGAGCAAGAGAAAAGAATATGGGTTTGAACCAAGTGAAATATTGGCTCTGTTCAAGGTCAGCTGGCAGCATATTTAGATATAGAGATTTCGATATGGTTCAATAGGCTTTGAATATTAGTGTGGTGAACTCTAGTTTTTGGTTCACAGTGGAGGTTGAGTCCCAAGACAGAGAAAACAATGTTCTTCCTCACTTTCCATCTTTAAACAAACCTTGTGTTTCCCTTTATTTATTTATTGTTTGCCAATATTAGCTTTGCCCGGTAGTCTAATGCATAATAACCCATCTCCAGTGAAGTAGAGTTTGTTTGCTTAAAACTTTGGGTGTTTCTCGGCCGTTTTCTCATGAGCTGAGTGTGATGGGCAGGACCCATGTCAAGTCAAAAAAAGGCAAGGGTTGACCAGAAGACCACTGGGAATGTGGTCTAATTCTCTTTTGGATACCCTCCAAGATTTTTTTTTTTTTCGTCTTGCCCCAGCAAATGGATTTGGAGCTTCCCAGAACTTTGAAGATTCAAGATGAGATGCTCAGAGCTCTGGAAAGCATAAGAAGTTTCCCTAATTCAGACAGTACGAATTTTCAATCTACTGGTTGAGGCTGACTGATCTTCCCATGTTTTAAGAAGAAGGTAGCTGAAAACAAAGTGAGAATGTATGCAAAAAACAAACAAACAAAACCTTTGAAGAGTATAATTAAAGTGTCTGAAAGAACAAACTGTTTTAAGCATTGTAGAACTCTTTAGGAACATCTATATATTCAGTGTACAAGTTACAAATAGTTCTTAGGTGTTTATTTTTAACATTTCCCACCACCATTCCACAAGTCAACCTCTCACATTCAAGATACATTTTAAAAGCATGAGGGGTGTCTTACATACTCAGTCCAATACCCTAAAATTGCTGTAAGCACAGACTTTAAATTCAGCCACATGGAAATTTCAAGCTGTACAGGGCCACGATCCCTTGGTTTTTCAATGAGTAAACTGAGGTTCTGAGAGGTGCAGTGACTCACCCAAGGTCACACAATTCATGCTTTATCAAGCCAGGACCGAGACTTGGATCTCCTATTCTTGGGTCAGAGCATAAAAAGAATTGATATTCATAATAGTGTCCCCAAAGCTCAAAACAACCCAAATCATGTCAGAATGACTACCCTTTAGCCATTCTCCAGTCCTTAGTAGGCAAGAAAGAGAACACGGATGTTCTGGAAGAATGCTGAACAATCCCAAGATTGGAACAAAAGGATTTTCTGCCTGACCCTTAATGACTCACAAAAGTCCTGAAACAATCCAATTTCCATAAGCATTTATAGCTGTTTTGTATTGTTTGGGGGGTCCTTACATTCTATTTATCCCCCTTTTCGCTATCCAAAAAAAAAAGTCTTTGCTAACTCAGGATTAAGCCATGGAATTTTCTGAGCTTTCCTAAGAGGGTCCTGCATGCTTGTAACTTGTTTCTCCTTAGGGTCCTGGGATCTTGATGTTTAGGACACTGCTTTCCATTAAGCATTACTGGATGATTAATCAATATTTTGCCATCCCTCTTCCTAACATGGCTTTTCAGCTTCCATTCTTCCTTTAAGGCAACAATGGCAAACCCCAACTCTCGGTTGACAAAGAAGAAAAAATTTGTAAACATCCTGGGATTAATTACTACTGGGATCTGTCTGCCCATCCATGCTAATAAAGAATGTGATTTCCCTCTATTCATCATCTTTATTTCCTCAGAGGCTCCAGAAAACAGCCCTCCCTAACAAAGTGGAATGAATGTGATTAAGGCAGGAGCCCAGCAGCCTGAATCCTTCATCACACCATCAGAAATGAAAAATATTTGGGGGCTGGTGGGGGCCATAACACAGAGCGCCTACACGACCCTTTGTCTCCTGGAGTCCACCATCAGCAGCCAGGTCAGTTCCCAGGGCAGGAAGGAGGGGCCTGACATTCAGCCCTGTGTTTTTGCTGAAACTAATTTCCTCTCCAGCATTCGAGTCCTCGGCCACTGGGCCTTCCTGGAAGGTCTTGCTCTTTTGCCAAGGAACAGATGTCAGGGTCTTTCTTGTCTCAGACAGGAATGTGCTGTCTCACTGACCTGCGGCAGGTTCCTAGGGCCCCAAATGCCAGGTCGGAGCCCCATTGTGATGGCCGCACACACAATGGAGATTGACCAGAACCAGTGCCAAGGCCCTGGGCATGGCACCCTCTTAGGCAGACTTTCCCATTCTTTTGAAAGAAAAGAAGGTAGCAGGGTTAAGGTAGGAATCAACACAAAAAATTCATAAAATATGGAAAATGTCAGAACCCTTAGGACCCTGACATGACCCTGTATGATTGATCCCTTTAATTTTCCAGCTTCCTCTCTCTTCACATACTCTCACATCCTAAACACAGTGGCCTTATTTCAGGGCCAAGTTTCCTCTCTCCACAGGGCCTTTTCACAGTCTGTCCTTTGCTCCTGGAACATCTTCCTTCACACCATTGACACCACCTTCCCTTCACGGAACTAACTTCTCTCAACATTCAGCTCTTAGTTCAAAAGTCACTTCCTCAGGGGCACCTCAGTGGCTTAGTCAGTTGGGCGCCCAACTTCAGCTCAGATCATGATCTTACTGTTCATGGGTTCAAACCCCACGTTGGGCTCTGTGCTGACAGCTCAGAGCCTCAAGCCTGCTTTGGATTCTGTGCCCCCCCCCTCCCCAATTTGTGCACTCTCTCTCTCTCTCACAAAAATAAATAAACATTTTTTAAAAAGTCACTTACTTAGATTGCCTTCCCTGGACTTTCAAGCTAGGCCAGATCCATCTGTGTAAAGACTGAGAACACCTGCTTCCATTGTAATTTTACTCTTATTTGTGGGAATAATATCTACTCCTTTCACATGATGGAAATCTCCATGAAGCCAGATCCTGCGCCTTATTTTCTCCCAGTTCTGCAGCACCCCCTGCATACTTCTTGCCACTTTCGTAGGTGATGTTTGTGGAATGGATGCATTCTGGTTAGAATAAGCAGGTAGGGCACCTGGGTGGCTCAGTCAGTTAAGCAACTGACTTCAGCTCAGGTCATGATCTCATGGTTTGTGGGCTCGGGCCCCACATCGGGCTCTGTGCTGACAGCTCAGAGCCTGGAGCCTGCATCAGATTCTGTGTCTCCCTCTCTCTCTGACCCTCCCCTACTCATGCTCTGTCTCTCTCTCAAAAATAATAAACATAAAAAAATTAAGAAAAAAAGAATAAGCAGGTATCATGAGCAGCATCTTTAAGGATGAGGTAAGTAAGCTCTAGGGAGGTTAGACACTGACAAGGTCCTGAGCTCATCAATGGTAGAGCAGAGATTATAAACTAGGTCGCTTAACCTCTTTTTTTTTTTTTTAATGTTTATTTATTCATTTTGAGAGAGAGAGCGCGAGGCAGAGAATCCCAAGCAGTCTCCGTGCTGTCAACACAGAGCCTGACTCAGGGCTCCATCTCACGGAACCAGAACTGTTAGAGCATGACCTGAGCCAAAACCAAGAGTTGGCCATTTAACTGACTGAGCCACCCAGGCACCCCTGCTTTACTTCTAATACAGAGTACTTACCACACTTACTAGTGGGTAGCTCAAGGGACCTGGTTTTAAATCTTGACTCCTCCATTTCCTTGCCATGCAAACTTGACCAAGTTACACAACCTCTCTGAGCCTCGCACTCTTCAGTTTCAAAATGGCATTAATAATGTACCCACATCATGAATTGATAGAGTATGTAACTAATATAAGAACTATTGTCTATTATTATTCTAGGAATGCCTTCAAAATCCAGACTTTATCAATTAAGAATTTGTGATAATTCAGGCAAGAACTTGGCCAGTGTTGACCTTTTCAAAATCTATGAAGAACACCACACTCTTAAGAGCTGTTTAGAACTTATGAGAGGGGAAGAGGAAGGAAGAGCCTGGAGAATTAAAATGCAAATGGAAGGTCTTAACAGCATTTGGGAGACAGTGTGTTTAAACTGCTTAAGAGGACAAATTGTTTTTAAAATGTCAAATTAGGCGTTTTTAGAAGCATTTATTTACAGACAATCCTGTTATGATAATTACAAATACTTCTCTATTCATCAAAGTAAGCTCCCTAAGGGTTTCTACAGTACAGTTATTTATTAGCCTGCTTCCAATTAGTATTGGAGCTTAAAAGTAGCAAAACGGTATGTCCCTAAAATATTTTGTAATTGATCTTCTCACTAGTTCCAGCAAGCCCGTGTGTCCCAGCTCCAATGCTGCCTGCTATCCCTTCAACGTCCTGTATGGAGCAAGCTCCTCCCGACTTCCAAAACCTTGCAATTGCTGGGGCGTCTGCGTGGCTCAGTCAGTTAAGCATCCGACTCGATGCTTATTTGACTCAGGTCATGATCTCACGGTTCTTGGGTTCGAGCCCCGAGTCATGCTCTGCACTGCCAGTATGGATCCTGCTTGGGATTCTTTCTGCTCCTCCCCTGCTCTGCCCACGTGTGCCTGCCAGCTCTCTCTCTCTCTCTCTCTCTCTCTCTCTCAAAACAAATAAACAAAACAAACAAAAAACCTTGCAAATGCCGTTTGCTCTGCCAGGAGCACCCTGACCCAGATCTTTAGCAAGGTTTCTTCTCATCACTCGGGGACCAGGGCAGATTTGCTTCTCAGTGAGCATCTTTCTAAAAAAGTCCTCTCCCCTCTGCTCCCTTACTCAGCTTCATTTAAATCACTTCATTCCCTACCATTGGGAATTACTCTACATCCGTGTGGGTTTATTTAATGCCTGTCTCTACCCTCTGGGCTTGGGGTTTCATGAGCCTTTCCTTTTTTGTCCCAGAGCCTGGAACAGTGCCTGGTACATAGTAGGTGCTCAGGATTTATTCACTAAATGAATGAAACGTGTAATTTTTAGACTAATTTGGTGACTGGGTTAGGAAAAGCTGATCAGAGAGCTAATCCTCATAGACCCAAAAGAACAGAAAATCTTTAAATTTCTTTAGCATAAGAGCTCTTTCTTTCAGAAATAGCATCCAATTTCAGCATTTTTATAGTAAATCAGCTGCAGTATTGGCAAAACATCAGGTAGGCGGGGAGATGAGAACTATTTAAAGGGTGGTTAAGATTGACTGATGTTTTACTGAACAATTGACAATAAACCTCACCTTTCTCTGTGTCCTTACCCCACTCACACAACCCCACCACCCTTTATGAAAGCTTTAACCTAGAAACGCTTGCAACCAAATGCCTTATCTTGAGAAATTAATTCAAGCTGGAAGAATGTAGTAATGGTGTCATTTATACAGTAGCACATATTCTTGACTCAATAAATATTAAATCAATCACCTAGGAAGGCTACAATAAACAGCATGCTGTCATTGATTAATTTATTTGAGAATCTCCATCTGATTTACTTATAGAGGAGCCCCATGGAAAGTTGACTTTTTGATAATGAACATGTTGATGCAACCTGATACTAATGAGGAAAGTTACTGACCCACAAAGATCACATGCCTTGTTTAAGGAAATTCAGAGAGCTAGGGAGCCTGATGGGAAAGGAGAATTCTGACTCTCTATCTGCTTGTCTACCCTCCCTGTCCTTTGCTCTGGATTTTTTCCTTTCCCACTTAAAGTTTTTCTCTTCCTTTTTATATCTACTTCTCCCTCCATCCTTCTCTACTCTTCCTTTCAAAACCATCTCATGGTGATTGCCTGTGCATTTACTGTGGGTATGACTAGTTCAGAAAAAGGTGGGTTCACCAGCTGGTGCTAAAAATGATACATGTAAAATAAGTCTCTCAAACTCAGGTACCTATAGGCACTAGGAAGGTAATTTAAGTAAGAGAACCAGGCTGAGTGTCATGCAACAGAGTGGTGGGGCCTGTGGCAAACTGGGAATGGCATTTGCCCCATCCAGCTCTGGTCCATTGTTGGCGTGAAGAAATGTGAACTCTCATGACCAGATTTTTCAAGCTGAATATTTGGATTTTTATGAGAAGTTTCTTAAATTTTAAAACACTGTGTGAGCCCCCAAACTAGTGTTTGGCTGGATTCAGCCCATAGGCTAGCCACTTGCAACCTCTGATGTGAAATGCCCCAAGTTCTAAGTCCCTATCAATGGCTGAACCCATGCTACCTCTTGGGTATCCATCTTCTGAGTTATTGTCACCCCCCACCACCCATGCCCAGCATCTACTTCTTTTCTTTGTTTTACATTCCTGTCCACTCTCACCCTTTTGCTCTCTTGGTGCCTTGTGTCTCCTCTTTTCTTTGTCTCTCTTGTTTATAGAGCCATTCCCCTGCAAGAGAGTGTTCATGGAGAGAAGAAGGAAGGTGGGGCCAGGAAGAGTGGGGACCCATTTACCAGGCTCAGACTAGAGGTATGGGGCAGAAGGGGACAGAGTGGAGGGAGGGAACTCGACTTGGCAATACCCCTTGGGCACTTGTGAAGATCCAGCTTACAAAAATGTGGAGAATAAACATCAAGACAAGAAGACAGCGGCCCCCAGCAATTCCTGTGCCCTTCTCACACTTTCCTCCCAGCTTTTCCGTCACCAGTTTTCTGGCCCCATATTAACATTGTCAGAAGGTTCCAGAGGGCTTTCCACATGATCTGAGAACAAGTAAACAACCGAGGAAAAAGAATCTCTAATGTCTTCCAAAGCAAAATTCTGGGCTAAAGTTATGAGGCCAGAAGTGGATACTAGCCCACATTCTGTTTTGGTGGAATACTGTCTGCCAGCTAAGCTGGGGTCCAAGATGGCGACTGTGAAGAAATGACATCAACCGCAGTTCTGTCTCCACATCCCAAGTCACTACATATTAACCTATCTTCTGGGAATGGGGAAACAGGCCACAATACATAGAGGTCACAGTCCCTATGGAAAGACTCTCAGGCTTTACATTTTTTATCCCATTAATTCTACCTCTATGAGGTTGGCACTATTCGTTCCATTTTATAGATGGGGAAACCAAGGCATAGAAAGGTTAAATAATTTACCCAAGATCGTAAATACAGCCTTTCCAACAATACTGTGAAAACTAAATGGAATTCTGCATATGCTGCCTTAATAAGATGCAAAGTGCCGAAGAGGTGCTCATTTTAATTTTAAGCTAATTTGCACAAAGCTATTAGCAGCAGATAATATGTTAATATATTACCCCTCCCAGGAGACTCATTCACTCAATAAATATTGATTGAGTAGCTCCTACTGCACCCTAGATGTAGGGATACATATAGAAGGTTCTAGAGTTTCCATGACTCAGTCCTCAATAGGGTCATGACAGAAGATGAGAAGGGCCCTCTCCTCCAACATGTGGTTCTAGACTAGGTGTTCATTTGGCTTTATTCTTAAGCTGGGTTGTCCTTTCCAGAGAATGAACAATTCAGTGAGTAAAGTCTGCTCTGAGGGGCCCCAGCTTTGTAGGATTGGTGAGGCCATCTGCCAAATCTATTGTCTTCCTGGTGAGATAACTCCTCAAGCCCTGGTTCCACTCAGCACCACCTTTGCTGCCTTTGCCTGCTCTGCATCAAGGCCCTTCTCAGCCTCTCCTTCCTCTTCACATTTTTATTCCTGGATTTCAGAGCCAAGTCCAGGGTAGGTCTCCTTGACATGATTATAAATGGCAAGTTCCAGGAGAGGCTGTGGATGACCCCCTTTCCTTCCCTTCTTTTTTTTTATTATTTTTTTATTTTTTTATTTTTTTATTTTTAAATTTTTTTTTCAACGTTTATTTATTTTTGGGACAGAGGAGACAGAGCATGAACGGGGGAGGGGCAGAGAGAGAGGGAGACACAGAATCGGAAACAGGCTCCAGGCTGTGAGCCATCAGCCCAGAGCCTGACGCGGGGCTCGAACTCACGGACCGCGAGATCGTGACCTGGCTGAAGACGGACGCTTAACCGACTGCGCCACCGAGGCGCCCCTTTCCTTCCCTTCTCATAAGAAAAACCCTTTTCTCCTACTTTGGGGCATTTCAAGGACATCCAGAAAGACCACTAATGTGGTGACCCAATAGTGTGTATGGGAAGGTACTGGGACTCAGTCAACCAGTGCTTGTCAGCTTGGGAAGTGACTTCCTTTGGAGAGTCCCATTTTCTCCATTAGTGAATGCGGGAGGCTGGTCAAGATGTTCTCTGGGTTTCCTTATTGTTCTTTCTATCAAATTCAAAAAATCTTCTTAGAAACTCAGTCAGACCAAAGAGAATGTAAGGTCTCTCTAGGCAAAACCAGTCTCTCTCACAAGCCGGGTGGACACCCACCTCTATGGTACAATTCCAAGGGTGAGAAGCCCTCCCACCTTTCTCCATGAAGCTACTCCCTTTTCTGATGCCAGAAATTCTCCCATATTATTATTATGATTATTATTCTGGAATATTGAATCTGTTAAAATGCAGTATCATTACCGAATCTTTGTTTTAAGTATCCTTAGTTCAGGAAAAAAAAATGCATCTTGGGATTGCATAAAAAATGTTCACTATGGCATGAAGCTGGCAGTTGCCTGGGGAAATAAATAAGATAGGACTTTTGGGAACTAGCAGAGAGAAAACATTAGATGAAGTCTCCTGAGAGGAGAAACAGCATTTACCTTTTCACTGCTACGTCCCTGGCGCATCCATGGTCCTCTTCTATCTTTAAACCCATCCCTGACAGACAAGTGAATGAGCCAACCTCAGCTTTAGGTGAAGAAAGGTGGAGGGGACTCCAGGCAAGAACCTTATACGTTCTGGCAGAAGGCAAACAGAACCAACCCAAGATAAGCTGAGTGAGCACAGACAATCCAAGGCTATGCAGAGATAGAAGTCCCATCTGTGGATCTGGAGGAGGGAGCCTAGGAAAGGCAAGGAGGGCAGGGCAGTAGCCACTAGCTTCTATTCTTTTGGGGTTGTTCACATTAGTGGGGCTCCTGCTAAGAGAGGCAATCTACTTGATGGCTAGGAGCATAGACTTTAGAATCAGAAAGACGTGACCTTGAATCCTGATCCTGTTGTTCACCAGCGGTGTGACACTGGTATCATTACTTCATTTTGCTAAGCTTCAGTTCCCAGTATGTTAAAGCAGATGCTAGCAGTAACTAGCTCATAGGTATACAATAAGGGTTAAGATAAGACTGCTTACAAAATACTTTGCCCAGCACTAGCACTAAATGATAGTGGTTATGGAGATGTGAAGATGATGAAGAACAGTTCATTCTAAGGACCTGGGTTTACGAATGTCAGTGTCATTTGGCATGTGGGTGAGGGAAGGAATCACACCCTGTGATCTGATACCAGTGGTCAGGACTCTGGGCAAGTTACTGACCTCCTCTGTACCTCATTTTCCTCTTCTGTAAAATGAGTATAATAATTACACCTAGCTCATGATATTTGGGGGAGGATTAATTTATTCAGCCATATTTATGAAGCAACTATTACAGGCCAGGAGCTGCCCTGTGCACTCGGGACACACCTGTGAACAAAGGGAACTGCCCTGGGAACCAGCGTATAGACTTTTGCAGCAGTGCCTGGTACTTGATAAACCCCAAAGGAAAGAAAATTGAGAGGGTGTAAGGGATGGAAGAAGCTTGCCCACAGCCTAATACAGCTTCAAAGACTGAAAACCCAGCTTTTCCATTTTTCCAGCTTCGTGACAGACAAGTTCCTAGCGAGCCTCTCTGTGTCTTGGTCTTTCCCATCTATAAAAAGGGGGTAATAACTCTTTTCTTAAGGGTTGTGTAGTAGCAGAAGTAAAGTGCTTGGTATAGGTTAGACCACCTGCACATGTCGATTCCTTTTTTTTTTTTTAATGTTTATTTTTGAGAGAGAGAGAGAGACAGAGACAGAGACAGAGATGGCATGAAGGGGAGGGGCAGAGAGAAAAAGGGACAAAGGATCTGAAGTAGGCTTTGTGCGACAACCTGATGTGGGGTTCGAACTCACAAACCACAAGCTCATGACCTGAGCCGAAATTGGACACTTAACCGACTGAGCCACCCAGGCGCCCCATGTACATGTTGATTCCTATACTAGTTTCCTCAGGTTGCCATGACAAATTTGGTGGCTTAAAACAGCAGGAATTTATTCTTACACAGTTCTGGAGGCTAGAAGCCCAAAATCAAAGTGTTGGCAAGATTGGTTCTTTCTGGAGGCTCCAAGGGAGCATCTGTCCCATGTTTCTCCCTTAGTTCCTGGTAGCTGTGGGCAAGACTCGACATTCCTTGGCTTGTAACTGAGTACCTCCCATTTCTGCCCCATCTCCACATATTCTACTCCGTGGGTGGACATGTCCTCTTCTCTTCTTACAAAGACACCCGTCATTGGATTTGAGGCCACCTTAATCCAGTTTGATCTCCATCTTAACTTAATTACATCTACAATGAACCTGTTTCCAAAAAAGGTCATGTTCTGAGGTTTTAGGTGGACATAAATTTGAAAGACAACATTCAGCTCGCTGGAGTTCTTTTGCACTCTCTCTCCCATTGCAGGGTTTCTGCACAAGGGCTTTTGAGTGGGATACAGCAAGCTTCGTGGCCAGAACCCCAGGAGTGTTGTGTCCCCCCATTCCACTCATGTCGCCTCCAGAACCAGAAAGATCATGTTGTCCTCTGTAAATAGCTATTGAATTATCACAGGGAATGGACTGGAAGCCCACAACTACTTGGGAATAATTTCACTGCTGAAAGAAGTAGATTGGAGCAGTTCCTCAAGTGTGTCCACAGTGAAAAATGAGGCATCGCTTACCTTGGAAAACAAGTCCATTCATTCCAGACCACCTCATGGTTTAACTTTAGTGGTTGAGTTACTAATAACCCAAGGTTCTGATGAGTTAATCCTCCCATTTCAGCAGAGACATTCTGGAGGCAAGATTTTAGATCAGAGGAATGACTCTACTGATGGACATTCCAAGCCCTTTAGGTGGGCTGTTGTGGAAAGGTGTTTCGAGAAAGTAGATTTGGTGGCCATTCAGCTAACTCTGCTAACATTTCGTGAGCGGCTCCTACATGCAGGGCACTGATCTAAATGCCTGGGTGGAACTCACTAAGAACAAAACCTGATTTCTGCCTGTCACGGATTCATGATAAAATAACTATCCCCAAATAATGGCAAAATAAGAGAGATGCACTGTGAAAGAGATATGACAGATATATGTGGAAATGGCAGAAATTAATTTGGATGACAATGAGGTGACAGAGCATATTGCAAAACCTTGAGGAATAGGCAATGTTTAAAGGGTGGATTGACAAACGGAGATGGCAAGGGCTGGCATTTCAGGTAGAGAACCCAGATAAGCAACAGCACAGTGGCGGGGGCAAGGCAGAGGACATCCGGCCACTGCCCCTTGTCTGCTCCAGTGGTCAGAGTGTGCTGTGAGGCCACGTGGGAAGTCAAGACTAGAGAACTAACCCAAGGGTTGATGGTGGAGGGCCTTACGGGGAGCCTGAGGCTGCGGGGTTGGATCCCGGAGGCCTTGGCAGACACAGGAGAGCCAGTGTGTCTGGCTTCATGCTACCCACTTCACTTGGAAAATGACATAGGTTTCATCGCTTCTTGGAGCCATGGCTTCCTGGTGGGTAAAGTGTAGGTGGCACTCGCCCTGTTTCAAGGTCTCTTGAGGAAGATCTGATGAAGCAACACACACACAGCTGTTTGGGATGGTGCCGGGCACTTAGTGAGCAGTTACTAAAAGCTCATTATTAACTGTAAAGGTTTTGGCAAGGAAAGCGGGCAGACTTGGGGTTGGTTAGTTGGTTGGTTTTTTTCAGGATGTCGGCTGCTGGCTAACAGGCAAGCTGGCTGGCTGAGTGAAAGAAACAGAGGGAGGGGGTGCAGGACAGGTATGTGTGCTGCTCTGGAGTTTGGGGCATGCCAACAGGAAGAGTGGGGACAAGTCTCCAGCTGGGGCTGGGTCAAGGGGGAGCACCACAGTGGGGAGTCCAGGAAACTGGCAGCCTGAAGGGACCCTGAAGTTTGTCCAGCAGCCCAGGGAAGGACAGCTCCACTTCTCAAGAGAGGGTAGAAAGGATCTGAGTGTCCAGAGTGTCTCTTAGGAGCCACTTAACCAAAGGGGGCATGGGTGGAGTGAGTAGCACGGACAAAGGCCCAGAGAAGGGAAGGAGTGCACACAAGGGCCAGGCAGGTGCTGGGCAGTTGCACTTGTCTCACAATGTCCTGATACTGGCCGTAAAGGTGCCTGGACGGTGAGAAGGGCACCGGTGTGCTGCGGGTGTCTCACTTACATCAGAGCCCACATGCCCACCCCCTTCCTCCCTGCTTGTGCAGATTCTGCTTGTCACTTGTGGTCCTGTTGGAGGCTCACACCCTCCCTTGACCCTTTTCCAACGAATCCAGCCTATGCTGATCTCTCCCCTCCTCGGAAGACCGGTTGTGCTTGAGTCACACTGTTTAGCGTTGGGTTGTTCTTTGATCTGCCAGACGGGGAGGATAATTACTCAGAGCTTTCTCATGTACAGTAAATGAGACAGCCCTTCTAATGCTCCCAGCACAGTACCTGGTGCCTAAACAGCGCACAATAAGTGCGGGCAATTCTCCTGTTGTTGCCACTCCTTCTGCCCCTGCACTTGGATATTATTGTCATTGCTTGGGGACACAGGTTGGATAGCATCCTTGAGAACAGTACACTCCCGGAGACACAGGTATGTGGGTGTTAGCTATTATGTCAACCCTTTCTCTCCACTCAGGAAAGCATTCTGAAGAACCAGATGAATGAATATGACATTATTATTGTGATAACCTTGAATCTACTCTAATTCATGTTTATTTTTTAAATCATCTGCCAACATTGGTACTTTAGCTTCATGAGTCACAAATTCTTTGTGGCATACCTCATAATATATGGTGACTCACCAGTGTGCTGTGGTCCTGAAGGTGAGAACTTCTGCTCTAAGTTTTAACTTGTATTACTGCTGCCTTCCTGCCCAGGCTGTAAACTCTGTGAGGACAGGGCCCCTGGCTGGCTTCTTCCTTCCTCACCATGGTGTCCAACACAATGCTTGGCAGGTAGCAATTATCAACTAGTCATGTGCCGATGAACTGATATCTTTCCAGAAGCAGGGCTTCTAGAAAGGTGTAGATTGTTCAAATGCTGAAACTTTCAAAGGTGTATTTCTAGTTCTGCTCAATTCCTATGAAAATCTCCACAGAGGGAGAAAACATGTGTATTGATCAGGACTTTTGTGGGTGCAAGTGACAGAAGCCTAACTCAAACTTCCTTAAACAAAAGGGGTAAAAATTGGTTCATATACCTGAAAAGTCAAAAGGTGTATTTAAGTTCAAGTAAGGCTGCATGCAGGTGTTCATATTTTATCAGCATATTGTGTCTCTCTTAGCTCCTCAGCTCTTTTTTTCCTCTAAATTTTCTTTATTTTCAAGCATGTTCTACACAGCTGGTGGTACAGACAGCTTCCAGCCGCCACAGGCTTCTTTTCCATCAGCATATAATGTCAGGCAAAACCCTGTCACTTTCCCAATCGTTCTAGCAAAATCTGGACCTGACACTCATGGGCTCAGAATGGCTTGGTTACACATTCCTATGGCTCAGTTTTACCAGGTATTGGTCACATGCTGAGTTTGGACAAATAATATCCAAAACAAATGGTTTGGATGTTCAGTCCAGATGATTTCCCAAAAGATAATCTTGGTGCATTTCCTAGAGATGGAAGAAATGAATGCTGGGCAGACAGATATTTTCAACATTTGGCAAGCCTGAGTGAGGGGCAATGATTATGTATATAAGCGAGAACAACTGTTTCCATGTCAACTGCTGTCACCATGGTGAGAAAGACACTGATCCGCTGCATCATCTGTGCACCGAGGGGGTGCCTTTTGCAGTGAGTTCCGAGCTCTGACTTTGGTGCCAGCATTGCTAGGTTGCAGTTATGAGACTGTTGCAGACAGAGCCTATCCCTACCAAACTGAGGAGCTGTTGATGGCATCTGCTGAGCTACACGGAGAGAGGCTTTGCATGTGAATGAGCACAAACTATATAACCAGCACAGGGAAACATCTGGAAACAGATGTTGATCAGTTAACAAGAAGGTGAATGCACTTTGTTCTGGTCTGATTGCTCTCTCAGGAATTGCCTTCTCATGTGGCCCCAGAGAAGAAGCAATCCACCATTCCACCTCCGCAGATAATCTTCTTCTGTCCATTGTTTTCCATTCTCCATAAACAAGAGTTGACCCTGGCTAGGACTGCAGCCACCTAGCCCCATGGAGAAAGGTACTGGTTTGGCAAGGAGCATCTTCATCAGATGAAGGTCTTCTTGACCTGTGCGCTCTTGAAGAGAAAGAGAACAGAATAACTACAAAATAAGTCTTACTTGATGTAATGAGCACCTTTCCTCTTATCGGGTTCTCCTACTAGATAACTGTGTCTTAATTGGCATTGTGGCTATTTTACAATAATTCATTAACAGTGACAGTGGTAGACAGAAAAAGGACCATACAATTTTAAAATGACAAAATAAGAAGTGACCTTAGTCATCATTCCCACCCTGTGAGTTTTGTGAGTTCATCAGCTGTATCTGTCTTGTTCATTCCTATATTCCCAGTGCCTAGTGTAGAGTCTAGTATTCTGGGTATGCCATTATTCCTTATAACTGTGTTCATGACAGACATCACTAATCAATCACCACCTTACTCTTTCCCATTGATCAAGAATATGGCCTCAGGGGTGTCTGGTTGGCTCAGTTGGTCGAGTGTCCGACTTTTGATTTTGGCTCAGGTCATGATCTCACAGTCATGATATCAAGCCTGGCATGGAGCCTGCTTAAGATTCTGTCTCTCCCTCACCCTCTGCTCCTAGCATGCACATTCTCTCTCTCTAAAAAAAGAAAAGAAAAGAAAAGAAAAGAAAAGGGAAGGGAAGGGAAGGGAAAGAAAGAAAGAAAAAAGAAAATGATCTCAGAATCATTCTCAAAACTGAACCCCAAAAATCTAATGCCAGCCAATCAACTGACATGAGCCAAAACTGATTTGCCATTGCTAACTAGTGACTTGTCAAAAATTTGCAAAATCTTAAGGAAAGATTTCTTTCAACCATGTAGTTTCCATTTAGGAAAAAGCAAAGACCTAAGCAATTACCTGTCAACTAGAATAGTGGTTTCTTTAGACTTTGGAGTTGCTGTAGAACTCCATCCTACATCCTTTGTGATGTTCCTCAGAAGAAATTTAAATCAGATGCTACACACCACAGAGTAACTTCTGGGGACTATATATTCTTACCAAAGAGTTTTAACTCCTTAGCAATCTGCAGGCTAATAATTAGCATGTAAAAGCCAGTCTACTTCAGTGGAAGGTTAGAGATTTAGGTGCTCAAAGAAGATCCCCAGGAGTTCTTTCCCTTTCTTTGGTGCTGACCATTTAGCATTTCAAGTGGTGCAGAAATGGCACCATGGAATGAGCAGCTCACTTAGGCAGCACAATCCTTTCCTTTCAGATTTTAGGCTAAGTGGCATTAGGAAGTAGTCAATTATGAACAATTTGGGTGCCTGCAAATAACTGTAGAAGTTAAATTGACTTTGTATATAAGTGGAACATGCCCCTGGAAGACATTTATTCACATGAACCCATTGTGCAGGGCCTCGGATGCAGCCAGAAAGATCATTAACAGCCGAGTCAAATTACTGTGGTAATAGAAGTATGAAAGAGGCTAGATCACTTGGATAATCGGAGCTGCAGATGACCAAAAATTCTTTTGTTGAATTGGACTAATAGGCTCCCAGATTGGCATCAGTCCCAGTGAACAAGCACTGTAACCATGTTTACTAGCAATAAGATGATGCTTTTAATGCCTGACAGTTAAATACAAGAAAAGACTAAGGAAATAGTCATTTCAATCCAGATTGACTTGAAGGTATTATGTAAATTCAAGGAACATACAAACAGAGTCTGCTAGACCAAAGCCTCCCTCGGTATTATTGGACTCTGAGGGGCAATCAGCCCTGCTCAGCTACCTGCAAAGAGGCAAAAGTACCTTATGTCAATCTTTGTTCTTGGGTGCTCTTAGAGTGACCTAGTAATTGAGCATCAGCCAGCAGCAGGGCTCAGAAGCAAGGTTCTGACTCAAATTAGTAGTTGGGGATTAGAGCATCTCTTACCATCACACAAAATTCACCTTTATGTCTGCAACAACTGAAGCAATTGTGTTTATGCTAGGAAGGAGCAATTTAGGAGATAGATCCCAGAACTTTCAGAGAGAGGGAATTAACCTCTGAACTCATACTCTCTTGAGCAGAAGTGGTTTTCCCCTGCTTATCGCAATGAGAAATGGCTATTGAGGAATTGTGGAAGAGTGGTTAATAGCTTGGTGTTGTTGTCAGACCTGGAAGCACATTCTAGTTCTACTACTTAATAGCTGTCTGGCATTAAATAGCTATTTAAATTGATTGATCCTCAGCCTTTTCTCTTTAAAATGGGGATACAGTATCACCTATTTCCTTTCCATTAAAATGGGAATAATAGTAAGCATTGTTGTAAAGATTAAATATAAAAAAGTATAAAGCACTTAACACTATTTGGATCATTTACCAAGATAGACCAAGTTCTGAGACCTAAACAAATCTTAATACATTTAAAAGAACTCAAGTCATACAAAATATATTTCCTGGAGAAGATGAAATTAAATTAGAAATCAATAACAGACAGCTATCTATAAAATTCCCAAATATTTGGAAACTATCTAAAACACTTCTAAATAACAGCTGAGTTGAAGAAATTAAAAGGGAAAGAAGAAAACATTTTTAAGTTAATGAAAATTAAAACACAGCATTTTAGAATTTATACCATGCTGCTAAAGCAGTGCTTATGGGGACATTTATAACACTGAAATGCCTATGCTAAAAAATAAAAGAAAAGCCTCAAATTCCAAGCTCCCACCTTAAGAAACTAGAAAAAGAAAAGTAAGTTAAAGCCAAGTAAGCATAAGAAAGAAAATAATAAATACAAATCAATGAACAATCAATGAAACAGAAAATAGAAAAACAATAGAGAAATTCATTAAAATCAAAAGCTGATTCTTTGAAATCAATCAAATTTATAAGCCTCTAACCAAACTGAATAGAAAAAAAAGAGAAAAGACATAAATTAACCCAATAACCAGAATCAGAAAAATGACAGCACTATGGATTCTACAGATATCAAAGCAATAAGAAGACATTATGAACAACTCTGTCTATAAAATAAATAATAAATGCCTCTAAATTTGACAATTTAAATGGATAAATTCCTTGAAAAACATAATCAAACAAAGTTCACTCAAGAAGAAATAACTTGAATTTGTAGTTAACAACTTTCTTAGGAAAAAACAAAACTCAAAGACCAGATAGCTTCCTTGGTGAAATCTATCAAATTTTTAAGAAAGAAACAATACACAAACTCCTTGAGAAAGTTAAAGAGGAAGGAATACTTATCAACTTATTCTGTGAGCCCACCGTTACAAATGACAGCATTAGTAGATAAGAAAATTTCAGACCAATAGCCCTCATGAATATGCAGTAAAGTGTCAACTAAAAGGTAAGTCAAATCTAAAAACATGTAAGAAGGATAATATATCATGATCAAGCAAATGGCATTGTTCTAGACTTTACCCCAGAAATTCAAAGTTGATAGAACATTTAACAAATCATGTAATTCAGCATATTAATAGTGTAAAAAGGAAAAACACACAAAATCATCAAAACAGAGGTAGAAAAGCATTTGACAAAGTACATTATTTTTTATAGAAAAAACATATCTCAGGGGCACCTGGGTGGCTCAGTCGGTTAAGCGGCTGACTTCGGCTCAGGTCATGATCTCGCGGTCCATGGGTTCGAGCCCCACATCAGGCTCTGTGCTGACCGCTCAGAGCCTGGAGCCTGTTTCTGAATCTGTGTCTCCCTCTCTCTCTGCCCCTCCCCCACTCATGCTCTGTCTCTCTCTGTCTCAAAAATAAATAAACGTTAAAAATTTTTTTTAAAGAAAAAAAAAGAAAAAACATATTTCAGCAAACTAAGAATAGAGGGAAATTCCTTAACTTGATAAAAAGCATCTATAAAAACCCTACATCATACTTAAAGGTAAAATAAAATGAAAGACTGAATGCTTTTGTGCTAAGATCAGAAAGAAGAAAAAGATGTTCATTCTCACTACTTCTGTTCAAATTTTTACTGATGATCTAGCTAATGCAGTAAGGCAAGAGAAAAAAACAAACTGTATGGAGATTAGAAAGGAAGAACTAAACCTGTCTTTACTCACACATGATATGATCATCTATGTAGAAAACCCTATGGAATCAACAACAAAACACTACAAGAACTTGTAAAAAAGTTTACCAAGTTTTCGAGATACAAAATCAATATAAAAGATTACATTTATATAAAAGCAATGAATAATCAGAAACTAAAATTAAAATTTTTTTTAACGTTTGTTCATTTTTTGATAGAGAGACAGAGTTGAGTGAGGGAGGGGCAGACAGAGAGAGGGAGACACAGAATCTGAAACAGGCTCCAGGCTCTGAACTGACAGCACAGAGCCCGACGCCGGGCTTGAACTCACAGACCGTGAGATCATGACCTGAGCTGAAGTTGGACACTTAACCAACTGAGCCACCCAGGCACCCCTCAGAAACTAAAATTTTAAAAATAATGTCATTTATAACAGTATCAAAAAAAATAGTTACAGATTATCTCCAACAAAATGTGTGTAAGATCTGTAGATTGAAAACTACAAAACACTGCTAAAAGAAATTAAAGAAGATCTAATAAATGGAGATATAAATAATGTTTATGGATCAGAAGACTCAATTTTGTTAAAATATCAATTATAACTCAAATCAGTGTATAGTTTCAAAACAATCCCAATCAAAATCTTAGCAGAGTTTACTATAGAAATTGACAAGATAATTTTAAAATTGATATGGAAATGCAAAGACCTTGGATAGCCAAAATAACTTTAAAAATAATTTAAAGAGAAGGTTAACACTGTTTGATTTCAAGACTTACTATAAAGATACAGTAATTGTCAGGGTCAACCATTAGGGTCAAGATAGATAAATAGATACATGGATCAGAATAGAGTCCTGAAATAGACCCACAGATATATGGACAACTGATGGTCAGTAAAGGGGCAAAGGTAGTTCAGTGGAGAAAAGTTAGTCTTTTCAACAAATAGTGCTAGAATAGTTGGACATCTATATGGGGGCAAAGGAGGGGGAATAGAACTTTAATCCATACCTTGCACTATCTACAAAAATCAACTCAAAATACATCACAGACCTAAATATGAAATCTAAAACTATAAAATTCCTAGAAAAAAAAACACAGAAGGAAATTTTTATGATTTATGATTAGGCAAAGATTTCTTAGATATAACATCAAAATCACAGTTCATGAAAGAAAAAAGTGATAGTGTACTATATCACAATTAAGAATTTCTGCTCTTTGACTCTAGATTTTTTTTAATTAAAAATTTTTTAACGTTTATTCATTTTTGAGAGACAAAGAGAAACAGGGTGTGGGTAGAGTAGGGGTAGAGGGAGAGGGAGACACATAATTCCAAGCAGGCTCCAGGCTCCTAGCTGTCAGCACAGAGCCCAAAGTGGGGCTCGAACCCATGAACTATGAGATCACGACCTGAACCGAAGTTGGATGCTTAACCAACTGAACCATCCAGGTACCCCTATAGAGTTTTAAAGTTTGTTTATTTACCTGAGAGAGAGAGAGAGAGAGAGAGAGAGAGAGAGCACACATGCCTGTGCAAGCAAGAGAGGGTAGAAAGACTTCCAAGCAGGCTCCATGCCATCAGTGCAAAGACTAATGCGAGGCTTGAACTCATGAACCATGAGATCATGACCTGAGCAGAAATCAAGAGTCGGATGCTTGACCGACTGAGCCACTCAGGCGCCCCAAGAACTTCTGCTCTTTGAGTTACCCTGTTAAGAGAATGAAAAGACAGCTCACAAAATGAGAGAAAATATTTGTAAATCGTGTATCTGACAAGACAATTGTATTCAGAATATATAAAGAACTGTAAAACCCAATAATAAGCCAAACAACCTAATTTTTAAAAACTTGATAACAGATTTACACTTATACTTTATCCAGGAAGATAAAGGGACGGCAATAAGCAAATTACAAAGATGGTCAACATTATCATCATTAAGTAAAATGCAAATAAAACAATGAAATACCACTACCCACCTGTTAGAATTGCTAAAATTAAAAAGACTAACGGTGGTAAGTATTGCCAAGGACATGGAGCTACTAAAGCTCTCATACACTGCTGATGATGTAAAATGGTACAGCCACTTTGGAAGAAAGTTTGGCATGTTTTTAGAAAGTTAAACATATACCTACCATATGCCCTAGCCATTGCCCTTGTAGGTGTTTATGCAAGAGAAATGAAAGCATAAACCTACACAAAGACTTGTACATGAATATTTATAGGATTTTTATTTGTAATAGCCAAAAACTGGAAATTTCCCTCAGCAGGTAAAAAGATAAAACTGCAGTTTACATTGAAATATTACTCAGCAATAAAAGCTATGAACTACTGATACATACAACATGGCTGAGAGTCTCGAAATCATTCCTACTGACTGAAAGATACCAGATAATAAAAGGGTACTTAGTGTATGATTTCATTTATATAAAAGTCTAGAAAATGAAAACTAATCTAGAGTGACAATAGCAGATCCGCGGTTATCTGGGAGGAAGGGGTGGAGAATAGGGAAGGGTTACCATAGGCACCAGTAGACTTTTGGCGGGGACAAATGTGTTCAAAATCGTAACTGTGGCAATAGTGTCGCGGGTATATACACATGCCAAAACTTGGCACATTGTACACTTTGCACATGTACAACGTATTATATATCAGTTACATCCCCAATAAAGTCGTTTTTTAAAAGGGTGTTTAGGCTGGTGTGTGATTGTACCTGATCCCAAGTGAGGGGACCCCAGCTGAGAGGCCCGGAGGTGGGACCCCAGGATCCCATTGGTAGAAATGCAACCTTCAGAGGATGTTCCCTTTCCGCGGCTGCTGGAGCAGACATTACTGCTTCCACTTCTGGCCGTGGCAAGGAGAATCCTGGCAAGTGGATTGAAAAACAAAAGCAAAAATTGTTTAGCAGGAGGCTAAATGTCTTCTTTTGATTTCCATTATCCCCTGACAAGCTTTGCTTTTCTTTTTTTTTTCTTCTTCCTTTCCTGATGAATCTCCAAAGTAGGGATAGCTCTGACGTCCCCCAGACCAAATGGATTTGATCTCACAGGTCAAACCGTGATCCACTGGTAGTGACTACCTGCAGCACTGCACTGAGAAGTGTGGTAGGAGGAATAATGGCCCCCAAAGATGTTTACGTCCTAATCCCCAGAATAGGAGAACGCTTTACCTGACCCAACGAAAGCACGAAAGCGACTTTGCAGACTTATTAAGGTTAAGGATCTCGAGACAGGGAGATAATCCCGGATTATCCGGTGGGCCCAATCTAATCACATAAATTCTTAAAAGTGCAGGACATTTCCTGGTTATGGTCAGAGAGTAATAGCAGTATGGGAAAGATTTGATGCCCTATTGCTGGTTCTGAAATGCAGGTGGGCTATGTTCATGGACAAGCTGGAGCACACAGGGAAATGGATTTTACTCCTAGAATTTTCAAAAAGAAAAGCAGCCCTGCCCGAATCTTGATTTCAGCCCACAGAGGCCTATGTTAGACCTCAAACCCACAAAACTATAAGACAACAGAATTGTGTTGTTTTAATATATTAAATTTGTGGTAATTTTCTACTGTAGCGATCACAAGCAACCAAATTCAAACAGGACAGAATATTGGAATCAATTAATAATGCCTACCGGCGATACCATAGGGGAAAGAAGCTTACAGGCTACATACCTGCCACTTTGGTTCTCATTTTCAAGGTGGGCTGGCACAGGAGCTGGGGAAGGGGCCACCTTCATTTATGGCGCCCACTGTATGCCAAGCTCTATGCTGGACTCTTCACACATGTTCCCTCAGTCGTCTTCACCTCGGTTCTATTATGAGGTAAATATTACTTCCCTTTCTGATAGTCGGGGATCAAAGAAATTAAGACTCGCTTAAGATCTTAACTCAAATGCTGGTTTTGTTTTGTTTTGTTTTTCGTTTTTTGTTCTTTATTCCTCTCAGCTCCAAACAACGCACGGAGTCCCAAGAAAACGTAGGTGAACTACGTTTCAAGTGTTGATGGGAAACAAGAACAAACACAGATAAAGAACCTTTGTCTTGGAACAATACTTCTGGCCCTGGAAGTGGTACGCCGAACATTATTAGCACAGCTGGAGCTCCTTAGAAGTGACTTGGGAGTGGGGAAGGAACAATACATTACTAATATTTGGTAATTATCATGGAAAGTACTTGCTCCTTGTTTATGCTTAAACTTCAGCACAGAGGAATGCCACTTATTTTCTCTCTCAGCATGGTGTGTGTGACGCATCCAACCAGCCGCCTAGCTGGGCTCCTTGGCCCCCTCCGAGAGTGGGGACTTGTTTATACCTCCACTGAAGGAGCCCGCACAGCCATGCATCCTTCCTGCCCTTACTGTCTCTTCCAAGAACGCTTCAGGGAACTGAGCTGTGGACAGCACTGCTGAATTCACTCTCTGGTAGCGAAATTGCAACATCATGTGTGGAGGCAAGGGAGGGAGCCAGACCTCAGATATCCTTCAAGATGGAGCTGTGGAACCAGGCCAGGTCACTATCACTTGCCATTTTACTGTCTTTCATTTGAAGGAAGTTAATGGGTTGGGAAGACAGAGGGAAAGTGTGAGAGCCTAGTCGCACCACTGAATAATTCCACGACTTAACCTCTCAGAACCTTGTTTTCACCTATACTGTGAGAGTAATAATAGACACCTCACAGGGATGAAGCAGTGCTTAGGACTGAGTGAGCATGTCCTCTGAGTTAGGCATTGTGTTAAGGGCTTTATATGCAAACCTCACTTGTTCCAACGACCTTATGAATAGTATACTACTATTACCCTATTTTATAGATGAGCATATAGAGGGTCAAAGAGAATTACTTACCAAAGTACCACAGCTAATAAATGAACCCAATCAAGCCACTTGATTCTAGACTCAGAGCAAAAGACCACTGTGGTGAAATGCTTAGTGTGGCACCTTGTATAGGGTACATGCTCCAAAGACAGGAGCAAGAATTCTATTGGTTTTAGTATTAATATGCAATATTAGTTGGGACCTGAGGTCCCCTTGATCCCCCTCTCCTGCAACTACCCATTCATGGTAAAATAACACACAGATATAGGAAGCCACACAAATCCCAGAAGCCCACTCGTGGGCTGCATTCAATCACAGCCACCTGCCCCAAATAGCCATGATCTTGACTTTTGCTGGAATAACTGTCTTAGTCAGTCCAGGCTCCTAGCACAAAGCGCTACTGACCAGATGCCTTGTAAACAACAAAAACTTATTTCTCGTGGTTCTGGAGGTTGCAAGTCTGAGATCAGGGTGCAAAAATTGTTGCGTTCTGGAGAGGGCCCTCTTCCAGGTTGTAAACTGCTGACTTCTAGTATCCTTCCATGGTGGAAAGAGGGCAAGAGAGCTCTCTGGGGTCCCTTTCATAAGGGCACTGACCTCATTCTTGAGGGCTCCACCTTCAAGATCTACACGCCTCTCAGGGCACCTGGGTGGTTCAGTCGGTTGAGTGTCCAACTTAGACTCAGGTCATGATTTCATGGTCTGGGAGCTTGAACCCCGTGTCACGTTCTATGCTGACAGCTCAGATTCTGCCTCAGATTCTGTGTCTCCCTCTCTCTGCCCCTCCCCTGCTCGTGCTGTCTCTCTCTCTCTCTCTCTCTGTCTCAAAAATAAATAAACATTAAGAAAATAATAATAAAATAAAATAAAGACCTAGCCACCTCTCAAAGGCCCCATCTTCTTATACTATCACATTGAGGGTTAAGGATTTCAACATATGAATTATGGGCGAGGTGTTACCCCACTCCCAGTTTATTCTTTTTCTTAACAATTTTTCTGATTTACTTCCTGAGATTTCCTGACTGTCCCCTCACCCCCCAACTTTTAACTGAGCTTCTTTTCCTCCATCTCTATTGTCCATCCAATTTTTATTCTACTCCCAACATTTTCTCCCCAATACAGGAGGGAGAGCCCACGTGGTCAGTTTGGGGAGTCCATACCATAGGAGCTAGACAGCAGCAGCTCCTCAATCCTCTCTCCAGACACCTTGCACGCCCCACTCCTGGTTTGGGCAGAATGCCTCCCACTTCAGCTGCCTCTCTCAGACTGGCTCATGTGTTTTCTAGTAAGTACCCGCTGCCTCTGTTGAGATTCTCCTGTTCCCAGGTCTATCGGATACCCCATTGCTTCCTTCCTTCCTCACACACAGGCATTAATACCATGTGAATCTTGGGGCAATTGCTGCTTTGTCCCCACAGCTTATATTTGGGGATTCATAGGAATACCATCTAACATTGTTTTTGATTTTGTTATATATTTGCTCTGTTTGTTATCATGTGGAGATTAGGGTAAATTTAAAAACTGATTCTATCACCATTCTCATCTTCCTAAATCCCCTAGAACTCTTGAGTCCTTCTCTCATTACAGGCCCCTGTCCAGACCTGGTTTCTCCTTTGGGCATGGAAGACACAGATATACTCCACAGGGGCCTGCCTCATGACCCCCCTGTTCTACTGTCTATGCCTGGCAATGGCAACTGTCAGGATAGCCTGGCAAGACAGGTCTATATTCCTTTACAACAGAGTTTACTTCAACATAAGAGATAATTTAAAAATATTTAGCAATGAACAGACCTGAGAAGAGATCAAAGAATCCTGTAGTGAGAGGGAGTTGGACTGCAGATTTAAAATCCATTCCTTCTTGTGTCTTGCGACCCTCAGTTCAGGAAGAACTCCCCAAACATCCCAAGCCTCTTTTAATTAACCTTATCTTGAGATAGCACAAAGTGTCCCGGAGGGTTAGACCTTCATGCTTTTGAGTTTGAGGTTTCTAGAGGTCACCAGAACAAGATCGGAATCCTCTATTCCCATCATCATCATCTGAGGCATGCAAATGCTTTTATAAAAGTTCCATTTTTGCTTGACTGAATTAGACACTATCCAAAGGGGCAAGCATTGAGCTCACCTTCCACGAACTCATGGTTGGAGTCAACAGCATGGATTGCCATGATTTTATATTTCATCTCATAGTCTTAAGGAATCCCCAAAATAATATTTGGCTCAAGGAGGAAATTTCTTGTGTTTTTTTTGGCACTTGCATGAATAGAAATGATTGTATATTTATTATTATTGTTTTTTTAGAAAAAGAAACGCTTGTACAACAGGGAGGTTTTGTTGCTGTTCTTGTGAACACCTCTTCCAGCTATATTTGGCAAAATAGTCAAATCTTTTTAGAACACTGGTGTTACTGGGGCACCTGGGTGGCTCAGTCCATTAAGTGATCTACTTCGGCTCAGGTCATGACCTCACAGTTTGTGAGTTTGAGCCCCATGTCAGGCTCTGTGCTGACAGCTCAGAGCCTGCAGCCTGCTCCCGGTTCTGTGTATATGTCTCTCTCTCTGCCTCACCTCCACTTGCACTCTGTCTCAAAAATAAAATAAAAACATTAAAAAAGAAAAAAGAACACTGGTGTTATTGCTGTTGGGGGAGGAGAGAAGGAGAAAGTCTTAGCCCTTCTCTCCCAACCCCTCCATGTCCACCTTTTTCCAAGAGAGAATTATCTGATAGACACCACTTGAGGATGCTAACTGGGTCCCAATAACAGTGGGTAAGGTCACTGTGTGTGTACTGGGAAAGCTCTGGTCTTGAGCCTAAGCTCGGTGTTCTAGCATAATTTATCAGTCTATGCAGGCATGTCAGGCACAAGACCAGTTAATAATCCAATAGTACATGAGTTTCCCATTTAATCTAGACCCTTGAGTGTAGGAGGGATGACATTTCTGAGCCCCTGGTCTGATGCTAATAGCACATCTAACCACACACTTAACTTTCAACCACTCACTTTGCTGTCTGGTCAGTGGGCAAAGAAAGTAACTGCATACATGACCTGGGTGTATTGAATCTCTCTTCCTGCACATGCCTCCTTTCCACTCACTATGTGTTTCATATAACCATCAAATTGCTGCCTGAACAAATTTTTTCTCACTGCCTTCCTCCCTCCCTCCCATTCTTCCTTCCGTCTTTCTTTTCTCCCTCCCTCCTTCTTTTCTTTTTTCTTTTCTTTCCTTTTCTTTTCTTTTCTTTTCTTTTTGCTTTTCTTTTCTTCTCTTTTCTTCTCTCTCTCCTTCCCTCCCTCCCTTCCTATTAGCCTGATCTTCAGTTACCCTCTTACTCAAGACCCCTACCTACTTTTTCAGTCCCTTTTTCCTGCCCCCCCATACCCCCACCTCCATACACTGTGTTGCCACCATCCTGAGATGCTTTCATCCCTAGAGTTTGCATGTGTGTTCACACCCACAGGCCTTTACTCAAGCTGTACCCTCTGCCAGAAATTCTTTCTGCTTTCAGAAAATTCTTCCAAACATAACTTATGAGTTACCTTTACATGAAATCTTCCCCTACATCCTTGTCTCCAGTGCCCTCCCTGGATGTGCGGGAATGGGGTGCATTTCTTCTCTCTTGAAGTTCCACTGCTACTTCTTCTTTTTTTTTCAATATATGAAGTTTATTGTCAAATTGGTTTCCATACAACACCCAGTGCTCATCCCAAAAGGTGCCCTCCTCAATACCCATCACCCACCCTCCCCTCCCTCCCACCTACCATCAACCCTCAGTTTGTTCTCAGTTTTTAAGAGTCTCTTATGCTTTGGCTCTCTTCCACTCTAACCTCTTTTTTTTTTTTCCTTCCCCTCCCCCATGGGTTTCTGTTAAGTTTCTCAGGATCCACATAAGAGTGAAACCATATGGTATCTGTCTTTGTATGGCTTATTTCACTTAGCATCACACTCTCCAGTTCCATCCATGTTGCTACAAAGGGCCATATTTCATTCTTTCTCATTGCCACGTAGTACCCCATTGTGTATATAAACCATGATTTCTTTATCCATTCATCAGTTGATGGACATTTAGGCTCTTTCCATAATTTGGCTATTGTTGAGAGTGCTGCTATAAACATTGGGGTACAAGTGCCCCTATGCATCAGTACTCCTGTATCCCTTGGGTAAATTCCTAGCAGTGCTATTGCTGGGTCATAGGGTAGGTCTATTTTTAATTTTTTGAGGAACCTCCACACTGTTTTCCAGAGTGGCTGCACCAGTTTGCATTCCCACCAACAGTGCAAGAGGGTTCCTGTTTCTCCACATCCTCTCCAGCATCTATAGTCTCCTGATTTGTTCATTTTGGCAACTCTGACTGGCATGAGGTGATATCTGAGTGTGGTTTTGATTTGTATTTCCCTGATGATACTTCCTCTTTCTTATAGGGATTCTCTCCCACCTGTCTCCCCACCAGACTAAGGCTGGTGATGATGGGCCATGTTTGAGGTTCTCCCACGCTTATCATAATGCCTAGGATATGATAAATGCTCCATGAGAGTTTGCTAAGTGATCAAATCAATCAATTAAGGGTGGGACCAACCTCTGGAATCAATAAAAAAATATTCACTACGAACTGTATACAAACTACCATTCCTTCACTATGAAAAGCTATTCTGAAAGAATATTAACTGATTGAAATTAGTGTCTTATTATCTATTTTGAGGAGAAAGATCACACTTGGAATTTGAGTCAGCTCTGTCGCTTCCTTGCTTTGTGCCTTTTCAGTCTAAACCTCAATTTCCTCATCTGTGAGATGGGGAGAAAAACCATCACAGCTGCCTTACCTGCCCTCAGGGTTGGTGTGCCGGTCAAATGGCACAATGTATATGAAAGCACTCTGAATTAGCTTCCCTTACCTAGTAAGACCTGGAGGGTGTGGGACACAGAGGAGGTAAGGTCTGGTGAAGAAAAAGCAGTAAGCAAGGATCCAGGGGTCAGGAGGGCAGGCAGATCAGGACTGAGAGAACACTGGGCAGCAGGAAAGCCATATGAGGAGACAAGGGCTGTGCGGGAAGAACAGAGGAGCCAGAGTGTATCCAAAGGAGAGGTGTGTGGAGAGATCAGTTCGGGGAAAGAAAGAGGAGGACAAGTGCTAACTTTCCTTGGGGAGAGCAAAATGGACACACCACAGCTCCAGGCTTTTTTCTTCTGGTTTCCTGACCCTAATAACTATTGGACATTTTGGAACAATCTCACAGATCATGAAATTGTTTGCATCCCTAGAGATTCAGTCCTTTTCACTCCATAGTTGATTGGAGTGCAAAGAACACCATGATTCATAGGGTTTAGGGTCAGAGCCATACTGGCTAGTCATTTGCTGTTGCTGCTAGAAAGTCCCTAGCAGAGGAAGGAGTGTATAATCCTAGGATGTGACATGAGAGTTAGTAAAGTGAAAGATGGAGGCAGCAGTCAATGGTGTGCTTCCCAACCCCTCCTCCCCTTTCCAACCCCCCAACCTCACCACCACCATCATGCAGCCAGAACACTGGATGATTAAAGAATTCTCTGGCTTCAATCAGAACAACTAGGTGGAGGTTGGCAATGAATTCATGTTTCTTAGTGACACTATTAATTTTATTCTGGTGCTAAAAGACAGATGTCACAGGCCTGGTATATTCTCATAGATCCCTTCCTCTTATGCTGTATCAATAGTTTTTCAACCATACTCTAGAAATGGAAGAGCTCTAAAGGACACCTCAGGAGTCCTACAAAATATTCTTCAAATTTCATTTTTAAATACATATAAACAACTTTAAAATCTATAATAAACAAACATCCCCTCAAATGTGCTGTGTCCGAAATTTGAATCTATCATACATATTTTTTCAATATAATTTATTGTCAAGTTTGTTAACATACAGTGTATACAGCATGCCCTTGGCTTCGGGGATAGATTCCCATGATTCATCACTTACATAAAACACCCAGTACTCATCCCAACAAGTGCCCTCCTCAATGCCCATCACCCACTTTCCCTTCTCCCCCATGCCCTGTCAGCCCTCAGTTTGTTCTACGTATTTAAGAGTTTCTTATTTGACTCCCTCTCTGTTTGAAACTAACTTTTTCCCCTTCTCTTCCCCCATGGTCTTCTGTTAAGTTTCTCAGATTCCACATATGAGTGAAAACATATGATATCTGTCTTTTTCTGACTTATTTCACTTAGCATAATACCCTCCAGTTCTATCCATGTTGTTGCAAATGGCAAGATTCCGTTCTTTCTCACTGCTGAGTAATATTTCACTATATATATATATATATATATATATATATATATATATATATATCACATCTTCTTTATCCATTCATCAGTTTCTATCATACATATTATGTTGTATGGCAGGTTAAACTTTCATATGTGCATGTGTATAGATTTGGAGTAAAGCTGCTCCTATTTTTTTTTAATAAAGAATTTCCTGACATTGCAAGATGAACTGCTTTCAAAACTATCATTACTTGCAACTATTTATCTATTTGAATCAGATTTCCTTACTCCTGGGTATGTTAGTCAGAAATATTTTGGTTGCAAGAGACAGAAATTCAAGTCAAATTGGCCTGAAAGACAAATATTACTGGTTTGCATAGCAGAAAATTTCAGGGGTTGGGCTGGATTAAGTTCCAGCTAGATCTAGACACTTTTATGGTGGCATCGCATTGCCCTCCTTCCCTTGGCAAAGCTTTCCCTGAGTTGGCTTCTTTGGCACAGGAAGAGCTCCTGTTTCCCAGGGTTTCCTGGCCCTGGCTCCCAGGCCCACCTCTGTAGCTGGGAGGGGGACCAACTCCAGAGCCACGTGACCAGAAATGGGAGATGGGAAATGGGGAATAGAGTGGGCAGCAGAACGACAGAAGTTCATTGTACTAGGCAGGCTAAACAAACTACAGGAACACACTAGACCCAAGACTGCACTGGCCCCCTTTGATATCTGTCCCTGAATCAAGCCCCAGAATTTCCCAAAATGGCTTCATTGTTCTTATAGATTAATTTGATAAGTGAATGTTGTACATTTGAACCTGACAATAAATGTATGCTAATAAAATAGCTTTTTTTTTTTTTTATCAATTTATACAATTGGCAACTTTTACATAAAACTTGTCCAAAAATGGTGGGATTGGTTCAAAGACTGAGAACTCATCATTATACATTCATCCATGGCCCAAGTGAGTTTGGTCTCTACGAAGGCTCCTTGGCTGCCTGAGCTCATGACAGTTCTTGCTCCTTAAGTGCATGCTCCACTCATTTGGCTCCTTGTCTAGAAGCCATGGGATGAAGGGGAAGCTCATCATCAGAAGTTCAAGTGCAAGCTTCACACCTTACTGTCTATGATTTTCCTTACCTGGAAAATGATGATGCCTGCTTCTTATTCACAGGGGGTGATTAAGTCAAAAGATTTTTGAGGGAAGGTTCTTCAGCATCAGTGAAATGCTATGGAACTAAAATTATTATCTTTCATCTCTTGTTAATTATATATGTATGTTTATTATGCATTTATATAAAATTTAATTATTTATGTATGTATCTGTCTAGTCTCCCTGCAGCAGATTATTGCACTCATGGCTTCATTATGTTATCCCTCCTGTATCCACGTCCTTTACCGTGCAACTTTGTAGTGGCCTCCCACTCTGGCTCTGGATTTGCCCATGTGACTTGCTTTGGCCAATAGTATGTCAGCAGATGTGATCCAAACAGAGGCTTGAAAAGACTTGCACAATTGGGCATGCTCACTCTTGCTCCTTTACCTTTACCATTGGAACAAGCCCAGGCTAGCCTGCTACAGGAGATCCAACTTGACCAGTCAGTCACCACAGCTGAGGCCACTCTAGACCAGCCAATAGTCAGTCAACCCCCAGACATAGGAGCCCAAACCAGAACCGCCCAGCTAAGTCCAGACTAAACTTCCAACTAGCAGATTTGTGTGCTAAATGCATGTTCACTGTTTTAAACCACTGATTTTTCTAATGGCTTATAACACATCATTATTATGGCAGTAGATAAGTGTTATACTCCCTAAATAGGAAAGTAAACATCTTGGTTTATATCTTCTGAAGCTCTTCAATTTCCCCAGCTCTTCAAGGAGAAGGAAGAGAAATAAAATTCCAAGTTTTTTTAAAGCTTTCCAACATTCAGGTACTCTGTGAGGCAGTTCTTATGCAGTACTTTATTTAATCTCTACAACATCCTTCAGAGGTAAATGGGCATTTTCCCATTTTACAGATGAAGAAACTGAGGGTTGGAAAAGTGAAATGACTCACCTGAGGTCACACAGGAAGAGTGGCAGAGTTGGATTCTCCCCACGTGAGCCTACCCCTCATGACAGTCCTCAATTTTCACTACGTTTGGCTGCCTTATGCCTATTGCTCCAAAGGTTAGAAGCACCTTATTTGGCCCTTATCTAGATAGCATCTTGTTCTCCAATGGTGTCATACTAGTTTATCTAGAAACATAAATCTGTCTTTCTCAGATTTTTTTTCCTCCCTCATCAGGAAATAATCTTTCCAATCCTGGAAGATTATCTGTTTATTAGCATACTGGTTTGACACCTTAAGCATCACAAATTGCCAGTTTCCTCATATTTGTTTCTAAGAAACTTTGTTCATTGTAAATAAATGGGGGCAGAGGAGTTGCTTTCCAAAGATCTTAAGAATCTAGCATTTTCTTAGCCCAAATTTGGCCCTCCCTCTGGGTTTCTGGCCCCAATACTTCAGTTGCTCTCCTCTCCACACCCAGCAGACGTTATTTTTAAGTTGCAGTTTTATCCAAAGAGCATTTTTTCACAGAATGCCTTGGAAGGTCCTGCACTTTCTCTTCAGCTCGGGAACTGTCCCTCAGCCACACCCCCTTGGTCTGGGAATTTATTTTGGTCTATGCAAGAGTCACATGTTTTTCTTTTAATGAAGTCATCAGAGTATTTTGCTTCCATGCCCTTGATAATACATTTTTAAGGAAGGTTGTTCTGTCTGTGATCTGCCAGGGGTGGAGATATGGGCACTGTTGTCATTTTAGAAGAGGAATTAACACAGGCTAAGGCCCCCAAACCTTACCTATGGCTTTACCTGGGCACCTCCAATTAAGGTCCTTCAATTCTCTGATCCTTCTCTTTCTTCTGAGTCCAACCCATTCCCCTCTCCTCCAGGAAGAGTTCCCTGGCTCAGGTTTATGATAATATCTTTCTTTTTTGGAATAATTAGAGAGTCTGAAATACTTGATTTTGAAATTACTTAGCACATACTTACTGAGCGTAGACATGTGCTATGCTCTATCCCCAAAGAGCTTACAGTCTAGTGGAAGACAGCAAAGCACAAACAAGCAAGTAAGATGTAGTCAGGTAGTAATGATAATGTTTAAAATAGGATAATGGGATAAAATAAATATGAGAGTAGGGAGGGCTACTTCAGATAGTGCAATGGGGGAGAAGATCCCTAAGAAGGTGACATTTACATTGAAAGGATCCAACCCTCTCTTCTGAGGGAAGAGTGATCTGGGTGAAGACTACGACAAACACAAAGGTCCTGAGGCAGAAACTAGCCTTGTGAGCACTGTGGCTGGAACAGGGAGAATGAAAGGTCAGTGGGGCAGGAGAGGACCGGCCTACCAACTAGGCCACAGTATGGAGTTTGGATTTTGCAATAAAGGCAATTGAAGTTTGGGAGGGTTTTAAGCATAGCAATGATATCTGATTAATGTTTGTTAAGATCCCTTTGACCGCTGTGTCAAAACTAGATTCACTGGAGAGATGGGATTGATGGCTATCCCACTAGAAATAATAAAGATTTAGGCAAAGATGGGAGAAAGGTTGTCATGATTTTTTCTATTGAAGTATAGTTGACACATGATGTGACATTAGTTTCAGTGATTGAACTTCCCTGTGTGTTATGCTATGTTCACTACCATCTGTCACCACACAGCACTGTTGCAGTACCACTGATTATGTTCCCTAGGCTGTGCCTTTTATCCCTGTGACATTCACTCCATAAACTGGACCTTGTGGCTCCCACTCTCCTTCCCCGTCTTTTCCCATCCCCACCTTCCCTTCAGGTTGTCATTTTTTTTTTTTTTTTACCCTTACCTGCATGTGATAATCTCTTTCCCCTATACATTCAATCTATTTACTTTTAACTTGAACTGAATCTTTTATTTTGTTTCATTATTTACAAACCCAAATTAGAATAGAAACTGCGGTACAGAATTAGATATTTGACCAATTAACTCTGCTTGGTTTTAAAGCTAGGTATTTAAATTGGGCATTGGTAAACACCCTTAAGCTATTTTAATTTGGACCGCACTTGTGAGATCCTTCTGTTTATGCTTAAATTCTAATTTGCCACCTAGTAAAACTTTCCATTACAACCTCCTTCTAGACTGATGCACACCAAAAATTCCCATGACATTGGTACCCCCATTAAACGGTTGTCCATCTACTTTCAAAAGTATGGCTACCTGGGAAAATAAACCTCTGTTCTATGTAAGCCACTGTGGTCTGGTCTCTGAACCTTGTCGCCACTCACAATCCTAATTGATATAATCGGTCTTGAACATTGTTCAGACATGCCTCTACCTGCTCCCACTCTGAAGAACAGTCAGTGACATATGGTGGGGACTTTCCAGAGCTCTGCCAGACACTATTTCAAGGCTTTCACACATTTACAAGGCAGCAGGTGACACCTGGGAAGACTCTGGGCATTTTCAATTCCTCCTCTTCAACTATTTCCTCACTTGTTGTCAGATTTCACATCTCACCAACAGAGCTTATTATTCAAGGTGGATAAACTCCTCCAGGTGAAGTGAGAATATCTTGACCTTTCTCTGTGAAGCCTTTCTGGAAGCTTAAACAGTGTTGCTAATGGATGATGAGATGATCTACCACGTACTTGGTTCCCATAGATATCTTAGGTTTATGTGAACAAGTCTTCTCTCTGACCTTGGTAGTTGGCTGGGCCAAGGAGATATAAACCAAATGAAAACACCAATGAACTCGTAGTTTCTTCGTAAGCCAGGGGGTTCTTTGGGGGTAAGGGATTGTTTGATTATTTAGTTTCTTTCTTTCTTTTTTTTTTTTAAAGAAAGTCTTTTTTTTTTTTTTTAAACCTTTATTTATTACTTCTTAGAGACAGAGCATGAGCAGGGGAGGGGCAGAGAGAGAGAAAGGGAGACACAGAATCAGAAGCAGGCTCCAGGCTCTGAGCTGTCAGCACAGAGCCAGATGTGGGGCTTGAACTCACAAACTGGTCAGATCATAACTTGACTGGAAGTCGGACACTCAACCAACTGAGCTACCCAGGTGCCCCTTGTTTGATTATTTAGTACAAGATTTTTTAAAATAGAAGATTTTAGAGCCAACAAGGATCCTACAGGCCATCCAGTCATTTGAAAGATGGAAAATGTAGAGTAGAACATTTAATTTATTTCCTATGATTGTGGAGCTATGTAATTGCAATGCCAAGGCAAGGCAATCTCATGAATATGTAGTATCTGTTATGTACTAGGAACCGTAGTAGGTTTTATACACATGTTCATCTTATTTAATCCTCCCCATATCTTAGAAAACTAATGTGACTTAGAAAACTATGATGCTAGTGTCACCATATTACACATGGGGAAATTGAAGCCCAGGAAGCTGAAGTAACTTGCCCAGAATTATGAAATCTTCAGATTATATAGTAGATTATATTATTATTTGTAAATATTCACTTACCTCTGTCCGTAGTGAAGTGTCTTTGCATACACCATAGATGTTGAGTTTGGCCATTTGACTTGCTTTGGCCAGTGGAACATGAGCAAATATGGCATAAGTCATCCAAGAAAAAAATTTAAATGTGATTGCTTGGTTCAGTTTGGTTTCTTGCTCCTGTGTCCTCTGCTCTGAGGAGTCATGCCCCAATGGTTCCTTATCTGCTAGCCTGAGTCCTAGAATAAGAAATGGACTTGAACCCTACCACTTTCTGCAGAAGAGCTATAACAACTGACCTGCAGCCACTACCATGTAACATTAAAGAAAAGAAAGAAAGGAAGGAAGGAAGGAAGGAAGGAAGGAAGGAAGGAAGGAAAGAAGGAAGGAAGGAAAAGAAATGCTTTTGGAAGCCACTGAGACCTGGGGGCTGTATGTTACACAGCATGACCTAGGAAAAGCTACTGAATCCAGATAGATAGAACCAGAGCCCATACCCAGGCCCCTCAACCTCCAAACTCTATACTTTTTTTTCCACCACATGTTCTTGTCTATCCACACCAGTCTTTTTTGGCCTCAGGCAGTAGGTGCTGATTTTTCCGACCCATGTTTTTAAGCCCTCTGCTTTCTAGCACTCAAGACATTTCCTTTTATCATTTTCCTTAGATTCAAATCCTGCTCTTGCAGAAACCCTGCCATCAGCTTTCATCAAATGATGGACCTTCCTAGATCACAAAGAAAAAAAGGCTATCATGCATGCACTCCTTCACCTTCTCT
The DNA here is from genome assembly GCF_018350175.1 of Felis catus. Classification (NCBI taxonomy): domain Eukaryota; kingdom Metazoa; phylum Chordata; class Mammalia; order Carnivora; family Felidae; genus Felis; species Felis catus. Next base: position 188,143,904 of record NC_058368.1, on the reverse strand, counting down.
CCTACATTTCCAGATTAGTGATAGCATGGTTAATCCTTTCTCCTTGCCTCTCAGCTCTATGGAAAAGCTATTCTATTTCTTGTCCGGAGGCTGACCTCTCCACTATTCTCTTAATCCTCTTCCAGAATCTCACTGCAGGGATAATCTCCTCTTTCTTGTTTCTTTCTCCTTCTTTTCCCTCTCTGCATTTTTTTTCCCTGTCAGCCTACAAACATACAAGTCTCCCTCTTTTTTCTAAAACAAGACGAAGACTCTTCCCTGATCTTTTCCTCTTCTCAGGCTACTTTTCTATTTCTCACCTTCTTTGACACCAAAATCCTGCACAGAATTGACTCCCTCAGTAATTTCCCTTCCTCACCATCTTTGTTTCCTTGTCACCAGATCACTCACCTGCCCACCAACTTCCAGATTCTGCTCACACTGCTGTGGTGAAACTGCCTGTGAAGAGCATATCAATGGCTTCCTGACTGTCAAAGTCAATGATATCTGGCCAGTCTTTGGATCAACTTTTAGGGTTGACAGATAAAATACAAAATCCCAGTTAAATCTAATATTTGGGACATTTATATATCCTAAAAAACTTGTTGTTTATCTGAAATGGAAAGTTAAATGGGTGCCCTATATTTTTCCTTACTAAGTCTGACAACTCTAGTCACTTGCCTCTCTTTCAATTTTATCTTGATGGCCAGAAGTCTCAAAGATTTCATCGATTCCCACTCTGTCCTTTGGTGTCACATAAACTCGATGTATATATTTTTTATTCTGTTCCCTCCTCCCCATCCCATTATCACTGTTCTAGCTCATATTCTCATCATTGCTTATCTAGACAGGTGTAGTGGCTTCCTCCTGCCCATCTCCCTATCTTCTGGTCTTGCAACCTCTCCTGGCCATACTCTGCTCTGCAGCCAAAGCAATCTACTCATTTCCAGGTATCCTTTCTCTTACCTAATAATACAGTTGGCTCCCGTTGTTCATAGGATAAGTCCAAACTCCTTAATATGATATTCAAAGCTCTTCAGAATATTATTTCACTCTATTCTTTCACCTTGACCTCCTGACACATGCTACTCATGTACATACATAATGCGGACATTATAGCCACAGTGGATAACTCATTATTCCTTAGTCACAACCTGTCCTTTATTTGTCATGTATTTCCTTGACAAATATTACAAAAAAAAATTTGCCATCCCTTCTAACCCAACAGTCTTATGCCTCCTTCCCTACACACATACTCGGTTTCCCTAAAAAAGTTTTACACACCTTGCAAAGACCAGTTGAAATGTCATCTCTTCTGTAAAAGCTCCCCTGATTCCCTCCAAAAGGAGTTTTCCCTGGATAATGTGGCACATGGTAGTTTCTAGTTCAGATTTGTCAATGAGTGGGTGAGTTTTCTAAAATAAGTTCATATAAATGAATCCATCTTATCTGACTCTTAAATAGCAAAGAGAATTTGTTCCATTAACAACTACTAGATACTTGGTCTTAGCACTCATGATTAGATGGCAATAAAGAATATATAGTTTAATGTAAACCGAGGGGGGTGATTTGCCTCTATCTTCTGTCACCCCAAGTTGCTGAGTTGAATTGACTGCTCTGGCTGAGAAAATGTCCCTTTCATTCTGTCTAGCTCCACAGGTGCACTGCCTAAAGCTATCAATTTGGTCAAAGAGGGCAACCACCCAAGGCATTAAATCGCAGGATGATAAATGGGGTCCATTCTTGGGCCAACACCTTAATCAGTTAGTAATGCCCTCCTCAAGTGCTATATTGAGACAAATTCTAAAACTACATCCAGATTTATGGAAAAAGAGTGGCGTGACTGATTAGTTTTGGCTTCCATGGACCTGGAAAAATAAGTAGCACTTACATCATAATTTTGCCATCTTATCAAAGGTATTTGAATAGTTGCAATCCCATTCTGCAGTCAACAAGTAAGCTTCAATAGTTATGCTTTTAATGTGAAAATGAATTTGTTTGCCTAAAATCTTAGTGGTGTTTACATTTCCTTTACATGGCATTTTGTTTATTAGAATTTATAGCTCTGATGAAGAATAAATGATTAGAATATTTAATTTAAAGAAAACCAACAAATACTTTTTGAGCATACAGCATTAGGTAAAGAAGCATGAAATATAATCTCTGCCTTCAAGGAAATCACTATCTGGATGGGAAGACAAGCTATGAACCCACTAAAAGGTTTCTTAAAAAATTATATGAGTTAAAATAACAGTACAAATGAAAATGTAAACCATAGCATAATCACTGCTTGGTTAATCACCAAACAAGCACTTTGAATTAGAGTGAGGGAGAGAGCTTGAAGATATTTGTTCCAGCCTTAATCACTCCTATCACTTGAAGAAAATGATTGGTGAACTTGAGTCCTTTCTAGGAAATGTAAGATGTGCCATGCACAACCTGTATCTGTGAGATGTAAGCACATACCTGTGAGGAACAGTAGGCTAATAAAGAGATTCTAGTTTAAAGAGATTGCTGATTGCTGCTGGTAATGGCTAATTTAGATTTCTTTTTCCACTCAAGAGTTCCTCACTGGTTAGTCTTTTTGGTGGATATTTGCTGTGTTCTGACACTTCGTCACCACGTCACTACATGTCCCTTGGTTTTTCATATAGTGATATATATATGGGGCCCCCTACTTTCTACTCCAGGGGTAGAACTTGGGTCCTGACACCTAGGTCTAAGCCAGCTCCATTCCTTGGTCACAGTAATTTGTTCAGGATAGACATGTGACTCACATCAAATTAATCGGGTTCAGTGAAAGTTCATTGAGAGACTTCGCTTGCAAGGCCAAGAAGAAGGAGGCGTTCACACTTTCCCATCAGGCTTGAACTTGAGAGGCTGTACTTGCTCCAGCTCCCTTGCCATCACTCAAAGCCTAAGAATGGAGGCACCACTCTTAGAAGAGGGCTGCCAGGTCAAGAGTCAGGATTCTCATACCATCCATCTTTTGTATTGAATCCAGCTGTGCCTGAAGCAAGATTCAACCTTGGAATTTTCAATTATGCATACCAATCAAGTCCCTTTTCTTGCTTAATTCATTGCAAGTTGAGTTTCTCTCATTTATAACCAAGAATCCTGGGGCATCTGGGTGGCTCAGCCAGTTAAGTGTCTGAGTCTTGGTTTCAGCTCAGGTCATGATCTCACAGTTTGTGAGTTCAAGTCCCACGTCGAGCTCTGTGCTGATAGTGCAGAGACTGCTTGGGATTCTCTCTCTCCCTCTCTCTCTCCCCTTCCCTCGCTGAGATTCTCTCTCTCAAAAATAAACATTAAAATGTTTTTTAAAAATATAACCAAGAACCCTTAATGTTAACGTCCTTAGCCTCACTTCAATATAACATCTTGAATGTAACAGCAAAACACTTCTCACACTACTCCCTTTTATATATTCTTCCTAAGTTTGCTCATCCACTAACTTACTCAATTCCCATCACATTTTTCTGAGGTAGAATAGGGCAAGCATTATTGATCCCAGTTGATAGAAACATTGACTTTAGCCCAAAGAGGCTGAGTTACTGACACTCCCAGTGGAATCCCCAAGTTAAAACAAAATTCCCTGGACTAGAGTCCAGGTCTTCTGATTCATAACCCTGGATCTTTTGCTAAATCTTCACCTTTCCCGAGTTTTCTCCCACTTTTTATTTCCTTTTGCACCTGAGAGTTTTGTAGTATTCTTCTCGGAATTGTGGTTCTTGGTTTGATTTTGGTAGAAGAGAAACATTTTCTCTGTTGAAAAATCTTACAGAGGTTGTTGCAGGACCAATATTTTGTTGATCAGGACTTCTCCACCCAGAAAATTGCCCCTGTTAAGGGGTAATTACAAACCTATCTGATGCAGCTTAATCTGTAATGGTAATTGATGATGATGGTGGTGGTGGTGGTGGTGAAAATGATGATGACATGGCATTGGAACGAGGAACATCTCCAAATGGGTAGCAGTGTCTGAGGAACCAAGATCCAGAGACTGACCACATTTGCAACTGGCATTGACCACCTCTGACAACTCTTTGTCCTTAGCAGCTTTCAGCCTGGAAGTCACCCTTTGTGCTAAATTAAGATGTTCTCAGGCTGAGTGATGGAGTGTAGCATCGCTGGAAATCAGACCCCCAGGTGCTGGAAGCCACTGGAGCCTGGCACATAGGCAGAGCCATTTGGCAGTACAATGTCCCCCTTGGGGAGCAAACTGGAAGCAAAATAAATGAATTTGACAGTATGTGCTGTTGCCAAGCATGAAAATGTTTCCCATAAGCAATCACTTGCAAGACAGTAAGAGAATTCTGTCCTCTAGAGAAGGGGTCTCCAGTAGGAAGAGTAGAACCCCCTAGTGGATCTCAGGGTTTTCCTAAGTAGATCTTAGATACCAGAGTGTCTCATCCTTCAGCTTCTTGACACTGAGAGCTAATTCACCTCTAAACCAACAGAAACCACCACCCATCCCATTTCCCCCCTTCCTCCAAACTTTGATAGGTGTCCCATAGGGAGGTTAATTCAACCCCTTCTTCTGGGCCTCTTGGGAATCCTAACTCAGGACCTCTCCATTTCCCTCAAGCACCTCCCACACCTCTTTCTATCCATCCCAAATCTTCATGGATTAGTATTTACTATGCCCAAAACACTGACATCACATAGTTTATAAAGGCAATCTTATTATTTTTAAGACAATTTGCCATAATCATCTTCAAATTGGCTACAAACGCTCAATTCATTCATTTCTTCAACAAAAATTTATTCAGCATCTACTGTGCGCAAAGCACCATCATGTCAGCAATTGAGAGTTCCAACTACGACAGGATCACTGTCATAACACAGTACTCAACCCATGAATTGGCACACAACAGCATTCAGTAAACATTTGCCAAATAAACAGATAAGAGAATTTAAATAAATTGAACATAAGCTCCAGAAGCTTGCAGAAAGTGCCCTGCCATATAACACTGAAGAAGAGTATCACTAACATCCCTCTCCACTCTAAAATTCTATGAATCCACAGTTCTAAGCTTTGGTTAGAAAACATAGACATCACAACGTTAAATGAAAGAGTAGGAGATACCCCAGAGTATTCAATAATAAGGCGCATATAAGAAACATCATTGAAAGTGCTAGGGACACCTGGGTGGCACAGTCAGTTGAGCATCCAACTGCGGTTCAGGTCATGATCTCGCAGTTCATGGGTTTGAGTCCTGGGTCAGGCTCTGTGCTGGCAGCTCAGAGCCTGGAGCCTGCTTTGGATTCTGTGTCTTGCTCTCTCTTTCTGTCCCTCCCCCACTCGCACTCACTCTGTGTTTCTCTCTCTCTCTCAAAAATAAATAAACATTAAAAAATATAAAAATAAAAAAAGAAAGTTTTAGAAGTGGTCTGGGGAGGGCGAGATCTCTGCAGCCTGGGGAAGTAAGTTAGGGAAGAATTTGTGGAGGAGATGGGACTTCTCACGAGACCTTGAGGAAAGGGGTGTTCAGTACAGGCACAGAGTAAGGAAAGCTGGAATTTACTCAAATGGAATCAAAGAGCCCAGGCTCTAGGGGTCCCAAGGGCACAGAGCTTTCTAAATGAGAAGAAAAAAAGCTAAAATGGATGTAACTGTTCTACAAGTGGGAAGCATTGTTCTACTTACCTTATTAAATATCTTTGCAAACATTCAACATTATTAATTGAGCACCTAATATATGCCAGGCACTCTCCTTAGATGCTAGGGATACTGCAATGAACAAAATAGACAAACCGCATACCTTCATGGAGCCCCCATTCTAGTGGGGAGGGCAGATAATGCGCAAAATACAGATTTAGTGGGCTGGATGGTGCTAAGTACTATGGAGAAAAAAAATGGGGTGCCTGGGTGGCTCAGTCAATTAAGCGTCCTACTTTGGCTCAGGTCATGATTTCAGTTTGTGAGTTCAAGCCCCATATGAGGCTCTGTGCTGACAGCTCAGAGCCTGGAGCCTGCTTCACATTCTGTGTCTCCCTCTCTCTCTGCCCCCCGACCCCACCACTCGCACTCTGTCTTTCTCTATCTCAAAAACAAATAAAAAGAAAGAAAGAAAAGAAAGAAAGAAGAAAGAAAGAAAGAAAGAAAGAAAGAAAGAGAAAGAAAGAAAGAAAGAAAGAAAGAAAGAAAGAAAGAAAGAAAGAAAGAAAAAAGAAAGAAAGAAAAAGAAAGCAAGCAGGCAAGCCAGGAGCAGGGATGGATGCCTTGGAATGTTTGAAATAGAATGGAGGTAATAATCTTCAATAAAGTAGCCAGAAAGGCCACGCTGAGAACACAGTATTTGAATAAAGACTGAAGGAAGTGAGGAGTAAGACTTACAGGTGAAAAGCATTGCCAACAGAGAAAACAAGTGCAAAGGCCCTGAGGTAGAATATGTCTTGTGTGTATGAGAAACAGCAAAGAGGCCAGTTGGCTGGAGCTAAGGGAGGGAGGGAAAGATTAATCACAGAGAAGTTCCAAGAGGTAACATGGGCCAGATTAAGAGGGACTCAGGGGTGATTACGGTGAACTTTATTTTGTTTTGTTTTACTGTGGTGAACTTTGAACCTCAATTTGACTCATGAGCTACCTGCCATCTGTACTTTTTTACAAAGGACAGAACTGAAGATCAGAGAGGTGCTGTGACTTGCCCAGGATTATCAAGCTAACAGGGAGCAAAGACAAGGTTCAAACTCAGGCCTACCTGGCCTCTTCCACTTCACCTGCTCTCAACCTCCACTCTGTCTTCATGATCCTTCCATGCACACGTGTGTGCACACTCACACACACCCCACCCCTTTCAGTTCTGAAACACACCAAGCTCTTCCTTGCTCAGGGCCTTCATACGTGCTGTTCCCGCTGACTAGAATGTTCCCTACCTGTACATCTACTGTGCTCTATCTGAGCAGTAGGTCTTTTGGGCCTCAGTTCCAATTTAACAAGCCCAGACAAGCCTTCCCTGATCCTCTAATGTAAAATGACTCCTTCCCCCGGTACCCTCTCTCTCAAAGCCCCAGTCTTCCCTTCCTTCATAACTGCGTATTTATTTCTGTGTTAGTTTAACTTTCACCCCTCCTCCCAGATGATGTCTGTACCCAGTGCCCAGCCCAGCGCCTGGCACGTGGGAGACACTCAACAAACATCTATTGCATAAATGAGAACAGCAAAAGGGTAAAGAAGATGAAGGAGGAAGCACCCAGAGAGGTTTCCCGGCATTTCTGGCAAAGAAACTCCAAAGGCCGCAGAGAGAGATTCAGGGTTATCTGTGGACCTGGCTGCTTCCTCCTCAATGTTGGAATGAGATGCTGCAGCCGGTGTCTGGCTGCTCCACTATCTAATACATTCACCACGTGACTCACCCCACCAGCAGCCTCTGGAATGAACGTTATTTGGAGTAATTGGACAAGCACTTAGAAAATGCTAAGGTTTATTTTTAAATGTGATTAGGACCTGTCTCTTGCTTTCCGGAAAATCACGTGTGCTCCTCAGAGATACAAAATACTCACAATCGTTAAGCGCTCTTAAAACTGACTTTTTAATCTTGTCTTTACAATGAACTTGCTGAGTTGATTTAGGGAAGAGCATAACCATCCCCATGTGACTGATAGAAAAACTGACGCTGAGGGGCAATTAAATGCACCATCTGAGGCCAAATAAATGGTCAATGGCAGAGTTAGGGGCTGGTCTCTTTAAACCAGACAGCAGCTGCGGCCATCCTCTCCCTATAAATTGCGAATCCCTTGACCCATGCAAATAATGCAGATCTTTCCCCAAACAGAAAAATAGTCTAGAAAAAGGGAGCCACTGCCTTCTTGATTTGGTGTTTTATGTGGCAGCAGGGCAACCAATCGTTCTAACTAGGCCACGGGAAGCCTGTTTCTCTTTAAGAACCCATTAGCAAGCTGGCAAAATCTCATCCCATTACCATGTAAATAAATAAGGATAAATTTTCCCACCTCAGCTTCCCCGTGCCCAACCAAAGCTCTCCCCCTTGCACATTTTTGATAACCTGCTCGTTCTGGAATACCTCGCAATTAAAGATAGCGTGCACTGGAAGTCAATAATTCATCACGGAGGGGAAAAAAGGATGAGATAATTAACATTCTCTGGCTGGCTTTGGCTAGGAAATAGCTTAGTAAGCACAAGGACATTTTTTGGGCCATTTCCATCACGAGGGTAGAATAAATAAAACGGATCCTTTCGTGCTCTGAACCTGAAGAATCCTCGTTGGGCTGGTTGGCCCCAGGGCTCGGCTGAGTTGGGTTCAGACTCTGCATAGATGGCAGCAAGCTGCCAGCAGGTACGGCCCTGGGGCTGGGGCGGGTGGGTGTGTTACGAGAGGTGGGCAGAGGGTGTTTCCAAGCTGTTGCTTCTTAAGCTTCTAGCCCACACCCCAAGTTTCAACTTTTCAGTGAACTGCTCTTTGACCTCTTTTTTCTCCTCTGATCTCCTTTATCAGAGGGATGCAACCTGAGCCTTCCTTACTTTGTCTTTCTGTAAAATGGGAAAGATAATGCATAACAGAAAGGGTTATTGAGGATTGAACCATCATCTTTATCATCCTCCTCGTCATTATCATCACTAGACTTTATGAATCGCTTATGATGTGTCAGGGTTTACGCAGCACTAAACGTATTCTATTTGCATTATTGCATTTGATGCCCAGTGGGATAAATGGTCCCTCTTTGAACCTCAGACAAAGTAAGATGGAAATAGAGATTTTAAAATTCTGTGTCACACAGTGGGAAATAAACTAATGAAACACATAACCCCAAGGGGGATGGGGCAGGCAGTTGGAGAGGATTTGGATATATTTATGTACGACAGAGCCATAAATGGGTGCTGGGATATACCTAACCTTTATGGTTGACGTCAGGAGGAAATGGTTTCTCTGTCTCTTACCCAAGATCAAGGGTGGGTACAACATGACTGTGCCCTCTGGGTGCCCATCCCATGGGACCTCTGTTGGCAGCAGAGTATCAGCCTGCGTGGACCATGGGTCTGTCCCAGTATGGCAATTCCTATATTTTATGTTGTTATGATTCTTAAGATAAAAAAATTTTGTCCAGCTCTGGCTCTGGTTTCTATGCTGATCCACTGACCACTAGCCTGATCTCTTTGTTTTCTCTAAATTCTATTTTCTTGATCCAAGTAGTGAAATTTCAGTGGCAATTTACTACAGCAAGTCAGAAAGGAATTGTCCTAAGATGTCTGAACACTTTAACCAGTAGATTCAAAGTTCCTACTTTGTAGATTCATTCCTACTTACACACCTGTCTCTGCCTTCTTCCCATTACGCCAGGCGGAAAGATCCTCCTCCTCCAATCCAAGGCTGATCTCCACTGGCCCTCTGAATCCCACCACCAACACATGCCTCCTAAGAGACCTGATCTCATCCTAAACTCCCCCTCCATCCAGACTTTGATCATCCTCCAGCCTCCCAGCTGAGTCCTTCCCAGAAACAACTAACCTTATTCATGTCTCTCTCTCTCGTGTTAAAAAAAAAGTCCTCCCTTAATCTCCCATCCTTTTCCGACTACTGTCTTATCTCTTTCCCCATCAAAGCCAATGATCTAAGAAAGTAGTCTTCCATGTGTTTCCAGCTCCTCACTTATTTCTCCCTGCAAACAGGCTGGTTCAGTCCTGCTCAGCCTCTGAAACTGCTCTCACCAAGACTATTACACTGTTGACCATCAAATCCAACAGGCACTTTCTGTCACCTTATGGATCACTCTGTGGGGGTTGACAGAGATAGCTTCCTTCTTGAAACTGTACCCTTGGATTTTCCATCACTAGATTTCCTCCTATTTCTCCAGGTCCACCTTCTCATTTTCCTTCAAAGGTTTCTCCTGTATTGGGCCCTCTCCAGGCTGTTCTCTCCCACTCCACACTTCCTGGCTAGAACATCCAATGGGATCATCCAGCCCCTGCACCAGTGACTCTCCATCCAGTCCATGTCTGCGTCCTGGATGTTCTCTCCTGCACATCCCCACCTGGATATCCCCCAGCCTCTTGCATTAGTTTCCTATTTCCACAAACATAAGAGTTTAAAACACCACAAGCTTATTATCCAAAATCAATCTCAGTGGGCTAAAATCAAGATGGTGGCAGGATGGCATCAGATGTCCCTTTTGGAGGCTTCATGAGAGAATCCATTTTCTTGTCCATTTCAGCTTTGAAAGCTGCCTGCATTCCTTGGCTCATGGCCCGTCACCACTCCAACTTCTGCTTCTGTGGTTACATCTCCTACTCTGATTCTGACCCTCCTACCTCCCTTTTTTGAGGACCCTTGTGATTGCTGCATTGGTCTACCCAGTTAATCCAGAGTAATCTCCCCATCTCCAAATTCTTAAATTACTCACATCTGCAAAGTCTCTTTGCCACATAATGTAACATAATCATAGGTTCTGGAAGTTAGGATGTGGACATCTTTGGGTAGCCATTATTCTGGCCATCACACCTCCCAAACTCACCATGTCCAAACCTCTTGCATACCAAGATGCCTCTGTCTTGCTGATAAACCATCATCTGCCCCCCAGGGCCAGCCAGAAATGTGGCATTGTCCTTGACTTTTTCTTTTCTCTCATCCTTACATCCGATTAATAAGTCAATCCTATCTCCCACCTAAATTCACTTCTCTCCACCCCTACTACTGGTACCTTGGTTTGAGCCACCATCACTTCTAATCTGGATTATTACCACTTTAGAGGTTCACTGGGAATTGGTAGTTGTTCCATGTGTTAAAGGCAAAGAGAACAAGAGGAAGATGGCAGAGATGAGGCTGAAAGGTAAGCGAAGAAAGATAGATCGCGAGGGGCCTAATAGTCGCATTAAGGAAAATGGATCTTATCCTGGTAATAGTGGTGGTGGGGGTTGAGGGGAACTTTATGATTTTCAAGAAAATTAATATTTGTGTTTTCAAAAAAACACTCTGTGGACAGCAACTGGAGGCAAGAATAGCAGTGAAGAGCTTGTGGAAATATGTCCATAGCATACTATATTCTTTCAAATGTGTATAATCCATAAACATGGGTAGTAAACATTTTAAAGAACATAAACCAAATGTTAGCAGCTGTTATTTCTAGATAATAGAATCACAAGAGGATTTTTTTCTTACTCTTAATTGCTCTGTAATGAACATGGATGATAGCAATAGCTATGTCTCATTTCCTCTGCACCCTAATATTGGTCAGCAATAAGTCCATCAGTCAGTCACATTAGTCCTTGCAAATGGATGCTGGGCTGAGTATATACATTATCTCTGAGTATGCATTATCTCTGTCCCTACTTTTACAGAAAACAGGCTCAGAGAGGTGGTATAGTTGATCCGACTTAAATCCTTTTAATGTGTTGCCTCTCTTGGGTAACAAACACCAGTAAAGCAACTAGAAGCCCTGGTTTCAAAGTCAGAGTCTAGTGTCTCATCCGTGTGGCCATTTAATAGCTGTGGAGCAGGAGTTTCTTAATTTCTGTGAGTCTTGGTTTCTCTTATCTGAAAATTGGGTGTGTTAATAGTACCTGCCTCCCAGGTTAATGTGAGTGAGGATCCAGTGAGATATTGCATGTGCAAAGCTTAGAACACTGCTTGGCAAATCGTGCTCAGTTAATGTTAGCAGCTGCTAGTATCATCACTATTATTACTATTACTATTATTATTCCACTGTATTACATATAGTTCCTTAATTTGGAGAGGAATAAGGGCAAAGACTTTTTCCTAGGATATATTAAACCATGCTGGTTCTGAGTTCCACAGGAGTGGAGATACCGCCCTAATGATCTTGGTATTGTCAGCACCTAGCAGAGAGGATGCTAATTTGGACAAATGAGTATGTAGATGAATAGGTGGATGGGCAGAGACAAATAGTCAGGTGGGAGGTAAATAAATGAGTGTATTACTGATGGGTGGATGTGGGGAGACAGGACCTGAAGTGACTCAGTATGCCAACTGGATGGGAAAGCAGGTCGTTGATTGGAGGAGCAGAAAGGTAGATGAATGATGGTATGGGTGAGTGGATGGTTGGATGGATGGATGGGAGGAAGAGAGGGTCGTAAGTGACTTAGCTGTGAGTAAATGCTTGGATGGATGGGAAGGCTGGTGGTTACAAGGAGGAGCACACCGCTGGATGCACGATGTGGTGCGATGGGTGGATGGATGGATGGATGGATGGGTGGATGGATGGTTGGATGGTTGGATGGATGGATGGGTGGATGGATGGATGGATGGTTGGATGGATGGGTGGATGGATGGATGGATGGTTGGATGGATGGATGGATGGTTGGATGGATGGATGGGTGGATGGATGGATGGTTGGATGGTTGGATGGATGGGTGGATGGATGGGTGGATGGATGGATGGATGGATGGATTGTTGGATGGATGGATGGGTGGATGGGTGGATGGGTGGATGGATGGATGGTTGGATGGATGGATGCATGGGTGGATGGATGGATGGATGGATGGGAAGAAGGGTCTTAAATGACTTAGGGTGTGAACGAATGCCTGGATGGATGGGCTGCTAGTTGGGCAGGTGACTGGATGGACTGATAACAGACAGAGGCACGGATGGCTGCCTCCTGTTTTGTTTTGTTTTGTTTTCCCTCTTCAAGGCAGCCCACCTTTCCCCAGTTCCAAGGCCCCAGAGTCACACAGACCGATCGCGCCAGGGCGCCCCCCCACCCCCCAGGGGTAAGCGACCCCGGAAAGCTCCCGGGCAGCCAGGCAGCTCTGAAGGCCTGGGGAGTCTGGCGGCGGCGCTGGGACCAAGGGGCGCGGGGGCGGGGTCGCCACCCCTGCACCGGCCTAGCTCACGGTGAGCGCTGGGCTCTTCTGCATTGACGTCGCCGGCGGCAGGGCCCCAGGCTCTCGGGAGCCGCGGTGTGACGCTGCACATCCAACGCGGCTGCTAAAAAAAGGGCGGTGACTCACTGCCGGCCGCGGAAACTTCCAGGAGCGGGGGCTGCGCAGGGCGGGGGTGGCGGCCAGTGGCGGCGGCGCCCGGGGCGCCGGGCAGCGGCCAGGTGTATCTCGAAAGCAAAACGGCCAGACCGTGAGCACGGGGTTGGAGGGGAGGGGAGCCCAGGAGTTCCCCAGGGCCGCGCCAGCTCCCAAGGCTCCACCCGACCGCCAGGCCCGGGTGCCACCGCTCGGAGTCAGAGCCAGCCCTAGTCAGGATAAAGAGCTCTGGTGGCAGGTAGCAAAGTGGCGAGTGGCTCACACTGGGTGCTCTGCTCTATGTCCTAACTCTCTATGGATCTTAACTCACTTAACTCTCAAAATCCCGCTTTGCAGATCTAAGGCTGGAGAGGGAAAGGGACTTGCTAGAGGTGATACAGCTGGTATGGCCAAGTGTCTCAATATATGAAATACACTTGTAATTTGACAATGTAGAACCCCTGCTCCGTGCCCAGGCCTGTGCTGGTGACACAGAGAGGGATGAGAATGATCCCTGCTGGCATGGAAAGGGCTCCAGAAGTATTTACTGGGGAGACCTCAGTTCCATCCCCTCCCCTCGCCCCCAAACATCTCTCAGTCCTACTCTGGGCAGAGAATAGTGGCAAGGGGGCAGAATGAAGGTTACAAAGGTGACTTGAGGCAGATTTAATGCATTCATCCACCAGGTAGTTATTAAGCACCTACTAAGTACTGGGTAAGCAAAGTAAACCTGACTGGTCTGTGTGCCTTCATGGAGCATGTGCTTTGTAGGGAACATGGGGAAAGGAGGAGTGAGAAGTGCTCAAGGGACACAGTATGGAGAGGGAGCAGCCACCTAACCCAGGCAATCAAGGAAGGCTTCCTGATGGAAGCAGCCTTGGTACCAAGGTGGGAGGATAATTAGAAATTGGGCATATGGAGAGGGGGAGGGAAGAGCATTGCAATATGAGAACAGCTCATGCCTAAGCCCAGAAGTGTGAAATTATGGTAGGTTTGAAGGACTGAAGAACATTATGTACACCTGCAACAGTGAGGGCAAAGGAGGAATGAAGAACGGTGGGGAACAGGTGAGGAATAGGACGTGAGAGCCAGGTCTGGAAGGGGAACAAGTTAAGGACTCGGGGCTTAGCCAGAGGGCAGACCAGCTAACAACTCAGCACACCGCGAGGAACAGAGTGAAATCAGTTCTGTTTGTACCAGAGGACAGGACGGACGCCATGCGGGTGAGAAAGGAACACCAAGGAAGGCTTCATGGTGCAGGAGGTGGTTAAGCTGGGCATGGTTGATAGATTTTCTGTTCAAAGGAAAAGGAAAGAGAGAGAAAGAGGAACAGTCTGGGAAGTGCCATGCATGGCACAGAACCTCATCCAGGCTCTGTTATAGACCCTCTTGAAAGGTGAGGGAGATGCCCGTGAGACTAAGGCTAATGCAGCATCATTTCTAGGGCCTGGGGTGGGATGAAGTGGCCCTCTTTGAGCCCCACGGGAACAGAAGACACAGCCCTGGTCCTTAACAGGCTGCCATTCATTGGTGTCAGCAACTGGAAAACAGAATTGTTCAATTCTTCAACGATATGCACGAAGCAACTGTATGTCAGGTTCTGTGATGGGCACTAGAAATCCACTGGAGAACAAAAGCAGACATGATGCTCACTCTCATGAAGACTAATTCTGGGAGGGAAAATACTAATTTTTTAAAAAGACCCAAAGAAATAAATAAAAAAGACCCAGGCATAGGTACGTGGCACTATGAGAAGGCAGCAGAGGATTGCTCTACTCTGGACAGCCTGGGCAGGAATCATTAACAATGTGACAAGTGAGCCTGGCTGTGAAAGATGAGAAGTAGATAACAAGGTAGAGATGGGAGGGAAGATTGATCCAGGTAGAGGGACCAGTGCATGCAAACCCTGCTCTGGGGGAAAGTCACGTGACTGACATGGAGAATGAGGGGAAGCTTGGTTCAAAATAAAGCTGATCAGCAGTTTTTTAGACCACTATACCAACTGGGGATTGTATCCTAGAAACAATGGAAGGTGTTGAAGTATCTAGAATGGGCAAAATTGGGAGCAGAACACTCCAGGTGCTCTGGGTACACAGAGAACCAGGGAAGAAACAGACTCTTCATCTACTGACATTGCTCTTTACTCACCTCACCTCATTTAACTGTGACCATAACTCTTCAAGGTTCTCATCTCCGTTATCATAAGGAGACACCTGAGGCTTGGAGAAGGTAAGTAGTTTGCCCATGTCCACAGCTTGTTCAGTGGACCAAATGAAAGTCTCTATAATCCCATATTCTTTCTAATGTGGATGAGATTAGAAGGTAGGGCCGGAAGTTAGTCCAGAGTAGGATTTGGATAGCCAGAAAGGAGGTAAAGAGACTTTTACCAGGGGGCAAGAAGTCATGAGCAATGTACACATGAGACTAAAAATGGCCTGAGAAGTAACGTAGGAACTGCTCTACACAGAATATAATGCAGAAAATGCAAGGGGGGCGGGGAGAGATCGGAAGGAAATATACAAAAAGATTGCTCTCTCTGAGGATTATGGGTAATTTTTATTTTTAAATTTTTGCTTAACTATGTTTTCTAAATTTCCTATAAGGAGTAGCTGTGTTTTTTTGTGTGTGTGTGTATAAATAGAGAGTAGCAGTTATATTTTAGGGGGATCAGGTAAGCTTTTTTCAGTTCTTGTAGGCAATATTTACATCATATTAATTTTTTCATCCCCCTTGGAACTGTGAATTTACCTGCAGTTGCCTTCACAAGCCATAGTACCCACACCCTCACCCTACCTGTAGTCAGAGCCAACAAATTCCTTGGCAAGTTTTAATTAAGCTCTTCCAGTGTGTCCACCCCGCATAGGCTTGATGGGGGAATAGATACAAGAGCAGTATAAACCAGGGCCCCTTGCCAGAGCAAATATTTTGATACTGAATGATTTGGCTGCATCTAAGCAGGCGAGACCTGAGAACACTCACTCGCAAGGCTGCCTCTGCTAACCAAATGGCACAGCATACTATGATGTTATAATATTAGGTTCTTAATCATGGAAACACTGGCGTCTGTTTCAGCGGAAGCTTCCTCCCAGATGGTGCATCCTACTGTTTTTGTCGTCTGGAACAGTGTGAGGTTTCTTAAATGGCTGTGCGCTTCCAAATCATCTTCCACACAATGGCAGCCTGTTAATTAAGTGGTCCCTTTGTGATTGCATTTGATAAATATGAGATGAGAAGGGTTTATCGAGCTGTGAAGAAAAAAGCAAGGCACAGCAACAGGAAGAAGCTCCAGCGGGTGGAAAGGCCTTTGTGTGGGCGTCGTCCAGGGAGCTTCAAGGGAATTGGGGACAGCTTTGCAGGCACAGAAAGGAGAAGGCTGGGATTCACTCAGACCACACGCTGCGACGTCTGCCTAGTGGATGGCCAGCCAGATGCACATGGTGTGTGAGGCACTTTGTGGCAGAGGCGGGCAGGGAGGTGGAAGCCTTCCAGTTCTTTCTGAGTTGACTGATGTGAGGTTGTCAGTCACACTGCCAGGCACTGTTTTGACTCCACTCATCAAGATTTGCACTGTGCAGCTCCAAAAAAGGTATCTGCTTTGAAAGTAGTGTTCTGCATTCTTGGAGCAGATGACTGGTGACAACATCCAATTAAATATAAACGCTTGGCCAGGGGACTTGACTTGGAGGGTTGGTGAAGTTTCAGGTCTAACTTGTTAAACTTGGCCTTCCTCAAATACTGGACAACTTTCTCCAAAAACAGCACTTCAGGGAATCAAACCTAATTATAAGTGGCATCTTCAATTGGACATAGATCTCCATCAGCCACCTTCCTGCCTCGGGAAAGGCGTACATCAACCCCAGGCTAGAGAAAGGATCTGTGATACCTGATGACTTCTTTGTCTTTCCCACTGGTTCAATCCTATTTCAGCCATTCATGAGATGAATATCTACGAGGCATTTACAGGGAGGAAGGCACATATCTGCGGAGGTGACGACTGGGCTGATGTGATTCTGTGAACCACTTGAGGGCAGAGGCTTTGGCTTTATCTTCATACTTCCGACACCTAGCAGAGTGCCTGCTGCCCGGTAGGTGCTCAGTAAAGGTTTGCTGAATGACTGCGTGAATGGATACTATTTGCCACACTCTCCTGTACTTAATACTGTTCTAGATCTTTTTTAATTCCCTCCTCCTGCTGTCAGTCATGCTTATATTTCTGACTCTGGTGGCTGTCGAGAACAGCTGCGTCTCAACTTTTGCTCTGTGGTGTTTCATGTACTCGGAAATTGTTAATAACTCACCTCTCAGCCTTCACTCTTCCAGCTCCCTCTGCTCTTCCTGTGGCATCAGTATCTGCTCCTGGTCACCTATAATAAGAAAAGTAATTTGTTTTGGCGTCTAATAGTCCTTTACAGCTTGCAAAGCTTTTCACTTGTTAAAGTATGGTTTCAAGGGCTGTGGAAGAGCCACTAATAAGCCTCAACATCACACAGTCTGCACCCCCCCCCAAATACCACCCCTCACCCCACTCCTCCTCCCACCTTAAAGCCCAGCATCAGCAGCTTTACCTTGCATTCCACCATCAAAATAGGATTTGGACAGCACCTCCCTAAAACAGGGATCACATTGACGTTCACATTTGTTTACACTATAGTGTCAATTATACCACATAGGCTGAAGGTGGGTTTACAGTCCAGAGGAAAACTGGAAAACCACAGGAAAGCCCAGAAACTTTGCCCCCGGGCCAGACCTGCACAGCAACACATCTCTAACCATAGCTGAGAGGTTCAGCAGTTACTGACATATTATTATTGTTATTGTTACTTACTATGATTACAAAGACTACTAGTATTACCATTAGCATGTTTCTAGCATCTAAACACTAGGCCAGCAGATTTCAGCTTCCTTCTTGAAACATAAGCTAGGCTCTTGATTATTATTTCACAGCTATTCATGAACTAGGCTGATCCTTTTATTTTAATTTATTTTAAGTATCAACAGATATTCTCTTAAAATATTCCCAGGCTGTATCAAAGGTAGAGGGTTTTTAAATTTTATTTATTTATTTATTTATTTATTTATTTACTTATTTATTTTTGAGAGAGAGAGAGAGAGAGAGAGAGTGAGCAGGAGAGGAGCAGAGAGAGGTGGTCAGAGGATCCAAAGAGGGCTCTGCGCGGACAGCACAGAGCCCCATGCGGGGCTCAAACCCACAAACCATGAGATCATGACCTGAGCCAAAGGCAGATACTTAACTGACTGAGCTAGCCAGGCTCCGCAGAGGCAAAGGTTTTGATGGCTGGTAAATTTGGTGGCTGCCCAATGGAGACACTTTTGCTTCCTGTCTTTTAACCATTTTCTTCTCCTTCCCAGGCATGGGAGAGCCTCGGTTTGGCAACTGACTTCCAGGGGACATTGTGAAAGCTGGTTGACTCTTGGTCACGTGTTGCAGTGATAAGCCAGTAGCATCCTTGACTCTGAGCACCTCCCTCCCCCTACTGGGAGGTTACCCCACTTGTTCTTCACCATCATGGCCACCACTGGACCCTAGTGTCTCATTTCACACTACAGGCTCCCCCTGTAAAATAAAATTGATAAGAGGCTTTCTCACTGGTCAGATGCTCCTGCCTCCCATCCATTACTCAGTCTACTCGCCTGGCTTCTGATCTCCTACCTTCTGAATTTTGTGTACTTCTTGCCTCCTTGCCTGTGGTCTGTTGGCATCTCTCCAGGTGCTTCTGTGGTACATGCTGCCCTTTTGCCCGATTACCCCTTGCTTCCTTCCTGGTCTCCACAAGCCATGATGATCATGGCCCCCACAGGACAAATAGCAAAAATACAAAGCCATCACTTCCCTGACATCTCTTGAGAAGACAGAGTGGAGGAGTCTGGCTGTAGATTGCTGGATAAGAAATGGGTCACAACCTGCCCCCTAATAGGGCCTTGCTCATCCTAGTTATTCCAGTTCATGCCTAAGCACTTCCTACTCTCTGACACTTGTTTTTTTTCTGACTGGCCTTGCTGGTAAGATGGAAGACACTGAATGGCAAATAGCAAACCTGTAAGAGAACTGGAGTGCTCAGCTTCACCCCTCAGACTCGCTCCCAAGAAGGCATCGTCTCCTCCAGAAGCATGAAAGAGAATGTTACTGTTGTTATTTCAGTAGACTTGACTTTTTAGAGCAGTTTTAAGTTCACAGCAAAATTGAGCAAAGTGCAAAAAGTTCCCATAGACCCCACATATGCACAATCATCCGTACCATCAACATCTCCCACCAGAGCAGTACATTTGTTACCGCCCATGAACCTACATGGACACATCATTATCACCAAAGTCTATAGTTTACCTTCTTGGTACTGTACACTCTATGGGGTTTCACACGTACACTGATATGCCTCCACCATTGCACTACTGTGCAGAATAGTTTCAGTGCCCAAAAATTTCTTTGTGTTCTGCCTGTTTATCCCTCCTGCCCCCCAACCCCTAGAACACACCGACCTTTTCGTGGTCTCCATAGTTTTGCCTTTTTCAAAATCTCGTATAATTGGAATCACAGTATGTAGCCTTTTCGGATTGGCTTCTTTCACTTAGTAATATGCGTTTAAGGCTCTCTGTGTCTTTCCATGATTGGTAGCTCACTTCTTTCTAGCACTGAATATCGTTCCGTCATCTGGATATAACACAGTTTATAGATACATTCACCTACTGAAAGACATCTCGGTTGTTGCCAAGTTTGGCAGTTATAAATAAAGTTGCTATAAATATCCATGGGGAATGTTGTTTTTAATTATATATATATATTTTTTATCAAGGATGACTTCTTGATGAACAGGGAGATATCACGTTACAACAAATATATGTGGCTCAGTACGTAGAATACATAGCCAACCCAAGACTTCCCAAACAGCTGTCATCAAATTCTCTCTAGAAAATCACTTAAAGAGCTTTTAAAAGACATAGATTTTTGAACCCCACTCCCAAAGACCAGTCCAGTAGGCCAGGAAAATCACCAGGTTTAAGGAACCCAGGCTTTAACCTCCAAAAGGAAGGAAGCAATGAAAAGTTAAAGTCTTGTTTGTACCGGGAAGATCATGCACAATGAGGAGGTTGGAGTCTAGCATCCAAAACTCATTTGATGGAGACATTTTGTTCTTCTCTAAGCCTCTTGGGGAAATGACTTGGTGACTAAAAGAATTGTTGATATGTGCTATCCTCTCCCATTAAAAGGAGCTAAAAAAGCCCTGGGCACCAAGATGTGAACTATTTCCTTCAGGGTAGAATAGAGCCACTAAAAATAGCCTTGGAAAATAAGGAGTTGTAGAGGTTCAACAAGGAAAACAAATCAGAAATAAATTTGGCACCAAGAAAGAAAGGAGGAGAAAGAGACAAACTCTCACAGGCAGTAGGGAGAAAGCGGCTATTAGCTTGGGTACATAAAAGCAGGTACATTTTTCCCACCCACAGAGCTGCTGGCTGGCATTCCTGCAGTGTAAATCAGTCCCTCCGGAGCAAAGGAAGATGAGTCAGAGAGTCAGCCAGGATAGGCTAGGTTATGCCAGGGTAACAAACAACCCCCCAAATCTCAGAGGCTTAACCACACAAAGGTTGTTTCTCACTTGCATTATCTGTCCAGTGTGTGTTTAGTGGGGGCTCTGCTCCTTGAAATCGCTGAGCGCTCCAGGCTGACAGACGCTTCATCACCAGTTATGGTTCCAGGACCACTATGCTAGGGATCAGGGGTGCTGCTCTGTCTGGCACTGAGAAGTAAATGGATCGGCCGGAGATGATGCAAGCACTTTCACTCACTCCCCACTGGCCAATGCAAGGCATATGACCTGCCTGTGTTCCAGTGAAAAAAGGCAGTGAAATTATACTCTGTGTCTAGGAGGTGGAGAATGAGAACAGGTGTAACAGCTCTGCTGGCTGCTATATCCGATAGAGGAGCTGAGGGTGAGAGATGGTGGAGGAAAAAGGCTCCTTTGCAACCACCAGTTTGCGGTTGGGATTCATCTCTCTCCTTACCATTCAACAGGAGCAGGCCCATCCAATGCCCCTGAAGGTATCTCAGGTTTTGTTTCCTGCCTGCAAGGAAAAAGACAGCTTGGTGATGAACTGAACCCTGGAGTCATGCCAACCCTCCCCCCTCCCACCATGTCTGGAACCTACCAGTCGTGTGACCTTAGGCCAGTTATTTAATCTCTCGGGCCCTCACTTTTCTTAGCTGTCTAAGATGGATGACAACAGTGCTTACCTCACAGAGTTGTTGTGGGGCTTAAATGAGATTAGTCAAGAAAAGAGCTCCAGGCCACAGCTGCTCAAACTGGGCTGTGCCAGTAAACCGCTCAAGGAGCTTGTTACATGCATTTCTGATTCAGAGGTCTGGAGTGAGACCTGAGATCCTACCCTTCTTTTCTTTCTTTTCTTTCTTCCTAAAGAGGAAAAAAGAGAGAGGCACCTGGGTGGCTCAGTCGGCTGAGCGTCCGGCTTCGGCTCAGGTCATGATCTTATGGTTTGTGAGTTCGAGCCCCGTGTCAGGCTCTGTGCTGACAGCTCAGAGCCTGGAGCCTGATTCGGATTCTGTGTCTCCCTCTCTCTGCCCCTCCGCCACTCGTGCCATGTCTCTCAAAAATAAATAAATAAATAAATAAATAAATAAATAAATAAATAAAGTTTTAAAAATAGGAATGTGCCACTCTAACTGTGCCCAGCCTCCACACGAAGCTTCTCATCACACGGGAAGATCTGAAACAGCATAAGTGGGGAATTCCTTGAAAAAAAAAAAAAAAAAAAAAATGAGAGAGAGGGGGAGGGGCAGAGAGAGAGGAAGAGAGATAATCTTAGGTAGTCTCTGTGAGCAGCACAGAGCCCAACCTCACGACCCTGAGATCGATCATGACCTAAGCCACAATCAAGAGTGGGATGCTCAACCAACTGAGCCACCAAGGAACCCCTGAAATCCTGTATTTCTTATAAGCTCCCAGGTGATGCCGACGTTGCTGGTTCATGGGCCAATATTAAGTAGAGCACACAGTGCCCATCTGTGGCAGACTATACATATTCTTAAAACTGAATTGAGAGATTCCAAAGGTTCTCCTGCCCTTGCCCTCAATGAATAAAAACTACAGCTGCTGGTTAATGCAAATATTGTGTCTGATGCTTCGAGGGACAGATGTACTATGGAAGTCTTGTGGCTGATAGAGCAGGTGCTAGAATCAGGAGGCCTGGGTTTGTATCCAAGCTCTGCCACTCAGCAGCTCTGTAGTTTGGACAACTCATGGAAACTATCTGAACTTCTATACCTACACCTGTAAATGAGCATAATAATACAGACCCACCATCCCTCATCTGCAATTCTACAATCCAAAGAGATCTGAAAAACACAAGTTTCTTCACCACGTTTGGCATACATTGATATGGCAGCAAAAACTGATCTATATTGACATGAGGCTATTTATAGCCTTTATGTTATCCCTCTTTTATGACTGTTTCTCCATTTCATCACAGAAATATGAATGTGTTTGGTAACAAGATGCTGCCACAGACCCTGCTGAGGATGTTGGATAACATAGAGCAGGTGAACCATGTTACCTTTCTAACAACTAAAATATTCTGAATTCTGAAACACACCTGGCTTCAAGGGTTTTAGAGGAGAAGCTATGGACCTGAAGTCCCTCTTTCTCCAGTAGTTGGAGGGAATAAGGAAAACAATGCATGTGAAACACCTAACACCATACCTAACACACAGTCATTGTCAGTGCTCAACAAAGAGGAGTTACTACTGAAATTATTGCTCCCAGTTCTTCCCGTGAACAGAGGGGAAGGGAATGTGGGAGGCAGTGCCTGTGCACCCCCTAGAGATAGACAGCACAATACTAAGTTTGTCCCTATGTTGTCAGCCCCTTGATCTGTCTTCTGCTTTCTCCTAAAAAAGAAAAAAAAAAAGTGCCTGGAATTGAATATATACAGTGAGAGTGTAGACAGGGAGAGTGAACAAAAGCAAGACTCAGGCCAGTGGAAAGGGTTCTCCCCTGTGCCTACAAAAGCAGCCCAGCAGGAACTCAGAGAGCAGCCAGGGACATCTGCTTTCCTTGAGGCCTCTTTGAATATACTGTTGAAGAGTCTCACTTGAGCGAAGCACTCAGAGGAAGGGAGGAAATGGGATCTCCAGTCCTTACCCTTGGGGGAACTCCAGGATTCCCAGGGCTTGGCTTTCTTATGTAAAAATTGGGCGGTCTTGCAGTCCTTGCTCTGACTGCCTGATTGTAGGGGACACATTAAAAACATCACTAATGTGAATGCACTTTGAAAGGGAAAATCTGTGTTTCAGGTAGACTATAATTATTCATTTGACTACACGCAGGAGATCGGTAAGAGGACTGACATCACACAGGGAACCCTGGTTAGCTCATTCTTTAATCAAACTTCTGTTGTCAACTCTGACGGCGTTGTCCCTTGCACTTGGCTCCCTCACCTTTGCCAGAGCCATTTGTGCTTGTCAATTAAGGCCAGCGTGATTCAGCTTTCACGAGATGCAAATTAACTGAGCTGCTCCAGCCCCACCATCACATACAGACTACTGAAATCAAGGCTTTCGGATAACAGATACAAACAGGACACAGATTTGAGAATTTCTCCTTCCCACTTCTTTCTTTCGCTAGGTCTGCAGACTTTTGGGCTAATGGCTTTCTTGCTGTCTTCATGTCCCAGGTTGAGAGCACTGGCTTTGGGTTCAGATCAGAGTGAGAACCAATCCAGACTCTCCTGCTGCTTCGCTGTCGTTTGACATGTCACTGAACTCCTTGGGTCTCAGTGTGTTCGTCTTTAAAATGGGGATAATTAGAGCTACAGGGTTGTTGTCAAGTTTAGGTATATAAATAGAATGTTAAATTTAAATTCCTATTGTCTCTAAAATTCAGTTAACGCTCTCACACTCAGTACCATAAAAGGTAAGTGCCCCTATATGCTAAACAGAGGTGCTAGTTCTCTGGGGAAGACTTAATAACATATAGGGTAGCAGGACACGTACAGCAAGAATAACTGATTGACAAGCAATGAAAGAGAAGACTGGAGGTTCAAAGGTGTGGGAATTGTCTAGAAAGGTTTCTTGTTGCATGTCCCCTCCCGAGCTCAGGGATAAGCACAGAGAAGTGTCCCTTCACAAGACAAATGTGTTGAAGGAGGGGTGAGTGTAGTCAAAAGAAACAGTCACAGACTGGGAATGCCCGGAAGAAGTGAAGGCAAGCATCTCACACCTGGCCAGGTCTTCACAAAGGTGCAGAATGGCAGGACCAGTGCTATCCTGGGACTAAGGCCAAGAGCAGTGAGAGGGCTGCTGGGATAAGATGGCATGCCTTTGGTGGCATCCATGACTACAGAGGTTGGTCATTACAAAAGACTAGAGGGAGGTGGAGTCACATGCCACAGTAGAGCCAGGATATAGGACCTGGTAGGGAAAAGCCAGCCCACACATCTGGCAAGGAAAGAGCACAGGAGTTTTTCCAGGGACCATGGGGATGCTGCAGAAGCCAGAGGGGCCTCAGCCCTCATGGTGGGCCCCGAGTGGAAAGATGCTATTGAGCAGACAACAGGGCAAGAGCCAAGAATGTTACAAGAGGTCTGCTTCAGTATTCAGTCTGGACCTCTGAGAATTTGCAAGTATATGCATAAGAGCCACCAAATGCACACCTGCCAAACAGAGCACTGATGGCCAATTCAGTCCCATAAGAGAGTCCCTTTTTCCTTAATCCCCCAGCCCCATCTCTGAAGAAGCCAGCCAGCCACAGGGACAGGAAAGAACATTAAGAACAAGTGAAAGAAGAGACCACCCCCCATCCCCACTGCATGTCCCTCTAGCCTGAGTTCAGGGTGCAAGCACTCTGAATGAGAGGGGATATTGAAGTTTTTAGTATAGCCTTGAGGGGACCATTAATACCTGAGTTGAGTGTGAATAACCAGAGCAGTACCTGTTTTTATAACCTAAACTGATTAGAAAACAGGGGATAGATCTGTCCAAGATGCCACCAGGGTGCTGGCAAGGGGTCTGTAGGGTGGTCAGGAGCACAGCATCCGGAGGGCAAAAGAAATCCACTTCCTGTTGGTGCCCCCCACCCCGAGTTCAGCCCACTTGATAAACTGGGTACAAATATCAAGTGCTTAACCCAGGTACTCGACTCAGCTGTCAGAAGACAACAATTCTTACTAGTACCTTTGTCTTACTATCCACTGCTAACTGATTTAGCCCTTTTAGTCAATGCACAGAAATACAATATACTTGGTAAATGAGAGGATGGAGAGATTTCTTACCCTGTTTTTAAAAACTATTAAAGCTGCTGTCTTCACAGGCGAATTCAGAACCGTCTTCGGACACAGGCCGCCATGCGGTCTGTCGATACACTGTAATTGAGACCTGCAAGGGCCCTTCTCACACCTCAGAACATTAAGGTGATGTTGTGTCTGCCACTGGCTCCAGTCACAGGGAGGGAGCGTAAGGTTGCTGGTGTGGCTTATTATCTTCCAGACGTCTGCTTAAGGTGTCCCCTCGGAACAGAGTCCCCAGCATGTTGAGAAATCTTCCTGTCATTGCCCACCGTCAAGATCTTCCCACTCTAGAGCTCATTTCTCCCTGCTCCTGCTCCCTTCTTATCTAGCATGCCTGAGAAACCAAGCCATTCACTGACATAACTCCAAGAGGCCAAGGGCCTGGATGCGAATCCTTGTTCTGTCATTTAGTCTTTGGGTTCCCCGTGCAGTTACCTTCCTCTCACCTGGCTTCTGCATTCCCATCCGTAACATAGGAATGGTACCACCTGCCCAATTTCCCTCACAGGGCTACTCAATTGTAGTTGTGGATGTTGAAGGGCCTGGAAAGCTTTAAGGCGCCATAGAAATGATTATTAAGATGCTCAGGAGTGTAATGTCCTCATTCTTTCAACTTTCAACTATTCATAACACTGTATGAATAGGTTAGACTTCAGTGGGCCTCAGAGATGGGAATCCTAGAAATGTGATGGGGTCAGTATAATACCCATTTTTGACAAACTATACTCTGTGCCACTAATTAAGGATCCAATCATGCTGCTCATATGAAAATCCCCCTAGACTCAGTGCTTGATCTGGCCTACTCTAGAATCTGCCCAAACTTTGTTGTTTTTTTGTTTTTTTCTTTTTTACCAAAAACAACAACAAAACAAAACAAAACAAACAAACAAAACAAACAAACAAATTATCAAAATAGGAGGCTTCTTTGGAACGTTCTCCCCCTTCCCTGTCAACATTGCCCCGGGGTTGGACACTCAGTGCCCCCAAAGCAGTCGATATTGTGGCTCAGCTGAGCCCTTCCTTGAGGTAAAGAAATGCCTTTTATTTGATGCCCCAGTGCGAATCCCCTTGTATGCCAATCTGGTCAGACTCACCTGTGCAGCACTCCACCCTGGACCAAAATGTCCTGAGGAGAAGCCTTTGTCCTCAGTGTTGACAAGCAACGCGATATCTCGAGCCAAGAAAAACATTTCCATCGGCCCCCAAGACTTAACGTCCAAGTCCAGTGTGGCTCCAGACTGAATCGAGCAATTAAATCCACATCTGCCCTTGCCCCAAACCTCAAGAATGCTAACATCTTACACGTGTCAAGAGGGTTATTTATGAAACTATTTGCTTGTCAGCCCCAGGAGGACATTCTGTACTTTTTTGCTGGAATACTGTATATTTATGAACCATGGCTCGAAAACTAACTTTGGCAGGAATATTTATCAGAGAAACATTCTATCAGCCCCACGCAAAGCACAGCCTGTATTCAGTCACCGTCACACGGTGGCTGGGCAGGGTCCTGGTAGAGAGCTAGTCTGTGGCTGCCTGCTGCAAGAATGAATTCCAGATGTGTGCTTCTTCAGGGGAAGGATTTCAATTTCAGATAGGAGGTTTCTTTCTCTTTCTCTCTTTCATTCACCTCTATTCCCCCATTTTCAATCTCGAGTAATTAGCCTTGAACATTTATCACTGCAGTCTATTTGTTGCCTCCTGCATTTGACGCTTTAGTGCCCACTGCCCTGACATTGTAAAGTTGCCTGGTTTGGAGAACTAGCCTTCTGATCGCCTAGTTTCGGTCTGGTTATCTGTGCCCAGTGTGTGACACATAGAAAGCCAGTTGGTTAGAGAACAAAGGGCTTGGTGTAATGTGGGACAGACTCTAATCCGGGACAGTAAAATACTCAAAAGGAACTGTTGACATCAGCCTTCCCCAAGACTGCACCCATGGAGTTAGTATACCTCCAACATGTCCCCATGGTCCGCTTCATCAGCCAACAGAATCTTCTGCTGACAGGAATGCTGAGCCTGTCCAGCATCACACTGGATTTCTTGCTCTCTCTTGAGCTTGGGCAATGAACTTATAATTCATTTCTTGTCTCTCTTCAGGATTGAAGGGTTCAAGGTGGGAGTGGTCTGTGAGTGTATTTTTTCCAGTGACAGATAAAGGTACATGTATCCAGAGACCTAGAGAGACCCAGAGTAACAGAGGGTTCTTCGCACTCAGAAGGCGACATGTGTGATTGATCCTTATTGGTCTCTACAATGTTTTCCCATAGCTTTAATACTTGTATTTTTCTTCTTAAAAGCCCCTGAGCCCTGATTAAAGGCTTATTCCTTAAAATCTTGATCTCTAATGATACATCTGGTACGTATACTTAGAGATGAAGTAAAATTCTTTAGCTAGTTTCCCAACCATGCCACATAGTAACAATACTAAATTATTATCATTATTGCCATTTATTTGGCATTTAACACACTCTACTTCCGATTCTTAGAAATTGCAAAGATTTTATCATTCCTATTTTACAGGTAAAAAAAAAAAAAAAAAAAAAAAAAAAGCTGAGACATGGAGAGGTTAAGTAGTTTCCTGACAGCCACATGGCTGATTACAAGTGGAACTGGTATCTGAACCCAGAATGTGCTGGCTCTTTGATGGGAGAGAAGAGAAAAGAGATAAGGAATTGAAGGAAGGAGAGAGGAGAAAACTTGAAGAATAAAACAGAACCATCAACTCTGGGAAGTTTGGTGTTGTTTTACCCCAAGCTGCCCTTCCAGCCCCAGTTGATTTCCTCGAGGGATGCTGGCTGCCTGGAGGGCACGTGCCTGTGTGGAGGGCCCCAGTGTGGACATCCTAGGGGTCTCCCATGGAGACCTCAGGTCATCTTTGGGCTTTCTGGCAATGGAGACTATCAGCAGATCCTACATGGGCTTGTTCGGGGCCAAATCAGGAATCTCAAATCCCTGAAAACTTCTGGGGCTGGTCACTAGGACTCAAACTCCCCCAAATGTCTCTCCGTGCCAAAGTCAGGGCACAGAAATAAACTGTTTCTTTACTGGCTCCTCTCCTGCCCCAGCCTACCTTAGCCCACCCCACCCAAAGCTGGCACCTTGCCAGCAGGGAGCAATGCCTTCTGGGAGAGCAAGGTCACTGGGGCCTCAGGCCACAGTCTGGGCTCTGGAGGCTGTGGGAGGGCCCCCAGGGGTGTGAGGGCAGCCTGGACTATAAATCCCAGGCCTGGGTATGGGCACCAAGCCAGCAAACTCAGTGGTGGACAGGGAGGCAGGACCACTTGAGGAAAGGCCTTAGGCAGCCTCCAGACCTTGGTGGGAGGGGGCTTTACCTAACCTCATGCAAATATGATTTATTTCATGGAGTCACCAGCACCGCATTTCTGGGGTGTAATGTGGGACAGACTCTAATCTGGGACAGTAAAATACTCAAAAGGAACTGTTGACATCAGCCTTTGGTGTAATGTGGGACAGACTCTATGAATTTGAAGGCATCCTTATGAATTTGAAGAAAGATTGCATGATTGTGTCACAAACACTCCATCCATAAAGTTATGCCTTAGGCCTGTTCTAATCCTTATTCTGCTGATGTGTGAATTTAGGCATATCTCTTAGCACCTGAAAAGTGGAAAGAACACTTTATAATCTAATAATCTAATAAAGAGTAAAAGATAGAAGTTGTGTATTTCAACTCTTGATTCAGACAATTTCCTTCACTTCATGGATATATGGGGCTTTGGATGAGTTACTTAATCTCAGTTTCCTAGTCCTAAAATGGAAATAATGATTCCATAGGGGCATTGTGAAGATAAACTAGAACATGAATCTAAACAGATTTGAACCTGGCATATAAATGCTCAATAAGTGAGCTTTCAAAAATTAATTTAAATTCCTAGAGACAAAATAAAACCATGGGAATGAGAATGTGCTTGAAACCTTGTATATTAATGTGAGGAATCATGAGTACCTATATACAAACAGGTAAATTAAGTTAAGAAGTGTTCCCACATTTGGCCAAGATGCATAACCAGGCACCAGTGGTTCGGGGAATGAACTCACATTGGAGATTATAAGAAATCTTCTCCCAGGCTGCTTATAGTAAAGGGAGAGGGGGGCAGGTGGAGGAGCTCAAGGGAAGGATACACTGGGTTGGGCTGGTCAACGACAATGTTGGTAATATTAGACCTTCCCAGGAGGATGAGGCCTCCAGAACGTATCTTTGCCAAGCATCCAACGGCCCTCCCTTGCTTAAGGCCAAGAGGTCTCCAAGTTGGGAGGGATGAGTTTTCCATATTTGGACTCCAACCCAGACAGTGGGTGCCAGTGGGAAGAGTTTCTGCATTAAAGACTGAGAATCCTACGCCCAAATCCTCTCTTAGTCACTTCTTCTCTGACTTTGGGCAACTTACTGACTCTCTTTGAACCTCAGTTTCCCCAGGCTCTCAGGTGTGGATAATGAACGCCTACATTTGAAGGGGTTTTGTAAGAATTAAAAGAAGTAACTTGTAGGTGCTGCACTTACTAAGTGCCTTACTTCTCCTTCCTGCGAACCTAAGTGAAATGGGCCATTGGACAAATCCTGTAAAACAAGAGAGCCCTCCACCTTTATTAATGCCTTAATGGCTGAGTACTAAATACTGGAGACACAGGGTCAACTTCCTGTCAGGATGGCAGTGAGGCAAGAAGCCCTACCCCTTCAGCATTAGAAATGTCAGCCTAAATATTATTTTTAGTTTTTAATAAAATACATTGGTTGAAAATCAAGAAAGAAAATTTCTAGGTGTCAGGAAGAAAGAGAGAAGACAAATTTTTTTTTTCAAATGAAAAGAAATTATTTATTCACTCATTCAAAAATGTCTTAGAGGTAGGTATTGTGTGCAAAATGGTGCTAGGGATATAGCAGGGTGCAAAGACAATGAAAATCCTACCCTCGTGGAGGGCACATTGGGTTTTTTTTCAAATTTTTATTTAAATTCTAGTTAGTTAATATACAGTGAAATACTGGTTTCAGGAGTAGAATTTAAGGATTCATCACTTACATACATAAATACCCAGTGCCCATCACAGGTGTCCTCCCCCAACTAGCCCATCCCCCACCCACCTCCCTCCATCAACCCTGTTTGTTCTCTCTCTTTTTTTTAATGTTTATTTATTTATTTATTTATTTATTTTGAGAGAGAGAGACAGAGAGAGTACAAGTGGGTGAGGGGCAGAGAGAGAGGGAGAAAAGGCACAAGCAGACTCTGTGCTCTCAGCACATGGCGCCTGACATGGGGCTCGATCTCACAAACCATGAGATCATGACCTGAGCCAAAATCAAGAGTCAGACACTCAACTGACTGAGCCACCAAGGCACCCCTGTTATCTATCTTTAAGAGGGTCTCATGGTTTGTTTTCCTCTCTCTTTTTTTCTCCTCCTCCCATATGTTCATCTGTTTTGTTTCTTAAATGCCACATATGAGTGAAATCATACGATACTTGTCTTTCTCTGACTGACTTACTTCACTGAGCATAATACATTCCAGCTCCATCCACATCATTGCAAATGGCAATATTTCATTCTTTCTGATGGCTGAGTAATGATCCATTATATATATATATATATATATATATATATACCATATCTTCTTTATTCATTCATCAGTAGATGGACGTTAGGGCTCTCTTCATAGTTTGGGTATTATTGATAATGCTGCTATAAACATCAAGGTGCATGTACCCCTTTGAATCTGTATTTTTTTTATCCTTTGGGTAAATACCTAGTATTGCAATTGCTGGATCATAGTGTAGCTCTATTTTTAACTTTTTGAGGAACCTCCATACTGTTTTCCAGAGTGGCTGCATCAGTTTTCATTCCCACCAACAGTGCAAGAGGGTTCCCCCATTTATGCATCCTGCCCAACATCTGTTGTTTCCTGTGCTGTTAATTTCAGCCATTGTGACAGGTGTGAGGTGGTATCTCATTGTGGTTTTGAGTTGTATCACCCTGATGATGAGTGATGTTGAGCATCTTTTCATGTGTCTGTTAACCATCTGGAAGACACAATTCTTTAGGTATCTCTCCTGTCACAAGAAGAGCGAAGTCCTAGGCTTGGGTCTGCCTGAGGAGCTATGGAAGCCCATGTCTACCCAGAACAATGACCTCAGGACTAGGAAAAATGCTCAATCAGCAAAGAGTCACTATGCCTGGTATGCCACTTTTCCAGAAAAGGAAAGTAGACTTGTACACTCTAGCAAGATTATTCCTAAAGTATCCAGAAAATCCTTTTACCCAGAACCCCACACTCTGCTGCTTTCATTTAATGCAGGTTTCTTCATGTATGTCAGGAAATGACTGTGCTGACTATTCCTTTTCTACATAGTCAGAGTGTTTAGCTATTTTTTCTTTCTGCATTCCTCACCTCCTTTGGAATGGAAAGGGAGACCCCCTGGGGGCAGGATGAAACAATCTGTGGTTTTAAGGGATCATACGCTTCTCTCTAGTGTATCACTAAAGACTATTTACAAGGGAGGGAAATGGAGACAAAGGTTTTGGGGATGGAAAGCATAAACCAAAGTCACAGAAGGGAAATGGAAGGGGATCATCATATGACAGCTTTGGTGTGGAGAAGGGGTTGTTCACCTGGGAAGGGAACAGTAAACATGGGAGGACACTGCAAAGGGTCCTGCCCCATTTGAGTCATGCTGAATCAGCCAGCCCTCACACGATCTGAGGACACAATGCTGTTGTCTGAGCCTTGAAAGAAGGAGTATTAGAGTGAGCAAAAAGGTCTGATTATTAGGGCCATATGGATATGGGATATAAAGAGCAAGTCATTCCTCAGAATATGTTTCTACCAAGGAGAAAACTACAAATGCTTACTAATAAGAATGTTGCCTTTAGGTTCATGAAAATGCCCCCAACTTCAATCTCCAGTTGATAAAGAAATTTCCAAGTCATTGATATTGAGAGTGGAATAATGAAAATGAAATAAAATACACAGCTTTGAACCCTAGCTGTACCATTTATTAGCAACATGGCACAAGCATGCCACTTCTTACTTCTGAACCTCAGTTTCTTCCCCTATGAAATGGGGATGATAATAGTACCCACTTCTTTAGGACCATTGTGAGAAAGAAACGAGGTCATGCACTTGAGCATTTACTAAGACCAGTGATGGCTCATCACATACCCTAGATAAATAGTTGAGGTTCAGATTATGATTCTTATTATTAAGTCAGGATCAAGGCTATTTTCCTAAGATGCCCATCAGCTGTTCTGTGACCTGAGACGACTTTACTTTGCAAATCTGAGTTTGCAGATAGAGCGGGCATGTGTATATGAGCTCTAGTTCAAGACAATGTGGGAGTGAATTCCCAGGTCTGCTGTTTGCCAAAGGAATCAGTTGGGACCTATGATGTCACTTCACTGAGCCTCATTTTTTCATCTGTAAAATGGAAATTATGACATAGCCAACTCTCAGAAAAGATTTATTATTGTTAATATTCATAAGGCAGGGTCCTTCCTCTGCTCAGCTTCCCCACCGTGGCCTCTAAAGGGAATAACCACCACCCTCACGGCAGGGATTTCGCACTCAGTAGTTTCGAAGCCTGCAGGCAGACTACAAACCGTGAGCAAAGGTGTGGAGTCTCTCATTTGTACATCCTGGATTCATTACTCATTTTCCAGGTCAAGAATTCCAGATAAAATGTTTCAGCCTTCATCTGCAGACCAATAAAAATATGGTGCGGATCCACAGCACCTTCATAAACTGCATGCTGCCACCAGAATAAAAAGTACAAGGAGACGTCCAGAGTGGGGGACAGATACGATGAAGGTGCCTTCATTAGAAAAAGCACATACTCCTCGAGTTCACAAGAATATCCCTCCAGTGAATGTAAAACTGAAAGCAGATGAACATTTGATAACAGTCAAGCCCCTGAAGCCACCCCCAGAACTCCCAGCGGAGGAGGCCTCGTGTCATGTGTGCCTCAAGAGCACCGGGTACTCAGCAGTGTGGTGGCATGGAAACCCTGTGCTCCAGGAAGCAGTTTGGTCCTGATGCCAAGGCAGTTTCCGATGAAAAGATCCAACTCAGAGGCACGTGGGTGGCTCAGTCGGTTAAGCGAACAACTCTTCATTCCGGCTCAGGTCACGATCTTAGGATTCGTGAGACTGAGCCCCACTTCAGGCTCTGCACTGACACAGTGGAGCCTGCTTGGGATGCTCTCTCTCTCTCTCTCTCTCTCCCCCACCCCCTCTTTCTCAAATAAATAAATAAAACTTAAAAAAAAAAAAATAAAAGATCCAAATCATTGTTACTGTACCCAAAGTATACTTAAAGATGAGAAAGTGTTTTCATTAAACTATATTTTAAATACCAAACAAGAAGGAGGAGAAGGAGAGAGGTTTCCCCCTTTCTCACTGTTCTTTGTACCTTTTTCTCCTTCCACCATGAGAGGGGGCACAATAAACCTCATAAACCCATTAAAACCATGTCCCGTACTAGGGACCCATCCAAACAACACTCAGGTTCTAATATTCGAATGGCATCGCCGTGGTTGCTGCCTCAGAGCCACCCCACAATTCCTCTTTCTTACAGGGACAGCCCAAATGTTGGCAGCTGAAACAAAATGAATGGTATTAGGGGCAATGAGAAAAAGCAGCCCCGAAATTCCCTAAGGGTAAAATAATCCTGCAGTAAACAACCCTAGCTAATTGTCCAGAAAGGAGAAGCTTCGTCTTCATACCTACTTCTCCCATCCCTTTTGAAATCCTTTTCAGAAAGATAGAGATATAAATATAGATTAGAGCTCAAATACATGGCAAGTGAATCAAAATATTTAAAGGGATGGATCTCTGATTCATACACCTCTGGTTACAACTCCTAATTGCTCCTTCCAGGGTTAGTGGGCCTCTCCAGCAAAGCTGGGAAATTCAGAAGCTCCCAATGTGGCAGCCAGGTTCAGAAGTCCAGACTCATGCTTGGAGCCCCAGAGGCTGAAGAAGTAGTATGAGCATGTTTATGGGGATGTTTGGAGACTTGGAATATTAAAGCCAGAGAACAGGGAAGTCAGACTAAATAGTGGTTTAGAACCAGATGGTGAGGGAAGAGAGACCTGATATCAATTCCACCACTTATTGTGTAGCAAATGATTGGACTTCTCTAAGGCCCAGGCTCCCCACCCATGAAATCTCATGGGGCTATTGAGAGAATTAAATTAGAGTGTGGATATAAGCCATTAGCACAGGCCTGGCACAGAGTAAGTGCTCTATAATTTATTCATCCAACATGTGTTCAGCCAACAAATAAATAGTGACTTGATATTTTGAATGGAAATCTTGGGCCCAGAGGAGGCAGTGCTTGCCCAAGCTTACTCATTCCGTCCTTAGAACTCAGAGGCCCCAACCCCTGGGACAGTGCTGTTTCCCTGACCTGGGCGGCATAGTCTCTATCATCCATCCAACCCCAGGACTGCTCTCATCATGGGGAATCAAGACTGCACTATTTTAGAAGCAGTCACTAACAGGGCATGATCTTTGAGAAACCGTGAAACCCAAGTGCCCCGGGATGCCTCCCTAATGGATTCTTCTATCCTCCCTCCTGATCTGAAGTTCCCCATTTTCTGTGGATTAGGCAATAGGGTAAAAAAAGACTAACAATTCCTGAATCCCATTATGTGCCAAATACCATTCTTGGCACGTTAAATATATCTCCTTGTTTATTCCTTGTAACACCTCTATGAGGTAAGTATTTTTGTCCCCAGTCTGCAGGTGAAAAAACTGAGGCACAGAAATGTTAAGTGTTCGGGTTAAATTGTGTCCCCCACTGCCCAAAAACTGTTGAAGCCCTAACTCCCAGGACCCCAGAATGTGACCTTATTTGGAAACAGAGTCATTGGGAATGTAATTAGGTAAGTAAGATGAGGTCATTAAAGTGGGCCCTAATCCAATATGACTGGTATCCTTATAAAAAGGGGACATTTGGACATAGAGGCATGCCCAGAAGGAGAATGCCATGTAAAGATGAAGGCAGAGACTGGGTGAAGTATCTACAAGCCAAGAACACTAAAGATTGCCAGCAAACCACCAGAAGCCAGGGGAGAGGCATGGAACAGATTCTCCCTTACAGTCCCAGAAGGAGCCAACCCTGCAAACATCTTGATCTTAGACTTCTAGCCTCTAGAACTGTGACATAATAAAGGTCTGTTGTTTAAACCACTAGTTTGGGATACTTTGTTACAAAAGCCCTAGCAAATTAATGTAGTGACTGACTGTGGACCCACTTTGCCAGGCATTGTTCAAGCCAGAAACCTGGGGGTCATTACTGATTCCTCGCTCTCCCTCACCCACCCATCTGAACCAGCATCAAGCTGTGCTGATGCTTTTCCTCCTTAAGATTTCTAATTCATTACCTCTTCCCATCTCCATTACCACTGCCACCTTCATCCCTCAGCTGGATCACGACAATCACCTTACACCAGGTTTCCCTAAATCTTGCCCTATCCCAACCCAAATCCATTTTCTTCACTGTAGCCAGTGTAATCTTCACCAAATAAATCAGATCTCACCATTCCCCTGCTTAAGGAGCCTTGCAATGACTTCCCAGTCCTCTTGGGATAAAACCTAAACTTTTTCCTAGGCCAGTAATCTTAGTCTGTCACAATCCTACTCATGGTATCTTTGATCTCTGTGTTCCATAGAGATTCACCTTACTTTTAGTTATTCGAATTCATCAAGTCCTTCATTATCTCATGGTCTTTGCACATGCTGGTCCTTATGCTTGGCATGCTTCCCCACCTGCCCACAACCCACATTTTCCATCCTGTTAACTCTGACATAGCCTTTGGCTCACAACCTAAGAGACTCCTCGAAGAGGTCTTCCCTGACCATCATTCCCGTCTAGATTGTTTCTACCTTGTCATTCTCTGACTGGGCACCATGTTCTTTTTCTTCAAAGAGCTTACTATAATTTGTATCTGTGTATTATTTAATGTATTATTTAATGCTTCTCAAGGGGGCTTTATAAGAATAGAAACCCATTATATCCCCAGTGCTTATTACACAGTACCTGGAATATTGTTGGCACTCAATAAATATTTCTTGAATGAATTAATGAAAGTTAGCACTGGCATTCAAGCCAGGTCCTATAGGATTCTGAGGCTCTTCCACCATAGGACCCAGGCAATTGCCTCTTAAAACATGGTTAAAATTAACCTAGTATATTATTTGTGCTTCTGATTTGTACAGTAGCTTGATTTACCATACCCTTCTGTTATTTTTAATTAAAAATAACTATAAAAACTGGATTAAATTCAAAGACCAAAGAAGAGTCTATTGGATGGTATCAGAGAACAGCCAAGGCAGCCAGAACTGGCACAAGGTATCAGAGGACAGAGACTTCTAGAGAAATGAGCCTGACATTTTGCTCTACTTTCCACATTAAGCAGTTTGCTGCATCCTAAGCTGGATGGGAGTGACAAGCCAGGAAACCTGGCAGAAGGCAGCTGGTCAGAAGCTAAAAACCTAGCTCTCACAGAGTTGGAGAGACAGGGGTGGGGTTCAGAGGGAGCCCTGGTGAAAGCGCCAGGCTCTCCATTAAGATCAAGAATAAGAAAAACCTGGAAATAGACTAACCCTCATTAACTCTCTTCTCCATCCCTGGTTGGATAGGCAGGATCTCTTCCTCCTATAACTGCTGGTTAAAAGAAAACAAAGTTTTCCCCGGAGAAAGATGACATCATTGAGAACCTCCAGAATTTCTCACACACTAAGTCCAGCACTTCCTTATTGCAGGCCTGGGAAGGTTGTCATCTTCAAAGAAGACAATGTGAATTCCTTGGACAGGCCCAGGCAGATCCCAGGGGCAGAGCACAGGGTGAGGA
This sequence comes from Felis catus, assembly GCF_018350175.1. Classification (NCBI taxonomy): domain Eukaryota; kingdom Metazoa; phylum Chordata; class Mammalia; order Carnivora; family Felidae; genus Felis; species Felis catus. The sequence goes on along the minus strand of NC_058368.1, from coordinate 188,106,817 downwards.
GAAGGATGGCAGGTGACGAGAGAAAGATGGCAATTTGAGGTTGTCAACAGAGCTCAGTGGCCTGGAATCTCACTGTGAAGACAGAAAGCTGCCTGCTGGGCAAGCAGCACACAGACATATGCAGAACCTATCCAAAGAGCATGCAAAGCAAATGTCAGCAAAGGAATGACTTCCCTCTAGACCAGTGATGAAACTGGCTGAAAGTTATTAGAATAATGTAATACTACAGCTGGAAGGGCCCTTAAAATTTGTCTAAGCCAAGCCTTTAATTTTGCTTTATTATTTTAAAAATTTTTTTTAATTTATTTATTTTGAGAGAGAGAGAGGGCATGAGTGAGGAGAGGTAGAGAGAGGGAGCGAGAACTCCAAGCAGTCTCCTCACTCCTAGCACAGAGCAAACCATGAGATCATGACCTGAGTTGAAACCAAGATTTGGACGCTTAACTGACTGAGCCACACAGACGCCCCTGAATTTTTTGCTTTAATGAGAAAGGTCCTGAAGCCCCAAGATGGAAAATGATCCTCCTACAACCAAACACAATAAATGGGATCCTTTTTGAACACAGACAGCTGGGTTGCCCATCCAACCGGACTCCCTCCCACCTCACTGAAGCTCTGATTTCAGACGACTCTAGTCAGCAGCCCATCAACACTACTAACAGTTTCCACAAGACTATAAATGTCATGTTAGACATCAGATGATAAATGCCATATCTCCTCAGCGAAGAGAGTCCTGATGGGGAAATACAATGGGATTCCCATGGAATTAAATTCTTTATCTTCCCCAAGAACACCACAACAATTTCCCGTTTACAGTGTTTTCCTAATAAATACAAAGGAAGTAACAATTCACTCCTATTATTTAAAATAGTCATGATGTCCTGGCTTTTATAAAGCCACGTGGGGCAGGATGTTTTCTATCAAGTAGCAGCTGGGCCTTTGAAAAGCACAAAGCTGGTGCTTCCATCTGTGTTGTTACCTTGAAAATAGAAATGGAGTTTCAGAGCCTGGGAAAAGGGCTGCTGATGAAGTGGCAAGAGGGCCAGCTTCTATTCCTTGCTTTGGTACTCTCTGGTCTGGATGCTTTGGGCAAATCCCTTATGCTCCAAATAATGCAAACTACTTGTAGAGTTCTGAGCTAAGAGCTGACAAGCTTCCTCTCTTGTCACCTTCACAATCTCCTGAGGTAGGTACTGAGGATATGGCGGCTCACAGGGCTTTTGACTTGCTTAGGGCCATAGAGCTGGTATGACAGCGGGGACTCAAACTCAGGTACAGGGCATTTGGTTCTAGAGTCAGAATCTTTTTTGCTGTGTTATGCTATGCTTGTTTTTGTTTGCTTTTATCAATGTCTTGTTGCCTTAGCTTTCTCATGTGCACGCAACCCTAGTGTCAGCTGAAGCCACACCCATCCCGCAGACATCTAAAGAACCTTGACTCAAACATCTCCTTATCTACTACTGCCTGCTGCAGACCATAGTGTCTCCAAGACCTCAAAGTCATGCCTTATCATGGGTATCTCTGACTTAGGTCGATAAGTACTGCCCTTATCCATCCCACACCAACATTCCCAGGTGAGAAACTCAGATCCTATGCATCTAAGCAAGAAAAAAACAAAGGAAAATTGTACTAGGAGCCCGAGTTTAATGACTTTAAATATTTATTTACTTTTCAGAAAGAGAGAGAGGGCATGAGCAGAGGAGGGTCAGAGAGAGAGGGGCACAGAGGATCCAAAGTGGGCTCCATGTTGATGATGTGGGGCTCAAACTCACAGACCATGAGATTATAACCTGAGCCGATGTCAAACACTTAACTAACTGAGCCACCCAAGTGTCCCAGGGGTATAGCGACTTTAAAAACAATTTGAGAGGTCACAGAAGGAGTCTTAGCCCACAGTTCAGCCTCACCCTCACTCCACCCCATCAGGTCAACTCTCTTGATTTTTCTCTCTCTTTCCCAGACGCCCTCAAAAATGTCTATATCACAGCAGTTCCAGCCCTCTCTCAAAGACCTTGATGTTGGCCAACATTCATGTCAAGGCAGACATATCCAACCAAGCATCATCATCTCAGTAATGCCAGAGTTTCTCTAAATGGGAGTCTCGGGAATGTGCTAAGAACACAAATCTTTTTCTATACATAACATGCAAAATGAAAGGAGTTAAGAGAAGTTAAAGGTGCTCGAGCTGGATTCTCTGAACCCATCAGACCGTGAACGATTCTCAAAATTTCCAAAAGCTAAATACTGTGCATTTATCTACAATGAAGGTACATACGATGCCAGGTATCCTTGTCTTGAGCTAGAATTATACCAGCTCTATGTGGGATCTGTGGTTTTCTCATCTGATCAAAACCTCCGATAGACAACTATCTATGTTTCTAATTAATTAAAACAACTCGCATAGATCCTGCATAGATCTTTTATCACCTAATTTTTGTTCATTCACTCATTCACTGAATATTTATTGATCCCTTTTTCTCTGCCAGCCTCAGGTATTAAGTGGTAAATAAGGTGATGTGCCTGCCTTCAAGATGATGACAGACAGTAAACCAACTTACATAATAGTGTTAGAGCGTGACTTGGGGACTTAGAATTTGGGGATACAAGCCTGAGGAAGTCCTCTGTTCAAATCCAGCCTGAAGATTTCTAATTATTCCCACACGTCTTTCTGCAACAGTTTTAACCTGTTCCAACCAAGAATGTGTGCCCAGGTGAGAATTAGTGTGGGTCTTCATTGCATTATGGACATGAGAATGTTTTTTGGGGGGATACATGGCACTACTTCAGCAAATGCTATAGACGACACAGTTATACTGCTCATTCAGTATCTGATTTGCGGACAATACAGCTTGGAATTTAATTTAGACCTGGGTGCCAAAGTCTCTTCCACAGAAAAGGAAGGGGGTCGAGGGAGATGGCTTGGAAAGAGCAAAGTTCCTCCAAGTTCCTTGCTCATGCTTTAATCCCCACAGAAGCACAATTAACCAGGCGGCCCCTTAGTGCTGCTTTCATCACTCTCACTCAGAGACAAGCCTTCTATGGGCACAATCAAGTGCTTTCAACACTTAAGTCATGGCTTTTCAGTGAATGTAGGTTGTCCATTTCCATTTCATTCAGAACACGAGGGAAAGAGATTGCTCTTTGGCAAGTGGATAGGAAGTGGGGGGCGGGGGGGGGGGAGACTCAAGACCAGAGAGAATCTGTATTCCAAGAGCATGTATGTAACTCTGCAAAGATGTTTAAATATACCGACTGTGAACAGCCTTTTAAGATTTCATAGACCCATGGAAGGTAGAGTTGCAGAGGATCTTAGAGATCTAGGAATCCAATTCTGTGCATTGACATAGGGGAGACTGAGTCCTAAAAGGCAAAAGTGCTCTTTCTAAGGCCACATGGTTACTTGCAAAGAGTCAGGACTAGAACCCTGACCTTTTTGGCCAGTGCCCTTCCTGTCACACCAGACTGTTTCCATATTCCCTTTCTTCACTTACCCTCTTCCATGTTTTTATAAATCTGTTCCAGCCTGTAGAATCCTCCCTTTCTTACTGACCCAAATATCCTCTAATTTTCAAATAATTATCCTCTATTCCATGATTCCAAGAAGGTAACCCAGCTCCATCACCACCAACCCAAGAGAATCTTCCATGGGGAACTGGGGCCTCTCAAGAAGCTGAAGTCTCTGAACATCCCACAGCCTGCTGTCTTCTGGTATACTCTGCTCATAATATATTCTTTGAGCTTGTCAAAGTAATTTGTAACTTCTGTAAGAGTTCGGTTCAAAGAGCGCATTTTTGACAAGCTTCTGAGGACATTCTGCTCATCTCTGAACCAGTCCTGTAGCCACAGGAATGTGACACTCCGTTTGGTCAGGCCTGGGTCACATGACTCCCTGAACAGCTCTACATGGCTACATGGCAGAAATGACTAGAGTACTGGATTCTTTAATACCACGTTTTTATTGGAGAATATGCCAAACAGCTCTTAAAAGCACGTTGGAGTGTGGAGTGGCAACTCCAGCAAGAAAATCCAGGATGTGTTGCCAGGAAAAGAGGGGGAGAGAAGAGAAAATGGAGATCCATCACAGGCAATGTTCTCCCATCGTTTCATGTGTATAAACCTTGCTTTTCCAAATCAATTTTAAGTTCTTTGAGGGTGAATCAGAGTTCAGTATCTAATCACCACACAATACATTCTTATTGAGCAGCTAAAACCAAACATTTATTGGGCACCCACAGAGAACAAGATGTTATAATGCTTGGGGGGGGGCGGGTCTTAAAGATTAGACATTGCCTCAGATTTCAGACTTCAGTTTAGTGCAGCAAATGTATCCTGAATATGTACCATGTGCCAAGCATGGTGCTAGTGCTGAGGATACGAAGTTGAATAAAATATAGTTCTTGCCAGTCATCCAGTGGGAGCAAGAATGGTAATATCATCAATCACTGAGTGTCTATAATGTGCCTGTATTCCACCTACCTTAATCTTGAATCTTAGCACAACCCATGCAACGTATTTTAGTGTGATTGTACATAGACCCAGAGAATGACATCTGAAACATGATAGTCAAGGTTGGAGGCTAAATAAAGTGTTAAAAATGTCCAAAGTCACACTGCTAATATGTGGGAGTGGAGAATTCTGGTTGCAAGGTGGCTCCATTACTCTGCTCATTTAGATATATAGACATTTACATAGTGGGGGAAACAGAAAAGGCAAGTCCACTGCAGAAGCACTTTTCACAATCTCTCCTTTTTGAAGGATTCTAAAAGTCCTTAAGACCTTATTGCTTACCACCACACACACACACACACACACACACACTCACACACACACCTTAAATTTTACTTTTGAATACATTGCATCTTCAACCCTTTATGAATTATAAAGCCATTCAACCATTAGAGGAGCTCAGTGACAGATAAATACAATGTGTTAGAATTACCATTTTGGTCATAATTCTTTTTTTTTCCCTTTAATGGAGCATACTCTTTGTGGCCACCGAACACTACTTCGGGTTGATTAGGCTCTTAGTATTTAATAAGTTTCAGTAGGGAATGAGCAGAATTAGTTCAGTATTTTGAATAATGAGCTATTAATGTATTTTTAATGACCAAGATGTTCTGACAAGAAACTTGTTGATTTTTGTCACTGTAACCTTATTGGGAAAAGATCTACATGCAGACTAGATGTTGTCTTATTATGTGAAATGGCCTAATGTTTTAGCATATTCGGAGCACTCTTTCAGAAGCCAGCTTCATTTAGGGACGCTGTCACAGAACGAGGAAAGAGTGGAGAGATGAGAATTGAGTATGAGCTGTAACATTTTTATAGTATTCCAACCATAAACAAATATATTTCCTACAGGGATCTCACTCTTTCTCTTTTGTTCCTTGCTTGTTAGTAGCTATTAACCCATTTTACAGATGGGCAAAGTGGAAAGGCTTGTCCTGTGTTTTCTCTCTCTCTCTCTCTCTCTCTCTCTCAACTAGAAAGGTTATTTTTGTCTGGGTCAGACTTTCAGCAAATCACAGACAGTTCACTGTTTGTTTGTTTTTTTTTCTGTTTTTTGTTTTTTGTTTTAGTAGAGAGATTATATAACCTCTCTGGGTCTTGGTTTCTTCATCTGTTAAATGGAGATAATAAGGTGCATTTGTTTCAGGATGTCACAAGGACCACAGAGATAATTCATGTTAAGCACCACTATTCCCCAGGCCAAGTCAATTAATGTCCCCTGCCAAAGATACTACTCTTTGCAAAAAGTTGGTCTTTTACAAGCCTCTAATATCCTATTTGGTTTGTGAGTTCCCTGAGGTCAAGGACTGTATCTTATCCATTTTCCTTTTGAGTTTTTGCATTTAGCACAGCATTGAGCACAGAGCAGGTGATCAATAAATATCTGTCAAAGATTCCCTCCAAGGTGCCCTCTAGCCCTTACTTGCTATGACTACTTCCAACAGACTTCTCAAGGACATACAGAAGGTAAATCTATACCTGGAGTCATCTGCTTCTTTTGCAGAATCAAGGCCCAAGAAACCCAGGCTTCAAGTTAGGCATGAAATTGGCTCATTCAATGATCATTCACTATGATATCAAAACTTTTCAATTCGATGGTGATAATGAATTGAATTATAAGAAATCTATAGTTAGACATCATCTTTCCAGCAAACTGTAACTGCAAACGCTTCCTGGGACAAATTTGAAAAGTAATGTTAAGGAGAGTTGACTCAAAAAAAGAGAAGAAAGAAGGCAAGTATCTGTGTATTTGTAGGTAGTGTTTTATTTTAGATGTCATTTTTGGTAACTAAGTCGACTGGGATATTTAAGGTAAAGAAGAGTAAGGAAAGGAAAGACTATTTGTCATCTAACAGAACCTTGATGATGAGGAGGATGATGAGGATGGTGAGGATGGTGATGATAGTCGCCATTTTTTGAGCAATTACTATGCAGGTAGTATGTTGATCAGTTTATATTCACTGTTTGATTTCATCATCACAGTAGTAAGAGGCAAGTGCTGCTGTTCCCATTGTATAGATAAAAGAGGAATTAAAATACCTTGACTAAGTCAGTAATCAGTAACTAGTAGAGGCAGAATGTGAACCTAGTTCTGATGACTTAAAAATAGCATATTTAACCAATTCTCTAGCCCAGTCCTCAGCTTCTCCCTTCTTCTAATGCAAACAATAAATTAAAGACTAATTTAGCCAGAAAGTAAAGTTATTACTATATGTTAGGGGAATGAGGAAAACCCTATACTCTACAGGCAGATTTACATAGCAATACTAATAACAATTGCTAGGGCTTTATCAAGGGCTAAGTATGGCCAGAAATTTTAGACAGAGACATTACAGGTATTTTCTCTTACCTACAACTCCGAAAAGAAGGTATAAAAGTCCTATTTTACACATGAGGAAACTAAAGCTCATGCCACAAAAACAACCCCCTCCAGTTCCTGGAGGTAATAAATGGCAAAGAGCAGATCTGGAATACAGATCACGCTTTTTCCTTGGACCTCCACTTTTACACCCGGAATTCCTTACTATATAGAAAGAGTGGTTGAGGACAAGCTATGGAAAGAACATAATAATTCAGCTTGCTTTTCAAGGTCTGAAAGTCAGGATGGTTTGTTTTGTTTTGTTTTGTTTTTACGAAAATATTCAAAAGCATCTCTCAAATGTTTGGGATTTGGGTAAGGAGTGCCCAAACATACTTGTTCCCTTGAGAGTGCTTTTCTCTGTCTACTAAAACCTCTATGTCATTTTCGGCAAAATTTAATCCATATGTTTCTGATTCACATCCTTAAACATATCACCATGGTTTGTAGCACCCATTTGAAGTTTATGTCTTTTGGAGTTGCTCCGGGCTACTTGTCTATAAAGCAGTTAGTTACACTCCCCATGAGGGCAAGGACTTGGCCTTCAGAGAAAAGGGGATATGCTCCAAAACCCAAGGCTCTTGTGGTTTCCAAACCTGGCTGGTGTCTAGAGCCTCAGCCCGGTGACACTTTGTCCACTGCCTAGAATTAGACTTTGCTTCATCTCCCTTTCCTCCAATACTATGTTCAAAACACAATATAGTGTTTCCATCTCATTTTTCTCTCCCTAAATTATTTTTAACAGCATTGAAATTGATTGCACACAAAAGAGAAATGCTTTTTTAATATATAAAGAATTGCAACTATATTACAAAATAAAACATTGTCATGTTCTTTCAAGTTTTCTTCCAATTCTTTTTTATATGTATTCATGAATTTTTAGACAGCTGTGATCAAAGTGGGGATATGATTTTATATCATGCAAATTTCGTTAATCACAAATATGGTTGCTACTTGGTCTTAATTGTTTTTAATGTCTGCATCGTATGCCATTGACTTGACGTCCCATAGCATAAGTTCAGGAGTTTTAGATTCTTTCATATAGTTTGAGACACATGCATAAAGAGTTAATACAGGCTTCCAGTTATGGAATAAATAAGCCACGAGGATAAAAGGTATAGCATAGAGAATAGAGCAAATGGTGTTGTAATAGAGTCATATGGTGACAGGAAACAGATACACTTATGGTGAACATAACATATAGAGTGGTTAAATCACTATATTATACACCAGAAACTAATGTAACATTGTGTGTCAACTATACTCAAATTAAAAAAAAAATTTTTTTTAAGAGCCAAGAAAAAAAGTTAATTCAGAGTTCCATTTCTGGTATGGCAAATTAAACTCCTAGCAGACTGACCATCCTGAAAAATAACAGCTATAAACTCTGGAGACTGCACGTACAAACAACTATCAGTAGGTGAAACAAAAACAGGAATATTCTGGAGGAAGATCAAAGTTTGCAACAAGGGACCAGCACCAAGAAAGTTTCCACTTTTGTAACTTCAGCTTAGGTGAGACCACAGGAGTGGTGTATGTACCCTGAAGCAGCTAAAACTCCAAAGAACCCCCCGCCATCTTGTTAGCCCGAAAGGACAGAAACTAGGCAAGAACAGCTGGTAGATGGTGAAGAAAATAAATAGGGGGGCCTGGGCGACTTAGTGGGTTGAGCGTCCAACTCTTGATTTCAGCTCAGGTCGTGATCACACGTCGGGCTCAGTGCTGAGCATGGAGTCTGCATAGGATTCTCTCTCTCCTTCTGCCCCTCTCCCCTGCCTGTGCTCTCTTTCTCTAAAAAAAAAAATATTTTTTTGAAAAACAAAGTTTGGAAAGAGAAGGTCAGAGAAGGGGTGCCCTCCAAACTCTGTGTAAAAACCCTGCCCTGTCCCAGGCATGCACTAAGCAGATGCATAGCATCTTGTGACTGAAACTGAACCAAGAGCACAGGCAAGAATTTGCACTGTGGGTTTAACTGAGTTAATGGACAGCTGAAACAGAAGTATCTACACTCGGGGGATATGACAGACTCCACAGTCTTCACGATGCAGTGTTTGTAATATCCAGGATATGATTCAAAATTACTCAACAAATGAAAAACCAGGAAAAACATATTTTGAATCAAAAAAGCAATGCTAAAGGTAAGCAGGAGCATTTCAAAGTGACAAAGGGTCACGTCATCACGACAACACGGTAATTTTAAATACATAAATGTTTGCTTCTAAAATTCAAAATGCACGAAGCAAAAATTGACGGAAAACTCCACTTTCTTACTTTTTTTTTTTTGCTTTAATGTTTATTTATTTTTGAGAGAGAGAGAGAGTAGGGGAGGGGCAGAGAGAGAGGGAGACACAGAATCTGAAGCAGGTTCCAGGCTCCAAGCTGTCAGCACAGTCCAACATGGGGCTTGAACCCACCAACCGCACATGAGACAATGACCTGAGCTGAAAGACGGAGGCTTAATCTACTGAGCCTCAAGATCATGACCCTTGCCAAAGTCTGAGGCTTAATCGACTGCACCACCCAAGTGCCCCATCCACTTTTTTTTTTTTATAACATTTTATTTATTTTTGAGACAGGGAGAGACAGAGCATGAACGGGGGAGGGGCAGAGAGAGAGGGAGACACAGACTGAAACAGGCTCCAGGCTCTGAGCCATCAGCCCAGAGCCTGACGCGGGGCTCGAACTCACAGACCATGAGATCGTGACCTGAGCTGAAGTCGGACGCTTAACCGACTGCGCCACCCAGGCGCCCCTATCCCCATCCACTTTCTTACTAACAGATAGAGCTAAGCAGGTGCTATAGGGAGGCCCCCCAAATATCACTGGCTTAAACATAAAGCTACTTGTTGCTCCACCCTCCCCCGGGAGGAGTGCTTTTATTCCCATGGTGCATGAAGTCTCACCACATCCCTGCTCCCTGCAGTGAGAAGAAATGGAGAGGGAGAACACATCTTCCCTTTAAGAGCATAACCAGAAGTTGTACCCATGTTTCTGCTCACATCTCATTGGTCAGAATTTAGCCACGTGGACACTCACAGAGGCAAAGAAGACAGAATATAACATCTGTATTCTCTGTAGCCAAATGCCCAGCCATTCTCTACTACTAGAGAAGAAAAAACAAGAATATCAGGATATGGCTGGAAGTCTCAGATACACCCAATCTTCATGATGTCTTTACTTGTATTTTTTTTAAAGATTTATTTATTTTTGAGAGAGAGAGCACAAGCAGGGAAGGGACAGAGAGAGCGGGGGACAGAAGATCCAAAGAGGGTTCTGTGCTGACAGCAGCAAGCTTGATGCAGGGCTCAAACTCACGGGCTGAAGTCAGACACTCAACCGACTGAGCCACCCAGGCATCCTGACGTCTTTACTTGCAGCAGGAAGGAGTTCTTTGAACTACCACCATAAAAGGTTGTCGTGTCGGAAGATCCTAGATCTTAAATCCCAAGAGACTTTAGGGGATCTGCACAGGTAGCTCCCACCTTGGGTTTGAAAGGCAGAACCACATTTCACAGGCCCCCTCAAAAGCCTCAGGAGGATGTCTGGCTTGCTCACCTTGCCTCCTCAGTGCCTAGAACAGAACCTGACATATAATAGAGGTTCAGTAAAACTTGTTGAATAAATGTATACATGTGTCTTGACTTCATTTCCTCATTGTTTGGGAATTTCTGGGTCTGTTCCACTGAAAACATGAGTTAGAAGTCATTTGGGGCCAGATCTGACAAGGAATGTTAGGAATTTGCTAAAGCAACTTAAGGAAGAGCTTTGAGAAAGTGGGCAGAGCGAAAGGGAAGGATCTCAACCCCCAATCAGAAGGGCCTTCAGGTAAACCCTGAGCAGTCTTGTCCCTTTCTTCACAAGTGTCCATGGTGTGATTGCAGCCCCTCTCATCCAAAAGTGTCTTCCCAACTGGCTGTGCAGAAGCCTGAAATTCTGCCACTCCGTATTCCTTTAGGTTAATTGGACCCCCTGTTATAAAGTAAGCAAGCTATTTGAGAGGTCACTATGACCCATTAGACCACTGCTTACTAACAACACCTTTCCAGAAGATGATTCCCTCAGGTTATATATAAGCAAGCAGGGACAATGGGAAGCCATTTTTTTTTTAACTGCGGGGACATGCCCAGATCATGAGGAGTTGCCAGAAGTGCAGACCAAAGTGAGGAGAGAAGGTGAACAGACCAGCCCAGCCAAGAGGCAGCTTAAGGACACTGGCCCAGGGGTGCTGGGGGGGAGGGGGGGAACAAGAGACCTGGGATCACTGGTATGGCTCCCCCCTAACTTCCCAGATGGTAGCAGGTGCTAGAGAAAGTTTTGTTGAAGAGGTCGGCAGGGTATAATATTTACTGAATCACTTAACTTAATGAACACTTCATGCTTACTATGTGCCAGGCACCATTCTAAGTGCCTAACAAATATTAACTTGAATTTAACCATCACAACGGCCTTGTCAGAAGAGTTTGTCAGAGTTTGAGAGCCAACTGCACCAGTTTTTGGCTGTGTGACCTTGGGCCAGTGACTCATGCCTTCTGAGGCTCATTTTTAATCCTCAATAAAAGGAATACCACAGTGAAAGTACCTCGGAGTCATAGTGAAGAACTATTAAGCTAAGAGCCATAAAGGCACGTTATAGACTGTGAAATGTCTTGCAAATCATGACTATTATTATAAGTAAGCCTAGAATGGCTCAGGCTCTGGAACAAATGATAACCACAAAAAGTCAGCCTCATGGTACCCACGATTGCCGTCCTTTTGTACATGCCCTGTGGACTCTAGAATTGCATGACTTCGGTCAAGACCCCGTTCCCAACGCATTAGCAGCATGACTTCAGGCAAGCTGCTTTGTCTCTCAGTGATTCGTGTTCTCTTCTATAAACCTAGAGCTAATAATAGAGTCTACTTCATAGATTGGTTATGAAAACTGTAAAAAGTTGATGAAAATAAGGTCCTCAGGACAGTGACCTGGAGTAAACGCTTCATAAATGGTACACCTCTGTTCTCTTAAGCCTCACAGTATTATGAAGTAAATATTACTGATCCTGTTGGCCTTAATTTCCAGAGGGAAAAGTAGAGGCACAGGAAGGTGGGATCACTTGCCCAAGGCCACATACCCAGGGAGTGATGAAGCTGGGGTTCCTGCCCAGGTCTGTGTGACTTGGGTATTTCTGTGGTCGCGTAAGCAAATGTTCTCACTGTCTATGATGGCACACCAGAAATGCCCAAGGGAATTCTTGAGCCAAAGAAAAAAGAATTAGATGACAACAACGTGGATGGAGCTACAGAGTACCATGCTAAGCGAAGTAAGTCAGAGAAAGACAAATACCACATGACTTCACTCGTATGTGGAATTGAAGAAACAAAATAAATGAGCAAAGGGAAAAAACGAAGACGGGTGCAGAAACCAAGAAACAGACTCTTAACTGTAGAGAACACACTGATGGTTACCAGAGGGGAGGTGGGCAGGGCAGTGGGGGAAATGGGTGATGGGTATTGGGGAGGGCACTCGTTGTGATGAGCACCAGGTGTGGTATGGAAGTGATGCGTCACTAAATCCTACACCTGAAACTAACACTATACTGTGTTAACCAACTGGAATTTAAATAAAAACTTGGAAAGAAAAAGAAAAAAGAATTAGAAAGCTAGATAAGAAAGAGGGGTGACAAGTACCTGACTTCCCCTTATGTGCAAAGTTGTTGCAAAAGGGAAACACAAACTTTCAAACGTAAGTGCTGGAAACTGGAGTGGTTCCCGGAAGCCACCTGATCTCACCTCCTGCCCAGTACAGGCGTGGCTCAGCCTGACAGATGAGGAACCAAGCTCATCTCCCCTCTGTCTTGGACCATGACCCAAACCTCACAATTGGAGGCAATGGAGTTCCAGCCCATGGCATGTGAATGGAAGGAATGTGTCCTTCTTCCAGGCATGGCCTCTAGTTACCTCTTCCCCTAACTACTCGATGCTGTTGAGCATGGGGACCTAAAAAAACCACATATTGAAGATGATGAAACCACAAGATGAAAGGGGCCTCAATCCCTGAACCACTTTCTAGAGAAGAGCTGCCTTTCCATCAGAAATACCCAGCTGAGATGTTACATAAGGAAAAAATAACTCTTTCATGATTGAGCCATTATATAGTTTGGGTCTGTTGGTCACAGCAGCCAGCATAACATGAACCAGTGCAGGGAAGAGGAGGGAGGGTTTTCTAGCATCCTGACTATCAGACACCCAGCCTCTGCCTAAGCCCTTCCAGTGGTAGGGAATTTATTTCTTCCCGAAGTATTCATTCACTCTTTGTTCCGGCGTGAGCTACTATGTGCCGGGCCCCGTGCTAGGATGAACAGGGCACAAAGATCTCTGCCCTTGTGAAGCTTACCGTCCAGACTCGTAGGCAGAAAATAAACAAGTAAGCAGGCAGGAAGAGTGACATGTATTGAATTTGGTAAGTAACTTGCAGGAGGTGAACAGAGTAACTGGGCAGAGGATCAAATTGAAATGGGGGCCACGGGGAGTTGTTCGTGGAAGTCTTCACCAAGGAGGTGACTGAGATAAGACACAACAATCGGCAGACATCCCCGATTGCTTAAAAAAAGAGTTGGGTCTGGGACGCCTGGGGTGGCTCAGTTAAGTGCCCACCTCTTGGTTTTGGCTCAGGTCATGATCTCACGTTTTGTGAGATAGAGCCCCATGTTAGGCTGTGTGCTGCCGGTGTGGAGCCTGCGTGGGATTCTCTCTCTCCCTCTGTCTCTTTCTCTCTGTGCCACCCCTGCTCTCTCTCTCTCTCTCTCTCTCTCTCTCTCTCTCTCTCTCAAAATAAGTAAATAAACTTTAAAAAAAATAATTGGGTCTGTTGTGGTTTTGCTTATATGAGCAGGAAAAGGTGCTCCACCTCTGGTCCTAATTATAAAGTCTGGGGTCCCAGAGAAGTCTATTTTTTTCCCCATTTCCAACTGACAGCTTCTCTAACATCCAGCATTTGCAGACAGCTGTCATCTCTCTCCTGCCCCCCGGAGTCCCTCCTCCCTGCTGGCTCCCTCAAGCAGCCCCCACAGGATTTGGGGGTATCAAAAGTTACCTGCGGCAGGTATTAAAAAAACAGCAAGTGGCTGGCAGCCAGGATCCGTGAATGAGGGGGTCCCGGAGACCCTGTGGGCCCTCCAGGCATCCTGGGGATAACTGGTGCCACTCCAGGGCCGTTGCTTGTCATCTCCCTGGGGCCCGCCTGCTAACTCCTGGCTCGAGTCAGGCGTTGATTCTCTGACATTGTGAGGGGCCAGGCGGGGTTAGAGCCTTCAAGGACTCCCGCTGGAAGCCTTCTCTGTCTCTCTCTTAAAACAATTTATTTTTTCAATGTTGAAACCACATCCCTCCTCCCTGGTTTGAACACCAAAACAGACCCAGCTGTCCCCGACACCGGACCGAAACCGCAGGCATTTGGCTGGAGAGCCAAACAGGCGGCAGGATTTGCTACTCAGTCTTGCTCCTCCAGATCCCTGCCAAGCTCCACTCAGGAGGCAGGGAGGCCATGTCCTGCAAAGGCCGAGCCTTCCCCTTGTCAGAATGAACCAGTGCAACAAGTCTGCCCTGCCCCCCCAACAAGTCAGCCCACAGGAAACAGCAGCTGTGGATGCCCGCTCCTGGGGCTTCTGACTGAGCTGACACCCACCCCCTGCCCCACCCCCACCACAAATGGTCCCCCCCCTCCCCCCCGGCCACTGGGGGGAGGGGGGAGGCTCCTGGACAATCAAAGAGACTGAGGCCCTAGACCCAGGCACAGTGTTGAAACTGTTTGCCTTGCTGGGTCTGGAGATTAAAAACAACTGCTGCTCCTTGCTTTCTCACACTTTCCACTGAGGTCACTTGGGGCAAGACCGAGTGGAGTCTTCCAGAGGGTGTGGCTGCATCAGGGAAGCAAACAGGACACACTCTGCCCAGCCCCCTCTCTGGCAGGGAGGTCAGAGCAGAACCATACCTCCAGCAAGACGGGCCTCCTGCGGCCTTCAAGCCACTTTACCTGCTTCTTGGGGTCTTTTCCACTCAGCCTGACCTGTAGATACGGTTTTCCTTTCTCCCCTGCATACCGCCTCAGTCCAGTGCTTGGAGGGGCTCACTCCTCATGCAAGTTCAGGGTCAGCCCTGAGAGTGAGCCCCCCTTAATTTTTGCACCCCATGCACCTCGTTCGCCTCCCCCGACTCCGGGTTTTGTACCGGCCACCCAGATTTGGCTTCCATGAAGTTCCCTGAGGAAACATTTTACTTCTTTGATCTCTCTCATCCCCTCTCCATTGGAAAGAACTATAAATGGCTGCATACTCCTGTGGAAAAAAAACCAAAAAATCTAATCCAGCTTGAAGAGCGAGAGCTTTGTTTGGTTGATTTTTTAGCCAGACGGTCCTTTATTTTGTTGTTGTTGTTGTTGTTGTTGTTGTTGTTGTTGCCTGGGCTTAAAATTCAGAAGAGTACAAATGAATAAAAAACTCACATTTCTGGCTTCTCCTCAAAACACAAAGAATCTGGTCCTCTGGCTGGAGCAGAGCCACTGCGGCCCTTTCAGGCCCTCTGGATTTGGCCTGCACCCTCTCTCGCACTCCAGCCCACCACAGCCCCACCTGTGCCAATTCACCATTTATATTACCTGCTCAGCCCCCATAGGCATTTGAGGTTGCAATCTTTGGTCTAAAGACACATTATGGGGGGCACCCAGGTGGCTGGGTCAGTTGAGCGTCCAGCTTCAGTCCAGGTCATGATCTCACAGTTCGTGAATTTGAGGCCTGCATCAGCCTCTCTGCTGTCAGCACAGAGCCCGCTTCGGGTCCTCTGTCCCCCATCTCTCTGCCCCTCCCCTGCTGGTTCTCTCTCTCTCTCTCAAAATAAATAAATAAATTTTAAAAAATAATAGAGTAGCTCGTCTCTGATGGTGCAATTTCTGGCACCAGCGACTGGCCAGGTTGGGAGACTGGGGTGGGGAGGGAGAAAGGGGAGATTTCCTGATGTCCTTGAAAGCGGGCCAGGGAAGCAGGACCCCATCCCACCAGCCAGGGTGCATGAAGGATTGGAATCTGCAGTTTGGGGGAAGAAACATGTTGTGTAACAGCATCAGGAGAGCTGCTGGGATCAAGGGCCTCACATTTCGATGAAAACAGCACTGACCAAGGGCCCAGAGGCCAGCCTGGCTACCCGACATTTGCCCCCGACTCCTGTGTGATGTTGAATACAACTCGGGGGCTTCACGCTCCTTGGCTTTTATTAAGGAGAGTCAGGCTGCATTATTTGGAAGGTCCCTCCCAGCTCTAGCTCTCTTGAATGTAATGTTTCCTCTTCCCCCAAGGAATTATTCTGGTAAAAAAAAGAATCTGAGAACATTATTCAGCCCAGCTTAGAAGAGTGATTACGTGAAGATCAGAAACCACATTTCACTGATAGTATGGAACTTTGTAACTGCTTCAGTGCCCTATTCATCCTTTCATGATTTCTCAGATTCTGCTGAGAAAATACACTGAGAGGAACTCAGACAATAGCCTGACTCAACAACCTCTTGCCATAACAATCACTTGTCTGCCTGAGAATTCACTAGGTGTGAAATCTAGTTTGCTAAAGACTAGATCTCTACCTTGAAGACCCCTGGGGGGAAGAAAGCTCCCTGTCCCTGCTGGGGAGGCAATCAGAATGGAATCGAATGCAACAGACATCGACAGATATCCAGGCAGTACTCTGTGCAGTGTGAACTGTGGGAAGAAATCAGGAAATACAACCAGAGGTCAAGCCCAGTCCTTGTCCTCAAGGAGAATACAGCAGGGCAGAAGGCTTAACACACTGCCCACAGAATCCAAATGTACAACAGAGTAGACAAAAGTCTATCAGCGCTATAGAGTGCTAACAGGAGTCACAAAAAGAAGGAGTTACCTAGGCTTAAGGAAGTGAAATGTAGACAGGTAGTGAAGGATGAATAGTTAAGGATGAACATCCACCAAGGATGAAAGCTTCCTCTCACCTGCCATTGCCCTAGACACTGGGATGTAGGGGCTAACAGGACAGATAGGAGTCCTGCTTTCTTGGCACTTTCTTCCTAGTGGGGAACATAGACAAGTACACAAACACATAGGATAATATCATATATTGTTAGTACTATGAAGAATATTAAGTGAAATGATTACCATAGACAGCAACTATGAGATAGACAGGGACGACCTCTCTGAGGAAGCATTGCGTCGTGACCTGGGGAAGAGCACCCCAAGTCATCTGCAGACATTGCACATTGCCTAATATCCCTACGGGGGCAAAAATGCCCCTGGATGAGAAGTGAGAGACACCCTACTATAGCTCACACCATAAGGTTACTGGGCCTAACGGGTTTTTCCCAACCCAAGAATCCTACATCCAAAATGGTTTTTGCTGCCTTATCAGGACCAACGTGACTTGGTCCCCTACAGAGAAAAGAAGGGTGCCCTCTTGCAAAATGTTGTTTTCCCTCCATATTCTCTGGCATTCCCAGGTTCCTTCCATAGTTCCCCATTCTCTGCTTGAGTGATTAATATGGAGAAGGGGGCAGAGTGTGATGGAGGCTAGTAGTGGGTGGGATAGTCCATTCTAGGGCTATTGGCCCCCAGTCAAGGGGCAGGACAATAGCTCTAATTTGCTCTTTTTAATTCCGAGACAACCCTCCTACAATCCAGGCTGGATAGACGTGAGAGCATCAGGAATTTGTGGCAATCACCCTTGTTTAAGGTCAATTTTTCATAGCTACTTTTACCTATGTCTTTATTTTTATTGTGTTCTGTAAAGATGACTAGAGAGGAAAAGAAGATATGATTTGACTCAACAGCTACAAATCAAGCACCTACCATTGTCTCCACTACACCGGTCTTTCCCATGGACACGATGGAATAGAATCCCCAAGTGCTTTTGAGGAACTCCAAGTCCAGGGTAAAGCTGGTCTGGGTTCACATGAGACCCCAGAAAGGACAGGCTGCAGAGGAACACTGAGGCCAGACCCTCAAGGGCCTTGAACTCCAGTCTAAGGAATTTTAACTTCATCTTAGAAGGTAGAGACAATAGGGAGCCATGGAAGACTCTGAAAGCAGTGAAGTGTCGCTGTGAGATGTGTGCTGGGGGCCAGGCAGGGAACAAACGTTTCTACAGGACAAGAGTGAACAGTTCAAGGACTTGGGCCTCTTATTCAATACTGAGGGGCCATGGGGTTAATCACCTGCAGCAGAACGGACCTCTTCACCCTGCATTTTATCCCAACCCTGTTTCTCAGCTGCTGTTTGGAGTATCTCAGCATGAGGGGCACAGGGGTGGGAGCCAGGAGCCTCCTTGGGGAAACAAGCATGATCCAGCAGTTTCGACATTGCTCAAGACAAATGCTTGCCCCCAAAGGGTTACAGTGCCTTTCCTCTGAAGGGAGTAGGAGATAAGGCTGCCTCAGCGTGGCTCAGAAAACAGATCCAGCCTTGGCAGTACTTGAGAGCATTTTGGAAAGTTCGGACCAGGTTTTGTTTTGTTTTGTTCACAGGCCCTTAGAGTAAAATGCAGAAATCGCCTCTGTGGGCCGAGAGCCGCTCTGGCTCCCCAGCTCCCACGAGCTGCCGAGGCCCTTGCCTGGCCCAACAGCCCACCCCGCATCAGCATGATGTCGTCTTCTCAAAGCTGAGTCTATCTACCACAGAAGGACCAGCGCTCACCGGGTCAGCTGCAGGCAAAGGGGTGGGGTGACTGGAGGCTGCTTTTTTCTCTGCCCGCCAAGCACCCACTGCCTTGCACCTATGTTTTCTCAGGTAGACATCCAGCTCTTCCCATGGGTGGCTTCTTTTTCAGGAGAGTCTCTCCTCTACCATGAACTAACTCTATGACCGTGGGAAGGGTCCCTTCCTCAGTCTGAGCCTCAGTTTGCTCATTAGTAAAAGGGGGATGCCCTGCCTGTTTTCTAGAGTCACTGAGGGGATTAAATCAGTTCATGAGCCCCCCAGTATCTTGTGATGGGCACATCAGTGGAAGGTCTTACAATGATACAGAAATGACTCACACAGTCAGAGGCTGGAGCCCTGCCTGGTGGGGCAGCAAGCACCCAGGAGGTCTCTGCAAATAGGTTCGAGCAACAGGTGTCTGTACTGGGAGCAGCTCCGTACCTGCCAACTCCACTGGCAAAACTTGCTCTTGGCTCTTCCCACAGAGAGAGGTCACATTCCATGGCCCGGCAGCCCGACACAAGGAAACAGCCCTGCCCAGCCACACTGGAAAGTGAACATCCCAGGGGCTCCATTTATTTATAAAGGTTTACAAGCCTCGAAGTTCTCTTGTTTGCTGCCAAGGCGAGAAAACAGGGGAAGAAGGAGACGGGGTCCAAGGGAAGCATGGAGACTCCCCTTGTACTGAGCTGTTAAACAGAGGCACTGTCTCCCCTGGCTGAAGCCACTAGCTTTCCCTACAGGCCATCTAGTGCCCTGCTGTGTTTGTAGATCAGACTTGAGTCTGACTGAAAAGGAGCGGGAAGCCACATTCCAGGGCTCTTGTTACATCAGCTATAGTAGTTCCTAGAACTGTCGTAACAAAGTATCACAAACTGGGTGGCTTAGAGCAACAGGAATTTACTGTTGCACAGCTCTGGATTCTAGAGGTCCACAATCAAGTTGGCAGCATGGCCATGTTCCCTCTGAAATGTATGACAAAGGTCCTCCCTGGTCTCTTTCAGCTTCTCATAGCCCCAGATGTTCCTCAGCTTGTGTTGTCATACCTTCAGACTCTGCCTCCGCCTTCACCTGGCTTTCTCCCTGTGTTTTCACAGCATTTTCCATCTATGAGCATCTGTGTTCAAATTCCCCCTTCTTACAAGGACACAAGTCATTTTGGATTAGGGCTCCCCTAAGGACCTCATTTTTACTTGGTTGCTTCTATAAAGGCTCCAAGTAAGATCACATCCTGAGGTACTGGGGATTAATATCTTTTACAGGGTCACAATTTGACGATAATGCCTGCCGTCCTCCCTCTGTGCATCTGGTATGAAAAAAAAAAAAAGTTCAAAGATCTGGCTTTGAGTCCCTGTTCTGCACATAATCGGCTTCTTGGTTTTGATGAATGATTTTGAACGTGGTTACTCATCTTGACGACTTGGGGAAAAGATTAAGTGAGATCACAGAAATCACTAACTTTATAGTTTGAAATGACCTCTGAGATCATCCAAAGTTTCCCAAAATGCTCACAAGAGTATTGACCCTACAAAATAATTTTAGGATAACAATGGGGAATGGTGCTATGAGTCCCTCTCAAGAGATTCTCTGTGTATTAGCAGGACAAAACCCCGGAGAAGTCCTGCAGTAAAACAAAACAAAACAAAACAAAACAAAACAACAACAAAAAAAAAACACAAAAAAACAAAAACAAAAACAAACTTTTTGTCCCAGCATCTCCCAAACTCATTTCACCATGGATCCCTGTTATTTGGGTAATCCCTGGTAACACACTCTTGACAATGATCCACACTTGAGAAATGTTCGTCGTTAATATTTCTTGTTCATTAGAAAACGAGGAGTCAGGGATGGCTGGGTGGCTCAGTTCAGACTCTTGACCTCGTCTCAGGTCATGATTTCAGGATTCATGGGATCAAGACCTGCATGGGGCTCTGCACTGTCAGCATGGAGCCTGCTTGGGATTCTCTCTCCCTTTCTCTCTCTGCTCCTCCCCCACTCACATGCATGCTCGCTTGCTCTCTCTCTCTCTTTCTCTCTCTCTCTCTCTCAAAAAAAAATTGAATAGACTTAAAAAAAAGAAAAGAAAAGAAAAGAAAAGAAAAGAAAAGAAAAGAAAAGAAAAGAAAAACAGAAGTTAGACTTCAATCACCTTCAACATAAACTACCTGTTCCCAAATCTTCATCTCATGCACAGCTTTGAGAGGAACCCAAAGTGAGACAGATCTTTGTTTCCCAGAATAAAAATGGCTTCACTGCTATTTACAAACTTTTCAAAATTTATTTTTAATACTATGTACTCATTAGTAAATTTCCAACAACACAGGAAAGAATAAGGAAGGTAAGTAAAACTTACTTTAGACCTTCCCACCCCAAAATAACCAGCTAACATGAGATCTTTATTACTTCTGTTGCCTTTTGATTGCACACAGAGGTGATGGGTCTCAGGAACGGGGATAGGAGCTGGTCTCAGAACCAGTGAGCTCAAAAGCATGTCCTAAAGTTAGTTCTTGCTCAAATTTTATGCAAGTCCCTTGGCCTCCTTGCGCCTCAGCTTCCCCTTGCCCCTTTAGGGGAAAATGTGTCAATGGCAGAGCCCAAAGACTGGTAATATTAATGACTGTCATTTATTGCGTGCCTGAAAGGTGCACACAATATTATATTACATGTTACTGCATCCAAGAAATTAACCTAATCTCCATACCTACCCAAGGAGGCAGGTAAGACCACTGAGGCTATGCGAGCGACTTGATTAAGGTCTTACAGCTGCCAGCAGCAACAGGGTTAGAGTTTGAACCCTGGAGTTCTCTGCATAGCCATGACTCTATGACTCTGTGCACCACATGTTACAGACATCACTCATGTTTTCTCATGTCTCAGTTCCTGTTAAACGCCCTTGTTATGTTTGGGATAATTTCAGCCCAAATAAATTCAGACAAAATGCATCCCATTTCTCCAAGGTAGAACCTAGAAAAATCAAATAAAATTCCAGCCTTTCCTGCAACATGGATGAGGGCACGTGTCTCCGATTCTGTCAATCAGGCACAGCCCTATGAACTTCAGTTCTGAAGAGAGCAACTCAAGGAAAGAGACTTTCCAAGAGATGTATTTGGCTGGCAAGAATGCTGGCGACAGGTCTGACTTTTGGGGTGACAGAGTTTGCATGGTTGAGATGTGGCTCAGTGGCAGTAGTGTCTCCTTCGAGGGCGTGATGAGACAACAGCAGGTACAGTGGTCCTCATCATGGCGGCTCTATGGAGTGTTACATTCATCGTTCCTGGAAACTGAGCCTTGAGCCTGGCCGTCCAATCTGCCTAACAACTCAAAGACCGCCTAATATCCTTTTGATAACTAACTTCTCTGCCCAATTAGCCAGAGTGCACTTCTGTTGCTTGCTATCAGAAACCCTGACTGATAGGTGCCGCATCAGTGTGAGACCTACCTCTCAAGACACAGAACCCTAATGGCTTTATGTGTCTACAAAGTAATGAACAGAGCTAGTCACTTTCTGACAGATTTGATTAAAGTACACAAAACAAATTCATTTTGATCCCAAAGGCAACTTGTGGGCAAAGTTGTATAGGCTGGTTTAAGCGATACCGATCCTATTCCCCATCAATGGTAAACTCTCCAGCTCACATTGTATTTTGTTCCTGGAGTCTAGGTGTCAGAAGCCACGGGATACTCAATTTGTCCTGAATGAGTCTTCTGAAAGAAGTCTAATTGAAATATTTGTCCTTTAATCCAACAGTCCTCAAACTTTGTTCTCATAAAGTTAGAGATTAGAGCAGTGGCTCTTTACACTCTGAAAAATAGTGAGGACCCAGGGGCACCTGGGTGAGTCGGTTAGTTAAATGTCTGACTTCAGCTCAGGTCATGATCTCACGGTTTGTGAGTTCAACCCCCATGTCGGGTGCTACACTGACATCATGGGGCCTGCTTGAGATTCTCTCTCTCCTTCTCTTTCTCTGCCCCTGCTCACGCTCTCTCTCTCAAAAATAAATAAATGAACATTAAAACACACACACACACACACAAATAATATTACCACAAGGTATTTAGCAGATACTGATTAAAAAAAAAAAAAAAACAACACAAAACTGAGGACCCAAATAGCTTTTGTCTATGTAGGCTGTGTCTATCCATACTTAATATATTCTAAATTAAATCTAAAAAATATTGAATTTTTTATTTATAAATTCATTTTCAAAAATAATAAAAACATTACATGTTAACATAAGTAACACATTTTTGGAAAATACTGTATTTTCTAAACAACAACAAAAAAGTTAGTAGGAAGAGTGACATTGTTTGACATTTCTGCAAATCTCTTTAATTGTCTGGCTTAATAGATGACAGCTGGATTCGCCTAGTTCCTTCCACTCTTAGCCTGTTGCATGTCACGTGCCATGCAGACTCTAGAAAAGCACACCATACACTTATGAGAGAATGAGAATGGGAGAGAAAACATCATGTTAACATTATTATGAAAATAGTTTTGACCTCACAAACCTCTTGAAAAGATCTCAGGAATCACTAGGCGATCCCAGACTGCAATTTGAGGACCACTGCTCTAATCTCTCTAAACCTTTTCATACCTTACATCCCTAGGTTTCAAATCCAGGATGCAACTGATTCACATGACAAGTCATTTTTACATCCTGTCAACCTAACAATGTGGTCCCATTCTTCAGAATTATTTTATTCACTAGTCCACAATCTTTCCCTTTTTATTTTTTAAGTTGATTTATTTATCTTGAGAGAGAGAGTGAGAGAGAGAGAGAGAGAGAGAGAGAGAGAGAGAGAGCATGAGCAGGGGAGGGGCAGAGAGAGAGAGAGAGGGACAGAAGCCCAAGCTGACTCCATGCTGTCAGTGCAGAGCCCAATGCAGAGCTCGAACCCACAAACAGTGAGGTCATGATCTGAGCTGAAATCCAAACACTTAACCTACTGAGCCACCCAGGTGCCCCCACAACGTTTCTGTATTGAGGCATAACTGATTATTAAAGCTCTGCTCAAGAAGTCAGGAAGCCTGCTTCTGCTGCTAACTGACTTGGATAGGTCAGTTGTCCCCTCTCTGGGCCTTAGTTCTACACTTGCTGAATAGATACTTGTTTGCTTCATAAGACCACTTAAAGATAAAATTGGGTAGTAAACATGAAAATGCTTTGAACACGTCTACGTAATACTATATAATTTTTATAGTATTTTAATACTATTTTAATACAATTTTAAATGAATGTATTATTTGGGATGCTTTGGGCTATCAGTAATATGACTCAAATAAGCTTGAATTATTGACTCATTGAACTGAAAGTCTAGAAGTGGCATGAGTCTCAGGCATGGTTTGATCCAGAGGTTCTTGAAGGAGTCTGAGCTCTGACTCATGTTTCCTGCCATTCTCTCAACTCTGTCTTACAGTTTCAGTGTCAGTTAGAACCCCTCCTATGAGTAATAATGGTCACTGGACTTCTAGTCCCACCATCTTATGTTACACCACCTGAGGTGAAAGAAAATGTCAATTCCAAACACTTCCATGAAAGAGAGAGAAACTTTCTATCTCAGAAGCCCTCAGCAAATGTCTCCTCTTGGGTCCAAACGGGGTGAAGTGCTCATCTCTGAACCAATTGCCAAAGTCTGGTTAATAAAATAAGCTGATTGGCACAATCTAATCAATGTCCATCCTGGAGCTTGGGGTAGGATGACTCACCTAAACCACTTGGCTTAGAAATTCTACATTCTGTTAAGAAACAGGAAGGTAGGAATTGCTGTTTGGAAGGCAATCAGTGAATGTGCAATACAACATCACAGATCTGCATTTGTTGACCAAGGAAGATGATCACAACATACTATACAGTAGAAAATTAAAGACTGGGTCTACTATCACCCCATCTTACAAAACAGATATGTGTGTGCATGTGTGTGTGCATGTGTATACATACTATATATGGGGCAGTGTATATATGCTTAGTGGTAATGACTGAGGGATGGAATTATGGGGACCTATGCACTTCTGCTTGTTTATTCGTTTTTTGCGCTCCAGCTTTTATATAATAGAAGGTAAAATGGCAGTACAGGAAAATGTCTAAGATCCTATAAAGATGTGAAACACAACCACTGGCCATCCCATTCTCCACTCCTATGAGTCCTCCATTCTGGAACCTCAGGTTGACCTCAGCTACCGCGAGGGGTGTCACCTAATGGAGCCCTGGACAAAGAGGTGAACCAGCCTCAAGAAACTTCTCCCATCTGTGTACACTTTGCTTCAACACCCCTAAAGAATCATAAAACCAGAATCTCTTGACAGCAGAACAGAACAGAAAGCAGTCTATTTTCATTCATATGCAATTCTAATTTTCACTGGATCTCTCCCCTCTCCTCCCCCTCTCCCCAAGCCCTCCATGAGCTCCCATGACCTCATCATGATATTTAGAATAATAGTCTTTTCCCACAGGTCATCAGCTTCTAAAATAAATATATTTCCATCAACGGAAGCGCACAGTCACCGAAATTATTATACCTCGGTTCAGAGTCACAAGCTCATTAGAGACTGATTATTGTGCTTTTCCAAAAAGAATGGCAGCGGAAGAAGCCGGATGATTCTTTCTTATGTAACTAGGGAAAGAGATGCATAGGCAGATTAATGCCTAAACAGCCTTTGGAAGAAGTGGCAAGAGAGTCAATAGGTAAGAAAATAAGGGAACAGTAAGAAAAACCCCATTAACGTCTTGGTAAGACAAGACGTTAGTGGCCTCTGAATAGCCCTGGAAGACACCAACAGCAGTGAGGCAGTGTGGTCACAAGGAAGAAAATTCAACCCTGCACTGTCTCCTTATCCCTCTTCCTGGCAGCCATTATTGATCCATCCCAGAATCCCCTCCCAGTGAGCCCAGATATGCCAGAGAACCAGCACCACGCTCCAAGCAGCCACTCCCCATTTATCAATGAGCACATGAAGCTATCTGTCATCCCTGGGCTAACGATTTCTAAAATGCCCATAGAATTCTGACACTCTGATTTCCTTTAGCTGACCCAGGCCTACTTCATTTGTTAGATGCTCACAGCTGGCATTTAACAATCAGTCGTAACTTTATTAACATCATCACAAAACAATTAATAGTTACTGTGTGCTTATCTTTGAGAGGACATTGAAACAGTGGTGACATGTCTGACTTTAGATGTCAGAAGACCTGTCATGTGCAAGAGACAGGCAATGTATTCTGTGTGACCTCAAGAGATGGGACTTGGGCCACTCGGTGCAGGTTACAGGAAGATTAATGGTGGTGTTTGCAAGGCCATGGGCTGACCTATAAGAGAACATTTCTCTATCTCTGGAAATATTGCAGGCAAGGTGGGCTCAGCCATGGCCCGGGGGGGAGGGGGGCTGTAGAACACAGATCACAAGGCCAAACCTCTACAAGGGTCAGACAGGTAATATAATTATGTGAGGACCCTATAATAAATGTATGTACCTATATATTAGGTATATTATATACCTATAATAAATGTAGGGCGTGGTAAGGTTGATAATGACCAGAGAACACATGTCTGGTCTGATGGGGGAAGCCACCAGGCTGCACCAAAGGTTGTCCTGTGCTTACCTCCCAACCCTCCAAGTGTCCTATATTTTTTCACATGAACCTCCCTCTTGTTGTTTCCCTAGTAGGCAATTAGCAGTGTCTATCACAGATGCTTGATAATGAGAAGATGGTGTAAGTGGTGGGACAAGATGCTATGGGAACACAGAGCAAAGAGAGGTGCGATGGGGTTGATGGGGACCTTCTGGAGGATACGGCATTAGCTCTGGACTCTGAAGGAGGTTGGAGTGCAACATGCAGAGGTAAAAAGGAAGGGCCCTCCAGGCAGGAAAATAGCATGAATAAAGGCACTGGGGTAAGAAAATATTGGAGCAGAGGGAACAAGAAGAAGGAAAGCTGCAGGCATGGGTCCCAGGCTGATCACAAAAGTGCTCAGATGCTTTGCCAGGGAACTTGGGCTTTAGGATGCAGTTTAGGGGCCTTTACACTGCTCCCCACTCTTCAGCTTTCCCATAGCAACCCTCCTGGTCTCTTGCCTCCCTCCTATTCATGCCTGCCCTGGAAGTGGATGGGAAACAGGCACAACTCATCTTATCAGTGGGTTTGGAAGGGGAAATGGGTGTGGTGGCTCAGTGCCTATGGACCTGCCTGCCCACAGAGCACCTGTGCTGTGGCCTGCTCCCACCAGTTTCAGAGGCAAAGGTCCTCTCCACAAAGAGGCACATGGGGATCCTACTACACCTACAACCAGATAATTCAGCCTAATCTGGGGATGGAAGTGCTAGAAAACCTATTGGTCAGTACAGCTCAAAGTTACATTCTCCAAACAGCCTTATAGAGAAGAAAGGCAAGTTTTTGATCCTCACTTGCCTGATTCCTCAAATGGTCTAGAACTTAGGCTTGCAGTGAAGTTGGGGACAAAATATGACTAACCCTCTCAAGCCCCAACAGCAAACCCCTCCCCAGATCTACTGAATCTCAGAGGTTGAAACCCAAGAATCTGTCTTTTGAAAAAGTTTCCAAAATGTTTCTGGTACATAGTCCTGGTTAAAAATTCCTGACCTAAGTACTGGGCAGCCATTGAAGGTTTGTGAGCAGGAGACATATGGCAGAGATCGAGAGATGCCTACCCAGGTATCGTATCTCTTATCATCCTTGTTAACAAAACCTCAAATTTTACTTAGAGTAGAAATGTGCCTCCCAAAAGAATTACATTTCCCAGGCTTCCTTGTGGATAGATATAGCCATGTGACTAAGTACTAGCCAGTGAAACGGAGTCAGAAATATTGTGATGATAGCTTCTGGGAAACTTTCTTGAAAGGTGGCTGGCATGGGCCCTCTTTTCAATCATATGTTTCACCTCTTTTTCTAAACTTCTGCCTCAAATTACGCATGTGATGGCTAGAACTCTAGGTGTCATCTTAGACCTTGGGTACAATGCCATACCCATAGCCTATCATCTAAATGCTTGAAGAAACCTGAGTCTGGGTTGCCATGGAACCATCATACCAGAGAAAGAAATAAAGTCCTATCTTGTTCAAGCCTCTGTTGTTTTTAGTTTTCTGTCATCTTCTGCTGAACTTAATCCTAACTGGTACTGAAGGAATATGAACCTGAATGTATTTTAATCACATCACTCCCTGTACTGAGTGCATTTAAATTAATCAATCAATAAATTAAGGACCTATGATGTGCCAGGCCCTGGGAACAAAATGAGGGACAAAGCAGACTACGCCTTGCTCTCTTATTGATTACTATCTATTGGAGGATGTAGGTGATAATTAAGTAAATAAATAATAATTACAAACTGTAAGAAGAGCAATAAAGGAAACAAATATGGTGCTGAGATAAGAAATGGGGGAGGGGGCAGTGCTCCAAAGACCTGTAGGAAATGTGGTAGTCAAAGAAGCCTCTCTGAGGAGGAGATATTTAAACAGAGGACTGAAGAATGAAAGGGAACCAGCCCTGTGAACTGAGGGAGGAGACTTGCAGATAGAGGAAATGGTGTATGCAAAGGCCCTGGGGCATATGCAAAGACCCTGGCCTGAAAAAGAAATTGAAAGCAGACCAGGGTAGCCTGGCCACCAGTGGAGCAAAGACAATGATTCTCACAGCAACTGATACTGACCCATTGACAAGAGGGACAAATCTACTTGAACTTGTCCCCTGCAAGCCCTCGTTTTAACATTTTACACCTTATGTGAAATAACTTTCTGAGTATAATGGATACCTCTGTGAAGCCAAATGGCATGAGTTCATGGCCAAAAGGGAGGGACAAACCAGCTTTCATATATTGCCGAGCTGAGGCTGGTAGTGGAAAAACAGATGGCTTTCCTGTTGGGAAATAAACTTTCAAGGAGACAAGAATATGTCCTTTGAGTTTCTTCATGAGCCCACAACGCTCCGCTTTCTTAGCCAAACACTCCACACCCCAGGAACCTCCAGATCCCAAATATTAGCAGCTTTCAGGCATTTCCACTGGAAGCACAGTACTCAATGTCAGCTTTTCAGAAGGGATGGGAAATTAAAAAAAAAAAAAAAAGAAGAAGGTGCAGTGCTCGTTAGAAGGAAGAATGGTCAAAGAATCAAAATTTCCTGGCAGTTTCTCCACATCAAGTTGCTCATATGACCTCAAGCCAAGAATTAAGTGAAGGTTACTTTTAAAAGCAAGCTGAAGCTCCCAAGGCATTGGTCCTCAACCCAGTGAAGCTGGGAGCACCAGGGCCTTTGCTTCCAATGTAAACAGTGGGCCTGTCTCCAAAGATTTGAATGAAGTCAGTCATGGATAGGACCCAGAGATCTGCCTTTTCAACAGGCACCAGGTGTTTCTCCATCACTGAGAAACACCACCCGCCTTGGGTTGGAGGAATGGGCAGTTAGGAAGAGGGAGCAGGACGAGAAGAAAGCCAGAGGTTCAGAGACTCCTCGGAAGTCTGCACAATTCTGAGCTGCATTCACATTGGGCTGGGATCACACCTTGCTCAAAACCTCAGGCTCCTCACTTCCCCCTCAGCCCTCCCTCTGATCGCTGCTAATACCCTCAACCATCTGCATAGCCTCCTGGCAAAACCCCAGCCCTGAATTAACCCAACTTCCTGCCACCCCAAGCAGCTACCTCACTGTGACTGAAAAAGAAGACACAGACAAGGCTGACTAGTCTTACTCTAACTTTCAGGCCACAAACCTCCAATCCCCACTGATCACCCAACTAGGGCCAACGCAAGGGACCGCATTGCTTCTCTCCTATTCAGGGACCTTGCTGACACCTTGTTCCCTGTGTGTTCCTATGTGACCAGCCTTTCCTTCTTCACTGGACCATTCCCTAGGCCTGCAGCCTCACTGCAATATCTCCCATTGCCCCGGCACCCGCATCTGCCTCCGCCTCCAGCAACTGCCATCTTTCCTGTCTCCCCTAACCTAGGGCAAACCTCTCGAAAAAGTTGTCTCTGCTCGCCACCTTCAATCCCTGCCCATGCATCATCCTTGTCATCCTCTTCAGCCAGGCTTCCAGCTCTCCATTCTGCAGAAACATCTCCCCTAGAGGTGTCTGGACACCTCCATGTCACCAACCCAATGGGTGGCCGGTCCCTAGCCCTCACTCGCAAGTGTTCCTTGAACGACCAGAAGCATGTGGCACAACTGACCACCCCTCCTTTTATTTTCACTAGGCATCAGGGCCCCCATTCTCCCCTGGGGTTTCTATCAACTCTGCACCTCCTTCTCTATTTCTTTTACTGCTGCGTCCTTCTGACCTCTCTGTTGGAAGACCCCCAGGGGCTCTGCTTTGTGCCCTCTTCTCTCCAGCTTCTCTCCTCGCTCTCTGGATGATCTCCCCCAGTCCTGTGGCTTTAAATACCATCCATATGCTCGCTCCCAAACTTGTGTCTCCTGCTCCAGCATTTCCTTCGAATTTCAGACTTGGATTATCTAACGTCTCACTCAACACCGCCTCTTAATGCCTTTTAGGCATTTCAAATGTAAAATGTCCAAAGCAGAATTCTTGATTTTCTTCCCTGACTCTCATTTAAAAAAAAAAAAAAAAAAAAAAAAAAAAAAAAAAAGCTCCTCCCTGCTGTGCTTTCTTGTAGCCCAAATGGCACCCCACTCACCCAGGTTCTCAAGTTGAAAACATGTCACCCTCGACACGTCTCCTCCCCTCACAATCCACACGCAGTCCACCGGCAAGTCCTGTCGGCTCCAAGAGCAAGACATGGCCCAGACCTGACCACTTTCAGTGCCTCCACCCGACCCCATAGGCTACGCCATCACCCCTCCCTCGGACAGCAGGAGCCTCAACTCCTCTCTCTGCCTCCACCCCTGCCCAGGCCCCCAGGGCCTGTTCACACAACAGCCAGAAGGGTCTCCTCTAGCATTGAGTCAGATCGTGTCATTTCCTTGACCAAAGCCTTCCAACCTTTTCTGATCACACTTGGAATAAAGTCCAGGGGCGCCTGGGTGGCTCAGTCGATTCACCATCCGACTTCAGCTCAGGTCATGATCTCATGGTTCTCAGGTTCGAGTCCCACGTCAGGCTCTGTGCTGGCAGCTCAAAGCCTGGAACCTACTTCAGATTCTGTCTCCCTCGCTCTCCGCCCCTCCCCCGCTCACACTCGGTCTGCCCGTCCTCTCTCTCTCTCTCTCAAAAACAAGCATTAAAAAAATTAAAAAAAAAATCCAAACCTTTAGTGGGAACACCTAGCCCACACGCAAGGCCCGACCTGCCTCACCAACCCCCTTGTTTTCCACAATCCTTGCTTCCTCGGCTCCAGCCTCAGCCCTTCTTCCGGTTCTTCAGGTAGCCCCACTCGTTCCGCTTCAGAGGCTTTGCCCTCACCGGTCCCTCTGGCGGAAAGTCTTTCCTCCCAGCTGTTCCACAGCTCACCCCCGCACTTCGTGATTCAGCACAGATGTTACTGCCACAGAGGGCCTTCTCCCGACCCCACTCTCTTCTCCTTCACCTTGTTTTAATTTTCTTCATAACACCTACAGCGACCTGTGGTGAGGTGAAGAGTGGCCCCCAAAAGTAACACCCTAAACCCTGGAGCCTGTGAATATGTCATGTTATGGGGCAAAAGGGACTTTGCAGGTGGGATGGAGAATCTTGAAATGCTGGGATTACCCTAGATTATCCAAGTGGGCCCAATGTAAACATAAGGATCCTTGTAAGAGGGAGGCAGGAGAGTTGGAGTCAGAGAAGGAGCTCTGACGGCAGAAGCAGAGGTCTGAGTGAAAGTGGAAGGAATAAGCCAAGGAATTGGAGCAGCCTCTAGAAGCTGGAAAAGGTGAGGACACAGGTTCTCCCTTAGAGCCTGTTAGGGAAACACACTTCTGCCAATACCTTGATTTTAACCCAGTAACGCCCATACCAGACTTCTGACCTCCAGAACCATAAAAGAATAACTTTGGGGTTTTTAAGCCACTAAATGCATGGTAATTTGTTACAGCAGCAACAGGAAACTGACACACTAAGCGAAGTTATACTGAACGTTGTTCGTTTACGTACATGTCTCTCCCCACAAAGTGTGCACTCCATGAGGACAGGGACTTAGTTTGTTCTTTGCAGTATTCCCAGCACCTGAAAGTCTCAGCCAGCATCCATAATATTTACTGAGTGAATGTGCAATCACTCTGAATTGGTCTTCCTGTTTTCAGTGATGAAGGAGAAAGAACGAAGCTTGGAATTAGAAGCCACTAAGGGCACTCCAAGGTCTCCAACTGTACTGAAAGCACACTATCAAGTCATATAGCCTTGGAGTTCATGCAGGCGTCCTTTTCATCTCTGGGATTAGATGAATCCATAATCTTTCTGCCCCCTGCTCTTGTTGTATCTGAGCTCATTAAATTCCTTTGGTGCAATTTCAACCTCTCACATTACAGGCCCTACTTATCCCACCATCAGTACCCACGTATGATGGCATGTGGCAGTTCTGGTTAAGTTAGTAACTATGAACTAAGAATTTGAAGTGGCTTTTGTAACACCCAAGAATATTAACATCAAATGCTACTTTTCTTTTCAACTGCTGCTTCTACCTCTAGAATAAGAGGAGATACATCCAGAAGCATTTAACAGAAATGGGTTCCAGCTCTGTGCGCAGGAATTTTCTACCACTTACATTGTATTTCTTGCTCAGGAGGCTCACTGATGGCATTTAGCTCCTCCACTGATATGTCTGAGAGATAAATGGGTAAATAACATTGTAATTCACCACATGGAGAATCATAGACTATAACCGCACTGCACATATCATAGCTATCAAGGACTCTTTGTGAGCTATAGGTAACCCTACTCAAAGTGTCTACCCACGGAATGGGATGTATTGGCTCGCATAAGTGATAGGTCCTGCAGGACTGCTAACTTCAGGCATGGTGTCATGGCCCTCAGAACCTGGTCCCTCTCCAGCTCTTGGCTCTACTCCCCTTCATGATTTCTCCATTCTCAAGTTCATCATGGTGTCAAGAGGGTTATCCTTTTCTGGCACGTATTTTTCCTGCTTCAAACCCAAATGGAAAAGAGAGCCATGCTTCTTGCTCAACAAATCTCTTTGGCCAGAAGTAAGTCACGTGCCCACCCTAGCCCATCACTGTAGCCAGAGGGGCAAGAGGTCAGACCTGAATCCCACAGCCTCATCCAGGAAGCCAAGGATGAAGTCAACATCATTTTACCCAAAACACATAAACTGGGAGTAGACTTTTTGTCAGGAGTTCTTAGAGTAAACTCAGGTATAATAACCAAAAGAAGGGAGAATAGAAGCTTGCTAACAGAACAAAAACCTCCTGTAAACATCTCGGACCCATTTTCCATTGGGTTATTCAGTTCTTGCTAGGTTCCCTCAAGGACGGGGAGCTCACTACCTTGTGAGAGTGACCTACTCCACTTTTTGTGCTAAACTTTTAGAAAAATCATCCCTGTATCAGGTCACATGTACCTTCCACAGGCTATCTGACCTCATTCCTGCAACAATACAGAAGGAGCAAATCCCGGCACATTACAGCCCTTTAGATACTCAAGGACAATTTTTGTAATCCTCTCAAGCTCCCATTCTACAGGCAAAACATCCCAGTTCCGTCAACTGTTCTAATGGCATTTCACCCTCCTCCTTGTGGGCTCTGACTTGTCAACACCCCTCTCGAATTAGAGCAAAACCATCACATCCATCTATTCTGACACTACAGAGTGGAATCATAGCTCACGTAGGAAGTGAGCAAACCCTGAATGCCACCTAAATTACCCTTGAAAAGAGGTGTCACTTTGGAGAACAGCATTATCACCTCTCAGGAAACCAACACCTACAGTTTTCCGCCAATGCTAGAACAGATCATGCTCTTTGATCACAAATCAATTGCTTGCACTTTAATACGTGGTATTTGTACTTTGTACCTATATAGAACAGAGTCAGACTTAGTACAGGCAAGTATTCATACTTTGAGAGACACAAAGGAGATGAAACTAGCAAAGTGAATATAACAAATCCTAGCTCTTACTCAACTGAGGCACACACACTCATTGAATGGCAGGGCAGGCAAAGCTTCCACATAATTTAAGTTTCTCTCTCTCATACTCTCAGTCTGTATCTTTCCTGCCTTCTCTCTTTTTCCCTCCCTCCCTCTATAATTGTGCTGCCCCATCAGAGTCCATAGACTTGAAATTAGATTTCACTAGATTTCCATTAATAAAATCTCAAATTATTAGCCACACCATATTTGTAGCAGTCATTTTACGTTAGCTCATATTAGACTTACTCTCAACCAACTTCCAGGATATACAATCTTTTAGCAGAAGGACAATTATCAGGTCACACCTTCCTAATCTGTTTATGTAATTGGTTCTGGAAATCTCAACACTGTACCTTAACATTTACTCCTGTTCAATTTCATCTTGTGGATTTTACCCATGATTCTTACCTACGATGATTTGGGGATCCCAATTCCATCACACCGTGCATTCGTTACCCTTCCCAGGTTAATATCAGGGACAGATATGACGAACTCTCGTTCAACCCAAATGTGGCTAGAAGCATTAGACCGAATGGGGGAAGCCTGAGTGAAAAGCCCTGAGGCAAACCAGGAACCTCTTCATTCGTACGTGCCAGGTACAGTGGCTCACCCAGCAAAAAAAATGAACCATCCTTGTCACATATCCCATCTCATCCAAAAGAGACGCTACCAAAGTTCTGCTGAAGCCCAGCTCACTGTGATTGTCAGTCCCCAGAGCCACCGGTCTCATCACACCTCTAAAACCAGCTGAGACAAATCTGGCAAGAACCAGGCTGAATCACAGCAACCTCTCTTTAATCCAAATGCTCATCACTGTCTTTGCAAAAACACATTCTAGAATTTTGCTGTCAATTGCAAACAAGTGGAGCCTATCATCTCTTTTTCATTAAGTTCCATTAAAAAAATCAGTGGTCCAAAGTTCCATTCGGGAGGAAACCAGGACTACGAGAGCTTGGATATGTTCTAGGAGAAAATGAGAAAGGCCAAAGCCGGAGCTGAAGGAAGTACGATATCATCTAGTCTGTGCCAGACTGTACTGTTGTTCCCAAGGATTCCCAGCAAAAGGATTAGACATCTTCATCCTCGCCATGTGATTGGCAGTGCCCTCCCATGGGAGGAGTACACTTCCCTGTCCCGATAGCGTAAGGCTTGGTCTTAAGGCTTGCTTTGGACGATGGGATGTGAGCAGACGCAACATAGGCCCTGTTCCAGCAGAAGTTTTCAGAGCCACTATGTAACTCAGAGCGTGCCTCCTCCAGGGCTACCCTTCCACCCCGGCCCCCTGCGACACACAGCCTCACCTCAATCAGGCCCGTCACAAGGGGCAGGGGTGCCTCCAAGACTCTCCCTTTTAAAACGGACTAGGCCTTGAGTCCTGCCTTCCTCGGGTCCCCTTGGTTCATTTCTGCCAGTATAATTACTTCGTCAGGGCTCATGGGATGCTGAAAGGAAAGAGCTTGATGTAGATCCGGCACCAGCCCTGGGTAAGTGGATTTCGTATTTACTAGCAAGGAGCTTCCTGGAACGGGCCAGGAGACGGGGCTATTTTGATCCAGGCAGGCGGCAAATCACAGCAGACAGCTGCCCACCCCTCCTACTGTCAGGCTGCCCTGTGAGATGTTCTCACTCTCCACAGTCCTGCTGCTGCTCCTACAGAATGTCACCCTAACTCTGCGAGGTTCCAACAGAGACGGGTTCCGTGACTCGCTTGCATAATGTCCGCTGCATCCCCTCCTGTTTGCACTTTCCTTCTGCCTGGAGTTAAAGAACCCAGAAGTAGAAGGAATTCATTTCTAGCGTTCATCTGGCCCAGTACCCTTCTCTTATAGCAAGACTGAGGCACAGAGTAGCTAAAAGACATGCCCAAAGTGAGCAGTTAGGGGCAGTAGCCCAAGCTTGTGGGCCCCAAGTTCAGGAAGCTTTCCGTTTTATAATGAAGTGTCAACAACAGCTCGGAGCTGGAAACCAGCTATGTCTGCACAAATTTCTATGGTGTCAGTAACACACGCGGAATTTATAAACATACATATGCATGTTCTTTTTAAAATTACAAAGAGAATCATACTTGTGTTTCTGCAACTTGTTTTTGTTTTGTTTTTCACTTACAAATGTTTTAAACGCCTTTCTTCCACCATAATTACAGCTAGATCTACCTCCTTGTAAATTCCTGGTCTCCCTGCTTCAGTTCTTGCCTTCTCATCATCCCGGCTGAACACAGCAGTCCGAATCATCTTTTTAGAATGTAAATCAGATTCTATTACCTCCAGACTTAAACACCTTCAGTGGCCTCCCATTACTCTTAAAGGCCAAACTGCCCAATCCGATCCCTGAGGCCTTATGTGTCTCCCTTCTAGGCCTCACCTGGCAGCCACACAGACATTGTGTAGTTCCTTAAAGGCACTGGGCTCCTGCCCCCACCTTGGGGTCTTCTAGAATGTTCTTCCCTTTCATTGAAACACCCACATTCATGCACATACATGTATACACATGCATACATATGCATGCATGCTCACATTTGCACATGTATTCACACACACACACACACATACACACACACACTCACGCGCACCTCATCTAGTCTTAAAACTCAGCTCAAACATCACTTCCTCTGTTTCCTGCCCACCCCTCCACTTCCAGCCTGCTCTGTACCAGATACATTACTGCTCACCTTTTCCTTTCAGTCTTTACCCAGGTGTATAATATATATATGTATATATACATATACATATACATATACATATACATATACATATACATATACATATACATATTTGTGGAATTATCTGATGAATATATAATATATATAATACTATATATATTCTCCCCTGTGAAGTGGTAAGGTCCACGGGCGGAGTCAAGGCCAGCTTTGTACATCATTGTATCCTCCACACTTACCTCAGTACCTAACAAATAGTAGGTATTTATGGACTGAATGAATAAATGGAAATGTCAAAGTAGAGGCTTGTGCAAGTTCTGTAACGGAAATATTGTCGCCGGAAAAGATGTGTCTGCACCTTGGAATCAAGAAGGCAAGTACAAATTGTGGGCCTCCGATGCAAGTTTGAAAGAAATAGCACCTTCTTTATGTTTTTAAAATCAGTTAATTTCGTCCTCCGAGCCCTCAATCTGCCAGACTGGAGATGAGGGATTCCAGAGTACAGCATCCCTAGCCCCTCGACTCCTAATGTGAATACAAACAGTTGGATGCCGTGATGCCCTGGAAACAGAGAAAGGATCCATAGTGTTCAATCTGTCATGGGAACCACTGAGGTCTTCAAGGTGCACCCCTGAGGTGACTCCCTGATACAAGGCAGCCCGGCTTGCTCTCCTCATCCTGTGTTCCACAGAACCCCACCGCCACCCAGCTCTCCAGTCCCAGGCTCCTGCCTTTCTGGGCACGTCAGGTCATCTTCCACACGAGGTCTTCCCATCTCCTTAGGGAGCTGCCACAGAAAGGTGTACCGGTCCATCCCCAGGAGACTCACTCATCGCCTCCCTTTTCTCCTCCCCAAAGGACGCCTCATGGTATCTCTTCACAAGATGCAGATGAGCTGTGGGCTGCAGGCTGCTTCTGTTGACAGGAAGCCCTGAAGCAAGAAGCCCCAAAGGGCCAAACTACCTGCTTAAAAGAAGAGGAAGAAGAGAATTGAGGAAGTTCAAAAACAAATTAATGTTCCAATAAATCATCTTGCCTCACAAATCACTTTGATGACTTATACGCCCCCACTTCCTGCCTCAGCCTGAGCCAACTGTCATTTGCAAGAAGGTTCTGATTACTGGGGCTGGGACCTTGGGTGGAAGAGGAGGGGTGGAGCAGGGCAAGGGAGGCAGTAAGGATCTGAGGAAAGGGAGAGATTTGAAGAGGGACTGGGATGGTACTAAAAAGGCTGAGAGGCAAGAGGTGGGGCATCTGGTAGCACATTTCCCAAAGCCCACATTAGGAGACTGCCCCCCAGAGACCGTCACAACCCCACCTCTCCCCCTTGTACTGCTTTAAGGCACCCTTCTGAGACCTTTGTCGTAGAAATGCTTTCACCTCCAGGCAAATTCAACTCCAGGGAAGACAAGAACAGGACTCTTCCACAAGATGAGAGGTGGGTGGCAGGTAGAACTAGCCCTCGCAGTATAGGACTGTGAGGTGGAACAGACCACAGGCCAGCTCCTTGACAAGCAATCAACCAGAAGGATCTTCTCACCCCATGGAATAGCACAGAAAGCCCCTGCCAACCTGAAATGCACCAAAGGGGGAGATTCTTCCCAATAAGCTATGGCCTCTGAGCAGTTAGAAGACAAGCCAAGGGGTGGACTGTGACACCATGCCCTGAAGATGAAAGGGTTAGTCAGACTCCCAGGAGCCTGGGCAATCACATCCAAAAAGCTTTCACCTAAGCTCCGCTGTTCTCTCTGGCAGCTCCCAGCCTTCCTAGGAAGGTCTGCCCAGCTCCCAGTCTGGCACCAGCACTTGGGCAAACCACAGGAGGCTGGGTGACTTATGTCCTTAGCTGATCTGTGGCAGCCACTCAGTTGGCTCATGCCTCCAAGGCAGAAAATTCCTCCCCTAGTTCACTGGCACTGGTGTCTGCCAAGGGGCTGGGAAGGGGCATGCTCTGGCCTTCTGCAGGGCCCTGCCTGGCATCTGAGCCCAGACTCAGGCTGTGGTCAATGGAGCCACTGATTTCACGGGACCTCAAGCTCAGTCCAAGACATCATCTGAGGTAGAGTGTCTCCTTACTACTGGCCTTTCGGGGCTGGAAATCTCCCATCAGGATCCTGATGGTGATAAGTGAGGTGATTCTAAGAGGCTCACCTTACCTTGTCCTAGACAGAGATAAGAACCCAGAAGACTAAACACCAATGCCTATGTCGGCCCTCAGTAAATGCTCAGAGTGTATGAATAACTGAGGAGAATACATGGCTTCATATCAGTAAATGGTAATAATCTGGGTGCCTAGGTGCCTCAGTCGGTTAAGCCTCTGACTCTTGATTTCAGCTCAGATCATGATCTCACATTTTATGGGTTCAATTCCCAAGTCAGGCTCTGTGCTGATAGTGCAGAGCTTTCTTAGGATTCTCTCTCTCCCTCTCTCTCTCTGCCTCTCTCTCATTATCTCTCTCAAAATAAATAAATGAATAAACTTTAAGAAAGGAATGGTAATGATCTACACTGTTCCAGAACTATTTTCTGTGCTGTGAGGGCTACAAAAGTAGTTGTGGATACTGCTTAGGTGAAGAAACCAAGCTCATGCAATAAGTGATGTTCATTCAGTAAACATTTACCAAGCACCTACTCTGATAGGTCAAGACAACATCTGTGACCAAGAAGACGTGGCTGCCTCCATGGAACTTACACTGTCATGAAAATAACAAAAAAAAAAAATAGAGTAATTTATAATAAAGTGTAATGCATTTTCCCAAGTGCTGTGAAATGCAAAAAGAAGGGAGCTTCATTGGAACGTACTATTCAAGAAAAGGCTACCAGGGGAGGCAGAAGGAAGGGGAGGGAAGACAGCAGCCATGTCACAAAGGCTTGGAGCACAGGCCATAGGTGGACAGACTAGCTCAGAAGCAGGTGCAAACACGGGCACGACCAGCGCCTCACATTCAAATCTCAGCTCCATTACCTGCTATTGTTCGATTCTGGATACTTTCGCATTTGGAGCCTGAGTTTCATCCTCTGTGATAAGATGGTGATAATAATAATACCCTCTCACAGGGTGGCTGGGAGAATTCGATGAGATAAGTAATGCAAGGAAAGATCTTAGTGGAGTAAGTCTCAATATGCTCTAATATTGTTATTATTGCAAGAGCTCAGCTGAGGCTGATTCCAAGTCATCCTGATGGAACAGTCAGGGGACTTGCTGACAGGCTGTGTCTGGATAATCGAGGAGAAAGAACCAGCAACAGTTCTCTCATCACTGATGAACAGGGTGTTAAATGCAGCAAGCCCCGAATTACAACAGAACACCTGGGCTTGACTCCCGGCTCTGACATTTCGTAGCAGGATAACTCTGGAAAGCCACATAAGGCTCTGAGCCTCAGTTTTCACATCTGTACAAGGGAGATATTATTGACTGCTCTGTGCACCTCACAGGATGGCAGTACTGCAGAGCAAGCAAAAAGTGGGTGTGAAAGTCCTTTAGTCAGATTATAAAGTGCTCCTGATGTGAGAGTTATTATTATCCTGAAGGATCTAGCTTGGGGAACCAGAAGTGTATAATTTGGACTTAATCGCCAACACAGAAAAGAAGGTTTTAGATTTTTTTTTCCATCTTTTATCTGCTTCTAAAATTTCTAAAACTGTGCTCCTCAAACATGTTTTTTAAGGGAAAGAGGTCAATTTAAATTTTTTTACTGTTTATTTATTTTTGAGAGAGAGAGAGAGAGAGAGAGAGAGAGAGAGAGAAGCAGAGAGAGAGGGAGACACAGATTCCGAAGCAGGCTCCAGGCTCTGAGCTGTCAGCACAGAGCCCGAGTGGGGTCAGACCCCATGAATTGCAAGATCATGATCTGAGCCAAAGTCGAACGCTCGACAGACTGAGCCACCCAGGCGCCCCTAAATTTTTTTACTGTTTATTTATTTTTGAGAGAGAGAGAGAGAGAGAGAGAGAGAGAAGCAGAGAGAGAGGGAGACACAGATTCCGAAGCAGGCTCCAGGCTCCGAGCTGTCAGCACAGGGCCCGACACGGGGCTCAGACTCCTGAATGGTGGGATCGTGACCTGAGCTGAAGTCATATGCTTAACTGACTGAGCCACCCAGGGGTCCCCATGTTTTTCAAACTTGACTGTGTCTACAACTCACTTGGGGAGCTTAGTAAGTGCAGAGTCTGATTCAGTCTAGGGTAAGGCCTGAGTTCCTGTATCTCAAACAGTGGTTTGCTGCCACTGGCCCGAGGACCACACTTTGAGTCACAGGGTTCTCTGGAAGACCATGCAGGCAAAGTGGTCTCTTCCCTCTGTGTGAGCTGACCACATAATCTAAGGAAGAGGTGGGACCCTGTGAGTGTCCGGAATCCACAGCTGTCAGGAGCCCACCAGCCATCCATCCTCTACTGACAGCCACTCCATGGGGTTTGCTGAGAGTCAAGCACCATTCTAAATGCTTGACAAATATTTACTCATTTAATCCCCGTGATATCTCTACGTGATAGGTACTCTTTTGGCCTCTGTTTTACAGATAAGGAAACTAAGGCCCAGAGAGGTTAAATGCTTTTCCCAAGGTCACACAGCCCATGATCTTCATACCTCCAACTCCAGAGTTGAGCCCAGAGCACAGGGTAATAAAACACAGCATAGTCTATGACCAGCTGCCCCTCCAAATCACAGAGCAGAAGTACAGCTGCTGATGTATCATCCACTCCTGAAGGCTGGTTACAGCTGAGTCATTCGATAGTAGTGGCCTAAAGAAAGAGTCCCGGATCTGCCCCGGTTCCTGCCTTGCCCGACGTTCCTCTCCCTTCCATTCTCTGAGCTGCCCAGGATCTGTCCAATAAACGCCTTCTCTTTGCATATCACGGGGCTTAACAGCTTTGGCACCGAGGCCAGACTGCCTGGCTTCAAACCCTGGCTTCACCACCTACTAGTTACCTCACTGCTCCAAGGGTCCCTTTTCTCATCTCTAACATGGGGCTGATAATAATGGCAACCCCAGAGAGTGACTGAGAGTATTAAAGGTGACCATGCATGTTGAGCACTTAGTGCAATGCCTCATCCACAGCATGGGTTCCATACCTATTCCTGGTATGATTATTAAGGCACGAGCAAGAACCAGCCCGCAGTCCCCATACTGTGAAATCAGCCTGTCACACCACAGCTACCTGACCCCTTTCCTCAGATGCTGTGAGAGCCACCCAGGTGTGAGGCCTCAGCCAGAGGGAATGAGCTGGACTTCTGGCAGGAAGTTCCAGGCCTTCTACCTGCCAGCCACATTCAACATCTCTTAGAAAATGCAAAATGTGTCACATTTATGGAGGCCCTTTATCGCACATCAGGGAAGCGCTTTGCACAAATGTTTGAATCAACTTTTCATGACTCTGGCCCCGGGCCTGCTATGAGTCAGCCTTGCAGTCCCCACTCAGTTCCACGGAGATGGTCCCGAGACAGAGACAACGGTCTCCCTCACTGCCTGCCTCCCATACCCTCCTCCCATTCCCACCTGCTGTCACCTGCATTCGCCCTGAATCACCCAGGAACCTAGGATGAAAGAGAGAGGTGCTGAGGGACGGGAATGACAATTGCCAGGGAGCCACTCTGGCCCTCAAATCCTCCAGGATTTGTTAACTGCTATTAAAAAGATACTCCAAGTCATTACTGCAACATTATGGGGACTTAGCTGATTACAGCTAATCTCGGACTCCCTTTGTGTTTCTAATGGAGGAGAGCTGCTTCATGTGAAAAATCCCATTTTGTGCCTTTCTTCTAAAATTTAGTTTAAGAAAAATAGGGGCAAAATGTGATATTCAGCCACTGGAAATGAACAAGATAAGGGTTGAGGTACAGAGCAAGCGAATCACAAAATAGAACTTTTTCAGTCGGGTAGACATGAGAAATGACAGGCACCCAGGATAAGTTAAGGAGCAAAAGATATTGAATTCCTTGGTGAGCAAAGGTCCCCTTTTGATTCTCTTTTATGCCCTCTGATTCCATCAGTCAGAAACTCCCCTTTAGAGCTTTAACACCCTCTGACAAGGGTACTCTCCCTTTTTTTGACAAAGAGGGGGCCGGTACACACTGACAGGCAACATAGCACAACCTACTCGGGCTAAAATCCCAGGTAAGGCACACACTGACTCCAGGACCATAAGCGAGTTCACCAACCTCTCTGTGGCTCAGTTTCTTCATCTGTCAAATGGGGGTAATGACAGTCCCCGCGTCATAGAGTTACCATGGGGATTGAA
The DNA here is from genome assembly GCF_018350175.1 of Felis catus. NCBI lineage: Eukaryota > Metazoa > Chordata > Mammalia > Carnivora > Felidae > Felis > Felis catus. The sequence continues at coordinate 188,064,342 of NC_058368.1, read as the reverse complement.
TGAGTAACTTCATGGGAAGCAGGCTTGGCCCAGAGCCCTTGGCTGATGTGAGCTCCCATCACTTGGCAGCTTATGGTATCTGACTGAAATGTAATAGCTTTGTTCTCATTGTACTTTGGTTGGGAGACACATTTTGGTTTGCCATTTTTAATAGCAATAGAAAACGTATTTGTAAAAGAGATGTACTTAACAGGCAGCCAAAAATAGTATACCAACAGGAAAACAGACATATGAGGCTATAAGACAATTGTGGAAAGTGATACTTGAGAGACTGAATTTGGGGAAGCCCGATCCAGTCTAATCCATTGATATTACAGGTGAAGATTCGAAGCCAAGAGGAAAAGTGACATGCCTGAGGTCACACAACAAACTGGCAGCAGAATCCAGGACCCTAACTCCCAGCCAAGTGTTTTACTCAACACACTATATTCAGGTCACTAGGCTGATAGTATCTTATGAAAGAACAAATTAAAAAGGCACCTTGGGAGTCCTGGAACTGGGGCCATTATTATGGAAAGCCTCAGCTATGACGAACCACTTTGCTTAAATAAATAAATAAACAAACAAACAGAACTAGTATGATTTTCAGAGCTTTCAAAGAATTCAGGCAGGATGCAAAAACAACTCAGAACCCAGAATACCATTTTCACTGGATCATGTGTAATAAGATATGTCTTTGGGTTCCTATTTTTCTTTTTCTTGTAAAAACATACTCCGTCTAAGGTAGAAAATACTGTAATGATTTTTCTTCTATAAAAGCAGAAAGGGCAGGCCAGGGAGCATTTGTCTCATTGGTGAACAAAGGCCGAATTTACATGGTCTAGTGTAACCGCAGCATAACAAGGTTACATCACAAGGGGAAAGTCAGTCCAGTGGCAATTGGAGAGCAAAAAACAAATTGCTTCCCAGCCCTGGTCTGAGTGGTTACCGGCTCTAAAACTGAACCATGAACTCCCAACCCTCCTTATCCTTTCTCTTTAGTAGGCAGGCCTGGGATTCTTTTAATTTCCAACTTCCTTTGACACTGATTACATGCCAATGCTCTAGAGACCAGGGGATCGGCTTCATTCTATCAGTAGGACTGAATAACCCCCTCTACCCACACCCACTGCGACTGAACTTCTCTGCCTCTGAAAACTTCTCTGCCTTCCTTCACTTTAGGAAGATCAAACTTACATCTTATGAATAGAATCTGGAGCAAAGATGAGGAGTTTGAGGTAACCAGAAAAAGGAATCTCCCTAGGAGTACATTCTCCAATGAATATGAGTGTCCTCCAGGCATACTGTCTAACCATGACTCTACCAGGATCACAACCCAAACATCTTCAAGGGCCAGGGAGGTCATAGAAGTGACAGAAGCAGGGGATAAGGGAGACCTGAAAAGGCTGTGTGTGCTTCTCTACAAGGACACAGCAAATCAACTCCCATCACCTGTTGCTCTCTGATGTGGGCCCAGTGTTGCCAGATCTTTTCAATACTGAAGAGAAGCCAGGAATCTAGATTTTTATGAAATGTTTTCTGATTTTTAAGTGTCGATGACTAATTTGCTTTTTTCTAAAGTTCAGTGTAGGCTCAACACAAGCATCTGAGCAGCAGATCCAGCCTGCAGGCACCCCTGCTCTGTGTCCTTTCCTTAGGCAGCCTCATTCCTTCCAGAGCCTTAAGCACAAAGCACGAGCAGTGACTCCATAGGCCACACTCCAGCCTGGTCCTCACCGGTGCTCTAGATCTGCATTTCTCAGCTCAGGCCCTCCTCCTGTGTTTTTGGTGGCTTGTTTGTTTTGGACCAACATTTAAGGCATGGATGAAGAAGGCAATTAAGGAAAGAGAAAAAGAGAACCCAGTCAGTGGCATCCAACATGGCAGACGTCAGGATGGTCTTTTGTTCTTCCTTATAACCCCAACCCTGAACACAGTGCGTGGTACACACTAGGTGCTTAATAAATGTTAATGACTGGATGACAAAATGAAGGAATGAACTGGAGGAAAATGGAGTCACTGTGTTGTCCTTAAGGAATAATGACCAGGGTCCAAAGCAGAAATTACCAACCCCTATAATGTGATCAGGGATGAAAAGAATGGAGCTTATGAAGTCAGAGGTCAGACTAGGGGAGAAAAGAAAGACAGAAAATTTTAAATCCCATAGCCTGAGTCAAAACTGAGATATATCATTTGGCACAGAAAGCCTGGATTTGAGTCATTGCTCTGCTAATTAGTAGCCATGCAATTTGGAGAAGTCATGGAACCCCACTGGGTCTTGATTTCTACATCTAGACATGGGGGCCAAGATTTATCTAGCTCCTGCAGGTGACTTGGGGATCAAATGAAATAATGGATTTTAAAATGTTTCTGTAAACTGAAAAATACCCCAGACATGGGAGAGAGGGGCAGAGGAGTCAAGTCACGTAGAAGATGATGAGTCAGAAGGACAGTGCAGAGCCAACATGTTTCTTGGGCTGTCTGCATCATTTAACGTGTCAAGACGGCTGTTGGCTTAGCTCTTGGCTTGAGTCATCCTGATTAACAGGTGCCTGGCCAGCCAGGAGTTTGACTGCAAGCTGATTGGATGACTGAGTGGGGAGGAGCTCCTGAACTTGGCTAAGGACTGGGAAAAGCTAAGACAGCAGCCAAAAGAGAAAGCAACCTTCCCTGTCCAGCCCAAGGATGACTGGGTCATCTATGAAACTCATCCTACAGTCTGTCTCCCAGGGTACACATGGAACAATTCTTTCAGGGTCTCAGTGTTGATGAAGAGGGCACTCCAACAAACAAGCTCATTCAAAGTGTGAATTATTTATGTTCATAACATGCAAGTTTACACAGATCCACTAACAAAAATTACATCTGGCAACCACTTCTAAACAATTACAGTAACTGTGGTTTTAAGAAGCGAGCAAGATAATAAAATAGAGCTGCCATCCTCAAGCCTGCTGAGAATCTCTCCTTGACCCCAATGACTGGAAGCTAGATAAATGGTTAAGACTGTGAACTCTGGAGATGAACAGACCTGGTTCAGATCCTAGCCCTATCACATTGGGCCACTTACTTTTCTCTGACTCTCAGTTTCCCCTGGAGTAAAATGGGAATGATAATAGTAGCTACTTTTGAGAGACTTTGTTAGGTTTAAAGGAGGTGATCTTTTCAAGGGACTGAGCACAGTGGTTCTCTCAGAAAGAGCAGTCTAACAATGGTAGACAGCATGTTTACTTGGATAGCCACTTTGCAATTCTATTTTATATCTAGTTCCTTTCTCACTGGGATCTGGGGGATTTGAGACTGTTAAAGGTGGAAGCACCATTTAATTAAGACTTGAGGACAGAGGGTTTTTTTCCTTGGAGCAGAGGGTATCCTGCAAGTACATAAGAAGCTCTTTGGGGAGACAAAAAGGATCCCCAATTACTAAAGCTCTAGGCCACCCAAGAGCTCTTCAACTAGAATAGCTCCGTTTTGATCTAATTTTGTACATTGGAGCTCCTTGTAGGATTTTGCTGGATGAAAAGCTTTTCCTAGTAAAAGTAATTCAACCTCTTCATTATGCAAAGAGAAAAGCTGAGACCCAGAGAAAAGTGACTTGCCCAAGGATACTTGTGACTCTGTAATAGACACAGGACTGGCTTTTATGTCTCCGTTTGTTCAGCATAAATAACAATTAGTCTGGATTATTAGTTCTTAGATAATTAATACCCCCAATGCAACTATTCTGTCCTTAATGAGATCAAGAGTTACACTCAGTCAAATATGCTCCTTTTCCTTTGAGACATGGGCTAAAAAGACATTATTTCACACCCTGAGAGAAGGAGAATCTCACTTAAGCATATATACCTTGTGCCTGCAATCTGCAACCCACACAAAGACCTTTACCCTCTGTTGCTTTGCTTTGTCTTTTATTTCCAAACAAGCAAAAGAGTAAACGAAGCCAAATTAAAAAGAGACAGCAGAGAAATCAGGAGGAAGTGAGAAAGCAGAAAGCATAGAATCCCAAATTAGAAGAGTTCTGGACATATACGGTGTCTAGCCCCCAGGAACACCGCTAAATTATCATCATTCCGTCCTCATGTGCATCCTCAGAGCCAACAGCTGACTGAGTGTCCGAGCCAGGCCCTGTGCCAAGCACTTTGCACATGTTTTCTCATTTGAATCTCTCAAGAACCCTATGAGGTATCATTATTCCCATTATAGAGGTGAGGAAAGAAGTACAGAAAGAATTAAGTAAACAGCACAAGATCACAAGACGGGGGCAGAGTCCAAATTAGAATCCACATCAGTGCAACTCCAAAGTTCTTGCTCTTAACTGTGATATAAAGTGGATTCTCCCTACGGCTACATGAAACTTACACAAAGTCAGCTGGATATGTTCAAACAAGCAAGGAAGCAAAACAACCAGAGAGAGAGAAGTCACCCAAAAGTATAGGTGTTTGGGCTGTCCTTTTAACCACTGACCATGGACCCCAAGGTGAGTGTCAGATAGAAGCTGTGCTCTGACGGTCAGCCCACTGCCACCTTTTATAACATCATCACCACTGCACACAGAGCGACTCTAGATACACTTTTTCATTTCATCCAAAAGTAAGCCAGCCGTGACATCTGAGGCACCAAGAAGCAGAAATGGTCCAGCCAAATTCCTGGAGGAAAATGATTGTGTTTTGACTCTTTCAGATTCCAACAAGGGCAAGTCCTTCCGAGAGACGTTCAAGGGGAATTTCTACCACGCCCAATTTTTCTCCTTGTGTGCTCATTTTAGGACCCAATTCCCTTAGAAGTTATTCCCCCTGTCACTAGACCAACAGAAAGCCTGATGGAAGGCAGGAGCTTCTGGTCCCCACTATGCTACTAACCTGAAGGGAGATGCCTCCTCACTGTCTGTCAAAGTTTAGAGTAAGCTGATCACTGAGGAGCCAAATGATGAAGAAAGCTGGACCTAGTGTTTGGGGCTGGCCTCTGAAGACTGCAGGAACTGAGTTAAACCAAGTTGAGCTGTACAAGGGGACTGTCCAGACCCTCAGGAGATTCCAGGTCTCACACCATGGGCACCCATCAACCCCACCCCCCAGGAACTCCATACTGTTTGGCAGCTGGGCTGGGCCTCTTCTTAGCTCAATGGCGGAAGGGGATAGCTTCTTGGCCTGGAGGCACTGTTGTAGCTGGGCTGGGGCTCAGACTTTGGCCTGAGGAAACGAAGACAGGCTGCAGAGCCCCTCTCCATCCACTTTAGCCCCTCCACTGCTCCAGCAACTGGCCGCCTGCTAGTTCATAATCTCTCTGACAGAAGAGGTGGGAGAGCCAAGAGAAGGAAAGAGATCTTTTCTAGCCAACTAGGATCTGAGCTGTTGAATCCAGAAGTTTATTTTATTAAAAATAAAAAGGGAAAGGAAAAAAATTTGACCAAGGATGGTTATAGGGCATCTGTGCTGACTGGTGAAAGATGAGGACTTCCTCTCTAAGACAGTGGTTTTGTCTTCATCATGCCAAACAACCAGCACTTTGGCTTTGTTTTCGTTAAACGAATTGACCCGTTTTATTTAAACAAATAGATCAATTGTTTGAGTGCCAGGCAACAGAGACTTCATATTCTCCTGCAACTTAGCAAAGTTTCTCACATAACAGTTTTGCACTCCTGACTGGGCTGATGAAACATACAACTTAATCAGCCAGCACCATGAGCCAAGGTGACTGCTGAAGGAGAAAGTCCAACACAACAGCCTATGTGTAATGAAGGTCCAAGCCCGTGCAGCTCAGGGGAAAACAATGCCCTTTGGCACTGGCTTCTTTAAGTGGCTACATCCTCTCCCAGGGGAGTTTCACTTGCAAATACCAAGAGGAACCAGAAGACAATTCTAGACCATTCTGCTGCTGACACTGTACTTTGTTTTTTTTTGGTTTAAGTTTCTATTTACTTTGAGAGAGAGATAAAGAACAAGCAGGGGAGGTGTAGACAGAGAGGGAGGCAGAATCCCAAGCAGACTCCCTACTGTCAGCCTGGAGCCTGATGAGGGGTTTGAACTCATGAACCGTGAGATCATGACCTGAACCGAAGTCAAGAGTCGGACACTTAACTGACTGAGCCACCCAGGCACCCTGGCACTGCACTTTGGAACACAACACCCAATACTCCCTGACTTCTGTGGTCTGCCTGCTGGAGAGGATCCCCTACCCCTAATCAGATGTGCTCTGCAGACCAGCCTTCTTAAGGAACCAAACCCCTCTCTGTCTCCAAAGTCTAAGGCAGGTATGCATTTGCTACTGGTATACTTATTCTTTAGTTTTAGGAAGTAATGTGTGTATGTTTGCATGTGTATATGTGTGTACACGCATACATATATGGTTAATATTAATAATAATGTTATATCTAGCTTGTACATGTGAATTGTAATACAAACTAACCTTCATCACCTATTGCCTTGTTTTGATTCTCAAACTAGTTCATGGGTAAGTTTCTTCTTCTCTTACCAGGCTAGGAATATCTCTTGTCTCTCTAAATCTAGAAAACTCCAGTGGATCTTAAAGAAGAGGTCTTAAAGTTTTCTTTTCCCATCCAATGCTTAGCTCCCTGTCACAGAGCCCAGTATGGGACCAGTTCCTAGTTGGTACTCAGTAAATATCTGGCAACTTAATCAGGAAGTTGGTTAAAGGCTGATGGGGGCTTACCCTGGTCAAAGGCAGCTTCAGATCCTTGGCTCTGCTTCCCTGACTAAACTAGAGCCACAGGGACCATCATTATCAGCTAACACACACACACACACACACACACACACACACACACGTAATTAATTGAAAGCTTCACAAACACAGGTTGGAGTATCTTCCCTTTCCCAGGGCAGACCCTGAGTCAAGGACTCAAGGGCAGTGGTCCATTTGGGAAGTGTTCCCAGGAAGCACCCACAGGGGACTGGGAGAGTAAGATGAAAGGGAAGGCAGCCAAAAGATGTGTTAACGAGCAACTGAATCATATTCCCAACGGGGACCTCTGGGAAAAGATGGAGAGCATGCCTCAGAGTTGCCCCCACCCAAGGGGTATTTTCTACCAACTCCCATCTGTGAATTGAAGACTACTCCTGCAGTATCAATCCCCACACTGCCCTGCTCACCGGCTAAGTGTGCGGCTTGCAGCCCAAGAAAGCCCTGAGGCAGAGTCATAGGTACATGCAATAAGAAGAGAAGCTAGGGAACAAGGGAAGGATGAGCCTGGGCAGGTAGGAATGGGGCATTGGTGACAGCTGGTACAATTGGACCTCCACCCCCCAGTGCCTGTAGGAGTGCCTGGCACACAACTGGTGCTCAAAAACAATAGTGCACAAATGAATGCATTTATTCTATTGGTTTTATGAAACTTTTTTTTCAAAGAAAACATTTTCTTCAAAGGAAACCTTATAAGCAAAGTTCAGGATGTAAAAGATTAAAGAGTTGCTTGATTTAAGGACCAAATCCCCATCACTCCCCCACCATATATACACAGTTGTGAGGAACATCAAGGGTGCCTCCTAGCACAAGGTGGAAAGCCCCAGTTTAACTTATCCTCCTCATTTTATAGATGGGACTACTGAGGTGCCATGTACTCTGGTGACACCATGAGTTAGTGCCAGAAGCCAAAGGCAGCTCGGAAGAGCTGGTCAAAGGGGGTGGGGGGCCACCCTGAGCATTGGCTGGGTGTCAACAGGACCCTCCTCTGGAAACACCTGGGAAGGCCTTGTTGAGGGCTGAGATACTCTTCCCACAAGACTGGGGATAGGGAAAGGGGAATGATCTGTTGCAAAGTCATGATACCTGGACTATCTCCAAGAACACAGCGATTAAGTCAATTGTCATTCACATCCCCTCACTCCAGACCAAATGTTAGCAACCAAGGGGGATGTCAGCACTTTGCATTATTGCCACTGTCAAATCTGCTTTCCACTGCTACCAGAAAAACTGTCACCTCGGACAGGCAGACCCTGTTCTCCCATGCAAAATTTGGTCCCCTCCTCCCTGAGAAGGCGTGCCAAGTAAACACATCTTGAGGGGGTAGCCAGGAGCAAAAATCCTGAAGAACTTAACAGGACAAGTTTGTGCTAAAAAGCCAAATTTGAGGCCACTAAACTGGAATGAACCCACAGATTGGACAGAGAGAAAGAAATTGAGATGTGGAAGGAAAGAGTTTAGCATTGGCTTCCAAGAGGTTTTGGATCTCCTGTAGCAAAGTTTGGATCCATGCATGGCGCCCACCGCTCTGAGTCTAGGTCTCTCGTTGCCAACACTAAAAACTCCCAGCTCAACCACTTGCCTTCCAGTCTTGATATCAGCCTGAAAACCAGGTGGACAGCCAAAGCCACCTACCAGATTTATGAGTGCAAGTGGGAAATCCCTCTTCCTTAGTCTCTCCAGGACCCAGGCCTTCCTTCTGTTGGCAGGAATGCTTCAGTATGAACCCCGTCTCAGTCTATTCTCCAAAAAGGAAAATTCAAGGGATCATTCCAACCAGGGAAACTTGCCTAAACTCCTCACTTTCACACAGGAAAATCTGAGGCCCAAAGAAGGAGAAGTGACATGACTAACATCTCAGAGTTACTTAATAGAACATCTGCAACTAAAATACCAGTTTTTTCTAACTCCTAGTCCAGGGCTCTTTTTTCTATACTAATTTGGAAGGTAATCTACATTTTCCCTTTAGCCCTACTTTTCCTTTTCTTCTCTCTTCGATTGATTGATTGATTGATTGACTGATATATAGCTCTGGGCCTGGCCCATAAACTCTCATCAAATCTTTGCTGTATAAAGGATTGTATGAATATATGAATGAATCTCCCCTCTGAAGGAAAGCTTAGGACTTGAACTTGATTTAAACACCCATTTTTAGACCTTCTAAATAGTGCAAACAAGCATGTTGGGCAAACCACATTCCTGAGAGAAGTTGAGGTTGGTGGATGGAAGTACGCTATGGTTCAGAGTTCCACATTAGAGGAAGTGATGGAGAGTCGGCACCATTTGGCAGCCATTATGAACACCACTGCAGCCACACCTCCAGGAAGGGTTCTCAGATCCCCACCCTGCCCCGGCTGGTGGCCCCAGGCTGGGAGAGGTCCATCAAAAGCTTGCCTCGTGGCAAGCCTGAAATTATTTCCAGTGCTAAAACTCTGCAATTCAGTACATCAATTGACTAAAAATTAGATCTCTGCTACCATCTATGATCATGTCTACACCCTGAAAACATTTAGCCCAATAAGGTGATTTAGGTTATTTTGATCCAAAACAGCCACAGTGATTCCACCTAAGAGAAGTCTCCAGACATCAATCTACCTCCATTGCAGCCTGAGCTTGCCTTTCTTTGGCTCTAGCTACTTATCATTAGCACTAGAGCATTGCAAAACAAGCAGTAGGCTTTATCTTTGTTTATTTAAATTTTGCTATTCACTAGCCATTCTTTTCTTTTCAATAAAGTAGACTCACTGTAAACACACTTTTTTTTTCAAACAACACAGACGTTAACCATGAAGAAAATAAAAAAAAAAAAATCACCACCAATGTTTTTATGAGCATCTTTCCTTTCATGTCTGACTCCATCATCCAATATTTTCACCTCATCCTGGTGTTTCCAGTCTCCCAGAACTACCTTCCTCTGAGCCTTTTATATTATCTCATTTAATACTTACAACATCCCTTCAACTTGGCAATTATTATCTCCATGTTACAGATTGGAAACTGAGGCTCAGAGAGGTTGTGCCCTGCCCAAGGGCACACAGCTAATAAGCAAAGAGTTGGGTTCAAATCCAAGTTTACCTTATTCCAAAATTCAAGACTAAAAACATAAAGTGACCATTTTTTATACCTTTACTATGTGCCAGACACTGTGCTAAGTGCCTTATGTATACAGTATCTCAGACCTTTATAGCAAATTGATAAAGTAGACTTTATTCTGTTGTTGGGAAATCTAAGGCAAAGAGGGGTTAAATGACTTGCCCAGAATCACACAGCTGGTAAAAGGTGGAGCCAAAAAACAAATTTAGGATTTCTGCCTCCTAAGTCCGTGCTCTCAACCAGGAAACTGCACGGTACTCTCCATGCCACCAATCGAGACAGATTTACACAGGTATGGAGTCAGACTCTATACACTGTTTTCTGTAACTTGTTTTTCTCTTAGGTAAGGGTAGTGGGATTTCGATCTTTGCCTTTAAACTTGAAACAGCATGGCCCAGTCCTGAAGTTGGCCTCACCTACCCACTCCCACCCCCTGTGGCTCTCATACCCGACCACAGCCCTCACCCTGGCAGCTCACCCCAACTACATTGCCCTCAGTCACTCCCCAGCCCCCACCACTGGTCTCATCTTCAGACTGTCCTCTTACACTTATGACTTAAACCGGGAACTGCATAGGGGCCCACCCATCCAGACCTCTGGATTCAAACAAGCCCTCCTCCCATGATGTGGCTACTTTGACTACTGCAGTGAAGCACCTTGTCCCCATCCCACCTGCTATCCGGTTCTCAAACCCGGAACACCAGCCCTTGCTGTGCGAGCACTGGCCACCTTCCCTAGACTGGCTCTGGCTCAGCAACAGACATTCCATCAGATAACCTCCAAATTCCCTGCAGTGAAAAATAGCATCCAATGTTAACACGTCCACTTCAATAAGGGGATGAGAGTTTCTTGGTAAATTCACACGAACTACTCTACCCTGAGGTAGAATTCTGTCCCTCTCTCTGCTTGAGGCACTCTCGCTGTGTGGCTTTGGACCTATCACTTCAGCTCTCTGTCAGAAGTTTCTTTATCTGTCAAACAACAGGTAGAAACAGATGGTCCCCATCCCCTGAAAACTCCGAAATGCTACTATCCTATGATTTTTTAAATGACAGGTCTGGTAGATATTACTCCCATCAGTGTTTTTGTCCAGTTATTAACCAAACTAACGAGACCATTTGTACAATCCAACTGAAAAGTTCAGTTTGGGGGAGAAGGGAAGAATCAGGGTGATTGGACATTCCAAGACATCACTGGGGCCAAACGATGTTGATGGTCATGTGTGGGCAATGGTGAAACGAAATCAGGCAGATCCTCACATAAATGGGGTGCGCTTTGGCATAAAGAAGCACTTTTGGTGAGTAGGAAACTGTTATCTATCTGAAGCCAAGATAAAAATCTACTTTCTGAAAATGTTTTGTTTTGTTTTGTTTTGTTTTGTTTTTTAAGTTTGGCTCAATCACTTGTTTTTCTCTGTTCCTTATGTAATCTTGTGGGATGAGGCGTCAGAAAGTCATAAATCATTCATGGGGCTCTGGGAAAAAAAAATCACTCGTGCAAAGCAGATGCAACTTAAAATGAGAGAAGTTTTTGCATGAAACCCCCCAAAAAACGTAACTCATGCGGTTCGTAGCCCCTGCTGCTCACTAATCCCATAATCGGTCTTTGGGTTGGTCACTTGTTTCTGGCCTCTTATTGTTCTTCATTTTAAACAGAAACTAACGTAAAGATATAGCTTGTCACAACTGTACGGCATCTTTCCAGGAGTCTTAGAAAAGACGTTGTAGTTGTGGCCTTTGCAGGGCTGATTGAAGCTGGCAGATTTTACTCCCTGCTTAAAGAAGTCAAGCGAGCCCTTTGTCCAAAAATCTCTTTTTCAATATGCCAGTCAATGTTTTCCATAATTCTTATGGGTTAATTAAGTTCCCTTGGTAAAATATAACTCTTTCCCAAAACCCACAAAGTAGTCCCTACCAGCTAATTCCCAAATACTAATGCCTTAAACCTTAGCTTTATAATTTCTAATATGGCAGCTAGATGTGATGAGGTTTCTAATAAGCAAGCAAATTTGGGTGTGTTTTTTTTTAGACTTCTTTCATACTCATTAACTCATTCAAGGTTCTCAGAAGTAGCAAGGACATATATGCGTTCATTCATTAATTCAGTCCTACAACAAACTTTATTGACTGCCAAGCGTATGCTAAGGTACTAAAGATACAGACAAGATAACATCCCTTGTCCTCAGGCCAGTCATGGTATATGCGGTGACAGACATGTAAAAATCATCAGAGGGAGACAAACCGAAATGAATATGACCCTAAAAAGTGAAATCCTTTGCCCTAAGTCAAAGAACTGGAAAGTTCCAGAGTAGAAATTTCCTCCTAGGTCTCCTAAGGCTAAATTCAGATTACTCTCAAAGAAATCCTATAGCTTCTGATAAACGGACACATTTTGTTGGGACAAAGTGAAGGAAAGAAAGCTCTCAAACTGAGGTCCTGCCTCTTAGAAGAATAATCTGAGTTAATTACCTTAGGAACAAGCAAAACTGGGAAAAAATTCTCAGCAGAACAAGTGAGGGAAGCATTCCCATTGGTCAAGGTCACAATTTCTCCCAGTCAGCCCTGAGATTATGTCCAACCTAGCACAGTGTCTGGCATTGGGTTAGTCCTCAAAAATGTTTATTTGTCCTCTTTTCAATTAATTCAAACTAGTCATATGCTAGCGTGGCTATGTTACCAAATGACAGACAGTTGCTCCCCCTCCCCTACCAAACTCTTGAGATCTCAGTAACATTGCCTTGAACCCCCCGTTCCACAGTGTGAGAAAGGCTTAAGCCTTCCTCAAGATCTTTGCTTTTTCCTGGTATTAAGAATCTTACCATCTGAATCACTGTTACCCTCCTACCAGCATGTCTAAAGGCACAGTCTTTTCCCCATTTTCAAAGAGAAATCTATTTGTGTCAACCATTTGCTATGCTTTTCAAGAATCCACTGAAGATCAGACAATTCTGGAGATAGTGATACCGTGCACAACCCAGCACAGCTGGTTCACCATCTCACTGGTTCTACCACTGCCTCTCTCTCCCTTTCTCCTATTTCCCTCTTCCTTTCCAGAGCAACAAGTTCTTCCTCTTTGCTTAGGTATACTGTCTACCCAGAGTATCAGCTTCTACTGTAAGTGGACCTATCAAGTGCTCCCCCCACCCCACCACCAAGGTGAGAATCTCTTCGGAAAGAATTCTCTAAGACAACAAAAATGTTCTACCTCTCATTTTACCCAAAACTGAAATCAAAGATGTAGACCATTGCCCACTGTTTTTGATATTTCCTGGGCCACATGATGAAAAGTGGCAGAGTTCCTATCATAGTCTAGCTCCTCAGTGCTCTCCTGGCTCAGTCTGAGGACTGAGCATACCCACCCGCCTTTGGTTCTCTGGCACCGCATGATTCTCGTACTCTGAGTGTGACATAATATTTTCTGGATCTGTGGCACTAAGCAAAAGAAAAAAATTATTAAACACCTACTGTGTACAAAACACTTTGCTACAGACTGGAGAGAATAAAGAATCATGGCCTCTGCCCTCAAAGAATTCATAAGCTGAGCTCTGGCACAAACTTACCATGTATTCTTAGGAAGTTGACAACTTCTAAGGTTCCATTTCCTCATCTATGAAATGGTGATGTTATAATGCCTAATTGCAAAGGGTAAATAAACAATACACACATACATGTACATATACATGTACACATGTACACATATACACATGCACATATACATACACATAAGACAAAACGTGTAAAGTGCTTCGTTTGACACATGACTAGCAATAATAATAAATGGAAGGCAAAAACATAAATCAATACTGATTGCTAAATGAATCAAGAGAACATACATAATATAAGGTTGACTTTAATGAGTTTTATAGAAAAGATACCAAGTGCTAGGGTGGTATGTGGGAGGGAAAGTCTCATTCTAGCTGAAAGGATTGAGAACGACTATTCAGAGTGGATAGAAGTCAAGCTGAGAGTGCAGAATTAGCAGGATTTGGACAAAAGGTCTTGGGGAGTTTCTACAAGGAGTTGATAATCAGTGTTAAAGAGCTGTATATTTCTCATAGTATTTTAGTCTTGAAGGATAACGTTGGCTTCTACCAGTTTAGGTGAGAAGCTTTGTAGCTGTCTTCAGAAATGATTTGGTTGATAGAATTCTTCAAAGCTTTATGGCTAAACCTCTACCTGACCCCTGGGAAGTCTATGGGTGGCATAGAACTATAAGACTGAAAGATTATGTAAACCAGTACTCATCAGATATCTCAACTGTTATGGTACAATATCCTTGTCCAAAAGTCATCTAATTATCAGTTTGCATACTTCCAACAACAGGAAGTTCATGCCAATACAATTTTGGCCACAATTAACATATTGAAAAGAACCATATGTAGGGAAACACAGCAGATATATGGAGATCATGATAAGGACATAGTCTCCAGAAAATACAAAGTTTAAAAGAAATCTGCATTTTATTACTAATTTGACCATAAGCAAGCCACTCAATTTTTCTGGGCCTCAGAGTACCTCTCTCACACTGCTTATAGCTCTAATGTCCTAAAACATTTGATCAAAAAAGTAATGCAAGTAAAATGTCATACTGTAGAGAAAATCAGCTGATGTCAAACATGCAGAACTATTTTGAGACTTTTCAACTATAAAATAAAGAGATTTTTATTACCACTGTGAAATTACTCAGTTTCAGTTCAACAAGCAGCACATCCGTCCCTATGGATATGGAGATGAGTAGCCTCACCTTACCTACCCCACCCTGCATTAACCATGCCTGAGAAATCTTGTATCCAGATATGGACACCACGGTTTAATAGGGTTACCAACACGCTCTGGCTTAGCAAGAAGCTGGAACTATTACTAGAATGGAAGCTGTCATCTAATTGGAAACTCTTCTCAGAGGTATGTGGAAAGGACTAAAATTCTATTAAACTGCTGAGGGTAGAATATATACCCACAAGTAGAAATACCATGGAAATGGATTTCAGTGTCATGTAAGGAAGAGCATCCCAATGGTTAGAGTTGTCCAGTTAGAAAAGTTAGTGAGCCTCCATTGCCAGAAATGTTGCAGAAGGATCTGAAGAATCAACTCTCAGAATAGCTATTGCAGACATTATTGCATGGGCTAGGAGGTGAGCCCAGAAAATGTATACATGTCCTCACAGTTCTGAGTACCAAGGCCCCTCCACACACAGTAATATTTACCATGATTCATTTATTTATCTGACAAATGTTTAGTGACTGGTCTTGACTTTGGGACCAGCATGGCTGGGTTGAAATTTCAACTCTGCCAGTTTCTCATTCTGTTTCCTCACCTATAATATGGGAATAATAAAAGTTCCTGATCACAGAGTTGTTCTGAAGATGAAAGTAAATGATTTATGTAAAGTACTTTTGAACAGTGTTTGACACATGACACACATTTAATTAATATTAGACATTAGTAGCAGTGGTAGTATGTCAGGCACTGAGCTAGACATTAGGTCACCAGGTTAAGAAACACACGAATCCTACCTTTCTGGAGTTTAAAGGCAGCCAGGAGGTGGGAGAGTATAAAAGATATTAAACTAAAAGTCACCAGAAAAATACAAATATAGCTTCAAACAATGATATTTGCTCTAAAGGGAAAAAAAGAGGATGCCATGACAACATATGACAGAGGAGAGACTTATTTAGATTGGAAGCTGCAGGAAAGAGTTCTTTGAGGAATCGATATTTAAGCTAAGTTGCAATACATATGTATCCCAGCAATACGTATGTATCCCAGCACTAGTGGTTTAAAGGGGGGCCCTGATGCCTGACTTCATTTTAGTCAACAGAGAAATGAAGCCAGCTATCTGCAAGGGTAGACAAGAGTCACCTGTCAATTTGAGTCTCAATTTTTGCATCAGCCTCAGATTAAGCAGTGTAAGTGTAGACAGGATTTCTTTGCTTTAGCTAGTTTCCATTTGATTTTTCTCTGAAATCTATAAACTCATCAGTGTATCTATCCATCCATCCATCCATCCATCCATCCATCTATCTTTACATCCATCCATCCACCCATCCATCTATTTATCTTTGGGGGATTCAATGATATGTAGTCTCCAGCCTCAAGGAACTTGTGTAAGGGGGGCTTGTATATGCAGAAGTCCCTATAAGCAAAGACATGTTACCAAGGTGGAGGGAAATATTATGGAAGTTGAAGAAGCTAGAAATTCAACACAGATGAAAGGATGAAGGGAAAAAATTTGGGAAAGATGCCATGTTGAAGCATGTTAAGGAAGTCTAAGCAAAGTGAATTTGAAGGAATCAAATCTTAGCATTTGTGTTTGAAAATCATGCATAAGCAAAAAAAAAAAAAATCATGGCTAAATGATGGTCATCAGGGACCATGTTGGAGAATGGCATACTGTCTCTCAAAAAATCCAATATAGTCAGTGTTTTCTTTAGTCCTGAAATCAGTTTCTGTTGCTTCAACTGATCATCAAGTGAATTTGTGAGTTTGCTTTGAGGTACCATATTGTATTTTTAAAAAAGGAATGCTTAAATGTTGGACTCACACGTAGTGTGAGGTCCACAGGTGAGAAGAGTAGGAGCAGTCACTGCCATGCCTCCTGCATCCTCCATTTACCTACATCCACCACTTACCATGTGGAAAGGGGGCAGAGCTGGCAGTACCTTGACTATTAGCTCACTCTTTTTCTGCCTCTGTCAGTCTGACAATTTGCCTATCTCTTGTTATTTTTGCCAAATAGTTAAATTCGAATTCATGAAATAGAAATAGGATGCATGTCCAATGTAACATGACCTGAAGTCAGCAAAGAGCTGAGCTCTCAAGAAATAGCTCAGTGAAACGATACAGCCGAAAGTTGGGTCTTTATTAGTTTCTTAGGGATGTTGTTACAAACCACCATAAACTGAGTGACTTAAAACAATAGAAATGTACTTTCTCACAGTTCTGGAAGCTGGAAGTCCAAATAAAGGTGTCAATGGACCTCATTCCCCCTGGAGATTGTAGGGGAATTTTGTTTTTGTCTTTTCCAGCTTCTGGTGGTTCCCACATCCTTGACTTGTGGTGAGACAGCTCCAATCTCCACCTCTGCCTTTGAGTGGCCATCTTCCCAGTATCTTTATGTCTCAAACCTCCCTCTCCCTTTTCTTAAAAGGACACCAGTTATTGGATTTAGGGCTCACTTGAAATCCAAAGTGATCTCATCTTGAGATCCTTAACTAACATCCTCAAAGAACTCATTTCCAAGTAAGTCACTTGCCTAGGTACCTGGGGTTAAAACTTTGACATATCTTTTGGTTGCCACCATTCATCCCACTATAGGGTTTAAGAAAGAGTAATAAAAGTGGGTTGAAGCTCTATTTTGACAGACTTTGTATGTTAATTTCAAACATCTTTGAGGGTCTAGTTTTTTGCAGAACTATGATGTTGACAATCTTTATTTCCACAACTATCTAAATACCTTACAGTGTAGGTCCCCTCCTCTGCCTCACTACCACTATCTGACACCCCAAAGTCCTCCTCCTCTTACTTTAGTTATTCATCAGATCCCTGCAGTACAAGCCTTGGCATACTTCCATCATCTTCTTTTCCATGTCCTAATAAAAATTCCAATCCTATATTCCATCCTCTACATGAGTGATGGTTAATCAACTAAAATAATCTTTATTAAGGCACTGGCTCATCTACATTGTTAAAACCTATACACATAGCCTTTAAAATGTGATCATGTTAATACTAGCTCTCTGTGGAGATGCACCTGCTGCTAGATACATCTGAAGCTGATAGAGAAGGAAGAAACGCCCTTCTCCTTGTCCTGAGATCTCCCACCATTGGCTAAACCCAACTAGAAGCCAGCCAACACAGGAACCTGGGAACAGCAACTTGCAGATATCTGCTCCTTTGACACAGAACAGAAGAGGAAGGAGAAGACATGGATCTGAGGACAAGCAGGTCCAGGACCAGCCTTATAATTATCATCCCCACTTTACAGAGTAGGACAAGGAGTTTAGCAAAGGTTATTAATTTCCCACAGTCACACAGCTAGAAAGTATTAGTGTGGATTTTGAATCCAATCTATCCAAATCCAAAGCACGAGGGCTTGCTATGCTCATTCTCACTACCATCATGGACATTTCAGTTGCTTTGTCCAACTGCCTTGGTCAGAAGATAGCTTGGGTTTCTGAGGGGCTGTTTCTCGGCTATCACATCAGCAAGAGGACCTTCTCTGGGTTTGAGATTTGGATTTTGTGAAGGATATAGATCTCCATTCAAGGAAGAACTCACCACGCCCCCTGCTGCAAGTGCTATAAGCTCAGCTGCAGAGAGCCACTCTGCTCAAGACAATACCCTTCCCTGGCAGCCCATATCCAGTGACTGATAAAGGCTCAATCCTTTTGGCCCACTTGCAGGACAATGGGAACAAGTATGACGGGTCAACCTTTCCCACTTCTCAGGCCTCTCCTTCCTACAGGTGTTGATCCCTAACACCAAACCCTGTCTCCACACCTGCTTCTAGAGAACCAATCTGTGACAGGCTTTGCTGTTATTAACATGCTCATTGTGGCCCACAACCCCTCAATCTACACATACTAGTTGATGATGCAGCAACATCCATCACAGTGGAAACAGTGGGTGGTGATGTCACCTCTTTTCCTCCTCTTAGACATTATATGCCCTCACTAAGATGTTTCCAGTTAAACTGACAAGCAAGTGGAGATACTATCAGATGGTGAGGTATTTGGTCATCTTCTTGGTGACCATCCTTTGCTGGTTCCTCCAGGATGAAACACCAGGAAAGTATTTGATCCAAAGGTCTCAGGAAACACAACCATCAAGTCTTTAACCTCACTTCCTATTCCTTATGCAGAGGGCAGGAAATGTCTTCTGAGCCAGTTACTTGATGGCATTCCTTAGCACTTCTGGGATATTGGGGTCTAGCTAGAAGTAGGCAAGGTTGGGCTCTGCCTTTCTGCAGAATTTCCTTTTGAAGAACCCAGAATGCTTGGAGAAGTGCTCTTCTCTGATTTCTGACTGCCAGCCCCCCTCAGTTATGGTAAAGGCCTGGAGCTTGAAGGAGCTCCCAGAACCAATCAAGTCTACCTCTCTGCTCTTGAAAAAAAGACGCCTGTCTCCAATACATCCACATTTTTTCCCTTTAAAATGAAATAAATTCCGTTTTGTTGGTTATCAAATCAAACAGAAATGAGCTACAGGGGCTCTGTAGGATTGGGGCTGACCTCCCCCACATACTGTTTTCTTCCTTGCCAACTAATTCTTGCCCTTAACCTTCTTAAGTGTCAGCACAGCACCTATTATTCATGGCTTCATTGACATTTCTTCTCAGTCCCCGAAGCTGGTGGTGACTCATCCTCCCTTGTCATCAGGAGGGCATCACTGGGCTGTACACAGTACGGTGCATGAAGTTCATGTTAGCTCTTCTCTGATGCCTTTCAACAAAGGCTCTCTAAAACTTTTTAATTTGATGACCTAAAGGCAAACATGAAGATTTCCAATTTTACAGCCTGTGGACTTAAATTAAACAACCTACTTGGGTCACACAGGGGCCGGGACTCACGTTGCTCTTGTGGAGCAGAGTCACCAGGTCCGTGGAAAGTCAGTTTAGCAAATATCTAAAATGTCCATATCCATCCAGGCCTTCCCTAGGGAGGGGGTGTTTGACTTACCCACCCACTGAAATGCTCTGAGCATGGAAGGGGAATCATCCTTCAATGCAAGCCTCTTTCTGCAGACAATGTCCCTGGGTTTTCCACAGGATATTCTTATTTTGCTGAAAAGGACGGTGCACTTATTGGACTAAGTAGCACTGAGAAGGCTTACTCCCAGACAGAATGTGTTTCTCCACAGCACTCACCGAGTCTTTTAGGATGGCAGTCTTCTAGAAGGCTGCATCCAACTTCCTAGCCTCCTGTCTGTTTGGTGGAACAGATTCTCCTCACCCCCATTTTTAGAACTTGAATAACAGTGATGCTCAAATAAGAAAAGGGGGCCTTTGGCGACAGGACTTGGTTGAAAAGTGACAGCAACCCTTTCTGTAAAAATCACACTTAGGACCTATGTGAAGAAAAGGTTTAACACACAGGGTAAAGGTTTGTTGTCTTATAGATGTTCCACCTTAACAGCAGGCCACAGTTGTCACCTTTGCCCTCCCTTTCCCCATCCTTTATTTCCCATCCCTGTATCACCCAAGCACACAGCCATAGCCCCACTCAGCACAACATCTGAAAAAAGTGATTGACAATCCACACTTGAGCTCAAGGCCAGGAAGAGATGGTACTCTGGGGTTCACACCATGGCCCAAATGTATGACTTATGGACTATACCTAGTACTCAGATGTATTGGTTTGGTCCATTCAGTATTTTCCTTTAAAATTTAAATGCACATGGCACAAAAACAGACACATAGACCAATGGAATAGAATAGAAACCCCAGAACTAGACCCACAAACGTATGGCCAACTCATCTTTGACAAAGCAGGAAAGAACATCCAATGGAAAAAAGACAGCCTCTTTAACAAATGGTGCTGGGAGAACTGGACAGCAACATGCAGAAGGTTGAAACTAGACCACTTTCTCACACCATTCACAAAAATAAACTCAAAATGGATAAAGGACCTAAATGTGAGACAGGAAACCATCAAAACCTTAGAGGAGAAAGCAGGAAAAGACCTCTCTGACCTCAGCCGTAGCAATCTCTTACTCGACACGTCCCCAAAGGCAAGGGAATTAAAAGCAAAAGTGAATTACTGGGACCTTATGAAGATAAAAAGCTTCTGCACAGCAAAGGAAACAACCAACAAAACTAAAAGGCAATCAACGGAATGGGAAAAGATATTCGCAAATGACATATCAGAC
The DNA here is from genome assembly GCF_018350175.1 of Felis catus. Classification (NCBI taxonomy): domain Eukaryota; kingdom Metazoa; phylum Chordata; class Mammalia; order Carnivora; family Felidae; genus Felis; species Felis catus. Next base: position 188,043,708 of record NC_058368.1, on the reverse strand, counting down.
AAAGGGCTAGTATCCAAAATCTATAAAGAGCTCACCAAACTCCACACCCAAAAAACAAATAACCCAGTGAAGAAATGGGCAGAAAACATGAATAGACACTTCTCTAAAGAAGACATCCGGATGGCCAACAGGCACATGAAAAGATGTTCAGCGTCGCTCCTTATCAGGGAAATACAAATCAAAACCACACTCAGGTATCACCTCACGCCAGTCAGAGTGGCCAAAATGAACAAATCAGGAGACTATAGATGCTGGAGAGGATGTGGAGAAACGGGAACCCTCTTGTACTGTTGGTGGGAATGCAAATTGGTGCAGCCGCTCTGGAAAGCAGTGTGGAGGTTCCTCAGAAAATTAAAAATAGACCTACCCTATGACCCAGCAATAGCACTGCTAGGAATTTACCCAAGGGATACAGGAGTACTGATGCATAGGGCCACTTGTACCCCAATGTTCATAGCAGCACTTTCAACAATAGCCAAATTATGGAAAGAGCCTAAATGTCCATCAACTGATGAATGGATAAAGAAATTGTGGTTTATATACACAATGGAATATTACGTGGCAATGAGAAAAATGAAATATGGCCTTTTGTAGCAACGTGGATGGAACTGGAGAGTGTGATGCTAAGTGAAATAAGCCATACAGAGAAAGACAGATACCATATGGTTTCACTCTTATGTGGATCCTGAGAAACTTAACAGGAACCCATGGGGGAGGGGAAGGAAAAAAAAAAAAAAAACAGGTTAGAGTGGGAGAGAGCCAAAGCATAAGAGACTGTTAAAAACTGAGAACAAACTGAGGGTTGATGGGGGGTGGGAGGGAGGAGAGGGTGGGTGATGGGTATTGAGGAGGGCACCTTTTGGGATGAGCACTGGGTGTTGTATGGAAACCAATTTGTCAATAAATTTCATATTAAAAATAAATAAATAAATAAAAATAAAATAAAATTTAAATGCACATGGGGTCCCTGGATGGCTCAGTCAGCTAAGTGTCCAACTCTTGATTTCAGCTCAGGTCATGACCTCACTGTTTGTGAGATTGACTCCCACATTGAGTTCTGTTCTGACATCGTGGAGCCTGCTTGGGATTCTTTCTCTCTTCCCCTCCTCTGCTCGTGTACTCTCTTTCTCTCTCACTCTACCGTTCTCAAAATAAAGAAATAAACTTTAAAATTTAAGTGCACATATAAAACGAAGAGATTTCACATAAAAATGCAGTTTTCTAATTTCTCTTGAACAATAAGAACATCTTGCTACACGATACCAGCATTCTTGTAAAACTACCCCTTTACAAGAAGCACTCACTCACCAATTTGCTTCTCTCATACCAGGCCAGGTTCACCTGTCTATATTCCTGCCTTGTTCCCTGCAGGCATTCAAGTTTGAGTCCCTTGGGTTAAGTCAGAGAAGAGAAAGGAAAGAGAAAGTCAAATGAAGAGAAGTTTCCCTGATGTCTTAGTTCAAATGCTTTCTGATACGGGTAACAATATCTGACTAAATTTGCTTAAACAATAAGGACTTGTAATACTTTAACAGAAAGTCTACAAGTTGGCAGTTAGATGCAGGGTTAGATCTGTAGCTCAACAATTTCAAGTCTCTGTGCTCTTGGCTCTTGACTTTTTCCTCATGATGGCAAGATAGCTGCCACAGCTTCAAGCACCACGTCTTACCCAATACCATACAAAACAAAGAAAAGAGAGACCACTGTTTGTCCTCATATATCTCTCTCTTATCAAAGAGCCAAATCTTTTTAGATGATTCCAAGAGAATTTTCCTCAAGTCCCATTGATTGGAGCTAAACCACATGACCATACCTACACCAATAATTGGAAAATGGGAATAGAATGGTCACGTTTGAGTGAGACCAAACATGGCTCATGCCTGGACCTAATGGAGGGGTCCACCTTAGCACAATGTTGCCCACACAGATATGCTAAAAAGGAAGATTGGGAGAATAGTAGATATTTGTACTACCTACTACCTATGAAAGGTGTGGCCATCCAGGGCACCCCAAAATTCTTCTATACAGGTCCCATATCAACTGAGATGCTAGGGAAGAACTGAAATGTGTCTAAGCACCATTGGCCATTCTGGCGTGTAGTGTCTTTAGACGTTGTAAGAGAAGACTGGAATGTAATGTAAAGGACTATTTGTCCCTTCTTCTGCACTCTGTGTATGCCCAGCTGACAGTAAGCTCATTACCTTATGAACTCCACCACCCCTATTTTCCACCATCTTTGCCTGGCCCGTGGAGGGCAGCTTCCCATACTGACTCAGTCCCAGGATTTGCTCTCCAGGTTTTCTTCCCCCTAAGGGGTACATAAAAAGGAGAACCCCTTGGGAGCCGGTCTGGGAATCAATCCTGCAGCTAGAAGGGCAGTTCATCCAGTTAAAACTCTTTCCCAGAGGGACTGATGATGTGGCTTCTGAGATGGAAACCTCAGGTCATAAATCAAGGCTTATGGTCCCTCGTCACCTCCTTGGATCACTCAGTCCCAGGCAACCTCAGAGCCACAGACCCTGAGAAACAGTAGCAAATAAAGCTTTAGCTCCTGGTCCTATGTGCCCTCCCCACTTATAACCCACTCTGCTAAGCTTGAAAGGCTGGGCAATGCTGATGGCCCAGAAGGCCCTGGGACAATAGGAAAACCCTGTTGAAGTCCCTTCCTCTCCATTGCACCAGATCAAAATGTCATGCAGGAGCTGGGTCTGAGGGAGTCCTTCACACCCTCTGGCTGTGAGGCATCCAACCTATGTCCAATAACACATCAATTAGCAAATTTCAAAAACCAAGAAAGAAAAGAATTATTTTCATACTCTATTTTGACATCAAGCTCTCTAGTCTTCTTCTGAACATGTTCAAATTTTTTATATTATGGGATTGTCCTGATGGCCAACCCTGAGCAGCCACTAGGACAGGGGTCATGAGAACAAGTATCAATTATCATAATCACCATTTTATTGACTACCTACTGTGCAACAGGCACCATCCTAAGCACTTTATACCCATCGTCTCATTTAATGCTCTCAATAAGCCTATGAGGCAGGTACCGTTTCTGACCTCATTTGATAAGTGAGGAACTCAAAGCTCAAAAGTAAGGTGCAACTCCCCCAAGCCAATAAGCCACAGGGTCTGGTTCAAATGCCTGGGCTTTTAATAATGTCTACATTATTCAGTCAGCCTAGGAAATGACATTTTAATGGTGGCTGCAGTGACTACTCTTTATCTCAAGAATAAGGATGGACATTATACCATTAAGATGATTGTCCTCCACTTCCTGACTGTTCCTTCTCTCTCCATACTCACTTCCTGCTCTCCCTTGCCCTCTGACCTCCCCTGGGAATAGTTCAAAACTCAACTGCTGGATTTGGCGCTCTCTATCTTAGACAGGCAGGTTCTGGTTTCTTCAGCCTGATTCCTTCAGGCCCTAAGAATCAGAGGTAGAAACCAATGGGACCAAATGTCAGGCCAGTCTCAGGCAACACTGACATGTTAGAAAGGTCAAGACCAGCAGTAGAGTCCAAAGAAGAATAGTCCATGTTCAGGGCCAGGGGCCAGGGGAGGGTCAAAGGCCAAGAGAAAGAGCACAGGGTCTGCACTGGGCAGCTGGTCTCTGGTCCAGGGGATCTCCTGCCCCAGGTAGGAACAAGGGTCTAGGCACACCTGTGAGCCAAATGAGAGCCTGGGGAGCTGAGGAGAACTCACACTCAAATAAGAGGGCTTTGAAGTAAGGGGCCAATAGAACAAACCATCCCAGGCAGTCTTGGCAGGGGGCAGTCAACTGAAGTGTTATTGGCCGATAATAACGTGAAATCCATTCCTCCCAGGTAGCATATATCACAGTGAAGTAACATGCTTGCACTATCTCTAATACTTAGCACAGCCCCCCAAACAGTAGGTATCCGTCAGTCCCCATTTTACAGATGAGCAGACTGAGGCTTGGAGAGATTAGGTGACTTGCCCAAGGTCTTTTAGAAGAAGAGGCAGCATTGGAGCCCTGGGCTTCTGGGCTCCCTAGAAAATGTTGTTTCCTTTCTAGCATGCATCTTACCCAAGAACTATAACTGGGGCCCTCAAATACTGGGAAATTAAAGAGGCCATGCCTGCATCCAGTTGTCAACTAAGATCTAGGTACTGCCTGTATGCCAGGCAGTGTACCCAGTGCTAGGGATGCAACAGTAGATGAGACACAGAGTCTACATTCAAAAAACTCACTGCCCCACCCCTATCCCCAACCAGACTTTGCCACTGTCCCTTTTACGCAGCAAAGAGCCAGCTGCCTCTCTCCACCCCCTCTCTCCGGAAGGTAGGTTGAGTCTAGCATTGCATTTTCCCCATACCTCTTGCTCTGTTCATTACAGAAACCACACTGTTGACAGAGGCAGAACCACTGGGCCAGCAGATTACACTGTATCATTATGAATCTAAACTGCATCCTCCGTGATCAGTGGCCTCTCCAGGCCCAGAGAGGTTTCTGTTTGTTTGGAACTGGGAGGATTTGCTGGGATTAGCATAGAGATTGCCTGTGCCCTGGGGAAGGGGGACCAGCAGCAGTGGATGGACCAGCTAGAATACAGTCTGTTCAACTCCTCCCAGCAAACAGCAACCCTGGAGTGACACAGCGCTTCTCTGCTCGGCAGCAACAGGCGCCTGCCTCTAAGACAGTTCAATGGTGGGAATGACATCTTTTGGTTATCTTATCACTCTCCATCGCTGAAGCTCCTTAGGAATGACTTCAGCCCCTTCTCCAGCAGTTGGGGCTATAAATAAAGATTCCCCAGGGATGCTGAATTCTGCCCTTCATCCCAACTGCCTCTGTGACTCATCCCACAGGCGGATGGATTCCTCTTCTATCTTCTTGATTACAGGGAGGGGGAAGTGAAAGTCTGTGCCTCTGGGTTTGTGTGTGTGTGTGTGTGTGTGTGTGTGTGTGTGTAGATGTGCACGGTCATGCTTGTGTGCATGCTTTGTGCATTTGCTTAGGTGCAGTCTGTGTGCATGTGCGCCTCTGCATGAAATTCTTTGTGGACAAGTGTCTACCTGTGATTCACTATTTAATTTTAAAGGGTAGACAAGAAATGCATTCTCGTATAGGTTTCAGCTTCGGGACTGTTAGCTAAGACTCCATATTAAATCACCTCTACTAGTATTTATAAAGGCCCTTCTTTGTTCACAGCCCTATGCTAAGCAAGAAATAAGACATAAGAAATAATTTGCATATCGTCTTCATAGACTATATAGCTGCTTAAAGCAAATAAAATCCCTGAAGAGGAAGCAGCAAGTGAGAAAACAGCATTTCATGGGGGGGGGGGGGGGGGGGGAAGCCTCACCTGTAACAGAGAAGAATCAAGGAATACTCATTTACTGAGTCCTTTCTCTGTGCCAGACATTTACTAAGTGCCATATAATTTATTCTTCACAACAACAAAGAGAGTTTCTTATCCTAATTTTCACAGATGAGAAAACAGCCCTAGAGAAGTTAAATAATTTGCTTGAAATCATGCAAACCTAAAGGTCCGAGGTAAAATTACAATCTAGAGCTTTGGGGCAGAATCTTAGAAGTTATACAATCTAAACCATCATCTAATGTTTGCATCTACCTACAAAATCCCCCAAAACTGGTCATTTGCCCCCTTTGTAGGAGAAACTCAACTCTTAAGACAATCTGTTGCATCTTTAAACAGTGCCAAACTGCTGCAAAATTCTCCCCAATGTTCAGTTCCAACCTACCACTCCTCATTCCCCTCTCCCTACTGGAACTCTCTTATGCTCTCTGGGGCTAACAAAGCAAGTCTAATTCTTCTTCCTATCACTTCTCTTCAAGTAAAGGATGACAGTCATCATGCTGTTTCCTCACTGAGCTGGACCTTTCAGCCATTCCACACTTGAAATAATTTTCAATCCCTAAATATTTGTTCATCACCGTGTCCATGCTGGTATCCACAGTGCTGACACATTTAGGTTAAGTAAACATCAGTTGAGTGAATAAAGAGACGAACAAGCTCTTTCAGCATAGGTGGTGCCATGACTTGTTTCATTAAGTCTTTTGTCTTAATTGAGCATTGCCTGATTGCCAAGAACAGAGCCTATTCTGGCTAGTTCAAGTGAAAATTCAAGTTTGATGGAAGGATCCAAGGGACTCTAAAGAAAAGCTAAGTGTAGGAAGGTTAGAGGGTCTTGTGGACTGAGAACAATATCAGAAAGCTCTCTCACTCTCACTCTCTTTTTTTCTCTCTTTCTCTCTCTCTCCCTCTCCTCCCTTGTGTTTTCTGCTGTCGACCTTCTCTTTGTGTGTCTGCTATGTTCTTCTCATGGCATACTGGTTTCTTCTATTGCTCATGGCCCAACATCGTCACTGTCCCAAAGCCATATTCCCATACGGCTCTATGTGGATCAACATCTAAATGACAAGGACTCTGGGTTCCAGTAGAGAGGAACTTACTGGTCACACCTGGGTCAAGGGGCCACTTCTAAACCAATCAGAGATGGTTGACAGGCATCAGAGAGGGATCACCTAGTGCAAACATGGATCCTTCAGCACCTCTTTAGCAAATTTTCCAAGGATCTGTTAGAAAGGAGGGAAGGCTCTTTGCATAAGAAACATGGGTGAATAGAAACGCTGACCTCTCTTGTACCCCTTTAAGTACCAGTACTATAAATTGATCTGAAACGTTCTCAGAAGATGAACTTCTCTAAGGATTCTGTCAAAGAAGCATTTTATCCTTAATAAGTCCAAACATGGGCTCTAGGAACTAGGAGCTTTCATAACTTCTTGTGCTTCTGTATGTCTGTTTTGGGGCCATGGAGCCCTGAAAAGCCTGCCAGGTGGCCATAAGTGACCTGGAGAGAGCTCAAGATTCCTTCCTGCAGGAAAATGTTCTACTAGAGTTGTTAGTGGCTCCATAGCACATTGTCAGTGATCTGGGCCATCTTAGAAAATACAGATCTAATCAGCAAGTGCTAAACAGATAAACAACCCATTTTTTTTTCCCTGTATACACAGAGAAGATGTGTGTGTGTGTGTGTGTGTGTGTGTGTGTGTGTGTGTGTAATGATGAGGGCTATGGTTAGCAGAAGACTGGAAGAAAGGGGAATGTGACTGTTTTGTTAGAAAAAAATTAAAATTGACTGAACGGTAGATTGGAAAGTTCCTTAGAGATCACTTAGCAATCTGGTCATCAAACTATGTTCCTCAGACCTCTACAGTTCCCCAGAAGTACTTCAAAAACAAACAACAAAAAAGAAGTAACAGGAAAGATTGAGTGGTCAGATTTCCACCACCACTACCACCACCTGGCCCACTTCTGGCAACCAGAGCTATTCTGCTGTTCTTAGTATGATATGTTGGGTTTCTGTATGTTATTTCACTCTTTCATAGGTGAAGAAAATGACTACAGAGAGGTGGAATGACTGGCTCATTGTCACATGGCCGGGTAGAACTTGAGTTGGGCTAGTTCCTAGCTGTGCTGACTCCCAGAGCCCTCTTTCTGTTGGCATGGCTCATATTGAGACAAGAAGGAGAGCGATGATTTTTGACAAGGATAAGTATCATGACAGCTAACCATCTGTGTCTTCCACCTGCAGCTAAGTGCCAACCATTCATTCCTGACACATTTCCATTGCCCAACAGCCCAAACATACAGCTGTGCTTGGCAGTGTTCAAGTAGCAGAACAGTGATGGACTCATAGCTTCAGGGCTCAAGCCCCCTAAATGGCCAAACTCACTCCTCTGGTGTCTGTCTATTTTGCAATTAGCTAATTCATAAAGGGACCCTGTAACAGTTAGGGTAATTTAATTGCAATCAACAGAACCCAACTCTAACTAGCTTGTAAGAGAGACTGAATGAGACCATTGAAGAGTTCTCCAAGCAACAAAGTCAAGGCACCATGGCTGGAATGAATGAAGGTCAATCAATCTTCCCAACATGTGAAGTCCTGGAAAAGGGAGACACAAAGATAAGGTCAGTTCACATGACCACCTCCTTAGTGACCACTGAGGTTCTCTTGTGCAGCTGCTGGTTCCAGGCTCTCTGGGCCATTATACTTACTGCTCTCCTTGAGCCAAGTCTTAGATAGCATTGATCCAGAAGTCACAGACTCTCTAGCTCACAAATGGCTGTGGTCTTTCTCCCCTTTTCCAGATCTGATTCTCATCATGCTTCTACCACCCCAAAATCATAAGAGCAAACTCTTATCAGACTCTGAAGCCAAGTCTCCTTATGTTCTCAGCATCCTGTAGCATAGGGTTATGATTCTTTTATTTGACTCACATGTATAATTTCTTACCATGTCTTCTCTTCTAGGAACTTGGGGGAGGTTTCCTGGGAACAAGATAGAGGGAAAGATGTCAAATGTATAGCATCCAAAATTATCCCCTTTCTTTGACAGGCCATTCAAAAACTGGACTCAAACTTAGAATCCTTGTTCTCCATCTCATTTCAAGAATTTTAGCCTACAGACAACAGTCAGCTCCAACATACTGCTTCACTGGCTCTCCAAGAAGGCCAATGGGGACTTTACACAAACAGAGTCTCTGCATCAGAGTCCCTGCCACAGACACAAATTAGACCCACCCTATGGACTTTGCGGCAAAAACACTTAAACACATAACCTCCAAAGTCGTTTCTAGCTCTAAGGGTTCATGATTCCTTGATGAAGCAAAGGGAATTTATTTCTAAGAAGAGGGTGATGAACATCTTACTCAATGAACCATAATTCACTCTGCCAGATCCTGGAGACATTCTGGCTGATCATTGAAAGTGCTCCCATGGTACTGAATTTCTGCCATTTTCCTGGGAGTTTATGACATCAGAGACCAAGGTCTGATCTGACCCTTGGAGGAAAAATGTAATCTAAACTATGAGGCAATAAACCCATGGCTACCTTCAGAACTAAGCACATCATTTTCTGGTTGACTTAGGCCAATTGACTAGCAGATGAGGGGTTGATGATGGTTGATTGAACTGACCACTCATAACACAGAAATGGTCTATGCCATCCATTCAACAAGTGGCCTTCTTTGTGACCAAAAGTCAAGAATAAATTAAATTAAAAAGAAAGAAATTCAATTACGCATGTGGAACTAAACTGTGCTTTGGGGTGAAGGAGCTAAAAAAAAATTTGTTATGCCATATAACTGAGGAATATTTTCCCAACCGCCAAATGATAAGTCATTATGTTTTGGGTTGTTTCTCCAAAATGGGAATAATTTTTCACGAAGCCATCCACATGGGTCCTTCTTTAAAAAAGAAAGAAAAATGTGTTAGCCATACAATTTGTGACCACTAGAAATATTCAAATCTGCCACCCTTCAATCCAGAATAGTATTTGAGGTGGGCTTGCCATGTTAAGGAGAGGAAGGATTCCCAGGCATGTTCCTAAAGTAGAAAAAGACAGATGCTTTGGCACATAAGCAACTGAATCGTCAGCTCAGTTACACAACTTACTGTTATGAGTGACAGATGCTGGGATCTTGAAATCAATTTCCTTTGGCTCATTCGTAGTAGCTCTGTATACCTGGAGTGTTTGGCTTGAGGTGTTTCTGGCTGGAGAATGAAAGTTGGAAGCAGAAATACTACATTTCAGTTGCCCTGTCATCAGAAGAGGCAGAGACCAAAACTTAGCACAGCACACACTGACAATGCTGAGTAAGATCGGAGTCATGACTTTCAGAACACAAAAGAGACTGGGATAGCTAGCCAGTATAATCCAAAGCAGAAACTGATGGGAAAGACAGTAATAATAAAAATAACAGTGAACTGTATTGATTGTAGAAATTTCAGTCAGATGCCTAGCCAGCATCTATATTTCCCTTCTTCTTTCCTAAAACAACCTCAATTTTGTTCAGCCCTCCAACTTCCCTCCTTGCAGCTTCTATACTCCAGACTACACTCCTTAACTCCCAGGTGATGCCATCGGTTAATTGTTTCTTACAATAATTAGTCAGGACAGGCATGTGACCCAATTCTGGCCAATGAAACATAAACAGAAGTTCGCTGATGGGATTGGGAAAAAAATTTTGTTTCAAATAGAGTCACAGTTCACTGACACATCTAGATAGTGCCCGTTCTATTGCCAGCTTGATCGTGGAGCCAAAATTTAGGATCATAAAACAGAAATATGAAAGGAACCACGTTCTTGAGGACATCACTGAAGAACTAATTTAACCAACTTTGAAGACATTCTCTCCCCAAACTTCTGGTTACATGAGCTGTCACACTTTCTTTTAAAGCCACTCTGAGCTGGAAGTTCAATTACAGCCCAAAACATCTCAAGTTAGAGAATGCTTACCATGTGCCAGTCACTGTGCTTAGTACCCTGCAAGAATTATTTCCGTTAATCCTTGTGGCAACTCGGTGAGATAAATATTATCATCCTCTCATTCTATAGTTAAGAAAATGAAGTCTTGCAGAGATTAAATAATGTGTTCAAATCAGTTGGTAAGTGATGGAGACTAGATTCAGAATTTAAGCTGTTCAACCCCAAGGCCTACACTTTTAATCTCCATGCTATACAATTCAGAAAAGGGAAAAAACTTGTTCCAAAGTACCAAATGTCAGTATCATTCAGGGATTGAAAGTGACATCCGGTGCTTCTTCAATGCTCATATGACAGTGATGATTTCAGAGATCAGAAGCTAGTGTGGTCTCTCCTACCACCATTTAACCAAGACATCCCTTCTCATGGGACCTGCAGTCTGGTTTAAATGACTGACACTTCTCTCTAATCATTGGCCACATTCTCTGGCTCTTTATGCTCATCTCCTTTCCACATTTTTCTTCATTTCTGCCTTTTCAGTCACTAATTGACTTTTTGCAGCCATTGAAGAGAGACATGTGATTCTTCTGGAAAATCCCCCATGGCTGGGGCAAGATCATTGCAGTGAGAAGTTCTCATCAGCAAGGAAATTAGGCTGTCTGCTGGGGGTGTGGAGGATGAGTTGGCAGGTTTCCTATGTTAATTGGTTTCAGTCTTGATTCAGTGGGTCCCCCAAGCCAGGTGATAGCTCAACAGTATCCAGCAGTTGCAGGCATGGGAGGATGGCAAACACTTGAAGCTGCTTCAAGCTAAAGGAAGTCACCAGGAGCTTTACCATAGGGGCCACACAGGCCTTGTTATGTCTTTGAGTAAGGGGACAGACTAATGATGGCAATGTCATCATGCCAATAAGACAAACAGGAGTGAGGAGCCCACCCTTGCGTTGTGTTCAGGAAGTGAGAAGGTAGTAGGATGTCATTTATGAGGATGATCTTGTAATTAAGCAGATGTGGGTTTGACTCCAAGTTTAGTTACTTGTTAGCTGACAAATGCAAAAAAAGTGAGTAATAAAACTTTCCAAAACCTCAGTTTTCTCATCTATTAATAACAAGGGTAAGATGGTTGTAAGAATTAGAAGTGCTGCATATTATTCCTGACACACAGTAAATGTTCAATGCTTTGAAGATAATGATTTTGGCTATAAAGATAATGATGGTAATGATGAAAAATTGAATAGAGAACATGTGTTAATTCTCATGGTCAAAGTTTCCTTCTTAAGGACAACTCCAGATAGACCCCAGACTTATTCAGAGACACTTTCTGCTTCTATTCTGCCCCATGCCCCTACATTTTTTCCTTCCATAAGGAAAGCACAAATCAGTGCACTTGAGCTTTACCTAAACAACCAACTGTCTCTAGTGTGGCTGGCTACAAAGATGATTTCTTAACGTGTCAAGCTGTGTTAATGGTTGAAACCCACCTCATCTCAGTAGAGCTAATTAGTCAGGCTACATACAGCATTGGAAAAGGTGAACCAACATAGATATGGTTAGTTTCAAGAGGGAATGTTGGTTACAAGGTAACTGAGCCTCAGTATTCAAAGCTATGGCAATTATCTTATCAGGTTCATGGTGAAAAGATTTGGACCATCCGTATTAAAATATCTCCTCAGGATTCTATTTCCATTTGCCATTGAGTCTTGTATGGTTTTCCCTTGGCCAAAATATATATGTCTTATCTGACATGATTTTAGGAAAGATTTGTACTCAGGTTCTCTACATCTATTGGTAGAAGTAAAGCCATGTGCAGACTATCATATAAGCAATGCAGGAGCATCATATTTAATTGGCTTCAGTTCACCTACTTGTTGTGCCTGGATGTGTAAAGCTAAAATATATAGAAAAGGTGATCTAATGCACAATTATAATTTTGCTCCATGGAACCCTAGAGGTGTGGTGAGACACTACCAAAGGTTTGAGGACACAGGAGCACTGGAAATGCCCACCCCTAATCAATCAGAGCATTTATTTCTGTTTTCCATATTTGGCTTCCACATAATTTTACTTAAAACTTACACACACACAAAGTTTAGAAATCACCCTCCTGATTGAATCCAATCATATTTTAGGAGAGGAAACTGCCGCCCAGAGAAGTCAACTGACTTCCCCCAAGGTTGCACAGCTAGCTACTAATGGAATCCAGACCAGAATTCCAGACTTAAAGATCAGCACTCTTGCCTAAGGAAAGCTATTGAAGCATTGTCCTGCAAACATGCACTTCCAATCTTCATGATTGTCACTGTAAACATCAACAAACCTACTGTCACACACCTGCCTAAGAGTGCATGGTGCTGTATTTGGCCCCTTGAAGCTTAGGGGGCAGAGGGTGGGGATAATATCATGGAAGCCTTCCTGGAGAGCTAAAGTCTGAACAAAGTTTTGAACAGTGCATATGAGTTTACCAGATGGAAAAGGCAAGAAATGGCAGCATTCCAAACATTGAAGCTCTTTGATATTGAGAATATTATAAATGTCAGGCATATTGTTCTTACCAAATTACCATATGTATCAGTCAGAGTCCAGTCAGGAAACAGGAAGCACATTAGTATTTCAAACACAAGGGATTTAATCCAAGGAACTAGTTACAAAGTGTTGGAAGTGCTAAAAGAACAAAAAAAGGAAAGGGAGGTTAGCCAGAGACTAGGAGTCACAGAAAGCAGCTACTTCTCAGAGGGACAGACATGATAATGTGTTATCATCCAAGTCCAAGAATGTACTTAGGACTATACCACTGGAGGTGCCAGAAAGGGTGATAAAGCACCAAGGAGGGTCTACTGGGGCTGTACTGAACCAACAAGGAGGACTCTCCCAGACCAGTGCTGAACTATTGTAGCTGAACTGTTAGAGGTGCAGTCACCCCAGAAGATCCCACAGGAAATGGCAAGAGATAGAGAACGTGCCTTCCCACCTCCTTCCACCTTCCAGCTTCCTACCAGTGCTTTGCATTGGCCAAACCTACCAAGGGAGACTGGGATCCATGGTTTGCAGGGGTCCAGGCCCTGTGATGCACAGTAGAACACTGAAGTGCAAGAATGGTGCTGATAATAAGCAATCAGATAACCAGTACATCACATCTTCTAAATGTAAGGATCTTGCCAGCAACTTCCCCATAGTTTTCAAATTCAAAGTGTGTTCTCCTTCTCCCCCACAAACACAAACTGACACACTGCTGTATCCTCAATAACGACAAGGCTTAGAACCCGGTGCTGGGCATTTATAATTGTTTGTCTGCCCAGTACCTGAAGCCTTGTTCTCCATGGGGGGAATTCTCCATTGTACAAAGATGAAACTCTAGATCCTTGATTTCCCAGCTTCCCCTGCAGCTAAAAGGTGGCACATGACACAGGATCCTCCAATCAGGTACATCTGCTCTTGGACTTGGAATTGAGTGCCAGTAACCCAAAGTAGAGACAGGGAGGTTTCATCCTGATGAAGAAGTAGCTATATCGAATTTCCAAGGTCTATAATAGTAGCCAGTGGTTGCATCTGCGGTACAGTAACATCCAAGTTCTAGTGGCTATGGAACTGTGCCTTTACTGAACTCATTCTGTCATGTGATCTGGCCTTTATTTCCTACCCTTGCTAGGCATTCTGAGAACTAACCAAATTTCTTCAATAATTTCATTTTCTGCTTCAGCCACCTAGAATAATTGTCTATTGCTTGCAACCAAGAATCCTGGCTAGCATAAACTCCTTCATTGTTTTCTGACCAGAGAATTTATATCTTGAGTCCAACACTTATCATTGTCCAAGGGTTTTAGGGAATTTTATCTCCTACAATATCCAAGAGAAATAGGCAATGGCAGGTAAGTAGGCTCTGGCATAAAACTCTCCAGAAGTCCTGAGGAGCTGGGCTATGCTTCCAGCCTCCAGCATCCAGAGGTGTAAGAACATACTATCTTCAGCCATGATGATCTTGTGGAAGAGTTCCTTGTCTCTGGGACAAAACTCAATGGCAGAGTCAGGGTCATCTTCCTGCCTCTCCCACAAAAACATTCCATCCAGGAAGTGTTTATCTCTAGTGCATCTCCTGCCCTCTCCCAAACCAACTACAGTCAGAAATGATTGACCTCTCCCCCTTTGCAGTTTTGGAACCTCCAACCTCCTTGCAATATGAGCCAAGGATTTCTGAAGGGTAGTATACTTGCCCTGCCCCTCCTATTCTAAATCATCGTCTATTTAATTAGTCATCTACTACTGCATAATAAATCACCTCAAAACTTCAAGACTTAAAACAACAATAATTATTTATTGCCTCTCATGGTTTCCAGGATCAAGAATCAAGTCAAGGCACAGTAGGAATGGTTTATTTCTGCTTCTCAGTGTTTGGGGCCTCAGCTAGAAAACTCAAAGACTGGAGGTCGCACTCACCTGAGGGCTCATTCACTCAAATGTTGGGTGATAGAAGCTGGCTGTAGGCTGGGGTCTAGCTGGGGCCATTGACTTAAATAGTCCCACTCGTGGCTGCTCCATGGCTCAGGCTTTCTTCAACATGGTGGCTGGGTTCCAAGAGCCAGGTCGTATTGCCTTCTACAGTCTAAACTTGGAAGTCACATGGTATCACTTCCACCACATCCTGTTGGGCAAGGAAGTTACAAAGATCCATCCTGTTTCATGAAGAGGGAACAGAGACCCCATCTCTTCATGCAGGAGTATCCATGTCACATTGTAAGACAAGCTTGTGGAATGGGAGATATACTGATGTGGCCATCTTGGGAAAATAGTTTCTGCCCCAGTCACCTTCAGTAATCCCCAAGTTAAGAAGGTCTCTTTCAACTCATTCCCCTTGGATCATGCAACAACCCACTCTGCACCTGTCCTTCTAAGTATACCCACCCTCAGTGAGTACAGAATGCCCTATGCCTACCCACCTTCTAAGAGGGGGACTGCATTCAGTGAGTCCCAGAGGGTCTTCTGAATCCTTCTTCTGAAGAAAAAGAAAGGCAAATGTCATTTTAATGTGTTACACACGTGAACCTGAAGCTCTTAATTTCTAGAACCCCTTAGAGCTCTACACTGCATTAGAGTTCACATTGTGCTTTTGCTTTCATAGATTCATTTAATCATAAACTCCAAGACGACTTTTCTGATGACAAAAGTGAGTAGGAGCACCTGGGTGGCTCAGTCAGTTAAGCGCCAGACTCTTGATTTCAACTCAGGTCATGACCCCAGGGTCATGGGATCAAGCCCTGTGTAGCTCCACGATGGGCTCCATGCTGGGCATGGATCCTGCTTAAGATTCTTTCTCTCTCTCCCTCCCCCACCTCTCTCTCTCTCTCTCTCTCTCTCTCTCTCTCTCTCCTACTCATTCTCTCTAAACTAAAAATATATATAAAAATACATTTTTAAAAAGTCTTTAAAAGAAAACAAATTTGAGTTAGCGATACTAAAACCCAAATTGGGTTCCAAAGGGAGCCAAAAATAGTAGCTATCCTTTGAAGATGCTTAGTTTGTTCCAGTCACTGAACTATGACCTTTAGAGATATTATTTAACTTGATCAATTAACCAAATTGATTAATCCAACACATGTTTTTGAGTATGTACCACAGTCTCCTGGAGCTTATCTTCTTTGAGGTGTATGCTACTAGAGCCAGGACTAAAGCCAGCTCCGTGGGATTCCCAAGCCTGACACATTGACCACAAAGCCGTAGAAGAACCCCATGCTGGTAACGTAGACCCCATGCTTGGGTCTTCCGTGACCCAAGGGGCTTGTGCCAGGTGTTTGCAGGTTCTGCTCAGGCCACAGGGCTCAGCAGGTAGAGCTAAGAGTTTAGTCCGTCTTGGTGATCTGCGGAGACAACTCAGAGAAGGGAAATAGAGAAGCTCTAACAGGCTCAGGCTCAGTAGAAAAGACACCGGTCAGGCTTGGGTTTCAATCCCAGCTCCACCACTTACTAACTGTGTGACCTTGGATGAATTAGTCCCTCAATTAAAGACAAATTAAGGAGAAAGATCGTTTTACATCAATTCAGGTCAAGTTTTGCTACAAAAGATGCAAGTTTATGTCAAAAATAAACTGACGAGTGCCAATGTATTTTTTTTAACGGTCCACTTTCAGGGCATTTGGAATTTCAGAATTATGTAGGAGGTTAGTAAACAAGATGATTTTAAATAGTGATATGGGCAATGAAGACAATCCAAGAGGGAAATGCAGTCCAGAGTGAGGCAGGGACACAGCAGCTCAGGTAAGACGCACACTCATCTAAAGTCCCCTGCCGGTGCCACCACACACATCATCTCCCGTCACCCTCTCGCTTCCTGAGAGGTAATGTTGTCACTTCCATTTTGCAGACAAGGAATGGGAGAACTGGTACCATGAAGAACCTTATTCTAGAGATGCCTGGCTGGCTCAACCGGTAGAGCATTTGACTCTTGATCTCAGGGTTGTGAGTTCGAGCCCCCCACGTTGGGTGTGGAGCCTATTAAAAGAAAAGAAAAAGAAAGAGCCTCATTCTAGGCCAGCATTTCCAAAACCTCCACAAACAAGTATGATGCATGGTTTTACCACATACACTCACACCACTCTGCTTGTTCTTAAGCTCTTCTTTTAATTATACCAGATTTTTAAACTATATAAATTTATTTTTAAAAGAAGCATTATCAAACCACCAGAAAAGGAAAAAAATAGTATCTTTGTAGTACATGTAAAACACATAGCTCTTAACAGTGCTCGCAGCACTGTTTGCTGCAGCACCATGTAAACATTGTCTATGTGGATTATGATTGAGAAATGCTGACCTAGGCCAACACATGGGCCCAGCCTAAGCCCAATTCTCTTTCTCCCGCCTGGCACTGCCCTTCTAGGCCAGAATGGCAGCTAAGACCAATGAGACCCATTTCACTGACTCATCACATCTCAGAACCAATGGGACCTTCGCCTTCCTAGGAATGTGCCCAGAATGGACTCTGGGGGTTGAAGACGTGCCACCAGGCAAGTGCTAAGTGCTTTACCAATAGTGTCTTGCTGAAGCTTCACAACCCTGGGGTAGATGCCACTATTACCTCTGTTTCACAGAAGAGGACACCAAGACAAGGGGAGGCCAAGGTCCCATAGCTACCAGAGGCCAAGCTGGAATTCGAACTCAGATCTCGGGTTTCCAGAGCTTGCCCTCGGCAGTTACAGTCCCAACCTTCCCTAATGTCATCCCCATCCTCCCTCAGGCATTCCAGAGCGCTCTCCTGCACATCTGCACTAAAATCCTGACACAGTTCACAGTTTGTGAGTGCTACACATGTGTCTTCCTCACCCACCAAGCTATGAGCTTCTAAAAGACACAGCCCATTTTTTAATGCTCCCAGAAGACTATAAGATTGATAAAAGCAGGGATCACTTCTGTCTTGTGCAACTCTGTGTTCCTTTCACATAGTGCAGTGTCTGATACCCACAGGTGCTCAGTAACTAGTCATTGAATGAGTGAATGGACGATTGGACACAAGGATGGCTGGATGTCCACCCATGAATCTGGTGTCTCGGCACCCAACACAGTGCTTGGCGCATAGAAGGATCTCAGTAAAGATTTGTGGAATCAGTAAAAGACACTCCTGTTACTTGAAGATTAAGCACTACTAAGATTTTATAATTCTGTTTTCTAGAATTGAATGCATTTTAAATGGGCATTCTTCAGCCGAAGTAAATAAATAAGCAAACAAGCACCACTAGACAAAGGAAGAAGAGAGAACACTTCCCAATTCAGTTACTCAAGATCAGTGGAGACAAATGTAAAACATTAAAAGCCTTGGATCTGAAACCAAACCTGAGCCGGAAAGGAGTCATCTTTTCAGCGACATGTTTCCACAAGAATGCTCGCCATAATTCCCAGATCGTTCATCAGTTCCCCAGAGACTGATGGCTCCGACCAATTTTAAGTGATTAAATGTGTTCCTGGAATTCTCAAGTGTTCCTTCTGACTCAGATGGAAGGTGTGTGCTTGGGGAAGAAAGGACACATCTGACGATTTATTATTCAGTAAATGTGGGTGTGGAAGGGCGTGGAGACAAGGCAGGGGCACCACGAGTCCCTTATTTTGCAGGGTTTGAAAACGTAATATGATATGAAACCAAGTGCATATTGAAGAGCACATTAAGTCCTCTGTCAAATCCATTCTTGTTTTACGATGTGATCATCTCAGGGTAACAGACTCATCAGCCTCGCTCCGCTGGGATCTTAAATGTAACCACCCCCTCGACAAAATTCTCAAGGGCAAAGAGCACTGCCTGGCACAGGGCAAGAAAAGCTTCTTATTTCTCCAAGTCACCACTACAGAAGGATACAGGACTGTTGGGTGTATTCAGTGAGATCATGGGCAAAACACCCAACTCAGAGTCTGGCACATCAGAATCCAAGAATTCCCTTCTGCGATCATAAAAGAGCTCCACGGAAGAATTCTGTCCAGGTCCCAAATAATTATTTACACAGCATGAGGCAATTTAGAAATTGCCTGCATTTCTTTCCTTTCATTTTTTTACTCCTCAGCAACCCTTTAAGGCCAATGGGCAATGGCTGTATTGTCTCCATGCAGCTGAAAAGGAAATCAAGGCTCAGCCAATCAAGCCACTGACCCAAAGTCACACAGCAAGGAGGTAGGAGAGCTGGAACGGAAAGGCAGCTTTTGGGACTCTCAGGGCTATTCCCCCGGACTCCTCTGCCTCTCTTACTGGCATATTTGGCTTTATTTTGAACCAGCTGCATGCATGGAGCAAGTGGGTTGTTATTGAAGCAGATTTTTAAAAAAAATTTCTGCCCAAAACATGTTTCCTCCAATGGCCTTCCAAGGACCTGAAATCCCTATCCACCTCTCTTCAAGGTCAAGTACCAACACACAACCCTCCACAGACTTGTCCCATTAGGGTCTTCAAGAGAACCCAGGACTGACTCTGTTGGTGGACATTTGAGTCAAGATTTTGCTTCCAGACTCCCAGGGCCTTCATCTTTAAAATGAAGAGTCTAGATCACATGATCTTCAAAGTCCCCTCCCACAGGGACATTCTCTGTCACTCTGATCTAAGCAGGCATCTTAGGAGTTTGGCCACCTCTTCCTTGTCCACTCATAAAAGGCCCAATATCAGAATAAGGACAAGGGACACTGGCGCCTGAAAAGAAATGTTCCTGCCAGAGTCTGGCATGCCTGAGAACTAGGGGCTGGAACAGCTCCTGACTCCAATGCCATTAAGCTAATAACGCTCCCCGCCCCTTCCTGCTCCCTCCCCGTCTCCTTGCTCAGCCTGGCAAGGCTGGCAAAGCACAGGCAGAGAAGTCCTGGGCAAGACTGGTCTGTGGTATCTCTGTTGGCTCTGCCTATGACCACACTCAACAAAACCAGTTGTCCTGGTACCTGTGACCCTGCCAAATGTGTTTGGCTGCTTCTGGATTGCCAGGGAGAACCGCTGAACTATGGCCCCTTCTGGCCTCTGCCACAGCCACCACCCTACAAGTTCACTGCTTTCCTCAGAAAACAGACAGGGGACAGAGAAAGAGAGAGACAGAGACAGACAGAGAGAAGGTTTGGGAAGGGAGAGAGAAAAGACATAGTGACACAGGAGGTAGCCATAAGGCTTAAGGACAGAGAGAATTATCCCCTGGATTAAAAAAAAAATTTTTTTTAATGTTTATTTATATGATAGAGGGAGAGAGCACAGGCATAAGTGGGGGAGGGCAGAGAGACTTGGAGACAGAATCTGAAGCAACCTCCAGGCTCTGCACTGTCAGCACAGAGCCCAATGAGGGGCTCAAACCCACGAGCAGAGCAGTGAGATCATGACCTGAGCCGAAGTCGGAAGCTGAACCGACTGAGCCACCCAGATGCGCCTATTCCCTGGATTTTAAAAGCCACTGAAGGGGCGCCTGAGTGGCTCAGTAGGTTAATCATCCGACTCTTGGTTTCAGCTCAGGTCATAATTTCACCCTTCCTGGGACAGAGCCCCTGCTTGGGATTCTCTGTCTCCCTCTCTCCACCCTCCCCGATTCATGTTGCCTCTGTCTCTCTCAAAATAAATAAACTTAAAAAATAAATAAATAAATAAATAAATAAAAGCCACTGGATCATGGAACTTGATTCCCAGAAGGGGTGTATGTGTGTCCCCGAGTGTGTGTGTGTGTGTGTGTGTGTGTGTGTAACAACTGAAACTCTGAGAAACATCTAATTCTTAAAAATATTTAGTGGTTTATATCTCTGACTTATTTTCATAACCTAGGGGTTAGATCAAGAATATAAACATTAGGGGGGCGCCTGGGTGGCGCAGTTGGTTAAGCGTCCGACTTCAGCCAGGTCACGATCTCGCGGTCTGTGAGTTCGAGCCCCGCGTGGGGCTCTGGGCTGATGGCTCAGAGCCTGGAGCCTGTTTCCGATTCTGTGTCTCCCTCCCTCTCTGCCTCTCTCCCGTTCATGCTCTGTCTCTCCTTGTCCCAAAAATAAATAAAACGTTGAAAAAAAAATTAAAAAAAAAAATAAAATGTATGGCACATTTAAAAAAAAAAAAAGAATATAAACATTAGGGACTGTTAGCACCTCAGACATACGTTTAGAGATTCCAACAGGGTGATTTTTAAATATTTATTTATTTATTTATTTGTTTTTATTTATTTAGAGAGAAAGCAAGCATGAGTGGGGAAGGAGCAGAGAGAGAAGAAGAGAGAGAATCCCAGCATAGAGCCCTATATGGGGCTCAAAGCCATGAACCCAACCATAAGAGCCGAAACCAAGAGTCAGCTGCTTAACTGACTGAGCCACCCAGATGCCCCAATATTTTGTTATTATTTTAAATTACTACTTATTGACTATTTGCAAGACAGCCATCACTATCTAAGAGTTTTACTTACATTATCTCATTTAATCCTTAAAACATTCTTTGGAATTATCATGGCAATATTGACTGCTTGTTTTGGGGGGGAGGAGTTTCCTCACTATCTGATGCTAGTATCAATGAATAGAAAATAAGTTAGAGTCTTGGGAGGGGGATCATTATGAAGACAAATTTGAGCTACTCATTTTAGTTCAGAAAGGAAAATAGATATTAGCCCAAGTGCCAGCTACAATTGAAAACTGGTAATAACCTAGAGGCTCGGGTTGAAAAAGATTCTGAGATTAAGTCTGAACTTAGTGGGAAAGAGTGACATGATTGACAGACAATGCCTGTCATGGGATCTGGAGAGAGAAGTGTCACCACATGTGACAAGTATTTGCCATCCCTGCTAAAGAACAAATTCCAGATCTATTCTCCTGTGTAAGACCCCTGTGTATGCACAGCTCTAGACAGCACCGTTTATATAGATTTTTATGTAACTGGAACCCCTGGAATTGTGCAGTCCATAACCTGCACAACTGTACCTGGCAGCTCTGCCCCTATTATCTCTCATGGAGACGGAAGCTGAGGTAGGAGATGATGACCTGGCCTGTATAGATGGATCCTTAAAGGGCACGTTCTTTAGTGCAAAGAGCTCCGAATGGGAATTAAAGAGCCCGTGGCTCTGCTCTTAACTTGTTGTGTGTCCTGGGGCAGCTCTTCTCCTTTTCTGGATTTCAGTTTTATAGCTAATGAAATGAGATGTTTAGGCCACAGAGTCCCTGAGATCCCTGCCAAACATGTATGTTGTGAATTTTGCTGATTTTGCCACCCAACATTTTCCCCTCTTGTGACATCATAGCCCAATTTTGTTTGGGGGAGCTGACCTCCCTACTCTCAACTTTTAAGCTTTATTCCAGTTGTGAGCACATTACTAAACTAAACCAAGCAGTGCATCTCAGCCATTCCTTAACCCCCACCCACAGTGACTGGTTCAGAGTTGGGCCTATAATGCAAACAGGGTCAGTGAGACTCAAGTCCAGAGAATTTTTTAAACTGGCACAGACGTGAGCTTTATCTTTTCTACTGGATGGAAACCTGGAAGGATGTAGCCCCAAGAAGTGTTGTGAGAGCATGAAGGGAAACCCTGTTTAAAAATAGACCCCTTAAGGGGTGCCTGGGTGGCGCAGCCGGTTAAGCGTCCGACTTCAGCCAGGTCAGGATCTCGCGGTCCGTGAGTTTGAGCCCCGCGTCGGGCTCTGGGCTGATGGCTCAGAGCCTGGAGCCTGTTTCCGATTCTGTGTCTCCCTCTCTCTCTGCCCCTCCCCCGTTCATGCTCTGTCTCTCTCTGTCCCAAAAATAAAATAAAAAACGTTGAAAAAAATTTAAAAAAAATAAAAATAGACCCCTTAAGAAAGAAGCAATTTTTTTTTAAATGGAGAAATTGTATTCTGGTTGTACTGTTTGAGCCCTGTATCAAATCTCACCTGAGCCAGACATTCTCTGACATGAACCAATGAATTCTTTGTGTCTAAGCAGTCTGGCATGGACTTGCCACTAAAAGAATCCTAACTAAAAATGTCTGAATTCATGAATCTATAGCGTGAGTTTTGCACCCTCTAACTCTGGCCAAAACTGGTTTTGGTATCACTAACGAGCCCAACAGAAATGGGAAGTCTGCATGATGCTGGGAGATGCTCAATATGCCTTCCAAACTCCATCTAAGTGCTTCTCCCACACACACCACACACACACAATGGGACTGGAGGAATGAAACAAGTTATTACCATGCTTTCCAAGAATTTCCCTTCCAAATGAGTGCTCCCATCAAAGCAGTTAACCAGGGAGGGAGGCTGTGGATTTATTTCTTAATGTCAAAAACGCTTCTAGTACTCTTTTCTGAAGTCATCCAGACCCAGTTTGCAAAACCCCCTAATGAGAACACTGTAGATCAAAATTATAACAAACCTTCATTGACCACCTATTAGGCGTAAGGGGTTATGACAAGCCCTGGGAGATGAGAAACGATAGCAAAAACATTTACAAGTCAGTAGGAGAAAATAAGGCAGATGCCCAATCCATCCAAACATTGCATTCCTGCTGGCTCATAAGAATAGTTTTCAAGTGGTGAGTGGTTTTCTAGGCAAACCCTTCTGGCTTTTCTCTCCATCCATCCTATTTTGGATCCTTATGTGCTCTGGTGAATACCTGTGAGGCACCTCTTTTCTAAGAACTGGCACTTCCCTCATCCGTATGGCCACCATGGAAGTCACCCCAGAAGAATGTGATACCCCTCCCTTTCCCCTGGCAAAGGTTGATGGCCCTGGGCTAGTCACCTCCCCAATCTGAGCCAATCACAGAACCCATTGCTTAGCAACAGCCAGTTGGCCCAGAGGTGAGCCTCTGGTGACCCACGCAGACTTGTCTGAACCCTTCTTTGGGAGTTTGGAGACAAGATGAAAGGAGACAGGCTTTTTGTGGCTGTCTATATTCTCAGATGTAAAAATTAGGATTTTTTGTGTGGTTGTGTTTCTCATGATGTGATGTGAAAAGAGGTTTCACACTGTAAAAAGAAACAAAGATGAGATATGGTATATGAGAATTTATCCAAAGGATCTTAAACCCCTGGTTCCATTTGCTACTGAAGCCCAGGTACCTGCCAGGTTTTGAATTGCTTATTATACTCAATTAACTTTTAATAAATTTCTGTTTTTGCGTAAGCTAGTTGCAGCTGGTTTTCTATCAGCTAGAACAAAGGGTCCCTACAAACATGTGGGCCTGATAGGTCTGGTGTCTGGTTCCAGTTTAAGTCCAGCCAGCCAGCCAGATTTGGTCCCCTCCCTAATTCCTGCATTTGGACTTTCACGCTTGTAAGCATTCCATTCGCCCTCCAACTTGATACCTTCCAGGCTCTCAGGTAGGGCTTCCCCACCATCATCCCAGCCCATAAAACTCCACTCTGAGTCCCCTGCAAAGGGAGGGGAATAAGACAAGAAATTCCCAAGAAACCACCACACCCAGCTAGGAGTATGGACTGTGCTAGAGTTGTATCCAAGGCGTGGTAGGAGCACAGAGGAGGAAAGAACAAGCAAATCTGGCTATAAGGACTGGGATGGGGGGAGGGGTGGGGGAGGGTCTACAGGGACTTAGCAAACCCTCAAAGGCTGGGTGGGATTTTAATAGGTGGAAAAGATTGGGATTATTATTGTGAAAGCAGTTTAGAAAGAAACAAAAGACACCAAAGAAACAAAATGGGCCAAAATTTTGTGGGAAAATGGATAAATACAACTTTAGCGGAGCTCTAAATAAAAAAGCCTCCCATCTTGATTCCAGATTTGGATCCAATTGACTTTCCCTTTTCAAAATGATTTATTTTTTAGGAGAGGAGGACAGCTGATTATATGTCTATTTTAAAAAGGAAAAAAAAAAACCTTCAAAAACTATAGAAAATTATTCAATCACCTATAATTTCTCCACTTGCTTGATATAATCCCAACTAATATATTTGTATGTATATTTGTTATCTCTTTTGAAATCATCTAAACATTTGTATATTATAAAAGCAGACTTTAACTATTCGTATAGCTTGGCATCTTGTTTTTTTTCACTTTCAATGTTTTTGGAAAGATTGTAATTTTTTAATGCTTATTTGTTTTATTTCAGAGAGAGAGAGAGAGCACAACACAGGTCGGGGATGAGCAAAGAGAAGGAAGGAGAAACGCAGGACTCAATCTCACAAATTAACCAAGAGGTCATGACCTGAGCCAAGATCAAGGGTCAGTTGCAGGGCGCCTGGGTGTCTGTCAGTTAACTGTCAGACTCTAGATTACGGCTCAGGTCATGACCTCCTGGTTTGTGAGTTCAAACCCTGTACCTGGCCCCATGCTGGCAGTGTGGAGTCAGCTTGGGATTTTCTCTCTCCTCTCTATCCCCCTGCTCACTCTCTCTCAAAACAAATAAATAAATTTTAGGGGCACCTGGGTGGCTCAGTGGGTTAAGCGTCCGACTTTGGCTCAGGTCGTGATTTTGCAGTCCATGGGTTTGAGCCCCAAGTCGGACTCTGTGCTGACAACTCGGATCCTGGAGCCCACTTCGGATTCTGTATCTCCCTCTCTCTCTTCCCTTCCCTCACTAGCTCACTCTCTCTTACTCTCTCTCTCTCTCAAAAATAAATAAATATTAAAAATAATAATAATAATAAACTTTAAAAAAAAGAATCAGTCCCTTAACTGCCAGAGCCACCCAGGTGGTACCCCTGGAAAGTCTACCATTAAATATATACTATATCATGATTTTACATCATTGTCCTTTCAGTGGTTGCATGGCTGTAACCATGTAGATGTACTCTAATGCTTTATTCAATTCCCAGTTAGCAGGCATTTAGAATGCTTCTAAGTAGGTATGAGCATGTGTATATATGTGAATTTGTGTTTATATCAAAACTGTGATCGACAGATCTTTGTGAATTTGCTTATTTTCTTTTTTTTAATTTTTTTTAATGTTTATTTTTCAGAGAGAGAGAGAGAGAGAGAGAGAGAGAGAGAGCAAGAGCTGGGGAGGAGCAGAGAGAGAGAGACACACACAGAATTAGAAGCAGGCTCCAGGCTCTGAGCTGTCAGCATGACTCGGGGCTCGAACTCACGAATTTCAAGGTCATGACCTGAGCCAAAGTTGGACGCTTAATCAACTGAGCCACCCACATGCCCCTTGTTTGTTTATTTTCTTAAGGTAGATTCCAAGAAGTGGAATTGCTATGTTAAAGAATACACATTTTCAAGTGTTTTGACATCTATTGTCAAACACCCTTTAGAAATGTGCCAATTTACATGCCTACCAACACTGTATGAGATGATCGATTTTCCCTCCCCCTTTTCAGAATTTTCATACTTACCTTTATTCCTAGCTGCCCAATAGGTAAAAACTAGATATTGTTGTTATGTAATTTATACTTATTACAACACAGATTTGTGTATGATCATTGATTATCCCTATATTTTACTTAAGATTTATCCATTCGTGTTCCTTTCACATTTTTATTTGGATGTTATTCATCTTTTCTTGATTGATCTATAAAGATTTTTTGAATATGTAGAATATTCATTATCTATTATTCATATAAGTTGAAAATGTTTTTAATATATCCTTTGTGTTTTAACTTGATAATGTAGGAAGATTTGTTGTAAGTTCCACATCTTTATTTCTATTTGTACTCATTTCTTTTACGATTTTTGATGTTGATTGTTAAAAATAATTTCCCTAACCCTAAAGAGCTAAAAATATGCACTTATACTTTCTTCTAATATTTTTTTGATTTTTTTAATGTTTATTTATTTTTGAGAGAGAGAGACAGAAAACGAGTAGGAGAGGAGCAGAGAGAGAGGGAGACACAGAATCCAAAGCAGGCTCCAGGTTCTGAGCTGTCAGCACAGAGCCCGATGTGGGGCTTGAACTCACAAACCACAAGATCATGACCTGAGCAGAAGTGGGACGCCCAACCGACTGAGCCACCCAGGCCCCCCTCTTCTAATATTTTTATGATTTAGATATTTACACTTAAATCTCTAATTATCTGGAGTGTATATTTTATGGGAGGTAGAAGTAAGGTTCCGACTTTATTTTTTTTCCAAATATCCAAAATCGACACTTGTGAAAAATGGAAATGTCACTTTTACTACATATTCATTCTTATGCAGAGTTGGATTTGGTTTTAGATGATCCGTTTTAGTCCGATGATCTGCCAGTCTAACCCTCTGCCAGTCACATTGTCAAGCACTTTAATCTGGTAGGGAAATTCCCTCCACATAACCTCTTTTTCCCAATTTTCTTGGCTATTCTTAAGCATTTACTCTTCCAAAAGCACTTTGGAATAATTTGTTAAATTCCCTCCAAATCTCATTGATATCTTTTTTATGTAATTGCCTTAAATTAATAGATTTAACCGTGGGACATTGACATCATTACAATACTTCCAGAAGCATAATACAGCTTTCCATTTATTCAAGTCTCCTTCCACGCTGCTCACGGAATTTTTGCCATTTTCTCCATAGAGGTCCTATACATTTCTTGTTAAAGTTATTCCTGGGTATTACATATTCAGTTGCTATTGTGAGTGAAATCTCTTTTCTATTATATTTTATAGCATGTTCATGCTGGCAGAGATCAAGTCATTGATATGTGTGTATAATATATATATATGTGTATTTATATATTTATGTATTTATGCTATTGGATCTGTCTGGTGAAGCAGGAGCCAAAGAAGTGATGAACCTTTACCATTAATAGCCCCCAAGAAAGACAGAGGGAAAGATGTCCTAACTTCTGTCTCTCTCCCTGAAGCCATGCCCCCCACTGACCAAACCCAGCTGGAAGCCAGATGACAAGGGAGCCTGGGAACTGCAGCCTGGAAGATGGGATGTCAGCCCCCTGCCATATGAAACAGCACAGGGGAAGTCATGGAAGCATCTGGGACAGACCAGAGCTAGGTACCTTCTTAGGACTACTGAATCTAAAAATCACATCTGCTCTCAGATAATGATTGTTTCACTCCACCATGATGGAAGCAAGAATGTGCATTGGTTGGAGAACGATATTGAAAGAGGAGGAAAAGATAGTTTTAATTGAATTATTGAAACAAGCTTATCGCCTGCCAAGGTTACCACTCTGAAGTACAAAACCTACATTTGGACGTACTGGCATGATTTTTAACTAGGTACATGAATGTAGGAATATTTACTATGTAAAATACATGTGTTATTCCAACAGGCTCCCAAGGAGTGGAGATCAAAGATGATTCACTCTACAATAACCCAGTGAAATCTTATTCTTCTCCCTTGTGCCTTAGAGCTGCGTGCTCACCTTTGTCAGAGGGAAAAGTGAGATGTCTCAGCATCCCCCCTTCCTCCAGCACCAGCCAAGTAGGCCAAATAGAGTCCCAATAGGAACAATACTTTAAAAATAAATAAAGGCTTGCTAAATACCAGCATGAACTAATGAGCCTGCTGTAAAATGTCATTTCAGCTCTGTAACATTCAACTGTCTTAAAATCATCCAGATGTTACCTTGAAAAAAAAAATTCCAAAACCTTTCTAGAAGCTTCTTGGGGGATTTCATGTTTTTCTCAGCTTTCCTTAGCACCTAGTAGATGCTAAAAGATTGAAGTGAAGTTGAACCTACTTAAATACAAATGGTTGGCATGCTAACTCTTGAGACCCCTCCCCCACACACACACTTTAACATCCTATCCTGGTGACAGCTCCCTGGTCCAGAGTTTATTCTCCTTGCTTGGCCAATAGCACCGTTGATGGCAGAGTCTGTACTTTCTCCATGTTTGCATCCCCCACACGATCTAACATAGCCTGGCACCAAGCTCAACCAACGTTCATGAAATAAATAAAGAGCAGGTAGAATAGGGCCTCGGTGTCCCCGTCTATAAAATGGGAGCCTTGAACATCTGCCTTCTCAACAGTCTGCATGATGGAGCAATTCCTCTCAGTCTCTCTGGCTGTGGGAGGTGAGCAGTGGGGGTTTTCCCTCCTTCCGTGCCACCCACATGTATCTGTTCCCCTCCCGATGACTCATCAAGGAGCCAGACACCATCGCTTTCGGACAGAACATGTCAGGTACTTGCTTAGGAACTGCAGGCCATAAATCTGTGCTGCGTCCCCTGTGGTTACCTAGGGAACACTGGGGCACAGCCAGGAAGGGGGATGCTACAGACAGAGAGGGCTCTGGCCAGTGTCCCAGCCCTCTCGGCGACAGCCCAGCGGCCACTTCCCAGTCTCCAGTCTGGAATCAGTGTCCTGTCCCCTGCAGAGGGCAGAGGTGGCCCCCAGCCAAGAGGCCCAGAAAAGCACCAAGATCCCCCTACCAAACATTTGAAGAAGCAGAAGGGATCAGTTAGCAAAATGACTGTGACAGCAGTTAGGACAGCTGGAATCTGGTCTCGCATCTCAGTCCTTCACCATACACAATCATGGCACATCCCTCTTCCTCTCCCTGTGTGTGTGAAGATTAAATGAAACAATATATTAAACTGTTTGGCATAAGTACCGACCACAGCAAACAGTTAATAGAGGCAGCTCTAAGTTTAATCATTATTATTGGTATCAGTTGTACTAGTGGTGGTATATTATCCTCACTGTGGTCTCCCAAGTATTATCCCATTTTACAGATGTGGAACCTGGGTTCAGAGAGATCAAGCAACTTGTTCAAAAGTCCCAGTAAGAATTGGATCCACCGGTGACAGACAGCTAGCTACTCTAATGTACGGGAATTATTCTGGTGACTCCTGTGGGAATGTGTGAGGACAGATGACATCACTCAGTCCCATTCCTCTCCACACCCAGACAGGTGCCCTCCCTGTGGTCACAGGAAGTCTGGACCACCTCCACACCCTGCACCAAACCTCAATCCTCTCATCTTCAAATCCTGTGCCAAGAGGGTCCTCGAGCTCTCATTCACTCTGACAGGGTCAGGGTCTCCACCTCTAGAGCCGTAGGGGAGTGTAAGTCTGGGTCTGGGAGGTGGGGAGCTCAGGACAGCTCTGGGTACAGGGCAGAAGTTGAACAGAGGCTAGGGGCCCACACAAGATGCACTCAGTTGTGCATGCATGCATGGATGTGTGGGGCGGGGGGTATGTGTGTGCACACTGGCGCATGCATGTGTGTGTGTGAGTGTGAAGTCTAGAAAACATTTGCCAGTACACCTGCAGTGAGGTTCTCTCTGGACAGTGGAATAAAGGGTGATTTCCCTTTGGTGTTCTGTACCTTCCCATAGTTTTACCATAAGAACAATCCACTTCGATAATTTTTTTTAAAAACTATTTCCTTCTGTTTAGTGATTAAATAATGCAAATAATATATAGTTATATTAAGTAGATTTATTTTTAAAGAGTATTGGGCTAGACATTAGAGGACTCAGTCCTGGTTCTAGCTCTGAGCGACCACAGTCACATCATTTGTCTGGCCTTGGTTTCCTCATCTGTGAAATGAGGGCAGTGCCATACAACCTTTCCAGGCCCTTCCAAGCTCTGTTTCTGAATGTCTCCCTTCTGTGTACATCCAGGAGGCAGATCAGCTGTGTTCTAGCTGGGATCAGCTTGAATACAAAGAGGGTAATTGTTTCTAAATAGATGTCCATTCTGAATGCAAATGGGTATGCTTATGGGGTTGAGAAAATTTTCTTCAGGGGCACCTAGGTGGCTCAGTCAGTTAAGTGTCCGACTTCAGCTGAGGTCATGATCTCACAGTTTGTGGATTTGAGTCCTGTGTCCAGCTCTGGGCTGATAGCTCAGAGCCTGGATCCTGCTTCAGATTCTGTGTCCACTACCTTTCTCTTTGCCCCTCCCCCACACATGTTCTCTCTCTCTCTCTCTCTCTCTCTCTCTCTCTCTCTCAAAAATAAACATTAAAAAAAATTTTTTTAAGAAAATCTTTCTTCACAAGTTCAATCTGCTCCTCAGAGCCCAAAAGAGGGTACCCGTACTCAGTGGAGACCAGCTAGCCTACTGAGCCACGGAAAATCTCTTCCTCTCTTAGAAGGAAGAAGAACTAACATTACTGAGTGGTCTTACTATGCGTCAGACCCAATACAAAGTGCATTACACAGTCTAATTTAAACTCCTAGCACTCGTGGTTACAACATTTGGGCAGCAAGCAACTAGGTACTGAAGCGTTAATTACCACACTGTCATTAAATGCTAGTTTGAGACCCACCTCCCCATAAAGACCCTTAAGGGTAAGAAATGCTCTTTATTCATCCAGGACCTCACTTCACACCTACTGGAGCAAAATATCTGGGGCTGGGACCCAGGAATCTGCATTTGAAGGCTCACTCTAGATGACTCAAGCCCAGTAAAGCTTGAGCATCACTGGCTGTCTAGGCAACCCTTTGCCTGCTCTGTGGCTCCATATTTCTTCCTTTCGAAATTTCTAGACTTCCAACAGAGCAGCAGCAGGAAGGGGTAAATTGGGCAGTCCCCAGACTAAGCAAAAGAACATTTCTAAAGTTTTCAGTTGTCAATAAAAGTATGAACTTTTATACCTGGAGCTGGTCCAGCTGTTTTAAGGACAAGTTCTCCATCTTCATTTGAGAGAAAACAGCTCTAGAATGATACCTTTTTTTTTTTTCTCCTTTCCACTGTTCCACTCAAACACCGAGATTTAATTGAAAATATGTATTCACTGGAGTTTGTTTCCTGCCCTCTTCCCACCTTCTCTTCTTCCCTTTCTCATGGACTGGTCCTTTCTGCAGTATCGAGGGCAGGTGGAGGTTCATATGGGTCCCCCTTCCTTCCCTGCCTTTCTAGGGCACAAATGGTCAGCCTCTGATGTGTTGGTTTATAGCCTATGAACCTCTTCGGTCTGATACACAAGGAAAATTCCTGTTGACACTAATTGTATCAGTGGCCAAGAATTATAGGCCAAGAGCCTGCTGTCCTGCCTGCTGGCAAGCTGATTCCCTTTCCTTCTGCACAGCAAGCTCATGGGGCCAATGGCCTGCCACTCCCCACTCCCCGAGCCCACCAGTACCCTCTCTGGCTTAGTCTCCAACATCTCCAGGAGTTCTCTGCATGAAGAAATATTTCCAGCAAGCCCTGTTCTAGGTGTGGTACAGTTACTTCCAGAAGCTGCATCTCAAAGGCCAGATACAATATTTCCACCTACCTGATAGGCTTCTTGTGCTAAGGTGAGATGGGGCATGTAAAGCCCATAACACAAGCCTACCATACAGTAATTTCTCAACAAGTGATAGCTACTGTTATTTACATTATTGTGACTTTTCCAGCCACTGTTTGTTCAATGCGATGTGTATCAGAAAAGAAACAAAAAGGAATCAGGTACAGCAATTGGCAAATGATGGTTTGAAAGTATCACTGAGAGATCAGCTAGGAAAATCTGTACCTAAATACTTTGGGTATTGAGAGATCTGGTGGGTTTTTTTTTTTAAGATGACACAAAATATCAACAATAACTAATATTGATTGGGAGTTTTCTAGATGCCAAAGTCTCACTTAATCCTTATAATAACTTGATAGGGTAAAGACTATTAAAATCCCCATTTTACAGATAAACAGATGGAAGCTTAAATAAATGAAGTAACTTTGCCCAAGGTCACAAAGCTAAGAAGTGGCAAAAACTAGAATTTGATCTGATGTTTAATAAGCTACTCCTTGAGGGGCATCTGGGTGGCTAGGTTGGTCGAGTGTCTGACTCTTGATTTTGGCTCATGTCTTGTTCCCAGTATCATAGGATCAAGTCCCACATCGGGCTCTGTACTGAGCTCCGTGGAGCATGCTTAAGATTCTCTCTCTCACTGCCCCCCCCCCACCCTGCCCCTCTCTCCTACTCTCTCTCTCTCAAATTAAAAAAAAAAAAAGATTATTATTTTAAAAAAATTTTAATGTTTGTTTATTTTTGAGACAGAGACAGAGCACAAGCAGGGGAGGGGCAGAGAGAGAGGGAGACACAGAATCTGAAGCAGGCTCCAGGCTCTGAGCTGTCAGCACAGAGCCTGATGCGGGGCTTTAACTCACAAACCACAAGATCATGACCTGAGCCAAAGTCAGATGTCACTGAGCCACTCAGGCGCCCCCACAAAAAACCAATTATTATAAAAAATATAAAATAAAATAAGTTACTTCCTGAGGTTTAACTGGCATCTATCATGCTCTTTAACATCTATATATTCTCTCTCTCTCTCACCAACAGTTGGTTGCCATCATGGGATCAATAACATAACCTTCTCAGTCCTTAAAGACAATGATTAAATCAGGTTTCCCACCCTTTCACTTGGAAGAATTAAGACTCAAGCTCGAGCTCACTTGAGATTCCCAAGGAGTTAGGAGAGATGTAGTCCTTAAATCCAACCCCAGAAGAGGGCCCATGCTTGTATTGTGTGGTAACACATGGCCCAGAAGTCTTCTGCCTCTCTAGATCTATGTCCCTGACCCATGGAGGTTTGCCCAGAAACTCCTGTAGTTTTGCTTAGCAGTGAGGTCAGCCTGCAGCTAAATTTGGGTTATCTGGGAGGTGAAAAATATCAACTCTGAGTCAAACTGCTTCTGATCTAATCCCATCTCTGAGCAATCTGAAGCAAGTTTATTGTGTCTCTTATCCTCAGTTTTCTCATCTGTAAATTGGAGCCAACAATGTCTTCTCCAAAAGTGTTGTTTGGAGAATTAAATGATATGATGCTTGTGAATTAGCTTGGCACATGCTTGGTACAGAACTGTATTCATGGTTAATTAAAATAGGGCCATAGGAAGAAGGCAATGTTTACCTTAAAATGGATAGCACTCCAAAGGGCTGGAAGATATTTGGAAGCCCCTCCAGAAACTTGCAATCCATACCATGTGGTTCCCATCTAGAAGTTTCTACAAAATCTTCCCCATACCCTACTCACAAGCACTTACTAGAGCAGTCCCACAAAAGGAAAAAACAAAAACAAAAAGAAGGTCCCTCCTCTTTCTCCCTTCATCTTTTCAGGACTCCTGAGGCAACCTTCCAAATTTGTCAGTTAGGCGTCCAGTAAATAGCTAAGAAACGCTGGGCATTTCCTGTCCCGGCATTCTTCAGTACATGGCAGAGATAGGCAAAGAAAACTGCCTCTTTCTTACACTCATCTCTCCTTTGCCATGCCCATGGAACCCATAGTGATGCCACACCTCTATCCTAAATATGCCCACCTCACCCCTGGGCCCCACACTGCCACCTCTGTCAGAAAATGGAAGTGGAAGGCAGAAATCGCCCTCTGACATCACATTCTTGCCTTGCTCCCCAGGGGCCGGGTCTGTCCTTTCCAAAGCTGAGCTCTAATACCAGATACAATTTTTAGATGCCCCCAAGGAAAAATGTTCTCACCACTTCCTTTAGACCTTTCTGAACTTGGTGGTCACCGCAAGTGAAAATCCCCCAAAAAAGGTTGGATGCTTTGGTTCAAACAGCACAAAAGAGGAGAAGAATGGAGACCTATGTCATGTATTTATTTGTTTCCTTATTTAACTCACATTCATGTTCAATGTCAAACACAATTCTCTGTGCGTCGTTAGATACACATTCCCATTATTCATCTTAGACCATGAGCTCTGGGAAGACAGGATAAGGTCAGCGTCTACTCATTTTACTCAGTTCAAGTTTTGCTCCTTGATGAAAAGTAAAACCCTGGGTTAGTTCTGTTGCCCAAGAGTGAAAGAAGTCACAGTGAGATTGAGTGGGAGAGAGGCTCAGCAAACAAAAGTAAGAAGTAACAGTGTGGAGATCAGTTGGAAAAGGGCCCTGTCAGGAACTCGGCGCTGAGAACGCTCCTATAAGGGATTCAGGAAAAGTGTGGAGTAAAGCAACATGTCCACAGCTCTCAGGAGATCCTCAACAAGGTCTAGGGCCCGAGACGTTAAAGAACCAGTGGTAAGGGGTAGCCCTTTTCTTTATGAAATTTGGCAGGGGAGATGACGGGGATAAGATTAATACATATAAAATCACAGAGGACATCAATAATAATAGCAGATGTTTTTGGTTGTGTTTTTTATGAGCAGGTCCCATCTTAAACTTTACAGACCATAGTTCCTTTAAGTCTCAAACCATCTAATATGTGCATTATCTCAAGAAATAGGAAGCAATATCCCCAGTTCTCAGATGAAAAAAATGGAGGCTGCAAGGGGTTACATGCTTGCCCAAGATCACACTCTTTTCAACTAAAGCCGAGATTCAAGCTCAGAGCCTGTGTCAGGCTGCAGAAACAGTCGCAAAAAAAAAAAAAAAAAAAAGTCATGGGAATGGAGTAAAATCTCTGGGCTACTAAACCTGGCTCTGTCTTAGTAAATCCCTTCCTCTTTCTGGGACTTCATGTTCCCACGTGTAAAATAACAGTGTTGAAGTAGATCAAGGGTCAGCAAACATTTTCTATAAAGGGTCAGAGAGCAAATATTTTACCTGTTGCAGCTACTCAATTCTGTCATTGTAACATGAAAGTACCCAAAGACAAAACATAAGGGAATGACTGTGGCTGTGTTCCAATAAAACTTTATTTACAAAAACAGGCAGGCTGGATTTGTTCCACCGGCTGTAGTTTGCTGACCCCCGAACTAGATGATCTTTAGAATCCTTTTGAATCTGACATTTCAGAAGTTGGTGATCCTAACTTCTGTTGTAGAAGAGCCCAGAAGGGCCAGTGACTTGAAAAGTCAGCGGTAAGGAGCCTATTGCCATAAATTTTGTTTTGTGATATTTTGCATTAACCTTTGATGGTTTTAACAAATGTGGTTAGAAAGTAAATCCTGGCAGTGGCAATACAGAGGCAGCTTGGGAGAGCGTTAGCGCCAGTAAAACCTCCATCAACTCCCTGCCCTCGGTCTTTGTTGTGGACAATGGCATCAGTCTTGTGGACAGCACAGCACAAACACAGCTGCCACGCACCTTCAAATCAGATTGCAACCTAAAGCCTCTTTCTGGAGAAATTCTGGGACCACCACAGATTCCTGGGCAAAAGGATGGGCAAAGCCCAAAGCCATAAAGGGACAGGGAGAGTCGTTTGAGAAAACAGCACACATGCTCCCTCACCTTCAAGTCTGCAGCACCTGTTTACCTTGTCCCACCAGAGGAGTTGCTGGGGCATAAGAAAGAAGGGTTCCCTGGTTCCAGAGTCAGCAGGTGGTCACATTCCACCTTCTGGCACCCCCTGTGCCCTCACGCCCCAGCCCCCAACTCAGGGTTCCTGGGCTCTCCTGGAGCACGTGACTTGAATACAGCTCCTGGATATGACTTGGCAACTAACCTTCACCAGCCTGCTGCAAAGGGCTGCTACTGAGCTCTCTCTACCTTCCCAGGAAATGCTGTGCCACGAGAATTTCTGGGCTAGGGGAACCCACACCAAAGACTGACAAACTGTAATTACCAGAGAGGACAGGTGTGCCCGGGAGGGCCAGGGCAGGAGCTGAAATCTCTCCCTCCTGGGAGCCTCTGACCCGTTGCCTTTGGAGGCAGAGGAAGTGCTTCTGCTACAGCCAGTGTCCCCTGCCCAGAACAAATGGTGCTTCTCATTTCTCCCATCTGGGCCACAGCAGGGGCAAAACTTCTCCTCCAAGTCCTGGAGACCCAAGTCTACCTCACTCCTCCAATTCTTTTTCATTTTTAGCCAGTGCTAAAAACAGGTGCGTTGTATTAACCTGCTAGCCCTGCGGCCTGGGGCGGCTATTCTGAGACTCAATTTCCTCGTCTATTAAATGTCAATAGTAATAGCGTCCACCTCATAATATTATTATCAGGATTAAATCAGATGATGTATAGAAGGCATTTGGGGCACCATGGCTAGAACCTAGAAAGCCCTTAATAATCTTGGCTGATATTACTCTTACTAGGTGCTAGGCACTTTACACCCATTATCACATTTAATCCTCACCTCAGCCCTGTCTGAATTAGGGACTATCATGACCTTCATTTCACAGATGAGGAAACTAGGGCTCAGAGTGATTAAGTGACTTGCCCGAGGACACACAGCTAATAAATTATGGGAACTGGGACATACCCCGGGTCTATCTGATGCTAGAGTTCACTTTATTATCTTGCCCAAGGTCATATTAATAGCTGTTACATGAGGGAAGCAGGGTTAGAATCCAAGTCGGCTCTCAAATCCTCAGCAGACCAAGTGCTGGCCTTGGAGACCAGGAAACCTGAACTAAGGAGTCCCTCCGCAGAGCCCTCTGCCCTGGAGAGCTCTGCCTTGCCATCCCTTCCCTGACCTCTGCTTTGCTCAGGACCCTGATCACATTCTGTTTTCTGTTGTAATGTCCTTCAGGGCTAACACTGAGCCTTCTGCCACTTTTTCTTTTTCTTTTCTTTTTTTTTTAATCTCAGTCTGGTGCAGAGAGAAGGATGCAAGCTTTGGAGCCAGACAACAATGCTTCGAATACCAATGCTGCTTACTCAGTGAATGAACCCCTCTGAACTTCAGTTTCCTGGCTTGAAAAATGGGGACAATTCTTGCCTTGCATTGCTGTGAAGATTTGAGTAAATGCACGTGGAGTCCCTTGCACAGTGCCTGGCACACAGCAGGTACTCTCTGAGGGGTGCTTTACCAAATCATCCTCTCTCACAGCACCTAGCTCAGTGCTAGGTTATCGCTTGCTTGATTTAATTCATCTTTGATTTGCACACAGCACCTAGCATGGTGCCCTACACAGAGCAGATGTTCCCATACGTGGATGGTTGAGTTGAAAACTACAGAGAGAGGGGTGCCTGGGTGGCTCAGTTGGTTAAGCATTCGACTTTGGCTCAGGACATGATCTCACATCTCGTGGGTTCGAGCCCCACATCTGGCTCTGTGCTGACAGCTCGGAGCCTGAAGCTTGCTTCAGATTCTGTCTCCCTCTCTCTGTGCTCCTCCCCTGCTTGTACTTTGTCTCTCTCTCAAAAAATAAACAAACATTTAAATTTTTAAAAAAAGAAGAAAAGAAAAGAAAAGAAAACTGTAGAGAATTAGAGAGGGAGTACCATGTAAAACTGCCTGGTCACAGGTGAGAGGTCTCCTCCCATAGAGTCTCTAAGCTGATCTCAGAACCTTGTATAGCCTTGGTCTCCCCACAGGTCAAACTCAATGGCAGCTTCTCCTAGAGGGCTCACAAAAATGGGAGCTTGCGACATCAGAGGTTTGTAATGTAATCAGATGGATAATGAAAAGGTTCTTCTTCCCCAAGCCTCGAGTGAGTCAGAGCTCTATGCTTGGCTTTGCCCCAGAGAGTACCGAGAAAATGAAATATAGCCTGTATCCTCATGACACCTAAACAAATGGTCAATTCCGTGGGTCAGATATCAGCCAGAGGGGTTAAGAGGTATCTCCTGTGAAGGGAGGGGAGGAGCAGCAAGGAAAGGACCATTAGCAAAGGTTACTTAGTGGGGTCCTGGTACATGGCTGCTTTTAAGACTAATACCTACCTACCTGTTTACCTTTGGGTGGGATGTTTGTTTTGACTTTGTGAAAGACACCGGTAAATGACATCACGTCTGAAATATGCACAGATTTTGGACCTTTTGATCTGGCTCAATAATCTCTTCCACATTCTGATACCTGAACCAAGTCATGAGTGGATATCATGTGTGGCTTCCCTTTGGGGCAGAGGAAGGAACACTGTTCTGTGGGCTGGGGAACTGGAGTTTGATAACCAGCTTGGCACATGACTATCTATGGGAGTTTACCAATTCCCTTTGCCTCCTAGACCACCACAATGGGAAGATGGGCAAGGGCAAGTTCTGATAGCTCTTGAAGAGCTAAATCACCTTAAACCTGTGTTTCTCAGATTTTTAGAATCTTCAGATACCCACTTCAGCAAATTTAATTGAAATAGGGGGAAAAAAAATCTGTTTTCAGGGTTGCCCCTACCACACATTTCTTAATTTCAGGGAACCTCTTGAAACCATGTATTTTGTGCATGTGAGAATCTCTGCATTTTAGTGGGAGGAGACGATTAAAGCCTTAGATTAAAACCTTGGATAGGTGTGCGTTAACCCCCTGCTCCCCAAATACATACATATATGTATTTATATATTTTTATTACATGTTTATAAAATAAAAAAAGAGGTTAAGATGCTACCTTTAGGTTGAGGACTTAAATGTAAATCACCCTGAGCATTCTTCTGGCTCCCCACCCCTGAATATCAGGTTTTAGTGATTATCAAAGGTAGACAGTGGGAAGCCCTAGGTTCAAGCTTCTGGACGAGAGTAAACGATGGCATCAAACTTTACTTTTCAATCTATAGCTGTCACTACTTTGCTCTGCCACATGTCTACTAACCACATGACCTCAGGAATGCACCAAATCTCTTGGAACCACGGTTTTCTTATCTCTCAATGGACAATGGTTACGCCAGTCTCAAAGGATTGTTGTGAAGAATAAACAAAAACAAGTAAATGCTTGGCTCTCAGTAGGAGCTCAATAAATGTGAGTTCCCTTATAGTACTAGTCACTCAGGTCTCAAAATTTTCTACTTGGGAGATAGCTCTCTCTACAACAATCAATCCACTCCCTTCCTCAAATGTAAATTGGTAGAGTCACTTTGAAAAACAATATGGAGTTTCCCCCCCAAATTAAAAATAGAACTACCACATAATCCAGCAATTTCACTCCTGGATATATATCCACAGCAAATGAAAATAGGATCTTGGGGCACCTGGGTGGCTCAGGCAGTTAAGCATCCGACTTCAGGTCATGATCTCACAGTTTGTGAGTTTGAGCCCCACGTTGGTGTCTGTGCCAACAGCCCAGAGCCTGCTTCAGATCCTCTGTCTCCCTCTCTCTCTGCCCCTCCTCAGCTCACACTCTCTCTTTCACTCAAAAATAAATAAACATGGAAGAAGAAGAAGAAGAAGAAGAAGAAGAAGAAGAAGAAGAAGAGGAAGAGGAAGGAGAAGGAGAAGGAGAAGGAGAAGGAGAAGGAGAAGGAGAAGGAGAAGGAGAAGGAGAAGGAGAAGGAGAAGGGGAAGGAGAAGGAGAAGGGGAAAGAGCTACCTGCACCTCCATGTTCATGCAGCATTATTCACATTAGCCAAGGATGGAAACCATCTAAGTGTCCATCAACTGGTGGATGAATAAAAAATACAGAGTACACATGCACAATGGAATATTATTTCAGTCAAGAGACAGAAGGAAATCCTGCCATTGCTACAACATGGATGAAACTTGAGGCATTATGCTAAGTGAAGTAAGATAGACAGAGAGAGACAAATACTATGATATCACTTATATGTGGAATCTAAAAGCCAAACTGATAGAAACAGAGTTGAGTGGTGATTGTCAGGGGCTGGGGATAGCAGAATGGGAAGATGTTGATCAAAGCGTATGAACTTCCAGTTATAAAATGAGTAAGTTCTGGGGATCTAAGGTACACCATGGTAATTATAGTTAATAATGCTATATTATATATTTGAAAGTTGCTATGAAAGTAGATCTTAAATGTCCTCATTGCAAGAAAGAAATGGTATTTATGGGACATGATGAAGATCTTTGCTAATACTATGATGATAATCATTTTACAATATCTAAGTACATCAATTCAACACATTGGATACCTTAAACTCACACAATGTTATGTCAATTATTTCTCAATAAATCTAGGGAAATAAATCCACCCCCTACAGTGCTTTCAGGGGAAAAGGGTGACACAGCTGCTAAGCGCTCAACTCGCAACAGACTTGTAGAGTTGAGTTCAATTCCTAGCTCCTCTCCATGATGGCTATGTGGACTTGGGCAGAGCTGAACTTCACTGTACCTTGTCCCTTCCACAAAACGGAAATGATGATGAGAACAGCCCTTCTTTCTTATGATTATCAGAAAATGCAAAATGTACTTAGCATACTGTCTGGGACATAACAAGTGTCGAAAAAATGTTAACCAACGTGAGGCTCTCCCTCAGCACATTTCTTCTCTCCTAAGCACCATATGCCCACCTTTGGAAGTGTATCCCTATAACTGTCCAACATGGATATCAGACAGAAAAGGAAAAAAATCAATAAATAATCTGGATTTCCCAAGTCCCTTCCTCAGATGTCTGGAGGTCTCTTAATGCTGCCACCACCACCATCACCCTCACCCTCACCCCCAAATAGCCCATTGGCTTGTTCCTCATTTCTTTCAGGTCTTGACTCCAACATCACTTCAGTGACATCCAGGGAACCCATTTATAATTTCAAATACCCGCCCCCACAACACACACACACACACACACACACACACACACACACACACACCATTCCATTTCCCCTCCTTGCTTTATCTTCTGTTACACTTGTCAACATAAGACACACCTCGCAATTTGCTTATTTGTTTATTGTCTGTCTCCTCCCAGTAGAATGAAGCTCCTGGAGGGCAGGGGTCTTGGTCCACTTGCTTCAATTGCCATGTCCCCCAGCGCAGGCAGTGGGTACCCGGTTAACAATTTGTTGAATGAACAAGTGAGTGAGTGAACAAACGAATGAACGAAGAGAAGCCTCTGGGCTTACCAGGGAGGTAAAGGCTGGGGGTTGGTCTCAGATCCCACTCAAGACCCTCTCACCTGCTGCCTAACCTGGCAATTCTTCTTTCAGGCTCCACACAAGTTGCCTATCCCCCTAAATCTGGGTGCTGATTCCAGACGCCCCCTCCCCCAGGAGCGGTAAGCACCCCACGCCACTTTTGAGACCCAAGGGTGAACAGGAGGGGCAAGAATCCCAGCGGGCACCTCAGGGTGGGGGACGGGGCTCCCCAAGCTCAGGTCACCCTTCCTCTCCCTCCCAACCCTTGGCTCGCGTAGGTCGGTGGGGGAGGGTGGCGGGGAGCGCGGCCGGCCCAGGGCTGCCCAGGGTGGCGGCGTCGGGGCTGCGGGCGCCTTCGCCGGACCCGCATTGCCCCCTAGTGCCGCGCGGAGTCAGGGCGCCGGGCTCCCCCGCCTGATGTCACCGCCGTGCAGTCAGCCCAGAGGCGGCTGGTTGCGAGCAGACCCTCCTCGGCGCTGGCTGCGCTGGGCGCCGCTGCCCGCACACCCGCCGCCGGCCGGGCCGAGCCGAGCCGGGCGCCCCCCTGCCCGCCGCCCCTCCCGCGCCGCTCCCCGCCTGGCCGG
This sequence comes from Felis catus, assembly GCF_018350175.1. NCBI lineage: Eukaryota > Metazoa > Chordata > Mammalia > Carnivora > Felidae > Felis > Felis catus. The sequence continues at coordinate 188,002,030 of NC_058368.1, read as the reverse complement.
CCCGGCGCGCCTGACGTGGACCATTAAACTTGGAGCTGCCGCCTCGGCCCCTCTCTCCTCCGCCTCCCTCTGACAGCCGGGCGAGCGGGCGGCTCGGTGCAGGCAGGAGACGCGCCGCCGGGGCTGGGCTGCCCGGGGGGGAGATGAGTCCTCGCCGGGAGGGCGCCTCTGGGAAGAAGACCGCGGGCGAAGCAAAGTTGCAGGGCAGCTGAGGAGCTCGGCCGCAGCCCTTCCAGCCCCGCTCACCCCAGGCTATGGAGGGCCGACTCTAAAATGAATCCCGATCTGGACACCGGCCACAACACATCAGCACCTGCCCACTGGGGAGAGTTGAAAAATGCCAACTTCACTGGCCCCAACCAGACCTCGAGCAACTCCACACTGCCCCAGCTGGACATCACCAGGGCCATCTCCGTGGGCCTGGTGCTGGGCGCCTTCATCCTCTTTGCCATCGTGGGCAACATCGTGGTCATCCTGTCGGTGGCCTGCAACCGTCACCTGCGGACGCCCACCAACTACTTCATCGTCAACCTGGCCATTGCCGACCTGCTGCTGAGTTTCACCGTGCTGCCCTTCTCGGCGGCCCTGGAAGTGCTCGGCTACTGGGTGCTGGGACGGGTCTTCTGTGACATCTGGGCCGCCGTGGACGTCCTGTGCTGCACGGCCTCCATTCTGAGCCTGTGCGCCATCTCTATCGATCGCTACATTGGGGTGCGCTACTCTCTGCAGTACCCCACGCTGGTCACCCGGAGGAAGGCCATCTTGGCGCTCCTCAGCGTCTGGGTCTTGTCCACAGTCATCTCCATCGGGCCTCTCCTTGGGTGGAAGGAGCCCGCACCCAATGATGACAAAGAATGTGGGGTCACTGAAGAACCTTTCTACGCCCTCTTCTCCTCCCTGGGCTCCTTCTACATCCCTCTGGCGGTCATTCTGGTCATGTACTGTCGCGTGTACATCGTTGCCAAGAGGACCACCAAGAACCTGGAGGCCGGAGTCATGAAGGAGATGTCCAACTCCAAGGAGCTGACCCTGAGGATCCACTCCAAGAACTTTCATGAGGACACCCTCAGCAGTACCAAGGCCAAGGGCCACAACCCCAGGAGTTCCATAGCTGTCAAACTTTTTAAGTTCTCCAGGGAAAAGAAAGCAGCCAAGACCTTGGGCATTGTGGTCGGTATGTTCATCTTGTGCTGGCTACCCTTCTTCATCGCTCTGCCGCTTGGTAAGTTGGGGACTGGCGGACGGGGAACAGGGCGTTTTCAGATCTGGGGTTTACTGACGAGCTTACTGTAAAGTTTTTCGTGGGGTTTGTTTTTTATGCAGCCTGTGTGTGTTTGGAGCCTGGGGAATACTGTTTGTTCTGCAAAGGCTTTGCAGATTGGGTAGCTGGCTAAGAACCAACTCAGGTGTTAGTGGAACACACTAAGTAAGGCGCTAGTCTCTTGAAATAGAACCACAGGAGGAAAATCTGGTATGTGGAATGACTCATTCAACAGCATCGGTTTAATAATTAAAAAGGACACTGGACTTGAACATCACACCAGCGTTATCTCAGTAGTAATGATGTGCGGGCTAAGGCAGCGTCACTAATGCAGCATACAAAATAGTTTGTAGTTACCGCAGACGCGGCATTTGGGAAGCAGGCAGGCGGCTCGTACGCAGAAAGGCAGTTTTCATTCAGCATTTCCAGGGCTCTTGCAGAGACCCACGCTCCCCATGAGCTTTGCAGAGGTTGCGTTCTCCCCTCCTCCCTTTACCGCTTGCTATCACCTCAATGCACTCTCTTCATTATGAGTTAATAAGGGCCTTTTAACAGCTGCACGGCCCCATCCAGCCTTTGAGTTACTAAAGCTTGAGATTTGAAAGAGAAGGAAGACACCCGGAGGGTCACATGTTTTCAGTTTTTACCCAGAAATGTTCTAACTCTGGTGATTCAAGGAATACCCAGATTTAAATTAGAGTGGTCCCTCACCTTCAGCTACCAGACAGCAAATCCTGCTAGGATGAAACTGAGTTCTTCCTCTCCTATAAAAATATGTCCATCTTCTTGTGTTTAATGGTCTAAGTTGTTCAAAAAGCTTCCTGATTTTTTCCCAAGAAGACAAGGTCTGGTTAGGAGGTAAATCTACAGGAAGGTACTGTGACATGCTGTCCACATGGCTTGGGAAACACTTGTCCCTTCTCTAAGGCACTGACCTGCTTTGGGTTCCTCTCCTGTCCCTGGGAGACACTCCGGAAAATGAATGGAGGGAGGTGATCATTGCAAAGTCATGTGCCATGATATCAGAAGAGGTAACGGCTGCTACGTGCCACAACCATATATATGCCTGCAATCACACCCAGGGCTCAGTTAGAACTGAACATAATCCCTCAAACAACTAAAATTCTGAAGGCACACTGCTTTTAAGAGAAAGGGGCAAATGGAAAGAAAGCAAATTGAGATTAGGAGTTTCCATTTTTCAAGGATGAAGAAAAAAACCTGTTTAACCTACTCTCCATGTTGTCATTTCCAAGGCAGGCTTGCAAGTTAATGCCTTTCAGAAATAATTTTAGTGCATTACATGGAAAGCGTTTGAAGCTGTACTCCACCCCACCCCCCTCCCAGGAGTGGTCACATCTCACTGCAGAGAAGCTTTCCCCCCACCCCAAGGTCTTGGGGTCCTTTTGCAGGCTTGTTGGGTTAAAGTGAGTAATAGTTCACACTGCTTTGGATCATGGTTGTACACGGAAGTGATTTGGTCATGTATTAGCTATGTGACCTTGGGCAAATGAACACTCACCTGTAAGCCTCAGTTTCTCCATCTGCAAAATAGGGCTAATTACTATTTGCTCCATGGGGTTTGCACTGATGCATGGAAAGGACTTAACACGGTGTCTGGTACACAGCAAAATCTCAGTGAAAGTCAGCTTAGTACTACAAACCAGATCCCAGTCGTCCCTCAGCTACAGCTGTGTTTTCTCTTTCTCTACTCATTTGACCATCCCACACCTGTGACTAAAGGCTCAGAAGAGAACTGAGTCCTTCTTTCTTCTTTCTGCCTCTGCCCCCCAACCTATAGAGACTAGGACCAGAGCATCCTCAGGAAGGAGAAGGCCCCAGCAGGATGCAGGGAATGGATCAAAGGTGCAAGCTTTCACTTTAGGGGGCAAGAGAAACAGGTCCAAATAGGTGAAGAGGCTGCCCACATGCTGAAATGGAAAGAGCACTGCGCTGGGGTTCAAGAGCAATAGATTTCTAATGTGAGCTTTGCCATCAATCAGCTCTGTTATCCTAGGCTTGTTTTACATCTCTGGGCTTCAGATCTCACTTTCAGGGAACAAGAGGGTTGGACTAAATCAAGGGCTCTCAAACTTTAATAAAGATCACAATCATCTGTGGAACTTGATAAGCATTCAGCTTCTTAGATATAACCCACAGAGAATTTGATTCAGTACATCAGATAGGTCTCGGGAATCCTCATGTTTAACCAGCCCACCAGGTGATTCTGAAGAGGCGGTCAACAGACCAGGCTTTGAGAATCGCTGGCCAGGGGATCAATCAGTTCCCTTCAGGCTCCAGCATCCTAGACACCAAGGTTTAAACGCGACAAAGCTTAGCCCTTCCCCAGACACGTGGTGGTGCAGGATGATGTGACTTCTCTGTGGGTCCTGCTCTTCAAACTCATCCTCGGTTTCATGTCATTCACACTATCTCCACCTTTCCTCCCTTTCTGTTTATGACCTTCTGAGGCCTTAACCCTGGATTCCATGGCTTGCCCTCAGAGCTTGTTTCTCCTCTCCTTGCCATGAAACCTTTCTGCACATCCCTGCCACTATCTCCCGGAGATCTCCTGGTGTGCGGTCCCTAAGCTACTTCACCCACCTCCTCTCCCCTGGCTGCCCAACCCTTGGCAGGTAAGAAATATGGACTCCAGGCCTTGGTTGGGATGGACTCTGAAAAGTACTCAAGAGCTTCAAACAGAAAAGGTGCTTTATCAGCATGTTTTTAATAATTTAAGAAGAGCATCCCAGCAACATGAAGATGTGGGTTTCTACTTTCCCTGAGTTCAAATAACACCCAAACAAAATAAGCATGATGTAGAACAATAACTCTTTTGGAATCTGAAGAAGGTTCCAAATTCGAAATTTTCCATGAAATGCTTTTCGCTCACAAGGAGAGAAAGCAGATCTAGGGGAAGACAATCATTGGCAAACAGAGAAGTGCAGGTAGGAGTAACTTGCAATTAGCAACAGACTTCCAGGTGCCTGGATGGCATGAGATTTCCATAGCTGTGTTTGTCTTCTCTGTGGGAGAGAAGGGTTGGGATCCCTCCTGGGAAGGAGGGAAAATAGTCATGCCCTCTGCAGGGTCCTGGTCAGGGGCCCCATTTGTTTTCCTTCCTCACTTATTTTTATTTTTGGGAGCAGGACTGGGCTGCCCGCAGGGCTGGGTCTCTCGTCTCCTGTGGAGTTCTCCCCACCTGTAACACCCTCCCTACCTCTTCCCCACCCTTCCCCTGTGGCCTCAGGCCAACTTGGGCCAGGGACCAGCTTTTCCTTACTAGGGAGCAGAGATGGACGCCACCAGACAAGGACCTCTTTATTCAGGCCCTGGAATCGGGCCTTGGAGGGACAGGAAATAATTGGAATATAATATAGTAGCATTTCTACGCAGTAGGCCATGTGCAAGATGTCCAAGGAATCTTTGGCTCCCAGGCATTATAATGAAGGCTAGCTCCCACCTACCTAGGGAAGACCTGGCCAGGGTCTTGAGAAGTGGCTGGGCTACTGAGGGATGTGCATTGCCTTGTGGGGATACATTGGGGGGCGGGGGGGGGAGGCAAGCAGGAAGTACTGGGCAGCCAACTGGTAGCTGGGCTTAGTGCGTTGTTTAGAAAACACTGGAACCTTGCCTCGCTCCAAATCTTTCTTCCGTCTTTTAAAATGCTGAAAGGCACCAGGAAGCCATTATTGAACTAACTGCTTTCCCCTCCAAATAAATGAAGGTCAATTTCAAAGAAACAGTTGTGTTCTCATAGTACTGGGACCAAATAGGAATCTCTCTGCACTGATTTGTTTCTGTACTCCTCTCATTCAAATTGGGGCTGATGAATTCCTGCCTCCCACAAAAACACTGGGGAGGGTGAGGGTCTCAGAGATGACTCAGGACGGGGCCACCGCCACAAATATACACACTAACCCTCCAGCTCTGAGGTTTCAAAACACAGGGATTTGAGTTGCTCACAAAGAAAGCAATTGGTTTAAGTGAGGGAGAAATTTTTACACGCAGGGAATCCTTTCTGGAAAAGGAAAATACATTCAACCATTTATGAAATCATCAATAAAGACTTCCTAATGCATCTACTCTGTGCTACATGGCCCCTGCCTGCAGGATGTTTACCACCTCGTGAGATCTTATTTTTATGAAGCATGTACTATATGCCAGACATTCTGCTAGGCCCTCTACAGACATTATCTCATTAATCCGCGCAGCTACCCTGACAGGGGAGAGTAATTGCTCCCTCTCTACAGATGAATAGGCGGGAGGAGCTCAGAGCTGGAGCTGAGCTCAGAGAGGTTAGCCTTCTTGCCCCAGGTCATATAGCAAGTAAACAATAGAGCCAAGGGGTGAATCCCGGTCTGTCAGGACAGGCACATACCTGTTCCACTGCACCTAGGAGATATCTGGCCTTCTTGCTTCCCAGTCCAAATCTGCTCTCATGGCAAATGTGCTCTAAAACTCCAGAGCTGCCATGTCAAAAGCTGGGTATTATACTTCTGTTACAAAACCCTGCCTTTCTTCCACTCCCCACTCGCCTCTGCAAAAAAGACACCCAGAAAATGTTAGGGAAGGGCATCCACACCCTAGCTCAGGGCTAGATTTGCTCCGTACCTACTGCACCGCGTAGGATGTTGGTCTCCCAACGCTGGACCGTCCATCGCTCCAGCCAGAGGAAAATGTGGGACCTTGCCCTTTATCTGAGAATCTAGCTCTATGTCTTTAGTCATTCATTCGTTTGCTGAATAAGTATATATTTATTGGATGTCTACTGTATATTGTGCTGGAGGTACAGTGGTGAGCAAAACAGCTATGTTCCGTGTTCTCATAGAATTTAGTTCTACAGGGGAACGCAGACCATTTGAAAAACACATGCACGCAAACAACACAACACAAATTGCAACAAGTGACTTAAAGTAAAGGGATGAGATGCTATTAGAAGTAAATAATAGGAGTCAGCATATCACAGGGGTCCCTGAGTGACATTTAGGCAGAACCTGAAAAGTGTGGAGGAGCTAACTCAGTACAGGCAGCAGATAGAAGAAGAGGGTCCGGGCAGAAGGAAGAGCATGTCCAAGAGTCCTAAGGCAGGAAATGGTGGGGAAATAGCAAGCTTAGAGAGTAGGGGGACCAGGTACAAGTCAGGGCTGGAGGTATGGGCAGAGGGCAGGCCACGCAGGGATTTCAGGCCACATCAAGGACTTTAGATTTTATCTTAAGGCCACTACTGAAGGGTTTGAAGCAGACAAGAGATACCATCTGAGTTATGTCTTGAAAAGATGACTCAGGCCTCCGTATGGAGCACAAATGAGAGGTGGGGCAGGTAGGAGGCCACAATCCCAGTGAGAGCTGATGGTAATTTAGACCAGGCTGGGGGCAGTGAAGGTGGAGAGAAATGGACAGATTCAAGGACTTGGGGATGGGTTGTTATATGATTTAGGAGGTTAGTGAGAACAAGAAGTATGTCTAGAATATCTCTGATGTTTCTGGGTGATGGAGGTTATCATTTGTTGAGATGCCAGCAAAACACCGTCAAGGGGATTCCTCCTAGGATCTTCCTCAGACGCCATTCATCAAGGTTCATAGGACAGCATGCTGGGTGTGATCTACCAGACACTCTTATGTATTGAGTAGACAAAATGTCCCAACCCAAAAGCAGGGAGCTGTGACCAACAGCTAACCAACTATTCATCAGAAACATCTGACGGGGGCTCTTTCCGAAAGCCTAGATGCTTGAGCTCCACCACAGATCTGTTGTATCAGAATTTCTCATGATGGGGCAGAGAATTTCAATTTTTAACAAGTTCCCAGGTGATTTCTATGCAGCCAACATAGCACCAGTTCCCCCCAACCCATGCCTGGGAACCCCTGGAATGAACACCCTGTGAAGAGCCAGGAAAATTTGGTTATGCTTCCCCCAGTGCAGTCAGAAGCATCTCCAATCCTGCCCAGTCCCTTGGGCTAGTCCACATGGAGAAAGGCAGAAGGCTGATGAGAAGGAAAGTGAATTCTTTAAACTAGAGTCTCCCTGGAAAAGAGGAAGAGAATCAGCACTGTAGAAGCAGCTCTTCAACGTATTGGGTACACTGCCCAACACTGAATGCTCTGTGTTGTTCATAATTCTCACAAACCCCTCTGCAGAGCAAGCATCATCATCCCTGTGTTTATAGGTTAGGGAACAAGAGTTCAGAGGGGTTTGGTAATTTGCCCAAGGTCACACAGCTAGTAAATGGTAGAGTCTATCAGACTCCACATTTGGCACTCAATAAGCATTTATTATATTATCCCTGTTGTTACTACAGTGCTTCCTGAACATTTGTCTGGGGTCTGGTGCCGAAGGGTATAAAATTTTTACTGGCTCATGACAAGATGAGAAAAAAATTAAAAAAATTCTGTGTTTTTCCAAATGTATTCAAAATAAATGACTGTCCTTTTTTTCTAAAGACTATGTCCTTTCTATTTTGGGACACTGAAATAGCATTTCTTTGATGGAATGATGGTAGTAAGTAGTGATGATGATGATGATGATGTGTGTGTGTGTGTGTGTGTGTGTGTGTGTATGTTTAATGACCTACTTGGCAAAATAACAAGTTGGTAGCCCTACGTCTGTCCCCACCAAAAATTTTTTTGAAATTTTACTGTGAGGGTCCTAAAGTCTTGGAATCACGGAAGATACCATGGTGGTTAGACACAAGACGTATTTGTGGGAGAAATCAAGCAGTAAAGGAGGGAAGGAGGGCAGAAGGGAAGGAGGGGGTAGATAATGAGTTAGCCTCACCTTTGCAGTGGCATTCAAAGGACTGGCAGAAGGGCAGGCAGGGGGGAAGAATTATGTGTGAAGGGTCATGCTTATCAGGTAACTACAGGATGGCAGGCCATTTGTGGAGGCACGGAATCCTGCTGGGGCAAAACAGGCCACAGAAATGCCAGCAGGTGCACATGTAGCTGCATTGCCATCACAGCTGGGCCTATTCAGGTCTGTAATGCAGGAAATGCCTTTACCTGAGTGTGTGTGTGGCTCATAAAAATAACTGATGGCAGCTGGGCCCACTGGGAAATTGCTTTCTCTGATATCTCCAGGATGTTTCCACAGTCACTGTGCTCCAGACCATGTCTGATAATAATACTACTAATACATCCCATTTATTGGATCTTGGCATGTGCCACACTCCCTGAGCTACACTGGGCTAGGGGTACTTCTGTGCGTTCTCTAATGGACTCCTCTCCAAAGGCTTACAAAGTGAGCACTGCTTTGTCCCCATTTTACAGATAGGGAAACTGAAGGCCAGAGAAGTTGAGTGATTTGCCTCAGGCCACGCAGCTGATGAGGGATGGAACCTGGATTCACAAGGAGGCAATCAGATAATGCTAAGGAGTTATCACGGGGGTACCCTAAGTGTGGAGCTCCGAGCTTTGATCTATGGAACCTCACAAAGGAGTTGGGGAAACCAAAGTCTATTCAGAGAAGGAGGAAAGGAAGCAAGTAGCTGCCTATCATTCAGCAACTGAGAGGCATCGTGTCCTAGAGAGAAAAGTAAAGAAATCTAAAAATAATTGGGTCTTTCCCCTAGCAAGGTGTCAAAATTTCTCTTTTATTATGGGTACTTCAGACATTGTGCAGTCTCACAGCTTATGACTGATAATTTCACATACTTTTTCTTTCTTTCTTTTTTTTTTTTTTTTTTTTTTGAGAGAGAGAGAGAGAGCACAAGCTGGGAAGAGGGACAGAGAAAGAATCTTTTTTTTCAATCTTAATTTATTTTTGAGAGAGAGAGACAGAGCATGAGCAGGGGAGGGGCAGAGAGAGAGGGAGACACAGAATCCAAAGCAGGCTCCAGGTTCTGATCTGTCAGCACAGAGCCCAACACAGGGGTCAAATTCATGAAATGCGAGTTCATGACCTGAGCCAAAGTCAGACGCTTAACTGACTGAGCCACCCAGTTGCCCCAGAAAGAGAGAATCTTAAGCAAGCTCCAGACTCAGTGAGGAGCCTGACACAGGACCCAATCCCACAACCCTGAGATCATGACTTGAGCCAAAATCAAGAGTCGGATGCTCAACTGACTGAGCCACCAGACAGCCCAGTAATTTCACATACTTTTTTAAGATTTTTATCAAATTGGGGAAAACAAAATTTGGAAGATTTTCTTTCATAGTTTAGTTTCTGGCTTGGATATATTTCAGAACGTGATTCGCCTCTGCCACCCACATACATGAGGTCCCACACTGTAGGACTTCTCATATCATGGCTCAGACTCTGGCCCTACCTCTTGATGTCACATATCCAGGTGAGTCAGCATCGTGAACAAGAGAGTATTTCTAGGAGCTGTTTTTCCACCTTGCAGTAAGTGGCTAGTGATGACCAAGCTATCCAGAAAAAAAAGTCTGCAAGCCACATATATTTATTCACTATATACATTCAACCCAAATGAATAGGTTGCTAAGTAGCTCCCCAAAATTCTCATGGCCCCTATACTCCATGGCCTCCCCGTGCAAGGGGAAATATGATAGAGGGAAGTGAAAGCAGAAACAGACAGCAGTCCTAATCAATTGCAGTTAATAGATCTTACTTTTGAAAACTTTACAAAATCGTACAATATAAGGAAAATTCCTGGGGTGTCTCCCAGGGCCTTGAAGAGTCCCATAAAGAGAGGACCTCTGAGGCTAAGCAAGTGCTGTTCATCCACCCCAAGCACCGCAGGCATGGCTCTCCCTAGCAACCTGGTGACTGATCGACTTCTCTCTCCTCTACAAACTGTACACAAGAGTAAGCAGTGACCACATCTTTCCTCTCCGCCTAACACATGTGCTCACAAAGCTAAGTGAATGAGTAGATAGCGGCACTATGAGTTTAGCAGGAGAATTAGGAGAGTCCTATAACTCAGATAGAATAAGTTGCCATTTCCCAGGCTCAGTCAGCTAAGCGTCCGACTTTGGCTCAGGTCATGATCTCGCGGTCTGTGAGTTCAAGCCCCGCATCGGGCTCTGTGCTGACAGCTCAGAGCCTGGAGCCTGCTTTGGATGCTATGACTCCCTCTCTCTGCCCTTCCCTGCTCTCTCTCTCTCTCTCTCAAAAGTAAATAAAACATAAAAAAATTTTTTTATAAAAAGAATTAGTTGTCATTTCCCAAAAACACCTTGCATCTTCCTCCTCCTGTGCATTTGCTCAGACTGTTTCCCTCTACTAGAAATGCTCTTCCCATACCCTCTGAATATCCAAATCCTGCCCACCCAAACCCTAGTTCTGTGGACACCTCTCACAGAATCTTTCTTGGTCCCCATGCCTTTCCTGGCAGTGATCTCTCCCTCCCTCCCTCCCTCCCTCCCTCCCTCCCTCGTTTATGATGCCTGCCACATCTGTCCATGGGGATCAGCACTGATGTGCACATCTTTGGCAGTGCTATAGGCTACAAACCCCTGGAGGACAGGGTCCAGGTCTGACGCATCTCATCCTCCATACCTAAAGACAGGTACCTAGTAGACTCTGTAAAATAGCGATTGCAGGGGCACCTGGGTGGCTCAGTCGGTTGGGCGTCCGGCTTTGGCTCAGGTCATGATCTCATGGTCTGTGGGTTCGAGCCCCACGTCGGGCTCTGTGCTGACAGCTTGGAGCCTGGAGCCTGCTTCAGATTCTGTGTCTCCCTCTCTCTCTCTGCCCTACCCCTACTCATGCTCTATCTCTTTCTGTCTCAAAAATCAAAATAAACATTAAAATTTAAAAAATAAAATAAAATAAAATAAAATAAAATAAAATAGTGATTGCAGCCATGATTCACACAGTGCTTTCTAGACTTGATCCACCATTTTCCCGTCAGACAGGTATTAGGGTTTTGCCCATTTTATAAATAAGGAAATGGGCCTAAAGGGGTTAAGTGACTTATCTCATTCCTAGAAACTATTACAGGCACATTGAAAGGAGATTGTAGTGACTGCTCTTGTAAAACCAAAATACCAGTATGGGCCTGGTGCTGGGGTCAATGGGGAAAGATTGGATATGTGAAGGCTAGAGTGGACACAGACAGGAGCTTGAAAATTGGACAGTATCTTCATCCTTTATTAAAAGGTTATTACTCCACCCACCTCAGGGGGAGACCTGCCTATTGCCAATCGGCCCCCAATTCCCTTCACCTTACTAGCCCTTGTCATGTTCCTCTCACTTCTTGGAGAGATATGGTCAGCATCAGTCCCCGCAGAAGCAGGGGAGGAGGAGACGATTCTGGTGACTTTATAGCAGGGCCAGAGTAAGACCTTAGAGAGGCCTGAGGTGATGTGAAATGAATGCTGCTCTCACCTCCATCTGTAATTCTAAATTAAAACACATACAGGGGCACCTGGGTGGTTCCATCGGTTAAACATCCAACTTCAACTCAGGTCATGATCTCACTGCTGGTGAGTTCGAGCCCCGTGTCGGACTCTGTGCTGACAGCTCGCAGCTCGGAACTTGGAACCTGCTTCAGATTCTGTCTCTGTCTCTCTGCCCCTCCCCTGCTTGTGCTCTGTCTCTCTCAAATATAAATAAAAAATAAACATAAAAAAAAACACACATACATGCGTATGTACACACACACATACACACACGCACACAGGGCCCTACAAATAAATGTGAGGCCCACGACATTCTGATGCACGCCATGAAGACTACTTTGATTTCTGGAATAGCAAATTACTTCCCAAAAAAGTGGAGATGTCACAAGTCTGCCAATGCTCTATAGACTCACTGGGTCTGCTTGACGTGTAATGCAGCATTGCTCTATAATGGAACGACCAGACGTCCCCATCCCCATTATGTCTGTTACCAAACCATGATGATGGTTGTTATTATTATCATAACCCCCTCTTATTCTCAAAAGTGTCTTGATTTGAATGATGAAAGTACTTCCCTCTGTGAAGTTCCAGAGGAAGAGTGCGCTTGCCTCCTGGTCACTGAGGAGCCTGAGGTGGGGACAAGAGAGACTCGGCACCCACAGCCTCAGCCATCCGGAGAAAGATGCATAATGACAGTGCAGTGAGCCACAATTTAAGGAGGAAAGACGCAAATTCTCATGTGTGTTTTTTGTGGGGAAACAGGAGTTACTGTAAAGGTTGATTTGCAATTTTTGAATCTTCATCTGGCTGACATACACTAGTGACGGAGGTGGGGTCTGGAACCATGGCTGGCTGACCCTAAAAACTTAGCAAATGAAGGAATGGATCCATCTCACGCAAGACAAGTGATGGGATCTGAAGGACGCACATTTCCGGAATGCAGAGACAAGAGAAGGGGTAGGCTGAAATGATAAGATTTGAGGGGCAGAGGGAAAGTGAGGTGTGTCTGAAGGACTCCTAAGACTGGAATTTCTAAGAGGGAGGGGCATCTTCACTCTATCCATCACCCCCACTCCTGGTGTGACAGAGCGTGGGTCAGCCCAAGGTACAGTCCTCACTGGCAGGCCTGTGTCAGCAGGACGTCTGACCACACCCACCAACAGCCCATCTGAGCCCTACTTGAACACTCAAGCGCCCTTCTGGTGTGAGCACACAAATTGTGCTATAAAGGTTTCACCAATGAACAGTTCGGGCCAAAATGTTCAGAAACAGAATGTTCTAGTACACCCAAGGGGACCATTCCTCACAGAGCCCCATTTAACTTTTTCCAGGGGTATCTGCTCACAGCACCTTGCTCCCCTGAAGCTGGGATGCATTTGGGGCTGGCTTCACATGATTTTTGAAATTCTTCTTTAAGATAGAGTTTCTTGCCAGGCTGACGTGCATTGCTTACAGGCTGAGCTCAGCACCCTGGCTATGCCCCAGAAGGAGGTTAAAATGGGACCAAGGGCAAGCCGGGCTTACTGTCATTCACAGGCATGGGCCCCAGGGCTCACACTACCAGCACAGCCGGGCAGAGTTCCAGGGAGGCAGCTGGTGGGGGGAAGGAAGTTCCACCAACTGGAAGCACAACAACAAAAAAATTACATCTCCAATTTATATATTCAGGCCATAAATTGCCCCCTGGCATCAAGAGAAAGTGGTAGGGCCCCTTTCCTTGCTCCCAAGTACACCCTTGCAGTCTCCATTTGTGACTCCTTGTCCGAAGCCCTTCAGAAGTTACCTTAACACAATGCTTCTTGGACTTTCTTGCTCTCTGGGCCCCTTTTGGCAATCTGGCGAAGCCCCTTCTCACCATAGACACATAAATAAGAGACAGGAATGCAAAGAAAACCAATTATGTTGAAATAGTTATTATAGTGCTGAAAACAAACAAATTTATGATGGAGTAAAAAATGTTCTTCTTTATTAACATATTAAATAAACGAGCTCCAGCAGCAAGTCAAATAAATAACTACTATAATTCTGAAGTAGTGACAAGTGGTTCACGGTATCTGCAAAAAATGTAATATGATATCACAAATCTGATTTCTATTGGTGACAAATCCTGCTAATTCTCCTATGGTTTGCTGCCCACATTCCTACTGAAGGAAGTGCTAACTTTCGGCCAAAGGTTAGTTTAAAAAAATTTTAAAAGTGACTCTTCCCATCCAAGTTCACAGACACCCCCTTAACCTCAGAATAAGAACTCTGCTACACAATATTATAAAGATGTACTTCAGGATGTTAGGCTCTCTAGACATTTTTCTGTATCAATTTAAATGCACACGGACTATGCCATCATGCTTTATAACTATGTTGCATAACTACTTGCAGCAACTTTTTATTAGCTAATTTCTTTACTAAAAAATAACATATAAACATTTAAATTAGAAAGAAGAAAAAAAAAAAAGCAATGAACAAAACTCTTCTGCCCTCGCCAGACCCAGGTGTGACTTTATCCTGGACCCTCAGTCGTTTTCCCAGAAGCAAACACTATTACCCCAGGTTGTGTGTGCTTCCAGAAATATTCTATTTATTTATAAGCATACATTTGTGTCCGTGTGCATAAATTTGAGTGTATGTGTGTGTGGGATATGTGTTTCTACCCGGTTTACTTTTACAAATGATATCATTTTGTAAAAATTCTCAGATAAGGAAGGTTATGATCTGTACGCAACAGGGTGTCCTGGGCATGTCAGTGTTTAGAGTTACTGCTTTCCTTTCATGGCTGCATAGTAACCCATTTAAGGGCGCATCCTATTTTACTTACCAGTTCCCCCAGTGATTGACATTTAGGTTATTTTTGGCCTTTTACTACGACAAACACTGTTGCAATGAATATTTTTGCATATATGTCTGTGCCCACATATTTGGGATAAATTCATAGAAATGGAATCATTGGGGCAAGGAATGTGTGGTATTTTAGGTTTAGCCTGATTATGTTCAATTTTACACAAATAAGGAATTTTAAATATAATAAAATGTACAGTGTTATTAAAACAAATAGGTTAGATCTATGTCTACGAATCTATTATTTAGGAGAGTTATTCATGATATTTAAATTAAAAAAACTAACTCATAGAATTAACTTGCAATCCCATTTTTAAAAGCCATTAATCTAGTCACCTCCAGGGGTAGAATGAAGGGAGGAAGAGTGGATTATTAATTCTTTTATATACCTCTGTATTATCTCACATGTTACAATGAGGAAATATTCTATTTGTGATTAAGAAAGTGTGATAGAATAGAAATTGAGTTTCAAGAGTTACCATGGGGCTATTTAATTTTTTATGATTTTAAGAGAAAAAGTATCAATGTCCAAAAGGAAAAAAATGTTCTTTGTCATTTTTAATCTAATTTTAGTTTATATATACTTACTATATTTTTTCTTGATAAACATATATACATGTATGCATGTGTGTGTGTGTGTGTGTGTGTGTGTGTGTGTATCCATCCTATTATGTGATCACAGCTCTAGAACACTTAAAAATTACTTGTCCCCTTTCTCTGTTGGATACAGACATGCCTAGTTCCACAGTTCAAAAACATGTTGTCAAGTTGCTTGTTGATTTTTGGTTTTGTATTTTTTTCAAAGTGAGAATGTATCACTCTTCATAGCAAAAAATAATTTAGGCACAACAGCAAGATATAAAAAAGAAAGGAAAAGTCGCCCATAATCCTTCTCTCTATATCATGTTTTAATATTTTTCCTATAAAACTTTCCAGAATTTTCCATGAGTGTGTGTGTGTGTGTGTACACACAGATTTGATCACCTAGTATTTTAATCACTAAGCATCAAGTGTTGACTTCTTTCCATTTCAATAAATCTGAATCTTTTCATTTTTTTTAATTTATTTGTCACATTTTTTAAAGCTGCATTTCATTTCATAATGGGCGGTATCATCATGTACTTAATCAATCCACTTATGACAACTCATTTATGTAAGTAGGTGAGACACACACAAGGTATCACATTCAGAAGGTGTGGAGTGAAAAGTATGTCCCTCTCACCTCTCTGGCCCACAACCATCTACTACCCATCCCTGGAGGCAGCTATTGTCAATTTCCTGCATAGCAAAATATATTTGTATGTTCTTTTTAATGGAAATCACATACCAAAAATATTATTTGGCACTTTGATTTTTTTCACTAAATAATGTACCTTAGAGATCTTCCCACTTCAATATAAATACAATAACCTCATTCTTTTTAATAACTGCATGGTATTCCATTGTACTTTTTTTTCTTCTAGTAAGTAGTCCTCTACCAAAGGACATGTAGGTTGTTTCAAAATTTTTGATATCACAAACAACGCTATAGTAAATATTCTTGTACACATTTCATCATTTTCTATATCATCTGTAAGATAAACTCCTGGAAGTGGACTATTTGGAGTAAATTTTCAAATTTTTATAAATATTGCCGGGCCATCCTCCGTAGAGCTTGTACCAATTTGCATTTCCATAACTGGTATTTGAGAGTGCCCACATATTTGCCAATAGTGTGTTATCAAACTTTCTGATCTTTGCCACCTGGATAGGGGACACTGGAGGAATGAGGCTAAGCAACTTTGTGTGTGTGTAGAATAACCCATCTTCTCTTGATGTACATTTGTTTTGAGTTTTCAGCCATAACAAATATGCTATCCACATTTTTCCTTTAAGATCTTTTTGCACCTGCCTTAAAGATTTCCTTATAATAAACCACTTTGAATGGCTAGATCAAAAGGTAAATTCAGATGAGAGGCCTCAGTCATGTATCACCCTCTAGGAAGGGTGTGGCAATTTGCACTCCCACTAAGTGTGTTTCAGCACAGCTGAAGAAACTGCTTTTTATACTGATAAGTTCTCATTGCCAGTGGAGAAGTTTCAGGCATCTGCATGACAAATCAGCTTCCGCTCAGAGGTGATAAAATGGCTTAAAAGCTTCAAATCCTTCCAATGAATTTGGTGTCAGCTTCCCAAGTTCAGGGCTAGCAAGCTGCCCTCTTGGAATGCAACACCCCATCCATCAGTGGAGCCAGAACAGGCAGTGGCCTTGGAATGTGTGTATTTTACCCAGAATCTGAGAACAAAAAGCAGTCACCCACAGTGCGTAAACGGATTTGATCTTTCACAAGGCTGCCAGGCCCACCACTATCCACATCAGTGGTTCAAGGCTCTGGGGCTCCTGATTTAAATCCATAACAATATAAAAGAAAACATTGCCCCCCCCCCCCCACCACCTGGCTCCAGGAAAACACTAGAGTTTGAGGTAATTGGAGGATGAGTTAATAAGGAAGGATTCCTCTGGGCACCCAAACTTGCCCCACTCCACCATGGGGGCGTGTGCAAGTCCAGAGAATGCAGTAGACAGTCTACATTTAGACCAGAGTATGGCAAATGCGCCACATTTTAGTTGCAAAATTCAAATTGGCTCTGGAAGATGCCAGCCTCACAAATTGGAAATTGAATTGAGCGCTGCTCAAGAAGTAAGGAGATGGCCTGTGGAGCAGATTCTGCCGGGAAGGGAGGCTCTTCGCAAGGCAGTCAATGGGCCCTGGTCAGCCAGGGGTGAAATTTAGCGCTGACCTTGAACTGCTGATCTGGAAGGAGAGGCAGGGTCATTTTCAGACTGTACTAAATCTAGAGGTGTTGGAACCAGCATCTAGGACAGGGCAGGGATGGGGCGAACTTTGACCTACTGCCACAGGGCCGGAGATCAAGGAAAGGTGAAGCCAGGTGTCTGGGACCAACCAGGGATTCTCAGAAAGTGCAGAGGCCTGGCACCTTCCCTTCTCTGGGACAGCCTTGTAGCCCTTCGTGACTCCGTTTGAGTGGCAGCTTGCAGTGCTAGAAAGAACAGAGACATTGAAATCAGACAAATACAGGTCTGGAGTCCTGGCTCCACAGCTCATTTCTCCAAGCCTCAATGAATTCATCTGTAAAATGTGACTGAAATCATCTGCTCATAGGATTGTAAGTGAGGAATAAATAAGAAAGGATGAAAGGACTCAGCTAAGTGCCAAACACTGGTAAATATTTCATAAACATCAGCTACTAATGTATGTGAAGCCTCTAATATGCTCTCCACTTTGGAGGAGATATTTAATAAGTTCCTGTTGTTCTTATCATGATTATGACTAATTCTACGAAGGAGCTAGTATGCCTTAAGAGAAAACAAAAACAGGATCGGTTCCTTCACGTTAAAAGGTTGGGTGATCCCTCTGTTAAGAGGAAAGGAGTAAAAAACTAAGTAAATAGAGTGCCAAGTGTGATGGTCACGTGGTCAGAAAATATTAGAAGACATTTACATTTCTACTCATGTTTCACTGTTTTTAAAATTGTTTTGATATTTAATTATGAGATATCTCCATCATTCCGAAAAGTACAAAAAATAATCTTTTGTACTCCTCCACCCAGATTTAACAAAAGTTAACATGTTGCTGAATTTGCTACATATCTTTTTTTCTTCTTTTAAGAAATAAAATGTTGCAAATACATCTAAAAGCCCCACTTCTTGTGGCGCCTGGGAGGCTCAGTTGGTTAAGCATCCGACTTCGGTTCAGTTCGTGATCTCACGGTTCTTGAGTTCGAGCCCTGAGTCAGGCTCTGTGCTGACAACTCAGAGCCTGGAACCTGCTTCAGATTCTGTGTTTTCCCTCTCTCTCTGCCCCTCCCTGCTTACTCTCTGTCTCTCTCTTTCTCAAAAATAAATAAACATTAAAAATTAAAAGCCCCACTCCTCTTCATGTTCACCTCTCTCCTCAGAGATCTTCCAGGATACATGTATAGGATTAAATAGACTCTCTCCCCTACGCTTTTTTAAATGCATACTCTCAGAAGCAAGAAAAGTTTTCAGACTGGTGCTCTGGATTATGTCACTCCTGATTTCAAATTCTGTTCCTGCTCCTTTACTAGCTGTGTGGTCTTTGGCAAATTGCTCGACCTCTCTGCTCCTCCTTTCCACTCTAAAATGGGACAAATAACAGGTCCTTTGCTGGGTCCTTGTGAGGATGAAATAAGATTATTCATTTAAAGCAATTGTTCTTAGGGCGCCTGGGTGGCTCAGTCGGTTAAGTGTCCGACTTTGGCTCAGGTCACGATCTCACGGTTCATGGGTTTAAGCCCCGCATCGGGCTCTGTGCTGACAGCTGGGAGCCTAGAGCCTGCTTCGGATTCTGTGTCTACCTCTCTCTGCCCCTCCCCCACTCGCACTCTGTCTCCCTCTGTCTCAAAAATAAAAATAAACATTAAAAAAAAAAAACTTAAAGCAATTGTTCTTTACCAAGGATGATTCCCCTCACCACCACCTTCCCCCCCCACCCCCATGGGACATTTGGCAATGTCAGAAGACATTTTTGACTGTCACAACTGGAGTGTGCTACTGGCATCTAGTGGGAGAGGCCAGGGATACAGCTAAACACCCTATAATGCACAGGACAGAGAACTCTCTGGCCCAGGATGTCAATACTGCCAAAGTGGAGAAACCCTAATGTAAAGCATGCTGTCACTATTTTATAAGGGCTCAAAAAACATTTGTTAACAAGCACAACAAATCGTAATTTTTTATTTATAAGACATTAGGCCAGGAAAAAAAAAAAAGACATTATGCTGGACACTATCACATACCTTGTCTCACTGGTGTAGTGGGTTGCCCCTTCTTGGTGAAAAGAATGATAGAAGACAAGTGCTATTGTTCCTGCATGTCTGAGAACATCTATCCTATTAAGCCAGTGATAAGCTCCTTAAAAAATGTAAATTTTCAGGCTAATAGACTAGAAGTTGTTACTTAGAGCCTAACCCCTTCTTGCTCTCTGTGAAGAACAAATTGTATCAGCACATTCAGCCACAAAATTGGTTCATTTAAACCACAAATATCCCTTCAACCTAAGCAGGCCCAGAGATTGGCATGGCAAACAATAAATAAGGCATCATAATTAAGCAAACATTTTTGGCCCCTATTTGCAAGGACTGGTTCCCAAAGGCTCAAAAAACCACAGAAGCAGAGTGAAAAATGGGCAAGAGCTCTGCTTCTCTCCTTCACCTCAGACTCTGGAGGACTCAGAGTATTATGCCTGTAGCCATCCCAGGGATCGGGGCAACTGTCTGTGTTGGTCAGAGAGCACCAGTTATAAGTGACCTTATCCAGTGGGTTTCCAAATGTGGCCCCCAGCCAGCAGCACCAGCATTGTCCAGGAACTTGTTAGAGATGACATTTCTTGGACCCCACCCCACACCTAAATCAGAGACTAGGGTTGCGGCCCAGGTAGGTGAGATGGGGGTCTCCCGAGCCCTGTGGATGATTCTGGTTCATACTCAGGTTTAAGAACCACAAACCTTGTAAGACTGGATGCCCCCCTTCCCTGTGGATCCATTTCCTTTTGCCTGCGGCCCTCCCACTGTATTCACACAGCTCATCAGTTCAAGGAGTGGAGGAGCTGCTACTTACTGGCACTTTCCTTGGGCTGGACGCTTGACACACAGCCTGTAACTTTCGCAACAAGAATATGAGGAAGATACCAGTATCCCTTTTTCCAGATGAGAAAATCACGGCCAAGAGAGTGTAAACAGCTTGCCCAGGTTCATACCTACAGAAAAGGGCTGGAACCGGACTGTGTGTGTCTGCCTGATGCCAGTCCCATGCTCTTAATGATGCCAGCACACTGCCCACTGATGTCGAAGAGAGACAGAACACAAACACATCAGCCCCACCAGGGCCAAACGTTGAGCCCTGCCAAGTTTTTTTTTTAGTGCCCCTCAGTCACCTGTCCTGCGGTTTACCTGCTCACAGGTGATACGTGCACCACCTTCCCACCCTCTCCACCCTCCCCCTACCCAACTTAATTTAATCCCCAGTGTCCTGATACTGCGCCCTAGTGGCCAAGACTCCCCACACTGCAACTGTCTCCTAGCCTTTGCCTGACGTCCTAAGACTTCAAATCCCCACTCTCCCTCTTACTAGCTGTGTAACTTTGACACTGACTGAAACTCTCCGTGCTCCCCTTTCTCATCTGTAAATCAGTGATAATAATGCATTAACATCAAGGTTGTTAAAAGGATTAAAGGGAATAACAAATGTGGAAATATCTAGCCTAGTGCCTGGTGCGTGGTAGAAACTAATTAATTCTTGGTTTTCTCCCCCTCCTGCTCTACAGACCAACAACTATCAAAACTTCTCACTCCCAGGATTGATTTTCTTGAGTCCCATTTATTGGCCAATTAGCTAATATTATGAGCTAATCTTCACTAAGATGTTAATTCATAATAATAATGGTTTTCTGTGTTTGTCTCCACAATACCATTGGCATCTCAACCAGGGGCCCTTAGTCTTCGAAATTGTGCAGTTTGGAAGTGATTAATGGTGGAAATATTAGGGAATATGGAAGCCCAGCGGGGAGCCTTTTCCCATCCTTCATATCACTCCCATACAACTCCAGTGAGCAGGAAATCCCAGAGAAATGGGAAATTTGATATCAGAAGGGAAATATGCCTTCGAGTTTACACCTGGCTTTGAAGAAAAAAAAAAAATCAACCACAGGCATCTGAATATCAGGATAGGTGGGAACCATGTAAAAAAGAAATGAAATCAAAGACTAATGGGTCATTTGCCAACATTTAATACAATTGCTTGGGATCTGGGTAGTTGAATGTAATAAAGCTTCATTAAAAAGTAGTTATAACAACTAATAAGACCCTAATTAAATTAGCTTTAACTGGGCAAGCTGCTTGTGAGGTCCTAATTAGGTTATTTGCTTCCATTGGCCTAGCCTGCAAACAAAAGAAGATTCTGTTATATCTTTAGTGATGCCTAGAAAGCCAGATCTCTGGCCTCATTCAGGAAATGGTAAGAGGCTCTAAAATCTGGGGGCAGCCAGTCTCTGACTATCAGTTCTCCAAAAATCATGGTGTGTGGCCACAGTGAAATCCCTTAATAGGTCCCACTGCTTTTAGGAGCCAGACAATTTTAAAGATGGAAAGGGCATTTAAACACAGAAATTCCAACAATTTCATTTTACAGAAGAGGAAACTGGGAAGTGATTTGTTCAAGGTTCCCCAGCAAGGAACAATGTCCTGTGTGCCCCCCACCCCAGTCCTCTTCCACCATGGTCTGGAATAGACACAGAACTTGGGCTGCTGGTACAGATTTTCATTGGGGAAAGAAGAGGGAAACAAAAGTGCTGGATTCTCAGAGGCTGCTGTCACTAAAGCGGGGTGTGTGTGTGTGTGTGTGTGTGTGTGTGTTGAGAGGGGTTCAATCCCAGGTCAACTGCTGACATGCTTATAGTGTGGGTGGCGCTCTCTCCCAAACTGTCTTTGTGTTGCAGCCCCAATGCTCTCCCTAAAATGCACACTCAGTCATGCCAGGATGCTGCTGAGCTACCCGCAAGGTAACTTCGACAGAAAAGTCTGTCCACAATTGGGCTTCAACCTACCTCATTTCTCAAGACTGAGCTTTGTGCTCAACAAACCAGAATTCCAGCTCTGTGCCTCACTAGCAAATTACCTGGTCTCTCCACTTTCTGCCTATAAAATGGGAATGCCATTTTACTTACCTCGTGAGGTGAATAGGAGAATTAAATGACACTAAAGCAGATAAACCACACGTGACTCATGCTACTACCCCTCCAACCACACAGAAGCAGTCCCCTTTCCCTGAACACGCCTAGCTTACTTTATACCTTCGCACATGCTGTTCCCTCAGCCTGCAACACCCCTCACCCTCTTCTCTGTGTCATAAATTCTTCCAATTCAACTATCCGGCTCAAACGTCACTTCCCCTTTGCAGACTTCCACTGCTTCCAGGCAGAGGCTACTCCTTTCCTGGGCTCTCTCTGCCCTCACTCCCCCCCTCGGAACCTGGTCAAGCTGGGCTGGAATAGGTGTTTGATGTCCCAGGAGACTTTGACTCACCAAGCATGTGCCTGGCACACAGTCAGAACCAGTAAGTGAACTCAGGAACTGTGAGGAGGAATGTTGGTTCCAGTATCACTTCTGCTTTTGTCCCCAAAGTTGAAATAAAAACAACCTCTGTATATAGACACACACACACACACACACACACACACACACACACACACACACCAAGATAGTAATGGTAGTTGCTTGTGGTCATTTTCATTTTCTCCTCATGCTTCTCTACGGTGATATATATTCCTCTTGTAGTAAGAAACAAAGCAATAAAGCCAGTTTTTTAAACTGAGTGAGCCAAAAGCATAAAGGAGGTACATGAAGTGCCAATTTCCCAAACATGTCCCTGAAAAAGTTGGGAGTTACCTGAATTTCAATGTGGTGCGGTTCTAATTTAAGGGATCATAGTCTCCGATTTTATCCTTCGTAATTCTGTGACAGGAACTAGTTTGCTGACCAGAAGGCACATCACTTTCCACATATCTTTAACGCAACTATTTTGGGAACTATGAGCTTTTCCAGACAGAAATGGATAAGTACTCTGGTGACCAACACAGGAGCCACTGGCCACCTGGGGCAAATCAAATTTAAATTTGTTAAAATTAAATAAAACTACAAATTCAGTTCCTTGAGCACATCCGTAGCCACATGTGTCTGCTGGTTGCTACATTGGACAGTGCAGATTTGGAACATTTTCATCACTACAGAAACTTCTACCAGACAGCACTGAGTTAGTATGTTTCTCAGCTTGCTGCACACATGGCCGATGAAGTCTCAAGTTAATCAACACATCCATTTGTCCCATGTACATATTCTTTCCTGTTTAAATGTATATATCTGTGGCAAGGTAAAATGATGCAGCAACTCTGGGAAACAGTTTGGCAGGTCCTTACCAAGTGAAGCATAGAGCTGCCTTATGACCTGGCAATCCCACTCCGAAGAGAAACCGAAGAGAATAGAAAATATATGCTCAGGGCCCCTGGGTGGCTCAGTCCATTAAGCATCCAACTTGGACTTAGGTCATGATCTCACAGTCTGTGAGTTCGAGCCCTGCATTGGCCTCTGCTCTCAGCACAAAATCCACTTAAGATCCTCTGTCCCCCTCTCTCTCTGCCCCTCCCCTGCTTGCGCACCTGTGTGTGAGCGCCCCCGCACACTGTCGCTCACAAATAAACATTAAAAAAACTAAAAAAGAAAACATATGCTCATCCAGAAATCTGTACAGAAATGTTTACGGAAACATTGTTCGTAATAGCCCAAAAGTGGAAAGAAACCGAATGTCTGTCAACTGAAAAATGGATAAACAAATTTCATACATACATACATACAATGGAATATTATTCATCACACACACAAAAAAAGGAAAGAAGTACAGACTCATGCTACCACATGGATGAACCTTGAAAAGGATATGTGAAGGAAAGAAGCCAAACAAAAAGGTCATGTATTGTATGATTCCATTATATGAAATGTCAGGAACAGACAAATCCACAGAGAGAGAAAAGTAAATTAGTGGTTGCTGGAAGCTGAGGAGAGGAGGCATGGTAGTGATTGCTAGTGGGTACTGGGTTTCTTTTGAGAGTGATTAGAATGTTCTGGAATCAGATAGTGGTGATGGTTGTACACTAAAAACCACTAATTGTACACGTTAAAATGGTGAATTTTATGGTACGTGATATGTCTCAATAAAATTCTTATTTAAAAAAAATACTCTAGGGGCGCCTCTGTGGCTCAGTCAGTTAAGCGTCCAACTTCGGCTCAGGTCATGATCTCGTGGTTCGTGAGTTCAAGCCCCGCATCAGGGGCTATCAGCGCAGAGCCTGCTTTGGATCATCTGTCTCCTTCTCTCTCACTGCCCCTCTCCCACTTGTGCAGGCGCTGTCTCTCTCTCTCTCTCTCTCAAAAATAAATAAAGATTTTTTAAAAATCCCAGATGTTATGTCATAAAAAAAAAATACTCTACTAATTGGAAAACAACCTAAATGTCCATGTATAGACAAGTGAGGAAATTAGCCCGTACATATCTGTACAGTGGACTTAGATGCAGCGGTTAGAAAGAATGAATTAAATGTGTATACTAATTAAGAACTATCTTCCAAATGAATTGCTCAGAAAAGGGGAAGTGACTTTCAGAGTGTTGCATATAGTATGGAATGTGACCAAAAAATACAAAAATTCCAAGTATTCTATTTTCTGTGAGTATATATGTATGAAAATATATAGACAAAAAACCTGGAAGGTTATGCACCAAAAAGAGAACAATAGCTTCTTCCGAGGGAAGAGCTTGGAATTAGGGGTGGTGGTCAAAAGGTATGTTTTTCATTTTTACAAAGAAAAAGAATTCATTTACTATGTGTGTAACTAACAATTTTAAAGCTCTATTGAAACTAAAGTATAAATCAGATCATCTCTGTGGGGGATAAAGAGAAATATAATAAAGAACAAGTTTCAAAGAAATAAGAAACTACCTAAGTATAATCAAACTCTTTGTTAATCGAGGTTTCATATTCTCCCAGGGGAAAACAAACGACTTTTAAACTTTGCCCAGCCCTGAAAAAACTCACACGGGGCTATCTCCTCTGGTTTCCCTGCTGCAAGAGCTCCAGATCTAAAGTCCCTAACTCCCTAGCTCCAACCTGATTAAAAGTTGTTAGTTGGATGACTTCGTCTCTGTCACCTGTTATCAGCTCTCACTAACCAGATCTATCTAAGTAATGCCTGGAAATCCTTTCATGCTTCCTGTAGCCTGGGTCTCTGCAGAAATGACTGAGGATGCCGCATGTGACCTACTTAGGGGGATTTTTTTTTTTCCAGGGGTTAGGGAAAAGAAGAAATTTCCTTTTCATTTCATTTTCCCCATTTTTTTCAATCTCTTCTTCCCTAGATCATAAGAAAAAATAAAACAAAATGAAAAAGAACCCAATAGAATACTTTCTCATTTTGCAGCTAAAATTCTGTGGTGGTTTTTCTTCTAATCAGTATATTATTACCTGGGTGGCTGACCTCCTACCACAACTGGCTCTCATTTTCATTCATTCTTTCTCTCTGACCCTTGCACCCCAATTTTATTTTTCTGGGTTCTCTCTTCCTTGCACACTGGTAGCTTTTATCATTCAGTGAGGTTCTTCACCCAAGATTTGCCCATGTATTTACATCAACATCTTCTAGAGACCACTTTTAATTTACCTTGGTGAACTTCTTAAAGCACACAGGGCCTGTTCCCTCTCAACATTTCGAACAGGGTTTTGGTGGTGGTGGTTTGTTTGTTTGTTTGTTGTGACAATACACTTCTAAAGACACCAGTTTCCTTGAGATGCCCCATTTTTTCCAGGGGAGGGCACTGGCAATCTGCTTTCTCTCTAGCCACCATGTCCTGGCCTGAGTGTCATGCCCCTGTGTTTTCATTTCTTACATATCTGGCCATAGGCAGGGTCCTGCAGGCTGCTCATTCTTTCAGACACAAATTCCATCTGCCCTGTCTCTTGAAGGATGATCAAAGTAGCACAAGGGCTCTATTAATCAGTCCATAATTGTACAACACACCGAGAATCACTCACGGCCAAAGAAACATCAGAATAATGTTGGGAAAGCTGGTCTATCAACATACCATATTACAATTTTGCCAGTGCCCCAATAAAAGATGATTGTTTGCTCACGATAAATAAATCAGAGGCCTCTAGTGAGTATAAGATTCACAAAGCTTTGCAATTAGCACCCAGGGAGCACAGCCACCATTTGTACGACATGCCAAGCACTGTGCTACATGTCTCCCATACATTGTCTCCTATAATCTTTACAACAACCCCAGGAATGGGAGGAGAGGCTTATTAGTAACCTAATTTTACAGACGTGGAGATTGAAGTTCAGAGATTGAGAGGCTTATAAAGATCACACAGCCAGATTCTATCAAGTACCTACTCTGTGTCAGGCACTTTTAAGCATTGTAGATATAAATTTTTTTTAATGTTTATTTATTTTTTGAGAGAGAGGGAGACAGAGCATGAGCAGGGGAGCAACAGAGAGAGGGAGACACAGAATCCAAAGCAGGCCCCAGGCTCCAAACTCTCAGCACAGAGCCCAATGTGGGACTCAAACTCACTAACCACGAGATCATGACCTGACCCCAGTCAGACGTTAAGCAATGTAGCTGTAAAAGTGAACCAGACAAGAAGGTCCCCACCTTCATGAAGCTCCAAAGTACACACTTCAGGGGTGTACGTGGGCAAATAGAACATATATAAATGAACCATATGATATCGAGTCATTGTAAGTACCACAGAGGGAATAAAATGAGGGGGTGTGCTAGAGAGGGACAGGGCAGTGACGATCACAAGAAAGCCTGAGAACATTGAGAGGGAGGGCTGCTGAAGGCCGTGGATGGAAAGCTGAGTGACGACAAGGAGCCAGCCCTGCAGGGACCCGGGGCGGGGGGAGGGGGGGGCGGGGGGGGCGCGTTTCAGGCAGAAGGGACAAGAGATGCAGAGGACCTGATGTAAAAATGTGCTTAGCATGGCTGAGCAGAAACAATGGAAGCCAGAACGCTGGGATGAAGAGAGAGAAGAGGAGAGAGGTGACAGGTGACACCTGAAAGAAAGATAGCACGGACATTTCACAAGGCCCTGTAGGTCATGATAAAGAGCTCAGAGTTCTCACTATGTGCAACAGAAAGTCACGAAAGGGTTTTGGAAAGGGAAATAATATAATCAGGTTTATGTTTTTTAAAGATTTCTGTGGATAAACAGAAAATGCATTGTAGAGGCTCAAGAATGGCTGTGGGGAGCCCACTGGGGAGGCTGTCGCAGCGGTCAAGGAGAGAGAGGTGAAAGCCGCTTGGGACTGTGCTCTGTTCTTACATGTAAAAACCTAGACTATCTAGAAACAAGTGTCATCCAGAATTTCTAGACAATTCTCCATCGTCCGCAATACATTGACTTGAGACATCTTTAGGCCTCGTGTGCCAAGGGCGTGCCACTTACTTTTCTTTTAATTTTTGTAGCCAAGTGTGATGTGACGTGCACACGGTAAAGACCGGTCAAAAGGGCAACACCCTATCCGCTTTCACAAAGTGACCGCATGCCTGTAAGCAGCACCCAAGACAAGAAAGAAAAGATAATTCACACCCGGAAGCTCCCCGCAAGCCCCCTTCCAGTCAGTCGCTGCCAATCCAAGTGTGTTTTGCCAGAATGACATTTTATACATCAATTTTCTCAGCCTTGCTTAACCAACGACCCCTTTTTCTAAACTGAAAGTCACATGCCCTCTACAGCTGGAAATTCATATACCATCAGCCAAGATTTGCACCTTGTATTTTGTGTTGTGTGTTATGAAAACAACAGGGTTTCACACACAAAAAATTATAGTGTAATATTGAATATGCTTTTTTCGAATTTGACGTAAATTCCCAATCCCACATTCTGTTAATCCCCCTCTTAAGAATCACTTAGTTCAAATTCTGGAAAGACTGCAAGTTGCCTTGGGGCGCCTGGGTGGCTCAGTCGGTTAAGCATCGACTTTGGCTCAGGTCATGATCTCATGGTTCATGGGTTCGAGCCCCGCATTGGGCTCTGTGCTGTCAGCTCGGAGCCTGGAGCCTGCTTCGGATTCTGTGTCTCTCTCTCTCTCGGCCTCCCCACCCCCCCCCCCCCTCACACTCTGTCTCTCTCTGTCTCAAAAATAAATAAAAAACATTAATTAAAAAAATTTTTTTTAAAGGACTGCAAGTTGCCTTGTCAAAAAGAACAGTCTGGACATCCAGGAGCACAGACAGTAGACCTAGGATATAGAATGAAGACATGATTTCAGGGCTGTGTTCAGGGGATGAGACACCGACAGAGAACTAATATTTACTGATTTTACTCATTTTGTCTCTGGCACTGAGCGAGGTATTTCAATGTGTTATCTTATTTAACTTTCGCACCCCTTTGAGGACGGGATCATTGTCTCCATTGTATGAATAAGAAAATCAAGGCTTAGAAAAGTAAAACAATTGGCCCAAGTTCTCAGGGCTTGTAAGTGACAAGAGCTGGGCTTGGAACCAGTTCCTTCTGTTCCTGTATTCCACACTCATTTTACTCGACCCCGGCAGCTTGTCTCTTGCTTTTCTTCCTTTGATCTGTACGAAATAAATTGAAAATGCTGGTCTCAACACTCGGTTGCTGCAATAAGCCTCATTTCTTCTAATGATTTCCTTTTTCCATTCCTTTTTAATACATTGACTTTCAAATTAACAGTGAAGCTATTCGTAAATGAAATGGGAACCCTGGCTATTACTTTGCTTCTTTCCAGAAAGCAAGGGCTCTTTAAGCCTGATCAAGTTTAATGCTTGCTGTAAATCCAGGAAAGAAATGAATGAGCATAATGTAAATCGCCCAGCCCAGAGTCTGCCCACGCAAAGGACATGGGAGCCACACAGCGTCACCATATCATCCATTATTGAATAAGGGAGCCAACAATTAGCAAAGCAATCTAGATTAACCATGTTAACATCTCTGGGAGAGCGATTCATGTTCTCTGGCTTTCTGGAAGCTCTCCCAAGCTCAAGCTGTCCCTGAGTTCCTAGGCTTTGCGTCATGAAGGGAATTGATCTGATCAATTTACATTGCTGCTGCCTAATTAGTAAGCATGGCCACACTTGCCCATCAGTTTCACAGAGATTAAACTTGGGACCCTGACTGCAGACTAATTTTCGTAGCTGAAAGTCACTGTACCTTTCATCTTCAATCCATACCAAGTTCCCGAGAGTTAATCATAACAGGACTTGAGCCCAGAGCCAGAGGCAGGTTTTCAAAGTCCAGAGAGCTGGGCCTATGGGCTGCTGCACGACAAGGCAGGTTGCTTGGAGAAAGATGCTAGGGTTAGGAACCCCTGCTTTCCTGCTTGCACCAAGGGTCCTCCTTCACAAAGCATGCTCACCCCCACCCTGTCGTGTGAGTTGCCCCTACCTCAAGAAGGAAAGAAGGTACAACTTTCATTTCAGACAGGAAGAAAGGAACCTTCACGCATATGGTTCCTCAAGGTCACAGAGTTCCTCAACTCAGATTGGTCATCCTTTTTTTAAAGGTAACTTTTATGGGGGTGCCTGGGTGGCTCAGTCGGTTGAGCGTCTGACTTCAGCTCAGGTCATGATCTCATGGTCTGTGAGTTTGAGACCCGTGTCAGGCTCTGTGCTGACAGCTCAGAGCCTGGAGCCTGCTTCGGATTCTGTGTCTTCTTCTCTCTCTGCCCATCCCCTGCTTATGCTCTGTCTCTCTCTGTCTCTCAAAAATAAATAAATAGATGAAAAAAAATTTTTTTTAAAAGGTAACTTTTATTGAGGTTAGTTTTGTCTTTATCACAAGAAGTTATAATGCTTGTTGGAGAAAAGTTAGAAAACATAAAAAAACAAAAAGTCAATAAAAGCCACCCTGCAGGGGCTCCTGGGTGGCTCAGTGGGCTAAGCATCTGACTTTTAATTTCAGCTCAGGTCATGATCTCACGGTTCGTGGGTTCAAGCCCCACATCAGGCTCGGTGCTGGTGGCATGGAGCCTGCTTCAGGTTCTCTCTCCCCTTCTCTCTCTCTCTCTGCTCCCCCCACCCTCTCTCTCTCTCTCTCTCCCTCTCTCTCTCTCTCAAAAATAAATAAAAACATTAAACATTTTTTTAAAAAGCCACCCTTCAAACATAATCATTGAAATATGTAATGCAATGAGTACTGGGTGTTGTATGGAAACCAATTTGACAATAAATTATATTTAATATTAAAAAAGAAATATTTAATGCATATTTATTCAGCCACTTTTCTACAGGATGGCATATTACATACTATTTTGTAACCTCCTTTGTTTTTTCACATATTATGAACATTTTTACAATGATATTCACTATCTTTAATAGTCGAGTTGTATGGGTCATGAAACTAGTCACGTTGGATATTTGGGGTTGTCTCTAATTTTCAGTTATGATAAATAATGTGACAATAAAATCCTGCATCCAAATAATAATCACTGACATTTATTGTGTCTCAGGCATCGTACTAAGGGTTTTACGTGCATTATGATCTAGATGGATACATAACATTACCTCCATTTTACAGATGAGGAAACTGAGGCCTAGAGAGGTTAAGTAACTTGCCGACAGTGACATAGATAATGACCCCAGAGCCAGCCCCCTTACCTTCTAGAATTGTAATTTCAGGGTAACCAAATACATAAAATTACAAGGTCTCTGAGTCCTAGGACCCAATTGCCCTCCGGCAAGCATATCCCAGTTAACACTCCCACCATCGGGGTCTGAATTCCCATCCACTTGCATCATCACCAATGCAGGGCACCATTAACCTTTACTGTTCATTAGAGAAATGAAGCCTAGACTTCCCTCTTCGAAGCATGCATGCCACCTAATTCCTGATCGATTTTCTTTAAATCAATGGTTCTTACCCTGTTTTGGGCACATGGAACCCTTTGAGTATCTGACAGAATCTATGAAGCAGCTACACAGAAAATGCCCCTGTGCTCATCAAATAACCACCGATTTTACAGGGATGCGCAGACACAGGTAAGCAGTGCTCTGCTTGCTAGAGGCTTGATGCATCAGCAGCACTGAAACTAAAACTAACCACAGCACGAATAGACCCAGTCAAATGCTGGCTTGGCCAGATTGTTCTTTTTAGCAATCCCGCAGAATACAGAACCAGATCAGAAGAGGCGGAAATAAAATGCCCGGGCACTACGATGGTGCATTTGACATGTCGGGGCGGGGGCAGGTAGGGAGGTCAAGACTCTCTCCTGAGGTCACGCTGTTCTCCGCCAAAGCAGCAAGACCTCAGAGCAGGTGGACGGGCCAGCACCGGGCTGCTTTCACCACACACTTCAGCAGCCTCCAAACAATAAAGGAGGGATCATCCTGCCAAATGCGCTTCTTCACACGCTGGTGTTTTTCATGCTCTCCCCTCACATCCTGCCCTCCGTGGTTTGGAAAGCTTCGTCCCAGATCAGTCAAACCTCCACCAACCCTACCCACCCGCTCCTGTCACAGGCAGTGGATTAGGACAAGAGGGGAGGGGACATGAACGCCCGGGCCTCACCCATCCATCTGCTGTGAATGCCACTTTGCCAGGCAGATTTTTCTAGGAGCCCTCCTTGGCCTGAGCACGTGTTTCTGGAAGTAATGGGACCGTTTTTCACAATGATCCATTGAAGTTCAGTGACGTATTCAGACTTGGAAAGGGAACATCCGGTCCCAGCCTGCAGGGAAGGAACTGGACAGAGGAATTAGCACCCTTAAGTGAATTGCCCTTTTGGGTGACCCGGTGGAAAATTTAGCTGCATCTGGATGGACAGGTGGGACTGCCAGACCACAGAGAATGCAGGCAGCTCCTCGAGCTGACACCTGAACTGCCCCAGGATTGCCACCCAGCCACAGCCGGCTTTGGGGTCTCATTTTGCACAAGACCACCACATCTTTGTCAGAAATACGTGACAGAAAAGGGGGCTGTTCTGCCCTTTATGGCCTTGGCTTCATTCCATCTTTTGGTCTCTATTTATTTATTTTTTTTCCTCCTATGAAAATGTTGCCCTATTCTCTCCCTTTGGCTCCTAGCGTTGACCCTTCTTTTTAAAAAAAAAAAATTTTTTTTCAACGTTTTTTATTTTATTTTTGGGACAGAGAGAGACAGAGCATGAACGGGAGAGGTGCAGAGAGAGAGGGAGACACAGAATCGGAAACAGGCTCCAGGCTCCGAGCCATCAGCCCAGAGCCTGACGCGGGGCTCGAACTCCCGGACCGCGAGATCGTGACCTGGGTGAAGTCGGACGCTTAACCGACTGCGCCACCCAGGTGCCCCCCCAAAAAAAAATTTTAATGTTTATTTATTTTCGACAGAGAGAGAGACAGAGCATGAGCAGGGGAGGGGCAGAGAGAGAGGGAGACACAGAATCTGAAGCAGGCTCCAAGCTCTGAGCTGTCAGCACAGAGCCCGACGTGGGGCTCGAACTCAACAGACCGCGAGATCACGACCTGAGCCGATGTCAGATGCTCAACCGACTGAGCCACCCAGGCGCCCCTGGCATTGCTCCTTCTGCAGATGATAGAAGAGTCTATGGTTTAAACACCCCTTTTCCCCCCACCTTCTCAGGTCCCTGGGACTTACTTTTTACAAAGCCAGGAAATGACAGAAGGATGACTTTTCAATTCTAAATAATCACAGTTCCTCCCGGATTTGGCAGAGAAGATGAGTCATCTGAAAACTAGTATATTCACACCCAAACATGGGTCTTCTGCCCCCCCCACACACACACGCACCCATACCCCACGCTCCCCTGTGGAATCTGCTCCACTTTTTCTTTCAGTCCTTGGATTTTTGGTGGCTTGCCTCACAAAGTCCAAACAGCAGACGAGGGGAAAGCAAGAACTCGTGGGTTGTAATAAAACTCTACTGTCTAATAGCTCTGTGACTCTGAGCAAGTTACTTCTCTTCCAAGCCTCAGTTTCAACACCTGTAAAATGGAGACAATCACTGTATGTCCCACACTGAATCGTTTGGGTATTGAATGAAATAATGCACATCAGGGGATAGATACAGAGCTTGCGACCTACAAGCTCTCAGTAGGTGGCACCTGCCATTGTCATTGTTGTGGTTAAATTCAGATCACCACCACCTTCTGTGTTTTCTTTGGAACCATTGTAAAGACTGAGTCCATTTCTAACCATCGTGAGAGTCAGCATGCATTTTCTACCTTCCTTGTGATCAGGACACTGTGTAGGAAGTCAGGCCTCCTCTCAAATAGTTACAAGCTCTCTAAAACACACTTGCTCTGTTGCCATTAAAACCTCACTGCACCCTTCCCACAAAGTATATATATATATATATACTCCCCTGTCCTCCCAGCTCCTGTCTCCTCAAAACACACGAGGAAGGAATCGTTTTGCAGGAAAGTTCCCTGAAAGCAGCGAAGTCAAATAACACCTCCTTCCCAAACTATCACCCACCCACATCTCTCTGTCCCTACGTGTAACCAGCACCTCCTGGTTTTCTTCCAGGCACCTTCACACCGAATGTTCCAGGGAAATAACAAGTCTCCAGTTTGTGGGAATCCGCGCTGAGGTAGCAGAGAGATCAGTTGCTCTGGTGTCAGGCCTGGAACTGAATCCTGTCTCCACCGCTCTGTAATCTTGAGCAATTTCCTCAGTCACTCTAAGCCATAGTTTTTTTATCCATAAAATGGGCATAGTAATTGTATTCACCTCATAGGCTTGTGGGGACTGAATAAAATAATCGTTGGAATTGCCTTGCTTCCCCAGTCAGTGCTAATCTCCTGGATTAAATTCTCAACTGGTTCCAGGCACTTGGGAAGTGTTCAGTAAAGACCTGCTACAAAGTGGAGCAAAGCAGGGGCAATCATCTAAAAACCTACATCAAACCCAACGGAGCATTTATTTACATGGGAAGAGATGGAAGACATCGGATTTCTGAAAATCTAGAATTTCTGTGAGGAAAGGAACTGTCTTTGGGAAAATGTCTTAATTAGAGCCGAAGGTGGAAAGTGAAACCCATCTCCCCAGTCACCGTCCCCAACTGAACCCTCCCCGCTGAGGCCAGAGCAACCGGAAGAGAGAAGAGAAATGCTCAATGCTCGCCTTAAACAAGAAAGAAAGAAAAGAAAAAGCAAAGAATTTGGAACTCTTGGAGTAACCTGGGAGGAGAGGGGCTGAGACAGGAGGGGCCAAGGAGGGGAGCGGGGAGCCCAGCATTAAGCAGGGCTTCAAATGCTTGGTGTGTTGGTATGGGTGATTTTCGTTTTGTGGGATCATTGCCTTAAGGTGGTATATGCAGAACGGGCTGTCAAAGGGAATGGAGCCCAAGAAGCAGGAGAGGAATGAATGAAATTAGTCCCCTGTTCCACTCTAGGAACCCAGAGACTTTAGGGGAGGATTTTGGACTTTCCAAGGTTAAGGAAAAGGGACACTCAAAATAATCCCCCCTAGCTTTCAAAGGGCAGTAAGACTCCCAGCTGACATCTGGGCTACACAAATATAAACAGCACAGGCAGTAGATATTAAATCCACCCAGTCCTGTCTTCATAGCAATTCACAGAAGACATTCTCATGTGGCCTCACTAAACCCAGCCAGCTCTCTGTCCTCCAGGTACTTCTACCTGTAAATTTCCTAGCAGTAAGGAGCCTTTGAGCCCTGAGAAAGGGCTGGAATTTCAGGGTCATTGTGTGGTGTGCCCGTGAACCTAGATCAGGAAGCAAGATAAAGCCCCATTTTGCTAAAATCTGGAGTGGCAGGCCTTCAGCAGCAAAGACTAATCATTTTATTATACTATATTAATGAGACCAATGATGTGCCTGGCTCCCACAATACACAACGGCAGGAGAGGGTTCTGACAAGAAGACAGGACAGCCCTACAGACAGTGGAGTAGCATCATCACCCGCTCTGTGATTGAGAAGCTCTGAAGGCCGCAGGACCCTGCAGGGAGGAGAATGTCCCAGACCAGACCGTACAAGTGGAAAAGAGACACAGCGCTATCCATGGGTCCCAGTCCAACCTGACCCTGCAAAACCAGTTTGGAAAGAGGGAAAAGTTTTGATCACCACCAGCCAAAGGACAGAACAGAGAGATGAGTCAGAGAGAGGAAGGCAGGGAAGTCAGCAGACAGCTGCCGAGGGAAGGGATGAAAGGCATCGCACAAGGCCTAATGGCCTGAGTGGCCCACTTCCCCATCTGATTCCCCAAGGCCAGTAATTGTCCCTGCTCTCTCATGGAGCCTTTCATCCCAACACACCAAGCCTCTCCGCCAAGCGGCAGGTTCACATGTGCCTCAGAAAGAAGGATCAAGTGTGCACGGCCTGTTTGTTCTGGGCTCAAAGACACTCTGGCTGCAGGTATATATTTGTACCTTCTCCCCCAATTTTCATTCCACCTCTAAAACCAAGTGAACACAAAGCTTAGAATCTGAGAAGGAGGGGGTTAGCTAATGCAACCCCCTCATTTCATACTTAAAGAAATGGGAGCCCAGAAAGGTGATGGTCTGGCCTAAAGGTCTGCCAGCTACTTGCCCTCTGTTGGCTCTTTTTCTCCTATAGGCTAAACCTCTCTCTCTCTCTCTCTCTCTCTCTCTCTCTCTCTCTCCCTCCCTCTCTCTCCTCTTTCCCTCTCAATTTCTCTTACTTTCTCTCTTTCATTACAAAAGCAATGTTTGTTCATTGCAAAAATAATTTTAAATACACAGTGAAAGTCTTCCCATAAACCCATCCTTCAGAAATATAACCACTAAGAACAATTTGGTATGTATTCACCCAGATTGTTTTTTCTGTGAGCATGCTAATACACACTCACCACACACACACACACACACACACACACACACCGTTTCTTTATTAAAAATCAGATCAGATCATAGAGGTACCTAGCTGGCTCAGTTAATTAACTGTTAATTAATTGACTTTGGCTCAGGTCATGATCTCATGGTTCGTGAGTTTGAGCCCCACATCAGACTCTGTGCTGACAGTGCAGAGCCTGCTTGGGATTCTCTCTCTCTCCCTTTCTCTCTGCCCCTCCCCCACTCACTCAAGCTCTCTCCAAAATAAAATAAAGTAAACTTAAAAAAAAAAAAAATCAGACCGGGGTGCCTGGGTGGCTCAGTAGGTTTAGCGTCCAACTTGGGCTCAGGTTATGATCTCACACTTCGTGAGTTCAAGCCCCGCATCGGGCTCTGTGCTGACAGTTCAGAGCCTGGAGCCTGCTTCAGATTCTGCGTCTCCCTCTCTCTCTGCCCTTCCCTGGCTTGCGCTCGTTCGCGCTGTCTCTCTCTTTCTCTCTCAAAAATAAACATAATTTTTTAATTTTATTTAAAAAATCAGACCATAGTAGACACTGTCTCCTGAAATTTGATTTTTTTTTCTAGTTAATTCTGTCATGGATATCATTCCTTGTAGACGTAGCTTATCATTTTAACAATGTATGATTTTTCATTGTGTGATGATACATGGCTCATTCCCCAACCCCTATTGTTAGAAATTTAGATAATTTCCAATCTGGGGGAACTTTACCACAGTTCTTTATACTTTTATTTTTCCTCCCTTTTAAGAGTTCTTCTGTAGGATAAATTCCTGGACGTTGGAGTACTTAGTTCAAAAGCTATGCTCATTTTAGTTTTATTAGATAATGCCAAGTTTCCACCCCAAGTCTACACTCTCACCCACAATATACAAAAATGTCTGCTTGCCCACACCTTTGCCAAATTGAGCATAAGCAATATCTTAAATTTATTCCAAACTAATAGACCTGAAATATTTTGCTGCTGTTTAATTTACATTATTTATTTTGTGAAGGAGTTTTACTATGTTTTCGTTAATTCACTGGCTGTCTGCTGTACTTATTCTTGTTATTTGCTTATCTGTAACGATTTGCTTTGTTTTCTATTGAGTTGTTTTTTTCATGATTGATTTGAAAGAGAGGGTTAGAAATATTATTCCTTTTACTGCTATTTGAATTACAAATATTTCTCTCAGTTCTTCCCTTGGCTTTGTTCTCAAAGTTTGCAACCTTATAGAAATGTCTAGGCAGACTCATCAATGCTTTTCTTTGCAGATCCTGGATTTCTGTCATCCTTAAAAAGTTCTTTCTTATTTCAAAATAATAAAAATATTTACTTGCATCTTCTAATATTTTAATACTTTTTATACTTAAAATCTTGGATCTAGCCGGGTTTATTTTGATGTAAGGATCTAGCTTTATTTGTCTCTAACTAGCTAGCCTGGTATCCCAATGCTGCCTATATAAGCATCTCTTCTTTCCCATAAACATTGAAATGGCATATAAAATTCTCATGGACACTCGGCTCCTTTTCCAAACTATATCATTGCATTGATCTATCTGCCTTTTCTTGCACTTCCTGCCCTAGGATTTCTTAAATTACTATGGTTTTATGATAGGTTTTAATATCTGTAGGAGTGGGTTTACCCATCATCCCAATACCATCGTTCTTTATTTATTTCAAGTGACCTGGCTATTTTTGCATGGTTATTCTTACACATTCCATATGCTTCTATATATTTGGATCATTTAATACCCCCCAAAACAAGCAAGCAAACAAAAAACCATCCTGTCGGCATTTTAATGAAGTTGTCTTCAATTTACAGATTAATTTGGGGAGAACTGAAGTTATCATCAAAAGAGATTTCCTGTACTAAAGCAAGCTATGTCTCCCCATTTATACATGTCTCCTTTATATGCCCCTTTATAAAGCTTTATGGCTTCCTTCATATAGATCCCCTAACACTCAGTTTCTAAAAGTGCTCTTCAGGGAAATTGCTCTTTCCAGCGAGGTCAAAGCATGGATCACATTCAGTCTGACATCAAAGATGGCTTCTTAAGTGCTGTGGAAACCACACCACCCCATCTGCTCTCAACTCCGGGCCTAAACCAGGAGGTAGCTTCCCTTCTGGAAGATGTAATGTGCCAATCAATTAATCAGTGGGTAAGCCCTGTACTAGAAGTATAGGACACAGACCCCATCTTCAAGGAGCTTTGGCTCTGCCTAAGGAGACAAGAGGCACATCCCTTAAGAATGGCATTCTGTACTAACCTATATGTTGTAGACTCTGTTCTAATGGGAAGTAAACAGGAGGCCTGGAGCAGTCAGGGAAGATTCCAGGAAGGAGATGGGAACTCAACTGGGTATTGGCATGTGGTTACCATTTAAATAAAGAAAAGGAAGGAAGCAAGGTATAAGCAAGGGAATCACCCTATAATCACTTACTCAGCACTTGCTATAAATCTGAAACTGGCCTAAGCATATGAAGAGGAGATTATGTGCCCAACAAATGTCTTTACACATTCACTATAAGCAAGCTCAGCGTTAGGTGCTAGAGAAACCAAGATGAGAAGGATTGACCCTCGCCTCAAGAATCTTGTAAATAAGGGAGACAGACTCTCAGCTAAGTCCAACAACTGTTATGATAGAAATCTGTGGAGTGAAAAGCAAACACTCTTAATCTAGTGATTGTGCACCTCCTGGGTACTCATGGATGGGATTCAGTGGGCCTGTGAGCCCCTCAAATTATATGGTGCTAAGTTACCTGCGTAACCAGCATCGGCAGGTGACACACCACCTGGGTAGAGTGACACAAAACTCTTGGTTTCTAGATCCTGGAGTCTTAATGGCTAAATAAAATATACATAAAGACACCATTACACTAACAAGCAAACAATTCTAGACTTCCCCCACCCCAGAAGTGTAAGTGTTCTAAGAGTCCAGAGGCAATACTGTCTTGTGGAAACAGCCCAGCTTTGGGACCAGGCAGATTTGGGTTTGAATCCCAGCTCTAGCATTTAATGGCTGTGGTGACACTGGGTGTGTGCTGTACCCTCAGAGACTTGATTTCCACGTCTGTAATTGAGAATTGAAAATTAGAGAACCCACCTCTCCCTCCCACCTATTGTGAGGGTGAAATGAGGTAAGGTGTACAGGTCTCCTGGATCTTAGCAGGTCTTCATGGACTGCTCATTCCCTCCGCTTGCTTTCACACTTCTAAGGAAGCCATGCAGTGGGAGGCTGTGGTTGTGTGTCGGAGGATTCTGAGGGAGGTTTGGAAAGGATGGAGAGGAGAGGGGGACAGTGAAAGGCATCTCAGACCAGTGGACAGTGTGAATAAGGGGAAAGAAGCCAGAAAAGTGAAGTCATGTTGTGAAGATTCAGTCCATTGCAGCCCACTTGAGAAGGTCTTAAATTCCAGCCTAAGCAGTTTGAACTTTATCCTGTAAACCATAGGAGTCACTGGAAGGTTTGGGGCAAGACTGTCAACCCCATGGTGAGGTGGCTCTTAGCCCAGCCTCT
Organism: Felis catus; assembly: GCF_018350175.1. Taxonomy (NCBI): domain Eukaryota; kingdom Metazoa; phylum Chordata; class Mammalia; order Carnivora; family Felidae; genus Felis; species Felis catus. The sequence goes on along the minus strand of NC_058368.1, from coordinate 187,962,713 downwards.
ACTCATCCATAAATCCCAAGATACCTAGGAAAACAATTTTAAAAATAAAATTGTAACAGGAGCTAAGGCAACACTTTCCACCTCGGGATCTTGTTAAAAGCGGATTCTGACTCACTGGCTCACCGAGGTTCTGCATTTCTAACATGAACCCAGGTGATATGGATGCTGTTTATCCATAAACCTCATTTTGAGTAGTCAGGGCTAACACATTTCAGTTTTCCTGTAACACATGTTGGCTGAGTGCCTGTCGTGTGTCAGGCACAGTTCTAGGCCTTGGGGGAAAAGAAAAAATCAGACATGAACTCTCTTTTCTAGAAGCTCACAGTCTAATCAGAGGAGACGAGTAATTCAAGGTAGGAAGTGATAAATGCCACATTTTAGGTTCAGAGAAAGTGCTTTGACAAATCGGCAAAGAGAGAGATTGTTCCTAGTTGAGGGAGAAATTGCCTGGTGCTTAAGGAACTGAATAGAAGCTTCTTTTTTTTATTATTATTAAACAATTTGAGTAAGAACCCAGACTTCAAGGTTGGATTTTAATCCTTACCAGACACATGATTTTGTTAATCTCTTAAACCTCAGTTGCTTCATCTGTAAAATAAATGAGATACAGTAACAGCAGGGCTGCTGGAGGATTGCACCAAGTGTTTGTAAACATAGTACCTAATAACTGGTTCTTAGGTTACTGTAAATGGGGGCTCTGGTGACTATCATTGTTCTCATCATTTGCTTTAAAAGTTAACATGTCTAGTGGCCCCGAAGATACCGTATTTGTTGGACAATTTCATGAACTCATTCCAGGGTTAAGTGTCCAGTAAAAATGGAAAAACCTCAAAGGGAATTTCCACATCCAAGGAAGCCTCCTTTATAAAATTGGTGCTGAAAGAATTAGCAACTATTTCAAATGTTTCAAGTTTTTATTGAGCCAAACTGTTTCAGCTGGGGAGACGCAGCTTGGCCATAGGTGTAGCTAAAAGCTCCTAAAAAGAGCCATGTTGAAAAGGAGTTCCACTCTATTTACAAGCTGATCAAAATGGTTTTACCACCCACTGGCTCCCCTGAGGTCATCCGCTTGTCTGATGCTCACTGTGAAATAAGTCAAATCAAACCTCTAATCCTCGAGTCTCAGAATGTCAGTGCCCTGGGGGATGTTACAAGCCACCTGGCCCCTGGTAGACCCGATACATGCTACATTATGTCCCCATGCCCTGGGGCAATCTCCGAGGCTGCCGGTTGGTCATTCCTCCAACCACTGTTTAATGATGCCTACGGATGTAGGAATACATACAAAATTAAAAGGGCCCCTTTTCTGCTCTGCAGTAAGGGAATAAGGGCAGGGCATCCACAGGTATACCAGGAACTAACAGAGGAGGCTGCTGGGCTCAACAACAAAAGATGTCATTTCATACTTCTTTCTTCCTATTACCTGTGGGGGGGCCTTGGGCAAGTGCCTCCTCCACCTGGACCTCCAGTTCTTCATCTGCAAAGTAGGGATAATCCCACTTTGCTCATAGGCTATTACAGGAATTAAATGAAATAGAGCAAGCAAAGTTGGCTGACACGTAATAAGGACCCAATAAACACAGTGTCTTTTGGTTTACTTCTTATTTTTAAAATAATATTCACTGGCTTTTTCCCAATTACAAAAGTAATTCATGTTTATGGAGCAAATTTTTGGAAAACACCAAAAAACACACAGAGGGAAAATTCACCCGTGAGTCTACCAACAAAGGGTAAAAACTGTTGAGGTCTCCTTCCCTGTATAGCCTTCAGTCCTTTATCCACATTCACATGCATCTTTTGTTTCCCCATTTGCTGTACTGGTGGTGACTGACAGCTTCTGTGAGAGGCAGCCTGGGTTCAAATTCTAATTCTATCACCCACTAGCTCTGAGACATCCAGCAATTTACCTTCCGTTCTCCTGAGCGTAGTAATCACGGCCTCCAGGCGGGGCGCATGCAGGTTGGCCACCGTCACCAGGGAGTGCTGCAGACTACCCTGTGGAATGGCGCCCCCTAGCGCTGCGCCCGGCACAGTCAGGCCGAGCTGCTTTCGGAACAGAGCCGGTTGAAGGCAAGGGAAGGTCAAAGCATTTACCCAGTGATTGGCGCAGAGTTAAGAGCTTGTCAAACGGTAGATACTCTTCTACAAACGCACCCCGTGGTTTTGAAGACTGGAGGTTCCCAGAGGGTTGAGACCTTGTGTTCACTGTTCAGTTTTGTTGAATGGCACTTTAAGGACCACTGGGACCACATCCAGCCAAGAAATGCTTCTCCCTGAGCTGATCCCGTTCAGCCTTAGCTTTTGATCCTTACACTTCACAACCCTTCGACGTGGCCCTTGTAGTGTGGCTGGGCTCACTGCACCGTCTGCTTGCCGCTCTGCCCCTCCCCCTCAGGTTCCAGCTCCTACCCTCCCCACCTGGGTGGAAGTGTTCAGAAGTGTTGTCCCATTGGATCTGCTTAAAAGGCCTCAGTGGGAGGCCACCAAGAGGCTTTAGAGTAGAGCCGCAGGGTTTCCCAGGGCGGCTCTTAGACTGCTGCTCAAATTAACTATGGATTTGAGTTGGTGTGCAAGACAGCTTGGCAGGACAGCTAGAGATGGCCCAGGAAACTCTGAATCACATACTCATTCAGTCCATCATGGAGCAAATTTTAGTTAGCACCTACCATGTGCCCGGCGCTGGGTTCTCCCATGAGAAAGTTGTTCCTTCAATCCTTTAGATTCCTCAAAGGGGAATTCCTCTCAGTTTAGCAAGTAGTTAATACCCCACAACCCCCGCCAATCTCCCTTTTTGAAAAAGAGGGCATGCCTCAGGCCCACCACTGTCTGGAGCGATCCAGAGATACTAATATCATTTTCCTTTCATCTTCTGTTCCCCTACCATGACATTTTCTTTGTAACAGATTTGAAAATAATGATAAAAAGCTTCCTAAGAAAGTTTAAGTTGAGACAACAAAAGTGAGTTGATCTAGAGAAAAGCATTAAGCAGCCGGTGGTCCAGGCAATCGAGTAACTGATGCTTGGGAGCCCTAGACTTGGGATGGTGAGCCTTAACCTTTTCATGGCTGCTGACGCCTTCAAGCCCATGATGACAGCTATGGGTCCTCCCCCAGAACAATGTGTACAATTTCCGGATGTTCGAGAACCACGTGGCGTCCACCCTTGGGCCTGCAATGGAAAGAGCAGTAGGGTGGGCGGTCCCACATCAGCACGGTAGATCCTGTCCTCTCTGTCACCCTCCCCATCTTTGCATGCTGGTACTGGCAGTAACCACAGCATCGGCATTGGCAATGGCAGTTGTGTTTGAAGCAGTCGGAACAGCTGTACTTACTGGGTACTCTCAACACGCCAGGCACTTGCCAAGCCTAAGTTCATCTCCTCCGCACAGAAAAGAACTATCACCATCCCCGTTTTCCAGGAAACTGGGCCTCGCCGAGCTCAAGGAGCTCAGCTGGGAAGCCAGAGTCAGCACCTGAACCCAGATCTACCTATGTCTGCACCAGTCCTTAACGCCTGACCTCCACGGCCTCCACAAATGTTTGTTGAATCAAATGAATGACACTTGAGCAGGTCCTGGCAGTCATTCTGCTCGTCACCAGCTGAGTGACCTTGAACAAGTCACTCACCCTCTCTGAGCCTCCGCGAAGGAAGGTTTCCTGGCCCTGTCAGGCCGTGATCATGATGGTAAGATGCAGGGCAAGGCGCACCACACTATTTCATGAGCAAGAGAAGGGGAGCCAGGCTCGGAGGCACGTCCCACAAGCTGGTGGCCACGTCGTAGAGACTGGCACCACCCTGACCTGAAGCAGAAAGAGCAGGCTTCCAGAAACCCACATCTCCTGTTGATATTCCCTTTCCCTCTCCTCATGGCTTTTTTGGCCCCCAAGGTCTGTTTGGATATCCTGGTCCTGATCCTTTTTTAAGCCAACGAGGCTCAGCGCCTTCCCTATTACAACTTCTTGGCTGTAACAGGGCCCGCCTGGGTAGCAAACAAGACCCCTCAGCCCTGTAGCTTCTGTGCAGCTGGGGGGAGGGGAGGAGGGAGCAGCAGAAATATGCTTGGAATCCGAGAGACCGCCGTCCAGTCTTTGACCCACACTGCCCCTCGGTGGTAAGTCCAGAGAAGAGGGCACATCCCAGCAAGGCTGAGCAGGGCTTCCAACCCCAGCTTCAAGAAGACTCTGAATTTTAAGGCTGGAGAGAACCCAAATGAAACCACTCCCCGAAAGGAGGGAAACTGAGGTTCAGAAAAGGAAAGCAGCCTACTCAGAATGAAATATCTAGTTACCAAACACTGGTCCCACACATAGACTTTCTGTAATTAGATTTCCAGTCCAATCAGTGATTGACAGGAATAAGAATTATTTGGTTAATTAGCATTCATGCAAAGTCGACTGGGTGGCAGGTTCCTGGTACCCTGAGTGCTAAAAAGGACTTGACATGTTTTATCTTCTTAGTTCTCAAAATAACCCAGAGGCATGGCACTATTATTAGCCCCATTTTACTGATGAGAAAACTGAGGCTTAGGGACAGTGTGAAACTTGCCCAAGGTCACGTGGCTGCTGGGAAGACAGCCTGGATTCTATTCTAAGGAGTCCAATTCTAATAAGGAAAGGGACTCTGTCAGAAGCCACTGAAGCTTTGCTCAGGGTGGGCATGCGATCTACGGTCTTCACGGGGCCAAAATAAAACAGAATGCAAAGGAAACAAGAGGGCAAAGTCATTATTCAGCTTTCAGACAAGCAAAGATTAAAACCTGACCAAACCCAGAGTTGCAGAGATGTAAAGAAACTATCACAATCATATACAGCCAACAGGAAGGTAAATTGGTACAATTAGTTCAGAAGGCAATCTGGCTAGCTTTCAGCACTTAAATGTGGCACTGAGTCAGTGATTCCTCGTGTAGGAGTTTATCCCACAGAAACACTCAAACATGGAAAAAGCAAAATGCATGAGGCTTTTCATTACTACAGTCTGTAACAGACAAAACTTGGAAATCACTACTTGACTATCATTAGAAAAGAGTTAAGCCTGGAGAAAGTTAAACTACTATATATCCAGATGGTAGGATATAATGTCCCGACATGGGGAAATGTCTTAAATATTTTCTAAGTGAAGAAAGAAATTGGGGGAAAGATATGTGTATAACTCCCATTAAAAAAAAAAAAAACAATTGAAAAGGATAAAAATAAAAAATAAAACTGTGTGCTCTGGTCCCCTCTACCTGAATGGAGAAGAATTTTCACTTTATAATATGTAGATTTTTTTTTTTTTTTTTGGTAATGTAATTTTTAAAAAATCAGCATGGATCACTTTTTCATTTTACGTAAGTGAGGTTCTTCTAATAGACTATTTTTAGAGCAGTTTTAGGTTCACACCCAAATTGACAACAAGGTATTGAGATTTCCCATACACCTCCTGCCCCCCCACATGCACAGGCTCTGCAATTATCAACATCCCCTACCAGAAGGGTACATGCGTTACAATGGATGAGCTTACATTGGCACAACATTTTCACCGAAAGTCCATAGTTTACATTAGGGTTCACTCTTGGTGTTATACATTCTATGGATTTGGACAAATGTATAATGACATGTATCCACCATCATAATGTCATACAGAATAGTTTCACTGCCTTAAAAAGCCTCTGTGCTCCCTCTTTTTTTTTTTTTCTTTGTAATAAAAATACACAAATCTGGAGAGGAAAAGAAAAGAAATGAAGAGGTGGTTCTTGCCCAGAAGGAATTTCTTTTAAGATTATTTATTTATTTTGAGAGGGCGGGGGAGGGAGGGGCAGAGATAGAAGGAGAGAGAGAATCCAAGCAGGCTTGGTGCTATCAGCCTGGAGCCCAGTGCGGAGCTCGATCTTACAAACCCTGAGATCATGACCTGAGCTGAAATCAAGAGTCAGATGCTTAACCTATTGAGCCACTCAGGTGCCCCTTGGCAGAAGGAATTTAAAGTCTGGGTGTGGCCGAGGACTCAGTCAGCCCTGGAATGGCTTAACAACATTAGCAGGCAAACCATAACAGAATAAGATGTGATTGTATACCTTCTGTGGGGTACAGAATAAAGAAGTCAATCTGAGTTGGGTGAGGTTCATCAGGGAAGAGTTCTTGGAGGAGGCTCATGCCTGTGCCAGGATATAAAGTATTTTTGGAAAATGACCACTATGTATTATTTTCAAGGTGCCAGACCCTATGTCTAGTATTTTACAGGGATATTTTCATGTATTCAGAATATGGAACAGATACTGTCCCCAATTTATGGATGAGAATATTGAGTCTAAGAGGGCCAATTAACTTTTCTAATGTCAAACAGCCAGTACACACAAAAAAAGGGGTTCAAAACCAGGTCTGTGTGATCCCAAGCCCTGTGCTCAAGCCACAGAATCACACTGCCTAAATCAGCAGAAGGGTGGTGAAAGGCAGCCAAAGAATGGAAGGCAAAGAATGATCTTCTTCTCAGAGGAACAAGGGGTTCAGGGAGTCCAAACTCACAATGTGGCTGTAAATAAGTGCAGTGAAAAAAGTCAGCAGCATCCCCTTACTTTTGGCTGAACACTTCTCAGAGCCATAGTCCTTGAAGAGTACTTTGTAAGAAAATAAAGGCAGAGATCCAGCCCATCATTGTCCTTGATACAAGGCTTCCAATACGATGGATGTGAAGAAGCACCAGACAGAAATGCCACTTGGGTGTAGGGGGACAGAGTGACATTTATGCCTCTATCACAATGCCATGTGTGTTGTGTTGCAATGACCCGTTAACACATCTCTCTCCCCACATGCCTGTGGGCTGCCATGGGGCAGAGACCACACCCCAATTCATCTCTGTATCCCCCTCACCTTGGCCTCATGCCAACATCAGCAGGAGCTCAGTATTTGTGGAATGAGTGAATGAGCAAACAAATGAACAGGTGTATACACATGTAAATAGCAGGCACTATCATATGTTGATGTCCTGATGTATACAATAGGACCAACAATAGTACCTTCATCAAGGGATTATTGTGATAATTAAACGGGCTAATGGTATAAAGAGTTTAGCACAAGGCCTATACAGAGCACACACACAATGCAAACAGTGGGTCTGAGGAATATTAGCCATTAGCCTTACTGTTGTTCCGTGTATCCTTTAAAACAGCCAGTCCCTAAGGATGTGTCCCCATTAAGCCATTTATTGCCTATTTTACTATCATCTTCAATGGGGCTCACAAGCAAAGCTATGAGTATGTTTTCAGCACGCGTTCTCTCCAGCTCTTCATCCTCCTTACCTTTGCCATGACTGTCTATGCGTCCGCAGCCTCTATCCCAGGCCCTAAGTGTCCTCATTAAGACCGCGTGCCTACATGAAAAGATGCTCAATGTCACTTCTCATCAGGGAAATACAAATCAAAACCACACTCAGATATCACCTCATGCCAGTCAGAGTGGCTAAAATGAACAAATCAGGAGATTATAGATGCTGGCGAGGATGTGGAGAAACAGGAACCCTCTTGCACTGTTGGTGGGAATGCAAACTGCTGCAGCTGCTCTGGAAAACAGTGTGGAGGTTCCTCAAAAGATTAAAAATACACCTACCCTATGACCCAGCAATAGCACTGCTAGGAATTTACCCAAGGGATACAGAAGTGCTGATGCACTTGTACCCCAATGTTTATAGCAGCACTTTCAACAATAGCCAAATTATGGAAAGAGCCTAAATGTCCATCAACTGATGAATAGATAAAGAAATTGTGGTTTATATACACAATGGAGTACTACGTGGCAATGAGAAAGAATGAAATATGGCCTTTTGTAGCAACGTGGATGGAACTGGAGAGTGTGATGCTAAGTGAAATAAGTCATACAGGGAAAAAACGGATACCATGTGTTTTCACTCCTATGTGGATCCTGAGAAACTTAACAGAAGACCATGTCAGGGAGGGGAAGAAAAAAAAAAAAAAAGGTTAGAGAGGGAGGGAGCCAAAACATAAGAGACTCTTAAAAACTGAGAACAAACTGAGGGTTGATGGGGGGTGGGAGGGAGGGGAGGGTGGGTGATGGGTATTGAGGAGGGTACCTGTTGGGATGAGCACTGGGTGTTGTATGGAAACCAATGTGAGAATAAATTTCATATTAAAAAAAAAAAAGACCACATGCCTACACGTACACACGCTCATCAGCATTTATCCTCTAGGGTAACGCGCAAGGCTTCCAAGCTTTTCTAGGTTTCCCTCTCTCCAAAATCTATTCTCCAGTTTCCCACATTGTCAAGACCAGTGCCTATCCCCTTCAGACTCAGTGACAGAAACAAGGCCTTCCCCGGGGACAAAGACAACTCATTCCATGATGGATACTAGCTGTTCACATGCCATGTATTTGGATTTCAGCTGGGGTCTTCCATACAGTGTCTTAGTCCAAAGGAGTATGTGGGATGGTGGGGTGTAAATCTAATGGTGCTGGCCTTGTCACATATCAGATCACGAGGTGGCGCCCTCTTCTGCCTCATCTGAAGCGAACGCAGAATGTAGCCCACTCCCACATTTCCCCCTGAGTTGAGAAAAGAATCAGTGTAGTGGGGTGCCTGGCTGGCTCAGTCAGTAGAGCACGCGGCTCTTGATCTCAGGGTCATGAGTTTGAGCCCACGTTGGGCATGGAGATTACATCAATAAATAAACTTTTAAAAAAAGAAGAAGAATCAGTGTACCTTGTACATATAATTAGCACTTACATCAAGGACAGCTGGGTAGATTAGTTGGTAGAGCATCCGGACTCTTGATTTCGGGGCTCAGATAACGATCTCATGGATTGAGGGCCAAGTCAGCCTCTGTGCTGACAGTGCAGAGACTGGGATTGCCTCTCTCTCTCTCTCTCTCTCTCCCTCTCCCCCCCCCCCCCCCACTCTCTCTTTGTCTCTCTCTCTCTCTAAAAATAAAGAAATAAACTTTTTAGGGGCACCTGGGTAGCTCAGCAAGTTAAGCATCTGACTCTTGATTTCTGCTCAGGTCATAATCTCATGGTTTTGGGAGTTCAAGCCCCGCATCGGGCTCTGCACTGACAGTGGGGAGCCTCCTTGGGATTCTCTCTCCCTCTCTGCCTCTCGTGCTATCTCTGTCTCTCTCAAAATAAACAAATAAACTTTACAAAATAGAGCACTTACACCTGGATACAGATAACCCTCTTTCTAAATGTAAACCTTTGCCTGGCTTAGCCCTGCACCAGGAGCCCAGCCATCTCCCCACCCTTGCCCACCACCACTACCGTCCTTGGTTTGCTAAGCAGAAAACTAGGAGGCTCCCTATAACAATAGGCAAACCTCAAAGAATCAAAAAGGAGAAGTGCTACAAGGGGGAAGCTCAAGTGTAGCCCAAAATCAAAGGATTTCTATCCTGTGGCTTCTATGCCACTGCCCCTTGGCACTTTCGGCCACTCTCTGGGACTCAGTGTTTCCATCTGCAAAAGAGGAGCTTGGATTTGTGATTGCTAAGACACCCCCCACCCCCATTCAGATATTCTAGGAGTGTGTGCTCTTCATTCGCCAAATGGAATCAAAGTTGATCCAGAAGACCAGGCCCTTGGGAAGCTCACAGTTTAAACAGAGGAGATAGGACAGGAATATGAAAGTCACTGCACCACCAACTTAGTGGCAGGGTTAGGGAACATAGTTTGAAATAACAAAATGTCCTGTAAAGTATAATTGCATATATCAAAACATTTAAAGATACATATACAACAGAGAAAAAAATCTGAAGGTATGTGCACCAAATGTAATTTCTCTGCATTGCAGGGTTATGTGTGCTTTTACAATATTCTTTCTTTTTTTCTTTTTTCTTTTTGTATTTTCTCATTTTTCCACCAAGGGTATTATTAATCACCTTTAAAAAAACATATTTTGTACTCAAACAGACTTAGTTTGAATCCCAACTATACTACAAACATGCTGTGTAACCTGGGGCAAGTCATTTACCCTCTCCAAGTCTTAGCTGCCTTGCATTTAAAATGGAAATTGTTTTTAACTTAATATGCCATAAAATGTTTTTGGACCTCAAATTCGAGGGATGAGTTAATCATGTTTCTCCATCATAGCACCTCATTGTAAGGCCTCTCTCTTATTTCATTGATTTATTTCCTTTTATTCCCATTTCCCTCTGCCTACCCCCTTAGGCAACCATTTTGTGTTTGACATTTTTTGAAAGTGTTTTTGCAAAATGCGTGTGGTGGTTTGGTGTGTTACTTAAATAGTATTATGCTGTAAATCTCAATTCTGTTTCCTACTTTGTTCCTAAAGAGCGATGTTTTTAAGCCTTTGCACATTGCTATATGGACATGCCATTTTTAGGGCCTTATCTACCTGCTGCATAATCTCTGTGCTGGGCTTCTACCCCAGGCTACCTTTCCATAATTCTCAGTGAGGAACACCTATGTTCTCTCCAGCTGTCTATCACCATAAGCAACACTGCTCTCAGCATTCTTATAGGTGTCCCCTTGTGGACCTGTGTGAAAAGTCTTTGAGATCTACACCTTACAGCAGAACCGCCAGGTTAAGAGGTATGTGTATATACTTGATGAGACCAAGGGGTGCCAGAATCTTCTCCAGTATAGCTTCACAGCCTGTGCTCCCCACCAGCCAGGCAGAAGGCTCCCCATGTCCCCACACCCCTGCCCACACTTGGCACTCTCTAGTTCCCTGATTTTTGCCACCCTAACAGATACCTTATATCTCTTTGTGGTTTTCATTACTATTCATCCTACTCCCTAACATTTTGAGTACCCTGGCATACGTTAGCCCTCAGGTTTCCCCACTTTGTAAATTGCCTGTTCACTTGCTTAGCCCACATTTCTACTGGGAATGCTCTTTTTCCTGTTGGTTTGCAGGAGTTCCTTATATATTCTAAATACCGAGATGGCTTGACTGTCTTAGACATTATAAATACCTTCTCCCACCCTTGCCTTGCAGTTCATCTTTCTGAAGTGTTAAGTCATTTTCCTTTCAGCCCTAGATCAAAAAGATCGTTCCTTTACTTTGTCTTTTGAAGTTTTACCTTTCACATTTAGGTCTTTAACACCTCTCGTATTTGCCATGGAAATCAATCGGCGTCAGCTTCAATGCCTCCTGTAGGGCAAAACAATATAGTTAAAGCGCCGAGCACAATACCCCAAGAGCTGTGCAGTTGCGTGTGGTGATTATTATCACTGGAATACAAAGTGGTAAGCGCTGCCCTGGGATATCTAGAGAAATGGAAGGTTGGGTGCTGGTCAGCTAAACCAGGAAAGATTTTAGGGAGTTTCGGTGCTGGTTAGCTCAACCAGCCCCCCAAAAAGAATGTCGGATTCGCTCACTTGGAGAAGGGAGAGGCGAGCGCTCCAGGCAGCGAAAGGTGGCCTGGGCAAAGCCCTGGCTGCGGGAGCGCTTCCCGGGCGCGGCGTTTAGGCGGAGCCCTCGGAGGAGAGGACCTGACTACTCACAAACTGCTGTCTGTCTTTCTGCCCGTGCCCACCCCACCCCTTCCCCTGCAGGCTCCCTGTTCTCCACCCTGAAGCCCCCCGACGCCGTGTTCAAGGTGGTGTTCTGGCTGGGCTACTTCAACAGCTGCCTCAACCCCATCATCTACCCGTGCTCCAGCAAGGAGTTCAAGCGCGCCTTCGTGCGCATCCTCGGGTGCCAGTGCCGCGGCCGCCGCCGCCGCCGCCGCCGCCGTCGCCTGGGCGGCTGCGCCTACACCTACCGGCCGTGGACGCGCGGCGGCTCGCTGGAGCGCTCGCAGTCGCGCAAGGACTCGCTGGACGACAGCGGCAGCTGCCTGAGCGGCAGCCAGCGGACCCTGCCCTCGGCCTCGCCGAGCCCCGGCTACCTGGGCCGCGGCGCGCCGCCGCCCGTCGAGCTGTGCGCCTTCCCCGAGTGGAAGGCGCCCGGCGCGCTCCTGAGCCTGCCGGCGCCCGAGCCCCCCGGCCGCCGCGGCCGCCACGATTCGGGCCCGCTCTTCACCTTCAAGCTCCTGTCGGAGCCCGAGAGCCCCGGGACCGACGGCGGCGCCAGCAACGGCGGCTGCGAGGCGGCGACCGACGTGGCTAACGGGCAGCCGGGCTTCAAAACCAACATGCCCCTGGCGCCCGGGCAGTTCTAGAGCCCCCGGGGGGGGGGGTTGGTGGGGAGGAAACCATCGTGGGGGGAGGGCGGGCGGAGGGGGGGGAGGGGCGTCGGCGCCCGGAGGCGCGGGCCCCGGGGGAACCGGGGGGAGGGGGGCGGGGAGAGGGGCAGCTGCTTTTCTGGCAGGGGCATGGGTGCCAGGTACAGCGCGGAGAGCTGGGCCGAGCATGCTGAGAGCCTGGGGGACCCGACGCCGGCCGGGATTTCCGTCTCTCTCTCTGTATATATCCAAACGAGTCCCTCTGTACATGTATTTAATCGTGGGTACACGTGCGTGTGTCTGTGCGGTGTCCGTGTGGTCTGCATGTGTGCGTGCGTGGGGCCGCCCGTCTGCGGGGGCAGAGCGAGTGTGCTCCCGGGAGGCAGCGGGGGCGTCGTTTGTCTCCGTGACTTCGTACCTCTCAAGCCCCTCCTTGTACTTCACAGAATGATGGCACTTGGGCGGGGTTGCAAACAAATCGGACATTAAAGGTCATTTCTCCTGTGCGCCTTTGAGTAGTTTGTGATCCGGGCGGTAGGCAGGATCTGGAGTCTCCTCTTCCTTCCCCTTCAGGTTTGTCCCCGTCAGTCCCACCGGTCCTGTGGACAATAGTTGTTCTGGAGCCCCTCGGCCCGGCTGCGGCCTTTGCCATTACCGCCCTCCAGGGCTAAACAGATCTGACCCTGTGGCCGAAAGTGAGCCCGCGGATTTGTCCCATAAATCCTGCTTGCCTGTTTTTGACCCTTAGCGGTATCTAATCCTCCTGCTGTGGGCAACACTGGGCAAGCTCTAGCCTGGTCCCAGGGACCCCAATCCTAGCCGGGACTCTGTGGCCAGGACAGTTGGTGGGCCTGTCACTTGAGAGGGAATGGGACCCCAGGCAGAGAAAAGGGCTGGTTCCTTTCACCTCCTCCCCACATCCCTTTTAGGCCAAACACTCCATTGTTTACCTGTGTCCATGGAACCGGTAAAGAAACCCAGACTGAAGAATTTTCTGGATAAGATATGGATCTATGTGACCAAGCAACACACATGAGCACAAGAACCCTCATAAGCTCTGCTGGGGAGCCTGCCTGAGAAAGAAGCACTGAGGAAAGTCACACAGAGAGGTGGGAGCCTGGGAGCCGGTAACCTCCGTTCTAGCCATTCTACTGATTTACTGTATGACCTGGACAAAGTCACATTGCCTTTCTGGATCTTGGTTTCCCATCTCTGTAATGATGGGATTGATTTTTAACATCTTTCCTGCCTCTGAAAGCCTCCAGTTTGCTAACAACAACAACAATAAATAAAGGATGGGGAACAAAACAGAGAGCATTTTTCTTCCCTGAAATTCAACAAAAAAGCATGACAGGAACGCACCTGCCTCAGTCCTTTCTTTTCCCACTTTGCTTTCTCTATGCCGAACTTCATATTTTTTCAAATGGCAGGAGCCTTCTCCAACAATGTTAGCACATCAATCATTTCTTCTATAGGCAATTGAAATAGAAAAGGCTTAGTGAAAAAGGAGCAAGCGATAGTTCATGTAACTGAAAAGTATAGGGGTATCAGGCATGGCTGCATCCAGGAGTTTAAACAAGATTGTCAACTTGTTCACAGGTTCTGATGCTTTTATTTAGCTTTCAACTTTTAGCTCTGCTTATCTCTCCCTGTTTCTGAAAATAGCTTTCTCACACCATTGTTACAACTTCAACCCCCGCAAAAGGAGAAATATCTCCCACTAATTCTGACATGAAAGAAAGAAAGAAAGAAAGAAAAGAAAGAAAGAAAGAAAGAAAGAAAGAAAGAATCCTGAGAGGCTAGGTATTCTGTGTCAGAGACCCCTTTGAGACTCTGTACAGTCTCAAGGAGAAAGCTGTACATTCTCCTTCCATAAAAAAATTATCTATAAATATAGATATATAATATTTTTACACAGTTTCAAGTGACTCATCCCTGTTTAAGATCCCATGAAGCAAGCATGATGCCCTAGATCCACAGGTTATTTGAGCAAAATTGGAGTTTAGAATTCTGTAGGCTAATCCCTCATCTTTACAGATAGGGATACTGAGGTAAATAACTTGACTATGTGACACTAAACTAGGACCAGGACCCCAATCTGCTGCCTCTGTGTCCATACCTTTTATACTCCCTTGTGTTGCCATGTTGGGGTTGAGTACGTCCTCTAACAGACAGCAGATTTTTTCTTGTCTCAATACCGATAACAGAGTCCTAGAAAAAGAAGAGCCTGGACCCAATTTCCAGGGAAGAAGAAACAGTTTGGAGCAGTCCTCTGAAAACATTTTGTTAGCAGCACAGATCTTCCAAACAGGCTTTACACAGAATCCTGACATAACTGAGGCCCAGAGTGAAGAAGGAAAGGGACAGCAGAACCCTTGAGTGCCCTCCTCCTGAGTCCCTCCCTCTGGCCTGCACCAAGCACTCCAAGGCTCCACAGAATGAGGCTTGGGAATCACTGGTCTAGTGCAAGCGAGTGGGACTCAAAGTCAATAGGACCTGGGTTCGGTTCTTGGCTCTGTGTGACCTTGAGCAATTCACGCTGCCTCTTTTGGTCTGTTTTCCCATCTACCAAATGGCCGTGCTCATCACAGCCTACCAGGAAGCACAAAGGATTCAGTGAGATAACTGTGGTGTAAACCCCAAACTGTGACTCACTGGGCAGGTGCAAGTTATCATTTGGACCACAGATACCTAAAGCCACAAGCACCAAAGGCATTTCCTGAGCTGCTTGGTTCTGATGACCTCACACATCACCGGTGTTTGGAGGCCACCCAGGTGACACGGGGACCTTCTTCCAGAAGAAAGGCTGACCAAGCAGTGGCTTACATCCTCATAGGGTGCTGGGCTCCAGATCTGACCCCAGCCAGAGTCTGCTTTATGCTACCTCTTCAGGTCACCTCACTGTGGTCAGGCCCAGAGAAGGTCCGGAGTTCCAGAGCCCTTATGGAAGAAAACAGGTCCTCTTTACTTGGACCTCCCAACTGGCAGCAAAGCAGTCCTGCTTAATCCTCTCCGGCCACCCAAACATTACTAGGTCATTGTCACCACTGAGACATGCACGGGAATGCATCTGCCAACCGAAGTAAAGAGGCAAGTGGCTTG
This sequence comes from Felis catus, assembly GCF_018350175.1. Taxonomy (NCBI): domain Eukaryota; kingdom Metazoa; phylum Chordata; class Mammalia; order Carnivora; family Felidae; genus Felis; species Felis catus. The sequence continues at coordinate 187,947,502 of NC_058368.1, read as the reverse complement.
GCAAGATGGGGTAAGAGTTAATCCTCCAGATCTACGTTCAAAGCCCACCTCTGCCATTTAGTAGCTATGTGACCTTGGGCAGCTCACGTCACAGGTGTAAACCTCAGTTTCCTTAACTCTAAAATAAGGATAATAATAGTACTTACCTCAGAGGGACATTAGGCAGATCGAATGAGATCATGAGTATAAATCAACACTATGTCAGTCACTTGGAAACATCCAATGAACTGTAGCTACTCTTAGCAGAGGTATTAACTATTCAATACCTCGATGTATGACATTTAGAAAACCTGAATTCATGAACAAAGAAAACAAATTCAGTGTTATTCATCAGAGTCCAGTGTTTTAGGACTCAGGGTCCACCTTGAAGAAGAAAGACAGTTTATAATGGAGCAAAAGAATTTTGTATGCTACAGCAGGAAGAGACATGTTACTCAAAGAGGAGAACAGCCCAAGTTTGAAAGGAAAAATGAAATTCAATAAAAGTTACAGAACATTCCAGGGTGACAGAGCCAGAATGGGTGCAGGAGAGAAGGCCAGATGTCTTAGGGATTGTGCATCCTGTGATGGGAGGTGGGGCGGGAACAGTGGGTGGCTGGGGGCACACAGAGCTGTGTTCAAGGCTCAGCTCTACTACCTGAACCAGGTACCTTGGCCTCCCTGAGGCCAACCGTCTTGTGTGTAAATTGAGAATATGGTTAGCACGTACCCCACAAGTTGGGGATAAGACAAAACAAAAGAGCTTGGCTCAGAGTAGGCACTATTTTTAGTGTCTATGTGTGACCTTATATATCCCCATTCCAGCAGCTTCCCCTTTTCCTGCATCAGCAGCTCCTTTAAGAATCTGATGAAGGAGTGCCTGGGTGGCTCAGTCGGTTAAGCGTTCGACTTTCGGTTTTGGCTCAGGTCATGATCTCACAATTCATGGGTTCTGGCCTGCATTGGGCTCTGCAGTGATAGTGCGGAGTCTGCTTGGGATTATCTCTCTCTCCCTCTCTTTGTCTCTCTCTCTCTTTCTCAAAATAAATAAATAAACTTAAAAAAAAAAAAGAATCTGATGAAAACTTGGGGCACCTGGGTGGCTCAGTCAGTTAAGCATCGGGCTCTTGATTTCGGCTCAGGTCATGATCTCACAGTTCATGAGTTCAAACCTCGCGTCGGGCTCTACGCCAACAGTGGGGAGCCTGCTTGGGATTCTCTTGCGTGTGTGCTCTCTTTCTGCCCTTCCCCTGCTTGCATGCTCCCTCTCTGTTTCTCAAAATAAAAAGGCAAATAAACTTAAAAAAAAAAAAAGAATCTGATGAAAACCAGAGAAGAGTGTACCAGTCCAAGTTTCACCTACCATTTATGCCCCAAATCTCCCAATGGACACATGGAACCCAGATTATAAACTTCTCAACAGATTCAACTTCCCCAATGTACAGAAGTGGTCGAATCCAGAGACAGGTACAGAGATGAATGTCTTCTCTCTCAAGGAGTCAACTCAGATGACAGGTGGGCAGGCCACCCACTAGGCAGTCCCATTTGAGTGTGTAACAGGAGTCAGGGATCCAGCACCTTCCTCACTTGGTGAGACCCTGAGTGTCAGGTTCCACTTTCCATCTGGAGCTTAGCGGTGATGATTAGGTTCTTGGAAGGGGTTTGGATGGCACTTGGGCAAAGCATTGAGCATCACTCCTCCAGATGAAGAACTGACCTTATCCTGGCTGCTGTCAGCCTCTTGGCGACAAGAAATAGAACAGCAACCACTCCTCACCTCAGATTCAGGGTCAACTTCTTCCTGGCCCCGGAAGCAGACATGGCGGCCTCTAGCCACCCTACCTCCTCTCAGCAGGTCCCTTCAGGACCCTCTCCATTCTACCTCACCAGCCCAGGGAGACTTTATTTAGTCTGGCTGAGGGTGCGGGGAGTATATGGAGGGAGGTCTGCATCAATGTGGAAGAACTTGCATCCTTCTGCAGTTTTCCCATCTTCTACCTGGCCCTGCCTTCTGAATATTAAAAGCCAAGAATTTGACACTGTTTTCTTTGGCTTTCCCTAGAAAACCTTCCCCTAGGTGGCAATGGGCGGCTTACTCCTAGCTGGCTTGGCTAGAGTCAGAGTCTCAGTTTGCAAGTTAATTTGCTGAAGTATGGGTGTTGGGACGTGAGACAGGGCACAGGGGTGCGACTGCTCCCCTTTTGTCTCCTTCTCCCCCTGCACCTTTCCCCATTCTTCCCTCCCCTGAAGCCAGGCTGCCTCTGCCATTCCTCAAGTTGGGGGAGCCCACCTCCCCACTCAGGGCTTCTGCACTTCTGGTCCTCTGCCTAAAGTCCCGTCCTCCCTCACCTCCCTCACATCTGTGCTCAAGTGTCACTTCTCATTGGCCATCTGATTTCTCTGACCGTCCTATTAGAAACCGACCTTCCCGCTGCCAATGCCTCCCAGCACACCATGTAGCCCCTCCCACTGTATTTTTCTCTATAGCACTTGCCACTACTTAGCATGTTATATATTTCATCGGTTTATATGTTTGCTTGTCTCCTCACACACACACACTAGAAATGCATACTCCACGGGGGTGGAGGTTTTTGTCAACTTGTTCACCATTGCAGTCTCAGTCTCTAAAGTGGTGCCTGACACACAGTAGGTGCTCAAATATTTTTGAATGAATGAGTATATATATCCCTAGCATGAGTATGGATGTCTATAATAGGAGTAGAACAGGGAACTAGGGGAGCTCATGGCAGGGACCCCTACCTGATGACGGAGGAAGGGGCACTTCTGATCCCTTCCTGCAGGAAGGTCCCCTGCAGGAAGTGGCAGCTGAAGAGTGTCATGGGCCCCCACCGCCCAACACCCAATGTGCTTCCATTGTTAGTGTTCTCACACGCCCCTCAGTGGAGATGAGAACCTGAAGGCCGGGCCCCACGTCCCCACTTCTTTCTAGGCCTCTGTCCTCAGACTGCTGCTCAGGAACACTGAACCAGAGACGAGCTGGCCAAGCCCTGCCAGTCTGTGCCTCCAGCTTTTGTTTTCCCCCAATGCACAGTCCTCAGGGACAAGCTGCTTTGGGAGACAACTTTATCAGGACTAGTAAGACAAACAGCTTTGGTTCTTGCTAATGGCCTCATTCAGAGAAGTGGCATCTTTATAAGAGGACTGCTTGGGAGAAGAGGAAAGCACTAAAATCTGGTGACTGTCCTCCCGTGTCATGTCAACCACTACAGTCAGAAGCATATTATGTCTCCATCAAGTGTCACCTGAGCCAGCAACCACGTACGCCTGTCGCCGCCACATGATCCTGCCTCCTGCGCATTATGCTCTCACTTATTTGTTCTTCCATTTACTCCACAAATGATCATTGAGCACCTACACAAAGAGGAAGAAAACCCAGCTCTGCCCTCATGAAAACTTCAGGCTGGAAGAGGAAACTGGACTCAAAATGATGTATACGTCGCGTAGAAAGAGGTCCCTGTGACACAAGAGTTAAGTGTAAGGACCACAGAGCCAGACAGAACCAGGTGAGGACTTTTATTCCCCCATTTATTAGTTTTGTCTACTTGGGCAAATCACCTACTGTCTCTGAGGGGCAGTTTTCACGATCTGTAAAATCGGAGAATCTTACCTGTCTTCAAGGGGTGTTGTGAAAATCAGTTTCAATAGGCCATGTGGTATGTTTAGTACAGTGCCTGGTAGAGGGTGATTGGTCAATAAATGGCAACTGTGATTACTAATACGCCACTGGGGCTATGGAAATAAAGGGTTCAGGAATTTGAGGGAGAAAGTGTTCACATCCACATGCGCAGAATCAGAAACGCTTCATGGAGGAAGCGGCATCTGAGCTGGGTCTGAAAATGTGGCTAAGTAGAGCTGAGCAAGAGGCAGGAGCAGAGGAACCCATCTGCTGTTCTGTGAGGAAGCTGAGGCCACATGTAGATGTTTCTGCCAACTGAGGGCCCAGCCAACAGCCAGCCTCAACCACCAGACTGTAAGTGATTCTTGAGTGAGAGCCACTCGACTGAGCCCCATCAACCCCCAGAATTGTGACAGATAATAATAACCCACTGCTTCTGTTTTCCACCACAAGTTTCTTACACAACAACAGATGACTAGAAAGGAAAGAAGGTCTCAGATTTCCACTTAGGCCATCTGACCCTGGAACCCCTGCTCATAACCCTTACCCCTAGCATCTAACCAGTGCCCAAAACATGCTCGTGTTCTCTTGACACAGCTAATGAAATGCTGAGCCAGATTTCAGATCTGGCACCTCCTGATCTTGACTTGCCAAGGAGACAGAGGATGATAGGGAAGACTAGGAAATTAGGTCAGGAAGGCATGTGCTTTGTGGTTTGATTCTTTTTCCCCAGCTTTATTGAGATACAATTAACAAATAAAAATTGTATGTATTTAAGGTGGACAACTTGATGTTTGGATACATGTATGCATTGTGAAATGAGATTACCCCACTCAAGCTAATTAACATACCCATCACCTCATGTAGTTTGCCTTTTACGTAGATGTGTCAAGAACACTTAAGACCTACTCTCAGCAAATTTCAAGTATATGATGCAATATTAGTAACTATAGTTACCATGCTCTACGTCAGATCTCCAGAACTTACTCATCCTGCATATCTGGAACTTCGTACCCTTCGGCCAACTTCACCCTTTTCCCCCTACCACCCCCCCCCCGCCGCCAGCAACCACCCTTCTACTCTCCATTTTTATGACTCCAACTTTTGAGATTCCACATACAAGTGAGATCATACGGTATTTGTCTTTCTGTGTCTGGCTTATTTCACTTGGCATGATTCCCTCCAGGTTCATCCATATTGTTTCAAATGGCAGGATTTCTCTCTTTTTTAAGGCTAAATAATATTCTTCTTCATACATCTACCTGGTTTTATTTTTTCGCCAACTAAATTAGGGGAGGTAGATATGTGCTCCCCAACCTCAAGGACCTCCAAAGTTTATTTACTATTGTATTAGTTTTCTAGGGCTGCCATAACAAAGTACAGAAATTTCTTTCCCATAGTCCCAGAGGTTAGAAATGTAAGATCAAGATGTCAGCAGGGTTGATTTTCTCTGAGGCCTCTCTCCTTGGCTTGTAGATGGACGTCCTCTCCCTGTGTCCTCCCATGGCCCTTCCTCCATGTAGGTCTATGTCCAAATGTCCTCTTCTTATGAAGACACCAGCCATATTGGGTTAGAGCCCACCCTAACAATCTCATTTACATTGTTTAACCTCTTTAAAGACCGTATGTCCAAATATAGTCACATTCTGAAGTACTGGAAGTTAGGACTTCAACATGAGTTTGGAGTGGGAGGGATACAATTCAGCTCACAACAAGCAACCCAGAACCTTAGGACTAAAGCTGTAATGTTACAAGAACACATCAATGGGGGTGCCTGGGTGGCTCAGTCGGTTGGGTGTCAGGCTTCGGCTTGGGTCATGATCTTGCGGTTTGTGAGTTCGAGCCCTGTGTCAGTCAGTCTCTGTGCTAACAGCTCAGAACCTGGAGCCTGCTTTGGATTCTGTGTCTCCCTCTCTCTCTGCCCCTCCCCTGCTCATGCTCTGTCTCTCAATAATAAATAAACATTATAAAAAAAAAAAGAACACATCAATGAAGTGGGCATTATGATTGTCTCATTTTTAGGCTTAGAGAAGTTTAAGTCATCCAAAAGGATGTGGCCCCCAGGAGGCAGAGGCAGGATTTGAATCAAGCAACCTACTAATCTTACTCTGCGCATGCCCAAACTGCAGAAACCCCCTTTGTATGTGGGAAGAAGTGCTTCTCACCCTTCTGCTTCTCCAAGTTCCTTTCTCTTTCCCCCCAACTCTGCCCTCTCTCTGGTCTGGGGCTTTTAGAAAACAAATCCAGGAAACCTTGCATGCTGTTTCTGCTTCCCCCCACTCCCCCACGCCTCATGTGAGGGAGGGAAGCACAGAACCTGCTGCCTGCTTGAATGTAAGGAGAGGGATGGGTGGGGCAGAGATGTGGATGAACATCACAAATTATCATCTGTCACTCACTACCCAGATGTCCAAGCCATCACCATCCAAAGGGTGAACCCAGCTGCGAAGATGTTCCGCATGTGTATGTGCACACATATGAAGGACCAAGCATGCTGACTCGGCCAGGTGTGCAGGGGTCCGGCCCACACAACTAACCCTGCCCGAGGCCATGGCTCTCCAGCTTCTGCAGAGCAGGGCTTGATAAGGAAGTATCTGCTGCAGCTTTCAGAGTGGAAGCAGCCTCTTTCCTTCCCTCCTCACCTGATCCCAGGATGAGCTCAGCAGATTTCTCAGGAAGGGGCTCCAAAGGCAGAAGCTAGTGGCTCCCCGGACACAACAGAGTCTGCAGGGCTTCCCTCAGAGAGCCCCAGGAGGGGGCCAGCCCCCCGCTGTGACCCCTCCAAGGAAACACCTTGGGAAGGTCTTCCCTCTCCCCCCCCCCCCAGCACGAACTACCGGCAGGGAGATGCCAGGGGGCCCAAATGCCTGCTTTCAGGATCTTCCTCACGCAAGGTTCAAGCTCCAGGTATTCCAGCAGGGGTGTGCTGGACCTTCAGCATCGTTCCTAAGGTCCCCAGGGACAGGTATTTTTCAACACCATTCACCATATACTGCTGAGGGCCTCCTCCAAGCCAGATGTGCTTGAGGTATGGTGATGAACTAGACAGAACCGCCCAGCCCCTCAGCCTCGGTGATGGGAATGTGGCAGGAGTTGCAGTCAAACCGAATCTGGGATCCATGGTGTGATTGGGCCCACTGCACCGGTGGTGGTCCAGGGGCCCTCCCAAGCGTCTGCTTGCATAACTTGGCATGCACAGAATCAAAGGAGTCTGCAAGAAGGCCAATTATGTAGGTGGGCATTTAGGGGCAGAGGGACAATAATCCCTTTTATTCTGGCATCCCCAGTCTTTACCTTTCTCTCTCTGTTGACCCCCAACCCCCGCCTCCCAGCTACCAGCCTACTTCGTTATTTCCCTTTTGTGCTTACATCCATGTCTCCACTCTGTGCTCCCCCCCCCCCCCCGTTCCCTCTCCCATCCATCGCAAACAGCTTTCATCCCCACCACTCCCTGGGAACCGTGCTTGTCAAGGTCATGAAGGGCTCCGACGGGCCCTCATCTGCGGGCACCTCTCTGCAGCATTCGGCACAACAGATCCTACTCCCCTATGTTTTTAAGCACTTCGTTCACACAGCCTCCAACCCAGCTGACCACTCCTTCTCAGCAGAGAACCTTCTCATCCCAACCCCTCAGTGCTGAAGCTCCCCACAGCTCAGTCCTTGGATCTTTCTCTTTACTCCCTGGTGACCTCCTCCACTCCTGTGGCATTAAACTCTATCCACATGGTGACCACTCCCAAACTGTGTCACCAGCCCATGCCTTTTCATAGGCCTCTCAAACTTAACAAGTCCCCAGCTGACCTCTTGTTTCTCTCTCTCCCTCAATGGTTTCTCCCCCAATTTCTTTTGGTGAGTGGATGTCACCACCTCAGAGAGGCCTCCCCTGATCACTTGTTCTAAAATAGATTGCTTGGGGCGCCTGGGTGGCTCAGTCGGTTAAGCGTCCGACTTCAGCTCGGGTCACGATCTCGCAGTCCGTGAGTTCAAGCCCCGTGTCGGGCTCTGGGCTGATGGCTCGGAGCCTGGAGCCTGCTTCCGATTCTGTGTCTCCCTCGCTCTCTGCCCCTCCCCCGTTCATGCTCTGTCTCTCTCTGTCTCAAAAATAAATAAAATCTTAAAAAAAAATTTTTTTTAAATAAAATAGATTGCCTATCACTGTAGCTCCTTACCTTTTTTTATAGCACTTGTCATGAACTGTTTGTCTGTTTGTTTGTTTGTTTATTGACTGTCTCTTCCATTAGAATGTGAACTCCACCCTGGCAAGAACTCAACCCATTGTATTTACTTCTGGATCCCCAGATCAGACAGTAGCAATTGGCACAAGGTAGGCATTCATTAAAAATTTGTTGAGTGAGGGGTGCCTGGGTGGCTCAGTCACTCAGTGGCTTAAGTGCCCCACTTTGACTCAAGTCATGATCTCGCGGTTCGTGACTTCGAGCCCCGCATCAGGCAAATGATGCCTTGGCATCTGGTCCCTGGCCAGGCCTCAAGTAGTGGTGTGCTAAAGTTGCTCTTTACCAGCTACAAGGCTGATTACCAGCATGTCTTTCCAATTTTGCATTCAGTGACATCACACTGGTAGCTTCAAGTCTGCTGCCATGGGAATATTCTACAGAAATCGGCAAACATTACCGATCGGGGCTTTGGTTTTCGTTTTTGGAAGGGAGTCTACCGGCACACCACTTTTCATCTCTGAAGCTCTTTCCTCAAAGGACTGTGGGGCACCTGGGAACCTGAACAATGCTGCCCCTGGGCCGTGGCAACAACACCTGAGCCAGAAACAGGGGCATTCTGCTTGGAACAAAGCATGGCTGGGGCACTGTGAGACCCAAAGGGAAGACACTTTCAGCAGGCCCTTGAAGATTTGCAGCTTTGAGAGGGCTGGGACATAGCCCCAAGGGAGAGAGCTGCGCGTGAAACACCAGGAAATTGAGCTCCAGTGGTTACACTTGTGGTTCCTCTTTCAGGCAGCTTGCAGGAAGCAGTTAGTTATTAAGGAGGTGGTGGGAGATGAGGAATTCACAAGAGCCCCCAGAAATATTTGAGAAGACATTTTAAGAGGGCCCAAGGTTTGGGGCACCTGGGTGGCTCAGTTGGTTAAGCCTCCGACTTCAGCTCAGGTCATGATCTTGCCGTTCATGGACTTGAGCCCCACATTGGTCTCTGTGCTGACAGCTCAGAACCTGGAACCTGCTTCGGATTCTGTGTTTCTCTCTCTCCCTGCCCCTTGCCCACTCATTCTCTCTCTCTCTCTCTCTCTCTCTCTCTCTCTCTCTCTCTCTCTCTCTCTCTCTCTCTCTCTCCCTCTCTCTCTCTCTCAAAAATAAATAAGACATTTAAAAAAATTTTTTTAATTAAAAAATTTTGGGGGCACCTCGGTGGCTCATTTGGTTGGGCATCTGACTTCGGCTCAGGTCATGATCTTGTGGTCCGGGAGTTCAAGCACCGCATCGGACTCTGCTGACAGCTCATAGCCTGGAGCCTGCTTTAGATTCTATGACTCCCTCTCTCTGCCCCTCCCTTGCTTGTTCTCTCTCTCTCTCTCTCTCTCTCTCTCTCAAAAATAAATAAATGTTAAAAAAAAATTTAATTTTAAAAAGAGGGCCTGAGGTTTGATAGGTGGGGACTAGACAAGAACATTGACTCTTCACACTCATGTGGCCTAATTTGCACCCTCCCAAGGTGGGACTAGAGCTAGTCACTTTGCAAGGGGAAGGGTGCTCAGAGGCTGGCTTTTATAGCTAAACTGCCTGCTTTGGGTATCAAGAGCTGGGGCGTGGTTCTCAAACTCAGAGTAGAAGAACCACTCAGGGGCTTAATGAGAATACAGACTCACCCCTGGCCTCCTGCCACTGATTTAGTAGGTGACAGTAAAGCCCAGTAATCTGCATTTTCAGCAAACGTCCTGGGTAGTCATTTTGAGAAGCACTGCATGCACCCCCACAGTAAAAGACTAGCTTTTGCTCCCTCAAGATCCCCTACAGGGTCTCCAGTCTTCTGGGAACCACTTGCTAAACACGGAGTTGAAGGAGCAAATTCCTCTCTCCCCAGGCCCTGATAGGGCAGCTTCCAGTACTGACTTGCCTGCCATCTGCCTTAAACTCAGGACGGCTTCAGAGACGGTAAGACTTCCATCTGACCCAGAAGTTTAAAATGGTTGACCTCCTCACCCCTGCCTCCAAGTGAGGAAGGAGCCAGGCCTGGGGGCAAAAGGGCAGTGTTGTTAAGAAGCTCCGGAAACCCATTTCCAGAAATCAAACAGCAGTTGTTCTCACGCTTTAGTTTTAATCACGCCGAGAGGTTTCAATTTCCTCCTTTTGCAGGCTCACAAATATTTGGCATTGGGTTTCTGCGAGTTCTGTGACTGCCTGGAGATCTGACCACTGCCCTCCCCACCCCACGCCCTACCCCCGCGAGAGGTGCGAGGGTCTCTCCTGCGGGCGCCCTGGCATCTCCAGCTGCACTCAGCAAAGAAGACGAAGCCTCCCCGGGTTTCTCCTTGCGGCCCAGAGCCGGGCATCCTTCCTCCCTACGTGCAGAGACTGGGAAACAGTTCTTTAGGCACTGCAGTGACCGCGACCGCTCCACTCTCCCTTCCCCTGAGCAGGTGCTTGGAACAGGGCAAGTTCGGCGTTGAGGAGGACCCCGGCGCCACCTGCCGTCCACCGCGCCTAAGCGACGGAGTGTAAAAGAACAACGCTGCAATTCAGTTTGCACTGCTCTGCCCACTTCCTCTGAGCCCCCATTGGTGTTTCGGCTGCAGCCAGACATTCTAGAAATCTGAGTTAGGACAGAGAGAAAGACATTTGAAGATGCCGCACAGCTGACTTTGAAGATGAAGAGAAGGGGACCAAGAGTGGGGAGACATAGGCTGCCTTTGGAAGCTGGAAAGGACACAGAAACGGTTTCTTCTAGAGCCTCCAGAAAGAACTGCGACACCTTGACGTTAACCCAGTGAAACTTATTTCAGACTTCCAACCTCCAGAAATGTAAGAGAACACATTTGTGTTGTTTTATGCCGGTGACTTTGTAGTGACTTGTTACAGCAGGAATAGGAAACTCACGTGCATCTTAGCAGGTATCACACCCTCAAGGCGGTTAGAGACTTCATACAGTCCTTTGCAACACCGAGGGTCTCTATATGACTGGTCCTTCCCCTCTCCAGGAGGAGACAAGTCAAAGAGGCAGAAAGTGCAAGTTAACACCGATTTACTGAACTTCTCCCTTGTGCTAGAGAGCTAAGTCCACATCTGAACCCCTTTCCTGGAGAGCTTTGAAACTAGGCGGGAAGATAAAGCCCAGGCCGCATTTTCCTACCTGGGTTATAGGGAGACGTGCCAGGGACTCCACACTGCTGTAGGGTAAACGCCGGGCAGCTCCTGGAGCAGCGATTTCCTGGACAAGACCAGGTTTGAAACATGTTTAATATAAATCTAGATTTTGAGATAAAACAAGGGACTTCAAAGAAATTTTCCTCTTCTTTAGACATCTGAAACTGTGTTTCCCAGATATGCATTCACTCTGACCTGCGGTTAGGGACATTTTGGTGGACAAATCCAAAAAGTTATAAATTAAGGACAGGTGATGTTGAACCAATGGTGGAAAGTGCAGTGAGATGAACCTCGACCACACAGCGGCCTCCAGGCAGAGGCTGAGGCAGGAGCATCTGAGGAGAGGGAACTGCAGCCCACCTCGAAGGATGTGAGAAGGCAAACGGTAGGGGAAGGGAAGGTTTTCCTGGAGGGAGAGACACCCACAAAACAACCTCGCTGTTTGGCTACTGCGTCATTAGAAAAACCATGTGTTGGGTGCCTGGGTGGCTCAGTTGGTTAAGCGTTCGACTCTTGATTTTGGCTCAGGTCGTGATCTCATGTTGTGTGAGTTCGAGCCCCACATCGGGCACCACACTAACTGTGTGGAGCCTGCTTGGGATTCTGTCTCCTTTCTCTGCCTCTCTCTCTCTCTCTCTCTCTCTCTCTCTCTCTCTCTCAAAGGAAAGAAAGAAAGAAAGAAAGAAAGAAAGAAAGAAAGAAAGAAAGAAAGAAAGAAAGAAAGAAAACATACATGTGCAGAGTGGCCTGGGTTCTGAACAACTCTCTAAAATTACAGCAGGAATTTTTTTTTCATTGACTATCTATTGAGAGTGTAGAGACAGAGGCAACCTCATACAGTGCTAGGGGGTGGTGTAAGGGCACCTCCAAACATTTTGGAGGGCAATTCGACAATGTCTAAAGCATTTTTTAAAAATTTTTTAAATGTTTATTTACTTTTAAGAGAGAGAAAAAGGCAGAGCACTAGCAGGGGAGGGGGAGGGAGAGGGGGAAGGTCAGAGAGAGAGGGAGACACAGAATCTGAAGCAGGCTCCAGCCTCTGAGATGTCAGCACAGGGCCCGATGCGGGGATCAAACCCATGATCTGTGAGATCATGACCTGAACCAAAGTTGGACACCTAACCGACTGAGCCACCCAAGTGCCCCTAATGGCTAAAACTTTTGAAGCAAACACCCTTCAGCAGAGTACATGTAGGCCTCCCACCACGGACATAGTGCTCCAAGTGCACAACAATGTAGAAGGGTGTTGCTGCGGCATTGTCTGTAGGAGAGAGAAACAGAGCGATAAACCATCTATCCTCATCTCTCCTCAGCTGTGCAAGAAGGAAGCCGATGCCTGTTATGTTCTTCTGGTCCTAACTTTTTAAGATGCCATAATTGCTCAGGTGATGTGCTTTGCACTGGGCCTACTTCATGATGATTTAAGGGGAAACACTGAATGGGCCATAATACTGAACCTCAGAAATGGCAAAAATCATGATGTGGATATGCTAATGATTGTAGTTTGGAAGATGGTAAGTACACTGTTCAATTACTTCTGTTAATTCTCAGGAACTATAGCCCATCAAACCTTTAGAAATTATAGGCTGTGAACAAGGTTCTGGTTTAGACTCAGATTGTACCAGCCCCCATTCACCCCCACCCTGTCACTGTAATGGAGCCAGTGGAGTGAGCCAGGGAGGCCTGTGGTTTGGAAATTAAAGCTGAGCAGACAGGAGTTGGCTTCTGGTCCAAGGCTTTTTGAGCTGACCCTGAAGGTAGTTGGGGACTCTGCTGTGACTCCATAACAGAAATCCTCAGCAGGAGGAGGGATGGCAGTTGGCAAAAATAATGCCTGGTCAATCTCACTGCCTCCAGAATCCCACCTTATCCTCCAGAAGTGAAAGGATCTTCTAGAAATAGGTCTTCATGAGTTGTGCTCTCACTGCTAGCCTAGTTATCTTCCCAAGAGGATGCCACTGGCAGGGTCAGTCTCCAGGGAGAAGTGAGGTCAAGGTATTTCTCCAAGCACTCAAATTTTTTCTCGTCATGCATCCTATTCCAAGAGCCCTCAGGGCAGTGATTACTAAGAAGCCCCAAAATGAACACCATCTCTAAATCTAAGATCCAAAGGGCTGTTCATTTTAAGGTGTAACAAAAACAACTGTCTGTGCTTTAACCTTTAGAAAAATCTTCCTAGATAAGACAAAGCATTATGAAGAGTTCCCAATGTCCTTCAGACTGATGCCTTGAAAGCCTGGGATTTTAGAGTAGACAGCTGGATTCAGTAGCCAACCAGCTATGTAGCTTCCTGGGGGAAGGGGATGATCTGTAAGAAATGCTAATGCATCACTGGGATAAATTAGTGGAAAAGCTAATTGGTCTCATTCCTGCTCCAGAAGACAGTTTTTCTGTGGGGAGATTAAAAAAAATAATAATCCACTCTTTCCTAACACAGACCTAACTCTGTACATGTTCGGTCGGAGTCAACAAAACATTGCTAATCATAGTGAAAAGCATATTTCTTACAGTGCTATTCTGACTGTGTTTGGAAACATTCTCCTACAAATGCTTCTACTCCCTTCATTTTTCTTTTAAAGTTTATTTATTTATTTTGAGAGAGAAAGACAGTGCATGCATGCTAGCAGGGGAGGAGCAGAGAGCGAGGGAGAGGGAGAGAGAATCCCAAGCAGGCTCTGCACTGTCAGTGCAGAGCTTGACATGGGGCTCAATCCCACGAACCATGAGATCAGGACCTGAGCCAAAATCAGGAGTCGGATGCTTAACAGACTGAGCCACCCAGGCTACCCTACCCCCTTTAAAAATAAACTTAAAAAGTAGGTGTTCAAATACTGATTATACTTTGGCTCAAAACGTGTCTCAAATCAAAATACAACTTTGTGCAACCCCCTAGCAGAGCCCCGCCAAAAGAAAGCCCTCACTAATTGAACTCAGCTCCTAGGATAGAATAGCCCTGCTTACAAATGTGGAAGAGATGGGCAGTTAGAAGCTGGATCCAGGCTGAGGGACAAGACTGGGAGTGCAGGCATGGAGGGTCCTTGTCATACCCTGGTACGCTGCTGTGTGTAATCGTGGTTGTCATAGCCAACCCCGTCCTCGGTTCTCCCAGACGTGGAGAGGGGAATCCAAGTTCTGAACACTGATCCAGCAGGAGCCGCTAACTTTGGATGAGAAAACTCCATCTAAAAAATAGGCACCACTTGGGGCACCTAGGTGGCTCAGTCTGTTAAGCATCCGACTCCTGATTTCAGCTCAGGTCATGATCTCGTGGTCCATGGGTTTGAGCCCTGCATCAGACTCTGTGCTGACAGATCAGAACCGGGAGCCTGCTTCAGATTCTGTGTCTCCCTCTCTCTCTGCCCCTCTCCCGCTCATGCTCAAGCTGTCTCGATCTCTCAAATATAAATAAACGTTAAGAAAAAATTTTTTTAAAATTAGGCACCAATCCATGGATCTCTTCTGCTCTAAAGTCAGGAGAAGAATGAAACATAAATAGTTGATGCCATTTTTTGCTGGTTCCTTCTTGTCCACACCAGAAAATAATGCAGTTCTTTTCTTCCCAAGTGCCTGCTGGTAAGGGGTGATTAATTCATCTGAACCATGTGGGTGGGCTAGAACAAGAACATGCTGAAAACAATTGACGTTAGGCTCACAAAGTCAATGGGTGCTTCACAGTAGCTGAAATTCCGAAACTAAATAATGCATACTGTGGGCCTGTTCCTGGGGAGTGGGTGATTTATGTAATTACATTAATTTTGCACCCTTTAACCTGCTTTCCCAAAAGTTATCTGGTTCAGAGAAACCACAAACGAGACTTAAAGAGAGAATACGTCCATAGAACAACAAGAGATGCTCTCCTGAATTTTTTCTTGGAACGTTAATTCTGCTTTACTAGTGGACGGAGGCACTACTCGGTGATTCATGTTTCTCTGAATTTTTATTTGTGGAACATCAATTCTTCCTCATCCTCACTAAATAAAATCTGAAGGGCAAAGTTTGACAATTCGCTTTCAGGGTGAATGTGGGCAAACAAATATTTTCATGTAGTACTCATGGGAATGGAAACAAGACTTCTTAAGAGAAGGTACACATTATGGCACAAAAACAGACACATAGACCAATGGAATAGAATAGAAACCCCAGAACTAGACCCACAAACGTATGGCCAACTCATCTTTGACAAAGCAGGAAAGAACATCCAATGGAAAAAAGATAGCCTCTTTAACAAATGGTGCTGGGAGAACTGGGCAGCAACATGCAGAAGGTTGAAACTAGACCACTTTCTCACACCATTCACAAAAATAAACTCAAAATGGATAAAGGACCTAAATGTGAGACAGGAAACCATCAAAACCTTAGAGGAGAAAGCAGGAAAAGACCTCTCTGACCTCAGCCGTAGCAATCTCTTACTCGACACATCCCCAAAGGCAAGGGAATTAAAAGCAAAAGTGAATTACTGGGACCTTATGAAGATAAAAAGCTTCTGCACAGCAAAGGAAACAACCAACAAAACTAAAAGGCAACCAACGGAATGGGAAAAGATATTCGCAAATGACATATCGGACAAAGGGCTAGTATCCAAAATCTATAAAGAGCTCACCAAACTCCACACCCGAAAAACAAATAACCCAGTGAAGAAATGGGCAGAAAACATGAATAGACACTTCTCTAAAGAAGACATCCGGATGGCCAACAGGCACATGAAAAGATGTTCAGCGTCGCTCCTTATCAGGGAAATACAAATCAAAACCACACTCAGGTATCACCTCACGCCAGTCAGAGTGGCCAAAATGAACAAATCAGGAGACTATAGATGCTGGAGAGGATGTGGAGAAACGGGAACCCTCTTGCACTGTTGGTGGGAATGCAAATTGGTGCAGCCGCTCTGGAAAGCAGTGTGGAGGTTCCTCAGAAAATTAAAAATAGACCTACCCTATGACCCAGCAATAGCCCTGCTAGGAATTTATCCAAGGGATACAGGAGTACTGATGCATAGGGCCACTTGTACCCCAATGTTCATAGCAGCACTCTCAACAATAGCCAAATTATGGAAAGAGCCTAAATGTCCATCAACTGATGAATGGATAAAGAAATTGTGGTTTATATACACAATGGAGTACTACGTGGCAATGAGAAAAAACGAAATATGGCCTTTTGTAGCAACGTGGATGGAACTGGAGAGTGTGATGCTAAGTGAAATAAGCCATACAGAGAAAGACAGATACCATATGGTTTCACTCTTATGTGGATCCTGAGAAACTTAACAGGAACCCATGGGGGAGGGGAAGGAAAAAAAAAAAAAAGAAGTTAGAGTGGGAGAGAGCCAAAGCATAAGAGACTGTTAAAAACTGAGAACAAACTGCGGGTTGATGGCAGGTGGGAGGGAGGGGAGGGTGGGTGATGGGTATTGAGGAGGGCACCTTTTGGGATGAGCACTGGGTGTTGTATGGAAACCAATATGTCAATAAATTTCATATATATAAAAAAATAAATAAAAATAAAAATAAGTAAAAAAAAAAATAAAAAAATTAAAAAAAAAAAAAAAAAAAAAAGAGAAGGTACACATTAGCTACCCCCAGGCCAAGGAATTGCAAAAGCTGATTGCCTAACTGGTAAAAGGAGGAAGGGGAAACTATAGAGGGGAAGCACAATGTGACACTTTGATAAATTGTCCTCCTGGTTTATTTACATAATTAAGTCAGTGTATTAGCTAGCTCATGCTGCCATAACAAAATATCACAAACTGGGTGGCTTAAACAACAGAAATTTATTTTCTCACAGTTCTGAAGGCTCAAAGTTCAAGATCAACATGTCAGCGTGGTTGGTCTCTGCAAAGCCTCTCTCTTTGCCTTGCAGATGGCTGCCTTCTTGCATGTTCTCACGTGGCCTTTTCTCTGACAGTGTGCATCCCTGGTGTCTCTTCCTCCTCTTATTAAGGCCATCAGTCCTTCTGGAGCGAGGCCCCACCCCTGCAATCTCATTTAAGCTTTATTACCTCCTTTAGGCCCTATCGCCAAATACAGTCCCATTGGGAGTTAGAGCTTCAACATAGGAATTGGAGGAGCATGTAATTCAGTCCATAACAGTGTATTGAAATCTTTTGGAAGGATACACAGCACACTGATGTTAATGTGACTTTGGGGGAATGACACTGGGAATCCAAGTTGGGCCTGTTCTTCTACTGAATTTTTAAAATGGTATTATGTTAAAAGATGTTGGTGATAAAGGGATATTAATTGGAAGGGATGTCAAGTTTTAGCCCTCCCAGTACCTCTCCAGAGGTCCCACCCAGCCCTGAATGTTGACAACCATGTGCCTCACTTCTAGGCCCCATGGAGAAGGAAGTCTACTTCAGCAGGCATTAGCATCCCATGTGGTCCCCAGGGACCCATCAGTGCAAAGGGAAGGAAAAGGATCCCGTGGAAAAATAGCATTGTCTTGTGACGCGTCTGTAGGGCAAGCGCATCTTTGGGACCCCGCACTGTATCTTCACCCTTTGGCCCCTTCTAAAGCCTGTGGGCTTCTGCAGGCTGTCACCACCCACAGGCCTCCAGCTCTGATAGCAGAAGGTCCAGCAGAGTGGCCACTGGAGCAGGGCATGGAGTGTGGGGGGTGGGGGGGCGTTTGGTGTTGAAAGGTCCTTCACAGCCTCCACAACCTCTCCAGTCACTTCACATGCCACATTCTTCCTATAAAGTCAGCACTGCTAGCAGAAGTCCCTCTCGAGCACTTATGCAAGAAATCTGAGGAATGCAGAGCAGTGGCTTTAGTCCCTGAATTTGTATAAACCACCAATTGCCTGTGGTTGTTAGCCGCTAATTATTAGGTGTTTTGTCACTGTCAGCATTTTCATAAACTGTTCCTTTCTGTGAGACATGATAAGCATTTAATCAACGCTGAATTGGAGGCATGTGTACCAGAGCCGTGGTGAGCGGGTGGGGGAGGGGGGGACTGTGAGGCTGTGTGTGGTTTGGAAGCTAGGAGCCAATCTGGTACTAAGCACACTGCATTGTGAGACACTGAAACAGTAAAGGTAATAACAGCTGCCTTTTTCTGTGCACTTGAAATTGGGCCAGGCACGGCGTTTAAGTCCTCTATATCCTCTACCCCTTGCCAAAAAACCTTGAATGGGGCTGTTATAGAGGAGGGGCTCAGAGAGGCTCAGTCATCCAGCCAGAGAGAGGACTGTGTCAGTGAGGGAGTGAGTTTGGCTGCACATAAGACAACACAAGTAATGGTGGCTTGGACAATCAGAAGATTTTGTTTTTCTCTCATGTAGGAAGTTTGGAGGCAGGCAGTCCAAGGATGGTGTGGCCACCCCATACTGCCAGGAAAGGCCCATGTCCCTCCTAGAGTTTGCCTGTACCATCCTTCTAATGTGGCCATAATGTCCCTCTTCCACTCCCAAAGAGGAAAGGGAGCAGGGCAAAGGCACATTCAGCTGATTCTGTCCCCCTTTTAAGGAGATTTCCAGAAAGTTCCATCTGTGTACTTCTACTGTGTCACACGGGCACTCTTTTCTGCAAGATGGCTATTATGCATCTGATATTGTGGAAAGTATTTACGTGTATTATTCTGTTTATTCCTCATAACAGCTCTTTAAGGAAGGCCTTTTCAACCCCTGGGTCCTAGTTTATTTTTTTTAAGTAGGCTCTATATCCAACATGGGGCTTAAACTCACAACCCTGAAACCAAGAGTTGCATGTGACTGAGCCAGCCACTAGCCCCCCCCCCCCCCCCAACTGCCCGGATTCTAGTTTAATCCCTGCTATTACATGCCTAACTCATCCCAGATAAATCTCTTTCCCTCTCTGGCCCTCAGTTTCCCTTCTCATCTGTTTATGAAGGATTAGACTAGAGTTAGGAGTTCTTACTTGGGGTCTACAGACCCCACAAGGCCATGGATAACATTCAGGGTGGCGGGGTGGGGGGGAGGTGGGGCACCTGGGTGGCTCAGTCAGTTGAGCGTCTGACTCTTGATTTCAGCTCAGATGATGACCTCGTGGTTTTGTGAGATGGTGCCCCACATCAGACTCTGCACCAACAGCACAGAGCCTGCTTGGGATTCTCTCTCTCCCTCTCTTTCTGCCCCTTCCCCACTCAGGTTCGTGCTCTCTCTCTCTCTCTCTCTCAAAATAAATAAATAAACATTTAAAACAAAATCAGGGGGGAGGGTCATGAATTTGAATGGGGAAAAATATTACGTTCTTATTTTCACTGACCTCTAGTTGAAATTTAGCTGCTTCTTCTATTGTAATTGTAGGCAACAGACCACAGTAATATTGGCAGAATCTGTGACTTTTTCACCAAAGGAAAAAAAAATCACAGGACTTTTATAGCATGTTATAGTTGTTTTAGATATGTTAAAATATTGTCTATGTTCATCACTACAAAATTATGGTAGTTATTATACCTACCATATTTAATATGTTAATTATATACATACATATAATAAATGTGATCTATATTACAAAAATATATGTTTTAATCCAGTAACTGTATTTCAATATGATTTATTTCGTTCATAATCCTGCGTATTTTGCTTTATGCACTTAAGAACATTTTTCTGAAAGCGGGATCCATGGGATCAGCAGACCCCCAAAGAAGTTCATAGAACAAATAAAATGAAGAACCCCTGAAGTATGCAACCTCTGTGCCCTTCTGGCTATAAATGAAACTTTGCCATGAGCTATCACGGTCACCCTGAACAAGTCCCCTCAGTTTTCTCTTCTGTGGAATGGTAATAATATATGCATTGCCTAGCTTAGAGCTGCTAGGAGAACCAAAGTAATCTACGTAAAGCACACTCAACTGCAAAGCTCATGCATGTTCAGTTACACAGGGTTACCTGCTGAAATGCTAACTAAATGCTGAGTGTTGTCAAATTATCCAACTTTAGACCTATTTTCCAAAGATGCTGATATTTTTCTGTCATCTCTGGGGGAGTGTCCTGCTATGGCATATATTTTCTATTGCAGGATTGGGACTGAACTAGTATAAAATTCAATAATAATGAGGGAAATGCACCTTAAGTGCACCTGGTTGAAGCTACTTAAGACCACAAGGAGATAAAATGAGATTTCACCACTGAGTCATATAGCTGTAATTATACTTAGACTTTTTGAAAAATTTGGCCAACATACCATGGTTTAAAGAAAGTCATGGATCACCAGTCATTTCCTTTGCAATCTTGAAACATAGGGATAGTTGGACAAGTGATAGGAATGTTTGGGAAGTTGGTTTCTTTCGTAATCTGTGACTTTAAAATATCTGTGAGTACTTATTACATATTTATTCATCCAAGAAGTCTTCCAAGGTGGCCATAATTAATGTTTTAAAAGCAATGTTTTAAAACTCTACAAATATCTTGTTGAGTTATATTCTAGAACAGACCTCAAATTATGTTTGGGGCATTACTGAGTGCTTTCACAGTCTTGAACTCAAAAACAAAAGGTACTGTGAGGTAGTCAACTTGGCCAAGAAAGACGCTTCCTAAACAAGCTAGTGTTTTGATAAATTTCCCCAAGGATTTATGCAAGTATGTGCTCTGAGCTGTTTTTATTGGGGAGAATATTTGGTTTGCACAATGGAAGCTGCCTTTTCTTCTGGCTTTCAGAGAATTTTAGTTTGATACTGGGGTTTGAGCTATATAGAGAACCCAGCTAAAAGTTAGACTTGGGGAAGATTTTTATGGTGCTAAAACAGTTTTATGGTGAAAAACTTTATATTTTTTAAAAAACCAGCAGAGAATAAACCCTGGTTTTTTTTAAGTCATGAGACTAACAAGAGATCATTCATTCATTCATTTACTCATTCATTTCTTGACAAGTGTTTCCTGACTGCTTACTTTTTCAAGGCACTGTGCCAAACATTCAGCACACAACTGATGTGGCCCCTGCCCTTGTGAAACTTAAACGCTAACGTTGATGACATTAAACATTTTTAAAGACCCACTCTGTTCTAAGTACTTTACATATGCTAATTTATTTATACTTCCCAATCACCCTAGAAGGAAAATACTGTTATTATCCCCATGTTATAGTTGGGAATCGGAACTTTATTGAAGTTAAGGGGTTTGTCCAAGTTTACAGGACTAGTCAGGGGCTGAGCTGCTATTCAGTCTTGCCCAGTATGGTGCTACAATCTGTACTCTAAAACACAGGTCAGCAAACTACAGCCTTCCAGCCACGTCCAGCCTGATACCTGTTAATAAAGTTTTAGTGGAACATAAAAATTCTCATTCTTTTACATGGTGTCTATGACTGCTTTCATGTGACAACAGTAGTCCAGCAGTTGCAGCAGAGACCGTATGACCCAGAGGGTCTGAAATATTTACTTCCTGGCCATTTACAGAAAAAGTTTGCCAACTCCTCCTCTAATACTCTGCTATACTTCCTCTTTAGGAAAAGGGGGGGGGGGGGATAAGAGGTAATTAAAATACTTGAAAATATTTTTTTAATGTTTATTTATTTTTGAGACAGAGAGAGACAGAGCATGAACGAGGGAGGGTCAGAGAGAGAGGGAGACACAGAATCCAAAGCAGACTCCAGGCTCTGAGCTGTCAACACAGAGCCCGACTCAGGGCTCGAACTCAAGGACCATGAGATCATGACCTGAGCCGAAGTCGGACACTTAACTGACTGAGCCACCCAGGCGCCCCTTGAAAATAATTTTTTAACATGAATTTCACTCCACTGTGAAATGGAGTGCTGTGAGAGAATAACTGGAGGGAGAAGAGGAAGTTAGAGGCATCCTCTTTAAAATGTGAGCCCCAGAGTAGGGGCCTCACAAGCAGAGATCTGAATCCTGGGATAGAGCTTCTTACTGAGGAATTTGTACACTATTTAGCTGTCCAAATATCCACTGTTTCTACTTTGACCTGAGCAGAGGATGATAAAGGAACAGTCTCCTTTCCGGAGTGCAAAGGTTTCTTTCTCCTTCAAGGGGAGCCTGGGAGGATTCAGTGACAGATGAAAATGTTCAGCACAGTGCTTGACACCCAGCTGGCACTCTACAAACGTCCCCTTCTTCTTCCTTCTGACACCTGTCCTTGCCACCTGCTGGACCAAAATTGGCCCTCTGAACTTGCAAAGGTTTGTACAGCATGAACACAATGCTTTATGCTTTAAGATGGACATTGACATTTAATATAGCAAAGTGAGGTTGGAAGTGTGGTTGCTAACTCAGAATAAATTATTTGGTCCAGCTGATGAGTCCCAGGGGAAAAATGTGCTAGGTCAGTCATTCCATTTGTAGTTGGGGCACAAATACCCTTTCTTCATCCAAAATGACCAAGGCTGTAGGCATAAGGAGGTCGGACAGTCAGGCAAGTGGGTGTGGGATGCTTGCCTTGGTGGTTTTCTGGATGACTCACCCAAGATATTCAGTCTCCATTTTATATGGGACCTTCATCCATCCATCACAAGCATTAAAGGCCTCATCTTTAACCAGGCTCTGAGCCATTTGCTTGCCACTAAAAAAAAACTGCTGAGTTTTCCTGCCAAGTGTATATCCACATATATTTTTATAGATACAAATCACCTTCAAAACCACTCATTTTTGCATTTAAGGTTACTATATCTGCCCACTCCTTTTGTTCTTTAGAAAAACATACACTTTGTGGTTAGACCTAGCCTTAGGTCCTTGTTCTTTTCTGCTAGCTGGGTGACCTTGGGGAAAAATTTTAACCTCTTTGAGCCTCAGTCTTATTTGTAATAATAATACTTACCAATGTAATCCATTTATACAATATTTGATTGTCTATTGAGTGCCAGGCTCTGTGCTAGGCTCTAGGAATTTCACAGCAAAAAAAGACAAATCTCTTGTGGCTGTTACAGCCATAAAGGGAGTCATAATACTCAAGTAAGTACTCAAGATCATTACAATGTTATTAAATGATCTAAAGGAAATGTACAGGGTGAAGTATTAGAGTGAAATACATAAGTGATATTAAGGCAAGACCAGAAGAATGAGAATTGTGCAAAGCATAGGAAGTGCTCTTAATGTCCTCAGGCAGAGGGAACATTGAGTACAAAGGTCTGGAGGTGGGGCAGATACTGTTGTGTTTTAGAACAGAAAGTAGTATTGTATCCAAAAGGGAAAGTGGTACAAGAGGAGGTCAGCGAGGTGAGTAGAGACCAGATCTCATGGGCCTTATGAGTCATGATAAGGAATTTTGGCTTTTATTCTAATCAGAGTGGGAAGTCAATGAAAATGGTTAAGACTTGTACAGGATTCAGGGCATCTGAGTGGCTCAGTTGGTAAAGTGTCCAACTTCAGCTCAGGTCATGATCTCACAGTTCGTGAGTTCAAGCCCAGCATTGGGCTCTGCACTGACAGCTCAGAGCCTGAAGCCTGCTTTGGATTCTGTGTGCATCTCTTTCTCTCTGACCCTCCCCTGCTTGTGTTTCTGTCTCTCTCTCTCAAAAATAAATAAACATTTTTTAAAAAGTCTTGGACAGGATTCATGTTTTTAAAGATGAGTCTGGCTACTGCATGGTGAAGGAATGAAGGAATTATAAGAAACAACAGCAAAGGGAGGCCAGGATCATTGCAAGGATTACCTACAATTACAAATGTAAAATAATGAGCACAACCCATGACACATATAAGTTCTTTACGAAAGTTAGTTGGCTGGTGTTCTAGAAAGTTTAAGCCTCATACAGGAGACACTAACCTCATGTGGCTATTGAGCATTTGAAATGTGGCTAGTGCAATCATGGACTTAAATATCTCATTTCATTTTAATAAGAGGAATTTTAAAAATTGGTATCTAATTCAGTCATTGGGAAGTATTTTTGAAAAAAATTTAGATGTATGTATCTATTTAACCATAATTTTTATGAAATCTGAGTACAGATTCAGGTATTTTCAATGAAAACTTAATGTCTAAATTGAGATGTGCCCTAACAGTGAAATACATATATGATCCCAAAGACTTAGTATGAAAAAAAGAATGTATAGTATTCTCTTAATTTTTATATTAGTTACATGCTCAAATGAGAATATTTTGGACACATTTTGTTAAAGAAAATATTGCTTAAATTAATTTCACCTCTTTTACTGTTTTTAATGCTGCTACCAGAAAATTTAAAGTTACATATGTGGAAGTCACATTTTATCACTATTAGACATGCTGAT
Source organism: Felis catus (assembly GCF_018350175.1). NCBI lineage: Eukaryota > Metazoa > Chordata > Mammalia > Carnivora > Felidae > Felis > Felis catus. The sequence goes on along the minus strand of NC_058368.1, from coordinate 187,923,415 downwards.
CTAAGGGAAAACAGAAATCCAGGAATTTAAATGCACAGAATGTTAGCTTTTGGTTATGTCTCCTATCAGAAATCTCAATTTGAACGTTTTTTTATTTATTTTGGGGACAGAGAGAGACAGAGCATGAACTGGGGAGGGGCAGAGAGAGAGGGAGACACAGAATCGGAAACAGGCTCCAGGCTCTGAGCCATCAGCCCAGAGCCTGACGCGGGGCTCGAACTCACGGACCGCGAGATCGTCACCTGGCTGAAGTCGGACGCTTTACCGACTGCGCCACCCAGGCGCCCCCAGAAATCTCAATTTGAAGATTGGAACTAGGAAAAAATAAAAAGCAATAGCACCTTTTGGAAACACTATAGGACTATAAGATCTACATCTTAATTTTGTATTTTATGTGATATATCTCATCCTCAAGGAATTCTTGTGGCATCCCTGGCTATTCCTGGATGTTGGACCTTGCTTTGGCAAGTTCATGCACCCCAACTCTGGGGAAATGTGGAGAATAGAGCTCAGGACTTAGAAGATCCCAGAGCAGGAAGCTTTATCTTCAAAGCTGGGCTCAGTAAGCCCCATAGTATGAATATATTCGCTCTGGGCACAGAAAAAAACTGAGTCAATATAGCATAAATATCTAGCTCCAGGGAGGGTAGATGCACAGAGCCTCCCAAAAGTTTAGCACAGTGTATACATAATAAGTCATCAGGGGAGGCAGAAGTGATTCCCATCTCTTCCTGAAGATTCTCCACAAAGCAATTTATGTTAAAGTTTGTATGAAAGTCTGTAGGAAGTGCTTTAGGTTTGTTATTTTATTTAAGCTTCATGAAACCTTATGAGGTAGGTATCAAGGTTCAGTGACTTGTCTAACATCAGATCACATAGATGCTGAGAGGCTGGGCAGAGAGATTCAGACCAAGGAAGTCTGACTCCAGAGCCCACACTCTTCCACCATATTCAACAGCAATCCTATTGTCATGCCAGTGACCCAAAAGATCACCTTGAGCATAAGACTCCTTCTCTTGTATCATTCCATGCCACCGAGAAATCACCCAGCTGCTCCCCCAGAAAGAAAAGGAAAGAGAAAATGGCTCCTTTGCTATTCTCCTGATTCATTATGTACATGCCACAGGGTCTACTATGATGCCTAGCATTCATTCATCATTCATTCATTCATTCATTCATTCATTCATTCATGTTCAGCTTCCATTCTTTCAACAAACTTAGGGGCTCAATCCTCTGTCTGGGGAGTGTTAATGAAAGCTTCATAAATATTATCACTATTAATATTGATGATCATGAGTAACCCTAGTAAAAATCAAGTACTATTAGTAATTGATCATAATATTGATAATACTGTGAGAACATTAATAATAATGATTACAATAACGGCAAATGTTTATTGAGCACGTACTATGTTAAGGGCTGTTACAATTAAAGTATTTTTTTCTATATTGAGCACTTCACTTGTGTTTTAGATAAGACATGACCACTTAATTCTTACAATAATCCTATAAGATAATTCCAGAAGTCTCAAAGCTCTTTATACAACTAACTCATCAGAGCACCAGGTTACGCATTGTTTTAGCCATAAATTCTTTTTTTTAATTAATTTATTTTTTGATTTACATCCAGGTTAGTTATCCATAAATTCTTGGAAGAGAACCATTCACCCATGTGATAACAGGATGTTCACTGATCCCTTACAACTGACAAGACAGACATGGTCTCTGCCTCAGGAAAATAATAACAGAACGGACTTCTCAATGAAAAACATTTCTTTTCCTTTTATAATAGTGGCTGTGAGCACAAAGACAAAATTTCCACAGTTCCAGGATCTGATTAGTAGGCTTCCATTTGTAAAAATTTGTTTCTTGCTTTGTACTCTATAGCAACATCCAGCTACTTGTCGTTTCCAAAAATAGTCCGATATTTTTATGTTGTCCTTCAGCCTTTCCTGTTTTTTTTTCCTTTTAATTAACTATTACTCTTTCAACAGCATAACTCAAATATCTTATTAGTGAAGAATTGCTAAAGTGGGCCAATTGGGTGTTGGCCCTTGGTTAAAAAAAAAAAAAAAAAAAAAAAGACTGAGGGGCACCTGGGTGGCTCAGTTAGGTAAGTATCCAACTTCAGCTCAGGTCATGATCTCACGGTTCATGGGTTCAAGCCCCATATCTGGCTCCGTGATGACAGCTCAGAGCCTGGAGCCTGCTTCGAATTCTGTGTCTTCTTCTCTCTCTGCCCCTCCCCTGCACATGCTCTGTTGCTGGCTCTCTCAAAAAAATAAACATTAAAAAAAAAAAAGAGAGTGGATTGCATCTTCCTTCAGGCTCAGTAGTGCTTTTATCTTATTTCCAGTCTCCCCTTCCCCGACTAGCCTATGCAGTCTTGGGAATGGGAAGGGCAGGGACAGTGTCTTATTAGGTTTCCTGTAACCAGCTACAGTCACAAGGCTTGCCACATAATATTATTGTCTCTAACACTCATTAAACACTATGTGTGTGTCAAGCCCTGTTCTCCGAGATTTCATCATTTCTTTCTCCCAAAACTTAATGGTGAGGTATCATTGTTACCCAACGCAATTTTTATATTTGAGGGCAAATTTATATACTAAAGTTTAGAAGAAGCATTTGGGGCTCCTGGGTGGGTCAGTTAGTTAAGTATCCAACTTCGGCTCAGGTCATGATCTCTCCATTCTTGAGTTCGAGCCCCGCTTAGGATCCTCTGTCTTTTCCCTCTGCCTCTACCCCACTCGCGCTGCACTTTCTCTCAAAAATAAATAAACATTAAAAAATAGAAAGTTTAGAGGCATTAAGTAATTTGCAGCAAAGTCATACAGCTAGTCAAATGGCAGAGCCAAATTAGAATTCAAATAATCAAATAATCCACCTAAAGCATTTTTCACAGCATGTGACACTTAATAAACACATAATAAATGTTAGTTACTAGAATTATAATTCAAAGTTGGACAGCTAGTAAAGTAAAAGAGCTGATATTGTAATTCAAGTTTATTTTATGTATTTACTTATTTATTTTGCTCCAAAATTCATAGCTTTTCAATTACACCAGAATTTAATTAACAGGACTTATTTTTTTATTATTATTGAAGTATAGTTGACATACAATGTCATATTAGTTTCAGGTGTACAGCATAATGATTCGACAATTCTGTACATTACTCAATGCTTACATAACTGTAGTCACTGTTACCAGATAAAATTATTGCAATATTATTAAGTATATTCCCTATGCTGTACCCTTCATCTCTGTGACTTATTTATTTTATAACTGGAAGTTTGTATCTCTTTGCACCTAACAAGACTTCTTAAAGGTCATAAAAGGCCTAAATACCGAACAGTTTTTTAGTTCCTGCCATATTAAAAAATTTTTTTAATATTAAAAGGTTTCCAAAATTCTGGACAATTCTAAAATTGTCTATTCTATTCTAGAATAGAATTCTAAAAATTCTATTTTTAATGGTTTTTGTATATTAAAGCTTTTGATGTACACAAAAATACGAGGGTATGCATAACTTCATTTAGACACAAATTCAAAAAACAGGTTAGATATCCTTCCTGATAAAGTCCCTCCCAGCTATCTCTGCAATAGGTTCTGTGAGTTAAAGAAAACTAAGTAATCTCTGCTGTTATTACTGATTACCTGTCTGGCTACCTTGAAGGATGTTTCAATTCTGTATTCCCAGCATAATGTGTGGGGCCTAATAAACATTTAGTAAACATTTCTTGAAAGAATGCATTGGACAACAGCTCCCTTTGATTCCAGGACCCCTTTAACACTCAATATTAATGAGGACCACAAAAAGCTTTTATGTGGCTTATACTTACCAATATTTACTATACTAGAAATTAGAACTGAAAAATATTTAATATTTGTTAATTTAAGATAACAATACACCTATTATATGCCAACATAAATTATCTTGTTATAAATCATTATATTTTCCAAAACAAAAAATGCTATAGTGAAGGGTGGCATTGTTTTATTTATGCAAGTCTCTTGCTTAACAGAAGACTACTGGATTCTCAGAGCTCCTTCTGCATTCAAGCCGTTGCGCGATCACATGACACAGCCTCTGGAAAACACTGTATATTCATGAAAGAAGTGTGGGAAAGGCAAATTTAGTGTCATTATGAAAACTGTTTTGATCTAGCAATGGACCCCTTGAAAGGTACACTTTGAGAATCATTGGAGAGAAAATTTTATTTTGGACAGGGTTCATGCTTCAGGATTCCTTTATACATTGTTAGCATAAGAGGTCAGAGTGACGGAGTAAATGGAACAGCTTGGAGACAACCTTTTTGCCGCAGGTGCTGAGTAATGTGGACTCTCGCCGTAACCCAAGATGGTAACTTCCGCCTGCATTTCAGTCCGTACAATGGCGTCACACACCGCGACAGCGACGTGCTTTCTCCCTGAGGGTGCCACTACATTTCCCAGGATGCTTTGCCAACAGTGATGCCATTGGTTGGCGCCGACGGAAGTGCACTTGGCTGAACGGAAATAGAAGATTTTAGAGGCTGGGAAGGTGAGGACAAGAGGAGCTGGGGAGCTGTGAGTGCCACCTGGGGCTGTCCGCTTAAGGCGTTGGGGGACTCAGAGAACAAACTGTTGGGAAGCGTAGGGTGGCCTCTTCTTAACCCCGGGGACTCAAACTCCTGCATTCTTCTACTAGACCTGGAACCAGGGGAAACAAAACTGTGTGTGGAGGCTGTCTTAGTATTAAGGTCTTGTTTTTTGAAGTTTTCTTGGGACGAGCTGGGACGAATTCGGGCTCTTGTCGCGACACAAGGGGCGTTGGCGTGATTTTGCTGTGACCAGAGGGGTGAGGGGTGGAGCTGCTGACGGTCTGACTCAGCTTCTACAGCAGTGGTTCTCAATCGGCTGTACCTTAGAATCACCTGGGATGCCTTTTTTAAAAATACGAGTATCCTGGGCCTACGCCAGACTCCAAAATCAGAATCTGTGGAGGATAAGATCTGGGTAGCAGTACTTGCTAAAGCGTCCCAAGTATTATTGTGTTTAGCCAAGGTTGAGAACCACTCTTTCGTGCCTGAGTCCTGATTAGGACCAGCTGCGCCACGATTTCCTTTACACTATAACCTGCGTGGGCTCTACAGCGCGCACTTGGGTGAATTTAACAATCGCTGTTTTGGCACTGATTGCATTTTAAGCACCGTCAGATACTTATTCTTGAGCTTCGTATCGTGGTGCTGGAAAGGCCCGTATTTTTATTTTATTTTATTTTATTTTTTTATTTATTATTATTATTATTATTTTTTTTTTTTTTACGACCTGGCTATTCGTTCTCAATAAAGGTTAGGGGCGTTTCATTTTTCTTACTTTTGTTTTAGCTTATGCCCATTTTTTATAACCCTGACAAAATTTGAGCAGTGGAAAAAGGAAGAGTCACATTAAAATCGTTCTCTTTTGTTGCTTATATGAAGTTCTGAAAGGGGTGTCAGTTAAAATTATGTTTGGCATTATTTATGGGCTTATAACCAAATTTTTCTTTATAATAATTTCAATGAAAGGAAGTTAAGGTGTGTTTTGGGGTTTGGATGTATAAATTTGTTTAGGTGTAATAGGTAGGATCTTTTTTTTAATACAGGTTTCCCCTGCTGTCTCAAAAGTTGAGCGTTTATCAAACCTTTCCTGAGCCAAAATAGTTTAAAATAAAGATTATCCACACACCCACCACCCCCTGCTTTCCAAAAGGTCGAGTTATACCAGTTTGCTTTTACAAAGACCTGCATTAACATTTACATGTTTTCACTAAAAGAAATCTGAAGGGGATTTTCACTTTACGAAAAGAGCTATTGCCATGCTAATGTACCATGCTAATGCTAAAAGCGAAGTGGCATAAGGCATACTTTTGGAAAGTGGTGGATACCTGTATAAGCACCATTACCTAACATATTTTCTCTTTTCCCAGAACTTCAGCTTCACCTTCCTCACTGATCCAGCATGGGGGAGAAGTCAGAAAACTGTAGGGTTCCAGAGGATCTTTTCAATGGTTTGAAAGTTACAGATCCCCAGGAAGCAGAGTGTGCTAGCCCTCCAGTTTCTAATACCAAAGATCACCATTTCCAGAGCAAGTTGCTCAAGGATGTTGAAGCCCATCCCCAGGAGGACCAGGGAGAAGAGGAGTGTTTTCATGACCCTAGCACCTCATTTGAAAAGGAGGAGCCAGGAGTGGACAGGGTTGAGAACAAACCTGATGATAATGTGAATTCCTCTGAACTAGATGAAGAATACCTAATAGAACTGGAAAAAAACATGCCAGATGAAGAGAAACAGGTAAATATTTATTGTGCACTATCTGCCACGATAAACTGCTTTTTAAAATGAATAAATGTGTTTGATACTCTATCACAGATTGGGTCATCTGTGCTGAAAGAGTTACTTGCCCATCTGTGTCCTTATTGCTTTAGTAGTGACGGAGCTGAGATAAATCAGTAGCACGGAGTGTGTCTGCTTAACAGATTTCCTTTTTTTTTTTCCTTTTTTTTTTTTTTTTGGTCAACTGAGTTCTTCTGTTTGCCTCATATAATTTTATAACATCTGTATCTACCTTTTAGCTTTGTTTTTTTTTTTTTTTAATGGCCTTATTGGTGGTTGGCTGCTGAAATTCCTGTAAGGGATGTTTTTTGGTTAGACTTTAGAATTATGGTATGCTGCTTATTTGTATTAATCCCTTGAAAGCAAAAAAAAAAAAAAAAAAAAAAAAAAAAAAAATGACTGCCTGAATATTCTGGTGGTGGTTTGGTTGCAGAGGGCAGTGACTCGGCCCTGTATTGTTTGCATAACATTCTTGAGAAATAGACTTGTATATGATAGTAGTTATCATTTGTTAAGCACCTATAATTTGCCATCCACTAAACTTAGAAAGTTGTGTTTTCATGTGATCTTTACAACACACCTATGAAACATATACTGTTAGCATTTCCCATAAGAGAACAGAACTTAGTAACTTGCCCAAGATCACACATGTAATAAATGGCAGAACTGATTCTCAAAGCCAGGTCTGATTCCAAAGTATAATGTAGCATTTAATAACAAAAACAGCTGTCTTTCTACAAAGCAAATACACTAATACAATGTACATTTTCCTGCTTCTTTGCCCCTGGGCCACATCCTTAACTGGGCAAGCCTTCACTTTTGGGGACTGAAGTCTTGGTATCCTCCACATATCCTTCTCATCTCCTAATCGAGGTCATCTGAAGAGTTACCATAATATCTGAGTTCCTTGTCTGCAAGGAACTTGAATGAGATTTGTAGCTTAGGCTTCTGAACAACTCACTCACTGAACAGGTTATGATACGTTGGTAATGGGCAGGGATTCTGAATGTGCACTGTAACGGTGGGAATTGGGAAGTAATGTGACATGGAGCATCTTGTCTCTCCTTGGGCATTTTTCATTATTAAGTCTATTGGTTTTATTTTATTTTTTATTTTTTTGAGAGAGAGCATGTGCACACCCATGCAAGTGGGGAAAAGGGCAGAGAGAATCTTAAGCAGGCTCCATGCTGTCAGAGCCTCATATGGGGTTCCATCCCACAACCGTGAGATTGTGACCTGAGCCAAAATCAAGAGTCAGACGCTTAACCGCCTGAGCCACCCACACACCCCAAGTCTATTAGTTTTAACATGCATGTGTTAGCTTTTGTGCTAGTGTGATAGGATAAAATAACAATGGCTTAGAAGAGAAGGACAAAGGGCAAAATGAACCAATTTCATAAACTACCTCAGCAGAAATGGCTCAGAAAATTAAATCACATACTGTTCAATAATTAGGGAAATGATTTTCCAGAAAGTGTTTGATTCATATCACAGGTGCAGGCTTTTTAGAAGCATTGATTAAATGTCTATGTTAAAATGTTAGCAATGCCTTTCTGGTACCTTAATGTGTTTTACCCTGATGGTGAATTTTCTACGGTGCCAATGGTTTGACAGTTGTGTGATTTGACTCGAGATGTTACATACTCTGCCTCCCATTCCCAATTTAGTAAAACTTTGTGTCTCCTGGCCAGGAATCACATTTTAAGTTCTATAAATATTTAAAACAATTACTTTTATTGCCTCTAAGTTGAATATTCTAAATGGTACAATGAGTTTTAAACTTTTTTCTTCCTTTTAAAAGTTAAGATATAACTTACATATAGTGAAACTGTTTACATTCTGTGTACAGTTCAGTGAGTCTTGACAACTGTATGCACCTGTGTAACTCACACCCTTATTAGGATCCAGAACATAACCATCATTCCAGAAACTCCCATTGTGTGCATCACCACTCATTCTGTCCCTGCACCCCCACCAACCCAGGGACCCACTGCTCTGATTCCTATTCCATAGGTTGGTTTTTTCCTACTCTAGACTTTTGTGTAAATATAATCGCTTTTCAGATATAAACATTTTGTATTTTATATTTGTGTATCGACTTGTATGTTTTTGTAGCTTAATTTGAAAATTTGTAACAATATCTCTTAGAAACAACATGCTGTGGTGATAGCCATTGTTATTTTATAGAAATGTAAGCCATTAATTCCACTAAAGAAACAACCTCCAAGAGTGCAGACTACCTTTACCTAATTGTGGTACTACTCTCTTGGGTATTTTTCTGGTGTTTTGATAAATATCTTTATGAAATTATTAGGAAACCAGCAAAACAGATGAAGAAATCTCTCTTCACTGCACACATGGTTTGCTTTTATAGGTCACTAGGAACAGGATACCTTTAAACTTGATTCTTTTAAAATAGAGTTGAGATAATTCAACGACAACAAAATAAACACAAATTGCCAAAAAGTGTGAACAGATTTTTAGCCTCACTAATAGTGTTTAAGTGCAGATTAAAACATTACGTCTCGATTTATCTGATGTCAGCAATGAGAGGACATAAAGAGTGCTTGTGCTAATTTTGGGAGTTTAAAGTGCTATGTCATTTCTGTGGGATATAGGTATCACATTTTTAATATGAATATTTCTTTAGACTAAGGCTATCAATAGAACCTTTTGCAATGATGGGAATGTTCTATGTATACTCTGTTCAGTATGGTAGCTACTGGCCATGATCAACCACATTTTAATAGTCATCAGCTGTGGAGCATTTGAAATGTGGCTAGTAGAGATGAGGAACTGAATTTTACAACTTTTAGTCATTTATTTTAAGGAAGTTATTAGAGATGTGTACAGATGTATACATAAAGATGTGTCACAACATCATTCATAATTTTGAACATTAGAAATGTTCAACAGAGGGTATTACTTTAAACAGTTTTGCCATTTTTATGCAGTAGCATGTAATGCAGTCATTAGAAAGATAAATCTTAATATTGATGTGGAAAAAATACCTGTTAATTGAATTAAGCAGGTGTGATAATATGGCTTATAATAACAATTATGTACTTGGGTTTGTCCCAGTTCCTAGCAGAGTTCCTAAACCCTTGGAATTTCCTAATAAGAAATAAGGGTGTGTTTTGTTATTTATAACCAGCCCCTTTCAACCACACACATAGGAGCTTTCCAAAAATCACCTCAAGAATGAGGTCTGGTTGTCAGAGTTTGGAGCTTTCAGCCCTACCTCTGGGGAGGGGACAGAGGCTGGAGGTTGAGTTAATCACTAGTGACCAATGATTTGACCAGTGGTGCTTATGTACTGAAACCTACATTAAAACCCCAGGGGCGCCTGGGTGGCTCAGTTAAGCGCTCAGGTCATGATCTCACAGGTTGTGAGTTCGAGCCCTGCGTCAGGCTCTGTGCTGACATTGTGAAGCCTGGAGCCCACTTCGAGTTCTGTGTCTCCCTCTCTCTCTGCCCTCTGTCATCCTCTCTCTCTGTCTCTCAAAGTAAATATTTTTTAAAAATTAAAAAATCCATTTTAGTACTATGAGTGTGCAGATAGAATTGAAGTCTGCCTTAAATCTTCAGGAAAAGACCATCTAATTCTAAAAGTAGCATACAGTATCAGTCATAGTAACAGCCATGTGCTAAACTAAATAAAATACCCTAATATTGTGCACTTACCAAAGTACTCAGCTAGTTTTGTTTTGTTCTTTTTTTTTTTTTTTTTTTTTTTAATGTTTATACTTTTGAGAAAGACAGAGCACGAGCAGGGGAGGGCAGAGAGGGAGGGACACACGGAATCCGAAGCAGACTCCAGGCTCAGAGCTGTCAGCACAGAGCCCGGCACAGGGCTCAAATCCCCAAACCATAAGATCATGACCTGAGCTGAAGTCAGACGCCTAACTGACTGAGCCACCCAAGGGCTTCTGTTTTGTTTTGTTCTTTGATCCTAGGTATCTAATTCTTGTCTTCATAGAACATTAAAGAAAATCTGTGTTTTGCTGTCAGCAGAAATGAATGTGTTCACACTAAAATATAAGTTACTAACCTTCATTATATAACAAAACTAAACAGTGGGGGAAATTTGGAGGGACTTAACAATGGAAGTTACTTCATTTGATTTTATAAATATTAAAATATTTGGGTATCTCTTAAGCTTAATGATGATACAAATTTCTATGCTGTTCACTCAGTTCAACCTCATTTGAAAGTATTTAAATCAGAGTGCATTTAAATATTTATTTTCGTTATTTGGTTCATAGACACTTGAGTTTTCTTCTTACCCCCTTTTTCTTAGGAAAAGAACCTCAAGCAATTAGCAAATTCTAAATCCTATTGATGAAAAGTTGGGCTTTCTATGATGTAATAAGAGATATGAGATATCTATTTATGGCTGGGTAGGACCAGAAATGCACTTTTGCAGAATGTTTAAACCTGTTTGCTATAATATGGGACAGAAACAGGTATCCTTCGTCTGTCTAGCACTGGTTAAAGTTTTTCTCAGGAAGTCTTTCATATTATAACTGTTCACTATCTTTTTCTTATAGCATCATCATTTTCCTTTTTGTGGAGTGAAAATTGGAGTAGGTACTAAATATATTAAGGGTAATCCTCCAGAAATGCACTAAGAGATGTTTTAGTCACAACTTCCATTTGGTTTTGGAAGTTGTTAACATAGCATAATCGATGTTTTTAAATCAAACAAACTGATGGGGCACCTGGATGACTCAGTCGGTTGAGCATCCAACTTCAGCTCAGGTCATGATCTCGCGGTCTGTGAGTTTGAGCCCCACGTCGGGGTCTGTGCTGACAGCTCAGAGCTTGGAGCCTGCTTCAGATTCTGTCTCCCTCTCTCTCTGCCCCTCCCCCGCTCATGCTCTGTTTCTCACTCTGTCAAAAATAAATAAACATTAAAAAATAAATAAACTGAGTATAACTACGATTTGTACTTGAAACTTATGTTTTGGCATTTGAATAAAACAAAAGTACTCAATGAAAAAAAAATTTAAACAAAAGGGTTCAGAGAGCTTCTGAATTGGGTGAACATGTAGAGGTGCAAGGAGGGTGACATACTCAGCATGGAAGCTCAGTGCCCCTTCCTGCATACCGTCTCTTCTGTCTGCCTGTGCCCAGAGTTAGTCTTTTTTTTTTTTTAATTTTTTTTAATGTTTATTTATTTTTGAAGGGGAGAGAGACAGAGCATGAGCAGGGGAGAGGCAGAGAGAGGAGGGAGACAGAGAATTCAAAGCAGGCTCCAGGCTGTGAGCTGTCAGCACAGAGACCGATGTAGGGCTTGAACTCATGAGCCGTGAGATCATGACCTGAGCCAAAGTTGGACGCTTAACCGACTGAGCCACCCAGGGGCCTCAGAGTTACACTCTTTAGAATAAAACAGTAATCTAGTAAGTGAACTGTTTTCTTGAGTTCTGGGAGTCTCTTTAGCAAATTAATTGCAGCTGAGGAGGAAGTCATGGGAACTTCCAGTTTATAGCCCAGGGGTCAAAAGCAGAGGTGACAACCTTGACTGGCAGTTGGCATCTGAAGTAGGGGTGGGGTTGGGAGCAAGTCCTTAATTTGTGGGATCTGATGCGTCTCCAGGTGGAGTGTGTCCAAAGTGAGTGAAAACGCAGGGCAGCATCTGGTGTCTGCTGTAGAGTTGGAGTTGTTGGTGCAGGGGAAACTCCCACACGTCTGGTCACAGAAGTGTTCAGTGTGTTGGCAGGAGAGGAGACACGCAAGAGGTGTTTTCCCTTTACAGCAGGTTATAGAATAGTCCATGATGATTCCTTTTGAGTTAAAAACCTGTGTAAAAATGTGTTCAGACGTGAAAGTTTGGAAAGATACAGGGTGTGATTATTGGGAAATTTTCATTTATGTTTAATATACTTTTTTGAAGTATAGTTGACATACAGAGTTCTATTAGGTTTAGGTGGACAACACAGTGATTTAACAGTTCCACACATTACTCAGTTCTTGCCATGGTAGTGCTTACTGGTAAGTCTGTCAGCATACAAAGTTATTACGGTATTATTGACTGTATTCCCTATGCTGTGCTTTTCATCCCTGTGACTTATTTTATAACTGGAAGTTTGAACCTCTTAATCCCCTTCACCTGTTTTATTCTCTACTTTTTTTTTTATACGGTAAGTGCACATCACATTTATAATCAACAACACAAGTAATTCCATTTTGAGAATATAAATAAAAATTGATTCTTTACCACCAGCATGGACTTTTTACCAGAGCACAGAAAGCTGACCTTTGAGGATTTGGAAAGAAATGCTATTATAGGATCTGTGTATGTTTCTCTTCAGGTAGAATCAAGTATCAATAGCTAAAGCCTGTTATTCAAGCTGACTTGACTTGCCCTGTGGCTGAGAAGATAATCCAGGCTCAATTGGAGTTCCAGTTCTCAGCAGAACTCCTAAATCAGTAATGGAGAAGGGGAGGGAGAGGAGGCAAAAACAAAAACAAGAGTAATGGAGGAAGAAGGCAGCTAAGATTTTTAAAAACAGGCAAAATCTTTTAAGGAAAGCACTGCGTGTGTGTGTGTGTGTGTGTGTGTGTTTCAGCAGTATATCTTAAGTATTTGTGAAAACCTAAATGTTTACATGACTATCCAGAGGAATGGGATTTTAGCACACATTTGAGATGTACTGGAACTGTGAAGCAAATAAGTGCTTCTCAAAGGTGTGGCTGATGTAAAGGACAAATCTGGTAGCAGATGAGAATTGTTGCTATGATATTATGATACAAAGATGCTTTATAGTATCAGAACCTATAGAACATACTGCATAGGGCTGATCCTGTGAGAAAATCACCTTTTATGGGCTACTTGTCACAGTGGAGTTTAGTCGTATGTAAATTCCCTAGATAATTCTTATGCGCTCACTGAAGTTTGAAGACCACTGTCTTAAGGCCTTGCACATCATCTTCCTTCACTCAATAGCTGTTGAATAAATACTATGATTATCTCTACCGTGAAGGTCAGTAATTGATCTTACGAGTTACAGAGAGTTTATCTCATTCATTTATTTATTCCAGAAATGCTTGGATTTCTTCCACATGCCACGAATTGTTTGAAGCCCTTAGGGATACAGTGGTAAACAGGATGAGAGGGTTTCTCTTCTCTCCTAGCTGCTATATGCTAGTTGGGAGGTATAAAAAATTTTTAAGATGAAGTGATGTAGGGGTGGGGCTGGAAGGATGGGGAGGACTACTTTAGATTGGCTGGTCAGGAAAAGCCTTCTCTGGAGAGGTTGTAGATCAGCAAAGACTTGGAGGGAAAAAGTCAAATGTGTGACAATCAGAGAGGGAAATGTTCCATGCAATGGGGCAAAGTAGTATACAGCATGATTTCTTAGCTTCAGCTACTGGGTGGATGGTGATTCCATTTACAAATATGGAGAAGATGGAGGGACTTAGAGTTCATTAGGGCTCTAGTGATGTAATTCTTGCTATAAATGAAAAGTTTATTTGTAAGCCAAAGTGCAGAGGTAGTTACTTTAATGGGTTGGCTCCCTCCTACCAGTTGTTTGCCCATGGTATTCATTTGTAAATAGATATACCCATAGATCCATTTAAGTACAGAAGTCTGTGTTTGGTAAATGTGGACTCAGAGCACAAGATTTCTGGGATTTTAAAGTGTATTTTGAGAGGAAGAGAAAGAGAGTGAGCGAGAGAGCTCTTGGGGGATGGGGGTGGGGCAGAGAGAGAATACGAAGCAGGCTCCATACTGCCTGACATGGGGCTTGAACTCACAAACCAGGAGATCATGACCTGAGCTGAAACCAAGAGTCGGGTGCTTAACCGACTGAGCCACCCAGGCACCCCAAGATTTCTGGGATTTTAAAACATTTTCCTTAGGCTCTGAAGACATGAAGGATTATTCTTCAAGACTTTATCTCTAGCCAGAGACCATTATTGAAGTATTGTTTGGAACAGAAGTTCTTCATCAGTTGTTTCCCTCTCATTTTTCCTTAATCTCACAGTACTTAATCCTTTTGATTTCCATGTTTCTGCCTTCTCATTGCATTATTTTCATAATTGTTATCAATGGTGCTGTAGCAGTGGGTCTGTTTGCAGGGAACATTCTTCTGGTTGCTTCCAGAAAGTTTTCAGTAACTTTTCTATAGTGGCCTGCATATTCTGTTAACCTTATGACAAAACTCTTTCTGATTTGTTTTTTCCTTTTTAATGGGCATCCTTTTGAATTAAGGTTGCCATATTTATTAATTTCTTAAAGTTTACTAGTATTGGATTTAACGAACACTGTTAACAAATGATTAAATAAAATCCTAGAATTTAAGAATTGGAAAGACCTTAGATTTCTGATCCTGAGTTTAAGTCAGGGGAAATAACTTTTCCAAAATTTTTACTCCTAAAACATTTGGAAGTTAGTGGGATAATTTTAGATTGTTTGCTGATGAAACAGTTAAAGTGGCATTCAGCGTTCCTTGTGTTTATTAAGGAAGATCACTTTGTGTAGATCAATGGTTCTCAAACTGTATAGTGCCTAAGAGTCACAGGAAATTTATTAATCATGCAAAGCCCTGAGAAGTGTGTGATAGCACAGACTTGTGAGGTGGCAGCCAGGAATCTGCTTTAACAAACATCTCCAGGTCATTTTGTTATAGGTAGAACTGTGGTCACTCTTTGGGAGACAGAAAGCCAGATTGACAAATATGACCAAGCTTCGAAAACGCAAGTATAACCAGTATACTGACTGCATCTCACATCAGAAGAGTTGACTCATGGGATGTTTTTCTTTTATCTTCCTCTTTGCTCAGGTTCTATAAAAGGTTTGTTGGGCTGAATTTAAACAGTACTAAAATAAGGAAATTTATTTCTATTAAATTGAATTTTGGGAAATAGAACTTTCTGAACTAAGAAACAAGGAAATATTTCCAAGATTAGTTCCTTATAGGTCAGTCATCTATCCTGAGAAAGATAAGACTTAGTGAGAGGTCAGATTCTCACTATAGCTCAAATCCAGAGAACCTCCCTCCAGACTCCCTAGAAGACTTCTAAAAGTAACTTGTGGAAAAAACAAGTATGTCTGTATGTGTGAAGCAAATGATGTCTGATTTCAAAGAAAACAAAACTGAAGCTGGTCTTTCTTTTTAATGATGAAGGAATTCCCTTCCGGATCATTTGTAGGATGGGTGTCTCCAGTCCTTTCAATGTGTAGTTGTTCCACCCCACCTAGATAAGACTGAAGCAGCAATGGTACTTGTGCCTCCATTTTCCAACCCTTTAGTAAGTGTGTGGTTCTTTAACCTTCTCTTTGACCATTATGTGATCTTTGAACACAGTGCTTGACTTAAAAGTTTATTTTATAGCAATTACTTTACAAAACTGCAGGGGGAAGCAGAGACCTGCTGACAGATTTACAATATGGAAATTAACCTGCTGGTGTGAATCTCTTGATTTTCTCCTTGTTATCTATTAAATCTATGATCATTGCAGGATCGTTAAATGAATTTTTTTAATGTATTTAATGCAAGTTTTTTATCATTTAATGATAGAAGGAGTATACATTTATAAGCTCCAAATTGTTTCTTTTGTATTCACTGATCTTAAGAATAGGGAATATTCCTAGCTAGCACTGAAAAGGTGGTGGTTTCATGATTAATAAGGGAATTAAGGAGCACCTTCTGACATTTGCCAGTTTACACCAAAATTAAAGTTGTATCAACTTAAATTCTCTAGGATTTGAGTTACAGTTGGAACGCTATTCCTCACACTGAGATTAAAGAGGAATTCACCTGTATCTTCTTCCAATACTTACATGGTTTCACTTTTTATATTTAGATCTCCAGTCTACTTGGAGTTTGCTCTTGTGTAAGATGCAACATATATTCTAGTTTTGTCTTTTTCCAAATGACTACCAAGTTGTCCCAGCACCATTTTTAAAAGTCTACTCTTGCCTCAATGATTTGATTAAATTTTAATATCAACTCAGACTGAGTTTGTATTTTTTTTTCCAAATGCTCCTCTTCCACCTGTTAAATTATCAGTTAAAACCTAACTTAGTTTATAGTGGTATCATTAATCAAAGTAACCACATTTAGACATGGGTTAGATCACTGTTGAAAGATCTCAGTAGCAATGAAATTTTTTTTTAATTTTTTTAATGTTTATTTATTTTTGGGAGAGAGAGAGAGCAGGGGAGTGGTAGAGAGAGAGGGAGACACAGAATCCAAAGCAGGCTCCAGGCTCTTAGCTGTGAGCACAGAGCCCGACGCGGGGCTCGAACCCACGAACCATGAGATCATGACCTGAGCTGAAGTCAGACGCTTCATGGACTGAGCCACCCGGGCGCCCCTCAGTGGTGATGAAATTTAAAAATAACTGCAGAGCAGCACCTGGGTGGCTCAGTCTGTGAACTGTCTGACTTGATTTTTGGCTCAGGTCATGATCTCATGATCATGAGATCGAGCCCTGTGTCGGGCTCCATGATGGGCGTGGAGCCTGCTTAAGATTCTCTCTCTCCTTCTCCCTCTGCTCCTCCCCACCTCAAAAAATAAGAAATAACTAGATAATTGATTAGTTTAAAAGTATAGAATGTTTGTTGGGATCATGTTTTGCAATATAATACTTCAAAGTTGTTTTGTCTTTAAGAAAATACAGTTCTCTCTATTCTGTGAAATTCTTTTACCCTATAATCCAAGAACATTGTTCCCTGGAAAATAGAACAAAATAAGATCCTAGCATACCTATATTTGTGAAGGCAAAGAATAGATTTTAAACATTTGCAAACTGAATTAGTCTGTCTGCAAAGAACTCATTTTGCTAATTCAGTGGAAAATGGCCTTGGGTTACCTATAGAAAAACAACTGAAGATCTGTGGTGCGAGTCCCTGATTCAGTGAGGTAAAGGTTTATTGTTTGTTTGTTTGTTTATTTATTTATTTTTAATGTTTGTTTATTTTGAAAGAGAGCACATGCCTATGAGCAGGGGTGGGGCAGAGAGAGGAGAGAGAGAACTCCCAAGCTGACTCCTGCTGTCAATGTGGAACCTGTCACTGGGCCCAAATTCATGAACCATTACATCGTGGCCTGATCCAGAATCAAGAGTCAGATGCTCAACCAACAGCCACCTAGGTGCCCAGTAAAGGTTTATTTTTAACATAGTTCTCAAAACAACTAGAAGTGAGTTCTCTGGGACTGGATGACATGTTCTAAAGCACTGTCATCCTCTTTACAAGTGTCTTAATTCTTGATAGCAAGGGGATTAAAAATATTTTAAAATTTAAATTTAATTTTTAAAAATTAAAATTAGTGCCTTTTATGTTAGATAATTTTTTAGTGTACCGTTGTAATATTTCTAATATTTAAACTGTTTCTTAGCTAAATTTATTTAGTGGTTGCTGTATAGATTTATATTATGCATCCTATTAGAGTCTAGTTTAGTTTAATACTTGGTAATTCCAGTAAAATATAGAAATTTTGCTTCAGGATAACTGTTTCTTCTTCCTTGGTGCCACCATTGTCATATACATTATATCAATTATATGTTGTAAACTCATCCACAAAGTATTGTAATTAGTCTTTTTTGTCTTTTAAAGAAATTGAGAAAATAATGTATTTATAGAACCATTTCTAAATTTTTTTAACGTTTATTTTTAAGAGAGAGCACAAGCAGGGGAGGGGCAGAGAGAGAGGGAGACACAGAACAGAATCCAAAGCAGGCTCCAGGCTGTGAACTGTCAGCACAGAGCCCAACATGGGGCTCGAACTCACAGACTGTGAGATCATGACCTGAGCCAAAGTTGGAAGCGTAACTGACTCAGCCAGCCACCCGGTCTCCCTATAGAACCATTTCTAAAGCTTTTCATTTCTCCATGTCGATTTGAGTTACCGTCTGGTATCATTTCCTTCCAGTCCAAAGGATTTCCTTTCGTATGTCTTGTAAGGGAGATTTGGTAGCACTATTTCTGTCTTTATCTGTGAATGTCTTTATTTTGCCTTCATTTTGAGGTACGGTCTTGCTGCATATCTAATTCTTGGTTGACAGTTTTTTTCTTTCAACATTTTGAGTATGTCATCACACTGATTTCTTTGGCAAGAAATCAGATAATAATAATACTGTTGTTCTGAGCCTGATAAGTTGTTTTCCTTCTGTTCATTCAGATTTTCTCTTTGTCTTTCAACATTTTGACTCTGGTGGTTCTAGATACGGATTTATGTACTTGGGGTTCATTGAGCTGCTTGGATCTTTAGATTAACATTTTTCATCAACATTTTGAAGATTTCAGCCATTATTTCTTCAACTATTTCTTCTGTCCCCTTTCTGGGACTCTCAACACATATATTGTGAGGGCTCTTCATTTTTCACCATCTTTTTTCTGCTCTCAGTTCTTCAGATTGGGTGTCTATTGCTCTACCTTGAATTTTATTTAATTTTCATGCCAGTTCAAATCTCCTTTCTATGAATTTTTCATTTCAGTTATTGGACTTTTCAATTTTTTCCTTTTAAATAATTTTTCTCCTTTTGTCATGGTTCTCTTTTTTTATTTTTTTTATATTTTATTTTTTTATTTTATTTTATTTTATATTTTATTTTAAATATATGAAATTTATTGTCAAATTGGTTTCCATACAACACCCAGTGCTCATCCCAAAAGGTGCCTTCCTCAATACCTATCACCCACCCTCCTGTCCCTCCCACCCCCCATCAACCCTCAGTTTGTTCTCAGGTTTTAAGAGTCTCTTATGCTTTGGCTCTCTCCCACTCTAACCTCTTTTTTTTTTTTTTTTTTTTTCCTTCCCTTCCCCATGGGTTTCTGTTAAGTTTCTCAGGATCCACATAAGAGTGAAAACATATGGTGTCTGTCTTTCTCTGTATTGCTTATTTCTCTTAGCATCACACTTTCCAGTTCCATCCACGTTGCTACAAAGGGCCATACTTCATTCTTTCTCATTGCCACATAGTACTCCATTGTGTATATAAACCACAATTTTTTTTATCCATTCATCAGTTGATGAACATTTAGGCTCTTTCCATAGTTTGGCTATTGTTGAGAGTGCTGCTATAAACATTGGGGTACAAGTGCCCCTATGCATCAGTACTCCTGTATCCCTTGGGTAAATTCCTAGCAGTGCTATTGCTGGGTCATAGGGTAGATGTATTTTTAATTTTCTGAGGAACCTCCACACTTTTCCAGAGCAGCTGCACCAGTTTGCATTCCCACCAACAGTGCAAGAGGGTTCCTGTTTCTCCACATCCTCTCCAGCACCTATAGTCTCCTGATTTGTTCATTTTGGCCACTCTGACTGGCGTGAGGTGATATCTGAGTGTGGTTTTGATTTGTATTTCCCTGATGAGGAGCGACGTTGAGCATCTCTTCATGTGACTGTTGGCCATATGGATGTCTTCTTTAGAGAAGTGTCTATTCATGTTTTCTGCCCATTTCTTCACTGGTTTATTTGTTTTTCGAGTGTGGAGTTTGGTGAGCTCTTTATAGATTTTGGATA
Organism: Felis catus; assembly: GCF_018350175.1. Taxonomy (NCBI): domain Eukaryota; kingdom Metazoa; phylum Chordata; class Mammalia; order Carnivora; family Felidae; genus Felis; species Felis catus. The sequence goes on along the minus strand of NC_058368.1, from coordinate 187,903,577 downwards.
CTAGCCTTTTGTCCGATATGTTATTTGCAAATATCTTTTCCCATTCCGTTGGTTGCCTTTTAGTTTTGTTGGTTGTTTCCTTTGCTGTGTAGAAGCTTTTTATCTTCATAAGGTCCCAGTAGTTCATTTTTGCTTTTAATTCCCTTGCCTTTGGGGATGTGTCAAGTAAGAAATTGCTATGGCTGAGGTCAGAGAGGTCTTTTCCTGCTTTCTCCTCTAGGGTTTTGATGGTTTCCTGTCTCACATTCAGGTCCTTTATCCATTTTGAGTTTATTTTTGTGAATGGTGTGAGAAAGTGGTCTAGTTTCAATCTTCTGCATGTTGCTGTCCAGTTCTCCCATTTGTTAAAGAGACTGTCTTTTTTCCATTGGCTGTTCTTTCCTGCTTTGTCAAAGATGAGTTGGCCATACATTTGTGGGTCTAGTTCTGGGGTTTCTATTCTATTCCATTGGTCTATGTGTCTGTTTTTGTGCTAATGGTTCTCTTTTTTTAATCATTGTCATGCTTTCATTTAAGTCTTTAAACACAATTTTCTTTAGTTCTTTGAACATGTTTATAGCTGCTTTCAAGTCTTTGCTAGATCTAAAATCGGTGATATTCAGATATTTCTGTTTACTGCTCTTTTTGTTTTGTTTTTTTTTCCTGGTTGTGGGTCAAATTTTTCTGTCTCTTTGTATACCTTACAATTTTTTGTTAAAACTGGACGTTTTTTTTTTTTTAATTTTTTTTCAACATTTATTTATTTTTGGGACAGAGAGAGACAGAGCATGAACGGGGGAGGGGCAGAGAGAGAGGGAGACACAGAATCGGAAACAGGCTCCAGGCTCCCAGCCATCAGCCCAGAGCCCGACGCGGGGCTCGAACTCACGGACCATGAGATCGTGACCTGGCTGAAGTCGGACGCTTAACTGACTGCGCCACCCAGGCGCCCCAAAACTGGACGTTTTAAGTAGGGATGTAACAGCTCTGGATTCTGTCCTCTACCACCACCTTCCCTGCTTGCATTATTTTTCCTGTTGCTTTTTTGCAACTGTTGCTTTTTACCTAGTCTCAAGCTGTACAGTCCATTTCTCCTGGTGTCTGTGTGGCCACTGACAGCTCAGCTGCGTTTTGTTTTTGTCCTTTTCTTGCTGATATTTTGAAGTATGGCTTTCTTGGGGTTGCTCTTGTTTCTGTACAGCTTAGTGGTCAGCCGGTAACTGGTCAGAGATTATGTTCAAACAGCTCAAACCAACAAGGCTTCCACCTACTGATCTGTGTGTGGATTTAGAAGTGTATTACAATTTTAGGGAATTTTCAGGTCAGCCCAGCTGGACCCTCTTGTGTCTCCTCAGCATAGGTGCACAGGTTCCTGATAGGACAAGCGTGCATGAATAGCTTTGGTCCTCTTCATTGCTACCAGGCTTGCGCACCATCTCCAGTCCATTAGGGCTACAGGGAGAGCTTATCAGGTACCTCTGTGACTGCCTCTTCTGTCTCCCTGTTACATTTCTGCTTGGTCCATGGGTCCCTTATTTGCCCAGATTAGTAGGACCCCTGACTTTCCCTGTTTGCTTACCACTCAGATTGCTGCTTATTTCTGACAGTACCACTGGGCATGGATTATTTCACCTCCGGTTTGAATCAGCTCAGACTCCTCAAGCAGTGGTGCTGCTGGTTCTTCATGGCCTTCCTTGCTCTATTAGAACTACGGTGTCAAATGATGGGAGGAAGAAGGGGAGCAGGTCCTTGCAAGGAAGCCACAGATTTCACGGCTGTTTTCTGAAGTTCAGTAGTTTTTCACGAGTGTTACTCACTTTGCTGTAAGCTTTTAGTCAATTTTTAGGACACTGAAACTGCTGGTGTTAATCATTTTATCCAATTTATAGTTATTTTTTACGTTTGCCACATCAGAAGTCCCATCCAGTATTGAGTTTTGATCTGTTCAAATATTTATACATTAAAATTAAACCAGAAAGGATGAGGAAAAAATTAAGCCTTAAAATGGATTACAAATAGAATGAAATTAATGTGATCAAATTGATCACATAGAAAAGATAATTCCAGTAACTTCAAGCACAGTACTCTGGCTGTTTACCCTTAGTAGGATATATTTTAAAGTTACAAAGAACTGCAATGAGGGGTGCCTGGGTGGCTCAGTAGGTTCAGCATGCAAGTCTTGATTTCTTTCGTGGTTGTGAGATCGAGCCCTGTGTCAGGCTCTGCGCTGAGCTCGGAGCCTGTTTGGGATTCTCTCTCTCCCTCTCTGCCCCTTCCCTGCTTGTGCACGTGCTCTTTCTTTCTCCTCTAAGATAAAAAATTAATTTAAAAAATTGTTTTAAAGAACTACAATGAAATCTTGAACTTTACATAGTAGGTTCATCATAGGTACTGATATTCATATAGTAACTTCAGAACTTTTCTGTTAATTTTAGGATAGAGCAAATGAGTATATTGCTGTTACTGGGAACCAGAGTTTTCAGTGTGGGAGAAAGTGAGGAAGAATCTGGTGGTGTTCACTTGTCTGACTGCATACAAGATTTCATGTTTATGTATTCTTTGACTTGTGGCATTTTTGTTTTTTTATTTTTTAAAGTTGTATCTCCTGGATTTCTTACTGAGAGGACCTAAAAACAATGACTTGCTAGTAACAGGGAACGTACTAGCATCCAGATCTTGGTTTCTAAATACCATTCCCCATCAAAAGGATCCAGGACTCCTTGGAAAAATGGCTGATTCCAAGGCTGGAGCAGGCGTAGTACAAAGTATCATATCTGGAACACGGTATGCACTGGCAGCGAAGTCCACCCATAGGAACCCCTGGAAGTGAGCTGGGAGATTTAGGAGCCTGGTCTAAATCCTGGAGCCCCTTGGGAGGAAAGGTGCAATCAGCCAAGGGCCTGGACAGGGGCCCCTCTTGCCTTGGTCTGAAGGCTGCACAATGTTGTATTACCCATTGAAGCATTAAGTAACATTCCAAACATTCTGCAGTGTTTGTACACATATGTATTATATAGTTATAATTATATAGTTATGTAATATATACCAAATTAGAGGTGACAAGGTACAGTGCAGTCACAGAAAGGTCACACAGGGAAGGAAGTGAAAGGTGGCTCTGGGGAGGACATACGGTTTGTGTGACTTTGAAAACCCGGAAAATTTTGTTTTTGGGAAAACAGTTGGGAAGAAAATACGGAAGAGAAACAAGTGCATTCCAAGGTGGGGATGCATATACAAAGGAATGGAATGAAGGATAAAAGATAAGCGTGGTAGGTGTTGAGAGACAGTGAAGAGATCAGACTGTCTAAAGGAAGGACTTGTGTTGGGTGGTAATGAGAGGTAAGGTGGAGTAGATGGGAATACAAGTTTGATGTAGTTTAAAAAAAATAGAAAACCAAGAGATATCTGATCTTGATTTTCTTACCTGTAAAATGGGTCATTTAATACTTTCATGCTCACATCTGAGAATTGCCCTGCAAAAAGCAAATGAGCTAATGTATGTGACTACAGATTTTAAGAAGTAACGTGCTATATCCTGATACAAGTTATATTAAATTTTGAACACCAGTCTGAAAAGTTTGCAGTTGGGGTAATAACTGCTGAAATAAACTCCATTCATCACGAGCATTATCTCTTTGGGGTTTTCCTTGACAGCTCCTTTGATGATTTACAATGCAGAATAATGTCACTGTTTCTTCCTGAGTTTTCCATGATGGGGAGGAGTACTGAGTAAAGAGCTCTGTAAAATTTCTTTGCATTGTTATGGAAATAAAATTCTAGAGCAGATATTTCTCTGTGAAGCCTCTGGAATGTGTTAAAAGACCTTGTGGAAGGGCACCTACCTGGCTGGCTCAGTCAGTAGAGTATGCAACTCTTGGTCTCTGGGGTCATGAATGTAAGCCCCACATTGGATATAAAGTTTACTTTAAGGGACCCCTGGGTGGTTCGGTTAGTTAAGCGTCCAACTTCAGTTAGGTGGTGATCTCACATTTTGTGAGTTCGATCCCCTCCGCTTTGGGCTCTGCACTGATAGTTCAGAGCCGGGAACCTGCTTTGGATTCTGTCTGTCTCGCTGTCTGTCTCGCTGTCTCTCTCTCAAAAAAAAAAAAAAAAAAAAAAAAGGACATTGTAGAGACATATGACAGGGCTCCTAACCACATTATACGTTATACCAGAACCTGGAACAATTTGAACCTGATAATGCTGCTGAATGTCAACACCACCAGCTCATTTATGTGTGTATGTTCTTGGCATTTAGCATGCTAAATAAGACTCATGATACAATCTGTGCTTGGATTCCAGTAATATTACACAGTATGCGTGCCGTCTTTTGGAGAAAGAGAATGTTCTGGCAGCAGCATAAACCCTAGTCTTTGTACTGGGATCAAGATAGTCCCTTGGCACAGCTGGGAGTAGTGCAGCTTTCTCCTAAATGTACTATTTTTAGCTGTTTCCAAGGAGATATTCAGCATGATAGTGATAATTGCATTAATCCTCAATTTACACAATCTGTGGAAACAGCAGCTCTTTTCCAGTGTTTACTACTTAATGGGTCACTGAGTTGTGATTTGTCAGCTGAAAAAATAAAATGCCTTCCTTTGAATAATTGGCTTCAGAAATATGATCTGGATCTCTTCCCTCTGCCAGTTCAACCTTTAGTCCTGGTTACAGAGACACTGAGCATAGCATAATGTTTAAACTTGTGGAATCACTATGTTGTACACCTGAAACTTAATGTAACATTGTGTGTTAGCTACACTCAAGTAAAAAAATATAGTTTGAAAAAAGACACTGTGAGCTTTTCCCAGACTGCCTGCTCAGGCTGGCCATCATCATTATTTCCTTCTGGTATACCTTGGATCTAAGTTTTGCCTACTGGTATGTCAGTCAGTGTTCTAAATTTACCAAAGAGTGATTAAACTCTTAACATACGCACGCGTGCGAGTGCACACACACGCACACACACAACACCCCACACGAGTCTGATCTGGCAGTCTGAGTGATTCATCTGTGTTCATAAAACATTCCTGATGAGTTTGCAATGGAGAACAGATTATAGCTTACAAAGTAGCTTGAAATTAGAGTTAAAACAGAGACTGAAAGTTCAGAATGGATATTAAACTCTAGTAACTTGATGAGTTGTTCTTCTCTAAAGAATTTTTGTTTTTGCAATAGCCTTTTAAAATATATTAAAGACCTTTAGGACCTGTGATGCATTTATTCATATGATTATGTAATTTTCTCTTTTAACTTATTAATATGCTACCTTACATTAATATGTATTCTAATGTCAAACTTTTCACCGTTAGAACCTAATTGGCCAATTATGCATTTTGTGTGTATGAATTAAAAACCGACCATGAATTTGCTATTATTTATAGGGCTGTAATTTTACCTTAATTAAAATTGTTTTATAATCTTTTTTTCATACCCCCTTCACTCATGTCTCCCACCCCCTAACCCCACCTCTGGCAATTGCCAATCTATTCTCTGTTTCTATGAGCTTGGGATTTTTTTGTGTTTTATTGTTTAGGTTCCACATATAAGAAAAATCATATTTATCTTTTCCTTCATTTAGGGTAATGCCCTCGAGATCAATTTATGTTATTGCAAATGGCAAGATTCCATCTTTTTATGGCTGAATAATATTCAGTTGTGTGTATATATACATCACAATTTCTTTTTCTTCTTGTTTTTTTGTTTGTTTTGTTTTTACTAGGCAAAGAACTTTATTAACCTTGTTTCAAACTTTATCCCCAGGCTTCTTCAGCTTAATTCACTGCAAAGAATGAATTGCATATAAGCAAAAACTAAAAAGAGCTGCATTGTCCCAGAGGCTTGGGCTTAAAAATATTAGAGATCCATGAACAGAATTTTAAAAAGCAGTCATAAAATAGCAGCTCCCAGTAACTTCTTCAAGTTTTATCTTCTCCAGAAGCTGACTCAGTTCAGTTCGCTTCATTCTTGGAAGCTTCATCAAAAACTTTCCACAGGATCTGGAACTTCATCCTCCTCCTCCTCTCTGGTAGCTAGTGGTTCTTCTCCATCCGCAGATCGTGCGGGCAAAGCTTTAGCCCGTCTCTTCTTAAACTAGTCAGACCATCTGCACCGCGCTGGTTTAAGATCCTGGGGAGCATTTCTGTCAGCTCCTTTGTCTCAGCATGCCCTGTGATGTTGAAAAGTGTTCACTGCCAAGAATGGCTGGACTTTAGGGTTGTTAAAGTGGATCACTATACCTCGGTTTGTGAATGTATTCGCTTCTTCAATACCAGAGATAATGTTTACCCCCAACTTCTTTAAGGAGAACTGAAGTTTTTTATCATGTCGCCATTCCGTGATCCCCCTTCTTTCAGTGAGCTGCACACTCTGCTTGCAGTTTGGCAAGTTTACCCTGGTTCGTGATAGTTTCTTTCATCTTTTGGGGGCAGAAATGGAACCGAGCAGGGGACTAGGGTTAGCGCTCAGGGAGTCTTGGGCAGAGCAGCTGAGCTAAGGTGGTCATACGTGGGGGTGCAAGGTGGTAGCTAGAAGGAGGCTGGAATGAGGCCCAATCCACAATTTATCCCTTCATCCATTGACTGACACTTAGGTTTCTGTATCTTGGCTATTGTAAGTAATGCTGCAGTGAGCATAAGGGTGCATGTATCTCTTCAAGTTAGTGCTTTCATTTTCTTTGGCTAAATACCCCGAAGTGGAATATGGGTCCTATGGTAATTCCTGGGTCATATGGTAATTCCATTTTTATTTTTTTAAGGAAACTCCATACAATTTTCCATAGTGATTGTGCCAATTTACATTCCCACCAACAGTGCATAAGGGTTCTTTTCTCCACATCCTTAACATTTGTTTCTTGTTTTTGTTTTTGTTTTTGTTTTTTAAGTAATAACCATTCTAGCAAGTGTGTTATTTCTTTGTGGTTTTTATTTGCATTTCCCTGATGATTAATGATGTTGAACATCTTTTCATGTACTTATTGGCCATCTGTATGTCTTTGGAAAAAAGTCTGTTCACATCTTCTGCCCATTTTTTAATCTGATGGGTTTTTTTGCTATTAAGTTGTATGAGTTGTTTATATAGTTTGGATATTAACCCTTTATTAGATATATGATTTGCCAACATTTTCTCCCATTCAGTAGGTTGCCTTTTCATTTTGTTCATGGTTTCCTTTGCTGAGCAGAAGATTTTTCAGTTTGATATAGCCCCACTTGTTTATTTTTGCCTTTTTTGCCTTTGCTTTTGGTGTCAGATTCAGAAAATCATCAGCAAGATCTATGTCAAGGAACTTACTGCCTGTATGCTCTTCTAGAAATTTTTTATGGTTTCAGGTGTTACATTAAAGTCTTAATCCATTGTGAGTTAATTTTTGTGTAGACTGTGAGACAGTGGTCCAGTTTCATTCTTTCACAATGTGGCTGTCCAGTTTTCCCAACACCATCTATCGAAGAGACTGTCCTTTCCCCATTGTATATTCTTGGCTCTTTTGTCATAAATTAATTGACTGCATATGCATGCATTTATTTCTTGCCTCTGTTTTCCATTGATCTATGCGTCAGTTTTTATGCTAATACCATACTATTTTAATTAGTATAGCTTTGTAATATAGCTTGAAATCGGACCATGATGCCTCCAGCTTTGTTCTTCTTTGTCAGGGTTGCTTTGGCTCTTCAGGGTTGAAATAACTTTTTTTGAGTACAGTTGACACACTATGTTACATTAGTTTCAGGTGTACAACATAGTGATCCACCAAGTTTATACATTATGCTATCTATGTTCACCACAATTATAGCTACCATCTGTCTCCATATATTGCTATTATAATATCATTGACTATGTTCCTTATGCTGTGCCTTTTAATCCTGTGACTTATTCATTCCATAACTGGAAGCCTGTATTTCCCTCTGCCCTTGACCTGTTTTGCCCAACCCCCTACACCCCTCCTCACTGGTAGCTGCCAGTTCTCTGTATTTATAGGTCTGATTCTGCTTTTTGTTTGTTGATTCATTTGTTTTTGTTTAAGTTCCACTTATGACTGAAATCATATGGTATTTGTCTTCCTCTGTCTGACTTATACCACTTAGCATAATACCTGCTAGGTCCATCCATATTGTCTCAAATGGCACTATTTCATCCTTTTTATGGCTGCATAATATTCCACTGTGTATATATAACATATCTTCCTTATCTATTCATTTAGGTTGCTTCCATATCATGGCTGTTTTTTGAAAACCTCCACACTGGCTGTACCAGTTTACATTCCCACCAACAGTGTACAAGGGTTCCTTTTCTTCACATGTTATTTCTTATCTTTTTGATTTTAGCCATTCTAGCAGGTGTAAGATGATGTCTCGTTTTGATTTACATTTCCCTGATGATTAGTAATGTTGAGCATCTTTTATGTGCCTGTTGGCCATCTGTATGTCTTCTTGAAAAGACTTTTAGCCGAACTTGTTATGGAGTTTTCTTTGCTTCCAGCATCCAACTCCCCTTCCTAGCTGGAAGAATTCTTCTGCATTGTAGTCTTGTTCAGGGGTCTTACCCCGTGTTCCTCATTCCATTCTCTGACAGCCAAGGCATGTGAGCTATGCTTGGCTTATTGGATGCTCCTAAGCAAGACTTTGAATTTCGATTGAGGCAAAGAAAAGGAAATAGTTAGGATTTATTTGCTCCTATTACAGCCCTTCCACTAAAAGACAGTTAGGGAAGCCTAACTGAGCCTGGGTGGCTCAGACAGTTAAGCGTCTGGCTCTTGCTTTTGGCTCGGGTCATGGTCTTGTGGTTCGTGGGTTCAGGCCCACATCAGGCCCTGTGCTGATGATGTGGAGCCTGCTTGGGATTCTTTCTCTCACTCTCGCTCTGTGCTCCCCCCCCCCCCCCCCCCCCCGGAAAATAAATAAATAAATAAATAAATAAATAAATAAATAAATAAATAAATAAATAAATAAAAAGGCAGTTAATGCATTCTTGCTTCTTGACTTAACAGAGCTGCCTTGAATCGTGCCCATTTTCTAAGCCTGTGTTTTTAGGCCTCCCAGTGATTCTGTGAGTACCAGTATCTTTCCAGTGAATCTTCCCTCTTTAAAATTTTTTTACCTGGGGCGCCTGGGTGGCTTAGTTGGTTGAGCGTCCGACTTCAGCTCAGGTCATGATCTCACATTCTGTGAGTTCGAGCCCCGCATCAGGCTCTGTGCTGACAGCTCAGAACCTGGAGCCCACTTCAGATTCTGTGTCACCCCCTCTCTCTACCCCTGCCCCCTGCTCATGCTCTGTCTCTCTCTCAAAAATAAATAGAAACATTAAAATTTTTTTTTACCTAAGATAGTCTTTTTTGCTTGCATCCATAAATTGTGATACCATAGAGAACATTACGACCTCTCTCCTAGGTAATACTAGGTAACAAAGTGTGACCATATTCTTATATTTTGATTCCCATCACCATCACCCATATTATTTTCTTGTATTCCCTTAGAATAGCCCTGTTCCAGATATGTTATATTTTAGAATGAATTATTGTGTCTGTCGTATATCTGACACATAGTAGATACCATAAAAATGAGATTGATTTTATACTCACCTTTTAGTTTCTTTACTGAGCTTCATCATCTAGAGTATAATAATGCATTTGGGAAGCACCCTGGTCTCAACAGTGTATTTACAAATCTATAGACATATTTTTACTTTGGTTCCTAATCTTTTTTTATATATACATTTTTTAAAGCAGTATGTATGTATGTATGTATGTATGTATGTATGTATTTATTGTGAGGGCCGGGGGGGAATGAGAGAGAATGGGTATCCCAAGCAGGCTTCACGCTGCAGCACACAGCCCAACACGTGGCTCCATCTCATGAACCGTGAGATCATGACCTGCGACGAAATACAGAGCTAGACGCTTAACTGACTGAGCCAGCCAGGCGCCCCTCTTTGGTTCCTAATCTGAAGAGTCCTAGTTGTTTAGGCTCCATGCTTTTCCTGTGCATGAAATAAGCTGCTAACTGTATTTCCTCCCTTTGAAGTTTTTATTTAGTCGGGAGCTCTCGTCATGATCCTAGAGTCATGGGTTCAAGCTCTGTGTCAGGCTTTGTGCTGAGCAGAGAGCCTGCTTAAGGTTCTTTCTCTCTCTCCCTCTGCCCCTCTCCCTCACTTGCATGTGTGCGCGCTCTCTCTCTCTCTCTCTCTCTCTCTCTCAAGCTCTTTCAGAAGGTGGCAGGCAGGCACTTCTGCCAACTCTGCTTGTGCCGACCGTATTGCTAAGATGTTTAGGTCTGGAAGCAAACCACATGGGGATAGCATGTGCATCTTTGCAGAATAACATTCACTCTGCCTTTGAGTATGATGGGTGCTTGGCCATCTGTGTGAATTTCTGAGTTGTTAGAAGCAGCTCAGGAACTAAAGATTTATTTATCTCAGTTTCTTCAGACTTCCTTGTGTTATCCTGTTAACAGAGTATTGCCCTGACCCTACAGATGGGGTTTGTTCCCTGTAACACACTCTACCAGCATTCTGTAGGTCATCTTTATTATGTAAACCACACTTGTAGTTCAGTATATATTAAATAACTTATTTTACAGAAAAGTAATAGCTCGTATTGTGCCCTTATTTACCAGGCAGTGTATTGGGTGCTTTATGCACCTTATCACTTTAATCCGTACAACTATAAAGCCTCATTTTTTAGAGGAAGAAACTAAGGCTTAGAAGGATCGGGAACTTGTCCAAAATACATTTAACAAGTAGCAGATTCAGAATTTGAATTTGCAGAGGTGTGCATGCCAGTGGGTATGTTGTTTAGTTTTATTTTGAGTAAAGAGAAATTAAATGATACCTAAATTACTATTCCATGCAAAATATTTAAACACCAGAAACCCAGGTTTTGTGTTTTAAACATCAAGAATGCAATTGATGATTTGCCAGATGGTCAGGTGTTTCTCTGTATCTGTTTGAGATTTAGATAAAACTGACCCAGTTCTCAAAAGTCAAGCTGAAAAAACAAAATCAGTTACTTCCTGTTAAAAGCCTAATGAAAACTAACCTTTTTGCTCACTTACAACATTGTGAGAAATGATGTAATTGATCTCTTGCAGAAGAGAAGAGAAGAGAGCACTAGACTAAAGGAGGAGGGGAACGCGCAGTTTAAGAAAGGAGGTAAGGTCGGGTGCCTGGGTGGCTCAGTCGGTTAAGCATCTGACTCTTGGTTTTGGTTCAGATCGTGATCTCACAGTTCATGGGATTGAGCCCTGTGTTGGGCTCTGCACTGACAGCACAGAGCTTCCTTCGGATTTTCTCAACCCCCTCCCTCTTTCTCCTTTTCAAAATAAATAATAAACATTTAAAAAAAAAAAAAGAAAGAAAGGAGGTAAGGCACCGATGTCTAATCATTTGCGTCCTCATTCTGTTTTAGAGTGTGAAGAAACACCAGAGAACATTTGGGAACAACTAGCAGACCTAAACTACTAACAATACAGTGTTGCTTCCCAGCACCTTGAAATTTTGTTTTTCACCAGGCCCAGATCATTCTCACCTGATGGTGATCAATTACCACATGTCTCTTGGCACAGGCATACTTTTTCTTTTCTGTAATCCACTGTAGATCTAAAAGTTAGGAGGGCAGACTCTTCAAGTGATGCATTGGAAAACTATCCTGCAAAGTTAAAAGGCTGCTGCCTTCATTAATGTAAAAACAGGATCCCTGTTCCTCAATTGTAATGATGCTGTAAAAACTGGCCCCGTGGTTCCAGTGTGGCCTAGGGAAGTATTTTGCTTGTACTTTGGCTGGTCTTTCATGTGCCCTTTTCTTTGGCTGCCTTAAGTAGAGAGATGTTCTCCATTTCCTTCTGCATTTTTTACATTTGCTTAGGAATAACTTGGGTTCATTCGGATATTTTGGGGGAACTATGTGATCTTACAGTAGTATTCTATCACATATGTAAAATGTGTATGCTTTAGAAAACTAGGAGTAGTAACATTTTCCTCTCTAGTTATTTTTTTTTTTTAATTTTTTTTTTCAACGTTTATTTATTTTTGGGACAGAGAGAGACAGAGCATGAACAGGGGAGGGGCAGAGAGAGAGGGAGACACAGAATTGGAAACAGGCTCCAGGCTCTGAGCCATCAGCCCAGAGCCTGATGCGGGGCTCGAACTCACGGACTGCGAGATCGTGACCTGGCTGAAGTCGGACGCTTAACCGACTGCGCCACCCAGGCGCCCCCTCTCTAGTTATTTTTAAAGTTAATTTTTTTTCTTTCTGTTTAGTCATCACTTTTTTTTTTCTAAGAGAACTAATGTTTCTAATTTTGAAAGCATATCTCTTTGTATTTTAGTGTTAAATATTTCCAACCTGAGAAAGGAGTGAACAGGCAGTTTTCTTTTAGTGCCCTGACCATGTAATTCTGTGCATAGCAGTGAATAAATAAATTTATCACCATTTTCTCTTTAGGTCTTTAGTCAACCACTGATTTTTACATTGTTGCTTTTAGCTCCATAAAATATGTCTCCAAGCATTTCAGAGAAGCAGTTTTGGCTGGTGACTCCATAAAAGCATAATATCTTTAATGAAAATACATACAGAGAATTTTTTTTTTATCTTAAGCCATTAATCCCAACTTTAGTCTCTTTCATCTGTCCAGTTCTCTAATCCCCTTTCAACATTCCTTACTAAATGGGTAAGCCAAATGAAAGTTAAACATACAAAACATTCTGTTTGAGACTTTTGTGAATGGAAAGCTATGCATTCTGAGATACTATGGCATACAATAATAGCAGGGACAAAATCTTAATGACCTCTTTTACCTTATCTTCAGATTATATAGAAGCTGAGAGTTCTTACAGTCAAGCCCTTCAGATGTGCCCATCCTGCTTCCAGAAAGACAGGTCTATTCTGTTTTCAAATAGAGCCGCTGCAAGGATGAAACAGGTATGTGTTTTTAACCCTTTTTTTTCTTTTTTCTTTTTAAAAGTTTTTATTTATTTTGGGAGGGAGAGCATATGCACACAAGGATGGGGCAGAGAGAAGGAAAGAGAATGCCAAGCAGGCACTGCACTATCAGTGTGGAGCCCGACCCAGCATGGGGCTCGAACTCAGGAACCATGAGATCATGACCTGAATCGAGATAAAGAGTTGGACACTTAACCAACTGAGCCACCCAGCTGCCCCCTGACCATTTCTTTTTAAGAAGTACATGAACTTGCAGTGTTTCATAGGGTAGCTTTTGTTCCGAAACTAGCATGGGGGCTACAACTCTTGATCTCAGGGTTGTGAGTTCGAACCCCGCCTTGGATGTAGAGATTACTTAAAAATAAAATCTTTAAAAAAAAAAAAAACAAAAAACGAGCAACTAGCACAGGGGCTTAAAGTTGCCTCCCTTGTCCTGCCCATGTATTTCCCTGATGTAAAGGGCACAGGGAAGATAGAAAAGTATCTGGGAGTGCCTGGGAGGCTCAGTCAGTTGAGCATCCGACTCTTGATTTCGGTTCAGGTCATGATCTCATGGTCATGGGATCGAGCCACGTGTCCAGCTCTATGCTTAGCATGGAGCCTGCTTGGGATTCTCTCTCCCCCTTTCTCTCTGCCCCTCCCCTGCTCCCATGTGTTCGTTCATTCATTCTCTCTCTCTCTCTCTCTCTCTCTCTCTCTCTCTCTCTCTCTCTCTCTCTCCCCCCCCCCCCCCCCTCTCCCTCTCTCTCAAAATAAATGTTTTTGTTTGTTTGTTTAAAGGAAAAAACTTGAGTCAGATTACTCTTAACATTCCTTGTTGGAGAGGTTGATCGAATGCTTTCATGGGAGGAACACTGACAAATTCTCCATCAAGCAAAAAACCAAGTAATATATATCCTGGAATAGCTGCAGCTGTTTATTTTAGGCCTCTGGAATTCTAGATAAAGACTCAAAGGGACAGGGAAACACTGATTAAAACTCTAGACTTCAAAATGCTTATTCCTAGGATTCTGATTTTCTGTCAAAAGTATGGACACAGGCAGAAATCCAACAGTTAAGATGAGAGGCCCCTAAAGTGTAAAGTAAGTGTCTGGGAAAGTTCAAATGCATTTTGTATCTCCAACGGTTTGAGAACTTCGAACCACAAGAGTGTAGAGAAGAGTACTGTTGTATTTGTTTTGTGTTATATTGGTATTAAAAGTTAGATTTCTTGTTGATTTATCTGCTATTCCTGTTTAGTCAACATAGTCTATTTTAGTGGATTGAAATGATGTGAGAGTTTTGAAAAAAGCCATACCGATTATTTAAAATTCTGGCTATTTATATCCAAAGCTCAAAGAGTGGGTTATTTAGCATACCTTTAAGCAACCACAAAACATGGTCAGGATTGGCTTAAGTAGTTTTTTGTTTGTTTAGATCGGGTATCTATGTCACTTTATCTTGTTGCCAGAAATTCTCCAGTACCCCTACCAAAGTCACTTCGGATGAGTAAGGGTGTTTGTTTGTTTTTTTTAAGGGGGTAGGGTGGGGATTATTTCAATAATTAGACATGAAAAAAGGTGGGGGGTTTTTGGTATGTTTAAACCTGTGGGGATTATTTCAATAATTAGACATGAAAAAAGGTGGGGGGTTTTTGGTATGTTTAAACCTGTATGTTTGATTAGTGGATTCAATTTCCAAGGTGAAGTGTTTTTAGAGTGATTCATGTGGCATGGGAAAAGAAAGAATTCTAGAGTACGCAGACATTTTTTGTTCGAAGAAATAAAATAATTTAGTTTACTTAGAACAATATTCATTCATGTATTTCTACCATTGACCTGAATTCACACCTAACAGTTTTTACACTTAGCTGGAAAAATCTTTTGCTTTTGCTTCCTGGAGACATCTTGCCACATTCTCAGACTGGAAATTGTCATTGTGAAATGACATCAGGGTTATCTTGAATTTCAGAGAAAAGGCATCATACCCATTTGGCTCCTGAGATTTGGAATTCTTTGTTTCCACAGTTGCCAAGTTACTAATACTGCCTAGGTTGAACTAGTATCATTGACCAGGTTCTTGGAATTAGGAAAAGGTATAGTCTTGCTAGTCTTTTGTCTGTCACATCTGAGAAGAACTCAAAAGAGAGTTGTTCTGTGACTGTTTCCTGTACAAGGGATAGCTTTGTTAGCACAGTTGTTTATTCTTTTAAGTTGTACTCTTAATATTTTACGATTCTAAAATTAGAAACATGAAAACTTCCAGGATTAATGCACTGGAAGTGATATAAGGAGCATATTCTGAGTTTTTCAAGAAGTGGTGGGTTAACTGCTTTTAGGATTTCTGAAAGGTAGGCTCAGCATCCCTGACTGAACAACACTGACCAGGCTTTACATTTCACATCTGGTGAGTAAAGGCCAACTGGATTTAGGGCAGAGTTTCAGCTCTAGGCCTGGCTACACAAGAGCAGACAAAGCCCTAAATTTTTAAAACTGTCCTTATATACAATGTGGATTGCATGGCACTTAAAACAAAAATTTTTTTTTAATGTTTATTTTATTTTTGAGAGAGACAGAGACAAATTGTGATTGGAGGAGGGGCAAAGAGATGGAGACACAGAATCTGAAATAGGCTCCAGGCTCTGAGCTGTCAGCACAGAGCCCCATGTGGGGCCTGAACCCACAAACCGTGAGATCGTGATCTGAAGTCAGATGCTTAACTGACTAAGCTACCCAGGCGCCCCTAATACACAGCACCTTGGACTGCCACTCTTAGCAGCAGACAATACCTGGGTGCCCTGAGGTGTTAGTAGACTATAAGCCTCAAAGGATTCCAGAGTAAAATGCCATAATTCCTTGATCTGCAGGGGCTGGTTATTGATAAGATGCATTGCCACTTAGCGGTTTTTTAGGGGCACAAAGAATACCACCAACACCAATATACACATAAGTTGTAAAGATTTACTCCTATTTTAGAAACTTTAAAATATGAAATTGTAGGGGCGCCTGGATGGCTCAGTTGGTTAAGCGTCCGACTTCAGCTCAGGTCATGATCTCACAGTCTGTGAGTTCGAGCCCCGCGTCGGGCTCTGTGCTGACAGCTCAGAGCCTGGAGCCTGCTTCAGATTCTGTGTCTCCCTCTCTCTCTGCCCCTCCCCTGCTCATGTTCTGTCTCCCTTTGTCTCAAAAAAAAATAAAAACATTAAAAAAAAATTTTTTTAAGGAGCGCCTGGGTGGCTCAGTCGATTGAGCTTCCGACTTCAATTCAGGTCATGATCTCACAGTCTGTGAGTTCGAGCCCTGCGTTGGGCTCTGTGCTGATGGCTCGGAGCGTGGAGCCTGTTTCGGATTCTGTGTCTCCCTCTCTCTCTCTCTAACCCTCCCCCATTCATGCTCTGTCTCTCTCTGTCTCAAAAATAAATAAACGTTAAAAAAAAAATAAAAAAATAAAAAGAAAGCAGAGCATGGACCTTAACCTAGATGATTAGAGAACTTAACTGTGAATCACTCACAACTTATATCCAAAGCTCTAAAAATGTCTATACCCTTTTAATCCTACTTCTAGGAATTTATCCTAGGGAGAAAATCCAGTGAGTGGCAAAAATATCAAAGGTAACACTGCTTATAAGAACAAGAAAAAAAAATAAATAAATAAATAAAATAAATAAACATTTAAGATTAAAAAAAAGAATTTAATATGAAATTGTGTGTTTTAGATTTATGCAAATATGGTGAGTTAGGGATATACTGACTTACACAAAAGTATACAGATATCTTTACTACGGGACTTCATAGAGCTTTTAATATGTAAATTGTTACGATGAACATTGGAAGAGAGATAATATAGTTAGTGACTCCCAGATGACTCTGAAACCTTTTTTGTTTGTTGTGGGTAAAATGCAAAATAACATAAAACTGACCATTTTAACCATTTTAAACTGTACAATTCAGTTTGATTAAATATATACACAATATTACGTAACCATCACCACTGTCTGGTTCCAGACCTTTTTTGTGACCCCAAAAGGAAATCCTGTACCGATTAGGCAGTCACTCCCCACTCCTGGAATTGTTTTTGATTGAATTCTGAAACCCAGTTTGATAGACATTGCTCTGAAATATTGTGTAAAATATTTAGTGTTTTCTCCAATAGCCATTATAGGAAGTATTGAACATTTATTTGAATTAAAATTTCTGAAATATTGTAGAAAACTTCTGATTTGGGGAAAATAGACATTGCTTGAAGAGTTAAATAGGTTAGTGTCAGAGCTGGATTTCCAGTCTAGTTCTTTTGACATCCAGTGTTCTTTCCACTATGCCATTCTTCTAGATTCAGCAAGTTTAATTAGATATCTTATTTCATGAATTATTTTGTATTTTTATTTCATCAGTGGATAAATTAAGATTTATAACCGAGACTAACGATAAGCCACAGTGTGTGTCCATAATGCATACTTTCTGGAAGATACCACTTTGGGTGTGAGAATACAACAGCTAGCCAAAGAGGAGGGTTATTAATAGTTATTCATATATCAATCATTTGCCCTGCTCATTGATCACAACCTTTTCTCAATATCAGCATTCTAATGTGAAGTGCCTTGCAAATATAATAGGTCAAATGCAACAATCTTTAAAGGTGTTAGGAAGAAACTATGAATAATTTGTTGCTAGAAGGCTTTTACATCAGAGCTGTCACCATTAGTTTGAATTTTAGCTTGGAAATATCATGCATGTTTTCATGTGATGTCTTTGAAGAGTATTGTGCATCTCCACAAGCAGTTATTAATGATCAGTGTATGTTATTGACTCTTGGAACTATTAAGATAGAACTAGAGTGACACATATTAATGTTTTGTTTCCTTTTAGGACAAGAAAGAGATGGCCATCAGTGACTGCAACAAAGGTAAACTTTTTAGTCTTGTTGTATGTTAACATATGAGAGCATTAATTACCTCAGCCAAACAAATAGAATCAGTCAGATATGTGTAGTTGACCCTTGAACAACACAGGTTTGAACTGCATGGGTCTACTTATACGTGGAGTTTTTTCAATAAATACATTAAAGTGCTCTATATGTATTTTCTCTTATGATATCTTAATTTTTTTTTCTGTTTAGCTTTCCATTGCTATGAGAATACAGTATATAACATATATACATAGTATGTGTTAATCATCTGTTACTGGTAAGGCTTCTGGTAAACAGGTCAGCACCCCTGACCCCCACGTTGTTCAAAGGTCAACTGTACTTGTACATGTGTGTACCCTTATTCTGGAACCTTTAAAAGAAGAAGCTTTATAGTTCAGCCTTCTTGGAGGTACTGTATAACAGTCACCTTAGTATACATGCTTTTGAATAGATAGTTCTGTCAGTTTATCCTGTGTTAGTAAATATGTGAAGAAAAATTCAAAGCTACCTTGGCAACAGAAACCCATGGAACAGGATTCACTTCTGTAGTGTCTGAATTACTTTCTGAGGAGATTGAAATTGGAGATTTTAACTGCTGCTAGGGCATCTGGATCTGTGTGTTTGTGGAGAGAGAAGCAGCACAGTGAGGGGCAGCTTCTATTGGGGAACTGGTACTCTTTTCACTTGTAATAATTCCTCCAAACCTACTTGCCATCATTTTAATTACATTTTCAGATTCTATACAGTGAACCGAGACTTTACTGTCTGCTACCTGGGTTCCATTATGGTCTTTTCATCTCACCAACATATAGACACACTCCCAGCCATAGGATCACTATTGGGTTGTTGGTTGGTTGGTTGGTTGGTTGGTTGGTTGGTTGGTTGGTTTTTGTTTTTGTTTCAAAAATTTCCTAATAGTCCAGACAGTTGGTTTGGAGAATACACATGATCACTTTTCCTTGCGTCCTACTACTCTCATGAATTTCTAGGTAATTAATAATTTGGGAAATTTTTTCAGTTTTCCATATTTGGATAGTATTTTCTTTCAGAGAATTGAAGAGTTAGAAGGAAGCTTGTATGTTATCTAGTCCCACTCATGCTCAGCATGAACTCCTCTCTTTTTTTTCTTCACATTAATTAATCACCTTCTTTACTGGCTTTCTTTTCTTTATGCTTAGTATTTCTGTATACTTAGTATTTCCTTCTTAATATACTGAAGGAAAGTGTTACTACTTTGAATCTAGCAAAGTACTTACGATCTATTACTGTGTTGGGCTAGAACTAATTCTGAATATACTGTTTTGTTTGGAGGAAGTTATTTAACCTTAATTTGTGTGAGATGTGTGGGTTAGAAGAATTTAAATTAGGAACAGTTTGTTGATGTTCAGATCTCCTTTTTCTGTAACCACTCCACCTTTCAAATGGCTGGCTTCCCTCAGATATTCCCTTTTCATAGTCTTTGAGCACTCTCTGAAGTTACCTTATTTTCCTCCCTTCACTTATCTACTAGAATAGCTTAAAGCTTCATGTGAAGGATCTTGTCTGCTTGTTTACCACTATACTCTAGAGATAATACTACATCAAGTACATATATTTGGTACTAAAGAAATAGTTACTAAAAGCATGAATGAGTAAAAGTTGAGTATATTACTTGAAGAGAAAAAAGTTCTAGAGCCATGACATTGCTTTCTAACAGAAAAAGAAACAAACGAATAGGAGAAAGACAGTATATAGTTGATCCAAAACATGGGCAGAGGATTTTTCAAAGGGCAATTGTTGTTGGATAAAGGAAAGGGTGTTATGGGGCACCTGGGTGGCACAGTTGGTTGAGCGTCCGACTTCAGCTCAGGTCATGATCTCACAGCTTGTGAGTTGGAGCCCCATGTTGAACTCTGTGCTGACAGCTCGGAGCCTGGAGCCTGCTTCGGATTCTGTGTCTCCCTCTCTCTCTGCCCCTAACCCACTCACATTCTGTCTCTGTCTCTCTCAAAAATAAACAAACATTTAAAAAAATTAAAAAAAAAAAAAAAAAGGAAGGGTGTTATGCACCAGTGACCTAAAGGTGTTGGAACACAAGTTTGAAGGAACAATGGGGGTTTAGCTAAACATGTAGCCTCAGTAGTTAAGGCGTAACCTCAGTCATTGAAGCCTAGAAAAAAGGATCATAGCAGAATCTGCCACCAAACTGTTCCTTCAACTCTTTCATTTGTACCTTCAGATTCTTGTTCACTTTGGCACTGTGCACATGGGCTCTGTGTTCTGGCCTGTTGTGAACTAGATGAAGGACAAGTGTGTGAAAACAGGACTTTGGGTACAGACCAGGGTTTACTAAACTATAACCATCAAGCCAAATCCAGCCTGCCACCTGCGTGTGTACAGCCCATGAGCTAAGAATGGCTTTTACATTCTTAAGTGGTTAGAAATCAGAAGGGAAATATTTTGTGATATATGAAAATTATGAAATGCAAATTTCAATGTCCATAAACAAAGGTTTATGGGAACACAGCCATCTTTTTATTTATAATAAATATATTTATACATTGTCGTTTCTTTTGTGCTACAGTCACAGAGTTGAGTAGTTGCAAAAGAGATGGTCTGTCCCGTAGAGCCCGAGATATTTACTGTCTTGCCCTTTATAAGAAAAAGTTTGCCTGTGCCAGGTGTAGCCTTTGACAAGTGATTCTTCCCTTTAGACCTTCGGAGGATGGTTAATAAAGAAACATGATATAGGGGCGCCTGGGTGGCGCAGTCGGTTAAGCGTCCGACTTCAGCCAGGTCACGATCTTGCGGTCCGTGAGTTTGAGCCCCGCGTCAGGCTCTGGGCTGATGGCTTGGAGCCTGGAGCCTGTTTCCGATTCTGTGTCTCCCTCTCTTTCTGCCCCTCCCTCGTTCATGCTCTGTCTCTCTCTGTCCCAAAAATAAATAAAAAACGTTGAAAAAAAAATTAAAAAAAAAAAAAAAAAAGAAACATGATATAGCTGAGGATGTGCAGGCCCTTTTTCCTCATGGTAACAATGATTTCTTCTCTTTTTACAGCTATTCAGTTAAACCCCAGCTATATCAGGGCAATATTGAGGAGAGCGGAGTTGTATGAGAAGACTGATAAGCTAGATGAAGCCCTGGAGGACTATAAATCCATATTAGAAAAAGATCCATCAATACATCAAGCAAGAGAAGCTTGCATGGTAAACCAATTTATTTTATTTATTTTATTTATTTTGAGAGAGAGATAGCAAGTGGGGGAGGGACAGAGAGGGAGGGAGAGAGAGGGAATCCCAGGCAGGCTCTGTGCTGTCAGCGCAGAGCCCAGTGCGGGGTTCAAACTCACGAACCATGAGATCATGACCTGAGCCAAAGTCAGGAGTCAGACGCTTAAGTGACTGAGCCACCCAGGTATCCTGGTAAACCTAATTTTTTTAAGTGTTTTTTTTTCTGTTCCGTGTATTGCTACTCACTGAATCTTAAATAATCCTTTGGGACCCAACTACGTTCTGTTTTTTATATATTTATATTATAATATTTTTTTTCACACTTTTGTCATTTTATTCACCAATCACAAATACGGTCTAAGGAGTCAAAGTGATCACGAATAATGGACTAGCACCTGGAACAAAATATATGGGAGATCTAACTTTGTGACCATATGCCATTTAATCCCCATTCTGTTCATCTGTAGGGTTAATAAGAACTCAGTTTGATTGTTGGACTAGGCAGATCTTGTCCATTGTAGTTGTACAGTTTAGTCCAAAATGAATCTTAGTGTTATAGATCATAAACTCTGGTTTTCTGTCCATCTTTTTCAGTCACCGAGTTTCTAGTTATTATATGGCCAGCATGTTTCCAATTAAATATATTCCAAATTAGCCTCCTTATCTTTCTTAAAATGACTCTTATTCTTGTCCATGGCACCGTAGATCCTTTTGCTTCTAATAAACATCACAGTATTTTTAGGTCAGTTGTCAATTAGCTACATATTACTGGAGTTCTCCCCTTAAAAATAACCTTGGATCTGTGCCTTTACCTTTAGCACTGCTCTTGGTCTCTAGTGTGCAGAGCAGTACACCCTCTAACACGCGTGCTGCAGAGTTGGATGTGTCTGTATTATCGCCCTCCCAGATAACAGATGTTCAGATACGTTTGAGAAACACTGACTTCATTAAACAGTCTTCTTCGCTGCCAAACTTCCCAGCTGGCCATGAGGACAGAGAGGTCTGTCGTGTGCACCAGCACACAGCACAGGTTACAGGCCTCCAGGAGATGAGACGGTGGGGACGTTTTTTTCATCGAAGGCAGCATTTTAAAATGGAAAGGTTTAGATGAAAATCTAAGTCAGACCCCTCTTAAAAATTGGGAGGTGTGGACATACTGGATCTTTCTTGAATTCCTGTGTCTTGGCATTCGGCTGGAACTCTTCAGTTCCTTGCTGACTATGCTGCTCTCTATTGCCTTACACTGATTGATTTCCTAGGTTACATTTCCTGTCTGGATGCTGAGAGCATTTGGGCAGGGCCCCGCCATGTAGGACTTCCCACTCATTTCACGAGATCATTATTCCACCAAGCAGACCTGAGAGATGTTGACCGGTCTCCCTGCATTAATGTCCTAGGTGGTTTGGGTTTTGTTTTGCTTTGTGTTTTTGCACCCTCGAGATGAATTCCTTCAGTAATAACAAATTTTTTATTTATCTAAAAATGGAGCAATGAGAAAAAGACTGATTCGGATCATTAAATACATAAGTAAATTTGACACCAGTTTTAGTGCTTTATGTGACTTTTGACATCTCTGGTGGTAGTATTGACTTAATTTGACATGGAGAAAAGGAATAGAGTTCTTAAAATCTTGGCTAAATTCTTGGTAGCCTTTATCCTTGGCAAATTAGGTTTAAACCGTTTGTAAAAGGAAGCCTTTTATATTAGTTGTCATACGCATAAAGAATTTATTTTATTTTGAATTATTATAACTGGGTTATCGCAGAGTACTTAGGGCCGATCATAGAGCTAAAAGCAGCCATCTGAGACTCTGATCTAGATCAGTGATTTTCAGCTGGCATGATTTGGGATGGGTTGCCAGGGACATGTGGCAATGTCTGAAGACACTTTGGTTGTCATGACCAGCATGGTACTCTTGGCATCTAGTGGCCAGGGATGCTCTAAACATCCTGCACAAGATGCACAAGACAACCCCCACAACAAAGAATTATGTAGTCCAGGATATCATGTTGCCAAGATTGAAAAACCCTGAGCTAGGTGATCATTTAGGAATATCCAATATTGATCTGACCCCTTCTTAGCAAATTAGATTATATTAATAAAGGACTTCAAGTTAAAAAATATAAATGAGCCAAAAAAAATTTTTTTAATAAATAAACTATAATCTTACCACCTAAATATTACCACTGTAAACAGCTGGTATGTATTCTTTCAGAAATTTTTTTATGTGTATATTCACCAAATTTTTATTGAGATTCTTCCCAGGCCACTGGGCCAAGAACTGGGAGTATAGCAGTGAACCAGACAAAACTCCTTTGTGTAGCTCACCCACAAATATTTGTGGGTTTTTTTTCTGTATTTAACAGGATCATATATATGTACATCACCTGCTCTGACTTTCACATTAAGTGTGTGTTGCCCAATTTCAAAACAAAGCCAGAAGATTTTTCACCAGCTCTTCTTGTTTCTCCTCTTTTCCCCTCAGAGATTACCTAAGCAGATTGAAGAACGTAATGAAAAGCTAAAGGCAGAGATGTTAGGTAAGTTTGCGCCCCTTACTTTCCCATGGCCCTGGTAGCTGGGAGGCAGGATGCGGACAGCAGGATTTGGTACTTGCTGGAGGAGAATACAACAGTGAGAAATAGCTCTGGGGCCCTTCATTTGTTGTGTGAGCCAAACCATGGCCCTAGTGAGTTTGAGCTGTTTTGGACTCCAGGAGGTTTAGAGTGGTTTAGAGAGGGTGTCAGCTTTTCAAAAATTAAACTTCTATTTAGTTTTTCCTGCCTTCAAGAATGTAAAATGTGATTCAACCTGGGATCCCACTAACAACTATTTCAGGTCATGAATTTCATGAAAAGAGTTGAGTTTCTTCATGGAGTAAATGACTTATGTTTTTCATTTCATTAGAGTATAGTCACTACCAGCCGATACTGTGTCAGAACTAAGGGAATTTTTGTTTTGAAAATGGCATGAGAGTCCCTTCAGTGTTTGAGAAGACATGAGAAGTCAGGAATGAGGAATAAATGGTGAGGAGAACAAAGGAGTGTGAGTGAAGCATACGTCAAATGGATTCATGGTTTATTTCTCTTATTTGCCGAAGCATTTTATAGTTGGGGTCAGAGAAGCCTTCTCATGAACAGCCTGTTTGACTCAAGGGAGTCAAGTTTCCTAGACAGAGAGCTCTCCAGCACATTCTGCTTATAACCTGTGTCGTTTTTCCCTGCTCAAGATCTGCTTTGTGTTTTACCTTATGAATATTTTCTAAATCTACTATGTGAATTGAATTTAATATATTGCCATCAGGTGGGCCTAAACAAAAAATCTTAAAATAAATTGGACTTGGCCATTTATGGCCACCGCATAGGTGTCAGTATCCAGAGAATGAGAACATATTTTCCAAAGGATCAGTCTGATAGCAGAACTGATTGAGAACAAGCCATTAAACCTGGACAATCCAAAACCTCTCGCTCCTGCTAAGAACTGTTTTTAGAGTTGGGGACACTTCTGAAGCATTCCCCAGTTTTTCCAAAAAAGGCTCTTTCTTTCCCTAATTTACACCTACTTGACAGTTTTCCCTAATTGACACCTTGTTTGAGCAAAAAAAAAATTATTTTAGAGGTACTCTTTCTTCAAAGAAAAGGGAAAAGAGAATTTTTCACCTATTCTAACAGTGACTCTTTGTTTTAGAAAAAAGCTAGTATCTGTACTTAGCTGAGCCAGATTCAGGCTGGAGGAGATTTGGGGTGGCCACAGTGCACTTGGAAAAGACCCTTGTTGTTTTCCGGGTCTGTTTCTTTGAGCCAGTTTGAAACCGTGAAGGGATGGATGTAGACAGAATCTTATAGCCATTGTCAACTCCCGATGGAATCAAAACTTCCATTTCTCCTTGCCTGGCTGGCTGAGTCCCTCTAAATTCTCATGAGCCAAAATTTCTGTCTCTGTAGCTTTGGGTTTTACTTATATTGTCCCCTTCATTTGAAATATTCAAGTTGAATTCATTCTCAGTTTCTTCTGTAATGACTTCTCCCCTCATCGGATTTCAGCAGTTTAAGTTGCTTGGTAAATCATATGTCAGTTTGTTGTTAAACATAAAAAGTATGAATAACTAGACTCCTTTACATTCTTACTCAGTAGAAGGATCATGAATAAGATACTGCCTCTAGGTGTTCCCCACTGTAGGAGAGCCTAAAAGGGAGAGAGCATTCTTGAGGTGGAATCACAGCCCCACAAGAGCATTCCGGACTTCTTCCCTCCCCCTTACAGGTGCCATGGCTGTGCTTCCTCTGCTGGGGGGGTCCTCGGGGGCCTCTCACCCCTAGACATTCTGAGCAAGCCTTCTGCAGTGGACCACACAATTTTTAGTGCTGGTTTCTCTGGGCTGGCTTCTGCTAAAAACTGGCAGTTAAAGATTTTAAAAGCATGCTCAATACCACTTGTCATTGGCATTTACAAAGTGAGGTCATTATTTAACAAAATGAGCTTTTTTATTTAAGTTTGCTCAGTTATCTCTGACTTTTTCTTTTCTTTTTCTTTTCTCAGTAAGTTGACTTCCTTTTTGTTAGAAAAAAGAGCGATAAAGCTGCCTCCGTGAAGGAAAAAATCCTAGTTGGACTAATGAAAGGGTGAACATCCTTGCTTCTCCCTTTCTAGCCTGTTATTGAGAAAATTATTAGAAAAAAAATTACATAAATCATTAGAACAACCCCAGTAATGCTTCCCTCTCATAGGCACCTGCGGCTGCTTCCTGCCCAGCCACTGTGGCACACGCCTGGGCCTTGTTCCCGTCCAGCCCAGCTCTTCCACTCATACCATCACCTCCTTACACCCTTTTGGAACATATTTCTGCTCTCCTGATTCCTGAAGTTTCTCAGGTGTTCACTCCTGGCCACTAGCAACCTAACGAGTGCACATTTGTGAACTGAATTAGGAACACCATCTTGTATGATGCCGTGATCAAGAGCTACGTAAGGTCACTTGGAAGTAACCTGTCCGTTGTCTTTGCAAAGATTTGACACGTTCTTTTGGCTCTTTCCGTGCATTAGGTGCTTCTCTGCTCTGCATAGTAGAGGGTCCTAGAACCAGCTCCCTCACCCAACGTCATAAGAAAGCCTTGACGTTGTCACTGTCTCTTAAAACTGCTGAAGTCATAGGGGCGCCTGGGTGGCTCAATTGGTTGAGTGTCCGACTTCGGCTCAGGTCATGATTTCATGGTTTGTGAGTTTGAGCACCACGTCAGGCTCTGGTGCTGACAGCTCAGAGCCTGGAGCCTGCTTCGGATTCTGTGTCCCCCTTTCCACCCCACCCCTGCTTATGCTCTGTCTCTCTCTGTCAAAAATGAATAAACATTAAAAAAAAAAAAAAAAAAAAAAAACCTTCTGAAGTCATACATGTGGGTATGGAAATCCAGGGTCTTTTTTTCATATTTCTTTTCATGCCACTCTGCCTGATGCTCGTTAGAGACTCCACATGCAGTGTGCTCTGGCCACATGAGTGTCTCTAAACCAATCCCTTGCTGTCATTATTCCCTCAGAGAGTATCAGTTTGTAGATTTTCACTGCCCTGCTTTCTGCCTCATTCCCTGGTTGCTGCTTCTCCAGCTCCTCTCAAGAGAGTCACTCCTGGGGCGCCTGGCTGGCCCAGTCGGTTAAGTGTCTGACTTCAGCTCAGGTCATGATCTCACGGTTTGTGAGTACGAGCCCCTCATCCAGCTCTCTGCTGTTAGCACAGAGCCCACTTCAGGTCCTCTGTCCCCTTCTTGTTCTGCCCCTCCCCCACTTGCATTCTCTCTGTCTCTTTAAATAAGTAAACTTTAAAGAAAAAAAAAGTCACTCCTGCTTCTTTGACAGTTCTTGGGAAGGCTTATTTCAGCCTCCACTTTCACCCAAAAGCTAATGTAGGCATTTGATTTGGCTGTGAATTATTTTATCTTCCATATTCTGTGCTTGATTTGCCTTTTGCTCAAAGGAAAGCAAGAGGCAGCTGCATGGCTTAGTTTTCCTGCCTCATAAGAGGAAATGCAGTGAGTCGGGATTCAGTTGTGTCCTGCTGGGCCCAATCCCCAGCTGTCTTAAGGAAGTGAAAACAAATGGCATTCCTGGCCCTCCCCAGGGTGAATGGACTGCCACACAGTATCTCCAAGGAGAAGTTATGTGTAAGAGTCCATTGGGTTATTGTGACACAGTGTTGCTTGGAGGCATAGAAACTAACACTTATCAGATCTGGATCCAGTGACAAGCGTTGATCTCTGGTCATAAACATTCCTGTCTGAGCACAAGCAATTTGGGACTCTTCTCTTTGCCTGCAGTTAGTCTAATAGATGAGATCCTAACACGGACATGTTGACACGTCCCAGCTGAGTGATGGTGCCAGATCTGCTCCAAGTGGAAATAAGAAAATCTGACCGATTACTGCCTAGATAGGGAAGGCGTACAATTTGGCAGCCAGTGGAAAGGGTGGCAGATAGGCTAATGTGGCAGATCCTGTCCGAGGGGCCAGGAAGCTGCATTAGTCTCTGAGCATCCAACCGGACTCTAAACAACAGCAGGGAAACTCCTGAGGGTGAGTGTGAGTATATTTATGAGCATGATCTCTACCGAAGGTGCTTGTCTGCTGTAACCATAAACAGCAAAAGATGAATTTTTCAATCATCTTTCAACCAAAAAATCATTGGTTCTACCATAATGTTTTACTCTGTTCCCTTATATTCTCACTGGCCTCAGTCTGATTTCAGAGCTTTTCTTCTTCTTCCTTTTTAAGATTTTATTTTTAAGTAATCTGTACACCCAGTGTGGGTCTCAAACTCACAACCCCGAGATCAAGAGTTGTACGCTCCACCAACTGAGCCAGCCTTGCACCCCTCAGAACTTCTTTACCCAGCATTATAGGCATTCAGATATTTGTTCAGTGAATAAATAAATGGCTGCTTTCCCAGAATGTTGCACTAACTTTCTGTCAGGACCACCTCCAGGCTCTCCTTTTCATTCTTCCTTTGCCACAGCATTATTAACCCTTAAAGCTCAGTTCTCAAATCTTCAGTGGCCTTCCCCGTGGCACAAGAGCCATAGACTCTGGCCTGGCTCATAAGAACATGCCCGAGCCCACTGGACACATTGCTTGCCCTTGCCCACCCCTCTCTATACATTTATCCAAACCATTTTTGCCAGCCCTGCCCGCTCCCTCTGTCTCAAATGACTACAGTCCTGTCTGTCCTCTGATGATGATTCGCATGGACAGTCTTACACGAGAAGCTCTGGCAGGGCTCCCCCCTCCCCACCCCCAGGAAGGAATCTTCTTACTGACTCTCCTGGCACTCATATCTCAGCTTCCCCGTGAACTGGCGTGTGTGTGTGTGTGTGTGTGTGTCTTGTCTTCCCCATCCTATCTCAGCTTGTTCTGGTGAAGTGACTGTCTCCTGTCTCTGCCTCCCTACCACACAGCGAGATGCCACACATGTGAACTTAGGACTGTTGGTCAGATTCAAGTCTGGGAACCTCAGGTCGTCTCTAACATGGAGACTTTTTCATCGTGTCTTTATCAGGTGTCTCAGGCACTTTGTGTGCATTGTCTCACGTAGCAGGCAGAACTTCCCACATTCTGATCTGGAGATCACATAGTAAAACTATTGCGGAATGTTAGAAAGGCCGAGAACGGAAGGAAAGAGAATGATAGCCTGTGTGCAGGCTGAGTCCTCAGAGAAACAGAAGCAGGATCAGATTAGATGTACAAGAAACCCATCGGGGAAACACCTGGAAGGGGAAGTGGGGCAGAGGGGTGGGAGCTGTCAGATGGCTGTGGAGGATAGAGGGAAGCGGAGTAGGAAGTCTCACCCAGCATGTAGTGCTCAGAAAGTTCCAGCAAAGCCATCGGGGAGCCCCACTCACCTGTCAGAGCACCTGGTCTGCCCCTACCGAGCTCAGTCGGTCATTGACTGGGACATGCAGGTGTCGGCAGAGGGCATCTGGGGAAGCACGTTTTCATGAGTGCCGTCCAGAGAATCAGTTAAGCTAAAAGTGCAAGGCTCACTGTGGTGGGCACCTTCTTCAGCAGGGCAAGCAAAGTGAGAACCTGCAGAAGGCCCTAATTGTCCCTCTCCATCTGCAGTTTAAAGTCCTGTCCCCTTGCCATCCACGGAACACAGTGGCATGCCAGCGTCCTGCCCCTCTCAGTTCCTCAGCGCACTGCAGTGTAGTCTCTCCTGAGGTGCCTCTCACCCCTGCACAGGCGGAGAGCTCCTCCCCGGGGCTCAGGGCGCACCTCGCTCCTGTGTCTGCCTCCCCGCTAGACCGAGAGCATCTCCGAAGTCTGTAGCTCCCATTGCATCAAATGGCAGAGCCCGTACAGTTGGCGCTTTCACGGGTTGCTGTGCAGTGAGATGGGCTCGCAGCAAGACCTCCATCCAGGGGGCACCCAGGGCTCAGTCGCCAGTCCAGAGTGGCCCTCGAACAGAGGAGGCGGCCAGATGGCACTGCTGCTCTTGAGAAGCGTGGTGTGAACATCCCTTGAGATTCATTCTCCTTTCATTCGCTCCATGTCAGAAGAGCCAAGGGTTGTGCCAGCAGTGACCTTTTAGTTGGCTTCTTTAAATGTGTGTTTCCCCCTGCCCTCCTTCCTCAACCCCAGGACAGACCGCCAAGGTCCTGGGTGACTCATGCTTACCTGAGGATGCCCCCTCCTTTCTTTGTTTGTTGTGGCCCCTACCTGGGCATCCATCCACTTGAGGCTGTGCTCTGGGCGGCACCTGGGTGTGGGGATGGGCTGCCAGCGCCTCTCCTCAAACAGGCGCACTCAGCACGTGTGATCCAGGTTTAAGTTTGGGAAGCCTGTCTGGAGACTGGTTAGCCTGGGTCTGGGAGCTTCCGGGGGATAAGTCTTAGACTGAGACCAAAAGTTCTTGCAACGAGTTACTAGAAAAGGCCTTCACATGTGAAGGCCATGCATCTGTAAGTTCTCTGCTTGGGCTTTGCTTCAAGGCGGGAGGCCTCAGAGAGAGAAAGCTGGTAACAAGTGGGACGGTGGGAAGGAACCCGTAGCTCTGACAGTTAGGGGCTTCTTCCCCTTTACCCCATGCTCCTCTCCATTGGAAGCGTACCTGCAAGAACAATTGTTCAGAGAGAGTTGAAACTGTGTATTCACCTGTTCCAGCCAAAAATTTTCCAAAATGCTCCTACCTTCAAATATTCCATCCCATTGCCCCATAAGTCCCTATAAATCTCCAGCTGTTGACATACAAACTCTGTGGCACTCTTATATGTAGAATCCACATAAAACTCCTTGTTTATACCACGTGTCTCAATTTTGGTTTTTGAAACGTGAATGCACCTGTGATTAATGAGTAAAGCCCAAATCTTGGGGAGAAGAGACTGGACTATTGAGGTGGGTGGTGCCATCAAAGGAATAAGAACCCCTGTTTCCTGAGAAGCAACGAGTTTGGTGTAGAAGCTAAGGCTTTCCCTAGTAAAGCAGGAAGCTCTTCAGTGTGAACCCAGGCTCAGTAGAAGTCTGCTGAGTGGAATTGGATGCAGCAGGTAGCTGCTGCTTTTTCCACAGAGAACAGACTTGGAGGGTCCACTGCCCTTAGCACCAGGCCCTGGGGCTCGGCAGTATGCTTTCAGCCCCCCTGGGAGCAACAGTCACTTTGGCCATCACTCATCCCAGGGCCTGTGTCCTTTGTTGGTCCTGGCCTATTGGGGCAGGAAGATCATCTACAAAGTACAGTCTTGGGGGTGGTGCCTGGGTGGCTCAGTTGGTTAGGTGTCCAACTTCGGCTCAGGTCACGATGTCACGGTTCATGAGTTCAAACCCCACATCAGGCTCTGCA
Source organism: Felis catus (assembly GCF_018350175.1). NCBI lineage: Eukaryota > Metazoa > Chordata > Mammalia > Carnivora > Felidae > Felis > Felis catus. The sequence goes on along the minus strand of NC_058368.1, from coordinate 187,872,760 downwards.
CTGACAGCTCAGAGCCTGGATCCTGCTCTGGAATCTGTGTCTCCCTCCCTCCCTCCCTCCCTCCCTCCCTCTCTCTCTCTCTCTCTCTCTCTCTCTCTCTCTCTCTCTCTCTCTCCCCCCCCCCTCCCCCACTTGCTCTCTCCAAATAAACTTAAAAAAAAAAAAAAAAAAAAAAAGCTTGGGGATGGGTGGCCCTAAAGTGTGACCACACTGCTGAGGGGGCTAAAGTTTTCATAATTTTAAAAGCAGGAGTTTCTTTAACTGAAGAGAGATGTCCTTTATATTTTGTAATCAGATAGGAAGGCAGGATTAGTCGAGGTCTTCCTACATCTGTTTATTCCCCATATTTATTTGAATTTCCACTTTTACATTGCAGGTAAACTAAAAGATCTTGGGAACTTGGTTCTTCGACCTTTTGGACTCTCCACCGAAAATTTCCAGATCAAACAGGATTCCTCTACTGGTTCCTACTCCATCAATTTTGTTCAAAATCCAAATAATAACAGATAACAAAGTTTACAGTAGCTTTTGAAGCTGGCTTGGAGATTGTATGCTGCTCGCTGTTAGCAAGGGGGAAGGCCCTGCCAATATTTAACTTTCAAAAGCATCTTATCTCAAAGACAGGCTATCTGCTAGGGCCCAGTGCTCCCTTCTCCCTCTTGTTCTATGATCCAGGTCAAATGCACTTCTGATGTAATAAGCCTAATTTGATTTCCATTTTAAGGTGGTGTCTATGCATCTGTTACCCTTGATTCTGGCTGACCTTTGCTTTGTCCGGGCAGAAGCCTGCTTGTCAAAGCTGACCTCCCTGAGCTATACACACAAGCCCAGCCAAAGTGTCTCCTGGCCCAAGCCAGGTTCAGAGACTACCCAGACATGATTCATGAGGCTCCCGCCTGCTGCCCCCTCTCCCTGATTACTCACATTGCTCAGGCCGCCGGGCATGGGCTCCAGCGTCTCCTGGTTTCCTCTGTGGTAATAAACGCTTTCTTTGACGGTCTGAGCTGGCTTGTGAATTTTGTCCCCATAATGACAGCTAAAGCGGAAGGCTCCTCTGGCTTCAGGCTCAGTGTTGCTGAATGTTACCAGCATTCACAGATCTGCCCACAGTCTTAGTTGCCACCTCGAAGATGATCTTGAAGAACTGACCATTCCGCCAGGTACTAGAATGCAGAAACCACCTCACACAGTGTCTTGGGCCTCTTCAGGTTTGTGCAGATCATGATGAGATCAGTGTTTTCGCCCAAGCATCAGTCTTAACAGTTTCAACTTAAAGTAGCTCCATTCAAGAAGAGCGGTATGTGAATCCCAGACAAAACCATATTCTTTTAGACTACACAAACCCAGAGGTTTCAAAGGTAGGTTTGGGCTTTCTTAGTCATCACTGATTGTTGGTGAAAGCTTTCAGTTCTGGTTTGAGTGTCAAAGGCAGTGACTTGCAGGTTTCATCTCAGAACTGAAGTGCCCATATAATTCTGTAAGTGACATTGCAGCAGTCCTGCCCCGTGTCCAGATGTGCCACGGCTCTGATCTGTTCCTCAGAGCCCCTTAGAGTGCAGTGCGTTGGTCGGTCGCAGAATGATGTGCAGTGTTAATTCTGTGCTATGCTAAGCCTCTCTTCCGGATTTTGAAATGGAATTAAGGGGAAAAGGAGAGGGGGAAAGCACGTGGTTACTTTTGCTTTGCTGTCTTTATGATAAATCTGGCATCTGAAGTTCTCAAAAAAGTGTGTGTGAGGAATCACAGCGATTGTGCAGGAGCTTTGGCCAAAAGGCCTGTGTCTGGCTCTCGGTGGTGATGGCGTCCTGTGCAGCCGTTTTGCCAGAGCAGCGATTCCCAGGTCGCTCACCTCAGGACCCTCACACTCCAGAGCGTTTGAAGAGTGTTTGGGGTTATGTGGATTTTATCCATTGATGTTTACCAGATGAGAAATTAAAACTGAGAAGTCCCTTAAATACTTAGTTAATTCCTTTAAAAATAGCAAATATATTTCTTGTTTATATATATATATTTTTTTTTTAAAAAAACAATAGTTTTAGAAAAATGTCTTCCAAAACAAAAACATTTCAGTAAGAAGAATGACATCATTTTACATTTCTGTAAATCTCTTTCACGCGTGGCTTAGTAGAGGCTAGCAGGATTCAGATCTGCTTCTGCACTCAGGTTGTCACAGTATCCCGTCACGTAGCCTGGAGAATCCTACACCGGGCACACCCATGACAGTGTGACAGTGAGAAAAGCAGTTGACCTAGCTCTTAGTATTAGCGAAAATAGCTTTGACTTCTTGGAGACCTGAAAGGGTCTCAGGAATTCCTGGCAGGCCTCAGGGCACTTTTTTTCTTCTTTAATAGAGCTCTACACCCAACATGGGGTTTGAATCACAACCCCAAGATCAAGAGTCGCATGCTCTACCAACTGAGCCAGCCAGGCTCCCCTCAGATCACATTTTGAGAGCTACTTTGCCAGATTCTGACTTTGGGCTCAACAGCTGAGACTCAGCCAAGGTCAGAGCTGAGATTCCTGAGCACCTGTCTGAACCTCCAGGGAGTGAGGAAATAGACATGTTTGCCTAGATACAGCCTTCCTTAAGACATTGTCATTGCCACAGGCTCCAGAGGTTATGCTTTTTTAGTCTATTTATTTTCAAAGAGAGAGCATGAGCATGAGCAATGGAGGGGCAGGGAAAGAGGGAGAGAGAGAATCCCAAGCAGGCTCCGCACTGTCAGCACAGAACCAGACGCAGGGCTTGAACTCACACACCGTGAGATCATGACCTGAGCTGAAATCAAGAGCCGGACACTCAACTGACTGAGCTACTCAGGTGCCCAGGTTTTGCTTCTTAGGCCTTCCTCTCTGCTTCTTCTCCCTTCACCACCTCCACCCTGCTGAAATCTCACAATGAATCTTGAAAGAATCTAACTAGGTGTGAATTTTTTTTTTTAATTTTTTTAACGTTTATTTTTGAGAGAGTGTGAGCAGGGGAGGGACAGAGAGAGAGGGAGACACAGAATCCGAAGCAGGCTCCAGGCTGAGCTGTCAGTGCAGAGCCCGATGCGGGACTCAAACCCACGAACTGTGAGATCATGACCTGAGCCGAAGTCAGACACTCAACCGACTAAGCCACCCACGCACCCCTAAGTGTGAAATTTCTTAAGCCAAGGAGGTTTTTTTTTGTTTGTTTGTTTTTAATCAACCACAATTATTTCTGTTTACAAATCTGGAAGAAAAAATAGATTCAACCTTTTGAAAATGGTTGACATTAGAATGAATTGAATAGAATTGAAGCATTTGATATTGTATATGTTCTTACTCCGACAATATCATGATGGATCAAAATAATTTTGGATCTCCTTCAACAGTTTCCTTGAAGACTATTAAGATACGTATTATTTAAATAATATGATCTGTTCCCTGCCTCCATGAGCTCCTGGAAGGTAAGGGCCATGTTTATTTTTTTAATAGCACCAACACCTACTGCTCTACCAGAAACCCAGTTAATTGGTATTAAAGAGCATTCTACAAGAAGTGTTTTCAATGTGAATAACCATCACAATCCAGAAGTCTCCAGTATCTGTACCCTTTGATTAGTACCTGATTTTTAAAATGTCTCCTTTACTAACCGTTATATGTTATCTCAGGGTAAGTAGAAACTAGTCATTTCCTCAAAATCTTAAGATCTGGCAAGTGTTTTTAATGTCAGCCAGGTTTATGTGCTATTTTTCACCTTCCAAAGAATATGGTGGGAGGCAATGAAAGATAATAGCTTGGTTTCACCTAGTCGAGACCAGTGGATTGATCTGGAACTTCCCTGTGTATTGCCCAGAATGGCCTTAACACCCTACAGTTAATGGTCCCAGAACTTTCTACAGTAGTGTTTTTATTTGGATAGGTGTGCAGTTCTGGCTAATTTAGAGGGCTCAGCTAGGATTTCTCAACAGTGAATCCAGTACTTATACACTGTGAAGCTTAAAAAGACACTTTGTAAAGAAAGTCACTTTAAGCCAGCGGGGAGCCCATCTTGTGCAGCCATGTAAAATGTCCTGAGGGGGCGCCTGGGTGGCTCAGTCGGTTGAGCATCCGACTTCGGCTCAGGTCATGATCTCGCGGTTCGTGAGTTCAAGCCCCGCGTCAGGCCCTGTGCTGGCAGCTCGGAGCCTGGAGCCTATTGCGGATTCTGTGTCTCCCTCTCTCTCTCTGACCCTCCCCCTTTCATGCTCTCTCTGTCTCAAAAATAAATAAACGTCAAAAAAAAAAAATTAAAAAAAAATGTCCTGAGATGTTGAGCATTCAATCTGGCTTGTAAGCATATGTCTTCTCATCTGTAAGTTTTCATTTTTGCATCTTAGAGACTTGTAAGGGTTTGTCTTGAGACTTTCAGAAATCCCCACCTTGTGTAGTTTCAGCCTCCGCACCCTCTCCCAGATCACATTTCCACTGAATCTTGTGTTCTCTGTATTTCCATACTATGTCTTAACCACCCCTCTAACTTTGACATGAGCGACTTTTCTGTTCACCCAGGTTCACCCAGGAAACTGGGACTATTCCTACAATAAAGTCCTACTCATCTAGTGCTTTTTCTGTGGAGTGCACTGTAGATTTGTTCCTTTTCCTCATGTCATGCATCTGAGTTATGGTTATATTCTAAAGATCCAACCTCTTTTCCTAAGAACTCTGACTTTCCGTATATGATTCCCTTCCATCAGAAACGCTGCCCTGGGTTCCCTTCCCCCCACCCTTTTGCCCCTTGTCTCACCCCCCAGAACTCCATATCTTATTACAAGTTATTGTGCTTGTAGGAATAGAGAATATTACACCATGCCGAGATGTGGAGGCTGGGGAGTGGCTGAGCCTACTAGCTAATGACCTGAACATCGTGGCACTGGGCCTACATTTGAACTTCAGTAAAATGGCAAGACCTCACACATTGGACCTTCACAGTTAACTCAGGTATAGTCAAAGGCATGAATGCTTGTTCAGTCTTAAATGACGAAAGTCCCTATTTCTCGCAACATTTTGTGGCATTAAAAGTAGGGAACTGCTCTTGGAAATGTTGTTGGGCCTGGTGATTATTTCTGGTGCTGTGGGTCGCTGAGCTGGCCTCCAAGCCTATTGGAAATGTAATTGAATTCCTTTTACACAGCTCTGAAGCTGGAATCCAGACTGATTTAGAAAGACAGAGGGAGGGATTTTACTGAGTGAAATGTCATGGGCTAGAGAACTGGCAGCAGGTATTAAATGTAAACCTGATTGGGAGACGTATTTGCCGAGTTGTCTGTCTGATCCTAAGAGCTAACCAGACCTGTGAATCCTGTCTTTTACAACCTGTTTAGCAAAAATTGAAATGTCAAAGGGGAAGATCAAGGAGGATGGGAACAGCTGTGCAGGTGAATGGCTGCTTTAATATCCTTAAGGTCTTTAAAGGGCAAGGTCCAGTAACCCTCTAAGACCAGGGTGCCAATCTGAGAAACCTCCTAGGACAGGAAGAATCAGTGCTTTAAGCCTCTGTCCCTTTTCCTCTGTTATCTGAACTTCCCTTAAGCTTGCTGTTGGCCTACAAGGCAGCATAGAGTTGCTGGAGCTCAGTCTTCAGGGGCAGCCCCGGGGGTCACTGCCAGCTCAGCTGTTGCCTTTTCTGTCTGTGTTGCTGTGATCACTTCCTGTCGTAAGCCAGCCTTTCCCTTCATCGCCCCCTCATTTCTGAAGGCATTGAACTCTTCCTCTAATACGTCTTTTGGGGTGTACTGCGTGCTTGATACCCCCAAACCCTGGTAAAAATCTTGGAACACTTTTAGCGAGGTGTGTATGCTCCTTTTCACCCTGCAACCCACTCCCCCCCCCCCCCCCCCCCACTTCGATAGTTATGAGCTTAGTCCTTCCATCACCTGCATTTCCTTTAAAAGAGGAAGCATGTGCACATTGTACCAGAAGGGGCTAGGAAGTCTGTACCTTCAGGAAACTGTACAGTTAAAAGCCGGACAGAAAAAGGTGATCGTGTCCATTTGCGTCCTGCTGTCTGCCAAGAGCTGCCCTGAGTCCCCACTAAACCAAGCCCATTAGTGCTTCTGAAAGTGAGCAATGGACTGCTTGCTACCAGTCAACCCGAGAGGCGGGGCTAAAATAACCCTAGAGTATCAGAACAATTGCTTCAAACCCTTCAAGGGACAGTCAAGAAACTAGTAACATGAGTATATGAAAACTAGTGAGCATGGCCCTCATACTTCAGGGCATTAAACGTTTCGGTCCTCCTGGCAACAAGCTGCTAATTGTCGAAGCTAGGGTTGGATACATGGGGTTTGTTAGTTATGCTAGTCTACTTTACAGATGTTTAGAATATTCTATAATAAGAATTTTCCAACTCTGTGAGGTCTGCAAACTAGGAATAAACTCCATCACATAGGAGTTAAGCTGTATCAGCCAGAACTAGAAATATGACTCTTTACCTTCTTTTTGCTTTCACTCAGGAGGCAACTTTGGAAGCCCACACTTCCCTCTTAGCTAAAGCACGGCACGGCCTGCTGTCTCATTGCCCAGGAAGCGCATAGCTAACCACTCTCAGCCACGATTTGGTCCCAGCTCCTAGAGCTCTGGCTTGCTGAAAAAATACAGCCCAACCAGATGGGAACTCCTGCCTGGCACTGGGGCTTCTAAGCCATCAGGCATCGTGGCGGATGTGAAGGGAACCAACTCAGAAGCCTCTCCGGGAAATCCTTAGTGCCAAAGGTGAGGAGCTAGATACGAAGATACTGGAAGCTTGTTGTCCCCCTGTGGGATGCTGTGTCAGGTGGATGTCTACATCAGGCACCCCACCTGAACACCCACCTGGCAGCCACCTAAGGCCACCTGAGCACCCAAGTGCCCTCCAATTCCCCAAATGTAACAAGTTAGAAATCCACAGATGGTAAAGTCTTCAGGCGGACTAAAGACAGAAGTCCTCAGGGAGGCCAGGAATGGGAAGCAAGGGAATGGAGTGAAGTAGGGAGAACAGTGTTTACATCTCAAAGAATGTAGGCTTTGGTGGACGGTCTCTGGTACTTGGTCTGACGTACACAACATTGTTTTGTGGAATAGTTTGACTAGCCCAAAATAGAATATGCTATTTGCAACTTTTCCTCACGAAGTTAACTGGGAGAGAAGGTCGGGTGATTTCCTGAGGCAGCATGACACTGATGAGGTCCTGCCGTTGGCGGCGCTGACATCAGAGGTCAAGAGTAACTGCCTTGTTTTCTACAGGTGTTAGAGCAGCTTCATTTAAACATGTGAAGGATCCCCGGCCCCATCCCTGTCTTCCACAAGGTTGCTTTGTGTCTTACTGAAGCCCCTGGCTGTGCTTTTCTGGAACAGTGACACAGCAGACAACTCCTTTACCTCAAGGTACTTCAGACTGATGATATGGTTCACCTGCTTTAGATCACAGATCTGAGCTGTCCACTCAGGAATCATGCACTGAGCTTAGAATTCAGAAGCACAAAATTATAGACTAGTTCACTCAAGGGAAAAAAATTCCATCTTCCATGGTTTTGGCCAGTGAGGTTACCGTGTGATTCTTCTGTCAAGAAGGTGACTGGTAGACCTTAGATTAGAATCCATACCTGTAAAGCAGGTTATCTGTATAGAAACATCCTCTTAATGTCACCAACTCACTTTGCCTCCCTTGCATCAGAAGGTTGCTTCTACAAATGTGTTTCACAAGGGAATCGGGAAAGGGCTAATCCCAGAAGTATGCTTAAGTACGGTGACCTAGCAGCTTGGGTTTGGCCAGCTCTTTCTTCCTCTGACACAGTATTCCTGACGTATACCCTTTCCTTCCAGGTTCATTACCTTCTTGATATGATACCTACTTGTTTAGGCCATGAAATTTCACTGTGAATAAGCAAAGATTTGGCAGGATGTTCACCACTAGAGCAAGGTATGCTTAAAGAAAACACAGCTCTATTCAAAGCACTGAGGGAAGAATCACTACTTGAAAGAAGAAAAATGAGTTCTTAGGTATAAAAGCAGGAAAACAGCTTAATTTTATCTGTAGGGCATATTTGCAGTGACATACCCGGCATGTCCATGGAGGTACTGGTACATTCCATACAGGATTCCAGGGCATGAATCCAAACTTACATTTCCTTATATGAAGACCAGAAAGGTCCTGAGTTGTATCCATGGGTTTCATCACTCATCCCCTCTCCTTTGTTAAGAGGGGTGTCTGTAAACACACTGACACATGTATATAACATGATCTGGACTGTATCGGGGCGGGGTAGATGTCATGTGGCGGCCTTCCAGATGATGTGTGCATGGCTTCTTTACCTTGGTTCTCTCTAGTTCCATTTCCATTAGTAGGAAACTTCAGGGGGGATACAAAATATAAACAGAGCCATAATCCAGTGGCCTCGTCTTTACACTTACATAGATAAACTGAAATGGGAGAATATTTGAGCTTAAAGATTCTGCATATACTCTGGAATAACAGGCAGCCTTCTAAAGAATTGCTTATCTCAAATGAGCTGGTTTGGGGGTGAGACACAGTAACTTAAGTTTTTGGGTCTGAAAAATCTCAGCTCTCTGGTAGGCTTTAAAAGGCTAATTTTTTCCTGAAAACGAGTGTTTCTGCTTAAACACATTGGACATGCTAGGCCTTTTATTTTTTTTAAGTTTATTTATTTTGAGAGAGAAAGATCACAAGTGGGTTAGGGTCAGAGAGAAGGAGAGACGGAATCTCAAGCAGGCTCTGCACCATCAGTGCAGAGCCCGATGCGGGGCCCAAACCCACAAAGCGTGAGATCATGACCTGAACCGAGATCGAGTCGGACGCTTAACCGACTGCGCCATCCAGGTGCCCCAGACATGCTGGGCTTTTAAAGAAGCAACCATTTATCCATAAGGGCAGGACTTCTTAAAATTAAACCTACCAGTAGATACTTAATCACATCCAACTCTGAATGGTAGTAAATTTGTTTCCATCAGAAAAGAAAACCGTATACTCCTGAAAACAATATTACAGTATATGTTAACTAGAATTTGAAGAAAACAGTAATGTCTGTGTACAGGGTCCTAATTAAACTATTCACCCTTCTTCTATCCTTTGATCATAGAGGGTCCCATAAAATCTCCCGGTGATTAAATAAAAACTTACAGGCTGTTCGCCTAAGGAGGCAGTGTTACTTAAAACGGCTCCCTAAAGAACAACAGTGGTTGAGTCCTAATAGTTAAAAAAAAAAAAATCTAACTCCTAAAAAGTAAACAAAAGTTTTTAGATAACTAAATTTTAAAAAATCAAGACTTTATTGGATAAATGTTACACAACATTCTTTAACATTGAAGTCTTAGCATACTTTAGATGAGAAACAATTTTTGTCATTCAAGTCTACAAAATGAAATAGGCTTGTGAAGATTTGAAATACAAAGGTAGCATGAAGCAAAGCTTAAATATTAAGCAACTAAAGCAATGAAAAGTGAAATAGCAACATGGTATGTCTAGGTTTTAAACACCACCAAATTTCATTTATTAAAAAATGAAAATGTGGTTTATAACAAAATGCCTTTGAGAGTTTTGTCATGAGAAAAAATAGATACTTAAAAAGAATTGGGAGAGATCAGGTTTTGCCTTTGTATTATTTCTTGGTCATTTCCATCACTGCGCATTCTAACGCTTAATTACAAATCCTTATTGTACAACCCACCATGGCTTAGAGTTCTCTGGTCCTTAAAGTGAGCCTGAAAGGTACTGCTGGTGCTCAACATCTGAAAGAACAAGTTGGACCCAAGTCTAAGAGGGCGCCACAGAAGTACATGTAATCTTTAGAACTCCCTGCTGCTAGTTCCTGAGCTTTTTCAGATTTGATCAAACGTGTGTAATGACTTCATGAAGAACTTTCCAAAAAGAGTTTAGAATGCACTCCAAACTTAATTATTTGCAGTGTAATCAAAATTTGTTTAAGCTCACTAGAAGACTGTTCACCTTTTCTTCTTGAGTCGTAAAACAAGTCCTAGTCAAGTATATTAAATGTTTCCCAACTCTTACCCAGACCCTTTTCTTAATCCTGAGTGTGGGGTTAAGTAATTCCAAACCTATACAGTAAGATTATGGAAAGTCTGAACACTGGAGCCAAATGTTCAGTTATGTTATGTTGCTTCAAATGAATTTTGTATTTTATTTTTTGGCATTTTTCCCTTTTTTTTGTATTAAGTAATCAATATGGATTATCTTGTAAAAAATAAATCAGCATTGCCACTAAAAAACTTCAGTATTATTATTAAAAGTACGGCACCATCAAATATAAAATGCCTTAAAAATGTAGTAGTAATAGGTCCATCTGGTTTTCTCATGTTTTCTCCATTCATTAAAAAGAAAAATTAAAGTTTTTCATAGTATGTATTTTCCAAAGACCAAAGCAACAGTATGGTCTCCATTAATAAGAATTCATTTGCCATGCGTGAAAGCTCTTTATGGGTCTGTTCCTACTACGTGTACCCAGGGTCAAGTCCCACCTGACACCTGGGAGAATGAGTATCTTGCACTTAGAAGGAAGGGCTCTCCATGAGAGAGGTCCACATCACAATTCAGGGCAAAAGCCTTTCCACCTCAGTAGGATTAAGAACTAGCTCTTAGAGTATACATTTTCACTCTAAGATCAACACTAGCCTATCCACTTTGAGTCAGAATTTAAAAGGTAAGAATGCTGTTATGAAAATGTGCACAAATGTTAAATACTGGTGGCAAATAAATACATCTTAATATGTTCTAACAAGCAAACGTATATTCAAGATAATACAGCCCTGCTTTATTAAAGAAAGAAAAAGGTCCGAAATCTCTTTGCTGGGTGGAGTGGGGCACTTTGCCATCCTTTTAGCAGGATGTTAGATCATCTTTTCTGTTGTTTCCACCAGCACCTGAAGGAAACCTTGGCCTCACCTCGGCATATGTGACTATTGCTGTTTCACAGGAGATCCATTCTAGAAATGCCTTTGCTCATAGCTGAACTGATTAACAAAACCTTGAAGAAAGCACAAAGTTTTAGTTCAAAAAATAATCCAGCTTCTCTGTCATCATCCCTTGCCTTCTTAGGCCTGTCCAAACTGTACTGGTAAGAACTTCACATTCAAAAAAAGTTACGGTCAGTGATTCTTCATACATAAAATTCAAGTGATTTCCTTGCGTGTTTCGTATCACTTTTCTCCTCCTCTCATGCATAACTTATTGCAATGGTTTATTTTTTTATAAAACATTCCCCTAATGCCTTGTCTTGGGTTTAATATAGCACAATTTGCAAGTGCCCCTTTATAGACTGTTGGTTTTAACCACTGCCTTAACATTTACTTCTTAGTGCAGCTTTAAAAATCTGAATCTCCAATTTCATTCAGTCCTGATGCTCTGGTGTTCTGTGTCACTGTGGTACAGGTCCATGAAACCAGCAGCCTGCTAATGTCTTTGTGCTGAAATACAGTAAAGAAAAGGAAGAAAAGGTAGTTAAGTACAAGTAAATAGGAGAAAAATTATGTCCTTGTTGTTTAAATTCAGCCCTGCATAGATTATAGGATCATACTTTTTTCTTTTAAATCAGCTAAACTTAACCAATATTTGAGAAAACAATATACTTCCACTTTAAACCAGCAGAAGCGTTCATTTTATTTCCGAGGTACATCTGGCCAAATTCCAACACAAAACTTGTCACCTTCACACAATCTGCACTGGAGTATATTTTTTAAAATACCTGATGAACATTTGCCTAATAAAGGGGGGATTTTAGCTTTGTTCTTTGTGCGGCTTTATGTTCTTTACCTCACCAGAAACAATACTAAACTCTGTGAATCCTCAGCTGCTGTGGACCACTCTGAAGCACCAGAGGCCTTCCTCTAGCACAGGCTGCCTACACACGGGAGCAAATTTATATAACAAATCAAGCTATGTGCAAGTCAGCTGCACAGCATACTGTCTACATATGTATAAAGAGCAAAAAAGGGGGGTGGAGGGTGCCTTCCCAGAGCTACACACAGCACATCAGAAGGCATCAAGAGCGCCATTTCGCTACTCAAAGGCCACTTATGTACACTCATTAGATACAGCGTCCCTTATCACACCAGATCATGAGCAGAGGCCCTCTTCACCATACCTCCAAAAAAAAGCAAGCCTGAGCAAAACATTTATAAAGGGCAAAGCTTATAAAAATGATTGCCAGGAAGCATGACAAGAATTTCTGCCCAACATTATCAACTTCCCTTTAATACCAAGTGGTAAGAACCCCAGTGAAGCCCTCTATAATCCCTGGTTATCGCCTCTCAAGCCTGGGAGACTAGTACCAATAAGAGCCTCAATTCCAAAAGAGGTGATTGTGGAGAGAATGACGACTTTTTGGTCAAATGTACTTTTAAGCCAAAGGTCTATGGTGTTTTCAGTGGAATAATAACTGACAAAACAGAGAATGCAGGAAAGAAAAGAAAAACCACCCCCATCCTTCCCAATGTTTAACTTCCAGATATTTCAAAGTAGGTGTCTTTCCCATTCTTTGCTAGCACTCTTGCTCTTATGTTAAGCTTCCCAGTGCTGCCTCACTGACTTACTGGATCAAGGGCTATAAAATAAACTTACAGGGCATTCTATCATGCTTTTTCTCAAGCAATGAAAAATGGCTTCTACACTGCACACATCAGAATGGAAGGTGAATGTAGTCTTTGCTTCTAAAGAAACAGAATGATTAACACTTTTAGAACTGACATTGAACTAAGAAAAGTTCATCTGTTAAAACTAACAATCGTAATACTATTTAGACCCACACAGAACTCTGGAAGTAAAATGAAAGAGAAGAAAAAAGTAAACAGTCAATCCCATGTACAATTTCATTTCCTTCTATTTATGACTCAATGTTTGGCTTCAACCTTAGGCCTAATCAGGTTGACAGGAAAGCCAAGGATTGAAGCATGTCTTATGATTCCTATGAGATGTACAGAAAATTAAAACATGATTTTTCCTCAAGAAATCACCATAAGGGTAGCTACCATCCCTGCAATCCAGGTAAGAGTCCAAAATATCCCAGCCTCCATCTCTGATCCAAAATGTGCCATTGTGACTCAGCTTGCAAATTATAGCTTATCTGCAATGATACAGCCCAATTACAGCTCACCACCAGCTGCACACACCAGAGGGTTAAATAGCCTTAATTCAAGGAAGCAAAAAGAGATCGTAAGTTCAGAAGCAGTACATCAGAAATCCTTAAACCTTTCCAGCTGTAGAAGAGTCCCAAATAAGCCTTTAAGGCGTTATCCAGAGAAGTTTCAATAAACGCACTTAAAAAGATTATGGCCACGTTTCAGGATTATCTTTTGCCCCCCTCTGAATTTTTACTTTCCTTACGTAAATGACAATGGTTCTGAGGTTAGTTCGCTAAGAATATATATATGTTCATAGATGTATATATATATATATTCTTATATATACACACATTAAGAATGACTAAGAAGTTAAATGAATATAAAAGTGACAAAGACTGAGACAGTGAAAAGATAGAGAAATCCACTATTTGACTTTCCACGAAGACTCTGTTGCTAGTTGACAGAATTCTACAACCTGATACTCAACTTTTACTGCCCTAGGAGAAAATCGTTTCATGGAAGCTCACAGGAGGCTGGCTCTACTTGTTTTTAGCACAGCTGGTAATACCAATTGAAAGTTACTTTCATTCAGTAAAACGGTCACCTATATGAGATACACCCAGCTACAAAGGTCAATGAAAACTCAGGAAAAAGAACTAATGAACTCTTTTATGTCTAGCCTAACCTACTTCAGAATGATCAAGTGGTGACATGATGCCCTCTTCACTTTGTGGCAGGGCTTAGCACAGACAGACCTGCCCGTTTCACTGTTAACTTCAATGCTCCCAGTCTGAATCCACAGTGGTCTGTCAGACACTGTAAGGGAGCAGCAGGACTCGTCACTGTCTGATGTAATAGCTGCCATTTGTTGAGACCTATGGTAGAAAAAACCAAGTTAACAAAAATAGAGCAGTCATTTGAGTTCTTTTAAATCCATTTTACAAAAAAAAATTTTAAAAATAAGACCAAAATTCAGTTGAATTTTCATCATGAATGTATTCTGGATAACTTGCTGACTTCACAGGAAGTGAAGCTTGGATACTAAAAGAAAACAGATTTGAGGTGTGTACACACCAGTATTGGCCAGGAGAGGGCACTCTCCAGAACAATTCAATTCAGCAGCAAGACGCCTTGGGCGCACACACTAAGATGCTGCCCTCCAATACTAGCTCCCATGTAATGTTCCTGCTAAAAAATTTCTTCTAGCCTACCACTAACCTCGGGCTGGAGTAGTCCTGATCGGCGAGGGCCGAAGTTGTCATCCTTGTCCATGTTAACTTCATTAATGAGTTCAGAGACCCTATTTTGCAGAATGACCAAAAACTACCTGAATCCTTTTGTCCTTTTAATGTCTGTGACCTCCTATGCATACTACTCAGGACCTGGCATTCCTGTGTGAGTTAATACCTGCTCGAAAGAAGTCTGACAAGATAAGCTTTCTCACTGGGGCTTTTAGAACAGAGATTTCAAATACAAAGAATAATTCAAATGAAGGATTGCTCTTCTAAGCCTTATTTTTAACATATTTGTTTGTCTGCTTACTTCCCTATTTTAAGTATAAATTCATCGCATCCATAAAGTTAACTCTGGGATCACTTACTTAGATGATTTTCAGTCCTTATAATAAAATGATTTTTAGAATACTAAGGTACATCAGAAACAGTAACAAATAATCAAAACTTTTAAAAAGGCTTTTCTGACATTGAAAAGGAGAAACCTCATACACCTGATCTATAATTACTTCTGAATTTTAACTCAAAGGAGAACAATTTTCTTAAATGAGATTTAATAAGGTTATGTGCCCTTTTGTTCATGGGAAACACACTATGTTTTATATATTATTAATTGTAATCCAACAGCAATCACAGAAGAAAAAAAGGAATCTTGAGTGCACAAAAGAATTTAACTTTGAACCTCTCCCTCCAGAAGTAAAATTTGTTAGGTTTTCAACCATCATTCTAAATCTCTTGGATTCTAGTTAAGAGAGTCAAGAAGCTCTATCAAAAAATGATCTCTTGCTGTGCATTTGCCCTTCCCACCCCCTGAAACACCATATAAAATATCAACATGCCAGTCCCAGTCCACAGAACCTGGCTAATAAGTCTTTTGTCCTAATATTTAAGATGAGTTTCCCCTCAGTGCTTTTAGGGCCTTGGGTTTCTCTTTAGAAACGGACCACACATACATGATCCATTAGAAAGAGCCACGGAGCCCTAGCAGTGATACCTGCATGAAAGGCAGCAATTTCACTTGAAATTACTTATTTTGTCCTTTAAGAAAAAGCTTATTTGCAACAATGGCAACTATTCCTGGGAGGCAGAACTATAAATGGGCAGATCAGAATGGGGGGAAGTCATGAAAGAAGGAAGTAGAGGTCATGCTCTTAGAGCAAAGTTCAGCATTAAAAACTAAAGAATTAAGATTATATACTTGTACCTGTTATCTTGCTGAACACGCAATATAAGTTTTCTTTGAATATAGTGTAGTATCAGGGCGCCTGGGTGGCTCAGTCGGTTAAGTGTCTGACTCTTGATCTTGGCTCAGGTCATAATCTCATGGTTTGTGAGAGAGAGTAAGCCCCGCATTGGGCTCTATGCTGACAGCACACAGCCTCCTTAGGATTCTCTCTCTGCCCCTCACCCACTCATTCATTCTCTCTCGCTCCCCACCCCCAAAAACAACAACAACAAAAAAACACACTGTAAAATCATGCAACATGAACAAATAGGAAAAGCACAGTGTCTCATTTTACAGTAGACATTCTGTTTTTCTAGCCTTGGTGCTGTTTTTCTAACCAGTTATAATAGGGTTTTAGACAAACTGCACACAGTTCTTCCCAGCATACCAGGACTCACACTAAGATGCCACTCCCAGCCAGATTCCCTGCTAAAAACTAAACCGGGGGGGGGGGGGGGGGGCAATCATAGGTTTGTAATTAACATCTCAAAATTGAGCCATGGGTAAAGATAACTACCTTCTGGAAAATATGGCCACAGCACACGCAGATCAAAGCCTTGGAATGTGTGGTATTTCCCTCCTAAAAAGTGGAAACTATCTACTCAGTCATACCAGTAGCAATAAACAATAAAAAGGAATTTTCAAAGTAACAGCCACTTTTTACCATTTGGCAAAAAATATTAAAACACCAGGGTCCCAAGGGAATATGGCATTTGTGCAAATCAGCTAACTGACTCACTTAAAAGCTGACAGGCAAAGCTTTGTGGTTCTGATGCCTTTATAAAGCTCTCCTAGGAGGACCTCTACTCACTCCACTGAGCCCCACCAGGGCAGATAGTTCCCACACGTCTTTGAAATGATTTGGGATGTGCCAGGCTGCTGAGATGGTGATTGGTCATTAGTATATACCTGTCGGAACCAGAATTACTTTTCCCCATTCATTCACAAGTAGACATCATTTCTCCTTTGTCAGGCCCTGTGCTTGGCATAAAGGAGAGAAGTGGGAGAGGAACAGACTGGAATTTATGCAGTACGTAAGTGAATAAGGGGAGAGTTGAAATGCAAGGTTAATGCAGTTTTCCCTTCACTATAAAGCCCTGTTGCTCCCCACAAATGCCTGTTGGAAATAGTTCAGCCTACTTCTAGATATTTATGGATGATCATGCTATGGTTGTTGAAATCTCAGGTAATAACACTGTTATTATAACAGTTTATAAATGAATGTATGTCACACAAAGCTTATTTCAAAAGCTACCAGAAATGAAATTTCTATGCCATACACAGAAAGCAGTGGTTGTGGAAATGACAGCAAGTTATTTCTATAGGTCTTGTGCTAGGCACTTTATGGCTTTAAATTCTCACAATTACCTTCTGAGGAGGTACTATTTATTCTCCCCATATCACAGAGGATGACAGTAAGGTAACCTAAGATCACACAGCTAGCTTCTAAGGGACAGATCCATGCCTGCCATTGAATCCAGGAAGAAATCTGGCTCAAGACCCTGTACTTTCAGCCATGTCCCTGAAAAGTGAGAAAGAATGCTTCTTGGCTCTGGGGGTTTGACCAGCTCAGTCAGGAGCGTGCAACTCTTGATCTCAGGGTTGTGAGTTCGAACCCCATGTTGGGTGTGAAGGTTACTTAAAATCAAATAAAACTTAAAAAAAGAATGATTCTTTGCTCAATACAAGCCTGGGATAGAGCACTGCTGGTCACTGGCAAGTTATATACTCACAAGTATCCATTTCTATATTTTACACTCAACAGGATAACCCTCACATTCTTATAAAAACATTCTCTCCAGGCAAGCAAAAAACTGTTTTACTAGGGGAAAATTATATCCCTTCTAGACTTTTTCAGTAACTTTTAAGTGAATCTTTGTGTTATAATGAATACATGTGTATAATGATATACATTATAATTACAACTTTTTTAGTTTATTTATTTTTGAGGAAGAAAGAAGGAATGAGCGGGGGGGGGGGGGGGCAGAGAGAAAGGGGGATAGAGGGTCTGAAGCAGGTTCTGTGCTGACAGCACAAACCGTGAGATCATGACCTGAGCCAAAGTCAGATGCTTAACAGAGTGAGCCACCCAGGTGCCCCACAATTTTTTTTAGTTTAAATGAAAAGGGAAAAAGTGTTATAATAACAGCCTAATGCTTTAGCTATGGCATAGGTGGTTTTCCTTCTAGATACAGGCACTAGGATAGAAAAAATTATGAGTTTTAAATCATAATTTCTGGTTAAGACTTAGAATTCTAAAGTAGTAAAAAGCAGCTACCTGTCACATTCTTATGATTACAAGGAAAATATAAATTATGGCTGTGTTTTCAATGTATTTTTAATGAGGCCTTATACAAATGTCAGGAATTTAAAGAAAAAAGTTTTAATTCACATTTAAACCAAGTTTTAAGACTACGTATTTTTTAACTAACTGGTCTATTTCGAACATCAAAGTTTTAAGAAATTGTTTTATAAACCAAAGTGTCCAATAGTAGAAGGCTATAAATTGGACAACATACACTATAAGCTATCGAACTTATTCAGTTAGAAAATAAGAATCTGACTCAGAAATTCAGTATTTTGATAAATCCTTGTGATTTTTGATTCTATGGTTTCTTTTCCTTTATACCTCCCTGTATCCAATCTTAACTTGTGCCACAATAACACAGAAATCTTTAAGAAAAATTCAAGTTCAGCAATTGCTTTTTTCAGAAATTAGATGCATTAAAATTTGACTCAATCCATCCCAAACTGGACTTAAAGGCAGGATATAAAAACTAATTTACTTTAGCATTTCCTACCAGAGTGTGGTACACAAAATCCTCTTAGAATTTTAGAATTTTAATAGTATGTTGTCAAGGAGTATGTGTGACATAAAAAGTGTAAAAGTGGGGGTGCCTGGGTGGCTCTGTCGGTTGAGCGTCCAACTTCGGCTCAGGTCATGATCTCACAGTTTGCCAAGTTTGAGCCCTGCATCGGTCTCTGTGCTGACAGCTCCAAGCCTGGAGCCTCCTTTGGATTGTGTGTCTCCCTCTCTCTGCTCCTCCCCTGCTCACGCTCTCTCTCTCACAAATAAAGATTCAAAAAAAAAATTTTTTTAAGTGTCAAAGGGAGTAACAGTAAACAAATTTGAAAATATGGCAAAAAGTGTGATGGTATGTAAGTAAGTTTTGGGGGCGCCTGGGTGGCTCAGTCGGTTGAGCATCCGACTTTGGCTCAGGTCATGATCTCGTGGTCCGTGGGTTCAGGGTCCCGCGTCAGGCTCTGTGCTGACAGCTCAGAGCCTAGAGCCTGTTTCAGATTCTGTGCCTCCCTCTTTCTCTGACCCTCCCTGTTCATGCTGTCTCAAAAATAAATAAATGTTAAAAAATAATAATAATTTAAGTTTTGGAAGCTAATTCCATTAGTAAAATAATTTCAATGATTTCCATATTGATAAAATTGTCCAAAACAACTGTTTTTGTCACTGGGAGGGAATGGTTTTAACTTAAAACCTACCCTTAAGTGATTTTAATAAGCAAATGCAGTCACACTAACTCATCTAAAAATTTTGCCACGAGGCAGTTACAGCTCTAGCACTAACCAGGCTGATCCAGGCTGATCAGAAAGGAATCCTGGAAGCCAGGCACCAAGGTGCATGTTCCGGTCATGGTGCTTGACCAAGAAAAACACTCCCGTGACTTACTGTTCTGGAAGCTATTTGGAAATTATCAGTCCAGATGTAAAAGATTTCGATCAAAATCCAAATTACAAGTGGAAAGATGGTGATGGGTACACAATGTGAATGTACTTAATGACACAGAGCCATACACTTTTTAAAAAAATGGTTAAAATAAATTTTATGTGAGGTGTACTTAATTTTTAAAATACAAAACAAAACAAAACAAAACCCTAACAAATTATAGTGTTCTGTGTATGTATATGAAGGAAGAAAATAATTTCTACCTAAAGTCACAAGGAAAGGGAAAAAATCCTTGAGTCTATACTGGGGCGCCTGGGTGGCTCAGTTGGTTAAGCATCCAACTTCAGCTCAGGTCACGATCTCATAGTCCGTGGGTTCGAGCCTCGCATCAGGCTCTGTGCTGACAGCTCAGAGCCTGGAGCCTACTTTGGATTCTGTGTCTCCCTCTCTCTCTGCCCCTCTCCCACTCATGCTCTCTCAAAAATAAGTAAATGTTCAAAAAAAAAAATTCCTTGAGTCTATAAATATGAAGTCTCTTGAGTAGAGACTAAACAAGAAGACTTGCTTCTCTTCTTGGTACCAACTATCCATGGGAGAGACACTAAGACATCCTGGAAAACTAACCCTACAGAGACCATCTATATCACTATGACTTTAAACCTTCTGTTCCTTTATTCAGAATAGCACAACAGAGCACATAAATTGCTAAAGCTTTCTTTCTTTAAATTCTATGCACTCTGTTTAGTGAGGGCATACACGAACTGTAAACACAGAATATGAAGGGACTATTAAGTCAAACCAGGTAAAGGTAAGTAATTCAGCTTAGCTGTTTTTATTTTCTCCTGGCAGTTGGCATGGCACCAGCTCCTTCTGGTTCTATTTCTGAATTCCCTGTATCAGGCATCTCAATCAGAGATGATCTTCACTGCCACCATCCTAATACCATCCCAAAGCAAACGCTAAATTTGCCCCAACTGAGGGTCTTCATTCTCTTCTAGCAAATCCCCTATGGAGGCCTTCACTGGGCCCAAATCCAAACAATATCCTGAATCAAAACATTATCAACTTTTCTAGACATTTGCCAGTCCCTTCTCTGCTAGGAGTACTAAACAAAAATGAACCAATACAGCAGAAACCATAGAAAAATTCACAAGTTAAAAGGAAAAATCTAATTTTAGATCCAAATTATAGATTTCTTAAGGTACAGGCATACCTCGTTTTATTGCGCTTCACTTTACTACGCTTCGCAGATACTGGTTTTTTTACAAATTGAAGGTTCAAGACTTCAGTGGAGGAAGTAACTGCAGATGTGGCAGAAATAGCAAGAGAACTAGAATTAGAAGTGGAGCCTGAAGATGGGACTGAGTTGCTGCAATCTCGTGATAAAACTTTAACAGATGAGGAGGTGCTTCTTATGGATGAGCAAAGAAAGTGTTTCTTGAGATGGAATCTACTCCTGGTGGAGACGCTGTGAAGAGTGTGGACACGACAACAAAAGATTTAGACTATGACATCAACGTAGCTGATAAACGGACTTTGAGAGGACTGACTCCAGTTTCGAAAGTTCTTCTGTGGGTAAAATGCCATCTAACAACATCACATGCCACAAAGAGATAAATTGTTCATGAAAAGCAGAGTCAATCGATGTGGCAAACTTCACTATTTTCTTATTTTAAGAAAATTGCCACAGCCACCCCAACCTTCAGCAACCACCACCCTGATCGGTCAGCAGCTATCCACATTGAAGCCAGACCCTCCACACCAGGAAAAAGACCCACTGAAAGCTCAGATGGTTAGCAATTTTTGGCAATAAAGCTATTTTTTAAATTAAGATATACATTATTTAGACACAATGCTATTGCACACTTAACAGACTGCAACAGAATAGAATAATTTGTATATGCACTAAAAACCAAAAAATTCATGACTCACTTTATTGGGTGGTCTGAACTGAACCCAGTATCTGAGGTAGGCCTGTTTTCTAATTCCCAATTCAGTTATTCTATATAAAGGACTTGTATATGTAGGTAAAGGAATGCAAATGTGTATCTTTCCTTCAACATAACCAACGTTAAGTATGACCTGTTCAAAATAGGGGTGCAAGTCAATATTTTGTAAGTTAGAAACTCAAACCCACTAATGAAGACACACATTTAATTGATTTTGGTAGCACTTTCATTTTCTTTGCCTGCAGTCTATCTTCATACCTATATTCTTGTCTATTCTACTTAGTATGAACTTAAAGTTACTATTCATAGATTTTTCCCTTCAAAAGCACATAGGACATACATGTCCATCAAGTCATAGGAGTGGGCTCCAGACTAATGAATTCTACTTTCCCTATTTTGCTGATCTCTGGTTCCACATCTATAAATGAGTCGAAAAGATACCCCTTTTAGATTAACACTTGGCTGTTCTGGGAAACTAGAGAAAAATACTCTGATGCTTTAAATTTCTGACCAATTCTAGAAATAAAGACATCTTTCGCTGTTACACCTCTTATTTTTACTTGGTTTCTCCCCTTGTTAATCCTTTATTCTAAGCCACTTTTTTTTAGACCACTGGAGATGTGATTTGGCCTAAGCCTAGTTTTCTCTCTGCCAGGGGAAAAAACCACTTTTGGTTATCTCCATACAAAGAGTACATGCCTCCTTCTTGACCACTTTAAAGAAAAATGTAAAAGGAAAATGGCTACAATGATCCAATTCAACTCTATCTCCATCTCTACTGGATACATTAAGCTGTTTAAGAAATTTCTATTTGGTATAACGTACAGAGAAAATGAATCACTATGCTGTACACCTGAAACTAATGTAACACTGTGTGTCAACTATACTCAAATTTTTTTTTAATCTCCATTTGAATGAAACACTACTATGCAGCTGTTGGGTTAGTGTTTAGAATATACAGATTTTAAGATTAAGCAGTTCTTTAAAGTTTCTTCCCCTATGGAAACTTCAAATGAAATGTGCCACAGTTTAAAACAGAGGGAGTATTTGGCAAGATAATTAGAGATCATGCACATTACTGATTATATTTCAACCTTTCCCTCAGTGCTATGGACTACATAAAATTGGATGTTATTTTACTCAACAACCAGGACTTTGTTACTCTTTTTCTCCATGGCTTCTAAAATAAATCAAATTCGGTTTATGCAACCAGAGCACATTTGCCAAAGCTTCTATTTATTAGCAATATTCACAGTCAAACCCACTGCGTTAAGATAAAACTCACCTAAAAAAAAAAAAAAAAAAAAAAAAAAGATAAAACTCACCTGGATCATTACATGAAGCCTTGAAATTACATATTTTAAGGGACTTTTTGCTTTGCCCTGTTTAAATCTTTCTGAACCTTAGATTTCAAACTTTCAAAAATATCTGAATGAACAAATTCATTAATCTGAAACAAATACCCCAAAAAATATTTTAATTCCTTAAAACCCCTCAATCATGCTGTGAACGTCTTTCAACCTGTTATAATCAAAGAATTTTAAAAATAGTATAGTTGTTTCTGTTTGCAGGAAAGAATATGTTCTATTCAAGTGCAACATTGTTTTTTTCAATTGTGTGTTTATTATAATCAAAAAGCATTGACTGAGTTCCCCAGAAGAAATTCTACTTGCTTTTGCAGAAATCAGTGCATAAATCATAGAAGTCCATAACCTTATGGAAGCTGACAGATTATGGATTTTAATCTCCATTAATTCCATAGGTAACTAAAAGATTTCAAATTGGATTACTTAGAATTACACAAAAAGTTGCTCTACTTAAAATTTTCAATTTTCCATGTCAAATTGACATTGCATCAAATTTAAAAGTAAGTTAGACACACACAAAAAAATGAAAGCAACTTGAAAAGTCTTGGGATAAACTTGCCTCCACTGGCAATCAGATCTATTTTTCACTAACAATGAAAAGCTAAAAATGGAAAGTTAAATCTACATGGACCATGTAGAAAAATAGTGATCTAAATTAGCCCCAAAAGCAAGGATACCTGAGGCAGAAGACCAGGTGGAAGAGAGACTGGTTGTAATTACAAGAACCATGTGATGAAATATTAAGGCTAAAAATGAGGAAAATTAACCCCACACGTTTATGAGAAATTGGCGGGAAGAGTGTCTCAAATCTAGAAGCACATCAGACCTATATGCTATAAAACTTCATTTTAAGATTATGAGGATAACTTACTTGAATTTCATCTATACTCAGATATTTTCTCTGATAGGACAAATAGGAAAATAAAAGTTTGATCTTTTTCATCTCCTCTACACACTAACAAATAATTTTCTACCATCTTGAAATTTTTCAAAGCTTTTTGAGAAACACACACAAATAATTTGGATTTAGTCGATTTTATTTACAGATTTTTTTTTTTTTTTTACATTTCAGAGCATTACACAATTACATTTTCTCATTTTCTGACCTGCAAACAGATACCTTAAACGGAAATATCTTTTAAAAATTATCAAATTAGGTACATCCAAAATGCAACAATTACACATATGACAATTAATTCACAAAGTGTAATTTACCAGGACGTATCCTAAGAATTTAGGAACAGCCAGTCAGGAGAAATCTGACCAAATTTAGCAATCAACTATTTACACATCCAAAGATAAACCTACCTAAACTCCCAAACCAGAAATTTGAAAGTTTTTGTTAAATCCCCATTGGACAAAAGAGAGTGATGATTCAAAAACCTAGTCAGCCTTGAAAGTCTTAACCCCAAATACCGGGCTCTTTCCCCAGTCTGCAACTGAATAGCAAGCATCTCAGTCTGTCAAACACCTAAGTATCAAACTCTTGCGCCATTATGCACATAGAAAGGCTAAGTGTTCATTAGTTAAAAACAAGACGTCATTAAATATCCACACTATTACCACCCCCCGCCCCCAGCTCACCAGCCCTTACTGCAATCCCAAATATGCAACCTGTGTCACATAGTGACAGGCTCTATCTTATATATATATATATATATATATACACACATACATATATATGTGTATGTGTGTATGTATGTATATATGTATGTATGCATATACACACATATATGTATGCGTGTGTATATATATATAAATATACACACATACAGTACAAGGTACAAATGGCAATTAACAGTCCCTGCAAAAATTCATTTTCAGTTGAGGCTATGGCTCCTATGCCTTGGGATGGTTCGACTTCAAAACTGAAAAATACTGCTGAAATCTCACTTCCTTAAGACAAATTGATTGCTTGTTCAATTTTAGCTTCTCAGTCTAAAAATGGCTATAAGGTAAGTATAAAAAAAGCAGCCAACTGAGTACAATTTCTCTCTCCGATTTGGCCAAGCTATTTTGTAGAAGTTACTCCTAACTAGACTAGAAAATCTGTGGCGCCTTCCGATGGTTCTTGCCTACCTTACTGTCCATGTTCACGTTTCAAACTGTGTCAACAGAGCCCGCACTTCAGGGGTCAGCTGCTTGGCAGCCTTAGCCGCCTCTGTGATAGCCTTGCGATACAGGCCCTTTCTCTTCTTATTAAAGCGTGACTGGAAGTTTTCTAAAAAGGGGGAGAGTTGCGAAAGAGCAAGAAAAGAGGTTGTTGGAGACCCAAACCATGAAATACGGGCCTCCTGTCGGACTAAAAGGCCGCTATCTTTCCGGCTCACAGTTATAGTAAGAATACGGGCTGGCCACCAAGGAAAGCCATAGATCTTGGCCCAAACAATGTCCCCTACACATATGGTCCTGCCATCTGGTGTGACGCATTTAGAGACGTTTTTGGAAAAGACTTTCATTTTCAAGGAATTACTGAGCTTTTTCTCTTCCTTTGAAGAGGAGGAAGTGGAGGAGGTGGAAGGTGCATGCATACTGCCTGGAGGAAAATCAAAGCTTTCAGAAGAACTACACTCAGAGTTGGAGGATTTCAAATCATCTGTGCTATCAATGCTACACACGGAAGCACTAGAAGAGTCAGGTTTCTTTTGATTTAGGGTCATGTAAACAGAGATACTGCTTTTGCTGCCCTTTTTGCCCAGTGTCTGTGGTTCATCCCGCTCACCAGGCACAAGCACGTCATTGGTGTCCTGAACCTCACTGCTGGCCTCTTCGGGGCCTTTTGAGGGACTCTGATTTTCTGAAGGGGCCTCACCTGCTGAGCGGGTGGAGGTGCAGCGAGACTGGGGCTTGGGTGCCATCTTGCCACTCCGCATTTTCTCAAGTCCTGTCTTCAAAGAAGAGTCATTCTCTTCATTCCTGTACCTCTGTGGTTTTAAACGAACCCGGGGTGGAAGGGAACCTGAGCTAGGACTCTGATATCGACGTGTGAAATGGACTTTTGAGTGTGCATTTTTGGATGTAGAGGTTTCGCTCTGCTTCTTCTGTGCCTTTTCTTTGGCAATTTTCAACACTTCCCGAGCTTTTGCATGATCCATGTTCTTACTCTGGAGCACTTTTTTAGTACTTAACTGAGCTTTTGATGTATTTGCCTGAGCAGAAACTTTGACTACTCTGCCTCTGCTGTGAGCAATACTGGAAACCTTAACCACAGTATTTCTTCTCTGGCTTTCATTTTGGTTTTTCCCATCCACTTTATGGTCAGTTTTCAGTTTTTTGTTCACAGTAGTTACACTTTCGTTTTTCCGTTTCTTGTCTTCGTATTTAGAAGAGTCACTTGCACTGCTACCTTTTCTAATTTCCTTTTTTTCAGCAACAACACTGTTTTTACATTTGTCACACAGGACTTGCCTGGGTCGTAGTTTAATAGCATTCATTATTGAAGTAGGCTCTTCCCTGTACATTTTTCGTTTGGGTCGCTTGATTTTCCGAGGAGGTGGCTGAGGTATTGACTGGTTATATGTGTCCCTGATAAACAAAGGGGGAGGATAAGGTGCTCCTTCATGGAAGAGAGGTGGTGGTTTGCAAGTCCACAGGCTTTCAGCCAGGCTCGGCTCGGGAGGCGAGACTGAAGAAGGGTCATCAGGAACAGCACCGTTCACTTCACGCTTGACTTCCGTCCCTTCTTGGAATGTATTACTTTGGAGCTGCATGGCTTCAGGTTTGTCCTTATATTCCCTTTTGGGAAATACTGTCACAGGGATCCCATGGGGCCCAAACCTTGGAAAGAAATGAAAGAAAAAAAGAAGTCATTAAGTAAGTGTCTAAGATTCAGTTTCTTAAACTGCAACAACACCTAATGTTTGTTTGTATGGCTTTCCTGAAAACTATTTCATATTAAAGAATAAAAACAAATACCAACTGACCACCTCACCCCCAAAATCCCAAAGCCCTTCAATTTTTCATTGGTCCCATATCTTAGGGCTAAACAGATTATATGTCTAGGTATAAACTCAAACGATTGTTCTAAGCAGTGCCAGAATAACTGAGATTATTTAAAATAGACCTTTCAGTCTTGAATCAGAAAGGCATTCATTCTATCAGGTAGCTTAATATGAAATGACATTTGATATTACATTCGCTGGACTACGGACAAGTCTAGTAAATGCGACTATGAATCTGCAACATACATATCTCTCTCTGGTTATATGAGCTTTCAAAAGCTTCACAAAACAAATTCAGCCTTAACTATCCCAAAACACTGAATCAGTAAAACCCCATCTCAACTTTGTTTAATCACTAAAGACTCAAAGACAGCTGTGCTCCTTTAACTCATGCACCCTAACTCTTCAGCCCTTCATCTACCTCCTGCCCCGCAAAATCATAAAAATATGAGACATTCAGATGCTCAAGTTAGCACACAAGCAGACAGGTGTAGAGCTGTGGCTTTCTAACTGTTTAAAACACACATCACACATTAAAAAAATATTTTCACACTGCAATCTAAAACATTTATGTATATATGCATGTATACATATATAAATAGACACTTATGCCACAGTTTCACTAAATACTTTTAACCTCATATTATGTAATATGACACATTACATGGATTTTAAAACTGGTCCCGACCAAATTTGCAAAGCCCTGGTACAGAACACGAATCTTTACAATTCTCCGTTTCTAATAAAACAGGGGTCAACATAACCTTGTTTCTCATGTAGACTTAGAAATCACTGTGGTTTAATCCTCCTGGGCTAAACATCAAGAACTCTTAAAGCTAAACTTGCCACACTCAGACTCCTGCACATAAAAATAAAGTCACACTACCAAAAAAATGTCATCATATACATGTTAACACATTACTTTTAAGCACTATTTGATGCTGTTTGAATACCAGTGAATAGAATTCTAATATCAATCCTTTAAGGCAGAGGTGCTTAGAACCCACGGACCGGCTTCAGGCAGCCTGAACTCATAAGATGCAAATGTTTTACATGTCTGTTTTTCATGAGAATGAGTCTTGGTTCTCATACTCTCTACTCTCTAAAATGTCCTTATGTCCCCCAAAGAGTTCAGAATATCTCTGTTGGGAAGAAATGTTGAGATTACATTCTTAGGACTATAAACACACCCAAACGCGGACAGGGATACAGTTAAGAGCCAACACCACTAAGTTCTATCTGGTTCTAACACCCAAATCATTTTCTTCCTGAAGTCTTCTATTTGGTGACCACAAACCAACAGTTTGAGAGAAATACTTACAAACTACAAAGGAAGAGGCAAGCTTTTACCTAGGGTCGGACAAATTTGAATCTGGGCTAATCCACAAAGGACACTCTCCTCTATCAGACTCTGCCAAGTGGCTTTCTATTCTAGTATCTGGTACTTAATGTTGGCTTCCTATTTACTTGCAAGGCACTCTGGGCATTTAGCCTGTTCTCTTATATGCTCAATGACCACTTTTTCAAGATGACAGAACAAGACAGGTGATTCTTGGATTTTAACATAGAGCTATATAAAACAATGTAACTTATCTAAGGTGAGAACCACAACTGGTATTAGCAATAAAATTTCTACCATTTAAGAAGCTATCATTTTGCCCCCCTGCACTCTCACATGGTGTTTTCACAGTGGAACAAAAAAAACATGCCATTCCTTTATTAGGCATAACTAAAACCATAATCATCCTAATGTCTGAGGTAAACTTTCACACCTGTTCTTACCAACTCTATATCCATAGGTGTTACTAAACCTCACTAGATAAATTTTTTGTGTAAATGGGTAACACTATTTCCTACCACTAAGGATTCAGGTAAGGATTAACAGGAAAATGTCAGCCATTTTTCTTGCCTAAAATTTACTTCATTTAATTAATTTGATCCTATTTTCAACTAATTTACTAGACTTAAGGAACATTTCTATAACTTTAATTTATAATCTCAAAGTGGGATGATCTAGCCAATTATTTTAGAACTTTATATCAAATAAGCTGTGGAATCTGATATTTTTCCTCAGAGTTTAATAAAAACATTAATTTCATACCTGGGGTTTTTCCCTCACCTCTCCCTCTTAAGCATATAAAATACAAGCATTAAATGTTTTTTTTTACTAACACAGGAAGGCACTTCATTGTGTAATATGGCACCGAAAGAGGGTGTGGGGGTGGGGGGGAGCCAAGCTGATAACTGTGAGTGGTGCATGATTGGCAAAAGCAGAAAAATATTTGTTAAGGAAACTTTCTCAAAGGACCAGAAAGATTAAATCACTTTAAGAAGAAAAGGGGTATCAACGTACCACTCCATCTCAGTTGTCTCCCTAACATGGGCAACACTTAGTAACTAAGGGTGGAGATGCTGGTTGAGATATCAATTTCTAGGATCACAACTATGATTTAAATTTTTAAAATCAGAGTGTAAGTATATGAAACTGCAATGAATCCGTTTCATCTATGTATGTATATACATATGCTCACATAAAATATATTTGTAACTATGCTCAAAAGTTTGAAAACCACTAATTTACGATACTGTAACCTTAGTAAGAATATAAAGTAGCTACAAAACTATACCCTCTTGGGGCACCTGGCTGGCTCAGTCAGTAGAGCATGTGACTCTTGATCTCAGTCAGAGTCATGAGTTCAAGCCTCAGGTTGGGCATGGATTAAAAAAAAAAAAAAAAAAAAAAAAAGGTCATGTCTTAAAAAAAAAAAAAATCACAAAATCTAATTTCTCAAAATCTGCAACATAATACTCTGTGGTGGTTGAAAATGGAGATTCCTAAGCCCTTGCCACAAGACAATCCTAAGACCCTCCCCTAGGGTGGAAAGCAGAATTTAAATTTTTAACAAGAACTTTTGCTTTCGCTTTTTCTAAGGTGAAGGTATTTAGGTCTCCTTTGAGTGTTCAAAGGGTGACCTCAGCAGAGGAAGACTTCAATCACGGAGAGGTGGAAGGCTGACTAACATCCCTTGCCTGAGCTTTTTCTAAAAGAACTTTTCACAAATACTTGAGTAATAAATAAAACACAAAGCATCTTTCCTCTTTTCCTCGCCCCTTCTTTGTGCAGCACGAAGGTATTAATGTATCAGGGACTCATCCTAACCCTTACCTATTTTCAGTAATCTTTAACCACTACCCAAAAACTCTAAAGGAAAAATATTCAGGTATTATAGCTTAATTAAAAATAGCTCCTGGGTACCTTGGCTGGTTCAGTCAGTAAAGTATTCCAACTTTGGCTCAGCTCATGATCTCATGGCCTGTGAGTTCAAGCCCCTGCAGTGGGCTCTGTGCTGACAGCTGACAGCCTGGATTCTGCTTCAGGTTCTGTGTCTCCCTCTCTCTCTGCCCCTCCCCTGCTCACTCGCTCTCTCTCGCTCTCAAAAATAAGTAAACCTTTAAAAAAAATTAAGAAAAAAAAAAAAAAAAGCTACTGGGGCACCTGGCTGGCTCAGTTGGTGGAATATGTGACTTTGGATCTCAGGATTGTGAGTTTGAGCCTCATGGTGGGTACAGAGATTACTTTAAAAATCTTTTAAAGAAATTAATAATAAAAATAAAAATAATCTTTTAAAGAGGTGCCTGGGTGGCTCAGTCACGAGCCTCATGTTGGGTATAGAGATCGCTTAAAAAATCTTTTAAAGAAATTAATAATAAAAACAAAAAAATCTTTTAAAGAGGTGCCTGGGTGGCTCAGTCGGTTCAGCACCTAACTTCAGCTCAGGTCATGACCTCGTGGTTTGTGAGTTTGAGTCCTGCATCGGGCTCTGCACTATCAGAGTCTGCTTGGGATTCTCTCTCTCCCTCTGCCCCTTCCCCACCTAAGCAGCTCTCTCAAAATAAACTTTAAAAAAAATTTGGTTTTTAATCTTTTAAAAACTTTTTTAAAAAATAAAAATAGCTTCCGAGGAAAACCAGGTGAAGTACACCAGAGACCTCTCTGAACTATCTTGGCAAATTCCTGTGAATCTATAAAATTAAGTTTTAAATCTTGAGGAGGGAGAATACTGGTGCTTGTTATTTTGTGTCAAGGCAAGAAAGAAAGGAAAAGTATCCTCAGCTAATGTAAAGGTGAAACCAATGTAATATAAAGTATTTAATACAGCAAAATTCAAAATGTGACTATTAGAGGAATGATAAGAATGTTTTCTAATATTTGGGTTCTACTTTAGAGGTCTGAATTCCATGGAGGATTCTAGCTTTGACTAAATGAAGCTCTTAATCACCCACTAATAAAATTATGATATTTGCTTGCTTAAGATTTCTAGCATTACCAATCAATCCTATACCTAAATTAGGCATCACTTCTTAGAGTAAAAATTATCATTCAAATTCCCTTTCCACAGGAACACTTCAAACAAAGCAAAAAATGTTTACCAACAACTCTTACCTCTTATTCTGAAAGTGTTTTTTAAATGCCGGTATTTTGTTTATCTGCATTAACTTCACAGCAACCTCAATCACCTCATCTCTGACCTAGGATTATACTCTTTTCCTTCCTGTTTACAACAGTTTAACAGTGCACAACTGATTCTCATTTTCTTCCTTCAAATTCTGGTTGCCAAGCTCCAACTGTAGGAGGAAATTCTTTTAAAAACATTGTACAGTAAAAATAAAGAAACAAAAAACTAAGGTATTACTATTTTAGGCAAGCAAACAGGGGTCCCGAGGAATTCAACACTCAGAAAATAATTCAGGAGGTTAGCTGAGACAGACCCCAGTGTTCTGGCTGAACCAGACCTCCCTCCAATAAACAGAAAACAAAAATAAACTTTTCCTTCCCAGAATTATGTTCTCTTAAGGAATCTACAGTAGGAAAAAATTATATGCAGTTAACCACTTGAAAAATAATAATCCTGATTTATTTCAAGTCAAGTAGATGTTTTCAGAAATCACTTCTTCCTTAAATTAGCAACAGGCTAACTCATAAAGGAGGAAACTGTAAAGCACGATTTGGGTTCACATTACATCTCTGGAGATTGGTTATCATGTCAAAATTTAATCTTAGGACAAATGAAATTAATAAGCTGTACACAACAGAAAATTTTACAAAATAAAAATGTGCCTCTAAGCCCCCCAAAATTAAAACTTCACGCCTGTACACACAGTTCTGGGTATATATCCAAAATAACTGAAAACAGGGTCTCAAAGAGATAATTGCACACCTGTGTTCATAGCAGCATTATTCACAATAGCTAAGAAGTGGAAACAATCCAAGTGCCCATCAAAAGACAGATGGGTAAATAAAATGCGGTATGTACATACGATGGAATATTATTCAGCCTTAAAATGTAAATTGTCACATATTACAACATAGATAAAGATAAACCTTGACATTATGCTAAGTGCAATAAGTCAAAACAGATACCATATGATTCCACTATAAGACATCTAAGTCAGTCAAATTCAGAGAAACAAAGTAGAATGGTGGTTGTCAGGGGCTGGGGGAAGGGGAAATGGGGAGTTATTTCATGGGTCTAGAGTTTTAGTTTTAGAAGACTTAAAAGTTCTGGAGATCTGTTTCACAACAACGTGAACCTACTTAACACTAGTTATGGAACTACACACTTAAAACTGGTTAGGATGGAACACAATAGGCGCCTTTTAAAATTTAAAAAGAATTTTTAATTATATATCTACCTAATACAGAAGGGAAAAGTTTGATGAGCAGTATATTTTCATGGTAGTAATGCAATGATTAGTGCAAGGGAAGGAGTCACTACACTGAGGAATAACAGAACAATACCTTGACCTGAGGACAATCCAAGTGAACAGCACCAATGAGGGCAAATAAGGATTATGTGCCTGCAGACGTGGTGCCCTGAGAACACCGCCCTGCCTGTATAGCTTGAACCTCATGTAAGCAACTATCAGACAAACCAATATTGAGGAAAAGTCCCTATTACATGTAGACTATATTATATGGCAACTAAATGCAATACATGGTCATTTACTGGAGGAGGAAAAAAAGCTTTAAAGGACATTATTGGGAAAATTGACAAAATGAAATATGGGCTGCAAATTAAAGTCCTCTGTGAATGTTTCCTGGATTTGAAAACTATATTGATTTAAGAAATAAATGCACAAGTATTAACAGGTAAAGGACAATGATGTATGCAACGTACTCTCAAAATAGTTCAAGAAAAAAATACATTTAAAGAATAATAAAGCAAACATGGCAAAATGCTAAAAAATTAGTGAATCTAGATAAAGGGCTTATTATAAGAGTTCTCTGCTGTGTTTGAAATTATTTTAAGATAAAAAGGTTTTAAAAATTAATTGGGGCACCTGGGTGGCTCAGTCGGTTAAGCGCCCGACTCCTGCTTAGGTCATGATCTCGCAGTTTGTGAGTTCGAGCCCCGCATCGGGCTGTGTGCAGACAGCTCAGAGCCTGGAGCCTGCTTCGGCTTCTGTGTCTCCCTTTCTCTGCCCCTTCCCCACTTGCGCTCTGTCTCTCAAAAATAAATAAACATTAAAAAAATTTTTTTAATTAGTTTCTAAAAGGTATAATCTTAAATTTAGTTCACCTCAACTCCACCAAAACATTTAAGCAAAGAAGGTACATAAAAAAGAAAAATTGGAGGCACCTGGCTGGCTCAGTCAGTAGAGCACGCAACTCTCGATCTCAGGGTCATAAGTTCAAGCCTCACACTGATGCGGAGCCTACTTAAAAACAAAAATTTGTCCTACTTAAGCAGAAATGCCAACAAATGCACTTCAAGTACCACTAAGCACAAAATCTATATTCAGATACAACTATGCTAATTATTCACAGTATAAAGCCAAGCCTCAGTCCTAGAACCCAACTTCAGTAGGCAAGACCAGAATGTAATACTTGTTGCCAAAAGAAACTACAGACCTGAGAGGGAAGAAATCACAGTGGATTAGTGACCAGGCAATGAGCTTTGTAGGAAATGGCCTACACCGAGAAGGACCTAGACAGATTTACTGAAGAGTGAAACAGGGAGTGGTAAAAAGTGGTTACCCATTTGTGAATGCTGGTAACCAATTTAAGCTGGTTTAAAAAAGTGAAACACTGGGGCGACTGGGTGGCTCAATCAGTTAAGTGTCCAACTTCGGCTCAGGTCATGATCTCACAGCTGGTGGGTTTGAGCCCCAGGCCAGGCTCTGTGCTGACAACTCAGAGCCTGGAGCCTGCATCAGATTCTATGTCTCCCTCTTTCTCTGCCTCTCCCACACTTGCTTGTTCTATCTCTCAAAAATGAAAGAGGAAGGAAGGAAGGAAGGAAGGAAGGAAGGAAGGAAGGAAGGAAGGAAGGAAGGAAGGAAGGAAGGAGGGAGGGAGGGAGGGAGGGAGGGAGGGAGGGAGGGAGGGAGGGAGGGAAGGAAGGAAGGAAGGAAGGAAGGAAGGAAGGAAGGAAGGAAGGAAGGAGAGAAAGAGAGAAACAGTGAACAGGTGTCACAAAAAAATCAGCAGATGACCAGATGCACTAGGAGTCACCACAGAGCAACCTGATTCCCTATTCCATAGGAGAGAGGTAAGAATTCAGCTTACACAGGCAATAACAAAGATAATCCATCTGGCGGAAAGAGAACGCATGCCGGAGACACTGTGCATGAGGGAGGGCACTGCTATGAAAGTTCGGTGAGAGGATGGTGAAGGGAGAAAACTAGTCACTTAAAACAAAACCAAGAAAGGGGCACCTGGATGGCTCAGTCCACTAAGCATCTGACTTTGGCTCAGGTCATGATCTTGAGGTTCCTGAGTTCCAGCCCTGAGTTGGGCTTTCTGCTGTCAGCATAGAGCCTGTTTTGGATCCTCTCTCTCTCTCTGCCCCTCTCTCTTGCTCTCTGCCACTCCCCCACTCACACTCTCAAAACTAAACATTTTTTTTAATTGCCCCCCCCCCCCAAAAGGACAAGACCAATGAAGGCTTCTGATTGTACAGTGATGGGATCAGAAGTGTCTCCATCATTTTGATAAAACTTTAGCTCAGAGACACCTGGGTGGCTCAGTCAGTTAAGTAACTGACTGTTGGTTTCAGCTAGGGTCATGATCTCACAGTCACAGGACCAAGGTCCAGCTCTCCCTGCCCACCCCCCCCTGCTCTTCCCCTGCTTGTGCTTTCCCTCTCTCAAATTTAAAAAAATAAAAACAGGCTCAGCCATGCTAGTCTTGTTCTATCATTTAATAAGTGTAAAGAAAAGCACAAAATTATATTCTTTTCCATCACTGAAATATGTCATTCTCAAAGCTAAGCCCTATTCAATGTTTTAAAAGCATATAGTAAGTAGAAACACTAGGACTAAATTTCTCTGAGACTGTATCTTTTTCTTCATGACAAAGCCCAAAATTTCCTCAAATGCCATCTGCCCCGAGCGACAGTGCGTAAAAAAAAAATACACCACACCATATATTTTGCAAGCATCTCCTACTTACTCATTCCCTAGTAAAATGTAACTGTCACTCTTCTTTATTAAAAGGCCAAGTTATACGTCACAGATATCACCTGAAGCTTCTACGGTCCTTTTAAGGTGTTTTAAAGGTAAAGATTACACTGCAACATAACAGGATTTACGGTAAGTGTCTAGTCAAGTGAAACCATATTGCTTACATCTGCCACTTAGTTAATACATATAGCACTTACTATATGCTAACAACTATTCTAATATATACTTATTTTCACTAATTGATTTCATCACCACAACGCTTTTAGTGAAGTGTTAGACCTGTCCCCATTTTAGACAGGGTTAAGTGATCTTCCCACGATCACACGGCTGGTACGTAGTAGAGCCAGCACATGAATCCGTGCAGTTAACCAAAGTCAGGTTCCTCACTGCTGCTGCTACGACCACTACCTCCGTTTCATCAAGTTACTTATCCTCTTTCTTCCACCTCCACTCCCCACTAAGGGAGAGGAGGAGCTGACAGCTCTATACGCTCTTTTCAGAACCCTGTGGAGATAGACAGGCTTCCCAGTTCAGAATTTTTCTGGTTTTTGAGATAACAAGCAGCCTATCATCAAGCATATTAATACTTCAGCAATGAAATGAAAGAAAATTCACACTAAATGGGATAAGTAGATGTAAAGGTTTGATAGATAAATAGATGAAATAGTCACCAAAAAAGTAACAAAAAAGTTCAGTTTTAAGAGCTTTTTCGATACTGGAACTGCAGTTAAGTAACTTCAAAGAACTGTCATCTAGATTAATTGAGAATATGCATAATCGCTCACCTTAGGGCCTAGAACATAATAAGTAGGCACAATATATGGTAACTATTAAAGTTAAAATGTTTTCATTTTATTAAATATAAGTGAATATGGATCATGTTTTTAATTAAAAACTACAAGTATTAAAAGAGCAATCTGCAGGGACTATGGGTACCCAAATGGGCAAGGAGGGAGGGAGGATGACTTTAGCAACAGAAAAACAAAACATGCACCAATTATGAACTAGAATCCCAGGAAATATCTTTTAAAATTAACTGGTAGGGAGGGAGGCTGCATAAAAATTTTTAAATAACATCTAAATTAAAAAAAATATACTCAATCTTTGAAAAGTCTATTCAACCCTCTTATAAAATATGGATAGCTTTTGGAAGGGTCAGGGAGTTAAACACTAATAATTTCGATTTTAAGCTCCCAATCATGTACCTTCAACCAATCCTCTAAAAACCTACCTGGATAACTAAGTTTGGAAATAAAGATGGAGAGAACTATGGATAAACTTATGCTTCAGTCTTTTTTTTTAATTTTTTTTTAATGTTTATTTATTTTTGAGAGAGAGAGAGAGAGAGACACACATAGTGCAAGCAGGGGAGCAGCAAAGAGAGGGAGACACAGAATCCCAAGCAGGCTCCAGGCTCTGAGCTGTCAGCACAGGGCCTGATGCAGGGCTCGAACCCACAAACTGCGAGATCATGACCTGAGCTGAAGTCAGAAGCTTAACTGACTGAGCCATCCGGGCGCCCATATGCTTCAGTCTTCTTCAAAGTAAAAATAGTAATAACATCTGTATGGTAGTCAAATTATTTAACTCCTTAATAGTAAACTCTTGATTTTTTTTTTAAATGTTTATTTTTGAGAGAGCGTGCACAAGCTGGGGAGAGAGAGGGACAGAGGATTCGAAGCAGGCTCTGTGCTGACAGCAGGGAGCCCAGTGAAGGGCTCGGAACTCAGGAAGCATGTGTCAAGTCGGCTGCTCAACACCACTCAAGAGCAGACAAATCTTGACTTCACTTTTATACATCACGTGGAGCAACACAGTTGACATTTTCCCAAGAAAATGAACACTGGTATCAAAGGATCCTTTTCATTAATGTGAGCAGTCATCAGTTTGCAAACTTTCTATTATGAATTCTAAGTACTTTTAATATCTCTTTTTTATTATGTCTAATGGGGTCCACCACACAGAGGCCTAAATGATTTCTGACTTTTTTAAGACAATTTATTCAATTTATTTTTCTATTCGTATTTTAGCAAAAACTGGCTGTCCAACAACTTACAATATTTTAGTCTTCAAATTATTTTCCAATTAAGCTATTCAGTAGTTGGCAAAACATCCCAGGACCATATATGAAGCAACCCCATTTCCAAAAATGCCCAAAGTATTCACTAAATTGGAGTGAAGAGCAATTCCCCTCCCCCCTCCCTTTTTTTTTTTTTAAGAGACAGAGCAAGCCAGGGAGAGGCGCAAGAGAGACGTAATTTCAAGAAGGCTCCACTCCACCCTCAGCTCGCAGCCTGATGTGAAGCCCTCGAACCCACAACCCTAAGATCACAACCCCAGGAGAAACCAAGAGTCAAACACTCAACCAAACCACCCAGGCGCCCCAAGCAATTCATTTTTTTTTTTTAAGTTTACTTATTTGAGAGAGAGAGCACGCACACACAAGCAGGAGAAGGGCAGAGCAAGAGGGAGAGAGAATCCCAAGCAGGCCCTGCGCTGTCAGCACCGAGCCCCGACATGGGCTCGAACTCACAAACCTGAACTGAAATCGTGACCTGAGCCTAAATCAAGAGTCAGATGCTTAACTGACTGAGCCACCTGGCACCACCCACCCCCCCAGCAATTCATACTTTAAAAGCAAGCAACTATTGCCCGGTTGAGAGAAGAACAAGGCATCTATCATTTCTACCCACCCCATTAAAATCATAAGCTAAATGGTAATGATAAAAACAGTGAAGTGTGTTAGATTTAGACCATGATTGTTTTCCGATCTTAGAGAATTGCGTATTGTTCAAAAAGGACATCTGTAAACTACCTACTAATATCTACCACTTAGAATTTCAGGCAATTTATTTAATCTCTCTGAGCCTTAGTGTCTTTATCTGTGAAATGGGGATTAGCGGAATTTACTTCATTGGATTTTCCAGAGAGGCAAGTGAAAACAATGTATACAAAGTGCTTGGCCTAGGACCTAGTTTAAGAGTGGGAAATACATAGTGGCTACTGTTAATTACAGAAAGTAAAGATTGGCAACCTTCCTAGAAGATGGGAATATGCAGACAGTGAAATCAAATATTTCAGAGGCATGAGTTTTAAAAGGCTAAAAACCACTATTCTATTTTAAGGTGACTATATAAAACTGGTCCAAGGAAAAAAGATAAAAGTTATAGACTACTAAATTTCTAGTGGGTAACCAGATTTAGGATACCTATTTGCCAGTTCTATACTAAGGATCTAGAATTGCCACCCAAGTGGCCCATCTCCACATGTACTGCTTACTTTGTAATTACATCCCAATCAAAATTAACCAGTAACTTTTAAAACAGGTTTAACAAATTTATGGTCCTACTATTTTGGCAAAATCACTCCTTAAATATTAGTTATCTCCAAATATGGTACAAGAATCACCTGCATCAGAATCATCTTGGTTAAAACTGCAAATTGGAGCTTAAGCACATTTGTTTGGAGAACCACTGCCCAACATGTTTAGCAAAAACATTCTGTTAAATCCACCCAGTGTAACTTAACCTCCACTTACTCTCTTGCAAGATCAGACACTAACTAGAACAAGCTCTGTTCTGCTGGTAATATGTGCCTGAATCAATCTGGAATTTAGGAAGAACAGGGCCAATATCAAGAAATAAGGATGTACTTCATAGGCACAAATAACTATGAAGAACTTTTTTTTTAATCAATGTGACATCAACTCAGCCATAACAGAGAAGATGAGCACATACTACACAAACTCTTTAATAGCTCCCCACAGAAAAACAGATCTTAGGAAGATTAAGCCGATTTTCATCAACAACTTTGCTTTAAAACAGTATATAGTGAAGTATGGTCTGTCTTACATATAAAAGGCTGAAAATTAGCCTCATTAGAAACCCCAAGTCCAATAAAACACGCCTGGCATAGTTTGTGTCTACATCTAGTTTATCTAGTTTATAAAATTTAGCTTTAAAATCTGTTTTTAATAGCATGATGTTACAGGATTCTTTACACTCAAACTAAGTCTTTAATGTCCAACAATTATCACCTCTTAAAAAGAAAATCCTTGCAGTCC
The DNA here is from genome assembly GCF_018350175.1 of Felis catus. Classification (NCBI taxonomy): domain Eukaryota; kingdom Metazoa; phylum Chordata; class Mammalia; order Carnivora; family Felidae; genus Felis; species Felis catus. Next base: position 187,833,758 of record NC_058368.1, on the reverse strand, counting down.
AACATGCTATGGAAGAGCGCACTCTCAATACAACATATATATTGATTTAGTAGTGGGTGTCCTAAAACTGTCTGGGTCAGAAAGTAGTTGGCACTTGCCTCTGTGCTATCTTACTGTGGGAACCTTTTATCAACACCTTGGGATATAAGCAGTATAATCACCAAAAAAATAAATAAATAAAATAAAAATTTAAGTGTTTTAAATACGTACAACTCAACACAAGCATTCAAGCATACTACTTCAGGACCTAAATTCTCAACCTGGATGCTTAATATAAGCTACTAATACCACTACTCACTGCTTCACCAGAATGGCTGTATATTTTTCCCACCAAAAGTAGAGCTATTGCACCATACGTTTCATGGTCTCTGTAAAGAAAGAAAATCATTGTCTTGGTTTATATTTCCTTAAAAAAAACAAATAAATTTTCTACAAACTGTTTTAAGAACTTAGTGAAATCTGAAGTTTTTTAAAGAAATCACCTCAATTCTTTTTAATGCAACAGTACCCCATAGACACACACAAGTCAATATTTGTAAAAGGTCAAGTCTAAAATGTAACTAGCTGCAACTTTTAATAAGCATGTACCACAAAATTAAAATGCACAGGGTTTTTAAGCATAAACATTTACTTCATGACTCCTTAATTCATATCAGATCAAATAAAATGGAATTCAGAGAGATTTTTCAGGATTTCAAAGTAGCTTTAGAACTACTTTTTAAGATGTGGAGAGCAGTAATAAACAATTTAAATGATCCCTCTGTGTAGTTAGAAACCATAGGTCCCGGTATATACTGTTCCTTCAGGTAGGGATTGAGAAGGCTGAAACTACGTTTTCAGAAACTGGGGCTGCAGCCTTTTGCCCTCTGCAGAAAATCTTCACTGGTTAAATTTTTCTATATTTGGAATTATTAAAGTTGAAAGTGTGTTTAAGCGATAGGTCTACAGTGTGCTAGCAGGCAAGTGATACCTGTATCATTTCTACTGACCCAAACTAGGGAAGAGAGGCTTTCAAAAGTGGTCCTGAGGGGACTGTGGCTGGTGCACCTTCAGTTTGCTCTGAAGGAAAAGAACTACTTTTAAAAATCATGAAAATTCATCCAATGGGATGCAACTGGAAAAAAAATCCAGAATGTGGAAAGTTCTGCCAAAGTCAATGGTTTAACAAATAAACTGCAAAGGAATAAATGTAACGGCAAGAGAACTACCAAAGAAAAACTTATGAAACTCATCAACCAATTACTAAGTATAAACTTTATTTGGATCCTAATTTGAACAAAACTTAGATACTGACTGAGATGTTAATTTTGAGATGCACTATGAAATTTTTACACTGACTGGCCACAGGATAATAGAAAGGAACTGCTGCCATTATTTGGGCTGTGGTAACAACAGTACAATTATGGTTTTAAAGTCCTTATCTTTTCAGAGATCTATACCAAAATTCTTATGGTAAAGAAATAAGTTTAGAATTTGCTTCAAAATAATCCAGTGGAGGTGCGCATATGATGAAAGGAGTGTGACTAAGAATTGATAAACGTCAAAGCAAGAATGATACATACAAGGAGGTTCATTTCCCATAATAAAATACAAAAGAAAATTATGGTATAACCACTGATTTATTATTCTAAAATAATCACTAAGACAGTTTAGCAACCTGAAGGAATGCTTATTATATAATGCTAAATGAAACAAATGTATTTATGTCAAAATTTCAAAAGCTTACTTAAGATTAAGGAAGAAAAGGGAGTAAGAAAACCAAACTGAATTTGTGGGTTAGTTGATTATTTTTATCTGCTAGTATTAGATTATTGTCATTACATATTGCTAATGAAATCAGGAGTAGGCATGTAATTTAAACTACCTAAGAGAGCTGGGTATAAAACAACAGTGGAGGAACCTAGAATAAACTAAAGAATGCCTGAAAGGGTATTCAGTTTCATAAATCCTAAGCTACATAAAAGCAGTTTTTAACCAGATATTCAAGTATCTTCATTTTTAGGTGACCATGTCATTTAAATAGTAGCCAAAGCAAGCTACTTTGAAGATATGAGGAGGAAGTAATCAAACTGGGGTGGTACAGGAAAACCAGACCTCCTGGTCACCCTATTTATTTTACACAAATACATAAACTGAGGCATGAAGTTTGTTTAATGTTTGGGTTCGTGAACTGCCTAAAGTCAAAATGAATTATCCTCACAGACTACAGACTGGAGCCCAAAGAAGCATAAAGATTTGCCCAAAGTTACAGTGTTAACTAGAAAGCCTGGCGCCAGGAGTCAGACCCCAATTACTCTGACACTCTGCCCAGATCAATCTACTTTTCAGTAAGTGGTACTACCACTCTCTTTTTTCTTTTTCAATCACATGTGTCCTATTCCTTTTCTCCACAAAAAAGATTCTCCTCAAAAATGTGTTCTTCAATAACTAAAAATAAGGCAAAAAATAATACAATGACAGGAGGGTGAAGAACATCAAATGCTTACAAAAGCAGACTCCGGATCAATCCATATATATGAAAAGCTGTACACTAGGACTGAACACTTTTCTACACAGTGAACAACTCTTCCAACGTTAAAAGACATTTCTGTACCATTCATAATGTCAGAATAAAATAATCAAAAGCATTAACTGGCCCTTTTAAAGATTGAAGAAAACCATGCACATACATTGAGGCACTTCGGAGTCTCCCAAATGTAATTCTTTCCTGTCTCCTTGAACAAGAACCAAGACTTCAGAGACTGCTTTGTGTTCTGCAATTTACAGCTAAGGAAATGGGGAAGGTGCAGAGCAGAAGGGTCTCATGGCTATTACCCGACTGAAGAATCTGCTTGGCTCCAACACTCATACCCTCTGTATTATCCCATGTAACTACTGAAATCAAGATAGGCACTAAATTTCAGAAATCTGCAATTCTTTACTGTTTAAAATTTGCCAGCCCAACTTTCTAATATGAAAATAGAAAATGTATAGGCTTCAGAATCAGATCAACCTACACTTGAATCCTTACTTTGCCATAGGCGCAGTGACTGGCCAAATTAAATGAACTTCAATCTCCTCCTATATAAATGAAAAATACCACCAGAGTTATAAAGACTAAAACAAGTGGTACAATGCCTGGTACATAATAAGCACGCAATAGGAAGTTCTTGTTATTTTTAGCCAAAGGTTTAATTAAACAGCCAATTCAAATAGGATACAAACTGTTTTTAAAGCAGCTGATTACTATAGTCATGGTATAATCTATGAAGACTATCTCCTGGATCATCAGTTAACCCCAAACTGCACATGCAAGTATGCAATCAAGGTAAAGCACAGATTACAAAATATATGGACAGATCCATTTTTCCAAATTATATTATGAAAAAGAGATACCCAACTAGTCAATCATTTGTCCAATAATAATTCCTTCAAGTGCTAAATTTTAAAAACTCTGTTATTTCCTCACCAATTCCATAACGGCTACCTCCCATATATAAGCTTCCAGAAGGCAGGGACTGTATCTCATAACATTCAAAACACTAAGCGGTGCCTTAGTCACAGATGTGTTCAATAAGTATTTGTTGAAAGATTGATATGGTTTCCTTAACGACCTTTTAAAAAAAAACTTTAATGACAGAATCCTTTCACTTTAAAACATTAAAATGCAAAAGGTTTGCAATAAAAATACCTCCTCCAAGCAAAGAAATTGCTGTCCATAAGAAGCATGGTTAGCACAGTAGAACTCAAACAACAAATTGCAACTTCCTATCAAAGAAAATTTTTTAAAATAAAATAAAACACCAACACCATGAGCACCTCAACAGAGAAAAGCACTATCCATTCCATTGCCAGGAACAACTTACCTTTTTGCACCTTCCTTTTGCAGATTTGAAATCCAGATTCTCACACAATCACTGGCCTTCATTTCTGTTTGATTCAATAGCATACACACTACTGAGTCTCTCTCCTTCACTATTAAACGCATCAGTAGAAAGCACACTGGTCTTATTCTGCTTTCTAACTATGAAAACAAAAGTGCAAAAAGTCCTAATCCAAAATTCTCCAAAAAAAAAAAAAAAAAAAAAAAAAATTTTGAGATTACACAATGTACAGAAGTAATTAATTGTAAAGGCTCCAGCTCCCATCTTCCCCCCTGCCCAAACACCCTACTTCAACATTTCTTTTTTTTTTTTTTTTTTTTTTTTTTTACAAGCGCTTTCAGTATTTTAAATGTTTTTTTTTTTTTCTCCCAAATAGGAAAAGGACTCTGGTATCTTGATGGGAGGACAAGAAATTTAAAATAAAACATATTAAAATAAGCCATTTCCAAACAGGTGAGATACCCGTCAGAGTGTGTGCTGTTGCAGGAAACAGAATGGAGAGCCGTGAATGGGAGTCTCTGCACTTCATATCTGCAAAAGAAGAGAATAAAAAGATTAACTTTACTCTAGACTTAGAACACCTTCTTTACCTGTTTAAAGCAATGCCCTTAAACATTTTAAATCAGAGATGAAAATGACTAAGACAATGGCTTATGGGTGAACTCAACCTTCTTGCCCTTAATACATAAATTTATACTATTATCTACAGTATTAGAAGTCAATATTTGAACAGTTTTATACCACACCATCTTGATATTACAGGGTAAAAAAAAAAATCTCTCTTCTTTAGGCTTTTCTTAAAACCATCACTTCAATTAGCCAAATGTGCTTCCCTATTGCACAGTTATCTAGTGAGAATTAGTTCTAACAGTAAGAAAAACAGTCTGGAGGTTCATTTCTAACAAATACTCTTCCCCCTATAAGGAGTGACAGTTAACCTTCTGGGGACCCCAACGCACAACCCCTTTTTTCAACCTCGTTAAAGGTTAAGAAGAAAAGTGCCCCACAAGCAACGTCCCCCCACCCCCGCACCAGGTTCTCCGCAAAACTCCCGCATTTCGCGTTAACCCACCAGCCCCCAGAGGGGGTACACCAGGGCCACGTCAGGGACGGGGCTCAGGGGTGAGGGATGAGCTCCGCGAGCCCGTCAGGCACCCGCGTCCCCCACCTGGTGACACACCTGCCCTTGCAGGCGCCCACCTGGGGCAGGGACCGCCCTCTCCCGGGCTCGCGCTGATGCCCCACTCGGAGCGCGCGCCCCGCGCCGCACGGGACCCGAGGGCGTGCAGGCGGCGGGAGCCGGGGATGCAGGGGTCGTCCCGGCTCGCTCCCTCCCCAGGGACCAAGCGGGCCTGGGGGCGTGCTGGGGCGGGCGCAGTACCTTTTGGACAGATCCATGAGGACACCGGAGAAGAGCTTCTCCCCTAGACGGAACGACACGACGAGCGCGTCCTCAATGATGTGGTCCAGCGTGACCCGCACCTCCGAGCCGGGAATCAGCTGCGACACCGCGGAGTCCCCGCCCGCCGGCGGCACGAGCGCCGGGGCTGCGGGCTGGGGCAGCGGCGGTTCCTGGCGCTCCTCGGGAGCGGGGGGCTGCTCGGGCTGCGGTGCAGGGGAAGGTGGAAGCTCGGGCCCTCCCTGAGGCGCGGCTGCCGCCGGCTCCGCCACCCGAGCGGGCAGCTTCTCCTCAGCTTCCAGCTCTGGCCCCGCCGCCTCCGGGCTGCGGGAGAGCTCCCCCGGCGGCGGCGGTGGCGGCGGGAGCGGCGGCTCGTCGGCCTGGGGAGAAGACTGCTGCCCGTCGGCCTCGCCGTCCGGCACAGATGCTTCAGTCGCCGTGACCGGGAGGGGGTCAGTGCCAGCCTCGCTGCCGGGGATGGGCTCCATCTCCGGCTCGGCCTCGCCGGCGCCCCCCTCCCCGGGGGACGCTGCAGTCGCTGCCGCCTCTGCAGCCACGGCCGCCATTTTCTTCCTGGCTTCTCCCTCCTCCAGCTCGGGCTGCAGCGGCGGCAGCAGCGCTGCTTGGTTCCCTGGGCCTTCCCCTCCCTCCCTTGAACAGTTTCGTCCCGCCCTTTCCCTACTGCTCGTTATTGGCACCGCGCCATTGGTTGCGCCCTATACCCCTCCCGCACTTGTGATACTCCATTGGCCAGGTGCGGGCGTCTATCACCCAGTCAGTCCCTCCCTCCCATGCAGAGTAGGAACTTCTCATTGGCGGGATGAGTTGTCAAATGTTGAATCTTAGAGGAGGAGTGAGGGGACGAGGGAAGTCACAAAAGCTGAGCCACATACTTGTCGCCTCTTTCTATTGGCTGGAAGAGGAAATAAAGTTTTATGGTTGGTCTACGCTCTTGCCCATTATCAGTCAGGCTTTCAGAGGTGGGATAAAGGAGAGAATCACGTAGCGTGCTAGTTCTTTCAAAGGCGACCGAGGGGAGGAGTAAGGGGAGTATGCGAGGGGAACAGCTTCCCAAGAATCCCTGCGCGGAGGCCCTTAGAATAAATGTTATTTCTAGGCGCGGACCTGCTTGCGGCAGCGTGTAGGCACGACAAGCTTCTTTGGAAGGCCATCTAAAGTTTGAAAATAATTCTTCAAACATGTTTTGAGCTCCTACTAGGGTAGGAGCCGTGCTAGGTGTTGGAGATAGAATGATGTGCAAGACATTCTCCATAACCCCGTGACAGACACTCCAGCCCACACACAGGAGTGTTTTCCTTGACTTCTCTCCACTTTCTAGGAACAATGCACCTACTTTTTTCAAAGTAGGAAAATGCTAATGAAAAGAGGAGGGACACCATGCATACTGTGTTCAGCTGATGAATGTTCCAAAGAGCAGTCCTGAGGCATTTAGGGGCTTACATGTGAACATTGTTTGCTGTCTCCAAATTCACTGGAAAGTGGACGCACCTGGTTCCTTGCTTAAACCTTTTTCTTTCCTGGGCTCTCTGCCACAGGCTCAAAAACTCTTTTCAGTGTCCTAATGCTCCCACCTTAACGCTCTTCTCGTTTTAAGTCCCTTCATTTGTTATGTCTAGAAGAATCTACTGAAGCCATTTATTTCAGATTGCACCTCAGAATCAGCCTATTCTCCAGAAGAGGTTGTAGGCACTGCGATTGCCGACAGAGGGAGGAGAGAAAAGCTGACAGTATTAAGGAGAGTAAAAAAATGAAATTCTAAATAATCATAGCTAACAATTATTGAGCACCTGTGTACCAGGCCCTAGTACAAACCCTTAGTATAGCATCTCATTTAATCCTTATGCTATTTCTATGAAGTAGGTACTATTACACCCATTTTAGAGATAAATTGAAGCACAAAGAGGTCACTCAGCTAGTAAATTTCAGAGACAAAATTCCAATTTTACATTGAAAAGGACCAAAAATGGAAAAAACTAAATATCACCATATGTTCTGACTATTTCAAGTCACGGGGCTCTTGGGAAAAGCCAATAGGAAATCCTAGTCAGGGCAGGTTTAGCATCTCCAAAGTAGCAGAAGGAAATGAAATTACTGACTGTCCAGTCTGTGTCAGAGATTTTTCCCATAAGCTCTCATTTAAAATCCTGTGAATTAAATCCTCTCCCTCTTTTCCAGATGAGAAAACTGATCCTTAGCCAGGTTAAAGATCTCAGAGGTCACGCGCCTAACAGCAGGTCCAATCTAACACACCTCTGCCAAGGTGCACAACTATTCCACTCACTCATTCATTGAACAAATAATTTATCTCCTGCAGGCCAGATGCCTGCAGTAAACAGACATGGATCCCACCTTACAGGGTTTTCACCATGATCACTTGGTCTATAATTCACTATAGTCAATTAAGTATTACATATAATTCTATAAAACTCCTAGATCCATGCTGAGTTCCCACACTGTATAACCTCTCAGAAGGAAAAAAATACAGCTCAGGTCCTAGGACCTGATTAACTCTTACAGTAATTCATCGCAAGATGCTGCAGTGAATCGCTTAAATTAAGCATTTATGGCAGACTGCCGCATACCAAGTCCTCCCTCTAAATCACTGTTTTCATCCTGCAACCCAAGAGCCTCTACTGGGTCTCTATGTTCACATCAAGCGTAACCCCTTCTGCTTTTCTGTCGAGGCCCTCTCTGTTCCTCCTCTATCTTTCAGGTTTGTTTTGTAGTACTCCTCAAGCTTGTTAATACTGGGAAGATCTAATCATGCATCTTTCATCCATTTATTCAACAAATAAATATTGAAGACCTACTATGTGCCAGTTACTGGGCTTACCAGGCTGAAGGCATGTAGAAAGAACGTAAGAAACTTAATGCCTGGCCTCCTGGGGCTTATTTTTCTAATTAGGGAGTTAGAAAATAAGCAATGAGTAAACAAGATGATTACAGATTGTGAGAAATGCCATAAAAAAAAACAGGATGAGTGATAAGCAATCATTTCTAGCAGAGGGGCAGAGAGTGTCTTCTTTAGATAAGGTGGTCAGAAAAAGTCCCTCTGGTGATAAGACATTTTAGCTAAAATGCAAAGGATAAGACAGAGCCAGTTATTGACTGTTGTATGACTTCAGCAATTGCTGAAGTCCTTAGGCCAAAGGGGGCTTAGTTCATTCCAGAAACAGAAAGAGACCAGTGTTGTTGAAGAGGAATGAGCAAGAACATAGCTTGGTGAAAAAAGATTGGAAAGGAATACAGAGCCAAATCATATTTTATGTACTGAAGATATAAAAACAAGAGATTCTACCCTCAAGGAGTTTCAAGTCTATTGGGAACCTAAGCTGTTGTATCCTAGTCAACCCTGCATTCAGCCTCTTCCTGGCATAGAATCAGCATAGAAGAAGCCCTTGGTGTTTATGGAATGGATAGCCACATGGTATCTGAGATTAGATGGACGGTTAGATGAATGGATGAGGGTTGGATGGATGGTTGAAAGGTTGGATGATGTCTTAATCCATTCAGTCTTCTAGAACAAAATGCCACAGACTGGGTGGCTTACAAACAACAGAAATGTATTTCCTACAGTTCTGGAGACTGGAAGTACAAGATCAGGGTGCCACCATGGTTTGGGTGATAGCCCTCTTCCAGGTTGCAGACTTCTGATATACTAGCATGGTAGGAAGGGACAAGGGAGCTCTCTTGGGCCTCTTTTACAAGGGCATTTATCTCATTCATGAGGGCCCCACCCTCATGACCTAATCACCTTCCAAAGACCCCCATCTGTTAATACCATCAACATGAGGGTTTAGGATTGCAACATATGAATTTTGGAGGGACACAAACATTCAGACCATAGCAGGTAGATAAATGGTGATTAAACAGATCACTGAATGGATGGACAGATAAATGGCAGGGATAAGGAATATAGCTGACTACTCAAGTGGATCTTCGCTGTCACAAGAAAACTTTGATCTTGAGCTCTGTGGGGTACTACAGTTCAGTAGCTAAAAACTCAAAGTGGAAGTGTATGAAACTGTATGTGACTTCCCAGTTGGCCTCTGGCTAGCTATATGATCTGGGCATGATCTTAGGCTAGTTGATTAATCTCTGTTTCCTCATTTACAAAATATCTAAATAATAACTACATAAGGGTGTGCTTGTTTTTAAGTGATATATGTAAAGTGTTTAACATAGAACCTAAATCATAGTAAGCACACTGCCATTATTGTTAGCAACTAGATCTAGAAATTCAGTCTTTTTTTTAAACTATTATTTATTTTCTTTAGTAATCTCTGTACACAATGTGGGACTCAAATTTACAACCCCAAGATTAAGAGTTGGATGCTCTTCCAACTGAGCCAGCCAGGTGCCCTTAGATATTCAGTCTTATTACATCTGGTGTTAATCATATTCTAGGGGCTCTGACTCCCACTAACCAACCTTGTGAAAGACTAAATAAAACCCCAAACACTGGGGTGTTGGTTCATGGAGAGTTTTAAATATGGCTAATTGTGGTTATTTTTTTCTGGGCTTGGTTTCTCAGGAAATCAAATTATAGACAAAAAATAGCATGGGGAGCAGAGACCCACCACAAAAGGAACTAACTCACTGCACATGGCTGCAAAACCACGGTCACTGAATGAATTGCTCCTCCTGTTCTAGAACAATTTCTGTCCAGTAACCAATATTTCTCTTCTAAAATCAAATCACCTACTCTCAGATCAAGACAGTGATTGATAAATACTGACAAACATATCAATCATTGGCTCTCTCTCCATGCATCTCAGTGCTTCTAAATGTATCCAGGGATCTCTCTGAGAATCTGCTCAAAAAAAGATATTTTACATATTGTATGACTCCATTCACATAAGGTACCAAAACAAGCAAAGCAAATGTATGCTCTCAGAAGTCAGGATAGAGGTTATTTTTGACCAGGGAAGGGGAATAGGACAGTTCAGCTAATAACTACTACAAGCTAATATGAGTAGGATTTTCTAGGATTCTGATAATTTTCTGTTTCTTCATCTACCTACTTGTTTCACAGGAATGTTCAGTTTATAAAAGTTCATCAAGCCATGCACTTATGTGTGCTTTTCGGTATATAGATTTATATTAGTTATCTATTACTGCTAGTGTCTTAAACATCATACATGTATTTTATCACAGTGCCTCTGGGCAGAAATTCAGGCATAGCTTAGTTGGATCCTTTGTTTAGGGTCTCTCTTAAAACGTAACCAAGATGCCAACAGGGGCTGCAATCTCACCTGAAAGCTAGATTAGGGAAGGGCCTACTTCCAAGCTTACTAACATGATTCTTGGCAGGAGTCAATTCCTTCATTGCTGCTGGCTAGAGGCTGCCTTCACCTCTTTGTCACATGGGCCTGTCCATAGGACAGTTCATGATTTACAGTTTGCTTCATCAGAGAAAAATGGAGCAAGCAATAGAGAAGTCACAGTCATTTATAGCCTAATCTCAGAATAGGCATCTCATCACTTGTGCTATGGTCTATTCAGAAGCAAGTCAATAGGTCAAGGGGTGCTTGGGTGACTCAGTGGGTTAAGCATCCAACTTTGGCTCAGATCATGATCTTGTGGTTCATGGGTTTGAGCCCCGTGTCGGGCTCTGTGCTGACAGCTCAGGGTCTGGAGCCTGCTTCGGATTCTGTGTCTCCCCACCCTCTCTCTGCCCCACCCCCTCTCATGCCCTATCTCACTCTGTGTCTCCAAAAATGAATAAGTGTTAAAAAAAAAAAAAAGAAGCGAGTCAGTAGGTTGAGCCCAAACACTAAGAGAGAAGATTATGCAAGAGCATGAGTATCAAGAGGCAAGGATCATTGGGAGCTGATTACCACACAATTTAAAGATTTTTAAAAATGACAGGTGCCCGGGTGGCTCGGTTGGTTAAGTGTCTGACTTCAGCTCAGGTCATGATCTCACGGTTTGTGAGTTCAGACCCCGCATCAGGCTCTGTGCTGACAGCTCCAAGCCTGGAGCCTGCTTCAGATTCTGTGTTTCCCTCTCCCTCTGTCCCTCCCCTGCTGGCACTCTGTCTCTCTCTGTCTCTGTCTCTCTCTCTCTCTCAAAAAATAATTAAACATTAAAAATTTTTTTTTAAGATTTAAAAAAATTAAAATGAAAAATATTTGAGATATTTCCCTAAATCTTCCCCCACCCCACATACTCATCCACAGACGGTGTTAAAGCCTCTTGTTCTATGTAGATGCTGTACATCCCATACCACCAGCCCCTTAGTAACAGATGCACACCTCAGATAGGCAGGTGGAAGAGGCCATCATATTACAAAGGTCAATCCTAATATTGAGAACAATCCCTATAAGGAGAGCCATCATTGATCTGTGAGTACCTCCTATGTGCCAGGTGTAGACAGCAGCCAGGTAAGCCTGGGGACGATAAGTACATCAAAGTGGGTACTGTCCTGAGACATCTTCCTCTACAGTCTTGGGTGTTTTTTCACATGCTCCCCCTCCCTTCTTTGTATATTTTCAACAGCTGCCCTGTCAACATAGTTCCTTAAAATTGCACTTCAAGGACACTGCTTTAGAGGGAGTGGTTCTATGTTGACCATCTTGGTTTGCCTGGACCGAAGGGTTTTCTGGAATGTAGGACATTCAGCTTAAAAGTGGGACAGTCCTGGGCAAATGGTGATAGTTGGCCAGGGTTCATGCTGGGTGTCTTGCAGAAATGAATGCTGATCCTTGCAACAACCCAGAAGGAAAGGGAGCCTCGGAGAGGTCAAAGAAAACTTCTAAAGCTGGAAAATGGGATCAGGATGGGCACCAGGTCTCTGAGTCTCCAAAGATGTGCTCTTGGCAACTTTGATCTCTTGGCTATTTCTTCTATTTCCTTCACCATCCTCCAGGACAGGATTTTTGGATAAAAGGCATATCAGTGTGCATTTTTTGTCCAGCCTTCTAGTTGCAAGCCCACAAGTTAAACCTGACCTTAGATTCTACCTTGATTGTATCCACCCTCTCAAAAAAAATTCTAAGAACATTTATGTATTTGATTATTTCTCTCAGTTGGGTTCTTCTATCATTTTAAAGGTAGCAGATCTTAGATTATGAGACTCTCTTTTTTTCAATGTTTATTTAAAAAAAATTTTTAAATGTTTATTTATTTTTGACAGAGAGAGACAGAGCATGAGCGGGGGAGGGGGAGAGAGAGAGGGAATCTGAAGCAGGCTCTAGGCTCTGAGCTATCAGCAGAGAGCCCGACGCGGGGCTCAAACCCACAAGCCACAAGATCATGACCAGGGCTGAAGTCAGACACTTAACAGACTGAGCCACCCAGGTGCCCCTTAGATTATGAGACTCTTAAAAAGATTTCATTTTATAGCTTCCTTAGACTAGTGCTTATCCAAGTAATGGTATTTAGTCCCTATCATGTGCTTCTCATCCGGCATGAAATCACTTAAACCATATTATATCCTAATTGGGTACATTCCATAATTATCACCATTACAGATTAGGAAACTGAGGCACATCTAGGTATCGGATGGGGTGCCTGGATGGCTCAGTCAGAAGAGCATGCAACTCTTGATCTTGGGGTTGTGAGTTTGAGCCCCACATTGGGTGCAGAGATCACTAAAAAAATAAAAAAGAATAAAAAATAAAAATAGGCATCAGAGATCAATACCTATTTGCTCATTGATTACAAGGAGCCCCTGACCTTATGTGAAGATTTCTGAAAAATAGGTGGAAACGTCAGCTAAAGAGGTACATGTGATACGAGGGCCAATCTTGAGAAACCACAACCCCCAGATCATTTTGATAGAATTACTCCTCTGTCATCATTATTTACCTCTGTTTCAGCTTCCTCGTTTGTAATGCAGGAATGATCATCATCATCTCTACCTCAAATAGCTGCTGTGAAGGTTACATTAAATTGGATCATGTCTATAGGTGGTAACAGTTCTTATTATCCCTCCCAGAGGTCTGGAGGCCTGGGTGGGAGCATGGAAGTCATTTGGTTCATCCGAAGTAAATTCTGAGCCAGAAGCCAGGGACCAGGCACTAGTGTTAGCATTTATTTTAGGGCTATTCCAGTGTTTACCCCCAGCCAGTGCTCTGACTACATATGCAAATACAGGTCTAAACTGCTTTGGTACATTCTTATGCCAAATTCCTACTCTGTTTTATTTGTATTTGTTTGTTTTAAAAACAGCTCACATGGTTTAGGAAGGAATGCGTGTCTAGCTATACCTAGGGGAAAAAAAAAAAGACCCTTGTGATGTCTGTCTTGTTCATCACTGCATCTCTCGCATGTGTAGCACAGTGCCTGGCACATGGCAGGCTTTCAAAAAACATTTGTAGAATTCATAAACAAATGACTAGGCAAGTGAATAGTTATTTCCAGGGGGTAGAATCAATGTGGGTTTTCTTTTCTTTTTGCTCATCTGCATGTCCCAGTTATCCTAATTTTCTCGTTTTTCTATAATGCACATGTATTTAAGAAATGTTTAAATCCTTACTTCAGCAAATAAATATATAAGTGAATTTTTTAAAAAAAGCCTAGGGTAGCCTTTTAATAGGAGGATTCCTTTTTTTGTTTGTTTTAATGTTTATTTATTTATTTTTGAGAGAGAGAGAGAGAGAGAGAGAGAGAGAGTGCAAGCGGGGGAGGGGCAGAGAGAGAGACTGGCACAGAATCTGAAGCAGGTTCCAGGCTCCCAGCTGTCAGCACAGAGCCTTAGGTGGGCTGAAACTCACCAACTGGGGAATCAGGACCTGGGCCACCCAGGATGACCTGAGCCATCCTCCCAATAGGAGGATTCCAAACACGGAATCTCTGGACAGGGTGTGCAGAGCAGCAGGCCTGAGTGGGTTGCCCAGGAGCTAATGGGGAGAGTCCGCATCCTAGATCCCAGAGGCATCAGCAGCCTGCCCTTCTCCGTTGGGTCACAACACACAACATATTTTACTTTGGTGTGCGTGCTGGGTGAAGGCGAGAAGCAAGTCCCAGAAGAGTTTTTCAGGGACTCTAAATGATTCATAAGGAGTTCTCCTCGGGAAGCGGAGACCTGGGTGTTGGGTGCACTGAATTGAAGGTGGCATAGCTCCTGACTCCTCCCCACTCCACCAGGCAGTGAACCTTCAGAGGTGACCCCCTTCTGTAGGAGTTTTTGGCCCCTGTATCCAAATCCGAATTCCTTGCAGGCTTAGCCCACTCCCACCCTGGTCCGTGGTTGCTGACGAAGACGGGAATACACAAGCCAATTTAGTTGTCGTTCTCTCTTTGTTCCCTTGACCTTGAGGCATCTAACGCAGCAGAGCCCGCCGTGCCGGGAGCCCGGCAGAGTTCTGGAATGAAAGGCAGGAGACCTTGGAGGGCTCTCGGAGCCCACACTCGTTTTCTCTGCTTTGGTCACCATAGTGACTTCTCTCTGAAGCCTCAATTCTGTGGGTTTTGCTCGATATTCATTCATAATAAGGCCACCCCTGCGTTTTCCGCCCACTGGGGAATAGAGCGCCGCGTGCATTTGTAGTCACGTGGCTCATGCGCTGGGCCTTTAAACTCTGCGTGCGTGTGTGTGTGTGTGTGTGTGCGCGCGCGCGCGCGGGGGCGGGCGGGGGGCGGGCGCGCGCGCGCGCGCGCGCGCACTGCGAGGTCCTCTTCTCTGCGGAGGGAAGGGTCAGAGTTGGGAAGGAATTCAGATCCCCTCTGGTCTTGTTCTCATTGTTTACAGAGAAAGGACCTGCCCAAAGTTTCCTAGCCTTGAGAGAGACGCCCCCACTAGAACAGAAGTGTCCTGACTCCTGGCCCAGTGCTCACTGCACTCCATCACACAGGGACGTGCAAGGCCCACGGGCTCATCCCAGATTTTCTAACTTCTTGGCCTTTTGTGCCAAGCACTGGAGTCACACTTCCTGACACCGTCACTAAAGGATCCAAAAATTTGTGATAACCAGATCGTGAACCTCTCTAGTGAAAGGCCAAAACTAGAGCTCTGATAGTGAGACAAAGCACTTCCATTTCCAGTACAGATTTGCAAGTAAATTAGCTCATTTGATACTCCGGATTACCCTGCAAAGTGACTACTATTATTCCCTTTTAAATTGAGAAACTTGTGGCTTCAGAGTGGTAGTATGAATCAACTAGGGAGTCAGAGGTGAATTTGAGTCCTAACTCTGCAATTTGCTAATGATAAAGAATAGCATAAAAGCTCATCAATATAGACCCTGAGTTCAAATTCAGTGAGATCCAGTGTCCCTGTCATTTCCCTGCTGTGTGACTTTAGGCAAGTTACTTAACTTCTCTGAGCTTCTATTTTCCATCTGTAAAAACAGCGTAATAGCACCTATTTCACAGTGTCTTTGTGAGGATCAAATAAAGCAATACACGGAAATCACTTAGCACTGTACTGGATACTTAATAAGTGGTTTCTATTATTCCAAAATTAGAAAGTACTCTCCTACTAGAACTGCTGGTCACAGACAAAAAGAAAAAAATCTACATCCCACATCCAGGCTCACCCAGAGCCCAATACCTTCCTTTGTGTCAGCCAAGGAACTGAGTACTTGAAAAAAAGACATCCCAAAGAGAGGAAATGAATTTGAAAGATGTTTTTCATAGCTTGATTTTGCATTTCTAAAAGATTCAGACTTGGGAAGGGAAGGGAGGAATTGGATTCAGTGTCTCTCTATAGCTTTGCTTCCAATACTCTCTAGAACTATGCTGCCCAACAGGGTGGGCCCCCAGCCTCTTGTGGTTATTGAACACATTAAATACACCTGCTCCAGATTGAGATGTGCTGTAAGTATAAAATGCATCCCGGATCTTAAAGACTTAGTGGGAAAAATTTTAAAACACTTTTAGAATTAATTTCACCCATGTCTTTTGATGTTTCTAATACGGCTATCAGAAATTTTTCAGTTCTGTATGTGGCTCAACATTATGTTTCTGTAAGACAGAGCTGCTACAGGTAGAACACGGAATCCCAGCTCAGGCCACCTGTGTAGGGCACCTCCCGTGTCTCTCTCCTTTAATTCTTACAACAATATTGTCTGGAAGGTATTGTTATTTACATTTCACTCCTGAAGGGCAAATTTAGGGATGCCAACCCTTCGTTTTACCAGGTAAGGTCACCAAACCCACTATTACTATGTACTAATATCATTCCACAAGAGAGGACTTTGTAATACCAACAACACTGAACATTTCAACTGCATCAAACAGTACATTGCCCCCTCAGTAATAAAAGTAGCTGGCATTTCTTAAGAGCTTATTATTTTAAAGGCACTGAGCTAATATATGCTTTAGCTTTTTCAGTTCTGTAAAACCCACGAGGTCAGTTCCATTATCATCCCCATTTAAAAGATAAAGTGAGTGATGGGGCACCTGGGTGGCTCAGTCAGGCACCACAAAATCAAAGACTCTTGATTTCGACTCAGGTTATGATGTCGTGGTTAGTGAGATGGAGCCCCATGGTTGGTGAGATCGAGACCCACGACGGGCTCCATGCTAACAGCACTGAACCTGCTTGGGATTCTCTCTCTCCCCCCGCCCTCCCCCCTCAAAATAAATAAATAAACATTAAAAAAAAAAAGATAAGGAGACCAAGGCTCTGAGAGCCACCAGCTAATAAGTGGGGACTGTAGGATTTGAACTCACATACGATAAACTCTAAACCCTGTTCTCCATCAGTTGTGCCTGCCCATAATAGTCCCAGGAAGTGATTGAAGTTTGCATTTGGCTATAAATTTGATGAGGTGTTTTTGTTTTTGTTTTTGTTTTTAGAATTCTATTATACATTCATACCCTCTCCCTTTCAACTCCGCCCCAGTCTGTACTTGAATTTGGGAAAAGATAATTACAGTTGAAGTGACACGGGTATTTAAAAGGAAATCAACACATCTGCCTTCATCCTGCATGAATATGGAAGAGGATTTCTATCTAGCCAGCCCTTCTCGTGTTCTCTTTCAATGGAAAATGTCAGCAAGCTCCAGAGACCAAATTGAGCCTGCTGGGAAGGCCCTGGTGCCCCACGTCCAGTGAGGACCAGGCTGTAGTTGGGCTGCTTGACTCCTTCTCATCCACAGCTTGATCTACACCTTCCACACAGTGGGAGCCCAGATGCTGCGAGGGGGGTCATCGCTCTACTCCACCAATTTTCCACCTGATAGGGGATTTAGAACCGAGTTTCCCATGGGTGAGTTACAATTCCTTTCTGACTTGGTCACCTCCCAGCTTTCAGCTTTCAGTAGCACAGCCCTCCTGGAGATCACGCCTGACTTCTAAAACTGAGGGGAAACCTTCTCAGCATTAACCTTCTCCAAGTCGAAATTCAAACCCCTAAGTTGTAGATTTGCAGAGTGGGGGATTAGGGAAGCTGGCATTTTGAAGCAACAGGATAAGGGGAGGCCATAATAATCACGTCTTTCAGTCATGTTGGGCTTTGTGACTATACTGACTATTACTTGCTAGGAGCTTTGCAGACATGGTATCACTCAGTCCTCATAGCAACCTACGAGGTCCATCTTAATCACCCTACAAAGGGGAAAACGGAGGCTAAAAGAAGTGAAGTGACTTGCTCAAGGTCACACAGTTGCTAACGGCTGAGCCCTAAGACCCCAAACCTGGTCTGTCAGACTCTGTAGCTTAGAACTGTGGACTAGTTTGGGGCACCTGGGTGACTCAGTCGGTTAAGCATCCGACTGCAGCTCAGGTCATGATCTCACGGTTTGTGAGCCCCGCGTGGGGCTTTGCACTGATAATGCAGAGCCTGCTTGGGATTCTCTCTCTGCCCTTCCCCTCCCACTCTCTCTCAAAATAAATACACTTTAAAAAAGAAAAAAAACAAAAAAACATGTGGTTAGTTTGCTCAAGTTCACATCATAGCTGTAAGTGATAGAGCCAAAATTCCAGTGAAGATAAAAATGAGAGAACATGCCCTTCCCAGCAATCTTGTAGAGATTTAAAAAAAGATAATACCAAAAATGAGTCAAGGTGAGGTGAGATGAGCATTCTTTCAAGCACTCAAACCTCTGCAATTTGATATTTCCCTTTTGAAAAGCAATTTGATAATTATACAAGGACCTTAATTTTTCTTTTTTATATATTGCCCCCACCCCTGCACTTAGAACAGTCTCTGACAGTCGGTAGTCCTCAATAAAGATTTGTAGAAGGAATAAATTCACTCTTACCCTGACATTCCCCTAAGGCCAAAGTGCTGTTAGGTTCACTTAAAATCAGTAAATTCAAAGAAGAGAAATGGAGAAGGGGAGGACAAGAACTTAATTTGAGATTATGTTTGATCCGCCTGGCAGCCAGTATAAGAATCATTGCCAGCCAACAAAGGGTCAGTACACCCATAATAGATCATTCTCACTGCCAATCTTAGCAAAAGAATATTCCACTGTTAGCCAAAAATGCTAATAAAAATAATTACCATATTTGGAATGTTTATATGCCAAGGACTCTTGTATTAATATCATTTCGTCTTCATAATAGCCTTATAGATAGATAGTATTATTTTCATTGAAGAAACTGGGTCTCAGAGAGGTTAAATAAATTGCCCAGAGCCACCCAGAGGGTCGGTGATGGAGCCAGGATTCAGCCAGTACTAGAGTTTTCATTCCTGGCTAAGCATGAGAAAATGGAGATTTCTAGACCTCCCCTAAAGTCACCAACTTGGGACTTCCTGGAGTGTGGCCCTGGGATGTATTGAAAAGTTTCCACAGATGACCTGAAACCTACCAAAAGTTAAAGACCTAGACCTAGTTCAGTCTTAGCCCAAAACCCACCTTTTAACTTCTCACTTGCCTTGGATCCAGTACTAATGAGTCTGTCCCAGAAGAATCTTTACTTGGGAGAACCACTGATGGTCTTTGTGAAGGCTTTGGTCCAATGATCAGCTTTCAGGATGAGACTTTGTCCGCAGAGTACTAGACAAAAGCACACAGGCTCAGAGGATTCTAACAAAAGGGTTTCAAAAAGTCAGGCAATCTAGTATCTTCTCAGCCCAGGTACATGCCTTTCACTTACCCCGGAGCCCTGTGCCCTCCTCCTTGCCTCTTTGTTTCCATCCATTCATCTTTCGGATGGCAATTTCCTGCCTGATCATATGAACTATGTACCTCACACACAGATCTTTCTGTTTATTTGTGTGATTATTTACTTGTTTCCCCTTGCATGAGACCAAAGAAAGCAGGGACCAGGCCTTGTTTTGCTCACCTTCAAACACTATCCCTAGCCTAGCATGCAGTAGGCACTCAGTAAATAAGAGCTGACCTTTACAGGTCTCCTACCATGTACCAAGCTCTGTAGTGAGAACTTCGTATATGTGAATCCTTACAACACCCTGATGCCCACTTCATAGATGAACAAACAAAGGTATGGAAAGACTAAGTGGTCACTTAAACGTCTAAATGGCTGAAATACACCAAATTCGTCTGTGGCAAAGCCCAGATTCAAACCTAAGCAGTAAAACTCCCAAGCTGAAACTCTTGATTAATTCATGTTCTGGTGGTTGACTGATTGATGGTTCGTTAACGGCCTCTGGAGCCACCACACCCACAGTTCATCTGCTGGAGACCAGACCTAATGCCTGACCCCACAGGGCTGATCTGAGTATCCCAGCAACAGCAACGTGGCCAGAGTACCAGCCCTCAGAGGTGCAAGGTACGCTGGGAGAGAACAGGCTTTGGGAGCAGCCTTGAGATTGCATCCTAGTTGCATTACTTGCCTCTCTGGGCCCCAGTTCTCCCATCTGCTGCATAGGTTAATAATTGCTGCCCTCAAGAATCTCATGAAGATGAGATGACCTAATATACATGAAACAGCCTACCATGATGCATCATACCCAGCAGAGGGTCCACCACACATTTGTTTCCTTTCCTGAATCAATCTCTCTTTCTGTCATCTCAGTCTAAAACCTATTCTAATAAGGCTCTAGCTTTTTCCAACACACATTCTCCAGCTGAGATTCAGAGGCAGCTGTGTCCTCTGCTCCTGTCTGCCTGCTCCCTCACAGAACACTCCCCTGCTATTTCTAGCTCCTTTCTCATCAAGGTCCTTTCCCGTTTTCCAAGGTAGCTAGGATACAGACTTGTTAGGCCTGGCCCTGAATTCCCTGCGGAGGCTGGTGCAGGGCCTTTGGGCAGGTGGCCACATGGGGAAGCTGAAAAGGACAGAATCAATAGAAACAAATTTGTCCTGACAATAAGTGCAAGGCCCACCATGCCCTTTGCTTTGACAGCATCTCAGAATCAGAACGGGGAGAAAAAGGTCTTCTTTCTCTCTTTCTTCTTCCCTTCCTCCTTCCTTCCTCCCTCCCTCCCTTTTTCCATTCCTTCCTCCCTTTCTCCATTCCTTGCTTCCTTCCTTTCTTCATTCTGTCCTTCCTTCCATCCTTCCTTTTCTTCTTCCTCCTTCCCTTCCTCCCTTCCTTTCTTTCTAGATAAAGGTCAGTGTTTTTAAAAGGACTGAAGGTTTGGGACTCCAGATGACCTGATATTGACGAGGACCCATGACAAACTAGGAAGAACAGTGTCTCGGGAGGAGCAGGTTATTATGGCATGTGTGAGCATAAGGAAACATCAGAATCAAAAGTAACTCCCCGGGGTGCCTGAGTGGCTCCGTAGGTTAAGCGCCTGACTCTAGATTTCAGCTCAGTTCATGATCTCGAGGTTTGTGGGATCAAGACCTACATCAGGCTCCATGGAGCCTGCTTGGGATTTTCTTTCCCTCTCTCTCTCTGCCCCTTCCCCACTCATGATCTCTCTCAAAATAAATAAACTTAAAAAACAAAGTAACTCCCCATGTGTCTTTGTTTGAGTAAACTTCCTGCTTGGCAATGAAGACAACTAGCAGAACCTGGCCTACTAGGGCAATGGACCACTTATTTCTGGAGTCCCTCTCAAGTGCCAGTGAGAACGGAAGGATGGGTATAGAGAGAGTTCAGACAAGGACCTAGATTCAAATATCCTCTCCTTATAGGCGGGCCTCCTGATTTCCTCTTCTTTTTCTTTTCTGATTAAAACATTTTTCTAATGGACGCATGTACGTAATGAGTAATTCAGACCACTCAGAAGAATAGAGGGAAAGGTATGCCTTCTTTCCATCCCAGTTCTCAAGTTCTCGGGTACAACTATTGGTTTCTTCTTCTTCATCTTTTTTAAAGTAATTACTACACCCAACGCAGGGATTGAACTCATGACCCTGAGATCAACAGTCGCATGCTCCACCAACTGAGCCAGCCAGGTGCCCCACAATAATTGTCTTCTTTCCCCCAGTGTATTACATGCCTTCAGATCCCCTAGTCCAAGCATTTCACTTCTCATGAATAATGCCAATCACCAAATATGTATGGAGCTTCTTCCATGTGGCAGACACTGGACTAGACACTGAGGATACCATGATAAGTACAGTCCCTGGCCTCAAGGGGCCTACAGGCTAGTGCATCAATAGACAGGTAATTGCATATGCATAATTATTGAACTATAATTGTGAGAAGCATCATAAAGGAAAATCACAAGCATATAATATGACTGGCCAAGGAAATGGCATTTAAGCTGGTTTCAGAAGGATGTGTAGGAGTTAAAACAAGAGGGGAAAAGTGTTCCTGCTAGTGGAAACAACATATGCAAAGGCCCTGCAGAGGGAAGGTGTTTGGCAGGAGGGACTGGGAGAAGGCAGGTGTGGCCTCACAGAGTGAGAGTGTTTGTGAGGTGAGGTTAAAGGGCAGGCAGGGCTGGCTCAGCCAAAGATCTAAAAGCTCTGGCAACCAGCCCAAAGCTTTCCTGAGTTGTCATCATAACAAGTCCCTGTGCCAAGCACTTTGGAGAAATCAAACACCTTCCAGAAATTATCTGAAAAAATAAAATATAGACAAATGAAACGAAGGCTAACAGCCCTTGGAATTGGAGCCAGGTGGGCAGAACAGTCCTCAGGTGGGCTAGGAGCTGGGCTGGAAGGTTTCATGAAGCTGGAAGTGGAGGGAATGTGGTTTTGGAATCAAGCAAAGATATCATGAGGTTGTGGAATAGGGGCTGACACGATGAGAACAATTTGCTTGGTTTTTTTTAAATTCAAATTTCTATTGAGATAACTGTAGGTTAACATACAGTTAAGAAATAATACAGAAAAATCCTTTGTACACTTCAATGGTAGCATGTTACAAAACTATAGTATAGGTATATACCCCCCAAAATTGAAAAGCTCACAAAAAGAATTTTCCCTCTTGTTTGTTTTTTCCTTTTCTGTCATTTTTTTTCTCCTGTTGCTTTGACTCCTACTTATTCTTCAGACACCAGCTTCAATGCTATTTCTGTGGCCAGCCATGTTACATGCCTGTAATTTTCCTTTATGGCACTTTTCACAATTGTTGTTGAATAATCATGCATGTGCAATTACTTATCTATTGATGCTTTCTGTTGATGTCTATTGAAAGGGTCTTAAAGAGATATTAGTACCACCCATGTTCATAACAACATTAATCACAATAGCCCAGAAGTAGAAGCAATCCAAATGTCCACTGATGGATGGATGGATAAACAAAATGTGGCATCCACACACAGTGGAATATTATTCAGCCTTAAAAATAAGGGGGCATTATACTAAGAAATAAGAGAGTCACAAAAAAGACACATACTATACGATTCCACTTATATGAGGTTCCTAGAGTAGTCAAATTCAGAGAGACAGAAAGTAGAATGGTGGTTGCTAGGGGCTGGGGGAGAGGAGGCATAGGGTGTTATTCTTTAATAGGTACAGAATTTTGGTTCAGCAAGATGCAAAGCGCTCTGGGGGTTGGTTGTGTAACAGTGTGAATGAATGTACTTAACACTACTGAACTGTAAGCTTAAACATGGTTAAGACAGTAAATTTTTTAAAGCTATTTATTTTTTAAGTTTATTTTTGAGAAATTTATTTTTTTAAGTTTTTGAAATTTATTTATTTTGAGAGAGAGAGAGAAAGAGAGAGCAGGGGAGGGGCAGAGAGAGACAGGGAGAGAGAGAGAATCCCAAGCAGGGTCCACGCTGTCAGCGCAGAGCCTGATGCAGGGCTCAAACCCACGAACCACAAGACAGTGACTTGAGCCGAAATCAAGAGTTGGACGCTCAACTAACTGAGCCACCCAGGTGCCCCTATTTATTTTGAGAGAGAGAGAGAGAGCAGGGGAGGCTGAGGGAGAGAGGAAGAGAGAATCCCAAGCTGACTCCATACTGTCAGTGCAGAGTCCTATGAGGGGCTCGAACTCAGGAACCATGAGATCATGACCTGTGCCGAAATCAAGAGTGAGATGCTTAACTGACTGAACCACCCAGGCACCCCCAGTTGGTAAATTTTATATGTGTTTTACCACAATTAAAAAAAAAAACTATAGTATAATATCACTATCAGGATACTGACGGTGACACAATCTGCTCATTTTGTTTAGATTTCCCCAGTTTTACTTGTACTCTTATTTTGTGTATGTGTATTAACTCTATACAGTGTATCACTTGTATAAACTCCTGTGTCCACACCACAGTCAAGATGCAAAGCATTCCATCACCACAAGGTTCCCTTGTGTTGCCCTGTTGTAACCACACCCATCTCCTTTTCATCTCCCCTCTTCATCCCTCCATTCATTTGTCCTCCATTTCTAAAATTTTATCATTTCAAAATGTTACATAAATAGAATCATGCAGCATGCAATCTTTTGGAATTGATTTTTTTTTCTCCTAAATTCCCTGGAATACGTCCAGGCTGTTGCATGGATCAATAATTTATTCCTTTGTGTTATTACATAGTATTCCATGATGGGTTTGTACTTCAGTTTGTTTGACTGTTCACCCCATTGAAGGACATCTAGGTTGATTCCAGTTTTTGTCTATTACGGATAATGTTGCCATGAGCACTTGTATATTGGCTTTTTGTGTAAACAAAAGGTTTTATTTCTTAGGGATAAATGTTTGGGAGTGCTATCACTGGGTTATATGGTAGTTGAATGTTTTTATTATATTTTTATGAATCTGCTAAACTGTTTTCCACAGTCAGTATACCATTTACATTCCCACCACTAATGCAAGAGTCACCGGGATGCCCTGTATCCTCACCAGTATCTGATGTCATCACTAGTTTTTATTGTAGCCATTCTGATAGGTGTGTAGTGACATCTCATAGCAATTTCAATTTGCATTTCTTAATAGTTAATGATGTTAAATATGAAATGTACTTGTCCCCTTGTATATACTTTTGATGAGATTTTTCTTTATGGCTTTTACCTCTATTCTCATTGGCGGATTGCTTATTTTTTCACTACTGAGTTTGAGAGTTCCTTCTATATTTTAGGTATTAGTCCTTTGTCAGATACATGGTTGCAAATATTTTCTTCTACTGGGTATTTTGTCTTTTCATTGTCTTCACATGGGCTTTTATATAGCAGAAGTTTTATATTCTAATGAGATCTAATGTGCCAGTTTTTCTTATTATGAATCATGCTTTTCTTTTTCCTAAAGTTTTATTTGTAAATAATCTCTACATCCAACATGGAACTAGAACTCACAACCCTGAGATCAAGAGTCACATTCTCTACTGACTGAGCCAGCAGGCACCCCATGAATCACACTTTTTTTTATGTCAAGTCTAAGAACTCCTTGTCTCACCCTAGATACTGAATTCTCACCTATTTTTGTTCTAAAAGTTTTATGGTTTTACATTTTACAGTTAAGTCTATGACCCATTTTGATTTAACTTTGGTATAAGCTATGAGGTTTACAATGAAGTTCATTTTTTAACCTATGAATCTCTGCTTGACTTTTCATAAGACACAGTTATTCAGAGTCATGATCAGACTATTTACATTTAGCAATCAATAGATTGGTTGGATCAATGGATGCCAAAAAAAAAAAAAATCTACATTAAAACCCTTCATTGCAATGCTCCACAGAGCAGAGACTAAAATAACCTGTTTTATACTTAGTCACAAATAGCGCTTGATTTTTTTTTGCCCATGCACATGAGTATTGTCTAAAACACATCTTCTTCTTTGTAGCAGCCCTGTCACCACGATGGTTGGCTGCGTTCACAAATCTGTTGTAACCTGTAGCTTCCCTGTCACTTCTCTGGCTTCGCTGCTGAAGTTTACTTCTTGGCTGAAAT
The DNA here is from genome assembly GCF_018350175.1 of Felis catus. Classification (NCBI taxonomy): domain Eukaryota; kingdom Metazoa; phylum Chordata; class Mammalia; order Carnivora; family Felidae; genus Felis; species Felis catus. The sequence goes on along the minus strand of NC_058368.1, from coordinate 187,808,378 downwards.
TAAAACCTTCTGCCACTGTCACAGCTATTGCTGCTACTGGAGCTACCATAGTCACCTTGGTTTTGTGGTTTGGCAAACTATTGGCCTCTACCAAGCTTTTACTTCCAAAGTTTCCTTCTTTCATGGGACCAAAATGTGATGATTAATTGTAATGGTCAAAATCATTTCAGCTTCTGCCACTTCCCAAATTCCTTCCAGTATTACCAAATATGTTGTAGCTATCCACACTGCCACCATATCCACCACCACCGCCGTGACTGCTACCAAAGCCACCTCGGCCACTGAAATTTCCTTCATGACCGAAGCTCTAATGCCTATCAAAACCACCACTGGGTCAGGGCGCCTGGGAGTCTCAGTCGGCTAAGCATCCAACTCTTGGTTTTGGCTCAGGACATGATCTCACGGTTTTGTGGGTTCGAGCCCCGCATTGCAAGTTCGGAGCCTCCTTGGGATTCTCTGTCTCTGTCTCTGTCTCTGTCTCTCTCTCTCTGCCACTCCCCAACTTGCTCTGTCTCTGTCTCTCTCAAAATAAATAAATAAACTTAAAAAAAGAAAAAACAGACTGGGGCGCCTAGGTAGCTCAGCCGGTTAAGCGTCTGACTTCAGCTCAGGTTATGATCTCACGGTTCTTGAGTTTAAGCCCTGCATCAGGGTCTGTGCTGACAGCTCAGAGCCTCGAGCCTGCTTCGGATTCTGTGTCTCCCTCTCTCTCTGCCCTTCTCCTGTTTGTGCTCTCTCTCATCAAAGAAAGATAAATACCATGTGATTTCACTCATATGTGGAACTTAAGAAACAAACAAAAAAATGAGCAAAGGAAATAAAAAGAGACAAATCAAGATGCTAGCACTTAACCATAGATAGAGAACACACTGATGGTTACCAGTGGGGAGGTGGGTTGGGGGATAGATGAAATAGGTGATGGGGATTAAAGAGGGCACTGCTCTTTGATGAGCAGTGAGTGATGTATGGAATTGTTGAATCACCGTATTATACACCTGAAATTAATATAACACTGTATGTTAACTATCTTGGAATTTAACATATATACATTCACACATTCATACATAAAGTACTCATACATGCTATAACCTGGATGGACCTTGAACACATTATGCTGACTGAAAGAAGTTAGTCACAAAGGACCACATATAGAAAGGCTTCATTTATATGAAATGTCCAGAATAGGCAAATGCATAGAGACAAAGCAGATCAATGGTTACCTAGGTCTGGGGGGGGGGGGGGGGGGGTTGGGGGAAAAAGGCTAGTAACTGCTAATGAGTTGAGGTTTCTTTCTAAGATGAAAATATTCTAAAATTGATTTTGGTGATAGTCACATAGCTCTATGAATATACTAAAAAGCACTAACCTGTATACTTTAAATGGATAAGTGGTACTTGAATTATATCTCAATAGAGCTGTTATAAAAAATAATAAGGAGGTATGTGTTACCACATGGCTTCTCAGGGACTTAGTTCCTTATTCAGTCAGACCTTCAACAAATATTTATTAAAAACCTACCATGTGCCAGGCACTGTTCTGGCCACTGAGGATACAGTGCTTTATAAGGTAGACAAGGGCCCTGACCTTGGAAGGCTTATATTCTAATGAAGAAAGGCAGAATATAAACAAATAAATTTTAGAGATATTGATACATGCTATAAAGAAATTAATGGGAGTTTTAAGATAGAAAGTGACTGGGATAAAGAGGAAGTGAGCTATTTTATTTCTTTATTTTTAAATGCTTATTTATTTATCTTTGAGAGGGAGAGAGAGTGCGTGTGAGTGGGGGAGGGACAGAGAGAGAGAGAGGGAGACAGAGAATCTCAAGCAGGCTCTGCACTATCAGTAGCTGATGCGGGGCTCAAACTCATGGGAGACCATGACCTGAGCTGAAACCGAGAGTCAGATACCTAACTGACTGAGCCACCCAGGTGCCCCGGTGAGGTACTTTAAATAGGATTGCCAAGCAAGGCTTCTTTGAGGAGGTGGCCTTTGATTGATTGATTTATGCATGCATTCAGCAGACTCCTCCGAGCTCCCACAGGCACTATGATAGGAATTTCTTCCATTGCTAACTCAGCTTCAACCAATGCTTTTTCTGATTGAATGATCTGTTTTCTTGCTCTAGTCAGTGGGCACTGAGTTGTGAAATGTCTTTATGGCATCTTTCCCTTTCTCTGTCGGGTGGGAGGGAGGGAGGGAGGTAGTGAAATTACTTCCCCCTGGGACAACAATGAAGTAAAAATCAGCAGTTGCAGAGAAAACCAGAATATAAAGCCAAACATTTTCTCAAAGTCTGTGCCATGGACTAAACACATTGGTTTTGTTCAAATGCCTGGGAATTCCCCTCATTCTCCAACAAGCTGGTTGACAAATGAGAAATAGCCCCGAGGGGTAAAGCTTAGGGGGAGAGTTGGTCAGGCTGTGACGTCTGTTCAGTCCCAGTGGGCCCTTTTGAACAGCTCTGTGTGAGTTCATGGCTTTCCCTATCAGGAGTCTAATCCTAGTCCAATAGTGCATGTAGAACTGGGTACCCTGAGATCCCTGACCTCTGAAGGCTCACCACCGAATTGAATGCCACCAGAAGTGCGTTTTTCTGAGCTTAGGTACAGCAAGCAGCTCCTTTGCCGGGATCTGAGGCCGGGGGCACAAAAAGCAGACTGACCTCAGAAGACAATGGGGAGAATTGGTTGCCCAAATTCTGGCCCTGGTTCTGCCATTGACTAACCCTGTATCTTACTTAAGTCCTACCACTTTGGGAGGTCCTAGTTTCTCCATTTGTGAAGTGAGGGGATTGGGCCAGTGTTCTGGGATAACTAAGACCAGATCTACATTCTGCCATACATACCCCTGCCATGGTGGACGTCACTCATCCATCATGGCCCTCTTGGGAATCAGTCTCAGAATCCTTTTCAACACAGTATTCACCACCACCAATAACTACCACCAATGGATCAGGGGTGGCACATAGTTTGGCACCTACTAGCCATGGCCTGAACTGGGTCACTTCTAAGGGCCTATCCAGCTCTGATATTCTGATGAGTTTGAATGCTTAGGTTTGTGATCACATCAGAAGTGAGGCATGGGAGTGTAGGAAAGGGAGGGACATGGACATTAGAATCAGAAAGTCCTGGGTTTGAATCCCAGCCATGCCACTTACTAGTGATGCAATCTTAGGTGAATTAGTTCTCTTTGAACTTGAGTTTACTTTTCTCTATAAAATGGGATCAGAGTCTCTAATAAATAAGGGGTCGTACAAATTAAATTAGATAATGCTTGTACTGTACCTTAACATAAACATAACACTAACATAAACATTAACAGACACACTCAGCGTATGTGCACACCCAGACACTTGACTTCTAGCCTGCTAGTGCTACTCTCCCCATCCCAGACAGCTGCATGACAAGTGGCTTCTGACTTGTGTCACCTAGCATGCCCTCCTCCCAGGCCTGTCTTTTCTGCCATTGTCAGATTGTTCTCTGCCCTCCCAAAGCTCCCTGGGGCCTGCTGACATGTCAGGGAACTCAGAGAAGCCTCCCAGTCTTCTGGGTGAGGTAGAACCATCAGAGAACCATCAGAGTGAGTGAACCGTGGGCTTTCCTCTTGGTTTTCATTCTTGGCCTCTGCTTAATGACAACAGGCATCAGATATTGGATTCAGGTGGGAATATAGTTTCTTAGAAGCAGGGCTGTAGCTGGGCTGTTTTTTGTCATTTGGTATAGGTACAAGAGGCCACTGTGAGAAACTTGGTTTGTAACCTCCCTAGACCCTAGATGGCAAATTCATGGCCCAAGAACCACCAAACCCTAGCTTCCACCCTCACCACCACCATGCTGTCTTCAACCTGGGTTCTCAGGGAAGTAGACTCTGAGACAGACATTTGCATGCAGGAGATTTACTGAAGATGCTGTCAGGAACAGCAGCTGTGGGGAGGGAGCAAAGCAGGATGGGGCAGGGGAGAAGTTGAATTAGGATGGAGCTCAGGAGCCAGAATGACCTATGCAGAGCTGTCTCTTATTGTGGACCCCCACATTAGCCAATGGGGTGGCACTTGTTCAGCCAAGGGCCAGTCCTGGAAAGGGGCTCAGCTGAGTTGGCCCCAACAACACTCCAGCACTCCCAGGAGCTGAGCGAAAGAACAGTTCAGTCCTGGAACCATAGGCTTGCAGCACCCCCTCAGGATGCATCACATGAGCTCATGAGATAGTGTACTCTTCCTTCTGGGCAATACAGGCCTTCAGAATTCTCCTCCAGACTGTGCTCCAGCCAGCCATCAGCAATCCACAAGGGCTGGCATGCCAGAGGAAACATCTTTGTCATCTCTATCCTAATCTTAATTCTTCATTTTACAGAGAAGGAAAGGCAGTCGTCCAAGGCCACACAGATGAGTTAAAGTCAGAGGCAGGACTGGAATCCAAGCACCTTGACTCTGAAACTAATGCTCTAGACCTGTCCAGATTTAGATTTAATCAGAGTTAAATAAAACAAAGAATTTAGTTCTTAATTTGCACTTGCCACATTTCAAGTGCTCAATAGCCACAAGTGGCTGGTGGCTACCGTACTTGAAGAGTATAGGTTAATACAACAGTTCCATTATCATGGAAAATTCTGTTGGGTGGCACTGCCCTGGGCCCTACCCATGCCCTACCCATGCTGTCCCTTTGTTCTCAACTTCAAAAGTTAGAGCATCCCCCAAACACCTTTGTTTCCCTTAGCAACACATCTGTCAATAGTTAGTGATGGCAAGTTATGATAAGGCATATCTAAACGTGGATGTTAACAAAAATATCTACCCAAGTGCAAGCTCTCCTGGGGCTACTGGAGACCCAGAGATGGATTGTTTTCCTCAAAAGGAAATCATTGTTTGTCAGGAGAGATGGGCAGCTCATATTTCATTTACTCACTCTTTCATCCAACACATTTTTATTGGGTTCATTATAGATAAAGCCAGGTACTGAGCTGGGTGCTGGGGATACCAAGATGGATTAGACACGGTCCTTACCCTCAGGATGTTCATAGTCTGGGGTGGGGTGGTGGGGGGCATACAAGATATAGCTTGATGGGAGCATTCAGGAGAGATACCTGAAGAGGTATCTATATGAGTTTGCTAGGTGGGTAAAAGCTTCCACAACCACAATGGACAGGTGTGGGGTGAACTTTGTGTCCCAGGGGACCTCTGGCAATGTCTGGAGACATTTTTGATTGTCATAACTGGAGGAAGGAGGTGCTACTGGAGTCTAGTGGAGAGAGACCAGGGATGCTGCTCAACATCCTACAATGTACAGGACAGGTCCCTACAACAAAGAATGATCCTACCCCAAATGTCAGTAGTGTCAAGGTGGAGAAATCCTGGGTTGGGGCTACACTGGAGATCTGATCTTGATCTGATCTTCATTCTTACTGTCAGGAAGGAGAGGGGAAGGTGAGCAGGAACACTCAGGAATTGATAAGCCAAGTTGGAGGACCTCAGGAAGACACTGAAGAATCTTAATGGATTCAATGGCAGGTTTAGATTGGCACTTTAGAAAGGCCTTCCTTCCTTCCTTCCTTCCTTCCTTCCTTCCTTCCTTCCTCCCTTCCTTCCTTCCTTCCTTCCTTCTGCCAGGTAGGAAATGGGCTTGAGGTGCTTGGAAGCTGGGAGAGCACTGGGGAGGCTGTTGATGGTGGCAGCCACAGAGAGCATCAGAGAAGGGGTACTGGAGAGCTGTGGAGAGGTGAGGGGGTTGGTGACCAGCTGTGGTAGAACAAGAGAAGACCCAGCACTTGCCACAACTGTGACTGAAAAATATTTTGTGTAATTAGCTATTTAATGTCTTTCTTCTCCCCACTAGACTGTAAGCTCCAAGAAAGAAAGGATGTCATAGCTTTTCATCCACTTCCTGGCCTTGTGCATATTTATTCTTTTGAGTCTTGGTTTGCCCATCTGAAAAATGCAGATGATACTGGTATCTTCCAGTAATTCCATCCGGGTATATACCCAAAAGAATTGAAAGCATGGAACTGAACAGATACTTGCAGAGCCATGCTCATAGTAGCATTATTCACAGTAGCAAAAAAGTGGATGCATTCCAAATGTCCATTAATGGGTGACTGGGTAAACAAAATGTGGCATATACATACAGTAGAATATTGTTCAACCTTACAAAGGGATGAAATTTTCATACATGCTGCAACATGAATGAACCTTGAAAACATCATGTTAAGTGAAATAAGTCAGACACAAAAGGACAAATACTTTGTGATTCTACTTACACGAGATACCTCGAATAGGCAAATTCAGAGACAGACAGTAGAATGATATTTGCCAAGGGCTGGTTGCACAAAATGTGGATGTACCTAATGCTACTGAATTGTACACTTAAAAATAGTTAAAATGGAGGACAACCTACTAAATGAAAGAAGATATTTGCAAATGATGTATCTGATAAAGGGTTAATATCCAAATAAATAACTTACACATATCAACACCAAAAACAAACAAACAAACAAACAAAAACAAATAATCCAATTAAAAATGGGTAGAGGACACGAATAGATATTTTTCCAAAGAAGACATAGAAATAGATGGCCAAAGATACACGAAAAGATGCTCAACATCACCCATCATCAGGGAATTGCAAATCAAAACAACAATGAGATATCACCTCACACCTGTCAGATGGTTACAACCAAAAACACAAGAAATAACAAGGGTTGGCAAGGATGTGGAGAAAAAGGAACCTTTGTGTTGTGTTGGTGGGAATGTACATTGGCACAGCCACTGTGTAAAACAGGTTTTCCTGTAGAAAACATAGAGGTTCCTCAAAAAATTAAAAATAGAATTACCATATGATCCAATATTTCCACTGCTGGGTATTTACCCAAAGAAAATGAAAACACTAATTTGAAAAGAAATATGCACCCCTATGTTTATTGCAGCATTATTACAATAGTCAAGATATGGGAGCAATGCAAGTATCCATCCATAGATATATAATTTATATATATAATAATAATTCATATAGATACAATTTATAGATATAAATAAATATATATATACACACACCCAATGGAATATTAGTCACAAAAAATGGGATCTTGCAATTCGTAACAACATGGATTGATCTAGAGGGTGTAATGCTAAGTGAAATGAGACAAAGAAAGATAAATACCATATGATTTCACTCATACGTGGAATTAGGAAACAAAACAAATGAACAAAAAAAGGATACGAACCAGAAAAGAAAAAAGAAAAAAAAAGAAAACAGACTCCTAAATATAGAGAACAAACTGGTAGTTTTTAGAGTGCATGGAGGGATCGGTGAAATAGGTGAAGGGGATTAAAAGTACACTTATCCTGATGAGCACTGAGTAATGTTTAAAATTGTTGAATTATATTGTGCACCTGAAACTAATATAACACTGTATGTTAATTATACTTGAATTTAAAAAGTAAAAAAATAAAATAAAATAAAATTGTTTCAGTAGTAAAAACAAAATAGATAAAATGGTAAATTTTATGTTATATTTTACTACCACCACCACAGCAAAAAGAATTAAATGAGATCATTTTATAAAGCCTCTTAGGACAGGGTCTAATAAATTTTCATTATTATCACTTTTTTCCTAGCGGTATTCTAATAAAGGGAGGAAGCCGAGCTAGGGAAGCAGGAGCAGGCAAGCAGACCAACCCTGCCTATGGTCTGGTCAGAGACCCTTTCACAGCTGAGGTGACACTGGGATTGATTTTGCTATAGAGTTGGAGGGGGAAGCTTGGGGAGGCCAAAACTGCAGCTCCTGTGAGCCTGAAACCACCAGCTTGTAAATCTCTAGAAAAAGGCTCCACACCCTTAGCATGAGCTGCTGGTGGTCCCCCTGGGTGAGCCCTTCCCCGAGACTGTCTGAAGTCCTTTGTCTTCACAAGGCAGGAATTTCGGGGTGGGAGGCATTTGCATTTGGTCTCTTGACTGATGACCTGTTCCAGCAGCTGCTAAACCACTGATATCCTGAAACCCCAGTGCACAGGCAGAACATAAGTAAGCCTGGCCTCCCCAGTTCTCTTGTCATAATTAGTGTTTTATTCCTTGCATCGAGGGAAAATAGAGCACCTGCTCTTAGGGGTATTGGCTGCCACCAGATCTCCTTTGTCCATTCTTTACATATATGATTTTATTATTTTTTTAAGTTTATTTATTTGAGAGAGAGCACGTGCATGCATGAGAGCAGGGGGGAGGGGCAGAGAGAGGAGAGAGAGAGAATCCCAAGCAGGCTCTGCACTGTCAGTGAAGGGCCGGATGTGGGGCTTGATCTCACCTACCATGAGATTGCGACCTGAGCCGAAATCAAGAGTCAATCGCTTAACTGACTGAGCCACCCAGGCTCCCCTGCATATATGATTGTATTTTATTTTATTTTCCTATATATATGACTTTAGAGAAAGTCCTTAAGGAGTCATCTTAGTCTAACTGACTCATTTTATTTTTTTTTTATTCTGTTTTTGTTTTTGTTTTTGTTCTGACCCCACTCATTTTATAGTGAAGCCAACACAACGCCGGTGAAGTTAACGGACTTGGAGTGCATGGAACGTTGTTGGAATCCCAGCCAGCTACTTCTAAGCTTTGCAACTCAGGCAAGTTTTTTAACTTCTGAAGTCTCATTCGTCCTCAGTACAATAAGGATCATCACCTTCCTCCTGGAGATCTTCTGAGGAATGAGGGCCATAGCAGAGTTCAAACCTGCTGGCAGCCACATTGCCTCAGAGAGCCCTCTCCACGCCGGCCACACGTCTTCACACTCTCAGTCACTGGCCTGTTGTTCTCGCCCTCCTGGTGTTTATCCTCCCCTGAAATTGATTATGTGGGTCCCTGTTGGTTTCATTCTTCCCCCTTCCTCTGCTACAGCCCCGCAGCTAGGGCTGTATCTGGCACATTATCAGCATTTAATAAACGATTGTGAAATAAATGGCACTCTACAGTCACTCTGGGATTAGACCAAGCCCTGTTTATTCAAGTCACCACACGACAAATGGGCACTTTAGGTAAATTATTTCAGTAACTTTTGAGAAACCATCAGCCTCAGGGAGATGTATTTAGCTATGTGGACCTGGAGTAGTTCGTATCTCCAGGGCCTCAAAAGGAAGAGTAAATAAAATGAGGGTGTTTTGTAGCAGCACCTCCTTTGCTGGAAACTAGTGTCCAGGCAACCCCCAAGTACTGAGGGTAGAAGTAGGGAGAAGAGGGACGTCTGGGTGGCTCAGCTGATTAAGCATCTGACTCTGGCTTAGGTCATGACCTCATGGTTTGTGAGTTCCAGCCCCATGTCAGGCTCTGCGTTGACAGCTCAGAGCCTTGGAGCCTGCTTGGGATTCTGTGTCTCCCTCGCTCTCTGCCCCTGCCTCTCTCTCTCTCTCTCTCTCTCTCTCTCAAAAATAAATAAACATTAAAAAAAAGAAGAAGAAGAAGAAGTAAGAAGAAGATAGACATGGGGAGGATAAGATAGAGTGGGGAGAATAAAACTGCCCAGGGTTAGATTGGCTTTTCTAGGATTTTCACTCTTGGCCACATATGACGTTGTGTTGAGGTCTTAGAAATCACTGTGTTGAACCAAGGCAGCTTAGTAGTGAACTACATAGGCCCTGGGCCCAAAACCAGCTCCATCCCTTACCTCCTGTGTGATCTGGAGTCAACTTCTGAACCTCCATTTCTCCACGTGTAAAATAGGATGAAAATAATACAAGGTACTTTACAAAGTTGTCCCATGATTAAATGACATCAGTCACATAAAGGTCAGCATGGTGTGCTGTTGACATAAATTTCTAGGTCCAACATGAAGCCACTCCTGCCTGGGGGGCTAAGTCAGCAAACCGAAATTTAGGTTAGTTTTGTGTCCCTGTAAATGGTCTGGCAGACCAGAAAGGCAGTATACCCAGGCAGCCAATCCCCAAAGGCCAAGCTAACTCTGGGCTCTACACTCATTTCCTTGTTCCTTATTCATTTTCTATTTTTCTCTTCCTTGTTCCTTATTCTTTATCCTATAAAAGCTTCCTGCATCCTGCCTCATTTTGCTGTTCTCTGGACCCTCGGGAACAGAGAGTACCTGCTTCATGAAGTGTTAAATACATTTGTTTGTATCCCCTAAATTGTCTCCTTTAATCATCTTAAGCAGTGATCAGCAGAGGGGAGCAGCTGAATAATTCTTAGCTACATTTTCATACAAATGAAATGTTGAGATGAAGCATAGAGACTGCCAATTAGTGTCGGAGCCTAGGCTGGAACTCACCACTCTTGGTTCATGTTCTTTCCACTATCTGTGGTGGCTGCCATTTCTTGTCCCCAAGGGCCTTAGCTCTAAAAGGGTAGCCTGTATATGTAAAAAATAAATCTCCAGAACCGACAGGATGACAATTGAGACTTTGTTTGTACAGTACCTTGTGATCACAGGCTCCTCATAAAGAACATCCTACCCAGTTAGTCAAGTGCTTTCTCATGCGCAAGACACTGGTTGAATGCTTTAAGTGAATTATGTTATTTAATCTTTAAAGCAACGCTAGGAAATAGGAGCTGTCATGACTCCCATTTTGTAGATGTAGAAACTAAGGCCATAAGAAGTTTAACTAGTTGAAGGTCACGTTAAGAAAGTTCTAAGCAGGCTGGCTCAGTCAGTAGAGCATGTGACTCTTGATCTCAGGGTCGTGAGTTCAAACCCCACACTGGGCGTGGAACCAGTTAAAAAAATAAAGAAAAAAAAAAGGAAAAGAAAGTTCAAAGCAGAGCTATGCAGCTTTCCCTCCTTGCCCACCACGAATTGAAGTTTCACTATTAAAGTGATCCTGCCTAAGGATCATAGCTTCACCTCCTGCAAAAATGCAAGACTATAATAAGGCTTGCCAGTTACATACATTCAAAATTCATGAATCTGTTTCCAGTAGAATCTGAGTTGAAAGGAATATTAGCAATAATAATAGCTAATTCCTGTGTCAACTATTGTTGTAAGTTCACTTATCCTTTAAAATAAGATGACAAAGTAGGTCCCATTATTATTTTTGTCTTACAGATACAGAAACAGAGGCAGAGAGAAGTTAGGTGAGTGGCCACTGGAATGATGTAGCTGATGGCTAATGAATGGCGTGGAGAGCTGGCCCCAGGCCACTGGCAGTCTTGTGATCCTCACTTCACACTGTCTTTCCTCTTGGCCAACTACCTGCTTCTTGGCCAACTACCTGACTACCAATAGGTCAATAGCCTATTTGTAGGCTCAAGTGAGCCTTTGGGAATCTGGAAAAAAAAAAAAAAAAAAAAAAAAAAGCCATAAATACTTTCCTGAGACACCTAACTCTTTGTGATTTTAGGGGGTTCCCCAAACCTCCAATACTTATCAGAGAACCTCCAAAAAGTAACCTCAGCTCAACCCAAACCCTCTACCTCTTATCTCCCTACAACATCCCCATCAATGGCCTTCAGTCTTGCTTGACCACCTCCAGGAGTGGGAACTTTCTACCTCCCCAGGCAGCTCATTCTCCAAACAGCAAGATTCAATAAAAACTTCTTCCTTCTGGTGAGATGATGTCTGTCTCCCAGAGACCACTGCATAGAGCCTAGCGCCTCAGAGGACAAGGCAGCTCTCAGCTCCCAGACAGCCTCTTCCTGACAGCGCTGGGTCTATCCCACCCCACCCCTCCTTCCTGGAAGGCTTCTAACAGTAGGGGGTCCCAGACCTGTCATGTGGCTGCTAGTTTCCTCTGCAAAGTCTCCCCCTTTAAGACAGAAACACAGAGACAAGAGTGATGCTTCCTCAGAAACTGTCCTCATTCCTCCTGAGAGGGCGGGTATGTGTGGAGGAAACATAAAGCCACCTACAGCCGCCTCCCCATCCAAGAAGTACAGGTGTAGATACCTTTCTACTGGCTGGGTATGCATCCTTGGTCAAGAGAGGGACTGGACCCTGTGGGCCCAGAGTAGTCTTTCTGCAAAATTAGGGTATTGTTTAGATTGGGGTTGCAAACCCAAATGCTCACTGGGCCAAGCTAATGATAGAAACATTTCTCTTCTGATTTCCTTAAATCACGCCACTCTCTGTCTTTCATTTCCTATTTCTGATGGTGCCAGATAGGCAAACTATCTAAAATAATAAAAACGAAAATGCCAAGGATGAAGGAAAATGGAAACTGGCACTTGGTCTCAGTGGAGGGGACAAGAGGGAACTGTAGTCCACTCCCTGTACACAGGAGCTGCTGACACTCACCATCAACAATTGGTGCCATGTGGACACACAGGCCCAGGGTTAACAGACCTTAGTTTTCTAAAGAAGCTAGACATGTGAATTTTTATGTGAAATCTCCCAATTTTTAAAATGTTGGCTCAAATATTTCTTAAACAGTGGGAGGGCCAAATACAACATGTTCTGAACTATGAGCCGCCAATCTGCAATCTCTGGAGTTGGTGTTTTTAAAGCACCCTTTTTGCTGGAACATTCTGTGTGAGAAGTGAAGGGGGAAGCGAAGAGGGAAGGAGGACATGAAGGAGGGAAGGATGGCAAGAGTCACAGAGGAATCTCTCTGAGACTTGGCTCAGCCTCTACTGAGCCTCCAGACCTCTGCTTGTTGAGCAGAGGGTTGAGGGAGAGAGAGAAGGCCCAGTCTTTCCATTCTGTAAAGCTTTGTTTAGGTTAACCATGCTTTCCTCTTGCTTTCAGTTCTCACTTGGGAGAAACACAATGGCCCAGGGCCTCAGGAGTGTCTGAACAGGTCTGAACAGGATGCTCCAGTCGTGGTTGAAGTGGTGGGTCCTGGCTCCCAGGGCTGGTGGGGGGAGGGGAGACTCAGCACACTAGGCCTGAGCAGGGCTCCAGGCCTCTGCCTCAGGCTGGACTGCTCCCTGCTTCCTGGCTTGCTTCTAGCTCCCTGGGTGTCTTTCCGACTGGGCCTCTGTGTCAAGGAGGGAGTGCATAGCCCATGGTTGGTGTGGCTGACTGCCAGCCTGGCAGATGGCCAGAGACCAGAGCTCACCGGGAAGGAGCATAAACAAGGCCCCTGGTGGGCAGCTGTGACCCAGAATCTTCCAGCAGAAAAACAGTGAGGAAGGAGGCAGAATCCCAGGGGGACCCTTTCCTCAATACCCCAGGCTGCCCAGGATTCAGGCATCAGCCTGGGACAGTAGGGGACTCCCTGGGGCACTAGGCAAGCAGCTGTCACAAAAAGGGCTGCATGAGTCCACTTTTAAGGTGTCTTTTAGCTCCAGCCTTCTGAAACTCTGTGATTCTATGACTGTATGATTCAGCTTTCCTTGCTGTAGACTTTGCTGTCTATAGAGGACATCTGTGGTTTTCCCTTGCCTGGAATCCACTCCACTCCTATTAGTAGCATCCTCGTCATCTTTCCAGAAACCACCCCTCCTCCACTCTTAGTCCATACAGTTTGGGTGAGGCTGACCTGGCCTTTCTACCCGCCTGGCTCCAGGGTAGGCATGCGTGCCAGGCCTGGTGTGTCTCATCAGCCAATTTCTTCTGCTTGCTGGGCCAATGAGACTTGATCCAAGGAATTTTGCTTGAACTCTTGGGAAAAAAGGAACTGCCAACAGTTGGTTTGGTGCACATCTGGAACTGCTGGAGACCATCTGGTCATGACATGGGAGGAGCTTTCTTGAGAATGAAGCCATCACAGAAGACAGCATGGAATGAGAGGGAGAGAATTAGAGCTGGGGAGAGTGGAATGGATTAATTAATTAACTGATGTATATAAGAGAGAGATCAAGACCTGAGATGACAAAATGGGTTGAGCCCCTGGATTCAGCTTCAAGACAAAATGGGGTGAGCCCCTGGATTCAGCTTCAACTGATGCAGTATCCCATCCCTGGACTTTCTTTTCTTTTCTTTTCTTTTCTTTTCTTTTCTTTTCTTTTCTTTTCTTTTCTTTTCTTTCTCTTTCTTTCTGCAAGCTCTACACCCAACATGGACCTTGAACTCACAACCCTGAGATCAAGGAGCACATACTCTACTGACTGAGCCAGCCAGGCACCTCATAATCCCTGAATTTTTCAATGATATGCTACTGTAGCACCAAAATTATTTGGGGTAGAAGGCATTTGAATTCCTGATATGTCTTATCTCCCTAAATGCATAGCTTCTCAAAAGAACTCATTGTTATAAATCGCCTCTGGGAAGCAACCAGCAAAGACTAACTCAAGACTAGAATCACCACACCTAAACAGAGATTATCACAAAACTATCATCTCATCTGTTCTCCTAAGGGCCAACTTATCTTCCCTCATGGTCATTTGTTTTCCTATAAACCCTTCTCCCTCCTATCGCTATGAAAACCCAAATTCTAACCACCTCCTGGAGTCATTTTTTCTGTGGTCAGATCTTTTTTCAGTTTAATTTGCAGGCCCCAACAATGAGCCTAAGAGGGTATAGGAAAAGTTTTTTATAAGCAAAAAATCTCCCTCTGACAACAGCTTCCATGACTGCAACATTCCACACAAGTCTATGAGCTACTCTATAATTTACCTAAGAACTAAATTTTCTCATCTATTTTTTAGGACAGAGAGAAGCCAGAAGTGACCTGGGACTCTGAAGACCTGCGCTGGTTGCCTGAAATCAGAGTGATTCGCCCATGAAGACTCAGATGTCCTGGCTACATCCCTGCCCTGCCTGTACTCCCAACGTATACCCTAAGCAGTCATGGTCAGTGCCCAGACCTGCAAAGCAAATGGCACAGGTCCCAGTGTTGCCCTTTGTTGATTCATTTGTGGGGTGCCTGGGTGGCTCAGGTGGTTAAGTGTCTGACTTCGGCTCAGGTCATGATCTCATGGCCCATGAGTTTGAGCTCCTGCATTGGGCTCTGTGCTGACAACTCAGAGCCTGGAGCCTGCTTCAGATTCTGTGTCTTTCTCTCTCTCTGCCCCTACCCTGCTTGTGCTCTGTCTCTCAAAAATAAATAAACATTTAAAAAAATCAATTATTGATTCATTTGTTAATTCACCACTCACTTATGGAGCACCAGCTGTGTTCAGAAATGAAGTTCTTTCATCAGAGATCTTAGGATTTGATGAAGAAAACAGACCAGTAAAAAGAATTTAATCAGAATGTGATTAGTGCTATGCCAAAAATAAGCACAGTGAAGAGGCCTCTACACCAGGAAGAGAGCAGCAGGCATGTCAAAGAAGCTTCCTGAAGGCGGTGACCCCTGAACTGAATTCCATATGTTGAGGAGTCAGCTGGATAGAGGGTAAGGAAGGAAGTGCTTTCCAGGCAGGCAAAAGGAACAGCATGAAATACAAACTCAAGGAGACAGAAGAGGCTGTGGTCTATCAGAGGAACTGTCTGGCATAGAGTTGGAGTGGGGACAGGTACAGGGGGTTCCCATTAGGGACATGCTAGGCTGCTGTTTGACATGCTGGCTTTGCTGAGGACAGCTTCCTGCATGTACAGACGCAAGATAGCAAGCATTGTAGCTCAGCCCCAAACCTGAGCACAGAGCAAAAAGCCTGACTCACGCCCATGGAAAAGAAAACAAGCTAAGAGATCCCCAGCCAGGGTCCTCGGTCAAGGGGGTGCAACAGTGTCCTTGAGTACAAGTATCTCTGAGCTCCTTGCCCGCAGAGAAGGCTTGGACCTTTCTGTTGATAATAACAGTACACCACTGAAGGCAGGACCCAGAGCAAAGTCTGCCATCTTCTCTCCACCCCCTCTCCTTCTAGATTCTTCCCTTCCAACCTATGTCCTTGAGCCCTGGAGGGCCTGTGGGAAAGGAACTATCCTGGGTAAAAGTAGGTCTTTTGGAGGCAGGCGATCCTGGGTCCTAATCCTGGCTGAGCCATTAAGTGTGACCTTCTTACTCAACCTCTCTGTGCCTAACTGTTCCTCTGAAAAATAAAGCTAATAATAGTACAGATTAAAGAAAGCAATGTATAACAGGTGACACAAACACGAATTCATTCATTTACTCTTTTTTTATATTTCCCGTTCCTTGGGATCCAGATTGTTCTAGGTGCTCTGCTGATACTTACCATCACAGAGCTTTGGTCTCATCTTGGCCATAGGGGTGGGGCAATGACCATGACAGCCAATCATGATATCCCCTTCTTGGCCAGGAGTGATTGGTCCCTAGGGTGGACTCAAGACTCCCACAGGCCAACCAGAGTTTGCCTTGGGGAAAGATCTCTTCTCCCTGACGTTCCTGGGCTAGAGAATAAGGATTTAGAGAAAGCCCGTCTGTCTGTGGATGAGATTACTTCTTATAAGGGAATAGAGCCAAGATGATGATGCTAATGATGATGAGGACAGTGACGATGATGTAGTACACATCAGTATGCACTCCAAATCCACTCCAGGACTTCCCAGTTCCAGGAGCCAAGTCATTAGCATTTTCCTTAAGCCAACTGAATTGGGTTTCCTTTATATACAGATACAAAAATCTTAAGTCATTTGTCATGAAAAGGCCAGAGCTCAGTATTGGCCATGGAAGAAGAGCTCAGTGATTGGTCACACGAAGAGGGTGAAAATGACCCTGTGCTTCCTTTGCCACCACCTACCTCTTTCCCTCCCCGAACACAGACTCACACCTTTCCTTCTGGCCTGGGGAAAAGGCTGCTGACTGTTGGCCTTCTGTTTGCAACAATGGGCTGGGGATGAGGGACATGGTGACAGAAAAGCCAAACCACACAGTATCGGGCAGTCAGGATGGGAGCTGCAGAAGCCTCGCGCAAGGTCCCCAGCCTGGCCCCCGAAGGTGGTCTGGATTGGCTTCAGGATAGAGTGGGCATAAACTGGAGTCTGACTGGCCTAGTCTGAGTCACGTTGCTACATTTATGTGGCCTCAGTCATTTTACCTTTCTGGTTTCTGTTTCCGTAATATCAGGACAATAATAGCCCCTTTCAGAGAAGTTGTGAGGGCTAGATGAGACAAAAAAAAAACAAAAACAAAACAAAACATTATTAATGTTGTTACTATATCCAAGCAGTGTTCTAAGCACTTTATAAACTATTAGTTGAATTAACCTTGACAATAAACTGAGGAGGTAGGTACTATTATTGTTCTCACTTTACAGATGAAGGAACTAAGGCACGGAGAGGTCAGTTTCACAACTAGTATTTCATAGAGCTGGGATTTGAATCCAGACCTGCTGACTGACCACATGCTCACCCACCCAACAGTAGTGGTCCAAGGCAGGAAATCAAAACTCACAGCAGAGAGCTCAAGAGGAGTTAATACAGGCAGGGGAGCCTGGGTAGCTGAGTCGCTTAAGCATCGGACATTTGATCTTGGCCCAGGTCATGATCTCCCATGAGATGGAGCCCCGAGTCAGACTCCGATGACTGACGGCTGGCTCAGAGCCTGCTTGGGATCTTCTCTCTCTGCCCCTCCCCCGCATGTGCACATGAGCTCTCCTCTCTCTCTTTCTCTCTCTCTCTCAAAATAAGTAAAAAATATATATATGGGCAACTATTTAATGAGGCTAGCAGGGATGGAAACCAAGGACAGGTGGGGCAACCTAGGTACTAACACCTGTAGGAGATCACTATTTGCCCAGGGCTGAGTAGATGTCACTTCAGCCCAAGAGACATGCTGCCCGGAGCTAGGACGCTGAAGGAAGGGCCATCCTCTGGAGTCACTACCAGAGACTGCGGAAGTGCTCGTGTTGGGGATACATCCTGACATCCGCCCACCCCCCGCCCCCCCCAGCTCTCTAATCTGCCAGGACCTCCCATTGGCCGAACCTCGCAGAAAAACGAGTGGGTAGGGCATCCTGGGAAATGTAGTTCAATCCTAGATGCTGAGCCCAGCGGGGGGAAGGGCAGAGAATGGATCTGAGGCCAAACAGTAAATGACATGCATACATGCTGTACAGCCTCCTCATCAAAATACAGGGCACATGGGGCGCGTGGGTGGCTCAAATAGTTGAGCATCCGACTTTGGCTCAGGTCATAATCTCAGGGTTCGTGGTGAGAGCCCCGCGTCAGGCTCTGTGCTGGTAGGTGGGAGCCTAGAGCCTGCTTCAGATTCTATGTCTCCCTCTCTCTCTGCTCTACCTGCTTGGGCTCTGTCTCTCTCTCCCCAAAATAAATAAACATTAAAAAAAAAAAAAAGAATTAAAAAAAAAGAATCAAGAGGCTTCAAAGACAGAGAACAGCAACAATAACAAAAATGCAGGGCACATAAGGATAATTGTGCCATAAATGGGAATGGAAGATACACACTATGGGGGCAAGAATTTAGGTCCCTGACTCCTGGTTCAATGCCGTGGCAAGCCCAGGAGTGGAACCCAGCAACTGTGAGCATCCTGTGACACTGAAAAGCAAGAGGAAGAGCAAGTGGGACTCCTGGTAATACCTCCTCCTCTTGGCCTTTGCACATCTAGAAGCTTCTACAGACAGCTCTGCACAGCTGGGTGCAGGACCTGCCCCAGGAAGCAAGCTCTCATTCTCTTTAAAGGGGGAGCAACCCGAATCACCTCAGCAACCACTTTGGGGTCTGAGAGAAACAGACGCAATTGCTGCTGGAAATCAAGAGGCAAATAAGTGGGTGAGGTGCCTCCCAGCTCCCCACGTCCTCCTTTTACAAAGGCCATCATCCCTGTCCCTGCAGGGCCTTCTCGTTCCCCTCCTCACTGCGGGCCCCTGCAGGACCTCACTGGGCAGCTGGCAGGCAGCTACCACCTGCTGCCCTTGAAGCCGGCAGGATCCCACAGGTGACACAGCATGAGCAAGGGCAAAAGATGCAGGTCAGAGTGCAAGAGATGTGGAGGCTGAGCCTGTCCTGCTGGGATGTAGTAGAGATGGTCACAGGAACTCTGCCCTTTGACCTGGAATTCTGCCTCTAGGAATTTATCACACAGGTAACTTTACCCAAGGGCACAGAGACTTCTGGACAAGGTTACTTACTGTAGTGTGGGTTGTGATTAGCAGAAGACTGGGAGGGAAAAGCAAGTGGCCAATTTGATTAAACAAATTAGGGTGCATTGGAACAATGGAATGCTCTGTGCTCTTACAGGGAATGAGACCCTGCTGAAACAGGCTGATCTCCAAGATAAATTGTTAAGTGAAAAAAGCAAGGAACGGAACAACGGAACAGTATGTCTCGTATACTCACGCTTTGCGTGGGGGAGAGTGTTTTTATGTATATTTATGCAAGCATCTATTGCTACCCAAACCCATTTGGTTTCTGAATTCAGATAGTGAGGGTTCCGATAGCAGGGGATGCTGCATTATTGGAATCTTTGACTCCTGCATTTCGTTTCAGATAGCAAATAGCAAGCGTTTGAGAGCAAATAGCTAATCTGAGAGGCTATCTGAGTCCGTTTGGTTCCTGAGTTGGAGAAGTGCTTGGATAACCTGAGTAAATAGTATGGATATCTCTATATGTATAAAATTCTCATGTCCATGTACATGTGGACTCTCTCTGGGAAGATACACAGGCAGTGGATTAGTGGTTGCTACTAGGGAGGGGAATTCAGCCCCAAGGGAATGGGGTGGAAGGGAGACTTATTTTTCAGTTTACATATGTGTTGTGATGGTTTTAAAACGTAGCCCCAACATTCTTTGAGAGGTGGGGTCTCTGTCCCCTCCCACTCAATCTCAGTGGGTTTACACCTGCCTAGATCAATAAAGAACTGTAGAGGTGATGCTATGTGACTTCTAAGCCTAGGTCATAAAAGGTCATGTGGCTACATCTGGTTCTCTTTGTTTGCTTCCTCTGAGACAATCTCTGCCTCCAGCTCTACTCATGTTGGGAGAAGCCCAAGCCACGTGGAGAGGTGCCATGTAGACACTGTGGTCCACAGTCCCATCTGAGCTCCAGCTGATAGCTAATATCATATGCCAGGTGTGTGAGAAAGCCATCTGAGATGTTCAGCTCCCGTAGAGCGTTCAAATGACTGCACCTCCAGCCCCTGTGTGACCACAATGCCACCATACCAGAGATCCCAGGTAAAAACCACCCATCTGAACCAGGTCACACACAGAACTGCAAAAGACAGGAATACAATGCTGTTTTAAGCTGCTAAGGGTGGGAGAAGTCTGTGTGGTGGGCGTTGATATTAACAGAAACATATATATTAGCATACATACCACTATTCAAAATTAAGACTATTTTCCTTGTAAACATACAAAGGGCAGTGCTACATGTTTACTCCTCACAAGGTACCGCCATTGTCTCCATTGCCAGATGAGAAAACTGGAGCTCTGAGAAATTCTTGGGCTAGTTGTCCAAGAACACAGCTCAAAAGAGGCAGCCCTGGGATATGAAACTGGGAGACCTGCCAGCCCCGGGGTGTTCGCTCCTGGGACCCTGCTCCCATTCCTGGCTCACTGTGCTGTGTGCCTCACTTTCCTCAGGGAGGGGGTGTGGAATAGGTGAGGGTTCGAAAGGCCCAGCCCACTCCAAGCCCCAAGCCGGTGCAGTGACACAAAGGGGTGAGGGTGAGCAGACATGGTGGTGGGGTCTGTTGGGAGCCGCCTCTACTTGGCTCTGGGAAAGCCAGCCCAAAGTTGCCAGATCTTTTAATTTTTTAAAGGCAACTAGAAATCAGATTTTTATGTGCAATCTATTCCTATTTCATTGTTGGCAACTCTTTTTTCTCTTTCTTTCTTTCTTTCTTTCTTTCTTTCTTTCTTTCTTTCTTTCTTTCTTTCTTTCTTTCTTTCTATTTTTTTTAACTGTGCAGACTGAAAAGCAAAACAAAAACAAAAGCCTGCCGATTTGTCTTTCTGGACTAGGAGGTCTCCAGGGAATTTTCAACTCAGACATCTTGACTTTGAGCAGAACCTCTCTGGGGAGAGACTGCAAATCCCAATCCCAAGCGGCTCCTATCTGAGAAAGGAGAGGGTGGAGCCAAGGTGTAGATGCCTCAACCTCTCCCGCCACTCCCCTCCCCTCCCCTCCCTTTAGTGGAGAGGGAGCAGGGGGTGCTGGGGAGCAGGGGGTGCTGGGAAGCTGAGCCACGGGGAGCCCGGGGCAGCTGGCCGTGCAGGAGGGCAGCCAAGCCGCCCTGAATCCGCCTCCTGAACCGCCCGCCTTCCCAGAGCTGTCAGTCAACTCCCTGGGCGCTCAGGGAGACTCAATTTCAGTTGCAATGGGAAACCGCCCTGGCCCCTCACCAACCGTTTCTCCACCTCTTCTGTTCACCCACGGCTTTTCTAATGGGAACCCTGCCCCTGCCTACTACCCCAGTCGACCATCCTTAGCAGAGCCCGGATTGGGCCAGACTTGGCGGTCTCTCTGGGCACCGCCCCCCCCCCCTCCCCCAGCTACCTGCAGTGTCTTCCATTCCCTCCAGAGCCTGAGGCCCATTCTGTCTTCAGCTGACTTGTCTTCCTCAGATACAGCCTGGCAGAGCAGGGCGGCATGATTGATGAGCTAAGAAGCTCTGGCTGGCAGGCGGGTGGGCAGCCAGGCAGAGCCACGGCTCTCAAAAGATAGCAGAGCTGCCCGGTAAGGGGGGGCGGGGAGCCCACAGCTACCAACGCTACCATTGCCCAAGCTGTCACGGCAGTCACTCTGGGCAGAGCAGATAACCACAAGGGCCATTGGATACCGTGCGTCGCACACAAGGATCCTCAGTCACTGAGAGTGCTCCCTTCTTTCCCCACTTCAAAACAGAGACCCAAGAAATTGAAGATGGTGAGCTTCTGAAAGCTGGTATTGTCTGTCATTCAGTCATGCCACTCTGTCCGGTGTTTATCATTTGCCCAATCATTCATTTGTTCATTCAAACATGAAGGTTTGCTGTGGGGATCAGCGTAGCATTGCAGTTGCTAGTGTGGTCTGGGGGGGGGGGGGGGGGGGGGGGGGGGCGGGGCACCAGGCTGTTTGAATCCAGGCTCCATGACTTCCTGGCTGTATGACCTTGGGCAGGTCACGTCACCTCCCCAAGCTGCCATTCCTCTCTCAGGTTCTGCTACAGTGAGATTCAGTCAGGTCTTACATGCAAAGTGCTTGGAACAGAGCCTGGCATATAAAAAAGGTAAATCTTTTCATTCATTCAACACCAAGTAACTGAAGGCTTGTGGGGCTATAGCTAGGATTGAGGCAGACGAGTGCTCTCATGCTATTTACCTTTGAGAGAAAGAAGACTGACAATAAACAAATAACTGAGCACAAGGAGGGAACAGCACATGTAAGGATCCTGAGGCAGCAACGAACCTTGGAATTCAGGAGAGAGAGACTGAGCAGTGTGGCTAGCAAAACAAAGAAGAGTGCCACCTAGGTGGGTCTGTCGGTTAAGCATCAAACTTCAGCTCAGGTCTTGATCTCACAGCTCATGGGTTCAAGCCCTGTATGGACTCTCGGCTGTCAGCACAGAGTCCGCTTTGGATCTTCTTCCGCCTCCTTCTCTGCCCCTACCCCACTCTCTCTCTCTCAAAAATAAATAAACATTAAAAAAAAAAAAAAAAAAAAAGGAAAGGGGACAGCGTAGGACAGGAGCTTGGGGCCCAGCAAGGACTTGTAGGCTGGGATAAAGATTTTATTTCAAGCACAGTGGGAAGTGACTGTGCTTTTGTTTTTGTTTTGCTTTTCAATCTGCACAGTTAAAAAAAAAAATTACTTGCCAATATTTAAAGCAGGGGAGTGGGCTGATGGGGCAAATGGAAGAGAGGGCCGCAGAGTTCTCATGGAGGCTGGCGCCAGGGCAGAGGTCATGGCAGATCTGGGATGGGGTGAGAAATAGAGGGGACAGGTCTTTTCCTGGATAGCCAGAGGAGAGAAATGGAAATCAAAGTGTCCACAATGATTCCTGGGCATTTTGTTTAAGCTGCTGGATGAACAGTGGTGCCATGAACTGACATGAAGCTGACTGGAGAGACAGTGTCTGGCAGGTCTATGGATGATTAGTATTTTGCTTTATTCAGTGAGTCAAGAATAAAGGGTAGGGGTGCCTGGCTGGCTTAGTTGGTAAAGTGTTCAAGTCTTGATCTCAGGGTTGTAAGTTCAAGCCCCATGTTGGGTGTAGAGATTACTTTAAAAAAATAAAATCTTTACAAAAAAAAAGAGAGGTTCCTGGGGGGGCAGTTCAGTGTCTTACTCTTGGTTTTGGCTCAGGCCATGATGTCAAAGTTTGTGGGTTCGAGGCCGCATCGCGCTCCATGCTGACACTAACAGAGTAGAGCCTGCTTGGGTTTCTCTCTCTCTCTCTCTCTCTCCCTCTCTCTGTCCCTCTCCTGCTCGAGTGTGTGCTTGCTCTCTCTCTTAAAAATAAATAAACTAAACATTAAAAAAAAACAAAACGAATAAAGGGCACAACACTTACAGGAAGTCAGGAAGTGGTCTCTGTCTTAAGAACTTGTGGTCTATTGGGGGGATCAGGGAAATGAGCAGGCAGTGATGATCCATTGTGATGCCTGCTGTGATGGGGAAATAAAGGGTGAGCACGTATCCAAACATGAGGGAGGAGTCCTAGGCTGATCTGCTCCAGCCAGGCCCTGTCTCCAGCCTCCCTGCTTGCCTTCCTCCCTCCAATGCTCCAGTACACAGGCCTTTCCATTCTCGTAACAAGCCATTTGCTTTCCTGCCTCTGAGCTATGCACATGCACCTGCAAGAGTGCTGCCCCACACCCTTCTAGCTCAGCCCTGTTTCTGTCCCTCTCATGTTCATTGCAACTTAAATTATTGTATTGTTGTGTGTGTGTGTGTGTGTGTGTGTGTGTGTGTGTGTGTGTGTGAAATTGTTTAATTGGCTGTTTCCTCCCCAAAGAATCCATAAGTTCCCAGGGGACAGAGACAGAGTGTGTCTTGTTCACTCCTGGATCCCAAACCCTGGGCACAGCCTAGCATATGGTAAGTGCTCTGTAAGTAGAGAAGGAAGGAAGGAGGGAAGAGAGAGAGGAAGGAAAAGAGGGAGGAAGGAAGGAGGGAAGGGAGAGAGGAAGGAAGCGAGGGAGGAAGGAAAAGAAGAAGGAAGGAAGGAAGCAGGGGAGGGAGGGGGGAAAGAAAAGAGGAAGGCAGGCAGGCAAGGCTTGAAAAAGAAATTGAGTTAAATGGGCAAAGAACAGGGGAGGTAAGACTATTCCAAGCATAGGGAATGGCTTGTGCAAAGGCTAGGAGGTGAGAAAACGGTGTCATCAGAAAACGTAAAGGAATGGAAGAACTGCAGCCATCTGTATTTGCTCTGTGCCCTCAGTCTGGCAGACAGGAGGTTCTCAGTAAGCATGGAGGGCTCTCTGCTCTCTTCCATGCTGTGAATAGACAAGCTGTAGCAGAACAGCACAGGGCCTGGGAACTCGTAGGGTAGGACAGCGCCTCATTTGCACACTGCCACCCCCTGTCCACAGTGCCTGGCATAGACTGGCACACGGTAGGTGCCCAATAGTTGTGGAGGTTGAATGATGCTGGAAGGACATTCACCCCTCAGCCGAGAAAGTGACAGGATTGGATAATTCCAGAATGTTAGCACCAGCAAGGCATTTACAGCTTAACTTGTACATGCCACAAATGAGGAAACTGAGGCTCACAGAGGGGAATGGATTCACGCAAGCTCACATAGCGAGTCAGTGGCAGTGCTGTGATGGGAGCCCAGGTGTCCTGATTGCTGATTCAGAGCCTCCTGCATCCTGTCCCCTCTTCTATCAACCTGCCTCCTTCCCTCTCCAGCCTCTGCCTTTCAATATGTCAGAAACCAGCAGATTGGAGCCAACAGGAAATCCCTGAGTGCCTTTTACCAGGGTGAAGGCATTATGTTACAGGGAGGGCAGATGGGGCGACCCATTAGTGAGCTAACACTGAGTTCCTGTGGGTTCCATTAGTGCCTCAGATTAACCCATTAGCACCCAGTGGAAGCCAGAAACACAGGGACCCCAGAAGGTTGAGTCACAGAGTAAGCCAGCTTTGATGAGGCTGAGGAGCAGAGTTGGAGGGACGGAAAAAGGGCCTGTCCTCTTTCCTTGGAAAAGGTTTTCCTTAGAGAGGGTGCCAGATAGTGTTAGGGGTGACAAAGAGCAGGCAGGATTCAGAATTGAGGTACTTCAGAGCTCGAGGGAGCCAGTTGAGCTGACCCTTTGTTCAGTGAAAACTGAATAGCAGAGAGAAGGAATTTGTCTCTAAGTCACTTATGGAGAACCCAGGGTTCCTGCCCATCACACTACATTACAGGACTCAAATGTGCTACTTTTTTTTTTTTTTTTTTTTTTTTGGTCAGGGGGAAATCGGAAGTTTATTCTCCCCCTCCCCCCAGTCTCACTGATTGCCAGTTTATTCTTAAAGTCAAGATGTTGCGATTCCCTTAAATCCTCCATTCAGTATGAAAAACAAGATTTAGGGGCACCTGAGTGGCTCAGTTGGTTAAGCGTCTGACTTTGGCTCTGGTCATGATCTCCAAATGTGCTACATTTTTAGCTATGGCTAAAAATACAGCCACCCATTATGGGGACATCATGCTAACTGCTTTATATACATCATCGCATTTTATTCTCCTGGCAACCCTGCGGAGATCCTGGGGGCACTATTACCCCAATTTATATGGCAAAACTGAGGCTCAAGTTGGTTAAGTAACCTGCCCAAAGTCACACAGCTAAATCATGGAGGAATCAATGTTTGGACCCAGGCAGTCTGATCATCAAATCCTCATCTTTGTCATTTACCATATCCCGCTGAGCAGCAGAAGTAGGCAGAACCACTAGTTAATAAATATTGTCTGCAAAGCTCTTCCCACCAGTCATGCATTTTAATTTAACCACTTGGAGATGATTCTATCATCCCATCTTCCAGGTGGAAGATGCCAGGCCCAGTGAAGCCAAGCACCCCACCTAAAGTCACCCCTACAAATACTGTCAGAAGCAGGACGTGAACCCATTTATCTCACTCCAAAGTGGGCCACTCCACTACATGAGTGTGACAGCCCCGCACTAGGACAACTGTGAAAACTCATTCAACGAATGTGCTATTGAGTGCCTGCTCTGTCTGCCAGGCCCTTGTTTCCAAGACCAATGGGATCCTAGCACTTCTGCAGCTTACGTTCTACCTGGGGAACAGGACAGACAGACAAGCAATTCCAGTAGGGTAGGGATGAGCATTGGATGTCACAGCGTCATCTAGTCTTAGGGGATAGAGAAGACCAAGCTGAGTCTTATGGGCCAATTAAGCATTTGTCCAGACAAAGAGAGGAACCCAGGCCAGCAGAGGCCCAGAGGTATAAGAGAGCTCCAATCTGAGCCACAGCTGGGGCCAGAGCTTTAGGGAGAGTAGAAGGAGCAAGGTAGAAGTGGAGATTCAACAAGTGACTGGAGTGTGGACTTTATGCTCAAGATAAGACATCGGAGGGACAGAGGGACACTTTGGAACTGCTGCAGGATATGATGCATTTAGAAAGCTCAGGATCCAGAGGAAGGGTACGGGGTGGGGACAGATGCCTAGAAGCTGGGTTGGTGGAGTTGCCAAAGATAAGGAGGGCTTTGGTGCTGGATTAGATCTGTGAGGCCAGTTTCCTGCTGGGATGACAGGCAGATGGAAGCGTGGGAGTAGGGGTGATGAACCATGGAAGAGAAGTATGGAGAAGTCAAATTCTAAGGACCTGTTGAGTATGAGATGTCTGAAGGGTATCCAGTCAGCTCTGTCTAGAGTCTGGTTAGAATTTCTGGCCTGAATTTCAGGCCTTCCTGGTCTTAAGGTTTAGCAGACTCTAGACCTTCCTGCCATGTTCCTCAATGTCCTCATCTGTAAAATGGGTAATAACACTATGTCATAGAGCTATAAAGATTAAATGGATATCAAGTATATATAACTAATGTATACAGCACTTTACATTGCCCCAGGCACATGGGGATGCCTAATAAAGGTTGGTCAAATAAATGTATGAATGGATGGTTCTTTGGGCTGTGGCTGCTAGAAGTTATTTAGGAACAGAGTTGATTTAAAAACACAAAGGACTTTTCCTCCCTCTTCACTATTTAGCACTGGGTTGGGAGGGTCAGGGAGAAGTATAGTAATGCAAATGTTCATGTGATCGAGTTAGTCTTTATCGAGAACCTATCTCCCTGTGGTCAGATACCACTGGGAAAGGAGACTATAACTTCACGTCAGGTCAGGGAGCCGGACACCAAGCATTTTAGGTGATAAGTGTCATCAGGGAAATGTAAGAGAAGCTGAGGCTTTTGCACTGGGAGAGGACCTTGACGTTTCAGTGGCACAGAGCCGGGGGAAAGGAACCACTGAGCAAAGGCCCTAAGGCTGCAGGGGATTTGGTTTCACTTACTCTGAAAATACTTTCAAAGTGCCTCCTGTGTGCCAGGCACTCTGGAAGGTGCAGAGTACTCATCAGAGGGCAATACAGACACAATTTCCTGCCCTTGTCAACAACAGTGTCACCTCTGGCCCCTAAGAAGACCTTATGATTACGAGGAAAAGTGCCTCCTTTTGGCCCTACTAAGGTGACATTGAACCAAATGTGGGAGGTGAGGGACTGAGCTTCCCAGGCAGAAGAGACCACTAGTCAATGGCCCTGTGGGGGAATGAGCATAGAGAAGGAAGAAGGGGAAGGAAGGCACATGTGGCTGAGTGGACTAACAGGAGAGGAGTCCAAGAGGGGCTATGGTCTGAATGTTCTGGCCCCTCAAAATTCATATGTTGAATCCTAATCCCCAAGTGCTGAGTGCTGATATTAGGAGGTGGGGGCTTTGGAACGTGCTTAGGTCATAGGGCAGAGCTTTCATGAATGGCACTAGTGCCCTGAGAAAGGGGACCCCAGAGAGATTCCTGGCCCCCTGCTGCCATGTGAGGATGCAGAGAGAGGTCTATGACCCCTACCTGACTGTTCTGGCTCCCTGGTCTTTAGACTTCCAGCCTCAAGAACTGTGAGAAATAAATTTCTGTTGTTGATAAGCTGCCCAGTTTGTAGTATTTTGTTACAGCAGCCCTAAACAGACCATGATAAGAGGTCTTGAGCCCCAGGTCATTAGGCCTTGCGGGCCACTGAAGGGACTTTCACTTGGAGACAAATAGGAGACACAGCAGGGTTTGAGCATAGGCGTGGCTTGACCTGACAGGTCACTCTGGCTGCTGTGTGAATAGACTGAAGGGGCTGGAGGAAGAAACAGAAATCAGCGATGAGGCTGTTGTGATAATCTAGGGGTCAAGTGTTCAGACCTATTGGAGACAAGGACTCATTTGGAGTTGACAAGGACTCCTGAGAGGCTGCTTGTGGCCATAGAAGGGAGGAGAGGGATCAAAGATGACACCATGTTTGGGCTTAATTGTGTTTGGATGCCATTGATGGCAGTGGGGAAGACATAGGACTGGGGACATGGGGAGAGAGTCCTATCAGCATGAAAATAGCAGAGGACCACTTCAGTGAATAAATGGTAGCTTTTTTTTGTTTTCTTTTGAGTTTATTTATTTTGAGAGGGGGAGGGGCAGAGAGAGAGGGAGAGAGGCTCCAAGCAGGCTCCATGTTGTGAGTGCAGAGCCAGAGCCAGACGCAGGGCGCGAACTCACAAACCGTCACATCATGACCTGAGCCAAAACCAAGAATCAGACACTTAACCCACTGAGCTACTCAGGCACCCCTAAATGTTGGCTTTGAGATGACTATTAGACATCCATGTGGAGGGGTCAAGTTAGTGGTCGGACCCCAGAGAAGTCAGAACTGAAGACATCAATGATGGTGTGATGGCCTGTGAGTGCTACTTAAAGTCACAGCATAGCACAGGATCACCTAGAAGTGCCTTGATTTAAGAAGGAGTTCAAGGACCACGTGTGAGGAGAGGGAGTGGGATGTGCCATTTTGATGCCTAGTAGAGGAACCTGTTTCAGAGAATGAGAAGGGTCAGCCAGTGAAGTACAAGGAAAACCAAGACATTTCTGTGGGAGAACAAAAGCTTTTCAAGAAAGCATTCCACTCAAGGGGAAGTAATACAAAACTAATACTAGGGCGAGTCTGGGAAGGATATAGTGCTGGAAGGAAGGGAGGTGACTAAGAGAAACAATAGGTTGGAGGTCCAGATGAAGTTACGAGATGCTGGAGGGAAGAGAAGGGAAAAGGAGGGACAGGAGGTGCTGGTCAAAGAGAATGAGGACCTCTTAGGGGCGCCTGGGTGGCTCAGTTGATTAAGCATCCCACTTTGGCTCAAGTCAAGATCTCGCAGTTTATAGGTTCAAGCCCTGTGTCGGGTTCTGTGCTGACAGCTCAGAGCCTGGAGCCCACTTCAGATTCTGTGTCTCCCTCTCTCTCTGCCCCTCCCCTGCTCAGGTTCTGTCTCTCTTTCAAAAATAAATAAACATTTAAAAAAAAATAGTAATGCTGGTGATAGGGGTTAAAGATACCACCATGGGAGGAAGTGGCTGAGATGGGTTGAAGGTGACAGGAGGAAGGGAGATGTCTGACCAGTGAGAGTCGCTTTAATGAAGTTTGCAGGAGAAAGTAAGGTAGGGACCAAGAGCAGACTGTCCCAAGATGGGCCACTTTGGCAGACTGGTGATTATAAATATTTATTTTTTTTTCATGTTTTATATTTATTTTGAGAGAGAGAGAGAGAGAGAGCAGGAGCAGGGGAAGGGTAGAGAGAGAGGGAGAGAGAGAATCCTAAGCAGGGTCCGTGCTGTCCCCGCAAAGCCTAACTTGAGGCTAGATCCCAACTGTGAGATCATGACCTGAGGCGAAATCAAGAGTCAGAGCCACCCAGGTGTCCCTGGCATAGTGGTGATTTTAAATAAAAGTTACCAAAGAGACAGCCTGTGCAAGTGAGACACCCAGACCCTTCTCTGTCCCCCTTAAAGCAGGAAATAAAGCTACCACGTGAAAGGCACCCTCCCTATACCAGGAGATAAAGAGACAGCCTTATCCAGAGATGGGAAATTTAGGGCCCAGAAAGCTGTATGAACAAGCCTGTTACTTCTCACTAATTTCCCACCCCAGCCCAAATTCTGTTTAGCATTCCTTACTAAAGCTCCCAAAGTTAAATTGTCTTTGTCTGGTGGATTCCTCAGTCTTATTCCCTTTGTCTAAAAAGTATGCCTTAGTCATTTCTTTGGGTCTCAATTTCACTATTGGGCCTCTGAGCACACGTTATAAAACTGTGGTGTTTTGTCTCCTGCTAATCTATCCCATGTAAATTTAGCTCTTAGTTCAGCAGTTAAAGCTTGAAGGATAGAGGAGAATGTTTTTTTCCCTTCAGTAACAAGCGGGGTTGTGGGTCGTCTAGACTGGTAGTAGTAAGTCCACGGGACTTAATGAGTAGAGAAGGCAAAGGGAGGAGAAATGGGAGGCAAAGGGAGGAGAAATGGGTTGCAAAGCTCCACGAGGAGCAAGCAAGAGAGTGCCCTTACCCCCCACCTCCACGCCCCGATCTACTGCAGTGTGTGGGAAAGTTAACAGCTTCCCACGAAGGGGTTGTAAGGTTGGGGTCCTGGGTGGGGTGGGCAGGTTTCAGGGCAGGAAGGTGAAAGCAACGTGCGGAGAAGCTGAGTATCCGTCAGTTTGCTGAAGACTGCAGCTCCGGAGGGCACGAGGGAAGGGTGGTCGCGGAAGGGGGGAAATCTGGGTCAAATCAGTCGTGCAGAGCCTTGTGGCAGCCAGGGCCAGGTGAGGGACGATGGACGCCACGGGAAGCTCGGGCTTGTGGAGGCGTAGGATCTAACAGTTTCACCGACGAACTCTGCGCGCACCTATCCTGAGCCCCGCCCTTAATAAATGTTTGCTATTCGGTTTCTTATTTCTGCAGGCTGCAACTGAAAGGAGCCTGCTGAACTCCCCGGGGCCGGCCCTCCCGGCTCCCCCCAGGGGAACCGGCTGGGGCGGGGCTCGGATTCCAGGGCCCCACCCGGGGCTGTCCCCCCCCCTCCCCCCGGCCGCTCCCCCGCCGCGCGCGTCCCTGCTGCTCTCGGAGCCCGGGGAACGGGGCGTGTCTTCGTGCTTTGCAAAATAGAAAGACAAAAGACTGCCGGGCCGAACCCCTGACCCAGGTAGCCCCCGGCGGAGCGCGCTCCCTCCTTACAGCCAGCGGGGCTCCGGGAGGGCAAGCCCCGGGGCAGCGCCGAGGCGGGAGTAAAGGTGGGCGAGCCGAGGCCCCTCCCCTTTCCCGCCCGAGAGAGGCCTCCTAGGCCGCCCGCTTTCCCGGCCCTGGGACCTGCAGCCCCTCGGGGCCCAACTGAACGGAAGAGGCCCCAGGGGCCCCAGGCGCCTCACACCCGGGAGCTGGCTCGCATCTGGCCGCCGGGGAGAAGCTCCACCCCACCCCCACGCCCACCCCCGACCTGGATGCCTGCCGGGTCCTAGGTGGCCTCGGGCAGGTTGCCTTCCGTCTCTGGGCCTCAGTTTTTCTCATCTAAAAAGAGGCGGCTGGGCTCCATTTCTCCAAGGTCCCTCCAGGTTAGAGCGGTCTGTGTAATGACGCGCCTTCTTCGGATTTGAAAATACCTTCCCTCAAGGCCTTCAAGTGGACCCTGGGTTGTTTTGGATGGCATTTATCCATCCTACCTCCTTGGGGAGAGAACTGTTGCAGTGAAGGGGTACCCTCCAGTAGGGGTCTGCACACTTTCTCCCCCGCTGCAACCCCGTCCCCCGCTTTCTATAAAGAGGCAGAGAGTGAAAATTTTAGTCTCTCTAGGCCCTACTGTCTCTGTTGTACTCAATTCTGCCCTTGTAGCGAAAGCAGCCTTTAAACAAATGAGCCAGGCTGTTCCCATTAGACCTTGTTAATGGCAGCTGAAATTTGAATTTCTTATAATTGTTACAAGAAATTTTATTCTTTTTTATATATTTTTTAAAAGCGTAAAAGCCGGGGCGCCTGGGTGGCTCAGTAGGCTAAGACTCCAACTTTAGCTCAGGTCATGATCTCACTGTTCCTGAGTTGCCCCGCATTGGGCTCTGTGCTGACAGGTCAGAGCCTGGAGTCTGCTTCAGTTTCTCTCTCTCTCTCTCTCTCTCTCTCTCTCTCTCTCTCTCTCTCTCTCTCTCTCTCTCTCCCTCTCTCTCTCTCTTCTCCCTCTCTCTCAAAACTGAGTAAACATTAAAAAAACAAAAAACACCTTAGAAACCATTCCTAGCTTGCAGACTGCGCTAAAACAGGCAACTTGGCCACTGGCATCAATTTGTAACTCCCCCTGTTTACAGCTCAGGCTTTGTCTTGTGAGCTTTGGGGCTGGTTCTTTGGCGTTGCTGGAGCTGTTTTCTCATCTGCCAAATACTGACAAATTGCAGCATGACTGTGGGGATGAAGTCAGACCACAGATGAAGCTACTGCATGAATGATGTTATTCTTCATGTGGTAGCTGACATGTGTCCCCAACAGAACATAGGGACTTGGAGGACAGGTCCCACACTCCCCCCATTTCCTGAGTGCTTACTATGTGATAATACTGTGCTAGGGCTCACCTTGCAATATCTCATTTAATCACCTCAGGCCTAGGAGATAAAAATATATTCCCATTTCACAGATAAGGAAACTGAGACTCAGAGCTGAGATTTTTTTTTAAAGTTTATTTTAATAATCTCTACACCCAATGCGAGGCTCAAACTCAAGACCCTGAGATCAAGAGTCGCATGCTCAGAGCTGAGGTTTGAACTGGGTATTAGGTTGGCCTCTGGGGCCTCTATACATCTTCCTGGCTTTCCTGTGAGCAAACTTAGAGGTATTTTGTCTGGCTATGTGACCTTAGACAGGACACTTTATCTTTCTGGATATCTGTAATCTCTTTGGTCAAGGGACAAGAATTAACACCCTCTGTGGGCAACTGTCATTCATTGTCATTTTTCAGAAGAGAAAACCAAGGCTTGAAAAAGTTAAATGAGGACTGAAATTTGGGCCTATCTGACCCCCGAAATGAGCTCTTTCTGACGACAACAGCTAGAGTAACTGGTTGCATAGGCCCCAAATCCAGGAGTCTTCTAGGACTCTTCCCTTCCCTCAACCCACGTCCAACATATTGGCAACTTATTTTCATTTATCCTTGAAAATATACCCCAAATCTCTGGGGCTGCTGTCATCTTTTTTTTTTAAGTTTATTTATTTTGAGAGAAACAGAGTGCAAGTTGGGGAGGAGCAGAGAGAGAGGGGGGCAAGGATCCGAAGTGGGCTCTGTGCTTACAGCAGTGAGCCCGATGCCGGGCTTGAACTCACAAACCATGAGATCATGACCTGAGTCAAAGTCAGACACCTAACCGACTGAGCCACCCAGGCACCCCGGGGGCTGTTGTGATCTTTTAAAAGGGCAGATCAAGCCTCACCACATCTCTGCTTAGAACCTTGGAAGACTTCCTAGTTGACTTGAAATAGAATCCAAATCCTTACATCAGCCACAGGGTGCTCTACCATCTAGTCACTGCCTGTCTCTGCCCTGACCCCCCTCATGCCTTCATTCCCTTTGCTCCAGCCTCAGTGCCTTTCCTTTTGTTCCCCTGACTCTCCAGGGTGTCAAGTCCTCGGCCCTCCCCTGAGCTCTTGCAGGTTTTCAAATGGGAGATGGCCCAGTGATACCTCCCCAGCCAAGCTTCTCTGGCCACCCACCCACCCACCCTCTTAACACAAGACCTGTGTTGTCCTCTTTCTGGCAGTCGTGCTATCTGATATTCTGCACACCTTGTCCCTCCCCCAGTGGAATGTAAACTCCATTCCAGCAGGAAACTTGTTTGCTTGTTCTCTCCTCAGTCCCCAATGCTTAGCCCACGTCTGACATGGAGTAGGTGCTCAACAAATATCTGATGAGCTAATGACTCATTGTCCCTGGATCTCTATTCTCTCAGTGGGAGATCATGAACTTGCAACAGAACCTTTCAAGAGAAATTGATCCTGATCATGTGCCTGGCCCTGTGTTAGTCAGGCACACGGTCAGGAGGCAACCACAAAAACATACCCATTCTGGAGTTGGTGATTCACTGGCCCCCTGGGCAGAGATATGTGCACACACAGGAAGACCAGACACTGTACGTATGCCCAGGATCTGCTTGAAAGCTGTCTGGGCTCAAAGGTAGCTAGAGATAAGACCACACAGCTCCCAAATCCTATAAGAAATCCACATCCTCTCTCTGTCCCAGAGCTGGATCTCTCCCTCAGACTCCCTCTGCCTGGAACAGCTTTCTCCCTGTGCCCCCAGCCTTCCTTGGCTTTGATTCATTCTTTGGACCCCAGTTTCCACATCACTTCCGCTGGGAGGGCTTCCCTTGCTTATCAGACCCCACCTTGATGGTAGTGCATCAGTCAGCCCCAGTCCCACTTGGCACTGTCCGCCTGTTTCCCTGTCTATACCTCACACACACTCTATAGGGCTATTTGTTCCAGGGAAGGAGGGACCTTGGCCAGCACATGGTGTAGTACAAAGCACAAAGTAGGCGCTCAAAAGTATCTCTTTCCTGAACAAATACTCACATAAGGAATTTCTTGGGAAGGCACAATTTCATCTTTCCGAGGCCAAGACAAGGGGATGAGACCCAGAGCCCCTCCATCTAGCCATGGCTGACTCTGCTAACTCTTTGCGGTTAGCCTGGCCCACCTTCCCCTCTAGGGGCTCTAGCATCCAGCCCCAAACTGATGCTTTCTCTTCTCCTCCTTTTTCTTCTCCTTCTCCTTTTTTTAAAAGTAAACTTTACTCCCACATGGGGCTCAAACTCATGACCCTGAGATCAAGAGTGTCATGCTTTACTGACTGAGCCAGCCAGGTGCCCCATAAATATGGTTTGCTTGTTTTGATTTACTGTTAAAAAAATTGTTTTTTTTTTTTTAATGTTTTCATTTTATTTTTGAGAGAGAGAGAGAGAGAGAGAGAGCAGGGGAGGGACAGAATGAAAGGGAGGCACAGTATCTGAAGCAGGCTCCAGGGCTCTGAGCTGTTACAGAGCCCAACGTGGGGCTGGAACTCACGAACCACAAGATCATGACCTGAGCTAAAGTCGGACACTTAACCTACTGAGCCACCCAGGCACCTCACTCACTGATTTACCATTTTTTTACAACAAAATTTTAAGTAAACTTTATGCCCAACATGGGGCTCGAACTCATGACCCCAAGAACAAGAGTAGCATGCCTATGACTGAGCCAGCCACCCACCCCTTGATGCTTTCTCTTGTTAATTGTTTCTTGAAATAGGTCCGCTGTAGTACACATCGCAAAGCATGACGGGTCTCCCTCCCTCTCCTCCTGGAGGTCGGCTTCTGTTAGCACTTTCCTGTACCACTCTTCTCTTTGTGGTATGGTGTCCTAGAGAGGCTGCAGCTTGCATCTCCTGGCCTCTCTAGCCACAGAGAAGGGAGAACATCAGTTTTGGCCTTAGTGGCCTCACTCTGTAGCTGGGTCCAGGCAGAGCAATGGAGGGGGTGAAGGCAGAGGGCCAGGATGATTCATCCCAGGCTGGAAGATTCCCAGGCTCCAGGGCAGCTGGGAAACCCCCTGCAGAGAGAACAGACAGTGCCTGCTGTCCTGCATTACAAGGTCTCTTCTGGTCCTCCTGGCCAGATCCCCAGAGATGCCACTTGGCAGCGTGACAAAGGGTGGGAAGACGCTGAGGCCCTCAGGAGGGAGGATCTTACTCCAGTGTGGGACCTGGTGAAGGGGCATCCTTAATCTGGCTCATTCTGCCAGTTCTAGCTCCAAACCTTCCCCACCAAAGGGTTGTGAGTAAGTGGAAAAAAAAAAAATCTCAATGGCAGCCTCTCTCTGCCCAAACATAGGATTCTACATCAATATTAGGTTAAGACAAATGTCAGAAGCACCCAAAAATCAAACCTGACAGGGTTCTGGGAAAGAGGCAGAGCTGGTTCCCCGATCCAGGGCCTGCTGGAGGCTCTTCTTGGGGACTGCCATGTAGGGGCCTCCAGTCTGTGTGTGTGTGTGTGTGTGTGTGTGTGTGTGTACATGTGTGTTTTCAATATAGGGTTGACAGCTCCATTTTGGATTCACCACTGAGTTGCAAGGAGAGGGGCAAGATATTTCCTAGTAAAGTTCAATTTCCTATTTCCTATGTCTTAGAACAGGGAAGGCAGATACTCAGCATTCACAGCTACCTCACACCTCCTTCCCGAAGCTCCTGACCTCATTACTTATTCATGGCACCTTGTCTAACAAGCAATGCATGTTCACACTCGAAATGAAACCTATTTGCCACCCCTGCCCTAAACGTAGCTTTGCCTTAACCCTACCAGCCTCACAAGGTAGCTCACAGGAACGGTGTCCCCCATTTTGCAGAGCACAACCCGTGCAGCCCTCTGCGGTGGCCCAGAGTAGAGAGATGGCCTTAGAGGTTCAAGGGTATGGGCCTTGAAGGGTGGAAGTGCAGGGGTGAGGGTGTGGGGGCTTTGATAATCTCCCAGGCTGCCTCAACCTAGGCAGTCTTACTTTACCTCTTACACTTTAGACTTCCCAGTAAGACTTCACTTGAAACAGAGTGTCCCATTGCTAACCACAGTGACTCTCCCTGTGAAATGTGTTCTTGAGGGAGGGGGCAGTGAAACCTCAGGCTTTAGCATCTGAATACCAGGCCTCTCACTGACTGAGTGACCTTGGGCAAATACTACTACCTACCTCACTGTGTGGCTGAGAGGACTAAGGGAGAAAAGGAAGCCACAGCACGGCCACATGGCCACCACCTGATCCATGGCAGCGTGATGACAGCAGGACCAGGGAAGAGGACAGTCTCTTCCATTTTTGATGGCAGTGAGCCTAGGGCAGTTTCTTTCACCCTCAGCACTGTTGACATCTGGGGCCAGACCATTCTTTATGGTGGGGGCTGTCACGTGCCTTGTAGGAGGTTCAGCGGCCTCTACCCGCTAGATGCCTGTCTCCCTCCCTCCCCACTTGTGACAACGAAAAATGCTTCCAGGGACTGCCAAATGCCCCAAGACAAAATCGCCTCTAGCTGGGAACCACAGCTTCTCTTGCTGCAAGAGCCAGGAGGGTACTGTGGAAGCAGCAGGGACCGGAGGAAGGAATGTGGAAGGCAGCACAGCCTGCCTCCCCCTCCTTGGAAAACTCCACAGTCAGCGCCTCTTGCTGTGTCCCTGGAGACTCCTTGTTTCTGCTGGAGGCTTCCTTCTGATAAGGCTGCAGTAAACTGCGTGTATGTGTGTGAGTGTGTGTGTGTGTGTGTGTGTGTGTGTGTGTGTGTGTGTGTGGGAGAGAGAGAGAGAGGGAGGGACAGAGAGAGAGGAGGGGGGGGCAAAGGGAGGGACCCAGGGAGGAGAATGAGAGACTGCAGAGGAGGGAGAGAGAGCTATAGAATGCTGAAAGCACCTCGGGTCCCCAGGTCCCTAGTGTCTGAACACACCCACACAAGATCCAGGCCTGGGGGTCTCTGGCAGTGGAGTCTAAGGTCCTTCACCCCTCCTGGAAGTGAGCTGAGGGAGATGACTCAGTAGGGCCCATACCCAGGCTAGAAGATGTGGAGTGGGAGGGAAGGCACCCAGCCTAGTCTCGGCTCTCCCAGCCTCTCCCAGACAATCCACCAGCAGGTCCTTCCCACCATCTACTATCCATTGTGCCCCCTAAGATTCATCAGAACATGACTCTTCCCTGCCCCATTTCAGCAACCATCTCTATATCTGGAGACCTGGAGTCACTTCCTAGCTGGCCTCCTTGCTTTCACCCTCATTCTCTCTATCCTTTATTCTCCACAAGACAAAAGGCACGACCTATTAAAAATGCAAATCGGATCACACCGTCCTCAGGGTCAAAGCCCTCCAATGACAGCCTCAGCCCTCAGGATCAAATCAAGTCTCTGGCACAGCCTTGGAGCCTGTGTGGTCCCTGCCCTCTCTCTGACCTCAGCCCTTCTTGCTCTTTCTTTCACCCCACCCTGTCTTTCCTTCTATTCCTGCAATATACTGAGATCACCCCCCACCCCAGCTTTGGTACAAGCTGAACTTTTGCCAGAAGTTTCTCTGCTTGCTATTCACAGTCCTGTGTCCTAAGCATTAAAGTCTCTACACCAAAAATTCTTACCAGGCCTTCCCTGTCCACTAGTCTGAAAAGGACCTCCTTAGACACTGGCACATCACGCCCTTGTGTGGTGTTCCCAGCACTTTTGACCTTGTTCCTTTGTTGTTTGATTCTCCTGGCCTGCGATCTCTATTCCCGGAAGTCAGGGACCTTGCCTATTGTTAATTTCCGTATCCTCAGGACCTGTGTGTCTGCACATAGTAGGGGATCAAGAAGATTTAGAATAGACAAGGGAATGAATGATAAGATGATCTAAAGAGCCCCTTTTTAAAAAATTTTTTTTTATTAATTTTTTTAACATTTATTAATTTTTGAGAGACAGAGAGAGGCAGAGCATGAGCAGGGGATGGGAAGAGAGACAGAGAGATACAGAATCTGAAGCAGGCTCCAGGCTCTGAGCTGTTTTGTTAGCACAGAGCCCAACATGGGGCTCGAACTCACCAACCATGAGATCATGACCTGAGCCAAAGTCAGATGCTTAACTGACTGAGCCACCCAGGTGCCCCGCAAGAACCCCTTTCTACCCTATGGCTCCGTCTCATTGCAGGCTTTGTCCTCTGCCTCAGGGAGGCTCACAGGCTGAGGCTGGCCCAGCCGCTGGTGATAGGGCAACAGATGCTGACCCCCGCAGCCCTGTGAAGGTGCCAAGACGTTGTTGGTGCAAATGCTATGCTGTCCCAGGTCACAGTGGGGAGGCCACGTGCGGGGTTTGTTACACCTTTCCTGTAACTCTGATGGGCCAGTCATGGCTTCAAGAGTCCCTTTCCTCCTTCCAGCAGTCCCTTTGTGACTCTTTCTGTGAGTGCCTCGTTGTTACTATTATTGAGCTGGCTTTCCTCCGAGGAAGGACACTCCCCGGTATAGTGGCAGGCCAGCCAGCCCCCCAGAGATGAGTGTGGACAAAAGGGGCAGCCCCTCTTCCCTGGACCCAGACCCCCATGGGCCTTCACAGGCCAGGCTGCAGAGTGCACCACCAGAGGGCGCTCCAGGTCACGGCATCTGTGGCAGCCAGAGGCTTGGGGCGGGGAGAAGGGAGCAGTGTGTGGGGCTGTTAGCCCGCCTTGGCTCTGTCCTGCCTGCTGGGGCCTCTCTCTCTGTCTTTACCCAGCTTCCCCCACCCTTCACCTAAGCTCCTCTGCCTCGTCTCTGTCAGCAAACCCGCTGCACACCCTGTTCTGTGGTAAGCCCTACAGCCAGACGCCAGGGTGCCTAGCCTGAAACACAAAACCAGCCCCCAAAATAGGGAAGATTGCTGGGGATTCAGGCTTTCCTGCAAGAAGTGGAACCGAACATGGTCCGTGGAGAGGGGCCCGCGTCCCCACATGCCCTACCCCAACCAGTTCCTTTTCAAGCCCCTCACTGCACAGTCACAGGCCATGTGACTTTCTGAGGTGGAAGTCGAGGCCGTGAAACACAGTGTTAAGTCTAGGATCAAATCCTGACTCTATGATTTGAGAGCTGAATCACTGTGGGTGTGTTCCCTAACCTCTCTGAACTCAGGCTGCAAAAG
The DNA here is from genome assembly GCF_018350175.1 of Felis catus. NCBI lineage: Eukaryota > Metazoa > Chordata > Mammalia > Carnivora > Felidae > Felis > Felis catus. Next base: position 187,769,041 of record NC_058368.1, on the reverse strand, counting down.
TGCCAGCCTCTTTTTTTTTTTTTTTTTAAGTTTATTTATTTTCGAAAGAGAGAGGTAGAGAGAGAGAGTATGTGAGCTGGGGAGGGGCAGAGAGGGTGAGAGAGAGTCCCAAGCCTCCAAGTCCTCTTGCTTCCTGTCCTGCCATCCCATCATAGTTTCTTTACTGGGAAACGTGCTGTGAAAGAGAAGCCAAGGGTTCAGCGCCACCCTGTGAGCAGCCTTGAAACTTGGGCTTACTACTGTCTCTGAAATCCTGTCATGAGGTTTACAGCTCCAAGGGCAGGGCTGGGATGGGGTGGGGATCATGGAGCCAGTAGTTCCCTAGGTAGAAAACCCCAGAACCTCAGGGAATAATTAAAAAAAAAAATTGTAGAGGGTCCTTCTCCACTGCTATCAGTGTGGTTTTAGTGAGGTTATGATAAAGGCTGAGTCTTATGCCTGGCTTGGGACCCACAGCCTACTAGTCAAGGACAAAATCCTAGTAATGATTAGATTGTTACCTTGGCCAAGACTGGCAGTCTCAGCATATCTACCCAGGAAGGCCACAGCTAGGACAGGTCAACTCCACCAGCTTTCCTTACTGGCGCAAGCCCCTAGCTCAGGTGGACAGTCGCCCCTATACACATGTGCATCTCTCCTTATGTGTACACGCACATCCCTCCACAAATACCCATCTGCATGTACATATATGCACATAAACAGGCATGCATGTGTTAACTGGCACACGTACACTTACATACATCTACCCACATGACTTAATACACACATACAAACAAAAATGCACACACTCACACACGCCTATCTTCATGTTCAATACATATTCCTACTGTTGTAGATCATTTCCAAAGATGGCTGCCATTGATTCTTTTCTCTTCTGCCTGTGCATCCTTTCCCACCTATCAAAAGGCAAATTCTATTTCCCTCCTCTTGAATACTTGTGGTAGAAGTAACATTCTGAGAGTTCTAAATCCAGGTTTTAAGAGGACTGGCAAAAAAAAAAAAAAAAAAAAAGCCCAAAACAAAATAAAACAAAATGACTGGCAGTTTTTGCTTCTACCTTGTTGGAAGTCAGCTGCCATTTAAGAAATTCACCCTTCCTGAGGCCACTATGCTGTGAGGAAGCCCAAACTAGTCATGTAAGGAGAGAGAGGAACCGTGCAGAGGAACACTGTGTCAGACGTGTAAGGGAAGCCTTAGACCTTCCAGCTCAGCCCAGCTACTCATGGAATATAGCTTTGTGAGTGACCACCTAAGATGCCATGTGGAGATGACCACCCTGGCACACCTTGCCCAAATTCCTGACCCACAGAATCATGGGAACTGATAAAACTTTGTTGTTTTAAGCCACTATGTTTTGGAATGGTTTGTTATGCAACAATAGGCAATTGAAACACCCATACATATTGTATACTTACTTATGTTTATATACACACAGACTCATGTACACTTACAGACATGCTCCTATACATACACACATCTTTGTACTAGACACTATTGACTGTCTACCCGACATCCATTCCCATTTGTCTTCCTTTTTAACACTGTTTTTTTTCATGTTTATTTTTTTTTTTTTGAGAGAGAGAAAGAGTGGGGGAGGGGCAGAGAGAGAAAGAGAGAGAGAGAGTCTCAAGCAGGTTCCTCACTGTCAGCACAAAGCCTGATGTGGGGCTCGAACTCATGAAACATGAGATCATGACCTGAGCCGAAATCAAGAGTCAGATGCTTAACCCAACTGAGCCACCCAGGAGCCCCTGTTTTTATTTTTTTAAGTAATGACCTCAAGATGAAGTGTCCTATGCTTTACCCACTCATCCAGCCAGGTGCCCACACATTTGTCTTCCTGACAAAACTCTGTCAAATGACTGCCATTCCTCTGAGCAGCCTTGGGCTTTGAAAAGCTAATTCCATCCTTAGTTCCAGGAGGGGGCCTAATTAGTTTAAGTGGAATTGGTGGTCTCAGTTCTCTTTTTTTAAAATTTTTTTTTTCAACGTTTATTTATTTTTGGGACAGAGAGAAACAGAGCATGAACGGGGGAGGGGCAGAGAGAGAGGGAGACACAGAATCAGAAACAGGCTCCAGGCTCCGAGCCATCAGCCCAGAGCCCGACGCGGGGCTCGAACTCCCGGACCGCGAGATCGTGACCTGGCTGAAGTCGGACGCTTAACCGACTGCGCCACCCAGGCGCCCCGAGATAGCTTGTTTTAAAGACAAAGGAGGTTCAAGGCTTGCTTTCCAAATGATCACACAGGTGTGCCAGGCTGGACTGTGCCACCCAGGCACCCCGCTGGTCTCAGTTCTCTTAACAGAGATTGGTTTAGCTTTGACCATGTAACCAAGTTCGAGCCAATGAGGCATGGTGGGGGGAGTAGGATTGGGGCTTCTGGGGACAACTTCCTCCTTCTTAGGAAAGTCACCCCAAAAGCAAAGATGCATTTATCTGTTACCGGATTCTTCATGTCTGAGTGTGTGATTTGGAAATATTGCAGTCACTCTGTGACCAGAAGGATATAGAATCAAGCATAGTGGAGAGGTGGAAAGAACAGGTTCTTAAAGATATTTTGATCGATGCAATCAGTCATCTTGAGAGCCCTTCCTCCCCACGTCTGGAACTCCTGTTATGTAAGATAATAACTTTATTTATTGTTTGAGGGTTTTTACTTGCTTTGTTTGTTTTCCACTTGTAGTCTACCGCATCCAACCAACATCTCCCTTCCCTTCGGTAAATAAACACTCCCACATGCCAGTATACAAACAGGTCCAAGCCATTCACAGAGAACCACAGCTGAGCACATGTGCTCTGTGCTTTGTATGCATACATACCTATACACAGGGAAAGCATGCATCCTCCTACACACAGACATAGGGATATATGTATATATGTACATACATATACTTTCTCACACATGCATGCGATTTCCACTGCAGTATCACAGATGTGAATGCACCTGGGCAGTATGCATTTTTGCACACATAGGCACACAGACACACATATGGGTCACATCGATGTCAACATGAATTTACCCATTCCTTCCCACATCTGAATAGCCATAGTGAACATACCCACAGCTCCAAGGGTCTACTTGGCTGGGAGCAAGCTGAGAAACCAATGGCAGAGGCCAACAGCACCTCACCCAGGACTGACAGAAAGTTCTGGAGAGAGTTAGGAAACAGGGACTTGCAGACCAGAACACGGCCCAGGAATCAGGAAGTCTGTTTCAGGTGGCTTGACTGTGCACAGCAGCCCCATGGTCATGGGAGCTGAACTAAATACAGCACCAGGGAAGGCCGGGATGAGTTTGTTTCCACTTCAGAGGGGAAGAAAACCTTCCCCCCACCCGCCCAGCACTTCCTTCCACATTTGCACAAAACCTGCTTCGCCCTCCAAGGAGCTCTCTTTGTTTACCTCCTAGGCAAACAATTGAATTGGTTATTGCACAAAAGTGAGCTGTCACTAATTACACCACTGGGTATTCCAGGTAGAGAGAATAGTATGTGTAAACGCAAGGAGGTGTAAAAGAGCACATAGTGAGTGTGTGTCTGTGTGTTGGTGGGTGGTGTGTGTCCAGTGATGATGAGTTTACAGCAGAGAGTGAGGGCATAACAGAAAATGAGCTTGGGGAGCTGGGCAAGGGCCATATCAGGCCCCTGGGTTTACCTTTAAACTCCCAGGGTGCCTGGTACCATGTGACTTTGCACTTAGAGCTTGATAAGGCACATTGATAATGGAGATGTTGTGGAAGATAGGTAGCAATAAGTACCTTTGCTTTCTGGCTTGTGGATGAGGTTATTTGGGATTTATTCTCTAAATTCTCCTTCTTTTGTATCTTCTCATAACCCAGAGTAGTTACCGAGAGTATTCTTGTTAGGTTAGATTTTATTATTTGACAATGTAAATTCATCTTTCAGAAATTTCATGTTGCTAAGTTTAATAAAAAGCAATTTCCAGGGGAGTCTGGCTGGCTCAGTCAGTGTAGCATGTGACTCTTGATCTCAGGGCTGTGAGTTCAGGCCCCATGGTGGGTGTGTAGAGATTACTTAAAAATAAAATCTTAAAAAAAAAAAAGCAATTTCCAAAGTAGCACATATAGTAGAATCACACTGTGAATAAAATGTTTGTATGTATATTTATATGTGCATATCATAAGTTCTCAAAGGATATATATACCAACTATTAAACAATAGCTATATCTGAGTGATAGGGTTACAGATGACCCTTATGTTCTTTATTATTGTATTTTATTTGTTTTAAAACAAACTTTGTTCTTTTTAATTTTTTTTAGCATTGTATAAGCTTTTTTTATGTTTAAAATATTTATTTTTGAGAGAGAGAGAGAGAGAGAGAAAGAAAGAGAGAGTGACAGAGTGCAAATGGGGGAGGGGCAGAGAGAAAAGGAGACACAGAATCTAAAGCAGGCTCCAGGCTCTGAGCTGTCAGCAGAGAGCCCCATGTGGGGCTTGAACCCATGAACCGCGAGATCATGACTTGAGCTGATGTCTGACGCTTAACTGACTGAGTCACCCAGGCATGCCATTAAAAAAAAAATTTTTTTAATTTTTGTTTATTTATTTTTGAGAGAGAGAGACAGACAGACAGAGCTTGAGTGGGGAAGGAGCAGAGAGGGAGACACAGAATCCAAAGCAGGTTCCAGGCTCCAAGCTGTCAGCACTGAGCCTGACATGGGGCTTGAAGTCATGAACCACGAGATCGTGACCCAAGCTGAAGTTGGACACTTAACCGACTGAGCCACCCAGGCGCCCTGACCCTTAATGTTCTTTAGACTTTTCTGCATTTTTCTGAATTTTATGCAAAAAGCATTGGTTACTTTTATCATCCTGAGAAAATGATTTCAGACTTTAAGAAAAGTTTAATTTACGTTTTAGCTAGAAGTATAAAGGTGGTTGTAAGAAACTGGGAATTAAGAGAAAATTTCAGGGAGAAGCAACTTGTTCATGAGAGAATGTTCTCGGTGCCTTCAGGAGGCCTGCCCTGCCCTTACCAAGAAAGCCTTGGAGCCCACCCTCTGAACCAAAGGCAGTCAAAGAGGTAAAGAGGGTCATAGAAATAGCTTCATCCTCAAGGGATGGCTGACCTAGGAGTGAAATACGAGCCATGTGCACATGAGAAGCATACCAGGCAGTAAATGGGAGGTGAGCTGGAGGGAGAACTCACTTGGGGGTCTGGAGATGTGAGTTCCATTTCCATTCTGGCGCCCAGTGACCTTGGGCAAGTCTCTTCACCTCTATGAACTTCAATCTCCTTATCTGTCAAAGAAGTTTAATGATAGTAACTGGGATGCTATGATGATCAGATAAGATAGCTTATCAGTAACCACATTGTGAACTCTGAGGTGTGGCACAGGTCACCTTCCAAGGTGCAACAGTGCCTCCAAGACAAAGGAATCCATCCCTGTGGTGCAAATTCGGACCTAAGCAATAGGCGAGTGGACAATTTGGCTGCAGGGCCACCTTTGGGTGGGCCTTAAAAATCCCACTAAGCAGACTGCAGCCTGCACAGCTCTGAAAATTATGGGATATAAAATCAGGGAGGGCACTCTTGCCTCAGCTCAAAGACCTGCACAGCTGGTTCCTCTCTGCAGAGAAGTACACCCCAAGGAGAAAAAAAAAAAAAAATGAGTAGCCACTTCTCGCCCTTCTCTGAATGTCCAATCCATCCCCGAATTTAACTGTCTGCTCCGGATAATTACTTTTCTCCTACTTATGAGCTTAGAGGAATAGTAGTTCCCAATAACTAGAGATTTAATAAGGCTAAATTATAATGAGTGTCCTGTGGAATTACACACCGCATTAACACCAAATGAGTTCATTAGAAATTCATTAGGAGTGATTCCTGTGACCACCACAAGAATTAATCACAGTTAGCCAGAGGCAGGAGAGGGGAAGATGAATAATTGCATAGGGAACTGGATGAAGACCTTTTGGCACCTGACTTTGGCCCGAGGCAATACTTTTGGAGGGTCATGGGGTGCTTGGCGGTAAGTGTGGAGGTGAGGTTGTTTGAATGTTGTTGGATCTACCTCCTACGCTTTTTCCTCCTCCTTCCTGGCTACAGCCCCAGTCAGGATTAAACTGGTAGATGTGGGAGTGAACAATCTTCTTCTCCAGTCCTAAGGAATCATGGAGAGGACTTGTAGTTCTTGTAAGAACATGCATTCTCCTTTCTCTGTAAGAGCAGGTGCTGGTCTGCTTTCTGAGTGCCTGTATGTATGGAGTTATCCAATCCTCCCGTGGCCCTATGAAGTGGGTTTAATTGCTGGCCCCATTCTGCCACTGTGGAAACCCAAGTGCAGAAATTAAGTGACCTGCCCAGGTGACGAAGCCAATAGTTGGCTAAGCTCGGAATTTGAGTCTTGAGTGGTGTGCTGTAAGGATGGATGATGGTTGAAGGTGGTTCACTGGTCTTTCCTTCTTGCTCCCTGGTGTTAAGTGTGATCTTGAGGGCTGGTGGTTTAGCTTTTCCATCCTTTCTATGAGCTACCCCATACTCTCCCAAGAAGTTACTTTTTTGTTTGTTTACCACTAAGAATCAGCATTTTTTTTTTTTTACAGATTTTATTTTTAAGCAATCTCTACACCCAACATGGGGCTAGAACTCACAACCCTGAGATCAAGAATTGTGTCCTCTACCAACTGAGCCAGCCAGGTGCCCCAAGAATCAGTGTCTGTTACCTACGTCAGGAAGAGTCCTGATCAACGCCTGAGTCAATTAACAAGTACTTGTAAAGTCCCTACTACATGTCTGCCCTGAGTCAGCTGCTGTACAGGTCACAGAAAAGCATAAGGCAGACTTCTTGCCCTCCAGCTGTTTCAATCTCAGACGGAAAAGCAAGGGTAATAATTTAATCCCGTGCCCTCCTCTGCAGGTTTTAAGTGGAAGAGAGCGAGACCTAGGTGAACTGGACTGGGAGGAGAGAAAAGCTTCATGGAGGGCACAGCACATGAGCCAGGCAGGACCTTGGGGGAGAGGTCACTGTTGTGGACACTATCTAGGCAACTACCCATTCCACAGTCCCTTTTTCAAAAACTGTCACTCTCCACCTGAGAAGTTGTCCCTTTGGTGGGATGGAGTGTCTGCACCCTCCTCTATGTTTAGAGAACTCCCCACTGCATGGGTTCTGGTGGAAGATGGGGTCAAGGCCACTTCCCAGTACAAAGCTGCAAAGGCCAGATACCCCATGGTCTTATCACCAGTGGCAATGAGGTACCTGTTCCTGACTTGAGCTCAACCAATCAGACATTCCCACAGGTACATTTCCTCTGCAGCTTGTGATGTAAAGAAGCAGGGACAAGAGAATCCATTCTGGTGGGGGTAGGGGAAGGCTTGGCGGGGGGCATACCCACTGCCCAAGGGAATGGTGGCTGCAATGCCAGTGAGCTGTATCACAGTTGATAGGGGTGCAAACTGTCCAGTCCATCTTTTGGTGGTACAGGGAGCAAGATCCCAACAAAACCACTTCTGTGATGTATTTGAGGCTGTGGTTCTTCTAGCTGTTTATCCTCTTCTGTCCCCGCTTGTTTACCAAGCCTGAAAATTCTGTGACCTAATCCATATCCCTTCAATAAATTTCATTTCTGCTCATACCTGTTTCCATTGCTTGCAGTAAAGACCGTGGCCTCTGTGACCACAGATGATCAGACCATGGGCAGACACCTGACTCATGATAGACCAATCACAATGTCTCTCCTGAGTTAGCTTCTGTTGGTTGCTCTGAAAGCCCTTTTCTCTGTGAGCACTGGCAGGGCAGAGAAAGGACAAGAGGGGAGAATCAAGTAGACACAGGGAAAGAAGCTGCATATGATAATGGAGAGACTGGTTCTGACGCTTTCCAGTTCCTCATGCTGTCCAACTCTATTTCTACCCTGTGGGCTCTCCAAGTTGGCCCCACATCCTTATATTAGGTTGAACCACACACAAAAAACTGTTGTTTTTAAGGGTCAAGAAGATCAAATATTAGCAATTGGGTATGGTTTAACCTAATAGGTCCCTTCTTTTGGCCTAGTCTAGTTCAAGTAGGTTTCTTTATTTGCAACATCAAGGACTGTGTCTACAACAGTCAGATATTCCATCAGCTCAAAATTGAGTGGAACAGTCAGAGACACAGAGCAGAGACAGAAAACAAGGGTTTGCCCTGTTTGGTGAATACTGTCTCCAGTGAAGAGGCTGTCCTGAAGACCAAAGGTTGTCTAGGACTTCCCATCTAATCTCCAGGGACCATCTCTGAGGTCACTGTCCTGTACTGGTTTATGACCCATGAACATCTACCAGAACTTTAGCCCCACCCCACTTGCCTCAAATAATACTCTTCATGTTAATTCATGGTCTTGAATAATGCTTTTGTTTTTGTGTTCTCCACATTGTGGTGTTTCTTATTCATGTATGTACTTTTTCTTATCTAACCTAATGGTCCAACAATAAGGACTGGTTGACTAAGTTGTGATATATCCATAATGTGGATTAGTATATGGTCATTAAAGTGATGGCTGGGACTGAGGTAGACTTGGGTGGTGGGGATGATGTAGGAGACTTGATAAGAGTTGATAACCATCCAGTGATGAGGGGAAAGACTAGTGAGTGTTCAATACCCGGCTGAGGGAGGACCATAAACTTGTAGTGGTGTCACTCTCCCTTCCCTGCACTGTACCTTTTCTTCTGATTGTAATCAGCAATCCTGGAGATGGGAGGTGAAAATACAGGGGTTTTTTGGTCCAAGGATGGGGCCTGGGAAGCCAACCAATGAACACTGAGGGTCCTGGCAGAGAAAGTGATGCATCAATGGGCTGGATAGGAAAGGAAGTGAGGCTAAAATTAGGGGGGGTGCATGGGGGAAAGGGGAATGAGCTATGAGGCCGAGCTTCATTTATTGGGGTGGGGACTGTTTTCTCTTGCTGTGCATCTCTGCTCCTTAACACATAGACTGGTGCTCAGTAAATGTATATTGAATGAATTAATTGATGAATGCGTGGGTCATAATTCTGACATTAGAACCAAAGACCGATATTCTGCTTTTCATCAGGGATCTGGCAGGATCCATAGTGGTGTTAAGTACCACTTCAGGTCAGAGAGAACTGAGTTCAAATCCAAGTGTCATCAGCAACAAGCTGTGTGACCTTGAACAAGTCATCTAACCTTTCAGGGCTTAGACTTTCTTTTCTGTAAATAGGGATAATAACAGCTCCCTTGGAAGTTCCAGATGCCATGTGTCAAACACTCGACACAAGAATTAGTTGGTTCTGGAGGCTGCATCCAAACCAATTGCTGTATTTAGAGGACATGAGGGCAAGAGAAAAGAAGACGAAGACAAAGACAAAGACGAAGACGACGAAGAAGACGACGACATGAGGGCAGGACCTGAAGCCAGGCTATGGTCTCTAATTACCACTTGAGTGTGACATTTCTGAGGCTCAGTTTCCTCATCTACATGGTGAGGATATTATGAGGATACTACCTAACCGATTGGTTGAGAGAATTGAGCAGATAATTCATGTAAAACATTTAGGACATCACAGGTTTGGGATAGATGTTGGCTCCTGGTGGGTTTCTTATCAACTGAGATGGAGAAGTTCAGGGGAGGAGGAGACTTTGTTGAGGGTTGAAGAACAGGGGGTTTTAACCATGTTAAATTTGAGATGGCATAAGACGTGAGGTGGTAGTCAGTTGGACATAAGTCCATAGAGGAGGTCTGAGACGGAGAGAACAGCTGGAGTCATCAGCATATAGATGACACTTAAAGACTTGGACTGGGCAAGCTCATCAGGGAAGTGAGTGCTCAGAGAATAGACAAGAATGAGGACGGGACCCTGGGGCTTCTGACACTTAGCAAAGAGGGAGTTGATTGTAACTGCGAAGCTGGTGGCCAGGCACAGCAGCACTGAAGCTACACAGCTAGCCTGCCACAGCAACATTTACATAACACTCTTACCTACAGGCAACTCTTAGAGATGTTGTGGGTTCAGTCCCAGACCACTGCAATAAAGCGAATATCAAAACAAAGTGAGTCAAATTAAGTTTTTGGTTTCCTAGCACATATAGAAGTTATATTTACACCGTGCTCTAGTCTATTAAGTGTGCAATAGCACTATGTCTGAAAAAAAAAAAAAAACAACAATGTACATACCCTAATGATAAAACGTTTTATTGCTAAAAATTCTAACCATCGTCTGGGCTTCCAGTCATAATTACTGATCACAGCTCACCATCAGAAATACAATGGTAATGAAAAAGTTTGAAACATTGCTAGAATTACCAAAATGTGACAGAGACCCAAAGTAAGCAAGTGCTGTTGGAAAAATGGGGCCGGTAGACTTGCTTGACTTGGGGTTGCCCTGACCTTCAATTTGTAAAAAATGCAGTATCTGCAAAACACAATAAAGCAAAGTGCAACAAAACGAAGTATGTCTGTAGTCTGTGCCAGGCTCTGCAGAAAATGCTTTCCAGAGATTAACTTATTTAATTAACTCATGGGAAAACAAAAATACAGGAAGATACATGACTTGCCCAAGGTCACACAGCCGGTGAATGGCAGATCTGGGATTCAGACCCAGGCCTTCTGGCCTCAGAGTCTCCATCTCTTCTGCTTCCAACTGTGGGTAAACAAAGTACTGACTGGGAGCTCCAAGGGAATGCTGAGTCCTGAGAGGAGAGCTGGGAGAATCATCATGGAATAAATTGCCCTCAGAGATCCTATTTAGCCTTGACACTCTAGGATGAACCCCAAGAAGCACTTCAGATTTTTGGTTGAGGAAAGAAGAGGAAGGAGGTTTGATTAAGGAATGTGTAACCCTGAATGTGTAACTTATTCCATGCAAGGCACTGGAAGGTTCTGAGGTGGGGGGGGGGTTAGGAGGAAGGCTACTGCTCCAACCATGGACTAAAGCATCTGCATTTCCCACTCTCTAGGCTAGCTACTCTCAGAATAATGGTGGCTGATTTGAGGTAGGAGCCAGAGTGCAGGTGGGAAGTTGGAGTGGCCCAGGGGATTGGCCTTGGAGTCCTACTTGATCTCCATTGGGGTAGAGTCTCTCTCTGTTAGTTCAATTGCCCCATAAAAACTTACTGAGATATGGAGGCAGTTTGAGTTCATTTACCCCTCTTGGAAAGTTCTCAGTGAGTGTCTGAACAAATACGTGAACCCCAGCTGAAGAGGAAAAGAGGCAGGGCGCAGGTGGAGAAGGGGTGAGGGTCAGATGCACACATAAACTCCAGTGAAGGGGAGAGGAGGAGCATAGCTGAGTCAGGCATCCGGGTGACAGTGTTGTTCTTTCCCACACACCCCTGCCTCACCCGTCCTGACCTTGATGCTATTTAGGAGAAAACAGTTTTGACCATGCAGAAGGAAGTCAATGGGAAAGGAAGCTGGAGGGCCCTGGAGAGGCTGTCTGGTCCATCCTGCCCACATCCCCTGGCCTAGAGCTCCTCAGGGTAACTGCGCAGCACAACCACTGGGGGTGTGTCAAATGCAGATTCCAGGGCCCCACCCAGACCTACGAAGTCAGAACTTCTGGGGGTCAGAGCCCAGGAATTTCTTTAAAAAAAAAAGTTTATTTATTTATTTTGAGAGAGAGAGCGAGAGAGTGTGCGCGCACGAGAGAGAAACAAGCAGGGGCGGGGCAGAGAGAGAGGGAGAGAGAGAATCCCAAGCAGGTTCTGCACTGTCAGTACAGAGCCCAATGTGGTACTGATCTCATGAACCCTAAGATCATGACCTGAGCCAAAGTCAAGAGTCGTACATTTTAACTGACTGAGCCACCCAGGCACCGGAGAGCCCAGGAATTTCTATTTTTCACAAGTCTTCTTCTCCCACACCCTTAGCAGTGTATGATGAGGACCACACTGTACAGAACACAACCTCACAGCCTATTGCAGACTGGTCTGAACAAATAAAATGAAATCAGTGGTATTCCAGTGTCTCTCACGTACACATTCACAAGGAAGTATGAAGTGCAGCTTCTATACTTGAAGGGATTACAATCTAATTGGGCCATAAAAGACATGCTTTGTGAAGAATTAAGTTAATGCTACAATAAATAAATATTAATTCAAAACAACAAGCAAATTCAAAAGGCTGGACAAATTGCCAATGAGTGGGCATAACAGTATCATTCAACCTTATGAAATACTAGATCCTGTGCTAAGCATCTTATTTATGTACTCATTTAATTTCATTAAAACTCTGGAAGATGGCTTTTTTAAAATCCCCATTTAATAATGAGTAAGTTGAAGTTTTGGCTTATTGGTCAATTCTTCTCAGATCAGCTTTTCCTGATCCTTAGGAGGTGGTCAGGCTCACATCTCTATTTTCTACGATATCCCCATGTTATGGTCTTTATCTCATTTATCACGCTGGGTTGTAACTCCCTGTTTTCTAGCCTGAGTCCCCCATGAGACTTGAGGGCAGATACTTGGCAGTTCCAGAGTCTAGTACACACTAGGTGCTCAGCTAATGTCTGCTGAGTGAATGAAAGCAGTGTGTCTGAAGTCTCTGAGCTAATACATGAAGACTAATGCATATGACTGTAAAGTCCAGGTCTCCCCGTGAGCCATTACAAGCAGATGGTACACACTATGGGGATTCCTGCAAGAGACATTCTATAGGTTGGAGGAATCAGGGAAGGATCCCTAGAGGAAGCAGAGTTGGAAGGACAGTTAGAATTTGGAAAGACAGATGAAAGGTGAGCAGTCAGTCCAGGCAGGCCAAGGCACGAAGGTGGAACTCTGCAAAGTACACACCTCCTCCAAGACTAGAGACCTCAGAGGAATCCAGGAGACTATACGCCATCCCCTAAGCCTTCCTAGCTTGCCTGTCAGCTGTCACCTTCTACCTAACTTACATGCCAGTTACTGCGGTGAAATTATTTTCCTCCAAGGTTTATGAGAGATGGCAATTGCTCCATGTTTTCCCATGCCTAGACCAGGTGACATAATATACTCTTAGTTGATTTATCCATTTGGAATGTCACTTAATAATGAATGGGGGCGCACCTGGGTGGCTCAGTCGGTTAAGCATCCGACTCTTGGTTTTGGCTCAGGTCATGATCTCACAGTTCGTGAGTTTGAGCCCTGCATCAGGATGTGTGCTGACAGCACATAGCCTACTTGGGATTTCTCTCTCCCTCTCTCCTTGCCCCTCCCCAGCTTGGTCTCTTTCTGTCTCTCAAAAAATAAATAAACATAAAACACTTTTAAAAAAATGAATAGGATATTTTTCAGTTTCCATGAAGAAATAAGATCCATTAATGCCCATGGAAAAAAATCAAGATACAACAGTATCATGGGATTTCATTTTTGTTAAAAAGAAAATATATTTGTATGCATGTGGGAAATGTCTAGAAGGCTATATATTCTGAACTTAACAGCAACTGATTCTTGAAAATGAGATATAGTGGGATGTGGGACTTTCACTTTTACTTTACAAAGTTTCTGAGTGTCTTTTTTAAATGTTTATTTATTCTTAAAGGAGAGGGAGAGAGAGAGGGAGAGAGAGAGAGAGAGAGAGAGAGAGAGAGAGAGAGACCACAAGTGGGGGAGGGGCAGAGAGAGAAGGAGAGAGAGAGAATCTTAAGCGTATAGCCTGACACAGGGCTCAATCTCACCAACGGTGAGGTCATGACCTGAGCTGAAATCAAGAGTCAGACATTTAACCAACTGAGCCACACAGGTGCCCCTGAGTGTTTGTCTTTCTAAACAACGAGTATGTATTAATTTTACAATTGAAAAATAAGGCCCTTTGGTGGGATTTAGGTAGTTTTTAGTTTATTTGTCCTTTGTTCCTCCCAGTTTTTCTACTGTGAACATCGACTACTTTTATAATCAGAAAATTAAAAGCCCTTTACACCATAAAGTTTATTAAAAAGAAAAGAAATAGATTATCAAGATGACATAGTTTGAGATGTTGGGGGACGGTATGTTTGGGGAAAGTGCCAAAGATGGTCTAAACTCTGCGTCCCAAGAAATTCAGCACCCAGACAAGCTGGATGTCAAACCAATACAGTCCCAACTTGGCTAAACATGTTAAGAGTTATAAGAATATTCCAGATCCCATAATTTTGGAATCCCATCCTGGGGCTTCTGATTAAGGAGATGCTTTTTAAAAAAATCATATGAAGGGGGGGGGGTGTGCCTGGGTGGCTCAGTTGGTTAAGTGTCTGACTTTGGCTCAGGTCATGATCTCACTGTTCGTGGGTTACATCCCATGTCAGGCTCTCTGCTGTTAGCACAGAGCCTGCTTCAGATCCTCTCTCCCTCTCTCTCTGCTCCTCCTCTGCTCATTCTCTCTCTCTCAGAGTAAATAAACTTAAAAAAAAAAAAAAGGCAGCTTTATAGAAACATGGGACTGTGTTTACAAACTAATGCTGAGCAAAGAAAAACAGAATGGAATCTTGTATTTACATGGTGATCATGGCTATTATTTATGTGCTATACTTAGGGTCAGTAAGAAAGAAAGCAAGGATGAGAGAGGAAACAGAGAAGAGCTGAAGGCTTCTGCTCATCCTAGAATAGCATCGCCCTGTGTTCTCCAGCCCTCCTGTTTCTTTAAATATCCAAATCCATGGGGTGCCTGGGTGGCTCAGTCAGTTAAGCAGTTAAGCATTAGTTGGACTTCAGCTCAGGTCTTGATTTCACAGTTCGTGAGTTTGAGCCCCGCATTGGGTTCTGTGCTGAGCGCTCCCTGGAGCCGGCCTCGGATTCTGTGTCTCCCAATCTCTCTCTGCCCCTCCCCCGCTCGCACTCTGTCTGTTTCTCTCTCTCTCAAAAATAAACATTAAAAAAAATAAATAAAAGAGAAAAAGAAAATAAACATCCAAATCCTATTGTTCCTTCTGGACCAGCATTGCCATCTACACAAACATGCACCAGACCCCAGCTGCAGAGCTCACTCCTTCCTGGAGCCCCAGGCCACACATCTGCATCTGTCTCAGGAATAACATGCTGCCTGCTGAGGGTTCTCTGCAGGCAGGTGTTTCGTCTCAGGACTAGACACGGAGCTCTTTGGGAAAGGGTATATGTCTCATGGATCTGTGTTTCCTCAGCGCCAGCCCCGCATGCAGGAGGTGCTTGGTGCACTTTGGTCGATGCATGAGAGGGTGAACGAGTAAATAAGGGGTGACGAGAGTGTGGCTGGAGGGCAGAGCAAGGAGGAAGTTTTGAGGGTGGGATGGCAGTGGCGGATGAGGCCTCAAAGGCCACGGCATTGCCCTCGTCCTTGCTGGGAGCGGCAGTGGGCTTACAGCCAGCTCTTCCCCAGGGTGACTAACCTCAGGGCTCTGCTCCTCTTAGGTCCTGCCCACGTTGTAAAGTGGCAAGTGCTTCCTCTTCAGGGGCTGGAGGGAGAGGTGGGGTGACTTAGGGGCCGAGCCCCAGCATGTGGAAGAGTTTATAAGCTGGGGTACCAGGCCCCTCAGCACCACAACCATTCTCCCTCATCCCCCTGCCGTCTGCCCTCCAGCTCTCCAGCAGAATGGCCTTCAGCGGCAAGTACGAGATCGAGAGTGAGAAGAATTATGACGAGTTCATGAAGCGTCTTGGTGAGTGAGTGCATGAGTACCCCTTCCCAGGGCTGGTCTGTCACAGCCAGCTTGGGGCCAGGAACCCAAACTCTTTGAGGCCCAGAGGAGTGGAGTGACTAGTCGAAGGTCACATAGCCAGTAGTTAGTGAGGTGGAGACCTGATTGGTTTATTCATTCATTCAAATGTATACTGAACACCTGCTATATGCAAGGGCCAGCCTGATGCTACTGATGGGGTGCCTCAAGGTCACACTGTAAATTAGGGACAGAGATCATTAGAACCCAGGGCCCTATGATGAGATGATGAGGGGGACCACCACATCCTGCCTGGGGAGAGGTATCCAAAAGGTCAGTATAGAGACCAGGCTTGAAAAGCCATGCATTCACTTGGCCATTCAACAAACACGGGCCTCTCTTCCTGGGCTAGGAACTATGGGAAGAGATCAAAGATGCCACTCCTCTCACCACTCCATTTGTGGCACTGGGTGTGAGGAACCCATAGGACAGCGGTCCTGACAATCCTGCAGAGGTCTTGGTGCACTATCTAAGTCTGAGGCAGCGCCATTGTCACGAGTCAAGAGACAGCCCCGGGGGATCTCTGCCCTACCTCCCAGTGGCCAGAGAGGCCCTGAGAGCAGGGCACAAGGGAGACAAGAGTCCTTCTGGGTCAATTATTGCGAGTGGCCCTGAAGGATCGGTGCCTGGCTTCCCCTACAACAGTCTCATGTGGAATGGAAGGGAGCCAGTCTGAATGCTAGACCTGATTCTGCTGCTAGCCTCCACTGAGATGCTGAGAAGCCCCTTTCCTGGTCCAGGTCTTCATCGTCTAATCTGTGAAGTAAGAGCCTTAGGAGACGGTGTTGGTGGTCCCATTCGTTCAAGGACTTTGTGAGCTTGGCAGTCTGTGTATGCTACGGTACTATCAGAAGAGCAGCTGTTATTTATTGTCAATTATATGCCAGAAGTTTTAAAAGACACTATCACTTTGATTTCAACCTTGCAACAGCCCTGTGAAATGGGCCTTATTATCCCCACTTTGTCGATGGAAACACTGAGGCTCAGAGAGGTAGTGACTGACTCATCCAAGCTCATGGTTCATGGTAGAACTAGGATCTGTGTTCTTAACCATTGCGCTAGCCTGCCACTAGGGAGGAAAGCCCTCTCTCAAAGCCACAAGCTGTAAAAGCTCTTACACAGCTGCTCTACTTGTCCCTGGGCCAGGGCTCCCCAGCGATGTTATCGAAAAGGGCCGAAACTTCAAGATTGTCACGGAGGTGCAGCAGGACGGGCAGAATTTCATCTGGTCCCAGCACTACCCGAGCGGCCACTCCATGACCAACAAGTTCACCATCGGCAAAGAATGTGACATGGAGACTGTGGGGGGCAAGAAGTTCAAGGTGAGAGGCCACTGGCCGCCATTCCCTCCTTCCTCAAGCCTCTGGCTAACTTCTTGGTCTCAAGCGTGTCCCCTGGGGCTATATCCCAAGCTGAGGCTCTGTTCTCAAGTCTAGCCTCCAACCCCTAAGCACTTGTGTTACTTGGCAACTTAACCACTCCTGGTTTTTAATGCTACCCCCATAACAGACACTGTAACGAAATTGTTAAAAATTGTTAACATGTGCCAAGCACTTAATATATCCCAGACACCTGCTGAATACTTCACATATGTTAATGCAGTTAGGCCTACAAAGTTGCTACAATTACTATCCCATTTTACAGATGAGGGAGTTAGGCTGAGCCATGGGGTTAAACAGCTTGCCCTCTTGCCCCGGTTGCACAGCATGGGTGCACCTTCACACCCAGGCAGTCTGGCTTCAGAGAGCATAACCATTTTTTCATGCTGCCTTCCAACGTAGCCTAGAGATTGACAACCCTAGAATCAGACTCATGTGGGTTTGAAACCACAATCTTACATAAGAAAGAAGTAAAAGGTGACTGTCCTCATCCGACCCAGCCTGGTCCCTCAGGTCTTCCGTGCATTCTGGGTCCCCTCTCTCTATAGCCCCCGTCATGACCGTGTGTACTTTGCCCCTTAGGCTGCCCCAGTGGAGAAGTAGTCATAACGTTCATGTTCTGTCACTTGTGTATTTAAAAAAATTCAACCATTTCTCATGATGTCTTTCTGAGTCAGCACATACTGATTTGCCTTATTCTTTTTAATGCTTGCATAGTATCTTGTAGTATGGAAAGCCTACCATTCATCTAACACTCCCTCGTTGATAAGATATTTAGGTTACTTACCAGTGGACAGTCCAGACTAGATATTTAGGTTGTTTACAATTACAGACGAAGCTGCACCCACATCCTTGGCTGACATCATCGTTGTCCTATCAGTGAGGATCGTAACTAACTCCGTGGCTAACAAGGTGTGCTCAGCATGTGCCAGGCACCGTGCCAAGCACTTTACACATGTCATATGAAATTGTTTAGTAATAACTCTGAAGTAGGTCCAGTTACTACCCCCACTTTAGAAGGGAGAAAACTGAGGCACAGCAAGGTTGAGCGACTCCTGCTTGTTACCCGTATCTTCGGACATAGGTCATCGTATGTCTATCTACAAGGCAAACAATGCCAGAGGGGGCTGTGATGGCTGTAGGTAGCCCTTCCTCCCTGGGGGGCTGGCCTGCATTTGGGGGTGTCTGCCAACTCAGGCTCAGTGTTATGCTTCCCTCCCAGGCCACCGTGCAGATGGAGGGTGGGAAGATAGTGGCAGACTTCCCTAACTATCACCAGACCTCGGAGATCGTGGGTGACAAGCTGGTGGAGGTGAGTGTCCTGCTCGTTCCTGGGATAATGATGAGAACACTCTTCTGCCTCCAGCCATGGCCCCTGAGAGCCGGGCCTCTGGGTCCTGGCTCTGTGAGCATGTCTTGTGTGCTAGGCTCTGTGCTGAGCACCTGGTGTAGGTCATCTGGTTTGATCTTCAGAGCAACCTGTTGGGGGGGTTTCTATCTCCATCTTCCAGGTGAGGGGACTGAAGCACCGGGAGCTAAGCGGTGAGCTGGAGGGCACCTAGCTTCTACGACAGTCCTGGGAATTGACGCTTGGCAGTCTGGTTCTGCCACTGCCGGGGCACAAGTGTGGAAGCCCAGAGTTTAGGTGAAGGGGGGAGTCTGGGTGGGCCCTGCAAGGGCAGCCACTATACTGCTCCACGTCCTGTAGGCCCTTCTGCTAGACCTTCTGATTTTTCAAGAGAAGCTGGAAATTTGCACTTCCAGACTATTAAACATTGGCATTGAATTAATCCTTTTAAAAAATGCAGGCAGGGCTAACACACACATCTGTGGATGGCCCCTTCCCACACTTGGTGCTCTGTAAACACAGATTGGAGGCCCATTACTTCTTCCGGGGTTCCAGAATTTTCCCCAGGTGAAAGAAATAGATGTGAAATTAAAAGCAAAAGGCAGGCATTTCCACACTTCATTCCCCACCTTGTGATCCTATGTCTTGGGCCAGAGCTCCCTGGGGTCCAGTCTACCCTCCCCAAGGCTCTCCAGAAGGGAGGTGATGAGGGAGGTAGGGTTTGCCACCTCCGTGTTGCCCCCTTCTCCTCTTTCTCTTTCTTTCTCTCTCTCTCCCTTGTTTTCTTCATCTCAAACCCAGTCTAGAGGCCCAAGAGACTCAATGACCTCTCATTATTCCCATTTTACAGACTGGCCATAGAGGTTCAGAGACAACAGGTAACTTGTCCAAAGCCACACAGCTAGTTTGTGCTGGAGGCAGATTCCACTGGCTGACTTCTAGACTAGGTCTCTGCCAGCTCTTCCCAGGCTGGTGGGTCTCTAATTTTTTTTTTTAATCTAAAAATGAAAAATATGCCCAGTGTTTTAAAAAATATATAAAAGATCAAAAGTGATTATCCATTTTTTCCTGGATGGAAATTGATCTCTTAGAGAATCTGGTAAAAGCTTTGGACACATTTTTACATTAAGTGTCAGCCAGCGGGTTCTGACTCCCAGAAGCAAAGCTCCCCAAACTGTGAGGTGTGTGGGGAGAACCCAGGGCAGGAGACCCAGAAGCAGGTTTGTGCCCAACAAGAGGATCGATCTTCCCAAACTGAACAAACCTGTCTCCTGATTCCTAAGGTCTCCTGACCATGGAGCCTGTGTGGTGTGAGCAGTGCTCAGAGATCAGGGTGTCACATGTGTACACACACACACACACACACACACACACACACGTGCATATGCATGTATGCACCAGGGCACTGGCATGCACACACACAAATGCACATGCACACAGACCAAGCACCACAGAGAAGCTGTCTTGGGGGGCACATCTCCCATTTCCAGAGGCTAGGATCATCCTGGACTTCTCTGTCCTCCACCAGCAGGGAGTGCATTAGGTGGGCATCCGTCCTCCCCCTCCAGGCCACCATCAGCAACGCTTGCCATGTTCTCACCATGGCTCTAGACCAAGTCCCAGCCTCCTTCCTGCTTGCAGCTCCCCCTCTGCTCCATCCTGCTCCATGTACAAATCACACATCACTTCACACTGCTGCCCTTGACAAACTCCATTTGCCACCTGCCCACTTCCCGTGAGAAGGCAGCCTCCTCTGTTGGGTCTCAGGACCAATTGGTGATATGTACGTGCCCCACGATGTTGGGTCCCTGATGGCCTCAAGCCCAGGACACAGCACACAGTGGGCCGTCACGGAACAGCATCCGCTCACCTGCCTCTCTCAAGGAATCTTACACTTTCTTGGGGGCAGGGACCCTATCTTCCCATCACTGAACACAGGTGCCCCGTAAATGCTGTGTGTGCAGAGGCTGTGGCCTCTTGATCTTAGAGGGCTTACTTGACTCCTCTAGACTTCAGTTTTCCCATCTGTACAATGGGCACAACCCTACACCATTGTTGGGAGGATTAAATAGGATAATGCAAGGCAAGTGCCTGAAGTGGGTGAACTTCAATGAACAGACAGGTGGAAGGTTATACTACAAAGAGCCACATCAGCCCTGACATCTGTTTAGCACTTTCGCCACATTGAGTCTGCACAGTGACTTGTGTAACAAATTGGGAAACTGAAGTTCAGAGGAGTGGTGCAACCGCTCACTTCTACCCAGGGCTGGGACTGAGGCCAGTCCTCCTCCAGCTGTGCCCCATGTCACTTAGCGACCCCTGCACTGACTCCCTCTGTTCCCGCTGCTTCTTTCAGATCTCCACCATCGGAGGCGTAACCTACGAGCGTGTGAGCAAGAGGCTGGCCTGAGCAAGCAGGCGGGGTTCCCAGGGGGCTACGAGGCCAGCAGTGAAAGCTGGGATAAGAACAGACATTGTTTGCTCCAAACCTTTGTCTTTGTTTTTTGTTTTCTGCTGTCTGGGGACAGTTTCTAGCTCGCTGGGGGTGGGAGAGGACTCAGGACAGCTGCATAGGCCAAACCTTGGCCCTGAGACCCTATACAGTCTGCAACATGGCAGAGGGAGGCTTGAATGTGGACTGCAATACTCCTGACCCCCCTGGAAGTAGCCAAAGGTAGTGTTCAAGAAGCACGGTGGGCACACTTCCATGTGCCCTCACCCTACCTTGCCACCCACCTTTCTGTGGGTAGGGAGACAGGGCTCCTTTAGAGAGACAGATGTCACCTGGGAAAGGTAACACACGGACTCTCACAGGGGCCACAGGGCAAATGTGTCAGACGGTGGGTAGGAGTAGGTGTGGCACTTCCAGGAAAGGGCCGTGGACTTAGGCTCCAAGGCTGGCAGACAAAGGAGGGACACACCAGGGCTTAGCCAGGAAGGTGTTTTGGCATTGCCATGGCTCTGCTGTTAATTGGCCGTGGAGGCATCCTTCTGGGCCTGTTTACCTAGTGGCACAAAGGGGGACCAGAAGGACCAATGAGGGCTGAGGAGAAATCAGAGAGTATGAGATGGCCAAGGGGCCATGGGAGGGGCAAGAGGGACTAGAAGGGGCTGGGATGTCCTGGTTTGCACAGTGGTGCCCTGGAAAAACTGCGAGGGGCTTTGGCTGGCTGGGAAATGTGGTCAGAAGGGTCATTCTGACCTCCTGGTGGGTGCCTGGAGCCCAGCCCAGGATTCTGAGGCAGCATCTGGGTCATCTCTGCCTGATTATGCGTCTGTCTAGGGCATGGGAGTGGAGGACTGGGGTCGGCTTGCCTCCTGGCTAGATAATCCCTAACCCAGAGCACAGAACGGACCCTTTTCCATTCTCCTCTCCCCTTGGCAGTGTTCCTCACCTTGACTTCTTACCCCATATTTTTCTGCATGACAATTCACTTATTTTTGCTACAATGGAAACTTTACATCACTTCTATATATGGAAAGCCAACATCATTTGTCGTGAACAGATGAAAACTATCAAAAAAGCCAAAGCTGAACAACAGTGAGATCCTGTTGCCAGCCCAAAGCCCTGAACCTATGGCCTCCCTCTGTGAAGAGAGATATGTAGCAGACACAACAGCATCAAGTGGGCAATGTTTTCCTTGACTAATCAGAATTACTGCAAGGCTACTAAAAAGAGAACATACTCACTATGAGAGCCGATTATCTAAATTATCTAGAATGTGCAAGTCCCAGATATGGGGCATTAGAAATAAGGTTTGCTCAAAGCCTTACACAGGGTCCGGCACACAGCAGGTGCTTCATAAGTGTCACCTGACACGTGGCCCTTCCAGTCCATGTAATGTACAACCTTTCACTGTCATGGGCCATCCTCAGTCTAGACAGATGGCATGGCCCAGCTTACTGGCAGCTCCCTCCTGCCTCCTCCCACATTCTGCCCTGAAACTTGTTTATCTTCCCAAGAACAGCATTCAGCCTCCCCCACCCCCCACCAAGCCAGGACCCCTTGCATTCCATCGTTTTGCCAAGACTTATTGCTAATTAAGTGAACTAGGTAAGCATTAAATTAAACTAGCAGTGTTGCTGTTTCCCCTCCAGACTGAATAATTACTCATAATGAGCTTGGATAATAAGTCTCTAAATAACAGACAGTTAGCCATAATTAGGCTGAAAATTGAGAGACTGAGAGAAAGCGAGAGGAGGAGGAAGGGAGACGAGAGAGGATAGAAGAGAAAAGAAGAGGAGAGAGGGGGCAGGAGGAGAGGGAGGCAGGGAGAGGGAGAAGAAGGAGGAGGGAGAGGAGAGAGAGAGAGTTTGTCTTTAGATTGGTAACTGATTCAAGGACAAATTCAAATTGTTAGCAGGAGAGAAATTCTTAAGCCAGTGTCATTATAGATTCACAGACTTGGAATAGCAGGACCTCAGAGCCCAACTAGTTTAAGCTCTGTATTTCACAGATAGGGAAACAGAGACTCAGAGAGGGGAAGCCATTTGCCCAAGGTCACACAGCAGAGAGTGAGACTCTGAGGAGAATGTGGGGTTGGGCGTCGCCAGCTGATGGAGGCTATGGCTTCTCAGGCCAGCTTGGGAGGGCAGACGGAGTGAGGTGTGCTGGAGCAAAGCATCCATTTTGCTGGCATCTCAGCAAGGAGGCTTCCTCAGCCGGTAGAAGGGACATTGGTTAAGAGCTTTAGCGCTGGAGACACGTTGCCAGGGTTTGAATCCCTCCTCTACCACTTAGAAGCTGTGTCACCTTGGGCTAAGTTCATCCATTCCTCTGAATCTGTTTCCTCACCTGAAAATGGGGATAATAATGTACTTACCTCATACAGCTGACATGCTACAAGCATTTACTACAAGCAAATATTAGCTGCTGCCACCGTGACCATCGTCACCTCCATCATCACCACTGTCATTCTCAACCAGTGTGATGAAAGGGCTAGCTGCCTCCTTCACTAACTCAAGGCACGTGGGCAAGCTGCTGGATTTATGTGTCTTATCTTGTCCATGTGTAAAATAGGCCCCTAAGACCTCCCCTTCCTTCACAGGGGAGTTGCAAGGATAAAGTGTAAAAACCCATGTTCATTGGCTTCCAGAAAGAGAAGCCTCTATCATTTTCCTGCACTGTTTGAGATGCTATAGTTTGAGATGCTGTTTGAGGCCCCTCCACAGGCCTCAGTTCTGCTGCCCTTTACCCCAGGCATGACTTTCATCCTGACCCTTGGGAGTCATCTCTTTCACTCTGCCAGGGCAATTGTCTCCCTCCACCAAACTCATCTGGTGGAGCAGGAACTTTCAAAAGCATCTTTAAATTTGTATTTATTTCTGAGAGAGAGAGCCAGTGAGTGAGCGGGGAAGGAACACACACAGAGAGAGAGACAGAATCCGAAGCAGGCTCCAGGCTCTGAACTGTCAACACACAGCCTGATGCGGGCCTCGAACTCTCAAACCGTGAGATCATGACTTGAGCTGAAGTCGGACGCTTAACTGATTCAGCCACCTAGGTGCCCCTGGAGAGCGGTTTTTAAGACCACCACTAGGTGGCGCTCCACCACCCAGTTGCTGCCCTGAGATCACCAAAGTGTGAGTGTATGTTGCTGGTTGGGGCAAGGGGTGGGCAGTGAGATCCTGAGTGACTGGGCTTTTGTGGCCGTGTGTATGTGTCATCTAGGGGTGACATGGCGTTGGAGGTCACATGGGCTCCTCAAGCATTTCTAAATGTGAAACCCATTCCTACCACTCACCCATATTGAGACCTTGAGCCTTCCTCAGCCCCAGTATCGTCATCTGGAAAATGGTGATAATAATATTAGCTCTGGGTGATGCTGTGAGGACAAAAAAAGAATAGGGGGAGTAAGAGAGCATGAGGAAAGTGTCAAGTACAGGCCTTGGAACATAGTAAGTGCTCACCAAACAGCTATTAAGGGACTCTCTTGGTGGTTCTACTGGGAGAATGGGCACACACAGGGTCAGAGCACTTACAGCGGGGAGAAGCGTCCAAACCTGGCTGTGCATGAGCATCTCCTGAGGGTCCTGGTGAGAGGATAGCACAGGCTGCACCCCAGACCTGGAGAACTGTCACTGTGAAGTGCTCCCCAGCCAGGCATAACTTTGGAGACTGACTACTCCAGTCCCAATCCTCCCATTTTGCAGAAGGCATGACCTCCTGTGTATCCTGTCCCTTGTATCCCGGGCAAGGGCAGCAGCCTGAAACACTGGTCAGAACTGGCCCAGTTCTTCCTTAGAAGCTAGAGCTTGGTCGGAAGAAGTGAAGCTCAGAGACTCACCTGCATCCCCAAAGAAGGGAGAGGCCCACTTATTCACATTCTTTCTCACAGAACTCACTGTTGAATAACGATACCATATATTCCATGTTTTGTTATCATAAATCTGAAGTGTAGCCCAAGCTGATACCCTTCCCACCTTATAAATGAGTAGACAGAAGTCAGAGTGGAGAGGTGGCTTTTCCCAAGGTCATCTAGCTAAGAGCAGACAAACTCAGACCTCCTGGCCTAATGTTCTGGTCTATATACCAGAAATAGCATGCTTCCAGCCCAAGAACTACTCTAACTTACGATGTGTTTTTTTGGTCTTCTGTTGTGTTAATATTTTTTTTAATTTTTAAATTAAATGAAAAGTTAATAGGTTTCCTAGAGGTTCCTGAAGGTTCTGCAACGTGGAGCTTACACCCTTGAAAGGCAATAATTGACCAGAACGGAGTAGGAGCCATATCCTCTAGGGAGACACTGGTTTCAACACAGTACTGACCACATCACACCCTCTCAATCACCCAGCTGGATTCACTATGTTACCTGCCTGGTCCTGGCGGGCATCTGGACTTGAGACTCCTGCAAAATGCTATGGCCTTTCTGCTGAGATTCAAGTCACAAAAGTCTTCCCTGAGGAACAAAAAATGAGGTGAATGAGGGCTGTTAAGATTCTTTCCTAGGCACTTAGGGCCAGGGATTGCCAGAGCCAGCCCAGAGACAGGTTAGGTTCCTCCCCAGGGATGCTCTGGGAAAGCCCCAAGCCTGCTCCCACCTTCACAGATGGGGTTCAGGGAACTCCTCCCAAATCAGAGCCTGCTGGGGACAGACAGATGGAGCCATAAATCACATTAGCTCGTGGCAGATGTGCAAGAAGCTGTTTCTATATCTCTGTCTGCTGGTGAGCACACTCTGAGAAGGCCTGCCACCCAGTACATCAGGAGCATGGACGCCTGGCAACTCTTATGAATCTATATCCATTATTCTGCTAGGTCTTCCCCACCAGGTGAGTGAGATGGCCCGCTGGGACAGTCACGCCACCTTTCACTCATTCAAAACCCTTGACTGAGGTACTACAAGGCGGCAGGGCAGATTCAGACTGCCTGTTTTTGAATTGTGTCTCCTTCCTTCTCCACTGCTGTCCTCAGGCAAATAACCTGTGTCCCCATTCTCTGATCTGTAAAATATAGCCAATAACAGTTCCTACCTTGTAGGGTTACTAAGATGGTTACCAAAAATATGAGCAAATGCCTTAGCATAGCACTTTATACATACATAGTAAATGCTGAATAAATGTCAGCTGCTATGATTACTGCCACCACCACCAGGTGATAATATTCTTTATATTCTACTGGGGGGAAAGTAGCTTAGGGCACAGCCATCAAACCAAGTTCACAAACTAAAAAGATCATTTCAAATGGCTTGAACAGCTATGGAGAAAAGGAAGAGTAATGAGTGAGTAGGGTTGTTACAGAGACCTCTTTGGGAGATGACACGGGAGTTGAGGTTTCTTAACCTTCTACTGTTGTTGTTTGGGGCTCGACAGTTCTTATTGTGGAGGCTTTCCTGGGCTGTGGGATGTTGAGCAGCATCCCTGGCCTCTATCCACTGGCCCCCAGCCACCACAGTGGGGACAACCAAATATGTCTCCAGGCATTGCCAAATGTCCTCTAGGGGGCAAAAGTGAGCTCTGCTGAGAATCACTGATCTAAAGGATTAAGGGAAAAGAGTATTCACATGACAGAACAGATGGCTTTGGAGAGATGGACTCTAAACCCAGAGGGCTGTGGAACCTTGACCCCAACCCTAATCCAGGCACTGGTGATGTTAAACCTGAAGGGAAGCCGGTTTTCCTAGGAAAATGGATCTGTATGTCCAAACCTTTCACACAGAAATACTGCATAAAACACAGACAACTAAATATGGAACAAAGTGTAGGTCTGGAACTCAGATGGTGCAGAACTTCAGCCGGGGATGCGGTTTCCTTACTCTCTCTTTTGGGCCCACAATCCAGGGCCTGCACATTCAGTCCTTTATTGGAACTTCAAAGAAAACCTGCATCTGAATCCCTGGGAAGCCAGCTAAAAACGCAGATTCTCAGGCCCCACTCCTCTTGGAGATTTCAGGTCATTCCGCAGCTTGCTTAGGTTTGAAAATCTCTGGACTGAACTAGATGTCAGCCCTGGCAGGGCCTTTAAAGCCACCTCTATGCTTTTCTTTTTGTTTGTTTTTATTTTGAGAGAGAGATAGTACAAGTGGGGGAGGGGCAGAGAGAGAGAGAGAGAGAGAGAGAGAGAGAGAGGAGAAAGAGAGAAAAGAGAATCTTAGGCAGGCTCCTCACTGTCAGTGCAAAGCCCAGTGTGGGGCTTGAACTCACGAACCGTGAGATCATGATCTGAGTCGAAATCAAGAGTCAGATGCTCAACCGACTGAGCCACCCAGGCACCTCAATCATCTCTGTTTTTCAAGCTTTCCGAACTACTGCCCAGCATGGGAACTTAGGAAATCTAACACAGAACACCCATGTGTGGGAGAGGTACAAGTGGATCCCTCTGGTTGAAGAAAGGCAGGGGCCCAGGGCCTCTATGGCTCAGTTTCCCTCTAGTGCTCGAAAACTACCCATCAACTCAACCATCTCTATGGTAACAGGTGGAGAACCTGAAGCCTAAAGACAGAGGCACAGTAAAGTGGGTATTCTTGGTAAACCCAGAATTTGCCTTATTGTCAAGTCCCCAACACCTAGACTAGCTTCCTGCCTTGCCTGACTTGATCATGGCAGATGGAGAGTACTGCCTCCAGCCCAGCCCTGCCTGCACACACACACGGTTCCCAAACACCTCCTGGGGCTGGACGTCAGCTTCATGGCCTGGGCAGCTCTCCCCACACCTCCCCTTCCTAACTAAAGGCATCTGTGCTTAGTGAGAACCACTCAGCTCCACACGGACACCAGATCTCCAGGATGGCTCTCCTGCAGGAACCTGGGTGGGTAGAGGGCAGGGCTCTCTTCCTGTCAGAAAAGAGTCTGACACTCTCCATAATTGCAGATATATAGTCCATCCATTCTATGATACACATATTTTTACGTGTTAACGTTCCTGAAATAAGAGTACACTATTTAATCAGCCGTATCTTAAACACTATGTCATGGCTTAGTTGGTGACTTTTTCTTGAATTCTCTCACTGATGCATAAAATAATGGTACATCTTAAAGTAGACCTTGTGTTTGGCTTTGACGTGCTTTATGTTGCTTAATCCTCATGAG
Source organism: Felis catus (assembly GCF_018350175.1). Classification (NCBI taxonomy): domain Eukaryota; kingdom Metazoa; phylum Chordata; class Mammalia; order Carnivora; family Felidae; genus Felis; species Felis catus. The sequence continues at coordinate 187,741,188 of NC_058368.1, read as the reverse complement.
AACCCTGTGAAGCAAGTGTTCTCACCCCCATTTTAACAGGTGAGAAGACTAAGGCTCAGAACAGTTGAGTCAACTCCCTCCGGACAGCTAGTAAGTGGTTGTGGTGAATTTTACGTGGTAGCTTGGCTAGGCTATGGTGTGTGGCAGTTCAGACACTAATCTAGATGTTGCTGTGAAGGCATTTTGTAGATGTGACTAACATTTAACAATCAGTAGGCCTTAAGTAAAGGAGACTCCTCTCCACGTGGGTGGGCCTCATCCAGCCAGGTGAAGGCTGTTAAGAGCAAAAAACAGGTTTCCTGGAGAAGGAATTCTGCTTCAGAGACTGTAACAGAAATCCTGAGTTTCTGGCTTGCCCTACAGATTTTGGGCTCAACTGAAACATCCACTCTTACCCGAATTTCCAGCCTGCTGGCCTGCCCTACAAATTCCTAACTTGTCAGCCCCCACTGTGTGAGCCAATTCCTTAAAATAAATCTCTCTGGGGTGCCTGGGAAGCTAGTCAGATATACATCCAAATCTTGATTTCGGCTCAGGTCATGATCTCGCAGTTTGAGGGTTTGAACCCTGTGTTGAGCTCTGTGCTGACAGTATGGAGCCTGCTTGGGATTCTTTCTCGTTTGCTCTCTCTCTGCCCTTTCCCGGCTCATGCACGCACGTGCTCATTCTCTCTCAAAAATAAATAAACATTAAAACATAGCAAATAAATAAATCTCTCAGATACGATGGGCTGTTTCTCTGGGGAACCCTGACTACTAGCGGTAGGGCAGGGGTGTTAAGCTCTACTCCGGGTGTCCCCAGAGAGGCCCAGCTCCACAGGAGCCAGTCTTGTAGAGCCCACCCCCCCACAGCCTCTCGGCGGGAGCGGAGACACCGACGGGGCTGGCTGAGAGTCGAAGGCCAGGAAAAGAACGGAGACCAGGAGCAGGTGATCTGTTTATTGCAAGACGCCTTCTTCTGCGTGCTGGGCTGGCTGTGAGGCTCTACTGGGGGGCCCTTCACAAGCCCCAGTCCCAGGCCAGACAGACACAACAACTTGGAATCCAAACCAGTCTCACATAAATAGAAGGAGGTTGGCAAAGGAAAAAGAGAAAAGCAACAAACAAACGTGCAGTCTTCCCACACTCATGTGACACAGCGGCACCGGTGCCTTATTCGCGTTACCTCTTCTTATCCTGCTTCTACACCGAAGCCTTCATCTGCTCTGAAAATCACCTTCGGATCCAATTCAGCAGCACATGGCCGCCTTCCTGATAGTCCCCGAGCCAGTCTCCTGCACTGACGGGCAAATAAGCCAAGAAAACCAAGATGGGTTCTTCTTAAAACAAACAAAAAAAATGTCTCCGTTGTTCTTTACACCTCCCAGTTCTGATGGGTGAACAGTGTGTCCCCCCGACTTGGAACAAACCAAAAAAACACAACTAGCACAAGCCATAAGTCAGAATAAAAACATATTGCACATGGTTATGAGAGTCTTCCTGAGGGCCCTCTTGCTGTAGGTGCCCAAACACTGGCTTTCGATCCAACCAATTGCTTGCCTGTATTTGTGACATACACCCCTGTCCATGCCCCGCTCCCCGACTCCAGCTGGCACGGAGCAAACATTCCACATTATTAGCCTTCCCTATTAGCCAAACTCACACGCTGTAAGCACCTGGTGGAGCGGGGTTAGGGTTGTTGGTTGTAAACCTCTGTCTACCTTTCAACCACCTTCTCCTCTGGGTGGCTGTCAAAGTTCTACAGGTGAACACAGCATCCAAGATGTGGAATCTTCTTGAACTGAGAGCCTGGGGAGTTGCTCTCCCCAACCACCTGCTTGTTGTTACAAGCTGGGTCCAAACCTACAGCCCTTGCATGGGACAGGCAGTGTGGCGATCAACATTTGTTCTCTCCTAAGGAATTTTCAAGTATCGTAAAATCCCTGATACACTATGTAAACAAGATATCTTACTGAACAGAAAGCTAGGTCACTTCAGGAAGCAGCAGCATGTGAGATATCTAAAAGGCCTAATAAGGTTTTAGGTCCGACAACAAAGGCAAGACAGCCGCCCGCCGTGCCTCAGAAGGCCGACGCTTAGGCATACACACACACACAGCTCTTCTGTATGGAGGCAGGGAAAGAGCACCCAATGCGGCACCTGCTGGGGTCCTGAGGATACATCATGCAGTCCCCTTCTTTTTCAGTGTAGCTGCCACTGGCGAGAAGTAAAGAAGTCTTTGATGCTAAAAACCAAACATGCTCGTGGACTGGCAGTCTGCATCCAGTTTCCAGTCTCCTGGCCTCTCACCAAGTCTTTCTCAATTCAGGGGGTCCCTCCTCCAGAGGGTGGTGGCCGAGCCATCCCCCTGCACCCCAGCTACATATGTGGAAGACGCTTTCCAGAGGAATGCTCTCGGGGGAGGTTGTCATGGACTGTTTTGCTGGGAGTCAGCTTTATTTAAAAAGAACATGAATCCTCTCCGTTCAAGGGTAACAATGAGGCTCTGTGGGGATGGCCTCCCCACTGCCTCACTCCGCTGAGCTCCCCTCACCTGTGTCCTCGTCCTCTGCCCAGGTGGGTCTCCAAGGGCTCCCTGTGTGGCCCAAAGGTGCCCTATCTGTCGAAACAGCCCGTGGGGAATGCGTGGCTTCCGCTGAAGTAGCTGCTTCCATAGGTGGCGGTGAGGCAGTGCCTGGGCTCAGCCGCGATGGCCATCTGCATGCTGAGGGGCGTGGGGAGGGACACGGGACACACGTCCAGGGGCTGGAGGGTGGGGTACAGGGCATGGAGGGAGGAGCCAGAGCCCCCTGAGAGCAGGCTCCCAGAGCGATGAGCCTGCAGCGAGTCCCGATAGGCCAAGCATAGGTCCTGCACGGGGGTCTGAAATGGCGCTAGGGCTGGTGTCGTCGGCTGGCTCAGGGTGGGGTAGGTGGGCGGCTGGAACAGCACCTGGGTGGTGGCAGGGGGCGTGCCAGGCACCATTGCCAAGGCCTGGCTCTTGACCGCAACAGCATCCTTGAAGACATTGTCATAAGCTCTGAAAGGAAAGGACCTAGGTGAGACTTGAGGTTCAAGGCCACAGCAGCAGACACCTGAGTGTGCCCCTCCCTCCCTTGCTAAATGGGATTCGAGATCTGTGTGCTGTGAGCTCAGGGTGGTACCCAGCCCACACCCACTGCCTGTAGCACTGCCTCCCCTGTCCTCTGACTAAACTCAGGCCTCACACCTACACCTGGATCTGCCTCCTACAGAAAACCCCTTCTGATCCCAGACTCTAGCTGTCCCCCCAAGCCTCTGTACTGCCCTATCTCGGCGATCAACCCCCCCAGATGATAACTTCTGTGTTACCACCTAGTCCCTTGTGCCGAGCACGAGCTCCAGGGGGAGGGGACCCTCTGCTCTTGCTCATCACTGCATCCCCAGCATCTGGCACAGGGCCCGGCACTTAGATGAGCACCTCTGCCTTCAAGGCACCTGCAAACACATCCCAAGCAAGCTGCCCCTGGGGTCTAAGTTTCACCTTCTGGAAAGGGAACCAACAGGTTTATTTCCATAAAAAAAAAAAAAAAAAGCTTCCCATAAAGCTTTTTGAAATAACAAATCTACTAGAGGCTCAGGTAAGACAGGAGCAAAGGAAGGCTGCAGATCTGAGAAGAGGATCATCCCAGAGCCACAACCATGGTGAAGAGGCAGGGCTGGTGGCCAAGAATGTGGGGGCACCTATCTGCACTCAGACCAGACCATATGCTCTGTTTCTGGGCACCTTCTACAAGCAAAGATTTTAAAACAAGGCCCAGAGAGCAGGGCAGACAGTTCACACAGGGATGAGACAAAGGCAGCTACTGGCACAGCTTCCCATATCAGGAGGCTGAGAGGCAGCTCTCCAGGGGCCTGGCCCCATGGTCAGTAGGGCCAGCATCCAGAAGATGCTGCCATATGCTGGGGGGGAAGAGGGATGGGCAGCAGCCAGGCTGGGGTTCTCTGTCCTGTCTCCTCCTTGTGGTCACCAGTGAACACCTGCACCTTCAATATCAGTTTCATGGTGTTGGGTCTGTGCTGCCTCTTTGTACCCTCTCTGATACACTGAACATGTCCTCACCAAGCTTCCCAGGGACCCTTGCGAGGAGGCCATGGCCTCTTATGTAGCTGGCTAAGAGGTCAGCTTTGTGGCCACATCTGATCAAAGTAGCTGATTATAAGTCTCTCAGTGTAATCACCCATAAGACTGACTGGCACACGGGGATTCAAAGCAAACAGCCCAGACACTCAGAAGGATGTGTCTATCACCTTCTCTTCTCCCCACCTCCTTGACCTTAAAATCACAAATTCAAAGCTACCCAAAATAGGAAGGACCAACTCTGCAAACCTCATTCTATCAGGAGTCACAATGGCCCACTTCCTGTGAGACACTAGCTCAGGGAACTACCCTAACCCTCTGACTTTGAGAGATCTCCTGAGGTGGGTCTCCAGAGCAAGTGCCTCGATTATTTTGGAAACAAAGAAAGATCAGGGATGGAACTTACACCAGCAGGATTTCAATGCATGTGCTGAGATGTTCCAGAGAGTAATTTGAGATCCTCTGTAGGTCTCTGGTCCAGTAGGGGGAAAGCTGAAGGCAAATCCTGGAGGCCCCAACGCAGGCTGCGGCCACCACAGAAGGCTGGAATTTGTAGAAAATATGATCTGAAAGAGAATCACAGAAGTCGGCTTCATAGAGCCTCACTCTGGAGTCCCAGTGGCCCTCCTTCCTGCCTTGTGCTTCCTGAGAACTGGCAGACAAGTGATTAGGTTCAAGGCTGTTCACTGCTGCATACACACACAAGATGAAAAATTAGAAACGGTATGAAGTTCCATTCCTGAATCTTAAACACCTTGGCTCTCGGTCTGGGATTTCTGGTGTCAGCCTAGAGTAATGATTTTTCAAAATTTCGCCCTAACTTCTGGGGGGCTGCGAGGGGCTTGCTGATGGGCTACAAAGAGAACCACAAAACATGTGTCTCTTCTTTGGCTGTTAGTGGCGAATGACACAGCATTTCAAAAGCTTCTGTTTTGGGGCATGACTACAGGCTACTTATTGATGGTAACAAAGCCTGGCTTACAGTGAGCACCCAATAAAAATTTGTTGAATGAATAAATGGTCACAAACATTTGATATACATAACTAAAACCAGCACCTGACTTAATTTATGGAGGAATCTTCCCCCACCCTCAGCTTTTCTGACATATGATTGGCAAATAAAAAAACTATGCACATTTAAGGTGTACAACATGATCTTTTGGTATATGTATATGTTGTGAAATGAATCTTAATGTCCTACTAAGATATCTGGCAACATGGCAAAGTCTGGCACTACTTATGTGCAAAGGCAAAGTGTTCAAATTTCCACTCTTTGTGTGAATGACACTGGTTATTTGTGCATTATCATCCTGTCTTACATTGTTTATGATTTTTGGTAACTTCCACATTTGCCTGTGAAAGTCTGAGTCAAGGCAGGTGGCATTACAGTTACAGGCACAGTTACAGAGTCAGACGCCTCAGATTCAAATCTTAGCAATGACCTTGGGTAAGTTACTTCACCTCTTGAGCATCAGTTGAGGAAACGGATTGGTAAAACAGGAATAACAGAAGTGATTTTCATGGGGAGTCATTGTGAAATTCAATGACATAATATACACAAAGCACTACAATAAGGTGCCTGGCACATGGTACATGCTCAATTAATGCCTGATATTGTAATTGTTTATATTGGTTTTTAAAATTTTTTAAATGTTTTTATTTTATTTTTGAGAGAAAGAGACACACAGTGAGAGCAGGGGAGGGGCAGAGATGGAGACGAACCTGAAGCAGGCTCCAGACTCTGAGCTGTCAGTGCAGAACCCGACATGGGGCTTGAACTCACAGACTGCAAGACCATGCCCTGAGCCAAAGTCAGACGCCCAACCGACTGAGCCACCCGGGTGCCCCTGTAACTGTTTACATTGTTACTTGGGACCATTTTGGTTTGTGGTGGGTTACTGGGTATTGTATCAACAGTATTTCTGACCTGGTATTTTACCTAGTACCTAGATACTAAGACAATGGGAAGAGTGGGATTCACATGAGGTCCCCAAACAGGATAACTTTATTGCTGAACTTTATTACTAAAACATACCCCCTCCCCCACCCTATCTGTACGACGACTGCTCTTCCAAAATGACCTACTTGCAAATCTCTCCCATTTGGATCACTTGGAATATTCCAGGTTACTGTAAGAAAAACTACCAGGTGATCAGTAAGTTTGTAGGGTGCCGGCTGCCTGTATGTATATCACCTGCTTTATTTCTCCTTTACATGGTGTTGGCAGTACTTTGGGAGAATCCTAGCTCCTTCTCTGTGTATCCCCTGAGAAGTGGGAGTGATCTGGGTGGATGGGCCCCCGTCAGCAAGGACTCCCTGGGTGGACATGTCTCTCAGATCCCAGCCTCTGTGTGTGTGGGGAAGGGGCTACCGGGTCCCGACGTAGGGCCGCACCTTGCAGGGTAACCTCTAGGAAGTAGTGGGCATACTCCTTGAGGCACTCTTTGGTCTTGCGGGGGCAGGTGGCGGGCCAGCTGTGGCAGTGCCGATCCTTCTGGCTGACGGAGGCTGAGAGGTAGTAGTCCAGAAAGTGGGCGGGTGTGGGCAGGCAGAGGTTCCAGCTGAAGGCTTCCAGGAGCAGCAGCTCTGTGCTGAGCAGCTCCTTCTTGGTGAGGGTGAAGTTCTGGCCGTTCAGGACCCTTGTACTGTTTATCTGCTCCAGCTTGGGCACGTGGTCTTCCCTGTCCTCGAACTTACCTGCAGGAGAAGCAGACGTTACTGGAAGACAGCACTTGCCTGCACCCAGGAAGCAAAGGCCCACCTCACGGTGCCTGGACAGTGCTGGCACGGAGCACAGAGAGCCAAAAGGCCCCACTGCCAAGCGACTAAAAACACACATTTTGGATCTGCCAACCCTGCGCTTAAATCCCCAAGTCATCATGTCCAGCTGTGTGATTGTGCACAGGTGATTGTGCACAGAGGCCTTTCCATGCCTCAGTTCCCTCATCTATAAAATGGAACCTAAGAGTTTTGTCAGATACAACAAGAAAATGCACACCACATGTTCAGACCAGCACGTGGAACAAAGAAGGCACTCCATGGCAGTTAGAAACAGCAGTGAGGGCCTGGAGGATGAGGGAGCCCCCTCTCCACTCCCGCCTGGTCCTCACTAACACAATGTCAGGACTGGTCACGGGGTCAGACAGCCATAGTCAGAATGACCTTGCAAATTTGATCCTGTCCCCCCACATATAGAAAAGCCCCTCAATGGCTCTCTACTGTCCTCAGTACTGGGTTCAAACCCTGTCAATAGCTTTTCAGCTTGGATTCCCTCAGAAACAGTTTGCTTAGGAGGTGAGCCTAGGAAAGACTGGTAAGTGGGAGAAGACAGGAAAGGGAGGAAAGCCAGAAAGGGAACATGATCTTGAAGTTATCCGTACCCCTGTGTTCACTGCAGCATTAATTACAATAGCCAAGACTGAGAAACAACCTGAGTATCCACTGATGAATGGACAGAGAAAACGCGGTATTTATATACAATAGAATAATATTCAGCCATACAAAGAAGGAAATCCTGCCATTTGCGACAACATGGATAAACCTTGAGGGCATTATGCTAAGTGAAATAAATCAGGCAGAGAAAGACAAATACTGCATGATCTATCTCACTTACATGCAGAATCTGAAAAAGCCAAACTCAAAGGTACAAAGAACTGACTGGTGACTACCAGAGGCAGGGATGGCGGAAACTTGTGAAGGGGGTCAAAAGGTACAAACTTCCAGCTATAAATTGGCCCCGGGGATGTAAGGTACAGTATGGTGACTAGTTAACAATGCTGTACTGTGTATTTGACAGCTGCTAAGAGAGATCTTAAAAGTTCTTATCATTAGAAAAACATTTGTAACTGTGTGAGATGATGGATGTCAACTAAACTTACATGCGTACAATAGGTACATACATCAAATCATTTTTATACACTTGAAAACTAACATGACATTATGTGTCAATTATATCTTAATGCAACTGGGATGGGGGTAACACTATGGACTTCTGAGGTGAGGCTTTAAAGAGGCCATGCAACTCCCACCTTCTTCCTCCCTTGGAGTGCCATGCTGAGACCATCATGTAAGGAAGCAAGCCTAGCCTGCTGGAGGTGGAGAGGCCACAAGAACAGAGGAACCCAGGTGACAGCCAGCGCCAACTCTCAGACATGAGAGCGAGACCATCCAGGACCTTCTAGCCCAGCCCCTCCAGCACTGTTTGAATGAGCATAGGTGAAACCAGCAGAGGAAACCCCATGCAACCCACATTGCTGTTTTTTTGTTTTGTTTTTTAGTGTTTATTTATTTATTTTTAAGAGAGAAAGAGGAGGGAGGAACAGAGAGACAGAGGGTGAGAGAGAATCCCAAGCAGGCTCCAGGCTCTGAGCTGGAGCCCCTCCGACGGGGGGCTCGAACTCACAAACCAGGAGAGCATGCCCTAAGCTGAAGGCTGGTTGCTTATCCGACTGGGCCACTCAGGCTTCCCACATATCACTGTTGTTTAAATCACCAAGTTTAGGGATGATTTGTTTGGCAGGAATAGATAACTGGGATATACTCATATCCATGGGCAGTGGCAAAAAAATGTGAAACCCCACAAACAGGCACGTCACACGGCTCAGAAGGTTCCTCTGAAGGAACAATGAGTAAATACCGGAAGATCCTGGAAATAAATGCCATGAAATAAAGCCACATAGAGTTAGATACAAACAAAAATTAAACACGAGTCTTGAGTTATCCTCAAGGGTCAAGGGAACTGAGGTATTTACAGAACAATCCCCAGCGGTCACCAGTGGTGGAGAGCTCCAGTGGCAGCTCCCACTGGGGAAAGCTCTGCAGGTGGGGCGGCTGCAGGCCCCCCAGCCTAAACCCACCTCACCCTGAGGAAACCACGCACACCTGGCTGAGGCCTCTGTCACTGCACTCTCCGAAAGCCCCGTGCCCCCCTTCCCCATGAGCCTTCATCTACACAGCCTGGATCACCCTTCCCCTTCCCCTGTTCACTCTGCCAACCTCTCCCCACCCTTCACCCTTGAAAGCCTTCCCCGACCACTGTCCTTGTTCTGGCCAAGCCCCACATCACATGGTGATCCCTGAGGCCTGGCTTTGGTGTGGTGCCCGTAGCCTCCGAGCCCAGCCTAAGCAGGAGCAGAACACTGCTGAGTGAGTGTTGGAAGAGGCGGTGGGGTGGCCCAGCTGAGCTCAGAGAGCATGTGACAAAGGGTCCGCACACCTGTGCACAACTGTGAGTACCCTGTGACCCAGTTCTCACCAGACTTTCATGCTTCTTAGGAGAGATGAGGAAGTAGCCGCTTCAGGCTGCCTTACAGCAGATACAACACATTTCTCAGGAAGGCCTCAAAAAATGTCCCCAAGAGGGGCACCTGGGTAGCTCAGTTGGTTAAGTGTCTGACTTTGGCTCAGGTCACGATCTCACAGTTTGGAAGCTGGAGCCCCGTGTCAGGCTCTGTACTGACAGCTCAGAGACTGGAGACGGCTTCATAGTCTGTTTCTCCCTCTCTCTGCCCCTCCCCCACTCATGCTCTGTCTCTCTCAAAAAACAAAAAAAATGTCAAAAAAGTGTCACCAAGAAATGAAACATTGGACTCTGGGAAGCCAGTGTCTCTATTTTCTCTGCAAGCTTTAAAAGAGTCCACTAAATGGGCAAAGATGGTGTGATGTGAGGCTCTGATCTTTGATGGGCAAGAACTGAGCAAGTGGAAATATACAAAACAGCAAAGAGTGGAGACTGATGGCTGACCGGCTCCTATGCAGCTTACAGCCACCCCAGAGCCTCGGCTGCCGGAGCCCTTATCCAGCAGGGCCTAAGCCTGGCACAGCACCGCCTCCACAGCTCACACCTTCCCTGGTCTTGCACACGTGGACAACTCAGGCAGGACAGGCAAGATCAATGCTGTCCAAGGTGGGAGAGCCTCCTGTATGGCTGGAAATCCTGGGGTGGGGAGGGCTGACCGGGCCTCTCCAGCCCCCACACCCTCCCTAAATGCAGGACCTCTCCTCTGGCTGGGATTGCTCATCCCTTCACTCACCTTCCTGTGTGTCCTCCAGCGGTCGGTTCAGAGGCCACTGGCTGTCATTAAGGCACTTCTCATGCTCAGATTGCTTAGTATCAAGTATTGATATCAATGGCTAGCACCTGACCAATAGGTCATTAATGGGCCTAAGCCCATGAGGACAGGAACCGTGTCTGACCCATTTGCAGCTGTGCCCCCAGGTCCCAGCACGGTGCCTGATACAGAGTAGCTGCCCAATGAATATTCGTTCAAAGAATGAATGGTATTCTCTTTCTTGTTTTGTTTTGTTTTGTTTTGCTTTGTTTTGTTTTGTTTTGAGAGAGCGTGAGCAGGGGAGGGGGCAAAGTGGGAGAGAGAGAGAGAGAGAGAGAGAGAATCTTTTTCTTTAAGTTTGCTTATTTTGAGAGAGTGAGAGAGGGGCAGAGAGAGAGGGGGAGAGACAGAATTGCAGGCAGGCTCGGTGCTGTCAGTGCAGAGCCCATGGTGGGGCTTGAACCTCACGAATCTGAGATCATGACCCAAGCCAAAACCAAGAGTAGGATGCTTAACTGACTGAGCCACCCAGGTGCCCTGTGAGGGGGGAGAGAGGGAGGGAGGGAAGGCTCCACATTCAGCACAGAGCCCGAGATAGGACTAGATCTCATGACAGTGAGATCATGACCTGGGCTGAAATCAGGAGTCAGACTCTTAACCGACTGACCCACCTAGGCGCCCAGGTACTCTGTTGATAGTTGAATTTAGGGCCATTTAAATTGTTCTCCGATGATATCAGATTATCTATATTCCCTAATTTTTTCTCCCATGATCATATATTCTTTGTACAACTTAAAAAGAAAAAATTTTCTTGCACAGTTGTCCAATTTTACCTGAACCTTGTGCCGAACTAAGCCAACACTGTTAGCAGGCACTCAGTAGATACAAGTGCTCTTTTCTTCCCCAGGGCAGAAGGTGGCAAGGTGAAGGTCACAGCCCGGCAAAAACATGCATCATACTCAGGGTGGCATTAAGACTCTTCCACACCATTTCTGGCAGCCAGCAATCTATTCTAACTGGCAGATGTGCTCAGTGAGATTAGTTTCCTCCCTGCCCTCAGAGCTTTTCAAACCTTTCAGAGCTCTGCCTTTTTCCCAGCCACCAGGCCCAAGAGGATTAGCCTCAAATGGAAGGGGCTATGGATTACTGAAGAATCTGAATTCACCTGCTCCCCAGGCTGGAGAAGCTTCTTGCGGACCCACCACACTGTGGGCCAGGGCCAGGCAGAGTGGGGTCTGAATCCTCAGGGTTGGCGCTGGACCTAAGAGCACCAAACTCCACAGGCCGTTTGTTTCCTGTTTAGGAATATGCCCCCCATGGAGATGAAATGGCCACGCAGAATGGGAAGTGCTTCAGTAGTACCCAACACACACACATGGGCAGTCTTCATGCTGGGTTGGGCACTGGATCCTCCCAGGCAGGTTGCGTTCGGATCCCCAGAAGCTCAGAGAACTTAGTTTCACACATCTAGGAGCGACCTTACAGTCCCTGCTCTTAATTGCTGGCCAGCAGACCCCAGCTTAGCAACTATTCCCAAGCACAATACATTTCACAGCCAGAAAAGATTTTATGAGTTTCCTGGTGTTGCACGTGCCTGGCAGACATTTCCTCCCCTCCTCCCATGACTGTGAGCAGGCCAGCCTTTTGTCCCCATTGCTGCAACCAAGCACCGCCACTCAGCTGCCTGCTCCTTATCGACAAGCTGCACTGACGACAGATGCCTGGAAGTCTTCAGGCAGGTCCCCTGGGAGGTGTGGGGGACAGAAGTCCGAATCTTTCCAAGTCACACCAGAGCCACAGACTCTCTTCAACTTCTTTAATGTACTTTTTGTTTGGAGATTTTTCAAATACACAGAAAAGATTAAATAATGAACACACAGGACCCTTCAGCCAGATTCACCAACTGCTGACTTAGAGCCACATTTATTCCGTGTGTGTGTGTGTGTGTGTGTGTGTGTGTGTATAAATACTGAGTTTGCTGGACTATTTCTTTTTTTAAAAAGTTTTCTTTTAATGTTTGTTTATTTTTGAGACAGAGAAAGACAGAGCATGAATGGGGGAGGGGCAGAGAGAGAGGGAGACACAGAATCTGAAGCAGGCTTCAGGCTCTGAGCTGTCAGCACAGAGCCCGATGCGGGACTCGAACTCACGGACCGTGAGATCATGACCTGAACCGAAGTCGGAAGCTCAACCGACTGAGCCACCCAGGCGCCCCTTGCTGGACCATTTTTAATGAAGTTGCAGACGTGACAAGCCAGCCCTGGACAGTGTACAGCCCTGAAGTCATTTTCCTACATAATCATGATGCTATTACCAATTCTAAGAACATCAGGATTAATGCAATAACATTCTTTTCTTTAAAAAAATTTTTTTATTATTATGTTTATTTTGAGAGAGAGAGAGAGAGAGAGAGAGAGAGAGAGAGAGAGACAGAGTGCGAGTGGGGGAGGGGCAGAGAGAGAGGGAGACACAGAATCCAAAGCAGGCTCCAGGCTCTGAGCTGTCAGCACAGAGCCTGACGCGGGTCTCAAACCCATGAGTGTGAGATCATGACCTGAGTCAAAGTCGGACGCTCAACTGACTGAGCCACCCAGGCGCCCTCCTTTTTTTTTTTTTTTTTTTTTTTTTTTTTTTTTAAGTAAGCTCCACACCCGGCATGGAGCTTGAACTCATGACCCTGAGCAATCAAGGGTTGCATGCTCCACTGACTGAGCCAGCCAGGTACCCGGCAATAACATTTTCTAATATTCAATCTACATTTGACTTCCCCTAAGGTGCCCCAAATGTCTTTTATTATAACCTTTGTTTTTTTTGGATCCAGGTTCAACAAAGCTCACACATGGCGTCCCCTTATATGAGTCCCATTCTTTGTTTTTTATGACACTGACTCTAGATAAACCTAGGCCAGTTTTCTTCTAAAATGTCCTATATTTTGGGAGCACCTGGCTGGCTCAGTTGGTAGGGCATGCAATTCTTGATCTCAGGGTCATAAGTTCAAGCCCCACACTGGGCCTAGAGACTACTTAAAAAAAAATGTCCCATATTCTGGACTGTTTCCTCATGATAAAACAGTTTGGGCAAGGAAACTACAGAGGTGATGTTTTGTCCTTCTTACCGGATCACATCAGGAGTTATATAACGTCAGTTTGTCCCGGCAATAGCGATGCTACGTTTGATCGCTTGGTTAAGGTGGTGACACCAGATCTCTCCATTTTAAAGGTACCATTTTCCTGTGAAATTAATAAGTAATCTGTGAGGTGACGCCTTCAGACTCTCTGAATATCCTGTTTCCCAACAACCTTTATTTTTTAAGTTTATTTATTTAGAGAGAGACAGAGACAGTATAAGCAGGGGAGGGGCAGAGAGAGAGGGAGAAGAGAGAGAATCCCACGCAGACTCCACACTGTCAGCACAGAGCCCAGTGGGGGCTCGAACCCACGAAACTGTGAGATCATGACCTCAGCCCAAACCGAGAGTCGGACGCTTAACCCACGAGCCACCCAGGCATCCCCCCACCAAACTTTAACTCAATGATTTGGCGTCCAGGAAGAATTCTTTCCTGAATAAGTAAGTAATTACACTGGGGTTGAGAAAGAATTTTTAACAATTCTATCATTCTATCTACATTTTTCTTTTTGGATGTTTACATTGTTCCCAATTTGACCAGTGGGAGCCCTATCATCATACTTATAAGATTAAAAAAAAAATCCTAAAACTACTGAAGCGCTCAGCCTGGGTCTGCAGCCAGGCACAGGCACATGAACCCTTAGTGTAGGTGGCAGTGGTGACACCTGCAAATAATGCCCTACAAGACCCTTTGCACACCCAGCTGACCGGGTCCTCTTGCTACTCTGATGCACAGACAACCGGGAGAGCCCCAGCCATTCCTGGCATGTCACACAATTACTGGACTGACCACTACAAGTCCAGCCAAGTGGCCTGACTCAACCAAAGTGGCAAGACACTGTCAGTCCAGCAAGCCTCAGGAGGGACTCTCACAGACTGGCTTTTTTTCCTTTTCTTTTTTTAATAGCATTTTTGTTTGTTGTGGTAAAATGCACATAACATAAAATTCACTATTTTAACCATACAGTTCAGTGGCATTCAGTACATTCACATTGTTGTGCAAACCAATCACGAGAACTCTTCTCATCTTGCAACACGGAAACTGTACACCCATGAAACCCAGTAACTCACTGTCCCTGTGCCCCCTCCTCTGGTAACCACCATTCCATTTTATGTCTCTATGAACAGACTACTCTAAAGACTGGCTTTTCTTCTTATACCTATGGTCCTATCATTCAAGCCTTCACCAGACCAAACAGGATTCCTGACTTTGCTGAATTAGGGCTGAGAGAAACAGTACCTTTAACTGCTTAAAAAAATGTTTTATTTTAGGGCCACCTGGGTGGCTCAGTTGGTTAAACATCTGACTCTTGATTTCGGCTCAGGTCATGATCTCACGGTTTGGGAGTTTGAGTCCTGCATTGGGCTCCGTGCTGACCACACAGGACCTGCTTGGGATCCTCTGTCCCTCCCCCAAGTCACACTCTTCCTCCCTCTCAAAAATAAATAAATAAACTTTAAAAAGGTTTTATTTTGGAAAAATTAAAATACCAAAAAAAAAGAGATGTTCTAACGAACCCCTAAGAATACATCACCCATCTCCAACAATCATCAACCTTTATACTGCCTTCAGAAAAATTCCTAAACAAAACGGTGCAGAGTAGGATTCTATAAAAAGTCAGTGCCGCCCTATCTGTGATGTCCAGGCCCAGGGCTGCTCACACACTACTACAGTCTGCTTCACGTACTGCTTGCTGTGAACTCCCCCATAGACAGCCCTTCATGCCCAGCAAGACACCTCTTTACACACTCACCCGGGGTTACCTGCTGCCCATTCAGGAGCTACACTGAGGCTCAGGGATGAGGCCACAGTTTCCTGGCTAAAGAAAACCAGGTTTTAAAGCAACAGCTGGTTCCTCTTCTTCCCTAAAGAAATGCAACGCTTTTAAAAACAGGCAAAGCTACTGTTCCCCAAGAAGGGCCATTCCCCTATTTTAAAGTTTTGCCCTCTCTTTTACCTGAGAAAGAGAAAAAATGTGAATAGGAACTGAGGCCCCATGGCTGCCCCACACCCCTCAGGAGCCCTCTGTCCTACTGTCAGGTGCTGATGGTAAAGGGAGGTGAGGGAGGCAGGTCAGGGGATAAAGGGCCACTCCACTGGCTTCCCAGCCTTGCCTGGCCCTCCGGGTAGGCCTGGTATTTTCGGAGGTGACTGTGGGAAGGACCAGGCAGTAGATAGAGATGGCTGGAGCCAAAGAGGAAACAGGAAGCTGTGGTGGAGAGCTTTCTCCCAGTACCCAGGGGAGGAAGTATGGGCCCATTTGTTCCCAGGCAGGACCAGGCTGAATGGAGACTTTTCTGATGCTAATTCTTTCTTCCTCAGATTCTTCCTTCCTTGGGGGAGAGAAGTGGCTATCAGGAGAGACATATATTTAACGTGAGCTGAGACTATTTAATGCGGGCTGAGAATGTTGTGACCCAGGGGAGCCCAGATTCTGGGGGAGGTCCTGACTGGAAACAGGTTGAGAATGCCCTCTCCAATATCATGTGTGATTTCGGGCCATCACTTAGAAACCCATACCTCAAAGAGTGGTAGGGAGGCTCAGGAGATAGCACAAGTAACATGACTGGCACAGATCCTAGGACAAGGAAAGCACTCCATAAACGACAGCACCTGCTGTTCTATGATTTATGGAACATGGTACTTATTCTTTGCACCCCAGACCCAGGATCTTCTTCTCAAGTCCTGTTAGGTAAGTACGGATGAACCAAAGTTGGTAGCTAGTGCTGCAAGACATTTTCTTACAGGCCCCGAAAAAGGGGTAGAAATAAGCTCAAGAAAAGGCTCCCCAACCCCAACTCCATGCCCCTGGCCAGGCTATGGACTCTAGAGTGGCTCCAGCCTCCTTCCCCTGGACTGTGACCTTGAACTCCACCCTGGTGCTGCTGCAGGTTCCAAGGTTCACATAGAGGGAAGCAAAGGGGACAACGGGGTCCACAGCCTTTCCCAGATGGGTCCTCTCCACAGGCGTGGGACTTTCCCAGGTCCACCGAGCTAGTCAGCAAGAGACAGAACATGCGTGAACCAGGACATGCATTCTGGGTGCACAGGGATTCTGCTGCCAGGTGCCACCACAGTCCAGCAGGCACCAAGAAACACAGGCAGCACCCAGGGAGGGGAGGCCTCCGTGTCATGGACTCAGCACATTCTGGTAACATGCCGGGAGGCTGGGAGCGTTTCCCACTTGGAATCAAGCTCAGAAGGATTGAGTGAGCTGCTCCAATCACCCAGCTGGTAGGGGACAAATCAGAATTGGAAATCCAGCAATGTGTTCCATGAGGTCAGGGGTCACATGTGTCTTGCAGAACATCACAGATCCCCCTTACGTGGCACAGCATCTGGCATAAGGTGAATAAAGAACTGCTTTTTATTTTAAATGATGAATAAACGGCGCCACAGTCCAGAGCATCTCAGAGTCATGAGGATCCCTACAATCCCACAGAGTCTCCATAATGAGTACATCTGTCTGGGTGCAGGGATCCCCACAGATGTGGGTGAGGCCAGTTGTGCCCCCTCCCCACCTCACAGTCCCGTTCTCCACACACACTCTTGTCTTCAACCTCCTCTATGCTTAAGCTAGTTTAGCAGTTTAATCTCAGAGCCTTTCTGCTACAGATCAGTACAACCAACAGGACCTTTTTCCTCCCAATGAGAGGACTGAAGTTGAAGAGTGTATCTCTAACGGGACACTTTCTGTAATAAAGGACCACCCTCTTCCCATCCACCTAAACCAGCTTTTTCATTAAAAAATTCTTTGGCTTGGGGAGCCTGGGTGTCTCAGGCATTTAAGTGCCTGACTCTTGACCTTGGCTTAGGTCATGATCTCACAGTTCGTGAGTTCAAGCCCTGCACTGGGCTCCGTGCTGACAGCATGGAGCCTGCTTGGCATTCTCTGTCTCTCTCTCTGTCTCTCTGTCTCTCTCCCCCTGCCCCTCTCCTTCTCTCTCTGAAAATAAATAAATAAATAAACTTAAAAAAATTCTTTGGCTTTTTGTATTTTACTGGAGGCCAGAAGGGGGCTTCTTCTTGTCTCCCTAGAGCACACTGCTCATATGTCCAGCAGGCAAGTGTCTTCCTGAGGAACCATGGGAGACAGATTTTGAGTGATGTGACAGAGAAGCCAGGAAGCCACTCTGAGGACAGCACCCTCTGAAAGGCTGTTTTACTTTTTTTTTTTTTTTTTTTACGGAGGGCAGGGGGCACTCTGATGAACCACCTGTGGTTCTAGAGAGGCCCGGCCATGCACTGGCTGTGAGGGCTGGGCAAGCCGATGGGGCAAAGGTGGCTTGAAGGCTCAGAGTGTTGGAATGGTGCCCAGTGCTCCCCCCAAACACTGGATCTTGCTCTTGTGAACTTCTGTTGACTCAGGGCCAACTGTGCAACTGCAGTCATAGGGACCATGACAGGTTAGTTTCTGGATAGAATCTGATACGGTGGAGAAAAAAAAGTCAGGGACAGAGTACAAAAACCCTGCAGCTAAAGGCAGTGCTTGGGTGCTCTTTGGGGGAGTGGGAAGCTGTGCAGACCTCTGGGAGCGCCCCTCCCACTCTGCCCTTACCCTGCTGCAGGGATCTGGAGATTAGGAAATGTCCTGGAGAAAAAGCCTCTGATCTTAGCCACACCGGGCAAAGGGGCCAGCCGGGTAGACCTGGCGTGAAGGTGGACCTGGGATCTGCCCTGGGTGAGTTTCATCCTTCCTTAGGACACAAAGAAAGGTCCTTACCATGGCTTACAGCCCCAGGGAGACGGTGTGAGTGGAAGCAACGTCTACAGTCCCGGTCGCTGAAGAAGACTCCACAAACTCGTACCTCCTCTGTGCTGAGCACAGTGGAGCACACATCAGATCACCGTCCACACGATGCCTTACGGTGCCTCCCTCCTCCCCAGGCCTGTCTCCTTTCTCCCCTAAAAGCAGGCTGTTCCATCTATGGCTGTATCTCCAGTCTCTGGCACAGAGTAGGGCTCAATAAAATGTTGAAGGAAACAATGAATGAATGAAAGCACACGTCTGACTGGCTGAGTCAACTCCTCAGTCCAACTTTGGAAACAGAGACTAGAGGTGAGGCTGCGGGTGGTTGCTGTCTTCAGGAGGAAACTGTAAAAATGCCTCTCAGGTCAGGGTGGCGTCTGGCCAGCTGGGTCACACACTGGCTTCCCTTCTGGCTGCGAGAACTTCCTTGTCTCAGGACAGAGCAACTGGTACAATGACTTCACACGGTGGCAGCAGATCCCGGGTTCCTTTGTGCTCCTCTCTACAAACAATTTCACTATCTAGGGGCACCTGGGTGGCTCAGTCTGTTGAGTGTCCGACTTTAGCTCAGGTAATCATCTCGTGGTTCGTGTCGGGTTCTGTGCTGACAGCTCAGAGCCCGGAGCCTGCTTTAGATTCTGTGTCTCCCTCTCTCTCAAAAATAAATAAACATTAAAAAAAAAAAGTATTAAAAAAAAAAAAGAAACGAAACAATTTCACTGTCTAAAAGCAGGGGCTGTGGGGTGGGGGCCCTTTGTCAGGTACATGGCTGGCAGCTGGGGCCAGGACTGAGCACGTGCTTCATGTGGAGGAACAGAGTTCTCTCCACGAATGGAGGTCACTGCTCTGCAGAATGCTCACTCCCATCTCACCGGGGGTTGCTGTGGGCCAGGCCCGACGGGGCTGTGGCTGCACGAAGAGCAGATAGCGCGTCCTTCTGGGCTGCAGTATCACTGGCATGGCGATCAGGGGTCCTGGCTGGACCTTTGCTGCAGCACAGAGGAGGAGGAGGAGGAGGAGGAGAGGCAACTCTGGCCACTTCCCTCAAGGTTAGAAGGTGAGCTGCTTCCAGACCCGAGACATGTCCCTGAGGACCGAGGTGTTCACCCAGGCTGGCTAACATGTGGCTCTGCAGGCTCAGGAAAGAGAGCCAGGAGTTTCCTAGCAACCTCGCTGCCTGCTAGCAGGTCTCCCAGCTGCAGCGGCAGAAGGAAGAAATCCAGCTGTAGGACAAAGGCCGCTGTTGTGTGGTGGCTGAGAGCAAGGACTCAGGGAGACGGCTACCTGGGTCCCCATCCACGTACCCTTGGGCAAGTCACCTTAGTGAGCCTCAGCCCTCCTCTGTCAAGTGGAGAAAATAATACTGCCTATTTTATAAGACTGTTGTGAGGACCAAATGAGGAAATCCATACAAAGAATCAGTGGTCTGGCATATAAACAACATACTAACCATTCCCTGATCACTGGGGCCAGGATCTGCCCTCTACCCCCAAGTTTTGATTACAGAAAAAAAAATGTAGTGATTTTGCAAGTAATTTTTGTTTTATTCTTTGTATTTTTCTCTATTTTCTAATTTTCTACAAGGAACAAATATCATTCTCCCGCTTGGGAAAAAAAAAAACACTTTAAAATTCTCAGAAGACACCATTGATGGGACCCTAGAAGTCAGAACTGGCAGAGTAACTGCCAGAGAAGGTTCCAGAACATGGGTCTGTCCTAATCCAAGACTATCTCAGTATGACTGTGCTTTACAAGTGCCCACAAATCACACTTTCCTAGAAGAGTTCCAGGAACCACAACATGTCAAGTGACAAAGAAGACACTTTTCCTGTCTAGACACTGAAATGCTTATAATTAAATCAAAGACTCAGGAGGCAGGGAAGAGGCAACAGATATTCCTTTAAGACAATCTCAAAAATCCGGGCAGGGGCACCTGGGTGGTTTAGTCTGTTGGGTGTCCAGCTCTTGGTTTCGGCTCAGGTCATGATCTCATGGTTTGTGAGATCAAGTCCTGCATCAGGCTCTGCACTGACAGTGGAGCCTGCTTGGGATTCTCTCTCTGTCTCTGTCTCTGTCTCTGTCTCTGTCTCTGTCTCTCTGTCTCTCTTTCTCTCTCTCTCTCCTCCCCCACTCATGCTCTCTCTCCTCTCTTTTAAAATAAATAAATATTAAAAGTTTATTTATTTTTGAGAGAGAGAGAGCGCAAGCGGGGGTTGGGGGGCAAAAAGAGAGAAAAAGACAGAATCTGAAGCAGGCTCCAGGCTCTGAGCCGTCGGCACAGAGCTGGACGTGGGGCACGAACCCACGAACCATGAGATCATGACCTGAGCCAAAGCTGGACGCTTAACCAACTGAGCCACCCAGGCGCCCCTAAAATAAATAAATAAACTTAAGAGAAGGGGAGGGGAGGGGAGGGGAGGGGAGGGGAGGGGAGGGGAGGGGAGGGGAGAGGAGAGGAGAGGAGAGGAGAGGAGAGGAGAGGAGAGGAGAGGAGAGGAGAGGAGAGGAGAGGAGAGGAGAGGAGAGGAGAGGAGAGGAGGGAAAAGAAAAGAAAAAAGAAAAGATCCAGGCAAACACACCTAACATAAAAATACTCTCTAATCTCACCACCCAGGGGTATAACAGCTGGCCTGTTTCTTTGGGTCTGAAAGTGGTTTTAAAGCCAACCAAAGTTGCCCTGCCTGTAGTGTCACCACTCATGCTGACTAGGTGGTGGGTGCTCAGTGAAGGGCAGGCTGCTGTGACCCGAGGAGTGAAATGTCTCCACCACGGACAGCCTGAGTCTCTGAGGTGAGACAAGGAAGAGATATAATCTGGAAAAGTCTCCAGTGGCTCTCCCAGGGGGCAAGAGGACTAATGAATTAGGACTCTAAAGTTCTTCCTCTTCAGCATTAACAGAAGAATGCATATAACACAATCCTGACTGTAACAAGGGAGAAGGTACTGGTAAGACACAGTATTCACTACAGAGAGGGTTCAAGGTTAAAGTAAATAAAAAGAAAAGAAAGATAAATGCCTAGCTCTCAGCAGCCAGGCTGCAGATAAGTGTGAAGAGCAGACAGGGTGCTTGACGTCAATGTCTTGGTCATCTTCCCGCTAAGATGTGGGCCAGGCTATTCTCCTGAAAGTAAGACATTTAGATTTTCTTAGAAGGGTCACTGGCTCATTCTTGGCATGTCTCCAGAGACCTGCTGGGTCTCTGGCTTGAAGGCTGCTTCTTTAGGAGATGCCTCCAGATCATAAGCAACATGAGGATGGGGATTAGATTTGTTTTGTGCTCCCAACTATCTCCCAGGCTCAGTGCATAGGAGGTAAAGGTGTGTGGAATGACTTATCTTCAGTGGCAGGGACTATAGATATTCCTTCTGTTTGCCACTGCCTCCATGGGTATATAGCTTCTGGTATACAGCAGAGGTCCAATAAATGTTTTGTTTTTGTTTTTGTTTTTTTTAAATGACTTACCTGTGTGGGGTCATAGGCTCCTGAACATTGCATCTTCAATTAACCCATGCATCTTAAGACTTCCCTCTTACTCTCCCCAGCCACAGAAAAACCCTACTTGGATCCCAGAACCCCAGGCCCTGGAAAAACAGGCCTGAGCACTAAACTTGCTAAGGCAAACTGTACAATTTCTGAGTTTCCGGCCCAGCCAGTTTCCTGACCAACATGTCACACAAAATCCTTCCCCTGAAAATAGCTCTAAGCCTGCCAGTCTGCAGAGATGGGAACAGGAAATGGAAAATCACCATGTCCTCACTCACAGCACTGCAACATCAGGGCCCCAAGTCCGGATGTATTTGGTGTGGCCCTCAGGTGACAGACCACTTTTTCCAGTCCAGCCCATGCTGTGGGGCCACCACCAAGATGCTACTGATTAGAAGAGGCACCATTGATGTTGCACAGCCTTTGGAAGAAATAATAAACGACTGTCAATATTAAGTGCACACATCAAATGTAAGACCCGTCTTCATTTTCTGAAATGGGAAACCATGGCAGGAAGGGAATGTAGGATTCCTCCTAGCCACTCCCCCGTGAATCATCTCCTGCATGGGGGTAGCCATATTTCCTTGCAGATTTGGGTTTAATCCTGTAAATGAATCTCCTGCTTTGCTTTGTCTAAAGTACACCGGTGAAAAAGGCCACCTGGAAAAACGGCCCCCTTTGCATCCACTGCCCACGATTAGTACCCTAGGGGCATTTCGACTATTCCCAGCTTGGGGAGAGCTGGTGTGTTTAACTTCTCCCCCAGCAGGAAGGTACTGCCTTCCTTCATCCCCTTCACCAGGAGAGATTAAGACTGCTTTCAAGTCTGCAACAGGGAGACCCCATCTCACCGCCCCCCTGCCCTGCTCTCAAAGAAACTGCTTCTCAGAAGCAGCAGTTGCTAATCAAAGCAGGGGGAGGAAAGGGGAAGGATGCAGGGGTGACTGAGGGGGGAGTGAAGGTGCTTTACTGGGACGGAGATGGGCCACTCCTAGAATTTCCTGAGGCCCAGAGAGTACAAGCCCTTGGTAGGCAGTGGTTTTCACTGGTACCTTCACTAAGAGATGAGACTATTCATTTCTGGCTTGAGGAGTCTTAAAAGCAATTGGTCTGGGGAACTCATTTCTCATCTGGGCATCCTGGACAGGGCAAGGCAGCAGGAGGGATGCAAAGGTACTCCCTGCTGGGAGCACAGAAGGAAAGCCATAAGTAGACACAGGTGGGGGGCCGGCATGGGGGAGGGACACTGCTCCTCTACTGATGGTTTCTTGAGGTAGAGAAGTGTGGTTCCAAACGCTCCCACAAATTAAGTTCAATTTAAGAAAAGGGATCTTGTCATTCACGAGGCAATTTAGTGCTTCCTATCAAAATCTTACATGCACACAACGCACACACCTTTGTCCCAAGCATTTCCATCTCTGGGCATTTTTCTCACACTTCCTTGTACAAAGATACAGGGAAAAGGATAGTTGTCATCGTACTGTTGACAGTATGAAAAAACCAGATGGCAATCTAAATGGCCACCGACAGTGGAGTAATCAAACAGACGTCAGTGTTTATGATATAGAGAACTCTGCAGTCAAGGAAGAGTAAGGTAAACCCAGACAGACTGACAGGAAAGATGTTCTTGACGTGCTACGAAGAAAGCACTCTTGGTATTAACCCACTTGTGTAAATACACAATTGATTCTGGTTATGTGCAGAAGCTGTGTTCCATAAATTCACTGGGAAAGGCGGAACTAGTGAACCCAGAACCGGGCTCCTAGGGAAGTACAGGGTTAGGTTCCTGTGAGCCACTGGTCATGTTTTCATCAATCGATCAACACAGAACCTGGTTCTGTGTATTTCTGTTCAATATACTGTTGATTCATTATCACCGAACCCACAGCCCGCAGCACTGTAACTCGCGCCTGAACAAGCCTCATCTAGCACACAGGTTTTGTCTGAACGGCACATCATGGCCTTGCACTCAGGAATGCGAGACAGCACTTCAGCACTATGCTTCTGGGGGCCGTATTAAGCAGTAAAACCACCAACAAGCAGAAAAATGAGAAAATGTGGCACTAAACAGACTGAGAAAAGGACCATTGTTTTTAAGCACGAGAGCTGAATCAAGAAGGCAGAGCGTTGTCTTTGTTCCTCAGCTGGGAACGTGCACACTGGGTGCCTCTGCACATGTCCACGAATGACCGCCAAAGTTCTGTGAGTATGGATTTTGAGATTACAAATAAATTTTAGTGAGGAGCACCTGGGTGGCTCAGTCGGTTAAGCACTTGACTCTCAACTTCGGCTCAGGTCATGATCTCACAGTTTGTGAGTCTGAGCCCCACAACACTCTGTGCTGAGAGTGCTTGGGATTCTCTCTGTCTCTCTGTCTGTCTCTCTCTCTCTCTCTCTCTCCCTCCCTCTCCCTCTCCCTCTGCCCCTCCCCTGCTCTCTCTCTCTCAAAATAAATTAAAAAACCCACAAATTTTAGTCAATTCGCAAGTATGGAATCTTTGAATTATGAGGAATTACAGTAGATCAATTTTGGAAAAAGACATAAGAAACTACTTCCAGAAGGTATTTTTGGTGAGTGGGATAAGCAGATTTTTTACTTTATTCTGTGAATCTCACTGTCCAAATGAGTATACTATTTCTAATTTTGGGGTCACCTGGGTGGCTCAGTTGGTTGAGCATCCAACTTCAGCTCAGGTCATGTTCTCACAGTTCATGAGTTTTGAGCCCTGAGTTAGGCTCTGTGCTGACAGCTTGGAGTCTGGAACCTGCTTTGGATTCTGTGTCTCCCTCTCTCTACCCCTCCCCTGCTCACACTGTGTGTGTGTGTGTGTGTGTGTGTGTGTGTGTGTGTGTGTGTGTGTCTCTCAAAAATAAAGAAACATTTAAAAAAATTAAAACAAAATTTGCAGTGGGAAGGTGAGCCTTTCTGTAGGTACAAGCATCACAGCATGACAGATTCACTGTGAGCTAAAGGATACTCTGCCCCCACATTTGATGCTTCCCTCTTCTGGGGAGGAGGAGGGCTGAAATTAAGGCTAGCAGAGGACTCAGCCTCACCTACAAAAGCCTGAAAGTCAGAACTTTACCCCAAGAAACAAACTTGTCACCCTTAGTTTTTCCCGCTTCCCATACCAGAAGCAGTCAGTGAGGGGCAGGATGGGGCTCACAATCCAGAAGAGAAAGTACGATGGAATGGGGGAGAGGGAGGGAATCTTGCAATTCTGTTTACTGGGCAGTTTATATGGGTGTGATCTAGGATTCCTTTTACCACCTTGTCAATAAAAATAGATTTATTTTCCCAATTATGAAAACACACAAATATGTTTGGGTCTGAAAGTATACACACCAAACTGTGACAAAAGGACTATGGGTTTGGGGAAAACAATTTTTTTTTCTTTTTTCTTTTAGAGAGAGCGAGAGAGAGTGTGAGCACACACACACAAGTGGGACAGGGGCAGAGAGAAGGAGAGAGAGAATCCTAAGTAGGCTCCATGTCTGTCATGGAGCCCGATGCAGGGCTCAATCCCACACCTCTGGGATCATGACCTGAGATGAAATCAAGAGTTGGACACTCAACTGATTAAGCCACCAAGACATCCCGGAAATGAATTTTTATACTACTGTATCTTTTGGATTTTTTAATAATAAAAATGTATCTCATACCTTTTTGATTGTAATAACAACGTCTCACATTTGAGGCCATGCTGCCCTACCAAAAAGGCCACCCTGGTCATGCCTCCTGCCTTTTTGGTTTTCTTCCCCACCCTCTCTGCTTCTCAGGTTGCTTCATGTCCTGGCCAAGCACTCAACACCCAGTCATCTCGGAGCAGCAGTAGCTAGGCAAAAGCAAAACTCTGGGTTTCCTTAAAAAGTTCAACACTGAAGAGCCAATTCTAATCAGCAATTCCACTCTTAGATTTATGCCTAAAAGAACTGAAAACAGCTGTTCAAACAAAACTGGTACTGAATGTTCATAGCAGCACTAATAATAACAGCCAAAAGGTGGAAACAACCCAAATGTCCATCAACAGATAAATGGATAAACAAATTGTGGTATGCCCATACAACAGTGTTATTCAGCCATGACGAGGAATGAAGGACTGATGTGCGCTACAACTTGGATGAACCCTGAAAACATTAAGTGAAAGAAAGCAGACAAAAGGTCATGTACTGTAGGATTCCTTTCACACGAAATGTCCAGAACAGGCAAATCCATACAGATAGAACACAGATTAATGGCTGCCAGCGGCTGTGAGTGGGAAGGAATGGGAAGTGGCCACTTAATGGATACAAGTGTTCCTTTCAGGGGGATGAAAATGTTCTGGAACTAGAGAGAGGCAACAGTTGCACAGCAGTGTGAATGGATGTACTAAACGCCATGAAACTGTATGGTTCACAATGGCTAAAATGGTAAATTTCATGTTGTGATATGAATTTTACCGCATTTAAAAAACAAACAAAACTCCTGAGCTGTGTGATCATAGGCAAGTTACTCAGCCTCTCTGAGCTTACGGAATGGGCAGATGACAGCACAACCACATAGGCTGGTTGGGAGGATTCCACGAGACATGGGTGTTAAGTGCTTGACACACGGCTGGGTGTGGAGAAAGGGGCTAGTAAGTAATAAAGCTGCGGCCACCAGGATGACAGTTATGGCACGCTGACAAAGCCCATTCAACCTGGAAGTTGTGGGGTCTCCATGCTGCCAAATTATCCTTTTAATTAAACAGCTATAACAACAACAAAAAGAGGGGCTGGGAAGCTGTAAAAGATGAAAGATTAAAGAAGACAGTGGCTCTACTATATTTACAGTATACTTACATCTAGATTATATTTATGGTAGGATTCTATCCCGTGTAGGTTACATGAACAGTTAACTCAATCATAGGAAGACCAAGTCCACCATGAACAACCTATAAGCTCTTGCTTTTCCACCTCCTTCCATTGGTCTGACCCTTGACTTCCACTGGTCTGACCAAGATATGGACCCTTGACTGACCCTTGATTTATGGGGGCAGAGGGGCTGCAGGTAGGTGAGAAGGCTCCATCTGTGCAAAGGCTCTTATCTGGAAACAGCTCTAAAAACTGAAAAACTGACAGGTGGGTGCAAGAAATGTTACTCTTCTTATCTAGGAATTATCTGGTACAGAATTAGCAGAACTCAAAACTTCCTGAGGCAAGGTGACCACCCCCCCACCCCCTTGTGGCTAATAGTCAGCCTGGGGAGAGGGGAGGGAGCAATGAATAGGATTTCAGGCTGTCATGGAAACTTTTCTTTCTTTGGGCCTCTGAGCATATGGCAGGTGTCCTGAAAAATCCGTTCCTGCTGCCCCAGGCTGGCTGCTGCCCTCAGACATGTGGGTGGGGGTGTCTGCCTCTCTGTCTGAAAGGCCCTCTTCCCTCTGCCATGACGGCGGCAGCACAAAGGAGTCTCCAGTGTGCGCCTCACGTCCCAGCTCCCCAGACAGACACTGGAGGACAGCCTCCATGGCCTCATGGAAATCTAAGTCCCCTGCCCCCATGGGGCCTCGATGCAGCCCATAGATCACAGACAGCAGCAGGCCAAAGGCCATGGCGCGGACTTCTCCTAGGCCGCCTGAAATGTGATGCCCGTTCTGCCCTCGGCCGACAGTGATATCTTGCAAGCCCTGCATCTCTTCCCAAGACGGAAGAGAGCTACATGTTGTTTTGGGACTTTGAGGTAGCAAGCAGACTGGATTCCCACCCAGCAAGACTGACTTCTCTGTAGAACACAGGAAATCAGCTGGCCCAAGGTAGAGCAAATCAAATTGGAAGACTGTACACCCAAAGCAGCCAAAGGGATTAGAATAACAGGTAGAAAGTGCCATGGTGGAAAACAATACAGAATGTTTAAAACTCTATAGCTGTGCTTCTGGAACTGGGTGATCGTGGCCACAGGGGTTCAGGGCAACATGCCGAGGACAGAGCCATAGGAGAAAATGGGTACCATCCTCTTGTGGCATCGGTGGGACTCAAGGATTGGAGAGGGGCCGATATAATAAAACAGGATGATAACATATTGTGGAGGGGAATGTAAACTCTGACTGAATTGTAAGAAGAAAATACTAGATGTCAAGGAAATGTCATGATTGTAGCTAGCCACTTTGGGGCACGTCACTCCTTTCCGTTAAGGGCACCTTGGAGAGGTGTGAAAGCCCAGCTCGGAAGGAACCTCTAGCTTCATTCATTTCCTTTATTCCACAAATATTTTTTTCAGGTCTTATGATGTACTAGGTTCCTTTCCCTCCCCAAAACTTACTGTTTAGTAGCGGGGGTGGGTGTTAATTAAGAGTGCATGATGCCATGGAAATGTGTATTTGCTGAGTGTGGGGGGGAAGGCTTTCTCAAGGATGTGGGGCCTGCATGACATTTAATTGGGTCCAGACAGGTGGGGTGGGGAAGCTTTCTAGGCAGAGGAGACAGCATGGGCAAAGTTCTGTGACAGGAGGGGACTTAGCTGGGATTCAGTGCCTGAAGAGGGGAAATGTATGAGGTCAGACAGACAGGACCTTGATAGATGATCCCTATCCTCAGATTGTTGGTAAACCAGGGGGCAATTTTAAGTAGCAGGATGGCATAACAGAACTGTGTTTTAAGCACATGACCTGAGCAGCATAGTCAGGCGGTAGTCCCTACTGAGGCAGACAGACAGACAGCTATGCTGTGTTTTTTGTTGGGCCTCAATGGACTATTGAGGCCTGGTGTCCAGGTCTGGTGACAACACAATGGGTCTTGGTTGGCCCCAATCAAGCAGTCACATTTCTACATACCTCTAAGAACAGTGGTTGTTAGGGTTTCCCCTAACATACATTCCCCTAATAGCACACTCAGAGGCCCTATGCCTCTGGTGACACTGCCTTAAGAGTACAGGTTCTGGCACCACGCAGTTCTGGGCCCAAACTGTGTCTGCTATATACTAGCTAGATGACCCAACGCAAGCTTCTTAATCTCTCTATGTCTCGGTAAGATGGGGGTACTACAAGTATCTGTCTCTCTGTCTCCTTGGGTCATGGTGTGGATGCATTAAAATCAAGATGCTAAAATCCTTATCACTTAGCCTGGAACATTACAGACGCTAAAGAAAGTATTGATTATTATGACTATAGTTTGCATTCAGCAAAGGATGGACACAGAAGATGTGCAAAGACCTCAGAAATGTAAAATGACTCAGGAGCACCCAGGCTCTAAGGAGGGGGTGGGTGGGTGGGAAGCAGCGGTTTCCACATACTTGCGAGCAGGAGGCAGGAGACCGCCACGGCATACAGCTGCTTGGAGGTGGTGATGTTGTAGCGGTCCAGGAAGTGGTCCAGCAGGTAGACAGCCAGGTGCCGGGCCGAGGGGCACAGCTGACAGTGGCTGCTCAGCAGGGTCAGGATGTCCACAAAGAACCGGCGGCTCTTCAACAGTGGGGAGTGGGCTCGGAAGGCGGGCAGCTTCAGCTCCTGGAGGACAGGAGGGACAGAAGGGGGGTCAGGGCTGCCTCCTGAGAGCCTCGGATGCCCCAGGAAAGCGAGACATAGGGGCCTGCCTGCTGGCTGGTGAGGGGCAGTGATTCCCTCCAGACCCTTCAAGTCCCAGGATGGCAGCCCCTCTATTCCAGAAACTCCTGGACCATCTCCCATCTGCCCTCAGTGAGCACAGGCTCGTGAAGTGTCAAGGATATGATGACACAGGCACATGAAGGAGATAATCGGCACCAAAGACACCAGTCATTCCCTGGGGAAAGTATTAGTATTTGAGATATATAAGCCATAAAAGAATATAGGCCTGGAGGTCAGAGACCCGTATCCCAATTCCAGTTGCACTACTCAACCAAGTCGTGCTAGCACGGTCCCCTGCCTTCACCTTTGCCTCTTCCTCAACAGCTGAGGGGAGGATTAAATAGAAAATGAATGTAAACACCCAGCACACAGTGACCTCTCAGGGACCCCAGCCTAATTGCCTCTCTGGGTGGGATTGTGAGAGATGAATTTTAAAAAATATTTAATATATGGGGCATCTGAGTGGCTCAGTTGGTTAAGCATCTGACTCTTGATCTCGGATCAGGTCATGATCTCACGGCTCATGAGTTCGAGCCCCACATCGGGCTCTGTGATGGTAGTACAGAGCCTGCTTGGGATTCTCTCCTTCTCTCTCTGCCCCTCCCCTGCACTCTCTCTCTTTCTTTAAAAAAAAAAAAAACATTTAAAAAATATTTAATACACAAAAAGCTGTTAAAATAATAGTACAAAGAACTCCTGAAATACCCTTCACCCAGGCTCCTCAGTTTTCATTTTATATTTTCTCTCTCTGCATGCACATACATTTTTTTTCTAAAAGTAAATTCCGAACATATTTCCCTCCACCCAAGGAGGCAACTTTTACTTTGTAATTTGTACACTGCCATGTTATCCAAATTTATTTCTCCAACATAAGCCAACAAGAGAAATATCAAGCCAACCAAGATTTTTAATGACAGGAAAAATTTTCTTATATATCTGCTATATTTGCAATTTAACCAAAGTAGGCCAGATATGATTTATTTAGGAAATGCCGTAGCTATATTTTGTCAAGTAGAGAAACTAAAGAGAAGCAAAATTGAGGGACAGTGGGAAAGGGGGATCTGGCAGAAAAGGAACTGTGAGAGCTTACTAAAGGCAGGTTCCCTGGGGGTGAGATTAAAACAGACTGGAGCCCCTTGTCTGTATCATGCCACTTTCTCAGCCACTTTCTCAGTGTGGCTCTACTGAGATAGCAACAGCTCTGGGACAAGAGATATCTGTTCATTCATTCATTCATTCAAAATATATTAATTCATTCATTTAACTCGGTAAGTATTGAGTGCCTTCTATACATCAGACATTATTCTAGGCACTGGGGATATAACCTAGAATAAGATAGGCATACATCTAAATGGAAGATTAAAACCATCAAACTCTTATAAAAGGAGCAAATCTTCATCACTTAGGCAATGGTTTCTTTGATGTGACTAGAAGCAACAGAACTAGAAGCAAGATCATCTAAGTTGGACTTCAGAATGTAAAACCTTCGTTCTTCAAAAGACAACATCAAGAAAGTGAAAAGACAACCCACAGAACGGTAGAAAATGTTTGGAAATCATGTATCAATAAGAGGCTGTATCCAGAATAAAGAATTCCCACAACTCAACAATAAAAAGACAACGCAGTTCAAAATGGACAAAGGACTGAATAGATATTTCTGCAAAGAAGACATGGAAATGGCCAATAAGCACATGAAAAGATGCGCAACACTCAATCATTAGAGAAATGCAAATCAAAAACCACAGTGAGATACCACCTCACACCCATTACAATTGCTACTAGAAAAACAAAATCAGAAAATAAACACGTGTTGGTGAGGATGTGACAAACTGGAACTCTCATCCACTGGTGGTGGGAAGGTAAAATGGTGCAGCCACTGTGGAGAACACTCTGGTAGTTCCTCAAAACGTGAAGCACAGAGGAAGCACGTGACCCAGCAATTCCAATCCTTGCTGTATGCCCAAGAGAAATGAAAACATGGACACACAAAAACTTGTATAGGAATGTTTCTAACAGCTTTATTCATAACAAGATAGGGAAACTGAATGGACCCCATGAAAGACTACTTTGTTGTTGCCTCTATTCTTGCTAGGACCTATACCTCCACTCTACACACACTTTATGGTACAGATAATGTATGTCCTCCTTTTAAAGGGCATGGAGTTAATGATTTCTTTGGAGTCATTCAGCGCAGCAGATAACATCTAAGGAGTGATGAGGTGGGTCCTCGTGAACCATTTTCCAAGACCACTGACTCACCAAGACCATTGGCTCCAGGGCGTAAGTGACTGATGGAGGCCACCTAAACACTTCTCTTTGTTGCTGGATGCCTGAGAAGACACGTGCATTGACCATATCCTCAATGAAAACCCCAGACCCCAAGCAAACATGAGACTCACACCTCTTTCCTTTCTGAGTCGCCCACTCTGTCTGTATCTGCTTTATGTCCTCAATAAATGCTGCTCTCACTTCCTCTCGGCTTGTGCTTAATTTCTATCCTGTGAGAAGCCAAAGACCCTCTTGGCTGGTCCTGCAGGATTTCCTCTGGGTCCTCGGACGCAGCCAACCTGCATCACTAACAGTCTCCAAATGGAAACAACCCAAATGTGCATCAACTGATGAATGGAAAAACAAAATGTAGGGGCGCCTGGGTGGCGCAGTTGGTTAAGCGTCCGACTTCAGCCAGGTCACGATCTCGCGGTCCGTGAGTTCAAGCCCCGCGTCGGGCTCTGGGCTGATGGCTCAGAGCCTGGAGCCTGTTTCCGATTCTGTGTCTCCCTCTCTCTCTGCCCCTCGCCCGTTCATGCTCTGTCTCTCTCTGTCCCAAAAATAAATAAACGTTGAAAAAAAAAATTAAAAAAAAAAAAAAAAAGAAAAACAAAATGTATCCATACACCACGCAATATTACTTGGCCATAAAAAGGAAAGAATATGAATGACCCTTGAAAACATTATGCTAAGTGAAAAAAAGCTAGTCATAAAAGGCCACATATTGTATGATCCCATTTATATGGTATGTCCAGTATAGGCAAATCCATACAAACATAAAGTACGTTAGTAGTTGCTGGGAGCTAGGGATGGGTGGAAGTTAATGGGCGGAGGGGGGGTGGTGACTGCTAATGGTTTCTTTTTGGGATCATGAAAACATTCTGAAATTAGATAGTGTTGATGGTTGCACAATGCTTAATATGCTAAAGGCAACTGAATTGTATACTTTCAAAGGGTGAGTTTTATGATATATGAATTATATTTCAATAAAGCCATCTTTTTACCATTCTCATAGAGTTTCTAGACCAGTAAGAAATGGGAACCAAATAATAAGGCAATTACACAATTCCAAACGGTGATCAACACTACAAAGGAGGGGTGCCTGGGTGGCTCAGTTGGTTAAGCATCTGATTCTTCTTTTTTTTTAATGTTTATTTATTTTTGAGACAGAGAGAGAGCATGAATGGGGAAGGGGCAGAGAGAGAGGGAGACACAGAATCGGAAGCAGGCTCCAGGCTCTGAGCCATCAGCCCAGAGCCCAACACGGGGCTCGAACTCACAGACTGCAAGATCATGACCTGAGCTGAAGTTGGACGCTTAACCAACTGAGCCACCCAGGCGCCCCTTAAGCATCTGATTCTTGATGTCAGCTCAGGTCTTGATCTCAGGGTCATGAGTTCAAGCCCCGCGTTGGGCTCGGTACTGAGTATGGAACCTCCTTAAAAAACAAAAACAAAGACGAAACACTACAAAGGAAAACCCTGAGCAGTGAACGCCCCCATCTTCTCAAAGGGAGAAAGGCCTTCCCTGTGAAAGTGAAGCCTGCGTTGAGATTTCACGCTGGGATCTCTCCTCTTCTGGCTTGTTCCCCCACAGAGCTCTGAGCCCAGGACATCTCTCGTGCTAACCCCAGGGCTCTGCTCATGGAAGGTGCTCCAAGGTGAACAAAGTACTCTCTCTCCCTCATGTTTACACATAAACTGGAGTTTGACAAAGTCCTGAAACCCCAGGCTTTACTTAACCTGCAAGGGATCTGAGACCACAAGACTGTCAATGTACCTTTTTCTCAACCTGTCTTTTTTTTTTTTTACAGTAATCTCTACACCCAACATGGGGCTCGAATTCATGACCTCGAGATGAAGAGTCGCAAGCTCCACCAACTGAGCCAGGGGGGCATCCCGGTTTTTTTCATTTAAATCACAGAGACAATCTTTTATTGTCAGTTTAACTTTTTTAAAGAAAAGATTTGACTTGTGTATTATTCATCTTCATTGTCTGATGAATTTATGGGCCACTGTGGGATTTCAAACTCCTTGAGGGCAGGGTCTGGGTCTGCTCTGGCTCATCCCTGTTTTCTCAGCACCCTGGGGTGTCCGAACATCATCAGGTACCTAATACTAGCTGTGGAAGGAATAAAGGCAGGGAGGGGGAGAGCTGGGGAGGAAAGAGGAATGAACTGCAGTGGTGAGAGGAGAATGCCCTCAGCCCATCAGTAGGGAGCAGCAGTGGAGGCTTCAAGGAGGAGAGATCCATCCAGCCAGGATTTGGAAGGAAGTGACTGTTGAAGATACAGGAAGGGAGGAAGCTCAGCAGGAAAAACTGCATTGGCAAAGCTACACAGGTGTCCCATCCAGGGAATCGGGGCACTTGAACAGCCAAACAGGTAGGGTGTGCCCAGACAAGCAGGTGAGGACGGCGGGCAGTCCCATCTTGTGCGCCCTGCTAAGACATCTAGCCTGCTCCGCGGGCAACAGAGAGCCCCTGAAGGGCTTAGAGCAGGGCATAAACACTGGTAGCATGGCTACGCATGAAGATCTCTCAGCCAGGCTCCTCCAGGGCTGTGTCCAGACACCTGGTAGCAGCAGCCAATGCAGGGCTGCAGCTGCAAAAGCAGCCTCCTCCTCCACCCTCCGGCAGCCCCCACAAGCCTGCAGGCTACTTGGGTATTTCCTCTAAACAGCCGGCTCTGAGGCTCTTGACAAGACGCAACCACAGTCACAGATCCTTGGTGTTCCGTAGGCAGCAGCTGCCGGAAATGAGACAAGTGACCTTTGGCCCAGACTGCACTGCCCCCATCAAGGCAGTTCAGAGTCCCAAAACACAACAGGTCAGATATGCAGAGTCCTGACTTCCCTGCCTGCTCAATTCGGCCAAGCAAACTCCTTCTGGACTTTCTCCTGTGTCAACTGGGAGAAGAGAGCTCCCTCTGTATACTTTCCTGAGGAAAGGGTCCGCTGGTGTGAGCAGATTCCCAAAGGAAGTCATCCATGCATAAAACAGAAAGTTATGAAGGGGGCACCTGGGTGGCTCATTGGATGGGTTGAGCTTCCGACTTTGGCTCAGGTCATGACCTCGCGGCTCGTGAGTTCAAGCCCTGCACTGGGCTCTGTTCTGACAGCTCAGAGCCTGGAGCCTGCTCAGATTCTGTGTCTCCTTCTCTCTCTCTGCCCCTCCCCCACTCACGCCTTGTCACTGTCTCTCAAAAATGAATAAATGTTTAAAAAAGATTAAAAAAAAAAGAAAAAGTTATGTTCCTTTGGAACAGACAACAGTACGGGTCAAGAAGGATTTGGCAAATAGGGCTTCCCAGAAGAGGCTGAGTGTCAAAAGTGGGCAGGATTCTGAAAGTAGAACAGCCATCTGCCATGCTCTTCACCCCCATTTCTGCTCATTCCTCAGATATTGGTTTAAATGTCCCTTCCTAAGTTTTCTCTGACTCCTCATCATTCCAAATCAAGCCCCCCTTGTTCTCTTAGCATGCTATTCTTCACGGCCAAGTATGTACTTATTTACATGTGTCTTCCTGCTAAACTCTAGCTCCGGAGGGTGGAGGTCAAGTCCACTTTGCCTATACCATTTGCCCAGTGCCCAGAGGGAGGTGCTCAAAAACTATTTGCAGGAGTAAAAAGGAATGGATAATCATGAAAAGGCAAGGAGGAGGGGCACCTGGGTGGCTCAACCGGTTAAGTGTCTGACTCCAGCTCAGGTCATGATCTCATCGGTTCCTGAGTTTGAGCCCCACATTGGACTCTGTGGAGCCTGCCTGGGATTCTCGCTCTCTCCTTCTCTCTGCCCTCCCCTATTAATGCTCTCTCTCAAAATAAACAAAACTTAAAAAAAAATTTTTTTAAAGGCAAGAAAGAAACTTAAATGCACATTACTCAGAGAAAGAATCCAATCTGAAAAGGCTAAATACTATATGATTCCAACTGTATGACATTCTGGAAAAGGCAAAACTATGGAGAGGGTTAAAAGATCAGTGGTTGCCAGGGGATGGGTGGAGAAGGGAGAGAACAGGCCAAACACAGAGGATTTTCTAGGACAATGAAACTACTCCGTATATTATAATGATGGATACACATCATTATACATTTGTCCAAACCCACAGAATGTACAACACCAAGGCTGAACTCTAATGTAAACCAAAGACTTTAAGTGACAGAGGCACCTGGGTGGCTCAGTCAGTTAAGCGCCTCTTGATTTCAGCTCAGGTCATGATCTCATAGTTTGTGGGTTCAAGCCTGGCATCAGGCTCTTCACTGGCAGTGCAGAGCCTGCTTGAGATTCTCTCTGCCCCTTCCTCTCTCTCTCAAAAAGAAACATTAAAAACGAAAGACTTTAGGGGCGCCTGGGTGGCGCAGTCGGTTAAGCGTCCGACTTCAGCCAGGTCACGATCTCGCGGTCCGTGAGTTCAAGCCCTGCGTCGGGCTCTGGGCTGATGGCTCAGAGCCTGGAGCCTGTTTCTGATTCTGTGTCTCCCTCTCTCTCTGCCCTTCCCCCGTTCATGCTCTGTCTCTCTCTGTCCCAAAAATAAATAAACGTTGAAAAAAAAAATTAAAAAAATAAATAAAAACAAAAAAAACAAAAAAAACAAAAAAAAAACGAAAGACTTTAAGTGACACTTATGTGTCATGAGGTTCATCAACTGTAACAAATGTACTCCTCTGGTGGGGCATGTGGATATGGGGGAGGCCGTGCATGCATGCGGGGGCAGCTGGTACATGGAACATCTCCGTACCTTCTGTTCAATATTGCTGTGAACCTCACACTGTTTTAAAAACATAGTCTTTAAAAAACAAAAAGAATGAATACTGTAACGTACCACGGTGCATCAAATACACTCCTCTCCCCACATATTGGGGAGCAGTCTGGCACAGATAGTTAAGTCAGGCAGTTCTGGGATGGAATCTCAGGTCCACCCCAGTTATTAACCTTGGGCATGTGAATTCAGAACCCCAGTGCCCTCATTTGGGCCCTCATCAGCCCAGCTGATTCCTTCTGTAACCCAATTAAGGGGGAAAAGGCCTTCATTACAAGGGCTTTGCTCTAAGGATCCATATTCCTCCCCAGGCACTTTTGAAAAATGGGGCACATTTGAAAAATGGGGGTCACACTGCCCTAACTGTAAAATATTTGGCACTTGACAGCAATCAGTAAGCATTAGTGGCCTTTCCCTCAAGCTGGGCAATCAAACTTCAGATAAACTGAGCTTATCTGCCTCTGTCAGAGGCTCTCTGGACTCTCAGAGGAACTGTTGGATGGAATGCTTTGGTGGGTGGAGGGAAGCTTTCTACCTGACGGTTTATAGCTGGGCCTGGGGGCCTCTGCAGAGAAGGAAACCTACCCATCCCCTTGTCCTCCACAGAACCCTGAAGTCAAATGGAATGAGGAGTCAGCCTCAGCTTCTGGCGCTGAGAAGGGTGATTCCTTGGCAAATGAACAACAATGTGGGACGCCAGCATGCCTACCCTGTTTAGTTTGAGAGCCCAGCTGATTCCTTCTGTAACCCAATTAAGGGGGAAAAGGCCTTCATTACAAGGACTTTGCTCTAAGGATCCGCATTCCTCCCCAGGCACTTTTGACCTAAGTCAGCTTAAAGGCCACAGCAGCCCGGGTGCATGAAGCCACCCCTCCTGGTGAGGGGCCTGGATTCCAGAAACAAAAGAGCAGCCTGCGAGGCTTAGGATTAGGCAGGCACTTGGCAGGCTCTCAGCAGCCAGTGTGGGCGGAAAGGGGCAGGAAGGGCAGGAACGGGGCCAGGCAGAGTGACCTTCCTCTCGGCAGGGCAGGGGCAACATCTCTGTGGCCAGCAGAAAGGCTGGGAGGAGGGCACAGAAAAGGAGGGGTAGCAGGACAGGCAGAGGCTTCCAGAAACTCTCCCTCACAAGCTGCTGGCCCTTTATCACCTGAGCCAGGCAAGAGAGCACGAGTTCCTCAGCCATAACCAGAGATGAGCAGACTGGGGCACAGGGACAAGCGGCCATGACGGAGTTCAGGTGCAGGGAGTGCAATCCACCTTACCAAAAAACACTTCTGTTATCAAAGTTTATTTTGGTTTTTATTATTTATTATTATTATTATCCTTAATGTTTGTTTATTTTTGAGAGACAGACAGAGCACGAGCAGGGGAGGGGCAAGAGTGAGAGACTAAGACACAGAACCCGAAGAAGGCTCCAAGCTCCAGGCTCCAGGCTTCAGGCTCTGAGCTGTCAGCACAGAGCCTGACGCAGGGTTGGAACCCACTGACCGCGAGATCTTGACCTGAGCCGAAGTCAGACTCCCAACTTCCTGAGCCACCCAGGCGCCCCTATTTTGGTTTTTAAAAGTAATAACAATGGAAGGGCACGTGGGTGGCTCAGTTGGTTAAGTGTCAGACTCTTGGTTTTGGCTCAGGTCATGATCTCACAGTTCAAGAGTTCAAGCCCCCCGTCGGGCTCTGTGATGACAGTGCAGAGCCTGCTCTTGGAATTCTCTCTCTTCCTCCTTCTCTGCCCCTCCCCCACTCACACTCTTGCACTCTCTCAAAATAAATAAGCTTTAAAAAAATATTAACAATGGACAAGAAGAAACTATTAGATATACAACAAAATGTTAACAGCAGTATCTTGGAGGGCTGAGATCTTGTGTGATTTTTATTTTCATGCTTTCAACACTGTGGGTTTTTTAAAAAGAAACATTCAAAGTAAAAAAAAAAAACCAAACTCACAGAGAACAGATTGGTGGTTGCCAGTGGCAAGGGGGTGGGAGGTGGGCGAAATGGGTGAATGGAGTGAAAAGGTACAACCTTATAACTATAAAGTAAATAAGTCCTGGGGATATAATGTACAGCATGGTGAAGACAGTAATATCGTATTCTGCATTTGAAAGTTGCTAAGAGATAAATCTTAAAAGTTCTCATCATGAGAAAAAAAATGTAACTATGTGAAGTGACAAATGCTAACTATACTTATTGTGGCGATCGTTTCCCAAAATGTACAAATATTGAATCCTTATGTTGTACACCTGAAACTAATATGATGTTATGTCCATAAAAAAAGAGTGCTTCAGGGATGAAAAGTACAGCATGGGAATACAGTCAATATACTGTAATAGCATTGTATGGTGACAGATGATAATAATACTTATCATGGTGAGCACAGCTTAATGTATAAAATTGTCAAATTACCATGCTGTACATCTGAAACTAATAACATCGTATGTCAACTACACTTTAATAAAAATAAATTGAAAAGTAATATTCAAAAAAAGACTGAAATTTAAAAAACATTCAATGTATAGACATTTTATTACTTCAATACTGTGTTTCCAGTCTGAAAAGAAACAGAGGGAGGGACTAGATACCCACTGTATTAAGGCCCAGCTCAAAATGTATCCCCAAGGATTCCCTGGTAACTTCACGTCATGTCTTTGAGAAAGTCAGCCCTTTAATAATAACATGCCCCATGTCAGCACTGTGCTAAATACCCCACTTCGTCCTCACAAGATGCAAGGCCCCACCCAGGTCCAACCCAGAAGTAGTGACCTTTTTTTCTTTTTCCGTTTTACTAATTATAAATGATATATTCACTAACAACTTTTCTAAAGTAGAAAAAAATAACAAATATCACTTATGATCTCTCATGAAGAGAAAAGTCCTAGTAAGTTTTACATGGATTCCTTTTTTTAATGTTTATTTATTTATTTTTGAGAGAGTGCGCACGCACACAAGCGGGGGAGGGGATAAAGAGAGAGGAAGACAAAGAATCCCAAGCAGGCACTGCCCTATTAGCTCAAAGCCTGATACGGGGCTTGAACTCACAAACCGTGAGATCATGACCTGAGCTGAAATCAAGAGTCAGACACTTAACTGACTGAGCCATGCCTTTACACGGATGCTTCAGATATTTTCCTCTGTGCAAACTTCTACAAAATGGAGTCATAATCTACAAGCATGCCCAACTCCCCCTTCAAGACAGCATCGGAAACCATATTTTCAATGGCTGCCTAGCATTTTGTCATCATAAGGTTGTGTCGTGATTCCACCAGATCCCCATTCTGGCATTTGGGCCATTTCTCATCCTTCTGGTCTCTGTTCTGGTCACTCACCAGACAGGCCTTCCCCGACTGCCCTCCCATAGCAGCCTGTGTGTTCCTACACTGAGCAGTGACTGTCCAATAAAGGGTTTATTAACTGGCCTTCTCCTTCCACCCCGCAGAATGTGATCTCTGTGAGGGAGGGAGTCATTTTTCTCTCCAGGTCTGGGCTGTACCCCTGGTACCTGGCACACAGTAAGGGCTAAAAAATATCTGCTGAATGAATGAACGAATGAATGTTTGAATAAATGAATGGAGTGTTCATGATGCACACAGGTGCCACCTCAGCCAACACCAGCTGCGGGAAAGCTTCTCCCTGCCTGTGGCCATCCCTGCCCCGCCCCAGTCTCCCTTAGCCAGCCTTGCATCCTTCCCTGGGGTAACCAATACGGGGGACACTGCCCCCTGAGTGGGAAATTCCACCATGATGCGGGACAGTTCTGTGACCAGAGGCACCATTCTAGAGGAAAGGAAGGTGGTACATGTCCAGAAAGGCTTGAGTCCTTTAGGAACCACTCTCCTTGCTGACCAAGAGCTCTGTCTGGGGGTTCCAAGGCAGAAAGAGGATTATTGAGAGGCACAGCTTTCCGAGAAAGGCTGAAGACAAGTGACTCACAACACCTACAAAGCCCAAACTGGAATACACAGAGCAGCAGCAGGGCTGTGTGGACAGGCTTCTGAAGATTCCATGCACGTGTCTGCTCCTCCAGTGCTCTCCCCTTTCTCACAGAGGCACTGACTTTGGCAGAGGTAGCAAACACTCTACACCTGGGCTGGTCTCAGATGTGCCTGGGAGAACAGGTGAGGCCAGGCTGAAGTGCAGTTCAACAGGCCCCAAGCCCACAGCCAGGACTGCTGGGCAGGGACCCTGGCTTGTCACTGCTGAAGGACAGATGGGGGAGAAAATTCAGCCTGTGCTCTTCACACACAGGCTATGCCGGCATTTTGAGGCTAACCTCAGAGGAGTTTGAAGGTCATGTGCACTGTAAAAGTTCACCTGGTCACCCTTGTTTTCTCATATGAAGGGAGGAAGGGAGGTCTACATTTTGTAGACTTGGTGTCTTGTACTGTGTTGTTTTCTACCTGCCTTATGGTTTTACTTCGCATCATTCACCTATTCTTCCTTCAGATCTCAGCTTAAAAGTCACTTCTGAAAACAGTGCTTCCTGGTCATATGCCTTTCAGATATTCCCCAAGCACCTAGAACCTTTCCCCACCTATCCCATCCATCCATCCATCCATCCATCCATCCATCCATCCATCCACTTTGAGTGTCTTTCTTCACTCCTCAATGATAAACATCATGAGAAAAGGGATGGGTTTGTCTTGTTCAGCTCGGTGACTCCAATACTTGACACAGAAGAAATACTCAATAATTAACAAAACGTCCAAATTTGGAGAACGGCACATACTTGAAATGAAAAGGGAAGTAAAAATGGTTTTCTCGGGATCTTAGAGGTTGAATAAAACTATCATAATGTGCAAATCAAAATACTCCCCAAGACCAGGAGGTGTAAGAACCTGGGGATGCTGAATTCTAAGGGAAAGAGAAAACTCTGTCCTTGCCTTGGGGTGCCTCAGTCTACCCAATAGCAGCAGGGGTTGAACACAGAGGAAAAAGGTGGTGTTTTATAAGGGACTGGGAACTTCAAGAATTCTAAATTACATACTCTACTGTCAGTCATTTCAAAGGCAATGTTTCCCAGTGTGTGTTCCATGACACCCTGGCCCAATTTTATACTCCCTGAAGAACAGGGATCTGTGGGCCATGCTATATACTGCATACTACTTTGTTCCTTCCTAAAAAGCAATCAGATATTAGCTCACTGGAATCCCTGAAACATTTGTTCAGGAAAAAAATGCACATAGTTTTAGGAAACTCTAGGTTAAATCTGTTTATCCACAGATGACCATCACCACCATCCCTTTTTAGGGGGGATAGGGGCAGAGGAACAACATCCCAGAAAGCTTGTTCCAGGAGATGGTGATTTAGGGTGCTGGCAGCTGGGCACTGGTGTGCTGGGGACATTAAATTCCAATGCATCTGCAAGGTGAGACTCCAGAGAAAATCCCTGGCTCAACTCCCAACAAGTTGATGATGCTAAGCCGAAAGGTTTACTGAAAAGCTCTCTGAGATGAAAAGCCACAGTTTTCACCTGTTGAATTGCCCTGGTAAGAATTTCCACACAGCCATGGTGTTCAGAGCCTAGGAGAGGCACAAGACGACAGAGATGCCAGCTCACCCTGGCAGCCAAGAGCCGGGTGCCCTGCCTTGTGGGGTCTATGGACGGGCTCCAAATTAAATCCCCTCAACTGCCCTGTCTCATATGTATATATATTACATATGTGTATATATGTGTACAATACACATATACACATTTATATATATATATATATATATATATATATATACATTTTAATATATTACATATGTATTTACAATTTTGGCAATTCCCAGTCCTCTGTAAACACAGACTTGGTTCCTCCCTGGAAACCACCTACTGCTATATAGACTGAGGCACCTGTCTACTGTCACTGCCACACCAAGGCAAAGACAGAATTCAGCATCCCCAGGTTCTTATACCTCCTCTCTGGTCTGGTCTTCATGAGTATCTGGAATCACTCATTATGATGAACACCTTTATACAACCTTCCATTTTATATACATGCCTATATATATATATATATATATATATATATATATATATAGTTCTAAAACTCTGTGTATTTCCTTTGCCAGATACCATGTTCCATGCATTCTGTCCTCTCACCTCCAACAAGCCCACATGGTGGGGATTATCGGCATCCCAGTATTCAGGACAAGGACAGCTCAGAGAAGCTACATAACTTGCTTAAGGTCCCCCAGTTTGTAAGTGATGGATCTGAATCTGGGCTTTCTGATTCCATGCTCATAACACTGCTTTGCAGACTCTATGGGATAGTTTAGGTTTGTGTTTTCCTTCCAAAATAATGTTATATTTAACAGGTTATAAAATATTTTATTACTGTAGGAATTTTAGAAAACACATATATGAATACAAAGAAAATTAAATTCACCAGCAATGCCACCACCAAGAGACAAGTGTGAGCATGTGCACGTGTTGGTAGACGCGCCTCCAGTCTAGCTTCTCTGCACACACATGCCCCCACTTCTCCCTCACACTGTACTATGGCCCTACTGACAGCTGTAACTCAACCTGGGCTCTCCATCGCAGCACTCAGCCTGTTGAGCTGGGCACAGTCAGTGGCACCACCAGGACTGGCTGATGCCCAGAAAAATGAGGCACAGAAGTGCAATGGCCAAAGCCACCCTGTGGGTTAGTGGCAAATCCTGGACTTGGACATCAGAGGGACTGGCTGGGCCTGGGGTGTGGTGCTGCTTTGAGTGTGACAACCACTTTGTAAGTGGCCCAAGGTGCAGAGCAGGGGCAAGTTGCTCTCCCACACCAGCCGCTGAAGGAAAACCACACTGGT
The DNA here is from genome assembly GCF_018350175.1 of Felis catus. NCBI lineage: Eukaryota > Metazoa > Chordata > Mammalia > Carnivora > Felidae > Felis > Felis catus. The sequence goes on along the minus strand of NC_058368.1, from coordinate 187,698,303 downwards.
CTCCTTTGTGCTTCCTGCCATGCTCATCCTCAGTGCTGCCAACTGCTGCCTCCCTAGGGAGGCTGGGCCTCCAGGCACTGGGCCAGCTGGTTGGGAAACAGCTCGAGGGATGGTGTCTGCCTGAGAACAAAGAGTAGCAAGACATGAAGAAACATCATGTGTAACCAAGGTGACCAACAGGAAGCGGAGACTTGCAAATTGAAAGGGAAAAAGAAAGGGGAGGTGGGTAAGTTGGCTCTTTAGAGGCCTCAGAAGTACACACCTCTGACCCCAGAGGCCCTGCACAGTTCAAGGATCACCCTCCTTCCCCTCTCTGCCCCAATTGCTTCATAAAGCCCAAGAAGGTATTTTCGGTAAAGAACCAACATCGCTGCGAGAACACTATTTCGACACCCTCGAGAGAGTGGTTTGCAGCACATAAAGCCAACAATGCCAGTGACATCCCCTCCTGCTGACCTCCGGCCTGTCTTCCAGCAGAGAGAAAGGTCATCTCCAGCCACCACATCTCTCACTGGCCCCCTGAACTCAGAAAAGGGCCAGCTCCGGACACGCCTCTTTGTTCCCAGGAGCCACAGCCACTGGCGTCCAGAGCATACTCTGTGACAGGTCTGGCTGTAGCTGCTGGCATCCAACTGCGGCCAAAGGCATGTGTGTCTGCCTCTCTATGGTCCTGCCCCAGAGACCTCCCAACACCCCCAAAGACAACACTCATGGTCTTTTTATAAACCGTCCCCCATATTCTTCATTTCGGCAACTTCCTGATTTGACCACATCCCTCACACCTTACCTTCTCAATGGGGGATGCCCCTCATTCTCCCACATGCTCTGTTATGTAGGGACAGGGGTCATGATGCACCCCCTTCCATGGTGGTTCTCTGTAACAGGTCCAACCCCTGGATCTCTCCCCCTTCCCTCCTGGGTCACCATTCCTAAGCTGTGGTTCCAACAGCTCTTCACTCGACTCTTCCCGTTCCCAATTTCCAGATTCCTTCTGAGGGATTTTCCTGGGAACCTTCACCCTACCATGCAGCCTGAAACAGGTCAGTAAGGTAACCACTACCACAACCACTACCTCCATTCCCCTGCTGATATACAGTCCAGGGTTTCTACAACTATGGTCATTTGATCCCAGACATTGGAATCTTCTGAGAATTCCCTGAAAAATGGAGGCTTCCCCCTGTCCTGAGTTGAATAATGTCTCCCCAAAACCCCTACCTACCCAGAACCTCAGAATGTGACTTTTGGAAACAGGGCCTTCACAGATGAGACCAACTTACAATAAAGTTGTAATGGATTAGGGTGGGCCCTAAACCAATGACTGGTATCCTTATAAGAACAGAAAAGAGAGACATCTAGACACATAGGGGAAAGACTAGGCAAAAGCAGATACAGGAGGAAGACGAGGTCAAGATGGAGACAGAGAATGCATGAATGCAGCAATAAGCCAAGGAGCACTCCAAAAGTGTGAGAGAGTAAAGTTCTACTGTTTTCAGCCACCCAGTCTGAGGCAGCCCTAGCTGTCTACTGCATTCCCCATTTCCTGACTTACTGTATCTGACTTCCTGGAGACACAGCTGGGCATCCATCTGTGCTTTACGTGCACGTCATCCGAGCCTGATGCTTCATTATATGCTCCATAAAGGTAGAGAATTTTGTTTTGTTCACCACTTATATTCCCAGCAGCTGGCAGTGCTTAGCATGTGGTCAGCTGCTAAAAATAGGTGTTGAATGCAAGAATGAACATGCACTGATGTTCAGGAACTACTAGTGCTGTGGTCAGTGGTCAGGACAATTAACTCGTCTTTTTTTTTTTTTTTTTTTTTTGAGAGAGAGAGAGAGAGACAGAGAGAGAGAGAGCAAAGCAGGGGACAGGGACAGAGGGAGAGAGAAACAGAATCTTAAGCAGGCCCCATGCTCAGCACCGAACCCAACGTGGAACTCAAACTTGAACCGTGAAATCATGACCTGAGCCAAAATCAAGAGCCACCCAGGGGTCCCTCTCCTTGTCTTTTCTTTCTTAAGCAACATGAATACTCAATGAGATAATATGAATCAAGGATTTAACACTATCTGGCTTATTGTAGGCACCCAATAAACATCAACTTGGTGGGCAGTGGGAGTCTTTAAAGAGGACACAGAAACTAGCATATGCTAGGAGATTTCTAAGAATGATGTTCACTGTGACAAAGGCCCATCATGCTCAGCAATGGAAAAACGTAAGAAACTTGAAACCCTTCTCCCCTTTGTTAACTGGTCCTTTGATTCTATTTCCTCAAACTCTCAAATCTCTCCACTTCCTGCCCTGGTTCAGATGCGATTTCTCTGGACCACCACCAACACTGGAGACACAGGTCTCCAAGGCCAAGGCCATTTCCCAGTGATCCAGCACTCCCTCCTCATACCACTGTGCGTGCTCACAGGATATGTGTACACATCTGGGAGACCCACATCCCCAGAGCCAATGCTCCCAGCCCCTCTCCTGCCCCTCCCCCACTCACTAGACCGCCCTTTGCAAGTCACTGTGTGACCATCACTCACTGCCCTGTGCCCTGAGAGATGAACTTCCTCCACACCTCTCTCTGCCTAGCAAGCTTCTGCTTATCCTTTGAACACAGCCCAAACAGCACCTCCTCTTTGAAGCTTTTCACGTGTCTCTAGGCAACGGGATGTCACCATCTGTACAGTGGTTCACAGTGTGAGCTTTGGAGCCAGGTTGCCTGCCTTCAAATCCTGGTTCTGCCATCTTCGTAGCTGCATGGCTTTAGGTAAGTCATTTAACTCTCTAAATTCTCCTGAGTCTCACCTGTAAAATGAGGATAATTACAGTACCTTCTGGGGGGGCTGCCTGAGGACTTTGATAATGGAAGGAAATGTGTATCAAGCAAGCGTCCATTAATGTACATTAACGTGGACTATCGTTACTGTTGTTGAGGCCCCCAGGGTGTGGTTGAGTCCACAGCCTCTCCTGGCAGAGCCTCCCATAGGTCTACAGGTTATACGTGGGGCTCAGTAAATGCTGACTGAAGGGGCTCTCTGCCAGTAAGGCCATGGAGATGGTCCAAGGAAATAAGCCAGTATTCTGCCATCCCCACTCATGGTCTAGAAAGGTTGCCTGTGGCCCTGGGCTTCCTCCTTTCTCACCAGAATGCTGAAATCCCTTCCTCCCAAAGCAGGCTTCCAGGGAGGTTCCTGACAACTGGGAAGATATCCCTAGTGGTCTGACAACACTTCTCCCACAAACCACTTCATGGCCAATCTCAAAAGTAACCATACAAAATAAGCCCTGAAGTATTAAGGGATAACGCCTGCAACTTGCTTCCAGAAAAAAAAAAAAAAAGTATCAAGATGGAAGAAGAGAATGATAAGGCAAATAAATGTGTGAAATGTTCACAATTGTGAACCGTGTTGGCAACTCTCATGTATGTTTGATATTATTTCAAAACAGAAAATGAACACAAAAGGAGAGACTAACGAGATCTATCAACTCAGAACCAACAGCCTTGTCCCACTAACCCCCGCCTTCTCACGTCCCTCAAGGGGAAGTTAGTGTTACCCCATCGCTGACTTCAAGGCTGGCTGCAATTCTTTTGCCCGTCCTAAGTCACACTCTGCACAGCAGATCGCACGGTCTCAAAGCCCCAGCTCTCCCACTTAATAGGGAAGTCCTGGCTGAGCATTTAAGCTCTCAGAGGCCATTTCTCTACCAGCAGGGTGGAGTTACTGGGAGCCATGTTACCTGCCCCAAAAGCCTGTTTCAACAGCGAAATCCAGGAAGGCAGTGTGTGGGCTGTAGGACACAGACTCCAGATAAGGTGTCTGTGATGTGCAGCAGTCACTCTGCTCAGAGCTGAAGAGACACGGCCCTGGCCTGCCCTCTTGGGCCTGCTGTCTAGGGGGGAGGCTGGTTCTAAATCAGATAATCCCATTAATAAGTGTCAAATTACAAATCATGCTGAGTGCTGAAGCAATAATGCACGGTGGTCTGAGAATGTAACAAGGGTCCCAGGCCCGACCTTGTCTGGAAGGGAGTAAAGAAAGGCTTCTCTGAGGAAGCAATGTTTGAGCTGATAGCTAGCTAGACAAAAAGTAGGTTATAGCACACTAAAATCCCACAAGAGTAGGGAAGTATATAAACCAAATTGTTAACAGAGAACTCAAGTTAAATGATACCATTAGGAAGGAACAGGCCAAATCAAGGTAGGGGACATTTATCAGAACAAATGACCTGATTTCTCCAAAAATCAAGGTCATGGGGAAAAATGCTTTTAAGGGAGAGGGGTGCAGGGAAGTGAGTCTATCAGAGAATTAAAACCTTAAAGAGTAATTTAAAAAAAAATTTAAGTTTATTTATTTATTGTGAGAGACAGAGAGAGCAAGCAAGGGAGGGGCAGAGAGAGAGAGAGAGAGAGAGAGAGAGAGAGAGAGAGAGAATCCCAAGAAGACTCTGCACTGTCAGTACAGAGCCTGATATAGGACTCAAACCCATGAACCACGAGATCATGACCTGAACCAAAACCAGGAGCTGGATGCTCAACCAACTGAGCCACCCAGGCACCCCTTAAAGAGTAATTTTTAAGAAATGTAATACATGGACCTTATCAGGATGATGATTTGAATAAACCAACTATAAAAGCCATTTTTGAGACAAGTGGGGAAGCTTAATATGGACTGGGCAATAGTAGATATTAATGAATCGTTAATTTTGTTAGGTGTGATAGTGGCATAGTTGTTACATTTAATTTTCAATGTTTATTTTTGAGAGAGAGAGAGAGAGAGAGAGAGAGCGAGCGTGCGCTCGAGTCAGGGAGGGGCAAAGAGAGAAGGAGACGCAGAATTCAAAGCAGGTTCCAGGCTCTGAGCTGTCAGCACTGAGACTGATGTCAGCACTGAGACTGTCAGCACGGGGCTTGAACCCACAACCCGTGAGATCATGACCTCAGCCAAAGTTGGAGACTTAACCGACTGAGCCACCAAGGCATCCCCAAAGTTGTTACTTTAAAAAAAAAAGCCTGTTAGCACATATTTATATGTAAAATCACATGTTGTCTGGGGAACAGATGAAACAGGTACTAAGCTAAGTGGAAAGTACATGGGGATTCATTTTACTATTCTCCCTACTTTTGTGTATCTTTAAAAATTTCTATCATAAAAGTTAAGAAAAAAACAGAGGTACACTCCAAAGAATTAGACATGCTCTGAGCTGTCTGGGATTTTTGCAATGGTCAGAAAAATCAACTGTCATCAAGCACAAAGCTGTCTTCCACAATGTCACATCTAATGACTCCACAAATTTTAGTGTGTTAGACCAACCACAGTGAAACCAATTCCCTTCTGATGGGCATTTAGGTTCTTTCCAACTTTTCCATACAGCAATTGAATCTAGTTCCTGATGCTTCTCTTCTAATGACCGTCCCTTCCCATTCTTGTTCCCTCAACCCACCCACCCAAGTCACTGGAATAAGTAGCTCGTGGTACCAGTGTGGATCTCTCTATCATAAAGGATGTCCAGGCTCTGGCACTACCTGCTCCAGTGACCTCTAAGGGAGCCAATGCCTCTGGACAATTCAAATTTGGCCTCAGAAGGAGTCAGTTCCCAAGAAAGTGCCACTTGGAGGTAGGAGGCAGCACACACTGAGGGGGCTAAGAGGGAGCACTAGGAGTTTTCTGGCCAGGGCGGAAGGCACTTCAACAGCCCTTACCCAGCCCAAGATGGGTCCCAGGCTGGTTCCCTGCTGCAGGTGGGGCCCCTCAGGTCTGGGAAGGTATCAGAGTTCCCTCCTTATTCCCCTCCAGTGCTTTTCCCACTCTGGGTTCCCATTCCTTTCAAACACAGCCAGGAGGCACCATTTTGACCTAACCAAATGGCATTGATTTTTTTCAAAACAGTAATACCTAGGTTTAGCAAAGCTGCTGGGAAGCAGGCACTCTCCCACACCACTGGTGGAAGTGCAAACAGGTGCAACCTTTCAGGAATTAACCGGTGATATGCAAAGTTCTCAAAATTATACCCTGTGACCAACAATTTCACTTTAGGAATTTATTCCCATGACCATACTTTTATTTATTTATTTATTAAAAATTTTTTTAAACATTTATTTATTTTTGAGAGAGAGAGACAGACACACAGAGCATGAGCAGGGGAGTGGCAGAGAGAGAGGAAGACACAGAATCCAAAGCAGGCTCCAGGCTCTGAGCTGTCAGCACAGAGCCCGACGTGGGGTTCAAACTCACAAACCATGAGATCATGACCTGAGCCAAAGTCGGATACTTAACCAACTGAGCCACCCAGGCACCCCCCACAGCGCTATTGAAAATCAAATGGTACATGAGAGGGGCTCCTGGGAAGCTCAGTCAGTTGAGCGTCTGACTTCTCCTCAGGTCATGATGTCACAGTTTGTGAGTTCAAGCCCCGTGTCCAGCTCTGTGCTGACAGCTCAGAGCCTGGAGTCTGCTTCAGATGCTGTGTCTCCCTCTATCTCTCTGCCCCTCCCCCACTCACGCTTTCTCTCTGTCTCTCAAAAATAAATAAATATGAAAAAATTTTTTAAAAATCAAATGGTACACGAGAAATGCCTCAAAGGACAAGGGAGAAATGGATGAAAGAGCTGTGTTGTATAAATAAACAAATGGAATATTACTTAGCAAGAAAAAGGAATAAACTCCTAATAGCTATAACATGGATGCATCTCAAACATATTATGCTACGGAGAAAAAGGCAGACAGAAAAGAGTACGTATGTGTAACTCTATGTATATCAAACTCTAGGAAAGACAAATACAATCCAGAGAGACAAACAGTAGATGGCTTGCCTAGGGCTGGGAGCAGGATGGAGTGAGTGACTGAGGAGGGGCACAGAGGAGCTTTCTAGCTCAATGGCAATGTTGTACATCTTTTCTTCTTAAGATTCTGTTTTTAAGTTTATTGGGGCAATTGGGTGGCTTGGTCGGTTAAGTGACTCTTGATTTCGGCTCAGGTCATGATCTCATGGCTCGTGGGTTCAAGCCCCACATCAGGCTCTGTGTTGCTGGTATGGAGCCTGCTTAGGATTCTCTCTCTGGCCCTCCCCTGCTTGTGCATGTGCTCGCTCACTCTCTCTCCCTCTCAAAATAAGTAAATAAATGTAAAAAAAAAATATTTTTTTACGTTTATTTGTTTATTTAAGCATTCTCTCTCTATACACTGGGGGTGGGGGCTCAAACTGATGACCCAGAGATCAAGAGCCACGTGCTCCACCAACTGAGCCAGCTAGGTGCTCTGGCAATATTCTGTATCTTGAACATGGTGGTAGTTACATGAATGCACACATTTATCAAAACTCACTATACACTGTAAACTGTATGCACACTTAAGATCTGTACATTGTACCATAGGTATAGCTATCTGGGTGGTTCAGTCAGTTGAGTGTCCAGCTTCGGGTCAGGTCATGGTCTTACGGTCTGTGAGTTCGAGCCTCGCATGGGGCTCTGTGCTGACACCTCAGAGCCTGGAGCCTGCTCCCGATTCTGTGTCTCCTCTCTCTGCCCCTTCCCAGCTTGCACGCTCTCTCTCAAAAATAAATAAACATTAAAAAATTTTAAAAAAAGATCTGTACATTGTACTCTAGATTATAACTCAGTTTTAGAAAATGAATAAGCATTCCACCTAAATATCCAACAAGAAGATGAGCCAATCAAATCCTGGTGTATCCACACAAGAAAACGTGATGCATGATACTGTAGAAAAGTAGTTAATGATGTAGAAAGCTATTTGGTATATACAGTGAAAGAAAAAATTAAGTTATAGAACCATAATATATATTTAGATAGAAAATGACCAAAAAGAAATAGTCCGTCCATTCATTCAATAAAAACGTATTGAGTATCTACTATATACCTTCATAATTACCATGAACAGAAAAGCCAAAAAAAAAAAAAAAAAAGAAATCCCTTCTGGTCACAGAGCTTCTGTTCATTGGTTTCACAGAAAATATTTAAATTATTAAAATATACACATTAAAAAATCAAATGGTACAGCACAGTATAAAGTACACTACTTGTGTTCGAACACACAAACACACACCATATTTGTGTTTGTTTACACATGGAACAACTTTGGAAGGATTCACAAGAAGCTGGAATTGGTGGCACCTTTGAGAGAAAAACTCACAGAATGAGACAAGGTGGAAGAAAGCCTATTTACTACCTACCCTTTCATATAGTTGGATTTTTTTTTTACCATGTTCTCATATTACCTATTCTAAATAAGCACAATTGCCTGTTTCTAATTTTTTTTTTTTTTTTTTTTTGCTGGTGTCCAATAGCCAGGATTTCGGTGAAGAATGATACAGAAATGCATGAAATGAACAGTGTTTTGAGGCAAGGTATTTTCCATTTTTACTGAAAAAAAAAAAAAAAAAAAGCAAAAACAAAATAAAACTGTATCATGATAACATGCACACAAAGGAACAGAAGAACCTAAACCAAAATATCAACAGAAATGACTTCCAAATGGTGAGACTAACTTTCTTTGCTTGTATTTATTTTTGCAGTTTCCTAAGCAAACAAGCAAAACGAAAACGAAAACAAAAAATCAAAAACAACCCACCCCAGTCTGTGTGTGTGTTTAATAACTTTTAAAAAAACAAAAAGAGAGAAAACAGCAGACCCAGTGTCACCTCTTTCTGCCAGGTGCTCAAATACTCCAGACAATCGTTGGCTGTACTCCCTTTACCCAAGGGGCAGTGTGGTTTAGAAAGACAAAGAAGAAGTCAAGGGCAAGGGCACAGGGCCAGCTCAAGGCCTTAAATGTCCTCTCCTTACTTAGCATACGCTTCCCCAGCCAACCAGGGTGCCTGCCAACCCCCTTCTCCACCTCAAAATCAAGGCCCCAAAGGCCCATACCCATGTATTTTCTCCTGGGACACCTGGGAGGCAGGTGGGGCGGGGATCACACTATCCTGAGGTGCAGATGAAAGGAAGCCTGCAAGATAACTTGCATCTTCCACAGATAAGGTGCACAGAGACCAAGTCTCAGGTGAGCACTGTGGGCACACTGAGCACTTCTGTTGTCTAAGACCAGAGGGGCTCATGAGAAAACATCCAGTTCTGATTCACTTTTGTCCCCAAGCTTCCTATAGAACACAAGTCGGGATACTGGAGTCTGGGTGTCTTAAAGCGGGATGCCACCATAAATGACGTCTCATCCAGCCCCCCAACCTCATTTCTCACTCCATCTTCTGTCTTCTGCATACAACCCCAGGGGTAGCCCAGATCACCCTTACAAGTGGGACTGTAGGAAACCCCTCCTTATACTAAAAGCCTCACCCTTCCCTCCAGAAAGGGGCCCTGCGGGCCAGCTGCTTAGGGTCTCCCTTGAAGACCACAACCATAAGGCAGCCTTGTCAGTAGGCAAGGGCTTGTCGAAACCAGCCATTTGGGGTTTGAGAGGCTTGAATGACACATTTCTGGAATTGAGCTGGGCAGACACGTTCTGTCACCAGTGTCTAGAACATTTTCTTATTGATAGATCTGGTTTTATCTCATGATTTGGGAAGAACTGTCCCTTGAGTGTGCAGAAACCCAAAAGGAGGGCAAGAGAATAGAAAAGCCAATTATGGGGTGACCTAGTCAAATTGTGGAGCACGGGCTTGGGTCAACATTTTTTATGAAGAGTCAAATGTTCAACCGTGCAGTGGAGAAATTTGAGGAATTTAGGGAGAAGAGCGAGAAGGAAAAATATTGATGTTGGAAGTGCAAAATAAAAGGATGTGAAAGCTTTAGAAGCCATTAGAAAACAATGTGGCTTTAATCCAGGGGTGGCAGACCGAGCTGGGGTGAGATTCTGTCGTGTCCAGCTGTCAGAGTTCAGGCAAGAGAAGACGGCCCGGAGGGGTCTCTACTCTGCCCTGGCAGGTCAGAACACCATCATGTCCACCCCAGGGAGAGGCAACAGCAAAGGCCAAATCACTTCAAGATGAGAAGCACCATACACAAGTGAGGTGCCAGAGCCAAATAAGGAAGGCCCTGGCCTGGCAATCAGCCCTTCCAATGCCCAAAGCAAGGCCAGAGCCCATGGCTGCTGGCTTCTCAGGGTGGCTTAAAGAAAATCCAACTTACAGAGTCACTGTAACACCGACTAAAGCCAGAGCCTACAATGCCACGGATGGAAGAGCCTTGACTCCCCTGCCTTGTATTTCCAATCTTTGTTAAAATGGACGTTTTCGCAAATGAATCTACGGTCAAGCTCTGATACAATGATCTATTCGCTCTCAACAGAGTTACTCATACCCTCTGAGTCTTGTAGTTTCCCATCTGTAAAACAGGGTCAATCCCAGCACTAGGGCAGATATGAGAAGTGAGATAATACATGGAGACATGCTTGGCACACTGCGGGCATCAGGAAGTGCTCAATAAATAGTAGCCGCTAACATTATCATCGCTAAATGTCACTTTTGTTGGTGGTGTTTAGGAAGATCTTTGTATACATTCAATCACAAATCAGTAAAAATGTCCTTGATCAGTCTACTGGTTCAAGAAATGTGCTCTCACACAGCTCAAGTTCTCTAAGTGTGGAAGGAAGCAAGCTTCAGGAAGCAGCTGATTGCTCTGCAGATCTGGAGCAGGGCAAGGAGACCCCCAAGGTGCCACATGACCCCAATCCTAGGAGGAGGTGAACAGGATGAAGGAGGGAACCTCTAGCATGCAGGGTCCCAGGAGCCCCGGAAGATAAAGCTACCAGGTCAAAACAAGTAGGGCTCGTCCACATGGTTTTGAGAGCGTGGGATCTTAAATTTTAAACTTATTTTAAAGCCAATTTTAAACTTAAGGTGGATTCACCTTTTGGGGAGGAGAGGGGAAGGAGGCTCTCAGCTTTAATCTGAATATTCACGAGGACATATACCTGGTCACCAGAAAACATCACCAACAGTCTCACTGTCCCCACTGGCGACAGTGATCATCTGTGATCATGTTCCGCTTCCCTCATGTTCCATGAAGAAGTTCAAGGGCACAGGTGTTACAAGTAAGAAACCTGATTCCCCTGTACTGGCTGGCAGTCCTTTGCCCCAACAGAAAGTAGCTGGAGAAAGGGGTTCCAGGTTTGCTCTAGAAGAAGCAATAGGGCAGGAAAGATGATGAAGGGAGCAATTTAAGTCCGAGCATGGGATAAAGGTGGCCTGAGAGGGAGACACTTCTCTAGAGCGATCTGGATGGAAGGAGGGTTCCATGGCTGCTTAGATTTTGCCGAGGGCACCTAGCTTCTGGGTCCCAGGTACGTGGCTTTTGGCAAACTGAGGCTTCTCCCAGCCTCAACCCCATCACCATCCAATGGCCCAAAGGGATAATGATCCTTGTCTTAATCAGGACTACCTGTCACACTTGTGAAGCGTTCACAAGGTGGTCACAAACCCCAAGCCTTACTCTGCATACACTCTATGTGAAAGGGACTATCAGTTTCACATTCAGCTTCCACTCAGCAATCGGTAAGTGTGAGGGCACAATTCCTGTCATGTGCCTACCACAGTTCTTAGGTTCTCTCATCACTCCTAACATTCCTATCAAATTCACCCCCCAGGTTACAGAAAAGGAAACTAAAGAAGATTCATTCTTTTCACCACTCCACTCAGATCAGGGAGGCTCCATTCTAGACATGGACACCTGGCACTGAACAAGACAGGCACAGGACTATTCTTGCAGAGCGTACATTCTAGTGTAGGGGAAAAGGTGATAAACAGGCAATAATTCCAGATGCTGGTAAATACTATAAAGGAAACAAAACAAGATGCTTTGATAGACACAGAGGAATAGTATTAGAGAAAGGCAGACTTCAAATAGAGGGAACAGCCAGTGCAAAGGCCCTGAGACACAAAATGAGCTTGACTTACTAAAGGAAGAGAAAGGAGGCCAATGTGGGAAGGCCAATGTAGGAGACAAGAGATGAGAGCAGGTGGGGCCCAACTATGTCAGATATTACAGGTACAGGTAAGAACTGGGAATTTTACTGAGAGCAATGGGATGACAGTGGAGGTCTTTAAGCAGGGAACTGACACGATCTAAGTTCTGGTGGTGGTGGGAAGAATGGACGATGGAAGCCAGGTTCAAAGAAGTTTAGAGAGGTCATACAAGCCTCTCGGGGTTTCACCGCCATAACTAGTGTGCGTCTGACACCACCGTTCATTTCCACAGTGTCACATTTTACACACTATAGTGTAATGCTATTCTGGAATGGCACATCTGACAAAGTGGGGCTTCCACTAGCTCGGTGATCCAGCCTTGCTTCCTGCATCAGTCAACTGAGCATAACCACGCTCGGGTCGATGATGACAGTTCAACAGCATACACACAAACATGCTTTGTGTTTATCTGGGAACATTTGACAAACAACAGTGTCTACTGTATGCCAGACACGCACAAAATTGTTCTACAGTGTTAGAAATGTAGTACTAGAATAGATGTTGACTAAAAAATTACTCTGGGAAAAATGAAAGGCCAGCCCTCATTCCTTAAGAAAGGTGAGGCTGGTATGGCTGCTGGGTTCCCCTTAGCCCTCGCTTTTCTCTGCAAACTCTCCATAAAACCAAATTGTCTCAAGAAGCAGCTGGGGCGCCTGGGTGGCTCAGTCGATTAAGCGTCCAACTCTTGGTTTTGGCTCAGGTCATGATCTTGAGGTTTGTAAGTTCGAGCACCACTTCAGGCTGTCATCCACTGTGAGTACAGAGCCCGCTTTGGACCCTCTGTCCCCCTCTCTCTCTGTCCCTCCCCTGCTCACATACAAGCTCTCTCAAAAAAATAAACATTAAAAAAAAAAGCATCTGCTTCTTTGAACAGAGAGTGGAAATAAAGGAAGAAAATAGTTAATATGGGGGGGGGCATTTACATTATAAACCAAAGGAACCTGGGATTGCCCTGATAAGACGAGCTTCAAGGTCACAGAGGACCCTAGGCATCAACCCCTGAGTTTTCCATTTCTATCCTGTAAAGCCTCGACAAAGCTCTTCTCCCTCTGAGGCAGGCAGCCCAACAGGAAACTAAGAGCGATATGGCTTGGGTGAGGCACAATTAATGGGGGACCGCCCGCCCCTGCTCCTCTGAGTGGCTGGAGGGGTGTTCAGAACACTCATATAAAAGACTGGGGATTCTCAGGTGACTGAGCTGGTTGAGTTTATACTGCTTTCAGAAATCCTTCCTGCTAGAAAGGGACAAATTATACCAGTCATTGCTCCCAAGCTATGAGGAGAACTGATAACCACTCAAGCCTATGATCAACAAGGAAACCCAATTTCCATGGCAGTTCTTCCTAGTTCATTTAGCCACTACCTCCTGAAAAGGACCAGGACTATACTGCCTGGCCTACCAACCCACTATCTCTGCCTTCTAACACTTTAAGACCTAGATTTCTTCTCCAGATGCTCAGAATGTGTGGCACCTTGGCCATTCTGCTCCAGGGAGAAGACCAAAAAAGCTACAGCCTGGGTAACCAACACAAGACAAAGATAGACTAACAGGTACAGGCAAAAGAAAAAAATATTAATTTGGCTGGAAGACAGCCACTCCCTAATGAGGGGGCAAAAAACAACAACCCTGAATATCTGGTGACTTTGTAAGGAGAACTCCACAGACACTGGGTGCAAATGCACTACCTGTCTGTGTAGGGACCCAGGTACCCCACTAGGAAGACCTCTCCTTCCCTATATTGGGTTGAATTGTATCCACCCCCTTCCCACCAAATTCATGTCCACCTAGGAAATAGGGTCTTTTCAGATGTAATCAGTTAAATTAAAATACTGTATTAAAGTAGACCTTATTCCAATGACTGGTGTCCTTATAAGGAGAAAAAACAAACATAGAACGCTGTGTGACAACCAACTCAGAGTTTGGAACGATGCATCTACAAGCCAAGAAAGGCCAAGGATCAGAATGACTGTGCCAACACTTTGACTTTGGACTTGTAGCCTCCAGAACAGAACAGAAATTCCTATTGTTTTAAGTCCTCTCCTCAAGGCAACCCTAGAGAACCAATATACTCCTCTATTTCACACCTGTTTCCCAAACCACCCTTCTCAGTCTCAGCCCAAAGGCAGAAGGCAAGACACACAGGCCCTTGCCTCCGTGGCCATCAGCACTTCCTTTGAGGTGAGGGGAGGGCAGGGATCCCATTTCAGCTGCCCCCAGAGGCAAACTGGCAGGGGAGTGTTTGTTTTCTCCTCACAGCCTCCCAGTTTTGTCGCCTCTCATTTAGACTGGTTTTTCTTAAAGTTTACTCAGTTCCATCCTAGAGATTTGTGGGGGTTTTTTTGTTTTTGTTTTTGTTTTTGAGGGAGACATAACTTCTATATACCTTACACTTTCGCTTACCTAACATTTCTTTCTACTGAGTCACAACTTTTACTATCTTAAAAGGAACTGTTAGGTCATTACAATCAATGGGAAATCAGCATCATTTACCCTATGCAGAACTTGCTAGATTTTCATTTTTTAAATTTCACATTAAAATGAATACACAATAATTGTTTCTTTTAAAGGTACCATTTAAAATAATCTCTTGTGGCAATACTATGGGAAATATAGCTTTAAGGACTACAGTCGCGATCTCTGAGTTCCTAACCAGTAAACCAGTTAAAGCTCTCCAATCTCCAGTTTCTGCCCCACAATTTTCCGGGAGAAGGCTAAGGGCAGGAAGAAAGCAAGGCCATCAGGAGATCCAGTACCTACAAGGGACGACCGGAGGACATCGAATAGAGACCCAAAGGCACTTTAAATACCCAGCCACACAACCGCGGCAGGGAGGAACTGACCTTCTCGCGCAGGGTGCAGTGGACGTCTGAGGCGACGCGCCCTTCCCACCACGGCTCATCCATCATCTGGTATGCAGCACAGAGATCCGACGCTACCGGGCTCTCAGGGCGCACCCTGCGTGGACACGGGCAACTTGAGCAGCCGCAGCACGCCTCCCCGGCTCGGACCCGCGGCATCCCTATTCTCGCTCGTCCCCGGCCAGGGCCCGAATGGGCGCCCCTTCCTACCCCGCTGAGAGGAGCCGGTGGTCGCCTCCGGTCCCAGCCAAGGGTGCGGTGCCCCCTTGCCCTCTGCTCGAGGGAGCCGGGGCCACCTGGAACTCTGCAACAACTTGCAGAATTTTTATCTTCCTTTTTGCAAAAGTTGCGCAGAAAGTTGCCGACTCCGCTAGCTCACCCAAGGCTGGAGCTCCGGCAGCGGCCACCGGCTCGCCGTCCCCAACTCCTCCCCCGCCGCCCAGCCTTTGTCCTGCTCCCACATCCTGCCCTCGAGCCGGGGCGAAAACTCACGCATCCCTCTTCGGGCATGGGGGGCTGAGGGTGCCAGGCCCCTCTCAGGGCCAAGCCGGCGGTGCCCTCGGGTGTCTGCACGCGGCTGGGCGCGCGCGCGCGGGGCGCCCCACGCTCTCGACGTTCGCCTCCGCAGCCCCGCTCGCCCTCGTCGCCGCCGCGCCCCTGCTTGCGCTCAGGTCCCGCCGCGGCTCGCAGCCTCCCGGCCGCCGGGGGCCTCCCTCCCTCGCTGGGGGAATTGGGGGCCGGGCCACGCGCATGCGCCGGCGGCCCGCACCCCGTGGGGCGGGGGGCTGGGAATTGGAGTCTTTCTTTCGCCGGCGCTGGCTCCGCTTCCTGCCCGCCCGCCTCCCCCGCTTGGGTGGAAAGCTTCCTCTCACCTTCGCGGAGGCTCTGGGTGGCCTCCTGGGCTCCTCGCCGGCTTCCGCGGGGAGCTCAGGGACCGCAGCGCCACCTGCGCGCACCACGCGTGAAGAGCGCGGGCAGGATGCCCCCAGAAAGTTCTGTCTCCCGCGTGCGCTGCTGTGGCCAATTTTACGTCGGTTCCACCTGTTTTTTCTTTCTTAATTCTTCTTCTTCTTCTTTTTTTAAACTCGTCTCGAGATGGGGAGGTAGATTTCTAAACGGACAATTCCCACGAACGCTCCAGAAAAGCCGCTCTTGGTTACCCACGAGTCCTGAATTCAAAAGGAGGCTCAGTGAATCAACTGGTATTTATTGTGTTCCTGCAGAGTATAGATCCGCGTCTTGGAGTGGTGGAAAGCCAACGGTACCGTGGATGGAAAGCACTGTCTTTTTAATTCAGCTGATTGTTTTCGGAAAGGCACTCCCTTTAATCAGCTGATCTATTGGCACCACAGTGGGCTGTCCTCTTGGCTGATGGTTTTTTTGTGATACTTTTTGAGATTCGCAGACTTGTTTCAAACCCACCTACAAACTGGATAATTTTTGCCAAGTTCCTCACATGTTCTAAGACGGGGAACCCTCTTGTGTAAAATGGGAATGAAAATTGCACCAGCCTGTTGAAGATACTGTATTATTAAAGAAGATAATTCGTGTGAAGTGATAATTGCCATGTCAGGTATAAAAAGAACACTCAATAAATAGCCACCACTAAAGCGCCTTTAGTTTCTGACTGGTTTCCTGAAAGCACATACCCACCTGGAAAAAAATTTTAAAGTCAGCTTTGACAAGCTTCAACTGGAGCTTAAAGAGCAATTTTAATGTAAAATATATATAGTGTATAATACGTGTATTATACAGTATATATACTCTTGTAAAAGTGTGAAATACCTAGGAATAAAGTTACTGAGAAATAAATGCTTTTAATGAAGACATTATAAAAGTTGAAACATAATAAGCAAGTCTTGAAGAAATAGAAGGTGAAAATACCAACTTTACCCAAATTTAGTCCTTTAATAAAATTCTAATGATTGTGGGTAGATGAGGCTGGAAAAGATAACATGTAACACTTTCTGTAACATTCAAATGGAAGAATATCCATGAGAAAATCTAAGAATTTTAAATTTTAAAAATGGAGGAGATAGACCTATATTAACAAATCTTAAAACATATTGCTAACCTGGGGTGCCTGGCTGGCTCAGCCGGAAGAGCATGCAACTCTTGATCTTGGGTTCATGAGTTCAAGCCCCACGTCGAGTGTAAAGATTAATTAAAAAAAAAAACAATAAAACCATAAATTTAAAAAAACATATTGCTAAGGTATAATTATAATAGTGTGGTGTCAATACAAGAGTGGATGGATAACCATCAGTGGAATAACTGAAGTCTAGAAACGTACACAACATACTTAAAATCCAATCTTAGGATAAATGTGGCATTTCACTTTTGTGCGGAAAAGGATAAATTCTTCAATAAAGTAGGCTGAGGAAATTAGTTAATTTGGGGGTAAAAGTAAAACTAGAGATTTATTTCAATCATCATTCAAATAAATATAGGAACCTGTCAAATGACAAAACTAAAATAGTGATGCCTGGGTGACTCAGTCAGTTGAGCGTCTGACTTCAGCTCAGGTCATGATCTCACCGTTCCTGAGTCTGAGCCCCCACATTGGACTTGACCACTTCAGATCCTCTGTCTGCCCCACCCTCTCTGCCCTTCCCCCACTCATGCATGCATGTTCTCTCAAAAATGAATAAACATTTATAATAAATGAATAAACATATAATATATATACATGTACTATATATTATATATACACATGTATATTATATACATACATACCTGCCAAATGACAAACCAAAACAATTTAGTAACAAGTCTGATGTCCTTTATTCAAGGGAACACAGTCCATGGATTGGGAGAGTGCAATGTCTCACCAGCAGTGGAGACCTCTTCCAGAGGGATTTTGGGCAAGAACAAGTTTTATAGAATGTTACAAGAGGTAATGCAGAAGCAAGGCATGACTCATTAAGAGGTTAGAGATTTCCTTATAAGGCTAGCAGGTCCTATTTCCTAAGGTAAGGTAAACTAGCTAAAGCTAACTTGGAGATGTGTGATTGGTGTATATTAGGTTTCCTTGCCAGGTGTTTCCAGAAAAGTGCAGAATGACTTAGGTTTAGATTTGTGATGTGGCACAGACTACTAGGGTGGCCTCTGTTTTAGGGGTCCCTATCTATAAATTAGCTTTATCAAGCCCAAAGAACTACAAACAACAACAAAATACAAGACAATTAAGAGAAAATATAGGTGCATTATTTCAGAAGAGAAAGCCCAAATATAAAGCACAGGAAGAAAGCCGAGGATGAGTATATATATTCGAGTAAATATGCAAGAGTTAGTTAGATATATCAGATGTCACAAAAAAGGCAAATGACAGATTGGAGAAAATGTTTTTAACAAATGTGACAAAAGGTAGATTTTACTATCTGAACCTCTCATAAATGATTACCACATGAAACACATCAAAATTCAGAATTTCATGTATGCCATGAAAGAAGGAATTCAAAAGAATTAGTATCATTTTTAAAACGTTCATACTGGGGCGCCTGGGTGGCTCAGTTGGTTAAGCATCCCACTTCGGCTCAGGTCAAGATCTCGCAGTTTATAGGTTCAAGCCCTGTGTTGGGCTCTGTGCTGACAGCTCAGAGCCTGGAGCCTGCTTCAGATTCTGTGTCTCCTCTCTCTGCCCCTCCCCCACTTGTGCTCTATCTCTCTCTCTCTCAAAATAAATAAATAAATGTGAAAGAAAAATTTTTAATGTTCGTACTCACTACAAACACATTAAAAAATTTTTTTAGAAACTTTGTGGTACATCTTTGTTGAGGATTTTTAAAACCACAGCAGGCAAAAATTAAAAAATAAAATAAAATGAAATAAAATAAAATAAAATAAAATAAAATAAAATAAAATAAAATAAAATAAAATAGGGGCACCTGGGTGGCTCAGTTGGTTGAGCGTCCAACTTCGGCTCAGGTCATAATCTCACAGTTTGTGGGTTCGAGCCCCATGTTGGGCTCTGTGCTGACAGCTCAGAGCCTGGAGCCTGCTTCAGATTCTGTGTCTTCCTCCCTCGGCACCTCCCCCACTTGTGCTCTGTCTCTGTCTCTCAAAAATAAATAAACATGAAAAAAATTAAAAAAAAAATACAGTAGGCGAGGGGTGCCTGGGTAGCTTAGTAGGTAAAGCATCTGACTCTTGATTTGGGTTCAGGTCATGATCTCATGGTTTGTGGAATCGAGTCCCAAGTCAGGCTCTGTGCCGACCGTGTAGAACCTGCTTGGGATTCTCTCCCTCTCCCTCTCTCTCTCTCTGTTCCTCCCCTACTCGTGCTTTTTCTCAAAATAAATAAAAATTTAAAAAATCTGTACAGGGCGCCTGGGTGGCGCAGTCGGTTAAGCGTCCGACTTCAGCCAGGTCACGATCTCGCGGTCCGTGAGTTCGAGCCCCGCGTCGGGCTCTGGGCTGATGGCTCGGAGCCTGGAGCCTGTTTCCGATTCTGTGTCTCCCTCTCTCTCTGCCCCTCCCCCGTCCATGCTCTGTCTCTCTCTGTCCCAAAAATAAATAAACGTTGAAAAAAAATTAAAAAAAAAAATCTGTACATAACATGCGAGTGCTTGCTTTGGCAGCACATATACTAAAATAGGAACAATGCAGAGAAGATTAGCATGGCCCTGTGTAAAGATGATACGTAAAAATATAACATGAAAGGTTGACAAATATATGTTTGGGACAAATATATGTTTGGTGTTGTTGGGAATATAATCCGATCTTACTAAAAGATTGTCTTACTAAAATTTTTTAATATATCATTTGATCTAATTATTCCACTTCTGAAATTTCATTTTATTTTATTTTTTAATTAAATTTTTTAACATTTATTTATTTTTGAGAGACAGAGACAGAGCACGAGTGGGGGAGGGACAGAGAGAGAGGGAGACACAGAATCTGAAGCAGGTTCCAGGCTCTGAGCTGTCAGCAGAGGCCAACGTGGGGCCTGAACCCACGAACTGTGAGATCAAGACCTGAGCCAAAGTCGATGCTTAACCAGCTGAGCCACCCAGGCTCCCCTTTAATTATTTTTAAGCTTATTTATTTATTTTGAGAGAGAGAGACAGAGTGTGAGCGGGGAGGGGCAGAGAGAGAGGGAGACAGAGAACCCCAAGCAGGCTCCGAGCTGTCAGCACAGAGCCCAAAGTGGGGTTTGAACTCATGAACTGTGAGATAATGACCAAGAGTCAGATGTTCAACTGACTGAGCCACTCAGGCACTGTTCTGGAAATTTATTTAAAAAAAAAAAAGCAGATGAGTATAAAGATTTCTTTACAGGGGGTTTTATCACAATGCTTTTTTACTGTAGTGAACTATTAGAACAGGTACTGGTTAAAAAATAAATCATGATTAGAACAGGACTGGTTAAACACACATGCAAAAGAAACTGAAGAATATAAAAGTATTAACTATGCAATCAGTGGTAGGATTATGGAAAATTCTATTTTACTTTTTATTCTAAGATATCTGTATTTCTAAGTTTTCTACAAGAAACATGCATTACTCTTATAATCAGAAAAAAAGTAAATGTTATTAAAATAAAATCACATGATAAAATTACTAGAGTGGCCTTCCATTGAATAACAACTCACAGGGGTGCCTGGGTGACTCAGTCAGTTAAGCATCCGACTTCAGCTCAGATCATGACCTTGCTTGCAGTTCGTGAGTTTGAGCCCTGTGTCAGGCTCTGTGCTGACAGCTCAGAGCCTGGAGCCTGCTTCGGATTCTCTGCCTCCATCTCTCTCTGTTCCTCCTCCGCTCTCACTCTGTCAGTCTCTCTGTCTCAAAAATAAATAAGGTTTTAAAAAAAAATGACTCTCAGTATTGTTTTGCTTTTTGTTGTTGTTGCTGTTCTTTATTTTTTTAAGTTTACTTGTTTATTTATTTTGAGGGGGGGGAGGAGCAGAGAGAGGGAGGGAGAGAGAATTCCAAGCAAACTGCGCACTGTTAGACACCCCAATGTGGGGCTGGATCTCAAGAAAAGTGAGATCATGACCTGAGCCAAAAGCAAGAATTGAACACTTAACCGACTGAGCCACCCAGGTGTCCCTGTTCTTTATTTTTCATAGCAGTATTATAATATTTCTATGCAGGGTACACGAAGGGTTTTTATTATTCACTAATTTGGAGTCTCTCTTTTGCTAAAAACTTCAGCTCTCAGTTGTTAGCAGTTCTTTTTTTTTTTAATTAATTAATTTATTTATTTGAGAGAGAGAGAGAGAGCATACATGCATGCATGTGCAGGAGGGCAGAGAGAGAGGGAGAGAGAGGATCTCCAGCAAGTTCCACATTGTCAGTGCAGAGCCTGACGAAGGGCTCAAACTGTGAGATCGTGACCTGAGCCAAAACCAAGAGTCAGACACTTAACTGACTGAACCACCCAGGCACCCCTCAGTTATCAGGAGTTCTGACAAGTGAGAGAGAGAGGGAGGCAGAAAGTTGGCTTTTCTCCAGGAGTGATTTTCAAAAGATTCTAAAAACCATTCATAGTCTGCAGTCCTTTGTGTATCATTTCAAAGACTCTTGTTTTCCTAGTATCTCTGAAGAATAAAAATACATTGCACTGATGGTTTTGGTAGTGCATCGCTGTCCACAGGTAGAAATGATGTCAGTGCCCTTAGCCTCTTCTGGGGCCAGCAGGGGAACCGTGCAACTGACTTCCCTTTTCCACCCCCTATACCCCACCCATGCCAAGAAGTATTCATTTGTTCACTCCTTCATTCATTCATTCAAAACCAAACCTTTATCAAGTGCTTACTATGAACCACTGAACCCCCTCCTACCCCCAATTTCTGAAGCTCACAGGCTGGAAACCAAAGATTTAGGGCAAGAGCATCCTATCTACTGATAACTGGCCCACATATAAAATGAGGGCAAAAAAACTTCTCTGACCTTTCCAATCTTCCTCAGAGGACAAATCAATCTAATATCATCACATGCTCAGTTTAACCTCCCTTTCTCTCTCTCTTTTTGTTTTCATATGATACAAGGTGTCATTTTACAAATATATACTATGGTGAAATGTATGTGTTCTCCCCCTGGTCCCAGGCCTCATTCTCCTCCCCAAGTATAACCCGTGCCTTATGTTTCCTTCCAGAAGTGATCTGTACATTTAATAACATAGACATTTATGCCTTTTTCCTCTCACATGGGTGGTAGCATATGGTATACATCCCTCTGCACCTTGTTATTTCCTTTTGGTTTCATGGCCATGGCCGTGGAGCTGCACAGTTATCCCATGTCCCAGGGAATGGATCCACCGTGAGATATGTAGCTGGTCTTCTTCTGCTGGACATTTAGGTTGTTTCCAAACTTTGCTGCCATAACTACCCTGCCCTGCAGTGGCAGAGGAGTCAGTGATATAAATTTTTCAAGCACTCTGTTTTTCATGAGGTATATACTTTGAGTGGTGTTTCCATTGGGGTTTAATGGTTTGCATTGCTTCATTTAGGACCCAAATTATGAAGGCTGGCTCTGTTTATGGGAACAGAAGGAAGCCATCTGGGCCATAAACCTTGAGACATAAGCTTTGTTTACCACTTTGGTCTTTAACCAGAAACCAAGCCAACGCCTTCAAACTGTTTCTAGCTGGGTGCTCTACATAGTCAGAAGGACGTTGGCCAAATCCTTCATGATCCTTAACTAGAAATTCTTGAGATACAACTCTACAGATTAGGTCTGAGAAGCAGGCAGGAAGAATAAAAAGGCAGCATTTTGCAAACAGAACTCAAAACCTAGGACATTTGTAAAGCTGGCCCATATCACTGTTTTTAATTAAAAAAAGAAAGGTAGGAGATCAAAAAGTAAAAAATAGATCTCCCTCTCAATGGAGGTCCGTTCATGGGTGTGTGATCTATGCAGTTGCACAGGCCTGTGATCAGAATGGCCTTGTGCTTGTTTTAACGCTCTACCATCACCACTTGAAATGCTTAAGAATTTTATCTTTGAAGATGTGTTTGTAAATGAAGTCTGAGGGGACAGCGGAACATGCGCATGAGCCAACAAGACTGCTGTTCCTTGCCACCCTTAGCATCTGATGTTATCCATGTCCCAGGCGCACAGAATTCCAGTGGACCTAAGAGGCATGGGAGTTCCTGGAGACAACCCTGAGGGGCCATGCTTTTCTCTTGAACTAGAACTTGGTTTGAACACAGAAAGAAGGTATATCCATTTCCTAGGGCTGCTGTAACAAAGTGCACAAACTGGGTGGCTTAAAACAACAGAAATTTATTCTCTCTAGTTCTAGAGACAAGAAGTGTGAAATCAAGGTGTCTGCATGGCCAAGCTCCCTCTGAGACACTGGGTAGAATCCTTTCTTCTTCCTTGCCTCTTCCTAGCTTCTGGAGGTGGCCATCGATCCGTGGTGTCCCTTGCCCTGTAGCTGCATAACTACACTCTCAGCCTCCACCTTCACAGTTTTCTTGAAAGGACACTGGTCAGTGATACAGGATCGAGGGCCCACCCGACTCCAGTATGGTCTCATCTTAACTACATCTGGAATGACCCTATTTCCAAATAAGGTCACATTCTGTCATATTGGGTGTTGGAGGGTCACGATACAACCTATAACAGAAGGCAATGGCATTTTAAGAAACATGAATGACTAAGGATCCCTCTCAAATCCTTACTGGTGTTGCTTCCTTATATTAGGCAACCACATTTCTTGACACCAAAGAAAAGGAAGGGATGGGGCAACCCATTGTCCTTTTCCTTTCTGCCCTTCCTTACTCATCAACAAGCCAAAGGTAGAGTATTGATAAGATGTGCACGTATCAAGAAGTTCATTGCAGCATTATTCACAACAGCCAAGACATGGAAACAACCTGACTGTTTGTGGATGGATGAATGGATAAAGAAATTGTAATAATATGGGGGCGCCTGGGTGGCTCAGCTGGTTAAGCATCTGACTCTTGATATCAGCTCAGGTTTTGATCTCAGCGTTGTGAGTTCAAGTCCTGCATTACGCTCCATGCTGGGCGCAGAGCCTACTTAAAAAAGAAAAGAAAAGAAGAGAGGCACCTGGGTGGCTCAGTTGGTTAAGTGTCTGACTATTGATTTTGGCTGAGGTCATGATCTCATGGTTAGTGAGTTCAAGTCCTGCATCGGGCTCTGTCCTGATAGGGCAGAGCCTGAATGAGATTCTGTCTTCCCTGGATCTCTGTCCCTCCCCCACTTGCTTTCTATCTCTCTCTCTCAAAATAAATAAAAATAAACCTTAAAAAATGTTTGAAAAGAAAGAAATCATAGTGTGTGAATACATACACACGCTGGAATATTATTGAGGCTTAAAAAAGAAGATCCTGCTGTATGCAACAACATGGATAAACTTGGAGGGCATTATGCAAAGTAAAATAAGCCAGTTACAGAAGGACAAATAAAGACATGGTATCATTTATGTGTGGAATCTAAAAAAATCCAATTCAGAGAAGCAGAGAGTAGAACAGGGTCAGGGAGGTGGGGAAAATGGGAAGATGTTGGTCAAAGGGTACAAAGTTGCAGTTAGGTGGGATGGATAAATTCTAGAGATCTAAAGTACTGCTCTGTGATTATAGTCAGTAGTACTATAGTGTGTACTAAAACTTTGGGAAGAGTATAGATCTCAGATGCTCTCACCACTAAAAAAACAAAAAAGGTAACTCTGTGAGGAGATGAATATGTTAAGTAGTTTGCTGTCCTCATATCACGGTGTATGTAAATATTAAAACATCATGTTGTGCACCTGAAATATATACAATTTTTATTAAAAAATGAAAACAAAACAACAACAAAAAAAACAAAGAACAGAAACAAACAAAAACAAGTGAAATAAAGGGCTGCCTCAGTGGCTCAGTCGGTTGAGCGCCCAACTCTTGGTTTCGGCTCAGGTTCGTGGGTTCTCACAGTTCGTGGGTTCAAGCCCCACATCTGGCTCTGTGCTGGCAGTGCAGAGCTTGCTTGGGATTCTCCCTCTCTCTCTCTGCCCCTCCACTGCTTGCACTGTCTCTGTCTCTCTCAAAATAAATAATTAAAAAAAAAACCTTAAAAAAAAAAGAAAAAGAAGTGAAGTAAGAGCAGTTAACTACCTGTGGCATTACTACTGTTAGTGTATGAACTAAATACATATCCACATAGGAGCCATGAAACATCAATTGTATAATTTCAGGGATCCTACATATGAGTTAATACTCTTATTATTCCATTGAAAAGTGACACTGCAGGGCACTTGGGTGGCTCAGTCAGTTAATTAAGCGTCCTACTTTTGATCTTGACTCGGGTCGTGATCTCAGGGTCTGTGAGATCAAGTCCTGAGTTGGGGTCTGTGCTGACAGCACGGACACTGCTTGGGATTCTCTCTCCCTCTCTCTCTCTCCCTCCCCTGCTTGCACCTGTGCTCTCTCTCTCAAAATAAATAAACTTAAAAAAAAAATGTTTAAGGGGAGCCTGGGTGGCTCAGTCAGTTAAGCATCCGACTTGGCTCAGGTCGTGATCTCATGATTTGTGAGTTCAAGCCCCACATCTGGTGAGCTCTAGCCCCACTTCAGGCTCCACACTGCAGAGCCTGGTTGGGGTTCTTTCTCTCTCCCTCTCTCTCACTCTTTCTCTCTGCCCCTCATGGAATTCTCTATCCCTCCCTATCTCTCTGCCCCTTGCTCACTCGTGCTCTCTTTCTCTCAAAAAAAGAAAAAATTGTGTTTTAAAAAAAGAAAAGTGACATCGCACAATATAAAGATGAACAGTAAAACTCATGTTAATATTTAAAATATTTATTTATTTAGAAAATTAAATAGCAACTAAGAAAACCCATGACAAGTTGAGAGATGGACAAAGAAAAGAAAAGCCTTTATATTTTACCGCTTTTAACAGCACATTTCTCTGCTTTTTGAACAGGGGACCCCCCATTTTCATTTTGCATGGGGCCCTGCAAATTGTATAGCTGACCCAGTTCCCACCTCTGTCCCCTCTGAAGTCGAACTCAGAGGAAACCTACTACTATGGTCTGAATGTTTGTGTCTCCCTCAAATTCGTATGTTGAAACCCTAACACCCAACAGTGATGGCATCAGGAGGTGAGGGGTTTTTGGGGGTGATTAGGTCATGTTGGTGGAGCCCCATGAGTGGGATTTGTGCTTTATGAGAGAGACCCAAGGGAGATCCCTAGCCCCTTCCACGGTGTGAAGACACAGCGAGAAGGAGCTGGCCATGACCCAGGAAGAGGGCCCCCAACAGAACGTGACCACGCTGATGCCATCTTTATCTTTGGGTTCCCAGCCTCCAGAACTTGTGAGAAATGTACTCCTGTTGCTTATCAGTGGCTCAGTCTGTGGTATTTTGTTAGAGCACCCCAAATGGACTAAGACACCCATTCATGTTTCCTCCCCGAGATATTCTGTGCCATATCACTCTTAATCTGAACTCATCCCTCTCCCTCCACGGGCAACACGTGGGGGAAAGTTTTCCCTCTTTCTCCCCAACATTACTATTTGCCCTCACACAGTGTGGGCTTCTTGAGGACAGCAAGCACAGTGCCTGATTTCAAGGAGGTGCTCAATACAGGTTTGCTGATTTAATTTATAAATGAGGGGCGTATGGATAGCAGCACAAACAGGGCCTGAAGGAATCACCTGACTCAGGCTTCATTTGGTAAGGAGTTACTGTCCCCATTTTTCATACGAGACCGAGAGAGCTGTGTGACCGTGGACATGTATGCTTTTTGAGCCTTATTGTTCCTATTAGTACAAAGGAGGAACTATTCTTTCCCTAAAACTGCTGTGACGTGGGGCGCCTGGTGGCTCAGTCGGTTAAGAGTTCGACTCTTGGTTTTGGCTCAGGTCATGTTCTCACAGTTCGAGATCCAGCCTCGTGTTGTGCTTTGCGCTCACAGCTTGGAGACTGCTTGGGATTCATTCTCTCTCCCTCTCGCTCTCTGCCCCTCCCCCACTGTCTCTCTGTCAAAATAAATAATATAAACTTAAAAAAAAAGATGTTGTGACTGAAAAGAAGAAACATTCAGGGAAGTACAAACTACTCGCTAATGTTTCCCCTTCAGAATAACAACCAACAGGCTAGAACCTTCCTAGAATAACAACCAACAGGCTAGAACATTCCTAGGGTGTTGCTCTTTAGAGCCTGAAGCAAGCACTGTGTAAACTCACTGTGGGGACTTGGCGAGCAGCCTTCTTTCCGTGGGCCTCAGTTTCTTCTATCAAAGGAGGAGATGGAATGAAATCGTGGGGGGCGCACAGACCCAGGGACATAATGAGATCCAGAAGACAACGTTTAAGTGAGACAAGCTTGCTGAGGTGAAGAAAAGCCTCACAGCTCTCCTGGTCTACACCCCCCCCCCCCCAGCCCCAGCCCCACCCCCACTTTGAAAGAGATAGGGATAGGGAAGTATTTCTCTCTTTGAGGGTCAAAGGCCCAGGTGCCAGGGAGGTACAGGGGAGCAGGATAGAGTGGTAGGACAGCCGTGAAGCAACAGCCTGTGGCACATCCAGAACAAGAAGCCCTTTCAACACCCTCTGATGGTCCCAGCTTCAGAATTTGGGCCTATTATTGCTAGACTGTTAGATTTTTCAAAAGAAGGAAGAAATTGAGATACTGCTTAATTTTAAAACACTAGCTTAAAAAAAAATTGCCGCATGGCCACACCCAGCATCAGCCCTAGTTTGTGGACTCTGGGATAGGTGTGTGGTAAGGAGCCTCCCAGACTGACTAGGAGTCTGTGGGGAACAATGGAGCAAGACCCTAAGAACAAGCCAGTCTCCAGGAGGAAATAAAAGCAGCCATCGACTTCAAAGCCCCTGAGACTGCCAGACCCCCCTCCTCCGACAGACAATGAACAGGAAGGAAACTGAGACCGGGACAGTAAAAAGCAGCCAGACAAGCTTGTTGGGGCCTGCAGGTGGGGCCTTCAAGATGGGAAGGTCCTGACTGCCAGCAGCCGGATGCCAGCAGGTCACCTTCTGTGAGGTGCTCCTGAAGCTTCCAGGTGTGCAGAGACCTGAGCTGAAGGGCCAAGAATTAGGGTAGCAGCCGCCGTCTGGGGACCCTGAGGCTAGGGGGTGGGAGAGGGGGCTGGGCCATCTTCTATTTAAAAATGTTTTTGATCACACAAGTATCACTCTCCTCCAAAGCGTGATTAAAATATTATTAAGATCCTGGGGCGCCTGGGTGGCTCAGTTGGCTGAGCGTCCGCCTTCGGCTCAGGTCATGATCTCACAGTCTGTGAGTTTGAGCCCCGCATCGGTCTCTGTGCTGATGGCTCAGAGCCTGGAGCCTGCTTCGGATTCTGTGTCTCCCTCTCTCTCTGCCCCTTCCCTGCTCATGCTCTGTCTCCCTCTGTCTCAAAAATAAATAAAAACATTAAGAAAAAACAAAACAAAACAAAACAAAACAAAACATCCTGAACGCCACCCTCCTACCAGAACCAGGCAGCCATGTGATATCAACGTAGTGACATTCTTCATGTGGTGGGGGGCACATAGACAGTGGGGGTCAAGGAAAACCAGATCAGAGGCTCCAGGTAGCAGTGCTGGAGGAGGTAAGAAGGGGCCAGATTCTGATCATATTTCGAAGTTAAGGCTACTAGGAGGCCCTGCTAAGGGACCCGATGTGGGATGTGAAAGAGGGACATCAGGAAGACCTCCAAGATTTTCGTTCTGAGCCCCTGAAGACCGAAAGTGCTCATTTACTCATACAAAGATCTGAATCTTCTCACCAGGGATGTTTCTGATGTATTGCCCTCCCCCCACCCTAGCTCCACCTCCTGCCGGCTGGGTTAAGGCTGGCTTCTGAGTGACACCGCCTCAGACTTCTCTTGGCCTCGCTTCTTTACAGTTGCTGCTCTCAGCCAGTTAATCCCAATTCCTTATTGGCAAAACGGGGATAATAACAGCACCTCCTTTACAGAGTTATATGAAGATCAAATGATACGATGTCTGGTGAGTACAGGGCACTGAATGGGTGTGAGGCAAAATTCCCATATCGTCATTAAGTTGTAATCATATGTATACATAGTTTTGTGACCTGCTCCTGTGCCCCAGGTTACCTTGTTAGCATTTCTCACGAGATGCCTTAAAAATATCTTTCAGGGGTGCCTGGGTGGCTCAGTTGGTTAAGAGTCCGAATTTGGCTCAGGTCATGATCTCACAGTTTGTGAGTTTGAGCCCTGCATCCGGCTCTCTGCTGTTAGTGCGGGGCTTACTTGGGATCCTCTGTCCCTCTCTCTCTGCCCCTCCTCACTCACACTCTCCCTCTCTCTTTCCCTATCAAAAATAAATAAATATTTAAAAAAGACATCTTTCAAAAATATTTGTATTGGCTACATGATATGTTATCATACAGATAAATATTTATTTAACCAGTTTTTTATTGTTGGATATTTTAGATTATGACTGACAGCTATTGGTAACTTTTGCACTGCTTCTGTTTTTTCTCTGTGTATTATAAACAACACTGAGGTAAAAATCCTAAAAACAGGGGCACCTGGGTGGCTCAGTCAGTGAAGCATCTGACTCTTGATCTCAGCTCAGGTCTTGATCTCAGGGTTGTGAGTTCAAGCCCCACACTGGGTGGGAAGCCTACTTAAAAATTTTTTCTAAAAACATACTTTGTTTATACTTCTCCAATTGTATCTTGAGGATATATTCCTAGAGGTGAAATTGCTGTGATAAAGAGTATGAACAGTTTTATGGCTTCTGAAATAGATAATAAATTAACCTCCAGGAAGAGTCTACCAAAACACATTCCTGTCAATACAACGTTAAAAAGTGACTGCTTCCCTGGCCCTTCCCCAAAACTGAGTCACCATTAATCAAACAAAACAAGGAAAGAAGAATATATTAGATTTTCCCCCAAATTGATTATGAAATGGAATACATTGTTTTAGTTCACATCTCTCTGCTCTCCAATGAGAGTGGAATTTAAAAATGTGATTATCAGTCATTTGTATTTTTTTAAGTTTAAAAAAAT
This sequence comes from Felis catus, assembly GCF_018350175.1. Classification (NCBI taxonomy): domain Eukaryota; kingdom Metazoa; phylum Chordata; class Mammalia; order Carnivora; family Felidae; genus Felis; species Felis catus. The sequence continues at coordinate 187,668,564 of NC_058368.1, read as the reverse complement.
TTTTTTTAATGTTTATTTTTATTTTTCAGAGAGACAGAGCACGAGCCAGGGAGGGGCAGACAGAGAGAGGGAGACACAGAATCTGAGCTGCTCAGAGCCCAATGCGGGGCTGGAACCCATGAACTGTGAGATTATGACCTGAGCTGAAGTCAGACATTCAACCAACGGAGCCACCTAAGTGCCTCTGTCATTTGTATTTTTTCTGCAAACTGTCCTTTATCCCTCTTTCTGTTGGCATACTCGAATTTTGCTAAAGGAAGAGCTAGCTGTGTATTAAAACTAACAAGAATTCGTCTATTGAATTTGTTGCAAATATTCTTCCTGCTGTCTTTAAATTTTATACTGGGTTTTTATAACTTACAGGACATATACAGTCAGACCTCTTTTCCCTTCCTGAGAGATACGCTTCCAAAACGTTTTGGCATACCTGCTCAAATGCACCTGGGTTCCCAGCTTGATGGCCAACCTCTGCCCTAGCTTGATTCATGACCATCAGCAGGTGACATCTCTCAGGTCATAGCTTCCCTGACTGTCAATGGGGGATAGACGTGGTTAGACCTCTGAGCTCCCTTCCAGCTCTGGCATTCTATGATTCTAGGTTTAGAGCTAGAAATTTGGTTGTGAGCTCAGAGCTCATTGCAAGAAACCTTTACTGCTTATTACGACACTCTCTGTCTTAGCTTGGGCTGCTCTAACACCATTACCATAGGCTTGGTGACTCAGACAGCAGACATTTATTTTTCACAGTTCTGGAGGCTGGAAGTCTGAGGCCAAGGTACCAGCATGGTTGGGTTCTTGAGGAGGGTCCTCTTCCTGGTTTTTAGACAGCCGTTTTCTTTTTATATCCTCACCTGGCAGAAAGAGAAAGCTCTGGTTCTTTCATCCTCTTATAAGAGCACCAGTTCCACCATGGGGCTCTATCTCTATGACATCATTCATAGACCCAGTTACTTCCCCAAGGCCCCACATCCAAAAGGCATCACGTTGGGGACTGGGACTTTAACATATCAATGGGGCGGTGGGGGGGGGGGCAGGGGAAGCAGATACAAACATTCAGCCTACAGCAGTGTCTTAATTGGTCTTCCATTTTTGATCCTTTCAGGTTCCAATCTTTTTTTTTTAATTAATTAATTTAATTTACATCCAAGTTAGTTAGCTTATAGTGCAACAATGATTTCGGGAGTAGATTCCTTAATGCTCCTTACCCATTTAGCCCATCCCCCCTTCCACAACCCCTCCAGTAGCCCTCTGTTCATTCTCCATATTTAAGAGTCTCTTGTGTTTTGTTCCCCTCCCTGTTTTTATATTATTTTTGCTTCCCTTCCCTTATTTCATCTGTTTTGTATCTTAAAGCCCTCATGTGAGTGAACTCATATGATATTTGTCTTTCTCTGACTGACTAATTTCGCTTAGCATGATGCCCTCTAGTTCCATCCACGTAGTTGCAAATGGCAAGATCTCATTCTTTTTGATTGCCGAGTAATACTCCACTGTGTATATACCACATCTTCTTTATCCATTCATCCATCGATGGACATTTGGGCTCTTTCCATACTTTGGCTATTGTTTATAGTGCTGCTATAAACATGGGGGTGCATGTGCCCCTTCGAAACAGCAAGCCTGTAGCCCTTGGATAAATACCTAGTAGTGCAATTGCTGGGTAGTAGGGTAGTTCTATTTTTAATTTTTTGAGGAACCTCCTTACTGTTTTCCAGACTGGCTGCACCAGTTTGCATTCTCACCAGCAGTGCAAAAGAGATCCTCTCTCTCTGCATCCTCGTCACCATCTGTTGTTGCCTGAGTTGTTCATGTTAGCCATTCTGACAGGTGTGAGGTGGTATCTCATTGTGGTTTTGATTTGTATTTCCCTGATGATGAGTGATATTGAGCATTTTTTCATGTTTCGGTTGGCCATCTGGATGTCTTCTTTGGAGAAGTGTCTATTCATGTCTTTTGCCCATTTCTTCACTGGACTATTTGTCTTATGGGTGTTGATTTTGATAAGTTATTTATAGATTTTGGATACTAACCATTTATCTGATATGTCGTTTGCAGATATCTTCTCCTATTCTGTTGGTTGCCTTTTAGTTTTGCTGATTATTTCCTTTGCTGTGCAGAAGCTTTTTTATTTTGGAGAGGTCCCAATAGTTCATTTTTGCTTTTGTTTCCCTTGCCTCTGGAGACGTGTTGAGTAAGAAGTTGCTGTAGCCAAGGTCAAAGAGGTTTTTGCCTGCTTTCTCCTCGAGGATTTTGATGGCTTCCTGTCTTACATTTAGGTCTTTCATCCATTTTGGGTTTATTTTTGTGTGTGGTGTAAGAAAGTGGTCCAGGTTCATTCTTCTGCATGTCACTGTCCAATTTTCCCAGCAACACTTGCTGAAGAGACTGTCTTTATTCCATTGGATATTCTTTCCTGCTTTGTCAAAGATTAGTTGGCCATACATTTGTGGGTCCATTTCTGGGTTCCTTGTTCTGTTTCATTGATCTGAGTGTCTGTTTTTATGTTCAGTCTCCAATCTTAAATGGGCACTGGTGACGTCAACCTTCCCAGAAGACAGTTGTGAACGCTACTCAAGGTCTATAGACTGGACCCCCACCTCCTTGGCAGTCATTGATCTCTCCCCTGCTCTCCAGCCTTGTTGCCTACTGCTCTCTGTCAAAACAAATATTTGTGGTGCTCCAAATATTTTTTGCTCATACCACTGCCTTTGCTGGGAATGCTCCCACAGTATAAATTTTACATGGAAAAATATTACCTAACTTTTAAACCCTGGTTAAGCACCACCTCCTCCTTCAAGTCTTAGCAACCATTTCCCGGCCCAAAGGAAATTTTCTCTCTTTTGAGTCACAGTATTTTTCACGTGCCACATGCGTTATGATTGTTGATATTAGGTCTTATTTCCTGAACAGAAGTACACAAACTTCTGAGGCAATATGGCAAGCCACTAAATTAGTGAGTGCAAATTGGCAGTCTATATGATATTTTTAGAATTGGGAAATGTCACGTAAGTTCCCAATTCCATTTCTCTTGAAAAATCAGAAGATTTGAATTACAGTCCTACAAGGCAGGGTTCAGGAAACTATGGCCCAAGGGCCAAATCTGGCCTGTTGCTTGTTTTTGTAAATAAAGTTTTATTGGAACACAGCCACACCCATTTGTTTATATATTCCCTGCGGCTATTTTTGTGCCACAATGGCAGAGGTAGGTAGTTGCCACAGAGATTATATGGCTCACAAAGCCTATTTACTATTGGATCTTTTACACAAAAGGTTTGCTGAGCCCTACTGTAAAGCACCAAATGTGGGCCACCATAGAGGCTCCCTTTAAATGGAGCACGCCATCTCCAGTTCCTGCCAGGAAACCCCCCCACCCACTCGTAGATCAAACGTGGCCAGTTGCAAGTATTTCTCTTACCCTCCAAGGCCTTTGAATCATTTGCATTTTTCATTCTTATTAATCCTCTAAATCACACCCTCACACACCATGAAAGCCATTATGCCACCATATAAGCAAGGCAATCTGTAAAACGTACCTAATAACATTATACTGCCAATATGAAATTTGATGATCAAGACTAAGAATAATCTTCAGTAACTGGAGAGGAAGTAACTACTGATGAAGTAAGTTCTTGCAGTTCAAACCTTAGGGTCTAAAGTCAGATTTGCCTGGGTTGAGATTCCAGCTGTAACACAGGTAAACTGAGTGACCCCAGTATGCAAGACTTCCCTTTACTTTTCTCACCTAAAAATGCAGATAATGGGGTACATGGCTGGGTCCTAGAACTTACTTTAAATATACACATACAGGGGCACCTGGGTGGCTTAGTTGGTTAAGCATTCAATTTCAGCTCAGGTCATGATCTTACAGTTGGTGAGTTCAAGCCCCGCGTCAGGCTCTGTGCTGACAGCTCAGAGCCTGGAGCCTACTTCAGATTCTGTGTCTCCCTCTCTCTCTCTGCCCCTCCCCAACTTGTGCTCTGTCTCTCTCTCTCTCTCTCTCTCTCTCTCTCTCTCTCTCAAAAATAAATACACATTAAAAAAAAATACATACATACATAAGAATCCTGTCTTAAAAAAAAAAAAAAGGGATGGGCGCCTGGCTGGCTCAGTCTGTAGAGCATGTGACTGTTGATATCAGGGTTGTGAGTTCAAGCCCCATGTTGGGCATAGAGCTTACTTAAAAAAAAAAAAATTAAAAACATGCAGATAACAATAGTAACTACCCCTGGATTGAAGAAAGGATGAATTAAATTCCTTCAACTAGTACTTACAAATACCGACTGTCTGGCACTGTGCTGGGCTCTTGGGATACAAGAGTGAACAGAAAGGATAGTCTCCCCTCACTAAGAGCTTACCCTCTAGAAGGTGACATGGGTCAGGCAGCAGATACCAGAGCTCGTGATACCTCCCACCTCTGCATTTAGCCACAGCTGTGTTGGGAAGTGCTGACTGGCCTCTGGCTGCCAGACCTTTCCCCAAAGCAGCCAGGCAGCCAGAATTAGCTTGGCCCTTAGGTATACCCAACCTGGAAGTCAGGGAATTAATGCCCCAAATGCAGCCCTCAGCCAATGAGGAATGGGAGCCAGTGGATAAAGGTTTCCACCTCCCACGTTCGTGTTTCAGCAGAACAACTCTGTGAGGTGTTCTACAAGCTTCCCAGAGGTGCCTCCCCCACAGTAGTAAGGCTAACACTCTTAGCTGCTTTTGCACCTTCCTGTCTCTTCCCACATCCCGTGCTCGCTTCAGCAGCATATACACTCAACCTGCACCCTCACCCCCACTCTGGCAATGTCTTCCAAATAACCAATCCACAGTCAAATCCTTGTCTCACTCTGCTTTAAGGGAAACTCAAAGTAGAATGGACATTAAAAAAGAAGAAGAAAGAAAAAATACAAGAAGGTAGTGAGAGCCACGCAGAGAATTAAAATAGACATGAACAAAGTAAGTAATCAGAGGCATGGAAAGCCTCAGCTAAGACCTGGGGACAAGAAGAATTCAGCCATGCATGGTCTAGGGGAAAGAATAATCTGGAATGGAGGGAACAGCTGGTGAGAGGCCTGAAGCAGGAGTGTGGCTGGCATGATAAAGAAGAGAAAGGACAGTGAACTAGGAATTTAGCGGGTGAGGAAATGAGTGGAGAGGAGGCCAGATGGTGAGGGACATCATAATCCAGGAACATCATTCTAAATGCCATGGAGAAGAGGTCATGGGAAGGTTTTAAGCAAAGGAGTGACGTGGATTGATCTGCAGTTTTGGAGAGAGTAGGTTGGTGGGGAGGGAGTAAAAATGGGACGCCCAGCCATGACGGTGGCTCGGACTAGTGTAGTAATGATGGGGATAGAGAGAAATAGAAGATTTGGGATACGTTTTACAAAGAACAATGGCAAACACAAATAGGGTCTACTGTTTGTCCCACGTTCTTCTAGCAACCCTCTATATATTAACTAAACGTTCACAAAATCCTAGGAAGATGGGTGTTGTTCTTAGTCCCATTTTATAGATAGGAAAACTGAGGCACAGAAAGATTGAGTGATTTGCCTAAGGTCACCCGGGCAGGAGATCTGAACTGAGACCATCTGGCTCCACAGGCATACTCTGCCTCACTAGTGCCTACTGAGGGATCGGATGTGGGGAAGAGGAAGCCTGAAGGGAAGCAGGCCCCCAGAGCTGCAGACGTTCTGTTAGAACTGCCGGTCCCCCCAGCCCCCAGGCCTCCACTGCTGGTGAAGAAGGGGCCACTGACATCGCTGGGCTCCAGGCAAGAGCCCATCCGTACCTGTCCCTACCACTCACAGCCTCACCACTGCCATCACAATCTGCCTCACGACCATGTTGGGGATTTGAGTCCTCTTCAGCCCAGGCCTTTCCTCCCTCCCCCAGACTCAGATCCTCCTGCCAGTGCCCCCTCATTTTCTCCCCATCGCCCACAGGGACCCCACCCAGCCATGGGCAAAGCCCCCCATATCATCAGACTCCTTAGTGTCCCCTTCACCTTCTGGCTGTCATTCCTGGGCTGGACATTCAAATCACTTCCAGTGCTTGGAAACACACCAGAGTCCAGGCACCCCACCAGACTAATTAAATTAAAATCTCTGACGGTGGGGTGCAGGCAGTAGTATGGTATCCTGGTTCCCCAGTTACTTATTTGTTATTATTACTTCTATTATTTTATAAAAAAAATTTAATGTTTATTTGTTTTTGAAAGAGAAAGACAGAGCACAAGCAGGGAAGGGGAAGGGAGAGGGAGACACAGAATCCGAAATAGGCTCCAGGCTCTGATCTGTCAGCAGAGCCGGACATGGGGCTGAACCCACAAACCGTGAGATCATGACCTGAGTCAAAGTCAGACGCTTAACCGACTGAGCCACCCAGGCGCCCCTCCAGTTTTTTAGTTTGAATGTTTATTTATTTTTGAGACAAAGAGGGCTGCTGGGGCAGAGAGGGAGGGACAGAGGATCTGAAGCTGGCTCTGCACTGTCAGTGCGGAGCCCAATGCGGGGCTCGAACCAAGGAACTGTGAGATCATGACCTGAGCCAAAGTTGGGTGCTTCACTGACTGAACATCCCAGGCGCCCTTCCCCAGCTGTTTCTAATTTGTGCCTCCAGAACCAGGACCCAGACCCCGGTTCTGCCAAGCGCTCAGCTTCCCCAGCCGCTGTCTCTCTCAAGTGGTGGTGCTGCCATTCCTGCCTCTGCTCCATGGGCCTGGAGGTGGGGGGCTCCTCCTTGCTCCCCTTTGTCACTGCCAGACCTTTCTCCACCGTCGTTCCTGTAAAACCTTCTGGCTTTGAACCTCCTGTCATGGGAGCGCAGCTCTTGTCACCTCTCCCATTCAGTCACCTCCTGGCCAGCAGGTCACCACCTCATTGCTTGACGATTTTAGCTCCTGGCTCCCCGTCATGCTCTCTGACCAGGTCCTGTTTTAAGTCTTGCTGTTTTCAATTCCCAACAGACACATGTACTTTCCAACACTCTCATTCCATGGCCTTCTGTCTTCCAATCACCTTGCCTTGGCCACCCCATGCTAGGGTCTGGCTCCATCTATAACCTCAGCTTCTAGTTCACTCCCTCTAGGACTCAGCCCCCAGTGATCCTTGAAGGCCAGGATCCTGACCCCTCTCCACTGACTCATGTCCTCTCTTCCCACATTGTCCACCTTCGGCCCCAAGCTCAATCTGTCAAACCACTCCATTGGATCTACCCTTAACCCCATTGCCTTTCTTATGATTCGTAACATCCGCTTGGCTAAACTTCAACCCCGGTTAAACCCACCTGTCTGTTCTGTGCCGGCTCCAGTGCAGCTGAGCGTGACTGGACAAGAAAACAGCCATGCTCGTGGTCTTCAGTGAAGCCACCATCATTAAGCACAAGTGAGCGCTCCATTCTGCCAGGTTAGCCCACTGTACTATCGGCTGGTGGTTCTCAAAGTGGTTCCTAGACAGACAGCGTCAGAAATGCAGTTGTCAGGCCCCACCCCCCACCTACTGAATCAGAAACCTGGGGAGGGAGGGGGGCATGGCAGCAGTCTGCATTAGCAATTGTCCAGCCTGATGTGCGTGCTCAGATTTAAGAGCCAATGCTCTAGTCTGTCTCCTCTCCCACCCTCCTCTTGTGCCTGCAAAGGCGTGATATGTTCTCTCCCACCTCACGTGCAGTTTGCTTCCTTACTCAGTAAGAACCGGAAGAAATCAGAGGAACTTCCACAACATACCTGTGCCCCTCTTACTGCACGCAGGTCCTCACACCCTGCCTGCTCTCTCTTAGGAAGGATGTACTGGCTGTCGGGGCTCCTGAGGCCATGGCCCAATGACTGCCCTGGTTCAAGCCACCATCAAATCTTGGCTGGATTTTGGCAAAACTTTCTTAATGAGTCTCCTTATATCAGTCCTTGCCCCACCACTTTGTCCTCCATACAGCAGCCAGAATCTTCTCATCGAAATGCAATTCACATCTCTCCTTTGTCCCAAACCCTTCAGTGGCTCCCCATCTCTCTCAGAGTAGAGGCCAAGCTCTACCTATACCTACAGGGCTCTACATGATCTGCCCACCCCTCTGTTTCCCCCTTTGACCTCATCTCCTGCCATGATGCCCCCTCCCTCCACCTGCTACCACCACACTGGACTCCCTGTTTTCCTCAGATATTCTGCATATCCTCCCACCTCAGGGCCTTTGTACTTGCTGTTCTTTTTGCTACCAGATATCTGGTCAGCTTTCCATATCCTTCAAGTCAATACCCAATGTCACCCTCTCAGGGAGCCTTTCTTGGCCATCTATTATAGTTTTAATTCCCAGTTACTGACACTTCCATCTCTCTCCAGTGCTTTATTTTTTCTTCTAATATTTAGCACTAATAGAGTATATATTTGACTTTTCAATCTTGTTTACTCTGTCTCTGAGGACAGGACATTTTACTCTTTTGTGCCCAGCTGAATGTTTGGCATAGAAAGAGACTAACACCACCAGTCTTTTTGACTATTTGCTTCCTGTTTTCTCTTTACCTAAAATTTGGCTCTTTTCTGAGAATGTTCTCCCATTATAGCTTCCTTAGGTTGGGTTTGTTTTCTGTTCCATTCCCCTTGTACCAAGGGGCCTGAAGGGGAAGTGGTGGGTGACCTCCTGCGCCTCATTGCCACACCCAAACCATTCTCTCTCCTTCCTCCATAAATCCCCACTGCTTAGAAATTCATATCCTCAGACTAGGCCATCTGGTCACAATGTCCTGTGGCCCCAGGGCATTTCCCCTCATTCCTTGAGAACTTGAGGCCTTGTCTCACTGTCACTATCCCTACCACTGCCTCATCATAATTGTTGCTGATTTTTATTATCCTAAGTCATTTTCCAAGACCCAGGACTCTCAGGTCCTGAGGTCTTCTTCAATGATGTTGCCCTCCATACTAACTCAGCCCAGACACAGACTTTGTTATTACTAATAGCTTTAACCCATCCATTTCAGGCATTACATGCTGTAACCATCCACCAATCTTTCCAACTCACCCCTCTGGCCCCTCAAGTCCAACAACCATTCCACCTCACTATACCCTCCATCCATTGATCTCCACCTTTTCACTGTCCCAAGCACCTGCTATCAGGCCCATCCTTGCTTCTGCCCACAGCAGATTCCACAGCTTACCAGTAAACTTTTAAGCTTAACTTAAAAGTTAACTCCTCAGCTACCTTTTCTCATTTTACGACTTCTACATGGCAAAATTCCAGCCTTCTGGAGAATGTAACAGTCATTTGCTCTACTCCTAGGCAACTAGGTGCTGCAATAAAAAACACAGAACCATGCTGGAGACCTCACTTTATTTTTTTATTTTTACTTTTATTTTTTTGAGGGGAAGAGGCAAAGGGAGAAGAAGAGAGAATCTTAAGCAGGCTCCACGCACAGCGCAGGGCCCAACCTGGGGCTTGATCTTATGGCCGCGAGATCATGACCTGAGCCCAAATCAAGAGTCAGATGTTTAATTGATTGAGTCACCCAGGTGCCCCTGAAGGCCTCATTTTGAATTATTAATAATAGCTACATGCATTTTGTTCCCTATGGGAAGGTACCATTATAAGTGCTCTCCGCAAAAGAAGTCATTTGATCCTCATGAGGATTATTATCATCATCTGCATTTTCAGGATGAGAAAACCGAGGCACGGAGAGGTCCAGGGACTGGCCCAGGATCACACAGCTAAGTGGGAGCATTCTAATGGAACGCTGGGCAGTTCAGCTCCAGACTCCACATCAGAACCTCTACGCCAGCGCTCAGGGCTGCTAACGCCCAGCAGGTACAGCACATTTCCCCGTAGGCCTGGCCTTCTCAGGCCAGACAGGGCATCAGATCGACCTCAGACAAACCAGGAGGGCTTGTTAAACACAGATGGCTGGCCCCATTCCCCGGGGTTCTGAATCCCTGATAAGAAGGGGTGGGCCTGGTCATTTGCATTTCTAACAGTGCCCAGGTCAGGCTGCTGTGCTGGTGTGAAGGCCCCGGTGAGGACCCTGGCCACCGTTTCACACCTTTGCTCAACCTCCAACACCTTGTCCCCATCTTCACTCTTGACTGATACCCTGGCCTCCAACCTCCCTGAGAAGACAGAAGACTTCAGAAGAGGATTTGCACAAGTCCCCCATCATTCTTCCTCACCTTCCTGCTGCCTTCCCTCCTGTTGTCACAGACCAACTGTCTCTCTGCCAGGTTGCCCCCATCAGTATAGAAACATGCTACAACATTCCCTTAGGCAAAAATGACTTCAAATCTCCCTCTTTGCTACCTCACTGCTTTCAACAAACATTCAACAGAACTTCTCTAAACAGTTTTTCACCAGCATCTCTTCTCATTTTTTAATACTTTATTGTGATAAAATATATATAACAGAGAAATTGCCCCTTTTAAACATTTATGTATGTATGTATGTATGTGTGTATGTATGTATGTATGTATGTATGTATATATGTATGTATGTATTTTTGAGAAAGAGAGAGAGAGTGTGTGTGCAAATCCCACACAGCAGGTGGAGCCTGACTCAGGGCTCAATCTCATGAACCGTGAGATCATGACCTGAGCTGAAATCAAGAGTCGGCCACTTAAATTAGTTGGACAAAGCCACCCAGAATATGCCCTTTAAAAGACTGTTAGTGTATGATCCAGGGGTGTTAATCACATCCACACTGCTGGGCAACCATCATCACTGTTTCCAATTTTTTTCCTATGTATAGGAAATCCCAAAGTCACAAGAAAGCTACTGGAGCTAATGAACAGATTCAGAAAAGGTCCAGCCTCCTGTTGTCTCTTGAATCTTCCCCAACCACGTTTTACCTCTATTTCTCCTCCTAAATGGCTCTTTCCAAAATTTCCTCTGAGCTCCATTTTGCTAAAGCCAACAGTCAACACTTGGTCCTCATCCTACCTTTCCTGCTGTATCATGACATGGTTGATCATTTCTTCCTTTTTGCAACAGTGTCTTCACTTGGTGCTGTGGACTGAATATTTGTATTCATGTGTTGAAACCTAATCCCCAATGTGATGGTATTTGGAGGTGGGGCCTTTGGAATGTGATTAGGTCATGAGCATGGGGCCCTCATGAACTTTAGACTGTTGCCCTTCTGAAAGAGACCGCAGGGAGCTCCTTGTCCCTTCTACCATGTGAGGACACAGCAGAAAGATGTCTGTCTATGAACCAAGAAGTGGGCTCTCACCAGATACCAAGTCTTCTGGCACCTTGATCTTGGAGTTTCCAGCTTCCAGAACTATGAGATATGCATTTCTATTGTTTATGACACAATCAATGTATGATACTTGGCCATAGTTGTCCAAATGGACTAAGACACTTGGCTTCCCACACCACAGTCCCTTGGTTCTCTCCTGCCTCTGTGGGAGACAGGCAATATGGCCACAAGCCAAAGAATGCCACCAGCCACAGAGGCTAGAAGAGGCAAAGAGCAGGTCCTCCCAGAGCCTTCAGAGAGAACATGGTTCTGTTGACACTTAGCATTCAGACTTCTGAGTTCCAGAACTGTGAGAGAACCAATTTCTGTTCTTTTGAGTCACCAAGATTGTGGTAATTTGTACAGCAGCCCTAGGAAACTAATAGGACATCTAACAGACAACTCCAAACTGATGTGTCCAGAACAAGGTCTTCGGTTACTTCCTTCCCTGAGCCCTTACCCTCTGAACCTGCTCCTCCCACTGCCATTTCAGGAAAGGACAATTCCCAGCCTCATAGTTGCTCAGGCCAAACTCCTTACTTTCTGTCACACCCCATGTCCAAATCATCAGCAAACCCTGTTGCTGTTGGCTCTACCTTCAAAGATAGCACCAATCAGGTCACTTCTGACCTCCTTCCTTGCAACCACCTGGGGCAAAGCCAAGATCATCTCTTGCTCAGGTTTTTGCAACCATCTTCCGTCTCCCTGATTTTGTCCTTGCTCCTTACAATCTATTCTCAAAACAGTAGCTGGAGTGATGCTGTAAAAATCTAAGTTGGACTTTGCCACTCCTTTGCTCAGAACTGTCCAAATGTCCTCCAGCTCACTCAACATAAAAGCCAAGTCCTTACAAGGTCTTACAAGGGCCTACATGATCTGGGTTCCTGTAACCTCTCTGTCACTCCCCCCCGCTACTCTCCCCCTACCTCATCACTCAGCTCCTTGGACAAACCATTTGCTTGCCACTTCAGGAACTTTTCACCGAGAATGCTGGGAGTCTAGGAGGGAAGCTGATAGAATTTCCAGGGTACATTTTGTGCCGTTAGAGATTTGAAGACATGAATTTAAGGTGAGACCAAATTGGGGTGCCTGGGTGACTCAGTAGATTAAGCGTCTGACTTCAGCCTAGGTCATGATCTCATGCTTTGTGAGTTCGAGCCCCGCATCAGGCTCTGCCCTGGTGGTGTGGAGCCTGCCTGGGATTCTCTCTATTTATCCCTCTCTCTCTGCCCCTTCCTCACTTGCACTTCCTCTCTCTCAAAATAAATAAATAAATACACTTTAAAAAATATTAAAAAAAATAAAGTGAGACCAATTAAAAAAATAATAATAATAAAGTGAGGCCAATTGGTACAGTTTGTTCTCTTCAACATTCAATTGGCAATAAGTGAATGGAGAAAGAAGAAGTTTGGGTGTGGCCAGATCAAAGTTTTTCTAGGGAAGAATAATAGGAAGAGAAGATAAGGACATTAAGGTCGTTTGTGTAAGGGAGTGATTATAATGTTGGACCATGAAATCTACACTGGATAGGAAGGAATTACATTAGATAATGCAGAGGAAACACTTACTAGGGGTCCTGGCACATTGTAAGGGCTCAGTAAGCAAGAGCTAGTTTTTTGTTTTTTGTTTTTTTTTTTTAAAGTAGGCTTCATAACCAGCATGAAGCCCAACACAGGGCTTGAACCCTGAGCTCAAGACCCGAGATCAAAAGTCAGACACTTAATTGACTGAGCCACTCAGGCATCCCAGCAAGAGCTAGTATTAGCACAAGCATTCATCCTAAGTATACTAAAACCTGAAAAATACCTGGCAAAATTAACTACAGTACTATACTCTGCCCAAGTACTTGTGATTAAGCCTCAATCCCACAAATAAGAGATGGCTTTGAAGATAGAACAATAAAATCCAAGACAAAGATAATAATTAACAAATATATATGTATTTTAGGTATAAACAAATAAAACGCATATTTTTGAGTTCACCACTGCCAGAGCGAAAAGTCGTAATTGCTTTCAACACTAAGAATTTATAAGAAGCAGCATGCCAAAAGCACATCCAAACAAACACATCCTTCACTTTAAATACATAAAGCCTTGCTTACCCTGAAACGGTTCAGCCTGATGCTATGGTGGTTTTCTCTTTGATGTATGCCTCATCTTACAAATCGTTACTGACTTGCTTTCAGCGAGACATTAATGCTGACACAGAGAGTGCTTTTCATCTGTTACCCATATCTGCCAAGTGCAAGCTGTGGTTGACTAATTGGAAACACACAACTAAATGGAATAATGTTATCAATGTGCTCTGGGTGCCCAAGGCCACAGCCCATTTTCCTTCAAGTTTCACTATTATTCAAAAATTTGGCTAAGAATACATTTTATTTCTATGTTCACAATAGACAGAGATGTTAATAAGTAGAATGTCAAAGTCACATATATTTTAAAGGTTAAAGCATATCAGCAAAATTCAGGAGCTGGGCCACAGAGCAAAAAAATCAACAGATGGTAGTTGTGGTAGGAGGCTCCATCTGCCAAACCAAGGTCCTGCTAATTTAGGATTAAGATGAACTCTCTTTGTCAACACTGTGATAGAGGGAATGGTCTCAACCTTTTTTTTTTTAAGATTTTATTTTTAAATAATCTCTACACCCAATGTGGGGCTCGAACTTACTACCCCGAGATCAAGAGTCTCATGCTCTACTAACTGAGCCAGCCAGGTGCCTCTGATCCCAAGATTTTTGAGCTAAGCACGCAGGTGGATGGGGTTGCCAGTTACTAAAATAAGGGAGTTGGGCCAGAAACAATAGTTATGTGTTCAAGTCTTTGATTTTATACTTCTAAATGTAGGAGCCTCAACTTTATTATCTGCAGAATGGGTGTGATAACTCAATTTTTCTCAATTCTATCATTCATTTCATTTTTTAATGTTCATTTATTTATTTAGAAAGAGAGAGTGTGTGTGGGCATGAACACAGGGATGGGTGGTAGGGAGGGGCACAGAAAGAGGGAGAGAGAGAATCGCAAGCAGGCTCCACACTGTCAGCACAGAGCCAGATGCAGGGCTGGATCCCACAAACCATGAGATCATGACCTGAGCGGAGATCAAGAGTGGCTCGCTCAACTGACTGAGCCACCCAGGCATCCCTGTCCCCCAAATAAAAGCTTTAAATAAAGTAAGTGGAAACAAGAAGTTGTATACAAGGCATTAAGGAGTGACTGGACCCTGGGGTCAAGATGGGGTGGGGAGGAGGGGCAGCTGCAGCCTGCCAATGTCCCACTGCTCAGGCCAATGTCCCACTCCCAGACCAATGTTCCACTGCCCAGGCCAATGTGCTGCTAGGATTTCATGTAGCCTTCCACAGAATCAAAACCTGGCAGAGCACAGCTAGAAAAAGGAGAGGGAAAACATCTCTTCCCTCCTCCGTGGGGTTATTTATCTATAATTTGGTGTAACTAGGTTCAAGGATGGCATTTCTCTGGAGCTGGTTCCTACCCCACTCCCTTTCTTTTGTGGATCGCTAGGAAACCTACTTGAGAACACTGCCAGATTTGGCTCGCCCAATCAGCACTCTGCTGGAGGACCTGGGACCTGCATTTATTTGTTTACATGTCCATCATTTATATAACACCTTTGTTAAAAATGTTGCAGGTGGCTCTCCATCACTGTGTGAAAGCCAGTGTCAGGTCAGTGGTCCATGATGTCATACGTGATCTGCTGCACCGTTATTTCCCTGACCCTCTGCTCCTGTCACAGTGGCTTCTTGGCCATCATACCGTGAACACTGCTGTCTCAGGTCTTTGTATTTATTGTTCCCTCCTCCTTAACTGTTCCCCTCCCCCCTCACAACACCCTTAGATATTCGCATATCATCTTCTAAAAGGTCATTACTCAAGTGTCACCTTTGCAATAACACCTTTTCTGAACACCTTGCCAATATCGCAACCCACCCCCAACCAGCTTCCTATTTCCTCCTCCACTTTACTTTCTCTCCATAGTAGATAGGGACAACCAGCATACTATTTTACCTATTTACCTGATTTATTGCCTATCTCTCTATTAGAACATAAATTCCATAAAGGCAGCAATCTTTATTATGTTTGTTGCTTTACCTGCTGTGCCTACAACAGAGCCTGGAACATACAGGTGCTTAGTAAGTATTTATTTAAATAACTAATCTTTCCATGTTTAGCATCTCCCTCTTCTTCAAGGTGGGACTACTGGGCCAAAGGGATGAATTTTTTTCTTTATAGTTCTTCACCTCAGTTGTTGTGTGTATCAATGGTGTGTTTCTTTTTATCATTGAGTAGTATTCCATGGTATGGGTATATCATGATTTGTTCAACCATTCACTCATTGAAGGACATCTGGGCTGTTTCCATTTGGGGGCTATTATGAATGAAGTTGCCATAAATAATTGTGTATGTGTTTTTGTGTGAACACAAGTCTTCATTTCTCTGGGACAAATGCCTATGAGCACAATTGCTGGCTTGTATGGTAGTTGTATATTTACTTTTTTTTTTTTTTTTTAAGAAAGAGAACATGAGCAGGGGACAGGGGCAGAGACAGAGAGGGAGAGAGAATCTTCAGCAGGCTCCACACACTCAGCACAGAGCCTGACATCGGGCTTGATCCCACCACCATGGGATCATGACCTGAGTCAAAATCAAGAGTTGGATGCTTAACCCACTGAGCCACCCAGGCACTCCTAGACAAGATACTTCTAAAGCATCCAACATACTACTTGTCACAGTGTTATGCACAGTTCCAGACTCAAGCTGTCTGGGTTTTTGTGTTGGCTCCAGCACCTATCAGCAGTTCCTTGTGACTTCGTTTTGTATCATTTCTTCATCTTTAAGAATGAGTCCAAAGATAGTACAGTCAGCAATATATAGTGTTGTGAGGATTGAGGGAGACAGCCATAAAAAGTACCCAACAAAGTATTTGTCTGGCTCAGAGTAAACTTCAGCAAAATGCTCTAGATTGTTTTCTGCTGTGATCTCATGGTTTTGAGATTGAGCCCTGAAATGGGCTCTGCGTTGGGTGTGGAGCCTGCTTGAGAGTTTCTGTCTCCCTCTGCCCCACCACTGTGAGTGTGTGTTTGCTCTCTTTCTCTCTCTCAGAACAAAACAAAAAAAAGTATTGGATGCTTAACCGACTGAGCCCCCCAGGAGCCCCATATATTTACTTTTCAAAAGACACTGCCAAGCTGTTTTCTAGAGGGACTGCCATTTTACGTTTCTACCAACAATGTAAGGGTGATCCAGTGTTTCCGCATCTTTGCCAGAATTTGGTTATCAACACTATTTTTAATTTTAGCCATTTTGATGCCTAGTGATACTGTAGGTTTAATTTGTACCTTCTCTAATAGCTAATGATCTTGAACATCTTGTTTTTGTATGTTTAGTTGCCATTTCTTTATCTTTGCTGAAATGTCTCTTAATGTCCTCTGCCCATGGTCTAATTGGATTGCTTGCTTTTTGGTATTGAGTTTTAAGAGTTTCTTCAATATAGTCAGAGTACTAGTCCTTTGTCGTAATTGTGCTTTGCAATACTGTCTCCCACTCTATAGGTTGTTTTCCCATCCTCTTAATGGGGTATTTCACAGAGTAAAAGTTTTTAGTGTTTAGTTTTCAATTTTTCCTTATATAGGTCAGTTTGGAGTCAAGTCTAAGGATTCTCTGACCAGCCATATCCTAAAGATTTTCTCCTAAGCTTTTCTCTAAAAGTTTTAAAGTTTAAAGTTTTACACTTAAATCTGTGATCAGGTTTGTGTTAATTTTTGTATAATGTAGAGTCTGCATTTTAACAAGCTCCTCATTGAGAACTGCTGGGGAGAAATTTGTAGGATTTCAATAGTGATGTGAAGGTAAATGTTGCACAACAGGCTCCAGATGGGGAGGAGAAATTTCTGTGGTACAAATACAGCCTTCATAGCTGACTTCAAGCTACCAGTACTATGCCACTGAACACAGAGTCAGGAAGAGCTGCTCAGAAGCACACTAATATGTAGTATTTCCAAACTTACAACAGATACAGGTAATAATAAAATGTAGTAGGAAGTATTTATTACCTTTGTTTTGTTTTGTTTGTTTTAGTGTAATTTATTTAATTTTATATCAAGACTTTGGAAAGTTCTAAGAGTTTATCCTACTTGTAAGCTAACAAATTGTCAGTTTCATGGATGCCAGCAAAATACATGAGACTCCCAGGTCAGAAACAAAGGCCTTTATTACTCACAGCAGCTGCAGTAATCAGTAATCAGCATTATCTTGCACTAGTTCCCTGAGCCCCGATTCCCATGGGGGGATGCAAAGTGGGCCAGCTGCTGCTTATGCTTGCTGTGGGTTGAACATGGGAGAGGAAGCCTGAGCTTAGGGACTTGAATCTTTTATGATAACTTATCATCTTTTGTAATGCTCAGAGGTAAACATCATTTTTATTATTCTGAATGATAAGCAAACCTGCCCTTTCTTCTGGAGGTAAATACTAAACAACTCTGAAAAGACCACCCGGAATGAAGAGTCAATGCCTCCACTTGCGATACCAGCTAAAATGAGAGAGAACCATGAAGAATTGGCTCCCAATGGTTTACATAATTTAATTTTAATAATGGCTGGGTTTACCAGCTCACAAAATTCCTGAAAATTTAACAATAGGCCCTCAGAAGCCAGTACTATATTTGGCCCCAGCACACAAATGTGTTTTGAGGAAGAAAAAAGGAAAGGGAAGAAAGGACAGATTCCCTCTGGGTTGATTTTACCAGCTAGGAGCCCAGAAGGCTGGACATGAGGCCCCATCACTGGAGGAAGCTGTTTTCATATTTTGTTTCGTTTTGTTTTCCAGAATGGTTATGATTATCATGGAAATTATAATAATGGTAATTAAAGTAAAAATAACAACTATTCTTTATTGGCTGTTAAGTTTAGGTCATACATTTTGGGGTTTTATCTCATTTAATCTTCATGATGGCCCTATGGAGTAAGAATGGTCACTTATTGTCATTTACTAAACAAAAAAAACAAAACTCCCAGGGGTGAAGGAAAAATACTGGGCTGGGACTGACCTTTTCTGGCAAACTCTAGTTCTGAGGAGTTGCAAATTCACAGTCCTAAAAGCAGCTTTTCCACTCAGAACTCACTTCAACTGGCATTATTTGCATTGCCCCTGCCTTCTCGCTGCCCTTCATAGAAGCAGCGCTCTGGGGTGTAATGGTGGCAGGGCCAAGAGTGCAGATTTCTGGTGTTTATTTGCCAGTGAGGTCCGGTGTAACCTTGGGCAGACTGATTCGTCTCTGCACCTCTGTTTCCTGATCTGTCAAATGGGCTATTGATACTGTTCTGCCAATCTTGCACAATTATCCTGAAAATCAAAGATGCATCCAAATTGGCTGGGCTTGGAGCTTAGGCTTCATGACTTTGTACCAGCCATAAAATCTCTGGTCCCCTAAATTTCTTATTTATATTGTGAGGGGGGCACATGTGGCTGCTATGAGGCTGTCAGATTCTAAGTCTATAAATGAGATAATAGTTCCAGGAGGGCCTGGAAAAGCCAGAAAGCAGCTCTCAAATGTGAGGTAGTGGTTTTATTTTCCACTGCCCCACTGCTTTTATTTTTAAGTTCATTTATTTATTATGAGGAGGGGTAGGAGCAGAGAGAGAGGCAGGGAGAGTACCCCAATCCCAAGTAGGCTCCATGTCGCCACGGGCTCAATCTCATGACCATGAGATCACGACCTGAGACCACGACCTGAGATCGTGACCATGAGATCACAAAGAGTTGGATGCTTAACTGACCAAGCCACCTGGGTGCCCCATGTCTTACCTGTTTTCAGCTTCCTGTGGTTGTGCAGCCTCTGAGCTCAGAGAGGGTCATGTGAGCATTTGTGATTTGAATCTTCAGACTGCCAGTGATGTAGTTCATGTGGGGCTGGCCTCCTTAGGGGCAGATGAAAGCTTACCCCAGATGTTAGGGAGGAGGCATCTGGGAGGAGCATGGATGGGGGAGGTGAGGGGGGTGGGAGTGGGGAGTGTGTGGGGGCTCAGGCATGAGCTGCCTCTGGGCCCCTCAACTCAGGGTCTGCTCAGAGCTCTGCCAAGCGGTCAGGCCTGGGTGCTGGGCCCAGAGTTGCCAAGGGAATAGCTGGAGGAGGGCATTTAAGCCCAAGGACCAGCAAATGCAGGGCCTAGATGGGGGAATAAATTTGGCAGGTTCAAGTGGTAGCAAACCAGCCTGGCTGGAGAGACAAAGGGGAAGAGGTCATAACCTGCTCTAGGCAGCCACACTTACAAGAAGCCAAGGAGCCTCCAGGGGGCCAGGTGAGGGATGTTCTCCAGTTCTTTTCACCACCCAGCTCTCAGGCATGGTCTGGGAGGCATTGGCCTTGGGAGGGATCCTCCTATCTTCCAAGGTCCCAGATACTCTCAAAGGAGTGGATCAGTCCCCCATAATGGGGCCAATAGCCAGCAACATCCAGCTCTGGCTGTGCTCCGAGAGCTCTTCCTCCTCTCCAGTTGTCTGCAGGATGGGGCTGGGCCAGAGGGAAGGTGGCTGGCAGGACTCAAGATGCAGCCTTTAGGACTTGGCTCTTGATGCCTACCCATTAGAGCCAATGCTGCGTTACCTAGGTCCCTTGGCCTCTATTTGTCAGTTCCAGAAACCCATTCACCTTGGGAGAAAGGCTTCTGGCAGCACAACTGGTATATCATAAAATCGCAGAATATTGAAACTGGAAGGGAACTCGGAGGTCACTGAGTAGAGCCGGAGAAATGGCTGTAAGTTACAACAGACTCCCAAGTGTCTTCCCAGGCTTAGGCAGTGGGGCTCAACCAAGCCGCACAATCTGTAAACCCATCTGGGGAGTTCACAAGAATTCCCAATTCCCAGGGCTGCACTCCAGATTGATTGTAACAGAATCTCTCTGGGAAGAGGATTCACATTTTTAACGCCCCACCCGGGTGATTCCAATGTGCAACCAAGGTTGGGGACCAGGGCTCTGGTCACTTGATGCCTTCTGGTGCTGCAGTCATCATAAGTGGGGTCTCTGTGGTCAGACAGACTTGGATTTGAGCTCCTGCTCTGCAACTTGTTCCACTGAGTGACCACAACCAACTTTCTGTGCCTCTATTTCCTCATCTGTAAAAAGTGCATCATAGTAACACACCTATCTGATGTGCTGTTCTCAAGGCCAAATGTATTAATCCATGAAAAGCACATGGCACAGTGCTTCATTCCTTGTAAAAGGCCAACAAATGTGTTCATTGTCATTACTTTCCCAAAGTCAAGCATTCCATTAGAAAACTCTTCTTTAGGTTAACTTCAAATGTTATTCTTATGGCTGCAAGAGTGATCTCAAGCAAGTTCTCAAACCCAAGTTTGCTTCTATCACCCGCCCACTTAAAATCATTCTGTGGTTTTCCGTTATTCTCGGGGTCAAGACAGAAGTCTTCAGTTTGACCCACCAGTCTTCAAGATCTGGGCTCTTCTAGTCATCTCCTCCTCTTACACCTTTCCCCCGCCCCGTGGCCTGAGGGAGGGGACTTTTTTGATTGCCTCCAGCTGCCAGGCTTTGTCACACCAAGTGCCTTTGCATGTGATCCTCTGCCCTGGAATGCCTTCTCCTCTTGGCTGCCCACGGCTAATTCACCCTGTAGCTCTCATCTCTGTCTTCTTTCTACCAGTTCAAGTTCTCCCTGACCTCTCTTATCAAAACAAATCCTCACTGCCATTCTCATGGGACCATGTCACAACTGACATTTCACATTTATTTGGTGGTCATTTGTCCAACATCTATCATCTGTGCTAGACTCTAAGCTCCAAGAAGACAGAGACCATATCTGTGTTTTGCTCATCCTAGTATTCCCAATGCCTAACTCAGTGCTTGGCACATAGCTGAGGGTCAATAATTATATGTTGAATAAATAAACTGGCCAAAAACAGTCACAAGATGAAGTGCAATAGTTGTTTAAGTCTGCCTTCTAGAGCTTCTCAAAGCACCCTTGACCCCAGGCCCCTTTGCAGAGGTGGGCAGACACTGTCAGGACTCCTGTTCCCCTCTCCTCTCTATTCCTCATAGAAGGTGGCTATTCCAGACACTCCACACCCTGCCCTGGGCAAGTTCTGGTTGTACGGTGCCTGAATGGGACAACAACTAGGGGATGGGGAGCCTTTCAAGAGTGATTCGCCCATACAGTTCTACCAAGTGATGAGGCAGTGAGAAGTGGTTCCAGATTTAATGCCCTCCTTAGCCTTTCACCTCCAGGGCCCTTGGTCTCCATGTAATTAAGCTCATACATTAAATGAGTTTTATTTGATAGGAGAGCCCCAAGTGGAATATGGACTTTTTATACAAGGGGGCCATTTTGGATAACTGTCAGCCTCAACTTGAAGATCAAAGACCACATGGGATAGGGCATGAATAGGTAAAATAGCCTTGCTAATTTACAAGGGCATCAGTGAAAATAAATCCCAGAGATAATTCTTCCTTCTTGTTTTTAATCAGGGCCAATCTGAGGGAAAAAATTATGAAGTAGATGAAGAATGGCTTTAAAAAAGCGATTTGGCCAGAGCCATCTTTGTGTTTTTTCTGAGAAATTTTTTTCTAAGCTCTGTCTCTGAAGCCAGGAGAGTGGGAGGGGCCAGGCCAGAAATTTCTCCAAGGTTCTTAGGAACCAGGGAGCATAGCATTGCCCTCAGGCACTGTGGTTGAAGAGTTAGACCTTCCAACTCATCCTCAGAGCTTTATATTCTTTGTCCATCTGGGCCTAAGGACAGCTGTGGGAGTGGCACCAAGAAAGGGGATAATGAAAAACGAACACCCCCCATTAAAGAGCAGAATTGGAGCCTTCCTGTTTTAGTTTTTCCCTCAGCCAGGGGTCAGGGATTGGCAAAACTGGCTGTGCCATAGGGCCAGCTAACCGGCCTGTTAACAGGCCAGACAACTCCTCCCCTCCCTGGGCTCTGCAGGCCCCACCAAGGAAACTGAAAGGAGGCTGGAGGAGGTGCAGCTGTTCTCAGCCCCTCCCATGCCCCCACCTGCCCTGGTGGGTTCTGACTCCCCAGGTCTGACTCCCTGCCTGACCAGGGGACCACTGGTGCCTTGACCTGGCAAGTCCTCAGGAGATGTCTGCTGAATCCATCATAGACTCGATCCTGCTTTGTAGGAGGGCAGTGTCTGGGGCCCAGCCCCCTCACCACTCACCAGATCAGGGCACTTCTCATTCCCTGGCTCTCCTTCTCCCAGGGGACACACAGGTGGCAGGGAGGGCCCACACATGAGTCTGCTGGCAGCCAGTATCGCTGAAAGCACACCCTCTGGATTCAGATGCCCTTGTAGTCCTGGCCTTGCATTTACCAGCTAGGCGACCTTGGCACTGACCTAACCTTTCTAAGGGCTCAAAATTCTCCATCTGTAAAGTGGGGATGATGATCCTCATAGCTGCTCACTGGGGTGTTGAGAAGCTGAAAAAATACAATACATGGAAAAAGCCAGCCTAAGGCTAATGTGAGAGAAAGTGACTTGTCTTCCAGCTCAGGAAACCTAGTACCAGCAGTTGGTTGAAACTCTTCAGTGGAAGAAGACTGAATATGGAAGTTCAGCCTTTCAGAACATGCTGGCCTGATTCATCCAGCTGTTTTAATTTATGTTTCATGAACTCTTCTCCTAGCTCTGCTTCAGAGACAGAAACATAGATGTTCAGTGCCAAAATGGATTCTGAGACCATCTGATCCAACCCTTCCTTGTACAGATGGTAAAACTGAGGCCACCAGATGGGAAATGACTTGGCCAAAGCCACTCAAGAAATCAAGGTGGAGCTAGGACTGGAACCCAGATTTCTTGTTTCCCAGACAACTGCTGTATTCCTGCACTATCCCTGCTATCTCTGCAATTTTGAGTGTATGTGAAATCCTTTAACTGAAAGTGTTAGGAAGGCACGCGGCTCTTGTGTTTTATTCCTTTTCTTTTCCCCAGTGGAAGGTCATGGCTGCATAATACCAATGGCCAGAATCTCTCTTTTTTCCCTTTGGCTCTGAATCTAGAAAACAGCCTAGAGAAAGACGAGAGACGCTCTTCAAGCCTCTAAGCCTCAGGACTGGAGGTTTGTGTGGTAGACATTCTCCCCCTAGTGGAATGAGCGAAGATGACAGGCCGGAAGTGGAAGAAAAGAGTTTCCCCTTCCAGGGCCTGGCTGCCAGGCGTCTGATGCTGCCAGGGTCTGTGGCCTCCCTCACCTCACTGTAATCACAGCACCGTCAGATCCCAGCTTTACTTAAAATTCTGATATTTTGTTCATTGTAGAGTTTTTTTTTTTGCATAAATTTTGATTTATTAAAATATTACCTTAAAATACTATTCGTATTTGTTACTGAGGTTTTTGGCACCCCCTTAAATTTTGTGTCTGAGGTAAGTGTCTCATTTGCTACCCGCCCCTAGCCATAGTCCTAATTCGGATGTCAGCCCTGGGAGACCCCACAGACACATGACATGCAACCACCCTCACTTGTCAGAGGAGCCGTGAGGTCCAGCCAGGGCCAAGGCTGGCTCGTCAGGGCGGCGTGGGCCTGGTGCTCTTTGCACCATGATAATCGGAGCTGCAGATCGTCCAGGCTTTCTCCAAAGGAGATGGTGACAAAGACTCTTTCTTGGCCCAAACACCACTCACACTACTCGGAGCCTTCTTCTTGACTAGGCCTGTCAAGTTCAGCCTATAAAGACTTGAACGAACATTAACACAGTTTCTAATAGCTCAGGGTCAGGTCCCTAGGATGACCCTAAGCCTCCCTTAAAGTGGCTGATTGAGAAAACTCTAGGAAGCCAAAGGAATGTGCTATTTATTCCAGCCAACATGTGAAGATGGCACCCTGTGTCTCCCAGTCTCTGTGGGAGGGTAGGAACCCAATTTCAATAAACATCACTTAGCAGACCCAGGTGGGTGTCACATGGACCAGCTCCCTTCCTCTATTTTGTAGTTTTCCACTTCCCTGACCCCACAGAGCCCCCCATCCCTATTCCCTCCATCCCCCTTTAAAACACTTAGTCACCTCTGTACAAATGCAAGTTGGGTTCAGTTCACGTGGGACACTTTTCCCTATTGTAAGATTATATTACTGATTAAAATCTGTCTTTACCACTTTAACTAGGGTCAGCTTTCTTTATCTTTAACAGTGGATGCCTTTCAAAATGTGCCTATTATGAGAAAAGAACTGGGGTTCAAGGGCAATTTTATTGCATTAAGATGCACCGGGTTCTGGGTCTTCATCAATGCCTACAAACGTGAAGGCGTAAAGACAGGTCCTGTTTGCTGAGGCAGGAGGAGGGGCTGCTACCCCAGCGTGCCTGGGAAGGCCACCTACTTGGAACGCCTTCCTCACTTGGGCCTCCATCCTGCCTCATCTGCCTAAGGACTTCAAGCGGCCCCCCACAGAGGCAGCCACCTCAGAAGTGGGAGTAGATAAGCCAGCCCTCACCCTCACCATCAGCAGGCTGCCAGCAACTCTCTCAACCGTGTCACCTGCTCCTGTCCCACATGCCACAAACCTGGTGCTCCTATCACACCATCTCCAGCAGCCCCTGGACCACATCTAAGGAAGGTCTCTGCCTCTATCTGCCCCAACCCCCACAAAGAATGCTAAGATCCCCCCTCACCGTCCCCCCTCCCCATCTCCATGGCCCTCCCTGGGGATTTCCCTGGCAGGGTGCCAATGGGACATGGGTTAGGTCAGGCCCAGAAGGGGCAACCACAGGGCTTTGGGATCCTGCCCATCTTGCTCAGGCTGGATTTATTACTTAGACTATAAAGGGTTAAGTCAACTGCCTTCAAATGACTAAATCCCTGGGGGAAGGAAGAGGAAGTGGCTAAAGATGCTCCTAAAAAGTTTTTTTTTTTTTTTTTTAATAAAGGAAAGGAAAAAAGAACTCTTCACAGACAAAGATAACCTTCCACCTTCCTTCCTACGGGGGTGATGGGCAGGACCACAACCCATACACTAATCCACTCGGGCCCCAAATCCCTTCCTGGGTTTCTTAAACCCATCCCAATCCCCTACTTTTTGTGGCCCAGAGAGAATGGAGTTATTTTAAGTAATCCTCATTTTATTTAAGGAGGAGCCATCCATTTCCAGGACCACCCCAGGCAGCCCTGCTGGTCCCACCTTTCCAGCTAGAGGTCAGTCAGAGCAACCTGCCAGCTCCATCAGAAACTTCTCTTCAGCAATTGACCTGTGGGGCTCTCTCAGCACCAGCCACTTCATATTGTAGCTTTTTCTGTCCCTCAGATCCCTGTACTTTGGAAACCCCTGAGGAGGGGGCAAGATTCACTTACACGTTACTCCTTCCTCCCATCTTCTTAGGCACACTTGCATATCCTGGTGTATCCGCCTGATTGAGAAGTGAGCCTGTAGGTGATTTGTAACTAACAATAAAGTGCTTAAGTGTGAGACTGGCTTACTCATGCATTGAGCAGATTCAAGGTTATCCCCATATTAATGTCAGCTCACTCTTGCATTTCCATGAGATTTCCTGAGCAGAGTGAACTCTTTGCCATGGCCTGTGAGATTCTGTATCATATCCAGCCTCACACCTCATGCCTCCTGTCTCCTTTCTCACTTCACTCATCTCTCTGGCCTTCAGTCAGTCCCTGAGATATTTTCAACTCTTTCCTGATGCAAGGTCCTTGCACCACAGCTCCTTCTTCCAGGAGGCCCCTTCCCCCAGACCTTTGTCTTGCTCTGTCTTCTGCTTCTGGACTCAGCTTAAAAATAACTTCTTCCTGGGGTGCCTGGGTGGCTCAGTCAGTTAAGCATCTGACTTTTGGTTTTGGCTCAGGTCATGGTCTCACGGTTCGTGAGATTAAGCCCCGCGTTGGGCTCTGCACTAACAGTGTGGAGACTGCTTGGGATTCTCTCTCTCTTCTTATTCTTCTCTCTCTCTCTCTCAAACTAAATAAGTAAACTTGAAAACAAATAACTTCTTCCTGGTGCTGACTGGGAGGGCACTTAAGAGAGCCTTGGGGAGTGGAAGAGGGGGAAATATTCTCTTCGTGACCTACATGGAAGTTACAAGCTGTGTGCATGTGTAAAAACTCATTGAGCTGTCCACTTAAGATTTATAGACCTTATGTAAGTAAATCTAAAAAAGTAAAATCTAAAAACAGTTTCAACTTCTTCCTTGTCTCATTACTATAGTAGTAATTCCTGTTACTCTTGACCATGGCATGTGTGTCTCCATCCTGGAACAATAATTATATTCTTTGATTGTTTATTTGTAAGTTGTATCTCCTACTAGAATGTAAGCCTCACAACGACAGAGCCTCTGTCTATTTTGTTCACAGAGGCACCTTCCAGAGCATATCATAGTGCCTGTCACACAGTGGACACTAAAAAAATTTAGTGAATGGAGAGGTGGGAGGATGAATAAAAAAGCTTGGATTTAATGATGGAAGAAACAATGGGCAGAGGAGGAATGTCCGAGGCTGGGAGGTCCCACTCCCACTCAGAAGAGAGTTGAGGGGTCTTATTCTGGAAGTCCACGATCTGGTTACCTCCCTGGAGACCCAACACCTGCCTGTCTATACCTCATTGGGGTTGTCCTGGTCGGCATAGATGAGGAAGCCTGTGAAGAGGCTATCGGTCCAGTAAGGGTCGTAGAAAAGCCCATTCTGCTCTGAGTAGAAGATCTGCAGCCAGACCTCATCACCCTGCTTCAGAGCCAGGATGGTGGAGCCCGAGGCCACATCATGGTTGCCCGTGTTGGCATCGAAGGTCCGGATGCGGTACTGGCCATTGTGCACCAGGCCGATGGCCAGGTGCTTGTTGGCCAGGGTGATATCATAGGTGAAGTAGTAGATCCCCGGCACGCCACAGACGAACTTGCCACTGGATGCGTTGTAGTGGCCGCCCTCGTTCATCAGGATCTTGTCAAACTTGATGGGCAGCCTCTCCCTTGGGTAGCTCTTGGTCACTGCCACTGAGAAGGCAGACTTGGCGTGGCCACTGCCGCAGCTGCAGGGGCCTGGGAGGCCCGGCTCCCCCTTCCTGCCCTTAGGCCCCTTCTTTCCTGGTGTGCCGTGCTTCCCCGGGGCACCACTGACCCCCTTGGGGCCGCGAGGACCGGCCCGCCCAATGGCCCCGGCTTTGCCCTTTGGTCCTGGCTTTCCCCGGTTACCTGTCCGGCCAGGTGGACCTGGAAGACAGAGCAGCTGGTGTTATGGAGGGGCCTTCACAGAACTAGGCAGAGGCTGTGGGCCTTGGCTTTCCATCCTTGGAGCAGGAGCCTTTGGGTAATGGAAAGAGCAAGAAGGCTTTGGAGTCACATAGAAATGGATGCAAATCCTGCTGGTATAACCTGGGGCACTTCTCCCAGTCTTATCTGGAAAATGGGAATGGTGATACTTACCCTCCAGAACCACTGGATCAGGGCAAAAAAGAATAACTTATAACAGTTCACCCCTTTCCTTCTCCCTGCCTTCTAGGGAAGAGTCTGGTTTGCCTGCCAGACCAGTCCTTCAATGGGCTGTGCTGGTAATGGGTTGACAAAAGAATTGGAAGAAGCCTCTTGACTTCAACATATCAATCTTAGTAAGAGCCCTGCCTAGTACACAAGGTCCCTGTCCATAGTGCAAGAGTTTAAGTGCAGCACTGTTTATAATAGCAAAACTAGGGACAACTAAATGCCTGTCCAAAGAGAAATGATTCATGGGGCACCTGGTGGCTCAGTTGGTTGAGCATCCAACTTCGGTTCAGGTCATGATCTCACAGTTCGTGAGTTTGAGCCCCACATCAGGTTCTCTGCTGTCAGCACAGAGCTTGCTTCAGATCTTCAGTCCCTGTCTCTCTGCCCTTCCCCGGCTTGTAAGTGCTCTCTCTCTTCCCCCAAAATAAATAAACATTCAAAGAGAAATGATTCCAAAATTATGGTCTACCCATAATGTGCAATTCTATACAGGAGTTTTAAAAAAGTGAGGTGATTTATGTGTACTATTTGAAAACTTCTCTAAAGTACACTGTTGAGAGGAAAAAGCAGGTGACTGAAACTTTTTTGTTGAAAGGAAACCACAACACGAACTAGTTCTACAACCATTTAAGTGCATAGGAGAGTTGCTGGCCCATAGTAAACACTCACAGAATATAGTTGGCATATCCTGAAGAACATTCCCCAAGTAATGTTTCCCTGTAGAATGACCCTTGGTTTTTTATACCCAGATTTCATAACAGGTGCATTTCTCTCAATACAGTATTTTTGGCTAATGATTATACAGGAAACATGTCTATTTATGTCCCCCAAATTCAATACATCATTTTAAACAAAAGTGGGTAAAGATTTGAGTCATATCTAAATACAATTGTATAATTGGTACAATTGGTAGACTGGCAGAATTGGGTGTAGGTGTTTGAAAAGTTTGCTGAATGTTAATCGAGGGCCTGCTTCTGAAGTTTGCTGGTGCCAGAAGTCATTCTAGTATTATTGTACGTAGGTGACTGTTTGTAACCACCAAATGAACTGGGTGATCAAAAAGCAATGCTGTAGGCATTTTTCATTCTAAAAAGGTACTTTGCTTCTTATATGCATATATGTAGGCATTTTACTGTGTCTTAAACTTTTGAGTTAACATGTAATGCATTTAAATTCTTCCTATTTTTTTTTATTTTTATTTTTTTTTAATTTTTTTTTCGACGTTTATTTATTTTTGGGACAGAGAGAGACAGAGCATGAACGGGGGAGGGGCAGAGAGAGAGGGAGACACAGAATCGGAAACAGGCTCCAGGCTCTGAGCCATCAGCCCAGAGCCCGATGCGGGGCTCGAACTCACGGACCGCGAGATCGTGACCTGGCTGAAGTCGGACGCTTAACCAACTGCGCCACCCAGGCGCCCCTAAATTCTTCCTATTTTAAGTAATTGGGAAATAGATTCCCAAAGAGCATTTTCTCACTGAAATTTCTCATTTAATTTTCAGGAGCAGATTGCTTATGTTAAGGGCCTGGCAATGAATGCCTGGTATTACTATGCACATATATAAATTATGTAGAAAAAGGCCAGGAAGGATATACATCTATCCAATTAATAGTAATTACCTCTGGAAAGTGAGAAGAAGATGAGAAGGGTAGGAATTAAGGAGCTCTCTTGCTTTATTTGTATTGTTTGAATATATTACAATAAGAATTTATTTGTGTATTACTTGTAATTTAAAAAATTTTACATGGGGAAAAAGTCAGATTATAAAACTGTCCCATGAAAAAATAAAAATAAGCAAAACTTATTGCTTTAATAGAGGGAGAAAGGTGAGGAGGAATAAAGACTGAGTCATTTTGGAGATTTTGGGGTAAGACAAACAGATAAGAAAGCTTATCAGGAAGTTCTACAGTGTGTTATGTGGTGTACCTCCTTCTTGATACCCTTTCAAGAAACTTCAAGAAAAGCTGGTTTTAGTTTTTAAGACCTTTTTGGAGATGGATTTCTATGTGTATGTCAGGGAGAGGTGGTTTGATGATATCCTGTACTTGTCCCAGAGTGGCCCAGCTTTGCAGGTCAGGACTCTCTGTCTCTTAACACCACCTTCCTTGGTGTGTTGCCTTAATTCTCAGCAGAGACTCTCTGCATGGGCAGGAGAGATGGCCAAGCCTATATCCTCATGGCTCTTGATCAAGGAGAAAAAGTCAATAGCAGAGATACCCTCTCACCTCTGGGACCTGTAAGATGAATGTCAGGGAAAACTCAGTCTGGCCCTGCTTGGAGCACTAGTCCAGACTGAAGCTACCACTGGGGTATCCCATGGAATGGGATACCATGACATGAGTGCTTGACACACTGTGATACCTCCCCAAGTCAAAGCCATTACCATTATTTATATAGTTATTCTGTGGGGAAGGAGGTGCTTTGGAGGAGTTAATTTAGTATGGTAGGAGAAGGTCTAGATTTGGAGTCAGGTACCAGCCTATTACATGATCTCAGCAATCAATTAGGGGGAGATGACCATTTATTGTACATCTACTTGAGGCTGATGCCTCACACATCATATTTTATCATCATCAGACCCCTGTGGGGTAGGTGCTGTTATCATCTCTATTTTAGAGATGAAGCAGCTGAGGAATGAAGAAAGGTTAACTAATTCACCAAAACAGGTCCCCAAGTTTGTTTCCAGAGTTCAGGTCTCGCAGCCATGACGTGCTGTTCTCAACTTAATCACCCTTGACCCTCAGTTTCCTCATCTGTAACGTGGGGATAGTAAGAATACCTCCTTCATAGCATGGTATGGACAATCAGTGGAGCAGCATACTCAAAAGTGCTTTGTCAACATTAAAATGCCATACAAATAAAAGTTATTATGATTCCCCTACTGCTTAAAACATACATTTAGGGATGTTGCTGACATTAAAAGTTCTGAGACAAAGAATGTCAAGGCTGAAAGGGCCTGTAGAGACTGTCCAGTCTGCTGGCTGCCTGGCATCTCCTCCTTCATGACTTCGTGTGATCCCAGCAAGGCTGTCAACCACAATGACCAACTCACCACCCACTCACACACACCAGGGGTGGGCACATGACCCAGTCCTGGAAGATCGTAGTACCTCATCTCCATGGCCAAAAGGATTGGTGGTCCGGGATACCTATATGATTTAGAAGGATTAGTCATGCTGAGATTTGCTCTGTGGATCAAACCATGAAGAGTTAGACTCGAGCCCATTGGCAGCCATTTCAAAACTTCCAGCCTTTGTGAAAACAAAACCCACACACACAGATAAGCAGAGCCTTGACAACAGCTTTGAGCTCCCAGACCCAGCCATTGCTGAAGCTTGGCTCCTGAACTTCCTGGTTGCATGAGCCAATAAATTCCATTCAAGGCTATGAATTGAGTTCTGTCACTTGCAGCCAAAGGTGTTCTGAATCATATATCAGGAGACTTGCTTAAAGCAACTCAGCAAGTCAATGGTGCAGCTGGCGAAGGAACACAAGATCTGATACCTACTGTTCCTTTCAGGAGAATACACTGCTCTGTTTTTTAAAAAGACATTAATTTGGTTTATAATGAAATGGGATTCATACCGGTTTTCATAACTAAACTCCCTCTGTGCCAGAGGATGTCAACCCCAGGCAGGAATAGGAGAGACAGGCACTGGGCCTCTTACCTTCCTCTCCGCTGTCCCCCCGGTCCCCATCCTGGCCATCCTGGCCATCTTTTCCAGGAAAGCCCATTCTTCCCACCATTCCTGAGGGCCCTGGGGCTCCCGGGGGGCCAGGCGGGCCTTGGGGGCCAGGCAGGCTGCAGACAAGTTGAGGGGAGCCCTTTTGGAAGTCCCTGCGGGCGAAGGCACCAAGCAGCGGGTCAGCTGCACAAGGGAGGGCACAGGCCAAGAATACCCAAGGGATCATGGTGGTCACCTGTGGAAGGCAAAAGAGCTGTGAGCTGATTGGTGGTCAGTCAGAAAGGAAACCAGAGGAGGAGGGGAGGCGGCCGGAAGAGACTCTCTCCTCCATCATATACAAGTGGCTGGACAGTGTTCTCATGTCTTGAGGACATATTTGGATGAACCGAGTCACGGACACTTTGGAGAAGTCTTGGGGGTGAGGCACTCATCATCGCACTGCTGTCCTTCAGTGTAGCTGAAACAGAGGTAGGACCTAATGGCCCAGTCAGGCCGATTGGGAGGAGCAGTGGGCGGAAAGAAACAAGCTAGGATTTCATTCGAATCCGTGGCACAAGTAGAAATACTTTGAATTGTAGGTGATGATTTGCAACTATGCTGCTTCTCCAGGGGGACTCAGGGTAGCACATGGCCGGGTAAGCACTGAGGCTCTGGTTCTGAGTCAAGGTGCCCCAGACTCGAGCAGCACAGCAGGTCATGGTAGCAGCCTCTCTTCTAAGTGCTTCCTGTGCACCAGGCATGGGCTAAGTGCTTTCTGTACGTTACTTACCTCAGAGCATCCTTGCCAGAGAGACACAGGTGAGGCAGTGGATGCCCAGAAATTTTAACAACAAGCCTGACTCCTGCAATTAGCAGGTGACAGGGCTGGGGTTTGAGCCAGACGGGCTAGATTCACAGTGTGTGCCCCTCTGCTGCAGGCTATAATGCATACTTTTTTTTTTTTTTTTTAAGAATTAAATGAAGGGACACCTGGGTGGCTCAGTCAGTTAAACGTCCAACTTTGACTCAGGTCATGATCTCGTGGTTTGTGAGTTCGAGCTCCACCTCGGGCTCTGTGCTGACAGCTCAGAGCCTGGAGCCTGCTTCGGATTCTGTGTCTCCCTCTTTCTCTACCCCTCCCCAGCCTGTGCTCTGTCTG
Organism: Felis catus; assembly: GCF_018350175.1. Taxonomy (NCBI): domain Eukaryota; kingdom Metazoa; phylum Chordata; class Mammalia; order Carnivora; family Felidae; genus Felis; species Felis catus. The sequence goes on along the minus strand of NC_058368.1, from coordinate 187,636,098 downwards.
TCTCTCTCTCAAAAATAAACATTAAAAAAATTTAAAAAAGAAGTAAGTGAAATAATACACTTACATTGTTTGTGAAGTCAAATAATATTATAAGTCACACACAGCATAAAACTGTGATCTCCAGTCCTACCTATCCTTAACCTCACACCCTACCTCAAATCCTTTCAGCTATTTCTTCTTGTGTATATGGTTTTTTATTTATCAAAAAAGTTTTTATTTTTATTTAAAGACTATTTTAAATTTTTAAATGTTTATTTATTTTGAGAGAGCGAGCAAGCGAGCACAAGCAGGGGAGAGGCAGAGAGAGGAGGGAGAGAGAGAGATTCCAAGCAGGCTCTGTGCTGCCAGCCCCCAATGTGGGGCTCGAAATCACGAACCTGAGCCAAAATTAAGAATCGGTTGCTTAAGTGACTGAGCCATCCAGGCACCCCCCGCAAAAGTTTTTAATTAAGTAGGCAGCACGCCCAACATGGGGCTTGAACTCACAACCCTGAGATCAAGAATTGCATGCTCTATCGACTGAGCCAGTCAGGTGCCCCTTATCAATTTTAGACATTATCTTTTGAATTTCATTTCTGACAGATGAAGAATATGCCCCCTTCCAACACCCTAGCCCCTATTTCTTCTCCCACATGTAGTTAAAATATAATTTGTGATAAAGTCAAAATTTACACTCTGGATTATTATGAGTATTGTTTATTGCTAAGCTAAGCACTATACTATAATTATATGTCCTTTCTTGTACATTTTTTCCTTACTGGAGATATTAACTTAATTTTTTCTTTGGCTTAGTTCCCTAAGTCACTATTTTCCACACTACCAAATATATCAGATAATTTGTTCCATTTATTTTCCTGATGATAGAAGTCCCGGAGCCCCCCATCCTCCTGTTTGGATCCCCACACATGCTAACCAGTTGCCATCCTAGCTTCTTCTTTATGATCATTGTGGCGATCGTCTTTGCCTCTCTCCTGGGTTATATCTCCTGTTTTAGGAATCCTAGGTCTTTCTCTCTTTGTTTAATTAAAAACAATTTTTAAAAAATCCCTCAGTTTGGTGGCACCCATCCTGTAAGGGCTTCCTGGAAAAGTGGTATGGGAAGTCATTTTTAAAGAAATGTTGCAAGTCTCAATGTATTTTGATTTTGCACTGTGTCCTCAAGGCTGGTGGCTGCAGTAGCACGATCACCAGAAGCCAGAATGTTATATGCTCGGAAATGATGCACTCCCAGCCCCACACGTAAAGACGCAGATGCTTTGGTCCAGAGCAGGAATAAGCAACTTGACCAAGATCTCTCAATAAATTGGCTCGGTCACTTTGCAATCGACAGCCTCTCTCTCAAGAACCAACTTTCCAGGCATGATTTCTTCCCGTGGGGATGAGCTCCAAAGTGTAGCTTGCTTTGTCACCTTAGGCAAGACCTCTTCCCTCTCTGGGTCTGTTTTCCCACCTGAGCAATAAGGGGTTTGAGCTAGGTCAGTGGTTCCCACACTTCTGCGTGGGTCAGACTCACCTGGAGGGCTTGTTTAAACCTGGCTTGCTGGGCCTCGCCCCCAGGGTTTATGATTCAGTAGGTCTGGGCTGGGGCTGGAGGATTTGCATTATAAATGAGTATCTGAGTGATGCTGCTGCTGGTAGTTCAGGGACCCACTTTGAGAATCACTAGACTAGATGGTCTCTCAGGTCTCTTCACCTCTGGTGCTGAGCCTTTCAGACTTCAACCTGCCTTCTCGCAGATATGTAACCCTTGCTGGCTCCACTGTGACTGCACTGCTTTGGGCTAACTAACCAGAGCCTTCAAACCACAGGTGCTGTGGTGCTGGCAGGCCCCCTCTCCTCCTGGGCCCTCAACCTCCCTTTCCTTCCAACCTTGCTTTGCCCTGGTCCTAGGAGCCTGTCCAGACTTCAGGCTGCCTCTGGAAACAGGCTGACTCTACCTGTCCTCCTGGCCCCTCCAGAATCCTTAACCCTGGGGACAGATGAAGGGGAGAGAAAACCAGGCCTCTTCTGCCAGGGAGAGGAGGGGAGACCACAGTGCTGTACTGCCCCAGATGCAGGGGCTGTTCTAGTTCCAGCCAAGGCTCACCTTGTTTGGACCTCAGATGGTTTCTCTAGATAGGTGTCATAATGGTGCCCTGGCCAGGTAGAGGTGATTTAGTACTAGATGCTGTTTTCAATAACATTATGTCATATAATAACAAAGTTATTGTCTTTAAAATTTCTTTAATCCTGATTAAGTCAAGAAAATTATTTCAGTCTGGTAAATTATTTCAGTATCTTTAATGCCTCCCTAGCCCTTTCTAGTAACCCTTTTTAATCAAGAGCACTGTTATCTGTGGCATTGCGCACCCGTTCTTAAAGACTCTCGGGCAGGCCCCCCCCCCCAAATATGCACAGAGACCTTGGAAAGCCCCAGACAGGAGCACAGCACCAAGGACCCTGGGGAAGGGCATCTGCTGGAATGGAGGGAAGGCCTGAGGCCCCACATGGAGAAGAAGAACTGGACTGGGGCACAGGTGAGCTCTGGGCAACTTGTCTCCAAGAAGGGGGAAAAGCAAGACTTAGAGAGCGAGTGTAAGAGAGTGTTACAATCGAAACTTCCACCTGGGCACCAGGATTCATCAGAGGCTGTATGCTAAATGGAGTGGTCAGGCCAAAGCAAAGAATCGACAAAGGAACAGTGTGAGCCCACTGCATGACTCCTGGCGCTCTTGGCAGATCAAGGATTTTAAAATATGACCTGTGTCCCTGGGAGGGGGAGGGACAGTGGCCGTGCCTCTGAGGCCTGTGTGAGAAAGCTGGAAGGTGAGAGACTGGCTGGGCAAAAGGGGAAAGAGCACATGGGAAGGGGGCCAATTGCCTTCTCGCCTCCCCAGGAGATGGAAGGCAGTAGACATTCCCCAGTGGGAGCCAGCCTGGGCCAGAAGGGTCTGGACAGAAAGTGAGGGGCCCCAGCAGTGATAACCATGCAGGGCAGACACCAGAAAGCTGGAGGCCAAGGGCGAGGCCTGGACTTGCCAACAAACAGAGAATGTGTGTGCCTGCTTCAGGGCTGTTATGGTCAGAGTCCAATATGGCAACCCCAGGGTGCCAGCAAAAGGCACCCCCGAAAGAGGCAGCTTCAATGTCTGCCAGGCCCAGAGAGGCAGAGCAGTTCAGTCCCTATCCCTGCCAAGAAGCATGAAGAGCCCTCCTGCTTCCTGACCCCTTATCTCTCCTTCCTTCAGCCTGGAAAGGGGTGAGCTGAGAAAGGGAGCGGATGGCCCTGCCAGCTTCACATCTTTGCTGAGGAAGTGTCACCTTTGAATAAAGATCGAAGATTGGATTTGATGGGAGTGGATTGCCAGGGCTTCCTTGGCTTCATCACAAAGGGGCAGAGGAGACAAAAATCAAGTTATAGTTTGATGTGCCTCTGGTGTCACATGTACTCAACATGGTTGGCCTAAATGACAGTAGAGGAGGTTGGCAGACCCGGTGAACACGGTGGAAGTGTCATATGCATGATGTACTTTCAGAGAACCGTGTCCCCAACGCTCCCAGGCCCCAGCTATCTCCATCTCCTCTCCTGGTCTGCTTGATGAGAGTCTTGGAAAACTGTCATTGTTACTTGTGAGCTGTGACACATCTGGGCGCCCACAAGAGAAACTCAATTCTCAAAGCAGGTTTGTAATGGTTTGGAAAAGTTGCAACTGCAAACATTTTGGACCAGGGAGAGGGAGGAAGGAAGTGGGTGGGAGTGAGTCTCCCAGGCAGATGAGAGTCGTGCAAACAGCTAGATGAAGAAAGGCAGGAAGGAGAGACAGCTAGATGAGAGAGGAAGGAGAGAGAGGATGCATCTGTTTCAGTTTGCAGCCCCCTTCTCTCTTCTGATGATCACTCTCAGCCATACAAGCCCAGAAAGAGGGAGCAGGGTCTGCTGTCCTGCCTACCTCTGCCTCTTTGGACAACAGGGGATCTCGCTCGATGACAGCTGGCCCAGAGCAGGCCCCAGTGGCTGGGTGGAGCAGCAGGGCTCTGGAACAGGCAGGGAGGAAGGGATTTCTCAGAGCTGGAGGCTGGTGGTTCCCGCAGTCTGAGCCAGGAACTGTTTTGGAAATGAAGGCGGGGAGACTAGATTCTGGAGGGAGAGGAGAGACTCTGCCTCTAGCGCACCTCCAAGAAAAACAAGGCTCCGAAAAGTCCTGCTCCCAGACAGTGCCCTCACCCTCCTGAGTCTGGCCCCCATGGCTACTCTCCACACTATGGTGGTAAGCAAACCTGGGGGCTAGATGCTTGGAGGGGAGCCAGAGCCCCCCAAAAAATCCAGATAGGTTACCTCTTCCAAGCTATTTTAAATAAATTTAGAAACTTGAGGAGGACCCCAACGGACCAACCCCTTTAGTTACAGACAGGGAAACTGAGGCAGAGGTAAACTGACTTTATTAGACACCTACAATGTTCCAGGCACTGTGTGAGGCTCTTTGCATGAATTATTTTATTTGGCATTTATAATAAATTCTATGAGGGTGATAAACTTATTGTCCCATTTTTCAGAGGAAGAAACAGAGGCTTCGAGAAGTGAAATGATTTACCCAAAGTCGCACAATTGGAGCGATGGGGACTACGTTCAAACCGATGTCTGAAGGATTCTGAAGACTACACTTCATCTATTACACCTCTCTCCCTTCCCCCTGCTATTTTTGTGTTTTATATAAGAGGAAACTGAAACTCAGAGAGGCTAATTTGCTCATATTTACACAACTAGTTCATGGCAGAAGTTATATTTGAACTTGGGTTTGGCTGACCCTAATGCCCAAATGCTTTCCATTATGTCAGCATTTCTTAGATTTTCCTCCTAAATATTCCGAATCACAGAGGAGACCTTGAAGCATTTGCCAAAGCCACACATAGCAATGGAGAGATTTCTTTCATATCAGTTTACACACACACACACACACACACACACACACACACACACACACACACACAACTGTAAACACACACATACACACATACACCTGTGTATATATAATACATGACTGAAAACGTAGAAGTGATGCTTTTTCTCCTCAGAATACTTGAGGAAATCGATGCTTGGGAAAAACCTCCTGTCCTTTGAGAGGCCCACACGTGGCTTAGTCAAGGTGATGGGGTGGGGGTTGGGGGTCCTTGGCCCTGACATCAACAAGTCCCTTTGGAGTGTTAATAGGGTGTTCCCATGAGCTGAACCAAAAAACCAGCACAAAGCACAGCCCCAGCGCTCACTCCTTGCTTAATCCCAGCAGGAGCCTCCTCACTGGTCTCTTGCTTCCCTCCACCCTCCCCCCCAAAACGTACTCACCATGTGAAGCCAGAAGGACTGTTCAAAACCATAACTCAGCCACATCACTTCCTGGAGGGTCTTACTCCAGTTGTTGCCGGCTGCAAATAGCAAACATTGGAAACCCTGACGTGGCCCACAAGGCCCTAAATGACCTGGCCCTTGCTGTCACCGCCCCAGTCCCAGCTCCCCCTGCCTCTCCTGCTCCCCCATGCCTAGCCACCCCACCTCCTTTAGGCCAAGCTCTGTTCTGCCAGCCTAGGAGCCGCACCCTGTTGGCTCCCTGGCTCTTTATTCCTCATGTTTCAGCTTAAATGTCACTTCCTCCAAGGCCTTCCCTGACATGCCCTCTCAGACAGCTCTCCCTCTGGACTTCAGCTCGTCTGTGTCTTTTCTAGCCCTTACAACAACGCATGTGTATTCGTTGTGTTTGCTTGTTAACCTGCTTACTGGGCCTGTTTTCTCTCTTAGTAAAGTGGAAACCCCATGGGAGCAGGGACCCCAGCTGGTCCTGCTATATCCCCAGGTCTTCCAACTTCCTTGCACACAGGGAGTGTTGGAGAAATCTTTTCCTGATTAATGAGTGAGATCCACACTCTACCCTCAAGAAAATCCACAGCAAGGAGAAGACAAGGCGATGGACTAAATCCAAAAGGAGTCCTTGGATTCAAAAACGTTTTCTCCCTTTCTCAGTTTTTCCAACCCAAACCAGATCTAATTCTAATCCCTTGTTCCTCCTGACCTCCTAGAGCACAGGGGGCCCCCACCCTCACTCTGGGGAGAGAGCTTGCAGAACATTTTACACACAGCAGGTGTTCCATAAGTATCTGTTCAATTGATCAGAGAGAAAAAAAGTATTGGTTCTTCCTCACCTTTTTAAAAGCTATCTTAGTTCCTAAATTCTCCTTTCTGGTGGGAGCTGAGTAAGAAGGCTGCATGACAGTCTTCCTGTCGTAGAAAAAAAGATACATTAGGAGGTCAACCTCCCAGAATGAAATCATGAGGTACTAAACTTGGATGAAGTTCTTCAGTCTGGTTTTAATTTGCTCAGTCCCTGGGCTTCTCATCTCTCAGTTAAGTCGCCAAAGATTCAGATACACATGTTCTAGGAAAACACTAGGAGCTAATGTAGGGTGATGAGCCTTCCTCCTTTTTTCTGCCCTTGGCCCCCAGGACATCAGCCCTTGGTTCACTCCTAAGGGCCCTCAGCCCAGACTGCTGAGAAAAGGGCCACAAGTGGGGACATCGGTGTCCTGCTGACCACACTGGAGTGGGACACTGTCCTGAGCGTTTAGCGAGGCTGCTGAATTCACCTTGCCTGGGAGACAGAAAGATACATATTATGCTTAAATAAATCTGGCCTGTTGGTTGTCAGGTTTTGACACACTGACAGGTAGTGGTAGTAATACACTCTGCAATTAAGAGCAACGGGAAACCAGGGGCCACTGGGTGGCTCAGTCGGTCAAGTTTCCAAGTTTGGCTCAGGTCATTATTTCACGGTTCATAGGTTCCAGCCCCGTATCAGACTCTCTGTTCTCAGCAAAGAGCGAGCTGTGGATCATCTCTCTCTGTCTTTGTCTCTGTCTGTCTCTCTCTCTCTCTGAATAAATAGACATTAAAAAACAAGCCATGGGAAACCCACCCACTTAGTTTTTCAACTATCTAATGGAAGTAATAATATATCCAACTCCTGGAGTTTTATAGGAACAATGAGGTGTTGTACTCAAATCTTTGAGCCCAGTGTGCAGACCCTAACTGTTCAGCAGTTGGAGAGAACTTTGCCCCAACCTTAACTTCCTTTCTGTGAGCTCTGCCCCAACCTTAACCTCCTCCCTGTGAGCTCTGCCCCAACCCTAACCTTCTCCCTGTGAAGTCCACAGACAGTTGCCTGCCTCATCCTTCAAGGTTCAGTTGTACTACTGTCTCCTCAGAGAGACCTGCCTGGTCACAGAACGAAAATATCTCACCCACCTCTGGTTTGCTTTTCCTTCAAAAGCACGTGGATCAAGTTGTAATTATATTGGCTTCTTGACCCACTAACTGTGTCTTCCCGCTGGTGTGGAAGGTCCAGGAAAGCAAGGCCCTGCTTGTCTTGCTCTTTATTATGTTACCAGAGCCCAGCACTGTGCCTGCCCTGCACATAGGACGTGCTCAGCCCAGAGTTGGTCCACAGCCTGAACAAAACACTCCTAATCAAGGGCAACAGGATCACAACTGTCATTTGCTTTGTGCAGATGACAAAGCCACACTTGGCCAGTGAAGGAAATAGGGAGAGATGACCGGTTTTGGATTGGAAGATGTGGGTCCCAGCCCTAGTCTTGTAACTTACTGGTTATGTGATCACAGGAAGTCATGTCCTTGTATTTGAGCTTCCATTTCCTCACCTATAAAATGGAGGCAGTAACACTCACACTGTCTACCTTACAGCGCTGTTCTGAGAATCAAACAATATAGCAAATGTTGAAAGCAAACATGATACCAAAGTTAGAGCCCGAAGTTGTAATTGCCACCGCCTGTCTCTGAACTAAGAGCAAGCAGTTCCGACCTCCCACTAGGAGCCCCTGGAGTGTTTGGGGGAGTTCTGGGCGGGGGAGGGTATGTGAATCCCACCCAGCTAGCAATTCTCCTAGACTCTGGGGCTAAAAGGGAAGGGCTGGTGGCTGCAATGGGGTGGGGCTTGCTTGAGGCAGAAGCTCCCTGAAACTTCCCTTTGATGGGAGTGAGAATTCTATAATGAAAAACACCCCATGCCCTCCCTGAATTCCAGGAAGCAAATTGCAAACAGCCCTCTCCATCTTCTCCGAAAAGCTGACAGACAGCCTGGAGGAGAGGGGCTGGCGTCAGCTCTGCACACAGTGCTCACGGAAAAGGCCCCTTTCCTGGGATTTGGAAGCACTCCAGCAGCCAGAGCCTAACGCAGAAGGTTAAAAGGTATGGGGTCCACTTGCCAAGAAGCCCCAGAAACTATTTTATCTGCTGTTTTCTTCCTCCTCCACTCCCCGCTTCTGGCTCAGTGTAGAAAAAGAGATCCGAGGACAAAGCACGACCTAATGAGATCCCAGGAGCCAGGATCTCACAGGGCTTGCCCTGCCAAAGGCACACGGAAGTCAGCCTGGCGACCACTGTGCTCACACCAGAGGTAGACCTTCTGCTATATACACCCAAACCCTTGCAAACCAACCAACATGGCATGTGATGTGACGTGGTGGGCAAGGGGCCCGTCCGTGACCCCGGGCCCCCGGCTGCTTCACATTGGGCCTCAGCTGCCTGTGTGATGAGGGCACAAAGCCATCAACTTTGGAGCTGCCCACAGTTGTTTTCTGCCATGGAGACCAAGGACTCCAGTGAGCTAGAAGAATGCAGCTGATGTGCCAGATGTGAGGGGAGGGAAGGAGGCCTGAGGGTGTTCCGAGCCCTGTATCCAGCTTGTCCTGAGGGCCAGCCTTCAAGTGGCAGGCCGTAGTGCCGGGGAGCGTGTTTGAGCAGCGCTATCCAGTAGGAATATGATGTGCGGCCACCGTTCAGAATGGGTCTCATAGCCATGTTCAAAAGGTAAAAAGCACCAGTGAAATTAATTTTAATATTTTATGTAGCCTAATAGATCTCAAATATAATCTCAACATGTAATCAGTGTAAAAATTATTAATGAGGCATTTCATATTTGTAAACTAGCACACAGTGTTGGAGTCCTGGTGTGTATTTTACACTTGCAGCACATCTGAATTCAGACTGGCCACATTTCAAGTGCTCACCTGCCACGTGGTGGCTACTGTATCAGCTCAATACACAGCCGCTTGAGTTGAGATTCCATGAACCAGCTGTGGGACCTGTTACAAATTACTTCTTCTATCTCTCTCAGCCTCCTCCTCTCCAAAATGGGGACAATAATAATAGTACCTACCTTAGAAGGTTGTTATGAGGTTAGAATGTTCCTAGAACAACGTTTGGCATGTGATAAGGGAGACAAGAGCATTAGCTATTATTGTTATTTCTTCTCCTTCTGAAGATCAAACAAGATAGTGGATATTGAAAATAAAGCATGACTCAAAAATTAAGACCTTGTTTAAAATTGTAATTGTCACCAACTGCAACTGAACTCATGAAGAAAAACAGTCCTGACCTCTGAGTCCTGTGGCATTTCAGGCGGAGCCCCTGCCTTCTTCTATTTCTCCATTTTCATTTAAGGTGGTTTGTGTTGTGTTTCTGTCAGTTGCCACCAAAAGAGAGGAGGCTTGACCTTTGCTCCCGCCCTGGCATTGCATCCTGAGGGAGGGATGGGGCTGTCTGCCTTGGCCCCATGTCACTGAGCTACCTGGTGTGTTCATGCTCCGTAATACAAAGAGGCGAATCGATGGGATAGTGCTCAGCTCATCAGGTGACAGGAGGCCAAATGGGGTGTCATGTGCTTGGTACCATGGCTTGGCACATGAATGATCAGTAAATGGTGTCACTTACTCTTATCGCCTATGAGGCCAGACACTGAGGTTCCGGAGATGAAAAGATGTGACTGTCACTCTCATAGGGCACATGGTCTGGTTATACTGAGGGTCCAGCCTGGCACACCTGTGTGATCATTTGGAAATCAAGCCTTGAACCTCCTTTGTCTTTAAAACAAGCTATCTCGGGGCGCCTGGGTGGCGCAGTCGGTTAAGCGTCCGACTTCAGCCAGGTCACGATCTCGCGGTCCGGGAGTTCAAGCCCCGCGTCAGGCTCTGGGCTGATGGCTCAGAGCCTGGAGCCTGTTTCTGATTCTGTGTCTCCCTCTCTCTCTGCCCCTCCCCCGTTCATGCTCTGTCTCTCTCTGTCCCAAAAATAAATAAATGTTGAAAAAAATTTAAAATAAAATAAAATAAAATAAAATAAAATAAGCTATCTCTCCAAAGGGCATCCAGAACCATGCAGAAGGCAAGGGAAGGAAATTTGGGGGCTAGATGATCCCTTGGAATAGTATAGAAGGCACCACACTTGAAGACCCAGGAGCTGAGGGAGAGAAACAAATTCTGAACTCTGAAGGGCTAGGGAGGAAAGGCCAAGTTGTCCTTGACTTCTCTGGGCTTTCTGTCTCCATGGAGTTAGTCCCAGTCAGGCCCTGACAGGTATTCACAGTAACTCTAAAGACCTGACACGGGGCTGGCCTTCAAGAAGCACAGAGCTGGTCTGGTGCTTAGGAGTCATGTTATAGATGTTTGACTTTTGTTTTTTAACCCCTCTGGGCCTCAGTTTCCTTATGTGTAAAATGGAAAAAAACATACTGCATGGTCTTGTTTAAACCATTTGAATTTGAAAAAGCATGATAGAAAAATATTTATTGTTTCATTTTATGTGTAAAATCTGAAATAATTCAAAATCCCCAAATTAAAAGTTTGTCAAGAACCCTGGAAGGCAGTGTGAATTGTAAATTGTAAATTGTAAACCGTGTTTCTGCCAGAGCCACATGACAGCATTATTCTAATAGGTAAACAGAAATATCTGCATTTTGAGTTACGTAAGTTTGAATTGTTTGAGGTCTTTAGGCATGTCTCCCTGAGCTATTAGATCTCTCATACCTCTCTGGTAGAATAATTGTGAACATCAAATGAGATAATGCAGTAACCAGGCGACAGTAAGCACTCCTTAATGGTAGCATTATTCTGATACAATGATAATAAGTGAAAACAATGTGAGATACGATATAACGATATTATGGGAGGCTAACTGAGCAGACCTGGGTCTTCTGCTTCCTCCTCTGTAAAGTGTGAGAATAGGGAGTTGAACGATTGGGAACTTTGGAGTAAACAGCTGGAAGGCAGTCATAATAGCTGATATGATTTTACAACAAAGCACAAATGCAAAGGTCCAGGATTTCTGTATGTGTGACCTACTTTAAAGTTTATTTATTTATTTTAAGAGGGAGAGAGAGCAAGAGTGAGAGCGAGAGAGCACAGGCACACAAGTGAAGGAGGGGCAGAGAGAGACACACACAGAATCCGAAGGAGGCTCCAGGGTCTGAGCTGTCAGCATAGAGCTCGACACAGGGCTCAAACCCACGAACCATGAGATCATGACCTGAGCTGAAGTCGGACACTTAACCCACTGAGCCACCCAGCTGCCCCTGTGTGTAACCTACTTTAAACAGGATTATAAACTTCGAATTTACTCATTCAGCAAACAGCTCTTTATTAACACTGCAGTGTGCACTGACCTCTGGTTGGAAGGCATTAAAAAGCTAGGGAGGAATGTGGCACCTGGGTGGCTCAGTCTGTTGAGTGGCTCAGGTTATGGTTTCGGCTCAGGTCATGATCCCAGAGCCTGCTTGGGTTTCTCTCTCTTTCTCTCTCTGCCCCTCCCCACCCACTTTCAAAATGGATACATAAACTTAAAAAAGTAAAAATAAAAAAGCTAGGGAGGATGGCCCTGCCACTGAGGGAATGATAATCTAGACCTGAGGCTTATCGGTGGCCTTAGGTAAACCACTGACTGATGATTTTTTGGTTTTGTTTTTCATTTGAAATTGTTGTCAGTGTAAACCGTGGGAGGTCTTATCTTAAAATCAAGATTTCTGGGCAAGGGCATCAGAGTCTGGCTGGAGCCTGGTGCCTGCAAGGGAATGCTCTCTCACTGGCATGAGCTGCCCTGCCTTCTGCCTGAGCACCAGATCTACACCTGTGGCAAGAAATACAGGCAGCTGGCCTGCACCTCCCCGAACTGCATATCGTGCCCAGCACTAAGAACCCACCCCAGCTGTTCTGCAAACTCACCCTGCAGCACATCAACAAGTCCCTGGAGCACCCGTTCAGGCCTACCCAGTGCCAGCGGTACCAGAGAGCTGTGCGAAGACTGCCAGGAGCAGCGCATGGAATGTGTGCCCATCTGCCTGCCTCTTGCACAAAAGGAAAAGGAGGGAGACCAGATGCATAGCTCCAGGCCACCCCGTCCGAGAGAAGCCTTCTGGGAACCCATGTCCAGCGATCACGGAGCAGCTGTGAGCGACAGCGAGGACAGCACGACACACCTGCACCTGCCTGAGTTGTTCACCAGAAAGGACCTGGGAAGGACTGAGCATGGGGACAGCACCGACGACTTTTTGCCAGAGAAGGAGGGTGAGAAGCCAAGGAATCCAGGGGAGAAGAGCCCTGGGGCCAGAGAAGAGATGGAAGTAGACAGGGACAGGGTTCTCAAGCACTGGGAGAAGAGCTCAATGGAAGCTCAATGGGCTCACGGAAGTTCAAAAGTCATCACCATAAACTTGGGGCACCTGGGGTGGCTTGGTTGGTTGAGCCTCCCCAACATTGGCTCAGGTCACGATCTCACAGTTCATGAGTTTGAGCCCCACATGAGGCTCTGTGCTGTCAGCGTGGAGCCTGCTTCGGATCTTCTGTCCCCCTCTCTCTCTGCCCCCCCACTTGTTCTCTCTCTCTCTCTCTCTCTCTGTCTCTCTGTCTCTCTGTGTCTCTCAAAAATAATTAAACATTAAAAATATTTAAAAAGCCATGACCATAAACCTAAGAGCTTCAGCACTTTTAAACAGGTTAAAGAAAGGTTGTTGGAGAAAGCAAAAAATAAAAAATAAATCAAGATTTCCAGGTGTTCTTGAGAATCTGGATTATTTCCTTGAAAAACATTTGGCAGGGCACCAATTGACTGCCCTTTGAGATAAAGTGTTACGGGCTGAAATGTGTTCCTCCAAATTCATATGTTGAAGTCCTAGCCCCCAGAACCTCAGAATGGGGCTATATATTTGGGGATTGGGCCTTTATTTTTTTTTTTAATTTTTTTTTTCAACGTTTATTTATTTTTGGGACAGAGAGAGACAGAGCATGAACGGGGGAGGGGCAGAAAGAGAGGGAGACACAGAATCGGAAACAGGCTCCAGGCTCTGAGCCATCAGCCCAGAGCCCGACACGGGGCTCGAACTCACGGACCGCGAGATCGTGACCTGGCTGAAGTCGGACGCTTAACCGACTGCGCCACCCAGGCGCCCCGGGATTGGGCCTTTAAAGAGGTAAAGGAAAATAAAGTCCTACGGATGGGCCCTAATCCACTATGACTGGCATCCTTATAAGGAGATTAGGACACAGCACACAGAGGTATGACCATGTGAGGGACAGAGAGAAGGTGGCCATCTGCGAGTCAAGGGGAGAGGCCTCAGAAGGAACCAGACTGGCCCTCACCTTGATCGTGGACTTCTAGCCTCTGGAACTCTGAGAATAACTTTCTGTTAAGTCACCTGTCTGTGGTATTGTGATGGCCGCCCTAGCAGACCACTACATAGGACCTACATTCTGTGCCCACAGTCCTTGCCACTCCCAAACGACATGCATTCTGCTTACTTCGGTGTCACACGCGGCCCCTGCTGGCATCTGAGCTGGCAACCTGTGGCCTAGAGGAAAAGGGTGTTCTCCAAGTATGTTATGTGTTCTGATTTCAAAGCTTTGATGTTCCTTTTTTCCTTTTACTGTCTTTACACTTCAGTAAGGCTAATACTATCATCCTCACTTGGCAGAAGAGAAAACAGGGCTCAGAAAAGTGAAGTCATTTTTTCCCAGTTAAAGCTGGGAGGGGACCCAAGCCTGCTGACTCAGGGACCAGGGCTCATGTCCCTCTACCATGCGCTGGGCATGGGACCCATGAGCATAAAGCCTTAACTAACAGGGCAGCTATGTGTGTGTATGTGTGTGTGTGTGCGCACGTGCACGTGTGTGTTAATAGACGTAAGCCATTCACAGCAATGCACAAATCCAAGGAGGATTATTTCCTTGGAAAAAGACTTGGCATAGAATTCCTTTCAAAAGTAAACCTAGAATAGAATTTGAGCCGAAATCTGCTTTATGCAGGAGTTCATCTCACAGAGGCAAACCCGGCTGGCAAGCCTCTGATGGGGGGAAGGGTGAGGGAAGCCGTGAGCACGTACATGGACTATCAGCCTATGCTGAACATTCGGGAGCAGACAGCACTAGAGCCTGGTACTGTAGGAAGGAAGGTTCAGTCCCCTATGTCCAATCAACGGATGAGGAGGAGCAAGATAGGGAAGAAGAGGGATTTGCCAGAAAGCAGTCACTTCCTGGGGGAACCTGCTGACTATTTGATGGAGGCAGAATAGCTTCAGAGATGACCCCAGACTTGTGGAAGAGACCTCAATTTACTCGTACAATGACACACTGTGATGCCTTTATGAGGACAAAGTAAGTCCAGACGTGCAGATGGAAAGACGGCCAACATACACAAAGTGAAAAAGGCAAGTTGCAGCATGGATTGTAAAGGATGATTCTCCTTGAGCTAAAAAAAAAAAAAAAAAAAAAAAAAAGGGACACACACACACACACACACACACACAGAATTTGTGAAAGGACACAGCTTCTTGATAAACAGGTTACCTCTCAGAATTAGGAGCAGGTGTGTGGGCTTTTACTTTTCACTCCCCCCCCTTTGTTGTACTGTCTGAATTGTGATGAGCGTTGTTAGTTTTATGTCATTTAAAACAAAATGTAACCCTAACATTTAAGGATCAGAAGGTAGGCAAGTTTGGTGTCCCTGCTAGGAGATGGGGAGAAGTCAGACATTTGGGAAGAAGCAAACTCAGTGGCACACTTGATGCATCAGAATGAAGGGTAGTAGTGATGTTCTGAGAGGTGTGGGGGGTCTGAGGAGTTAGCAGTTGAAAGTGGACTTAATGGATACAATTACCAGATGACAGAGTAAATCAGGAAAGAACTGTGCAGACGGGGGAGGGGGCAGAAGGGGGTGGGGAGAGGAGAGGACAGACTTTGAACAATGCTAACTGAGCATCAGCCATGGGCTGACATATGCAGGATTTGTTGCTATTGCTGCTGGTTGGGTGGGGGTAGGAACAGGTCTGGGTAGGATCAGCAAGGTCTCTGGGAGATGGTGGGTCTAAGATGGGGAAATTTTGAAGGGTTCAGGTAGGAGAGTCTTGTGGCCAAAGAGTAGAGGACGCTGAAATTGTGCAAAGGCTTTGTGGTGCTGGGGGAGAGAAGCGGACTGAGAGACCACTGGGGCCATTGCAGTCCTTCAGCTGAGAGATACAGTCCTGGAACAGGACCGCGTCAGTGGGTTGGAGAAATAAGAACACAGTAAGACAAGGCTTGGAGACAAGTAGTTTGAGGGAAGAGGGAGGGTGAAAAGAGTTGTAAAGAATTGGGTGCAAACCTCAGCTTGCCATTTAGTACCTTTTGAACTCAGTTTGCCCATCTACATACATATTTAATTAATATAAATGAGATCACGCACTCCATAAATAACAACTATGATGGTTAGCTTGGGGCATTGGACTCAGACTTACCAGGGTTCAATCCCCTTTACCACCAGTTACTAGCTGTGCAGTCTTGAGTAAGTCATTAACGTCCCTGAGCCTGGTTCCTCTTTTGCAGCTGGGGATAACCTGTCGTCATGGAAATGAAACAGCACACCAGAGGGCTGGCAGAGCCTGGCACAAAATAGGCGCTCAATCAATGGTAGAGGTATTACTATCAACAGGTAAGCCATTGAGCACAGAGCCTGGCATACAGTAAGCGCTCAGCACATGTTAATTCATGTTATAATTCATAAGGCAGAGGTCAGGAGCTGGGAATCCCGGGGCTGCCCGGCCTGCAAAGAGGGGACGTTTGCAGCTCTCCACCTCCCTCCCGCGGACACACCCATGTCCCCTCTCCAGCACCGGATCCTTCCCCTCCCACCAGCGCTTGCCGACCCCGCGGGAGGGCGCCGGAGGTGCGGGCGCGGGTAGCTCGGGTAGTTCGCCGATACTCACCCTAGCAGTCTCGGCCACGTCCAGGGGCTTCCGGAGCCACGAAGCTATCGGCGCTGCTCCGCGTCCCCGCCTCCAGCCGCAGCAGCTCGGCCAGCGCCCGCCCCAGGCATACTTTTCCCATCCCGTCATGGGCGGGAGTAGTTGGTTCCCGGTCACGTGGGCCAGCCCGCAGCTCGGAGCTCTCCTGGCAGCCGCATCGGTTTGGAAAAAATTTCAGCGCTGGTGACAACTTGAGTGTGTCAATGCATGTCTGTGTGTAGAGCTTGTCAGTGTATTTGAAGGTTTACGTGCACGAGAGTGATTGCTACTCAGGCGATTGCAAGGGTGTGGGTACTTGTGCCTGTGTCTCAAGAGATTATCTGTATTGCTTTCACGTGAGCATTCATCTGGCTGTGGATCAGAGGATGCTTGTGGGTGTGACAGCTTATAGCAGCGTAAATTCCTCGGTGTACCGAGTAGAGTGTACCGAGTTGAGAGTGATTATGAATCGTGTGTGCATGTTTAGTTGTATGTGTGTGCATTCATAAGCGCATGTGTCCAAACGTGCATCAAGGCTCCTGTATGTGCGTTTATAAGCACATGTCCAAGATTGCAGCTCCGTGTATAATTGGTGTACTTCATTTGCTGGGTGTACACATCAGTGGCTGGATATCTGTGTGTTGGGTACATGTTTAAATGTGTGTATGAGTGTGCACAACCACATATCAGTGTGTATGTGCATGATTTTCTGTGTGGCACCTGCTTGTGCAGTGGCTCACTTTGTATATGTACACATGCCTTGGTGTAGATTTGTCCAGATGTGAGTGTGCATGTACATAATAGTGCCCCTGTGTTCCAGCCCTCATCTCCCTCCTCTTAGAAGCAAAGGCTCACTGGCTCCACAAACTCTCTGGCCTGGAGTCAAATTGCTGAGTGTCTCAGAATAGACAGAGTGATCTGTTTAGGTTGCAAGCAGATACCGGAGGAAAGAAAAATCATAGAGGTCTGGCTTTAACTTTTTCCTGTTCTTTCCACTGTTCTTTTCTACAAGCTACCACTATTTCACTCAGCTGTCAGAGCATCTGGTTAGCAGATGATACATGACCCACATTCAGAATTTTAATGCAGGTATGCATTTGACCTCTGCGGATTCCACCACCTAAGTCAAGTCAGTACTTGATGGATGGTGTTTTATTTTCTGAAAAGTAGAGAGTAATGATTGTATTATTGTATTCTCTTTCCCCCCAAAGTTGGGACACTCACCCATAAAGGTGTTTGATAAGCCACTGAACTATGTAGAGAATTATTACTAACATTACATAAATATTGTCTGAGGATGAAAGTTAGTGGGCTCAACAGATATTCATTCAACAAACAGTTGATAATATCGGTTACGTGTTATGAGTTAGGTGCTGGAGATGTGGAGATAAACCAAATAGGTTTGGTGCCTGTCCTCATGGAGCTTAGAGTCTAGTAGGGGTGACACAAGTGGCTACAAGTGAAATGAGTGTTACAGAGAAGGAAAACACTGAATATAAACCTGGGTGTTCAGAGGAAGGCCTGGGTTGAGCCCTGAGGGAGAACTGAGACTTGTCTGGGAGTAGGGGAAGTATGAGGTCTAAACAAAGGAAAGATGACCTATGAAATAGGGTTTAGTGTGTTGATTCATAGATGGCTGGAAAGGGGACCTCTGTCCACCACTCCCTCTGGGTACCTTGGTTTGTTTCTACATATTTCAGGAATCAGAAAAGGTAAGGAAACCCTCCTTTGAATGATGCATGGATGCCATTCTCAACCTAAAAGACTCTAGGGTAGAGTAGGAATTTCCATGTGTTACCCATGGGGCTCCACTGCCACAGAGGTTGAAATTCCTGACACGCTCTTGTCGGTAAGGAAATGGTTAGAGAGAAGCACAGGAAGAGGCAGTGGTGCCACACTCAGTACCAGGGAAGCACTTAATGGATGTTTCCTGGCTGAGTGAATGGGAGCAGATGTTCTTCCAACTTATGGAGGAGACCTGAAACCTAGGAGCCTAGTGGTGATGACCTCATGTGGCAGGAAATCCAAAAAGTTCATGAAGTGGTTGTTCCAGGAGCTGCAGGAGCTGCCTGAAGCTGAAATGGCGCTCAGAACTTCCTCCTCTAGCCTGTTTCTGCCTTCAATTCAGTCGGCAAACATTTGTTACCTATTATGAGTATGGGGACAAAGAAGTGAACTTCTGGTCTATAGGGAAAATGAATCAACACAAATTGGTCTAAGAGACATAATGGAACAAGCGCTGCAGGAAACATACAGTGTACAAAATGAGGATTCTCCTGTTTGTTTGGTTCAGTTCAATTCATTCCATAACACTATTCATGTTTGGAGAACATGCTCAGCATATTGAGAAGATGGGTGACATTGTGACATTTATGGCCATAGAGTGCTAACAAACCAGCAGGGGCAGCCATGTGCCAGGTGGGAGATTGGCTTGTTTCACATCTGTCCAAACCTTTCTTGGTGTGTCTTCCTATACTACAGAGGCTGGAAAGCTAAAAACTCACTTCCCAATGTTTCTACTGCTGGGGTTCCCATTGTAATTTATGTTTAGCCAGTCCTGTGCACTTGTGTAAACCTGAATTCAAAATTGAGTTAAGAAAAACAATTGAGTCTGGGGGAAAGGAGGCATCAGTCTGAGAGGGATCCATTGTGCTGGTGGTGAGCTAGCATATGTATTATGGCCCTGGAGTGTGGGAAGTAACTCCTGGTCCCAGATTATACCCCAAACTGTGTATTCCTGTAGCTAGAGACTGGGCCGGCGACTCCCTGAATGCCAGCTTCCAGATTGTGGTAGGAATAGTAGCTTCCTTGGGGGGGTCAGTACTGTGTAGTGTTCTGGGAATCATTCTCGGAGCACCAGGCCAGAACTTGCTCTGCAAGGATTCTGAATTTACTTGATTCTCTTTATTAATGTGTGTTTTCTTAAAATAGCTACAGTTGTGTGCCTTCACAAGAGCCCTGATACGTCATGCTGTGAACCACAGGTGCTGAGAGTGTCAGAGAAGGCACATGAGTGCCCCCTCTCCCCCTTCTCTCTCTGCCCCTCCTCCACTTTTTCTCTCCTCTCAAAATAAATAAATAAACATTAAAAAAAAAGAGTTATGAAGGAAAAGAAGAGGGAACCATGAACCATGGGAGAGAACAGTGGCGTAGAGTCCCGTGAGAGAATTTACTTCACTGGGGGGTCTGGGAAGATCTCATGAATAGGCGACATCTAAGCTGAGTTATGAAGGATGAAAACGAGCCAGCCATGCAAACAAAGGTGGCAAAAGAGGAGTGAGAGAGGCACAGGGCAGAAGGACCTGTATGTAAGAGCTACACTAGCTGTTCCCAACACCTTTATAATACTTCCCTGTGCAATGGTCATAGGATAAATCCTCAACCCGTCAGCCTTTCTGTAGCCTCACTAACTGGAAGCCTCTGTGGTTTGACATCTTCCTAGACACTTCTATTTTTCCTGTGTCAGGATCTGTCAATCTCTGCACTACTTACATCTGAGGCTCAGTAAGTCTTCACTGGGGGGACTATACTGTGCATTGTAGGATGTTTAGCAGGATCTTTGTCTTCTACTCTACAGATGATAGCAGCAATCCTTCCACCTCCAGTTGTGACAGCCAAAAATATCTCCAGACATTGCCAAATATCCCAAAGTGGGTAAAATCGCCCTCCATTGAGAACTACTGCCCTATGGGTAGCTCTGCTTTGGTCAGAGTCCTCTTTTTGCAGACTCCCAACTACTCCTTCAAGTTTTATGTGTCTGTACCTCCATTTATGCAATTCCCTCTAACTAGCACCCCTCTTCTGCCTCTCCACAACCTTACCCATATGTCTACTAGAGATTCATGGCTTTTACCTGCCCATTATTCCTCTGTCCATTGGGGAATTCTATTTGGGTGATTCTCATGTGTATTGGGCAGTAGAGAAAAAGTGGTCCATCTTAGTACTCTCCCTGCCCTCTAGCTGCAGGGGCAGGGTCATATGGACCAGGTACCCCTTCCTCTTGTGCCCAGTTAAAAGTCCAAATGGTGGGCATGAGACTCAAGCAGAGATAATCAGTCTTTCCATGTGATTTCTATAAAGGAGTACTGCTTTTCTTTTTAATTGTTAATTGTAAGGATACAGCCCTGGGCTGCACTAGCCATTTTTTTCTGCCATTTGGAGGGAGCCTGCTTGAAGGAGGAGTCAATGACATCAATATACAAATAGAGGCAGATGTAAGAACTGAAAGATGGGAGGAGTGCTCTGACTACATTATTGAAAACCTTTGTGCAGATATTGTGCTACAACATTCACATTCTCACATTCTCTTTCTTTAAGCTGGTGTGAATTGTTCCTGTCACTTACCATGGGAAGACTCCTAAAGCACTATCCTTCAGTGCCTACTTCAAATCTCTTCTCTTTCTTAATTTTTTAAAAGTTATTTTTGAGAGAGACAGAACACAAGTGGGGGAGGTGCAGAGAGAGAGGGAGACACAGAAGCTGAAGCAGGCTCCAGGATCTGAGCTGTCAGCACAGAGCCCAACACGGGGCTCAAACTCACAAACCCCAAGATCATGACCTGAGCCGAAGTTGGATGCCCAACCAACTGAGCCACCCAGGCATCCCCAAATCTCTTCTCTTTCATGAAGGGCCTCTCAACACAGAACAGTCTGAAGAAAATGCTTTCTTTGAATTCCTAACTAGTGGTTAGCTGGAGACAGCAGCCAATTCTGTGCTTCCCTTTCCAATTCTGAGTTAAGTGACGTATCTTAAGTTTGTAATTGTCATAATGGGAATAATTACAAGACAGAAATCAGCAAAGGCTAGAAATCAAGACTCTCTTCCTTCAACCCAGCCTGCAGCCTGATTACCAGCACTCCACTGTCTAAATGCCTTCTCAACTGTACCACCCATTTGGACATTAATCACATACAGATTTGTGAAATCTCTTGCCTTTTCAATATGGCGAACTTGGGAGAACAAGTGCCCTGAGCTACACTGCATCTGAATCTTCAAAGGAGGGAAGGTCCTGAGGAATAATTTGGTCTTTGGTTTTCATTTCATTTCATGTCTTCATGCAGACAAAGAGGGCAGAGTCCTTCAGTGACTTGTGGTAGTGAGTTGTGGAATCAAGACAAAGAAAGTCCACAATCTTTTGACTTCCATCCATGATTAAAATGTAGGCATTCCTGGCCTTTCTTTTTACCTTTTTTTCCACCCTTTCCTTTCTCCAATTTTGGTACAAAAGAGGGTTATGGGCGCCTGGGTGGCTCAGTCGGTTGAGTGGCCGGCTTCGGCTCAGGTCATGATCTCATGGTCCGTGAGTTTGAGCCCCGCGTCGGGCTCTGTGCTGACAGCTTAGAGCCTGGAGCCTGTTTCAGATTCTGTGTCTCCCTCTCTCTGACCCTCCCCTGTTCATGCTCTGTCTCTCTCTGTCTCAAAAATAAATAAATGTTAAAAAAAATTAAAAAACAAAAAACAAAAGAGGGTTAAAAATGATTAATGAATCATTCCAAATAGCTAATGGCCAAGACCCAGATTGTCAATGTTTACTTTCAACAAGGGGCTTTGGGGCTGTGGAGTTCTCCAGGATGAGATAATTCCAGATGGGGTCTTGCTAATGTGGCAGCACAGGGGAGACAGCTGCTGAAAGAGAGAACTTGCTGCCATTCCACAGAAAGATCATGACGTTGGAGTGAGTGTTGGCTGCCCTGGGTACTATGTCACTTAGAATCAGACAAGATGATAGCTGAACTGCAAGGAAAGTTTGTAGATCTGTCAAAATTGAAAATACAGTTTATTTTTGACACAGCTCTTTTATTTCCACAACTCATCCTGGAAGTGTGCATGAAGTTGTTCATTGCAACTGTGTTTGAACTAATAAAAGGCTTAAACAATCTAAATGGCTAGCCATAAGGAACTAATTAAATAAGCTAATTAAATAATTAATCATTATGCATACGTACCTAGAGGCAGAGCTCTATGTACTACTATGGAATTATCTGCAAGGTACATTGTTTAGGGGGAAAAACAAGGAGCAGAACAGTGTGTATAGTTTGCTATCATCCAAGTTAAAAGAAAAAAAGGTGAGGAAAATGCACACAAACACACAAGGATGTATAAGCATAATCTGTCTCAAGAAAGATAGACAAAACATTGTGACCCAAGAAGTTGTCTCTGGGGAGGGGAACTGGAAAACACTGTTAAGAGGAAGAGTTATTTTTCACAGTATGGGAAAATTTGGCTTTTTTTTTTTTTAAATAAATGTAAGGTGGGTCCCAATCTTTTTTTCCCCCCCCAAAGTTTATTTATTTATTTGGGGAGAGAGACAGAGTGGGGGAGGGGCAGAGAGAGAGGGCAAGAGAGAGTCCCAAGCAGATTCTGCACTGTCAGCGTGGAGCCAGATGCAGGGCTCAAACTCATGAACCGTGAGATCATGACCTGAGCTGAAACCAAGAGTTGGACACTTAGCCGAATGAGCCACTCAGGCACTCCTCAAATAATTTGACTTAAAAAAAATTTTTTTTAATGTTTATTTATGGAGAGAGACAGAGTGTGAGCAAGGGAGAGGCAGAGAGAGAGGGAGACACAGAATCCAAAGCAGGCTCCAGGCTCTGAGCTCTCAGCACAGAGCCCAATGTGGGGCTCGAACCCATGAACCATGAGATCATGACCTGAGCCAAAGTCGGACGCTTAACCAACTGAGCCACCCAGGCGCCGGGAATAATTTGACTTTTAAACCATGGGAATCTAGTATTTATTGTATACCCTTCCCCTCAATAAAATTTAAAAAAAAAAATACAGAATACACTGTGTTGCAGTTCTTGGAAATTCTTCCTTTGCTCTGATAGATGAGCTGGATCTGGGGATGTGGCAGAGAGCTGAGAGAGTTAATAATAGTGACCCCCCCACACAATTATATAATTTCTGTTAATAAAAAACATTTCACAGAGTGTTCTGTTCTATTCTTCCAAGTTTGGGACTAGTATTTCTCCCATCATACAGCTGAAGGAATGGAGGCACAGAAGCAGCCCATCTTCCCAAGGTTACACAGTGAGCGGGGGCCAGAGGTGCGATGAGAGCGCAGCCCTTGTCCAGCCCTAAGTTCTTCTACTGGGGCCACAGTCAGCGGGACAAGGGCTTCCACAGTCTTCGCAGGAAGACTTCAATCAGTCTTTGCAGGAAGGAAAAATACGAGAATTCAGAGAGGCTCCTTTGGCCTAAGGTTTCAGGAGAGTTAAAGCCCCGGGCCTGCAAGAGTCCCAGTACAAATGAAGTCAGACCAAAATAGATACCACTTATGTTCAACAGGAAATGACCCAGAAAAGATCCAACCACTTTCCAGATGTAACTCGAAGGACTTCAGTTGGAGAGACATTTTGGAGTCTAATGCAAAAAGCTCTTGATGACGTTTTTCAAGTCAGTGTGGGGACCAGAAATGAACAGACATTTGATTTCAGGGACATGCCCTGCTAGGAAAGTCTAAGGATTTGCAGAATCAAGCTCTGAGAGAGAGCAGCATGGGAATGAGTAAAGAAACCAAGGCCTTGCCACGTTTTGCCTGCATAATTTAAGGGGGGATTATGAGAAATAATGGAAAGAAAAGCAGAACTCCCAGACTGAGGAAACAAGGCATAATTTAACTGCATAGGTGAGATTTAGCTAGTGGATAGGAAGTTCTTTTTTAATCTATCTGCTATTGTGCAGTGAAAGGAGACTAATTTCTCTAAATCTTGTATTTCAAAAGACTTCTACAGATTGCTTTGAAATAACACTCAGAAGACACTTAGCTCTACATGTCTTATTCACTTAATAAAAATAAAAAATAATAAATTTTTAATAAAATAAAAAATCCTTATGTGTGCTATTGCTTATGAGGAATAAAGCTTCTCTCTCTCTCTCTCTCTCTCTCTCTCTCACACACACACACACACACACACACACACACACAGTTTATGTGTAACTATCTCTTTAAAGATAGTCTGGTAACAGCAGCTGCCTCTGGAGAGGATATGTGGGGCTGAGAAATGAGGTGGGGGCACGGCCTTCACTGTGCTTTTTCCATTTCCCACATGCCTGTATTCTATATTAGAAATAAAACACACTCTTAAGAAATGGAGACATTTGGGGAATGCTCTGTTAACATGTAAGGAAATTCAATATTACCAAGGATATAACAGTCTGACATTATATGATGCATTAAGGATTTTAACTTGAATATAATCAAGCCTTCATAGCTAAATTCTGATTAGCAGAAAATAGAGAACAGAGGAACTGGTTAAATGATATAAGAGAAAACAATTCAGAGAATGGAACATTCTTTGAAACGTCAATGTCATTAAAAAAACTAAAAGGTGTTTCAAAAAATTAAAAAGATATTTGGGGGGCAATTGGAGGAACTTTGAATATGACCTGAGTATTAGTATTAGGGAGTTATCGTCCAGAGATGCATGCTGAAGTATGACACACACACACACACACACACACACACACACACACACACAGCTATTAAGCTATAGTTTCTTAGCTTCAAATGCTGCTGCTCTATGATGCCCAGGCTGGGACTCCACAAATGGTTTCTTCTTTGCCAGCTGGCCTCTGTTGTCTGCCAACAGGAGGCACTAGAGGGAGACTGGAACTCTAGAGGAGTGGCAAGGATCTTGCTCTTTTCTCTTTTGCTTCCTGTTACAGTCAGTGTCACCCAAACAACAGTTCCTCACTCTGGCAATGACAGAATTATTTCCTATGGGAGCAGCTGGTTCAAGTTTACATTTTTCCTCACAATTTCAGAACCAGCCTCATTATGCTTCTTCAGACATACTGGTAACAGCCTGCAGATGCCTTTCCTGTCCCAGCTTCATGTCCCAGCTCCAAGCTACCAAATTTTATTAATCCCAAGCTCTTCTTTCTTCCGGCCGTCAGGTTGGTAACTGCTTTCTATGTTTTTACTACAGTATTACTTTTGCTTTTCCAGTTTTCTAATACCTGGGTAACAATTCTTTATATTAAATTCTCTCTGTGAGAGTAATCAGTAGAGTTTGTGTCTCCTGACTGATGCAGAAATTGGTACCAGAATTCTCAGGAAACAGATGCCCAAAGATGCAATTTTTGCAGGTGTTTGGATACGTCTTTAGACTTGAATGTGATATTGAGCTTCTTGTCATGGCAATGGGATGCTGGTAACCCATGGCACAGAGCGGTACTGATTAATCAAATTATTGGCTGCAGATTATTGTGACGAACAACTTCCTGAAGCAGGTGCCTTGGGAGATCAAGTGGCTGCTGGGAATAATGAGGACTTCAAGCTCTGTGGGGTGGGATGCTTTCTTCTAAGAATGCAGGAGTGCTTACACAAAGAAAACGACATACTCGGGTCTTCAAAGTCTCAGCTCAAGTCCTGGTTAGGGAGAGTCCATGGTAGCCCTAGAAGTACCTCAAATCTTTTGTAGCTGCAAACTCAGACACAATATTTAATTGTGAGGGTTGCAGAATTTAAATGTAAATTGAATTCACAGTCTATGTCTTCCACTGAAAGCTTGGATGAGAATTGGGACAGTGTCTGATTCCATGACTTGGGATGAGGACATCTGCACAGGCTTAGAGGAAGTTGAAAATCTTAACCCCTAAGTCACTCTGAACCTTCCTTGTCTTCACCTTCCGTGTCTGAGATTAGGCTTCCTTTGCTTAAAGTCTGTGTAACAACCTCACCTGAGGCAGGTGCTTTTCAAGGAGTCGCTTTTGCTCTTCAAGATCTATGCCACTGCTCCTTGTTGCCACTAGGCCCATAACTAGGGTCAGATCCAGCGTATTACAAGGAAACAAGTTCAGAGTCTGATCCTGAAGGAAAGATTTTATCATCCAAGATAACGGCAAGATTTTTCTAACTTATATAGGCAGAAACCCAGTGAATATGTGTGGAATGGGAGTCTAAGAGCATTAGACCCAAGAAAGCAGAATATAACAGCCAAATGACTGATATGGGTGTACTTATCAGGGGTTCTCTAATGTGCTAACTTGTACTAAGAGTTTGCTTATTTGGACTCAACAGTGACCTGAATATCAGGAGTTTCAAATCCCAGAACTTCCTTGGCATAATGTAGAGAAAGAAATTAAAAGATTTAGGGAGAGAGAAATGTTGGGGTAAATACACTGTGTGTGACCTTCAAATTCCCTCACCCACTACTGCCCCCTACGGTATGGTTCGAGAGGACCCAGCGGACACTCCTTCACTAAGGTATTGAGCAATACGTTAAAGAGATCATCCATATTCTTGAAAATCTCTGTGGTGGTTGTTCTCTGTTAGTGGGTATAATGGTAGAAGACGCTGTCATTGATTCAATGCTGTTCATTAATTTCATTGGGTTTGAAGGGATGTAGAGTAGCAGAGGCCAAATGGCAGTGTTCAGTTGCTAGAAATAAGGCGGATGCACTTAACATAATACACAGCAGGGACAAAACAGCCCTCAGAATGTTTTGACCACCAGGGATCATTGATAGTAGCTGTTGATGGTTACTTTTATGTGTCAATTTGGCTGAGCAAATGTTATTCTGGGTGTGTCTGCAAGGGTATATTTGGATGAGATTAACATTTAAATTGGTGGACTTGGAGTAAAGCAGATTGCCCTCCAAAAGATGAGTGTGCCTCACCCAATTAGTTGAAGTCCTGAATAGAATAAAAAGACCAACTTTCCCAATCAAGAATGCAATCTCTAGCAGACTGTCTTCAGACTGGATCCCTTTCCTGCCTGTCTGGCCTATTAGCCCGCCCTGCCAATTTTGGACTTGCCAGCTTCTATAATTATGTGAGTCAGTTTTTTTATAATAAATCTCTTCCTATGTATATATACACACATGCTATTCTTTCTGTTTCTCTGGAGAACTCTAATGCAGTAGGTAGTTGGTGTAGGGACCTAGGAACGAAATAGATGGGAAGTCTACTAAATATTACTTGATTCATACAATAGGAAAAACTTTAGGTCTGGTGCTCAGAAGTCTGACTAAAGTCACTAGACAGAGAGTCATAGCCTCTTCTCCAGCTTGCAGACATAAACCAGCTGTCAGACACAGAGCCCCTTGACTGAAGGACATGCTGAGTTCTCTTAAGAACTCAAAACTGCCACAATAGATACTATAAACCTTCTTTCAATACTTCCTCAGAGAGTTGCAGTCTTGAATGGGGTGACTGTATACAGCAAAAAAAAAAAAAAAAAAAAAAAAAAAAAAATCCTCAGATCTGTTGGGGATTAATAAGCACTAGTCCTGAAATGGCACTAATTTCTGGGACCTCAAAACACTACGATGGTCCACCAGCCAACATGGGGGCTAATGGTGGTCAGGTAATGAGTGGAATATTGGCCCAACTTAAAATTAAAGAAAGCCTAGTAGGTCTGTGAACCCAGTGGTTGTATCTCCAGTTCTTGAACATGTTAATTACATTACACATACATCATAACTGGCAGAATCCCCAAATTTCCTCTCTGATCCATGTACTGAAGGTTATTGTTGTAAAAACGGTCCAGTAGAAGACCCTAGAAAGTCCTCTCCTTACCAAGGCAGCAAGCCAAAAGCAACAGCACATCCTTATAGGAAATTGAAGAGATTCATGCACCACAGGCTTGGTATCTATCATGTCTCCACTTAAATTCATCTGTTTGTCCTGTGCCAAAGGTTGATGGATCTGAGACTTACTATGGATTACTGTAAACTTAAACAGGTGAGGACTCCAATTACAGCTGCTGTTTCAGGTGTGCTATCTTTATGAGAGAAAATCAACATAACCCTTATGGTCCTTCATATACCATTAGTGATCTGGCAAATGTCCTCCCCCCCCATATCAATTTGCAATGATGACCAGAAGCAGCTTGTTTTTACCTTGCAGAACCAAGAGACCACCTCTACCGTCTTCCCTTAGGGCTACCTTAACCTACTGTCTGTTACAATATAATCTGCAGAGACTGGGGTCATCCTGACATTTCAGTATATCACAGTGGTCCACTTCACTGATGAAATGCAGACTGGATCTGACACGAAGGTAGTAAACAGTACTTGAGATGCCTTAGTAAAATGCATGTGAGGTTGGAGAGTGAGAGGTAAACCCCGTAAAAATCCAGGGACTCATGTGGCTTGGTGAAGTTTCTGATGTGCTAATGGTCTGGAGCATGTTGCAATAGATCTTTCGAGCTGAAACCCAAGCGGCTGTATCCTCTATTACCTACTACTGCAACAGAGGCATGATGCTTGGTGGGCCTTTTGGCTTTTATAGGCAATATACCATATTTGAGTCTATCACTCTGACCCATTTACCGTAACACTGACCGTTTTGGGTGGATTGGAAAAGGCTCTGTAGAAAGTCCATGTGGTAGCGCTAGCTACTCTGTCACTTGAAACTTAAGATCAGCAGATCCAACGACACATAATGCGGCAAATCAGGATTCT
The DNA here is from genome assembly GCF_018350175.1 of Felis catus. Taxonomy (NCBI): domain Eukaryota; kingdom Metazoa; phylum Chordata; class Mammalia; order Carnivora; family Felidae; genus Felis; species Felis catus. The sequence continues at coordinate 187,607,620 of NC_058368.1, read as the reverse complement.
GTGTGGAGCCTTGGGCAAATGCCAACAGGAGAATCAAAGCATATACCTCTAGGGTTTGGGAGCAACTCCACACCCTCTTTTGAAGATAGCTGATTTCCCTTTTGAGAACCAGCTCCATGGGAGCTGTGTGATCCAGCAAGCCATTAACTGGACTGTGCACAGAAGCCATCAATCATCAAGGAGAAATGGCATACAAGGCAGAGAGATCAAGCAGGTCTAGAAAGCACAAGCAAGTGCACAAAGCAAGGGTCAACTCCTTGGACACTTACTCCTGTTACAAGGTTTCCTTTTCCTCAGTCTTTAACTTTGGCTACATGACCAGTTACTTATGACCAGCTGACTAACAAGAATTTTAGGTCTGGTTTATAGTTTATTTTTGCCCAATAGGCTGGTGCATTACCACCTCAATCGGGTACGTTTCTGAAATACCCTAAGGAGAATTCTGAGCAGTACAATTGGTTGTCTACTATTTCTGAACCGAGCACTGTCCATAAGTATGATCTAAACTCTAGTATCCCAGGGCAGTTACTAAGGGTTTGATGACTGTTCAGGACTTGGAAAGAACAGATTTATAAGACAAGTGACAAGATCTGGGGTTGAAGTATATGGATGGACCTCTTAGAATAAGCAGAGAATTGAAGATTATTGTGCTCCAGTGAATGTTCACCAAAGGACACTGTACATCCATAAGAATGTACTTTCTAGACACACAACTACAGGAGGACATAATTAACCATGAGCCCCAGCTGTTGTACTCTGAAATTCATCACCACACCTGGGCTGGTTCACACTTCCCTGGGCTGCTTCCAGCAAATGACTGAGAGTAGCAGGAATACTAAAGTATATATGGGTCTCTTATGACAGCTGACCTTGGCTTGAGGGCTTCTCAATGGCCTAGCTGAACCTATATAAAGACAGAGGAGGCTCTCAATAATTAGGACAAGATGTATCTATTAGCCTCTTTTTCCAGTCATCCTAATGACAGCTCAATGGGCCCAAGTACAAGAGTGGCCATGTTGGCAAGGTTGTTGGCTTATACACAGGATCAGCAACATGGATGTCCCCTCACCAAGATTGACCTACTGAGTGCCTGACCTGCCAACAGTAGAGACCAGAGACCAACAATGAGCCCTGATATGGGCACTTAGTGGCAGGTGTATTACATTAGATCTCTTCTATCATGGAAGTGATAGCAATTTACTCTCACTGGAAAAGACACATTAATTATCTGGGTATGGCTTTGCCTTTGGTACTTCTGTTAGCCTTATTAACTGTCATGGAATAGCAAAGGAGTACGTGCTGACCTATCCACCCACTTCAGGTAGCTTTTGATGGCTTAGAAAAGTAGCTAAGATGTCAAAAGATTCATATGCTCAAGTCAGTTTTAGAGAAAAAGCCATTTATATGTTCTTTTTCCTACCAGTTTCTCAATGCCCCACCATTGTTCTGTCTGCCAATTTTGAGCCAGGAGAGGCACAGGGGGACATTTTTAATTTGAGCTACTAATCCTTTTTCTAGAGATGTTTAAGATCAGATATTTGGCAAAATCTATGATGCAGTTACATTTACTCTCAACCCATAATGTACAGAGAGTGACATCTGCTGGTCATAAAGATTACGTCTTCATCCTGATTCCTTTTGCAATTTTCCAACGACTTTAATTGTATAGTAAAAATAAAATTATCTCTTTCTTGGGAGAAAAAGAAACCAACACATGACTTATAAGTGCCAACACATGTATCTTTGTGGGAGATTTTTTTTTTAATTAAAAAAAAATCCAAGTTTCTTCTCCATTTAGCAGACACTAGTTTCTTTAATTTGATCAGGAGGAAATAAAACTGTTGAATTCAAAAATGAATTAAAAGCTCAGCTATTCCCTTTAAAATATCCTTTTAGTTGGAGCACGTGGGTGGTTCAGTCAGTTAAGTGTCCGACTCTTGATTTTGGTGCAGCTCACGATCTCGTGGTTCATGGTTTTGAGTCCTGCATCGGGCTCTGAGCTAATGGTGCAGAGCCTGCTTGAAATTCTCTCTGTACCGCTCACTCTTCTCTCTCTCAAAATAGATAAATAAACTTTAAAAAAAATCCTTTGGGTTTTTGTTTCAGAGCAGAAATTAATGAATTTAGTTGAAGACAGAATTATAGTGGACTTAATGAAATACTGGCCACCAAAGGTCACTTGCTTCTGGCTTTGTGTTCTAGTCCTGCTTTTTTGTATTGCTAGTTTCCATGCTTCATTACATGCACTTGCTCCCATCCTTCTTCCTTCCTATCCTTAGATACACATACGTATGAAACTTTATACATTCTCTTCCAGATTTATTCCTATATTAGCTTTGGAAATTCTTCCCACTGCTCTTGATGTTAGATTATACTAGAAAAAAAATAGGATTGATATTATGCAACTACGTTTTTAGATGAAAAGCATATATGTATGTTTATTGATAAAAGTATTTTGATGGATAGCGATGAAGTCGAGTTTTGTGTAGAAAATACAAACTTCAATTTGCAGGTGGCACCTAAGTCAGATTCCATTCCCCTTCAGGACCTTTTCTCCCTATTTTTCACTATTACAAAAATGTTGTAACTACCTGCCTTATAAATAAAACTTTGCGAATATCCCCAATTCTTTCTAGGAGGTAAATTCCCAGAGGGAAAAAAATCCCCAGAGGGCAATGAATAATCAAGAAGGGAACTAAAATTAATACTACAATAATAAAACATTGGGAATAGGAGAGATGAACATTTTATAAATTCAATAATTACCTATTATCTAGAGGAGCTGATAAATTGGGGCGCCTGTATGGCTCAGTTGGTTAAGTGTCTGACTCTTGATTTGGGCTCAGGTCATGATCTCAGGGTTTGTGAGATGGATCCCTGAGCACAGAGCCTGCTTGGGATTCTCTCTCTTCCTCTCTCTCTGCCCCTCTCCATTTGTGCTCTCTCTCTCTCTCTCAAAATAAATAAACTTAAAAAAGTTAAAGCTGATAAATCAAAACTGGCATATGTTGGGGCACCTGGCTGGCTCAGTTAGTGGAGCACACAACTCTTGGTCTCGGCGTTGTGAGTTTGAGCCTCATGTTAGAGTTTACTTAATAAAAAACAAAACAAAACAAAACACAAAACTGGCATATGTGTTTGTTATAAAAACGTTACTAACACAGAAGGGTGGAACCACAAAAAATTAAAGCAGAGACAGTTACAGTAATTGGGCAGGCAAGGAACTGTGGCTTTTCATTATAAGACCCATTTTTAGCATGCTACTTTGATAAGATAATAAAGTTTTGAAATAAAAATGTAAGTTTATTAAAATTAAAAAGCATATTTTACCAAATTATTATCCAGAAGTGTATTAACTTAAATTCCCATAGGGATTTTGTTGATGGCTCTGAATTACTACAGTGATTTCATGCCAATTTATTTATTATTTATATTCTGGTCTATTCAGAAGTTTTGAACTATGTTAGAACAATACACATAGCATGAGATGTAAAATAAGTGAGAAAACTGGGGTAAAGGAAAAATAAGATGAGGCCAGAGGTCCAAAGAATCCATCAGAACCATCTAGAAAGCTGGTTAAGAATGAAGGCCCTGAGCTTATCCCAGGCCTGCTAAATCAGAATCTCTAGGGTGAGGCTCTGGTATCTTCTTTTTAACAGCCTCAATGACTTGGGGTCCTGATACAATTTAAAAGAAGACAAAGAGTGACTAATAGGATATTAGGATATTTATTAATGTCATGATATTTAGAGCACGGGAGCTAGAGGAATGGACATTGTAAGACTAACTCCAAAGAAGACATTTAAAAGTAAATCTTATGTAAACTAGAATCATCCGTTCTCCCACTATAACATTTCATAATCCTCTTCTGATCCCATTAACCTCCCCATAACAACACTCACAGAGATGCAAGGCCTCAGTCTGTCATTTGGTCCTTCAACTTTTACTCTTAAGATGAAGAGGCATGTTCTGGGAAATCTTCTCTTTTCTCTGGCTCCATTCCTAGCCTAGTGTACCATTTAGCTGGATAGTCTAGTGCTTGTGAGTCTTTATGTATCACATCATCAGGTTAAACACACACTTAGAAGAATTCTATGTATCAACTAGGTGGTGGTACTTAGTCTTTACTGCTGCTTGTGTTTTTATTCTCAGAACAGTTTCACATGCCTCACGTGAAAGTGAAAAGTTAAACAAGCCGAACTTTTCCATGGGATTTGGTATACCATAAATAGAAAAGAATCAGCATTGCAGTTTAATTTTACAATGAAATTAAGAATATATTAAAAAGTATACATTAAAAAATGTATCAGCTTATAGTGACTTCTGTTGTAGCTGTAGCTTTTGTTCAATGATGTCTGAGAAACGAGGAACTTTTTTTGAAATAGCCACACGGATGTCATCATTCATATTAAAGCAGCTTCTGGACTTTGTTTTAAAATGTAAAAGTGATGAAAATCCCAACTCACAAAGGTATGTGGTTGCAAATGGTACAAGGATTTGTAGAGCTGTCTTTGCCAGGCTTGGAAACACTGTGAATTGAGCACACCAGAAATCCTCAAGCTTCATGGTCTCAAATTCCATGAGGATTTGGCCACTAGCTCGTAATTCAGCAAGATCATTTTTCATCAGATAACCATCATCAACAAAATCCAGATTAAAAAGAAATGGATCCAGTATCCATTTACTTGCCTCATCAAGATCTCCAACAGAAAAATATCCATGGAAGAAGCTGTTCAACTGTTGCAGATGCAGGGTTATTTCTGCTCCAATGCTGGCTGCTTCATTATCTGAAACAATTATTTCTTCAAGAAAAGGAAAGTTGGTAAAATTTCTTTTCTCAATTCGCTTTAGCCAAAATGGAAACTTCCTAACAAAAGCAGATAACTTTTCTCTAGCTGATACTGTGTTCATCCCAGTCCTTTGCATAGATGCACTAAGTTCATTTAGGTGTTTGAATAAATCTGCAAGGTATGCTAAGTGAACTTTAAACTCTTTATTTTCAAAGCCATCAACTAAATTACTACTTTGGTGGTGAAGGAACTGATTTATTTCTTCATACATTTCAAAAATATGAGTAAGTATTTGACCTCGGGAAAGCCACCTCATTTCAGTATGGAAAAGGAGGACACTATACTCTATTCCAATTTCTTCAAAAAAAGCCTGAAAGAGGCGATGATTTGGAGCTCGTCCTTTGATGAAATTTATTACCCTCACCACAGTAAACAGAGCATCTCTCAGTTTTGTAGGCAAGGTCTTTGTGACAAGTTCATGGGGATTCAACAAGCAATGTGTGATCACGATATGAGGTACCTCTTTTTTCACACAAGCAACAAATTCTGAATTTTCTCCAAGCATAGAAGAGGCACCATCAGTACAAACAGAGCCGCATACATCAAGTGCTATCTTATGCTTCAGAAAGAAGTCTCTGAAGAGATTGAACGCATCTTTTCCTTTCATTGTTAACTGCAATGGTTCACAGAAGAGAAATTCTTCTACGATCTCTCTTTCTTTTATGTATCGTACAAACGCCATTAGTTGACTGCAGTCATCCATGTCAGTTGTCTCAGCAAGTTGAACACCCACTTTGAGAGGACTGGCTTTGATGTCTTCTAGAACTTGCTGTAAGATATCCTGGCTCATTTCATCAATTCTAGAATGGATCACATCGTCTGATAAAGGTACCTGCTGAAGCTTCTTTTGTGCATCTGGTCCCAAAACTATTTGTGCTATTTCCAATGCACATGGTTTCACTAATTTTTCAGCTATTGTATGAGGATTCTTCTCCTTGGCACATAAATACGCAAACTGATATGATGCTTGTAATAAGGCATCCTCATGAGATGCAACTCCAAATGCTTTCAAGGTTTCTCTCTGATCCGATGGTGCTGGCATATGCTTCAGGCTATTGAGATCATGCCCACCTACACCACCATGCTGTCTGTTAAAATGGTCAGACAATTTCGATGGTCTGAGGTCAGCATTTGAAAATATCGAGTTACACAATACACATTGTGGGCGTTGAGTTCCATCAACCTCCGTTGTACAGGTGAACCAGTAACGAACATAGTCATCATCCCATTTTCGCTTCTTCGACATGGCACCCCAAAATTCTCAGGTAGTATTCCAGAGATGCTGCAGAATTTTGCTTTGGGAGTAAAATATAACCCACACATTAAAAATCAGTGGCTAACTGAATTAAAACAAAGCCACATCACATGCCATCCTGTCATGTGTACAATGTCAAGAAATATCCTATAACATGTCCATTCAAAGTGAACCATGACAGCATGGCAGTCCAACTTAAAGCTATCAACTCACAGCTAATACCCTGGAATAAATGACTTGCCAGCAAGCTACATATGGGAGATGTGGACTCACATAATTTGTCAATACTCATAAATCCTCTATTGGTGAACTGCAGTTATGGCTTAATTTGTTCTCAATGATGTATGTTCCAAATAAAGTTGCTACATTTTGTATTCCCTGAAATGGCATTTCACTACCACCCCCTCTTTTCATTCTACACCAAGGACATACGACACCAGCAGTTATGAATAAGGATATAGAGAAGGGAATCATTCACTAAGCGCTGTAAGGGCGTATTTTGACACAGTGACTAGTTCTTTTTCGTAGTTAAGGATTAGACAAGTCTGTAAAACTATTTGATGCTTGAGTGGCTTTGACTCCAACTTAAGCAGAGAATTTCAAATGGGTCTGATTAAGCAGCCTTTGACACAGATTTGGCTCAGAGCTTCCTTGCTTCCAAAGTGTAACACACTACCAGTCCATGATTCATATTGTCCATGCACAAAAGGAAAACAAGTTGCTCAAGAGAAACACAACTATTCTTGTTACTGAGACTTCAGAAAAATGTCTCATAGAAGGCCACCCTTTTTACAGTAGGAATTTCATGATGCTTTTCCATAGAACTACCCATCAGTAAAAGCAGTCAAGAAAGAAGCTGCAACAATGGAATGAAAATAAGCAGTATTCCCAAGATTAAGATTTGTTTCAATCTGAGGACAAGAACCAGAAAGTAGTGGTTCCTCCTTAGTAAATGGAGGAATCAGCAAAGTTTTTTGTTAACATGCAAATTCGTGGCCCCACCCCCAGAGATTCTGATTTCCTAGCTCTACAGTAGGGGCCCAAAATCTGTATTCTACATAAACATTTTAGATAATTTTACAAATAGTAACTAGAACAGTAATCTTTAATAAGAGATACTCATCATAATCACTGGGAACTCCTTTGAAATTATGTATCTCCCTGCATATTTTAGAACTAATAAATCAGCTTCTTCAGAAGGACAAAAGACTCTAAATCTTGGGGCACCTAGCTGGCTCAGTTGGTACAGTATGTGATTCTTGATCTCAGGGTTGTGAGTTTGAGCCCCATGTTGGCCATAAAGATTACTTAAAAAAGAAAAGACTGTAAATCTTGTCCTGGTGATGCGAATACATATCATAGTAAATAGTCATATTTAGAGGAATAAAGACATATCCTTTGGGCCAACCCCTACCTTGCAGATATTCTAGGTTGCTAAGTAAAGTCTAAATGCTTTAATAGGCATTTAAGTTTCTGAGTTGATGACAGCCTCCTAAGAAAGTCAAAGGACCTAAAAAGAAAGAAAGCCAGGCCTTTTCTCTTTTTCTCCCTCCTTAGCAATGAGCAAAGGTATAATCCACAGATAGGCTCAAATATACCTTAGAAAAATAGTTCTGGGACATATGGGTGGCTCAGTGGGTTGAGCATCCAACTCTTGATTTCAGCTCAGGTCATGATCCTAGGGGTGTGCAATCAAGCCCTGCATTGGACTCTGAACTGAGCATGGAGCCTGCTTAGGATTTTCTCTCTCTCTCTCTCTCTCTCTCCCCCTCTGCCTCTGCCCCCACTTGTGGGTTCTATCAATAAAGTAATAAAATAAATATATAAAAAAGAAAATAGTTTTATCTCCCAGATAAACAAGTGACCCTCTAAGTGTCCAAAGTCCTACACTACAGAATGTCGCTGAAATAACTTAACAGGGACACATTTAAATCCAAATGCCCATTTTGGCCATAAAAAAACCTCATAATAAGTAAGCCAAGAATATTAACTTAAAACACTTTCTAGTGGCTGTGCCACAATTACCTAGCTTTAAAATGTACTTCTATGTAAACTAATAAGTTGACATGCCATATAGCTGTCTGTTGAGTCAATTAGAAATCAGAAGATGTCTGCCACTCAATACAGACGATTTGAAGTTTAAAGGTTGATCTTAAGCTTTCTTTTGTCAAGTGATGAAGACTAGAGGGACAACTCTGTTTAGAAACTCTCCTAATTGATAATAAAATTATGACATCAGCATAAAAATGCTTATCTTTCTATATTCTCTTATGTATATTTGCTATGTGTGTTTTGGGGAACAGAGGAAGTGAACGGAAAAGCTTTGCTTCAGTCTCATTAGAAATTATTACAGGACCAGTTAAGGGTCTATTCCAATCCACCCTGACTATGCTACCAAGTATGTTTTGACTGACAATGTACCTGTTTTGAACAAAAGAATTTTTAGAGAAATTCATTTGCAGCATGCCTCCTATCCCCCTCAAAAAGGGAGAATGGGTAGCAGGAATTTTCAAGATCCTTAAAGATTAATTTACTGCCCAAGAGGCTTTCTTGCATTTTAGAACCTCACAATTTTCATTTGCTCCTCTGTGGTATTTAGTAATCACAATATCCTAAAATATGTAAACGTTAAAAAGGCATCATCATGGTAAGAAATTATTGCTCATTTAAATAGATGTGATAATGGTATGCTTGTGTGAAAAAAAAAACTCATTTATTGGAGATACAGACTTACTGGTTTACAAATGAAAAGACATCTGGGATCTCCTTTGAAATACCCTACTTCAGCGAGCGCACGCGCGCGCACACACACACACACACACACACACACACACACACACAGTGGGGTGGAGACAGAAGGCATAAGATTGGCCTTGAGTTGGTAACTGTTGGAGTTGAATGATGGGTTCGTATCACTACACTATTCTATTTTTATGTTATGTGGGGAATTTTCCATAACAGTAAACAAAAAGAGCATTATCTTATTCAAATAGACATACTTTGTTTTTAGAATGATTCTTTTGAGAGTTTGGGAGTTATCTCAAGATGCAGAGTGAAAGATGTGATATAACAAAAATGTTTTTGCAAGTTCATGAGGCACAAGGGTATATATGAAAAGGTTATCACAACAGTTAAAAGTGAACATTCATATAACAGACATCTTTGGGAAATGCTAAAATATATATTTCAGCAGTGACAACAACCCAAGTGCAACGGTAAACCTGTAACTCCAAACCAAACGTGACTCAACTTCTCTCTAGCCATCGCCCATGCCAGTCCAAGGGAGGTGGGGGTGTCCGGGGGACGGGATTCATCAGTACACTTTGCAGTTAAAGGCAACAGCCCGGAGAAAGGGGGCGGAAATATAGTAGCTGAGCAAACACGCTCCAGAGGCAAAAGCCTAGGATCCTGGCTTTGTCACCTGGAGGCTGGGTCCCTTCCAAGCCTCGATTCCTCACGTGGGGATGACAATAGTACCTACCTTACAGGGTTGTTGGGAGCTTTAATGATTAAGCGTGCATGTAAAGCACACGCAGCTCGTAACTGGTAGGACCTGTTGGTGCATTATTAAGGACGGCGCGCTTGGGAAGCGGCCCGGGCGAGCTACGGACGCCGGCGGCGAGAAAAGAAGACTCCGCTCGGTCTTCACCCGCCCGTCTCCGAGCCTGGGCGCAGGCCCAAGGGATGCTCGGGCTTCTTTTAGGCGCCCGTCTCCGGCTCCAGGTCGCTCTCCGCTAGGGCTGGGATCCAGCCTGTGGGCGCCGGAACCCGGCAGGGCGGCGACTCCTCTGGTCAGGTCCCCGAGCAGGAAGCTACGAGGCGCGATGAGACAGAAGCGTCCGCAGCGACCTCCACCCCAGCCGCGCCAGGGTTCCATCCGGGTTCTCCTTGTGGGTTCCCGCCTGCAGACAGAGCGAGGTGTCTCTCTGCACGCAGGCGCGTTGAGCCACCGGCGGAGGGCTCGGCTGACCTGAGTAGGGAGCATGCGCGTGGCCCTGTCTCTTTTTTTTTTTTTTTTTTTAAATTTTTTTTTTTTTTTTTTTTTTAAATTTTTTTTTTTCCAACGTTTATTTATTTTTGGGACAGAGAGAGACAGAGCATGAACGGGGGAGGGGCAGGGAGAGAGGGAGACACAGAATCGGAAACAGGCTCCAGGCTCTGAGCCATCAGCCCAGAGCCCGACGCGGGGCTCGAACTCACGGACCGCGAGATCGTGACCTGGCTGAAGTCGGACGCTTAACCGACTGCGCCACCCAGGCGCCCCGGTCTCTTTTTTTTTAAATTGTGTACGGGGCGGGGGGGAGGCCGGGGGGGGTGGTGGGATTTTTTGTGTCTGCCAGAGAGGATGAATGTAGAATCTAAGGAATGGAAAGTATGGTAAAGTCCACATAGTTCTTCAGAGCATTAAAATAAGATTTTGTGTGCGTCAAGCTTTGGGTTTGGATTGTAACATTCAATAAATTAGCATTTTCTATGTGTGAGCAAGGGGGAAAGGGAAGGAAACTCCTTGTACCCCATGTTAAACATTCGGACAAATGCGAGGCTGTAAATTCCATTAAGATACTCACAGTGAAGATGAACTTCTAGAGCTTGCGTCTTGTTTGCCCATGAAGGTCACCCCTTCCCATAAATTAGAGCATGTGGATGAATTTCCTCAGAAAAATTCATTTTGGAGAAAAGATCTTCAATTTTATTTAAAATTCGTTTTAACATGATATTAAAGTTATGAACCCATATTAGATTTTTAGAGGAAAAATTCCAAAGTAGAAACTAGAAAACTGCAGAAAGAAAGACCTCCTTCCTATTTGGGGGATATTTCCTTCCAGAATTGTGACAAACTTAAAGAACAATTTAATAATCTTTCTATAGTCAGTCTTGTTAGAAGCATCCCATTAAGACTGGGGAAAGGGATAGTATCAGAGAATGTGGGATAGATGCATCATTTTCAGGTGTTCAGGGTGAACCTGGTAGACTGAAGCCTGCTTGAGGTTTCTGTCAACAGAAGAAATTGCAAAAGACCAGTCTTTCTGGTCCAGAAAGCAGGGCTTTAAGTACTAGAGAAAGGAGTAGGCTTTAGAGTCAATAGATACTTGGCTTTATGTCCTGGCCCTAACACTTTTACTTATCAGGACCTGAGCAAGCTACCTGGACTAATTAAGCCCTTGTGCTTATTATAAAATGGATTATCCATTAGTCCATGAAGTTCTTTTGCAGAGATAATGTACAAAAATTATAGTACATAGTTCCAACACTCAACAGGCAGCTATTAGGGAAATAAAATCAAAGTTCACATAATGAATCATGTTCCAGGTGTTATCTTTTTTCCAAAATGAAGAAATAAGACGTGAGCTCAGATATTATAGAATTCTTCCTAAAATCAGTAAATTAGGTTTCATGGAAGAGGGAACAGAGACCCAGAAAAGTCAGGTGACACATTTTTTGACTTAAAAAGATCCTGAAATTTTTTAATTCAAAATTAAGCTATGGGGCGCCTGGGTGGCGCAGTCGGTTAAGCATCCGACTTCAGCCGTCATGATCTCGCGGTCCGTGAGTTCGAGCCCCGCGTCAGGCTCTGGGCTGATGGCTCAGAGCCTGGAGCCTGTTTCCGATTCTGTGTCTCCCTCTCTCTCTGCCCCTCCCCCGTTCATGCTCTGTCTCTCTCTGTCCCAAAAATAAATAAATGTTAAAAAAAAAAAATTAACTCAAAATTAAAGAAGCTAAGCCCCGACAGTCCCATAAACTGCTTTTCTGTTAAATATTTGAAATAATGCTACAAACCACTCAGTTTTCTAATTATGTATCTTTATTACCAAAAGATAAATAAAATACAAAATAGACATTGTCACTTTATGGAGCTACCCCATGGTAAGGTAGGAATATGAACACATGTCATTGACTTTCTTGAAATAGGTTAAGAATTACCTCCATTTGCATTGCTTTTTTAATTGCACAGTAGTCTGAATCTACACATTATATTCATAGTACTTGACAATTCGATTGTTACTATTTCTGAGATGGTAACTTAAAGCTGTATCCTAATCAGTTTTGGTGAGCTGTTAAAAAGCCAATGTACTTCTATCAGGGGTTTGAAACAGGCTGTTTTCATTGAGCCCACTCTGTCAGTATTATTTTCATGATGGTCTTAGAAGAGGCCTGAGGATCATGGCGGTCTCAGTTATTAATAGCCCTATAAGCTATCCTTCTAATTCTTTGAAGAAACTTTCAACTTCAGGTTTTGCTTTTTGCAAATTTTACAGACACCTGCTTACTATAGATATTAGGTATAATGGATATTCTACAATCTTTTAAAATTTAATATTCATTATTTTTACATAAAGGCAATCACAATTAAAGCAAAAAATAGTATCACAAACTGTATTTTCTATGATAGAGGAAAGGATTTCTGTGTTTAAAGGCTCAAGTCCAGAATGATAAAAGACCATCACAACACTGGCTCAAAGATGACAAAATATTATTTTTCTGTTATTCTGGATGTAAGATACAAGGAAATATTTTAAAAATAAAAATTTTATAACCAAGTAGAAAACAGAATTATTACTATACAGATTGACATGGGAGATAAAGTTACTCATATGTTCTACAGGTTTCCTTTCAGTAACCCAAAACCCAAGATAGAATAATTTTTTTAGTTTCAGACCAGGGAAACCTTAGAAAGCAAAAACAAAGGATTCTCAAATAACTATAATTATAGTTACTAATAATTTGAAAAAATGAAACCCTGATTTTGAGAAAGAGTAACTAATCTGCCTTCAAAATGCGTGTTAACTAGATAAAGGGCCATATGAATTGTGGAGATACAGTTTAAGCCTTAATAATGTTGAGTAGAAGACATTCTTGCTAGGTAAAGAGTCAAGGCCCCTTTCCACATCACCTAATATAAAATTGGAAAAAAAAATCTTAACATACACTTAATGAATTGCTCTTTGTTTTTCTTGTTTCTTCGGTGTACAAAGAAATGGAATTTACAAAAGGACTTCTGGAAGCTTTATTAAAGTCAGGCAGCAAAAAGAGTAGTCAAGGGGTTTTCCACCTACAATTATCAGCAAGAAGCTGAAAAGAATGTATCTATGTGTCTATCTTGGGTGACTGTCTATAACTAGCTACTACTGTCCAAGGAAGGAGGCCATGGGGTCATCCGGCCTCTGACGTTTCATTCTATAGGCCTCCATTTCCTCTTCAGTGGGTTCCCGAGTTTCATATATGCTATTGTAAGGCCGCTTCCTCTCATCAATCTGCATAATCTCCTTGACGTGAAGAAGGCGGGCTTCCTCTGCATTCAGGGCCTACAGTGAAAGAAAAAACATGAGTACCACCAAGAGTAGCAGAGTACCAAAAGACCCCACTGAATGTAAACTGCTATATGAAAAACCTAGATTATCTGAAAGAGCTTGAGAGTCAGCCAGACTACCTTCAAGCTACAACGAATCACTGTTTGGCTGATACAATATTTTCATACAGCAGGAAATAGTCTACCACATTTTCAATGTTAAAAAATTTTTACTTAATAACAAAGATTCAATGAGATTCACTTTACTAACATTAAGTCCAAAACTGATACTTCTGGTGGAAACTACAACTCTGACTTTTCCCAAGGACTTGCTGACACAAATTTTAGAGCTAGAAGGCAATTCTTTCTGGACATATGTCAATAACTCTTAAAGAACAGCTTTACAAAGAACATTTCTTCTGTACATTAGTGATTTTTATCAAACATTCTGAGAAGCAAGCAATACTAAGACAAAAAAATCTCCATTTGCATTCTAGGCCTGATACAAGGTGACCTGAGCAAATCACCCAGACTTGGGATTTTTAAAATGAGCTTGGAGACAGGACTAGATAATTTATTAAGGTCCGTACAAATAAAGAATACCGTCATTGCTCTGACTTCATAAAGTACCTTTTTCAATTTTTCATGTTTCTTTTCTTCATCATCACTATCTGAACTGCTCTTTCGATGCTTCTTCTTCTTCTTCTTTTTCTTCTTTTTATCTTCTTTTAGTTTTTCCTGATGCATCTGATAGGGAGGATTGAAATATAGGGTTATTAATGCAAAAACAAAGTTCTGGTGCAAATTTTGAAGTCTGCCCTCCAGCACTTAAAATTTTTGGACACATGGGGTGCTGGGTGGCTCAGTCAGTTAAGTGTCTGACTTCAGCTCAGATCATGATCTCACGGTTCATGAGTTTGAGCGCTGCATTGGCATCTCTGCTGATAGCACAAAGCCCGTTTCGGATCCTCTGTTCCCCTCTCTCCCTCTCCCCATGCATGCGCACATTCTCTCAAAAATAAATAAACATTAAAAAAAAATTCAGGACAAATGATTATAGACTTACCTCCATGAGCGTTTGAGGTTTTTTTACAGATTCTTCTCCAGTTATATCATTTATAATACATTCCTCTGAATTCTGTGGGAAAATATAGTCATTTGACTTGAGTAATCATAGTTACCGATCATTGAAGAAAAAGTTAAAATTTGAAACATGAGAAATATGTTTCATACAGATTCTGACTTAAGAACTTTTGTTGTTTTACACTTGCAAGAACTAGAGCACAATTACTTACAGCAATCTCCTTCCCAGCTTCTCCAGTGCAATAGGAATACTTGAAAAAGGAGTGACAGCATTTGTATCCCCATCGGCCTTCTTTCCAGTAAGATCCCCAGATATGCTGCAGAGAGAGAGTTGTTACTTAAAAAGGAACCTGAAACTAGTGACTCTCATACACTGTTGATATGAGCATAAAATAATACAGTCCTTTAAAAGGTTAACTTGGGAGGAAACTTATGGGGATTCCAGGGCTAGCTAATAGGGACAAGGTGGCCTGCTCTCAAGTGTGACAAGCAGGCATTAAATTATAATGGTCTTACATTTTATTCCTAAAACTTAAAAAAAAAATTAGGATATCTGACTTCTCTTTAAAAATTAAGAAGGACTGGGAAATTCTGGGCCCACATTCCTACTTGGCAAGAACTGGCTGTTGCTGACCAGTGGATGCTCCTTTCAGACAGGGTTTGTGTTCTCTAGTTTGTATAATTTGCCTGAGTCACTTCACTCATATGATTTAGCAGCCTGGCTCCTATAGGTAGTTCTGTTTTTGATCCAACTTAGACAATTGTAGTTTGGGTACACGTGTTTTATAATGTGATGCAGTATGGATTACACTGTATCACTTATGTTCTTGTTAAAATATTTAACTTTAGTCAAGTCTTTAGATCTGAATTTGTTTATAGGAAATACAGTGGATAGAGGAATAACTCCTATGATACCATACAAGTAATTGAACCAGTCAAAGTAGAATGTGAGTTTACAAAATAACTGTCCTGATCTGTTTAGGAGTCACTGTCCTGAAAAAGGGGAGTTTCGATAGAGGGAGATAGAGAAAAAGAGACATAACAACCAAAATAAACTTTGATTGGATTCTGACTCAAAACAAAAACAAAAGCAAAAACAAACCACCTATTTAAAGGCATTTTTGTGTATATTTTGGTAATGTGATTAAGAATTACAGATTAGAGGATATTAAGGAGTCCATGATAATTTTCTAAAGTGTGATAATGTAGGGGAATATCCTTAATTTTAGGAAATACATGATATAGTGTCTATCAGTGAAATATCATAATATCTGTAATTTTCAAGTATTTTAGTAAAAAAAAAAAGATACCAATATATATATGTGGGTATATGTATATACCAGCATGCATATACCCCTCCCTCTGTCCAGACAAAACATATATGGCAACATGCAAAATATTTCTGAATCTAGGTGGTGGGTATGTGGGTGAACATAATAGTATTCTAAAGTTTTTGTATTTTTAGAAAAATTTCATAAAATAAAATTAAAATGTAAAAAAAAAAAAAAAAGGAAAACAAGCCCAACAATGATTCGCTATGAAGCTGTAAAAAGAAAATATAACTCAGAGAAAAATGCTAACAAGGACACCAGATGGTTCTAGTTTAACACATACTGTGTGATTATGGATCTTCACATCCTCCTCATACTTAGAGCAGGCGACAGCCCTCTCCTGTCCTTTGATGACTGTCCCATGTCTTGAGTACTCCACATAGTCTTCAGTCTGAGCTAAAAGCAATTCAGCTGGAGGGGCATCCAAATGTTCTTGGCCACCATACTAAAAGAACATTGAATATTATTAAATACATTTTACAGCAAAGGTTTTCATTCAAATCTCTATTGATCAGTTTGTTTCTAATCAGAAACATGAAAGCAATATTTTTTATGGGCTCTGTTATACAAAGTACAGTGAAAAAGAAAAAGCCACATGATTTTTATAGGCAAATAAAAGATGTCTCAGTTGTTATCTATGTGTTGAGCGTGGCAAATTACCAAATGGCCATCAATTCCTCTTAACCTTGTATGCGTGCCCATTTGCCACATGACTTTGCTACTCTTCCCCTCAAGAGATAGACAGTCTGTTTCTCCATCTTTGAATCTGGGCCTGGCCATGTTACTTGTTCAGGCCTGTGGGAAACTGGGCAAATGTGATGCAAGCAAAGGCCCGGAAAGCACTTGTGCAGCGGGGCATATTTTTGTTGCTAGTCTCTGGTACCCCAAGAATGCCATATGAGGCTGGACTAGCCTACCAAAGGAGGAGAGCCCACCATGGGCAGACATGAGCTGTTCCAGATGAGGTCTCTTAGGACAATCAGCCTGCTAACTGCTAGAGACCAGAATGAGGCCATTCTAGATCATCCAGCTTCAGATGGGCAGGCCCAGACCAGGAGACCCAGCTGACATACAAAATCCTCGGAAATAACCAATGTTTCTTTTAAACTGCTATGTTTTTGTTGTTGTTGTTGTTTTCCCGCAAAAGCTTCCTGATACAGCTAAACTGATAATGTATACACTTGATTTCAAGTCAATATGAGGGTAGGACTGTTCCTAACAAACTAAAAGGGACTTTATGTGCATTGAATTCCAAATGTAAATTGAATGATCATTAACTAGTCATTTCTCTTTAACGAACATTCTTTTTTTAAGCATTTTGGTCAAAATTACCTTTTCCAGGATGCTTTCTTTCTGCTGTTCCTTGAAGTCTTCTTTTTTGACTTTGAAGGACTTGTACAACAGCTCTAGTTTTGTAGGATCGGCCTGCAGATGCACTTCAGATCCCTTGTCATAGGCTTCCCAAGCAAACACTACAAAAATCAAAGACATTTTAATGACTTGTCAGCTACGTTTATTGCATGCTTGTTAAAAACAAACTTTTAAAAATGCCCCCAAATTTCTTTTGAGCTTATAAAAATACCTTGACTTAGAGCAAACACTTACACTGTGTCTGAGCCATTGAAATGGTATCTCCTGTGTATCTAACGAAGTTATCCCCTGCATAGCTCACTCTGTAAATGCAAATTTAAAAAACAAGTTGTTTCAGAAATTGCTTTCTTTAAGGAAAGTTCATTCTTTTCTGACCCAACCATAGATGATGTTTATTTTAACTCAGATTCAGTTTTATGATTAAAAACTCTCCCCCCACCCCCGCCCTACCTTGAAATCTCTCTATTTTTTAATGTTTACTTATTTTTGAGAGAGACAGAGAGAGAGAGAGAGAGAGAGAGAGAGAGAGAGAGAGCGCGCAAGCATGGGAGGAACAGAGAGAGGGAGACACAGAATATGAAGCAGACTCCAGGCTCTGAGCTGAGCTGTCAGCACAGAGCCTGATGCCGGGCTCAAACCCACAGACCGTGAGGTCATGACCCGAGCTAAAGTTGGATGCTTAACTGACTGAGCCACCCAGGCGCCCCAAAATCTATACATTTAACTTGATACTTACTCATCTGGATTCTTTCCTGCATTGGCATAGGGATTCTCTCTCATCGCTCTAGTTTTGGGATCATAGTAAGCAGAATTTGGATCTAAATTCCGCAAATACTAGAAGGGAAAATGGTTTAAGACTGCATTAATGTTTACTTCTGTCAAAAAAGATTTCAGCACACTAGGCAGATGAGTCAATCACGATCAATTGTGTGTATACATTTCCGGGTACAGAAGATAAAATACAGAATGATACCTAATCTTGGAATGACTATATTACCTATATACTATCCAGATACCAGATGAGTAGACAAAATTTGGGGTGGGAAGACAAATATTTTTTGAGTGTGTATGTTAAGTTGACAAGGCTTACTTTTGCAATATCTTCTCGAATCCTGAGATTCCGGACAGTAATTCGCCTCTTAGAGTCAAAGTTCTGTCCAGGCATGTCAATGTCATCTGCGTATTTATCTTCATCCTCATCTTCACTATTATGATCTTTTTCCTGAAGGAAGTGGAAAGAGGGAAAAACAAATTATAAGAAAAAAGAACAGCATCTAGTTCTTACTTTCCTTTAATCCAACTCTTATTCAGTTATATTCCTTAAAGCTATTATTATTAGTTATTGTTATTAGCCATTAGCCATCAGAAATTGAAAAATTTGCCAGACAAGGCAAATATTTATTACCGTTTGAGAATTTGGTTCCTCTTCTCCCCACTGGTGTTTTGGAGAATTCTGCATTATGCAAGAAGAAAAAGAATTTGTTATTTTATTCCACTGAATCTACTGATTCACACTTTATTTTTTTATTATCATTTTTTTAATGTTTAGTTTTCAGAGAGAGAGAGTTAGAGCAAGCACAAGCAGGGGAGGGGCAGAGAGGGAGACAGAGAATCCAAAGCAGGCTCCAGGCTCCAAGCTGTCAGCACAGAGTCTGATGCAGGGCTCACACTCATGAAGTGTGAGATCATGACCTGAGCTGAAGTTGGATGCTTAACCGACTGAGCCACCCAGAAGCCCTTATTGATTCACATGTTAAATACTTAGGTAAAATAATATAACTTAAATCTAACTGAACAAATCCTCCTATTTCTCATTGTAATGAACACATAAGTTCTGAATACAAGTATGTACTTATGAATAATTTTATCAGACTGTCTACAAAGCCAGTAAATTTCTAGAGAATTTTCAATGATATAGGATTATAATCACACAAGGGTAGGAGGAACATCAAGATGACCAATGTAATCAATATATATTCATTTCTTATATGTTAACCTTTAGACACCATTTTTGCTAAACCTTACTAGTTTTCTATCAAGTCCAAAAAGAAAATGTTACAGGATCATGTAATAAGTATCTTTAGAACCAGAACAGCTTATGTAAAATTTAGGCAATGAAGGAATCTACTCAGATGACACCATACTGTAATTTAAGAAGGGTGAGATCCTTGGCACAAAGATACTCTTTCTTCATTAGCAACTGGTCAGGATTTTCTCTAATTCTACAAAATGCCTATACCAAAGTAATCAGTATTTTATAATGTCCCTTTAAAAACCTTCAAAGGTTAAAAAGAGTACCTTATAGTATAGTGGGGGAATATGAAAATATATGTGTGTGTGAATCTATCTATCTATCTATCTATCTATCTATCTATCTATCTATCTATCCATTCTCCCTATATAAATAGAATGATAGATATAGATACATATACAATATATTGGTGAGAGCATAAATTTGAGCAGCTCTCCTGAATGGTATCTAAGTGATATGACACCAAAATATTAAATAAAATACTCACTGTGTCAACAACTACACATTAAGGAATTTACTCTAAGGGAATAATACATCAATTATATAAAGAGATATGTACAAGAATGTGATTTATAGTATCATATATAGTATCAAAAATTTGGGAAAAAAATCAACTTAATAATAGATAATTGGTTATATACATTACTATACTTGATGAACACTGAACATCCATTAAGGTGATTCTATCTGGGGCACCTGGGTGACTCAGTCAGTTAGGTGTCCAACTCTTGGTTTCAGCTGAGGTCATAATCTCACGGTCATGAGATGAGCCCGTTCCTGGCTCCACACTGGGCATGGAGCCTGCTTAGGATTCTCTCTCTCTCTCTTTTCCTCTGCCCTTCCCCTGCTCATGCTTGAACTCTCCCCCCTCCCCCAAAAAACCGTGAAAGTGATTCTATTCAATCTGCAGGAAAAAAACATATAATTTGCTACCCCCTTTCTTTTTTGCTGTTATTTTTTTTGCTGTTAAAAAGGGAGAAAGAGATGGGAATAACATTATATATTTGTTTTTGTTTGTATTTATGTAAGAAACTCTGAAAGTATCCACAAGAAAAACAGATTATGGGGGGGTGGTGAGGTTTTGAGATAGGATGAATGGAGGCAAGGATGGGAGACTTTTTACTGCATATCTTCTTTTTTTTTTATTTTTTTTATTTTTATTTTTTTTTAAATTTTTTTTTTTCAACGTTTATTTATTTTTGGGACAGAGAGAGACAGAGCATGAACGGGGGAGGGGCAGAGAGAGAGGGAGACACAGAATCGGAAACAGGCTCCAGGCTCTGAGCCATCAGCCCAGAGCCTGACGCGGGGCTCGAACTCACGGAGTGCGAGATCGTGACCTGGCTGAAGTCGGACGCTTAACCGACTGCGCCACCCAGGCGCCCCACTGCATATCTTCTTAAATTACTCTGAGTTTTATATAATACCATGTGAATTTATATAAAAATAAATAGGTCTATATTTATTTAATTACACAGAAAACATGATCTCATTGCCTCTATCGTTTAACTGAAAGAGGTGATAAGTATGCAAAGATGAAATCCACATAAAAAACAAGTTGTATTATCATTACACACATATATAGATATATAGGGGTAGGTGGAGTGGGACCTAGAAAGGCCTACCTCAAAATGTTAATAGTTAAAATAGGAGATACTTTCATCCTTATAATTTTTCTAAAATTTCTTTCACTGCATATGTGTTACTTTCAGAATCATTTTTTTAAATAAAGATTTCATTTTTTAAGTAATTTCTACACCCAACATGGGGTTTGAACTCACAAGCCTGAGATAAAGAGTCACAAGCCTTACTGACTGAGGCAGCCAGGCCTCCCAGAATTACGTGTTCTTTTAAATGTTCTTCAGTTATTTTTATTTTTGGTTTAGAGAATAAGAAAGGAGAGGGGCAGAGAGACAGAGAGAATCTTAAGCAGGCTCTACACTCAGCGTGGAGTGTGGAGCCTGGTGTCGGGCTCGATCCCACGACCCTGGGATTATGACCTCAGCTGAAATCAAGAGTCAGACACTTAACCAACTGAGCGGCCTAGGTGCCCGTTTTTTCTTTTATTTTTTAAGTTTATTTATTTATTTTGAGAGAGAGAGAGAGAGAAGAGAGTGTACGTGAGCAGGGATGGGGCAGAGAGAGAGAGAGAGAGAGAGAGAGAGAAAGAAAGAATACCAAGTAGGCTCTGTGTTATTAGCACAGAGCCTGACACAGGACTTGATCTCATAATCTGTGAGATCATGACCTGAGCCAAAGTCAAGAGTTGGATGCTTAACCAACTAAGACATCCAGGCACCTCTGTTTTTTAAAAAAAATAATTGTTTTTTGGAGTTCCCACAAGTTGCGAGTTCAACCACAAAAAAATTTATGATGCTGTACAGAAAGTTCAATCTCTACAGTAGACTTTTCTCCTATGTATGTAGTTAATATCCAAGTACTGAAGTGGTCAAAAATACAGTCCCCTGTATACATTTAAGTATGCTTACTGGGCAACTAAATTATACTATGTTTACAATAAACAACAGAGAATATATTAGAACAAAAGAAATAGGCCATTTTCCTTTTTCCAGAATTGGTGGTAACAACAGTTATGAATTACCAAATGTTTACTTACTATGTGATATGAATGCTAAACCTCCTGAAGGGTACATGTTATCTCTGTTTGAGAGATGACAAACTGAGGCTCAGAGAAGCAAATTAATTTTTCTACGATCACCTAGCTAGCCAAGGACAGAGCTGGATTTTAGCATCTATCTGTTAACCTGTGCTGTGAGCCTCAGGGACTGTTCGCTAAGTGGCCTCAGGGACTGTTCGCTTGGTGCTTACTTAGGTCTGTTTCTAATTCATACTTGGCAAGAATTCCTTTTAGAAATTTAAACTCCAAATGTTTTTTATATGTGCCATAAATTTGTTAAAAAAAAACTTTTAATAAGCATAATATACATTAACTATTAAGTTGTCATGAATAAAAAATTGGCTGCAATACATCTTTTTACTATAAAATTTTTTTAGTCAAAAATTGTTTTATTCACCTATAAAATTATTATAGTCATTATGGAAAATGTAGGAAGCAATAGTAAAAATACAAAGAAAAATTTACTAATTCTACACTGGATGAGATGAGAATTAGTATTCTTATCTTTTTTCCTATGTGATATTACAATATTTTTTCATGTGTTATTTAAATGTAAGTGTTACCCACTGTTGTTATAAAGATTTTAAGAGCTATGCCCCAGGGGCGCCTGGGTGGCTCAGTCGGTTGAGCATCTGACTTCGACTCAGGTCATGATCCCGTGGTTCATGAGTTCAAGCCTCATGTTGGGCTCTGTGCCGACAGCTCAGAGCCCAGAGCCTGTTTCAGATTCTGTGTGTGTCTCTCTCTCTGCCCCTTGCCTGCTCACGCTTTGTCTCTCTCAAAAATAAACATTAAAATTTAAAAAAAAGAGCCATGCCCCATTCTATCATGCAGATGCAGGACAGTTTACTTCACCAATTCCCCATTCCTATTTAAGCTATTTCAATTTCTTGCTATCTTAAAAAGTGCTACAATGAACATCTTTGCATATATGACTTTCTCCTGATTACTAGAAAATTCTTTAGGATTGAAAGATCTACTAATTTAATTCCAGAAAACGTATATAAATATTTTATGGCAACATTCTTTACAAAATGATTGTGTCAAGGTATATTCTCATGAATGGTATGAGTGCCAGTTTTACTCTTTCCTCTCAATAGCACTTCTCTGTCCCTAAAATCTTGTTTTTTTTTTTTAATGTTTATTTTGTTTTTGCAAGAGACAGAGAGAGAAGAGAGAAGAGAGAGGAGAGAAGAGAGAGGAGAGAAGAGAGGAGAGAAGAGAGAGAGAGAGAGAGAGAGAGAGAGAGAGAGAGAGCGCATGTGCACACAGGGGAGAGGGAGCCAGAGTATCTGAAGCGGGCTTTGTGCTGACAGCAGATAGTTGAATGTGGGGCTCGAAATCATGAACCGTGAGAGATCATGACCTGAGCTGAAGTTGGATGCTTAACTGACTGAGCCACTCTGGTGCCCCTGCTAAAATCTTTTCTAACTGGAGAGATAAAATGAATTCTTGTTTCAATTTTCATTTTTGTTTGCTAAGAGTTTGAATTTTTTTATTGATCATTTTTATTACTTACAGCTTGTTCCACTAATTTCCCTGAGGCTAATTCTTCTTGGAGTTTCTGGGCTTTCAGTGTTCGTTTTGCCTAATAAAAAAGGAAACATTTGAAATTAACTTTACAACATTCAAATGAACATTTAGTTTTTTTATATTTAAAATCAACAAATTTATTGCGTTCAGAAAGTTCACTAAACAAGGTCGTCTCTTTGGGATTTCTTGTAGCTCCAGATCTATGGTTTCGAAACAGGAGTTACAAACTCCTGTTTGAACCAAGCATTAATATAAACTGAGCCAAACAGCAGCAGTGATTAAACTGCAGAGAACAAGCTAAGTTCAGAAGGAGCAGCTGTCACCTGACTCCAGATGACTGACTCTTGCCAGTCAGACCCAGGATTACCATATCATTGTTCAAGAAGAGATGAAACTTACATTATACGAAATCCCATGATTTTTAAATGTAAACTCTACTTAAAAAAAAGAAAACGGCAGCGTGACTATGGATTTTAAGGAATGGGGATGAGTAGGTAAAATCATAACAGAAAAAAACTGAAATTGAATTAAAATAAAATTCGATTTTCTGAAATGAGTTATCCTATTCCCCTCTCACCTCTCTCAAATGCTATGTGAGACAACGGTAAAAATAGGTCTATGGGCAAGATGCAGTGTGTGTGTATACGGGGGGGCAAGAGTTTATAACCTTAAAAAGCCAAAAGCTTTAGATACTAAATCTGTTCTCATGCTTCCAATATCTTCTGCAACCTCAGGAATCAAAAAACAATATAAGAATCAAATAAGACACTGCTGCCAATAGGGCTAGCCCATTTCATCTTCACTATTCCGTTAGGCCTACTACTACTATTATAAAAATGCTACCATTTTTATATTGCTTGAAGACAAAAAAATAGAGTTGCTAAACCAGTGGTACAGCAAAATGTACATTTTTTAAGGAGTGTGGGAAAGCAGGGAACTTTGCTCACCAGATCAACTTTGGCGTATTCTTCTACAATTTTCATGTGTTCCTCTGGATTGTAGCCATTCCACCGGTCCCTCTTCCCATCATAGTCAAACATCAGCTGGGGCTGGACATGCTCATCTGGAGCTATATTAGTACCTGTAAATTTTGCTCCAACTCGCCTAGGTCTCTGGGAAATAAAATAAAATAAAATAAAATAAAATAAAATAAAATAAAATAAAATAAAATAAAGTCTTTCCCTAAGTTCCTGTAGCCCAGAGGAAAATTTCAGATGACCTTTACAAAGCAAGCATAAACACACCATGGGAGTTTATGGTCTGTTCAGTTATCAGTTACTCTCCCAGCAGTAAATTCTGATGGTGCTAATCTAATTTCACTCAAATTAATTTTTTTTTAACTTGTACCAAAATTTAGGTAATTTTAGAAAAATAGAATTAATCTGACAAGGAAGAATAAAAGAGACTCTGACAAGTTTCTAAAATTCTCAAAGGTGAGCTTACCTCAAAGCAGTCTTTCTTTTTGTGTGTCATGGCCCCACAATTTTCACATGCTCCCTTGCGGTACTTAGTAGTTATGGAATTCTATAAATGGATATAAAGAAAAACAAAATATTCTAATTATCTGAATAAATTAGAAATAATTTTGGCTCTCACTACTATATTATCTAATGAAGTGACTGACTCATTAAGAGAAAAACGAGTTAGAGTCTCCATACTTTACAAATGAGAAAATTACGTACTTTAGCAACATAAAATTTATAAAAGAAAACACAAACTAAAATAGTATGTATTGTGAATTTTAATCTCAGGTAAAAGATTATATAATCTGTTTCAATTTAACATAGTATCGAAGGTTCTTATATTAAGTTCTTAAAATAAAATCTCCATTTCCAAAAGGATATATATAAAAGTTGCCCACATACCTCTTTTACACCCCTCTTGTACCATTCTCCAGATGAGCTGTATTGCTTCTGCTTCTCTGGTTGTGGTCTCTGGTGCTTTAAAGTAGGTCTTTTTGATGGATCAATATACCATGGCACTGAAGAAATATACTGAGGTATATGAGGGTTGATGTCTCTGTAATTAAAAAAATATATATATGTTTTTAAAGAATAAAGTTTGGGGGCGCCTGGGTGGCTCAGTCGGTTGGGCGTCCAACTTCGGCTCAGGTCATGATTTCGCGGTCTGTGAGTTCGAGCCCCACATTGGGGTCTGGGCTGACAGCTCAGAGCCTGGAGCCTGTTTTGGATTCTGTGTCTCCCTCTCTCTCTGACCCTCCCCTGCTCATGCTCTGTCTCTATCTGTCTCAAAAATAAATAAATGTTAAAAAGAAAAAAAAAAAAGAATAAAGTTTGAGGGGTGCTTGGGTGGCTCAGTTGATCAAGCATCTGACTCTTGATTTTGGCTCAGGTCATGATCTCACGGTTCATGAGATCGAGCTTTGCATAGGGCTCTGTGCTGACAATGTGGAGCTTGCTTGGGATTCTCTCCTTCTCTCTCCGCCTCTTCCCACTTGTGCTTACTCATGCTGTCTCCCTCTCTCTCTCAAAAATAAATAAACATGTAAAAAAGAAAAAAAGTTTGAAAATAGTTGATATTACAATTACAAAGGTAGCCTTTATAGACTCTAAGGCCTGAGATAATGCAGTGGGAGGGAGAGGGAAGAGAATATGCTTGGTATCTCTATAATATAGAAAAAAAAAAAAAAGAAAAATAAGCAAAGTAATTTATACTTTATTTTAGATTGAAAAAATTCCAATATAGAAACTAAGAATAGTGATAGAACTGAAGTGAGGAGATAGATATGGAAGACACAGATGTATGTTAGTAAATAATGTCTCATAAAAGAGTAAGAAGCTAGCTAATAATGTCTAGAGTTGATTAAAACAATGATGTAGGTACATTATTTAGAGATGTGGAAGTATCAACCAGAAAAACTCAAAACAGAAAGATTTAGAAGATTTGCAGAGGTGGAACAAGGAGTGGGAGGGGTTGAAAGGGATGGCTGCTATACATTGTAAGTCCTTCAGTATTTTTTTATTAAACCTTACATATATGAATTTGATAAAATAATAAAAACAAAAAGAAGGTAAATGGTAAAGATAGCTTCCTGTGAAAGCAAAGGATGAAAAACTACTCAACTACGTGGACATAAATTTGAATTTTTAAAAAATGTTTATTTATTTACTTTGAGAGAGAGAGCACGTGCACATGTGCATGAGGGAAAGGCAGAAACAGAAAGGGAGAGAGAGAATCCCAAGCAGGCTCTATGTGGGGTCAGCGCAGAGCCAGACACGGGGCTCAATCTCACAAACCTTAAGACCGTAACCTGAATGGAAACCAGGAGTTAGACGCTTAACCGACTGAGTCACCCAGGCGCCCCATAAATCTGAATTCTGAATGAACAGATCATGCAGATAATGAAATAACTTACTTTCCTTCTTCATCAACTTCTGCAGGAGCATTACCCAGTTTCCGCTGCTCTTCTAACTCCTTCTTCTTTCTCCAGTCCTCTCTGGTCATCTTCTTTGGTTCCTCCAGACTCATTTCTTTGGACCCCGACAGGGGGGCCGCATTAACTGCATCTACAGCTGCAGCTGACATGGTTATCTGGACCCCTCTATGAAAAGAATGAAATACATATTAGTATAAAGTAGGCCTTCATGAATTCATCAGTAAAACTATTAAAAGTACATCCTAATAACATATACTACAGTCTGGCTTATATATTTCATAAGTTCTTATAGTATCTGTAAGGGAAGGGTCTCGTTCCCCTCCACAAAGTCTCTATTTACCATCTGTAGTTCCTCCCTCAACTCTAATTTATAAATGCAGAGAAATATATAGACATGTACTCAAAATTTCATAAGACTCTTTCATTAACATTCCTGAATTTCTCTATGTGTGTCTCAGACTTTACCAACACATTACCTTACATGAGTAAACAATGTCCTGTTTTCCTTAAAGACGAAATGCCTTAAGAATTATCTATATCCGCTGACTCTATTTCCTCATCTTCTACTTCCCTCCTCAATCACTCTAATTTAGCTTCCATCCTCTACCTCTCTAAAGAATTACCACTAAGGTATCAATGATCAATGTACTAAATCCTGAAGGAACCAGCCGAATGAAGTCTCATTCAGCACTGCCATGAGGATAAAGATCCTCTTTTGGAAACCACTGCAAGGCAGTGGACCATCGTCAAACCACATGCTGCTATTGCTCTTACTGTCCTCTTTAGTTCTGACTCTTGGGGAAGCCTGGAAATGGGAGACATATGTAAAATATAGACAAGATCCCATGGGTAATATGTGTATGTGGAGTGATTGGGGCCCTTATACTAATCATGGGATGAGGGGACTTTACCAGAGGAAATTGAAAGGGGGTTTTCAATCACCTTGTATTGGGTTCATTTATAATCAGAAATATTATTCTGTAAGTCATCCTACTAGTACTAGATATACTGCATGGAAAGTTCCTTGGAAATTAGTCAAAGATATGTTTGGATGTTGCCCCTGGCAATGTATTATGTTCTAAGTTTATAACTAATCCTAAAGGTTGCCACTGTGAAGTGTACAATGGATTAGAAGACAACCTGTACCCTAATGTGTATAAATAAATTGTAAAACTCTGACTGCGTCAATATGAACACAACAACATTGTAAAGCTTCTTAGAAAAGTTATCATGACCCTGAAAACCTGGTGAACTTTACACGAGAATTGTAATAAGATAAATGACCCTGTTTGTGACATTGTTAAAGATTTCTTTTCATTGTATCTACCTTATGTAAACTGAGGAAATAACCTTTGAGGAACTTTCTGTGAACTTTGTACCTTCCCCTTTCCCTGGAAATAATCATGTTAGACTATATATGTCGGTGCACTCATGTCTGCCTCATGCCTATCATGTAGAATTAGTCATCCCCCACCTGTTAAGACTCCGGTCCCCAAGTGATAAATAACTCCTTCGCTACCTGCAATAAAGGCTGATGTGCAGAAACTGAAGTGTGACTTCCTTCGCCGACGTCCACCCATCCCAACAGGACCCTGACTGCTGGAGCAGGTCTCCGGCAAAATCCACTATACATTTTTCAGTTCTGTTCCTTCCCTCTTGAAATATTCTTATCCCTTGGCGTAAGTAACACTATACTCTCCTGTTTTTTCTTGACTCTCTCTTGCTGCTCCTGTCTCCTTTGCAGGTTCATCTAGGTCTGCCTAGTTATTTGATTTTGCATTCTACAGGGCTCAATGCTAGAGTCTCTTTCATTACTCAGGACTCCATCAGTCATCTATTTCTAAGGCTTCATAGCCACAATACATCACTGTTGGCTCTCCAACTTACATCTCCTCTCCAGATCTTTTATCTGAGTTTCATATACATATATTCCAATTGCTTACTTCATAGCATCTTCACTTAGAGGTCTTAGTGATACCTAAACTCAACAAATCTTAATTGAAACTCATGATCTCCTCCATGAAATCTCATCTCCATTCACTGTTTCCTCTCTTTTTTTAATTTTTTTTTAACGTTTATTTATTTTTGAGACAGAGAGAGAGCATGAACGGGGGAGGGACAGACAGAGAAGGAGACATAGAATCGGAAGCAGGCTCCAGGCTCTGAGCCATCAGCCCAGAGCCCGACGCGGGGCTCTACTCACGGACTGGAGATCATGACCAGAGCTGAGGTCGGACGCTTAACCGACTGAGCCACCCAGGCGCCCCTGTTTCCTCTCTTAATGAAAAATACCATTCATTCGTTTACATATGTGTCCCAGCTAATCTCCACATCTATTTCATCACTAAGTATTGTTATTTTCACCTTCTGAATAGCACTCAAATTTATCTACTTCTCTCTATTCTCAATGCTACCATTTCAGTGTAAGTTATTACTTTCCTTTCTTATGGGTCTTCTGTCAGTCTCTCCAATCAGTTCTCCACACTGCAGTGTTATTTTTTCAAAACACGTATTTAATCATACCATGTCCTACTACTGCACAAGCTTAAAATCCTTCAATGTGGCACTGTCCAAGAGAAATATAATGCCAGCCTCATACATCATTTTAAGCATTCCAGTAGTCATATTAAGATAGTAAAAAAAAAAAAAAAAAAAAAAAAAAGCAGTTTCTCTTAATATAAGAGAAACTACGGTAAGTCTTTAAAATCTGACAGATTTTTTGGGGGCGCCTGGGTGGCTCAGTCGGTTGAGCGTCCGACTTCAGCTCAGGTCACGATCTCACGGTTTGTGAGTTTGAGCCCCGCGTGGGGCTCTGGGCTGATGGCTCAGAGCCTGGAGCCTGCTTCCGATTCTGTGTCTCCCTCTCTCTCTCTGCCCCTCCCCCATTCATGCTCTCTCTCTGTCTCAAAAATAAATAAACATTAAAAAAAATTAAAATCTGACAGATTTTATAGGTATTCAGACTAATCCCCAACAACACTGTCCCCCTAACATAGCTGGACAGTGCACCTCCAACATCTGATAATTCATACTCTAAAAACCACTGAAGACGCACTCCTGGTCTGGCTGGGCACAAGTAAAGTGTCTGAGGCCTAGGACGGCGGCTTCTTTCTCGGTCCCCAATCCCCGTTTCCCCCTCGACCTGGCGTTCATCACTTCCGTAAGGATATATCTAAGAATTAGGAGCCTTCAGCCTATTTTCCAGAGTTTTCTAGCTTCACTTCTTCTCGATCCCCAAATTCCCACATTTCCTCACCCAGTCCGCCACAGCCGACCCCAAAGGCTTCCGACAGAGACGAGCTCAGTCCGTCAATGTTTACTTCCTGTTGTCCCGCCCTCTCCCGGCAGCCACTTCGGTAGTTTCCGGACGAGCGGCAACATGCGCATTAACATCTTGTGGAGGGGAGGAACTCAGGCTCCCACGCGACGTTGAAATCGCGAGATCTCGAGGTTCCCCGCCCCCCTCCCCCCCCCCCCCCCCCCGCGCCCCAGGACTGTGAAGGGAGTTAGTTTCAGCAGTTGTTTTCCTGTTGCCTGCTTTTGAATTATTGTTTCTTTTAGAATCGCAGAATCTTAGGAAGTTAAAAAAAAAAAGTCCGTAGGAAAGGCAACAGCTTAAGTTTTTCTACAAGAACTGTAAAATGAATGGGGAAGTTCGTGACGTATTACGGGGAAAAAAAAGGCAGTTACAATTAATATTAGTAGCCGCGTATTGTGTAACAAGTTGGGGACGTGGTGAAGAAAAAGTGACTTTATGTCCTCGAATTTAGTCATGCAGAGTGAAAAAGACACTTAAAATAATTTCATATAATTTACAGTTGTAAAAAGTCTCTGAAAGGAATACCAGGTGCTATGAGAACATAAGGGACTAATAATAGGTAATTGTGACTTTCTGCACCCAAGTGATCCTGTGTTTTACCATTAGAAAAAAATACTATAAAACAATTTCTATTTCAGGAAACCAATAGTATCTGATATCCCAACCCTCCTTTTAAAGTGCACATATGAAGTAAGATAAAATACTGGAAAATAAGCATTTTGGTAGTAGAATTTCTTGGGTTTTCTTTGTGCTATTATCTTTTCTTCCTCCAAGTAACATGTATTGCTTTTATTTTTTTAATTTTTTTTAAATGCCTATTTATTTTTGAGAGAGAGCACCAGTACAGGAGGGGCAGAGAGAGAGAGAGAGAGAGAGAGAGAGAGAGAATGAGAGAATCTAAAAGAGGCTCCAGGCTCTGAGCTGTCAGTACAGAGCTCCATGGGGGCTGGAACCCATCAACAGGGAGATCATGACCTGAGCTGCAGTGGGAAGCATAACCCACTGAGCCACCCAGGCGCCTCAACATGTATTGCTTTTAACAGTAAAAGTGAAAATAGTTAACATCCTTGCCTCAATAGGAGCCAATCGTAATCTATTTTTGTCTTATTAAAACTTTGCAGTGCCTAGAGTTGAAGAACGTAAACACTAATTTTGATTTTACAGGGCAGTAGGTGAAGGGATAGAAAAGATCAGAGAATGGCCTGAAAGCGAGTAGTCTCTGAATCACCTATGTTTTATTTTTATCTTTTAAAACAATTATTGCAATTTGCTTGGAAGGTTTGAGGCCTGTTTAAAACCACCAGGCACAAGGCATGAGGCTGGCTCAGTAGGTGGAGCATGCAACTCTTGATCTTGGGGTTGTGATTTTGAGCCCCATGTTGGGTGTAGAGGTTACTTAAAAATGAAATCTTAAAAAAAACCCAAAAAACAAAAACAAACAAACAAAAAAAACAGGCACAATCCAGGAAGCATATCTCCTAGAGGAATCATAAAATATGCTGGACAAGAAGGAAGAGTATTTTGTAAGGTTTGGGTTCCTCCTGGAGGATTTTGAGGAGGGTTGTAGGGAAGCAAGGGTCAGTACTAGATGGGTTGCTGTTTGTAAATCTCAATTAGAATTAACTGGGATTGATTAGGATCTAGGTGCTGTTATAAGGTGAGGGTGATTTACTAATTGGGTAATTCCAATAATAGTAGGGAGTCTGGGGCATCACTGGTGAGAAAGCAGTGATCACACAGAGAGTGGTTTATAGCATTTTACATTTACTGCATGACCTTTGGAGACCATGCTTCCTGTTGTAGGGGAAGACTGACCCTGGGGATATAAATATCTTGCACCCAAAGACCTAAGGAGATAGAGAATCTCCACTTTGAAGCTTTAGTACTGTACAGATTGGTTTCGAAATGAACACTTTTGTGTGCTGATGATGTAATATGGAGCTGAAACATTTAGGAGGAGATGCAGGGTGAAAATAAGGGAAGGAGTAGGAATCAAAGAAAAAGGACAGGGAAGGGGCAATAAAGGTATAAATGTTTTTTGTCCTCTTTACCTTCTTGAGTTAGGATCTTTTTTCCTTGATGCCTAGCTCAGTGTCTAGCATTTAGTAACATTCAATAAATATTTATTGAACGAATTAATCCTTCAATTCTGGTCCTGAAATGCTGGTCCTGAAATTCTGGTCCTGAAAAAGGGCCAATGAACTGACATATATTGAGAACTGCATCTATGCCAGGTGTAGTGTGAAACCTTTTGTGAAATAATGTAGGCTCAACTGCTCTCTCCCAACTTACCTCCAAGTTAGAATGTATCTGGTGACCTGTGGGGAGTAGGGATTGGATGACACTGCTCAACTTTGGTCTTTTGAATTTATTCCTTTACCTTGTATTTGTTCAATCTGTTTCCATTTACTATAGAAATAGGAAAAGGTCATTAATTTTTCCAAGCATAATTTCTCTCCTTAACTTGGAAATTAGAATTCCTTTTCTGTATTTTTATTATTCCCCAGATCTTTTTCTCATCTTTCTGCCCTCTCCCACCAGGCCCTTCTAGGCAGCTTTGATGACTGTATTGTTGAGATGTCAGAAGTTTAAAATAATCCTATTAAAAATAGAATTTGAAAGGAAACCTGAATTATGTATTCATGAGGATCATCATTTTGTTCATGAGCCAGATTCCTGACGCGGCATCCTAGCCTGAAATGTTAAGGGTTATTCTGCAATTAGGGAATAATCAGTCTATTCTTAATCACAAACCTAAAGGAATGACACAAACATTGCTGTTTGATTTATCTGTATTTACACTGCTTCTTAATTTTTAATTCTGCTCTTCTGGGGTTCCTTAGAGGGAATAAGTTGTTTTCCCCCTCGACTATATGTTTGTTTTTTTCTTTTTTCATACATCTGTTGAAATACAACTGTATGTATCCATAGTTCCTCAGTTATTTTTCTAATGACTGCAATGCTTTTCCTCCAGTACTGCCTCTTCTTTTTTATTTGATCTGGTCAATTTACTCTTTGGACAAATAGTTAATTGAAGACTTTAGGAAAATACTTCTGTTGCCACTTTGCCTTGACTTTTTGAACCTCACAATCATTTAAGAACTTCCTGGCTGTCCTAGAGTCTCAGGAAAAAAACCCCAAATCTCTGTATCTTGATATCATGATAATCATTTACTTATTGGAATAGAAGACCATATTCACTCCCTTTCTATCTCTGTGAGGAGCATGTTAAAAACACCTACAAGTAAAGGTGTCAGCAGGTTTGATTTTTTTTCTTCCCAGGAAGCAAGCTACTAACTTCCCGGAAAAAGCTTTCCAGGCGGTGAGCTAGGAGCTTAGATTCCTCCCATTGGTTCTTCCTGGAGCCCCACCCACGGTTCCGCCTCCTGGGCGGATGAACCAATAGGGGCGTGAGTTGTGGTTTAAACGCCGGGTCTGGCGCGACCGCGGCAGGCTGTCTTGGAAGAGTTTGGCTGTTGGCTCTTACGTGGGCGAACCGAGTGGTCGTGAGTGTTGGGCGCGCGGGGCCCGCGAGGAAGGAGGTGGGAGCTGGAGGTGGGAGGACCTGGGGCTTCCCGGGATCGTCACTAGCGCCGAGCTAGGTTGAGCCGCGGACTGGGACCGCGGACGCAGCCCTCGGCCGTTCGATTCTGATGAGTACTAGGACCTGTGCCAGCCCTAAACCGCCGACTTTTCTGGAACTTAGAGCCTCTGACCCAGGCTTCAGGAGTTAAGAGCTGGATTAAATGCCTGTTGCCTGAAGAACGGGCTTCGCTGTCTCCTTAGTTCTAGTTTTTGAGTGGCGTGCCCAGGGTAGAAAGTTTGGTTTTTGCTACCTACATCATCGCTTCTCTCATCTTCCTAACCCCCAGGGTCTAATATGTATTTCGCACCCGCAGCTGATCCATAATGGCTACCCTGATCTTTGTTGATAAGGAAAATGGAGAACCGGGCACCCGTGTGGCTCCCAAGGATGGGCAGAAGCTGCGGTCTAAGCCTCGTAAGTAAACGGGCTGCAGTCGGAGTCACAGTTGAGTCCGGAGTCACCGGAATCAATTGTGGGCGTGGCTTGGAGTTGGGAGCAGAGGGGAGGCATCAAGTATTGGGGAATGCTCCTATTGCGATTTGCTTATGTTGGGTTTCTTTTATTTATTTATTTTTAACTCTTTACATGAAAGAGTATCTTAATTAAGTATCTTAAGCGATTATTTAAGAGCGTACAAAACTGAAGTACTGTTAGGCATATGGCCAAGCCACTGTCAAAAATTGGGATTGAGTCTGGGGATGAGAATTAGGCCAAGTTTATACACACAATCAGTCTTCAAGTTGGGCAGGTTTTACTGCCTGAATAATCTTATGGTAAGACTTTTTCTTCAGCAGTCAAAACTTTAGATGGGAGATCTCAGGTTTCAACACCACGTGTAGGCAAAATGTTTGATGCTCAAGCAACCTTGCCTAAAGTTACCAGAAAGGCTTTGGGAACTGTCAACAGAGCCACTGAAAATTCAGTAAAGAACAATGGACCTCTCAAACAGAAGCAGCCAAACTTCTCTGCCAAAAAGGTAAGTGTTGGCTGCAAACTGGTTGTCTAAACACTTTAGCACTTTTGACTCTTAAAATGACTATAGGCACCCTACCTTTCTTGTGAGTAGAAGGAAATATAGGCTACCAAACACCGATTAGCAGGAGGGAATCCTGTTCTCTTTGTGGACTTCCTCTGTGCCTCAAGATTAGAAGTCTCACAAGCAGCTGGTGAATGTTGTTGCCTCACCTGCTCTTAACTAGCGTTGAAGCAGATTGGTTGGTGGTATCTACTTACAGATACAGAAAGTACTGAGAGGGAGGGTACTTTGCAAGAGGTCACATAGCTAATATAATAGCTCATGTGCTGCCACCCTCCTCCCAGTCTCCTAGAGTGAGCACCAGGTACTCTACTCTGCAAACATGTTGACCTTTGTGTGTGTGCATGAGTAGCAGGTCAGTGCATCCCAGACTAAGAAGACTTTGCTGTGAAAGATGACTTCAGCGTGTAGATTAACACTTTATTTGAATAATTGTCTTAATGTATATTAGGAGGAACACTAATAATTTAGATCAAAATAAAACTTGTAATGTGGTTTAGGACAAGATATGTTTTTTATTTTTTTTTAATGTTTATTTTTGAGAGAGAGAGAAGGGGAGGGGCACATAGTGAGAGGGAAACAGAGAATCCCAAGCAGGCTCTGTGCTGCCAAGACAGCCTGATGTGGCTTGCACCCACGAATCATGAGATCATGACCTGAGCCGAAATCAAGAGTCAGATGATGCTTAACCGACTGAGCCACCCAGGTGCCGCCAAGATGTCTTTTTTAAAAACTAAGTTGAGTAAGAAATGTTAAATTCAAGTATTGCAAGGCTATGACAAAAATAATGAGAATGTGACGTAGCACTGAAGTGTGGGAAACCCTACTTTAGAGATTTCCTCTAGGGGTGCCTGGGTGGCTCAGTCGGTTAAGCATCTGACTCTTGGTTTTGGCTCCAGTCATGATCTCGGGGCTTCTTGGGTTCAAGCCCCTCATTGGGCTCTACGCTGGCAGCATGGTTCTCTCTACCCCTCCTTCCCCCCCGTCTCTCTCTAAATAAATTAAAGAAAATATTTAGTATACACATATGATATAAGATTAAATCAATAATACATAGGTTTCTGCTTTGGCCTATTGTAGACTGCCTACCTGCCCAATTTAGGCTAGAGAATTATCCAGGCTACTAAAGTCCTTGACTGTCTTTTGTTGGCTCTTACTCAGTGTGTATTTCAACTTAATATTAACTAAGCAAATAAATCAGGTGACACTGATGGAAACACAAATGGAAAGCACACTTCCAAAAGCCAAAAATGGCTTCTAGGATTAGTTTCTATTTGGGTGACTCCTGCCCATTTTCTGTGTCAGGTTGAGTGATTGAGTTGATTAGCTCTGAATTAACTCTGTATTCTTGGTAACTTAGGCTGAGAGTTGCTGATACTTAAATAATAGACTAAACTCTTTAGCCGTGCTACTAGAATTGCTTGCTGAATTGTATTTGTATGTAATTAATGAGAACTAAGGATTACAGTTGCTTAGAAGTCCGTGTGAAAGTGGTGAAGCAGTCACATGTCTGGAAGACTTATGATCTCTTGTACTAATCTATAGATAAGGTTTCCACTCTCATTCATATTTTCTTGGGTGGTTTTAGGTAACTGAGAAGACTGTCAAAGCAAAAAGCACTGTTCCAGCCTCGGATGACACCTATCCTGAAATAGAAAAATTCATTCCCTTCAACCCTTTAGGTAGTATTTTTTTTTTTTTTTTTTTTTGTATTACAAAAATGCTTTAGTCTTGAGTTTCTCTTAGAATCCTATTCAGCTCTAATTTGATATGAATAGACCTCTGACCCCAAATTGTAATAAGACTCTCTGAATCTGGTCTTTGCACAAATGTATTTGGTGGATTTCTTTGTAAGGAACCTCTGACGTCTGAAGGGGAATTGGTGCGAAGGTGTGGAGAACATTGTTCCCGACCTCAAAAACTTCCCACATAAGGGAGATAAGATGTGTTCACTAATAGTGAACAACTGTAAAGTGGACATTATTCCTGGCAAGGGTTTTTGAAAGTGGGTTTTATGTCGAGTTGAACAATGTCTGAAAAAATCCACATAGTCTGTGAAAACGTGTTTCTACTCCTTCAACCTGCTATGTGAATCAAGTATTTTCTGTTACAGAACCACCTTTTCAAGCTTTTCCCATTTGAGGAGAGGCTACTGTATCCAGGCTTTGGGTGCAGTGGTTAACAAAGACAGGTCCCACCCTGAGGGAGCCCATGATTGGGAGGGAAACCCCAAACGAATCCTCTCACTGTAAGTGAGCAAGGAGAAAAACTGGTCCCTTAGGGGGAACTGAACCTCACCTGGAAGAGTGGGGAAGGTTTCTTTTAGGAAGTGACAGAAGTTGAGTTTTAAAGGCTATCTGGGGATAGCCAGGTGAAGAAGGGGAGGGGCAGGGCAAGAACACAGCACAGAAGTGTGTGCAGAGATCCTGAGGTAGAGCGAGGACTGGAGGGGTTCTGGGAAATGAAGGCAGAGAGAAGGACAATACGGATGAAACTCGGGAAGGTTACACAGAGCCTTCTGCATTTCTGAACTGGAACTTTTGGCCTTTCATCCAAAGGCATTTAGTCATCCTGTACACATCCAGCTTGTCCCTGGCTTTTATATAATACAGTTCTGCAGTTAGTGTCCTCGAAATTGTACTGTGAGTTTGTGAGGATAGCTGGAGAGTGGACTTGAAGGATTGCTGAGTCATCTCAAAGGGGAGGTGATTAAGTTTTGATACAATGTAGTGCTTCCATGCTAATGATTACAATTCAGCCATTAAGGAAAATGGTGAGGTAGATTTATGCATATTGATCAAGAAGGATGACTACAATATGCTGTGTTTGAGGAAAGAGCGACTAAGTTGCCCCCCAAAATAGCATAAATTACTGAACCCACCTGCAGTGGATGAGGATGCCTGCTTCCCCTACAGTCTCTAACAGCAAATGTTTAAAAACTCTTAACCTTATCAAAAAGGCAGTGCGTATCTCATGGTTTTAAATTAGGGTGCATGTCCATGTAGTGAGCATATTTGATCATTGGCCTTCTATAGTTTTTTTTTTAACTTCCTGTTTGTATCTTTGTTTTCCTTTGATAATGACTTTTTCAGCAGCTTTTGTGGATAAAGGAGATTAGCTTTATTAGGTTGCAGACTTTTTCTTCTGGAGTCTTTTGTCTGTTTATGGTTTCCTTTATAATTCATTGGTTTCAGATTAAGTAGTCACCATCCCGCAGTTCCTTTTTAACTTCTGGGTTTTAGCAGTCTTGGA
Source organism: Felis catus (assembly GCF_018350175.1). NCBI lineage: Eukaryota > Metazoa > Chordata > Mammalia > Carnivora > Felidae > Felis > Felis catus. The sequence goes on along the minus strand of NC_058368.1, from coordinate 187,569,649 downwards.
AAGAGTAGGGTAATTCCTAGTATTTAGGTTTTAGAGAAGTTTCAGACTAGAGAAAATAATGGTTCTCCCCCATCTTTGTTCTTTTGAGGAAATGCTAACCCCCTTGAAAAAAGGAAAGACTCAATATTTAAATTCTAGTTTAGTTACTGTCAAGAAAAATCTATTGTATTTTTTTAATTAAAATTTTTTAGGGGCACCTGGGTGGCTCAGTTGGTTAAGCATCTGACTCTTGATTTTTGCCTTGGGTTATGATCTCATGGTCTGTCCGGGGATTGAGCCTCCATGGTCAGTCCAGCATGGAATTGGCTTGGGATTCTGTCCCTCCCTCTCCCTCTGGCCCTCCCTCACTCGTGTGTGCTTTCTCTCTCTCTCTCCCCTCTTTCAAAATTACTTTAAAATTTTTAATTTTTTTGATCTCCATGCCCAACGTAGGGGTCGTACTCATGACCCTGAGATCAAGAATTGCATGCTCTACCAACTGAGCCAGCCAGGTGCCCTAAGAAAAATCTTTTTGAAATAATTCTAAGAAGTAAGACACTTGGATTATAAAGAGTGTTACTTAACACAATGGTTCTCGATTTTTTTTTTTTTTTTTTTTTTTTTACGTCTGTGACCACTCTTAAAAGTTAGTGAAGACCCCAAAGACCTTTTGTGTGTTGTTTAAATATCCTGTATTGGGAATTAACACTGATTAAAAAAAAACCAAACCCTCAAAAAAAAAAAACCCCATTATGTAACTTTTTTTTTAAACATTTCTAAAACATCTAGAAGAATGACATGGTTTTATATATATGTATATGTGTGTGTGTGTATACATATATTTTTTTTGGTTTTATATTTTTGAAAACTTGGTTAATTTAGCTTAACATAAAACACCTGTATTGTAAGTCTGCATTCAATCCATTGCATCTCTTGTTTTGGTTGAAGTACATGGAAAAAAATTTGGCTTCCTGAAGATATGTAGTTAGGACAGGGAGGAGCATTTTAATAGTCTTTTTAGATAAGTGTGGAGAGTTCTTTCCTATAACACTAACACCTAACAACTGGCAATTTCTGAATGTATGGTTGAAATGTGTAATCTGAAACCCTGTCAGTGAACATTTTGTACTCCGAAAATAAAATCCATTGGGCTGTTCTGCATTTAAATGCAAAAATAAAAGATACATTTAATCACGCATTGATCATGTAGAAATGATGATTCACGGGGAAATATAGATCATCCAAATGTTGAAGTGTTTCATTATGCAGTGTCAAATATGCACTCATTAATGTCACCACTTATCTCATTGGAAAAGTGTAATATTAGGAAGTTGTCAAGCTAATGATTACAGATAAGTTTTTCAAAATTCTAGTGTTTTTTTTTTTTTTCCTTGAAATTGTGTATTTTGTCGTTGGCAACAGATACTGTTTTCCTTGAGGTGATGGACTTCTTTATTCCTCTAAGGAAATGTGCTACAAATACCCAAGTCTAAGCACCTACAGTTTGTCTTTCCATTGTTATTTCAACTAAACAGTGTTTCAGGATAAAGGCCTCTAGTTTAGCTTGAAAACCAAATAATGGCACAAATCTTTTTTCTTTGAGCTCACCGTGGTACTTGAGTATGCAGCAGAAGTGCTTTATGGAGTACTTCTCATTTCATCATACAGAATACTAAAAAGACATGTTCTTAAGGGTCGAGAGCTGACAAAATTAATACTTTTTACTGCATGTGGTAAAGTGATATGTGAAGCTGGCATTTTTTACTGCAAGCCAGTGGTATTGAGGAATATAAGGACTACAAAATACAGTTTATTGCCACTGCCTTGATTTGTGCTAAGGCACAGCAAGCAATTCCATCCATTACTGCTTTTGTACCATCATTGCAAATGTCAGCACAGTGGAAGAATGTGTTAATGTTATTAACAACATATTTTGACCTCATGGACCCACTGAAAGGGTCTCAGATCCCCAGGGGTCCACTGACCACCCTGAGAACCACTGCTCTGATAAAGTGCTTTGTCTTTGTGGCAGATTTTGAGAGTTTTGACCTGCCTGAAGAGCACCAGATTGCACACCTCCCCTTGAATGGAGTGCCTCTCATGATCCTTGATGAGGAGAGGGAACTTGAAAAGCTGTTACACCTGGGCCCCCCTTCACCTCTGAAGATGCCCTCTCAACCATGGGAGTCTAGTAAGTGAACAAGTGTCCTTCTAGAAGAGCTGCAAATTACTTGTGTCATAATACTTTCATTATTGTGGGGGGCAGAGTTGTATGGAAGGTTAACCTACAGGTAATTTCTGTCTTTCAAACTTCAGGGATAGGGTTTCAGAGTAATGAAAACTCTCAATTGGTACTGTTTTCAGTCTCAAATGCCCAGCCAAAATTAAGTCATTCTGGAATGTAGACAGTCTTAGATACAGAAAACAAGATTAAGTTTAGCCTATGGCTTCTTAGGTTATAGCTTGAAGTATAACAAACTTGCTTGGAATGAGAATTCCAAGTTATATCTAAAGCTAATCTAGAACCAAGACCCCTGAGCACAGTAGCATAGAATGACAAAACCTTACGGCCAAGGTTTGAGGCCTTGGTTCAAACTGGTGATTAAAAACCATCAGTATGTTTTCTATTTGTTCTGATGGGATAGTGTATTCCATTTTAGAAGTTAGTGATATTGTTGGCTCTTGTGTGGGTCCTTAAAAACAATAGTTTCAGGCATGTCTAAGATTCATTTCCTAATGAAGATTAATTCTGGGATCTTAGCCACATTCAAAGCAGTGTGTGGGTGTGAGAGTATGTGTATGTATGCATGCGTGCAATGTCTAACTGGGGTGGGGTAGGGATTCAATATGCAAAGGGGAAAATAAGAAGATAAAATTGACAACTAATGTCTATGTTGAGATGGACGATGACCTAAAGGTTTGCAGATATTGAATAAGAAATTCCTGTTTTCTAGATCTGTTGCAGTCTCCAAGCGTTCTGTCGACCCTGGATGTTGAATTGCCACCTGTTTGCTATGACTTAGATATTTAAATTTCTTAGCACTTAATAGTTTGTATGTTTTGTATTAATAAAGAAATTCTTTAATAGACTCTTCCTAATATTGTAGTTGGTTTTCTGTGGAATTTACTTAAAACAGTATGAAAATTAGTGGAAGTATTTGATAAGGGTCTGTCATCGGACAACGGAAGTGTATCTGACTTGAAAAGCTTACCTTAAAACCTTTTGGTTTGTTTTAATCGTGAATTTAGCAGCTGCTTCCCTTCAGAAGCTGTTTTCCTTGAAACATACATCCCTAAATGTGTACTTTATTGCCTTTCTGTGGCTATTAACTAGTGACAGTTATTAGATCTCTTAATTAGAAGAGCCACTTCCAGCTCGTTAAATATCTATTGCTAAGCATTCTTTATTGCTGGTTCTGTTTGGTTTCTAATGACTTTAAATCTCAGTATTCAGTAATCAGAATTTGAAAGGCTCTAAATCTTCTGAGATCTTCAATTAGGTGCTTTAAAGATTGCAGCAGATAATTTACGGATGGTAATATCCACTCTTCACCTGTAGGAAACTCCGTTTAGTTGTTTACACTATATTGTGACCTGGTTGAAGTGTTTATAATAAGCATTATTGTGTTTATGACCCTATTTTTCAGTTGAGGACAGTGAAGCTCAGAAGTTCATTGATAGGCTAGAGACATGAAGAGTTATTACTTTGATTCCAAATCTGTGATTGGAATCAAAATATTAGATTACAAACAGTTGCTCATGGATTTTCTTTTTGGGGGGGATGAGAGGGATGATCCCCCCTCCCCCCCCCCAAAAAAAAACAAATGTTGCCCCCATTTAAAATTCCAAAATTTCACATACCTTCTGGTTTTGGAGCTTCTCTTGGAAAAGCGGATTTGGTAATAGTTGGCCCTTGTTTCCAATACTGAGACTGGCAGCGGAGTGTAGGCTACCTTGCAGGTGGAGTGTGGGCGTTCTGTCCTACAGACCCTTTGCGAGATGGCCTGAAAGGAGAACTCAAGTGTTGCTTCTGTCTCTTCTCTGATCACTTTACTTGCTTGGTCCATGTGTAGGCAATTAAATTGATCCTTGCTTAATACCAACCTATATAGGAAGTCTTCTCCTGAGAGGTCTGTAACATACATAGTCAAGTTAAAATTTGAGCCTTTCTTTTCCATCATTGCTGGTATCCTATGCAATTTGCTTGAAACTGAAAACTAGTGGGAGTGTTTAACAAAGGTCTGTAATCTGATAATAGTTTATTTGATTGAAAAAGTTACCTTAAAACCCTTCGGTTTGTTTTAACAATTTATTTTAGAAGCTGCCACTTTTCCCTGAAACATACACCTCTCAGCATGTACTTTATTGTCTTCATTATTAGGAAGCAAACCAGGAAGTGGCAAGATAGGCATGAAATACCAGGAACACATATAGACACTGATGCTGAATTTAAAACTTTTACCTTTTGGGGCGCCTGGGTGGCTCAGTCAGTTAAGCATCTGGCTTTGGCTCAGGTTGTGATCTCACAGCCTTTGGGTTTGAGCCCTGTGTTGGGCTCCGTGCTGACAGCTCAGAACCTGGAGCCTGCTTTGTATTCTGCTTTTCTCTCTCTCTCTCTCGCTCTCTCTGATCCTCCCCCTGCTCAAGCTCTGTCTGTCTCAAATATAAACAAATATTAAAAAAAAAAAATTAAACCTATGATTAAAACTTTTATCTTTTAAATATAATTGAATAAGTCTGACTCGAATTAGAGACATTTTTTTAAATTTAATTTTTTAATTTTTTTTCTTAATTTTTAAAATGTTTGTTTTTGAGAAAGCACAAGTTGGGGAGGGGCAGAGAGAGAGGAAGACACAGAATCTGAAGCAGCCTCCAGACTGTGAACTGTCAGCACAGAGGCCGATGATGAGCTCAAACCCATGAACTGCGAGATCTTGACCTGAGCCGAAGTTGGACACTTAACCAACTGAGCCCCCCAGGTGCTCCTAAAAAGACTTTTAAAAGAACATAAAATAGGGCTACTAGGACACATGGCTTTAAGGAAGAGTACTGGATCTAGCATCCTCAGATATAGCAGGGCCTTGTGAAAAGCAGAGCATGATTGAGTGGTTTTCATACTCCACAATAAACTCAGAAACTTTGGGAAAGGATCTCTTGTGGTGGAGTGAGCAAAGGACTGAGAGCGTGGCAGCTAGTCAGTCCTTTACCAGCTAGTTAACTGTCCTTGGTCAGACTGAACATGGAGTAATCTGTCTTCATCTGCTGTCCATCAGAATACAAAGCACTTAATGTTGGTTGAAACTTGAACTTTAAACAGATGCTTCTTTGTTTATAATTTTTATTTTGTGGGGATTGTTGCTGTTTTGTATACAGTTTCCTAAATATAAGGTGTTTGGCTTTATTACTTGAAAAGGCTTGGTGTGCCTAGGTGGCTCAGTTCCTTTAGTGTCCCTCTTCTGCTCAGGTCATGATGTCATTGTTTGTGGGTTTGAGCCCTGTGTTGGGCTCGGTGCTGACAGCTCAGAGCCTGGAGCCTGCTTTGGATTCTGTGTCTCCCGCTCTCTGCCCCTCCCCCACTCATGCTCTGTCTCTGTCTCTCAAAAATGAATAAATGTTAAAAAAATAAAAAAAAAGGCTTATGAGAAGCCCTGTTTGCAATTCCAGTCTGTCTAACCGATGATGCTCTAAGATTAAAGTTCATTATTGTCAAGTTGGACAGTTGGACCACACTGGATCTTAAAGGTGCTCTGATCTACATAAGGTTCATCCATACCTAGCATACTCTTCTACTGGCATTTTTCAGGTTTCAAGTTCCAATTAACCTTCAATAGGAACACAAAGCTTTTTAAATATATTAATGTTAATATTGTCTATCATACTAATTCTGAGCAACATTATCAAGTCACAAAAGGGTTGGTACAACCATGGAAATTCCCAAGTTGACTTTGTTCTTGCCATTACTTTAACCAATCATTTACTCAGGCCCTTTTGTGCTAGGGACCAACACTGTGATGGTTAAGTAACATGTTGCCCTTGCCCTCAGGGGCTTGTTGTCCAGTGGGGGAGAATGGCATGAAATGCCATCATGATATAGGAAGATGAATGTAAGGGCAGGAAGAACCAGTTGCTGGTGAGTGCTTGCCAGCCCAGTTTAGGGAAGGGCAGGGAAGGCTTCCTGAGGAGGAACATATGGATGAACCCTTGATGGAAGAGAAGTGTTCTGGGCTGAGGGAACAGCTTTTGCAAGTGCCAGGAGGCAAGAGAACACAGCCTATTAGATGAACCCCCCCCCCCCCTTTTTTTTCCCCTTTTTCTACTTGAGATTTGGGCAAGGAGCATAGCTGGTAACAAAAGAGTCTGGAGAGTTAAGCTAGGGCCATGTGGCTTTGTAAACTATGGAAGGGGGTTTAGCGTCTGTCCTAGGGGTGTTGGGTGCCATGAAAAAGTTTTAAAGAGGGAAGGGACAGGGCCAGCTTTGTGTTTCAGAACTTCACTCTGGAGGCGGGGAGACCAATTTTGGAGTCTGCCGTAGATGATGAAATGGCCTTGAAGAAGTGATGGCAAAGAACAGTAAGGCTTCAAGAGGAATTGGCATTGACAGGGTGGCAAATGGTGGAGAGAAGGCACAGGAAAGCATCAACAATGCATGGGGATACCCCTCACATGAGGGTGCTCAGATGTGTTCACAAAGATGTTTATTGCTGCTTAGTTTATAATGGGTAAATATGATACAGATGGTACATTGGGATGACATGTATTCATTAAAAAGGAACTATGTATGTGGACGTGGAGAGATAACCATGGAACTTTTTCAGTATCCCAAGTGGGTTATATTTAGGATGACTTTTTTTTTTTTTTTTTTTTTTTTTTTTTTTAGTTTATTTTGAGAGAGAGAGAGTGTGCTTATGCATAGCGGGGAAGGGGCAGAGAGAGACACACACACAGAATCCCAAGCTGTGCTTTCAGCACAGAGCCTGATGCAGGGCTTGATCCCACAAATCATGAGTTCATGACCTGGACTGAAATCAAGAGCTGGATGTCTGACCCACTGAGCTACTCTGATGCCTGGGATCCCTTTTATTTAAATATGTTTGAGACAGAAAAGCATAGTGATAAGGAGTAAAAAGTGAGATCCTGGCTCAGCAACTTTGTTTGCGACCTTGAGCATGTCCTTTAATCTCCCTGAACTTCTGTGTTTTCTTCATTCATGAGACCCATGATAGAATTTATCTTGAAAGGTTGTTAGGAGTACATGAGCTAATGTACGAACACTCAAAATGTGCTTGACCTCTTAGTTATTATTCTGGTTAGGTTTATTTGTGAGTGTAAAAATATCCATAAAGCTATCCATTCATTCCTTACCAGAGTTAATCTTGCATGTGTCTATGGAAGACTAGCATTGTTTAAACTTATAAAAATTTATATATTAATAGGATTATACCACCTAAAGAGAAAATGTGGGGTGCCTGGGTGGCTCAGTTGCTTGGGCATCTGACTGGCTCAGGTCATGATCTCACTGTTCATTTGAGCCCCACATTGGGCTCATGCTGTCAGTGTAGAGCCTGCTTAGGGTCCTATGTCCCCCACTCTGCCCTTCATTGACTCACGGTTTCTTGCTCTCAAAAATAAATACTTAAAAAAAAGAAAAAAAGAAAAAGCGCTATTTTCTCTGGAGGCTGGAGAGGTTGAGGTAATATTTTTTTTTTTTTTAAAGAAAAATATCTATTGTTCCATTTGTCTTTATAATGGTCAAATGAATCCCTATCTTCTTCCCCACAGGCTTCCTTGTGGGGTTGGGTGCATCAGGTTTGAGCCTTACCTAGAGCCCCTAAGGTTCTGGGAAGCCTGAGCACCCAGTTTGCGACTTGGGTTGGGCTGGTGGAGCTGATTTTGAAACAGCCTGAAAGGAGGCTGGGGTGGGATATGATGCTTTGGCATGGGAGCCTTTAGAGAGCTGAAGATCATTCCTGGGGAAAATGACCCAGTGGGGTCAGTGGGCATCTGTACGGGTTCAGGATCAACCAACTTTGTGTGTTGACCTGGGCATGCAGCGTTGCCTGGCAGGTTTACATAATCTCCATTCTTCCTTTGTGAGTCTGCTGTATTCCTACTGCTCTGCTCTTTAAACTTGTTTCTGCTTCCACCCCTGTCTCTCAAGTGCTGAACCTCCCCCCTCTTAGAGCATGTTGGAGCCCACAGTCAGGAATGTCCTCTTCTTGCTGCTGTTTGTTTTACAAGCCACCTGCATCTTGCAACAGAGGTGTTCGCCCTGTCATCCCTTGACATCTGCCCTGGGTCACCTCCCCTCTTTGGTTATCTCCCCCCGCCTTTTCTCGCATGTGTTTGCTTTTTGGTGGGGCCTCCAGACTCTATAGTCTTCCTTCTGTACCTAAAGACCCTTCTTCGTTGCCACATCTTTCTTCAATGTCCGACCCTAAGGGCTCAGTTCTTGGCCTCTCTTCTTCACAAACTCTGTATGATCTTCTGTATTCCCGTGGTTTGAAATCCCACCTCTGTGCTGCATTGGTATCTCTAACCCAGGTCTCTCCCCTGAACTCTCTCTAGTTGCTTACTAGATCTCAAATCTAATATGTCTAAACTGGAGCTCTAGTTTTCTCCCTCTGCGATCTGTCCCTTGCTGGCCTTCTCTACCTCAGTAAATGGCGTGTTTACTCCTGTTGCAAACCCGGGAGCGGTCTTTGTTACTTCTTTCTCTTCCCACATCCATCCCCACAGCCAGCCTGAGGTTTCTGCTTCTAGTTTATATTACTAGTTAGTTCATTTCTTTCCACCCCTTAAATGCAAACTATGATTTCTTTTTTTTTTCAATATATGAAATTTATTGTCAAATTGGTTTCCATACAACACCCAGTGCTCATCCCAAAAGGTGCCCTCCTCAATACCCATCACCCACCCTCCCCCCCTCCCACCCCCCATCAACCCAAACTATGATTTCTTGTGATGACCACAGCCCTCTAACTGGCCATTCTGCTTCTGCTCACGCCCCTTCTTACCTGTTCTCCACCATTGCCAGAGTGATGTTTTAATTTTTTTTTTTTTAATGTTTATTTATTTTTGAGACAGAGAGAGACAGAGCGTGAACAGGGGAGGGGCAGAGAGAGAGGGAGACACAGAATCTGAAACAGGCTCCAGGCTCTGAGCTGTCAGCACAGAGCCCGACGCGGGGCTCGAACTCACAGACCGTGAGATCATGACCTGAGCCGAAGTCGGACGCTTTAACCGACCGAGCCACCCAGGCGCCCCCAGAGTGATGTTTTAAATGCAACTATAATCGTCCCTCACTTAAAGCCTTTTAGTAGGTTCTCACTGTACGTTGGGGGACATGTGAACTTACCTCCTTGGCCTGTGAGGCTTTGCATGATCTGGTCCCCTCCCGGTGCTTGTTCCCTGTTCAGGCTCCCTCCCCTGCCCTTCAGCTCCTCAGGAACCATTCCTGCCCCTGGCATGGCCCCTGCAGGTAGCATGAGTCCTTGTTGCCTCCTGAATTGCATCTGCTCTGACCATTGCTGATCCCACCTGAGGCACAGTTGGTGCTCTGGAGTTGAGAAACTGCTTGCTGTGTCCCATGGTCCTCCTGACTTCCTCACCCCGACTGATCACCTGAGCAGTCACCCAGTCCTGCCACTTCCACGGCCTAAATATTCCAGAAAGGCTCAGGTCTTTCCAATGCTGGTGTTCTTCCTTTTCAGGCCATCATTTCTCCCCTGGGATGTTCTAACAGCTTTTTATACCCATTTTAATATGATTTCCCCAAAGCCATTCTCCAGGCGGTAGCCAGGGTGAGTTTTCCCATTCAGCAAATGTGATGGTATCGTTTCCTTTTAATTTCAGATGTAGTTTTCAACTCTAGAAGCTTGATTTTGTGTGTGTGTGTGTGTGTGTGTGTGTGTGTGTGTGTGTGTGTGTGTTTTAAATCTTCCATGTTTCTGCCTAACTTGTTGGACATATGGAATACAGTTATCTCTGTTTTAATGTCCTTGTCTGCTCATTCTCACATCTGTGTCAGTTTGGGTCAGTTTCAGTTTCAGTTATTTTGGTCCCTGCCCTGCACCCCCACCCCATTACAGGTTGTGTTTTCCTATGGCTTACTATGCCTGGCAATTTTTGAAAAATATTTTTAGTTGCTACTATGAATGGGTTTTTAATTAATTATTTGTTATAAAAATTTTTTTTTCACGTTTATTTATGATTGAGAGACAGAGACAGACCGTGAGCAGGGGAGGGGCAGAGAGAGAGGGAGACACAGAACCTGAAGCAGGCTCCAGGCTCTGAGCTGTCAGCACAGAGCCTGACGTGGGGCTTGAACTCATGAACCGTGAGATCATGACCTGATCTCAGACGCTTAACCGACTGAGCCACCCAGGCGCCCCATGAATGGGCTTTTTAAATTTAATTTTTGTTTATTTTTTAAATGTTTATTTTTGAGAGAGAGCACATGTGTGCAAGCAAGCAGGGGAGGGGCAGAGAGGGAGACAGAGGATCCAAAGCAGGCTCTGCACTGACAGCAGACAACTTGATGTGGGGCTCAGACTCATGAACCATGAGATCATGACCTGAGCTGAAGTCCAACGTTTCACTGACTTGAGCCTCCCAGGCACCCCTATGCTTGGAAATTTTTCTTGGATGCCAGACATGAATTTTACCTTTGTGTGTGTGTGTGTGTGTGTGTGTGTGTGTGTGTGTGTGTGTGTGCGCGCGCGCGCGCGCTGGGTATTTTTTTTTTTGTGTAAACTTATTTTATTTTATTTTATTTTATTTTATTTTATTTTATTTTATTTTATTTTATTTTATTTTTAAAAATGTTTTTAACATTTATTTATTATTGAGAGACAGAGTGTGAACAGGGGAGGGGCAGAGAGAGAGGGAGACAGGAATCGGAAGCAGGCTCCAGGCTCTGAGCTGTCGGCACAGAGCCCAACGCGGGGTCCGAACTCAGAGACAGTGAGATCATGCGTGACCTGAGCCAAAGTCAGACACTCAACCAACTGACCCACCCAGGCGCCCCTCTTCTTTTTTTTTTTTTAAACAGTTTGTTTACTATTGGGGCGCCTGGGTGGCGCAGTTGGTTAAGCGTCCGACTTCAGCCAGGTCACGATCTCGCGGTCCGTGAGTTCGAGCTCTGCGTCAGGCTCTGGGCTGATGGCTCAGAGCCTGGAGCCTGTTTCTGATTCTGTGTCTCCCTCTCTCTCTGCCCCTCCCCGGTTCATGCTCTGTCTCTCTCTGTCCCAAAAATAAATAAACGTTGAAAAAAGAAAAGAAATAAACATCAAAAAATTAAAAAAAAAAGTTTGTTTACTATTTAAAATTTTTTAAAATTTTTTTTATTTTAGAGAACATGTGCGAATGGTGGAGAGGAGCAGAGGGAGAGAGAGAGAGAGTCTTAAGCAGGCTTAACTTGCTTTTAAGTTTGTTAGGCAACACTAGGGCTAATTTCCCCCCACTACTGAGATAATACTTTTTTTTTTTTAAAAAAGCAGACAAACATATATTCTTCCATTTATCTTTACAACTGTTAAATGAATCCCTATCTTTTTTTCTTTTTTTTTAAGTGTTTATTTTCGAGAGAGACAGAGAGAGACAGAGACAGAGCACAAGCTGGGGAGAGGTAGAGAGAGGAGGAGATAGAGAATCCGAAGCAGGCTCCAGGCTCTGTGCTGTCAGCATAGAGCTTGATGCAGGGCTCAAACCCACGAATCATGAGATCATGACCTGAGCCAAAGTCAGATGCTTAACTGACTGAGCCACCCAGGCGCACCAAATGAATCCCTATCTTAGAGACGAGGAATCTGAGGCTCTCAAAATTTAAGTGACACAGCTGATAGGTTGTTGGAGTCTGGAATCAAACTCATGTCTGTCTAGTCCCAATATCCATGCTTTTTCCTCCCCCCCAGCTTTGAGATACAATTGACATACACCCTTGTGTAAGGTGCTGATTTGATACATGTACATATGTAGCTAACACTTTCATTATATCATACGATTACCATTTTTTGTGGTAAGATCCAAGCAACTTACAATTATATAATACAATATTATTAACCATAATCACCATGCTATACATTAGATCCCCAGAACTTATTCATCTTCTAATTGGGAGTTTGTCCCCTTTGACCAGCAGTTCCCTGTTTCCTTCATCCCACAGTCCCTCACAACTACCACTCTATTCTCTGTTTCTGTGAATTCGGCTTTTTTTAGATTCCATATGTAATGGAGATTATATTTGTTTTTCTCTGTCTGATTTGTTTCACTTAGCCTAATGCCCTCAAGCTTTGTCTGTGTTGATGCACATGGTAGGATTTCCTTCTTTCTCATGCCTTCATAGTGTTACATTGTGTGTGTGTGTGTGTGTGTGTGTGTGTGTGTGTGTATAGGTATATGTATACATATATGTATATATACGTGTGTGTGTGTGCGTATATATATGCACACACACATACTGTACCATATTTTCTTTGTCCATTTGTCTGTAGATGAGCACCTAAATTGTTTCCACATCTTGGCTGTTGTGAATAGTGTTGCAATAAACACAGGAGTGCAGGTATCTCTTCCAGATGCTGTGTTCATGTTCCTTGGGTGTTATATACTCAAAAGTGGGATTGCTAGATCATATGGTAGTTCTATTTTAAATGTTTTGAGGAATGAGGTAAGACTCTTAAAACTCTGTCCACAGTTCCTGGATTGTGAGATTTTCCAGCCTGGCTGTTGGGAACGGACATGCTTCCCAGCTCTGTGTGAGCTCTGGTGCTTTTCCCTCTAACCCTTGGGAGGTTTTCTCACGAACAAGCACAGAAGTCCTAGAGAGAACTCAGTTCCAGGGTTCTCTCTGAGCAGTGCTCTCCTCTCTAGTGCTCTGGCCCGCTGACTAGCTGCCGTGGTCTTCCCTCACTTGCTGTGTCTCCAGCTCAAGGGGTTGGCTTGGCTCTTTTTCTTCCCCACTCTGGCCTAGAAACTCTCAAACCAGTGACCTGCGCAATCAGGGGTGGGGCTCACTTCATTTATTTCCCATTCCTCAGGGACTGCTGTCCTTTGTTGCCTGATATGTATTCTCTTGGAAACCATCTCCCATGTATTGTTTTCAGTGGCTGGCAGGAAGGTAAATTGGTTCTTGTTACTCCATTTTGGTTGGAATTGAAAATTCCCTGCAGGCATCATTTACGTTTTGTTTTTAGTTGAGGTAAAATTCATATGACACAATTCACCATTTAAAAATTTCAACCATTTTGGGGCGCCTGGGTGGCGCAGTCGGTTAAGCGTCCGACTTCAGCCAGGTCACGATCTCGCGGTCCGTGAGTTCGAGCCCCGCGTCAGGCTCTGGGCTGATGGCTCGGAGCCTGGAGCCTGTTTCCGATTCTGTGTCTCCCTCTCTCTCTGCCCCTCCCCCGTTCATGCTCTGTCTCTCTCTGTCCCAAAAATAAATAAAAGTTGAAAAAAAAAAAAAAAAAAAATTTCAACCATTTTGAAGTGTACAATTCAGTGGCTTCTAATACATTCACAGTGTTATACAACCATGGCCACTACCTATTTTCAGAACATTTCCATCCTTCCCCAAAAGAAGCCTGTACTCATTGGGGCGCCTGGGTGGCTCAGTCGGTTAAGCGTCCGACTTTGGCTCAGGTCACGATCTCGCGGTCCATGAGTTCAAGCCCCGAATTGGGCTCTGTGCTGACAGCTCAGAGCTTGGACCCTGCTTCAGATTCTGTGTCTCCCTCTCTCTGCCCCCGCCCCCACTCATGCTCTGCCTCTCTCTCTCTCAAAAATAAATAAACTTAAAAAAAAAAAAAAAAAAAAGAAGCCTGTACCCATTAAGCAGTCATTCCTCATTGCATTCTTAAATGATGCCCAACTGCCCTCCAGATAAAGCCCGCATGACTCCCAAGGCTGCATGGTGGTTCTGAGGGAGACAAGTATGAGTCTTCTTCTGATTTGCTGGCTCACACTTACCCATCTTTTTGCTCGCTACTGAGCTACTTTTCTGACGGGAAGCCTTTCCTGACACCCCCAGATTAGGCTAGGTTCCCTCTTGTTTGCTCAGTTAAGCTGCAGACACATAAACTGCTCCTCATACTTCACATGCTAGGCTGTGTCTGTCCATTTGTCTGGCTTGCCTTCTACACTGGGAGCTGGCTCGGGTCTGCCCTGTTTGCTCTTACATTCTTGTGCCTGGCGTATGCTGGGTGCTCAGGTATTTGCTGAAATTAATGAATATGTCATCCGTACCTGGAGACCCAGGTTCTAGAAGCCCAATGATGACACTACGCCCACTGTTAGCATCTTGCAGAGTCAGGGCCAGGGAGTTTGCCTTTATTCCAGGTTTCCCTGGGGGGGAGGGGCGGGTGGGAGTAGAGCACAAGCCCAGGGGACCAGCTTCCTGCCCCCTGACCTGATAGGCAGCTCCAGTCCTATTTGTGTTCTTCTGAAGGTCTGTGTAGACAGGGTGGGCTCGAGAACTGGTTTTCCTTTTTTACTGCTACTGACTGTATTTTGGTTTCTCCTCCCTGCTGGGTGGTGGGTGATGCTTAACAGCATCTTACTGGATTCCATAGCTTTCTTCTTGTTAGAAGGTTACCTCTTGTTAAAATTAGGTTATTTCTTGTTAAAATTAATTTTTGACTTTGAATGTAAGCCTCAGTCCTGATCATTTTAAAACTTCAGTCTCGGGGCGTCTGATTGGCTTAGTCAGTTAAGTGTCCAGCTCTTGATTTCAGCCCAGGTTGTGATCTCACGGTTTGTGAGTTTGAGCCCCGCATTGGGTTGTGCGCTGACTGCACAGAGCCTGCTAGGGATTCTCTGTACCCCCTTCTCTCTGCTCCAGCCCCGCTCACTATCTCTCTCTCAAAAAATAAATAAACATTAAAACAAAACAAAATAAAACTTCAGTCTCAAACTCACTGCAGGCTCTTCCCTCCTCCTGCACAGGCTAGAGCTGGGACTGAAACATGGGTGGTGAACACTCCTCCCCTCTTCCCTGCACATGTTGGGCACATGTGGGCCTCCTGCAGCCCAGTGCCAGGGAGGCCATCTGGGGGGAGAAGAGATTCTGTTCATGCGACAGGTTGCATGTTGGTTATGGTCAGTGTCCTGGCTTCGGTCTAGGCGTGGAGCTCTGTGCAATGTTGGTGGCATCCACTCTATGTACAGCCGTGTGTGACCACATGTTTCCATATGGCGGGGAGCTTCTGGCCCTCTGAGAAGATTGGCAGCCCTGCCTCCTCCATGGCTTTCCTGGGTGGGGCCTCCTATTGCTTTGTCCAGGGCTCCCTCCCTTAATAACCACCAGAGTTCTTTCCATACCCTTTGAGGGCCACAGAGGACAGGATGGGGTGGTTTCCTGGACATACTACATCTGAGGATCTTCAGGCCCTACAGTCCTGGACTATTCTAGCAGGTGAGAAATCTCTGTACCAGGAGCAGGCAACAGTGTTTAAGATCAAGTCCCCACATGCCAGTGATCCCCCCTTTCCATTTTTTTTTTTTTTTTTTTTTTTGTGGTAAGAGCGCTGAAAAGGAACCAGATTCTCAGGCTCCCAGAATGCTCCCCTAAGAGCCCTGCTTGTCTCTGTGGATGGCACCAGGTTGGCCTACAATAGGCACACTTCTGGGGGACAAAATGCCATTCTCCCTGTCTTGGAGGTCCCAGTCCTCAGGTGTGGTTCATTTGGAGCTACTCTTGGCTGTAGGAGGGGGAGGAACCCCTCTCTCCCATGGTGGACATGGCTTTTCCCTGCACACACAAAGCTGACCACCTCCTCTCTTAGGCCTCATTTGTCTCCTGATGGCTGGTTCTGCATCTCTCAGCAAGCACAGAACTACCTTTAGGACATGCTGTGTCTGGTGACTTTTGGAGACCTTAGCCACAAGCGCTCAAGCAACAGATCTTCCATTCCTTTGCTCCAGAGAGAATAAGCGTTGGCCAAGGGGATGTTTATCTTTGCAGTCTTCAAGTCCACAGCCTTGCCTGGGACAGACAGTTCATGGGATTGAATTACAACAGGAAGTATGGCAGCAAAGTGGCTGCTTGTTTCCCTGTATGCGCAGGCTCCCAGGAGGATCTGTGACTACACTCCTTATGAAGAGGCCTCTTTTCCTGTAAGAAGAGGCCAGATTGATGAACCACTTCTCTGAGCACACAGTGGAACAGACTGCAGGCCCAGCCTTCCTCTGGTGCCTGAGGAGTGGGAGGGGTTTCTATGGTGATGGCACGTGTCATCCCTCCCCTCCATCTTGCAGGGCCACTGAGGAGGTGGGAGCTTCCTGCCATTGGTATGCAGTTCAGAGCCCAGGCCACAGCTGGCGTTTGGTTTCCTGCACACTTGCACTGACACTGGAAGGGACAGCCTGTCGGAGGCTCTATGGGAGACCAACCTGGAGGTATCCAGCAGAGATGTGCTTAAAAGGCAGCTTCATCTTCCTAGAAAGATCAAAAGCTAGTTGAGCACAGTGTTTCGCATTCCTAGGTTGAAAACTGGGCATGTAACTAGTAAAACAAGTCGTCCTTCAGTCCGGCATTGTAGGTGGAGGCAGAGGGCTGAAAATGGTGTGGAGAGATGCTGAAGGGGACAGTTGGGTAAAGAGGGAGAGTGGGTACTTTGTTTAAAATTTTGTGTATAAGATGACTTAATAAGCTCTTATTTTTGTTGTTTCAAATCTGCACAGCCCAATTCCCTTCATTTGTGCAGAAAATATTGAGCGGTCACTATGTGCCAGGCATGTTCTAGGTACCAAGGATATAGCACTGAACGAAACAGATAAAAATCTCTGCCCTCATCCTAGCTGGAAGAAACCAACTATCTGCAAAATAATAGTAAGCTATACCATATGCTGGATAGTGATAGGTGCCATGGAAAAGATAAAGTAGGGAAGAGGGAATGTCCTGTAGGTGAGTGGATGGATGGATGGGCTGAAGTTTTAAATAGGTTATGGAGGTCCTCAATGAGAAGTTACTTTTGAAAAAGATTTGAAGGAGGTGAGAAAGGAGGGCAAAGAACATCCAGGGCTAGGACTCTCCAGGTGGAGGAGAGAGTTAGTGCAAAGGCCCTGAGGTAGGAATGGATTTGGCATGTTTGAGGAACTGCAGAATGGTCAGTGGGGCTGGAGCATGGTGAGTAGTAGAGAGAGGGTTAGGAGACAATGCCAGAGAGGTAGGCAGGCACCAAATCACGTAGGACATTACAGGCCATAAAAATGAGTTTGGATTTTAAGTGCAGATCCCTGGGGGACCAAAAGGTTGTTGAGAATAGCGTAGTATTGAGCTGGGGAGATGGAGACTGGGGTGCTTGCAGGTCAGGTTACGGAGAATTTGAAGTTACTGGTAGTGATAATGTCTTAACAGATGACCACAGGAATGAGTGACAGGCAGATGGGGAACAAGCTCATAGGAGAATGGTCCAGTAATTTTGAGAGCAGGGTCCTGGAAGGAATAAACAGAGTGGTATTAGAATGGCACTGAGCTGGGAGCCAAAATCTCCAAGAGTGGAAGGAAGTGACCCCAGTCTTTGCAACAAGACAGACAAATGGATTATGTAGCCTGGATGTGAGATTCCGAGCTGGGTTTTAGAACAGAGAAATGGAGTGTAGTCTGGAAGCAGCAGTGAGGATCACTGGAGGCAGTGGAGGTGGAGGGGGGCACCCTCTGCCCTGATGCTGACGGGGGGCTGGGGGAGGGTTGGCAACTGGGAGCCAAGATTCCCTCTAGGTGTGAGGTATGGTTGTCTTCTGCTGCTAAGAACTATTTCTCTTAGTGAAACCTGACTGGAAGTATCACTGCTCAATACTAGGTTTCTTAGTCTGGATGAAATTGAATGAGGATATTTCATAAGTTCTTTTCCCTAGACATGGAATAATAGGAATTAAAAGTTTATACTTGGTCTTTAGAGGCATCTAGGGTTAAAACAAAGCCCCTCTTTACTGCTTGTAGGATGCTGTGTCAAGGTTCATCATCCCCCCGATGGTCTGCATCCAGACCATAGAGGAAGAAAAAGTTGACTTAGAACGTATGCACTTACCAGGAAAAGAACAAGAATGGAGGAAAAAAAGGAAAAAGGAAGAAAAAGCATGTGAGAAGTCGATAGGAGTGTTTCAGGTGGAATGAACTCCCTGCAGAAGTGACTCTCAGGAAGGCAGGGCGCTTCGTTCATTTGCCCTATAGATGGCAGTGGTTCTGCAAGAGCGTCTGGAGATCCCAGGGGTCCCCGGAGCCCTTTCAGGGGTGCATGAGAGGTCAAGAGTATTTCAGTAATAATACTAAGATGTTATTGCCCTTTGTATTCTCTTCTCTCACAAGTGGACAGTGGAGTTTTGCAGAAGCTAATTGAAGTGCGATATCCCAGCAGACTGAACACAGAAGCAGATAGAGAAACTAGCTGTCCTTTTAGGGCCAGATAGTAAAGAAATCCATAAGAATGTAAAACAATGTCAGTCTTCTCACTAAATGGTTTTTTTAAATCTTGGAAAATAGAGTTATTTTTCACAAAAATATATTAACATTAGGAAGGCTATTGCAGTGTTTAAATCAATTAGTAAATATTTTTGAAATTCCCATTTTACTTTCTCAGGCAATAAATATTGATAGGCATAGTCCTTATAAACAAAAGCTCCTTGTGGTCCTTATTACTTTTTAAGCATACAGGAATCCTGAGACCAAACAGTTTGAAAACTAGTGGTTTAGTAGATAAGAGACCAGGCTCTGGAGTTAGTGTGGTTGGGTGTGAGCCCAGGTTTTGTGATCTTAGGCAAGTTACAGAGTTGGTTTTCTTATCTGTAAAGTAGGCTATCTCATACAGTTATTATGAACAACAATCTATTAACAACACTTTGCACAGTGTTGGGCACAGAATGATCATTTCATAAGTGTTTACTATTTCATTATATAACTGACCAACTATCTATTTTATGCATAACTGTGTTAAGTCCTGTGAAGGATGTAAAATGCCTGAGTTTTGGCTCTGACTCTGGAGCGGTTGCCCCTCAATAGGGGAGAGATTTCCAGATTTGTGGTTGGCATCTTTGGTTTAAATTTCCAGCTCTACGCTTGACTAATGACCTGACCTTGAGTGAACCACTTCATGTGGGGTAAAGTCAGATAATAAAGTCATCCATAATGGTCCACTGAGGAGAGAGTAAGTTCCCACTTGTATCTTTCAGGCATTACTGCGTGGTTCAGTTTAACACTTGTCCTTCTTCTTAATAATTATGCTAAATCTCTCTGTTTTCCATTTCCAGAATGCACTTTTCCTCCTATGCCACTAGAGGGCACCCCATGCCTTCTTATTTATTCATTTTCTGCTTTCTCTAATTTGAAAATCTTTTAGCTGAATTGGATGGCAAGAGCAGATACTGTGTCAGCATGGTGAATGTGTAAGTTCTATCTGCAAATCCTGACACTGTTTTTATCAGTCAGTATACATTTACTGACACGTCTTGAAATAAAACTGGGGGAAAGGGGTTGGTGGAAGGGATGCTGTCGGTTATCCCCACCATCCCCTGACATCGCCGAGCATCTACTCCCTGCCAGGATCATGCTAAGTGCTTCATGTGAATTGTCTAGTGGAATCTCAAGAGCAGCACCAAGGGGCATTTTTAATAGCTGGGGAACCAGGCTCTGATTGGTTAGGTAACTTGTACAAAGTCCATTGTGGTGGATCTAGTTCAAGTCCTGGTACTCTGGAAAAGGGAGTGTTTACAGTGATCCTGGATGAAGAGGCTCCAGAGAAGTGTGTGCTGATTGCAGAGGAGGGCGAGAGCTGTGAGCTGGAGGGAGGGAGGCCTGGGCCTCGTGGGAGGCACGATTTGGACAGAAGACCAGAGAGCATTTGGTTAGGCAAGGGAATAACACTTGGTACAATGAAATCTGCCTTAGGGGCTCCTCAGCCTTGGCTGTAAGTAAGCCCTCAAAGTAGGGAGCAAGTCTTAGTTTTCTAGGACAGTAGTTCTCAGTCGTAGCAGACATAAAACCCCTTTTACTGTCCTGAAGTGAAATTCAAAGACAGTTACAGATCTATGTTTACATGTGTGCTTACCCATAATACACAGGAAAGGACCGCATAACAATTGTCAGGCCTGCCTGTGCGCATACACACTAAAGCTGGTGACCCAGCTTTCCAAGCTGTCCACCAGGGGGCGGCACACCTCTTTCGTTGCTGTAAACAGCTCCGTCCCTGTCCTCGAGACTCCTCCCAAGGTGGCCTAATAGTTTCCCTGAGGGCCCGTGAGTGATGAGGGCGGGGTTATAAAGACAGGAAGTCAGAGTATGGAGCTGAAGCCCAACGTAGCATGATTTCTGGTCCCGTGAACACACCATGATTAGAATCCTCCTCTGCTTTAAAATTGTAGTTATTGTCATTTGCTTAAAAAGTGATGATGAAGTAACGTGCACTTTCATTGAAATTTTCGAGGTTACTTTGCATCATAGCAAGCGGCCAATATTCATTTAATGTTTTCCTTAAATTGACTTAATTTTTCTTTAACCTAGATACATATATTTAAATGGAAACTTTAAAGTATAAATGGAAAACTTGTATCACCTAGCATAATTATAGGGTAACCTATAAAAAACCAAATACAACAATGTTGCCACATTCTTGCTGATTCTTATACTGTTTCCCACCAAAGGCCCCTCTCTCTGTAAAAAGGGAGTTTAACAAGTGTTGAAGAACTGTTGCAGACATATTCACACACTGAATGGACAGAGTCTCCTTAATCAGGACTAACAGAGGAGTCTAGGGATATTTTTCTCAGTAAGAGAACCCACTGCATTCATTCATTCATTCATTCATTCATTCATTCATTGATCATTTACTTTGATGGAGAGAGGGCAGTGCAGAGCCTGAGGTGGGGCTCTAACTTATGAACCATGAGATCATGACCTGAGCCAAAGTCAGACATTCAACTGACTGAGCCACCCAGCTGCCCTGAGAATCCACATTAGTTAAAGCTTTGTCTGTGTGCCCCTAAAATCCCCCCCCCCCACACACACACATATAACAGTGGACAAAATGTCTCCCACTCTGGGGCCCTGGTTTGGCAGGTCAAGGGACCACCTGCTAGTTGTGTGTCCCACACATGTCACTTATTCCCTCTGATTCTTTATGTCCTCACCTGTAATATAAGAAGATTAGAAGAAACCTCTGAAGTTCTTCAGGGCCAATAGTTGAAGACTCTCTGAAGCCCTATTTTCACTGGAAGACCTAGGACTTAAGGAAGGCATCCTTCCATTTTGTGTTTAGAACTTTTGATGAAGAGCCCTGGAGAAAGTCAAGGATTCTCACAAACCCCAACCAGCACCCCCTCTCCTGAGAGGCAATTTAGCCTAACATAGCAGAGCAGCTAAGAGCTGAGACTCTGGAGTCCACGAGACCTGGATATAAATCCTTGCTTTGCCTCTTCCTGGTTTTGTGACTTTAGCCAAGTTACCTCTTTGGCTTTACTTCTGTATCTATAAAATAGGGATAGTAATAGTATTTATCTTTAGTGTGAAGATGAAATTATAATATGTATGTCAGGTACTTAGTACAGTATCTGGCCCATATGTTAGCAGTTAGTCGTGTTTGTTGGGGTAATTCCTATGATTTTGTGAAAAAGGAATCGGTAAACTCTAGAAACAAGCCATTGGGGGTTGCTGTTTGGGAGCCCTGTTCCCAATATTTTTAAGCTGATAAATGAATATCATAGGCACCCAAGAAAGGAAGGCCTTGTCTGAGAAAGGTGAATGTGAATGTACGAGGTTGTCCCACCCACACATGGCCTTGATGGTAATATGGGGGCCAAGTATATCTGTGTGGGTTTAAGATTTAAAAAAAAAATTAAAAACATTATTTTTCCTTGCTTTAAAGCACTAGCTGGGTGACTTGTGACTTTCCAGCCGACAGGTTTCCTGTGTCTCTGGCCCCTGGGTGTAGGTACATGCAAGTGTGTGAACAGGAGAGTCGGGGGAACAGTAGTGGGGCACGATTTATCCCTGGTGGCCCTTGATGTGCCCTACCACCAAGGCAGGCCTGTTCTAGGCCAGGTTGGGGTGGGCAAGGTGACTGGGGCACTGGGAGCCTGGTGTCTGGAACACCAGCACTGCTCATGCTTCCTGCCACTTCTGGTACATTCCAGACCAGGTGGAATTCTCTTACTGAAGACACCTCGTTGGCATGACCATGTGAATGCTACCTAAATGCTACCTAAAGAGAGATTTCTGTTATTTAAGCTGTGGACCTGGATTTTCATTCTGACTTGACCACTAATGAGTTCTGTGACCTTTCTGAACATTTCTGTTTCTTCCTTTTTTTATTTGTAAAATGAAAGATCAGGTCATACCAGTGGTTTTAGAGTTATAATTTATGTGTGTGTATGGTAGGTAGGTCACAGAACACTTAGACAAGCTGATAATTAGACTTTCTCTACAAAGAATGTATGTCCCCACACATTTTATATAAAATTCAGGATGTTTTAAGACTCCCCTGGAAACCCACCCTTGGATTCCAGCTTGCAAGCCATTTTGTGCTTCATTCATCTTACAAGCTTCTGTGAAGCCCATGCCTTCCAAGTTGATTTCCCTACTGAGCCCAAACCAAATGGAGAATCTGTCCATTTGTAAACAAGTGCTTAGCGCATTCTCCCCTCCAGTCCAGCCAGCCGCAGCTCAGCAGGGCTGTGAAGAGATGTGCCACCAGGGCCTTTGCACATGCTATGCAGGTTATCCCCTGCACAAGGTGTCCCCAGCTGATGGCCAAGCCTTTTCCTAATTCACACAAAAGTGGGACATGGGCCAGCAGCAGATTATGCAACGTGTAATTGTGCACCAAAATATAAGATGCAGCAGGAGACTTTCCACCTCAGGGCTCGCTCTCCCTTTGTGGGCACAGTAGACAGTATTAATTAGCGGCTGGAGAGAAGGCTAGCCCAATATACACTTAAAGAAAACTCAGGCAAGACTGAGCTCCTTGAATTATGACTCTTGTGGAAAGTAACTGGATTCATTGGAATTCTCAGTTGCAGGTAATGGAAACCAATTCGCTGACTTGAGCAGAAAAGGAATTTATTGAAAGCATGTCAGGTGGGTCACAGAAATGTCAGCAAAGCTACAGCCCAGGCACAAGATAAAGGGCAGTGACAAGGGAGGTCAGGTGTCTGTCACAACAGCAGTCTGTGTGATGACACAGCCCCAGTCTGGCATAGATACCAGGCTTATGCTGCTGCCACAGGGATGATGGAGTGAAAGGTGTCACCACTCCAGCTAAAATGGATTCTCTAGGGCCTTGTTTCACTGCATATGCACATATAATTGGTGAACCTGGGTCACGTGTTTAACCCTCCCAGCTGCAAGGTACACTGGAAAAGTGAATGACTGACATTTCCCAGTCTGTAGAGGGTGTGCTCTCTGCCTCCCACCAAGACCCTGAAGGGGGAGAGGTCCCCTCCAAGTAATTGAAGGCAGCTCTCTGAAATCAACAGACATTCTGCAGAAACAGAAACCAGCCAGAGCTAGCTTCAGTAAAAAGGACTCTTAGAGGCTACAGTGTGTTTCATGGCACCAAGGGCAGGAGGGAAGCCGGACTTCTGGAATGGCCTGGAACCAGGTACTTGAAAATCAGCCGAACTCTTTCCCCAGATCTCATCTCTGCATCTCTGTGCTGCTCCTTCATTTTCTCTCTCTGCATTTTGATATTTTTCAGTTTAGGAGGCAAAATCTTGTGGTAAAAAAATGGGGTCTTTGGAGCTCTCAGGGTCCCTCCCAGGAAGGAGAGCTAGGCACAAGAGGTGGCTCCCAATCCCCTCACACCTTCATTCTGGCCACTCAGGATGGGTCTCTGTTGTTCTACATGGTTTTCACCCACTGTGGAGATCGCTTTAGGGAGCCTGAGCATCCCTCCTTATGTCTCTCTGAGGCTGCAGTTAGAGGACTTCCTCATACTACTGGTGGAGGGTCTGGGGTCTCAGAAGTTCAGTGACTTCAGATTCTGACTGTCCCATGAATGAGTTGGTACATGTACAGTGCTTAGGAGAGGCCTCAGCGTTTGGAAGCCTTTCAACAGATATTGGTTATGTCCCTGGGATCTCCTTTCTTCCAAAGTGTATTTCTTTCCTCTTTTTTTCTTTCTCTTTCTTGGCTCCCCCTGTCCCTTCTTCATTCATTTTTTTCCCAGAAATATGTACTGAAGGCCTTCTGTGTGCCTGGTACCATTGTAGGTGCTGAGAACTCTCTGGCCAAGGCTTTCATTTCGGTAGAAAGCAAGCGAACAAGTTGCTTTCTGATGGTGGTAAGTGCTCTGAAGAAACTAAACGGAAGTGGCAGGGGCTGGTTATGGGGGAGGGCTGCTTTGAAGTGGTGATTAGGGAAGATGCCTCTGGGGTGGCGGTTAGGAACTGAGATAGGAAGGACAGGAGGGAAGAGCATGGGGAACAACCCTGAGGTGAGAACAAGCTGGAAGGAAGGAAGGAAGGAAAGAAGGAAAGAAAGAAAGAAACAGCATGTGGTTGGAGCATGGCAGGGTAAGTGTGATGGGAGATAAAAGTGGAGGGAAGGCTGAGGCCACATCAGGAAAGGCTCTGTAACAACGTGCTTGATCTAAGTGCAAAGGTTGGGGAAGCCATGGGAGCCATTTAAGTAGGGCCCCGTTGTGATCTGACTTACAGTAAAAGAACATTGTTTTTATCAGAGAACCACAAACTGAGGGGCATTCTACAACCAAACAAAAGTAAACAACAAAGACAACCCAACTGGCCTGTAGTCTTCAAAAATGTCAAGGTCACGAAAGACAAAGAAGGACTGAGGAAGAGGTTGCACATTAAAGAGCTGTGGCGATCGAGCGCATTGTGTGGTCCCGGACCAGTATTTTTTTTTTTTTTAAATGAACTTCTTTGTTGGCTTATTAGCTATAACTGTATGTGTGTTTGTGTATGTGTTCTTTTTTAGTGTTTGCTTTAGAATTTATAGTATACACGTTTAGCTCATTGCACTCCACTTTGAGGTATTATATCACTTGATACTTCATGTATGGTGTAAGAACCTTGGATAGTGTACTTGTGTTTCTTCCCCTTCCAGCCTTTTGTGCTATTGCTGTCATACATTTGTACTTCTAATATGTTATAAACCCCATATTACCATGTCATTATTTTTGTTTAAACAGTCACCTCTTGAAGAGATTTACATCAGAAAACATGCCCTCCCTGCCCCCCTCCCCCCTCCCCACCCCCACCCCCTCCCCCCCTCCCCCCCTCCCCCCCCCCCCCCCCCCCCCCCCCCCCCCGGTGTTATTCACTCCTTTGTGAGCTCCAGATGACCATCTGGGGTCTCTTCTGCTGGCAGAACTCCTTCAACATAATTCTTGAAGTGTGGATCTGCTGGTAATGAATCCCTTCAGCTTTTGTATGTCTGAAAAAGTCTTTATTGTAGGATTCTAGGTTGACAGCTTTTTTTTCCTCTTTCTTTCAATACTTTAAAGATGAAATTCCACTGCTGCTCATCTTGCATGTTTTTCAATGAGGAGAAATCTGCTATTATTCTTATCCTTGCTCTGTGCCTAATGGCTTTTTCTTTCAATAGCTACTTCTCCCTGCCCCCAACCACCCCCATGTCACTGATATTGAACAATTAGATTATGATGTTTTCTTCATATTTCTGCTGTTTGGGGTTTTCTAGCTTCTCATGTCTCTGGGTTTATCGTTTTTAACAAGTTTGGAAAGTTTTCATCCATTTTTTTCAAATAGTCTTTTCTTTCTGTGGCACCCCCCCCCCCCTTCTTTGGAGCTCCAATTACATGTATTTTAGGTCTTTGAAGCTGTCTCATAGTCCACTGATGCTCTTTTCATTTTTCCCAGCTTTTTACTTTGTGTATTTCCATTTCGTATGATTACTATTACTGTGTCTTCTATTTTACTAATATTTTTTCCAGAATTTTTAATCTCTCCCCCTTTTTTTGACACATGATTTTATATCTTTCCAAAATCATTAGTATTAACTCTTTGTTAGAACAAACCATATGGAAGTGTGGAGAATTCTTTTTATTTATTTTTTTATGTTTGTTTATTTTTGAAAGAGAGAGAACGAGTCAGGGAGGAGCAAAGAGAGAGGGAGACACAGGATCCCAAGCAGGCTCCAGGCTCAGAGCTGTCAGCACAGAGCCCGATACGGGGCTCAAACACACAAACCTCAAGATCATGACTGGAGCCAAAGTTGGACGCTTAAGTGACTGAGCCACCCAGGTGCCTGGAAGGGTGGAGAATTATAATGAAGATTTTTTAAAAGTGTCTTTTTGAAATTGCCAGAAATTATGATGATAAAAGTTGCCATATAAAATAATATTCGAGGGGCACCTGGGTGGCTCAGTCAGTTAAGTGTCCAACTTTGGCTCAGGTCATGATCTCACAGTTTGTTGTTTGAGCCCCGAATTGGGCTCTGTGCTGACAGCTCAGAGCCTGGAGCCTGCTTCAGATTCTGTGTCTCCCTCTCTCTCTCTGCCCTTCCCCAACTTGTGCGTGCATGTGCGCGCACTCTCTTTAAATAAATAAATAAATAAATAAATAAATAAATAATATTAGAAAATATAATTTTTATTTCTCTTTAACAACAAAGCAGAAACAATGTGCCCATAAGCATGATTTTGCCTAAACTATTCCTCAAAATTGGAATAAAAAATATCCTTCTTTTAAAGATTTCAGGAGGAAAAATAGTTCTAACAGCCCTTTTGGATGATCATTATGTTTTAATTTTAGCACACAGTTTCTTAGATCTTTAACAGCTTCATCTGGTGTTAATTGAGGTCCATTTCTAAGAGCAATACCTGAACTGTTTTATCTAATAACTTGTATCAAAATATTTCATTACTGCTTTATTATTATATAACTAATACTAAGAAGAAGCACTTTTATATAACAGGGAAATATCTCTGAATGCCAGTATTCCTTGATTCTAGTTTGGATCCTATTATTAAATAGTTA
The DNA here is from genome assembly GCF_018350175.1 of Felis catus. Classification (NCBI taxonomy): domain Eukaryota; kingdom Metazoa; phylum Chordata; class Mammalia; order Carnivora; family Felidae; genus Felis; species Felis catus. The sequence goes on along the minus strand of NC_058368.1, from coordinate 187,542,727 downwards.
TGAAACTTTGAGGGAATCCATTAGCCTCTTTTGACTACTTTGCACTCATTTGTTTAAGACAATGAATTTTAAAAATATGTCTTGATTACTTTTTTTAGAAAGGGAAGGACTGTGGAGAAAGAATAGAGGAAATAAGAAATATCTACAGACAAATATGATTATCCAGAAGAAGTATTCATTTTTTCTAATCTGCTCCTAATCCCATCCAACATAATTTTCATATATAGTTTTCAAATCTAGAAGTTCGATTTGAGTCTTAAAAATACATTCTCTGACTCAAATTAACTCTGAGTATATAGACCATAGTTATAGTAGCTGTCTTCATCTTTATTAATTCTACTGTATTTGTCCATTCTGCACGAGTTTCAACTGGTTGTTCTTTCTCCTCTGTATGAGTCTCATTTTCCTGCTTGTTTGCATGCCTGGTAATTTGTTATTGGATGCCAGACATTGTGAGTTTTAACTTTTTGGGTGCTGGATAGTTTTCTTTTCCTATAGGAAATGTCTTGAGCTTGGCTCTGGGATGCAGTTACTTGGAAATAGTTTAATCCTTTTAGAGCTTTTAAGAGTTGTTAGGACCAGGGCAGCACCTAGTCTAGTGCTAATTATAGGTCTCTACTAAGGTAAGACCCTTCTTTTTATTTTACCAATGCCCCATGAATTATGATGTTTCCCAGCCTGATTGGTGGGGTGGGCAGGCACTAGTTATGCTGATGCCGAGTGAATGACAGCTATTGTTCAATTGAATCCTTTCTGGTGGTTCTTCCCCCAGCCTCGAATAGCTTTCTCACTTGCCTGCCATGATCAGTACTCTCCTGAACAGTCAAGCGGGATGCTGTGTAGAGCTCTGGGGCTCTCTCTGTGTACCTCTTTCTCTCTGGTGTCTCTTGTGACCTCTGGCCACTATGGACTTAAAGCACTCTCAGATCTGTTTTCTCAACTGGAGGTGAGAAGTTTGCTGGGTTGTTCCTTCCCATGTCACGGCCTGGAAAGTTTAGAAAGGGAGTGAGCTGGGGCAACTGTGGGACTTCCCTCAACTGTTTCCCATCTCTAAGGTATCACTGACTTTCATCACGTCATGCCCAGGGTCTTGAAAACCTTTGTTTCATATATTTTGTTTGGTTTTTCAGTTGTTTCATGTGGGAGAGTAAATCTAGTTCCAGTTACTCCATTGTGGCCAGAAGTAGATGTTCTTCTGTTGGTTTGGCATTATTTAAAATAAAAAGTTAAAAAAAAAATGTAGTTGCTGTATGTGTGGAAAGAATAGAAGCAGGAGACATATGGTTGAGGGAGAAAGAATGGTCATTTGGAATTGGCTGGTGACAGTGAAATTGGAGAAAAGCAGTTGCCTTGGCAATTTGTTTCATAAATAGAATTTACATGACTGGCTGGTGGATTAGATGGGCAGGAATGGGTGTGAGTTTCGGTGGGAGAGGAAACAAAGGAATTAGGATGGTCTTCTCATCTCTCCTTCTTGACCTGTTGCCTCCTGGGGTTTAAACCAACCTCTTGATTTAAGCCAGCAGTATAGTATTTCAAGAATATAGTTCCGAGGGGTGCCTGGGTGGCTCAGTCAGTTAAGCATCTGACTCTTGATTTCAGCTCAGGTCATGATCTCATGGTTTGTGAGTTTGAGCCCCCTATTGGGCTCTGCACTGACAGTGCGGAGCCTGCTTGGGATTCTCTCTCTTTCCTTTCTCTCTTTCCTCCACCCCCCTCTCAGAATAAATAAGCTTAAAAAAAAAAAAAAAAAAAGAAAGAAAGAAAATAGTTCCTAAAGCCAAATGGCATCATCCAGGTAGTATTTCCTCATTGGAAAGCTGGATGTTCACGAAGCCTTGATAAGCTTGTTGGCCACTTTGTACTTCATGCACTCAAATGCATAACATGGTCAATGAATACAGAATAAAATCATTGGTACTTGGGGAAAATATTTGCTCTAAAGTTGTATAGACTTCTCAAGTTTCTGCTTTTCAAAGGTTACAATTAGATTGGTTAAAACCTCTTCCCTATTACCTGCAGTTTCCAGAGCCAATATTCTTTTTTTTTTAATTTATTTGTATTTTATTTTAATTTTAATTTTTTTATATATAACTTATTGTCAAATTGGTTTTCATACAACACCCAGTGCTCATCCCAACAGGTGCCCCCCTCAATGCCCATCACCCACTTTCCCCTCCCTCCCACCCCCCACCAACCAAGCCAATATTCTTTTTGCAAAAGGAAACATATGGCATCTGTTGAAAAAGGCTTTGCCCTGTGGGTCATTATTAAAGTTGTACTAGATGAGTCAATAACAGGTCTTTTCTTCTCATCACCTTTTATTTATTTTTCATTTTTTAAAAGATTTTAAAAATTATTTTTAAGTAATCTCTACAGTCAATGTGGGGCTTGAACTTATAACCCCAAGATCAAGACTCACATGCTCCACCAGCTGAGCCAGCCAGGTGCCCCCTCATCACCTTTTTTTTAATCTTTATATTTTTTTAAACTTAAAAAAAGAAAAAAAGGTTTATTTTTGAGAGAGACAGAGACAGAACATGAGCGGGGGAGGGGCAGTGAGAGACGGAGACACAGAATCCAAAGCAGGCTCCAGGCTCTGAGCTGTCAGCACATCTTTTAAAGGATAAATCTAGTTTGGTCAAAAAAGGTATCCTAAAGAGGACAGTGGTACCCTGGTCCTTAGTCAATGATGTTGGACCAGACATTTGACCCCAAAGTAGTCAATTGATAGGTTTGTAGCAGTTTGTGATGGAGCCTGGTTTGAAAAGATGGGGAAAGCCATTGGAGTTTCTCTTTACTGAGAGTTTTGATGTAAGAAATATATGAGAGGAACCCAGACTGGTCCTGATGTAGCAGATGTAAGTTACCCTTTTTAGCGCATACTGAGTCACTTGAGATAGCTTATTTGACATGCCTGTTCGCAGAGCTCAGCCCTGGAATTGCAGATTCCATGGCTCTGGGTTGGGACTTGGGAACTGTATGGTATTTTAAACCACCCCCTGGGAGATTCTGATGTGTTTGTCTGGTCCAGGACCACGTTTTTGTTCCTTTAAAAACTAATTTGTTTCCCATAGCTTTATTTCTTAAAAAACCATTTTCAAACTTAAAGAAAAGTTGCAAGAATAGTTGTAAGAAATTCTGTGTACCTTTCCCCAGATTGACTGGCTGTAAACATTTTACCACATTTGCTTCTCTCTCTCTCACCCTTTCCACATATAAGATGCACAGAAAATTTTTTTTTTCCCTGAACTGAAAGTAGTTTGTATACATCAAGCCCCTTTATTCCTAGAACCTTCAGAATGTTTTCCTAAGAAGAAGGCTATTCTCTTAAACAACCATGGTAGAGTGCCCTGATTCAGGAGCTCTCACACTGATAAAGTACTCTTCTTTCCTCTTCATTCGTTCTTCCAATCTCATCAGTATTCCTGAATAGTGTCTTCTTTATCCAGCCCGGGAGCCCAACCAGGGTCATGAATTCCACTTAATTGTCATGTCTCTTTAATGTCCCAGGGATCAAATTTTGCAAAACACTGCTGTGAGAAGTGTTGGTAGGGGGAGGAGAGAGAGTGAAATTCCCTTAAAAGAGCTGAGTCACAGCAATGGCAGGGTAGAGACCTGAGGGCGAGGACCACCTCCTGCCCTGCTATTTTTGCAGCCTCCTTGGATTCAGGGCCAGTGTCTGTGGAAGGCTCCAGCTCCTCCTGCTGCTCCCACTGCAGGTCATGAGCAGCCTTATTAATTCCCTTGCACTTTCTCCCCCACCTCCATGTTAAAGGCAAACAAGTGAGTCTCCATTATGTGCAACTGAGAGTGGGGAAGGAGAAGAGAAAATGAAAGGAAGAGAGTAGGAGAGAGAAGTAGAAAAAGAGAGTAAGTCAAGCTGTCCTGCCTGTAGACCCACAAAATGCTAGATGAACTTGGGCAAGTTACAAAATATTTTCAAGCATCAGAACCAACATTGGAATAAAACCAGCTCTTAACTTTCTATGTCTTGAGGGTGAGAGAATGATTGTAAGAATTTTGGGAGCTATTATTGTCCAAGGAAGGGATGGGAGAAGTCTGTAGAAAAGGTTCTGTAACTTACGAATGTCCCACCTTGTCACAACAAGATACCCGCCTTCACGTGGATTTTGCATTACTGTTTTATTTTGTTTTGTTTTTAGAGGGAGTGAAAGAAGGAACTCAGTGCACATGACTTTGATGGGGCTAAAAAAAAAAATCCCTAGTTAGAAATCTGATACAAAAGCAAAGTCGTTGTTTTCAAATCCAAACTTGGTTCCAATTCGTTGGCCTGACTATTGCTTCTGCACATGGTGGAGCATCTCCCAGGGCCATGTGCCCAGAGGCAATCCTTCTGAGTGTACAAACTGGAGCTGCAAGGGTAAGGTCTTTACTAGGTCATGCTGGTGCATGAAAAATGCCCAGAGACTGATGCCTGTATGCAAAGTCCCAGCCCCTTCCAGCATGACCTGGTCCCACTGTGGCCTCCTTTCTTCTCACTCCTCACTGCCCCATCTCCATCCCCCCAAATCGTGCCTCTTTGCCTCCTCCACATCTGCTGACCACTATGTTTGCTGTCTACTCTGGAATATTCTTTCCTCGCTCTTTGTCCTCTTAAATCCTTCTGTTTCTCTTCTCAGCTTTGAAGTCCTTTCCTAAGGCTTCACCAACACGCAAGTTTGGAGAAGGTGCCCCTACTTGAAATCTCAATCTCCCGTGAATTCTCCTGTCCCAGCACGATTGTGATTGTTAACCTGCCTGGAGTCCACAGTAGATTTTAAGGACTATAAGATCAAGCACTGGGTTTTCGTTTTTTTCCCCCTTTTTTAAAATTTTGTTTCAATTCCAGTTAGTTAACATACAGTGTTATGTTAGTTTCAGGTGTACAGTATAGTGATTCAACAATTCCATACATCACCCGGAATCGCTGTATTTTCTTAACTGTTACCTTTCTGGCTCATGGCATAGCACTTGATGCACAGTAAGTGCTCAATAAATATTTATGGGATGAATTAAAGAGAAGCTTGCTCAGATCTCCTGATGGTTTGGAAGTTAAAACAGAAGGAGTGGATTGTGTTTGGCAACATTATATTCACATGTACCCCCACTGTTCCCTCCACCTAGTATGGAAAACTCAGATTTATTGCATTAACTAGAAATCTGGAGTTTGTCTTCAGCTTCCTCCTCACCTTCCCCAGCAAAACATCCGAACCCTAGCTAGTCCACATCCTGGGCTCTCTTAGGCTTCATCTTCCCTTTTCCATTCACACTGCCACTGCCCTCATCACGCTTTGTTAGGTCAGGAAATTCCATTGCTCCTCAACTTTCAGAATCAGTTTATTTTGGAAGCTCCTCCTCACAGCATTTGAAGTCTTACCCTGATGGGTCCACTGGTCTCATGGGATGAGGGTACCAACACTGGGCTCTTGGCCATTCTTCAGGCTCCTGGTGCTGCATTCTCTTAATGCATACTGCTTCCTCAGCAAGGAGGTCCCCCCTCTCATTCCAACTGAACCTGCCAACCTACCTTGCAAGTCTTAGCTTAGATTTCTCTTCTAAGCTTCCTAAGAGTGAGAATAATCCTTCCTCTCCAAATCTGTTTTGTTCCTGAATTCAGATAGCGAGTTTGGATAGGAAGGGGTATGGATTACCATAAACTATGAGGTTCCTGATTTTGGAAGAACAAGTAGCTAGAGTTCAAATAGAGAAAGATACCTGTCATAGCGGTGGCCTGTGCTCATTGCCATTTGCTAAGAACCAGGGCTGGGCACTTCACCTGCCTTATCTCCTTCGTTCTTCACCGCAGCAGTTTGGAGTGAGGCCGGGGAGCAGGCTCTTTATCCTCATTTCACAGATAAAGAAACAGTGGTTCAGGGAGGTGACCTGATTTCCCCACAGTTTCCCAGTGGTAGATGCTTGGCACACCTCAAGTCTACCCCACTTCCCTCCAATGTGTGAGCTGGTAACTACCATGCCCTAATAAGGAAGGAGCCAGCCCCAGGCCTCTCCACATGGCTAGCCCATAGTCATTGCACAGTCAATGCTCCACAGTCTTTGAAATGAGGGAGTTCTCTCTAATTAGTATTGACAGAATATGATCTTTCATTATCTTCCATCATTAATATTGATAGCAATATGGTACATAGATGTGGCCCTTTTGTTTATTTAAATAGAAGTTCTGCATGTGAGTAATAGAAAAATTAAACAGTACAAGAGTATATAGAATGGAAATGAGGCTTTGTTCCCTCTCATTCAGGCCGCCTTGTCTAATCCCCAGAGCCAACCTCTGGTAACAGTTTCTTGTTTATCCTTCTGGAAATATTCCATGTATAAATCAGCATATGTGAATATAGATTTCTTTAAAAGAAACACAAGTGGGAGTCTACTATGCACTGCTCTGCATCTTGATTTTTTCATTTATAAATGGGTTCTGGAGAATGTTCTATTCTGCACATACAGATCTGTATTCACTTTAAGGGCACCTAGGATTCTAGAGAATGAATGTGCTCATGATCAAGTTAATGAACCCTGTGGTGATGGACATTTATCTTGTTTACCCTATTGCGCTATTATAAACAATGCTGTAAAGAATACCCTGTCACACCCTTCTTACCTTATGGTGAGTGATCTATATCTCCTCACCTATAAATATGTACCATTATGGGGTAACTCTGGGCAATTGTTCCCCTTTTAAAAATAGGAGACCAAGGCACAGAGGTTTTATTTATTTTTTTATATTTTATTTTTAAAAAAATTAATGTTTGTTTATTTTTGAGAGAGACAGAGTGCAAGTGGGAGAGGGGCAGAGAGAGAGGGAGACACAGAATCCAAAGCAGGCTCCAGGCTCTGAGCTGTCAGCACAGAGCCTGATGTGGGGCTTGAACCCACAAACTGTGAGATCATGACCGGAGCTGAAGTCAGCCGCTTAACTGACTGAGCCACCCAGGTGCCCCAAGGGCACAAAGGTTTTAAAAGATCTTCTCAAATGAAGGAAGGGAGGAGGTCAGAAGCCTCTAGGTTTCAGAACAGGGTCAGATAAGATTATAAACATGGAATGATTATGGTGACCCCCTCCCCCCCCCCCCATTTGTAAAAAATCACAAATGAATATAACAAAAAAAGTTCAGATGTTTCCCCACAGGGACCACCTGATTGCTTTTGTTCAAGCATCTATTGTTTTTAAAGCATTCCTTGTTTGGTGTCCCTGCTTTTTCTGAGACCCTAATTAGGGGCTTAGCTTGCCTCCAGCACTGGCTAGAGTGAGGGATGATGCAGCAAGAGAACAGTGGGTCCCAGGCCCTGGGATCAACCAGGGCCAGGGCTCAGAGTGGAACTGAGCCTAAATTCACAGCCCTTGGCCAGCTGCCGACTCTACAGATGAACAAACTGAGACTCAGATGTCATGTGGCTGTCAGAAAATAATTGATACTGTCTTAACACAGGCCTCCCAACTCCTGGGCTGGTGGCATTTCTAAGTATGTGAAACCCTAGGCAACCACCCATATAGAAGTGTAGCCCTAATGCTTTTATTTCACAAGAGCAAACAGCATCAAGAGCCTCATGAGCCTGCTCTAGGTCGATGACATGTTAAATGTTGGCTGCCCTCTGCCCTGAAAGGATGCATTACCCAAGAGGGATATATGATTTACGTTGTCCTGTTGGGAGATGTGGAGAGTGACAGTCACTGGGTCCCCGGGGGCTGGTGTGTGCTGACACTGCCCGTCACTCAGGCACTCTGATGGCCTGGAGGATGACCATCTGTTGCCTCTCAGATAACATTTCGAGGCTGGCTATGGTATTATCTCTCTCATGCCTGTTGACGTGGCTTTAAGAGTTCCCAGCCTCTGCACCGATCAAGGTAAGATCTGAGCTGGCAATGCTTCCTGTTGAAAGAACCTTACAAGTCAAAACTTGCCAGAGACCATGCATGGCAGCTTGAGTGGCTGCTGTGAGTCCTTGGGGACAAAGAGCCTCCTGGGAGCTCTTTGGACTTTATGAGCACATGACCCACGTATTTATTTTTTTTCATTGTGGCCCATGTGCAGACAGCGTGATATGGTACTTAAGGGTAAGCCCAAAACTGAAAAATATCTGGATTCAAATGGTACCTGCATCGCACTCTGCTGTGTGACCTTCAGGGAGTTACTTCTCAGCCTGGAGCAGGCTCGTGATTCTCTGGACGTTGTGTGCTCATGTGAAAATAAAGCTAAAGATTTCGTATTGTAGTGATTTATTAGTGACTTTCTAGGATTTCACTAAATGCTAGTGAATCCTAAATGCATTCAAGAGGCCACTGACCTGAATGGAAATCTTAGTTGAAGCTTAGTAGGTAAAAGCATGGTTCTAGAACGAGGGTGACTGTATTTGAATCCATGCTGTGGACTCTCCCCTCTCCCACTGTGTGATCACTGAACTGCTCTGAGCCCAAGTCCCTCAGTCCCACAAGGGAATAAGTAACAATTGTACTCACTTAACTCACAGATTATAATGAGGATGGCCTGAGATGTGTGCAAGGTGATTCAAACAAATCACATGCAATGTGCCCTATGGTTATAGGTAAAGGTCTTGTTTTGAACAGTGACTGTATCTCTAACTTCCCTGCTCCTTTCTCCAAATACAGTATGTCTTTCCTTTTTTCTATACTCTAAAATCCTTTAATTGTTAAAAAGATGTGTAATAAAATATGCTCACACCTATGTGTGATTCACTCATATCCATTAAGTGTGTCCTATATGCCATTTACTGTGTTCAGATGACAGCTACCATGATAAACCAGAAAGTTATGTGTTATGTTAGAAGGTGATACATACTGTGGAAACATGGTGGCATGTGGATACAGGAGATAGGAGGTCCTGGGGTGTGTGTGCTATGCAAACTGTGGGGCGCCTCCTTGCGAAGGTGAGGTTTGCTCAGAACTATGATGGAGTGAGCAGTGGAGATGGAAGAAAGTTCTCAGGAACAGCACAGAGGCCTTTGTCACTCACTGGAGAGGGCAGGGGTGATGGTAGAAAATAAGCTCCCAGAGCAGAGAGGTGGGGTGGGTGCAGATCTCACTGGGTCATACAGGCCACTCGAAGGGTTTTCACTTTTGCTCTGAATGAAACCAGGTTCCACTGAAGATTTTTGACATAGTTTGACTGAAGAGTGACATAATCTGATGTAATTTTAAAACAGTAATTTAAAAATTTTACTCTTTTCAGCATTGGTCATTGAGACAAAACTAGGAAGCAACTTAGATGACCATGAGTAAGGCATTGGTCACATAAATCCAGCTGTAGAAAAGAAAGTTTGTTTTGCATGAATGGGATCTGTGGTATGAACTCAATATTTGTATCCCCCCTGCCCTCAAATGTGGATGTTGAAAGCCTAATATCCAATGAGATGGCATTGAGAGATGAGGCCTTTAAGGAGGTAATTAGGTCATGGTGGTAGAACCCTTGTGATGAGATTAGTGCCCTTAGGAGAAGAGACTCTGTTCTCCATCATATGAGGCATCCATTTACAAACCAAGAAAAGGGTCCTCATCAAGAACCTGACAGTGCTTGCACCCTGATCTTGGATTTCCAGCATCCAGAACTGTGACAAATAAATGTTATTGAAGCCACCAAGTCTATGGTATTGTGTTACAGCAGCCCAAATCGACTGAGACAGTATGATATCTAAGATGTGTTTGTTGTCAAGTGAACAAATGCAAGGTGCGGTGTTTTGTATCCTGCATTAATACAGGGATCACTGTGTTTGAATTAAATATCTCTTAAAAAATACATAGGAAACTGGCAGTCCATGGGAACTTAGAGCCTCTGGAGAATGAGTATGACACTTCTTACCTTACATAGTTTTCTCTCTTTTGAATTTTGAGCCATGCCGATATATTACCTATTCAAAAAAGAATGATCATAAGTAAAGTTTGTATGTAAAGAAGTTAAGAATTACTCCTCTCTTCCAGTGCTACCCCCTGAGAAAACCAATGATGTGTATTTTTTCACATATTTCTTTATCTTCAAATATGAATATATGAAACACATCTATGTTTTCTTCTTGAAATGAAAAAGCTAACAAGAAATGGGATTATGTTATATGTTCATTATGCAACTTGCCTGCCCCCCTGCTTCACAAAACCCCATGGCCATTCTCCAGACCTAGCCAACAAAACTAACATTTGTCATGACTTGTTGTAGTAGCAAAAACATTCATCATGTGAATGTGCCATAGTTTACTTAACAATCTCTAACTGGAGTACATATAAGGTGCTTTGTATGTGTGTGCTTGCGTGTGCCATGAACATCTTTACACCTTTCAGCTGCTTTCAGATACTCCATCTTGGCTGTTTGGGGAGTCCTATGAGATGGGGGCAGCCAGTTAACCTTCCTCCCACTTGTGAAACTTTGCAGTAGGTCATATGAAAAGCTGGGCTTTCGTCCAGCTCTGCCACTCACCAACTCATTGTGTGACTTTGAGCAAGTCTTTCCCTTGCTCGGGTCTCAGTCTTTCCAACTGTCAAAGGGAGAATTGGAGTAGGTGAACCAGAAAGGGCTTTCCCTTTCTAGGATCTTCATGGGATTGCAAATTCCACAGGGAGAAGGGAACCATGTTTGTTTTATTCACTATTGTTTCTTGAATATTAAGCACCATAGTAGACCTTTAACGAACATTTGTTGAACAAACAGATGAATGATTCTTTTTCTTATTTAAGGTCACGAAGCTCTATCATAGCAGAGTGATGTGAGCTCGAGTCGTTTTTCCTCTACATCACACTGCCTCTCACCTCAAATACCCTTGACCTTTACATCTTGCAACCACATGATCTTTTGTTCTTCTCCTGATACTCATGTGATGTGTGTTTCACAGTCAATGTGTCTTTTACATATTAGGTCAGGGTTCTAATCTTAGTGCTATCATTTACTACCTATGTGTCCCTGGGGCAATTTGGCCCTGTTTCCTCCTCTATAAATAGGAATGGGAGTTTAGTATTTACCATGCAGATGTGCTTTGAGGTAAATTATCTAAGAGAACATGTGTGAATTGCCCGGCAAAGTGCCTGGTGGACAGTCGATGCTCAGTAAATGGCTGCAGTTGTGGTCTGAGCAGGGTGTAGCCTAAAGGATGGGCATTTCATGGGCAAGTGAGGGTTGGTGTCTCTTAGCTGGGAAACACTGGCTTAGGTGCTGTGGTGCTTTAAAGTTGTGTGATAACGTGCCCTGTCCTTCAAGTAGCTCATCATAGAATCCCAGAGACATCAATTTCATAGTGCAATTTTATCAAAATGGTTAAATATATTGTTGCAAATCATATTTCTTGTTTTCTCTTCTTGAGTAGTTACTGCATTAAAAGACATATACACACAACATGGAGTTTTACACATTCGATTTAGTTTCTGTGCTTTTCTTAGTCTAAATACCTGGACCATTTTTCAAGTCATGGTTTTGGAAGGTACCTTAGAAATTGGGGTGGGTTGAAATAGTTGAGGTAAGAAAGGGTGACAGTAATTGAAGGCTTATTTTCTTTCATTTTTTCAGAGAAAGAGGGTCTGAGACTCAATCAACTTCTAATGTAGAGAATGTCTAGAACATGCAAAGAGAAAGAAATGCAAAGCGTTATTCATCTCAGAAAAGTGAATCAATTAGAGCTTTTTATGTGCAAGTTACAGAAGGCCAGACCAAATTGGCTTAAATAACAGTTTATTGCTTCATGTAACTGAATTGTGTAGCAGCAGGCTAGCCTCAGGTGGGCCTGATCCAGGGATTCCAGTGATATTATCAAGAGCTTTCTTTAGTGATGGCTTCATTTTCAGCTCTTATCTGCCTGGGGCTTTCTGGCAGCCCCAGACTTCTCCTTATGGTAGCCAAATGGCTATGGCAGCTACAGCTCCACATCCATATACTATATTGTCTAGCAGGTGAGAGAGGGTTTCTTCTGGGGACTCTTCTCAAGCCTCAGAATTGCTCCTCTCTCATTGGCCTGAATGGGTCATATGTCCTTTCCTGAGCCAATCATCATTTTTTTGTGATTTAAACCAGTCAATGACCACCTTTGGAGGGGAGTATAGGATCAATTCCACTCCAGAATAGTGTTTGGAAGGGAAATGAATGCTTGGCGGCCATAATAACCATCTACGAGGATAATCAATCATTCATTTATGGAGTACCCTACTATATGTTGGCCATAGTTCTAAACATTTTACACATACCAACTCATTTAGTGCTAGTGAAAACCCTGTGAGATACTATAATTTTTTTCTATCCCTGATAAAGCAACAGAGGGGAAAGAGATCAAGTAAGTTGTCCCCTTGGTAAGTAGAAGTGAAGAAATTCAACCTGAGCTTCAGACCCTTTGCTTCAATATTATACCATGGTTTTTACCAGACCCAGGTTGGGACTTAAAGTAATTTTCTACAAAATCATTTCCTTAATACCATTTGCTGTAAATGATATTTTGTCTTGGGATGCTTTTTGAAGAAGATGATGTTCCTATATTGCTCTGGATCATTCCACTTGGTTGAAAGCTTTTGGGTAGTTTTAGGGTCCTTTTATGCTTTTAGGAAGAGTACATGGGAAAGGCAAAGTACTTTTGGCTTAAAATTACTCTTAAATTTTACTTTGATCTATAAATATTTACTCTGTTAATGCTTTGTATATGTTTTGCTAGCCTTTTATCTACAATCTTTCACCAGCATCATGGCTAGTGTTGTTTTTCCCCAGCCAAAGCTTTAAAGGAAGCAGAGCAGAAATGTTTGTAGAGGGGAAGCAGCTTGGTGGGAAGATGTTTATGCAGACCTGCTTTCTGACCTCCTTTCCCTTTCCCCTTCTCCTCCTCCTTTTCTTTCTTCCTTTTTCTCTCTCAAATTAACATCCCCCCCCTTTTTTTTTAATGTCCATTTACTTTTTGAGAGACACAGAGAGGCAGAGCGCGAGCATGGGGATGGCAGAGAGAGAGGGAGACACAGAATATGAAGCAGGCTCCAGGCTCTGAGCTGTCAGCACAAAGCCTGACGTGGGGCTTGAACCCACAAACCGTGAGATCATGACCTAAGCCAAAGTTGGACGCTCAACTGACTGAGCCACCCAGGCACCCTGACATTTCGCTCCTTTTTATACAAGTAGTACACTTGGAATTTTTTTTTTTTTTTTATAAGTAGAAGCATTGATGAGAATGTCAGAAAGATCTCACATAGTCACATCTTCTATAAATAACTACTCTTATCTTTTTGGTGTGTCACTTTCACTTTTTCTTGCAGAAACTACATGACAACAAGCATTTTATAGATTATTTCCCTCTTGAAAGACCTCTGGAAGATTTTTAAAAAATGTTATCAAGAATTCTTTATCATTTTTTTTTTTTTATGTTTATATACTTTTGAGAGAGAGAGAGAGAGCGAGAGAGAGAGAGAGAGAGAGAGAGAGAGAGAGAGAGAGAGAGAGAGAAAAGGAATGAACATGAGCAGGGGAGGGGCAGAGAGAGGGAGACAGACACAGAATCCAAAGCAGGCTCTAGGCTCTGAGCTGTTAGCACAGAGCCCAATGCGGGGCTTAAATCTATGAGCTGTGAGATCATGACCTGAGCCAAAGTTGGATGTTTAACTGACTGAGCTACCCTAGCACCCCTATCATCATCATTTTAAATAGAGTAGATATGTTTAATTGGTAGATGCACTGTAATTTATTTAATCAATTCCCTATTTGGGATGATTAGATTTGTTGCCAGTATTTTGACTTTAAAACAGCTTTACTCCTGAGCATTGCTTGGCTAAATCTTTGTTATGTTATTGATGACTTCCTTCGTTTGTTGGGTCCCAGTGTGTCAGTGCTCCAGCTTCTGTCCCCTGCTGGCGGTGGGGATGCTCTGCTTGTCTTCGGGGCCCACTGTGGTATTCCCACCTCCAGGAAGTCTTGATTCTCCGCTCACACATTTTCATTTCAGGAGCAGACCATCCGAACGCAGGAATGCAAATTTGCATCACCATTGTCTTCTGCTTGTTTATATAACAGGGTGGTATGCTCTCTTTACCCTGTTGTGCAAAGTTTGATTGAGATAGCTGTCTGGAGTCCAGCTTGGAGAAAGGCCACACAAGAAATCCCAAGATACTTAGTAGGTGATCATTTTATGCTGTCATTTTCTGGACCCTGCTATGAACCATGTATTATGGTTGGCATTTTATTGCTTTTTTAAAATTTAGGCTTTAACTCATCCATGTCAGGTAGGAGTTATTCCTGATTGTGTTAGAAGTTAATTAGAAGTTATGTTAGTTTTTCTCAGCTGGAGTCTGATGTTTGGCTCTCTCTACTAGTCCTTGTTGCCTTTATAGGTGTTAGACTAGTTGGAGAGACAGGTGTTCACCTATGGGAAATTGAAACATTGGATAGGCATGCGTATCAGATGGTAATGTGACACGATGGCAGGAGGGGGAAGCTGGGGCTGTGGCAGCTCAGAGGCCTTCACCTGAGCAGAAGGGCACTTGGTTACATGGGATTTTCCTTCAGATAGCTGCAGGCCACCAGGTACAGTTAACCCATGCGGACCTGCAGAGATAAGGGTCTGAATCCTGACTCTGGGCTCCAGCTGAACTGTAAGCTGACTGAGGTACCAGCTCTAAGCCCTACCCCAACAGAGGCTGTCTCCTTGGGGATTTCCTGGGTTCAAGAAGCCTAAGCATCTCAGCTACTGAGTGGGCTGGAAACACAAGCATCATCGTGACATTTGGGGGTATTTTTCATAGCCAACTATGTCACAGTTTCCTAGTAGTGGATCAAAGACCTCGGATGGAGATGTCCCCATAGTACTCGGGGGCATACTTTTTGAGGGTCATCTTTCTAGTTTGACATTTTTGTACCCCTGGGCCCACACTGTGATATTTAAGGTGGATAGTGGCAAGATTCTCAAGCTTCCTGTCTGTGAATTGTGAAACATGGAGCAAAGCCGTCTCTTAAACATGGAAGCAGGTAACACATTAGAGACAATGGACGCTGTGTGTATGTGTTTTTCAATGGCCTATGGGGGAGAAATTGGTTCTAAAATTAAAAAAGAAAACCACAAAGTGAATAAATGTTGAATTAAATGCCTCCCCAACATAACATCATAACATGATAACAATTTATGAACTTTAACTCAACTCATATATCAACATTAGTTTCAGCTAATATAGTATTGTGCAAAATCAAAGCCTGCCTGTAGTAATATTTACTGTGGGATATGGATGCATTTGGAAATGTCTAATACAATGATAGAGGGTTGGGGGCAGTGGGTGAGTTATTCAAAAGGAAGGGTGGCCCTGCTTGTATTTGAAATGAAACAATGCAGGGCTCAAAACTTTGTACTGATGCTGTTCCCATTGCTTTCCAAGTAACTAAGTAGAAGACAGCTCCAACTCAATAATCCTATTAATGTCTGTGTGTGCGAGTGCCTGTAAAGAGCATAGTGCGGCATTTAGTTAGACTGAGACTCCAAACCAGCAAAGGCAGTGTTCTTGTCCCCCCAGGAAGATCCCCACTCATTCTACAATCTCCTCCTTCTGTCCCCGCCTTTCTAACTATGTAACTGGGAAGGCATTTAACTTCTTAGGGCTTCTGTTGTCTGTACGTTCTCATTTGTGAGATTGAGATGGTGATACCCATTTTATGAGCATTAAATGAGATAATGCAGGAAAAATGCTTAGCACTTTTTTTCTGGCACATAAGTTCCATAAATGGTGTTTAAGCTCACCTCCACCTTACCTGCCCCCAACAAAATAAGACAAAAATGATATAATAAATTTTGATTATAAAAGGATATATTGTATATATTTATATAATTTATATTTATATAATATATGTATTATAATATATAATATAATATAATATATAATAATAAAATATATAATATAATAATATATATTATAATAATATAATATAATATATAATATAATATATATTATACATATTATAATATATAATATAATATAATATAATATAATATAATATAATATAATATAATATAATATAATATAATATATATTATAATATAATATATAATATAATA
Source organism: Felis catus (assembly GCF_018350175.1). Classification (NCBI taxonomy): domain Eukaryota; kingdom Metazoa; phylum Chordata; class Mammalia; order Carnivora; family Felidae; genus Felis; species Felis catus. The sequence continues at coordinate 187,526,713 of NC_058368.1, read as the reverse complement.
ATATAAATATTATTATATATATAATATATAATATATAATAATATAATATATAATATAATATTATATATTATACTGTCCATGAAAACCTGGCTCAAGATTTAAGTCTATTCCCACTGAGGCAGAGGCAGATAACAGAGATACTTATTGCTGGCAGCATATGGGCACTTAAATCCTGCCTCCTGCGTATTTCTGGAAAACTGTACCGGATGGGCCCCATGTATTGTGAGGGAGCCCTTAGGAATGCAGAAGTCAGGTTAACTGATTGGAATGGGGGTAATGAACTTGTTAGCAGAAACCAGCCAGACCTGAGTTCTTCCTGTTTATTCCATTTGGATCTAGCCCCAGTTAATGGTGAAGGGAAGGAAAAATTACTCTCTACCTTCAAGGTCTTCCAGCTGGATTGAGAATTAAATTTACATGGGACAGATTAATTGGAGAAAAAGACACAAAGTTTCATTATGGGTGCATGGAGGCCCAGTAGTGAAATTGAGACCTAAAGAAATGACCAAGGCAGGCAGTTTTTATACTTTTTTAGACAAAGAGACAAATAAGTCTGTGTGGAATCGACAAGACAAAGAAAATTTAACTCTGGGAGCTGCAATCAGAATTTGGGCTGGGTAGTAAATTAGTGAAAAGTAACAAGCCTCTGGGCTCTAAATTTCCCATCTCTGGTGATAAGGCTCTCTTTACCTCCTGGTACAGGGAGGTTGCCTGCCTTTCTTTCTTTCTTTCTTTCTTTCTTTCTTTCTTTCTTTCTTTCTTTCTTTCTTTCTTTCTTTCTTTCTAATATTTTCTAGAAATATTTTTTTATTTTTTAAACTTTTTTTGTCTATTTTTGAGAGAGAGAGAGAGAGCACAAGTGAGGGAGGGGCAGAGAGAGAGAGGGAGATACAGAATCTGAAGCAGGCTCCAGGCTGTCAGCACAGAGCCCGAAGTGGGGCCCAAACCCACAAACCATGAGATCATGACCTTAGCGGAAGTCAGATGCTTAACCAACTGAGCCACCCAGGTGCCCCCAGGAAAAGTGCTTTTCCTGTGGGAGATTTATTTCTTGCTTTCAGAGGGACAGAGAAGGGTCTGAGTGGTCTCAGGCTGTCTCTTTGGTAATTTTTACTTAAAATCACCAATATGCCAAAGTAGCCCATCTTGGGGCAGCCTACCCTTGGCCCCTACATTGGATCCAAATGACTTCAGATTTCTTTAAACAAGATCATCACTAATTGACATTAGGCAGCTCTTAACCTTTTATAAAAGTTTCACAAATAGGTCATTTACTCCTTAGTTCAGTGTGGGATGGGCTAGGGAGTACTGTTAAATCTTCTGGTCATCTTATCCTTGCTTCCTCCCATCCATCCAGTGCTTTAGCAAATGCTGAACAGTGCCTGAAGGTCAGCTCGGAGAGGAGAGGAGAGGACTTGGGTGCCTGGGGCCTGGCCCATGCCTCTAAGAAGCTCCCTTTACCACCAGAGAGTCTCCTATCTGCAAACAGTTTTGATGTTGACCCTCTTGAGAGGCAGTGAAATGCAGCAGATAGGATTCAGAGATTTGAGGGGAAACCTGGCTCTGCTAACTTTTGTCTGTGTGACCTGGGGCAACTTTTTAAATCTCCCTGAGCCTCAGTTTCCTCATTTGTAATGGAGTCTAATAACAGTATCCAGTTTTTAGGGTTGTTGGGAGGGTTGAATAAGAACCTGTATGTACATATGTAGGTACAGTATATAGCACATAGTAAGTGCTCAGTAAATATTTGTCTTTTAAAAAGTTATCTCTAATAGAAGTTCAAAAAAACCTTTTGGGAGCCAAGCAGGGGGAGCATTGAACACCTTCTGGGAAGCAGGGTGGGGGTGGGGGGTGCCAGGGGTATGACTAACTCTACCTGGAAGTAAAAACCTTTGAACTGGCTCTTTTCCGTCTGTGAGTAAATTTCCAGCGTGGGGAGGTTATACCGATGTTTTCTGGGGACCTGACTTTGCAGTTGTACATTCCAAGGGCCTAGGAAAGCCTTTCCTTTCCGTTTCGGGGAAAGGAGAAGCAAAGAGCACCCATGGAAGCAGTTACTAACTGTGTGACCTTGGGTAAGTCACCCTAGCCTCCTCACAGATAAAATTCCGTCATCAGTAATATGGGGATCATACTACTGGCTGCCTGACATGCTTGCTATGCGATCAGGAAAGACTATGCATGTGAAATGTTTAACAGAGTGCACAGTTAAGTGCCCATTAAAAATTAGCTAATAATGTTATCCTTAGCTGAGTGAGACACAAGATGGCTTTGTGCATTTACATTGTGGAGAAGGGTACCAGGAGAGAAATTTCTGGGTCTCCTGCCTGCCAGGTCAGCAGCATTCCATTCAAGCGGTCAGTATACATTTGAAAGCATCGTTTGTTCCCAACGACCAGCAAATCCAGGCCTCCTGTACCTACAGCAAGAAAAAGAACTTTCTGCTGGATGCCACATTGTTTTGCTGAGTCTTTTTTTTTTTTTTTTCCTTTTCTTGTCTTTTTTCTTTCTTTTCTTTCTTTCTTTTAAAACAAATGCCTGCACACATGTTATTTATTTATTTTTGGTTAACGTTAAATTGAGGTTTTGACCGAAACTCAGCCTGCACATACTTGAAAAGCCATCAGGCTTGTTGGGCCGCGGATAAAGGTCTTGGGATTTCCCCGCGGGGCTGTGGAGAGTACAGACAGGAAGCCCGGGACCCAGCGCCTGACCAGAACTTCCTCGGGGGAGGCTGGAGCAGAGCACGGCATCCTGCTCAGAAGTCTCCAGAGCGCGCAGGTCCGAGCACTGGTCTGCTCCCAGGGGCGCGCTGGAAGAGGGACCCCGGCCCCAACCCATGGGTCCAGACCCAGCCAACAGCAGGAGGGAGGCTGAGGCCTCCCCCGCTGAGAGAAGCTGACACTGTCAGGCTGGAACCTTCCATTCCGGCCCAACCTCTTCCCCCCCCGCCCCACCCCTCTCTGCGCTGAGGAGGGAATTGAGAAGGGACTTTCCAGAGAGCGTTTGCGTGCAGGGTGTGGAAATGGAATAAAAGCATATGCAAATAGGCCTTTGCGTGCCTTCCTCTACTCCAGTGAGCAAGAGCCTTTCTCCAGAAAGATGCTCTAGCTCCAAGACACTTGACAGCCCTCTTCCCTCCCTGGACGGCGGCGGCAGGGCCGAGCGGAGTGGTAAAGCCTGGGCAGGAAGCCATGCCAAAGGGGAGGGCTGGATGGACAGGAGGAAGTAGCAAAATGAGGAGGGGGAGAACGGGCCGCTGAACTGGAAAAGATGAAGTAAAATGAAATTTTAGGAGCTCTCTGTGGGTATGAGCTGGGAAAAATAATCATTGCAAGCTGATTTATTATGTACTTATCTTCTGAGAGGCAGCAGTCTTTGTACAGTGGATTATTGCGGAGTAAATGGCACATTAAAGATATAATCAAGATGTTTAAGGCATACTGAATGACATTAGAGTTAAAATAGGTGAGACTCTTGTCATGGTCTATAAATATAAAAATGTCAGTGGCTTGGAGACATTTCCACTGCTTTAGTTAAGATGTGGCTCCATTTCCAGAAGGAAAATCTAACCTTTTGTTATTTTCAGGGTGGGGTAGGGTGGGCTTGGGAAGTGGCATAGTACCTATACGGATCATAAAATAATATGCTTTAAGCCCTGGAGTTGTAGACTGTGGCCTCCGTTTAGCAAGTCATAAACTTTCTTGCAGTGACAATAGCATGTAAATATTGCACAGTACGTCTGATGTAATTTGGGGGCTTAGAGAATGGGGGGTTATGGGGATTATGGCTGCTGTATTTTGTTTATTGTTCCCTATTCCTGATTCAGATTCAATCTTTGATACAAGAGGTTGTTTTTTTAAGTTTTTTTTTTTTTTTACATACTGAACTTGACTTGTGTATTAATTGGGCAAGTAGTGCAGCTTTTCTTTCTTGAAAGGTTAATTATTGTGTTATTGTATTTTCTTGTCATCTGGGACCTTCACAGTCAGTGCCCTTTATTTCATTTGCTTGCTTGGGCTCGCCCTTGGTTTTGCCCCAACCTTTCGATTTCAGTGCTGTGCTGACATTGCCCCCAAGTTTGTTAAGTCTGGGTTTTTGAACAGAACGAATTTCTCTTCAATTGTTTTTAATAAAAACCACCTTGCTGTCCTTATGCATTGTACTCCTCAGAACAGATAAGCAGTTCTACAAGAAAGTCTTTATGGTTGGAGCTCACGGAGGAAGAAGAAGGTGGAAACCTTGACTTTGGGGTTCTCTTGAACTGTTTGGAATTGCTTGGATTGCTAGGGCGTGGGGTAGGTGGTGGTGGAGGCTTCTTTTAGGATTCTGCCAGGCCTGGGTATGCAGTGGAGGCGCAGTGCTGGCTGAAAGGCCAGTGACTTGCTCATCCTGTCTCTGAATTCCTGTCATCGCACTTTTTCCAAGGGCCCTGTGGAAATTCATCGGAGTCTCATCTTTTCAGTGTAGGCCTTTGGGTTAAATCTGTAGCAAATATTTATTTCCTTTGGCTGTCAGCAATTTACAGTCTTGGGCGTGGTCCCTAAAAGCCAGCTTTGGGACATATTTTGGGATTCAAATGGTGATTCTTCCCACTGGTGGTTCTAGATTGTGGCAAAATGTCCTTAGTTTGGTTCTGGCCTCGTTCTTAATAATAATAATCATAATAATAGCAACAACAACAAATGAAAAGATTTTAACAATAACGAAGTATTTTTACGATTTACAGTTTGCAAAGCATTTTTCATAGGTCATGTAATTCTTCCGTAAAATTTGTAAGGTTAGTAGAGACAAGTAGAATTAGCACATAATGGGAGTTTATTAAATATTTGTTGAGTGAATAAATTACACCCATTTTACTGTTAAGAAAATTGAGACCTAAAGAGGTCAAGTGGCCCACTCAAGGCTCCACCGCCCAGGAGGGACTCAAACTCATATTTTCTGACTTTTTCCATTATAGACCACCTCTGATAATAGTGTTTAACATGCTATTTGTTGTCCTTTCTCTAGGAAAGTATCTGTGATTCCCTAAAAAAAGATTCTGGGGACATGCAGACAGATGGTTATACTATCGAAGGGGCAACAGAGAGCCTTGCCTACCCCTCTGAATAGATTTTTCTTAGGTTTCTTACTCTGCCAGAAATTTATGTCCTTAAGGACATGAATATTTGGATACATTACTTATTAGGGATAAAAACACAAGATCATGATGAAAAAATGACTGTCTTGGATTTTAATATTTCTTAGAGGTTTGGGCGTTAAATCGCATAGATGTCAGGGGAAGGTAATACCAGAGCGTCAGGTGTGGCGCTGAGGAATTTCTCTAGCTTCGTCTCTCACGGTACTGGGGAGAGTCATGCATGCCACCATTTTGGGGGGGGGGACCTGGTGTGCAGGGATCACAGTTGTCTGGCCTGTAGCACCTGCTCTCACTCTGCTGGAGGAAATGTCACCCCGATCAGCTCAGATATTAAAATAATAAGATAAGAGCCCCTTGTTCTACCAGGGCTGACGCTTAGGCTATAGGGTTGCAGCCATGCACTAACATTCCATCTGCGTGCCAGGGACTTCCTTCAACCTCGTGACACCAGGAGCAGAGAGAAGGAAGGAGAATTTCCCTCCTAAATCTCAAGCTAATCAGAGAGGAATGCCAGTGGGTATCCGCCCAAGGGCCTTTCCCTTTGACTTCTGTAATTGGAGATTTGAAGCTTTGGCTATGAAATTTCTCCCAGAGGAAAGCTGCAAAAACTGTTTTGATTACTTCACTGAATCGATACTCCTTCCTTCTTCAACAGGCAATTGTATCACTGCCTAGGTGGTCTCGGACTTGTCAGTCTGTTTCTTAATGGGTTTTGTGCCTTGTTTTGGAAGGCCCTTCCAAAGGGAAGGTTATAAAGAGTTATTCTTACCTTTACTTAGGAAACTTTATGGTTTTAGTTGCTATCCATTGTTTATTTGCAGTTAGCTCTTTTACCCATCTGAAGTGTATTTTTGATACGATGTGAGACAGATCTGATGTTAATTTTTTCCTTTGTGGATGTCAGTTTTTCCCTCTGCTTTTTTTTTTTTAATAACTTTTTAACTTTAGGATAGTTTTAGAATTGTAGAGAAGTTGTATAGGTAGTACAGACAGTTCCTATATATCCCTTCAGCTGGTTTTTGATTTGAAAGCATATTTTTGCCTGCTCCTAATTTCTTGCATAGACAGATGTCTTTCTAGAATCTCACTTTTATTTTGTTGATGGTTTTGCTATTTCTGTCCCAGTGTCATATGTTTAATTAATATTATTTCTGGAGAGTTCATAGCTTTTGGTAGGAAACCTGAGATCTCACGGGGCTTTTAAGGGGTCACATCCAGACTTCAGGCTGGTTAAAGCATTAGTGACCCTGTTTGTGGATGTTGTTGCTGCTGAGGTGGCTGGCCAGGAAGGAACACGTGCATTTCTCTAGTACATAAGGAAGGAGGTCATCATTAGCGACCTGCCCCTTATACAGCACACCCTATTCTCTGAGCACAAGCCTTAGACACAGTGGCAAGGATGAGACTCTGGAGTAGAGTTTCTCCTCAGTACTGTTGATATTTTGGGACTGATCATTCTTGGCTGTGGGGACTGTCCTGTGCATTATGCAATGTTTAGCAGGATCTCAGGCCTCCACCCACTACCAGATGTCATTAGCACCCTTTACTACTCAAGATAATCACAATTTTCTGCAGACCTTGCAAGTGTGCTTAGGTGTCTACCCCCTCCTCCCCCTCAGCAATTGAGAAGCACTGCTCTGAAGTCAAACTGCATGAGGGTTGGCTGTGGTTCTGCTGCTTAGTAGCTATGTGCATGCATTTCCTCCCATGTAGAATGCAAATAATTAATCTGCCTGTCTCCCAGGATGGTCCTGAGGGCCAAAGGAACAAATACACATGAAGCACTCAAAACAGACCCTGGTAGAACAGACCCTAGCTCAATGGTAGCTATTACTATTATTTAAAAAATCTGTTATGTTTCTTCTCATTCCTAATAACCGCACAGACTTCCCATTTTTCTCCTACCTCCATATCTTCCCCACCATGGAGCAACTGTATTTAAATCAACAGTATTTGCCAAAAAATTACACGTCTTCGTTAATGAAATGGAACTCTATTTTCAGGGCTCTATAACTGCTAATTAATCAGCTCCCATGATAAACTCAATCTGAGCTGAGTGTGAATTTTATTTGCATCTACTGAAGAGCAATTCCAGTTAGTTAACAGGCTTTTAAATGCCAATCCAGCTCTGTGAGCAGCAGAAAAGCCCAGAAATGATTTTCTAAGCAAGGTGGTAATGACAGTGGGAAGAGAGAAATCTGGGAAAGGAGAAGACTGATGATTTACATGACTTATTTACTTGATGGCATTGGGGACACTGTGTTCATTTTCTGTTGAAATGCACCATCACCCTAAGATGCAGAGGGGAGTGGATGGAAGACAATTCAGGTTACTTAGTACCCCCCCCCCCCTTCCTTTTTTTCATAGCAGCTTTTGTAAAACCATAATGTTTGCTATTAAGCTTGCCGGAGAGCCTGTCTTGTGGGGATGATTATTTTAGTGTTTAAGAAAATCTGGGTGACATGGGGCATGTGGACTGTCTCTGCCTTTGTCCAGAGGGCTCACTTCCTCCCGTGAAAGCAGGACTTGGTTTGCAGAGGAGAGAGGAATGCCCTGGCCTGGGCCAGAGGGTCAGTAGGCCAGGCAAGGCTATTAGTTTGATGACCTTGGTGAGGCTTGGTTAATTTACTTAGCCAGTGCAGCTGGGTAGTTGGCAGCCTTTGGTTCTGGAACTGAAATAATTAAGCCAAAATTCCAGTTCTTTAACTTGCTGACTGCATGGCCTTGGGCAAATCACATAACCTTTTCTCCTCGAAAAGTGAAGTCGATCATAATACCTACCTCTTAGCTTTGTTGTGAATTTTAAAGGAGATGATTCATTTAGCCCAGTGGCTGGCACATAAGTACTTATACATCTTAGCTATTATGATAATTGTTATGATTATTATTTATTTGAGTGTCCTTCATGAGCTGGGCACTGTGCAAGGGGTGGGGGTCTCATCCAGGTCAGATAAGACATTTTTGTGCCTCTGAAAGGGAAATAAAGCCTGCGAATTAGAGTGTCTGGATAGGTGAACCTTGAAAGCTGTGTAAGTCGGAGGGAGTCAGAGAAGTCCCCAGTGATGGTACCTTAGTAACCACAAGGGCATGGACCCTAGACATGGGCAGAGCCTATACGCAGGGGGACAGACATTCAAGGCCACTGACTCAGGTGTGTGATGCTTTGAATGATTTTTCCCCGAAATAGGAAACAATTACCAAATTTGAAGTGGATAGGCTGGAAGACCAGAGAGAAAAGGATTGTCCATTTTTGCTGAGTGAATCCAGCCATCAGACATTTTCTGCAGACTTTAAGCATAGTTTGCATTAGGCTAGGCTCTGTCTGCTTCCTGGCTGACTGGGCCCCAGAGCCTAGAGGTACTGAGTACCTGGAGGCTGCAATCATTTGTTTGGGGAGTTGTGTTCTGTTAAGTCTCTTTTCTCATTACAAGAAAGCACCTCATGGTTATAAGGGGATTTTGTTTTACACAAAGGACTGGAGAAGTTCAACACTGGAGGAGAATGCTGCAGTTTCTTACTGGCAAAGATTTGTTGACCCTGTTTCTTTAGTGTCACCATGTCTGCTCCAGCTTTCCTCCTAAGGCTATAAGCAGAGATCTAAATGAGATAATTATGCAGACTATTTAAAAACTTTTTAAAAATAAAGTGCTATGTAAGGAACTTTTTTTTTTTTTTATAGTGAGCATATAAAGCACTTTGGATGCATTTCCTTTACACCTTTTGGGAGTGAACTGGAAGACAAGGATTAATTTAGCTTTGAAAAGATTTTAGCTCTGTAAAGTTATAACAGATTAGTAGATTTCCTAAAAGCCTTACATACTGAAAATGCATTCCTTTCTTCTAATCCTATATAGCAAAAGCAGAATGTCACAGTAGTAATTTTGTTCGGTGAGATTATATTTGCAACAACTTTTGGGTTAGTTTTTATTTTTCCCTCAAATGGTGGGAAAAATACATCAGAGAGAAGGGGACGGATTCTTGGAAATAGAAGTGAATAACTTTACTATCATAGTGTACCAAGACCAAATCAGGTGAGGGATTTCTTTTCATAAGATCAGTTATACATTTGCTCCGTAGAGTTACATAACAGAATTCTGTCTTAAAAATGAATTTAACTTTTTATTGATTTAATACAGCTTTAGTTTTCCTGGGCTCTACACTGGGGAAATGCTAATAATGGTGAGAACAGTAGTGTTGATAAATGTAAATGGTCAGTGGTTAAAAATCCTTTCTTTGTATTTTATGTGTATGTGAGTGTGTCCATGTTTTCTGACCACAAATCTCATGAAGTTGACAAAATGGCTCATAGCGCAGAGTACATTCTGGTAAATAGGAGGCAATTCCTTTTCTGAGTTGCTCCGTCCTGCTCTCCATTCTGGCTGAGAGATGATTCTGGCTGTGCAGTTTAAGTTCGTTTTTACCTGGCTATGTCGGCAGCCCAGGAGCGAACTACTGCCTTGTTGGAGATGCAGACGTTGAGGAACCTGAGGTTGGAGGGTCTGCATGCCTCGGTACAGGCAGAGCTTCTGATGTCCCCTGTCCTTGCAATGTAGTAACTGTTCAGAGAGCCTGTGGGCAGGTCGTCTGACTGTTATGGTGAGCTATGGAACAAGAATGTGTCAGTTGGGCAGAGGGTGGGAGAGTGGGAACAAGAGATGATCTTTCCATGGGCAGAGAGGAGTTGTTAATTATAAGAAAAGCCTAGAGTTTATTACAAAATAATTACTCAAGACACGTTTTCTAATCATCTACCATGTACAAGGCACTGCTGTTATGGGGTGGAGGTAAAGAGGCTGAAAACATCATACCTGCCTTTGAGGATTTCACAGTCGTACAGGACTTGCACTGATAGAGTCAAGACTTTGTGGGATCAAGTGTTGACTTGTGTGATTAGGTGATGGATACACAGGACTATTTCTTTTTTTTTTTTAACGTTTATTTATTTTTGAGACAGAGAGAGACAGAGCATGAACGGGGGAGGGTCAGAGAGAGGGAGACACAGAATCCGAAACAGGCTCCAGGCTCTGAGCTGTCAGCACAGAGCCTGACGCGGGGCTCGAACTCACGGACTGCGAGATCATGACCTGAGCCGAAGTCGGCCGCTTAACCGACTGAGCCACCCAGGCACCCCAACACAGGACTTTTTCTTGTCCCCATCCCAATTTTTGCCAAATGCATCCAGAATATTTAAAAAGTGCAATGGGGATCACATTATTTCCCTGTTTCCTCTGTCTTCTATCAGGGTCAACTCCAAATTCCTGAGTAAGGCTGATGGGAACTGGCCCTTGGCTGTTTGGGCCTCCCTTACTTCCACGCTATCCCTGGTCTCATTACTGGCCCCAGCAGAGGGACCTCTGCCAGTCCCCACTTGTGCCTGGTCACATCCTATCTCAGAGTATTTGAACATTCTGTTCCCTCTGCCTGTATGCTCTTTGCCTGTTCTTCACCAGACCACAGACTGTTTATCCTTCAGGATTCCTTCCTCTTCTTTTTAAAATTATTTTTAAAATACATAGATTTTTAATTTATTTATTTATTTTTGAGAGAGAGAGAGAGAATAAGGGCAGAGGATAGGCAGAGAGAGAGAGAAAGAGCGAGCCCCATATGGGGCTCTAGCTCATGAACCATGAGATAATGACCTGAGCTGAAATCAAGAGTTGGATGCTTAAGGGGCACCTGAATGGCTTAGTTAAGTGTCCGACGTCAGCTCAGGTCATGATCTTACAGCTCGCGAGTTCAAGCCGGGTATTGGGCTCTGTGCTGACAGCTCAGAGCCTGGAGCCTGCTTCAGATTCTGTGTCTCCCCCTCTCTCTTGCCCCTTCTCTGCTCACAGTCTGTGTCTCTCTCTCAAAAGTAAATAAACATTAAAAAAAAATTTTTTTAAAGGAAGTTGGGCGCTTAACCAACTGAGCCACCCAGGCACCTTCCGCTTTTTTTTTTTTTTTTTTTTTTAAGATTTTATTTTTTTAAGTAATCTCTAAACCAAATGTGGGGCTTGAACTCACAACTCCGAGATCAAGACCTCTACAGACTGAGCCAGGCAGGCGTCCCCAGGATTTCTTAAATGTCACTTCTTTCTATCCACCAGGTGCTTCATAGGATTTTGTGCTTTTCCATTGGTTGGCACAGACCACATTTGAGCTCACTTGTTTTGTATGATTGTTTCTGAGATTTTAGTCTCTCCTGTTATTTGGTGATCTCCACGGGGTCAGAGGCAAGAGCCGTGTTCCTCTTGCTCCCTGCTCTACCTTCAGCATTTGTCCCAGGGCCTGACATGGAACAGGTGCTCCCTAAATGACTGAGAATGAGTAAATGAACAGGTGAATGAATGAATGAATGAATGGGTGGTTGGATGTTGTGGAAGGAGAGATCCCAGTGGATGCAGTTGTCCTTTCAAAGCAAATTGTCTCTCCTACTAGGCATTTGGTATGTTGTACTAAACGTCCTGCTTGTCTACCCTCATGTACCCATAAGCTCCTAAAGGGCATAATCATCTTATCCCCAGGGTGTAGCTCACACAAAAGCTCTGTGATGGCTTATGGGATGGAGAATGCATTGGGCATGAATGGAGGGGGACTTCCCTGGGTTTTAAAGCATGCTTGGGGATGAGAGGAAGGTGGAGGAAAAGTGAATGTAAGCATCTGAAATAGCCGTAAGAGTCAGGATGCAAACATGATTAGGGTTAAAAAAACCAAGCTGAAAACCTGAATTAGAAAAATCCTGGGTAGCCACCAGACACAGCTTGACAGGATGTACTCATACTATAGATTAGAGGGGTGGGGTGGGGTGGGGGGCCCGCTTGGAATTTCCCCAGCTGCACTTCATACCTTGTATGATGTCTGTATTTCAGCTTGCTGTTCATCTCATGAGCTTTAGCCATTTAACAAATATTTATCAAGCACCTGTTCCATGCATTCCCAGTGGGGGGCACATGCCCCCGGAGTGCGGAAATTGGCTCTTGGGGGTTGAAAAAAATTTTAGTGTCTTTTTGTATGAAGCACAGCTATACAAATGGCACATAAACAGCATACAGTATATCTGTGATAGTAAAATTTCATAGTGAGGGTGATTAGAAAAATCATTAGGTGATTAGGAAAAAAAGGCTCATTCGGGGGATGATAATGAAAAGTAAGTTCTCAGATTGCAAACTGACTGACTCTATACCAAGCATGATTCTGGTCAAAGGGCATAGCCTCATGGACTTTTTTTTTTTTTTTTAAGTTTATTAATTTTGAGAGAAAGGGGTGGGAGAGAGGGAGGGAGGGAGAGAGAGAGAGGGAGGGAGGGAGAGAGAGAGGCAGAGAGACAGAGAGAAAGAGAGAGAAAGAAAGAGAGAGAGAAAGAGAGAGAGAGAGAAAGAAGGAGAGAGAGAGAGAGAGAGACAGAGACAGAGACAGAGACAGACAGACAGGGACTCCCAAGCAGGCTTTGCACTGATAGTGCAGAGGCCAGTGTGGGGCTCAGACTCACAAACTGTGAGATCATGACCTGAGCTGAAATCAAGAGTGGGATGCTCAACCAACTGAGCCACCCAGTCTCCCCCTTGGAGTTTTCATTCTTATGAGGCAGGCAATAAACAAGTAAGTAACCATAACTATCACAGAATAAGACATTTTATGAAGAAGGAAAGCAGGGTGAGGGCATGGAGCACACAGGGGCATGTTTGTGGTTATTTTGGCTCCAGGGTCAGGTGATCCTGATGAGGTGACCCTTGAGTCTGGCAGAAGTGAGAGGTGTACATGGCAAATATTTGGATGAAGAGCATTCCAGGAAAAGGAAGTAGCCTATGGGAACCAAAACAGCAAGGAAGCCAGTTGGGTGGGAGTGGATGAGTGAGGGAAGGATGGTAGAGAATGATCCTGGGGATGGGATGGGGCCCGACCACACAAGCCCTGCAGGTCATGCTAAGGGGTCTGGATTTTGCACTGGATGTGAAGGAAGCCATTGGAGAGCTTTCTTCAGGGAAGTGGCATGATCTGATTTACCTGCTGATCAGATCCCTCTGGCTGCTGTTTGAGGGTGGACTGTAGAGGCAAGAGTGGAAGGGGGTAGCGAGGAGGTGGCTGCTGGGGTCTAGGGGGCAGGTGATGGTGGCAGGGTTGCAGGTTAGGTTTCCTGTGCTGTGAAGGAAGAGTTCTCAGGACTTGCAGAGGGTTGAATGGAGGGTGTGAAAGAAATGAGTCAAAAATGCCACAGTTTTAGCCTAGTCCTCTGGATTCCATTTACTGAGCCGAGGTGGACTGTGGGAGGAGGGTTATCTTCCCAGGGGCCAGTCTTAGAGTGAGGTCTTCCTTCCACCAGCTGCTGGCCCCTTTTTTACGAGGTCAGCCTGAGTATGTGTTATATGTTGCCTCCTACGGTTACTTATTTTTCATCGCTATAGCCTGCCACCTTATTTTTCTTTATGGAAGAATTTTTTTTTTTTTTTTTTTTTAACTTCTCCAAGAGGCAGGTATGGGGCAGAATGGTTAGAAATGTGTGCTAGGGTGCGGTTTTAACCATTTACCTTCTACTCCTCCTTCTTCCCGTTTTCTTCCTCCACTTCCTCCTTAATTTTTTTTCCCCTTGTCAAGTAGAGATGGCAACAGTATCTGCTCCTGTGGCTTGTGAGAATAAAGTGAGATTTGCACGTGAGGTGGTTTGTTTGGGTCTGGCAAATGTTGGCTCTTGGCAGTTACTATGTTGTGTGGCTCCCTATTTCCCATTATATTTTTGTGTTGCTGGCTCTCCTATCTCAGGGTCATCTATGTTGGATCAATTTAGAGTGAGGGTATCACTTTTCCCCCTTCCATGTCTTGGTTTTCCTTCACATAAAAGGGGGAATCAAGACTTACTTAAGAAATGAAACAGTGGAGGCCCTCCAGTGCTGGAATTTACATTGTGCATTACATTGTATTCTAAGTATAAAAGGCTACGTTGAATTGAGGGTGCTGGAGAAGCCATTACATGCCCCACAGGGAAGTGAGTGCCCCGTGGATCATTCTGAGTAGGTGCTGCATGAGCCATGCAAGATGTGTTTATAGTAATCACCAAATTGTGTGGATCCAACCAGAATAAAAAATGCCTGGAGCTTTGGCTTAGGGCCATGGATGAACAAAGCCTGCAGCCTGGCATAGAACAGGAGTCAAAGGCATGGGTATAGGACAGCGATAGATAGAACCAAATGTAAGTATAAGCAGAGATGAAAATATGTGGCTGCCTCTTTCCCTCTCTGTATTTGTGACAGACTTTGTTAATCCATCACATCATTCATTCCTGATTCTAATATAAAATTACCATTTATTGAGTGTTGACTCAATAAACGTACCAGGCACTATGTTCTAGAAACATTACCTGGCTGAATCCCAACACTCAGTGACATAGATCTATTATTATCCTTAAAGTACAGGTGAGAAAAGTGAGTCTCAGAGAGGTCAGTAAATTGTCCAGGATCACGCAGCTGGCTGGTGGCAGAGCTAGGAGTAGAACTTTGGCAGCCAAACTCAAAAGCCTGCTCTCTAATCATTTTGTGTTACTGCCTCTAGATATGCACAGATGCTACCTCAGAATCTGCTTCATTAAGATTTTGAGGTTCGGGTTCATATTACAGTTAACATTCATTCATTCATTCATTCGTTCACTAATTAAACAATACTTTGGTGCATCTACCATATGCCAGGCACAGTGTTAAGTGCTAAGGATTCAATAGTGAATAAGACATAATCCCTGCTCAGGGCTCTACTGAGTGGAAGGATAACTTCTTGTTTAGGACCGTCAGTGGGTAGGAAGACTCAGAATTTATGTAATGTGGGACTTAGTGCCTGCCCCCTTCCTTGCATTGAACCAGAAAGTTTCCCAATTGATGATGGAAATGAGCAACAACCTGGAAAATGAACTATGATGCCCCAGGATGCACCCTGAATCAAAATTGGGCCAGTCACCACCTTTTTCTGACTTGATTGATTAAGCTGTGCGATCTTGGGCCTCAATTATAACTCCTGGTCAAGCAATGCTTTCTCATGCGTGGTTCACTTTGCTCCTGCTAGCACCTGATTGGAAAGAGGAGGTCTGTGATGTGCAGAGAGGTTACGTGACTTGCCTAATTTTTACAGTGGTAGGAGACAAGCTGGGACTAGAACCCAGTTCCAACTTCTAGTTCCTTGTTTTTCTTACTCATCATGCTGACATCTTAATGTCTTTAGGCTTTCAGTTTCCCCATCTATAAAATAAGGACATTAAACCACATGATCTCTAAAACTAACTTCCTCCTTCCCTTCCTTTCTTCCTGCCTTCTTGTCTTCCTGTCTTAACTCTGGAGTACCTACAGAGTCTATACAGCTAAATTTGGAAATAATGTTATGGAAAATACACACACACACACACACACACACACACACGCACGCACGCACCCATCAAGAAAGCTAAAAGGCAACCCACAGAATGGGAAAAAATATTTGCAAATCATATTTATATGGATTGTATCCAGAACATATAAGGAACTGTTACAAAAGACAACCCACTTAAGAAATTAGCAAAGGATCTGAATCAACATTTTTTCAAAGAAGATATACAAATGGCCAGTAAGCACATGAAAGGATACTCAATATCACTAACCATCAGGGAGATGCAAATCAAAACCACAGTGAGATACCACTTCACACCCAGTAGAATGGCTATGATCAAAAGAAAGAGAATAACAAGTATTGGTGGAGAAATTGAAACCCTGATATACTTCTAGTAGAGTTGTAAAATAGTACAGTCACTTTGGAAAACAGTCTGGCAGTTCATCAAAAGGTCAACTGTAGAGTTACTATATGATACAGCAATTCTATTCATAGGTATATACCCAAGAGACACGAAAACATGTCTACACAGAAGACTGTACACGAGTGTTCACAGAAGCCTTATGCATAATAGGCAAAAAATGGCAACAACCCAAATGCCCATCAACTGATGGATGGATAAACAAAATGTGGTATGTCCATACAATGGAATGGAATGTTATGCATCCATAAAAGTAATGAAGTACTCCTACATGCTAAAACATAGATAAACTTTGAAAACATCATGCTAAGTAAAAGAAGTCAACCACAAAAGGTCATGTATTTTATGGTTTCACTGACATAAAATGCATAGAATGAACAAATCTTTAGAAACAGAAAATAGATTCGTGATTGCCTAGGGCTGAGGAAAATGGGGAGTGACCGCTAATGGGTACTGGGGTTATTTTAGGGATGGCGAAAGTGTTGTAAAGTTGATTATGTTGATGGTTGCACTGTCTGTGAATATACTAAAAACCACTGTATTGTACAACTGAATAACATGGAAAATGAATTATATCTCAATCCTATTATATATATTTATTTTTTATTTATTATTTTTTTGAGAGGGAGAAAGAACTGGGGAGTGGCAGAGGGAGAGGGAGAGAGAGAATCCCAAGCAAGCTCCGTGCTCAGTGGGGAGCCCATCACAGTGTTTGGGGCTTGATCTCACGACCATGAGAGCATGGCCTGAGCCAAAATCAAGAGTCAGATGCTGAACTGCCTGAGCCACCCAGGCACCCCCTATTATTTTATTTTAAAAACCCTAGCATGGTCTTTGCCCTTGTGGAAAACACAGTCTTGCTGGGAAGATAAATACTAATCAAATAATTATCCAGAGAGATTTATAGTTACAAAGTATGGTATGTGCTATGAAGGGAAAGAAGTGGATATTATAAAAGAGAATAGCAGGAGGCTAATGGGGGTTAGAGAAAAGGTATTAGAAAAACTCTAACATTCAGGTGCTCCAGCAGAGAGCCCCAAATAACACTGGCTTAGATGAGGCAGATGTTTAATCCTCGCTGGTGCAGTATGGTAGCTGTAAGCAGTCTAGGGGTCATATGGAAGCCCTACAATTTCTACTAACATATTGCTCTTTCCCTCCTTTGGAGGGGCTTCCTACTATGTCTACAGTCCAAGCAATGAGAAGGAGGGAAGAGGCACCGGAAGGTTCATCACTTCTGCTCAGAGCCAGAACTCAGTCACACGAGACCGGGATGTCCCAGGTGTTCATGTGTGCAGATTAAATTCTGGGGTTCTTTTACTCTGAACGGGGGGCGGGGGGGGGTGGGAAACAGAGGTTGGGTGAGTAGCTAGCAGTCTCTGCCATGGATGGCTTCTTTGAGGAGGTGACATGGAAGGTGAGAACCTAAGGATGAGTTGGTGTTAAAGAGAGGGAGGAGTTTTCCAGGCAAGAGGGATGACATGTCTCAGGGACACGAGGCAGGCGAGAGCGGCTCTTCTGTTTAATGCTGCTTAATGCTGGTAACGTCCACCTCACACAGCCCTCCTGATGCTTAGAACTTGTAAGTGCCATCACCTGATCTGGATTCACCTGCCTTTTCTCTCTCATGTCTTGCAGGGCTGGGATGAGCCAGGACCGCAAGGAGGGGGGCTTTGTGCTGACTCCCGGAAGTCTGGTTGTGTATCCTCAGCTTTGAGAACTGAATTCCATGGGTTGTGTCAGTGTCAGACCTGTGAAGTTCAGTTCTTCAGCTGGGATATCTCTGTCGTCGTGGACTCGGGGATACTGCAGAGAGCAGACCCAAGGGTGGCCGAAGGATTTGGAAAACTGGAGCAGATGGGGTCTCAGACTCTGAAGGAATAGGGAGGGTGTGCTCATGGGAAAAGCAGTCATTTGATTGTGAGAAAACTTGAATTCTATGCTGAGCAGTTTTCCAAGCAGCTAACTGCTGTCTGCAAGTCATTCTTGCTACAGTTGCGGCCGCTACTACTTTACATATATTGATTACTGCTGGCAGTCCAGGTACTGTACTAAGTGCTTTACATGCTGCTATAGGAGACTCTGGGGGGAAATCACTAATGAAGCTTGGGACACCCAGAACTGACATGTAACGATATTTCCCCCTCTTCGTGGGATCAGACAGCATTAATAGAATGTGACGGTTGTTCTTTAGCATGGATTGCTGAGATAACTGGTCCCTTTTAAAGATGAGAATCATGGGTACATCCCTCTTACGGTCCCCTGTCTTTTTATTTGGATATCTACTTCCTTGCCTTCTATAAATACATTAGGATACATTGTCTTTGTGTTATAAGCAAGGCAAAATAGGTTGTAATTAGACTTTACCAGGATCCCTAGTTTCTCCCTGGGAAAAGGGATACAGAGGTTTTGAAGGGTCCCTCCATTTGCTGGCATGGTTAGCTGTATGTGGTGGGTCAAGCCCTTTCATTGTCTTCCTCTGTCACCAAGTCAGTTAGGTCTATTTTGAGGCTCACGTGTGGTATGATGATGAAAATTTCCACCTTTAGGCAGAGTGCTTGGGCTGTATAAGTAATACTTAGGCTTTCATCAGGTTTTAGATTGGATGGGAATACGAAGTCTCATCCCTTGGAAACTCCTTGATGCATCAATGTCTCTTGGTGTCCTGAAAGGTCCATCTCTGTATAGTCTACAGAGTGTGGTCTGGCCCAGAGAGGAGAGGCAGGCACAAAGTGGGCGACCCCAGAGCATGTGCATTCTCACATTTTCTTCTCAGTGACCCTGAGGTTTATTGAGTGCCTACCATGGGTTGGCCACTGTCCTCAGGGCATAGCTTACATTCACACCAAGCCTCATCTGGAAAACAGGGACTGTTTGCAAAGGGATATTGTAACCACACTCTATGGTTGTAAAGAGGTGCTTGGTTCTTGTGAAAGTGCTCTGGCATGGGTGTGGAGCCTGTGCATCCTCTCGGGGCTGTACCGATAGTATCAAGAGCCTCCCCCACCCATCGCACCCTGCCCACTTCCGTCCTTTGCTTACTAGACCCTTACTCAGCCAGTGACTCATTCTTGAACCAGAACATTGGTGAAGCTCAACTGAGACCAGAGATCAGCGTCTTTACACCTAGACTGTTGGAGAAAATCCAGAATTGACACCAAAAGCTCCAAATGCTCTGGGTTTCAGACCATCTGTGCTGTGAACACTCAGACCCTGAACTCTGACTTACTACAAAAGGCTCATCCTTACCACAGGTGAGTCTTCCTAGAGCAAACCTGATGATGAAATATGGAATACACACAAACACATGCACGCACACAGGCACTGAAAAATGATAGCACCGTGGATCTCTGAGTACACGTTTGCCATATACAAGACTGTTTCAGGGTGCCTGGGTGGCTCAGTCGGTTGAGCGTCTGACTCTTGATTTTGGCTCAGGTCATGATCCCAGGGTCATGGGACTGAGCACCACATTGGGCTCCATGCTAAGCATGGAGCCTGCTTAAGATTCATATTCTCTCTCTCTCTCTCTCTCTCTCTCTCTCTCTCTCTCTCTTTCTCCCTCTCTCTCTCCCCCCTTCTGCCCTTCTGCTCTCTCTCTCTCTCTAAAATAAAATTAAAAAATTGAAAAAATAAAAGACTGTTTTATTTCCTAAGAGGATTTGAATTAAGATTCATTAAGTGGGCGCCTGGGTGGCTCAATTAGTTAAGTGATCAACTCTTGATTTCAGCTCAGGTCATGACCTCATGGTTGTGAGATAGAGCCCTGCCTTGGGCTCTGGGCTGGGTGTGGAGGCTGCGTGAGATTCTCTCTGTCTCTCCCTCTCCCTCTTTCCCCAGGCTCTCTCCCTCTCTTTCTCAAAAAAAAAAAAAAAAAAAAAAAAAAAAAAAAAAAAAAAAAAAAAAAAAAAAGAAAGAAAGAAAAGATTCCATTAAGTAATACATTTCCTGAGGATTTTTAAGTTTGTATTTGCTTTATCATAACTTATGTAAGAAGAAAAAAACAGGTTATAAAATAGATTATATGATTCTAATTTGTGTAAAATTATAAATATATTTGAGAATATATGCTTTGAAAGATGTACATCAGTTTATTAACAGGGGTCATCTTTGGGGTGGTGGGAATTGAGATGCATTTTCCCTTCTTTGTATTTTTCTCTATTGTTTAGTTCTTACACTGACCATATTTAATTGAAACAGTAAAGTTATTGAAGGAAATTTCACACACAATTCCAATGAATCTAGACAACGTTAGTGCTACGCATTTGTTGGAAGTTGTGTTGCAGGGGTGTGTCATAGAAGAGTGGAGGGAGTTCCCTGATGTGTTCAGTGAATAAGGTAAGCATAGTCCAATATATATAGTGTGTTTTGTTCAAGTAGCAGGTGATTTTTTTTCTCTGTTACTTATGTTTTTCTGCCCCCCCCCCAAAGAACCCTCAATGTATGTGCTGCTTTCCAAGAATCCATCTACTATGTAAACCAGTGGTTTTCAAAGTGTGTTTCCTGAACAAGCAACATTAGTATCACCTGAGAACTTAGAAATGTAAATTCTCAAGCTCCACCCAAGACCTACTGAATAAGAAACTCTGGGAGTGGGGCTTAGCACTTTCTGTTTTAACAAGCCCTTTGACTGACTAATGCACACTAGGGTTTTAGAACCATACGTGTCAGTCAAGGGACATCCCCACTGCACTAAACTGGAAGGCAGCTCATGTTGATACAAAAGTTGCTGTCCCATTCTTACAAACGTGCATACAGGTATTCTGCAAGACCTATCTCTGAGAGATGGCTTGCAGAACTGCAAAACCTCAAGATCCTCACCAGTGATCGTTTCAGAAGTGAATAGCAGATCTCTAAGTTTTTAAGCTACAAACTTTAGATGCGCAGAGTCACATGAAGAGGTGGTTCATTAAGGCAAATTTTTGGGTCATTCCCCTGACCTATAGACTTGGCATCTTTTCCCAGGGTTCTGCCATCTTGACCATCACCCATAAGGGCTTCCATCAAGGAAGTTCTAGGAAAACACTGAGCTTTTACTTTTCACATGTCTGCTTGCTTTTCTTTCTTTCTTTCTTTCTTTCTTTCTTTCTTTCTTTCTTTCTTTCTTTCTTTCTTTCTTTCTCTCTCTCTCTCTCTCTCTCTCTCTCTCTCTCTCTCTCCCTTCCTTCCTCCCTCCCTCCCTCCCTCCCTCCTCCCTCTCTCTCTCTCTCCCTTTCTTTCTTTCTTTCCTTTCTTTCCTTTCTTTCTTTCCCCTGAACCTTATGTCTCTTCTTCCTATCTTCTCCTTTCCCTCCTGCTGTGATTGATGAGGTCTCAGAAGCAGATTCATCATCCTTTCTGCTCTGTGCTTGGGAGAGAGCAGGTCAGATGCTCCTGGAAAGGTGCCTTGGGAGTAATAATAATAATGGAAGTATTGATTTGCCATCCTCAAATAATAGGGGGAGGTCATGATTTATCAGCTCATGTTGATGAGACACAGTGGGAAGCTGGACACACTACTCAATAGTTGCTGCCTAATCATGCTGTGTGGCTGTGGAGACGTGTAATTCAGGAACACAGTGGCTCCTCAAGTCCTCTTGTAGTTAAATCTCTGTCAGTTAAGGTGAAGATTCCTGCTTAGGCTTCTCCAGAGATATGGTATATATGTATATCTAATCTATCTATCTATCTATCTATCTATCTATCTATCTATCTATCTATCTATCATCTATTCAGATAGGTAGTAGATAGATTTATTACAGAGAATTGACTCATGTTGATTATGGAGAGTGGCAATTCCCAAGATCTGCAGGGTGAGTCAGCATGCTGGAGACCTAGGAGTCTGAATCTGAAGGCCTAAGAACCACGGTGTAGTACCAGTCTGAAGGCTGCAGTTTCAAGACCCACAAAGAGCTGAAGTTTCAGTTTGAGTCTGAAAACAGGGAAAAACTAATGTCCAAGAAATCAAGACGGAATTTCCTCTTACTCCCGGGAGGGAGGTCAGTTGAAAGAGGCCTTCAACTAATTAGATGAGGCCCACCCACATTAGGGAGGACGATCTGCTTTACTTAGGCGACCAATTCCAATTTTAGTCATATCTAAAAACATCCTCACAGACAACCCAGAATAATATTTAACCAAGTGTCTTGGCACCCTGTGGTTCAGTCAAGTAGACACAAAAAATTAACCTACACAATTTCTTTTTCATATATACAGTACAACCTTGGGTTACAAGTAACTTGTTCTGTGAGTGTTCTGCAAGACCAGCAAGCATTTCTAATAAATTTTAACTTAATAAACTAGCGATGTCTTGCAATACGAGTAGTATGTGACAGCAAACGTCACAGGATCACAACTGAGCCAATTGGTTATTGAAATGCACTTTGATGTACCAGTGCTTTGGATTATAAGCATGTTTCCGGAATGAATTATGCTTGTAAATCAAGGTTTTATGGTATATATTTTTGCATCTAGAATCTCTTGCTTTCTTTTTTGATAGTATTTCAGAGTGATAGCTCAGAGCTTGAGTGTCTGGTTGATTAGAGAGTCTGGGAAAATGCTCTGGGGGGGGGGGGGCATGGGTAGGGAACCAGACATCTTCCCTAGTTCCCCTTTGCTCTTCATAGCACTAAAGTACTTTTGGGAACTGTTTTTAAGGAACTCCTATCTTGCTCCTATCTCCTGGGGCAGCTCTTTGAAGTAGAAGAGCTAAGTTTGATTATCCTTGAGAAAGTGCAGACAATATAATTGCAGCTTTCCTATGTTAGGTGTTTACAATGCTCCAGGTGCCTTATCTATAAGGAAAGATATTACCTCTACTTTTTAGATGAGAAAACTGAAGCTCAGGGAGATTATATACCTGGCTAAAATTTCACACACTATTTAGTGTCACAGCCAGGATGTTAATCAAGGCTGCCTAATGAGAGCCTGTGTTCTTTTTGCCAAAGTTTATAACACACATCATCTTTGCTCAACACGGCATTTCCCAGTGAAGTCGATATAGCCATAATTTTAGAGATGGGGAAATGGTGTTTTCAAAAGGTTGGGTGACTTTTCTATTCTCTATGTCATGCAGCTAATAACTGGTGAAGCCAACCCTCAAATCCAAAATCTCTATAATAAAAAGATAGTGTTTGTCTAAAAAATCATAGGAGTACACATAAACTTAGAAGGAAGGAAAGAAAAAGAATCCCCTGCATCCATTTCTCCAGTGTGACTAAAAAGAGAACAGTATAAAAAAAATAAAAAAATAAAAAGAGAACAGTATACATTGAGGCCACTCTGACTTATTCCTCTGCCCATGTCTTTGGTAAATAGGAGTGAAGCCTTATACACGACCAATTTCACCCTCTGGTGCACAGCCATACTTTAAAATATGTTAAAATTACATTGTTGGTAGCTTTTAAGAAACCATAATGTATTTTTGTTCTGGGTCCTGTGATGCTACTAAGACTGGTCAGATTCCATTTGTCTCTGGGCAACAAATGTCTTTCTTTGTTTTAAAAATGAAATTAATTGGGAATGCAAGCTGGTGCAGCCACTCTGGAAAACAGTATGGAGGTTCCTCAAAAAACTAAAAATAGAACTACCCTATGACCCAGCAGTTGCACTACTAGGCATTTATCCAAGGGATACAGGTGTGCTGTTTCGAAGGGACACATGCACCCCCATGTTTATAGCAGCACTATCAACAATAGCCAAAGTATGGAAAGAGCCCAAATGTCCATCGATGGATGAATGGATAAAGAAGATGTGATACACACACACACACACACACACACACACACACACACACACACTGGAGTATTACTCGACAATCAAAAAGAATGAAATCTTGCCATTTGCAACTACATGGATGGAACTGGAGGGTATTATGCTAAGTGAAATTAGTCAGAGAAAGACAAAAGTCATATGACTTCACTCATCTGAGGACTTTAAGAGACAAAACAGATTAACATAAGGTAAGGGAAGCAAAAATAATATAAAAACAGGGAGGGGGACAAAACAGAAGAGACTCCTAAATATGGAGAACAAACTGAGGGTTACTGAAGGGGTTGTGGGAGGGGTGATGGGCTAAATGGGTAAGGGGCACTAAGGAATCTATTCCTGAAATCATTGTTGCACTATATGCTAACTAATTTGGATGTAAATTAAAAAAAAAATAAAAAAGTTAAAATAAAAAAAAAAAATGAAATTCTTAGGGCACCCAGGTGGCTCAGTTGGTTAAGCATCTGACTCTTGATTTTGGCTCAGGTCATGCATGATCCCAGGGTTGTGGGATCGAACCCTGCATTGGGCTCTGTGCTGACAACGTGGGGCTTGCTTGGGATTCCCTCTCCCTCTGCCCCTCCTCCACTTGTGTGTATGCTCTCTCTCAAAATAAATAAATAAACTTAAAAAAAATAAAAACAATTATTTTTCTTATTAAATAAATAGTATGAGTTTACTGCAAAGAATTTTGAAAAGGCAAAAAAACCATAAAAGAAGAAATTAAAATCATATAAAAATTTGTGTTATACAAATTATTATGTATTTTTTTTTACTGGGAAAGTATAGAAAATCATAAAGGAGAAAAAAGTTATCCATAAGCTCAGAGATTATCATTTCGGGTTATTTTTTTTCATTTTCACTCTTTTTAAAAATACAATTGGGATCATCCATTAAATGTAATTTGTGTGTCTGTGTGTTCTGTTTTTTGTTATTTAAAATTTTATCACAAGCATTTCCCCATGTCCTTCTATGGTCTTTACTGTGCATTTTAAATGGCTGCATATGTATGTAGTTCATGGAATGAATGTTCTTTTCTTTACATGATCATTTCTGTATTATTGGACATTTAGGCCCTGTATCTCCTGGACCCCAAATCTCCTGCATGCATTCATTTATCATCTATCTATCTATCTATCTATCTATCTATCTATCTATCTATCTATTTATCTATCTATCATGTATTTATTTATGCCATGTATCTGTATCTATTTCTTTTTAGCTTTTTGCTTACATTGATTCAGGCATTATTTGCAATGGCCTTAGGAGTGTAAACTTTTGCCCCTTTTATCAGAAAAGCACATTTTCTTCCCAGAACTCCTTCCTTTGTCCAGCAGAATCCCACTCATGATTCACTGTGTTTTATGTGACCACTGCCAAATATATGAGGATGGAAACTTAAAAAAATTTTTTTTAAATGTTTTATTTATTTTTGAGACAGAGACAGAGCATGAGCAGGGGAGAGGCAGAGAGAGAAGGAAACACAGAATCTGAAGCAGGCTCCAGGCTCCGAGCTGTCAGCACAGAGCCAGACGTGGGGCTCGAACTCACAAACAGCGAGATCATGACCTGAGCTGAAGTCGGACGCCTAACCGACTGAGCCACCCAGGCGCCCCAATGCTGGAAACTTCTTCAACCTGTGGAGTAGAAGACCAGGAGAGGGATTTGGTAATGACTGTTGGGTCAGCCAGCCAACAGTAGTCACCACAAGCTACTTGCCAAGGTCAAGTGTTTGTCTTATTTGACCCAATGAGCCTATTTCACACCCATCATCTAGGGAATGCTGTTTCTCACATTTCTGGCCCAGACTAGAAGTGGCCCAGAGCCTGCCAAACCCAATCTCTCACTGGATATAGCACCATCTAACACATGCTAACGTTTTTCATCAATATTAGTGTCATTGCAAAGTGCCGTTAAAAAAGAAGTGGTTTCATACATTATTTATCTGCAGTGTGTCCACCGAGTCATTCTTTTGCTGGAGAGCTGTCTCCTTGGCATTTCTAAACCGGGTAACAAATCTGCAGCTCACTGGGTCTGTATCCTCAGGCTGTGGTAGAGGGAGAGGAGGATCCGTGAGCTGTTTGTGCTGAAAAAATTGCTGCATGTCCTCACAGCCCTGGGCACAATGATTAAGTGTCTGGTTGCAGGTGAGCTCTGTGTCCACTGCGTATTCTGCAGATAATGGCTACACTCCACTTGATGAGAATATGGCCTGGTCTAATTATTAGGGGCCCCCAAAGTGTCCATTATTTATTTGTACCTTTCTATTGTGGTTAGTTCTAGAGCAGAAGCCTAAAGTAGCAACTCACAGGAGTGCTGTGTGCAGGGCCAGGCCTGGGGTGATGATACGCCTAGGGTACAAAAGTCAAGGAGGGGCGCACTCCCTCACAGTCTTGCAGCACTTGTCTGGCCCTGGTTTGGTTTCACCCTCACTAGTTGCTAGTGTTCAAAAATTGGAAAAATTATTCCACAAAGGTTTTTTGATCATTTCTATGCTCTGGGTGCTATTCTAGTCACTAGGATACAGTAATGAATAAAATAGTCATTACCGTCCTTATGGTACTGATACATAGTAAAGGAGAGATTTGATATAGAAATCTAGGTTTCTGGGGCACCTGGGTGGCTCAGTCGGTTAAGTGATCGACTCCTGATTTTTGGCTCAGGTTATTACCTTGCAGTTGTGAGACTGAGGCCCATGTTGGGCTCTGTGCTGAGTGTGGAGCCTGCTTGAGATTCTCTCTCCTTCTCTCTCTGCACTGCCCCCTCTCCCCCAAGAAAATAAATAAACATAAAAAAAAAAACTAAAAAGAAAAAGAAATCTAGGTTTCTGGCTTCTTGAAGTATCAGAAGAACTGGCAACTCTGGGTTGGCTTTTCTTCATGACAACCATCACTAGGATCTAGGGAACTGGCAGCTCCCATGAGGATGTGGTGTGAGCTCTGTACTTTGTCCCACTCTCCACCACTCCCTATTGTCCTTTGATTCTCATAGGGTCCCCATGGAGAGCATACCACTATTATTATTACTACTACCATATTGCAGATGAAGAAACTGAGGCTCAGAGAGGTAAAGGGACTGGTCTGAGGTTTTCTAGCTATAGAAGGTGGATTGGGGGTTTGAACCCACTTCTATGAGACCTCAGGGGCTGAGGTGTTTGCCCCTGTGCAGAACAGTGATTCAGGAGGCAGGAACATAGAAATATCACCAAGCAAAACATTCAGCCCATATAAGATCAAATTAGAGAGGTGTGTTAGCAGGAAACAGATGGCACCCTCAAATTAGGATAACTCAAGCAGAATTTCATAAAAAAGCTATTTACAAAGGCGTGGGCAGGGTGTAGAGAAACCACAAGGCATAGCAAGGAGCCCCAGATTAGTAATAGTGGGCCTCCATTACCCCTGCTATGGCAGATGAGGGGGTGGGTTACTGGGATTGGGGAAATAGGACTATTCACTGAGAACTCCTGATGAAGCCAGAGCTTGGGGATCCCAAAGGGAGGAAACTTGGAGAATAAACACCCCAACTCACCAAGTGCTCTCTGCTTCTTCCTGTTGATCTCCTGCCAGTCCCAGATCCAGCTGGAAGTCAGAGGGCAAGGAACCCATTGATACACTCTTGCAGATCAGCCTCTGAGGGCACAAAGTAGGATGGGGAATAGAGGAGAGTGGATGGGGAGGAGCAAAGGAAGGCATCTAGCACAAGGAGCAAGCCAAAGCCAAGGGCATTTTAGGGGACAGATAGTGATGATGGGGGTAGGGGAAGATGTTAAGATAACTGAATTCAAGGTCCAGCTCTGATGGGGCTGGGGAAACAGCTCCTCTTCCTCACTCTCTCTCCCTGGCAGCCACGCTCAGCAACCTCCTGTACCAGAAAAGTCAATCCCATATCAGAGATTCCTCAAGTTTATGACGTGGGGCTCGAGACTTTTGTCTTGGTGACTCCCCAAATGGACAAAAGGCTGAACCATATAGGGTGGTACCTTCTAGTTTTTCAGAGGAAAAGAGCTCTTCAGGTTCAGAGCTCATTGAACCCTACCTGTAGAAAGCTGTACCATAAAACATCTAAGACAGGTCTGTTTGTTTTTAAATTTCTCCCCTAAAATCTATTCAGCTTAATTCTTCTTATCAAAAACTGCATATCATGTTAAACTGAGCCATATATTACAACCCCAAAAAGTCACTTGCTTGCCTGCTTTTAGAATTCTCAGTTTCTGAAACTAACTGGACCATGGCTTTGGATCTTCAGTAGAGGCTTTGTCAATAGTCCTTTCAGCATAAGTAATGGTAACAAAATCAGGAGCGCTTTAGGAGACACTTTGATATTCAAATAGTTTATAAAGCCAGCATACCTGGCTCCGAAGCAATGTGCTTCTGAGAATGCATGTGGTAGGGGTGGGTCGGGAAGGATGAGGAAATGCTGGGTGAGAACACTCATAAGAGGAGCATGGTATCATTACAGATTTAGGGAATAGTTGTAACAGACTTTCCCCCCTTTTTCCCTGTTAACAGAACCCCAGTATGGTTCAGAGAGTAGGCAAGTGACATGCCTCAAAGAGGGCTGGCCTCTCTAGTCCCAGGGAGCAAATCATTTGTCCGGTTTCAAGCTTGATGACCTCATCCCATTTGTGAGTGGTTGGATTAGCAGGGGGCAGGGGATGAAATTCTGACTAGCAGGATGTGAGAAGTCTGCTGTGGATATTTCTAGGATAGGTTCTTCTTGCTTCTAATAAGTAGTTGTCTCTTCTGTCACTGGATATTACCATAATTGTTTGGGACGCCTACTGCTGTGGCAGCCAGTTAATGATTAAAGGGAGCCAGGTGGTATGCTGGAGATTCAGGGTGCAAAGATGCTTTAGGGCATCACAATTCAGTCAACCACTGAGGTAACCAACCCAGGTGCTCTCCTACCTCATAGTTTCATGTGTGAGACAGTGCGTTTCTTGTATTGTTGCCACAGGTCCAGGAGGCTCAGATCTTTGTGTATCCCACAGATAGATGCATGATCTTCAGGACTTGACGGGCAAAAGAAACTGCTGATTTTCACACATTGTCTTCCTAAATTCTTTTTTTGACTCCAAAAGTAATACACAAATGTAAAAATTCAATCAAAATGGAAATATTATGAGTAGAAACTGGAAGTCTCCTATAATTCTTCACTTCTCACCTGCACATGTGAATGTAATGTTAAAAAAAACAGGATCAGAATAGACATACTTAATATCTTGGATATGTTTTGTATGAATACATGTAGATCTACCTGGTTCTTTTAAAAAACATTTTTGATGTTTTAATTTATTTTTGAGAAAGAGACAGAGAGACACAGCATGAGCAGGGGAAGAGCAGAGAGAGAGAGGGAGACACAGAATCTGATGCAGGCTCCAGGCTCTTTGCTGACAGCTCAGAGCCAGCACAGAGCCCGACACAGGGCTTGAACTTGTGAACCACAAGATTATGACCTGAGCTGAAGTCAGACACTTCACTAAGCCACCCAGGCCTCCCTACCTCGTTCTTTGTAATAACTGTGTAATATTCATACCTTGAAGGACCTAATACAGGTGGGCTTTTATAAAACATGACCCATGGGTAACTATATTCCTGAACCCCCAATCTCTGCCTTCAGTCATTGACAGCAAGTTTTTCTGTCACTCAGAGAGGCACACCAAGGGAGAAGGAGAAGCCATGTGGAGCAGTGGAAGGGACGCAGGGTTTGGGCCAGGTGGACTGGGGTTGGGATTCAGCCCTATGGCACAGCAGCTGTGTGATCTCAGAAAGTGATTAAATGCTTTATGCCTCAGTTGTCTAATCCCTAAAAAAAAAAAAAAAAAAAAAAAAGTAATAAAACCTACCTCTTGAAATTGTTGTAAGGGTTAGAAATAATGTGTGAAAGCATCTATCACCCGGAATGGTTGTTCAATGAACAGTAGCTATTGTTCTAATAAAGGAGCCTCCTCCATGAAATAGTTGAAGTGTTTCTGGTTATCTTCACTGTGGACACAACGGACAAATACCCATAGGTACTTGGGGGTCTAAAATAATTTTCTGAAATTATTGAGTGGTTGGCCCCCAAACGGTGAAAAGTAGGTCCATGGAAACAAATAAACGAAACTTTCCATTGTGTCAGTCATGTGAGGAAGATAGTGTAAACATTTAACCTCTATTTCTTGGGTAGAGGCTTGCAGACACAGTATGAACAATTTTTCAAACAGGCTGGAAAAAGGATATCATGCGTAGTAAGATCTCAGTAGGCTGGAGTGACAGGCTAAATTAAACAAGGTGAGTTTTATTAGGGAAAAATGTAAAATTTAACTGTTTAGTTTCTTTCTTTTAAGATTTTTTTTCTTCACGTTTGTTTATTTTTGAGAGAGAGAGAGAGAGACAGAGTGTGAGCCAGCAAAGGGTAGAGAGAGATGGAGACAGAATCTGAAGCAGGCTCCAGTCTCTGAGCTGTCAGCACAGAGCTCAATGCGAGGCTCAAACTCACAAATGGTGAGATCATGACCTAAGCCGAAGTCCAATGCTTAACCAACTGAGCCACTCTGGCACCCCTCTTTCTTTATTTTTTTTGGTATAGTATGGTATGTGTTTTAATAGCAGGTATGAAAAGGCTTAGGGGTTTTATGTGGCTGAATTTCAATGTGAAGTTATGGTGTAATCCAGCCATATAAACTAGCAACTGTAATTTTACCCTTATAAAGAGAAGCAGGAAATTCAAAATGAGGAAGGTGATGCCTCCACTTACTTTGTCCTCATCAGATCAGATGGCCTAACACTAAAATGGTGAATAACTGGCATGTAGGCTGAGGCTTTTTTTTTGTGCGCTCATAGCAAATAAAACTCATTAATCATATTTCATCGACTTCAGATGTAACTCCTGAGTCCTTCTCAACACAGTCTGTAAATCAGCCAATTTTTTTTGAATGCAGTTGGTATGTAAGATGAAACTTATTGGTAGCCAATAGCCTACAGGCCATTCCTAGGATCTTCTCGGGGGCAGCCCATACTTCCATCATATGGTCCAACCTTTTACCAACCACAACAGATTGGATGTGGACCCAAGGGCTGGCAATCTATAGACTGTTTGAAGAGCTTTATCCAAACTGGGACAACTTCATTCAATCTGATTGTCTCTTTTGGGAATTTGAACTGGGGGGAAAGAAAAGAGCAAATCAGGCAGCTGGTGGCAGACCCAGCAACTGAAATGTCCACGGAGAGATGCCATTATAAAGGCCAAGAGGGGGCATACAGAACGTAAGAAAACAGAAGCAAGAACGAGGAAGCAGAAGCTTTGAGGCAGGGACAATCTACAAGGGGAGAGGCGATAAGGAATGTGTGGCAGCAGCAGAGACAGTGGAAGAAGAGGCAGAGAGCTAGACAACATGAGGAGACAGATTTTAGGGCAACAGAAAGGAGACTTTGCAAGCAGGTCAGCGTGGGTTGAGAATGGTTTGGGCCCGGTGAACGGTGTGCTTCTTGTCCCTCCTGGTGTTCAAGGAGGGGCTGTATGACTGTCAGTTGGTAGATATTGCAGTGGGTTGTGAAGTCCACGGGAAAGAGAAGAGGACATTGAAAGGGGAAGTGTGAATTAGGAAGGCTCTGTAAATCAGGAACAGCCATTGAGCCCTGGCATCCTATGTCCCTCATTGCCATGGTGACAGGGGGTGGGGGCCGTAACAAGTTACTTGTGTGTATAGGAGCCTCATGTGGGGCTCCTTGCCATTAGAGACACATCTGCCATCTTGGTCTCTGCCATGAAATAGATCCTAACATCCAGAACCAGGATCCCACTTGGCTTATATCCCTATCTCTATATTCTAGTGACTCATTAAACTGTCTTCAGCAAAGGCAGAGACTCCGATATTGGGGAAAACATGTGGAGCTTATCTGCTCACTCACCCAAACCTCTTGGGACAAGAAGCTGCATCTAGAATAATGAATATTAATCAACAGTGTTGGTTCTGAAAGCAGGATATGTAATTGCATGCCTTTGAGCAAGTTATTTCTCTGTGCCTTGCTTTTCTTGTCTTTTAAAATGAGATTTATAGTAAATGTTATAGGCTTGTTTTATGATTGAGATAATAGCACTGTGCTATGATAAGCAATCAATATATTTAGCTATTATCATTGCTATTATTGTTGTGTCTCATCGAACTCCTGAAGTGTCTGTGACAGGAGTAGAGTAGGGTTCTCCAACCCCATTTTGCAGCCCCAGGAGCTGAGGCAAACAGTGGTTAAGACCCAGGCTGGCAGCACACTGCTTCAGTATTAGTGGCAGAATAGAACTGAGACTTGGTTTTCCTGACCTTGAGTGGCCTCTTTATAGAAAGAGGAACAGAATTTATTTTTTGAAAAGGCATATATGCATGTGAGAAAATGTTTTCAAAAAGGTGTGTAGTGGAAAATACATCCCCTTCCTTCCCATGGCTCTAACCTCAGGTCTCCTGATGCCTTTCTGCTGATGGATTCCAGGCTTCCTTCAGGAGCTTTCATGCCTGTACAAGCCTAGCGTGTATAGATTACTGGGTGCTATTTCTAAGACTGCATGCTGCTCTGCCCCTGTTCCAGGCGTGTGTGTGTGTGTGTGTGTGTGTGCACATGCAGGACAGGCAGGGCTGACTTTATGAGGGCAGAAGTGGTGGTTTGGGACCTAAGCTTGCCCTTGAAAAGAGAGGCCAGTAGGTCATGGGCCACCAGTGATGGACCAAGGCCAGTGTTGGATGGCTGCGTCTGCCACCTTGGGGGTGCGGGCCTTTGAGTTCTTGATGTTGTTCAGGAAGGCACAGGAGTATGAGCTGCTGGTATGAATGCAGGGCCACTTCCCTTCGCTCTGAGTCTGACTTTTATTCTCTTTCTTAAGGTGCTGCCATTCCCCTCCTCATTCCAATCTGCCTGGGGAACGCTGATGGGGGAATCCTAGGCCCCAAGCTGCTGTATTATCAGGCCTGGGGCACAGGACGGGTGTGGGGATGCAGGTCACGGAGGTGTAGGTCTCAGGCCCAAGGGCCCCATCTGCTTGGCTCTACCCCTTTCTCCTGGTGCCTCTGCTCACTCAGCTTCTGTGGGAAATGACAGACTCATTCAGCTTCAATAATCTTGCCCTTTCCCAGCTTCGAGAAACATTTCTTTGTGTTTATTATTATTATTATTATTATTATTATTATTACTACTACCACCATTTAACTTCTAGAAGCCATTCTCTGACATATACAGAATGGCCTTGACTGTAACATATATGGAATAGCCATTTTGTTTGGGAGACGAGCGATGGGCCAGCTGAGAATGCAAGTTCTTCCTGGGGTCTGTGGGGGCAAGCAGAGAGAGGCCACTGAAACGAGACCATCCCTGTCAGGGCCAGTTCCCATGGTGTTTAGGCGGCAGAGCAGAGTTCCTGCTTCCTGGTTGCTGGTTCTCTCCAGCTGTACTGTATGGTTTCCTCTTTCCTTGGCCTGGACTTTAGAAGGATTCTGGGGGAAGGCCTTGCTGTGCCGCTTCTCTGAGCTTCCCTCAGCAAGGCCTGGCCTCTCTGATGCCTGCCACTATGTAAAAACATTCCTGGGCACCAGGTGGCTCAGTTGGTTAAGTGTCAGACTTGGACTGAGGTCATAATCTCACAGTCTGTGAGTTTGAGCCCTGCATCGGGCTCTGCACTAACAGCACAGAGCCTGCTTCAGATCCTCTGTTCTCCTTCTCTCTATGCCTCTGCGCTGTTTGTGCTTTCTCTCTCTCTCAAAAATAAATAAACATTAAAAAACAAACAAACAAACAAACAAACAAACAAACCATTCCTGCCAGTCAGCTCCTCCCTGGCCTATGCTGGTCTGAGTATGTCCAGTCACAGGGAACTCACATTTCCTGAATTTCTTCATTTCATTCTTAGATGGTTCTAGAGAGAAGAGCAGAACTGGAATTTGTGGCCAGGGCTCTTTGAATTGACAGCTACTGGACTTTTACCCTCAAATTCCTCTTTCACTTAAAAACCCTATAAGGTTCTCACTTTCAAGGTCTCTAGGTTTTCAAACGTTTCTCTTAGGGTCAAGTTTCCAGTGGCCCTTCGAAAACGTGGGTGGGTTGGGCCCATTGCTCCCGGGAAGGGGTGTAAGTGTAGAGAAATCCGTTTGTCACAAGAGTGAATCAGGGAGGGACTGGACAAAGTGATTTTCGGGGTTCTGTCCTTATGCATTTGGGCTCCACATTCTCTCATTCTATGAAGAAGCCAGAGTCTGTGATTTTTGGGGCCTTATTCCTAGTGCAAAGGAGAACAAGTTGAAGAAGTTAACATCCTGGGATGAGCCCAGCAGCTTTCTTCCTTTGCTCACTTTGACTCTCTCCTTCCCCCAACGTTTCCTGCCTGGGGCGGGTACAGCCAGCAGCCCGGGCTCCTGAGCCCTGTTATTTAAAATTCAGCCATCACCATGGCAACGTGCATCCTGCTCCATTTCAACCAGAGATACAAAGAAGCAGTGAAAGGGAAAGTTTAATAAGATTTAAAAAAAAAATTTTTTTTATGAATCTCACTGACAGTGTCCATCTTTTTGGGAAATAGAAATGTTCCATTTTAGCAGCGTTATCAAAACACCATTCATTTTATGCCCCTCAGCTTCTAGAGGGTCAGCGTCACTGCTTGCTTTCTAGGGCTGCTCATATCACCCTCCTCTCCCTTCAGAGGCGGTGAGGCTCTTATTTGGCATGTAGGGTTTTTGAAAGGGTTTGGAGTTGGGCTAACTCTAAAGCATGCCTGTGGCTTTGTTCTCCCTTTCACTTCCCTGCCATCAAATCAGTCACATCAGGGTATTCAAAGCTGCAAAAGTCCTTCAAGATCACTCACTCTGCAGTGCCATTTTTGTGTTTGCTTGTCTAGCAACTGTTCCCCCACGTTCTGAGGGTGTTCCCCTGATCACCTTCCAGGGACTGAGCCTCTGATTGTATCAATCCATGTGGTTCAGGTGGAGCCCAGAATTTCCCCTGGGAAGTGACACAGATGAGCATGTGGCCCAAAGGCACTAGTGGGGGCAGTCCTGGGACTTTTGTCCAGTACTCTTGAGAGAAAGCCCCTCTATTTTCCTGCTGAGGGGATGAAAGCCTGGAGCTGCTGGAGACCCCCATCTATAAGGAACCTTCCAGTGAGGGGAGAAACACAGAGGGAAGCAGAGCTGAAGGATGGAGAAGAGAAACCAGGCTTAGATGAACTTGCTCAATATCCTGGATTGAGTCAGCCCCGAATCAATGGCTTTTCAGTTTCATGAGCAATACATATCCCCCTTCCACCCCTCCCTTAAGGCAGTTTAAGTTGGGTTTTCGGACACCTGAAAACCAGTGACTTTGATGTTGCATACCCCAAGATCCTTATTTTACAAACGGGGCAATGGAAAGCCACTGTAGGAAGCAGCATCCAAGGTCACACAGAGAGGCAGCCCTGAAGGTCAGTTCTCAGGCAGATTTTCTGACTACAGCAGGGATGCTTTAAAGCTGAGCTTGTGGAGCCTGATCGTCAAAAAGTGTAATTATGGTAAAGACACCTGCCCAGCTACCTGCCCCCAAGGGTGTTGGTGAGCATTTGGGGTGATTTGGGAGGACTCCACCCTCAGAAGATCTTTGTGTCTTTCATAGACGAGGAAGGTCCTGAGACAGGCAAGAAGGACACTAATCACAAAGTCTAGGTGGCACAGCCCTGTGGCCCGAAATGAGGTCTCCTTTTTCTATTGAGATGAGAACTGTTATTATTTTTTTATCCTGTAAGCATATAATTCAGTCCTTCAACTATCACTTGTGATTTTATTAATTTCATTGAAAAGTACTGATTGAAGGCCTCTATGTACTAATTGCTGTTTTAAGGACATAGATTCAGTAGTCAATAAAGTAGCCTCAGTGCCTCAGGGAACTGACACTTCAGTGGGGGCATGAAAGTAATCAAAGAAACACAGAATCAGGACCACGAAGGGAAAGCACTCAGTGCCATGAGAGCTTATGATGAGGCCGCATCTCTGCTGAAGGAGGGACGCTCTGAACTGAGACACGCAGGAGCAGGACTCAGCTAAGCAAAGAGTGGGGACCAGGGGTTTGAACATGCAGCACAACCTGGGAGGAGTTGGCGGGCAGGGCTTTGAATTCATTCATGCTAGTGATTGCTGGTGGTGGTGGGGGGGGGGGCACCATATGGCAATGTCCCGCTCTTCTGCTATTTTGGGTCCTCTGTTCCTGCTTCCGTGGGATTCTCAGAGCCTCCGAGTCTCACGAGTCCCTGAGTCAGTTATATAATCTGTTTTCAACCCAGGAGGATCCTTAGTGCTTTGGCCTCACCTGTCTGCAGGTTCAAATCTGATGCAGGCTAATGTCTAGTTCGTCGCGTTTTTGTGTGTGAGGTTAAGAAATGTCCCCATAACCAGTCCTGCCTCTTAGAGAAGGACGCGGGTTGCCTCTATCTCTTCTCATCCAATTTCCTTTCCTATCCTTGGTCCGGTGAATGTGACTGCAGCAAAGCTTGCTGCCACTAGGGGGCAGGAGCGCCACGGCAAACGACTAAGGCCCTGGAAGAAGGCAGCTGAAGCCGGCAGGTAACACCCGCAGTCCGACTTGGTTTGCGATGCTGTCGGACGGGTCAAGTTCCCAAGCCCAAGCTCTTCCTGTCTCGGTTCACATACACGAAGCTTACTTACAATGGCAGTTCCATTCGCTACAGATGCTAGTGCCAGAAGAGAAATTTTTAAAGGGGACTTTTGGTGAGGGAGGTTCCTATTGTCTGTAAAACAAAAGGGTCTTGGATTAAAATTTAATCTTTAAGAGTCCTTTGAAAGATGCATCTGAGCCAGAGGACTCCATTCCTGGTTCCCAGTGTGTGGTGTGACCTTGCTTAAGAGACCTAACCCCTCTGGACCTAAGTCGCTCTTTCGTTAAAGCATGCAAAGATGTGAAAAGACCCTTTGGATTCAAAGAAGCCAAGCGTTTAAGATGAGCCTGGAGAACTGCTCCCCTCCACCTCCCCCCTTAGATGCCCATTTGTGTAATTTCTAATTCTGGGGGCTCTTTCATATGACGGAGTTTTGTTTTCTGACTCATACCTCCTTTCATTTTAGCAGATGAATATACTTTAACACAAAGGAATGAAGAGCTACGGGTGGAGTTTTGGCAAGTGGAGAGAGAGAAATCCTTGGCTCTTTCAAATCACACCATGACAGAATCCGCTTTACCTTTAATGGGGATGAGGCATTGGATCTGCTGTGGGGACTGGCTGAATATCTGTGAGAAGCAGGTCTCTCCCTGAAACTTGCATTAAACCCTCGGTTATCCTGGAATCCAGAGCCTTATTGGACTAGCTCAGAAGGCCGCTGGCTTGAGAACAGCATGGAAACAGGACCGCTCTGGGAGTGAGGCCTCATCCATAAGGCCCTTTCTGCTTTGTCATTGTAGAATTACAGGATTTCTACTCAGACAAGACCATCTCTAGGAGACTGGGTCTCACCAAGAGACTGGAGCAGCTTTGGCCTAAAGCCACAGTCTTTGTTCTAAGAAGGGCCCCACCAGACTGGGTCCCTAAGGACCCACGCTCCTGTTTACGCTTCCTGTGCTGCCTCAGGCTGGGGAAACATGGTGGACTGGGCTCTCCTTCCAAGTATCCCGCTACCAAACATCACAGAGACAAAACAAACAAACAAACAAACCAAATCAAAACATGTGACAACAAAAACTGTATATAAAAACCTACTGTCTCTGGCAGCATCAGTTTCTGGCATTCACATTTCCAGACACCTTAGTCCCAAAATACAGAGTGGGAGGGGTCGGCAGGGGTGAGGTGAGGCTGGGCTTGCATTCTTCTTCCTTTTTGGGGAGCCTCCTCCCACCTCCGGTGATCACTGTCTCCCATCCCACTGCTGCCTTGTTGGCAATAAATGGCCACTTCACAAGGCTGTGCCATTCTCACTTAGCAAGATATTATCAATACTTTCAATTTCAGTTAATACAGATGAGCACTGTCATTTTTCTCTCTAACGATTATTTTAGTTTTGAGATATATTTGTGTGTGAGTGTGTGAGTGTGTACTCTTTAATCTCTTGAGATACATTTTAATGGAGGTTCATGTTTTGTTTTGGGTGGCATCAACACTGCCATTTTTAATGATGACAGAATATTCTGTTATGACTGCCCCAGGGTGTTAACAAGCCCAAAGTTCCCCACTCACCCCACCCATTGCACACTCCATAGGTTACCTCTCTTTACCTTATCATGGATGGAGTCACAGCATCATCCTCTCTAGCCTGTTCATTTTACAGAACAGAGAAATAGCATCTAACCGATGGTAGACTGGATAGACTCAAAGGGAAGGTGAAGAGTCTTCAGTGCCTTTGTACTGGGCAGTTTACAGACTATTAAAAATGTCCCCTTACACATTTTCACGTTCACTTCTAACCGGTAAGTCTCTACTGTCCCCAGCTGGACAGCGTATTGTTCTGACCTTCTTTCCTGTGCCTTAAAGTGGTATTTTAAGCCCTCCTTACCCTCTCCCAGGCCTGTCCCACCTCTGCAACCCCCTCCCCCCAGAACTGAATTTCCCAAGGGTGACTGCCACACAGGGCCTGCAATCCAGTCACAAGATGGCTAAATATAAACTGTGCAAACTGCAAATAAGCCTCTATGATCATCTGCTCTTTTCTTCAACTTATTACCCTCCCAAATCAGGCTGGAGAGGTGGCATGAGCATTGTCCGTGCTGGGCAGGACCTGGGTTTTCGTGTCTGACAGGAGATGCCAAACAGACACTGCTGTGCTGTGAGCCGAGTCATTCCCCATTTCTAGTGCAGCAGGACTGCTTTCCAGATAAAGCCCACAATCCCCAGCTTTGAGTTTCAAAGCAAATCACTGCAAATCACATCAACATTGGGAATCGATGCAACGGTGTGGCCAACAGTTGTGTGCAGCCAGTCATCCAGGGACATGGAACCGGGGACAAAAGGACACTGGGTGTGGAATGCGTCTCATCTCTGTCTCCTCTGTGTCTCGTCTCCCTCAGGGGAGGATAGTGAATGGGGAACAATGAGGTGGTCAGGGATTCAGGATTCTGTACTGTACAGCCATCCTGCACCATGAGATATTGGGATAGTGACCTCCAGAGGCACATGCTTTTAGGTGAAGACTTGTGATTGATTAGTGATGTCGGGTGGACCCAGTTTGGTGAGTGTTAATATGTATGCTGCACATTTGCCATCTGTGATCTGGAGGAAACCAGTGTCAGTAGATAGGATTTCTTAGCATGTAGGGCAGAGTACAGCTGCCTGAAAGTTATAGGCTTAGCTGAAGCTAATTGTTGTATTGAAACAGCCTTATTGTTCAGGACCCCAAGGAAGATTGGTTTTCCCAGCGATTAGAGGTCCATTCTGAACCTTGGGTGGTAATGGGAACAAGGAATAGGCAATATACTGTGTTTGGAAAGGACCTGGATTTCGATCTCTGTCATGAAAGGGCAAAGGGCACTGATGGCCTCCATTGCTAATCTGATGGATATTTTTCAGCCTTCTAAACAAACTAATTTATTTTTATTTTTAGAGAGAGATAGAGAGTGAATCGGGGAGAGGGGCAGAGGGAGAGAGAGAGAGAGAGAGAGAAAATCCCAGGCCAGCTCCATGCTTAGTGTGGAGCCTGACACGGGGTGGGATCATGACCTGAACCAAATTAAGAGTCGGATGCTCAGCTGACTGAGCCACACAGGCACCCCTCAGCCTCTATCTTAAATGAACCCTTATCAGTACTTGGTGGTAAGGCCATTTCTTTGTTCTTGAATTATGCTTTTTCCTTGGTTAAAAACACTATTCTGCTTTTCCTTCTGTCTCTCTGGTTTCTCTAGAGCTTCATCCCACTCTGTCATTAAATGTGATGGTTCCTCAAGACTTGGTCCTAGGTCCACTTCTTTTCTTATCTTGTACCTTGTCTCTAGGTGATCTTATCCTGGCCAATGACTCTAATTCCCACCTATGTAGGTGC
The DNA here is from genome assembly GCF_018350175.1 of Felis catus. Classification (NCBI taxonomy): domain Eukaryota; kingdom Metazoa; phylum Chordata; class Mammalia; order Carnivora; family Felidae; genus Felis; species Felis catus. Next base: position 187,487,119 of record NC_058368.1, on the reverse strand, counting down.
ACTTGGCATTTTATATCTTGAGCCACAATATATACTCAGCTCCAGTGGCCTGTTTGACATTTCTACTTGGATGTCTCAAAAGTGCCTCAAACTCAACACACTGAAAGCAAGTCTGATCTCTCATCTGTGCCCTGCCTACCTGGGTCTCTCCTGTTGTTTCTTATTTCATCGAATCACACCAAAGTGAAACAGAAGTGTCATCCTGAACATGCCCCCTCCTTCTTCCTTCTCATGTCCAATCCATCACCTAGCCTGGATGATTTTGCCTAATGAATATTATTGAATCTGTCCACTTTCCTTTCATGTTTCCTTCCATCCTAGTTCAAGTTACTGTCATCTCTTGCCTTGACTGCAAATGGGACATCTTCCCCGCCCCTGGCCCCACCCAATTCTTTTCCTTAAATGGTCTTTGTCAAAGGGCATGTTGGATCATCCATTCCCTTCTTTCTGCTCTTAGAGTTTCTACTCTGGTGCTGGCTTTCTGTTCACTGCAGTGCTATCAGAAGGACAGTTAAGACACCCACATTCACATGGGACTCTCATTGTCAAAGTACTTTTGTTCACCTTGCCCCATCTAGTTCTCAACTAGCCCTGTGAGTGGGTCACAATCCGTTTTAGGGATCTTACCTGTTTCTTTGGAAATGGTCTCTGAGGGTGAATTAGCTCTTCTGAGGTCATCTAGCTGGTCAGTGAGAGGCCTCAGCTTTCTGACTCCTCAGACAAGCCTCATTGTTTCTCCCTTAGTCTAAAGAGGGCTCCAGGTTAGCCAGATGCTCTGGATGACACATTCTAGCTCTAACAGTATGTGAATCTGTGGTTTTCAGGGACCAAGAAGAAGTTGCAAAAATGTTTCAAAGGGAAATTTATAGGCAAGGTTGAGAGAAAAGGTTCAAAGTGAAACTTGTATTTCTTTGGCATGAACTTCAGATATGTAGCCAGAGACAACAGATTAATTCTTTCACCCTTATGTATTCTTCTGCGGCCTCTCAGGGACAATGACTGGAGGTTGGGTTACAGCTTGGTTGTTACCAGAGAAGGGCTAAGGAGTTTTAATCTTGCTTGGGAAAAGATTGAATGTAGAAGGAATGAACACCTTCACTGTTCTGACAAAGAGAATAATGAGAAATGCAAACAACCGCTGTGAATGAGCCCCTGTGACAACTTGAATAAAGGCATGGAATAAAGGAATAGGAATGGAGAATTTGAGGCAAGGAAGAGTCAAAACAGTCAAGGGCCAGTGATTTTGTTCCCAAATGTGATCCACACAGTTCAAACCTGAGAACACACCAGAAATTTCTGTATGTGGTATAGATTGCTACATCTTCTCTTACTACATATGAATTAAGGGATTCTCAAGCTGCAAAAAGATTGTTAATGGACTGAATGAGTCCAGGAAGGACTCTTTTTGATGAAATGACCATTCTTCATGAAATTTTCTTTAGGCTAGAGACAAAAATATAGACATTTCCCTATCCTGGGGATGAATATGGTAAATGGCCAGTCTGTGAGCCATTTAGAGCAAGGGATCGTAAATAGGTTTAACTTCCTGTGGGATCCCTGATTAATTGCATGGCGGTGACTGTTTTGAGCACTAGGAAGAGAAAGATTTTAAGGCTGCACATGGGCTTGATGAGGAAATGTGTAACGATTGATTATTGATTAGCAATGTCTGCTATGGCTAGGAATTATGTATTGGGAGCATACGTACGGACCTGAATCAGTGCTTTTAAAGTGTGGTTGGCAGTTGGATGTAGGCCTACGAAATATTTGTTACCTATGATGAAATGATTACAGAAATGGGAAGTAAGCGTTTAGAAACTTTATAGCAATTTGACATCGCTGCCTCATCCAAGTGAATAATTTCTGTATTTTGTAAAGTATGGATCTCTGATGGATTGAAAATGAAAATAAAACCTGGCCCCTTACCAGAGATAGTTTGAGATGAACTGACCTGGAGGGATCTATTTGACCCCATTAGTTCCTGTGAAAGATTTTGAAATGCCCTGGACTTGGGGAGCTTATGTATGCAGCCAAAGTCCTATGCACATCAACATTTACATGGACTTGTTCACTGAATGTGGGTGTTTGCCAGCTTTCCTCCTCTTGCTTGGCAGAAAGACTAAGATAATAACTACTCAGAGTTTGCCAGAAATGCCTTTCTGGCCTTCTCTATTCATTTCTACTTTCCATTTATTCCATAAAGCCTTCATTGGCATTGATTCCTTCCAGTGGACAATCATTGAGGCCAGCAAAGAGGTTACGTCATTGAAGGTACTGGAGAGCACAAGTAGAGAGAAGTCTCCACCATCAGCTATGGAATTGGCCTGGGTGGCCACTGGGATCATGCATTAAGTCATCCATTCATTTACCTATTCATGCATTCATATTCATTTATTCTGTCATTCGACAACTCTTTGTGGAATGCCAACTATGAGCACCACAGTGCCAGGTACTGGGGATCTAATAGTGATGAAGGCTGAGAAGTTCTTTGGTTTTATGAAATGGACAGTCTAGGAGGGGAGAGAGAATCAAATCAATAATGTATATAAGTAGTAATAAAAATTCTGGTAGGTGCTGTGATGGGGAAGCATTGGTTGCTCTGAGAATATCAAGCAGCTGTGCTATCCTAGTTAGGGCATCTTGGCCCCCTAGAAAGTAATGTACCTGTTGGTGTGGCTGGACTATGATGGATCAGTGGGGAGCAGAGGAGGTGACTCAAGGTGATTCTGCAGAGGTGGGCAAGGGACACATGGTGCCAGGCCACAAGAGTAGTTTGCACTTGATACCCAGGGCAGTAGGAAGCCTAATGGAATTACAGATATGGTTAGGACATGGTCTCTGCTCTCAAGAGGCTATCAGTCTGGTCAGGGAGAAAAGATACCTAAGCAGCTAGCTATAATAGAATGTGACCTGGTTAATGAGAGGTGTACACACAGACGGGAAATGATGGGGTTAGGTGGATTGCAGTGATTTGACAGAAGAAATTTGACTGTGTCATGCTCCTGTTTTCAATACTTTATAGCTGTCTGTCCTTAGAATACAGACAAAATCTGTTTACATGGCCCCACATGATCTGGTTGCTGCCTCCCTCCTCAGACTCTTCTGGGGCATCCTCTCTCTTGTTTCCTCCACTCCTGGCATCCTGACTGATCTTTCCTTAGATCCCCACATACACACACTTTCTTCCTATTGTGTGGTCTTTTGTTTGGAAGGCTTTCCTTATGCCCCACCTCTCCCCTGTCTGCCTTACTAGTTCTGATTTTTCAGGTTTCAGCTTAAATATCCCTAGCTCCTCAGAGGACCCTGTATATCCCCTTACTAGTGCTTATGACAAGTGGAGTTCTTTATTTATATGATTAGTTGTTTAATGTCTGTCTCCCCTGATGAATTTAGCACTCGTACATGTTGGACAAATGGCTGAATGAGAAGACAGCTGGCCTGACTAGGAGGATACCACAGTGCTGGTGTGAAAGACAGTGGACATGGGGTGTGGAGTTGGGACCGAGGGAGGAGGGGTGGCCATGGTCCACCCCAGAATACAGCCATTTCCTTCTTGCTGGCTTCTCCTCTCTACCAAGTGTGAATGAAATGCACTACAATATGATGGGACTCTCTGAAAGGTTGCTTGGCAAGGATTATCCATGCCAATATTTAGCTCTTTAAGGCAAGCAAACATCCCAGGTAGATAATCTGTGCTTAGTTCTATCTCTGTGAATTATTTTTTTTAATGTTTATTTTATTTTTGAGAGAGAGAGAAAGAGAGAGAGAGAGAGAGACAGAGTGGGGGGGGGAGGGCAGAGAGAGAGGGACACACAGAATCTGAACCAGGGTCCAGGCTCTGAGCTGTCAGCACAGAGCCCAACATGGGCTTGAACTCATGAACTGTGAGATCATGACCTGAGCTGAAGTCGGACTTCCAACCGACTGAGTCACCCAGGTGCCCCCTACCACTGTGAATTATAAGAAAAACCTTCAACCTTAAAATTGCTCAGAGCTAACGAGCTTCTTTTGTTGCACCCTGCAACATTGCTCAGCAAGGTGACCAGCATGTTGAAAGGCTGGTGGCTGGGGCAGCGGTCAGGGACAACTGAGACTGATCCTCTGTGGATGAGGTCTTGCTGATTTAAGGTTATGTTTAAAACCAGGAGGCTCAATGTCTGTAAACTTTCCTGTTTGAGTCATCTATTGCCTCATAACAGCTTATCCCTGAATTTGGTGGCATAAGATAATGACTGTTATTTGATATCTCTCATGGTTTCTGTGGGTTAGAAATACAGAGCATAGGGGCATGACGTGTCTCTGGAGCCTCAGATGGGGAGGGTCGAAGGCTGCATATTGGAATCATCTAAAGGCTTATTCACTTACAAGTCTGGCAGTTGATGCTGTTGGCTGGGGGCCTAGCTGGCTGGGACACCCAGATGTAGCTTCTCCATGTGCTTTGGGCTTCTCTACAACCCAGTGATTGGATTCCAAGAGCAAGTGTCTAAAGAGCCAGGTGGAAGCTGAATCATTTTAGAACCTGATTCTAGAAGTCACACAGCATCACTTCTGCCATGTTTTATTTGTTAGAAGAGAATCACTAAATCACTATGTTCAAGGGAGAGGAAATTAAACTCCACTTTTTACAGGCATATTTTAAAACCACCATATTCCCTTTAACAAAAGCCCAGAGAGGACCCTGGAACAGTGATACAAGCTCATGTAAAAGAGAGGCACTATAGTAACAATTTGTTTTTTGAGATTTTGTAGGACCCAATCCTAGGCAGTGTTTTGGCAGCTTCCTCCAGCCTCCATCTCCCAGATGTTGTAGCTTCTAAGAAGTTTCTCTACCTTTGGCTAAACAAATGTAGGCCAATCTGATTTTATTTTCTGTGCATGTGTATGGTGGGGTCCATCCATAGTTCACCTGAAACACTGCAAATACGCTAGTTACAGTCCTGGAACATTAGGCAGATTCTCAAAGTTCAGTATAAATTTGTGATATTTTAGAGCTGCCCAAAGATTAAAATAAATAAATATACCATACTAATAGTGAAGAGTTATATTTAAGGGAAGGTTCTTTGGCTGAACTAGTTTAAATGTTAATTTTATTACTCAAGGGGGCACTTTGGAACTCCCTGTCATTATCAAACAATTAAACTCAGGTTCCTTATTAATTTTTACTGCCTTACTAGGGTAATTAGTGGCTCATAATGTGAATTGCATCCAATTAATGAATAGATTTTTGAATGTGAGTGGGCAGAGCCTATTATTCGGCTATCCAACAAGACAAGGCCCATGAAAGGAAAAAGTGTGGGCCCTTCCCAGAATCGAGGGCCTCTGCACACCTTTCTGGGTCTAGAGTTAACCCTGGCAATACCTTATATAAAACACGCAGTCATCAAGCTTTCAGGAAGGTATGATGGTTCTGGTTCTTTCCTTGAACTCAAAGTTGGTAGTCAGAAAATGGGGAGTCCTTTTGGAACACAAATTTGGAAACCAAAACCAGGATATTTAGATTTCTGAAGTCCTAAAGGAAGACTATTACTTAGGGATTCATCTCTTTGGTTTGTTGAAAGGTACATTTATCAGGCACCTAGTATTTGCCTGCTACTTTGCTAGGCAATATGAGTTCTCAACACTACCTCATGAGATTGCTATTATTTCCATTTGACAAAGAAAACCCATCTCAGGCTTAAAAGCATGAGATCATATACTAAGTGACAGATCTTGGCCCTAAGCCCAGGTCTGGCTGAGTCTAGAGCCTGAATTCTCAACCACTGCATCTTACTGCCTGTTGGTCTGGCCACAACTTTATTCATATGTTCAATCCAGTCACTCTGATTTATTTTAACTTTTTTCTTGTTTGTAGATTCTTTAGCAAAATAGACTGCTAGCATTGAAAGGACCTTAGAGATGTAATGTGATCCCTTTTCCTTATAAGTGAGGAAATTGAGGCTCAGGAGAGGAGAAAGGACTATCTGTACCAGTTACAGAGAAGTGGATCTTGTACAGCCTAGAGGTAGTGGGGGTCCTGGCTGCCAGCCATTCTCCTGATACCTGCTCTGTCTACATAATCATCAAATCCTAAGAGAGAAGTTGAACTCTGGCTTCCCAGGTAGGCTTCTCACTGGCAGTGTCACCTGCTCTGAGAATCTAGGTAGGCCACGTTCCTCTGTATGGGAAAACTGTAGCCAACTCTGTCTTGTCCACTTGCAACCCAAATGCCACCAGCCTGGAAATACAAATTGTGTTGGCACAAGCCTTCACCTGCTTGGCTGACAGCATTTGTCCCCTCAAGATCTTCCCTGGTGATTTCTGGGATTGCCAAGTCTCATCTCAGGTTCTCCTACATCCAGTCTATCAGCTGCAGTGTCTACATGGCCTCCTCTCACCTCTCTTCTGCTCCCACCTGATAGGGTCTGCTGCCTGGGAAGCCACCTGCTGAAGCTTCCTCAGTGCCCATCATGAGGACATTGTAGGCTTTCCATGCCAAAGGGGGTTCTCTGGATGCTCTCAAAGCTTGCAACTTCTTATGTGCAGAGCATTGCTGGGTTATATGGTGGCCCAGAGAAGGGCCCCTTGCCAGCCCTGTGCCCTGAAATCACTGGACCCTTGTGAATAGTGTCAGGAGCCCCTAGCCATCATCCCTTATCCAAAATATCACCAGGAGTTATGGTCATGGTCATGAATTATGATTCTATCAATTTCTGGCTTTCATTGCCTTAACCATAGCAGCTTAAACCTATTCCAAGAATAGATGGGAAGCAGATGCCACCCCATTCCTTCCATCCTCCTCTGTTTTCCTCTTTGAACTCAATCCACACTCCTCTCTCCATTCTTAGCTACAGAACAAAGGCGTTTATTGACTTATTGAATATGTTTTCATTGAGTGCTTGCTAAGTTCCAGGCCTTCTGCTATGTGCTGGGCATTAGTTATTATTTGCCAAACCCTCTTTTCTTCTTTTCTCATAGAACTTCAATTTTATGGGAAATTCTACTGGGGCAAGAATTTGTCTGACTCAGTGAAGACTTGTGATTATTGTAAACTGAGCAGAATATTCTCTCCTCCTCTCCCCCAACCCCCAATCTGTAGCCACGTGATCCTAAGCTAGATGAGATGTAAGAGGAAGGATGGCTGCTTCTGGGGAAGCATTTTCTTTCTGGGCAAAAAGGGCAGACATGAAAGGTGGTGCCAGTCCTTCTCCTGTTCTCCTTCCTTGAGCGGGGAGTTGATGCCTAGAGCTCGAGAGCCTGGCGCATTAAGCTTCCATAGAGAGAACCAACATGAGGATGTTAGAACAGAAATATAGGACAGACTGGATCCTGATGACTTGGTTGAGCTGTCAGACCAACCTCAGGCTGCCTTCCTCTGGGCTCACTTAGAAAACAATCAACTCAGAATGGTTTAAGTTACTCTAAACCTCTTTATCAGTCTTAACAGACACCATCATGGTGAATGACAGGAGTGAGTCCCTGCCCCCAGGGAGCTTACATGCAATCAATGGGTGAGAAAGAGGTGGGGATTGGTCCAGAGCGAAGTTGTCAACTCAGGCAATGCCTGGGTGCCAACTCAACCTTTGTCTTTTACTTATCAGAAGAGAAGAACAGCATTCCCTGCACTCTGTCTTTGCTCCACATAATTAAATTCCATCTTTATTTGCTTTTACTTTTAACTTCCAATTTCTCAGAGTAAATATGAGCCAGGAAGAACTGATCAAGGAAGCAGCTGCTCCTAGGAGCCTGGCTGGTCTGCAGACCGTAGTAGATTGTGAGCTCATTTAGAGAACGCTCTGGATCGATAATGATTTCAGTTACACCAGAGGCAAAGTGTTGGAAGCCAGTGACGGGAGGAGGGATGGTTACATTTGCAGTGCTCCGGCAAAGAGTAGACTCTTTCCTTCTCTCCTCTGCATAGGGAGAAGTCAGCGTTGTTTGTTTGTTTGTTTGTTTTTGTTTTTGCAGTATACCAGGTTAGTCAGCCCTGGGAATGGTTGATTCACAGCCTGGGTTTTCTCTCACAGATGGCATGTTCTGCCAAGAAAGTGGCAGTGGAGGGTGGTGGTGAAGAGTGTCTACTCAGAATCCAGGCTGTGCTGTGTGACCCTAGGCAATTTATTCAGCCTGGCTGAGCTTCAGTTTCTTTATTAGGAGTCTGTGGATAGTCACAGTAGACAGGGCTTATGTTGGTTCTTAGCATTCAAAGATTCATAAGTCTTGTGAGAAGCATGATCGCCAAGACTGGAACCATGAGGAGGTGAATTTGTGGAATGCATAGAAATGAAAATGTCTTGGGTATGTAACATAAGTAAAGGTGCAGAGGTAAAACCAAATCAAACCATATGAACCCCCCCAAAACTTGTGGGGGGAGGAGTACCTAGGGTGTTTTCAGGAGATATGGGAAAGAACTGTGTCTTCTTGCTTAATTCTTTGTCCATGGGTACTGTAAGGATCCTGTCCTGTGAGAAGTGTCCCTGTTAAAAAAGAACTAAAATACTCCCCAAGCATAGCAGCCACAAATATATATTTTTAGTGATATTCAAATTAGGCACTTTTGTGCTACTGGAGATGTGTATCTTATTAAAATTTCTTAGGACAATTTGTCAATATGAATCAAGAGCCCAAAAAGTGTTCAGATTTTTTGATATAGTAATTCCACTTTCAGGAAGTGATTCTAAGGGAAAAATATGGTTATGGGAAAATTTAATTAACATGCTTTTTATATAGAGTAAAAACAGAGAGGAACTGTCCAATAATTTCTTAAATTAGAATACTATGTTACCATTAAAAAATGTAGAATGTTATTGAAAACCTGAGAAAAGTTTCAATTTGGATGCAGATGTGAGGCACAAAGACTGGACTTACACCATTGAGGTTTAAACCTGCTTTTACTATTTCCTGTCTGTGTGATGTTGGACAAATTTCCTGACTTCTCTGTATCTAGGATTCTTCATCAGAAATAGGGAGTATCAGGGTGCCTGGGTAGCTCAGTCAGTTAAGCATCTGACTCTTGATCTTGGCTCAGGTCATGATCTCATGGTTTGTGAGTCTGAGCCCCACATTGGACTCTGCATTGACAGTGTGGAGCCTGCTTGGGATTCTGTCTCTCCTTCCCTCTGCCCCTCCCCTGCTAGTGCTCTCTCTCTTTTTCAAAATAAAAATAAATAAACTTAAAAAAAAAAGAAATAGGGGGCATAAATAATAATTGCTTTATGGGTTTGTTGTAAGTGCTCCCCAAACTCATAGGACAATGATAAGTATATGACAAGTGCCTTACCTACCATTGAGTGAAAGCTGTGAGGGCATGTTTCAGAAAAAAGGGAAGAAAAGTCTGTATGCAAGGAGAAAAGATAGAATTTGTTTACTTATTCAACCTTTGGAATACAGTGATGAATAAAAGAAACAGATATCTGCATTAGGATCTTATAAAAATTGCCGGGTGGGCCTTTCAAAAATGCAGGTACTGGGGACCCATCCACCCCCAGATATCTGGCTTCTGCAGCTGTGGCCCATGAATCTGTGGCCACAGAAGCTGTGGCTTCTGTAGGCCCATGAATCTGCATTCTGTGAGTGCACAAGTAAATTCTGCTCTGGCCTTGGGAGACCACTAAGCAATGGTTGGAGAAAGATTAGGAATGATCTTAGTTTTTGTCCTTGTACTTTATAAAATTTCAACACGAAGTAAGAATTTTTCTTATCAGAAAAAGGTAAACATTTTATATGCAAAAATATTCAGCAGCCTGCTCCTCTGGTCTGCCTTTTCCTGTGTCCCGCGCAATGCTCATTTCTTCCACAATCATAGAGGCACATCGCATAGACTCCTATTAGGAAAAGCCACTGGGAATGGATGGTGGGGCTGTGATTCCCAGATACCTCCAGTATCATAAAGAGAAGGTGAAAAATATCTTGCCCAAAGCATCTACTTTTGTTTGAATGTGCTCCAGAGCAGCCTCTCCTGGGCAGAGGGCCCTCTTTAAAGATGCGTTTCATTTGCTTTCTTTTTCCTGCAAATTCTCCTGACCTTGAGATTTACCCACTGGCTCTAGTAATTGGTGCAGTTTCCAGAGTCATTTGTATGGACACTGTGTAATGCAGAGGTTGGGGGGAGAAATCTCCATAGTCATCATGTGCTTGTATCAGGTGAATTTATATTTTATGGTTTTTGGTCAGATTGATTTTTGTGAAACACCCTGGGGTGTTTGCAAATATGAAAGTTCTTGTAGTGTTGGTTGCTTGTTTGCATTTACAGGAAGAATAAAAAGAAGAAAAAAACCTGCTCTCCCTGCTGACAAACTCCATTGTCCCCAAGAGTGTGGTAGGGAAGGAGATGAAGGGCTTCCAACAGGAGAGAAAATTAGAGGCAGGGAGATAAAAGATTAGGGCTGATCTGCACCAGGAATCATGGGCAGGTGGGGGTTGCAGGTTTTCAAGTGCTGGGTAGGTCTCTAGGTCTCACGGAAAAAACAGGTTAAGATAAACACAGCTGCTATGATTAAAGCCTTTAAATTCCTTGAACTCTCTTGTGAGTGAGCTCTGTGGTCCTGCCTTGAATTCATTCTAGGGCATAACATCTATTTTGGGCTGATCTTATGCATTAATTACATAAGTATAGAGAAGGCATACCTGCCAACTTAGTTATAAAATTTGAAAAACATATATAATTTGAAAAATGAAACAAAACCAAACAAGAATACCCAACTTCTTGCATCAGTTGGTTCTGATGCATGAAATACTTTTAATGTGGCCCTTTTGGTCAAGATAGGCATAGTAAGTATGGTGTATGCATAGCATTACTTCTTACTGCTGAGCCCATGGCAGACAGCACTAGTCAGTTATAGTATTCTACCAAGGCCAGATGTTAGCACGAGTGCTTACATATTTTTACTTATAGTTTGGGGCAGAACAGTCTTTTTGGGTTGGTCTTAAGCATAGGTAGAGTTGGTAGTTAACCTAACTGACAGAAATTGTAAGACCTTTCCTACTCCATAACACTTTCCCCATTAAGCAGCCTTAATGCCTGAATTTCCCACCATGATAGTTATCCTTTTTGGATATAGCAGAGTTGGCAAATACAAAGCATCTGCACTGTTATTTCTACTGCAATTCCTGACAGGTGGTAATTATAAATCACAACATTCACGATGAGCTTAGGCGTAACCTTAGAATCTTTCTCAGTACAGTTCTTACAGCCTTAACCAATACATGGGATTTTGCATGGAACGGGAAAGGTCTTTTCCATTCTTGGGTTTCTGAGGGTGAGGATGCAAGGCATCTGTCATTAAGCCCTGTTTGTGAGTTATTTCATCGGATTAGTGTCACCAGTGGATGGAAGGACCAAGGGCAGGTATGAACTCTTCTGTCTGGTCCTTAAGACCCTTCATGGTTTGGCCTCCATTTCCATCTCTAATCAAACAGCCTATATGAGTTCAGAGAAACCATCCCACTTACTTTTATACATCTCATCATTTTCCCTTTTTGGGTCTCTTGTTCACTGTTTCCCCCTTTAGGAACACCCTCACTCCTGTCCTTCCAATTCCTGCCATTATTTAAGGCCTAGCTCCTGCTCCGTCTCTTTCAGCTGTCTTTTCTATAAATATCAGTAATGATTTCTCTGTGGTTTAGAGCCCCATGGCATACAATTCATTCACCTCACTTGGCATCAAATGTCTTCCCCACAAGTGTTTGTTCCCTTTTAATGTCTATGTGTTCAAATCTTTTAACGTAGATGATAAACCAAAGGTCTGGATCTTTGGCCTTCCTTTGTCATTAAGTGTGTATTTTGGGCAAGAACCATTTGTCCAGTGGTCGGAGGAGGAGGAGATGTTGATGGAAGGGAAATGAACCCCACTTCATTTGTTCTGGGCTCTGGTGGAAGCTCCTCTCTGCTTCTGTTTGAAGTCTCTTAAATAGGATTCAAAACATAGACTAGGATGTCTGTGGTTTTCTAAGGAAAGTTAATGCAATATTGAGAGATATTTACGGGGGGACCCAGAGGATGCTAAGCAGTCTCTTATCCCTCTGGTCATTCCTGCCCTAGGAGGAAGTTATGAAGATACCCAAACTTCAAAATCATTTTATCTTCAGTCCTGCCATTAGGCAAGAATCACATTTAACCAAAGCAACTAGCTTTACTACCACTATTAGAATAGGCCATCAGAGAAAGTAGAATTTATTCTGTACATTTGACATATTTCTCAGTAAGTTTTAAAATATTAAGTTTCAGAGTATCATTTCATAAAAATGATATAAATTTCATTGTTCAAAGCACAGAGAAGATAACAGAAATAAGACGTAATACTTGCTCTGAGTTTTTTTTTATGTTTTTCCAAATTGTACAATGATGTTTTATTTGAAACAATTTTCCTTAATTGTAATGTCAACATTTTTATTTCACATTCATATTTAAATTCACAACAAATCCACGAATTCATAAGTGTATTCACTGAAAAAGTGGTGTGACCGCACATGTAAGCGATCACTCTTTTTGTGGTAATAGATACTTAGACGTAAGTTATTAAGAACAGAAAGTTCAGTCAAGAAACTGAAACCCAAAGAGCAAGGGACTTGGCCAAGTCCCAGGCTTTGATAATGCAACTTGAAAAACAGCCTAAATTCTCTTCCACATTCTAACATGCACAAATTCATTTCCATAGCTAGTGGATAAGTTCCTTGGTATTGGAGATCCAGCTTCTAGCCCAGGCAGTTTGTGCCTGATTAGCTGTGTGACCTTGGGTGGAAATTAGACCATTAGGTCCCATAGTCCTCATCTGGGAGATGAAAAGATTAGATGAATTGTGGTTTCAAACTGTGCTTTTTGGTACCCTGTGGTTCCCTGGGGAGGGCAAGAGGGCAGGTCTCCATTTACCAACCTCTCCCAGTAGAACAGCTCTGTTTTTAATTACTTTTTTAATTACTATTTTTTTTTTGGCTATGTGTTATAACTAAGATTTGATTCAGCAAATATGGACTGGATGTTATCCAAGTTATTGCTCAGCTTTAAAAAATTTGAAATCTATGTTTAATTTTTATTCCCTAGGGCTAGTTTAGTGAACACAAAAGGGCTTAATAAATTTTATTGGCTAGAAAATAAAAGGAAAAGTTTTGTAAATAATGAGCTATCCATTATGTGCTTAATGCTTCACAATGATTATTTCATTGGCAATGGCCGTATGAAAGTAGGTTCTGCTATAATCCTTACAGAGAAACTGAGGTTTTTAAGCAACTTGGATAAGGCACATAATTAGTAAGTGGAACTATGTTGATATTTTAAAATTATGTACAAAGTAGTCATATTTGGGTTCTACTCTTAAAAACTTTGTGTACAATTGTAGTTTCCCTTCTATATCTCTGGTCTCCTCCATCCAAAAGTTCATAGCTCTCCTGAGTCAAAGTTTTAAATAGTCTCAGGAGAACAATAGAAAATTATTTCCCTAGATCTGAGCTCTTGAGGCTGCTTTAAGCATTTAGCCCAAGAGAGGCAGAAGACTAGACGAACCATCCTAGTGAGGTTTATTTCCAAGTTTCTCATTCTACTTTCTCATACAATAATGGTCAAGATACCTCTTGCATCAAAGGCCATGTTTCTGAATGGTTCCTGTCTTCAGTATCCAGGTAACATTTGCCCTCTAACACCCACCTTTCTGGAAACAGAGATAAATTATATTCCTTAGGTGGTTTGAGATGGGGATTATGGGGCTACGTGTGGAAGCTAGGTCAAAGGCATTATGTTCTTCCCTCTGTGGTAGAATGTTTTGCCAACGTCTCCAACATATTCTCTGTAAGTAGCAGGAGGAAAAAAGATAGCATCTGGGGTTTCCAGGAGTCTTGGTTTCCCTATGCTTGAGTCCTCTTAAGAATCAGTGGGATTGGTGAGTGGTAGAGTAAGCTACACTGAGAAACCATCTAGTTCACCTTACCCTCTTCCTGTCTCTATACCAGTGGTTCTAAGCACTTAGAGAGCCTATGTCCCACTGATAATCTAATGAAAGGTGCAGTCCTTTTTTCTGAAAAACTCATGGATGCACAACATTTTGCACACAAGCTCAGTGGATGCTAGACCACCTAAAGACTTATGTGACAATCATTGTTTATTTATGTTACTCATTTATTTACTTACTTGCTCCTTCACTTATTCGCTTTTTGATTCATTTACTATTAACTGGTGTGATCCAGGTGCTGTGTTAGATATTGGAGACTTATGAACAATGGTCCCTGCCCTCAAGGAATTTGTAGTCCAAGCTTATATAGGGTAAATAGATCATATGTGATGGCAAAAATGTTTAAAGTTTTTATTTAAATTCCAGTTAGTTAACATACAGTGTAATACTAGTTTCAGGTATACAATTTAGTTATTCAACACTTTCATACATCACCTGGTGCTCATCACAACACATGCACTCCTTTATCCCTATCACCTATTTTACATATGCCTCCCCCCTCCCCCACCTCCCTTCTGGTAACCATCAGTGTGTTCCCTATAGTTAAGAGTCTGTTTCTTGGTTTACCTCTCTCTCTCTCTTTTTCCCTTTGCTCATTTGTTTTGTTTCTTAAAATCTGCATATGAGTGAAATCATATGGTGTTTGTCTTTCTCTATTTCACTTGGCATTATACTCTCTAGATCCATCCATGTCATTGCAATTGGTAAGATTTCATTCTTTTTGATGGCTGAGTAATATTCTAGTGTGTGTGTGTGTGTGTGTGTGTGTGTGTGTGTGTATGTGTATGGATGTACCACATCTTATTTATCCATTCATCAGTTGATAGACACTTGGGGTATTTTCATAATTTGGCTATTATAGATAATGTTACTGTAAACATCGGGGTGCCTGTATCCCTTTGAATTAGTATTTTTGTATTCTTTTGGTAAATACCTGGTAGTGCAATTGTTGGATCATATGGTAGTTCTATTTTTAATTTTTTGAGGAACCTCCACACTGAGTGGCTATACCAGTTTGCATTCCCACCAACAGTGCAAGAGGGTGCTCCTTTCTCCCCATCCTTGCCTTGTGTTGTTGATTTTAGCCATTCTAACAGGTGTGAGGTGATATCTCACTCTAGTTTTGATTTTCATTTCCCTGATGATAAGTGATATTGAGCATCTTTTCATGTGTCTGTTGGCCATCTGTATGCCTTCTTTGGGAACATCTCTAATCATGTCTTCTGCCCATTTTTAAATTGGATTATTTGTTTTCTGGGCATTGAGTTTTATAACTTTTGCATATATTTTGGATACTAACCTTTTATTAGATGTATTATTTGCAAATATCTTTTTCCATTATGTAGGTTGCCTTTTAGTTTTGTTGATTGTTTCCTTCATTGTGCAGAAACTTTTTATTTTGATGTAGTCCCAATACTTTATTTTTGCTTTTGTTTCCCCTGCCTGAGGAGACGGAATCTAAAAAGAAGTTGCTACAACAGATGTCAAAGGCGTTACTACTCATATCCTCTTCTAGGAATTTTATGCTTTCAGGTTTCACATTTAGGTCTTTAATATATTTTATTTTTTTATATGGTATAAGAAAGTGGTCCAGTTTCATTCTTTTGCATGTTGCTGTCCAGTTTTCCCAACACCCATTTGTTGAAGAGACTCTTTTTCCCATTGGACATTCTTTCCTTCTTTGTTGATGATTAACTGGCCATATAATTGTGGGTTCAGTTCTGGGATTTCTATTCTGTTCCATTGATCAGTGTGTCTATTTTTGTGCCAGTACCATACTGTTTTGATGACTGCAGCTTTGTAATATATAAATCTGGAATTGTGATGTCTTCAGTTTTGCTTTTTTTTTTTTTTTAATATTACTTTGGCTATTTTCAGTCTGTTAAGGTTCCATACAAATTTTAGGATTGTTTGTTCTAGCTCTGTGAAAAATGCTGTTGGTATTTTATAGGGATTGCATTAAATGTGTAGATTGCTTTGGGTAGTTTAAACATTTTAACAATGTTAGTTCTTCCAATCCATGAGCATGGAATGTCTTTCCATTTCTTTGTGTCATCTTCACTTTCTTTCATCAATGTTTTATAGTTTTCAGAGTACAGGTCTTTCACCTCTTTAGTTAGGTTTATTCCTAGGTATCTTACTGTTTTTGGTGCAATTGTTATTGAAATAGATTCTTTAATTTTTCCTTCTGAAGCTTCATTATTGTTGTACAGAAATGCAACAGATTTCTGTACATTGATTTTGTATCCTGTGACTTACTGAATTCATTTATCAGTTCTAGTAGGTTTTTTTTGGTGGAGTCATTCATGAAGGTTTTTTATATATAGTATCATGTCATCTGCAAATAGTGAAAGTTAGATTTCTTCCTTGCTGATTTGGATGCCTTTTATGTCTTTTTATTTTCTGATTGCTGTGTCTAGGACCTCCAGTACTATGTTGAATAAAAGTGGTGCGAGTGGACATAGGATGGTAAATTTTATATGTCAACTTGCCTGGGCTAAGGGATGCCCAGATAGCTGGTAAAACATTATTTCTGAGTGTAAGGATGTTTCTGCCAGTGATTAGCATTTGACTAGCCTTAGCTAATCACATTAGTGATTAGCATTAGTTGGTAAACTGAGTAAAGAAGTCCTCCCTCACCAATGTGGGTGGACATCATCCAATCCACTGAGGACCTGAGTAGTACAAAAGGCGGGAGGGAAGGACCAATTTATTTTCTTTGCTGGAGCTGGGACATCTATCTTCTCCTGCCCTCAGCCACCAGCATTCCTGGTTCTCGAGCCTTCAGACTTGGACTGGGACTTACATCATTGGTCCACTGGGTCCGCTTAGGCTGAATTACATCGCTGGCTTTCTTGGTTCTCCCAGCTTGTGTTTTTTTATTGTGGTAAAATGTATGCAACACTAATTTTCATCATTTTAGCCATTTTTAAGTGCACAATTCAATGACATTAAGTACATCCACACTGTTGTGCAACTATGCCACTATCCATTTCCAGAACTTTTTTATCACCCCACACAGGAACTCTACTTATTAAATCTCCTCTCCTGCCTAGTCCCTGGTAGCCTTTTTTCTCCTTTCTGCTTCTATGAATTTGCCTATTCTAGGTACCTCAAATAAGTTGTATCCTGCATTATTTGCCCTTTTGTGTTGACTTACTTCAGTTAGCATAATGTTTTTTTTTATTTTAAAAAAAAAATTTTTTTAACGTTTTTATTTATTTTTGGGACAGAGAGAGACAGAGCATGAACAGGGGAGGGGCAGAGAGAGAGGGAGACACAGAATCGGAAACAGGCTCCAGGCTCCGAGCCATCAGCCCAGAGCCTGACGTGGGGCTCGAACTCACGGACCGCGAGATCGTGACCTGGATGAAGTCGGACGCTTAACCGACTGCGCCACCCAGGCGCCCCAATTTTTAAAAAATATAAAAAAAATCTTAGAGAGAGAGAGACAGAGAATGAATGAGCAGGGGAGGGGCAGAGAGAGAGGGAGAGAGAGAATTCCAAACAAGCTCCACACTCATCATGGAGCCTGACATGGGCTTTATCTCATAACCCTAGGATCATGACCTGAGCAAAAATCAAGAGTTGGACACTTAATTGACGGAGCCACCCATGTACCCCTAGCATAATGTTTTTAGGTTCATACATGTTATAGCATGTATCAGAATTTCATTCCTTCTTATGGCCAAATAATCTGTTGCATATATAGATCACATTTTGTTTATTAATTCTTCTATTGATGGACACTTGGGTTATTTCCACCTTTTGGCTATTGTGAATAATGCTGTTGCAAACATTGATGTATAAGTATCTGTTTGAATTCCTGCGTTTCTTTTGGGCATATCTCTAGGAGTAGAATTGGTAGATCATATGGTAATTTTATGTTTAACTTTTTGAGGGTATATTTTTTTTCAGTAGAAATTTTGAAAGGATTTTCAAATTGCACTTTGTAAATTTACTTGGCTACTTGCTATTATGTAATTCATGATTGGTTATTTTAATTTTAATTACATAATATTATACTATTTTTTATTTTGGTAATCATCTAGCACAATCATTTTCATATTTACACATATATCAGAATCACTTGAGGGGCTTGTGCAAACAGATAATTGGGCTCCATCGTCAGAGTTTCTGATTTAGTAGCTTTGAGGTGAGGCCTAAAAGTTTTCATTTCTAGCAGTTCTTAGGTGAGGCTGATGTCGCTGTTCTGGAAGCCACAATTTGAGAACACTGATCATGCATACTTGGAATTCTTAAGGTGAGAATATAACTTACCAATTGTTTTCAAATGTAATAAAAAATTTTATGAATACCAAACCTAATAATTACTGAAGGTGATATCATATTATGTTTTATAGACCAACATTTATTCATTGCAACTTTGCAGTTTTATTTTTATATTTTCTAATCAACATTTTTTTCAGGTGTCTAACATTTATAGACCTTAATTATTATGCTCAAAGCATTGATAGAATGGCTTTGCCCAATACCTATAGATTTGCTTTATTATCGTTATTTTTTCAAAGACTGGTAAGTATCTCATTGTGTGGATATACCATAATTTAATTAATCATACCCAATCAATAAACTATAAGTTGTTTGCATTGTTTTCCTTCCATAAGCAAAACTTCAGTGAACGCCCTTCTGTATCAAGGGTTCACACTTCTGACTGTACATTAGAATCACCTGTAGTTTTACTATTCTTATGCTTGGACCTACTACGAGAGGTTCTGATTTTATTGGTCTGAGTGCTGCCCAGACATGAGGATTATTTATTTTTAATATTTATTTTTGAGAAAGAGAGACAGAGAGAGAGAGAATGAGGGGGGGGCGGGGCAGAGAGAGAGGGAGACACAGAATCTGAAGCAGGCTCCAGGCTCTGAACTGTCAGCACAGAGCTGGATGCGGGGCTCGAATTCACGAACTGTAAAATCATGACCTGAGCTGAAGTCAGACGCTTAACTGACTGAGCCACCCAGGTGCCCCAGGCGTGGAGATTTTTAAAAATGTCCTCAGGTGGAGGTGCTAGGGAAGATGGCGGCGGAGGAGGACGCTGGGCTCACCGCGTCCTGCAGATCACTTAGATTCCACCTACACCTGCCTAAATAACCCAGAAAACCGCCAGAAGACTAGCAGAACGGAGTCTCTGGAGCCAAGCGCAGACGAGAGGCCCACGGAAGAGGGTAGGAAGGGCTGAGAGGAGGTGCATGCTGCACGGACTGGCGGGAGGGAGCCAGGGTGGAGGGGGAGCCCACTGGCCAAGCAGAGCCCCCGAGTCTGGCTTGCAAAAGCGGAGGGGCCAGACGGAGTGTGCTCTGACAGTGTTGTGCCCAGAATTCGTGATCCCCAAAGACCACCAGGGAGCCGAGTCCGATGCAAAAGCAAAAGAGCCTTTATTTGAGCTAGCTCGAGCTCAAGCCCCTACCTGCACCAAGGCAGCGGTGAGATACCGGGGAGAGAGAGAGAGTTTCAAAAGCACAAAGGTTTTATAGGGGTCTAGGGGCAGCCGATTGGCTGGGGAAGGGGCGTGGCCTCGGCCGATTGGCTGGGGAAGGGGCGTGTTTTGATCAGGAAGCTTGAATGGGTGAGTGGGAGGTCACTCAAAGGGAGGAGGCGTGGTCTAGGTGAAGGACACAGAACAAGATGGAGCCGGCCGGCGTAGGCCCGCCCTTTCATTCCCCCCTTGTCATGTAGCTTACGGACCAATCATGGGACCGGCTGTATTTATGGTGACAAGGGGAACAGAGTTTGGAGGTTTTATGCTAAGTTCTGGGAAGCATGTGTCCCTGGGGTGGCTCTGGGAGGTCTGATTAAGTATTGTCCCCGAGCTGGTGTCTATGATCTGCCAGGCGATGTTCTGGGGGGCGTGGGGACTCCCGGCAGCATGAGCAATGACAAGCAGAGTTGACAGAGTTACCAATATTAGGTGGGTCGAATGCGCTGTAGCTTGAGCTTGAGCAGGTTGTGTTGGTCCAGACTGATGGCCCATCGCGTGACGAAGTCCTTCCGGATCGAGGAGGGGTCCGCTGGCCCAACGTGGGTGTGATGGACCCAGGTCGCTATGCTGTCTACTTTGAGAGCGGTGGGGGTTGTCAGCACCACGTTGTAGGGTCCCTTCCAGCGTGGCTCGAGGGTCTCTCGGTGGTGCCTCTTGACATAGACCCAGTCTTCCGGCCTGTACTGATGAGGTGTCGGGGTCGGGCCAGCCTCGTAGATGGCACGGAGGCGCGGCCAAATGTCCTCATGCACCCTCTGGAGCCCTCTCAAGGAAAGAAAAAGTTCTTGATCTTTAAACTCAGCAATAACTTCAGCTCGAAGGCTGGAAATAACAGGGGGTGGCCTGCCAAACATGATCTCGTAGGGAGTAAAACCCAGAGTGTAAGGAGTGTTTCTAACCCAGAAAAGGGCGTACGGTAGGAGAGTCACCCAGTCCCCGTCAGTCTCCATGGTTAATTTGGTAAGGGTCTCTTTTAGGGTTCTATTCATTCTTTCTACCTGTCCTGAGCTCTGGGGCCTATAAGCACAATGTAATTTCCAGTTTGCCCCCACCGCCTTGGCTACTGCCTGTGTTACCTGTGAGATAAAAGCTGGTCCATTGTCTGATCCTACCATGGCAGGAAAACCATACCTGGGTAAGATGTCTTCTAGTAGCTTCTTAGCCACCGTCTGAGCTGTTTCATGCTTGGTTGGGTATGCCTCCACCCAGCCAGAGAAGGTGTCTGTAAATACTAAAAGATATTTATAACCATACTTTCCTGGTTTGACTTCAGTGAAGTCGACTTCCCATTGGGCTCCCGGTCTGGTGCCTCTGAGCCTGGTTCCTTTTTTATTTGATGTGGCTCTCGCGTTGGTGAGTTGGCAGGTCTTGCAGGCAGATACAACTTGCTCTATTTTGGTGTCCTGTTGGTGAATCTTGATTCCGGCATGTCGGATTAAGTCTTTTAATTTTCAGGCCCCCATGTGAGTAGACCGATGCATGTGCTCTAATATTGAGACTCCGAGCTGGTCTGGCAGCATGAGCTCCTTGTTAGGTGTATACCACCATCCCTTTATCTCCTGGGCCATGGGGAGTTTCTTGATCCCCTGTAACTCCTCCTGGGAGTACTTGGGCTGGTCTGGTAAAACTGGGTCTCCTGGGTCTGGTAGTTGTATGGTCATGGTGGGGACTGGAGTAAGGGCTACTGCCTTGGCTGCCTGGTCAGCCTTTCGATTACCTCTAGCTGCTGGGTTATCAGCTTTTTGGTGCCCTTGGCAGTGGATAATGGCTAGCTTGCCAGGAAGCCATACGGCCGTAAGCAGGTTAAGTATCTCCTGCTTATTTTTTATAGTCCGTCCTTCTGCCATCAGTAACCCCCTCTCCTGATAAATTGCCCCATGAATATGAGCTGTGGCAAATGCATAACGGCTGTCTGTGTAGATGTTAAGCCATTTTCCAGCTCCCAGCATCAGCGCCTTGGTGAGGGCTATGAGCTCTGCTCGCTGGGCTGACGTTCCGGAGGGTAGAGCCTCCGCCCATACGGTGTCTGTTTCGGTGACCACCGCTGCACCCGCATACCTGTGTCCGTCTCGCACAAAGCTGCTGCCATCAGTGAACCAAGTAGCCTCGGCATCGGGGAGGGGCCGGTCGGTCAGGTCCGTCCAGAATCCATGTACTTGTTCCAGGATTCCCTCACAGTCATGTAGTGGAGCACCTAGGTCAGGGTCGGGCAGCAGGGTTGCAGGATTGAGGGCTGCACTGGGGTGGAACCGCACTCGTGGAGGGTTGAGTAGGAGGCTCTGGTAATGAGTCATACGTGTATTGCTCATCTATCTATCTGGAGGCTGTTTCAGGACTCCTTCAATGGCGTGTGGGGTCGTGATCCAGATCTCCTGTCCTAGGGTCAGTTTGTCTGCATCCTTGACTAGGAGTGCTGTCGCCGCAATAATTCTTAGGCATGGCGGCCAGCCGGCAGCCACTGGGTCTAGTTTCTTAGACAGGTAAGCCACTGGGCCGTTCCAGGGGCCTAAGGCTTGAGTTAGAACCCCTTTTGCTATTCCCTTATGTTCGTCTACAAAGAGGTGGAAGGGTTTCGTAATGTCTGGTAGGCCCAGGGCTGGGGCACTTAAGAGGGCCTTTTTTAACTGATTAAAGGCAATTTCTTCTTTTTCAGTCCATTTAAATGTTTTCCCCTCTTTGGTGGCTTCATATAGGGGCTTGGCAACCTCAGCAAAACCTGGAATCCAGAGGCGGCAGTAGCCAGCTGATCCTAGGAATTCCCTCACTTCTCTTCGGGAGGTGGGAGTAGGGATCTTTAGGACAGTTTCTTTTCTGGCATCTGATAACCGCCGCTGTCCGCCCTCCAGGATATATCCCAGGTAACTCACCCTCTCCCTGCATATCTGAGCCTTCTTCGTGGATGCCCGGTACCTCAAGGCCCCCAGGGTAGCCAGCAGGTCCTGGGTCCCTCGCTCACAGTCTTTGGCTGTCAGCAGCAATCAGGATGTCATCTACATACTGTAGGAGGGTGTGGCCAGGGTGCTCCCTTCTGTACTCACCCAGGTCCTCGTGTAGTGCCTCGTCGAAGATGGTGGGTGAATTTTTGAATCCCTGAGGTAGCCGTGTCCAGGTGAGTTACCCACTGTAGCCCTCCTCCGGATCATGCCACTCAAAGGCGAACAAGGGTTGGCTCTGGGGTGCCAGTGGCAGACTGAAGAAGGCGTCCTTTAAATCTAGTACAGTATACCAGAACCTGGAGGGTGCCAAGGAGCTCAAGAGAGTATATGGGTTGGGAACAGTTGGGTGTATGTCCGCGACCCTCTTATTTACTTCCCGGAGGTCTTGTACCGGTCGATAGTCGTTTGTGTGAGGCTTTTTGACCGGCAGTAGGGGGGTGTTCCAGGCAGACTGGCAAGGAACTAGTACTCCTAGGCTTCGTAGTCTCCGGATGTGTAGCTGAATCCCCTTCCGGGCCTCCTGAGACATGGGGTATTGTTTGATCCTTACCGGACTCTCTCCTGGCTTGAGCTCTACCAGGACTGGGGTCCTGTGAGCGGCTAGTCCTATCCCCCCCGTCTCTGCCCAAACCGAGGGGAATTCTTGTAGCCATCTGTCTATATTATCCTCTCTCGGGAGCGCCTCCTGGTGGAGGAGGTATTCATCCTCCAGTTTCATGGTCAGTACCTGGATGGGGTGGCCCTTGCCATCAGTGACCTGAGGCCTCCCTTGTCTGAAAGTTATCTGAGCTCCAATCTTGGTCAGTAAATCCCGTCCTAACAGTGGGTAGGGGCATTCTGGTATTACCATAAAGGAGTGGGATACCCGGCCCGTTCCCAAATCTACTGTTCTTCGGGTAGTCCATGAATACTGGCTCATACCAGTTGCCCCTTGTACCCAGGACTTCTTGTTGGCTAGTTTTCCTTGTGGGGTGCGGAGGACCGAATGTTGTGCTCCGGTGTCGACAAGGAAGTCAATAGGGGTCCCCTCCACTTTAAGAGTTACCCTGGGTTCGGGGAGAGGGTCCGAACCCCGACTCCCCTAATCACTTAGTTCATCTAGCTCTAGGACTTTTACTCGATCAGTCTTGCTTCCCTTCCTGCCGGCCCTTTTTGGACAATCTCGGGCCCAATGCCCTATCTCCTTGCAGTATGCACACTGATCCTTCTGCAGCCTCTGCTTCCCCCCCTTGGTAGTTCCTTTACCTTTTCTTGCGTCGTCTGCCAGCTGCTGGAGACGGCGGTCTCGTTCCTCGGGGAAGTCAGCAGTGGCAGCTAGTAGTACTCTGGCCAGGTCTCGAGTCTGCTTACTGCTGGCAGCCGCCATGGCACGAGCCTGCTTGTCCTCAGGAGGCTCCCAGTTATTATATACCTTTTTGGCTACCACCAGTAAGTCCTGTAAGACCAGTAAGACTTTTTTCTCCTAGTCTGTAATTTTCTCCTAATGTCTATGGCCAATTGGTTTACAAAGGCCATGATAACAGCTGCCTTGCTTTCCAGAGCCTCTGGATCCATGGGGGTATAGGTACAGAATGCCTCCATGATCCGTTCTAAAAAGGCAGCCGGAGATTCATCTTTTCCCTGTTGTACATTTCCTACCTTGGCCAAATTGGTTGGCTTTCTAGCAACCATTCGGAGACCCCCCATTAGAGTCTGGCGGTAGACCTGGAGCCTCTCCTTGCCTTCTGCCATGTTGAAATCCCACTGGGGCCGAGTTAAGGGGAAGAAGGCATCTATCTGAGCCTGGTTGGTGGTGGGATTCCCGTCTGCGCCTGGAACTAGTTTTCGGGCCTCATTGAGGATTCTTTCTCTTTCTTCAGTTGTGAACAGGACCTGCAAAAGCTGCTGGCAATCGTCCCACGTGGGCTGATGGGTAAAAAGAACAGTCTAATAAATCAATAAGCCCTGCTGGTTTCTCAGAAAACTTAGGATTCTGAGCTTTCCAATTGTAGAGGTCACTAGTGGCGAAAGGCCAATAGTGATGGGGCTGATTCCCCTCCGCGTCTGGGGGTCCGGTGGCTCGCAGGGGCAGAAGAGTGGAGTCGGCAGTGGAGGCGGATTGCTCCCTCTGAGCCCTTTGTCTGGTAAAGGGCGGGCTTCCCACTGGAGCGTTTCCGCCTCCCGCTCTCAGAACAGCGTCTGCCTCCCCCGGAGGGGGAGGATGGTGTTCTTCCGGCATCCTAGAGAGGTTATACGGGGGAGGAAAAATTAATTCTTCTTCGGTACCCCCCTGTAAGACAGGGTAGAGGGGTGCTGAAGGCTGGATAAGACTTTTCTTCTTCTTTGTCCCCTGCAAAGCAAGAATGGGTTTTGGCTCCGGAGGGAGCGGGGCTAGGAAGGGCTTAAGCCAAGAGGGTGGGTCTTCTACAAGGTCCTGCCAAGTGATAATGTAAGGGAGTTGATCAAGATGACCCGTCGTAGGCCGAGAGATGATACTCCTGACTGGGTGGATGGCAGCGAGGTCGAAGGTCCCCTCTGGTGGCCATCCAACATTGAAAGTTGGCCACTCGCTAGAACAAAAAAACTGCAACCGACCCTTTCGGACTTCCACACTGAGGTTGTTAGCTCTTCCCCTCACATCCTTAAAGTGATCAATCATAATACTTAGAGGAATACTTATGGGACAGTCTGAGTCTGTCCCATAACGCCCGTCCAGTAAGTCCACAGAACAAAACAGAGAAACACAAAAACAGACAACCAGAGGGCCCCTAGAAAGTCTTCCAATTCCATGGAAGCAAAACTGCAAGCTAGCTTAGACCTTTGAGGGGATTCCATGTCCCTCCAAAACTGATGAGGGGATTCCATGTCCCTCCGAAACCGATGAGGGGATTCCACATCCCTCCAAAGACGACAGCCTCACGCCGACCAGCGGGAGCAACCCGCCTCGTCTCAGACCTTTGAGGGGATTCTACATCCCTCCAGAAGGGAGAATCGGAACGTCTTCCGAAACTCCCGGCCCATGGTGCTCCAGTGCGTCCACTTAGACCGCGTCGGGCACTACCAGAATTCCAGAAATGAGCTCACACAGAAAAGACAGAACAAACAGACAGACACTAACTGTGGCCAGTCAGGCTCTCTGGGTCGGGGGTCCCTCGGGGGTCTTGGGATCCCAGGACGAGCCCCCAAATGTTGTGCCCAGAATTCGTGATCCCCAAAGACCACCAGGGAGCCAAGTCCGATGCAAAAGCAAAAGAGCCTTTATTCGAGCTAGCTCGAGCTCAGTCTCCTACCTGCACCGACGCAGCGGTGAGATACCAGGGAGAGAGAGCGAGTTTCAAAAGCACAAAGGTTTTATAGGGGTCTAGGGGCAGCCGATTGGCTGGGGAAGGGGCGTGGCTTCAGCTGATTGGCTGGGGAAGGGGCGTGTTTTGATCAGGAAGCTTGAATGGGTGAGTGGGAGGTCACTCAAAGGGAGGAGGCGTGGTCTAGGTGAAGGACACAGAACAAGATGGAGCGGACTGGCGTAGGCCCGCCCTTTCAACAGCAAGCTGGACTTAACATCTGAAAGGTTATAAGTTAACAGCTCTGCTCGGAGAGCAGGAAGGCTGGAGGACAACGAGAGGGAGAGTTGCTGAGCCCCGGGATGACAGAGCTCAGTTTGGCGAGGAACAAAGGCGCTTGCCAGTGCCATCTCCCTCGCCCATCCCCCAGCCAAAATCCCAAAGGGAACCAGTTCCTGCTAGGGAACTTGCTCGCACTGCGCAAACACCTAACGCTGTGCTTCTGCGGATCCATCCTCTGGCGGCAGGTCTGACTCCCTCCCGCTGTCACAGGGCCCCTCCTGAAGCGGATCACCAAAGGAGAAGCGAGCTAAGCCTGCCCCTCCCGCCCCTGTGCACCTTGCCTATCCACCCCAGCTAATACACCAGATCCCCAGCATCACAAGCCTGGCAGTGTGCAAGTAGCCCAGACGGGCCACGCCACCCCACAGTGAATCCTGCCCCTAGGAGAGGGGAAGAGAAGGTACACACCAGTCTGACTGTGGCCCCAGCGGTGGGATGGGGGCAGACATCAGGTCTGACTGCAGCCCTGCCCACCAACTCCAGTTATTCAAGACAGCACAGGGGAAGTGCCCTGCAGTTCCACACCACTCCAGGGACTATCCAAAATGACCAAACGGAAGAATTCCCCTCAAAAGAATCTCCAGGAAATAACAACAGCTAAGGAACTGATCAAAAAGGATTTAAGCAATATAACAGAAAGTTAATTTAGAATAATAGTCATAAAATTAATCGCTGGGCTTGAAAACAGTATAGAGGAGAGCAGAGAATCGATTGCTACAGAGATCAAGAGACTAAGGAACAGCCAGGAGGAGCTAAAAAATTCTATAAATGAGCTGCAAAATAAAATGGAAATGACCACGGCTTGGATTGAGGAGGCAGAGGAGAGAATAGGTGAACTAGAAGATAAAATTACGGAAAAAGAGGAAGCTGAGAAAAAGAGAGATAAAAAAAATCCAGGAGTATGAGGGCAAAATTAGAGAACTAAGTGATGCACTAAAGAGAAATAACCTACGCATAATTGGTATTCCAGAGGAGGAAGAGAGAGGGAAAGGTGTTGAAGGTGTACATGAAGAAATAATAGCTGAGAACTTCCTTGAACTGGGGAAGGAAAAAGTCATTGAAATCCAAGAGGCACAGAGAACTCCCTTCAGACGTAACTTGAATTGATCTTCTGCACGACATATCATAGTGAAACTGGCAAAATACAAGGATAAAGAAAAATTCTGAAAGTAGCTAGAGATAAACGTGCTCTAACATATAAAGGGAGACCGATAAGACTCGTGACAGATCTCTCTACTGAAACTTGGCAGGCCAGAAAGGAATGGCAGGAGATCTTCAATGTGATGAACAGAAAAAAATGTGCAGCCGAGAATCCTTTATCCAGCAAGTCTGTCATTTAGAATAGAAGGAGAGATAAAGGTCTTCCCAAACAAACAAAAACTGAAGGAATTCACCACCACTAAACCAGCCCTACAAGAGATCCTAAGGGGGATCCTGTGAGACAAAGTACCAGAGACATCGCTACAAGCATGAAACCTATGGACATCACAATGACGCTAAACCCATATCTTTCTATAATAACATTGAATGTAAATGGACTAAATGCGCCAACCAAAAGACATAGGGTATCAGAATGGATAAAAAACAAGACCCATCTATTTGCTGTCTACAAGAGTCTCATTTTAGACCTGAGGACACCTTCAGATTGAGAGTGAGGGGATGGAGAACTATTTATCATGCCACTGGAAGTCAAAAGAAAGCTGGAGTAGCCATACTTCTACCAGACAAACTAGACTTTAAATTAAAGGCTGTAGCAAGAGATGAAGAAGGGCATTATATTATAATTACAGGGTCTATCCATCAGGAAGAGCTAACAATTATAAATGTCTATCTGCCGAATCCAGGAGCCCTGAAATATATAAAACAATTACTCACAAACATAAGCAACCTTATTGATAAGAATGTGGTAATTGCAGGGGACTTTAACACTCCACTTACAGAAATGGATAGATCATCTAGACACATGGTCAATAAAGAAACAAGGGCCCTGAAGGATACATTGGATCAGATGGACTTGACAGATATATTTAGAACTCTGCATCCCAAAGCAACAGAATATACCTTCTTCTCGAGTGTACATGGTACATTCTCCAAGCTAGATCACATACTGGGTCACAAAACAGCCCTTCATAAGTATACAAGAATTGAAATCATACCATGCATACTTTCAGACCACAATGCTATGAAGCTTGAAATCAACCACAGGAAAAAGTCTGGAAAACCTCCAAAAACATGCAGATTAAAGAACACCCGACTAAAGAATGAGTGGATCAACCAGGCAATTAGAGAAGAAATTAAAAAATACATGGAAACAAACGAAAATGAAAATACAACAATCCAAACGCTTTGGGACGCAGTGAAGGCAGTCCTGAGAGGAAAATACATTGCAATCCAGACCTATCTCAAGAAACAAGAAAAATCCCAAATACAAAATCTAACAGCACACCTAAAGGAAATAGAAGCAGAACAGCAAAGGCAGCCTAAACCCAGCAGAAGAAGAGAAATAATAAAGATCAGAGCAGAAATAAACAATATAGAACCAAAAAAACTGTAGAGCCGATCAATGAAACCAAGAGTTGGTTTATTGAAAAAATAAACAAAATTGATAAACCTCTAGCCAGGCTTCTCAAAAAGAAAATGGAGATGACCCAAAGAGATAAAATCATGAATGAAAATGGAATTATTACAACCAATCCCTCAGAGATACAAACAATTATCAGGGAATACTATGAAAAATTATATGCCAACAAACTGGACAACCTGGGATACATGGACAAATTCCTAAACACCCACACACTTCCAAAACTCAACCCAGAGGAAATAGAAAGCTTGAACAGACCCATAACCAGTGAAGAAATTGAATCAGTTATCAAAAATCTCCCAACAAATAAGAGTCCAGGACCAGATGGCTTCCCAGGGGAGTTCTGCCAGATGTTTAAAGCAGAGATAATCCCCATCCTTCTCAAGCTATTCCAAAAAATAGAAAGGGAAGGAAAACTTCCAGACTCATTCTATGAAGCCAGTACTACTTTGATTCCTAAACCAGACAGAGACCCAGTAAAAAAAAGAGAACTATAGGCCAATATCCATGATGAATTTGGATGCAAAAATTTTCAAGATACTAGCAAATCGAATTCAACAGCACGTAAAAAGGATTATTCACCATGATCAAGTGGGATTCATTCCTGGGATGCAGGGCTGGTTCAACATTCGCAAATCAATCAACATGATACATCACATTAATAAAAGAAAAGATAAGAACCATATGATCCTGTCAATCGATGCAGAAAAGGCCTTTGACAAAATCCAGCACCCTTTCTTAATAAAAACCTCGAGAAAGTCGGGATAGAAGGAAGATACTGAAACATCATAAAAGCCATTTATGAAAAGCCCACAGCTAACATCATCGTCAATGGGGGAAAACTGAGAGCTTTTTCCCTGAGATCAGGAACACGACAGGGATGTCCACTCTCACTGCTGTTAACATAGAGTTGGAAGTGCTAGCATCAGCAATCAGACAACAAAAAGAACTCAAAGGCGTCAAAATTGGCAAAGATGAAGTCAAGCTTTCACTTTTTGCAGATGACATGATATTATACATGGAAAATCTGATAGACTCCACCAAAAGTCTGCTAGAACTGATACATGAATTCAGCAAAGTTGCAGGATACAAAATCAATGTACAGAAATCAGTTGCATTCTTATACACTTGTAATGAAGCAACAGAAAGACAAATAAAGAAACTGATCCCATTCACAATTGCACCAAGAAGCATAAAATATCTAGGAATAAATCTAACCAAAGATGTAAAAGATCTGTATGCTGAAAACTATAGAAAGCTTATGAAGAAAATTGAAGAAGATATAAAGAAATGGAAAAACATTCTGTGCTCATGGATTGGAAGAATAAATATTGTCAAAATGTCAATACTACCCAAAGCTATCTACACATTCAATGCAATCTCAATCAAAATGGCACCAGCATTCTTCTCTAAACTAGAACAAGCAATCCTAAAATTCATATGGAACCACAAAAGGCCCCAAATAGCCAAAGTAATTTTGAAGAAGAAGACCAAAGCAGGAGGCATCACAATCCCAGACTTTAGTCTCTACTACAAAGCTGTCATCATCAAGACAGCATGGTATTGGCACAAAAACAGACACATAGACCAAGGGAATAGAATAGAAACCCCAGAACTAGACCCACAAACGTATTGCCAACTAATCTTTGACAAAGCAGGAAAGAACATCCAATGGAAAAAAGACAGTCTCTTTAACAAATGGTGCTGGGAGAACTGGACAGCAACATGCAGAAGAATGAAACTAGACCACTTTCTCACACCATTCACAAAAATAAACTCAAAATGGATAAAGGACCTGAATGTGAGACAGGAAACCATCAAAACCTTAGAGGAGAAAGCAGGAAAAGACCTCTCTGACCTCAGCCGTAGCAATCTCTTACTTGACACATCCCCAAAGGCAAGGGAATTAAAAGCAAAAATGAACTACTGGGACCTTATGAAGATAAAAAGCTTCTGCACAGCAAAGGAAACAACCAACAAAACTAAAAGGCAACCAACGGAATGGGAAAAGATATTTGCAAATGACATATCAGACAAAGGGCTAGTATCCAAAATCTATAAAGAGCTCACCAAACTCCACACCTGAAAAACAAATAACCCAGTGAAGAAATGGGCAGGAAACATGAATAGACACTTCTCTAAAGAAGACATCCGGATGGCCAACAGGCACATGAAAAGATGCTCAACGTCACTCCTCATCAGGGAAATACAAATCAAAACCACACTCAGATATCACCTCACGCCAGTCAGAGTGGCCAAAATGAACAAATCAGGAGACTATAGATGCTGGTGAGGATGTGGAGAAATGGGAACCCTCTTACACTGTTGGTGGGAATGCAAATTGGTGCAGCCACTCTGGAAAACAGTGTGGAGATTCCTCAAAAAATTAAAAATAGACCTACCCTATGACCCAGCAATAGCCCTGCTAGGAATTTACCCAAGGGATACAGGAGTACTGATGCATAGGGGCACTTGTACCCCAATGTTTATAGCAGCACTCTCAACAATAGCCAAATTGTGGAAAGAGCATAAATATCCATCAACTGATGAATGGATAAAGAAATTGTGGTTTATATACACAATGGAGTACTAGGTGGCAATGAGAAAGAATGAAATGTGGCCCTTTGTAGCAACATGGATGGAACTGGAGAGTGTGATGCTAAGTGAAATAAGCCATACAGAGAAAGACAGATACCATATGTTTTCACTCGTATGTGGATTCTGAGAAACTTAACAGAAACCTATGGGGGAGGGGAAGGAAAAAAAAAAGAGGTTAGAGTGGGAGAGAGCCAAAGCATAAGAGACTGTTATAAACTGAGAACAAACTGAGGGTTGATGGGGTGTGGGAGGGAGGGAAGGGTGGGTGATGGGTATTGAGGAGGGCACCTTTTGGTATGAGCACTGGGTGTTGTATGGAAACCAATTTGACAAATTTCATATATTGAAAAAAAAAAAAAAAAGAAAGTGTCCTCAGGTGATTCCAATGTGCAGCCAGGATTGAGAAACATTGTTGTACATGCATCTTTGACCACTTGTGCTGTGTCTTGTCTAGGCCAGGACATTCCCTTGAGAACTGATGATAACCCAGAAGATGACCCATCAATATCTTTATTAAAAACGATGTTGAAATAATTCTCCTGTAAGTCAAGACATGGTATGTTGTTAGTACTTTGGCAGTGGAAAAAACCGTCCTACTAGTTCTCCTCTGCTCTGAAACATACACACACACACACACACACACACACACACACACACACACACCCTTCTGCAGCACCGATGCTTGTCTTTTAATTGCTAGGGAGAAGGGGGAAAAGAGCATTAAAAAGATAAGCTTCATTGAAGGGATCAGGATGGTAGCTCATTCCTTATCCTTAATAGAGTCTCTGTGTTAGTTGTTTTCATTATTTAAACTCTAACATTGAAGAAATATTCAGTGTAGAAACATTAGGACAGATTAATAAGTAAAAAGAAAAATACGTAAGCATCTATTTTTTATTTAATGAAGAATAATGAGAATGAAGTGTAATCATCTTAATCAAATGCAGTGTGCAAATGTTACATTTTGGGTTGGAGAAGATGAATGCCTAGCAACAGATGCAGAGATTTTATCATCGTTGTATGTATTTGGAGGCAGATGTGACTCAATGAACCAAGACAAAAAAGCAAGGGTAATGTCCAAAATATATAACAGCTGGTGTGTCATGGGGACTGATACTGGCCAAAACTCAGCGCTGGCCTGTTTTGACCAAAACTCAACCCTCCAAATACATTTGGTGTAGAAGTGTTAAAATTCTCCTGCTCTCACTAATCTACCCTACTTGCTTGTCACATTGCCTGGGATTCTACCACTCAATGGGGAAAAAATTTTTATCTTCCTTGGAATGTAAATATAGATACCTTTTAAAGGATAGTATGTATATGTGCATGAGACCTTAATCTCTTAAGAGCCATTTCCCTTGGTATTGATTACTTTATAGTTTATAACATGACAAGATTCCCTGTTGGAAAGGTACCCTGATGGATAGGACACGGTCTTGATGGAGAGAGAAAATTCAGGACCATGGGCTCATCTATGAAATGACATCATTAGGAGTGGAATGGGAAGAGGACATAAAGATCAGTCTGGCTTGTTTCTATCGTTTTGCCAAGGAATTAACTTTATCAAAGATCACTGGATCTGGAAGGAACTGTGGAGATCACCTCTTCTACCCGCCCTAGTTTACATCTGAGGAAACTGAGCCCAGAGAGGGAAAGTGACTTGGTTAAGGCCACAAGCTATTTAGTTTGGCAATGTGGGAAGAACTTTAGTGTCAGAACTTGTTTTAAAGTATGGATTTTATTCTGCTGAGGTGTGGCTCTTCTGCTATCCTTGAGACTTAAATTTCCTGAAAATTGGAAAATTAAGTTTCCAAAAAAAATTAATACATGTGAAGGTATAGAATATGCTATGGTTGCATAAAAGTTACTTGCGGCAGAAGGATTTGAGATCCTCAACTCCCTTATCTGCCTAAGAGAAGAGACTTTCAAAAGAACTCAGGAGAACTCAATGGTCACAAATCCTTTCCTTCTAACCTTGGTGATGAGAAGTTGGTACCACATCAAAACAGGCATTGTCACAAAACTATCATATCCCCATTTCTTCTAAGTGCTCTTTTCCTGCTGTCCTTTTTTTTTTTTTTTTTTTACTTTTTTAAAATGTTTTATTTATTTTTGACAGAGAGAGAGAGAGACAGACAGAGCATGAGCGGGAGAGGGGCAGAGATAGAGGGAGACACAGAATCCAAAGCAGGCTCCAGGCTCTGAGCTGTCAGACCAGAGCCTGACGCGGGGCTCGAACTCGTGAACCATGAGATCGTGACCTGAGCTGAAGTTGGATGCTCAACCGACTGAGCCACCCAGGCGCCCCTCCTGCTGTCCTTCTAAGAAGTCATTTTCTTCCCACAAGTGCCTATTCCCCCTCCACCTCCCCTATTAAGATGATATATAAACCCTTTGGTCACATCTTTTTGTATAAACTACCATACATACAGGATTAAAATCTGTTTTCTCTTTTGCTGATCTTTCCATTTGGTTTAATTTGTAGACTCTAATTTCTAAATGTGAGAGGGTAGAGGAAACGTTTTGCTCCCTGAACCATGACTCATATGAAAGACAATAAGCATGTGTAAAGATTTTACTCAACTCATTAATGACTGACTCAGTAAGAGGGTAGAGGTGGTTCAAAAAGAAAATTTGAAGAACAGACATTGATATCATAAGCCAGTCAAAAGGAATGTGGAAGTGAATTTGCTAAAAGATACAAAATTGGTTAATGTTCTACAGGGCAATGAAATTGTAACCTTTGGGACAGAAATCTATAAGTTAACATCCTTTTCACAATGTTTGTTCCCTAAACAAGTAGTGAAAGGCAAGATCAAAGTCCTAATTAAATGATCCTCTCATGAGTCTGAGAAACAATGGCATTGAAAGGACAAACATTTCTCACTTCAATTTATTTCCAAGTTTTGGATAATTTGGTATTATTATGGGATGTGTTGGAAAAAAATGTGTCTGAATGTCCCCCTGGTGTTACTGTTGAGCAGGAAAATGTGCTTCTGGACTTTTCTGGGTCCTTGACTTCAAGAGTCCATCCATCTGTCTATCTCCTACGTACACAATGCCAGAGAAAGTTGTCCTAGGAAAGAGAAACTCCCTTTCGATAATCCTCCCAGCATCAATTAGCCACACTGCTGAGCATTTTAAATCCTAGGCCCTGGAGGGGTCTAGTCTTTGCTTGAAGCCAAAGTGAACAGATATATTTGTCAGTTTAGCAAAGAATGAGTGGAAATAAGCCAATGATGTAAAGTTTAGAGCAGAGGGCCCTGTTGTATGAGGGGTGGCCATTGGGCAATAACAGCTTTCCTCTTCTATTTTGGGGGAGGGGAGAAGAGGCTGATATCATTTCACTTCCTTTTCTCATCCAAGTAACAAAACATGGCCACACACCCTGGTGCTTCTCCAAGTCCAGGCCTTGGTCAAGAGGTCTGGTTTAGGGCTGAATTGGCTTCTCTTGGGACAGCCTATTTCTGAATTTGCCTCTGTTTGCATTTAAAATTAATTATTTAGTTAAAAAATAGGCTGTTCCCTGTTCTCAGGCTGGTAGTGACCCCCCCCTGAAAAAGTGTTTGGAAATACTGCATATGTTTGTATCACAGCTCATGTCTCTGGGCTGAACTCTATAGCCACTTTTTCTCACATAGCTGCAGTCAGGGCTGTTTTGGCCTTATTTTGAAGTTTTGGGGAACATATTCCTCCTTGTGCCTTTGACCCTATTAGCCAGTTCTCATATATTCTACACTCCCCATTAGAACTTGTACATGCTTGATATACACTCCATTTGGGAAGAAATGACTGACAGCTTTTAATTTGTTAACTATCCCAGAGATCTTGTTTTTAAGAAATGCATTTTTTTTAAATAAGAAAAGTTCTTGCTCATTATTAAAGGCTTAGGAAATACAGAAATGTGTTAAGAAGAAAATTTAAATCACCCAGAATACCACTATCCAGAGATAACAAATGTGGTTAACATTTTTCTCTATTTCCTTCCAGATATACATGTATTTTAGAACAAATTAAGATTATGCTGTTTTATTAACTTTTTAATTGTGGTTGAAGCCAGTTCCAAGGGTAAAATTTCATGTATCAGTCAGGGGATTGCAAAGATTTGTTTTTGAGGCAGGAGAAGAAGTTCATGGCAGTGAGAGCTTATGACACTCATGAACTCCATCCAAAGAAATGATCCTCTGCCCACATGTTGGGCTGGCTGAGATGGTCTCTTAAAGATTTTTGGAGCTATTTATATTACTGTGTGTTCAGGGAGTAGGAAAGCCTAAAGCACTGTTTTTCCAGTTTGGGAACGCAGGTATCCAGCCTTCCCCATCTCTGTACATGGCACCATTGCCCACTGAGTTAGCTGACTGGAATTTGATTCTTATTTTCTCTTACCTCACCTCTTCAGGTTCTATCTGAATCTGCTCACTTCTTGCCATCTTCACTGTTACCATCTTGATCTAAGACCCCATGATTTTTCACCTGAATGAGTTTAGTTAGGATTTGTGGAAATAAAGACCAACACAATGGGAAGATGGGAAAGCTATTTATTTAGGGCTTGCTGTGTATAAAGGGATCCAGCCACCATTACTTTTGTTTTGGCTGTGACTCAAAAGCAGGCAGAGGAGTGGGAAAGCTTTAGAGGGGAGAAAAGGGAAGACTTCAGGTATATCCAGCTTAGAGGCTGTTAGCATGAGGAAGTTGTAAGTGGGCTAACCAGAAGCAGGACATCTTGTGTGATTGGTTAAGGGTGCCTATTTGGCTTTCTCTGGTTGTTTCTAAGTTATAAGGAGAAAATTTAATGAAGGTGCAAGTTACTAATGAAGTTCTGCCTATTGGGGGATGATTGTTTCAGGAGTTATTTGGTTTCATGGATTTTTTTCTAGAGATTAGTGGTCTTTTGACTTTTTGCAAGTCTCACTTATAAATAGTGAGTAGGCTGGTTTCCTGGGCTCATTACCATAGATAATGGGTTGGTTTCCTGGGCTGAGTGCAGATAGTAGGCTAGAATTTTATTTTTACAGATGATCTAGCCTTTGTGTCTTAGTCTCTCATGCTGCATTCAAAGTTTAATGTTGTCCCTTTGGTGAACACTTGGTACCAACTTGACTCTGAAGTTGCTGCTATTATTATTATTATCCTTATTTGCCTAGGAAGTACTTGAGAGTTAAGTAAGTGGCACAAGTTCACATGGTAAGAAAAGCCTGACTTTAACCTTGGCAGTTTTCACTCCAGAAATCACTATCTCAGATTACCTCCTTAAGATACTTAGAGACTGGGCTTGTCCTGTCCTTGCCACTGTGTTAGCAGATAAGAATTTAAAATGTAAGAGGTTTCTTTATTTAAATACCAGTTAGTTAACATATAGTGTAATATTAGTTTCAGGAGTAGAATTTAGTGATTCATCATATTGATATGTATAAATAAAAACGAGACAAACAAAAAGTTCCTCAACTATAAAAAAGTATTTAAATGTCAATTACTCATAAATAAGCACTATTTCCACTTGAATATATATAGTTTTCAGAAATTTTACTATGCAAATGTAATTATATTTAAAAACAAATAAAATGTCTTTCTTAATAAAATGGAAGAGGTTTCTCCATCAGCAGAATTTGCATTTTGCCTCTACTAATTCTTATCCTGAGGAAGTCAATCTATTCTGTATGACTTAACTCATCTTTTATCCTCTCAGTGAAACTGGACCCCATTTATCCCATTCTCCTCTTAAATACTCAATGGACTGTAGGATACAAAGGAGTGAATCACATAGAAGGAAATGGAAAATGTTGGGACATCCCTGGTATACACACTTAAAAGTCAGACTGAGTAGGTTTGGTCTTCAGGTCCCCCACTTAGTAGCTAGAGACCTTGGGCTGATCCCTGAATTTATCTAAGCCTGTTTCCAAATTTGTAAATAAGGATGATGATAAAATACTACCTATCCTGTGAAGATGAGAGTAAAGATTGAAATAACAGACATAAAGCACTTGAATAATGCCAAGGCAGATGGTAAGTGTTCAATGTAAATTAAAATGCAAATAGCCTTAGAAGATTCTTTCCTATAACCTTAACTAATGTAATAGGAAAATGGGAATTTGAATTGTTGACAGGGCTAGAAAGGAAGGAGAGAAATATCATATATAGTACTCTTTTTCAAAAAATGTCTGTGAAAAGTGAAGAATTTTTTTGAAAGTTCACATCAAGTGACATTTCAATCTCCATCTCACCCCCACACATACTTCCCGCCCCCAAACACTATTCACATTTGAGATGCTCCAATGATTACAAGGGAAAAAGACTGAATAAGATTTTATTTTTACTGATTGAATTGAACAATTGGTCTTGGTAAATCCAAATAAACACACAACACATTAAGGACTCAAATCCTATTTTATTTGTCTTCTCTGGGCCACTGTATTTGAAATAAGTAGAAACCAGATGAATAGGAGGAACAATACAGGGAACAATACAATATAGAGATGCCTAGCCTTTCACTTGTTGAAATAGTAACATATCAAGGGCCTTATCCTCTACTTGCATACAAAGCACAAAGGAATAATTTAAATTTCTAATTTAACAGAAGAAAAGAGATCCACCACAGTTTATTTGCTGTCTCCATGGTATCATCCTATCCAGGGGAGCTAGAGAATTTGTCTCAAAGAGGGCAGAATGTGGCTTAGTGGCGTTACAGGGTCAGGAATCCTTGGGTGGCCAGAGTGGAAGGTGTCTGGAGCCTGACATCACACCCATTGGAGAATGTAGGTGGGCAGGCAGGAGAGTGAGATGACATGGGAGCTAGTGGAAGTTCCTGATTGCCTTTATTTTCTTAATAATTTAGAGAAGTCAAGTCAAGGGCTGAAAATTGAGAAGGGGACTCGGGGTTTGCAAAGAGGAAAAGTCATGAAAGAATCATCAAGGGGGGTGGAAGAATGAATGGGCTCCTGCTTGAGGTTTACAATCAAGACTTCGGCGACCCAGTCAGCATGGTTATATTTCTCTCTAGCAGCTCTTAGCTCTCAGGGTGTGGGTTGAGCAGGCAGAGACTTAATTCCAATGAAGAGATGTGTTGTTTAGCCAGTATGACAAAGTGAAGAGGCCAGAGGATTGGAGAAGAGGGAGCAATGATGACAATGGACTAGGGAATCTGAGCCTCTGTCACTGTCACTCATCCTGTCCCCTGTGTCATGTCCTCCCTTGGAAAGTGGTATGCTTGCAAGTGAGAGTTTGGAGAGGTTTCAGTGATTGGTAATGACAAAGTCTAGAGTATGGGATGAGGCCATGGAAGTGACTGGTGAAGTGGGATGGAGAACCAGTTCACTGCAGGTGAGAAAAGTAAAGGGAGTGAGTGAACAGGATATTGGAAGGGTCAACAATGTAGATGTGGAAATCACCAATAATTAAGACAGAACTGGTATTGGAGGGAGGGAAGATAAGCCAGGGGTAAACATTTTAGGAATAAAGGGTGGGACCTAGGGAGTGGACTGTAATAAGGAGGGGTGGTGAGTGGTGTAATCTGATAACTGGTGATTCAAAGCTGCAGGGGTTTTACTGAGGAAGGAAGGGGAGTCGTCTAGAAGAAAGGCTAAAGGATACTACCCTGTCTGCAGGCCTGGTGGAGGGGAGACAGTACAGTCCATACTGGAAGAGTCTTTAGAGAAAGTCTCATTCTCAGGGTGGAGCCAGGATTCTGTTAAAAGGGTCTCTTGGAAATTCAGTGAATAGGGTATAGGGAATGAGAAATAGTAGTGATGAAATGGAGTCTGTTAGATGTGCTGCTGTGTTTGCTCTGAGGAGGTATGTGGGAGAGGATTTTTGATAAGAAGTTTTGATAAGAAGTGATAGTAGTTTTAAAGGATGGGTAGAAGTTCTCCAGGCAGATAGGGAGGAAGGATGGAGAAAGAATATCATGGACAGGGGCACCTGGGTGGCTCAGTTGGTTAGGCATCCGACTTCGGCTCAGGTCATGATCTCAGTCTGTGGGTTCGAGCCCCGCATTGGGCTATGTGCTGACAGCTTGGAGTCTGGAGCCTGCTTCAGACTCTGGGTCTCCCTCTCTCTCTCTCTGCCCCTCCCCTGTTCATGCTCTGTGTCTTTCTCTCTCTCAAAAATAAATAAACATTAAAAAGAAAAAAAATATCATTGATAAAGGCCTGGTGGCCTGGTTGGATTTGGGGAACTGAAAGTGGACGGGAGAAAATGGAGGAGGGGTGACGGGCCAGGCAGTCCCAGGCTGGGCCCCCATCATGAAGGGCCATGAATATGCCATATTTGGAAGTGCCATTGAAGGAGTGTAAACAGGACAGTGTCTGGGTTTAGAAAAGTATTGAAATCAGTAGAACCATTGTGTGATTTGCATTTGTTTATTCGTATATGTATCTATGAATACAGATTGATCTGTCTATCTAACATATCATCTCTATGATGTTGACTCCAGTTGTTCCAGTATCTGGACTCAACCAAATACTGAAGATTTGAGGCAGAGACCAGAACACTGAGTGCCTTGGGGAAGGGGCTAAATTTAGAGGCCCAATGGTTCTGAGTCTGCATAGACATACGTGTGATCTGGATTTCCAGGTTGTCACTTACCAGTTTATGGCCTGGGACAAACTATTTAATATCTCTCATTCTCCTAATCAGTAAAATGGGAAGAATAGTCCCTGCTTGAAAGGTTCCAGTGTGGATTAAATGAGATCATACAGTAATGTACTCACTGGAGTGACTGTCACATGTTAAGGGTTCAATAAATATTTGCTGTTATCTTATGGTTATGAATTTCAAGCCCATGAATTTCACGTAATGCTCCTACATTACTCTCTGGTTTGGCTGCACATCGAATGTTCGATGAAGGTTGCATGCTAGACCCCAAACCAGCAGCATTAGTATCACCAGGGAATTAGAAATGCAAAATTCAGAACCTCTGGGGGTGAAGCAGAAATCTGTGGTTTAATAAATTCCCCAGGTGATTCTAATGCACACTCAAATGTCATAAGTATGATCTAAGGCTAGCAATTCAGAGAGTGGTCATTTCAGCTGTTAGCATCTCTTGCAACTGACCTGACAGTGTCGATGCAAAATAACCAAACCTTTTAGAATCTCTAAAACTAAGAAAGAGTTTTATCTGAGCCTGAGTTTGGACAATGGTCCCGGAAACATACTCTTCATGGGGAAAAAAGTGTTCCAGAGAATGAACAGTTTTCATAGGGTTATATACTTTCCTATCTTGTAAAGGATCAAAAGATTATAAATGAGCATATAGGCAGGAGCCACAAGTTTTAACGTCAAGTAATGCAGGGAGTAGGAGCACTGATTGATATCTTAAGGACAAGATGGTTTTCCTTTAGGCTACTCATCTACAAAGCAGGTACACAAGGTATGCTTGGTGGGCCATCAATCAGAGTGTTTGGTTGAAGCAAAGTTTATGTACAATCATGTTGACTTAGAAATCTAAAATGCTTCCTTTATATCTCAGGCCTTTAGAGAGTTTTTTCTCTCATCAGAAGGGATCTCACATCCTCCTAAAGCCCACCTGCTCTGAGTACCCCTGCCCAGTTCTGCTTTCCTTTTTTTTTTTTTTTTTTTCCTTCAGGGGAGAATGGTTAGATTTTGGATTGAGATTCCTTGTTTTTTGGTTTACTTCATTTTGTATGTTTTATTTTGCTTCTTTCAGGTACTCTTGCATCTTCTCAACAAACTATAGGTGCTGGATACTAGGGAAGGAAGACACAGTTCCTAATCCCATGGAATGCCCAATTGTGATACTGTGATTTATAATATATATGCATTTGGTGTTCATTCCCATTTCTGGCACTGTGGTCCTAAAAGCCTTGGAATTTCCTGTGATAAGAGTGACAAAGGTGTTGTATTAATGAGGTGACAGTGGATGACACCTAAGGATGGGGACTGGTTGCCAGGA
The DNA here is from genome assembly GCF_018350175.1 of Felis catus. Taxonomy (NCBI): domain Eukaryota; kingdom Metazoa; phylum Chordata; class Mammalia; order Carnivora; family Felidae; genus Felis; species Felis catus. The sequence continues at coordinate 187,446,076 of NC_058368.1, read as the reverse complement.
GAACCAACCATATGATTCAAAGTTCAAACTTTCAACGTTAGCTCTCTGAGCTCCAGGGAGGAGAGAGGGTCTGGAGATTGAGTTCAGTCACTACTGGTTAATGCGTTAATCAATCATGCCTGTATAATGAAGCCTCCATAAAACCCCCAAAGCTCTGGGTTCCGAGAGCTTCCACGTTGGTGAACACATAGAGCTTTGAGCAGAGGGGCTTGCCCTGAGAGCACGGAGGCTCCTCACCCTTTCCCCATACCTTGTCCCATGCATTTCCTCTGGCTGGTTGTTCCTGAGTTACCTCCATTTGTAATAAACTGACAACCTTGTAAGTACGATGTTTCTTCAGGTTCTGTGAGCTGCTCTAGCAAGTTAATTGAAAATAAGGAGCAGGTTATTGGAACTTCCAACCCATAACCGATGGGTCAGAAAACTTGGGCTTATATCTGAAGTGGAGGTGGAGAAGCAGTCTTGTGGGGCTGAGCCCTTAACCTTTGGAACCCGATGTTATAGCTCGGTAAATAGTATCAGAGTGGAGTTAAATTACGGGACAACCAGTTTATGTTGGAGAGTCGTTTAGTGGGGGAAAGAACCCCCTACACATTGGAATCAAAATTTTAGTAATACGTTAAAAATAAAAGTGGCCAACTGGGCCAGTCTTGGGTAGACTTGTGAGGGGTAGTTTAGGTCCTCACTGTGACTTTGTCCTATCTGCCTGCCCATGTGGAAACCTGTTCTCAGGTTTGGATCTGACCTCAGTCATTTGTAATTTGAGCTATTCTGGTATGTAGGGTTTACTGACCAGATGGCATGCACCTGAGGAAAGAATCTGTAGGCATGTATTTCTCCCAGGTCACATTCCTGCAATAACATGCCACTTGCACTTTAAGTGGTATAGTGCTGAAGAGTACTGGATGGGCACCACAGATAAGGGTTTTGGTCTACAACTTGTTAGCTGCATAAACTTGGGCAAGTCCTGGCATTACTTGGCACCTCAGTTTTCCCATCTATAAAATGAGCTTGATGGGTTTTTTTTTCTTTCAAGTTTTTATTTAAGTTCTAGTTGGTTAACATACAGGTGTAGAATTTAGTGCTTCATCAGTTACATACAACACCCAGTGCTTTTCAAAGTGCCCTCCTTAATATCCATCACCCACTTAATCCACCCCCCAACCCACCTCTCTTCCAGCAACCCTGTTTGTCTCTATAGTTAAGAGCCTATTTTATGGTTTGTCTCTTTTTTTTTCCTCCTATGTTCCTCTGTCTTGTTTCTTAAATTCCACATAGGAGTGAAATCATATGGCATTTGTCTTTCTCTAATGGACTTATTTCACTTAGCATAATACTGTCTAACTGGCAAGATTTCATTCTTTTTTTGTGGCTGAGTAATATTCCATTGTATATATGTATGCCACGTCTTCTTTATCTGTATGGGCTTGATGATTTTTAACCTCATATAGCTGTGAAGACTATATAAGCTAATGCATAAAAAATATTTAGGTCAGTACCCTACCTAGAATATGGAGGGTGCATAATGAATGGTACTTTTTTTTTTAATATTTATTTATTTTTGACAGAGAGACAGAGCATGAGCAGGGGAGGGGCAGAGAGAGGGGGAGACACAGAATCTGAAGCAGGCTGCAGGCTCTGAGCTGTCAGCACAGAGCCCAATGTGGGGCTCGAACTCACAGACTGCGAGATCATGACCTGAGTCGAAGTCGGATGCTCAACCGACTGAGCCACCCAGGCGCCCCGGTACTTTGTTTTTTAATTAAAAATTTTTTTGAGCGAGCTCATGCACGAGTGAGCAAGTGGAGAGAGGAGCAGAGGCAGAGGCAGAGGCAGAGGGAGAGAGTCTTAAGCAGGCTCCATGCTAAATGTGAAGTCTAACATGGGGCTTGATCCCACGACTGTGAGATCATGACCTGAGCAGAAATCAAGAGTCAGATGCTCACCTGACTAAGCCACCTAGGAACCCTTGAATGGTACTTGTTAATGATTGCTATTAGACTTAATTTTCAGCTATGGAATGATAGGGTTTTTAAAAAATGTTTACTTATTTATATTGAGGGAGAGACAGAGCATAAGCAGGGGAGGGGCAGAGAGAAAGGAAGAGAGAGAATCCCAAGCAAGCTCTGCTCAGACAGCATGGAGCCTAACAGGGGGCTTGATCTCATGAACCATGAAATTATGACCTGAGCTGAAATCAAGAGTCAGACTCTGATCTGATTCAGCCCCAGAAGGATAAGTTTTATCCAAGATAATGTCATGAAGTGAATGTCAGACTCCAGTGAACTGTTGGGAAATTTTCGTGCCGAGTTTATTTTCCCTGAGCTATCACTTCTACTGTAACAGCCCCCTTTCCAAGGAGCCTAGAACTCCCCTCCTCACATGTGCCCAGAAATACCTGTGACCAAATCCTGTTTTCCTGTGGTGTCATCAGTGCTGGTGCTGAAGTGGCCTTGATCAAGTCCTGAATCTCTTCAGGGAGTTTAATGCCTTGCAAAACCCTCAAGCCTATTTTAATTCAATTATTTCATTCAGTGTCAGACTTAAAGAGCGCCCTACAGGGTCTTGGTTCTGAATGAATGCATTAAAAAAAATCAAATAGTATCGATTATAGCATAATCTTCAAGGGAGATATAAATAGAATCCCCTCTGTTGCCTTTTCATTTCTCTACCTTAGTTAATAAACATACTTTTATAGCATCTGCTTTTCTTTTTTCTCCCCTAATGCCCTTTAGTTGCGTTAGTAAGAAGGAAATAAAATTCAGAATATAACAAGATGTTAGTAAAGAATTTACCATCTGATTTTCAGGGCTGGAAGGGGTTTTCAACATTACCTGGTCTAACCTGCTTAATTTACTTAGTGTGAGGTAGAGGGGTAGAGCAGGAGATGGCTTGGCCAAGGTCACAGAACTTGACCTCCAATGAGCTTAGCTTGAAAACAATATGTTCTTCATCAAGGACAAGTATTGAGAGCCATGGTGAGACATGGCTTCAAAAAGATAAACTGAGGGGATGCCTGGGTGGCTCAGTCAGTTAAGGGTCTCTCAGTTTCGGTTCAGGTCATGATTTTGCGGTTCATAGATTCGAGCCCCACATCAGGAGGAAAGAGCCTGCTTGGAATTCTGTCTCCCTCTTTCTCTGCCCCTCCTCTGCTCACTCTCTATCTTTCTGTCTCAAACATAAATAAACATTTAAAATATAAAAAAAAGTAAACTGAATAGACCAGGGAAGTGGTTAAGGGTGGTGCTCTGGACTCAGAATACCAGGGATTGAATCTTGGTCCACTTCATGCCATATGCCTTTGGGCACATTATTTAATATTACTAGGTCTTTAGTTTCCTTACTCCCAAGTAGGGATTTATAATAGTACATATCTCAGTGTGCTGTTGAATCCAATGACCATTCACTAAAAAGCTTAGTACTGACACATAGTAAGTGCTCAATGAATTTTAATTATTATAGTTATTAAAGATTTTTTAAAAAGGTTCTTATTGGGATAGTAATGGAAAGTCCTCCACCTTCGTGCTTTACAGTAATAGTTTTGTGCTCCCCATGAGGAGTGAATTTCTGACTCTTTAAGAAGAACATCCCAGGGGTCCTTTACCTAAGGGCAGGCCTATCTGAGAATTAGAGTAGAAGGGCAGGTGTCAAAGGATTAGCTCCATCAGAGATGACTGGAAATGATGCAAACTGATTCTTTGAGAGAATAAAATACAAAGTGGATTTAAGTGCTTAAAAAATGTGGGAGCTACATGAAAGGGAGGTGCTAGTACCAGTAAAACTAATATTCCCGAGTATATTAACATCCTTCATCTCATTTGATTCTCAAAATTACATATGAATACATATTATATAGATATTATATAGTAAATGCTCAATAACTCTGTTGAATAAACAAATGAAGAGTTGGATATGCATTAACATCCCATTTAAATGAGGAAATAGAGACTCAGTCCCAACCTTTGCTCTGTAACAAACCACCTCAAAGCTTACTAGCTTAAAGCAACAATGACTCATTCTTTGTGCTTCTGTAGGCTGGTAGGGTGTCCTCTCTGCTGGTTTTTCTTGGGCTCAAAATTCTGGTTGCTGGAGGGTCAATTGGATTGGAAGCTCCAAGAAAGCTTCACTTGTATGTTTGGCAGTTGATGTTAGATGTGGCCTATGATGCCTTGTTTCTTCCCCATATGGCTTCTTCTTTTACAGAAGGCTAGATTAGTTTTCTTATGTGGTATTCTCAGGAAAACATTCCAACATGGTGGAGACAGAAGCTACAAGGCTGTGGAACTTGCACCATGTTGCTTCTGCCACATTCTATTAGTCAAAGAAATTGTAAGACCAGCCAAGATTCAAAGGTTGGAGAAAATTGCCTGTTGATCAGAAAAGCCACAAAGAATTTGTAGCTACATTTAATTAACTAGGAGATCAGCAGATATAATCTTTTATCACCTGGCCAAGGTTTTAGAGCCCATAAGAGTTAGAGCTATGACTTGAACTTGGGTCCTATGACTTAAGGGCTTCTCGCCTTTATCCTATAGCATGGCCACCTTTATTGCAAGAGTAAACTCAGCTCAGGGATGAGGGAAAAAAATGTTTTGCCCTTAGACATCATGGGACATTGGGCACCTGAAAAGTTGGTTGAATAATGCCATAATCTAGAGTCACTGTGGTTTGGACATAACTTAGTTCTTTGTATATAAAAATACTCATAATATTTTTACGTAGTGTAATTCAATGTAGACCCTTTAAAATGAGAAGCTAACAGAATGGCTTTCCCTTTAAGAAGTACCAGTGTGCCTGTGTGTGCCTTAATTCAACAGCAATCCATTTAGGTTTCACCTTCTCAATTGTCCACAGAAAACTGGCCAAGGAAAACAAGCCCTTTATAAATGGTGTGGTTTGCTTAAAGGTCATGTGGCTCTTTGGCATTTGGCTGAGGCTTGAGAAGATGAAAAAGGGAGGCTGAAAGCAGAGAAGACATTAAAATCCAAGTCCTCAGGGGCTCATTTAAAACCTTGGTGAGAACAGAACCATCTGTAGAACACAAAACCTGTAGGTTTTGTCCAAATAGATTCCAACTACAGTGATCTTTTCTGAGCAATAGAAGGAACTGATTCACACAAGGAGTGGATTTCCAGTGCTTGTGAGAACTTTACTGCAGGCTGACCATGTACCTGATGATACTACAAATAGTTTCTTGGAGGGGAAAGTGGCAAACAGTACATATTCCATCCCCCATTCTTGCCCGCTAAGGTGGAGCGGATACGCTGCTCAGCACCAGTCTCCCTGGTGCTAACTGAGGCAGTGGACAGATTAGCCATGGAACTGAATTAGTGAGTACAGGGCAGGCCCAGGCCACCAGGGAGAAAGGAGCAGAGAGGCTGTGGGGAAACAAGGACTGCAGCACAGGGGGTAACTTTGGTCTCAGGAAGTGTGGACGGCCAGGGAGGATTTTTAGGAGGTTCAGTTTTGCTCTCTAGTTGTGGTATAACTGCTTTTCTCAGCATCTTCTGGACACCTTCCTTAGAGACTTTGTTACTCTTTGAAGCTTTTGGACTCTGTTTGTGTTTATTTGGAATATGACCACAACAGAGAACAGCTACAAAGCAGGAGCCAGGAGACCTAGTTGTATTCTGCTTATGCTTGTTTTTTTCCTAATCTGATCTTTTCTAGGTGATTTTCACCTTTGTAATCATGAATCTTTTTCAGTTGGTGGTGGTAGTGGGGTGGGGAGAGTACCAATTCCCCCCTCATTAAGTTAGTTTTATGGATATTGTTTTGCTAGTGGTGAGTTCTAATATCTGTCTACAAGGCTGAACAGTGTGCCCTGCATCAATGGTGAGAGTGTAAGAAACTGCTGACCCAAGACCAGGCTTTTTCAGGTCCCAGCACAGGCTGGAGCTGCATGTTTGAGTGCTGGTCTGGTTTCCCTAGCACAGTTTTGCAAGTGATTTAGACACCAAGATGGTACCCTAGAGTCACCCTGACACTGGAGCCAGCAGGTATTAAAGTCCAGGCCTTGGTGTACTTACACAAGCTTTGTTACTCTGGTTGGAGTTCATTGTGCTCTTGTTCTATTTCCCACTTCCTGCCTTGTCCTGTTCTTTTGGTGGCTGTGGGATTGGGGTAGAGGTGTATTTGGGTTGTGATGAGAAAATAAGAGACTTCCCTGGGGTAGTCATTAAAGGTATAATGGATAATGAAAGCTTAATGCACACACACACACACACACACACACACACATACACACACACAGAGTTTCATAGACTCAACAACCTTAGGGGTAGGAATATCTAAATTTTGCAGATGAGGAAGCGGAGGCTGAGAAAAATCAGACAATTAAGATCACACTACCAGTCAGTGGCAAAGCTGATATCTGAACCCACATCTCAGTGTAAGTTCTTGGCCTTTCTGTGGTAGGGTGCCTTCTGGATGAGAGCCAGGAAGTCTGGGTCCTAACGGCTGCCTGTCTTTGTGCAAGTCTCAGCTTTCCCAGGTAGAAAGTGAAATCTGGATGTGATCTCTAAGGTCCATTTAAGCTATACGAGTCTGTGATTCAAGTATTTATAGACACTTCTTATGTGCTAGTGTGCTGATCTTATAACAAGAGGGTAGGCATTCCTGCTTTCTGGATGGGCAATGGAATGCGTGTAGACTAACAGGAGAGAGAAGTACAGGAATGAGATGATGATGCTGCTGGCATGTAGTAGGCAGAGGTGATGCTTAAAATAGTTAATAACTTGTTTGGTAATTTAAACCAAAATATAAAAAATATAAAAACTAAGTTTCAAAATTCCTTTTAGTTGGAGCCTGCGTGGCTCAGTCAGTTAAGCGTCTGACTTCGGCTCATGTTATGATCTCCTGGTTCGTGGGTTTGAGCCCTGTGTCGGGCTCTATGCTGACAACTAAGAGCCTGGAGCCTGCTTCAGATTCTGTGTCTCCCTCTCTTTGCTCCTCCCCCCATTTGCACTCTGTCTGTCTCTCTCAAAAAAATAAAGATTAAAAAAAATTAAAATTCCTTTTAGTTGATATACTATATATTTCTTTTTTTGGGGGGTTGTAAAACTATTCCTATTTACAGATGACATAATAATATATCCAGAAAATCTTACATTCAATCATAAAACTAACTAAAAAATAATTCAGTAAGGTAGCAGGATATAAAATTGACATAAAAAATTAATGGCCTTTAAGTATACAAATAATAACCAAGTAGAGATATATGATAGAGAAGCCTTCATCTATAATAGCAAAAGAGAAGATTAAATACTTAGGAATAAACTTAAAAAAAGAAATGTGTCCAACCTATTCTATTTTATGACAATTTTTTAAAGTCCAAAAAGACACAAAAGTAAAATTTGAACAAATGGGAAAATACCACTTATTCTTACATAGGATAATGCAGCATTATAAAGATATCTGTGCTCCCTAAGCTAACTTATAAATTAAAGTCCCAATAAAATTTTTTTCCAATGGAATTAGAAATGTTGATACTAAAATTTATATTAAAAATTCAGAAATATTCAGGGCAACAATGAAAAAGAAAAACTGAGGGGGATTAACCCAATCAAAAATTTAAACATAATCAAAAGTGTCTATAATTACAACTTGGTACTGGCTTGCGAAAACACATACACCAGTGAAACAAATTATAGTATATATTCCTTAAAACTGCTTGGCAAATTATATAAATTGTAGTGCATATCATTGGTTAAATTATTCTAATTTCCAAATTGCTTGTTGAATTTTTTCCAGCTTTATTGAGATATAATAGACAACTCTGTGTAAGTTTAAGATGTACAAGTGTTGATTTGATACACCTACATATTGTGAAATGATTATGTCCTGGCATTAACTAATTCTTCCACTTCATTACATAATTATCAAGAAACAGACTCTTAACTATAGAGAACAAGCTGGTGGTTTTCGGAGGGGAGGTGGGTGTGGGGATGAGTGAAATAGGTGATGGGGATTAAGGAGGGCATTATGAAGAGCACTGGGTGTTGTATGGAAGTGTTGAATCACCATATGTACAGCTGAAACTAATAGTACACTGTATGCTGAGTAACTGGAGTTCAAATAAAAACATGGAAAAAAATCACCTTTTCTTTTTTGTGAGGAGAACATTTAAGACCTATATTCTGAGCAACTTTCAAGTATATAAACACAGTATTACTGGGATGTCCACTTTCGCCACTGTTAATCAACATAGTATTGGAAGTCTTAGCCTCTGCAATCAGACAACACAAAGAAATAAAAGGCATCCAAATCAGCCAGGAGGAGGTCAAACTTTCACTCTTCACAGATGACATGATACTCTATATGGAAAACCCAAAACATTCCACCAAAAAACTGCTAGAACTGATTCAGGAATTCAGCAAAGTTGCAGGGTATAAAATCAACGCACAGAAATCGGTTGCATTCCTATACACCATCAATGAAGCAACAGAAAGAGAAATCAGGGAATTGATCCCATTTAAAGTTGCACCAAAAACCATAAAATACCTAGGAATAAATCTAACCAAAGAGGTGAAAAATCTGTACACTGAAAACTATAGAAAGCTTATGAAAGAAATTGAAGAAGACACCAAAAAAATGGAAAAAGATTCCGTGCTCTTGGATAGGAAAAAAAATATTTTTAAAATGTCGATACTACCCAAATCAATCTACATATTCAATGCAATCCCTATCAAAATAACAGCAGCATTTTTCACAGAGCTAGAACAAACAATCCTAAAATTTGTATGGAACCAGAAAAGACCCCGAATACCCAAACCAAAGCAAGAGGCATCACAATCCCAGACTTCAAGCTATAATACAAAGCTGTAATCATCAAGACAGTATGGTACTGGCACAAGAGCAGACACTCAGATCAATGGAACAGAATAGAGAACCCAGAAATGGGCCCACAAACATATGGCCAACTAATCATTGACAAAGCAGGAAAGAATATCCAATGGAATAAAGACAGTCTCTTCAAGTGGTGCTGGGAAAAGTGGACAGCAACATGCAGAAGAATGAACCTGGACCACTTTCTTACACCACACACACAAATAAACTCAAAAATGGATGAAAGACCTCAATGTAAGACAGGAAGCCATCAAAATCCTCAAGGAGAAAGCAGGCAAAAACCTCTTTGATCTTGGCCACAGCAACTTCTTACTCAACACGTCTCTGGAGACAAGGGAAACAAAAGCAAAAATGAACTACTAGGACCTCATCAAAATAAAAAGCTTCTGCACAGCAAAGGAAACAATCAGGAAAACTAAAAGGCAACCAACAGAATGGGAGAAGATATTTGCAAATGACATATCAGATAAAGGTTTAGTATCCAAAATCTATAAAGAACTTATCAAACTCAACACCCAAAAAACAAATAATCCAGTGAAGAAATGGGCAAAAGACATGAATAGACAGTTCTCCAAAGAAGACATCCAGATGGCCAATCGACACATGAAAAAATGCTCAAATCATTCATCATCAGGGAAATACAAATCAAAACCACAATGAGATACCACCTCACACCTGTCAGAATGGCTAACATGAGCAATTCAGGCAACAACAGATGTTGGCAAGGATGCAGAGAAAGAGGATCTCTTTTGCATTGTTGGTAGGAAAGCAAGCTGTTGCAGGCATTCTGGAAAACAGTATGGAGGTTCCTCAAAAAACTAAAAATAGAACTACCCTATGACCTAGCAATTGCACTACTAGGCATTTATCCAAGGGATACAGATGTGCTGTTTCGAAGGGACACATGCACCCCCATGTTTATAGCAGCACTATCAACAATAGCCAAAATATGGAAAGAGCCCAAATGTCCATCAATGGATGAATGGATAAAGAAGATGTGGTATATATATATATATATATATATATATATATATATATATATATATATAATGGAGTATTACTCGGCAATCAAAAAGAATGAGATCTTGCCATTTGCAACTACGTGGATGGAACTGGAGGGTATGATGCTAAGTGAAAGTAGTCAGAGAAAGACAAAAATCATATGACTTCACTCATATGAAGACTTTAAGAGACAAAACAGATGAACATAAGGGAAGGGAAACAAAAATAATATAAAAACAGGGAGGGGGGCAAAACAGAAGAGACTCCTAAACATGGAGAACAAACAGAGGGTTACTGGAGGGGTTGTGGGAGGGGGGATGGGCTAAATGGGTAAGGGACACTAAGGAATCTACTCCTTAAATCATTGTTGCACTATATACTAACTAATTTGGATGTAAATTAAAAAAAATAAACAATAAAATTAAAAAAAAACCAACACAGTATTACTAACTATAATCACTATGCTGTACATTTTTCCTCATATAACTAGTTTGTACTTCCAACCAATGTCTCCCTTTTCCTCCAACCTCCAGCCCCTCATAGCCACCATGCTAGTCTCTTTTCTATGAGTTCAGCTTGTTTTAGATTCCACATATAAGTGATAGTACAGAATTTACTTTTTCTGTCTTATTTTTCTTAATATTATGCCCTCAAGTTCCATCCATGTTGTTGCGAATGTCCTGCTTTCTCATGACTAAATAATACTAGTGTGTGTGTGTGTGTGTGTGTGTGTGTGTGTGTGTGTGTGTGTGTGTGAATCACATCTTCTTAATCCACTTATCTGTTAACTGACACTCAAGTTGTTTCCATATCTTGGCTATTGCGAATCATACTGCAATGAATATGGAAGTGCAGATTGCTCTTCAAGATCTGTTTTCATTTCTGGGTATATGCCCAGAAAGGAATGAATGGTTTGTGGGGAAATAGGTTCTAGTTACATAAATAGGTTAGAAGAAAAGCTTAGGGCAGAAAGCCGCCACTACAGGGAGAAAGTGCCCGAGGTTAGTTAGTGAGATATTATAATGGATTCACGAGAAACTTGTATCACCTGCAGGAAGTTACTTTCCATCTGATGCCAATATACTAATGTACCTTGATCACAAACTCCACTTAGCCTCCAGACCCTTTGCTTCTTACACACACAAGTTAATGATTACTATCTGATTGTTTTCTCCATGTTCACCTGTGTAAGATCTTGTTTTCCTCACATTCACCACGTGGGTAGAATCTTGTGGGCTCAATAAATACGGAGACGAAACGCCTGGTCGGGGCTCTTGTCTCCTCCTGCGTATTCACCTTTTTCATGTTCAGTTCTGCATCCGCTGTCTCGTTGGACAAGAGAGAATTCCAGACTCACAGTCTGTGACAATGGATCAGGTAGTAATTCAGTTTTTAAAAAATTTTTAATATTTATTTTTGAGAGGGAGAGGGAGTGCTTCGAGCACGAGTGGGGGAGGGGCAGAGACAGAGGGAGACACAGAATCTGAAGCAGGCTCCAGGCTCAGAGCTGTCAGCACAGCTTGACTCAGGGACTTGAACTCATGAATCACGAGATCATGACCTGACCTGAAGTCAGAAGCCCAACTGACTGAGCCATGCAGGTGCCCCAGTAATTCAGTTTTTCTTTTCTTTTTCCTTTATTCCTTTTGCTACACTGCTTTTCATAGTGGCTGCAACCATTCACATTCCAACCATCAGTGTACAAGAGGGCCTTTCTAACAGGTGTGAAGTGATCCCATGGTTTTGATTTGCATTGCCCTAATGATGAGTGATGTTGAGCATAGACCTGCTGGTGTACCTGTTGGCCAGTTTCATATAACTGTTTTTTTCATATACTTGTTGGCTACTTGTAGGTCTTTGGGAAAAATGTCTGTTCAGTTCTCTGCCCATTTTTTAATTGGATTGTTTACTTTTTTGCTGTTGAGTTGATGAGTTCTTAATATATTTTGGATCTTAACCTTTTATCAGATATGTGGCTTGTAAATATTTTCTCCCATTCAGTGCTTTTTCATTCTGTTGGTTTTCTTTGCTGTGCAGAAACTTTTTAATTTGATGTGGTCCCACATGTTTGTTTGTTTGTTTGTTTTTGGCATTGTCTTGCTTTTGGTGACAAATCTGAAAAATGATCACTGAGAATTATGTCAAGGAGCTTATCCCTCCCTATGTTTTCTTCTAGGAGTTTTATGGTTTCAGATATTATGTTTAAATCTTAAATCCCTTTGTTGATTATTGTGTATGGTGTAAGGTAAGGGTCCATTTTCATTCTTTGGTATGTGGCTATCCAGTTTCTCAGCATCATTTATTGAAGAAACCACCCTTTTTCCCTGTTGTATATTCTTGGCTCTGTGATCAAAAATTAATTGACACACACACTCTCTGTGTGTGTGTCTCTCTCTGTGTCTCTCTGTGTGGGCCTCTCCCCCCACCCGCCTCTCTTCCACCCCCACCCCGTGTGTGTGCCTGTCTCTCTGTCTCTCTCTCTCTGCGTGTGCGTCTCTCTCTCTCTGTCTCTCTCTCTTTCTGTGTGTGCCTGTCTCTCTCGGTCTCTCTCTCTCTCTCTCTCTCTCTCTCTCTGCGTGTGCCTGTATCTCTATCACTCTGTGTGTGTGTGTGTGTCTCTCTCTCTCTCTCTGTGGGTGTGTGTGGGTGCGTCTGTGTGTGTGTGCATCTCTGTGTGCGTCTGTGGGTGGGTGTGTCTCTGTGTGTGTGACTGTGTCTCTCTGTTCGTGTGTGTGTCTCTGTGTGTGTGTGTCTCTGTGTGTGTGTGTGTCTCTGTGTGTGTGTCTCTGTGTGTGTGTCTCTGTGGGTGGGTGTGTCTCTCACTGTGTGTGTGTCTCACTGTGTGTCTGTGGGTGGGGGTGTGTCTCTGTGTGACTGTGTGTGTGTGTCTCTGTGTTTGTTTCTGTGTGTGTGTGTCTCTCTGTGTGTGTCTCTGTGGGTGGGTGTGTCTCTCACTGTGTGTGTATCTCTGTGTGCGTCTCTCTGTGTCTGTGTGCGTCTCTCTGTGTCTGTGTGCGTCTCTGTGTGTGTGCGTCTCTGTGTGTGTGCGTCTCTGTGTGTGTGCGTCTCTGTGTGTGCGTCTCTGTGTGTGTGCGTCTCTGTGTGTGTGCGTCTGCGTGTGTGTGTGTCTGCGTGTGTGTGTGTCTGCGTGTGTGTCTCTCTCTGTGTGTCACTTTGTATCTCTCTGTCTCTGTGTCTCTGTGTGTGTGTGTCTCTGTGTGTGTGTGTCTCTGTGTGTGTGTGTCTCTGTGTGTGTCTCTGTCTCGGTGAGTGTGTCATCTCTGTGTTGTGTGTCTCTGTGTGCATGTGTCTCTGTGTGTGTGTTGCTGTGTGTGTGTGTCTCTGTGTGTCTCGGTGAGTGTGTCGTGTCTCTGTGTGTGTGTCTTGGTGAGTGTGTCGTGTCTGTGTGTGTGTGCGTCTGTGTGTGTGTGTGTGTGTGTCGTGTCTCTGTGTCCTGTCTCTGTGTGTGTGCGTCTCTCCCCGTGTGTGCGTCTCTCCCCGTGTGTGCGTCTCTCCCCGTGTGTGCGTCTCTCCCCGTGTGTGTGTCTCTGTGTGCGTCTCTCTGTGTGTCTGTGGGTGGGGGTGTGTCTCTGTATGTGTGTGTCTCTGTGCATCTGTGTGTGTCCCTCTGTGAGTGTCTGTGTCCCTCTGTGTGTGTGTCGCTGTGTGTGTGTGTGTCGCTGTGTGTGTGTGTGTCGCTGTGTGTGTGTGTGTCGCTGTGTGTCTCAGTGAGTGTGTCATGTCTCTGTGTCGTGTCTCTCTCCGTGTGCGTGTCTCTCTCCGTGTGCGTGTCTCTCTCCGTGTGCGTGTCTCTCTCCGTGTGCGTGTGTCTCTCTCCGTGTGCGTGTGTCTCTCTCCGTGTGTGTGTGTCTCTCTCCGTGTGTGTGTGTCTCTCCGTGTGTGTGTGTCTCTCCGTGTGTGTGTGTCTCTCCGTGTGTGTGTGTCTCTTACCGTGTGTGTGTGTCTCTGTGTGCGTCTCTCTGTGTGTCTGTGGGTGGGGGTGTGTCTCTGTGTGTGGGTGGGGGTGTGTCTCTGTGTGTGTGTCTCTGTGTGTGTGTCTCTGTCTCTCTGTCTCTCTCTCTCTCTGTGTCTCTGTGCGTGTGTGTGTGTGTGTGTGTGTCTCTCTGTGTCTTTGTGTCTGTCTCTCTCTCTGTGTCTGTCTCTCTCTCTGTGTGTGTCTCTATCTCTCTGTGTCTCTATCTCTCTGTGTGCCTCTATCTCTCTCTGTGTCTCTATCTCTGTGTGTGTGTGTGTCTCTCTCTCTGTCTCTCTCTGCGTGTCTGTGTGTGTGTGTGTGTGTGTTTGTGTATTTCTCTCTATATATATATATCTGGATTTATTTCAGGGCTCTTGGTTCTGTTCTATTAATCTATGTCTTTTTCAAATGCAAATACCATACTATTTCGATTATTACAGTTTTCTAATATTGTTTGAAATCAGGGTGTAGGTGCCTCCAGCTTTATTCTTCTTTCTCAAAATTGCTTTGGCAATTTGGGGTCTTTAGTGGTTCCATACTAATTTTAGGATTTTTTCCCATTTCTGTGAAAAATGCCATTGTAATCTTGATGGGATTGTATGGAATCTGCAGATTGCTTAGGTTAGTATGGACATTTTAACAATATTCTTCCAACCCATGAGCACAGACTATCTTTCCATTTATTTGCATACTGAATTTCTTTCATCAATGTCACAGTTTTCAGTGTACAGATCTTTCACCTCCTTGCTTAAATATATTCTAAAGTATTTTATTCCTTTTGGTGCTATTGCAAATGAGATTATTTTCTTAATTTCTCTCTGATAATTATTAGTATATAGAAAGGCAGTTGCTTTCTGTGTATTTTGTATCTTGAAACTTTATCAACTTCATTTATTTTAGTAATTTTTTGGTGAAGTCTTTAGTGTTTTCTATTTATAATATCATGTCTTCTGCAAATAGACAAAACTTTATTTCTTTCTGATTTGGATGCTTTTTATTTCTGAATCATGGGGTACTGCATCAAAACCTTTCAATGACACTCCCAGTATGGATGGTAATTAGGTCCCCCAGAGTCCTGTACTTTGCTCTAGTAGGTGGGTGGTCAGGAGCACTGCCCAATAGTCAGGGGACAGGAACATTCCTAGATGCCAACAGTTTGCATTTGGTGTGACACTGAAGGTAGAGACAGAGGCACAGACTGACTACACCATCTGCTTTGATGCCCTCTCCAGTGCTGGTTCTTTGCAGGGCAGTAGGCGCAGCTGTACAACCTTGCTTCTACCACCATTGCTCTTTGCATAGTTGCAAAGGGCTACGCACATCCATGCAGGCACTGCTGTTAGACCCCACTGCCTGACTCTGACCATACCTGGGTGTGGTTATTAGGTGATTTGTAATCTCAGCAAGTAGGGAATTCTGCAATCTCAGTAAGCAGGGAATTCTGCTCTACCAACCCCTCTGGATGTGTTTGGGTATTTTAGCAATTAATAGGACATAGTAGATTGAATTCTCACATGTTTAATCTCTCTGCCATGGGACCCTGCAGTGCACTAGAGTGGAAGGAGTATATATCGCAATTCTATTGATGTTGGGCTTGGCTATGTGGCTTGTTTTGGCCAGTGGGATGTGGGCATAATTAACAGTTTGCCAGGTCTTTCTGAGAAGCGCATGCTACAGATTACCATTGCTCCTTCAGCCTGAGTTCAGAGTGAGACCAAGGGATTAGATGGAAACTGACCTGAAATTGGAGCCAAATGTAGCTGCCCTAACCTGCAGTTCTGTGAGCAAGAAAGTCCATGATTGCTATTACAAGTTGAGTTTTGGAATGTTATGCAGAAGTATTGCAGCAACAGCTGTCTGTACATAGGGCCAACTTGCTGTATACTAGTATATGTTAGCACTAAGAGTAAATGAAAAATTTTTTGTTGTTACAGTTATGTGAACTGCCTGAGGAAGCATCAAGGAGGAGGCAGAGAAGGAAGAGGCCAGAGCAAAGATTTATAGGCAGCAATGTTCAAAGGCTACAAAGGGACCATGAGGAGGCCAGCCTGTTTGGAAGAAAAAGCAAAGCACCAGCATTCAGGGTGAGGCCTCCAGGTTTTTTGATGTGTACTTTCTTCCTTTTCTTCATCTGGGGCTCATAAATCCCCTCTTGTGAAAAATCTCATGTCATCAATGGGATGTCCACTGGTTTAGCCCTGAAGAACAATTTGGCAAAATCTATCAAAGCATTAAATGGGATTATTTGCCTTTTATTCTGCTATTTGTCTTTAAGACTGTATCCCAAGGCAATAATTGGGCAAATGAGAAAGATGGTACGAGAATATTTTTCCTTAATTTATAGTGTTGAAAACCTGGTTATTCAACACTAGAGGACATTGGATATCCTAGGTGTCCAACAATGAATTATTTAAATTCATACATAGTGAGACCCCTTCCAGCCTTGAAAATGTAAAAGCAAAGGTGTTTGTGATAGAGTAAATGAGATTAATGACTATATATTCATATTACCTGTGTATATAGGTACAGTCCTAATTGCGTTTATGGGATTTTGACTATAAGATACTGTACGCACATACACACATCATTGGAGACCACTCCATTCTCTTAGGGAGTGTATTTTGTTGGCTAAAAATAAATGCTTTGGTTGGGGGCGGGGTATGAATCCTGAAAAACAATAAATAAAAACCCTAAGTAACAAAAAATTGTCACCTACTTGCCCTGAATAGTAAAAGAGTATTTTGGAGGGAGGCAGGATACAATAAGCCTGAACATGAGGTACGGGAAGGGAGGAGAAGCTCCATATTCTTCCTTGGTCCCGCTCTTTGCCTTCTCCTTGACTTGCCCCTTGCCTGCCCTAAGTACAGCCTGGGAGGGACTTTGAGAGGGCAGGGAGATTTAATGAGGGAAATTAGAAGTGGCTTCTGTGGAGTGTGTGATGAAGTAATCTCCCATCACACACATGTGTGATGTATATACAAAATATATTAATTTGTATTAAACCTTATTCTTGTTGCTTAGGTAAACTCAAAAGAATCTGCCTCTTTGGGTTCCTCCCTTCAGACAGGAGTTCTTTGGGGCATTTTCTCCTCATAGGACAGGGGCAGGTGGTTGGCTTCTGCATTGGTCCTCCACATCAGTTGTCATAGGTATGGGTGCTTTTCAACCATCACTATGGGAGAGTTTGTTCATGATGCTCTGATAAAACTGGAATCTGGGGATTTGGATGTATACCAGATTCAGTTTTTTAATTTTTTTAAGAGAGCAAGCTTGGAGAAGAGACAGCCAAATCTGAATGCATTAACTTTTTATAAACTTTGTTTCATTTATTTCTCACAATAGACTTTATTTAACAGTGGAAAAAATTGAGGTTCAGAGAGGTTAATGACTTGTGGAAAGTCACCCAGTAGATCTAATTTATCCAAAACCAATCTGATACTAAGGAGATTTGTTTGTTTTTTGCCTTTGCTTTTATCTTTTTAATTCCAAGGGGCCATCTGGCTGGGACTATTTAACCTACTTTAGGTAAAACATTGTTTTACCCCATATCTCTCAGCCACTGTCTTTTTTTTTTTCTTCTTAGAAAGAAATAAGAAGAAAGAGAGAACTGTACCTTGAGGGAATGAAGGTAACAATTATGGAAAAAAGAACCCTTGGCAGTGTTGTGATGTTTCTTGGACACTGGAATTGGTTAGCAAATATTTAATCGGACTGAGTTTTTACCTAGAGTTTTTGCCCTTAACTCTAAACTGCCTGAAGGATGAGAGCATAGACAGGATGATCCCTATATCTCCTTGAAAGCTGTGTTTGACAAAGAATGGTCTGAGACCACTCATATTAAAATGATCTGGGATGTTTCAGTGGGAGACTTGCATTCTTAACAAGTTGCCTGTATCAATCATGGTCCAGTCAGAGAAAATGCAATGGAAGAGAGATTTAAGGTAAACAATCAGTTACTGTATCAGTTTCCTTTGTGGGATAACAAAACACCCTAAAATAAGTAGTTTAGAAGAACAATTTGTCTGCTATTCCTTACCAGTCTACTGGCCAACTGGATCATTCTTCAGATCTTGACTGGGCTCCCTCCTGTGTCTGTGGTAGGTGTCAGGACAGCTAGGTAGCTTGGATTCTGGGATTTGGCTGCTTATTGGCCTGGGTACTTGGGTCCTCCTCCACGAGGGAGGCGGGTGCTCCTCCAGCCAGTTAGCCTAGGCTCATTCACCTGGCAGCTCAGTGGGATTCCAAAAGGAAGCATGCAAAGGCTTCAGGTCTAGAATCAGAACTGGCACAAATTGCTTGCTTGCACTGCAATTGGTTGACGAAAGGAATAAGGCCAGCCCAGACTTGAGATGGAGAAATTGACTCCATTTTTTGATGGGGGCTTTATGATCATATTGCAAAGGGGAATAGATTGTCAGGAATCAATTGGGACCATTTTGCCAACACCTTACCATTGTTATCATGGTGTGCAGGAAGGCTGGAGGAGCAAAAGGAAGAAGAGGTGTGATAAGGGTTAAAAAGGATTAGGGGAGTTCCTTTAATGAGGAAATTGCTAGCCTGGAGCCCACACAGGCAGTTCTGGGACCTTAGTGGGGAGGTACCCTGCTGCTGCTGGTGCTGCTGCTATTGTTACTGCTGGAATTGCTAAAGAGACACCACCTCTGCTGGAGCTGGCACCAGGATGTCTTCTCCTTTCTGGCTGCCAGTGGTTCACACTGACTGAATCTAATGAGAAACCCTTGGCAAGACAACCTGGGACCTTCAGCATGCAGGCTTCTAGGCCTGGCAGTATAGAATAGGGGATAGAAGGGAGAGTGTGGGGATTCAAGCAGGTAGGCAAACAACTGTCACTGCCCTGTGGAATTCTTACTACATTAAAGTTTTGAAACCCATTGTTCTAATATGCTATGATTCCAGAAGAGGGGTGAAATACAAACCCTATTCCAAAGATGAAAGTTGGCTGAGTTGACTGTGGATTGGTAAAGAATTCCCAGGGAATTATTCTTGTTGACCTGTAACTTGGCTGGACACAGGGGTATGGACAACATGACTAGTTAGAATGGGCAAGAGAGTCAGATTTCAGTCTCCTTCATTTTATCAAAGGAGATGACCTGTATGGAGAAGCCATAGACCTAAAAATCTTGATGTTTACCATCTGATCTGCTGCTTGCCTGATGGTCTTAGCCATCAGCGCTGAGAGTGTTGCCTGCAGGTGTACGTGAGTAGGGTATAGAGAGGCAGGCAATCAAAACAAAAAAAAATGCAAGGATATTAATCAAATGGAGATGATTAGGCAAAAAAATCAGTCTTTTAAAGGTCAATAAAAAGACAACTCCAGATTCATTAATGAGAAGAAGGAATTTACAGACCTATTGCTAGAGAAATCCAGTAGCTTCCACTTGGAGTCAGATAATGATTAACTCCTGCAGCTGCAGGAGAACCTAAGCAATGGGTCAGGGGGTGGGAAGGCAGAAGGCAGGGTGACAAATAGTGCAAGGATGACTCTGCTACCGGGGAGTTTATAAAAATTCTACACTGAACACCTCAGAAGTCTAATCATGGATCCTGAAGATATTTAAATACATAATGGACTGATCTGGCACAAATATGTTTTAAATATGTATTACTTTCTTGTAAGAACTATTTAACAGTGATATTCATACTGGGGCTTAATCAATAATATTTGAAATTGGCTTGCAAATGTGAAAAAACACAGCTATATAAATTTAGCTCCTCAAGACCCTTCAGAATCCTCACTCTTTCTCCCCTGTGTGCAAATGATGAAGTGGGCCCAAAAAGCTGGAGTGGCTGGTCTGAGGTCACACAGCTGATTGAGACAAAATCAGGACTAGAAGACCACCTCCATGATTCCCATTGGTGGGTTTCTATTCATTTACCATAATTTGTACCTTGTGTT
Source organism: Felis catus (assembly GCF_018350175.1). Lineage (NCBI taxonomy): Eukaryota > Metazoa > Chordata > Mammalia > Carnivora > Felidae > Felis > Felis catus. The sequence goes on along the minus strand of NC_058368.1, from coordinate 187,426,334 downwards.
TTGACAGAGGCTAGGCTTTTATCTCAATGAAGTATGATAGACCATGTTTTCTAGATTGATCAGACTTAGCCATGGGTAGTTTTTCCAAAATAGATCTGCCTGGAGCCCAGCCCAGAAATTGAGAGGCAGAATTCTGGGGGTGGGAGAACAAGGCCTTAGGAAAGTATATGTTCAAAAAAACTTAAGTGTTTCTGATGACCTGCCCCATTCTGTGTAAGGACGTGGTTTTAGGCATTGGTTGGCAGAAGAGATTGTTTCCAGATGTCTGCATACTTCCAGTTAGGTAAGGCTTTTGCCTGAAGCCCTACTTGACTGAGTGGCTTCCTGAGTGGTTCATGTGTGGGACACCCTCACTAGAAATTTCCATGGATCCATTCTTTGTACTGAAAGTAACAATATTGGAGGTGCAGCATTATCCATCAGGTTGGCTCCTCCAACTATCTGCAGTCCAGAAAATTGTACAATGATACTCAGTTCAGGATACCTCCTGTATTGATCCTCCAGTACCAGGCTATTGGTGTTTATCCAAAGGTGAGGGTAAGTTAAATGTACCTAATTATAATCAGGAGGGAAACTAGGTCTAGGGATAAGTGGGTTTCTCTTGTTTACTGGAATATCTGTGGCTCCTAAAATAGTACCTGGAATATATTAGGTGCTTAGTAAATATTTGTTGATTTCATGAATGAAAGGGAGCCCTATATTGGGTGCCAACTATGAAATAGCTGTACTTAACATATCTTGAGTCACTAAGTGTCCTCTTTCTGGAAGTGTGGGTGGATTCTGGATGTATTTGGGATTCATCCAGTAAAGCTCCACAGGGCGTAATGTATGATGATAAATCATAACCCTCCTAGGTGTTCAGAATCAATTTCACACCTCATCTGTTACCATGAGCAGAATGTGAGAAAGTCCCCTCATTGTGGTAATACATCAGCTCACACAAAAAAAATGCCTGAAGATCAGAAAAGGGAACACTGTTACAGTCTATGGTGCTTAATCAGCTATCCAGACATTGATGGATTTTAGGGGCTATTTACATTTGAATCATGGCATCCGGAATGTCTCAAGCAGAACCTATAGTTTTATGGACAGCATGGAAGCAATTTTAAAAAATCATTATCTGTTAGTGAGAAACTAGGTCTCTCTTTATAGAAATACTCTCTAAGTAGAAAAGTGAGAAAAAACTGAGGATAAAGTACTATCTAGATAACAGTCTGGGCTGTCAGAGTTTCTCACTGTGTCCGTGACTGATCAGAGTATATTCTCTTGCTGTATCTGGTCCAACCTCCTCATTTCTCAATCCAAGGCTCTAAGAAGCCACTCTTAGTTGGTCTGAGTTGGCTGAAGTGAAATTCCATATCATGGATCAAGAGTTTGACTATTTCCATAGAAAGAATTCTAGTAGGTAATAAGATAAAGGGAAAAATGAGACCTAGGTTTGGAAAATATCTTGAATTGGGCAGAATTCTGCCTATCTTGTTTCTGGGCAGGATAATATTCAAAGCTATGAGTTGAAGATAAGTTCCTTGATGGCAGTATTTTACCAACTGAGTTCCTCCCCTGCCCCAACCCTTTGGAGAGAGAGTCAGGCAGAGGGAGAGAGAGAAAGAGAATCTTTTTTTTAAAGTTTTTTTTTTATGTTTATTTTTGAGAGAGTACGGGAGGTGCAAAGAGAGAGAGAGAATTTTAAGCAAGTTCCATGACTGACACGTGCCTTGATCTCATGACCATGACAACATGACCTGAGCTGAAATCAAGAGACACTTAACTGACTGAGCCATCCAGGTGCCCCATAAACTGAGATTTTTGGGTCCTATGCATCAGAATCACTTTGGTAATAATGTAGGTGCTTGTGCCTCAAATTCCTGGATCTGAACCTCTGGGCTTGAAGCCAAGGACACTGCATTGGGACAAGTATCCTCAATATGTCTTATTCATGCTCAAGTTGGTAAACCAATGCCCTGGTAAACCTAAGGAGACCTGGGTTCTAGTCTCAGCTCTGCCCATTCACCTGCTGTGTGGATTTGGGCGCATCATTTACCTGATCCTCAGTTTGTTTATTAAGGAGTAATCATAACATTTTACAAGATAGCTGTGAGTCTCATTTGAGATTAAAAAAAAAAAACACAAAACTTTAAGGATGCTTTGAAAAGGTGCTATAAAGATGGAGTATATTATTGTCCGCTGATTAAACTTGGCGGGGAGTTGGGGAATTGAGTTGGATTTTTGAATGTTTATTCTAACTTTATCAGGAATCTGTGGTCTACTAAAAACCACAATGACAAAGGAGGAATGCAATCCTTCTGAAGAGACCAGAGCAGTAGTTATCAACCATGGTTACAAATCAGAATCATCAGGGAAAATTTAAAAATTACCTAAGCCAGCCCCCCCATCCCAGAGACAGTTCAATTTACAGAATACAGAAATGTGTGTTGGGCCTTGGCAGCTCTTGTGGGAGGTGTTCTAGTTTCCAGGCTTCTAGAAGAATGGCTGACCTGTTTGTCTCTCAAGATTCTGGGCACTCCAGTATTCTTCCAATACCTTAGAAAAAATTGTTTATTTGGGGAGAGACAGCAAGAGTGAGTGGGGGGGAGGTGCAGAGAGAGAGGGAGATGGAGAATCCCAAGCAGGCTCCATACTGTCAACACAGAGCCCAACGTGGGGTTTCATCCCATGTACTGTGAGATCATGACCTGAGCCAAAATCAAGAGTCAGACGCTCAATTGACTGAGCCACCCAGGCATTCCCATTTCTTTTTAACTAAGTTACTTAAACTCGTGTCTGTTGCAACCAGAAAACCATAACCAACATCTCATTAGCCAGTTAACCCCCCAAACAGGGACTGTGGATGTATTTTTTACTTCTGGACCTTTAGTGACGAGCACAGTTCTTGACACAGAGTAGAGATGAAAAATTGGCTTAACAAATAAATCGAGAGCTACTGAATTACTGGTCCTAACTGGGATAGATTAAATCTAGGTTTCCTCGAAGCAAAGAGATAATGTACATAAAGTTCCTGGCATTTATATGTGGATACTCAGGGAATGACTATGCTGGTGTTTTTTGAACATTAAGGAGATACAAAGGTGAGTAAGACTCAGTCTCATAAGTGAATTCACTTATAAAATTTATTTACTCCGAAGAATTAAAGTACATTTTTATTGGAAAATAAAAAAATGCTCATTCATTTATGTGTTGTCTGTGACCTTTTTTGTGCTATGACGGCAGAGTTAAGTAGTAGCAATTGTATGGCCTGCAAAGGCTAAAATACTTACTATTTGATTCTTCATGGAAAAAGTTTGCTGTCCCCTGGTCTAATAGTCTAGATTTAATAGATGCAGTTTTCTACCCCTTCCATCCTGCTCTGAACCTCAGGAGGCTGGCCTGTCTAGTAGAGCCTATGGCAGTTATTCTCACTGTGTGTTTAGAGATCAGCATCTTATTGCATCAATGGTGATTTTCTGGCAAATTCTTGAGCTCCACCCCAGACCAAATGAGTCAGAAAACTTGGGGGTAGGGCCCAGAAATATTTAAAAAAATGTTTTAGTGTTTATTCATTGTTGAGAGAGCATGTGAGAGACCAAGCGTGAGCAGGGGAGGGGCAGAGAGAGAGGGAGGCACAGAATCCAAAGCAGGCTCCAGGATCTGAGCTGTCAGCGCAGAACCTGATGTGGGGCTTGAACTCCTGAACTGTGAGATCATGACCTGAGCCAAAGTCAGATGCTCAACCAACTGAGCCATCCAGATGCCCCAGGACTATTTGTTTTCACAGTCCTTAGGTGATTCTGATGTAGAGTGTGAGACCCATTGGTATATAGCAATGAGTTTCCTTGACCTTCTGCTTCTGGTGGGAGGGAGGAAAGAGAGCAAGGTGAAGTAGTTATTTTTTCTCCCACTCTGTGGGTTATTTCTTTAAAAATGCATTTCTTTGAAATGCCTTAGCTCCTGTAAGGAAGCCTTCTTGGTATTGGGTTTCATTAGGTACAAAAATTCTCTCTTCTCACCCCTTTCAGGCCTAGGAATGTTCATAGATGCCAATAGGGCTTTTGAGGGTCTTGGAGGCAGAGAAGATGTGGGGAGGGCACCTGAATACTCATGCTGCTTTGTTTTTGTGCTGAGAATGTGAGAGCCTGAGTAGACTAATATTTTTTTTTACATGTATTTATTTATTTTGAGAGAGAGAGAATCCCAAGTAGGTTCCACACTGTCAGCTCAGAGCCCAACACAGGGCTCAGCCTCCTGGACCATGAGATCATGACCTGAGCTGGGATCAAGAGTTGGTGGCTTAACCAGCTGAGCTATCCAGGCTCCCAAGACTGGTACTTTTAAGTATTTCTCATAATTCTTCTTTAAGACTATTTATATAGGACCAGACATAAAAGGACAGTTATGTGGCAGAATCCTGTCTGGCCTCCATACCTGTGTGGAGGAATCGCCTGCAGCCACATGTTCTGTTAGGACACCGGGGATTCAGGAAGAAGAGTCAACACCTTTTCCACCAATGTGGTGAATTCTTGGCCAGATAAATTGGCTCCTTACCATTATGAGAAAGCCTTGCTGATAGTCCAGGCTGCGATGCCTCTACTGGGGTCCCCAGAGCCTGCTCTACTTCCCCCATCAGAAGCCTCATCACACTGTATTGTTTTTGTCTGTCTGTATCTGACCCCCATGAGACCATAGGCCATTTAGGGTGAACAGGTACTGTATTTGTTTTTATTATGTCCATTATTCAATTCCCAGAGCCTTACACACTACTAGGCACATAGTAGATATTTGATTGATATTTTATATATTGAATTAAATTGATTATCAGTGGTCCTAGAGTAGAGGGTGGCAAGTGTAATAAAAGGAATTTGGGGTCAGGACTTGAAGGCCATTAAGCCTGACAAAACATTGAATTTGATGAGTGGGCAGGAGAGTGCTGGCCAGCAGAGTAAGAGAATAATAAACATCAAACTGTATTGCCTGATCCCATCTCAGCAGAGCAATGCAGATGAATGGAATATAATTAGTAAAATCATTAGCAGGGTGATAACCAGAATCTCCTCATGCTGGGAACTGGGAGGTAACCAGGGGGTATTCTCTGCTCCCAGCTTCCATGCTTTCCAGATCACTGTTGATTTACTGCTGAGGACAGAATAAGTGATGTTCAAACCCAGCTGGCCCTGGGTCTTTTTGGAAAGGAGATGAGATCTCTGAGGGAGAGAGGGAGGAAGATAGGGAGCAGAAACAGCAAGTTGTATCCATTTATCCCACTCTGTTGGCGGTAGATGAGCAGTCTCACTTAAGCACTGAGATTTGCAGTCTGAGTTGGGGCTTTGTTTTTGTTTTGTTGTTTATTATTTTTTGAGTAGAGTTGACACCCAAAATTACATGAGTTTCAGGGGTATAACATAGCAATTCAACAAGTTTATACATCATGCTATGCTTACCACAGGTGTAGCTACCGTCACTGTACAACAATATTGCAGTATCATTGGCTATATTCCCTATGCTGTATCTTTGATTCCTGTGACTTATTCATTCCATATCTGGAAGCCTGTACCTCCCACTTCCCTTCACCCATTTTGCCCATCCCCTCTACCCCTCTCCTCTCTGGCAACCATCAGTTTGCTTTCTGTATGGATATGATTTTGCTGTTTGTTTTTTAGATTCCACATATAAGTGAAATCATGCTATTTGTCTTTCTCAGTTTGACTTATTTCACTTAGCATAATAGCCTACAGTTCTATGTTACAAATGGCAAAAAAAAAAAAATCACATCCTTTTTTATGGGTGAATAATATTCCCTCATATATCTATATTTCACATCTTCTTTATCCATTCATCCATTGATGGACATTTGGGCTCTTTCCATAGTTTGGCTATTTTTGATAGTGCTGCTGCAAACATTGGTGTACATGTGCCCCTTTGAAACAGCAAACCTGTATCCCTTGGATAAATACCTAGTAGTGCAATTGATGGGTTGTAGGATAGTTCCCTTTTGAATTTTTTCAGGAAACTCCATACTGTTTTCCAGAGTGGCTGCAACAGCTAGCATTCCACCAGCTGTTCAAAAGAGATCCTCTTTCTCCACATCCTTGCCAACATCTGTTGTTGCCCAAGTTATTAATATTATCCATCCTGACAGGTGTGAGGTGGCATCTCACTGTGGTTTTGATTTGTATTTCCCTGATGATGAGTGAAGTTGAGCATTTTTAAATGTGTCAGTTGGCCATCTGGATGTCTTCCTTGGAGAAGTATCTATTCGTGTCTTTTGCCCATTTCTTCACTGGATTATTTGTTTTTTGGGTGTTGAGTTTGATAAGTTCTTTATAGATTTTGGATACTAACCCTTTATCTGATATGTCATTTGCAAATATCTTCTCCCATTCTGTCAGTTGCCTTTTAGTTTTGCTGATTGTTTCCTTTGTTGTGCAGAAGCTTTTTATTTTGATGAGGTTCCAGTAGTTCATTTTTGCTTTTGTTTCCCTTGCCTCTGGACATGTGTTGAGTAAGAAGTTGCTGTGGCAGAGGTCAAAGAGGTTTTTGCCTGCTTTATCCTCGAGGACATTTTTTAAATTTTAACTTGTTTTATTTTTTATTTTTAAAATTTATATCCAAATTAGCATATAGTGCAACAATGATTTCAGGAGTAGATTCCTTAGTGCCCCTTACCCATTTAGCCCATCCCCCCTCCCACAACCCCTCCAGCAACCCTCAGTTTGTTCTCCATATTTAGGAGTCTCTTCTGTTTTGTCCCCCTCCTGTTTTTATATTATTTTTGTTTCCCTTCCCTTATGTTCATCTGTTTTGTCTCTTAAAGTCCTCATATGAGTGAAGTCATATGATTTTTGTCTTTCTCTAATTTCACTTAGCATAATACCCTCTAGTTCCAGCCACGTAGTTGCAAATGGCAAGATTTCATTCTTTTTAATTGCTGAGTAATACTCCATTGTGTGTGTGTGTGTGTGTATGTGTGTGTGTGTATATATATATATATATATATATATATATATATATATATGTATATACACACCACATCTTCTTTATCCATTCATCCATCGATGGACATTTGGGCTCTTTCCATACTTTGGCTATTGTTGATAGTGCTGCTATAAACATGGGGGTGCATGTGCCCCTTTGAAACAACACACCTGTATCCCGTGGATAAATGCCTAGTAGTGCAATTGCTGGGTCATAAGGTAGTTCTATTTTTAGTTTTTTTGAGGAGCCTCCATACTGTTTTCCAGAGTGGCTGCACCAGCTTGCATTCCCATCTTTTTGAGGATTTTGATGGCTTCCTGTCTTACATTTAGGTCTTTCATCCATTTTGAGTTTATTTTTGTGGATGGTGTGAAAAAGTTGTCCAGGTTCACTGTTCTGCATGTAGCTGTCCAGTTTTCCCAGCACCATTTGCTGAAAAGACTGTCTTTATTCCATTGGATATTCTTTCCTGCTTTGTCAATGATTAGTTGGCCATATGTTTGTGGGCCCATTTCTGGGTTCTATATTCTGTTCCATTGATCTTAGTGTCTGTTTTTGAGCCATACTATACTGTCTTGATGATTACAACTTTATAATGCATCTTGAAGTCTGGCATTGTGATGCCTCCAGCTTTGGTTTTCTTTTTCAAGATTGCTTTGTCCTTTCTGGTTCCATACAAATTTTAGGATTATTTGTTCTAGCTCTGTGAAGAATGCTGGTATTACTTTGACAGGGATTGCATTGAATATGTTGATTGCTCTGGGTAGTATCGACATTTTAACAATGTTTGTTCTTCCAATCCAGGAACATTGAAAAATTTTCCATTTTTTTGGTGTCGTCTTCAATTTCTTTCATAAGCTTTCTATAGTTTTCATGTATAGATTTTTCACCTCTTGGTTAGGTTTATTCCTAGGTATTGTATGGTTTTTGGTGCAATTGTAAATGGGATCGATTCCTTGGTTTCTCTTTCTGTTGCTTCATTGGTGGTGTATAGGAATGCAACCGATTTCTGTGCATTGATTTTATTGAATTCATGAATCAGTTCTAGCATTTTTTGGTGGAATCTTTTGGGTTTTCCATATAGAGTATCATGTTATCTGCGAAGATTGAAAGTTTGACTTCCTCTTTGCTGACTTGGATGCCTTTTATTCCTTTGTGTTGTCTGATTGCTGAGGCTGACTTCCAACACTATGTTGAATCACCACAGTGGCAAGAGTGGACATCCCTGTCATGTTTCTGACCTTAGGGGGAAAACCCTCGGTTTTTCCTCATTGAAGATGATATTGGCGGTGGGTCTTTAATATATGGCTTTTATGATCTTGAGGTATGATCCTTCTATCCCTAGTTTCTTGAGGGTTTTTATCAAGAAAGGATGCTGTATTTTATCAAATGCTTTCTCTGCATCTATTGAAAGGATTATATGGTTCTTGTCCTTTCTTTTATTGATGTGGTGAGTCACATTGGTTGTTTTGTGGATATTGAACCAGCCCTGCATCCCAGGTATAAATCCCACTTGGTTGTGGTGAATAATTATCTCAATGTTTTGTTGGATCTGGTTGGCTAGTATCTTGTTGAGGATTTTTGCATCCATGTTCATCAGGGAAATTGGTCTGTAGTTCTCCTTTTTAGTGGGGTCTTTGTCTGGTTTTGGAATCAAGATAATGCTGCCCTTATAGAATGAGTTTGGAAGTTTTCCTTCCGTTTATATTTTCTGGAACATCTTCAAAAGAATAAGTGTTAACTCTTCTTTAAATTTTTTATAGAATTCCCCTGGAAAGCCATCTGGCCTTGGACTCTAGTTTTTTGGGAGATTTTTGATTACTAATTCAATTTCTTTGCTGATTATGGGTTTGTTCAAATTTTCTATTTCTTCCTCTTTCAGTTTTGGTAGTGTATATGTTTCTAGGAATTTGTCCATTTCTTCCAGATTAGCCATTTTATTGGCATATAATTGCTCATAATATTCTCTTATTATTGTTTGTATTTCTGCTGTGTTGGTTGTGATCTCTCCTCTTTCATTCTTGATTTTATTTATTTGGGTCCTTTCCTTTTTCTTCTTGATCAAACTGGCTAGGAGTTTATCAATTTTGTTAATTCTTTCAAAGAATCTTTCATTGATCTGTTCTACTGTTTTGTTTTGTTTTGTTTTGTTTTGTTTTTGGTTTCAATAGCATTGATTTCTGCTCTAATCTTTATTTCCTGTCTTCTGCTGTTTTGGGGTTTTATTTGCTGTTCTTTTTCGAGCTCTTTAAGGTATAAGGGTAGGTTTTGTATTTTAGACCTATCTTCCTTTTTAGGAAGGCCTGGATTGCTATATACTTTCCTCTTATGATTGCCTTTGATGTGTCCCAGAGATTTTGCTCTGGTATTATCATTATCATTGGCTTTCATGTACTTTTTAATTTCTTCTTTAACTTCTTGGTTATCCCATTCATTCTTCAGCAGGATGTTCTTTAGTCTCCGAGTACTTGTTATCTTTCCAAATTTTTACTTGTGTTTCATAGCGTTGTGGTCTGAAAATATGCATGGAATGATCTCGATCCTTTTGCACTTGTTGAGGGCTGATTTGTGCCCCAGTATGTGATCTATTCTGGAGAATGTTCCATGTGCACTGGAGCAAAATGTGTATTCTGCTGCTTTAAGATGAAATGTTCTGAATATATCTGTTAAGTCCATCTGGTCCGGTGTGTCATTCAAAGCCATTGTTTCCTTGTTGATTTTCTGTTTAGATGATCTTTCCATTGCTGTAAGTGGGGTGTTGAAGCCCCCGACTTGCTAGGCAGCCAAGAGCAAACTTACTAAGTTGCTCGACTATTATGACTATTACCGACTATTATGGTATTATTATCAATGAGTTTGTTTATGTTTGTGATTAATTGATTTATATATTTGGGCACTTCCATGTTTGGAGAATAAATGTTTACAATTATTAGGTCTTCTTGGTGGATAGACCCCTTAATTATGAGATAATGCCCTTCTTCATCTCTTGTTAGTCTTTATTTTAAAATCTAGATTGTCTGATGTAAGTATGGCTACTCAGGCTTTCTTTGGCAACTATGAGCATGATAGGTGATTCTCATCTTCCACACTTTCAATCTGAAGGTGTTCTTTGGTCTAAAATGGGTCTCTTGTAAATAACATATAGATGGATCTTGTTTTTTATCCATTCTATTACCCTATGTCTTTTTATTGGAACATTTAGTCCATTGCCATTTAGAGTGAGTACTGAAAGATATGAATCTATTGCCATTGTGTTGCATGTAGAGTTATAGTTTTTGGTGGTGTTCTCTGGTCCTTTCTAGTCTTTGTTGCTTTTGGTCTTTTTTTTTTTTTCTTTATCTTTTCTCTCCTCAGAGAGTCACCCTTAAAATTTCTTTCAGGGCTGGTTTAGTGGTCACAAACTCCCTTAATTTTTGTTTGGGAAACTTTTAATCTCTCATATTTTGAAAGATAGCCTTGCTGGATAAAGAATTCTTGGCTGCATATTTTTCTGATTTAGCACATTGAATATATCCTGCCACTCCTTTCTGGCCTGCTAAGTTTCTTTGGATAGGTCTGCTGCAAACCTGATCTGTCTTCTCTTGTGGGTTAAGGACTTTTTTTCCCTTTCTGCTTTCATGATTCTCTCCTTGCCTGAGTATTTTGTGAATTTGACTATATATGCCTTGTTGATGGTAGGTTTTTGTTGAATCTAATGGGAGTCCTTTGTGCTTCCTGGATTTTGATGTCTGTGTCTTTCCCTCGGTTGGGAAAGTTTTCTGCTATGATTTGCTCACATAAAACTTCTACCCCTTTTTCTCTCTCTTCATCTTCTGGGACCCCTATGATTCTGGTGTTATTTCTTTTTTAAAATTTTTTAAATATTTATTTTATTTTGTTATTATTTTTAAAATTTTATTTTTTATTTTTAAAAATTTACATCCAAATTAGTTAGCATATAGTGAAACAATGATTTCAGGAGTAGATTCCTTAATGCCCCTTACCCATTTAGCCCATCCCCCCTCCCACAACCCCTCCAGCAACCCTCAGTTTGTTCTCCATATTTAGGAGTCTCTTCTGTTTTGCCCCCCTCCCTGTTTTTATATTATTTTTGTTTCCCTTCCCTTATGTTGATCTGTTTTGTCTCTTAAATTCCTCATATGAGTGAAATCATATATTTGTCTTTGTCTGACTAATTTCACTTAGCATAATACCCTCCAGTTTCAGCCACGTAGTTGCAAATGGCAAGATTTCATTCTTTTTGATTGCCAAGTAATACCCCATTGTATATATATACCACATCTTCTTTATCCATTCATCCATTGATGGACATTTGGGCTCTTTCCATACTTTGGCTATTGTTGATAGTGCTGCTATAAACATGGGGGTGCATGTGCCCTTCAAAACAGCATACCTGTATCCCATGGATAAATGCCTAGTAGTGCAATTGCTGGGTCGTAGGGTAGTTCTATTTTTAGTTTTTTGAGGAACTTCAATACTGTTTTCCAGAGTGGCTGCACCAGCTTGCATTCCCACCAACAATGCAAAAGAGATCCTCTTTCTTCACATCCTCGCCAACATCTGTCATTGCCTGTGTTGTTAATGGTAGCCATTCTGACAGGTGTGAGGTTGTATCTCATTGTGGTTTTGATTTGTATTTCCCTGATGATGAGTGATGTTGAGCATATTTTCATGTGTCGTTTGGCCATCTGGATTTCTTCCTTGGAGAAGTGTCTATTCATGTCTTTTGCCCATTTCTTCACTGGATTATTTGTTTTTTGGGTGTTGAGTTTGATAAGTTCTTTACAGATTTTGGATACTAACTGTTTATCTGATATGTCGTTAACAAATATCTTCTCCCATTCTGTTGGTTGCCTTTTTAAAAAAAATGTTTTTATTTATTTTTGAAGGAGAGAAAGAGACAGAGCATGAGTGGGGGAGGAGCAGAGAGAGAGGGAGACACAGAATTTGAAGCAGGCTCCAGGCTCTAAGCTGTAGCACAGAGCTGGGTGCAGGGCTCGAACCCACAAACTGTGAGATCATGACCTGAGCCAAAGCCAAACGTTCAACCGACTGAGCCACCCAGGCACCCTATGGTTGCTTTTTAGTTTTGCTGATTGTTTCCTTTGCTTTGCAGAAGCTTTTTATTTTCATAAGGTCCTAGTAGTTCATTTTTGCTTTTGTTTCCCTTGCCTCCAGAGATTTGTTGAGTAAGTTGCTGAGGCCAAGATCAAAGAGGTTTTTGCCTGCTTTCTCCTTAAGGATTTTGATGGCTTCCTGTCTTACATTGAGGTCTTTCATCCACTTTGAGTTTATTTTAGTGTGTGGTGTAAGAAAGTGGTCCAGGTTCATTCTTCTGCATGTCGCTGTCCAGTTTTCCCAGCACCACTTGAAGAGACTGTCTTTATTCCATTGGATATTCTTTCCTGCTTTGTCAATGATTAGTTGGCCATACATTTGTGGGCCCATTTCTGGGTTCTCTATTCTGTTCCATTGATCTGAGTGTCTGCTCCATGCTGTCTTGGTGATTACAGCTTTGTAGTATAGCTTGAAGTCTGGGATTGTGATGCCTCTTGCTTTGGTTTTCTTTTTCAAGATTGCTTTGGCTATTTGGGGTCTTTTCTGGTTCCATACAAATTTTAGGATTATTTGTTCTAGCTCTGTGAAGAATGCTGGTATTGCTTTGATAGGGATTGCACTGAATATGTAGATTGCTTTGGGTAGTATTGACATTTTAACAATATTTGTTCTTTATCCAGGAGCATGGAATCTTTTTCCATTTTTTTTGTGTCCTCTTCGATTTCTTTCATAAGCTTTCTATAGTTTTCAGTGTATAGATTTTTCACCTCTTTGGTTAGATTTATTCCTAGGTATTTTATTTTATTTTATTTTTTTTGTGCAACTGTAAATGGGATCGATTCCTTGATTTCTCTTTCTGTTGCTTCATTGGTGGTGTATAGGAATGCAACTGATTTCTGTGAGTTGATTTTATATCCTGCAACTTTGCTGAATTCCTGAATCAGTTCTAGCAGTTTTTTGGTGGAATGTTTTGGGTTTTCCATATAGAGTATCATGTCATCTGTGAAGAGTGAAAGTTTGGCCTCCTCCTGGCTGATATGGATGCCTTTTATTTCTTTGTGTTTTCTGATTACAGAGGCTAAGACTTCCAATACTATGTTGAATAACAGTGGTGAGAGTGGACATCCCTCTCTTATTCCTGACCTTAGGGGGAAAAGTCTCAGTTTTTCCCCATTCAGGATGATATTAGCGTTGGGTCGTTCATATATGGCTTTTATGATCCGAGGTATGATCCTTCTATCCCTACTTTCTTGTGGGTTTTTATCAGGAAAGTATGCTCTATTTTGTCAAATGCTTTCTCTGCATCTATTAAGAGGATCATATGGTTCTTGTCCTTTCTTTTATTAATGTGATGAATCGCATTAATTGTTTTGTGGATATTGAACCAACCCTGCATCCCAGGTATAAATCCCACTTGATCGTGGAGAATAATTTTTTTAATGTATTGTTGGATCTGGTTGGCTAATACATTGTTGAGGATTTTTGCATCCATGTTCATCAGGGAAATTTGTCTATAATTCTCCTTTTTTTGTGGGGTCTCTGTCTGGTTTTGGAATCAAGGTAATGCTGGCTTCATAGCGTTTGGAAGTTTTCCTTCCATTTCTATTTTTTGGAACAGTTTCAAGAGAATTGGTGTTAACTCTTCCTTAAATGTTTGGTAGAATTCCCCAGAAAAGCCATCTGGCCCTGGACTCTTGTTTTTTTTGGCAGATTTTTGATTACTAATTCGATTTCCTTACTGGTTATGGGTCTGTTCAAATTTTCTATCTCTTCCTGTTTCAGTTATGGTAGTGTATATGTTTCTAGGAATTTGTCCATTTCTTCCAGATTACCCATTTTATTGGCATGTAATTATCACAATATTCTCTTATTATTGTTTTTATTTCTGTTGTGTTGGTTGTGATCTCTCCTCTTTCATTCTTGACTTTATTTATTTGGGTCCTTTCCTTTTTCTTCTTGATCAAACTGGCTAGTGGTTTATCAATTTTGTTAATTCTTTCAAAGAACCACCTTCTGGTTTCATTGATCTGTTCTGTCTTTTTAGTTTTGATAACATTATTTTCTGCTCTAATCTTCATTATTTCCTGTCTTGTGCTGGTTTTGGGTTTTATTTGCTGTTCTTTTTCCAGCTCCTTAAAGTGTAAGGTTAGGTTGTGTATCTGAGATCTTTCTTCCTTCTTGACTGCTATATACTTTCCTCTTATGACTGCCTTTGCTGCATCCCAGAGGTTTTGGGTTGTGGTGTTATCATTTTCATTGACTTCCATATACTTTTTAATTTCCTCTCTAACTGCTTGGTTAGCCCATTCATTCTTTAGTAGGATGTTCTTCAGTCTCTAAGTATTTGATACCTTTCCAAATTTTTTCTTGTGGTTGATTTCGAGTTTCATAGCATTGTGGTCTGAAAATATGCACGGTGTGATCTCGATCCTTTTGCACTTACTTACGGCTGATTTGTGTCCCAGTATATGGTCTATTCTGGAGAACATTCCATGTGCACTGGAGAAGAATGCATTTTCTGCTGTGTTAGGATGAAATGTTCTGAATATATCTGTTAAGTCCATCTGGTCCAGGGTGTCAGTCTAAGCCATTGTTTCCTTGTTGATTTTTTGATTAGATGATCTGTCCATTGTTGTGAGTGGGGTGTTGAAGTCTCCTATTATGGTATTACTATTGATGAGTTTCTTTATGTTTGTGATTAATTGATGTATATACTTGGGTGCTTTCACATTTGGCACATAAATGTTTACAATTGTTAGGTCGTCTTGGTGGATACACCCCTTGATTATGATATAATGCCCTTCTGCATCTCTTGATACAGTCTTTATTTTAAGGTCTAGATTGTCTGATATAAGTATGGCTACTCTGGCTTTCTTCTGATGACCATTAACATGGTAGATGGTTCTCCACCCCCTTATTTTCAATCTGAAGGTGTCTTTAGGTCTAAAGTGGGTCTCTTGTAAACAGCATATATATGGATCTTATTTTTTTTTTTTTATCCATTCTGTTACCCTATGTCTTTTGATAGGACAGTTGAGTCCATTGATGTTTAGAGTGAGTACTGAAAGATATGAATTTATTGCCATTATGATGCTTGTGGAGTTGGAGTTTCTGGTAATGTTCTCTGGTCCTTTCTAATCTTTTGTTGCTTTTGGTATATACATATACATACATACATATATATATATATATATATATATATATATATATATATATATTTTTTTTTTTTTTTCATCTTTTCTCCCCTCAGAAAGTCCCCCTTAAAATTTCTTGCAGGGCTGGTTTAGTGGTCACAAACTCCTTTAATTTTTGTTTGTCTGGGAAACTTTTTATCTCTCCTTCTATTTTGAATGGCAGCCTTGCTGGATAAAGAATTCTTGGCTGCATATTGTTCTGATTCACCACACTGAATATTTCCCACCACTCCTTTCTGGCCTGCCAAGTTTCTGTGGATAGGTCTGCTGCAAACCTGATCTGTCTTCCCTTGTTAAGTTAGGGACTTTTTTTCCCTTGCTGCTTTCATGATTCTCTCCTTGCATAAGTATTTTGTGAATTTGACTATGATATGCCTTATTGATGGTGGGTTTTTGTTGAATCTAATGGGAATCCTCTGTGCTTCCTGGATTTTGATGTCTGTGTCTTTACTGAGGTTAGGAAAGTTTTCCACTATGATTTGCTCACATAATCCTTCTACCCCTATTACTCTCTCTTCCTCTTCTGGGACCCCTATGATTCTGATATTGTTCCTTTTTTGAGTCACTGATTTCTCTAATTCTTAAATCGTGCTCTTTTGCCTTATCTCCCTTTTTTTCTGCTTCGATATTCTTTATAAGTTTGTCCTCTATATCACTGATTCTCTGCTCTGCCTCATCCATCCTTGCTGCTGCTGCATCCATCTGTGATTGCAGCTTGGTTATAGCATTTTTAATTTCATTCTGGCTAGTTTTTACTGTTTTTTTTTAAATCTGCAGAAATGGATTCTAATCTATTTTCCACTCCAGCTAGTATTCTTATTATCGTGATTCTTAATTCTGGTTCAGACATCTTGCTTGTATCTGTGTTGGTTAAATCCCTGGCTGTCATTACTTCGTGCTCTTTCTTTTGGGGTGAATCCCTTTGTTTTGAAGGGAGAAAAGGAATTAATGAGGTAGAAAAATTGAAATAAAAAATTAAAATGAAAAAATATTGACATTAAAAATTACACACACACACACACACTACAAATAGATGATGCTAGATCCTAGGTGTGTTTTGGTCTGGGTGTTGACAGTGATTTGACAGATTAGAGAAAAAAAAGGGAGGGGCGGAAGGAAATCGTTTGAGAATTTGAAAAATTGAATACACTGAAGTAGACTAAAATGAGATGATGGGAGTAAAATAGATTTGAAAAAACACACATAAAGGTAAAGAATGTAGGGAGAGAAGAGGGGAAGATGGCAGCATAGGAGGATGCTGGGCTCACCGTGTCCTGCTGATCACTTAGATTCCACCTACACGTGCCTAAAAAACCAGAAAACTGCCAGAAGACTAGCAGAATGGATTCTCTGGAGCCAAGTGCAGACTAGAGGCCCACAGAAGAGGGTAGGAAGGGCGGAGAGGCGGTGCACACTACACAGACTTGTGTGAGGGAGCCAGGGCAGAGGGCAGCCTGCTGGCCAAGCAGAGGCCCCAAGTCTGGCTTGCAAAAGTGGAGGGGCTGGATGGAGTGTGTTCAGGCAGTAAGCGGGACTTAACATCTGGAAGGTTATAAGCTAACAACTCTGCTTGGAGAACGGGAGGGCTTGAGGACAACCGAGGGAGAGTTGTTGAGCCTCGGAGGACAGAGCTCAGCTTGGCGGGGAACAAAGGCACTCACCAGCGCCAGCTCCCTCGCCCATCCCCCAGCCAAAATCCCAAAGGGAACCAGTTCCTGCCAGGGAACTTGCTTGCACCATGCAAACACCTAACGCTGTGCTTCTGTGGATCCATCCCTCCGGCGGCAGGTCTGACTCCCTCCCAGTGCCGCAGGGCCCCTCCTGAAGTGGATCACTGAAGGATAAGCGAGCTGAGCCTACCCCTCCACCCTTGTGCACCTTGCCTATCCACCCCAGCTAATACGCCAGGCCCCCAGCATCACAAGCCTGGCAGTGTGCAAGTAGCCCAGACGGGCCACGCCACCCCACAGTGAATCCTGCCCCTAGGAGAGGGGAAGAGAAGGTACACACCAGTCTGACTGTGGCCCCAGCGGTGGGATGGGGGCAGAAATCAGGTCTGACTGCAGCCCTGCCCACCAACTCCAGTTATTCAAGACAGCACAGAGGAAGTGCCCTGCAGTTCCACACCACTCCAGGGACTATCCAAAATGACCAAACGGAAGAATTCCCCTCAAAAGAATCTCCAGGAAATAACAACAGCTAAGGAACTGATCAAAAAGGATTTAAGCAATATAACAGAAAGTGAATTTAGAATAATAGTCATAAAATTAATCGCTGGGCTTGAAAACAGTATAGAGGACAGCAGAGAATCGATTGCTACAGAGATCAAGGGACTAAGGAATAGTCAGGAGGAGCGAAAAAAATTCTATAAATGAGCTGCAAAATAAAATGGAAATGACCATGGCTTGGATAGAAGAGGCAGAGGAGAGAATAGGTGAACTAGAAGATAAAATTATGGAAAAAGAGGAAGCTGAGAAAAAGAGAGATAAAAAAATCCAGGAGTATGAGGGGAAAATTAGAGAACTAAGTGATGCATTAAAGAGAAATAATCTACGTATAATTCATATTCCAGAGGATGAAGAGAGAGGGAAAGGTGCTGAAGGTGTACTTGAAGAAATAATAGCTGAGAACTTCCCTGATCTGGGGAAGGAAAAAGGCATTGAAATCCAAGAGGCACAGAGAACTCCCTTCAGACGTAACTTGAATTGATCTTCTGCACGACATATCATAGTGAAACTGGCAAAATACAAGGATAAAGAGAAAATTCTGAAAGCAGCTAGGGATAAACGTGTTTTAACATATAAAGGGAGACCGATAAGACTCATGACAGATCTCTCTACTGAAACTTGGCAAGCCAGAAAGGAATGGCAGGAAATCTTCAATGTGATGAACAGAAAAAATATGCAGCTGAGAATCCTTTATCCAGCAAGTCTGTCATTTAGAATAGAAGGAGAGATAAAGGTCTTCCCAAACAAACAAAAACTGAAGGAATTTGTCACCACTAAACCAGCCCTACAAGAGATCCTAAGGGGGATCCTGTGAGACAAAGTACCAGAGACATCGCTACAAGCATAAAACATACAGACATCACAATGACGCTAAACCCATATCTTTCTATAATAACACTGAATGTAAATGGACTAAATGCGCCAACCAAAAGACATAGGGTATCAGAATGGATAAAAAAACAAGACCCATCTATTTGCTGTCTACAAGAGACTCATTTTAGACCTGAGGACACCTTCAGATTGAGATGAGGGGATGGAGAATTATTTATCATGCTACTGGAAGTCAATAGAAAGCTGGAGTAGCCATACTTACATCAGACAAACAAGACTTTAAATTAAAGGCTGTAGCAAGAGATGAAGAAGGGCATTATATAATAATTACAGGGTCTATCCATCAGGAAGAGCTAACAATTATAAATGTCTATCTGCCGAATCCAGGAGCCCTGAAATATATAAAACAATTACTCACAAACATAAGCAACCTTATTGATAAGAATGTGGTAATTGCAGGGGACTTTAACACTCCACTTACAGAAATGGATAGATCATCTAGACACACGGTCAATAAAGAAACAAGGATACATTGGATCAGATGGACTTGACAGATACATTTAGAACTCTGCATCCCAAAGCAACAGAATATACTTTCTTCTCGAGTGCACATGGTACATTCTCCAAGCTAGATCACAAACTGGGTCACAAAACAGCCCTTCATAAGTATACAAGAATTGAAATCATACCATGCATACTTTCAGGCCACAACACTATGAAGCTTGAAATCAACCACAGGAAAAAGTCTGGAAAACCTGCAAAAGCATGGAAGTTAAAGAACACCCTACTAAAGAATGAATGCGTCAACCAGGCAATTAGAGAAGAAATTAAAAAATATATGGAAACAAACGAAAATGAAAATACAACAATCCAAACGCTTTGGGATGCAACGAAGGCAGTCCTGAGAGGAAAATACATTGCAATCCAGGCCTATCTCAAGAAACAAGAAAAATCCCAAATACAAAATCTAACAGCACACCTAAAGGAACTAGAAGCAGAACAGCAAAGGCAGCCTAAACCCAGCAGAAGAAGAGAAATAATAAAGATCAGAGCAGAAATAAACAATATAGAATCTAAAAAAACTGTAGAGCAGATCAACAAAACCAAGAGTTGGTTTTTTGAAAAAATAAACAAAATTGATAAATCTCTAGCCAGGCTTCTCAAAAAGAAAAGGGAGATGACCGAAATTGATAACATCATGAATGAAAATGGAATTATTATAACCAATCCCTCAGATATACAAGCAATTATCAGGGAATACTATGAAAAATTATATGCTAACAAACTGGACAACCTGGGAGAAATGGACAAATTCCTAAACACCCACACACTTCCAAAACTCAATCAGGAGGAAATAGAAAGCTTGAACAGACCCATAACCAGCGAAGAAATTGAATCAGTCATCAAAAATCTCCCAACAAATAAGAGTCCAGGACCAGATGGCTTCCCAGGGGAGTTCTACCAGACGTTTAAAGCAGAGATAATCCCTATCCTTCTCAAGCTATTCCAAAAAGTAGAAAGGGAAGGAAAACTTCCAGACTCATTCTATGAAGCCAGTATTACTTTGATTCCAAAACCAGACAGAGACCCAGTAAAAAAAGAGAACTACAGGCCAATATCCCTGATGAATTTGGATGCAAAAATTTTCAAGATACTAGCAAATCGAATTCAACAGCACATAAAAAGAATTATTCACCATGATCAAGTGGGATTCATTCCTGGGATGCAGGGCTGGTTCAACATTCGCAAATCAATCAACATGATACATCACATTAATAAAAGAAAAGAACCATATGATCCTGTCAATCGATGCACAAAAGGCATTTGACAAAATTCAGCAACCTTTCTTAATAAAAACCTTGAGAAAGTCGGGATAGAAGGAAGATACTGAAACATCATAAAAGCCATTTATGAAAAGCCCACAGCTAACATCATCATCAATGGGGAAAAACTGAGAGCTTTTTCCCTGAGATCAGGAACACGACAGGGATGTCCACTCTCACCGCTGTTGTTTAACATAGTGTTGGAAGTGCTAGCATCAGCAATCAGACAACAAAAGGAAATCAAAGGCGTCAAAATTGGCAAAGATGAAGTCAAGCTTTCACTTTTTGCAGATGACATGATATTATACATGGAAAATCTGATAGACTCCACCAAAAGTCTGCTAGAACTGATACATGAATTCAGCAAAGTTGCAGGATACAAAATCAATGTACAGAAATCAGTTGCATTCTTATATGCTAGTATGAAGCAACAGGAAGACAAATAAGGAAACTGATCCCATTCACAATTGCACCAAGAAGCATAAAATACCTAGGAATAAATCTAACCAAAGATGTAAAAGATCTGTATGCTGAAAATTATAGAAAGCTTATGAAGGAAATTGAAGAAGATATAAAGAAATGGAAAAAATTTCCATGCTCATGGATTGGAAGAATAAATATTGTCAAAATGTCAATACTACCCAAAGCTATCTACACATTCAATGCAATCCCAATCAAAATTGCACCAGCATTCTTCTCGAAACTAGAACAAGCAATCCTAAAATTCATATGGAACCACAAAAGGCCCCAAATAGCCAAAGTAATTTTGAAGAAGAAGACCAAAGCAGGAGGCATCACAATCCCAGACTTTAGTCTCTACTACAAAGCTGTAATCATCAAGACAGCATATTGGCACAAAAACAGACACATAGACCAAGGGAATAGAATAGAAACCCCAGAACTAGACCCACAAACGTATGGCCAACTAATCTTTGACAAAGCAGGAAAGAACATCCAATGGAAAAAAGACAGTCTCTTTAACAAATGGTGCTGGGAGAACTGGACAGCAACATGCAGAAGGTAGAAACTAGACCACTTTCTCACACCATTCACAAAAATAAACTCAAAATGGATAAAGGACTTGAATGTGACACAGGAAACCATCAAAAACCTACAGGAGAAAGCAGAAGACCTCTCTGACCTCAGTCATAGCAATTTCTTACTTAACACATCCCCAAAGGCAAGGGAATTAAAAGCAAAAATGAACTACTGGGACCTTATGAAAATAAAAAGCTTCTGCACAGCAAAGGAAACAACCAACAAAACTAAAAGGCAACCAACAGAATGGGAAAAGATATTTGCAAATGACATATCAGACAAAGGGCTAATATCCAAAATCTACAAAGAGCTCACCAAGCTCCACACCCGAAAAACAACCCAGTGAAGAAATGGGCAGGAAACATGAATAGACACTTCTCTAAAGAAGACATCCGGATGGCCAACAGGCACATGAAAAGATGCTCAACGTCACTCCTCATCAGGGAAATACAAATCAAAACCACACTCAGATATCACCTCATGCCAGTCAGAGTGGCCAAAATGAATAAATCAGGAGACTATAGATGCTGGAGAGGATGTGGAGAAACGGGAACCCTCTTGCACTGTTGGTGGGAATGCAAATTGGTGCAGCCACTCTGGAAAACAGTGTGGAGGTTCCTCAAAAAAGTAAAAATAGACCTACCCTATGACCCAGCAGTAGCACTGCTAGGAATTTACCCCAGGGATACAGGAGTACTGATGCATAGGGGCACTTGTACCCCAATGTTTATAGCAGCACTCTCAACAATAGCCAAATTATGGAAAGAGCCTAAATGTCCATCAACTGATGAATGGATAAAGAAATTGTGGTTTATATACACAATGGAGTACTAGGTGGCAATGAGAAAGAATGAAATGTGGTCCTTTGTAGCAACGTAGATGGAACTGGAGAGTGTGATGCTAAGTGAAATATGCCATACAGAGAAAGACAGATACCATATGTTTTTACTCTTATGTGGATCCTGAGAAACTTAACAGAAACCCGTGGGGGGAGGGGAAGGAGAAAAATAAGAGGTTAGAATGGGAGAGAGCCAAAGCATAAGAGACTGTTAAAAACTGAGAACAAACTGAGGGTTGATGGGGGGTGGGAGTGAGGGGAGGGTAGGTGATGGGTATTGAAGACGGCATCTTTTGGGATGAACACTGGGTGTTGTATGGAAACCAATTCGACAATAAATTCCATATATTAAAAAAAAATAAAAACAGAACAAACTGTGGGTTGATGGGTGGTGGGGGGAGGGGAGGGTTGGTGATGGGTATTGAGGAGGGCACCTTTTGGGATGAGCACTGGGCATTGTATGGAAACCAATTTGACAATAAATTTCATATATTGAAGAAAAAATAAACTAGTTCCATCTTAAAAAAAAAAAGGAATGGGAAGTAAATGTCCCATCTCCTTAAGGGCAGGGTATTTACACAAATCATTTGGAATTCTTCTGCATATGAGATTTGTCTTTTTTCTCCATTTTTATTTCTTAAATAATTTATTTGTATTAGTATGGCTTCCTTGGTTCCTAATGTTTCTATGACAAAGATTTTATTTAATTTCAGTTACATATGTAGGCCTTATTCTCACTAGGAATCTTCTTTTTTCTTTTCATGTTTTCCCCTTTAATAAAGTCTATAGAATCATGCTCTTAAAATTTAGGCCAGTAATTTTTTTTATGTAAGAGGACAGATATTAAATATTCTGTCCCTAAAATATTGGCTTTATTAAATAATTTGGGCCTTACAGTTTCTGTTATAACTATGTGAAGGCAGTCAGAGACAACACGTTAAGAATAATTAATTGTTGTAGCCAATAAAACTTTATTTACAGAAGCAGGTGGGGCAGATTTGGGTCAGAGGCCATAAATTGCTGACCCCTGTCTTAGAACATTAATTCAATGTCTCTAAGACCTTTACTCCCAGATCCTCTTTCTATGGTCTAATAACCTCTTTCCAGGAATAACTTCTAGTTTTGGGGATTCTTAATTGTCTTCCTTGCTAAGAGATATTTTAAATTTTTTATATGTAATTAAAGTTAAATTTTTTTATGTGCAATAGAAGTTGGCACATAACTAAGAATGTGAATTCTGAATTCAAGAATTTGTTGAAGAAAGAGTATTGGCACTTTGTCTTTATAGACTTTGGATTAAGACAGCTAAACATTCTGGAGCAAGATACTTGTCTCTGTTTGTTATAAATATTTCTTTATGTTTTCCTTAAAAAAAGTAAAGAATATAGTAGAAAAAATTAAAGAAAAATATTTTTAATAAAAATTAAAAATATATATGAATTTTTAATTTTCTGTATTTAAGAAAAAAGAAAAATGAAAAAGAGAAAGATAAAAAAAATCATTTGAAAATTTGAAAAAGTGAATACACTATAGTAGACTAAAATAAAATGATGGAATTAAAATAGAATTTGAAAAAACATAACAACAAAAAGTATAGTAATAAAAATTAAATAAATATTTTTAATAGGAATTGAAAGTAAAAATGGAGGTTTTCTCTTTCTGCAATCAAGAAAAGCAAAAGAAATGAAAAAGAGGAAAAAAGAAAAAAAGAAAAAAAGGAAATTGAGAATTTGAAAAGGTGAGTACACTGAAGTAGACTAATATAAAATGATAGAAGTAAAGTAGAATTTGAAAAAATTTACACAAAAGTATAAAAATTATAGTAATAAAAATTAAAGATATTTTTAATGAAAATTGAAAATAAAAATGAATTTTTTGTCTTTATTCAAGAAACAGAAAAGAATTGTAAGGAGAAAATGGAAAATGAAGAAAGAAAGAAAGAAAATTGAATAGATGAACTTGCTAACAGGTTGAAGTAGGACTGAAATTGTTTTGTTTTCCCCCAGAAGTCAGTCTATGTAGTTCTTTATAGTCCATAAATTAAGTTGGCAGTGAGACTTGTGTTCTTGAAGAGCGAAGTTAGCCTGGTTGGGCGGTTGTCAGTGTAACAGCTCTGCTCTCCACTAGGTGGCGCTGCTAGCCTACTGGGGTGGATTGTTGCAGGGCTCTTAGGTGCGTATGTGCATGCGTGGGAGCAGTGAAAATGGAGCCACCCAGGTACCCAGTCTGTTCTCCCCGATCAGCAATTGTATACCCTCTGTCTTCAGCTCTCGTCCACTTCCAGCTTCTTCACTCTCCATGACCTGGCCCCAGGCAGCACCTCTCTCCCAAACCTTGTCTCAGATACGGCTGTTTTCCCCGACTCCCTACTTCCGAAGGACTGTGGCTTTGACCCGTTTCGCCCCTCTGCAGGAGGGTCTCACCAAGCAATGGCCAAATGAGCAATGGCCAAATATTGCCTGCACCCAGGTACGCCCGCTGGACCCTGTTGTTGCCGGTGCCCTGAGACTGTGGCTAGGTGCCAGCCCATCCCAGAAAATGTTCGTGAGACAGTCTGCTGGAACAGACTGGGTACCTGGGTGGCACCATTTTCACTGCTCCCACGCATGCACATACGCACCCCATCTCAGGGATTATGGAAAATCACAACACACATCTGGCACCAGGCTTCACCCTTAACAACCTTGCCCCAGACCAGTGAACTTGGCTGCCTTCTGGGGTCTGCTGGAACCAGGTGGCTTCAACAGTCTCCACCAAATGTCCTTCTAGCAGTGGAACTGCTTTTCCCCATGTGGCCCTGGCATCTCCCAGATCCCACTCTGTTCATGGGGATTTACCCTTCTCACCAGAGCACCACCAGGTATGAAGCTGCAGAATTGCAGCCTTTGCGCTCCCCTTGTTTACAGTCTTAATGGAATTTAAATCCTCGCCTTTCTCCTTTCTCCGTTTTTAGTTTAGCCCTGTGGCTGTTTCTAATTTTCCACTTTCTTTCCATCTGCTTTTGGGGAGGGGTGATTTTCCCGTTTTCTACCCCTCTCCCCAGTCTCCATGCTCTCTCCACCCGCAAAAGTGGTTCCCTATCTTTCAGGGCTTCTTGCTCCCCAAGTTCAGCTCTCCACACCACGTACCTGCAATTTGGTGGTTCAGGTTGTGCAGATTGTTGCGTTAATCCTCCAATCAGTTTTCTAGGTATGTAGGATGGTTCAGTGTTGGTCTGGTTGTATTTTATGGATGTGAGACACACAAAAAGCTTCCATGCTCTTCCACCATCTTGGCTCCTCTCTCTGTTATTCCTTTTTAATGAGTCACTGAGTTCTCTAATTCTTATATTGTGCTCTTTTGCCTTAGTCTCCCTCTTTTTTCCTGCTTCATTATTCTCCAGAAGTTTGTCTTGTATATTGCTGATTTGCTGCTCTGCTTCATCCATCCTTGCCACTGTAGTATCCATTCGATATTGCAGCTCAGTTATAACATTTTTTATTTCATCCTGACTAGCTTTTATTTCTTTTATCTCTCCAGAAAGGGATTCTTCTAATCTATTTTCAACCCCGCTAGTATTCTTATTATACTGATTCTTAATTCTGGTTCAGGCATCTTGCTTGTATCTGTGTTGATTAAATCACTGCCTGTCATTTCTTCCTGTTCTTTCTTCTGGGGTGAATTCCTTTCTTTCATCATCTTGAAGGAAGAAAAGGAATTAATAAAGTAAAATAATAAAAATTAAAAAATTAAAAAATTAAAAACAACACAAAAAATAAAGGGTGCTAGATCCTAGGTATGTTTTGGTCTGGTTGTTGAAAGAAGCTTGGTAGATTAAGAAAAAAAAGGGAAAGATAGGAAAAAAAAAAGGAAAAGGAAACGTTTGAAAATTTGAAAAAATAAATACAATAAAATAGAATAAAATGAAATGATGAAAGTAAAATAGAATTTAAAAATTAAAAAAATGAAGGAATAGAGAAGAAAATTAAAAATCTTTTTAATAAAAATGGAAAAAAATTTTCTCTTCCTGTATTTGAATGAGAAAAGAAAAGAAAAAGAGACAAAAAGTTAGATAGATGGACCAACAAACAGAATTAAGTATGATTAAAATTACATCTGGTTTTCCCTAGATGTCAAACTATGAAGCACTTTATAGCCTGTAAACTAAGCAGGTGGAGAGACTTGTGGTGTTTCTCAAGAGCAGTTGAGCTGCTCTTGGCCCAGTTGGGTGGGGTGTAGTGTAACGGCTTCCTTCTCCACTAGATTGCAATGCTTAGCTTACTTGGGTGGATTGTTGTGGCATGTGTAGGCATATATGTGCACACGTGGGAGAGGTGAAAATGGCGTCACCCAGCTACACAGTCTCTAATATTGGAACTCTCTGTTGTCCCCTACAGGCAACCAAACATCCCTCCATTGTTTCCTGCTTTTGTCTACTCCCTGCTTCTACACTGTCCCTGACCAAGTCGTCAGGCCACCAGGCGGCACCTCCCTCCTGAGTTTTATCTCAGATGGGGCTGTGTTTCCCAACCCCCAACTTCTGAGGGACGGTGCCTTTGACCTGCTCAGACCCTCTGGGGGAGGGTCTCTGGCCCACCCCCAGGAATGTTTATGAGACTGTGCTGCTGCTAATGCCCAGTGACTGTGGCTAGGTGCCAGCCCACCCCAGAAAAAGTTCATGCGATTGTGTAGCAGAAGCTTTTCAGGAATTATGGTAAATCACAACATACATCTGGCACCAGGCTACACCCTTAACATCCTTGTTCTAAGTGGTTGTTCTCCAGGGTCTGCTGGGACCTTTGTGTGGAGGCTGTACAGCCTCTACCAAATGTCTTCTCAGCAAGGGAACCACCACTTCCCATGTGGCCCTAAGACCCCTTGGACCTTGCTCTCTGCTCCTGGGGATTCACCCTTCCCACCAGATCACCGTCAGGTATCAAGTTGTGGAGTTTCAGACTCTGATCTCCCCCTGTCTATAGAGTCGAAAGGGAATTTAAACCCTCTCCTTTCTCCTTTTTCTCTTCTTTGTTCAGTCCCTTGTCCACTCCTCCACTTTCTTTCCAGCTGATTTTGGGGCAGGGGTGATTTTCCCATACTCCCTCCCACCCTCCACCCATCTCTGTCCTCTCTCTGCAAGCAAAAACAGTTCCCTGCCCTCTGTGGCTTCTCTCTCCCCCAGTTCACCTTTCTGTGCCACGTACCTGCCGAGTTCTGTGGTCCAGGTTGTGCAGATTGTTGTGTTAATCCTCAAATCAGTTTTCTAGGTGTGCAAGATGGTTTAGTGTTGATCTGGTTGCATTGCAGGGTTGACAGAGCTGAAAAAACTTCCATGATGTTCTGCCATCTTGGCCTCTCCCCCAAGCACCATTTATTTTTTATTTAATTAAAACAGTTTTTTGAATTGTGCACTTTATTTTTTATTTTTTTATATAACTTATTGTCAAGTCAGCTAACAGTGTAAAACTGTGCTCTTGGCTTTAGTAGATTCCCATGATTCATCACTTACATACCACACCCAGTGCTCATCCCAACAGGTGCCCTCCTCAAAGCCCATGACCTATTTTCCACATCCCCCTACCTCCACCCCCTCAACCCTCAGTTTGTTCTCTGTATTTAAGAGTCTCTTATAGTTTGCCTCCCTCTCTGTAGCTATTTTTTTTCTTTTCATTCCCCCATGGTCTTCTGTTAAATTTCTCCACTTTCACGTATAAGTGAAAACATATATCTGTCTTTATCTGACTGAAGTATTTCACTTAGCATAATACCTTCCAGTTCCATCCACATTGTTGCAAATGGCAATATTTCATTCTTTTTCATTGCCGAGTAGTATTCCATTGTATAGGTATATACCACATCTTCTTTATCCATTCATCAGTTGATGGACATTTAGACTTTTTCCATATTTTGGCCATTGTTTACAGCACTTATATAAGCATCAGGGTACACGTGCTTCTGTGAATCAGTACTCCTGTATCCTTTGGATAAATTTCTAGTAGTGCTATTGCTGGGTTATAGCAATAGGTTAATTTTTTGAGGAATCTCCACAGTTTTACAGAGTGCCTGCACCAGTTTGCCTTCCCACCAACAATGCAAGAGGGTTTCCCTGTTTTCACATCCTCCCCAATATCTATTGTTTCCTGAGTTGTTCATTTTAGCCACTCTGACTAGCCCAGCACCATTTATTGAAGATACTGTCTTTTCCCCATTGCATACTCTTGCCTCCTTTGTCATAGACTAATTAACCATGTAAG
The DNA here is from genome assembly GCF_018350175.1 of Felis catus. NCBI lineage: Eukaryota > Metazoa > Chordata > Mammalia > Carnivora > Felidae > Felis > Felis catus. The sequence continues at coordinate 187,398,128 of NC_058368.1, read as the reverse complement.
CATGGGTTTCTTTCTGGGTTATCTATTCTATGCCATATATGTGTCTATTTTTGTGCCAGTACCATACTGTTTTGATTACTATAGGTTTGTAATACAATTTGAAATCTGAGAGCATGATACTTTCAGCTTTGTTCTTTCTCAAGATTGCTCTGACTATTCAGGGTCTTTTGTGGTTCCACCTAAATTTTAGGAGTATTAGTTCTGGTTCTACACAAAATCCTATTGATATGTGGTAGGAATTGCACTGAATCTGTAGACTGCTTTGGGTAGTATGGACATTTTAACAAAATTCCTTTAATTGATGAACATGGTATACTTTTCCATTTATTTGTGTCATCAGCAATTTCTCTCATCAAAGTCTTATAGTTTTCAGAGTGAAGGTCTTCAACTTCCTTGGTTAAATTTATTCCTAGGCATTTTATTCTTTTTCATGCAATTGTAAGTGGGATTGTGTTCTTAATTTCTCGTTTTGCTACTTTATTATTTGTGTATAGAAATGTGACAGATTTATGTGCATTAATTTCATTTCCTGAAATTTTATTGAATTCATTTATTCTCATAGTTTTTTGCTACAGTCTTTAGGGTTTTCTCTATATAGTATCCTGTCACCTACAAACAGTGATAGCTTTATTTCTTCCTTACCAGTTGGGATATTTTTTATTTCTTGTATGCTTACTGAGCTAGGATTCTAGTACTATGTTGAATAGTAGTGGTAGGAGTGAGCATCCTTGCCTTGTTCCTGATTTTAGAGGAAAAACTTTCAGCTTTTTACTGTTGAGTATGATGTTAGCTGTGAGTTTGTTATATATGGCCTTTATTATGTTGACATATGTTCCTTGTATATTCACTTAGTTGAGAATCTTTATCACAAATGGATGTTGCATTTGGTCAACTGCTTTTTTTTTCTTTTTCTTTTTTTTTTGCATCTATTGATATGACCATATAATCTTTATTCTTCATTTTGTTTATGTGCTGTATCATGTTAATTGATTTGCAGATATCAAAACATCCTTGCATACCTACAATAAATCCCACTTGGTTGTAGTAAATGCTCCTTTTAATGCATTGCTGAATTTGGCTTACTAATATTTTGTTGAGAATTTTTGTACCTGTATTCATCAGGGATATTGGCCTGTAATTTTCTTTTTTGTAGTATCTTCATCTGGTTTTGAGATCAGGGAATGCTGGCCTCCTAGAATGATTTGGAAGTGTTTCTTTCTCTTCAATTTTTTTTGGAATAGTTTGAGAAGGATAAATATTAACTCTTCCTTAAATGTTTGGTAGAATTTACCTGGGAAGACATCTGGTCCTGGACTTGGATGGGAGTTTTTTTTTATTACTTATTCATTATGTCATTACTAGTGATTTGTCTGTTCAGATTTTCTACTTCTTGATTCAGTCTTGGGAGATAGTATGTTTCAAGGAATTTATTCACTTATTCTAGGTTGTCCGATTTGTTGACATAAATTTTTGTCATAGTCTCATAATCCTTTATATTTCTGTGGTGTTGGTCATAACCTCTCCCCTTTAATTTATGATTTTATTTATTTGAGCCCTCTCTCTTTTTCTTGAGGGGTGTGTCTAAAGGTTTACCAATTTCGTTAATATTTTCAAAGGACAAGCTCTTCATTTTGATTTTTTTAAAAAATTCAAAGTTTATTTATTTTGAGGGAGTAGAGTGAGGGAGTGAGGGAGAGGCAGAGAGAGAGGGAGAGAGAATCCCAAGAACTCCCTGCACTATTAGCATGGAGCCCGATGTGGGGTTCGAACCCAAGAACCCTGAGCCAAGTTCAAGAGTTGGACACTTAACTGAGCCACCCAGGTGCCCATTTTCTACTTTTTTCTTAGTTTTGATTTAATTTATTTCCACTCTGATCTTTATTATTGCCTTCTTTATGCTAACTTTGAACTTTGTTCTTCTTTTTCTAGTTCCTTTGGGTATAAAGTTAGATTGTTAGAGATTTTTCTTGTTTCTTGAAGTAGTCCTGAATTGTTATAAGTTGAACTTTTAGAAATGATTTTGCAATATCCTGAAGATTTTGGAACATTATGTTTCCATTTACATTTGTCTCTATATTTTTTATTATCTTTTTTGATTTCTTCCTTGACCTATTCGTTGTTTGGTAGCATGTTGTTTTGCCTTCATGTGCCTGTTTCCCCCTCCCCCCCCCCATTTTTATCTTGTAATTAATTTATGGTTTCATGGCATTGTTGGGAAAGTTGCTTGATATGATTTCAATCTTCTTAAATTTGTTGAGGCTTGTTTTGTGGCCTAACGTGATCTATTCTGGAGAATGTTCCCTGCAAATTTGAAAAGAATGTGTATTCTATTTTTTTTCTGGATGGAATTTTCTGTATGTATCTGTTAAGTCCATCTGCTCTATTGTGTCATTTGAATCCACTGTCTGGATGATCTATTCATTGATGTAAATGGGGTGTTAAGCTCCCCTACTATTATCATATTCTCTCTTAATGTCAATTTCTCTTTATGTCTGTTAATACATAACAGACATATGTCTGTTGGGTACATACATATTTATAATTGTTACATCCTCTTGTTGGATTGATCCCTTTATCATTCTCTAATGCCTTTCTTTGTCTGTTATAGTCTTTGTTTTAAAGTTTATTTTGTTTGATATAAGTATTGCTACCCCAACTTTTTTTTTTGCTTCCATTTGCATGGAGTATCTTTTTCTGTCTCTTTACTTTCAGTTTGTATGTGTCTTTAGATGTGAAGTAAGTCTCCTGTAGGTAGTATGTATGTTTGTGTATACTCATACACACACACACACACATACATACATATGTATACTCGTGGTATTTTTTTAAAAAATCAATTCAGTCACTATATGTCTTTTAATTGGAGCATTTAGCCCTTTACATTTAAAGTAATTATTGATAGGCATGTACTTATTGCCATTTTGTTAACTGTTTCCTTATTGTTTTTGTAGTTATTCTCTATTCCTTCTCTTGCTGTCTTTCCTTGTGATTTGATAATTATCTTTAGTGTTATGCTTGGATTCCTTTCTCTTTCTTTTTTTTATGTATCTAATATAGGTTTTTGGTTTGTGTTCATACATACACCCTATGTACAGAGCAGTATATTTTAAAGTGATGATCACTGAAATTTGAACACATTCTAAAAAAACTATATTTTTACTCCTCCCTAACTTTTTATGTATGTGATGTCACATTTTAATATTCTTATTTTGTGTTTTCCTTTACTAATTTTTATAGGTAGAATTAAACATTTTTAAAAAGTAATACAATTATTTATTTATTTTGAGAGAGAGAGCATTCGTGTGATTGGGGGAGAGGCAGAGAGAGAGGGAGAGAGAATCCCAAGCAGGCTCTGCACTGTCATCACAGAGCCCAATGCAGGGCTGATCCCATGAACAGTGAGATAATGACCTGAGCCAAGATCAAGAATTGGACGCTTAACCAACTGAGCGACCCAGTTGCCCCTAATTTTACTACTTTTGTTCTTCAGCCATCATACTAGCTTTATAAGTGATTGAGCTACTATCTTTACTATACGTTTGCTTTTACCAGTGAAATTTTATCTTTCCTAATTTTCTTCTAGCTATGGCAATTTCTTTTCTGTTTAAGTTTCTTCAACATTTCTTGTAAGGCTGGGTTAGTGGTGGCAAACTTTTTAAACTTTTGTTTGGGAAACTCTTTATCTTTTTTTTTTTTAGTTCATTTATTTTGAGAAAGAGATTATGTGAGCTGGTAGGGGCTGAGAGAGAGGAAGAGAGAGAATCCCAAGCAAGTTCCACACTGTCAGCTCAGAGCCCAATGCAGGGCTTGATCCCATGAACTGTGAAATCATGACCTGAGCCAAAATCAAGAGTCAGACGTTTAACTTACTGAGCCACCTAGTGCCCCATATCTTTCTTTTAAATCTGAATATTACCTTTGCTGGGTAGAGGTCTTTTTGGTTGTAGGTTTTTTCCTTTTAGTACTTTGAACATATCATTCCACTTCCTTTTGTCCTGCAAGTTTTTGCTGAAAAATCAGCTGATAATCTTATGGATGTTCCCTTGTAGATAACTAGTTGTGTTTCTCTTGTTGCTTTTAAGACTATTTCTTTATCTTTAAATTTTTTACATTTAAATTATTTTGTGTCTTGGTGTAGACATCTTTGGGTCCATCTTGTTTGGGGCTCTCTTTGATTCCTGGACCTGGATATCTGTTTCTTTCCCCAAATAGGGAACTTTTCACCTATTTTTTCTTCAGCTAAAATTTCTCCCTCCCCCTTCTCTCTCTTCTTCTGTTGTCCCAGATGTCCCTTAACCTAGCCTTATTTTTGTTAAATTGTTTTTTTCTTTTTTGCAGTTCAGTTTAGATAATTTCTATTATGTGTCTTCCGGATCACTGACCTTGCATCACTCTTGCATCCTTTAATCTGTTGATTCCTTTTAGTGTATTTTTCATTTCGGTAATTATATTCTTCAGCTCAGATTGGTTTTATGTATGTATGTATGTATGTATGTTTCTGTTGAAATTCTCATTGAGTTTATTCATTATTTTCCCATGTTCAATGAGCATCTTTATTACTATTACTTTGAACTATTTATCAGGTAGATTGCTTACCTCCATTTCATTTAGTTCTTTTTATGTGATTTTTGTCTTGTTCTTTTGTTTAGAACATATTCCTCTGTCTCCTCATTTTATCTTTCTCTGTTTGTTTCTATGTATTAGGTAGATTAGCTATGTCTCCTGGTGTTGAAGGGAGTGGTGTCATATAGAAAGTGTCCTGTGGGACCCACAAATGCAATCCCTCTTGGTCATGAGAACCAGGTACCCCAGGGGTACTCCTGTGTGGGCTGCATGTGTCCTCCTGTTGATGACTGGGCTGTCATCCTGGTGTTGAAGGGAGTGGTGTCATATAGAAAGTGTCCTGTGGGACCCACAAATGCAATCCCTCTTGGTCATGAGAACCAGGTACCCCAGGGGTACTCCTGTGTGGGCTGCATGTGTCCTCCTGTTGATGACTGGGCTGGAAGTGATGCAAGCACAATGGTGGGCATGACTGGCTGAGAGACATGCTGTAGCTACTACAGATGTTTGGGTGGGTGGGACTGGCTCCTACCCTCCTTGGGACAAAAGTCACTTTGAAGGTACATCGTTCTGATCAAGGCTGCCTGTTGGGTGCTATAGGAAGGGAGGTGCTTTGGAAGGGTGCCTGCTAAGAAAGGTGTTAGGGGCAGGGTCGGCCCACATGGGAACACTGGGGCATAGTAATTGGTGTTCAAGAAGTAGATGGAGAGTGTCAGAACTAGAGCCTACTAGCATTGGCCAGTTAGGCTGAAGGAAGGCAAGAAAAATGGAACCTTTCAGTATTTCTTTTTCCAGGAAAAGTTCCCACAGATCCCTGGCCTTCTGGCACATGCCCTAAAATTAGTCAATAAATTTTCCTGTATGGCCCAGGGCTTTTCAAACTATTGACTCTGCTGGATCTTAGAATAAGTGAGATTGTGTGTATGCCCTTTAAAAGTGGAGTCTCAGTTTCCTATATCCCTCTGCAACTCCAGTTAAGCTCCATTGATTTTTCAAAGGCAAATGTTATGGGAGCTCATTTTCTTGGTGCACCAAACCATGTGGTTTGCTGTGTTAGGGATTTGATTTTGACCAGATCACATGTATGCTCCTCCTACCATTGATTTTTTTTTTATGTGTGGAAGAGTTGTTTTACTAGTCTTCAGATCATTCTCAGAGGGAGTTGGTTTATATGTAGCTGCTGCCTTGGTGTGTTCATGGGAAGAGGTGAGTTCAGGATCTTCCTGCTTCACCATATTCCCATTGCTCTCTATTTCTGAGCCTTTCTGAGGTTCTTTGACTTTATCCTGGTTTCTCACCCTGTAGGTCCTTTGCAGAGAGAGGAAAGATGATATCTAATCTATTTACCACTCCTTCATTTCTTTTCCATTTTCTTTAGTTTCATTGATCCCTCCCTTTTGCATCTATTTCTTTCCGTGTCTTATTGTTCTTGAGGTTTTAGATTTTCTCCTTCCTTAACTCATATTCTAATGGGATTTTAGAAAAGAATGGAGAAAAATGTGTATGTCAATCCATCACATTTAACTGGAAATTGAGCTGATTATTTCTTTTTATTTTTCAGAAGTTAACTTTGCTATTGTTGGTTATTTGAGTTTGCCAGGCTTTCATTAACTAGAGACATTTGGTTTCATCTTGGAAGATTTGTATTTTTTTTAAGCTTAAGAATTTGTCTTTAGAAGATTTTTTTCAAGTTGCTGATATCTTCCCAAGTTTCAAAGCTTGTATGACTGAGCAATACATCCATTCAAGAGAAGGGGTAGAAAGTCTTAACAATCTGGACTTACCAACGTGGACCCAGGGGCCTTTCACATATCCAACAAATCTGCCATAGAATATTGCTGAGCTATATTAGTTACTAAAAAAGTCTACATATCTCTCAGACATAGCACATGTCTCCTGTGCTCCGTGTTTATGTATCTACAGTCATTAGTATCATCTCTGAGTGTTTTCTGCACTTTGCTGAGATTCTGTATTAATTTGCTGCTGCTTCTGTCTACCTCCTATATTTCTTTGGCCACAAAATATACTCATACAGCTGCTTCTGTACTAGCATGGTGTGTTCCTTGTACCATTTCAGTTCTTACTACTTCATAGACCCTGTAGGTATGAAAGATTTTAGAAATCATCTAGTGGCTTCAAACTTGTATTCTACAGATTAAAAATGCTTTTTAAAAAACAGAATCTTAGGGAAAAGGCTGGCATATGAAACAGGATGAGAGCTTCTCTGGGTAATGTAGGGAAAGGAATTTGACCATATCCATCTCAGAGAGATAGTTTAAATACCACTGATCCTTTTTAACTCTCATTTTAAACACAAGTGTCTGAGTCTCTGAGAGGGAAAGAATTTGCACAAGGTCATCCAGTAGATTAGTCCAGGATTTGAATTAAGGCTTCCCTATACTATACCAGTTGCTCTAGATGCACAAACCATGACACTTGAAGGGAAATTGTGGAGACTCTAAAGTTAATAGTCAAACAGTGGCCTATTAGCTGGGCTACCCCCTTTTTTGGATGCCTCATAACCTTGCACTCCATCTTTAGTCTTGTATGAAAAATTCTAAATAATAATTCTTCCTGAAACAGCCTCCTTCCTGCCCCAGTATTTGTGTACTGCTGGCTTGTTAATTTTAGTTTGTGAGACCTAGTTCAGTTTCAGAGACCTAGTGATGACCACTATCATGCCAGGCTTCTTTGCTGTTCAATAGATGCTAATAAAGCATAATCTGCCATCCTAACAATCGCTGCTGCCTGAACCAAAATGCAAGGGCAAAGATTACGTTGGTCTGAATTGGATTTGAAAAGGCTGAAAGAACAGGCTTTGAGTGCGCAGTGGAAATGCTGGTTGAATATTAATTATAGCAGCACTGCTGGTCTGTGGAAGGTTCAGCAATGAGCGCTAGAGAGGGATTATCGAATGCATGCAAGATGCTTCTGCATGTGGAATCCAGGAGTGTGGCTTCAAACAGAGTCCAGGGAGCCTCGGGTGGTTTTCTGCAACTTTCCTGGTGTTCAAGGTCTTTTTGGCCTTCTAATTTGCTCTTTTTATTTACTTCTCAAAATCACCAGGATGAGTTGGCCAGGAGCTATCTTAGGGGCAGGTTTTAATTAGTGGCTTGGGGATTCAGAAAGTGGCAGTGAGGTAGATTGGGGTTCCATAACCTCTCTGCCCCACTGATTATTTCCCACGTTTTAGGAATGAAATACTCTTGTCTACCATGATCCAGACACATAATTACAACCAGTCTCTTTACTTAGTGGTTATCTACACACAAACACAGAGCATTAATAGCATGGGGTGGGGGTGGGTGGGGATAGTGGTTTGCTTATGGATGTACCAAGTTGTAGGCAAGTAATAATTTCCATATACCTCAACCCCTGGCAAACTTTTAAATTATGTACATTGAATAATTTCCTACAGATCTAACTGCCTGATAGATTGTGTGACTAATTGTTTCTTTCCACTTAAAATGGAGGCCTCCTGGTAGGCTGTATGTTTTGGTGCAATTATGTCGCCCAGACCAGGACTGAGGCCATTTTAGCCCCCTGAAGAGTGTGCTAATTGTTCTGAAGTATGTTGCCTGGTGTGTGCCTCATTGCTGTAGTGGTTTTAATGGAACTTCTAATTAAAAATAAGAAGAGAGGCAGGGCTGGGTACATTCCTCCCTCATCAGGGGTTCAGGCAGGGCCCCTTTGAGCATGGCAATGTGAGCCTTCCCATGGTGGGAGCCAGCTGGGGCAGAAATTAATGTGCTTCTGGTATGGTTTGTCTGCTAGGCACAGACAGGCTGTTGGAGCTGTAATTAGAGCTAGGCCAATGTCATCATGTCTTCCAGGGTGCCAGTCCTTCTCCTAGGCTCTGTGTCAGTGTTTGGAAGTTGTGTCTATTGAGAAACTGTCAGGGAAAGAGGGTGGAAAGCTTAAGTGCCTGGAGGTACAGACAAGACCCTGAGGGAGTTTGTGAGACAGAACTGTGGAAAATTACATGATGTGCTATTTACCAAACACCAGGCTTTCTGTTAGTTACAGTGGGCTGGGAATCTGGTCTGGGTTTGGAATACTATTCCTGCCTCTTATTAATAGTGCATTTTTGTATAAGGTACCTAACTTTTCTGAGTCTGTTTGCTTACTTATAAAATGGGAATAAAAATACCAATTAAAATTTTGATGCTATTTTGGTGTCATGGACATAGAATACAAGAATGTGGGCATCTTACATGAATAGTCACTTTGTCTCTCCTCTGTGGGCCTCCAGTTTCCCATTGCTCTACTTCCTTCTCCCCAGACTAGTACTAAAGAGAGAGAAGAGCCAAGGATGTATCTGGAACCATTTTAATATTAGGCCCTCAAGAACCACTGATTTTCCTGGAACATTGACCATTGTATCATCTTCTGGTCGTTGCCTTTAGGAAGAGAAGAAGGAGGAGGCCAAGGCAGAGACCTCCTAGGATGGGGAGAGGTAGATGAAATGCCTCTCCCTACCTCTGCCCCCTGGATTTGTAGTCAGGAGTAGATGAGAAAACATTTTTTTTTTCTTAAGAACATTCTTATGAGCTAGTCCCCTACTATCATTGGCCAAGCCTTGGTCTAGCCCTAGGATGAATCATTTAGGACCTGTTACTTCAGGCTCTGTCATTCTAGAAGGAATGATTTAAAAAAGGAAGAAAGAAAAAGATCTGAGTAACTAGATGTGTCTGTATTGAGTTCTGTAAGTGATGTGCAGAGAGCTTTGGGAGGTCAGCAACTAGGGATAGCTTTATGGAAGAAGTGGTCTGTAGAGGGCTATATTCGAGATTCAGGCTTTGAGCAGGCATTTTAGGTAGAGGAGATGGCTCAAACCAAAGGCACAGAGGTGGGAAAGTATAAAATGTAGTTATATAATGGGAGCAATTATGTTTCCTTGAACATGGGCTCTGAGCCTGGCAAGGTAGATCAGGGCCAAGTAATGGAAGTCCAGTGTATACTTGGCTCAGGAACTGGGGCATAAGTAGAGCACACAACTCTTATTTCCTTTGGGGTTTATCTTAATATCCTTAAGATTTCTTCCCTAACACCTGCTTACTCCTCCTGCTCACCATCCCCAAGCTGTATTTGTGATTTGCTTAGCCAGTCAGCAGGTCTTCAGTTGACTTACTAGTGCCTTTAATTATCCTTTACAAGAGGTGATTAGTCTGGTTTCTGACACATCTACTTGAAAAAAGATTTCTTATTGATAGGTTGAGTGAAAGCTTCAAGGGCATTTACGAGAAACGGAGTATGTGTTCTTACAGGTGAGAATCATGAATTCAGAAAAATCTGGGGTCCTTAGAAGTCTCTGACCAATCCCCTAATTTTACAGATGGAGAAAGAAAGGGGAAGAAAACCTTCACAATAAGAAACTTGTAGATTTGGGGCTCTGGATCTCCCAACTCTAAATTCAGTCAGGGCTCTTTTCTATTCTATGTAAGTAGGTAGCCTAGTGGTTAATATTTTGGGCCCTGAAGTTGGGCAACTTGGAGTTGAATTTCTGCTCTCAGCCACAAATTTGCCTGTTGACTTTGGGTAAGTTATCAAACATCATTTTGCTTCTCTATATAATGGAACAAGGAAACCAAGTGGAAAAACACATTAGCATTTGCAGGGGACAAAAAAAGGAGGTATATTCTCTGTTTGTCCTATTGCAAGAGCTGTCTGATGTGTAGGCCATCACTTCCAGGGGGTGAAGCAAGGGATTTCTAAAGAAAGGGTCTTCTGGTCAAAGGTGTATATCCCCTACCCCTCTGCTCTGGCCTGCCACCCTGCCTGAAATCCTGCTTATTCTTTGTGATGAAGTACCCCAAACTGCTGTTAAAATAGATGAGTTACCAAAATCTCACATTAGGTCATGATATTAAGACCATGGCCTGAAAGACATCCTCTGATTATCCAGAACCAATTGATTGAATGGGTCTATTTGGTAAAAGCACCTGTTAAGGGTATCCTATAAGTTTTATTTTCAACATAGAATGTATCTTCTAAATTACTGTCTTTCAGCCACCTGGGGCAAGCTCATGAGCTATCTGAGGATAGCAGAGGTGATTCTCATCCTCTGGCAAGTTCACCCTCTTATCTGGGCCTTGCATTGCCTCTTTGGTTCCTTGCTCTTTAAAAAGAGAAATGGTTGTCTAGAAGCATAGCAAATGTTAAGCTGCCCTAGGTTCTTGTACTTCCCTCTTGAAAGAGAGCTCTCACTGCCCAACATACCGGTCTGTTACAAATGGGGAAAGCAATAGGATGTTTCTTTTAAACATTTGTTTTTGTAAAAGGGACAAAAGCATAATACAGTCCTTCCTTCCCTCTTTCTTTTCTTTTTCTTTTTTTCCCTCTCTTTTCTTTCCCTTCTTTCTTCAGAAAAAGGTGGGTTGTTTTGAAGGCAGAATCAGAGGCTCAGAAGCAGCAGTTGGTGGGGCTTCAGAATTCATTTCTGCCCCTGCAGATGGGAGAAGAGAATTTGGCTTACTGGTATAATCCCCTTCTTCAACCCTAGGCTGCCCATTGGCAAAGAGGGTGATATGAGGAGTTCCGGAAGGATTCCATGGTTAAACAGGTCTACCCTGACTCACCTGCCATGTGGCCTGATATTTTGAAAATTTTACTCCTTTTCATTAATATTCTGATGTTTAAATGTCCAATCAGCCCTGGAAAGGATTGCCAGTTAATCTCTGGCTGACAAGATAGTTGAAAAGCCCTCACTGAATGGTTAGGAGACCCCAATTCCAGTTTCAGTTCTAATTTTAAATTACCTGGTAATCCTTGGACTCATATCTGTTATCTGAGTTTTGTCATCTGCATCTGCAGGAATATCTTTCATTACATCTTGTGGGATAGAGGTTAGTTGGGGTAGGAAAAGCCTATAATACTGGGGGAAAAACATTTTTCCTTAAAGTTCAGTTAAGTGTCTGGTCAGCCAGCTTCCCTTTGTTGAACTGGGTTTGAAGGCAGGCACTGAGGATAATGTCACCTCCCAGGTGGTCTTGGTTCTTGAGATGCCTGGGCTTCTCTTCCCTCAGGCCTGACCTCTGAGGGGCTGGCTTCTCTTGAAGACAGACTGAGAGGGCAAAAATGGTGGCAGTTTAATTTTTTTTAAGTTTATTTTAAGAGAGAGCACAAGTGGAGGAGGGGCAGAGACAGAATCCCAAGCAGAAAATCCCCTGCACTGACAGCATGGGGACTGAAGCTGGGCTTGAATCTGTGAAACAGGAGATCATTGTGTGAGCTGAAATCAAGAATCAGATGTGTACCTGACTGAGCTACCCAGGAGCCCAGTGATAGTTTAAATATCAGCAGAGGAGGGGCTTAGGGGCCGTGATATGCATGGAAGGGGCTACTGGAAACTCAACTTGGTGCTTTATTTATAGAGAAAGCAGCTGTGTTTAAGGGGAGGTGGAGGTATTGATGGAGGTCATAGGAGACTAAATCTGCTCTTCCCCACTACTTAGACTCCTCAGCGCCTTGAGTGAGCCTATGGCCTGTTTGAGGGAAAGAGGTGTCCTAGCTCTGGTTTCCCTCATGACAGCTGGAGATAGTGGCTGTCCTGGACCTGCTTTAGGTATTTGCCGCTTACTATTCACTGAGGTGAAAAAGGCAACGAGGGACCTCAAAAAGGCTTAGGGGGTTCATTATCTTCTCAAATAGTGTTGCTCTTCTCCTGCCTGCTATACTCCGAGACCAGACCCCATCAATGAGTTTCTTCAACAGCAAGACTCACAACATTGTTGAACCCTGCCATTTGCTAAGCAGTTGGAACATAGCAGAGAACAATATTGCAGGGTCTCTCCCTCATGGGATCTTCCACCATGTGTGTGCATGACAGAGAATCAGACAGCTGCACAGATACTAAACTAAAGGCTTTGATTGCACAGGGGCATTCCTGCACTGTAATCTCCCCCAAATAGCTCTTAGAACCACAGAACGTTAGAATCAGTCCTGTTCCTACCTTGAGCATTTGAGAAAAACCAAGAGAACCTTAGTTTGAGGTTGAAACCTGGTGAAGGGATTTGTCCAGAGTCACAGTGGATACCACTGGCAGAGTGGACTTAAAATCTAGGCTCCCGGTTCCTGGCTCAGTTCTCTTCTGTCTTGTTTACCTTGCTCTAGCTACAGAAGAGTCCTCAGAAGCGGCAGCTCCTCCACTGATGCTAGGTGGCACCAGAACGCCTTTGAACAAAAAGGCTCTTGTCTCAGCTCCTGTCTGACAATGCCCAGATCCTCCTTGTGGGAGGCCTAAAGTTGGGATGGGCAAGATTCCTTCTGTAGTGCTCTCAAAAGGCCTACATGCCCCAGCTCACAATCCCCATTCTTCTTCTTTTTTTTTTTTAAGTTTATTTTTGAGAGAGAGAGAGAGAGAGTGCAAATGAGCAGGGAGGGGCAGAGAGGGAGAGAGAGAATCCCAAGTAGGCTCTGTGCTGTCAGAGCTCGACAAGGGGCTCTAACTTACTAACCGTGAGATCATGACCTGACACAAAACCAAGAGTCTGATGCTTAATCATTGAGCCACCCAGACACCCCATCCCCACCTTCCTTATCAGTGAAATCCTGCCTGGGTTAGAGGTAGGTGTGTGTGTGTGTGTGTGTGTGTGTGTGTGTGTGTGTGTGTGTGTTCTCTAATTTCCTGGGAGAATTTGCTCCTGTATGATTGATTTCTCCTAGGACTCTCAGTGCAGGATGGAAAGTTCTGGCTAGGTGATCAGCTCACTGGAAGATATTTTAGGGATGTGCAGGCATGAGTTATAGTTCTTCTTAGCTATTAGTATTTTCTGAGACTTTTGTGTGGGTGCTCAATCCAGCTGAACATGGTGTGGTCTTTCTTCAGGTCACATTGCCAGTCTGTGACAGAGTTGTGGTGGAATTCTAGCTAACTAACTACTGAACTACCTTGCCTCTCAGGAGAATGGAAAAAACCAGACCCTCTGTCATCTGGTTCCTATCTGCCCCTTCAGCCCCATCTTGTAGTTGTGTAGCTTTGTGGCTAGGAGTATAGGCTCTGGTTTCAGACTCTTGAATGCTGCCTCCCCACTGGTTGTGAGACTGTGTCCTATTTATGTAACTTGACTTTACCTCAGTTTCTCCTTTTGTAATCGAATGTAATGTGATGGATTGCAAATGACCTCAAATTTCTTTGTAGATCCTATCATTAAAGGTAGAGGATAAATTTTCCCAACCCCTTGAAACTGGGCTGGCCTTATGATTTGTTTGATAGAATACAAATCAGCAGCACTGATGATGTGTGAGTTCTGAGCCTAGGTCTCAAGAGGCTTTGTAGATTATGTTCTCACTCCCAGAACATTGTTGACATGTGACACTGTTGGTTGATGATTTTAAGGATGGGAGATCCCAGCCATCCCACCTCAAATAGAATTGTGAGAACATAAGTAATTGTATTAGTCCACTAAATTTTGCAGGGAAGGGGAGTGGTTTGTTATGTCACAGAAACTAACTGAAATAGTAGAAAATAACAGTCCCTATCTCAGAGGGCTGCTTTGAGGTTTACATGATGATATGCACTTAGTCTAGTGTGTAGCACACAGTGAGCTAGTACAGTTGTTACTATAAGCATTATCACAGGGTCACTATCTCTTTTTTACTTGTGTTCTAGTCATGCTGACCTTTCCTTTTTTTTCCTCCTCCTCCTCCTTCTGTATACCAAACTTGTCCTTTTTAGGACTTTTGTAATTAATTCTCTCCATTTGGAGTGGCCCGGTCTTATTTTCATGGTTGAAGTCTCCTCTCCTCCCCTCCATGGGAAGACCTTTTCCTGATCACCCTGGGAACCACCCCGTCCCTTCTTCTCCATTCTTCTTTCTCCTCATGGAGTACAATGATCCTATTTATTTACTTGATTATTGCCTCTCTTCCCTTTTAGGTTGTAAATTCCTTGAGGGGAGGAGATGGCCCTGTTTTGTTTCCTATTTTATCCTTGCTGCCTAATACGGTGCTGTGTATAGCAGGCACTCGATATTTTCTGAATGAGTGACTGAAAAGAGGCACCTGTATCAATCGGGAATTGAGCCTAGTGTCAGGATTCCAGCAAGAGGAGAGTAGCCAGGTTAGAGTTTCAGACAGAGGAGACTCTCTGTGCTGCTGCTTCTAATTCCTACAGCCATTTTGGTTTGTGTCACACTCTCATGTTGGATCAAATATGTTCCTGATAGTTTGTCTGACAAAGTGTGAGTTTAAGACTGAGTCTTAAGACTGAGTCTCTGTCTTAAACTCACAGCCCCTAGCACATCACAAGGCATCTAGTAGGGGCTTAACAGAAGTTTATTGGATAGATAAATGGATGGACAGATGACTAGAATAAATGAGTGTGAAGAAGGATGGGTGAACAAATGAGATGGTGCCCAGAACTTCCGGCAATTGTGAAAAACAATATTTATTTCTTTTTTTTCTAATAAAGAATAGCACATTTCCAGTCAACCAGTAAAAGAAAAAGTATAAAAATTACTAAGTACAGTCATTAGCATAATGTTATAGGAAAAATTATAACCTTTTCCCCTAAATGGCATGTTGGGTGGTCACAGTTGCTTTGGTTTCAAAGGGGGGCAAGAGTAGGTAATAAGCTATCTCAGGTGGCCCAGGACTAAGGAAATTTTCAGTATAAGACTTGGAAAACCCCAGGCAAACTGGGATGGTTGGTCATGCAAGAAAGAGTGCGACATCACAATGTTGGGTATGGCTTGGCATTTAGGTACAGTGGTCTGACATCTGCGTGACTTTCCTATTACCTTGTTTCCTCTTAGCTCTGAAATAAAAATTCCTGTGTTATTGTTGAGGATGTCACAACTTTCAAAGGGTTTTCACGTCCCTTCTGTAATTTTGACTTGATCCTTAGGCCAAGTCCAGGAGGTAGGGCAGTTCTAACCTAATTTGCAGGTGTGGCATCTTGTTTCAAGGCTCCTGGCTCCTAGAGAGTACATTAGCAGTGACTCAATCCAGATTTCCTGACACCAGTTTTCTTTCCACTATTCTCTTCCTCTCTGAAACATCCCACCTGTCTCAATATGGCTTGCAGGAGTGGGCAGGAATCAAATGGGGGAAAGGGAGGACCTTGAGATCCAAGTTTTGGCTCAATCTTCTCATTTGGAACAATTCATATCATTACTGCTTTGCCTCTCTAACAATCTCCATGTAGGATTCTCCTGTTGGCCATTATTAGTAACATCATGTGGCACAGTCAGTAAAACAGATACAGCATACTGACTCCAGGATAATGCTTCAAATGGTCCCTCCAGTTAGGTTTGTTAGCAGAATGGTCAGTGGATGAGCTCAGTTTGCCATTTGCTAACTTGATTGTTGAGATCTTTTTGTTCATCTTTGCTGAAAAGTTACTCAAGTGTTAAGTCAACTTGTGTGTGCGGGGTGCTATGACTCTTAGGCTCAAAGACTTATCACAACATTGCATCCATCCCTAATATACAGGGATTTTGCTGAATATATAGGTACTATCCTAAAGAGGAGAGGGTTCAGTAGCCTTCTCTGGCTTATCTTAACAACTAGGGACAGGCTATACTTGCCCATAGTATACCTTAATTCTCTTGATAGCCTCTTAGAATTCTATCAGCCATTTTTAAAATTTCAATACTTTTTTGAGTTCTTTTACATTTTGGCACTTATAACTCTATGGATAAGAAGTTGTGTAATCCTTTTACCTCTACAGTGAGACTTACTCTGATTCTCCCTAAAATAACTGAAGCATGGGTCGGTGTCTTCCAGGTCTTTAAGGTGTAATTATTTGGGCTCAGTGTTGCTGTCATACATACTATTCCGGGTGCAGATGTATTAAAGTCTACCAATCTTAGAGCTGAATGAGGATGTGTACTTGTATTTGAAAAATGAATAAATAGCTTTAAAAAAGAATACTGCTCCTATCCTCTTGGTACAGATTGTGGACATATGGTCTATTAGCTAAAGCTTGGGGTTTCCAGTGCACCCATTTGCTTTAGCATGTTCCTTCTGCCTCTTACACTAGCTGTGGACCTATAATTCTCAAAAGTCTCTGTGACACTGAGTTAAAATCTAGTTTTAATCTTTAGATATGGTTTTCTTTGGGTTAGAGACAAAAACAACCCAATTCTTGATGAATGAAAGAATTCATATACTCAAGAATTCATATACTCAAGATAAAGTACCTGTGTGTATGGGTTTCTTTTGAAACTTTAATTCTTGGCACAACAAGGTGATGTGTCTGGGCTTGACAAGCCCAGAAACTTCCATACCTTGAGAAATTGCCTGGGTAGATATATCTCTTAGAATATTGGAAAAGTATGGCCTAGTTGCATTGGCCACTGGCTATACTTATCTAAAGGGCCACAAGAATGTCTCTGGGCTAAAAAAAAATTAAAACTCAATGCATGAGAAACATACCTTCCTTATAAAAATTCTGTTTGCATGATCTGCTACCTGGCAGCAGGAGAAAGGTAGAGGGTGACTGGTTTCCAGTCTTTTTATGTCAAAGCCCTTGGGGCCAGCACTTTCTTCAAGGAAGTCAAACCTGGTCAGGAGAAAAGAACAAGAATGACACATCCTTTCCTCCATGAAAAGGAAGAGTCATGGGTTAATTAGGCCATTGATTGGGTGGTTTCCTCTGAGTTTATACAGATTTCTGCAGGCTATTCATATGGTCAGTGAACTCTGGGATCAGCGATGACTGCTCCTGCTTGAGGGCCAGTACTCAGCAATCTGTCCACTTGAGTAGGTTCCAGAAGCCATTGTCCTACTAGACCCAGAAGAAGGTATTCCCTGGATTAGAGTTTAGCTGAGGAGTCCTCTGGGCATGGGTCATCCCTCAGATGGTCTCTACTGCATTTCTCTCCATGCAGCACCCAGTTCTTCTTTCACTTGTACTTGGAAGGGCTAGAGCTCTTTGGGCTGTTGGCTCTGAAGTCCTGTTCTGGGACAGGTGGCACTGGATGGTGGGTATGCTGAGCCTCTTCAGGAATGGGGGCAGGCCTCTGTCTGTTTCTCCAACTCTGGATTTCTAGATCTCTTTTGTCCATGGGGAGTTTGTCGATTTTCTGAGCTTTTAAGATCAGAGACTTCCCATAAGTCCCTTGTAGAGATAGGAAAAAGTACCTGGTATGAAATAAAAGAATAAAGGCTTGTTGATTTTTGTTGACTTCTTGAATTTCAGCATTGAAAAGGACCTTAGAATCTAACTCCCCACACAGGGCAAGATCCTCTTTGTTACACTCCTGTTGGCTATCAAATCTATGTCTAGGCATCTCTGGAATTGGGGAGTTCAACAATAACAAAATATAATAGCTAACATTTATTATCTACCAGGGCTATCCTAAGTGATTTAGGCGTTAACTTACTTCATTCTTCCAACAATCCCATGAAGTTGTACTTTCGTTTCTCTGTATGTACAGATGAGGAAACTGAGGCACCAAGAGATTAGTGATTTGTCCAGGGGAGCCACACAGTGATGGAGTGGTGATCAGAACCAAGCACTCTGGATCCCAAGGCTTTTATCCACCATGTACAAGGTGGTGCATTCTATTTCTGGGCAATTCTAAATCAGGAAAATGTACTTCCTTTGTAATGTCAATGCTTTGCCTAACTTATTAATGTTTAAGTAGTTTCTAAATACATATTCTTTCCCTGAATCTGTGGGTTGACTTGACAGCATCACTATATTATCACTATTTGCTAGATGAAGAAACTGAGTCCCTAAGTGATAAGGGTTTCCCAAGATTTCCAGAGAAGTTAATTGACCTCCCTGAATGGTTAACTCAGGTGTTTCTTTCCTCCTGCCAAGTTGAAGGTAGTGGACTCTGGATTTGGGAGTCTCCATCTGTGTTTAGAATCTAAGTTTAGGGAAAAAAGGAATGAGAAGGTGAATAAAACCATGTGGTATATGGAGAAAAAATCACACCATTACATCATTTTGTGATATTGGGCAATTCATGTTCCCTCTTTTGGTGTCAGTTTCTTAACCTAAAGTGTAATTCAGTTGCTCAGGATACCTGTGATCTTTTCCAAAAATAATCCTTTAAAAGTTTTTATTTCTAAAGCCTTATAGAAAGACTCCATCCTTCCACTATTGTCTAAAAACTTTAGGGTGACATTACAGTGGCCAAAGGGTTTCTGAAGACAACAGTAGTTTCCATGGAATCAGATAAACTTTCCCTCATTCTTTCTCTTCTCACCCAGTGAGGCAGTACTGGTGACCATATATATGTTTCAGGAAATACTTTCTTGCTTGGAAATTTGAATTTTCTCAGTTTAAGCCTTTCCTCCAAGCTATCACTTTCCTTCTTCCAGCCATTTATTTAACAAATATTTGTAGAGTCCCTACAATGGGCCAGGCCCCAAGGGATTAAAGTGTGAACAAGACAAGGTTCTTGCTCTCATGTAGCACGTAAGTAGACTTCTAAATGCAGAGAGCACAGAGAGTGTCAAACACCTGATCTAGTTTGAGAGACCTTCCTTGAGAAGGAAACATTTGAGGACTGAGAGATGCATAGGAGGTAGCCAGGCAAAGAGGGGGTGAGAGAACAAAATCCTGAGCATGATGGCTGAAGTATGGATAGTGAGGACAGAGTGTGGAAATATGACACAGAAGGTGTTGGTTAGGCCAGAGCAGGCAAGGTCTGGGGGCCATATCTTGGTTTTTGTGCTTTATTGTGATGACCTTGGGAAGCCCTCGGGAGGGACATACGTGGATGACACGATTACACTTTGACACAATAATAATAGGTTAGAGCAAACCCAATAGGAGACTACTGAAGTAATTTGGGGTAAAAAGATTAGAAATAGAGCAGATGGATATGAGAAATAGGTACAAGACAAAACTGTCAGGTCTTGGTGACAAGCCAGATATGAGGTGGTGAGTGGTATCAAGGATAACTCCCAGGGGTCTGTCCTGGTCCTATGTGGGTAGCATTTGAGAGAACTCTGGAGGAGACCCAAGTTTCTTTGATGGTGGTGCTGACAGAGGATGGATTATGAATTAAATTATAGAGGTCTCAGTTTCCTCAGACCTAACATGCCTAGTGGAGGTGATGATTGGTATCTAGAAAGATGTATCTAGAATTCAGAAGAGAGGTCTGGACTGGGAATTTATATTGGAGATTTGTCTGTTAAAAATGATATTTAACTTCACAATAGTGGTTGCTATGTATATGGTGAGAACATAAAGTCAGAAGACAGAAGATCCCAAGACTAAGACTAGACATCAACTATGTCAAGGACACGAAGCAGCAAGGAAAATAAAGGAGAAGTAGGAGAAAGATGAAGAGAATGTTGTGTGATTTAAGCCAAGGAAAGAGTGTTCAAGGACTGTTATCCTCTCTTGTAGCTAATTAAGATACTGCTTTGTGTTGTAAAGTTAGTGTGTTATTTCTTTTGTCTTATCTGTAAAATAATTTACATATTCCTAGTTTAAGAGACTCAGTACAGTTCTTTAATATTGCTTGAATTAATTAGACCAAGATAAGTGAGGTCACAGCTAGTGGGCTAATTATCACAAGCTTGGTGAGTGAGATCAATCTCCATTATGATAAATATAGCTTATAACTTCAAGTGAACAAATAGTTTTCTGTGGTGAACATTCGATTATGTAGATTTCTTTAAGAAACATTTATTGTTCCAAAGTTATAAGTCCACAGTCCTTGGAACTATTAAAATAATTGTTTCCCTATCAGAGGAAACCTCTGCCTTTCTTAGTAAACAACATTAAACAGAAATCCAACTTTATGATGATAATAAAGAATAGCAGAGATTTAACTTCTGTTATTGGTAACTAGCAAGTAAATATTTTCCAGCTTTCCCCTAATTTGTCCCTCATCTGTTTTAACAATCTATAACACTGAAGGTTCATCTTGTCAACAGTCTTCATTCTTTTCAAGGATCATCATCAAACTGGTTGCTGTTGGCTCTAAGTGTTTTCTATCCAAGGGTAAGCAAAGAATGTATGATAATTTTCTTTCCATATCCTAAATCTGATACAGAACAGGGAGCTCAGTCCTTGGGTAATGGTGATCATAACTGCGTGTAACCCAAAAGTGTGGACAAAAAATCCACATATTTGATGCTTTTTTTCCAATGAGAGCACAATCTTCTTTGTCTCCCCCAAGGGTTTGGGCTGAAGAAGGTGTGGGGTGGGCAATATTTCCTCTGAGGTTTGTACTTGTTCTTAATTGCTTCCTGCTCTTCACTCAGTGCCCTCTACCAATACTAGTCACTTTCACCTGTATTATGGTCACAGTTGTGTCTGAATCATATACTGAGTTGCAGGTTTCTTGAGAACAAGGGCTCTGTTTTATTCACCTTTCTATTCTTCTAACATCTATTGCTCGTTTATCTCAGAGTGCAGCATATGTGATGGGAACCATGCTAAATGCTGGTTATATAATAGTAAGAAGTATACCTTCTATCCAGGAGTTAATGGTCAGACAGAGACAGACAACAAATGGCTGAAGGCAGTGACAGGGTTACACCAAGGTGATGGGAACACATAGGAGAGGGGGATGTATTTCCAGGTAGGAAGGTAGGCAAAGTCACAGAAGGGTTGGAATTGATGCCTGAGATGATGTCAGAGAATGAGGAGGTTTGGTAATAGGAAGTATATTCCAAGTAGAAGAAATTGCATGAATAAGGGCAGGAAGGTGAGAAGGCATGGGCCTTCAGGGGAGCACAGGAAGCCTGGTGGTGTTGAACCCAAACTTTGAAGCAGGGAGAGGACTGATGTTTCAGACACCAGCAAGGGACAAGGAGGGAGGCATTGCACATAGAGCATACTTAGAACTCAACTGGTATTTATGTTTGCCATCTAGGTATCTTCAGCCTTTATGCATCAGAGGTCAAGGCTCTGAGTTGGCTTAGGACAAGGAAATGGAAACCAACCTAGGTTAAGCAAGGTGCCACATTTATTAAAGGAAGTAAGGTCTGCTATAGTTCTCTAATTTTGGATTAGAAAAAGTTCTGTGCAGTGTTGAGATAGTCTGTTTACTATAGCTTATAATGGTAGGGAGGCTGAATTTTGATGTTTAGAGTGGAAAGATCTTAAGAATGGAGAGGGGCTAAGTCTTGCCCATGGGGTACATCATTGTGAAGTTCACTGACTGCTCTGACTAGAGTGTGGGCTGCAGAATAGAACACTGGCCATTGAATTGGGAGAATCCAGCTCCCACTGTTATGTGTGGTGGACTTGTGGACACATTATGTTCTTTCTTGGGACTTAGCTGTCCCATGAGCAAGTGGGACTAGAACCATAGCTCTGTTTAACTTCTAGGTGATGGCAAAAGCAAAATGCAGTGCTAGGAAGCATGTGGCAAGAGTGAGCTTCAAGGAAATATAAGGTATTATTGTTGCTGTTTTTCTGGATAAGGCAAATGCAGAAGGTTTAGGCTAGAAATGTTAGAAATAGTCCCTGGACATAAATGATTTGTTTGGCTAATACAGGTTGTGGGTGTGTGTGTGTTAAACAAATTTGAGTAACATTAAAAAGTTGGCTATTTCATGCAAAATTTGGATTTATGAAAAAAAAATCTAAAGCTCTGGAATGCTAAGACTTGATCTTTCCTGGTGGCAATGATAGGGTGAAGCTGAGAAGGTCTTTTTCCCCACGTCTGTACTTCACCTGGTTTGTTGCAGTTGCTTGTCTGTCCCTGTAGATATTTGAGTATGAGACTCCTTGGCTAATAAATAAATGATCCCTTATGTACAACAAAATTTGTAAGGCAGGAGGGCAGGAATTATTACTCATTTTACAGATACCACAACTGAGGCCAAGCCAGTTGGGGACTTTGCTACTCTGTGGCTGACCTCGGACCACACTCTGTGTTATTTGCTCTTTAGTTTATTGGTCTCTCTGTCCTAGTACCCTGTCTTTGAAACTGTAGTCTCAAGGTTCCTATCAGGAATCAAACTCCTGACTCTTGGATTATGAAAATGGCTTAATAAGTGGGCACTGGTAGTTCTATGAAGACGACAGCCCCTGTGCTCAAACCTTGGCAGAAGAGCTGTGACTGGTGTGACGAAGCAGATGAGGTAGAAAGTGGGGTCTGAGAGCTGGCTTTCCATCACCCAATAGGGATTGGTGGGACTGTTGCAGTTGATGCAGATGGCGTTGTAAACAAGGGACACCACAAAGTACATCAGGAAGCTGCCTGCTAGAACAAGTCCGTGGATAATGGTCTGTGGAAGGAAAGGAGAAGTAAACACTGTTAAAAGTATAGCTTAGATCGGGAGGCAGTACAATCATGGCAGTTGGCTAACTTTGTTGTAAACATTTTTTGGGGGGAGATAAAAAATTAAAAAAAAACATGCAGCTTAATGGATCATTATAAAGTGAACACCCATGTTGCTATAATCCAGAATTTGAACACACCTACCCAAAGAACCCTGAAAGATTCTGTCTCACCCTTGACTTTGGTGATAATTTCCAAGCCATCCTTTGTAGTTTCACTGCCTATCTACTGTTTTCTAAATGTTAGGTAAATAGAATCCTATTTGGTGTGATGAATCCATTTTTTTCACATGTGGCTGCAGTTTATTATTTTCAAAGCAGACTTGAATCAGACTTGATCAGACTGTTGTCTGATCTTATTCTGTTTTGTGTTTCTTTCCCCATTCTTATCCTCTTTTAAACTTGTACTATTAAATTGTACTATTTTGTACAATTTCATTTTCTCCCTTTACTGGTTTGAAAGTTATACACTCCATTTCTATTCTTTCAGTGATTACTCAATAAATGATAATAAGCAATCTTAAATTACCACAGTCTAAAATATGTAACTACTTTTCCCTCCTCCTGAATTAAACAAGGACTTTAGAGCACTTTAACTCTTAACCTCTCTCCTGACTTATTGCTACTGCATTTTTTTCCGATTTTTTAAAAAAATTCAAGTTAGTTAACATACAATGTTGTCCTGGTTTTAGGAGTAGAACCCAGTGATTCATCTGTTACATATGACACCCAGCGCTCATCCCAAGAAGTGCCCTCCTTAATGCCCATCACCCATTTAGCCCATCCCCACACCACTTCCCCTCCAGCAATCCTGTTTGTTCCTTGTATTTAAGCGTCTCTAATGGTTTGCCTTATAGTTGAATATTGTCAATATTCATTAAAATTCAGTTACATGTTGACTGTTTATGACTTCATTCCTTCTTGCATCTTGGACCATCCATCTGAGATTTTTTTCCTTTTGCTTTGTACCTCCTTTAGAATTGCCTTTAGTGGGAATCTGCTGGTGATCTATTCTGATGTTTTATTTCATTCTCATACTTGAAGGATATTTTTGACAGATAACAGAATTCTTGTTTGGCAGTTCTTTTTTTCTTTGCATATTTAAAATGGCACTCCATTGTCTTTTGGCTTATGTTTTTGCTACTGAGATGTCTGTTACTTTTGTTTCTAAGAATGAAATCTTTATGTCTTAAGATCTGGCTATTTTTATGGTTTTTGTCTTTAGTATTCTATAGTTTCTTTATGGTAAGTATGTGTTTCTTTTATCTTGGGTTTTGTTGAACTTGAATTTGTGGATAGATGTTTTCATTTTTGCAAAATTCTTAAGTAACCATCTTTTTTTGTGTTTTACATTTTATTTATTTTTTTAATATACGAAATTTAGTAACCATCTTTTAAACTTACTGCCTATCTCATTTTCTCTCTCCTTTCCTTAGACTCTGATCAAATGTATGTAGACCTTTTCAGATGCCACACTATCCTCTATACATTTTGTACCTTTTCCATAATTTTTATTTTTCTTCTGTTTTATATTTTGCATAATTTCTCTTGACAAATTCAATAAATCTCCCTTTCAATTTTTTTCTGATTTTTTTGTTGAGCCAGCCACTGTATTTTATTTCTAAATGTTTTATTTGGTTTCTTTTTAAATTTGCTAGGTTGCTTTATATAGTTTACCAATCCTTGCAGATATTTTAAAGCTTATTCTTTACTTCTTTAAACATAGTAAACATAATTTTCTATAATATATATCTGATAATACTAACATCTGAAATATATTTTTTTCTTTAATTTCTTTATTTTGGGAGAGAGAGTGCATAAGCAGGGGAGTAGCCTAAGCAGGTTCCGATCTGTGTAGAGCCCAATGTGGGGCTCTATCTCATGAACTGTGAGATCATGACCTAAGTTGAAATCAAGAGTCAGTTGCTTAACTGAATGAGCCATCCAGGTGCCCCTGATGCTTGTTTTTTTTTGATCCTCACCAATTGGTTTTTGTTTCTTTGAGAGTTGGTTACTTTGGATTATGTGATGCTCATTGCCCTTAAAGTTGCTAGGAACAGTTTGAGGCATAGGATGAGATACCTTTCTCTAGAGAGGGTGTATGTGTTTATTTTGCAATGTCCTTGGCAACTGTCAGTCTTGAATTCACTTTAAACTGAATTCATATGTCAAAATTTGGCTCAATGAAGTACTAGAAACTTGGGCTGCAAATATGTCTGAGGCCAACCCATGGTTCTTTTCCTAGGACAGTTCTTTTTTACAGATTCTCCAAGCCCTGTTCACAATGAGAATGATTCCTACAGTACCTGCTGGGGAGATTGAATAGGTAGGTCCATTTTTTTGGGTGTACCATTACCCTAAGGTAGAGCTTTGGGGTCCTAATTTATTTTTAAGAATTAAACATTTATTTGCCTTCTAAAAAGATGGAAGCAATAAATCATAAAAACTTCTTTGAAAAAAAGTCTTTGAAAATAACTTTTCATGGCTTCCAGGGGAAGAAAATCCATCACCTGATTAGCATCAGGTGGTATCAGTAGTTGATTGATGTTTTTCTTTTTCTTTTCTCTCTTTTTTAAAATTTACATCCAAGTTAGTTAGCATATAGTGCAACGATGATTTCAGGAGTAGATTCCTTAATTCCCCTTACCCATTTAGCCCATCTCCCCTCCCACAACCCCTCCAGTAACCCTGTGTGTTCTCCATATTTAAGAATCTCTTGTCTCTCCCCTCCCCCGTTTTTATATTATTTTTGCTTCCCTTCTCTTATGTTCATCTGTTTTGTATCTTTTTAACTTAATTTTTTATTTTTAAAAATTTACATCCAAATTAGTTAGCATATAGTGCAACAATGATTTCAGGAGTAGATTCCTTCGTGCCCCTTACCCATTTAGCCCGTCCCCCCTCCCACAACCCCTCCCGTAACCCTCTGTTTGTTCTCGGTATTTAGGAGTCTCCTCTGTTTTGTTCTCCTCCCTGTTTTTATGTTTTTGTTTCCCTTCCCTTATGTTCATCTGTTTTGTCTCTTAAAGTCCTCATATGAGTGAAGTCATATGATTTTTGTCTTTCTCTGACTAATTTCACTTAGCATAATACCCTCTAGTTCCATCCATGTAGTTGCAAATGGCAAGATTTCATTCTTTTTGATTGCCGAGTAATTCTCCATCGGATATATATGTACCACATCTTCTTTATCCATTCATCCATCGATGGACATTTGGGCTCTTTCCATACTTTGGCTATTGTTGATAGTGCTGCTATAAACATTGGGGTGCATGTGCCCGTTTGAAACAGCATACCTGTGTCCCATGGATAAATGCCTAGTAGTGCAATTGCTGGGTCGTAGGGTAGTTCTATTTTTAATTTTTTGAGGAGCCTCCATACTGTTTTCCAGAGTGCTACACCAGTTTGCTTTCTTTGGGGGTCCTTATTTAATGTGGGCTCTTATTAGACTCTTGCCTTGGGTGGCTGGGTTTGATTTCTGAACTTTCTGCTCAGTCAAGGTGCCAGAAACAAAGTTCTTTTTGAGCAGGGTTGCAAATACCCTCAAGGAAACAGGATTTGGGTCTTTGTCTAGAATCCACCCTTCTCAAAGGTTTTTGTTACTATCCTGTTAGCTTTTTTATGATTTTGAAGAGTTTTTTTTAATTATTCATTTTTAGTTTTCAGTAGGAGAGATGATCTGAATAATCCAGCCCCTGTTCATGAAGAAGAAAGCAGTTAGCTATTTTTTGTTGTTGTTATTTAGTTAGTTTTGTTAGGTAGCAGTTAGCCGCTTTGGTGGGAACTGTGGAAACTGACAGTTATTCAAATTCATGTTTGATTTCTATCTGGGAAAACAAAGAGACTGTCCTTCTGCTTCAGGTACTTTCAAAAGAGAAATGTGTTTTTTCATAATGATTCCAATAGCTGACTCCTTTGCCAAGAGCACTGGAAATTGCCAGTAACCACTGGATTAGCTAGTCTAGAGATGCATTAGGTGAGTTAATAATGCTGAATGGTGAGTGAAAGGAACAGGTACCCTCTTTGAAAGCAGCCAGATGCAGTGCTGTGAGAAAGTGGGCTGAGTGACCAGTTAGGATATAGAATCTTTAGTCTCATCACCCATATGAAATATGGTTGAGGACTGCTTATGCATTTCAAGGCATTTTGAAAAGTTAAAAGAGAGTAGAATTCTTCTTGGGAAATATCTTGTGCTAGTTTTTTAAAAAATGGAATTAAATTGTGAAATACTTCAAGCATACAGATAGTACACCTCATATAGCCAGCACCTAGCTTTATCAATTTTAACTTTGTCATATTTGCCTCCAATTTTTATTAAAAAATTAAGTTTAACATATACAATTAAAGCACCCATAATACCCCGCAAATGTTTTCTCTTTAGTCTAGAACATAAATTCAGTGTTCTCATCACTCTCATACACATTTTATACCTACATGTTTATGAATACTTTTTTACTTTATCATGTACATGTATCCTTCAACTTTTTTTTCCACTAGACCTTATCCTTTTGGAGTTTCATCCATGTTGATAGATATGGCTTTAGTTAGTTATTTTACCTGTTCTATTGTATGAATATGCCACAATTTATTTTCCTATTGATGAACACTTATGCTTTTTCTTTTCTTTTTTTTTTCTATTAAGAATGATTAATTCTTGAACATGTTTCTGTATATACACATGCAAGAGTAATTTTCAGGATGCATCATACTTATAAGTGGAATTGTGTCATAGCAGATGAGTACTTAAACTCCTCCAGCTATTTTCAAATTGCTCTCCAGAGTGATGGCATTAGCTTATATTTTGTAGTCTACTACCAGGATATAAAAGTTCCTTGGTCGGGACTTATTATCTTTAACACACTGCTGAGTCAATTTGCCATTCACTTAAAATGTTTATTTATTTTGAGAGAGAGAGAGAACTCCAGCAGGGGAGGGGCAGGGAGAGAGGGAGAAAAAATTCCAAGCAGGCTCTGTGCTGTGAGCACAGAGCCCAATGCAGGGTTTCATCTCAAGAACTGAGAGATCATGACCTGGGTCCAAATCAAGAGGGGGACACTTAGCAGACTGAGCCACCCAGGCACCCTGCCAATAATTTATTTAGAAGTTTTATATCTCTGTTTGTTATGGTCTATGATTTTCTTTCCTTGTGACCTATGCTTATTTCGGTATCAGGATTATTTTAGCTAATTTCTGTAATGGTGACTGGTTTATTCAGGTTTGCTGACTGACCTCAGTTATGTTTTGGTAAATTTTAAAGAAATTATCAACTTGGTTTAAATTTTCAAAAAATATTAAAAAAATGATTATAGCTATGTTTATCAGTCTTTTTCATCTTATTTTTGTGGTCTTTGTGTATGTCTGTGTGTGTGTGTGTCTTCTCCTGGATCAGTTTTGCCAGAGATTAGTTTTAATTAAAATTCCAGTTTGGGGGTTCCTGGGTGGCTATCAGCATGGAGCCTGCTTGGGATTCTCTCTCTCTCTCACAATAAATAAACAAACTTTAAAATAAAATTCCAGTTAGTTCACATACAGTGTACTATTAGTTTCAGGTGTACAATATAGTGATTCAACACTTCCATATAACACCCTGTACTCATCACAAGTGCAATCCTTAATCCTCATCACCTATTTAACTCATCCCTCCACCCACCTCCCCTCTGGTAACCCTCTATTTGTTCTCTATAGCTAAGAGCTTGTTTCTTGGTTTGCCTCTCTCTCTTTTTGCCTTTGCTTATTTTATTTCTTAAATTCCACATGAGTCAAATCATATGGTATTTTTCTTACTTCACTTAGCATAATACTCTCTAGCTCCATCCATGTCATTGCAAATGGCAAGATTTTATTCTTTTTATGGCTGAGTAACACAGATTAGTTTTTATTAGGGTTTTGAGGAACTCCATTATTGGTCTTACTGATCCTTTCAATTGTTTCCTTGATTTTTCTCTTTAGGTTCCTTGAATTGAATTCTTTTTTTTTTTTTAATAATAAAAGCATTAGATGCATCCCATAAGTTTGCATATATGGTACTTTTATAGGCATTTAGCAATAATTTCCATCATGATATATGCTGGACCTTGTGAATTATTTAGAAGTACATTTTGAAATTTCCAACTTTGTTAAGTTTATTTGGCTCTCTTTTTATTGCTCATTTTTAATCTAAATGTGTTGTCAGAAAATCTGATGTTTATGATTCTTTCAAATTCCTTTGTGAGAATTTGGTCTTTTAATTTTTGGTATATCATCTGTGTTTGAAAAGATACATGTTTGGTATTTGTTTGGAACAGGATTTTATATATTATATCTAACTACATTAGATCAAATGTGATAATTTATTCAAGGCTTCTATATTGTTTTTGTTTGATCCATTTCTGATAGAATTATATATAAATATCACAGTTCTCACAGTATAATTGTGAATTTGTCTATTTCCCCTTATATTTGCTGGACAAAAATATCCAATCTGATAATTTTTGGTTTTAACAGGTGAATTAAATCTATTTACATTATTATGGGTATTGATATATTTGGGTTTCTCTTGAACATCTTGTGTTTTATTTTGGGGGGCAATCATTTTCTTTGCTCTTAATTTTTTTTATCTTTCCTACATCCTGCAGAATTGATAGTTTTCTATTTTCCTCTTATTTATTTCCATTCCTTTATGGTTAACCTTAAGTTTTTAAGCTACATTTTCAAGTATTAAGATACCTTACATCTTTAGACACACTAAATAGGGACTTTTATGGAAAAATTGATAAATGCCTATTTCTATCTTCCTCCCATCAATGACAAAGGCTGTAGCATAAATTGTCTATTGAATAGCTCTTTCTTACCGTTATGTTGTTTCTTACAGTTTTAGCTTTCATGTTCTTGCAGAAGTATGTTTCTACTTTTGTTTCAGTATCTGAAAATGTCATTTATTTTGCCCTGGTCTTATGTGATGTGCAACTCTTTATTTCCCCTCAGGTCTTTGAAGATGATTACTCCACTCTTTTCTAGCTTCTATTGTTTGTCAGTTTAACTGCTATTCCTTTTCAAGTAAGTTGTCCATAGTCTTTGGTAGACTTTAAGATCGTCTCTTGTACATTGTATAGTTTCGCTATGATATATCCAGATTTATATTAATTTTCTTTTTCAATGATTATCTTTTCAGATATTGCTTCTCTACCATTCTTCTTCTAGCCATTATTCCTTTGAATTACTTTTTTCATATTTGTGTGGCATTCCAGATGAGTTCCTAGTAATATCTTCCAATTTGGTAGTTTACTCCTTGCCAGTGTCTGATCTAGAGTGGATACCGTGAATTGAATTTTTAATTTCAATGACAAAATTTTCATTTTGAAGAGTTCTAAATGTTTCCCTAGCTTGCTTCAGTTCCCAGGATTAAAGTTGTCTCCTTGAATCTTAACCACCTTCCTCATGGCTTCTGATAAAACTGGAATTCCAAATAGCATGTCAACTTTTCTTCAGCTTGCTTTCTTGAGTGGGGAATTTCAGCCCAGACCCTGAACCTAGCAGTAAACAGGGCTCCAGTCTTTCTTAACCCATAGGAACAAGACTCTCCTCTGCCACAGTTTCCTGTCCTGGATTCCAGAAAGCCTTCAGTTTGGGCCAGCCCAGTACCTCTTCCTCCCCTGTCCCACTGTTTTTCAGTCTCTCCTCATGCTGGTGCTTCTTGAGGAAATTTATCCTGTACTTGGCTCTGCTATACGTTTTTTGGGTTTATCACTTTATTCTATTTATCTTTGGCATGAATTGGAACAGAGGGTGTGTGTGATCTGAAGTTTCCTTGGGTGGCTCTTACTAGCTACTGCACATCATGTCAGGGGCTGATCTGGTTTAGTTAAAATCCATTATATCACAATATATGTACGTCAAGTGATTATCCTGTACACCTTAAACTTATACAGTGCTATATAAGTCAATTATACCTCAGTAAGACTGACACTGACCCCCCCCCCCCCCCACCAACAAAGGTCTCTAGGAGGTTAAATGAGATAATACACTAAAAATCATATAAATAGGTACCTGGTAAATAATTTTAAGCTCTTTGTTGTTATTACCATTGTTTAGAAGAATTTAATGAGAAAGCTGGCATTGCCGTTTTTAGATACTGAAATGTGATATTTAGACATGCTTGTGATGTGCTTGCCCTGAAATTAAATGGAAAGAATAGACCTCCCTAACACAGCCTCAAGTATAGTCAGGCTACCATTTTCCTCATCTCTGAAACATCCTTGATTTTTTAAATCAAAAATACAGATTTGAAGGGGTACATGCACCCTAATGTTTCTAGCAGCATTATCAACAATAGCCAAACTATGTAAAGAACCCAAGCACCTATTTACTGATGGGTGGATAAAGATGTGGTGTATATATACATACACACAATGGAGTATTACTCAGCCATAAAAAGAATAAAATCTTGCCATTTGCAATAACATGGATGGAGCTAGAGTGTATTATGCTAAGTGAAATAAGTCGGTAAGAAAAAGACAGATATTATATGATTTCACTCATATGTGGAATTTAGGAAACAAAGCAGATGAACATATGGGAAGGGGAAAAAAAAAAGGAAAGCAAACCATAACAAAGTCTCAACTATAGAGAACAAACTGAGGATTGATGGAGGGAGGTGGGTCAGAGGATGTGTTAAATGGGTGATAGGCATTAAGGAGTGCATTTGTTGTAATGAGTACTGGGTATTATATGTAAGTGATGAATCACTAAATTCTACTCCTGAAACCAACATTACACTGTATGTTAACTAACTAGAATTTATATAAAAATTTGGAAAATACATTCTATTTTTGCAAAAAATTGTCTCATTGTTTTATAGGTCTTAGTTTTATCATTCTGGATAGATAATAAGCAAGTTGAGGCTGGGGACTTTATCTTTTATACCTCCCTCATTCCTGTACAAATGGGACACAGTGTAGGAGTTCAGCAGTTAGTTATTGATTGGATCAATGATACAGAGTAAAATGAATGAAAATTTTCAGGTCAAAGGGGCTCTTGGGTGCTTACCCAGGTCTTCATTTCCATTGCCTGGTGCAAGAGAATTGTGGCAAGGGAGATGGTGTTGATGGGTGTCCCAAAGGTAAAGACATCAATATCAGAGTCTTTGTAGGTCTGCAGAGGAGGAAAAAGCAGGCATTGTCAGATGTATCCTTAGATTCAAGGCCTTGGTTTTGACACAGTGATGATAAAGCGTCAGTGAAGGCAGGTATCATGGGAGGGGAAGGAATGGGAAGATACTCAGCTGCCATCCCTGGGGAACTGACCCAAGGAACAGACAAGATGAGGAGTGAGTTAATATGGTTAAATTCTTTGGAAACATATTTGTAGCAGAAGCCATGATGGGTATTCCAGAACATTGCAGAACGGGTGAACAAGAAATTTATTGAGCAACCAGCAGGCACAATACCAACTGCTGAAGATGCTTCTGTGTACCTTCAAGGAGTCTATAGTCTACTAGGCAGGGAAAATGTAGTACAATTCAAGGTAGCAAATGATACAATGGTACCAGGTATACAAAGTACCCCAGGGAGTACAGAAGAGAATATATATCATATTCAGAGGAGTTAATCTCTTGAAAAGAGAGGAAAGGCAGACCAGGGAAAAGTGAGAACTTGATGCTGAAAAGTTCAAAAAGGTCCCAGATGGTCCGTTTGTTGAGCACATAGTAGGGGGAAAATGAAGTAGGAAAGGTAAGCAGAGTCCTAGAGAAGGAAGGCATTGTAAGCTAGGGAAATTCAAATGAAGCACAAAATCACTCAACCCATCTTGTTGCTGACTGCAAAAGGATGTGAGGCAGGGTAGACACCACAGTTTAGCACTTGACCCATATTCTGTTTTCCCTGTCCAGGAGAAATACGGATTATATTCTGCTATCTTTGTTCCCAGTCTTCAAACTGGGAACCAAATTGAGATGGGGCTGGTATCCCTTGCTATCTGTATTCTTGCTTTTATTTCAGATAATGTAGTATCCTTTATTATCAGAACTTATTTCCTGAATGTGTGCGGCCTTGTCCTTGAAAGCAGAAACCTAAATATAAATCAAGGGTTGTAAATTCAAATACCTTCAATATTCAAGTAAGAAATAGTAAATGAAAAAAAAATGAAAAAAAAAAACGTTGAAAAAAAGAAATAGTAAATGAGTGAAGAGAGCTAGGTATAAGACAAAATGGAGTGGTAGGGACTATGGCAAACTGAAGAACATGCACCCAATCTAAGCAGGGCTGTGAATCAATTCTGGATTTTTGCCACGTGGCAAAAATGACCCAGTGTAATGACAGTTTCCAGTTTTTTAAAAGGTGACAGAAATTAAGATGTTTTGGAAAAAATTCTAATTTTTCAAATACCCTGAGTTAGATATAGTCTGCAGACCACCTGTTTGGATCCTCTGTGCTGCATCATCCAGAAAGACACTACTAGTCTAGGATTCATGTTCACAGTACCAGTTGCGATCCACTCTGTGATTTGTATGATTAGAAAGGGACTATACGACTTACCAGGTAAGGAATGAAGAAACAGACAAGGCTCTGATAGAACGCATCCACTATGCAAATCCAGAAAGTCTTAGAGTTATAGCACTGCCAGGAAAGAACACATCAACCACCATCAAAGCAAGCCTTTGTAAGGAATGTTCTTGTGCTATCTGGGGCAAACAATAGGGTATTTAGAATGCTTTTTATCTTAGAGGCAATAGAATGGGACCATTAAGAACACAGACCTGGGGGTGACAGACCTTAGTTCAAGTCCCAGCTCTGCCCGAACCTTATGATTTTGTGAAAGTCACTAAACTGCTTTGATAATTGCTTCTTCTTCCATAAAAAAGGATGAAAACACCAACTATCTCCTTGGGTTTCAAGAAATCTAAATGTGGTTGTGCTGTAGTACCTAGTAAGTGCTCAGTTATCAATAACTGTCATTCATTAGCACCATGCTAGTGCTAATACACAATGGGTAAGTTTAGAGATTCTAAGGTTTCTATATAGCATCTGAAAGGGAGCTCTCCATCACAGCCCAGGATCACAGATTCCCAAGAGACAGGGCTCAGTGGCTTCAGAGACCAGTGTTCTCATTTTGTGCTTCACTGCCCATGGTCTGGCTTCTCCAAATCACTAAGGGTGTCAGTGTGACCTCTGTCTTCCAGGAAACCATCCTGATGGTTTCCCAGGCCTTCTTTAGTCTACTGGCTACCAGCAAATTCTAGACCATGTATAATCTTGTGTTCTAAGCTTTGTATTCCCCAACATGAGTAGAAGCCCTTATTTATCACCCAGTGATGAGCAAACTAGCTTTTAATCCCAGGGGTTCCCAAACCAAGCCTTGGGGGTTCTGTCAAATGCCTGGAGAAAGGGCCCAGTTGAAGGCAATGGGATCTCTCTGCATGTCCTCTCCACATTCAACTAGGGCAGTCCCATGTTACTTAATTAACAAATAACTAAAAAAGAAAAATACCCACTGGTCTGGTCCATCGCCCTCAACAGCAAATGCGAAACAGACCAGGAACAGGGAGTGGAGCTACTGGGTCACAAAGGAGGTAAGAGGCAGGGTAGTGACCAGAGTGTAGGGCCCCTAACCCCAGGCCAGTGCTCTTTCTCTGACACCTGCAGGGAGGATTCAGAGACAGGGAGGAGTTGAGGCCCCTCCAGCTTACCTCAGAGTTTTGGCCACTCTTGTACAGCTCTGGCAATGCCAGGAGTGTTTCTGCAGAGATGTCTTTATCGAGGACTCCAAAGATGAGAGGAGGCAAGGAGGTGAAGAAGAGATTAAAGAATATCATCTGCCAATAATCGATCATGGTGGAGCCAGAGAAACCACAGAAAAACTGGTACCAGAAGAGCAGGTTGACATAACACTGCAGGCAGAAAGAGTGGCCTTGTGAGTGAGGACCCATGGGCAGTAGTCAACAACCGCTGCTTAGAAGCCTCTGGCAAGTCACTATGCTGACTTGGAGCTTCCGTTTTCTCATTTGTGACATGCAGAGTTGTGTAAGCATCAGAGATAACTAATCCATAGAGCTGCTGCTGCTACTACAATTACTATTACTGCTCTTCGGGACCTGAAGGGAATTGCACCAACTTGTTAAGGTAAGTGTAATGGGGTGGTTAAGAGCACAGGTTATGGAGGCAGAAAAGGCTGGTTTGGAATGATTACATCTGTTATTTACTAGCTGTGTGAGCTTGAGCAAATCACTTAACCTTTCTGAACATCATTTTGCCATCTTTCAGATGGGAATAGTAGCATCTTAGACCATGGCACAGGATATCAAAAGGCAGTAGTTACGATTAGTAGTGTGGGAAGAGAAGGGGGTGTTCCAGGGAAGGGATGATAGAAAGACCAGATCCTGAGCAGAAAGCCTGGTGGGAAGATGACTTCATGAGATTTTCCTCACAATATATTCCTAATGGTGATGCAACTCAGACAGGTGAGGAAGAGTATCTTCTCCTTAACTGTTGCTTTATGGTTTCTGAAGCTGTTTTCCACTCAGGACTGCCCACCTGAGAATGCAAACTGGTGCAGCCACTCTGGAAAACAAAAAATTAAAAATAGAACTATCCTGTGATCCAACAATTGTTCTACTAGGTATTTGTCCAAAGGACACAAAAATGCTGATTGAAAGGGGCAATGCACCCCAATGTTTATAGCAGCACTATTGACAATAGCCAAAGTATGGAAAGAGCCCAAAATGTCATCAACTTATGAATGGAAAAAGAAGATGTTATGTGTATATACGTATGTACATATGTATATGTATATACACACACACACACACATATACATAAAATGGAATATTGACTATCAAAAAGAAAACCTTTCTGTTTGCAACAACACGGATGGAACTAGAACCTACACTAATTGAAATAAGTCAGAGAAAGACTAATACCATATGATTTCACTCCTATGTGGAATTTAAAAAACAAGACAGATGAACATAGGGGAAAGGAAGCAAAAATAAGATAAAAACAGAGAAAGAGAGACAAACTATAAGAGACTGTTAAATACAGAGAACAGAGTTGCTGGTGGAGTGTTGGGTGGGGGATGGGCTAAATGGGCAATGGGCATTAAGGAGGATACTTGTTGGGATGAGCACTGGGTATCATATGTAAGTGATGAATCACTAAATTCTATTCTTAAAATCATTATTATACTATATGTTAACTAACTTGGATTTAAATAAAAACATTTTTTTAAATTAAAAAAAAAGACTGCCCACCTGAGATGGGCTGGGATCACTAGTATTGTTTACCCCCCTGCGATGTGGCTTGGTGACTTGACCAAAGTCATCACTTAAGCTGCTGCTCCCAGTGCTGGGACCAGAATGTCCTGTGTGGCTGAGGCACACAGGGTAAAAAGTATAGTAAGAAATTGTTCCTTAGGTTTGTGTACAAACTATAATGCCCATAACCTAACTGCCAGACTAGTGTTATTTTGAAAAGGATGTAATAATATGAGCATGTTAATATTATCAGTGACACCAATGATTATACTGGAGCTTCTATTTGTGCCAGGTGTGTGATATATATTATAGCATATTAGTATATAGTATATTAGATGTGCAATAGACCTTATAATTTGTCCCATGTTGAAAGATTATTGCTAAAGATAGTACATATTATATTAGTGTTATATCTCAATGATAATATTATTAGCCCCACTCTACAGATAAGGAACCTAAGGCTCTAAGATACTCAGTTACTTCCTGCCTAAGTTCAGAGGCAGAAAATCACACAACCAGCATCTGAGTTTCAAGCCTTCCTCTTTGACCATTCCTAAACTTTCTCAATCTCCTATTGGATTCTACAATAACAATGCTGACTGAGAGGCTTCTAGCCAAAGAGCTCCATCCTTTGACTTTTCTGGTGACCAGTGGGAAGTTTTCTGGCTCTGAAAGAGATCCTGATGCCCTGAGATTTCCTGGATCTTGCATCTTTCTGTCCAAAGAAGGGAGAAGGCTCAGTCTCTGTTTACTGAGCTACAGGTAGGTTTGAAATGCACTATGGGAAGACTTTGAGACTCCAGATCGACAGCAACCACTTGTGCACTGGACATGGTGGGTTTAAGAAGAACTGAAGTACTGAAGTTCCCTTGATACTATCATTCAGCAGCTGTTATGAAGCTTTGACTTTCTTTCCCCTTTGAGAATCTTGTCTTGCTTCTCCCTCCTCAGCTAAATGGGAAAAATAATAACTCTTCTCTCTCTTACACATGAGTAGGTCAAGTGGCTCAGATGAGCTAAGTGACCACACCAAATGCCCTTGGCCACTTGGGCTGGAACTGTGACTTGAGGCTGTAGTACCCTAGAATACCAGAGCTGGAAGGGACACCATCTTACAGATGAGGCCAATAATAGCAACAACAGCAAATAACAATAGGAACAAAGACACATAAAGCACATACTATATGCTAAGCTATGTTCTGACCCATTAAATCTACCTAGCAGCCCTTTGAGGTAGTGATTACTACTCTCATTTTACAATTTAGGAAACTGAGCCTCAGAGAGGGGTCAAGTCATTGGGCTGGGGGCATAGAGCTAGTAAGTAACAAAATTGGAGTTCAAATCCAGAGGTTCTGGATGCAGAATCCATCCTCATGAACTTGATGTGGGAAGTGGATGCACTTGTTAAAGTGAATTCAAGATCGGAGATCACAGTTCAGTCTCCGGCACTAATGTCCAGAATCCTTGATTCTACACTATGAGAGGCCAGTAGGATCCATTTTAAAGTGCTAGAAGTGGGGAAAGTACTGAACACAGAATGTTGTGATTGGCAGTTTCTTCCAGGGATGTCAAGGGAGGAAGTTTGCCAGTTATAGGCCATGCTCTGATAGTTGCAATGTAGATTTGGTCCTTGTGACTCTAAGGCTCAGTCTTTCCTCTCCATCAACTTCATCTCTCCAAATTCCAGCTTTTAATTTGTGCAATCTTATCTGGTGGATGCTGTGATGCTTGACCCAGTTTTCACCCAAGCCTCAGACGTAGGCTAAAGCCAAGGGAGGAAGAGAGCAGTAACCTGGCTGGTGTCGGAGGCTGTTTGAAGCTCTGTGTCCAAGTGTGATGATCTCATCATATGATATTTCTTGAACAGTTTATGTTGAGACACAGTGCTAGAGATGCTTGGACAGTGGACAACACACAACATGGATCAGAGTGATCTCTGCCTTCAAAGAGTTTGGCAACCACTGGAGAACAGGCTTCTTAGACCTCTAGGAGGCACTGAGTGCCATGGTAGTGAGGGCATTCAGTCTGGGGAATTTGGAGTACAGTAGAACTAGATCCAATCCCGATTCTGTGATGTACTTAGTTATGTGACCTGGGTAACCCCTCTGGCTCTCAGCAACCAGATCTATAGAGAGATAACTGTCCCCACCTCACAGGGTTGTTAGCACCTGCTGCCATCATCATCATCTAGTTTAATCTGGACAAATGGAGCATTTATTATGTACCTCACACATGTAAGCTCATTTATGCACACAATAACCCTGTGAATTAGGTAGTATCTCCCTTTTACAGATGAAAACACTGAGACACAGAGCTTAAGTAAATTACTGAGGCCATATTGCTGCTGAGTAGCAGAGTGGGGCTGGGATTTGAACCCAGTCTTGTTCTAGCACATACTCTCTTAACCCCTATATTACACTTATCTCTCATAGTTACATATATACATAAAGTTCTTAGCACAGTGTCTGGTATGTGGTAGGTTCCCTGTAGATGACGGTGGATGTTAATGTTAATAATGCTATGCCAAACAGTACCAAGTTGTACTAAGTACCAAAAAAACTACAGGAATCAAGGGTGGTATGGGGAACGTTGGTGACCTGGGTGTTGGAGGACTAGCATTTACTGAACTTGTCTTACACTACACACACTGCAGTATTAAAGGGCTTTAAGCCCTAGTCAAAGCAATAAAACACTGCTTGGATATCACTTGCTCATTTTTCCATAGAAATACTCTTACTGAATTATAATTTAATATTGATTTTTATTAAGGGTTGTTAGAGAAAAAGAGTGGCCATATGGAGGTTAATTTTCATTTCCTACAAAAATGCCACTGAAGACAGTTTCCTGAAGGTTTTTGTGTGACCTTTTTCTAAGGATTTCCTTGAATAATTGATCTCTGCATTTAAAGCAAAGAGAGGGTATTCCTCATGAAGAACTGGTCTGCTTGTTTTAACCAAACATTTAATACTTAGCATCTTATCTGAAGTTCCTGGTGCAAACTACCTCTTCTCTTTCTATGGTTCTGGTCTGTACTCATAAATTTCTCTTGTAACTTCCCTATTGCTTTGCGTTCTTACAGTAAGTCACGTACATCTCGTTTTGGATTTAGATATAGCATATGACATAAAATTGTAAAGACTCAGGTTGTTAAG
Source organism: Felis catus (assembly GCF_018350175.1). Taxonomy (NCBI): domain Eukaryota; kingdom Metazoa; phylum Chordata; class Mammalia; order Carnivora; family Felidae; genus Felis; species Felis catus. The sequence goes on along the minus strand of NC_058368.1, from coordinate 187,358,983 downwards.
CCTCTTTTTCTTGGCAGGGAAACTGGCAAATTCTTCTTTTAGGTCATAGCTTAAATGTTATTGTCTAATTTATTTGGTCAAGAATCTCCTGGTGATATGTCCATAGCACCCTGACCTTCTTTGAGGGAGATGTGCCTAAGAAAATGTTTGTAAAACTTTAATCTCCTTCCCCTATACCAGTGCTTCTCAATCTTTAACGTTCATACAAATCATCCAGGACTCTTACTAAAAGTGCTGATTCTGAGGTAGGAGGCCTGGGATGCAGTCTGAGGATCTGCATTTCTAATAAGCATCCAGGTGATGCAAATGTGCTAGTCCAGGAGCCACATTTTGAGAAGCAAGATTTATTAAGATGAGGAGATGACAAACTACTTCCTGGAGGCTGAATCAAGCCATAAATAAGGTTTTATTGGGACACAGCCACATGGATTCATTTGCATGCTGTCTTATAGCTGCTTTCATGTGGCCGCAGCAGAGTTGAGTAGGTACAATGGGCTATATGGCCCACAAAACTAAAAATATTATCTGGCTCTTTGCAGAATAAGCTTACTGAGCCCTGATTTAGACTGTCAGCCTCATGAGGCAGGGACCACGTCTGTCTAATTCTCTATACCCAGTGTCTGATAAGGTTCCAGACACAGCTGTTCAATGATGATTTGAATAAATGAAATAAATCTTTGCTGTTCTATTGTCCCAATACTCACCCTGGAGTTTAACACTGAAGTGTTTCCTTCCTCCGCAGGCCCTGTTAGGACCTTGTTTGCTTCTACTTCCTCTGGTTGGAATCTTTGCGCCTCTGAGGGCACCCACTGAACCTGGTGACAGCCTCACGGAGACTGGGGCCTGCGTTTTCCTCCCAAGTAGCTACAGTGCAGTAATTAATTCATTGTTCAAATTTCAGAGCATGCAGGGTTTTAATCCCCTCTGAAATTGGTTTTGGATGTGGAAGTCATAGTTCTCCACCCTCTAATTGCAATGGGGAGATAATGCCGCATCAGTATCACAATTTCGAGCACGGCATCGGGCTGGAAATAAATACCATTTAAGCTTTGAAAGCATGGCTGGCTGGAAACGTTTCCTTTTCTATTTCACAAATTTAATGCAGAGAAGAGGTTGTGCTTATTCAAAAGAACGGCTCCTTTGGAGGCAAGAAAAAAAATTAAATGGGCATTTTGAATTCTAAGTAAACAGTCTTTCATGCTCAGAGTGAGTTTCAAGTTAAATAGAGTGACTTGTTTGCATAGACTTGCTGAATATTACCATCCAGTTTATCGAATTTACATTATTTTTTGTCATGCTGTTTATTTACATACACATTGAACTTTGCACAAAAATGCTCACTCTTGAGCAAGGGCAACTGTGACATGCCTAAATCAGGACTGGGAGAGTGGAATAAGGGGACACAATGCAATTTCATAGCTGCTACTTGGCTAATGCATTTTTCTTCTACCACCCTGCTCTTAATCCTCCCTTTTCCTTATGCAAACAGGAATCGGATTCTATTTGCAGACTCCTGGGGATTATTCAAAGGTCCTTGAACTAGGTAATGAAAACTCAGTTCCCCTGTCCCTCCCCACCTCCCCACTTTTCAAACAAGAGCTGCTGACAGTTTTAATGCCTCAGTTGGTGTGTGCCTGCTTTGGGCCCTTATCGATAAGACAGAAATGAACTATTTTTCAGGAGAAACAATGGTATCTTCCTAGGATTGTATTTTATAGTGTTACATACTTTCCTGAGCTCTGACTCTAAAGCCTCTTAAATAATACTTCTAGGGAAGAGGGAGTCATAGTGTCTCCATATTACTGATGAGGAAACCAAGGCTCAGAGTGGTTAAGTGACTCTTCCAAGTTCACACACCATGCTAGAGTCAGGCAAAACTAAAATCCAGATGATCTCCCCCTTTAAAAAATTTTTGCTAATAGATATTTTATTTAAATATCCTGACCTCTGTGAATTCTTTGCTGGGAAGGCTGGCAAAGTTGAAGTGATACATAGAGTCTCAGGTGGAAGCTAGGAGACTGGTCTTAACCTATACTCTCCCAAGGAATAGGCTATAGCTCTTGCATTGGGGTGGCTCTATAGGGAGAGAAAAATCTCAGATACATGTCAGGCTAGTTATTCGAGTTCTTTCTTCCTTGCAGTCAGAAAATAAATCTCATTTATGGAGCCCATCTAAGAGTAATGACAATAGTAACAATAATAAAAAATAATGGCTAACTTTATAAGGTGATTACTATGTGCCAATCACTTTATATACAAGCACCCATTTAATCCTTGTAGCAAATATACAAGAAAGGTACTCTTATCATCCCCACTTTACAGCTGGTGAAACTAAGGTGTAAGGCCATTATCAAATGTAAGAGCATAGATTTGAACCAAATAAGATTGACGCAAGAGTCTGTGCTTGTAACCACTCATACTGCCTTCTGTGTACCAGGTGCTTTCCATACAGTATTGCTAATGCTCACAATAACTTCACACAATAGTCTTAGCCCATTTTACCAAAGAAGAAATTGAGGCTCAGAGAAATGAATTACATTGTTCAAGTTCACAGAGCTAGAAGGAGACAGTCTCAGGATTCAAAATCCAGGCCATCCTGACTTACTCCCTTATGCTGAAAAGGTTTGTCTACCACTGTGGTGGGAGCTGGGTCCCTGGCTGGGCCTCCCAAGGCCTGGGTGGGAAGTTGCTATAGGGCTACTCACCACATTCTTGTAGAAGTAGTACACCACCATCCTTGCTAGGCGTGAGTAACACCAGTGGCCGTGCACAAGCAGCAGCTTCTTGAGGTGTCTGAAGCGGGAGATGGCAAAGTCACTGGACATGACAGCCTGAGAGGGCAGAACAGAGACATCAGCCTCTATCCACAGCTGCCAGTGAACCACAGAGACTCCCTCAAGGGCCATGCTTTGTTCTAGGTCCACAGCTGGTAGGGCCGAAAAGACCCTTTGTAATTATGTGGCACCCTTGGGTGGTTCACCCCATCCTCTCTTCTGAAAAAGCCAAACCTTACTAGAATCCAAGAAAGGCAACTCATAAGGGACCACTGGTCTAGTCTGGCCCTTCATCTCCTTCTGTTTATCCAATAAACAGTAACTATGGCCTAAAATGTGTTGGCACCATGCTAGAGATACGATGGCTAACCAGAGAGTAGGGGCTTCCGTGCAAGTAATTCTCAAACCTCTCAACTCCCTTGGTCACCTCCTGTGGCAGACCATTTGATCCATTCTTAGATGGAGCTGATGGTTGGATAGTTCTTCCTTTACATGGAGCTGAAATATGTCTTCTGCCCTTAGGATTGCTTAGAACAAGACATAGCTCTTAGTACTCTTTTAAGAGTATAAAATTGAAATGTGCCTGGTTATAAATCCTGGTGTGAGTCAGGATTTATATATCCTTGGTCAGACTGTTTAACCTCTCCCAGATGAAGTTTCATTTGAAAAAACAAATGGAGTAATAATTCCTAACACATGGGGTTGTGATTGTTCATGTTAATTGGAATATCAAGTGAGGTGCCTAGTAGAGTGCTGGCATATGATAGATACTCAAAAGGTAACTGTGTTCTTTCATCCTTATCAACAAACTTAGGCAATACCTATTGTATGCACCAGAGGTGGGAATATGATTGTTAATAGTTCAGAATGATAAGGTGGGGTTTGTTTTAATGGGAGACATTAGTAGCTCAAGTTATATGCTTGTCCCAAGCTGAATTTTGACTTAGGTATGTCTATTAAAGTGTACCTAACAATTTATAGGTCAATCTAGCCATCAAGACTAAAATGGCATTTGAACTGTATTTTTAAATGTTCTTATATCTGTCACTGCTCATGGAGGGCACTATACCCTTGGATGTGGGTATAGGCTACAGGGAGGAAATATGGAGTCAGAGGAAGGCTTAGCCCTACCTGAATGGTTAGGCACTCTTTGGCTTTAGAATACAGGTATTGCCAGCTGTCTATAAAAAGCCAAACATCCTTCTATTTTTCTCTGTACCAGAGGGACTGGGCAGCAGGGGTATAGTGATGGAGGTTATGTAAGAAGAAGTAAGTTATGTAAGAAGGAAGCCCCCCCACCCCCCAACTCTAAGATGATAATTCTGCAAAGCTCTTGGGGAGAGATTCCTCCAACACTGTGGGGAATTCCATAACTCTCCAATAAGGAGAGTTAGGGTAGAAAGAAGAATGGAGGGGAACAATACCTGCAGGCCTTCCTGTCCAGATATTCCAATTCCAATGTCAGCAGCATGAATCATGCTTACATCGTTTGCTCCATCACCTGAAAGAAGAGAGGTCATGAGGTAACTTTTTTTGCTGGTCTAATTGCTGCATGACAATGAAAATGGTGTTACATGAGTGGCTCTAACGTGTCCCCATTTGTATATAATCAAATCCTTTTACAATGCTCTGATTAGTCCTATAGGAAAAGTCATTGCTATTTGGCCTGAGAGAGGTTTTTTCTTTTTTGACAAGAAGCTCTATTATTCAACAAATGTTTATTGTGTCTTTTTTTCTAGGCACATTAGGTATTGGGAATACAGTAGTGACTGAGACTTGAGCAGTGCTTTACAGTTTACAAAACAGGCCTTCACAAATGTTACAGTGGACTTTACTAATGACTAAATGGAGAATTTGAGCAAAGTAGAGATTTAGCAAGGGTAATACAGCTCGGGAAAAGGCCCAGGAGCATTGGCACTAAGATCTTTCTGATAACTTTCCTAACTCAGTATAACTTAAAATACTGACCATATTAAGACTGCTAGAATGTCTGGACAGCTAAATCATCAAAGATTGTCAATAGTGTCCAGGGACAGGGATGGTATTCAGTTTTGTTTCTGAATATAGGAAAATAGGATCGACTGGGTTTTTTTGGTTGAGGAACATTTAATCACACTGAGTTCCCATTTAATGAACTAAGTTGTTTCAGAAAATTGGAGGTTAGGGCATGGAAATACACATATACACATAGCTTCCAGCACTGTCAAATAGCTTTTTCTGTGATAATGGAAATGTGCTATATCTTTACAGTCAAAGAGGGAAACCACTAGCCCCACGTGACCATTGAAATGCAGCTGGTGAATTGTGTTTAATTTTAAATTTCCATACCTATGCAGAGCTGGGTGTCAACCATTTTGGACAGCACAGCTCTATACAATTGAGGCTTTCCTTACAAACCTGGCTTTTTCCAGAGCTTTATCTTTCAGAATAGAGTTTAGCAAACTTTTTCTGTAAGGGGCCGGATAGTAAATATTTTAAGCTCTGTGGCCAAGAAGCAAAATTGAACAACTGTTCTTGCTGAGAGGCAGTCTTTTACACGTTTCACATTTAAAAACATAAAAATCATTCTTAGTATCCCTGCAAAAACATGTAGTGGGCTGGATTCAGCCTGGTGGACTGGTTTGTGGACTGCATTGCCTTTATTCTCCTCCTGGCCACACCTCTTTTTCCAGTAAGTTCTCATAATAATATGTAATTAAATTTATATTAGATACCATAGAGACTATGGGATTGGGAGAATTTTCTTCCCTTAATTATTTGGCAATGAAATTTGTTAATATTAACAATTTCCTCACTATAAGTAGCCATTATTTTTGTAATGATTACTTTTTTTTCATGGTAGCATAACAGGACATAATTTTTATCTTCCCCATGGCAAACAAGTCTACCCTTTAACCTCTTCTGTTAGCAAACGACTGGAAGTAGAGGTGTGGAATCATGCCATTGCTTACCCTGCTGTTTTTATTTCTGCCTCTATGGCAGCAGAACCAATTTCTTACCTCAGGGAGTCAGTCCTGGGCTGTTGCCTTGTGTGTGTCTAAAGTTTTGAAGAGGGCAATTCAGGGAATAAAATTAGGATACAGTTGCTAAAGTTTTGCTCCCTGTGTCCTGTCTACCCACTCCTCCCCTCCCCTTTTTGTTTTGAACTGCTTTTACCTGAAGAATGGGAGAAAAAAACAATAATTAATATAGACTTATTTGAAATGCCAGGAAGGAAAATCTCTTTCCATGTCTGTGTAGGAAGGATAGAACCTGGAACCATCTGCAAGAATATCCTTAAATGAATGCAATATTTACTATGTGCTTGGAGTGTGCAGAGCATGGGATGAAATGGTATGAATGATATGGTCCCTCTATTCAAGGAACTCATGGTCTACTGAGCAGGCCCTCACAGAAGGCAAACCAGTGCTCTGCAGCTCTGAGGGCTGTGTGCTCTGGGAGTTCTCAGAGATAAGGAAAGTTAGGTGGGATTAGAAGAAGGGGTGTTTTATAGAGGAAATAGCTTGTACAAAGGCCTGGGAGTGAGAGAGATAGGACAAACCTCATGGAGAATGGAGACAGTTCCATTTGACTGGAGCATGGAGTTCAAATGTTGGGGACAGGGGTTTCTGTGGTTAAGGACATGACTGGAGGGTTAGCAGAGACTACATCATGAAGATTCCTGCAAACCAGGTTTGCTTGTTGATGTAGGTACAGTTTTTATTTCTCTGCCTTAACCATGATTAAAGTTTAGTCTCTTATGAGAAATTTTTTCATCAACCACGAGGCTAGCATTTGTTGAGAATGTGCTTTGTGCTGGGCCTTGTATTTAGGAATGAACATATGTGAAAGGCTCAGCTTCTAAAATCTCCCCACCAGCCGTCAATACGCAGAATATCAAATCCACAAACATCTTAGGTTTATGTTATTATGCCATGTGTTAAGTATCGAAAGGGAAATGGTCTGCATCCCAGAACTGATTGGCCTGAGTGTACATTATTGAGTTATGTGAATGTTCTGAATTTGAGGCCTCTTTTGGCTTTGACCTCCATCCAAGCCCTGTTTTCCTTTGTGACCTGCTAATCCTCAGAGCTGTGAATCACTTTCTCACTCTACTTAGCCTCTGTTTCATCTCCAGCTGCCACGTATTGATTGTCACTTTGAACTCTCGCAGTCTGAGAAAATGATCCTCAGCCTGGCTGTCTCAACTTTGATACGTGACCTCCCACCTCTGGCCCAGGACTTTTGTCAGATCAGCCTTACAAGCTGCACCCACATCTCAGCATGATGGGTACCTATGGAAAGGGTCATGACGCTCAACTTGTCTCGCACCAGCTTGACTATCATACTCTTCTGGAGAGGGGTAGAACGGCAGCATAGGACAGACCGGCAATACTGAGTCAGCTCTAAAAATTTCATCTCCAGCTTTCCCTGGAAAATGGTATTCAATGTCTTCCCATTGATGACCAATCCAACTTCTGGAACTGCAGCTCTTGAGGTAGGAGGTGGTGTCTCAGAAGGTAGGCAGAGCCCAAAGAGCTTGCGGTTTGGCTTCTGTGGTCCATGAAATTGCTTCACTTCTTCCAGTGCATAGTTAAGGATGGATTCACAGGTTTCCTATAGAGTCAGAATAACAAATATGGTATTAGTAAACAACACAGAAATGTAGGTTAAAGATCTCACTTTATCTTTTAGTAAAATAGTTACGAAATTCTACCACCATAGAGATTACCCAGGAATCATTTTCTGATTCTTACATTTCTCTTCAACCTTTCAAAAAGCATCAAAGCAATATTAATTTGGAAGCAAATTAATGGCAAAATAGGAGAGACTGCTAGACAATGGGAGTGGAAATAGCTCAGCAAGATGGGGAATGATACAGGGATGGTATAAGCTAATAAATATGAATGTGATGGTAAATAATGATAATATGTCATGATAATACAGTGCTTTTTATTTCTTACAAATCATTTTGGTTCTCCTGAGGAAACTGAGTGATGAGGAAATTGAAACAGTGAAATCTTTAGTAACTTGCGCTAGCTCATCCAACTTACTAGTGGAGGCAGATCATCACTGCTTGAATTATCGCTTCCCAATTGAAAAAATACACTGCGTGTTTACCTGTTGATATGAATGTGTTGCTCATACGTGTTAAAACTGACTATGAATGTGAACATTTTACTGATGTAAAGAAACTTATTTTTTCTGACATTTACCTCAAAACATAGTGAAGAATTTATTTCCTCTTTTACTTTTGATTATATCAGAGATCAAGTCAGATTTTGGTTCTAAATATATCCTTAGTACCTTATTAGATTTTGCAACATTACTTTCAAATAAAGTTGTGGCAGTCAGTATTATTGATTTTAATAGCATTGTTTTGTTCACATGATCTTTATTTAGCAGTGTTCTTTTATCCATGGCAAGGATGATGGTTTTCATTTAGTATAGTCCTAAAAAATTATTCTAAAAATAAATTTAAAAGTGTTCAAAGTGAGTTAATTTAAATGAATTCATTACATGAAAAAAAAAGTACAGGTAATATGTGGATTTAAGCAAATATTGTGAAGATTTTTCTGATATGACAGGTTTGGGGACCATTGATCTAGAAGCTTCTGAGATTATTTGGGATACTTTCTTCTGGAGTGAGCAGAACTGCAGTTAATCATTCCCGAGTCTTCCCTTAGGGGATGCTAAATTGAGTGTTGCAAGCAGTAGGGTATGCCCAGAACCTAGAGGGGTGAGAGGAAGCTGTGCCAGGGGTGGGTGGTTATGCCTGAGGCACTTATCTGGGAAAGAGATCAAGATAGTCCTTGCTGGGAGTTGGGGCCAGCATAAATTATATAAATTCCTCCAACGCAGGACTGCAGGAAGTCACTGGAGATATGTTTCAAAATAAAATTTCTGAATTTGCTTATTTCAAAGTATGATGTAATAACCACAATAGTTACCATTCATTTAACCTTTAGTATATGCCGGGTACTGTGGTAGGCAGCCTCCAAGATGGTTCTCAATGATCCCTGCCATCCTGGGATGCATGCCCCTGTGCAATCCCTCCCCTTGGTTATGAGCCACACCTAGCAATTCCTTTCTAATGTAGAGAATTCTGCAAAAGTGATAGGATGTCACTTTCCAGATTAGCTTATAAAAAGACTTGTGGCTTCCAATTTGGCACTCTTTTCCCTCTCTCTTGGATGGCTTGCTGTGGGAGAAAGCAGCTGCCATGTTGTGAAGCAGCTCTATGGAGAGGCCCATGTGGTAAGGAAATGAAGTTTGCCAGCAATCATGTCTGTAAGCTTTGAGGATGGCCTTCTCTTCATTCCCAAACAACCCACTAGTTGGGACCTTTAGATGAGCCCACAGACCTGACAGGTTGAATTCAGCCTTCAGAGAGACTTTGAACCAGAGGCACCCAGCTAAGCTGACCCTGGACTCCTAACCCACAGAAACTGTGGGATAATAAATGTTGGTTGTTTTCAGCCACTGAATTTTGGAGTGTGTTAAATACTGTGCTAATAAGTATTTTTCTTCTATGATCTTATTTAATCCTCCCAATAGCCTCTGAAATAAATCTTTCTAATCCCTATTTTACATATGAGGAGGGTGAAGTTTAGGGAGGTATGATATCTGGACCATATTAAGCTTTCAATATATGCTACTAATAATGACAATAATCATTTCTGTTATTGGTTTCTAATGCTCTAGTTCCTTTTAAATTCCTTGACAGACCAGCACTTCCACTGATGATGATAGTAATTCTCTCATTTTATGAAAGAGAACCCTGAGGTCTAGAGAGGGCCCATAACCTGCTTACAGCTTTAAGATACATAACAAAGAAACAGTAGCCCTAAATCAATTTATAATGAATTAGGCAGATTAAAACCCTTGGAGGAAATATCCACTGAATACATAATTATATTAAACTAAGGTTTAAATAAATCTGAGATTTGGAATGGATTTCCTGTTTTTGGCTTAACATATCCATGTACCCACCACTTTTTCTCAGGTAGAAAGACTAATCTTACAGGTTTAAAGGACTCAGGGCATGGGCTGGTCCTAACATTCAGGTACCATCAGGGTCCCAAACATCTTTGAATGATTTAACAGTGACTGAACCAAACATGAAATGTGACACTCTATTCCTTAGGAACATTGGATAATTAATTGCTAAACATCTTCAGCTTCCTATAGGAATGCACTGTATTTAACAGAAGCCACAGAAACCCACTCTATCCCCCTTGGACTGGCTGACTCACAAGTTTGCCCATGTCCTCCTCCTGGAATTACCTGAAGTGAAATGATCATTGCAAACAGAATTTCCATTGTGAGTAGGGCAGGCAGACATCAACGCTATTACAGGGATCAAGTACTCAAGCAAGCAGCAAATTACTTTCTTTCCTAAGCATAATATTAATGCCAAAGATTTCCCCAAGATTATTTTCATTTTGAAAATTCATTGGAGTTTAATATAATCAGAGCATAATCTGTGCACCTGACAAGAAAGTGATTTTTCCAATTCATCTAAAGGGCCTCAGGCACTTTTCATAGTATACACTACTGTTTAAAAAGTATGTGACGTGGATTCGTTACGGAATAAAAACCAGAGTTAAATCTTCCGAACTTCTATTCTGGGTCCATATCCGTTTTAAGCAAAACCAAAAGAGGTTCCGGCACCGTCCCTGTATCCTTTTTTTTGTGCTGTTCTTTCCCATGTTCCTCCCTCTTCTCCATCCTTTCTCCCATGGTGCGTCTAGGTCTCCCTTCCAGTGCCCTGCTCCCACTGCCCTTCCAGGACAATGTTTTCCTGCTTCCTTTTGGAAGCATACCACTCAATGCCTACTTCCCATATTCATCAACCAAGGTGTTAAAACTTCACTTTCTGTGGTTTGCATTGTGAAAATAGGTTTTTTCTCCTAAATATAAAATTGTATTATAACTTTGAATACTCTTCTCCAGATTTTACACAGCCCTTTCTCCAAACCCCATCCCCTGCCACCCACAACCTACTGGGGTTTAAAATTGCTGTTTTAGGACTTTGCTTCTCTCTCTCTCCTATCCTGTCAAAATTTACTGGTCTCATGAATCATTTCCTTCAGGTTTTATTCTGTGGCAAACCAATCTGACACACAAATTGGAGCTGCAATTTTAAACTCATAATCATTTCAATTTAGTTGGGGCTTTTTCAATGGAAGAGTTAGTCCAAAGTATAAGAAACTAACAACTGGGGTTCTGTGAGCAAACAATGTGGTATAATGAAGATAGCACTGGCCTGGCAGAGAACAGTGTTCTAGACTTAGTTCTATCAGAAACTACCAGGGTGACTCTGGGCAAGTGACTTAGTCTCAAGGGTCTTTAGTTTCCTTATTTGTAAAATGAGGAGATTGGGCCAAAGGTGAAATCTGGAAGATCAAAACTTTCTAACATGTACTACTAGATGTAATATAATCAAACTGGTCAGCCATGCATGGGGATGAGGTGGATGATTTCTGGGGACCTCTGACCTCCAAGGTTCAGTGATATTTTAAGGGTAGAGGTGCTTCCCCTCTGTACCCAAATCCCTCCCATAACCCTATCTCTTGTTGGTCTAGGGGCTGTTCTGCACTTGGACATGTGGTCCCTACTTTGGCCTCACCTGATTTTCTGTATTAATGGAGTAAACAGTGTCAGTCTGATCTAACAATCTGCAGGAATAGGCGATATTGACTGCTGTCTCCTGCTTATCTCCAGTCAAGACCCAGAGCTGGATCCCAGCTTCCCGCAGAGCAGCAATTGTGTCTGGAACCCCTTCTTGCAGCTGGTCTTCAATCCCAGTGGCTCCTGGAGTGATCAAAGACACCAGAGCTTACATTTAGAGTGAAAAAGTAGCTGTTTAATTTCCCCAAAGCCCTATCAAGTCAGACAATGATATCTAATATCTCCAATGTTCTAGGCTGTGCTAAGCACCCAAGATACAGCAGTGAAACGGAGCTGGTCCCTCTTGCAGCTCAAAACATTATTGAAAAAGAATTTATAACTGAACTATATGAGGGGCAAAGCCCAGGATGCCAGGTGAACATATACTAGAAGACCTGAACTTCATCTAGATAGTCAGGGAAGGCCTTGCTAGGAAGTGCTATTTAAGCTCAGACCTGGAAGATAAGGCCAAAAAGTGGCAAAGGAGGAGAATTCCAGGTAGAGTGATGAGCATGTACGAAGGCTCAGAGGCCAGAGTAGACGAAGGTGAAGAAAGGGAGGCAGAATGGGGTGAAAGATGGGGCCAGGAAGGGAGGTAAGGCTGTTGGATCATGCAGAGCCTTGTCAGAGCATTAAAGGATTTGGAATTTATTTGGTAGACAAGAAAGCTATTAAAGGGAGTTAAGTTGGAGAGTGACAGGATCAGTTTTGAGTTTTAAGAAGATCATTCTAGGGAACAGAGTGGGAAGCAGGATGAGATTAGAGGTTTAGCAGAGTTGTGGAGGAGTAGCCCCTGTGGGCCTACCAGCAATGGGAGTGGAGAGAAGTAGAGAGACTGAGACCTTTGCTCTCTAACAGTTCACAGCAAAATAAGGACTCAGGTTTTTGATGATAATCTTGGAATTAAACATGCAGATTCCATAATTTTTGAATGATCTCAAGCTTTGCACCAACCCTGATGAATATATACCCAAATATCAAATAGTTACTAACTGATTAGGCAAAAATCTGTATTTAAATTGAGATTCTTTTTAGACCACAGACTAATGGCTACCCACTTCACTCTGGGCAGGAGCAAGGCATTTCATTTCTTTTAACAATCCCTAGTGACAATAGGTTGGCAAAGCAGTTACACTGGATGGATACTGAAAAGACCATTTCATAGTGTGGGACTCAGTGTAAATGCAAATGCAGTATTGGTGGCAGGGCAGATTCTTGGTGGTAAGATGAAATCTCTTCCCAGTCCCAGTCCTCTCCTTCCAAAGCCACCTTGAGGGAACAAAAATGATGACTCTATCATGATAAGTGCCTCTTTTGTATTGCAGGCCCAGATGTGCAGGTAAACAACCCCATGATAAGTGTTGCTTCAATCCTTGTCTTTCTCTCCAAGGGTTAGCCTGGAAGGTGAGATTCTGAAGCTGATTTATACTATAGGGAGGCAGAGTGAAGGAGGAGAGAGGAAAAACACATTTATTTGTGTGAAAGAAAAAATGAAACAGAGAGGTGGTGAAAGTCTTTCTCAGCAAGGGAAGCCAACAGATCTTGACAAGCATGTTCTCTTTCATGCCGAACCAGCTGAGGAGCACCTCTCACTGACTGAAACTAGAACCCTCCCCTGAAACAAAAGCAGCCTCAGGCAGGTGAGAAAGGAGTCACATGCCCTAATGGGATGACATTCTGTGGTCTCGTGTGGTGGATAGAGCTGTCTGGCCTGGCTACCCTCTGGTTTCTGTTAAAATAAGTTCTCATGGCCAGCTTTCAGAGGGGCTTTGGGAGGCAATAGGCAAAGGTCCCGGAGTCAAAACACAGGAACAAAAATAAGGCAGAAGGAGGTGGGGAACAAATGGTCTCCCCTTGCTTGCCACTCTTCCTGCCAAATCCTGTTGCTATATTTAGTATGTAAAGGCATCACCATCTTCTTTCAGCAACCCTGGGTCTGTCGCCTTGCACCCCTGCGTGGCTGAGAGCTTGGAGCAGTATGGTTTATACAGAAGAGAAACTAAAGCTCAGGGCGGTGGGGGTTGTATATAGCACAAGGCCAAGATTTGGCCCTCATCCCCAGTTCAGCATTGCCTCCCAAGATGAAAGAAGGCTTTAGCCATGTGGCCAGTGGCAGGGTGCTGTCACATGTTGCCTTTTTCAGATCTTGCTCCTGAGCTGTGAGGTAATTCACCCTGATTAAATAAAGCTTCCTCCTTCTACCTGGGTAATGCTTTTCCTCCCACAGAAACACAATACTACAGTCTTAGCTGGTCTCCCTGCTTCTCTTCTTCCCTCAGTGTATTGATCGAACTTCCATACAGCAGCAGCCAGAGTAATTTTTGTAAAGTATGAACCTGTCCCTGCTTTTACTTCCTTCTCTCTAAACTGCTAGCATATGATTTAAGTACCTTCATAACCTGGGTCATGCTGACCTTTCCCACCTCACATCATTTCTCCCCCCAACTCTGTGGTCCAGTCATAGCAGACCTTGGAGTTTCTAGCCTCTTGGGTCTGTCTCACCTCTAGCTCTTCATTCTGTCTCCTCCCTCTGCCTGAAAATTCTTCCTCTTTGCCTGACTAGCTCCATTGCTCGGCTCAGTTCTTACCTTCCTGCACTCTCCTTGGCCCCAGTCTAGATTGTGGTCCCATACAACCAGGCACGTCTTCCAGCCCAGCCCTCATCACACTCACTTGAAATTCCTTGTTGAATCATCCAGTTTCCTTGCTAGATTGAGCTCTGAGAAGATAGGGCCTGTGGCTCTTGTTCCCTAGTCCCAATGCCTAGCATGCACCTTGGCATATAGTAGGTGCTCAATAAGCATTTGAAAAAATGGAGAAGCAACCAAGCTCCTGGGTTTTGTCCAACAGAAAGTATGGGAATGCTCCTGGGCATCCTCAGGAAGTGGTGTGTGGAGTCTGGGTTGGATATTGGCACCATTTGTGCCAAATACCTGGAAGGGCACTCCAGGGAAGGTTCCTAATTGAGACACATCTGTAGCAGTGTCAGAGTCGGGCCAAGAACTCCCTTTCCAGCTTGTAGCATTTTCTTTTTAATTTAATGATGACTTATTTTTAGCTACCGAGTAAGGTGAGTTGATTCTCCAGATGTTGTGCCGTCTCCATTAGAAGCTCATCTCGGTTGTCGAGGGATGCCTCCGCCTCACACCGGAAACTGGCCCATCGTCGGAAGTCATCTTCACTTATGACCTATGGAACAAGAAGAGGCTCTTTCACAATGCTGGGTGGATACTGGCCAATTCAGATGTGCCTGGCCTGTCTGAGCTGCCCTACACAATTATTTCTCCTCAATGTTTTTTGTTTGTCTGGTTGTTTTGAATGCATGAATCAATGAAGGATTGATCCTCATGTTCCATTATCACCAAACATCCATTGAGCCCCTGCTCCTGCTATGCTCTGGGCACTGGAGGTATAGCAGTGATTAAGACAGACAAGATTCCTGGGCTTATGGGGTAGTGGAGGGTGAGAGATATTAATCCATGTAAATTATTTAAAAGAACAGATAATTTTAGGAAAATAAAGAGTGACATGATAGAATGTGACTGGATAGGGTGATAACTGTGGGAAGAAGGATTATTTCATTTGGATTTTTAGTTTTCTTAGACAAAGTGAAGTCCGAGTTGAGATAGACTGATAAGAAGGGGTCAGTCACAGGGAGGGGCAAATGCAAGCAATGGACTTGGCTTTCTTTCTGTTCCTTGAAGACATCAGTTGAAGGATGGAGAGCCAGGTAGAGAGGTGGCAGCAATTGGAGTACCCAATAGCTGGAAGAACCAAACTAGAGGGCATCTCTTCCTCCTTTGGAGTCCACAGCACATTTATATCCCTCTGTTAGTATTACATGCATACTGTCTCTTATTACAATAAATTATTCTTTTGTCCAACATGGAATTATAAGGAAAACCAAGGGGACACAATAGGCCTTTGCTTTTGAGGAATTCACAGTCTTATTAGAGGAGGCAAAGTAGGCACAAATAATTTCAGGGGAAAATAGAAGGTGGTAAGGGTATAATTATAATCTGTGGAGTAGTAAGCACTGGTCACTGTCTCAGGCACTACACATGTGTTATTTCAGTAATCTCTATTACAACTGTTTGAGGTAGGGGGCATTAGTACTATTTTAAAGATAAGAAAATCCCAAAGTCAGAGAGGTGAAGAAACTTTCCCAAGGTCACACACCAGGTAAGTGGTGAGATTGGAACTTGTACCCAGGTAGGTCTGACTTTAAGGTGGGTGCTCTTAAACTTTGCTGCACTAAGCACCATAAAAGATGAAGAGCTCTGGGGATCTGCAGAGAGGAAACTACTTTTAGCAGTGGATGTCATCATAGCTCCCCATCTGACTTTAGGTGCCTCATTAGATGCCTCTAATCTGATATTCATCTCTCTTTGCCTGCCTTCCTTGCAGGTGTTGCAAAGTCAAAGGCTTGCAGGGTGAGAGGTGGGTAAATACATGACTATAGCTGAGCCAAGGGCAATGCAACAGGGAAGGTAGGGGCTGTGACCAATTACAGAACACAGGAGAATATATCCCTCATCAAAGGGATCAGCTACTACTTGGTTCTAGCTATTAGCTGCCTTTCAAGAATGTCGACCCCATTCATCAGACACTCTACATTTATAAGAGAAATCAGAAATCTAGAATTTTATGTGATCACATAGTATCTCTTAAATTTCAAATCTAGGCAAATAATGCAAAATTTAAAAGGATACTTTGAAGGTAAAATAACAGTAAAAATTATTTTATGAGTAATGGGTTACCAATTATATGTATAAATAATGAAAAATGGGGAACAACAAAGAGATGCTAACATGGAATCTTGCCATCCAGAGTTTTGTCCCAGCATAATTATCAAAATCCTTGGTCTTTGTAGTGAGTCAGAATTTAGAATGTTTGAAATAGCTAATTTTGAAAATATTAAAACAACCACTATTAAGGGCCTTCTAAAATGGAATAGAAATGACCAACTCAGTGTTGAGACCTTAAAGCTACTAAAGGAGAAATTTATTTTTACCTTTTTGGCGATGCACAGTGTTCGAAGGCCATCTCTTGCATACAAGTCTAGGTGCTTCTGGGTCCTGGCTTGGATTTTCCTCACCTTCTTTTCCATATCAGAATCAGTTGCTGTAAAATAGTCATTGTCCTCCATGAGTGAGGAGGAATCCCCTTACAACCCACCCCAGAAACATAGAAGTTCTCTCTTGGCTGTCAGGAAGTCCCAAAAGGTGATGACTCCAGGAGTCTTTAAAATCTCTGCCTTCTGTATCTGACCAAAAAGGCCTAGCTGAGAAAAGTTCTATTTAGGGAAGGTAGGTAATTTTAGGTATTGTTCCCAAATACTTGTTTGCATTAGAATCACCTGGGAACTTAAACAAATAATAGAGATTCCCAGGTCCAGTTGAAGTCCTTCTGAATCAGGGGATGGACCAGAAGTCTGAATCTTTGTTATTACCTCAGGTGTTTTCCAGGTAGCCAGTTTATCCCTGGATAAACTGTTTGCTAAGTCTTAGACATATCATCCATCATCCCCTGTGTCATCTATTTCAGTCTTTATATCAAGTTAGATCCCAAGACAGCCACAGATCTGAATCTCATTGTTAAGTTCTTCACCACATAGGGGGGTGTTTTTCTGAGTTAGGCTTTCTTTCTATAATAGGAAATGGCCTTAGAAAAAATATTTTTTGCATTTCCTATAACTCTAGTATAAAAATATTTCATTGTGTTGCTCAAAGTCCCCTTTAGGAAATCTTACATGTTTCTTTCAGAAGAAATTTATCTTTTTCTCCTGCAATTACAGTACTTTTATCTATCAGATAAAAATAATTTTTCAGCCTGGGTTGGTGGGTATGGGGCAGGATTGATGCCATCACCACCTCCTTTATCTAAGATGTCACAGACATCACTAATCAGGTGCAGCACTGTGTAAAAGTCAGCTGGGAGAAAGCTTCAGAATCCTTCTTTACCAGGGCTGGATTGCAATCTTTAGAGGCCAGAAGTAGCAAGCAGATTTTATGTACCTCATCTACTCCCTTCATATAATGCAAAATTAAACATACAATTCTTTACGGTAAAATAATTATAAGGAAATCCAACAAATCTCTGATTTTTCCCATGGTATTATTCCAAGGATATTTTATGAAATATAAAAATCCTTTTAAAGATTATCTTCTCATTTTTCAGGTTCTACTTTTCCCCTAGTGCCTGAAGCACAATCTTTGTGCCTATTGAGCACTACTGTCTTATTGAGCACTATCTACAACATTTTATTTTCAAAGACATTAGCTCCCCAAGATGAAACCCTTTTGCCTTCTACCTGTGTGCCCTGGAGTGTTCCCTTTTTTTTCTCAGGCTACTAGGAACCTCAGGGTCAAGTTGAATGTTCAAACACTGTAAATATATTACATCTCGGGTTATTTTCTTCCCTGCTTTTCAAACCTTTGACTCTCAGTTTTAATAGTAATATTGTGTACGTGTCTTTTATTGGAAGCCTCTCTAATCTATTTTTGAATCAGGTGAGGGATAAATAGAAAAAATATCTCCAGGGCAGCTTGGATGGCTGTTGCCCAGGGATAGAGTGCCGTGGTTCCCTTGACTCAGGAACACTGAATTCACTTGTCTGCCAGAGTCTGGGGATGAAGAGACCTAATTAGCTCCCTTCCCATTCTAAATACTCATCAATCCCCATGAACCTCTTGGCTTTAATCCATAGCTGATAATGCAGGAGGCACAGGGCTGCCTGGGCAATTCTAAAGCTTGGCTGGAATCTACTATCCTGGGAGAATCACAGCCCCATAACTGTCTTCTTCTTGTTAGCAATCAGGAAGCGGCTGCACACTAATTCATGCTGCTTCAAAATTGGACACTGATATGTAGGGACTTTGGAGCATTTTTCTGGCTTGGAGCAAGTTTATGAAAATCCATTTGGGGGAGGCTGGGGAAAAGGATGATAAAGGGGGACACCTGAGGCTTCCCAGAGAGAACTGAGCCTGGTGCAGAATTCTGGTGGCATAGAAAGAACTCTGAACTGAGATTCAATATACCTAGGCCTAGGATTTACCACTGGTTAGCTGTGCCACCTCTATTAAGTCACTTCCTTCTCTGGGTTCAGCTGGCTTGTCTCCACAAGTAAGAGTCAGGACCACAGTGTGTTCTAGGTTATGTTAATGAGTGTCCTGGTAGAAAAAAAATTGTGTGTGGATAATCCATGTTTAAAAAATGAGTTTGGAAAACCAGAAACTGGGATAAATAAAGAAGTTTCTTCAGTATAAGACTATAATAAGCTCATGAGCACTGTAATAATCCAGGGTGAGGAGATGCAGAATGCAGCATGATTTAAGAGAACTCCTTTGAAGAAAGCATCTTGTGGCCTCTGTTCCAGCTGGGACCTGCTGGACTAAATGACTCTATAACTCCAGCTCCTCATTACTGTTCCATACTGCCTCCCAAACCAAGGACCCCTCTTCTTGGAGCCCTGGTGAGGTGGGACTCACCGCAGGCCGGGTCTTCCAGCAGGTCCATGATAACTGAGTCTGCGCCTTTGGTGTAGACGATGATCTCACCCGTCAGTGGGTGCCTCACAACCACAGACATTCTCTTCCTGACAGAGTCAAAGCCCAGGGTGCAGAGGACATCGAAGGTGAGGCAGGTGCCCTGGGGCAAGCGCACGGTCACCTGCTCTGGTGTCCGGGACACCAGAGTGAAACTGTAGGCATGGGCGGCATGCACCAGGGCTGCCTCATCAGGGCTCTCAGCCTCATAACAGAGCTCAGGGCTGGCCAGGCCTAGAGCTGGGGCCTCCAGCACCTCTTCCAAGGAAGCGTCTAATCCAGACCCCTGGATGTCAACCTGGTCCCATGTGCTGCTCCTATAGCCACCATCAGTGGAGTTACCTCCACTGCACACAGACACATCATCCCTCTCTTCTGAGTCTGGGGTTGGAATGTTGGCCCCCAAACTCTCTCCCAGGTCGGTGTCAGAGGGCACAGTGGATGAAAATGACTGGCTAAGGTTCAAAAGCTTCAGTCTGTGGAACAGTTGTTGAATCTTCTCCAGGGACGTCCCCAGAGCCTTGGCAGAGGGTGGCATAGTGACCTTGTGGTAAAAGGAGGGAAGTGGAACATTAACTCTCAGTGTTGGAAAAAAAAAATATCAAGCTGTTTTATGGCAGAAGAGGAAGGTCATTTTACAATAAATGGATTATTTGGGCTTTAGGGATTATAGGCAAGTCTCACCTCTGTGAGCCTCAGTTTACCTACCTACAGCATGAGAAGATTAGGCCAGATATTTCTTTCCAGCCTTGGCATTCTAGGGATTGGTAATACTCAATTTTACAATCCTGCTTTGGTCATGGACAAAGGAAAGAAAAGGAGACAAAAGCCAGACCCATAGTAAAAGTTTACATTCCCCGGGCCTTTTCCATGACCTTGTCTGCTTTATCCTTGCATGCAGTATCTCCCCAGCAATTCTAGCAGATGCCATGTAATCCTAACTTCTAGATGAGGAAACTGAGGCACAGAGAGGTTCAATAAATTGGCTATGACCACCTAGAGTGTAGTAGTAGAGCTGGACTAAAATCTGGGTGTTCCTGGCTCCAGAGATTGGACTCCTGAGTCACCTGTCAGCTAACATCTCCCCATTAACTTGAAAATTGGGAGTTGGATGCTATCCTTCCCAATATGTACTTCTTCCTTTCTTGAAAATAGAGTTAATTTCTCAGCAAACATTTCCTGCCTCCCAAATCTCCCTAAAAACTTTTGATAACTTGGTGACTTTTTAGTGGCTGAATGGGATCTAAGTGTAATATGGGAGGCTTTGGTTTGGTACCTGGGTGAACCCTCTTTTTCTTGATTTCATTACCCACAAGTTAAAACACTCAATTATTCTCTTCAGTCACTCATAAGGGAGCTTGGGTGAGAGTCTGTGGATAATTGAAGATCAATCTATCTTTAGTGCTGAAAAAACAATTCAGAGTATAAACTTCTATAAATGGCCATACAGCTGCATTATCTCAAAATTGGCAGAACTTCACCCATGGTTTTTATTATTATTATTATTATTATTATTATTATTATTATTATTTGCCCTCACATAAACACAGAGACCAGTATAATGTGATATTATTATGTAGCTGTACAGAGGGTTCTGCTGTGTAGTACCCATACATCCTTTGTGAAGTTGTCCAAGCTCTCTGAACCACTGTTTCTTCACTTGTAAAATGCAAGGACATAGCTCACAGGGTTGTTGGGTTGTGAGGGTTAAATGATAATGCAGGTGACGTGTTTGGCATGGAGACTGACACACAGCACTGCTTAGTAAATATTAACTCTTAATATCAACCCTACAAACAGATAGATACAAAGTTTAAAAGCTACATAGAAAGCTCATCTATAACTTATTCCATTTCTTTTAAAAAATGAAGAAACTGAGGCCCAGAAAAAAAAATCTGTTCAAGGTCCCACAGTGGTGAAATGGTGATGCTGTGACTAGGGTCCAAGTATCTTGTCTCTCTATTCAGGGCTTCACCCCTTGTCCCATCTCCCATCCATCCCACCACCCACTATTGGTGGTCCTTACTCTCTGCCTGGTCTCAGTGGTTGTAGAGACCATGACGGAGTTGCAGATGGTTAGGGCGAGGAAGAAGTCAGCAATGGAGGAGGTGGTGGAGAGAGAAGGCTTGGCTGGTTTTGTGTCTGACAAGGTCTCCAGCCACAGAGCAGCATCTTGTACTTTGGACAGTAGATTTTTGTCTGGAGTCACATCTTTTTCCTGAGAAAGAAAGGCCTGGATGAGAATATTTTCTGAAGGGATTGGGGAGGAAGACCCCCTCTGGAAGATTCTTTGTACACCTGCAGAAAGGATAATACAGTCTTCCTGAAAGTCCTGCCTCCAGAACATCTCTTCCTCCCACAGGTCTGGTCAATGCATTCTTATGTGACTCCTCCCTTTCCCTCAACCTGACATGTCACATACTCATTGGTTATAGACTCTGGCAGCCCTTCCCTCACTGTGGCTCCCCACTTTCACTGCTGATGGTTTCAGCCAGACTCAGACCTCTAGCCCTCAAATCTAGATTCCTGTATCAGCCTCTAAAGTAATTTCTACCTCTTACCTCTTTTCTTTCTAACCCTTCATATGTGTTATCCATGCGTCTTCCTAAAACATCCTTTCCCTCAAGGTATTTTTGAGCTTGAAAACTTTCAGGAGATCTTCATTGTTAGCACAATCAATTCAGTCTGGCATCTAAATGCTTTCACAGTCTGCATTTCTACTCTTTACTTCCACCGCTTCTCAATGTAGGCCCTCAGCTCAGCCTGTTGGTTTGTTTGCTGCCTCCTGGATATGTACTCCCTTTTTATGCCTCTGATCATACCTTGCTTGAAAAGACCTCTCCTGCCTACCAAAATGCTACCTAGACTTCAGGATCCATGAGAAATGTTCATATGTTCATGAGATCTTATCCAGCCCACAATGAGTTCTCGGTCTTCTGAGCCACAATATTGTGTTCTTGAACTCAGAATCTCCATGGGAGTCAGGCAGGTAAGGTGGATGAGGAAAGTTGCCCAGGTACAGATGAGGACACTGTGGGATGGCGGGGGCTGTGAGACCTGGCAAGTGCTACCCTGTGTGAAAGGTGGCAACTGTTCTGCTAGTGAAATGCTCTGGTGCTAGTCCAGTTTGCCAAATCTATTGATTTTTTCAGGATAAAGAGAGATGATGTGACAAGTCCTGTTTTTTGAAAAGAAAAATCTGTGGGCAGGATCTGACTCATGGATTTCCAATTTTTCACATCCTTGTAGAAGGTGCCAGTTGTATCATCCCTTTGGAATTCACCACATATTGACCTATATTTTAAATTTAATTTTTTTATATCCATATTGAATCTCTCTAGAGATAAGAGCCTCAGAGATAGAGAATGCATTTTCCACAAAGTTGTACATTCTAGAGCCCCAACTATTGCTTTGTTTGAAGGAGAAGTTCAACAAACACCGGCTCTTAACAGATAGGACAAAAGCCACCATGCAAAGAAATTGCCACACAAAACCACTTATATCAGTGTTAATAGTTCATAGGTTAATTAAAGTTTAGAAGAAAGAGAGTTAATGGTTGAAAATGGTGGACTGAAGAAATCTTGATTAATTTATGCAGGGTAAGACTGAGTGCCAATGAGCTAACAGATTTTACAAATAAGAACCCAGGTTGAGATTTAAAAAAAAATGAAACAAAACCCTGTGGATAAAGAGTCCTCAGACTGTGTCTTCTCTGATTACCAAATGCAATGATTTCAAAAGTCAGACTCTATCCTCCCTGGGGCTGCTGGCACAGGTGAGCCACAGGAGAGGAAACCCAGACACACAGGGAGATACTTGATGCCTGCAGAGATGAGAGTTGGGCTTTCCAATAGCACAGGGAGGTGAAAAGAAATGGATGGGAGCAGAGAGTTCTAGCTTTCATTTGGAGTGCTCTCTAAGAGTCAACACTGTACCTCCTCTTGTTCATACCCTCTTAAGACAACAACCAGAAAAAAGTACTTCTTATTAAAAGGAAGAGTGCTAGTAAGACTGAAACAAATCTGCATTTCTTCTCATTGCCTTGTGATAAGCAGTGGTGAACGATCCACACCATATGGTGTCACTATTTTCAGAAAGCCAAGGAAGGGAGCATGTATCATCCAACCTCTCAGCCTTTGAATGCCATCTTCCTAGCAATAGTTCACACTGATCAAGCTCTTCCTACTTTTCCAAGCAATGTCATTTATGTGATCTCACCAGCTTCTCACAGTCCTAGGTTGAGATGAAATGAGTCTCAACTTAATTGAAACCGAGAAAGATGGCTGACATGACCAATATCACTCAGTGAGTCAGCAGAAAGCCAGAATCAGATGTCAGACCCTTTAACTGAGTCCTTTCCATGGTCGTGGTAAAGTTGACTTGTTCCCTTACTAATGCTCTTAATGCTCCCTGGCAGACTCCCCTCACCAGATTCCAGGCTCCATCTACTGCCTGTCATCAGTGTACAATCATCACTCAAGGAGCTCTGAGCTCATTTCTCAAAGTAGTAATGATAGTTCCTATTCATATAGTGCTTCTTACATTCTGTGTACATCCATTATTTCATTGCATCTCCACAGCAACATTATCTGTTGAGTACTATTATCCTCCTGGTTATCTGTGTATCAGATGAGGAAACTGCTATCCAGGGAGATTAAGTGTTTTTCCTAAGGTCACACAGTAAGTAGGCAAGACTCCTTCACTTAATTTGAGATAGTCCAACTAGGATTCATGCTCTTAACCTTTGTGCCAGACAAGGTCCCCCACAAGAAGGAAGTAGCCTCTGATACTTGCTGACAGCCAGCATCTTTAGTGTTTGGCATCCCATGCACAACTAACAGGTTTATATATCCAGTCCTTAAGGCTCATTAGATAGTATTTGAGATTATAAAAGATATTATGGGAGTCTCCTTTTTTTTTTTTTTTTAGAAAATAGACTTCATTTGGGGGGGTATACATGATGGGATGCTTTATTTTTTATTACAAATTTTTTTAATGTCTATTTTTGAGAGAGACAGAGAGACAGATAGAGACAGAATACGAGCATGTGAGGGGCAGAGAGAGAGGGAGACACAGAATCTGAAGCAGGCTCCAGGTTCTGAGCTGTTAGCACAGAGCCCAACATGGGGCTTAAGCCCAGGAATGGTAAGATCATGACCTGAACTGAAGTTGGACGCTTAACTGACTGAGCCACCCAGGTGCCCCAATTGGATGCTTAAAAACCCCTTTTATTTATTCTGAGAGAGAGAGGGAATGAGAGAGAGAGAAAGAGGCAGAGTCCCTCTTAGAGGGGCTGAGCAGGAGAGGGAGAGACTCCTAGCACAGGCTCTGTGCTAATTGCATGAGACAGACATGGGGGTCCATCTTATTAACCATGAGATCATGACAAGAGCTGGCACTCAACCAACTGAGCCACACAGGCACCCCACGAATGGGATGCTTTTAACCCTTACCACAGATGCCCAGAGTTGCAAACAAGGTTGGATGTCACCAAAACCAAACCTTTCATTTTCCTGATGACAAAATTGAATGGCAGAGAGAAGGGAGGTGAACTACTCAAGACTTCACAATGAATTAGGGTCAGAACTAGGGCAGCTTTCATACCACCTGACTCCCAACCTCTGACAACACACTGCTTTGCTCTAAGCTATGTATTACGTCTTTCCAAATGGTGACACAGTTAAAATGATTTAGGGTTATTTATTGCATGTCCATTTACCCTTTAGTATATGAGTGCCATGAGGGCAGAGGCAATCTGTGATATGTCCCCAGTGCCTGGCAGACTGCAGGCATTCAAACTTCTGTTGACAGACTCCTATCTAGGACACCACACTACCCCACCACTGATTAACTCATGGGATCTCTTTGTTAAAATACTTCTTTAGTATATTTCCTTCCAATCATAAAGCAATGCATTAAAAAAAAATCTCTGCAAAGGGCCTACTTCTCTCTGGGAATGGCAGCAAGCCCAGCCTGCAGGTGTCAGTCGTAGATGTCAGTTAAGCTTTATCCAGTCACCACAGACTGTTTTCATGGGGCAAGGTTCTTCATGGTTCTTCTTGCCCACAGCCCATTGGTTTCCTGTCTGGCCCATTAACATTTAGGAACTTGGCACTTAGGATACTTAGAGAAAGCAGTGCCCGCACCCACCTCTGGGCCCTTTGGCTAGTCTATTTCTCTGAAGGAAAAGAAATAAAATTGTGGGCTACCAGTTCTTCAGATTAGAGCTTTGTGGCAGTCAGGTACCCAACTGGTTAGATTTCTTTCTATTGCAGAACATGTAAAGCTCATACAAACCTTTGATGAAGGTGATCTCAGGCCTCACACTATACCCTCAAAGATCCTATTATTATCATTAGATTACATTTATTGACAATTTACAACAAAGTCAGGTGCTTTGCTAAGTGTGTTTATCTACATCATTTACTCATCACCACAGCATTGAAATAGCTACTATTATTCTCCCATTTTAATTATGAGGTAAATGAGGCTCATTGAATTTACGTAACTTGTCCAAGGTCACAAAATCAAGAAAAAGGCTGGGTCTTGAATCCAGTTCTGCCTCCTGATGCCAAAAGCTGAACCCTTAAACATGATGCCAGAACTTTCCAAACTTTAACATGCACACAAATCAACTGGGCATCTTGTTTATACTCAGATGCTTAAACTCAGATGCTGATTCAGTGGGTCAGGAGTGGAGCCTGAGCACCTGCATTTCTATAAGCTCCCAAATATGCTCATGCTGCTGGTCTGAGGACCACAGTTTGAGTAGTGAGGATTTATATGGACACTGTATGCTACATGACTGGGGTATATTCCACATTGAAGGCTGGGAAAAGGAGGCCAACTTCTAATCTGCTACTCTCTTCTCAGTTTTATTTTTTATTTATTTATAAAATTTTAAAATTGTATTTAAATCCAAGTTAGTTAACACAGAGTGTAATAATGATTTCAGGTCTCTTCTCAGTTTTAATGATAACTTACTCAAGTTCACATGGATGACTATCATTCATTGGGTGCCCATAGCCCCTCTGTACCCATACACTCACCACCAAGAGCAGTTTTCTGTAGGCACTGGTGTTCTTCTCACCTCTCTACTAGGCTGTAACTTCTATATATTTTTGGTGAGTGTCTAAACTGGTACAATCTCTTGGGTTGTACCCCAAATAAAAAAGGTATACACAGTTTAACAATTACGCTAGAAGAATGAATACTATAGAAAAATATACATGTGTAAGCAATGGCTCAACCAACCAACAAATTCTAATGCCATTAATAAAAAGATGAGGCAGATCTCCAGAATGTCTGTCTACAGATATGAAATATTCCCTCAGATGCACTAAGTAAAATGACAAAGTCCAAATCAATGTGTAGGGGATGCTCCTATGTGCAGTAAAGGATGTGCTCATGTGTATACCACACTTGTATGCTTCTATATAGGTGAAACACCTCTGGGTCATACATGAGAAACTGCAAATAATGGTTGCTGCTGGGGTTGTGGGGAACATAGAAGAGAGGGAGACTTACTTTTTACCTTTTGAAGTTTAGTTACTTTCCACTACTTAACCATGTGGTTATATCACTATCGTGGAAACAAACTTACCTGGTTGCTGGGAAGCTGGAGGCTCAAATATGTTTTAGGGGAGTGATGTTTTTGCCCAGGTTGAGGTTGTGGCCTAGAGGATACTGCCTTCCATTCAAGAACCGAGAGAACCCAATGTTAACAAATATTTGCTTAAATAGAAGCATGTGGATTGTTAAGGTAAGCTTTGTCCAAAAGGGACATAACCCCAAGGAAAGAAATTAAGTGGGTGAGCAAGAAGGGAATTTTCTAGATCTTGCAAGACCCCACCCTTTGTGAACAGGGTCACTGCAATTGTGTGCTGCCCTTTGGGGCCCTTTGGGAAGTTAAGGTAGGCCCAGCTGAGATAGGCTTCATCTGTTCCTGCCCTGTGTGGTCATATTACTTCCAAAAAGATTTTGTGTGCTTGGCTAATTAAATCAGGACTCTTACCTAACTTTAAAGTGGGAGTGTGTATCTGTGGGCTGTCCCTGCCAGTCTGGAAAGAAAGGAAGGAAAACCAAGTTAAGGAAAGGAGGCAGAGGGCCAAAGACACCTCCTTTACCTTTCTCAATTATGTTCTTTCCAGACAGGAGAAGTCAGGCCCACGGAAGGAAATTGTGGTGCCATCTGGAGGAGCCTAAGCAGCCTCAGTGCAAATTTTATGATTAGGAAGATATTTTTTGGTCTGATGGTTCTCGAAAACCTTTTGCAAGTGGCACTTTTAAACAAAGACTCTCTGCTCAAAGCTTGGCTTCTTATACACGGGGTGGGGGGGGGGGGATTTCATTTTCCATCTGCCAGTACTCTTAAACATTGGCTCAGAAATCACCACTTTCCTAAGTATATTATCCCCACCCTAAAGCCACAGATTTTATAGCAGCCAATTAGGCAGCAATAACTGATGCTTCCTTGTTCTTTGTAGTAAAAGAAAAAAAGCCATCTTCTGTTGCTGTTCGCCTTGATGCTCATTTTATTTGGGGTTTAGGGCAAATTTCCAAGAAAACCAACAACTGGTTTCTTTAGAATGTGGAAGGGTGCTTGCACTGCCAGGATTTGGCATCATGGAGGTTTCAGAGCAAGTTCTGACTAATTTACAAAGGGAAGATAAAGACCTGGTGGTGCCTGGAGAGTATTACCCTACCAGACCGGATGCCAGATGGGCGGGTGGAAGAGGAAGCAAGCTCAGAGAGCCTGCCAAGATTGGGTGGGGGCAGGAGCCAGGAGGTCCACCTGGGGCTGCCACAGATATTCTCTATAGGCTAATTCAAGGATCTGCCACTCCAGCCACAGATATTTTATGGATTAGCGTCAGAGTCCCTTAAGGAAGCATGAATCATCCCGTTCAGCCAATGCCTCCCAAGCCGTAGAACATACCCATTTGAGCCAAATGAAGATTATTTCCTAGGGGGCAATGCTATGCTTAGAGAGGTTCTCAACCTTGGTTGCTCACTAGAATCATCAGAAATTAAAAAAATATGAATGTTCAGGCCCTATTCTAGACCAATATACCAGAATTTCAGGGGAGAGAGCTTGACATCGCATTTTATGAAAGCTCCCATCTCCCACTCCATATCATCAGATACAAACATTTGTGCAAGGAAGACAGATTTCCTTGAGAAAGATTTAGAAGTTTAAGACTTCTATTAGTTATCTATCTAGAACCTATAATTTTAAGAATTATGTCCTCAAAATAAAGTAATGAGACAGAACAATACTCCTTTTTAAAGATGGGGACATTGAGGTTCTAGCTCAGTAAGTTGACCAAAGTCACATTATAGATGATGGAGCTGAGATGAAAACCTGGGACATTTGACCCCAAATGTGCTAATTTATAGCTGGAAGGAACCTTGCAGGGCATCATAAACATCATGTGATTTAACTTTTAGGACAGCCAGTGATGGTTGTTGGCCTTAATGATAGGTCCTAAATAAAAGTCGCACTGGCTGGCTAACGGCTGCACTTTTTCTGGGTGACTAAGATTTGTCAGGTCGAACAAGGGGCAGTGAATCTGTGTGTTCCAACTGAGATCTACAAAGGAAATCTTCCTGCTTCTGCCCATGTGTCCTGGGGCAGACATTCTCAGGCACGTGGGATGCCCATGGTGCTTAGAACTGGAAAGTGCCAAAAGACACAAGTAGTGCAAGACTTAGAACATGTGCCTGATGAGAATTCACTAAATTCATTGTTCCAATATTTAGGTAATGAGCTGGGGAAGAGCATTTCATTCAGAGGGGTCAGAATTAAATCAAAGAAGGAAAAGATGCAACATGCATGCCCTGTTATCTCACCTGAGAAAAGAAAAAAGAAAAAATCTTTCCAAAGGCATCCATGGATCATTCCTCTTGTATGTTTATGAGCATCATAGGCCTTAACACCGGGCTCATGTTTTATCCTTGTTAATGTTGCATTTGTTGGGCAAGACAGTACATAAGAGTTAACCGTACTCACCTGAAGTTAGATAAGTTCTAACCCAGAACACACAGATTCACAGCATTACTTTGTCATGATCAGAAAACACAGTCCTGGATTATGAAAACCAGGTAGCAATATGGAAGACGCTTTTGATACTTTTGATATCATATCAGATTAAAAAAAAACCCAGAACCTTTAATTTATAGGTATTATGACTGCAAAAATGTTACATATATGTAGTTATGTGTGTATTAATGGAGAAAATACAAATTGGAAGGAAATTCATAATGAGGATAATTTTGAAATTATGAGGATAATTTTCTAATAATGATATAATAGCACTTCAGTCCTTCTTGTAATATGTGTGTTTTTTTCAAGATAGCTGGGGCTCCCTGTGGTCTTTTCTGTAAGTGCAGAAGATTCTAGATGGTGTGTTTCCTAGAGAAAGAACATGATATGGAGGAAAGTAAAATGGAACAGAAGTCAGAAAGCCCTAGTTCTGGCCTTGCCTTTGAGGGAATGCTGTGTAATCTTGGGGAAGAAACTCAATTTCTTTACATGCTACCTGGATGTTTAGTGATAGCTGTATCATTGGATCACATGTGAAAGAACCATATACAAAAACTCCAGACCAGAGTTAAATCCCCACAGGGTCCAGGCAATTAATTTAAGGGAATGAAATGTGCTGGTTGATTTTGATATAGAAGTTCTTTGTTTTAAGACTCTTTTTGATTATCACACAAAAAGTACATTCTTCATTTTTGAAACCTGCAAGCCTTAAGGCCCGTCTTTTGTTTCTCTACTTTATAGAAACATAGCATGACAACTGTTTCTTTTTTCTTGAACTGTATTTTGGAAACACATGTATCATGGACACACTGCTGGCCTTCAGTTTAGTGATGGGGGTAAACAGAGAAGGGGGATAGTCTATGTTGAACAGAAGCCCACCTGCTTCTAAGGAGCATGTCTAAGGAGCATCAACTTCGTCATTCAGGCCAATTATTGCCACAAGGAAATACTGGCTTAGTGTCAAGAAATTTTCCAATTCCTTTTTTAAAAGAAGCCAGAGGATCACCTGGGTGGCTCAGTCGGTTATACGTCTGACTTTGGCTCAGGTCATGATCTCACGGTTTGTGGGTTCGAGCTCCACGTTGGGCTCTGTGCTGACAGCTTGGAGCCTGGAGCCTGCTTCAAATTTTGTCTCCCTCGCTCTCTGCCCCTCCCCCACTCGCACTCTGTCTCTGTCTCTCTGTCTCTGTCTCTCTCAAAGTAATAAACATTAATTTTTTTTAAATAAAAAAGAAGCCAGAAATCTATATGTTTATGTGACATCTCCCAATTTCTAAACACTAAACATTTAAAATGAATGAGTTGTATTTGCCCAACAAAACACAAATGCAGATTGCATATAAGACTTAAAGGGCTGCCATTTTAAGAGGTCTTTAGGGCTTATACAGTCTTTTCTCTTTCACACCCCAGAGTCCTCTCCCATCTATCTGCAACAGAAGCCACTGAAACTCTAAGAGAAAAAGACAGGGACTTACTAGGGAGCTGCTGAAGGCCACAGGAGGCTGTGAGCTTTCACAGTGCCCCACAGACCTTTGTCGGGAGTGACCCTGGATAGGTACCCGGGCACTGTGGCACCTCCTCAGAGGCTGGGCTCGTCCTTGGCCTCCCACTGTTGCTGGGCGCTGAGACCATCGGGCTGGGAAGGATAGGCACTTGTATTGGGTCCACTCTTCACTGTCTGAGTCCAGCTCCTTTGGGGTCTCCAGTCGTTTGGCTGCAAGAAAGGAGTCCTGTTATTGCACCAGTCCACCTTGGCCAAGTCACAGGTGGGGGAATCCCAGACATTGTGGGGCGGGGAGCAAAGGGCACAGGATAAGAGCACTCTGCTGCCCTGGAGCATGGGCAGCTGGACTACCTTGACTGGAGAGGGAAGGGTGCAACTAAATTGCACAGATTTAAATCCGACTCTACTACTTCCTGGCTAGGTGACTGAGCTTTGACTAAACCTGTGCCTCTATTTCCTCAATTAGGGGTTTAAAAAAAATACCTATCATAGGGTTATTTTGAAGACTTAATGAAATAATGTGTCAAAGTTATCAGAATACTCTAAGTACTGGTAATGGTAGTTGTTATTATTAGTAAAAAGAGATCAGAAGCTCCCATGTAAATGGTTACCAACACGGCAAAGGTGATTGGGCTGCCCATAGTATCTCCTACTTTCTTCTTCTCTGTTCCTTTAACTCAAAGGAATGAATGCTGCTCTCTTGAAACTCCTTCTCTTAGTTAGAAAGTGTGGGCAGTGTGTGGTGATGATGGCAGAGGGTTGCTGAGAAAATCAGGTCAGCTTTACAGGCTAGCTTTAGTTCATGCATGATGACATTTCAGGCATTATTCAGCCACACCTCCCAAGTTGAAGCTATCCCTCAGTAAAAATCCAAGAGATGAGTTAACATGGAAGGCTTTTCCTGGATGTATTGAATCTGACCATGTACCGACACTGAGGCTGTCTTGCATGTCAGGTAAAGTGACCCCCCAAATTCTTAAAACTTGGCTGTATAATGGGTACACAATTTGGACATATCCCCAATCCATTCCTGACAGATAGAAATCCTGTGTGTAAATGGCACCAAAGACTGACTGGAGGGCTACCACACAGGAGATCACTGATGGCCTTTATGAACAAAGGAAAGTTTATGGGTGATAAAAACAGCACTGATCTAGGACAAGGAAGCCCACAGGGCTATAAGAAGCAACCTGCCACAGAGCCAGGAAAAACTGTGGGGAACCAGGGAAATGTCTTTCATTACCATTCTTTTAGGAGACAGGGTGACTCATTTAGAAAGAGTGGTGAAAGCCCCTGAGAATCCTTGTACCATTTTCTTGGTGAGAATATTCGCTGCCCATGATAGTGCAACGCCGAAACACCATCTTGTTCTCAGTCAGCGTCCCCGTCTTGTCAGAGAAGACATACTGGATCTGGCCCAAGTCCTCAGTGATGTTGAGGGCTCGACACTGGATGGACAAATCAGTCTCTTCATCGTACAGGTCAAGGTCATTTTGCAGGAAGAAGATTTGCCCAAGCTTCACCAGCTCAATGGATATATACAGGGAGATTGGGATCAGCACCTGTGGGGAGATTGATTCCCACTGTGTCAGAGAGCAGGCTAGTTTCAAGTCTTAGAACTCTCACCAGTGAGTAGTGAAGGCATTTAATGGAAAGCTGTGGTCAGCTCACATCATAGACTTTCTCTGAGAAACTAAAGGTCAATGACTTCATCCCTCCCTAAGAATTCTTAGGGGCATTTGAAAAGCATGTGCCTCTTGTTGGGATGAGCACTGGGTGTTGTATGGAAGCCAATTTGACAATAAATTGTATTTAAAAAGTCAAAAAGTATGTGCCTTCTTTAATAAGTGAGATCTGGTTTGGAGTAGGCACTCATCTGGGTGCCTGGGTGGTTAGGGGATGAGGAGCTCTAGTGCCTCTGTCCACAGTTTCCTGACACCCCTCAGATCTCTATGCCACCAGTGGCTGCCACTCACTTTTAAACGTATTCTGACCCATTGTTGATTACTGTCCACTGATTAAATACCTAATATCTTTCAAGTGCTTGCCATGTGTCAGATCCTGTTCTAGGTCCTGAAGATGGTAGTGAGCAGAAAAAAATCCCTAGCCTTGAAAACCTCATATTCTAGTAAACAAATATATATCAGGCATTGAAAAAGAAAAATCAAGAGGGTAGAAGGTGGCTGGGAGCGACTCTTTTATAAATGATGACCTTTGAGCAGAGACCTGAAGAAATGAGGGTGTGAACCAGAAACTTATCTGTGGGAAGAGGAGCACTGTGGGCAAAGCCTGGGCAGTGGGAGTGGGCTGGGTATTTGAGGGGTAAGAGTAAGCAGGCCTGGTATGAATGAGCAGGAGTTGGCTAGGAGATGAGGGAGTCAGGGTCCACATCACATAGGGCCTCATTTGTTGCCATAAGGACTGTGGATTTGAGTGGATTGTGAAACTGTTGGATGGCTCTGTGCAAAGGAAGGGTATGACTCAACTCACATTTAAAAAGCATTGCTCTGCTGAATGAATGAATGAACTGAAAAAGTTCACCTTTAAGAGGACAATAAAACACCCTCAAATACTGCAAGAAATTGAATGTAAATGGAGCTTCATAAAGCAAAACTGCAACTTCATCTTTTCACCGACTGTAATTTCTTATAGAGTCTGAAGAATTTATTCATCCTTTTATTCCTTACTGCCCCTTTCTTGTAGGTGGCTCTATGCTTTTGTGTTTTTTTCTTTACAGGGCCAGTTGTGTTTTTTCCCTCTCTGTCTATTTGATGCTAAAACACTAACCTGTGGTTTCTTTCTCCCATGCTTGGGGCTTGACAGTTCCCTGTAGTTCTCTGGGCTATTTTATCTTCTTCTGTTCCCAGGTCATTAGGATTTTACCTGTTCTATTATATCTGGCAAAGGTACAGGTATGCTTGGATCACTATTGTAATCTTACTCTTAAGCAGTAAAGCCTGATAAATATTTTTGTCCACTATTATCTGGGGCAAGGTTCCTTCCACAAGGCAGGGCTGGCCCTGACATTGTCCCAAATTTGAGTACTTTCAAAGACCCACAAGAAAGCAATGACCATATTCTCATCTTAGTTCAGTTAGTTCTTTCCTGGGTTCAGCACTGATTTTTCTTTCTTTTTAAAAATTTTTTTAAATGTTTATATTTTAGAGAGAGAGAGAGAGAGAGAGAGAGAGAGAGAGAATGAATGAATGAATGAATGAGAATGCATGCGAGCATGAGCGGGGGAAAGCAGAGAGAGAGTGAGAGCAGAGAGAGAGGGAGACACAGAATCTGAAGAAGGCTCCAGGCTCTGAGCTATCAGCACAGAGCCCGATGCGGGGCTCGAAATCATGAGCTGTGAGATCATGACCTAAACCAATGTTGGATGTTTAACTAATTGAGTCAGCCAGTTTTTAACTAATTTATTTATTTTATTTTATTTTTCTTTATTTCACAAAATTGAGTGAGTATTGGCCACAGGTCTTTTTGAGCCCCTAGTTAAGGAAGGCTTCCTACCTGGAGCAGGATGATCATTGTAAGGAACATGTAAAAGCCCCTAAGGGCAAGGGGAAGGAAGTTGCCCTTGGCATCTGGAACATCAAAGGGAGGGTGTTCTTCAAAGGTCCCATTCCAGAGGCTGTGACCTGAGAGGAGGCAAAATCAGAGATGAAGCAGAATCCTTAATTAATTCTAAACTGGTCTATTATAGCAGTCCTTAATATATTCCTGGAAATGAGTGTGCTTTGGAGGAACCCATTCTTATTCTTTACATCCTAGTCCTAGTGTGAGAGTATTCATCTAAAGTGGTCCTTCACATAACCTACATTTCAATCTCCTGATAGACATTAAAGTCTCTCTTACCTGGAAGACACTAGCATTGGGATTACCTATATTTTGATGAAGTCATGTTATACAAGGATTGGAAAGAGAAAAGGGAACACAGTTCTTTTTACTTGTGTGGCAGAAAGTGCATGGTCGGGGATCTTAACAGACCTGTATGCTGGGCCCTCTCCTTCCCCCATGCGCATACCCATCTATCCATCTACACATTCACCCTTTCACAATTCATCCATCCACCCACCTATCCATTTATTAATTCAGGAAGGAATCAATCTCAGTTCTTGTCTTTGAGCAGGTAGCTAAAAATCCAGAGGCCAGATGTAAAGGGACAAATCCCACAGATTGTGAGAGGTACTACACAGAGCATCTGCAAATGCACAGCAAGCCCCATTTCCTTGTCTGCAGACAGGGATAACAACATCTGTTGTGTGAGGAAGTGCTTCAGAGCTCTCTGAATCTCAGTGTTCTCATCTGCCAATTAGTAATAATACCTCCTCTGTAGGGTTATTATGAAAATAGACTGAGTGTATATAATGCTCTCAGCCCCAGGGTAGGAACTACAGGGGATTAAAGATATAACGGATGTACCCTGCCCCCAAGATGCTTCTTTGCCTAAGACGTTAGAGGCTGGCCCCAATGCCTTTATACATGGCTGAAGAAAGGGGAGTTACTGACATGAGGTTATTTGAAGGTAATTTTATAGGGCAAATGACCAAGGGCCAAATACATGACTCAGAGTAAGGACCACTGGTCTTCAGGGGAAGCCAGGGAAGGCTGCACAGAGGAGGAGTCCTTGAGGTGTCCTGGAGACCAGGAAGGAGGGTGTCAGGTGATCAGAAATGCCTGAGGAGGGCATTCTGGGCAGAGAAAAAAGAAACACTACCCTGACACAATGCAAGTAAGCAGGTGATAGAGAACTCTGGAAATGGCACTCACTCGAGAGCTTTCACAGCAAGGGCTGTGCTTTAATTAGGCGCCACCAGAGGCCTGTCACTGTGTATGAGTCTTGATTCTCAGCATACAATTCTGCCCCTTCCTGTTACTTTCTCAATTTATTTATTATTTTGGGCCATTGCCAAGTAGATTCTGTTTGCCTATACCTTATCTCACTGTGTGACCTTTTAATCATTAACTTCCTTTCTCTGGAGACACAGTGAGATGATCTCAAATGTCCTTTCCAGCTCGGGCATTCCCTGAAAAGCCTTTTCTGAAGCAGAGGCAACAGTTCCTGCAGTGTCTCTGAGGGCATGAGGTGGCCACATGGGGATGGTTTTGTTTGCCTGCTTCCCTGGCCCTGCAGGTGTTCTCCTTCCAGCTGTGGGCAACACTCACCTGGAGTGCCATTAGACACAACTGGGAAGCGTATTAGTTAAAAACTGCAGGCTACTCACAAGGCTAAATCCCATTGTCCTCACCATGGTGGCACACAAAATCTCTCTGAGCTCTAGGAGGTCTTAGCCTTTCAGTCATGATTTTTCAAGAACTGCAATGGGCACAATTACCAACAAAGGCAAATAAAGAGCAAATACAATTGCTGCCCACTGTTTTGGGGTCAACAGCGGGGGGGGGGGGGTCTGGAGCCAGCACATAACTGTTTCCTTTTGAATGTCCCTCGTTCTTTTGGGGAGGGTTCCTTTAGGGTCTTGAGGGCCATTCTTAGAGAAAGCGGGCAACAGCAAGTGTCCTCTTTGCCCTCTGAGAATCAACTTTAAATGGCTGAGATTACCAATGTTTATACCTCCTGCAGCTTTCTACACTCAGCATTTGTAGAACTTGGTCACAGCCTGGTTCTAATCAGGTCTCCATGGTTGGCTTTGCTCTTGCCACACCAAACAGTCCAATGCTTCTCTGCATAAAATGATTGTTCTTCCTATCTCTGTGCTTTGCTTGTGCTGTTTCCAGGGCTAAGAGTGACTTCTCTCTTTTTAAAGCTTCTTGCCCATTCTGCCTCTACCACCTACCTCCTGTGATGAACACCTACTGCATTCAGGAATCAGCTCTGTCTACCTCCTCCAGGAAGACTTCCTCCCCTGATGCTCTCATATTACCAATAGTAGGGTGAATAATAGCCTCCCCAGAAGCCCACATCCTAATTCCCCAGCCCCATCAATATATCTTTTTTTTGGTTTATTTAGTTATTTTGAGAGAGACACAGAGAGAGAGAGCAAGCAGAGGAGGGGCAGAGAGAGAGGGAGACAGAGAATCCCACAGGCTCTGCACCATTAGTACAGAGCCCAATGTGGGGCTGGAACCCACAAAGCATGAGATCATAACCTGAACCAAAATCAAGATTCAGACACATAACCCACTGAGCCACCCAGGTGCCCCTCAATATGCTATCTTATATGGCAAAAGGGGCTTTGCATATGTGATTTAAGTTAAAGGTCTTGAGATGGGGAAGAGTATCCTTGATTATCCAGATGGGCCCAAAGATGTAGTTACAAATGTCCTTATAAAAAAAGAAGACAAGAGAGATATTACTATAGAAAAAGGAGAAGGACATGTGAGCTGAGATTGGAGTAATGCACTTTGAAGAAGGAGAAAGGAATCACTAGAAGCTCAAAAAGACAAGGGACTGATTCTTCCCTCATAGCCTCCAGAAGGGGTAAGCCCTGCTGACACCCTGACCTTAATTCAGTGAAATTAATTTTGGATTTCTGACCTCCAGTGCTATAACAGAATAAACAAATGTTGTTTTAAACTGCTAAGTTTGTGTTGTGGTTTTATAGGAACAATAGAAAACTAATACAGTACTTCTCTGCAGTCTTCAATGTGTAGGACAAATTGTTATCAATCCTGTTCACAATTGGACTCCTTCCTGATAAACTATGAGCTCTTTGAGGACCAGTCCTTATACTGATACATCTTTTTATTCTTTTATTCTGAGAGAGTGCCTAGGTTTAATTAGTATTTCTCAGAGAAATAAACAACAGATGATATTCCTAATATTTAGATTATATAGGCATGTAGATTTTCACAAACATTTTATTCAATTGATATCCTATTCAAATACATGATAGGACTTATTTTTTATTAGTTCTTTTTTGTAGATGAGGAAATCGAGGATCAGAGAGCTGAAACAACTTGCCTAAAGAAACAGAAGATTATTGTGGTCTTGTTCTTTCCGAACATTCCATACCTACAGCTCCGACGAGGCACATGAGGAAGA
The DNA here is from genome assembly GCF_018350175.1 of Felis catus. Taxonomy (NCBI): domain Eukaryota; kingdom Metazoa; phylum Chordata; class Mammalia; order Carnivora; family Felidae; genus Felis; species Felis catus. The sequence goes on along the minus strand of NC_058368.1, from coordinate 187,321,455 downwards.
GGAGCCCAATGCAGAAGAAGATGTCTGTGTTCATGCGCCGCTCTATCTTGCTGCGTTTGTATCGTGGGCCATTGTTGTTCAGCATGGCTTTTGTCTCATGGCCTTTGGAAGAAAATGAGGTAGTAAGTCCTTTAGCTTCTGTTTTTCTCTGGCCTGGATCATGTCTTTACCTCTTCCAAGAGCTTATAATAGAAAAGAGGCTTCATCCTCCAACCTAAATATTTTCTGCCTCAGGGAGATTGCTGAGAACAGCTGTAGAGGCCTTACACAATTTGTTACCACGTGTTTTACTGAGCATCCCCTACGCACCAGGCGCTGTGGTATGTGCTGACAGAGCTACTATGTACAGGTTGTATACTGCACAACTCTAGAAACAACCCTCATTTTTTAACTTGTCATAGATTTGTAGGCTTATTAGGATAAATTTATGCAAATGACAGAAAGCTCTCTGGAGGAAGGGCTATTTTTTCCAATTTGCACAAAGGCACTGTTATGGGCTAATGGTAGGATACAAGGATGAGACAGATGACTCACATTTTGGTGAAAATACACAAGAAAACAAATAAATAATTATAGCTAGTAATAAGTCCCATGAAATAAGCAATGGGCTGGTAAATAAGAGATGGTGTTAGAGAACATGGTCAGGGATGGCTTCTCAGAGGAGGTGACATATAAGGAAGACCTTAAGGGAGAAAGAAGAGTTGGGAGAACAGGGTTTTAGGCTTGGGAACAGTACATGCCAAGGCCCTGTGACAGGACAGTGTCTGAGGCCAGTAGTTTTCTATGTGCTTCTTAGCCTAAGGTGTTGGTTTCACTTGTACAAGAGTGGTAAGGGCCTCCACGCCAGCATTAGCCTTGAGCTGCTCCATGCCTATCTTGGAGTTCTGCATAAAATTTTGTTCAAAGAGAGGACAACAAATTTGAAACCTACCAATCTCATCTAAGTCACCCTTGTTCCAGTTGGAAACTGGGGACCAATTAGTAGAAGAGACTTACCCAAAGGAAATAAGCCATAACATCAGAGCCATACTGAGAACCCAGGATTCTGATTCCCATTCTCTTTCTCCTTCCACCAATCCATGTTACCCAGGCCATACAGCTAAGAGCTGAGAGCCAAACTGAGACTTTGTCTTTAGACAGTCCTTTGGGGCTGCTAAACTTAACCACCATGCTGTATTCCTCAGCAAATTAAAAAACACTACATATTTGCTGTGCAAAATTAAAGAAAACCAATACATCAGCTCCAGCAGTGAATGGCTTTAATGCTGTTTAGCTGGTTGCCTGGTGGATTTAAAGTGGCAGCAAAACAGTAGGAGTGAGCAAACTCTGGGCTTATTAACCAGACTCCAGTCCCTGTAGTTGTGGGGGGATTTCCACAGCACAATGAGCACAGGATGACTGCACGGAAGGCACTGTGGCCTTCCTACCTTCAGGCTCACCCCATGTAAGGGGTCCTCAGAGCACCCTTTCCACCCATCTTGCTTCTCACCTTCTGAGATTCCTCTGTTCTCCTGGAAAACACTGGGTTCACAGGGGAGGTAGCATGGTATAATGGTTAGAATGTGGTCTCTAGAATCAGACAGGGCTTGGCCCTGCAGATACTTGACATTAGGTTATAAGGAATTAATCTCAGGAGATAAATGACCTTGGGTGAATTAATCCCTTTGTACCTCAATTCCTCATTTTCAGAATGAGAGATAATAGTTGTGGGTACGTTGGGGTAGGAGAGTGAATTAATATACACAAAGTACACAAATTACATCCTTAAACACAGTAGGGGCTCAAATGTTTGGCGTGAGGAGCAAACACCTCTACGTTGTATCTCTTTCTTCTGGAAGGCTCACTTTGGCCTTTTTTGTCTCTGAGGTGTTTCTATTTTTTCCATCCATATAATCAGAGGAGAAAAGATGACTCTAGACTAGTCGTTCTCAACCAGGGGTGATTTTATCTCCCAGGGTACATGTGGCAACGTCTTGAGAAATTTTGGGTTGTCACATCTTAATGGCATCTAGATACCAGGGATTCTGCTAAACATTCCCCAGGACAGCCTCTGACCACAAAGAACAATCTAGAACAAAATTTCAATAGTGCCAAGGTGGAGAACCCCTTGCTGTAGACAATTACACTAAAAACACTTAGTACCATTTTTGCTCACAATTTTTGAGAGCCTAATATATGCCAGTCATTGTGTTAAACCCCTTTTCACAGACAATCTCATTTGAACTTTATAACCCTATAAGGTGGGAACTATTAGTCTCCTTGTGTTGAAAGCTTAACCAGCATGTTCAGGAACATGCATCCAGTGAGTGGATTTCACCCCCAGGCAGCCTGACTCCTCAGAGTCATGATTCACTCTCTTCCAACTCTGCCCCCTCATTTACCACATCCATCACCCACTCAGAGTTTGCTTCTGATCAGGCAGAAAAGTGACCAGGGGTTTTTTGGAGGAGTGGACATTTGGAGGGGAGTTCATCTTAGTAGGTCCACCAGATGGCATTGAACTCCATTGCCAAAAACCCTCGAAAAGAGTTACCTGAACTGACATGCACAACCAGCCTCCACCAAGTTAGGTAAAGCTAGATATATTGGGACATTATTTTTCCTTGATCTATTTTTCTTTGACAGTCCCAAAAAGTGAACCTTAGCATCTTAAATTCCCTTCCATGCCCATCAAAAGTGGAGTTCTATGAATTCTGAAACAAATCACATCAAAGAAAATAATGAACAAGCAAAATATATCAAGACATCCTAGGGAGTCGAAGACCCAGGAAAACATGTTCTAGGATCTTCCAATGAAGGTAGACACCCAAGGGAGACTGTGTTTTCTCTGTGGAAGAAGTCTGAAGCTGTTGATATAAGAAAAGAAATTGATGGAGCCCCAATTGAAAGCTGGACATGAAGTAGGAGGGATATAGCAGTCCCAAGACTGCACCCTAAGACTTCAGATTCATTGTGAATGTTATCTTTTTTTTTCCGATTGGAAAGCAAAATCAAAGCATAAAGGAGAACTAGAGCACCTCAAAATGAATAAAGATAATAATAAATGCATAACTGTATATGCAACAATTAAAACCCACTGAGAATTCAGTTTGTTAAGACACAGTGTTGGGTGCTTTTCCTATGTTGGGTCATTTTATCCTCATGAGTATGCTATGAGTCTGAGCCAAATGTACTTGCCATTGCATAGATGAGGAAACTCATCACACTTTTCACAAAAAGGTGGAGTTGTTAAGTTTGGCTCAAGATACACTCTTCCTCCTGCCTTTAGTTAGTGTTAAGACACCATTCGAGGTGAATAAGTATGAATTTCTCTTTCTGTTCAGATGAGTGGTGTTAGCTTGGAATCTAAATATATTCCTTGTGGATGGAGTGAGCTGTTAGGATTCTAGCCTCTCTTTGCTTAGCTGAGAAATGGGAAGTTTCTTGTACCACTTATAAATGTGAATTCCCACTAATGGAAGATGGATTTGGAAGACATAGAGGGGGGAGGATAAGGGGAAACCACAAGATAAGTCAATGACCTGCGTAGATGACAATGCCAACAGCCACCTTGGTGTTCCTGATGGTGCAGCCTCGAAGCAGAAGACTCTCACTGCCAAAGCCGGTCCTCGACTGGTCAGGATGCTCCCTGGGGATGAGGAAATATGGAGAGTGGTTTGGTGGCCTCTCTATGCTGTCACTGGTTAGTGTCATAAAACTAGAAGTGGTGAGTGAACTCGACCTCTCTCCTGCCTCATTTTCAGAAGAGCGGTGGACATTATTAACTTTGCGTCTAATTTTCATGTTCAAGTGCAAACTCCACTGCTCCTGGGAGTCCTGGTGGGGGCTGGACCATTACAAGGGAATTATCCATTCCTCTGGAAATCATCACTCACCCACCTTCAAGTCAGAGCTCTGCTGAAAAAGCCTTGGCTGATTCAGATTTCTCACTCAAAACAATTTTTGGGACACAGTGTGGGAACTGGCTTGTGGCCCTACAAAGATTGTGCTGTGTTTCCTCAGGCAGTGTTCCCTGCTCACTCTCACCCCACAGCTGGGACCAGATGGCACAAGTTCAATGTGCAAGTCTGTCAACATCAAAGTCACCAGACAGTCCCCATTTCTCACACTGTGAGATGGCAAGGCTCCTCTTGTTTGGAGCTAAATCTCTCACACGCCTCTCTCCTGTATCACCCTCCTCTTGCTCAGTCTCTTGTGAAATAAACAGACCTCCAAGGAGGTGGATGTGGCCCTCTGTGTAGTGTATGGGAGGCAGCTCCTTAAAGCAGAGGGAGAGCTCTTTCTCTGCTCTAGCCTCAGGTGCATGGCAGTTTTCCACCTCTCACCAGAAACTTCTGAGGCCAACCAACACCTGTTATAACTTGGGATCTGGCCCTTACTCGATCCTAATGCTCTTCCTTGGGGATATTCAGGTCATTTAAATATAACTTCCCCAAAACATTAGGAGGAACAAAAAAAAATAGTAATCTGAACCTGTAGGGCTTTTCTCTGTTTAGTTCTTAAATGCTTCATTTCTCTAGGTCCAGTTATAATTGTTTTCCATTTACAAACTCAGTTAATTGTCATGACAACCTTATAAGATAGGTTATGTTATCATACCCACTTTTTAGACAGAGAAACTGAGGCAAGCTCATAAAGCTAGTAAATGGCAGAATAGGGATTCAAGTCCATAAAGTCTGGCTCTAAAGTGCTATACTGCCACTCAATATGCCTTTTAATACCAACTATTCCTTACAGTGGTTATAAACTAAGTTTACTTACATCATTTTATTTGATTCTTGATAGCTCTGGGAAGTTAGCAGGGTGATTATCCTTCCTTGTGAAAAAGATAAAGCCCAGAGAGGGTGAGAGAATTTTCCAAGGCTGCACACCTAGTACGTGGGATATCCTAGGACTCAAGAACCCAGGCCACAGATACCAACCCTCATGCATTTTTCCAACACTAGGGTCCCCCACTAACTTGCATTGAATCACAGAGTGATTTCCATTTGCATTTTGTAAATATGAAATTTATTGTCAAATTGGTTTCCATATAACACTCAGTGCTCATCCCAACAGGTGTCCTCCTCAATGCCCATCACCAACTTTCCCCTCTCTCCCACCCCTCATCAACCCTCAGTTTATTCTCAGTTTTTAAGAGTCTCTCATGGTTTGCCTCCCTCCCTAACCTTTTTTTTTCCTTCCCCTCCCCCATGGTCTTCTGTTAAATTTCTCAGGATCCACAAAAGAGTGAAAACATATGATATCTGTCTTTCTCTGTATGACTTATTTCACTTAGCATAACACTCTCCAGTTCCATCTACGTTGCTACAAAAGGCCATATTTCATTCTTTCTCATTGCCACGTAGTATTCCATTGTGTATATAAACCACAATTTCTTTATCCATTCATCAGTTGATGGACATTTAGGCTCTTTCCATAATTTGGCTATTGTTGAAAGTGCTGCTATAAACATTGGGGTACAAGTGCCCCTGTCCATCAGCACTCCTGTATCCCTTGGATAAATTCCTAGCAGTGCTATTTTTTGGTCATAGGGTAGACCTGTTTTTAATTTTTTGAGGAACCTCAACACGGTTTTCCACATCAGCTGCATCAGTTTGCATTCCCACCAACAGTGCAAGAGGGTTCCCGTTTCTCCACGTCCTCGCCAGCATCTATAGTCTCCTGATTTGTTCATTTTAGCCACTCTGACTGGAGTGAGGTGATATCTCAGGGTGTTTTTGATTTGTATTTCCCTGACGAGGAGTGACATTGAGCATCTTTTCATGTGCCTGTTGGCCATCTGGATGTCTTCTTTAGAGACATGTCTATTCATGTCTTCTGCCCATTTCTTCACTGGATTATTTGTTTTTAATGTCCACTTAGTTTTGAAAGAGAGAGAGAGAGAGAGAGAGAGAGAGAGAGAGAGAGAGAGCGTGAGCAGGGGAGGGGCAGAGAGAGGGAGACACAGAATCCAAAGCTGGCGTCAGGCTCTGAGCTGTCAGCATAGAGCCCAGCGTGAGGCTTGAACCCATGAACTGTAAGATCATGACCTGAGCTGAAGTCTGATACTTGACTGATTGAGCCACCCAGGCGCCCTTGATTTGCAATTCTTTTGATTCTAACAAGAGAATGTTTCACAGCTGACTTGGGATGAATCAAATCCACAAACCACAGCATGAGGGAGGGCCTCTTTGCTGGGGCAGGTGGCAAGCTCTACCTGAACAGATGTCTGCGACGAATTCTCCTCTTTGCCAGGAGCTCAGGCCCTTCTCTGCCTGTCTCCATCTGTGCTGTGTGTTTGGAAATAATACGTGTTTAAGAGCTGCTGGTTATCTTGTATTGTTCTTATCCTTTCCCCTCTCATACTGCTCTTCATGACATCCCATACATGCCTGAGAAAATGTGGGTGGAGAGAAAGCACAGACATCTGCCTTCTAAGAAGCCTATTTAAGCTTCATTCCAGACTTGCTTGGTCAAGAGTTTCCCTTATCAAGCAGAGCTCTGTTCTGCACAACAAGAGGAAACACACTGGAGCTGAAAGACCTGAATGTTTCACTGGAGCTGAAAGTCCTGGTGTTGTCTGGTACCTATTGTGCACCTTTGGGTCTATATGGAAAAGCCTCAGATCATCAGATTCCCTATCTGAAAAATGGAGATCATAATACTCATTTCCTTGGATGGTTGTACAGATTCAATGAGGTGATGTCCCGTGTAAGTACTCTAAAGGCTATTATAAGGGCATTTATTCACATCTGTTACCACCGCTTGTTTTTGGTCTTTCTCTGCATGAAGTAGTCTGATGTGGGAGCAGAAACACAGTAAGATTCTGAGGCCAAACCAAAGTTGAGGCATAAGAATAACAATTGCAACAGCTCAGCCACCATTAACTGAGTGTTTACTCTGTGCTAGTTGTTGTGCTAAGGGCTTTTCATGTGATAACTTAATTCTTAGAAAAGTCCTATGATGTCGATCTCAGAATCTTTATTTAACAGATAGGAAAACCTAGACCCAGAGAGGTTAATTTACTCAAAGCCAAGTCTGTCTAACTAAAAAGTCTCTGTTCTTACCTGCGATGCGATACAAGCTCTTTTAGAAAACTGACCTTAATGACATCATACTAGCTTTTCCTGAGAGTGTAGTCTGATTGTTAAATTTAACCCTGCAAGATAATTAACTGCCATGCTGGCAAAAAAAAAAAAAAAAAAAAAGAGTAGGAAAAGTTTCCCAATTTAGGTTTCTCTAGCAGTTTTTTTTTTTTTTTCAACGTTTATTTATTTTTGGGACAGAGAGAGACAGAGCATGAACGGGGGAGGGGCAGAGAGAGAGGGAGACACAGAATTGGAAACAGGCTCCAGGCTCTGAGCCATCAGCCCAGAGCCTGACGCGGGGCTCAAACTCATGGACCGCGAGATCGTGACCTGGCTGAAGTCGGACGCTTAACCGACTGAGCCACCCAGGCGCCCCTCTAGCAGTTTAAAAAAAAAAACATTTTTTTTAACATTTATTTATTTTTTAGACAGAGAGAGACAGAGCATGAACAGGGGAGGGGCAGAGAGAGAGGGAGACACAGAATCCGAAGCAGGCTCCAGGCTCTGAGCCGTCAGCACAGAGCCTGACGTGGGGCTCGAACTCAAGGACCATGAGATCATGACCTGAGCCGAAGTCGGACGCTTGACCGACCGAGCCACCCAGGCGCCCCTCTCTAGCAGTTTTTAAAATGTTTACTTATTTATTTTGAGAGGGAAAGAGAGAGAGAGAGCACGAGCAATGGAAGGGCAGAGAATCCCAAGCAGGCTCCGCACTGTCAGCTTAGATCCAACTAGGAATCAATCTTACGAACCAAACCATGAGATCATGACCTGAGCCGAAATCAAGAGTTGGACACTTAACCAACTGAGCCACCAAGGTGCCCCTAGCATTTCTTTAAGGCAAAAAGCAAGACACATCCTCAGGACCCCAATGCTTCTTTCTTTGGCCGTTTCAAGAACAAATGTTTCCAGCAGCACAGGGGCATTAGATACTTACATATATCCCTTAAACTTGTTGAGGTGGTTGTTGGGTTTCTCACACACGATGGTGTTGCAGAAACATTCGGGTTCGAACTGTACCTCCTGTGTGTGAGAGAGATCACCATGAGGTTATTAATTCAGAGGAATTCAGTTTTAATAGGATCACTAGGAGAGCTAATCACTGTTAGAAGCACTGCGAATAAGGTAATCCCTGCTTTGTCACACTGCAAGAGTTATAAAATGTGAGAAGAAAAGTGAAATCCTCATTAAGAAGGAGGAAGTAGGTGCAATGAAAATACTGGAAAGTCGGATGTAGGGCAGAGGGAGGCTTCTGCCTGGCTCACATTTCACTGGCAGTCCTGGGTTTGAGTTTCCTGACCAGCACTGTCCAACGGAGCTCACAGCGATGATGGGAGTGTCATAAGTCCTCACTGCCCAATGTGGAAGCTACTAAACATGTGTGCCTGGTGAAATGTGGAAATAGGACCAAGAAATCGATTTTGAAATTTTATTTAATTTTAATTAAAGCTAAATAGCTACATGTGGCAGGTGGCTACCACATTGGGCAGCACAGAAATAATAAAAAAGAGATTATAAATCACACCACCTAAAGGTAACCAGAATTAATATTCTTGTGTGTATAATACTTCCAGGGTTAAAATACATATATACATGTGTGTGTGTGCGTGTAAATTGTACAAAACACATACATGTGTAATGTGCACACATTTATGGATTTTGGAAGATGAGATGGTGTTCATATAAACTGAAAGTTTTTACATCTTAAATTTTTTATACATCTTAACACCTGGATAGAAACCTGGTGTATGAATGCCACCATGTTCATTTAACCATTTCACTAGAGAACAGTTATATTGTCTCAATTTGTTTTTCTGTTGTAAACATGATGTGAAAACTGTAGCCAATAAACAGGCTTTCCTGTACTCTTGCTTCTTCTAGATGCTGTGATGAGGACATACTATCATTATATGAATAAATATATATATATATATATTTTTAGAGGGAGAGGGAGAGAGAGGGAGAGAGAGGGAGAGAGAGACAGGCAGAAGGAGAGGGGGAGAAAGAATCCCAAGCAGGCTCCACACCCAGTGCAGAGCCTGATGCAGGGCTTGATCCCATGACCGTGAGATCATGACCTGAACTGAAATCAAGAGTTGGATGCTCAACCGACTGAACCAGCCAGGTGCCCCACATATTATTTATTTTTACATTTATAATTATTCTATGAAGAATACTAATCATCCTCTCTTTAGGGATGGAAAAACCATGGCTCAGAAGGGTAGGTAGGCTGCTCATAGCTGTACCAGCACTGGGATTTGAACCCAAGTATGACTGCAGGCCCCTTGTTTTCTACTTGCACAGCATGCTGCCCCCTCCCGCCCAAGTAAACATTCCTATAGCTAAGTACTTCAGACACATTCTTGCCTTTTTCTCCATGATTTCTCTTTCATTAGGTTATCTAGTTGTACAATATCTTAGAGTCCAATGTTGGGGGCAAGGGACACAACTGGAGAAGAGGAGATCTTGCTTTCTATCCACATTGGCTAATACTCCCTTCAATTCTCAAGCCTCAGTTTCCTACTCTGTAGACTGGGGCTAACACCACCTTCCCTGTCCATTTCATTTGTGTCTGGAAAGATAGAATTCATGTGGAAAGTTTTAGCAGATGTAACACGCTATGTAGAAGGAAGGAGTGTTAAAGATGGGATTAGAAATGGTTTCCTGGGTAGAGCTTTCGGCATGGGGCCTGAATTTATTGCCAAAAGCTTCAAGGTACAGCTGTTCAAAGGGGCAAATTGATTAGAAGAAATGATAGCATTTTCTGGCTTCGTATAAATATACTGTCCATTGGATCTGTGGGGGCGCCAACATAAATAAACTCTCCACTCACTTGAAATAAATTACCCATCCAGGAGTTTCTAAAAATATGGTCCTTTTCTCTCCAGGTATCGATTCTTTCAGGGACAAACACTTGCCGAGTCCTGAGATGATGACAAATCACGCTGTAATTTGTCAGCTGCTTTCATGCCTCTGATTAAGCCGTGTGCTTCACTCTGAGCTATACCTCTCGGTTCATTGCAGGCTTTCTAAATCCAAACTCATTTCAGGTATGAGTGGCAGCGGGTCTCAGAGCTAATGATCCTGCTGCAGTCAGTCCACGGTGTCTGTTTAATCATACCCAGCAGATGCCAGCAATGTGAGGTTTGCGACTCTTGTCCCTCTGCTGGGGCTTCCTGGTCACCTTCCTCAAATGTCCCTTGTTCTCTTTTTCTTCTGGGAACTGGCCTTGGGTCCTCTGTCTCCCTCTATCCTGGAGAGGTGGCTTCACCCTTTCTAATTACCTTTTCCCTGGGCTTCCTACTTCCTTCCTCAAGATGGGCTATGAAGAGGGGCATGTGGGTCTTGCTACCTTCCAAGATAACTTCTCAGGATTACTTGTTCTGAAGGACTTGCTATAGCCACTCCAGGGAGTTGCCAGGAGAACCAAGGATAGGAAGGCATGGGGGGGGGCACTATACGAAACCCTATAAATCTGTCAGGGTCATTATTTTTTATTTTTAATGTTAATTTATTTATGAGAGACAGAGCATAAGCTGGGGAGGGGCAGAGAGAGAGAGAGAGAGAGAAAATATCCAAAGCAGGCTCTAGGCTCTGAGCTGTCAGCATAGAGCCCATTGTGAGGCTTGGACTCATGAACTCTGAGATCATGATCTGGGCCCAAGGCTTAAGCAACTGAGTCACCCAGGTGTCCTGAGGGTCCTCATTTTAACCTTGGTCAGAAGTTTCTGATTCCCTTCTGATTCATTACCACACAGCTCTTTTTAGCTTGCGGATGTAGCCTACCTATCTGACATTTCTTTCCGACTCAGCCCTTTACCTGAGAAAGCCCCACTAATAAGCAAAAAGGCCTGGGGAGCCATCAGGGTCCAGGAAAAGATAAAGCCTTTCCAGAGAGGAAGGTGTATGTCTCTGCAGTTCTTCAGGCCAGACCCACCTCCTCTGAACACACACAATGTGCCAGGCACCTGTCATTAGGTTCTCACAGTAACTGGTAGATGTGCAAATGGAGACTGAAGTAAAGCAATTGTCTTGTGACTGGTAACAGGACCATGACTGCCCCTCAAATCACTGGAATCCAAAGCTAATTACCATCATTGTTGTCGCCATCATCGATATGTTTAATCCTCTTTGTCCTCTACTTTTACTGTTCTTGCCACAGAACTTATTGAGTGCTTGCTGTGTGCCAAGAACCAACTAAATATCTTATATACACTATTGCCTTTAAATTACACAATAATGCTATCAGGTAGGTATGATTATTATCTCTATTTTACAAGTGAAGGAATTAAGGTCAAGGAGATCCAGTGATTTTCCCAGTGACACACAGATAGCAAAATGAGAACACAGGATTTAACCATAGGACTTCTGATGTCATATGGTTTGCTCTCTTAAACCATGGTGTTATTTTGATGCACAAAGGAAAGATCAGTGTTTAAGGTCTCCTCTTGGCTCCATTTCCTTTCCTATGTTCCTTTCCTACTTTTTATAATTGAAGTATCTGATATAATAAATAAATTCATATATGTGGAATTAAAAAACCAACCCCCCAAACACTGAGCTCATAGATCTAGAGAACAGATTGGAGGCTGCCAGAGATGGGGTGGGTGAAATGGGTAAAGGGGATCAAAAGATAATAAACTTTCAGTTAAAAAATAAGTCATGCAATGCAATGTATAGCAAGACTATAGTTAATAATATTGTACTGTATATTTGAAAGTTGCTAAGAGTACATCTTAAAAGATCTCATCACAAGAAAAAAAATTATAACTATGTGAGGTAATGGATGTTAACTAGACTTATTGTGATTTCACAGTATATACAAATATGAAATAATTATGTTATGTACCTAAAACTAATTAGTGACTTATATCTTAATAAAAAAATAAGCAAACCCCAATGCCTAGAAATCATCATTATTATCATGATCATGATTAGCATCATCCTTTTTAATGTGGGTCAAATAAAGAAGCATAAAAAACCTAAATTACATAATATTGTCATGATGACCTTTGATTTGCCTCTATTGAATATTTTTGATTGTGTCTAAAAGATTTCTATGTTTTATAAAAGGTTTTTCTTATAGTCATTGGCTCACTCTCATCCTTTTTCTTAAGATCTATATAGACAGCTAGTTGGTAGGCAGGTCAAGGCATTTCTAGACCAGAGTATCTCAACTTTGGCACTATTGACATTTTGGGCTGGATAATTCTTTGACTTTTAGCAGCATTCCTGGTCTTTAAGAACTTGATACCAGTAGCACTCTCCCCTTCTGCCAGATGTGATGACCAAAAATGTTTAAGGACATTGCCCAGTGTTTCCTGCATAGAACTGAGCATTGTTTTAGAACAAATTCAGGGTAAGGAGATATAAAGTTGCCCAGATTGAGACACCCTCTAACCTATCTGTCCATCAGGAGAGGACATGATAGGATTTTTTTTTCCTTTCTCTTCAATTGGAAAAAAAAAAGGTTAGGTTTTTTGACTGGGGGGGAGGGAGGGTCCTAATGACTTGTAATAAGAGACATCTGCATATATCACTCTATACTATATAAACTCTGGAGTCTATTATATAAGCATGGTGGGGGTTTCCTTGCAATATATGTACTGTGCTAAGGTTAAAAATAAAAGGGAACTGATAATGGAAAAAAGTGAATTCCTTGTCTAAAATATAGTAGAAAATATATAGAAAAGACCACAACTAATAACCAATGCAATGTGTTATCTTTTCCAAGTATATTTGCATTTTAAAGTGGGGTACCTTCAAAGGGTAGAGGTTAAGACCCTACCTAGATAGGGGACATTCTTTTGAGGATTGTATACATACATACATACATACATACACATATACATATATTAATTTTTTAAGCACTTAAGAGGGTTTTTTTTTGCTACCTCCTCTGTGAAGCCCACCCAAATCTCCATAGACCCTTTCACCCCAGCCAATGAGAATTGTTCCTTTTTATGTGCTTCCACATCACACTGCTCGTGACTCCATTTAACACTTACATATCTGAATCTATGCTTCCTCTCATAGCCTGCTAGCTTCATCTGGGGCATCTCCCATAATACCTTGTGGCAACAGGCATACCACCAAGACTTGTTGAGATAAGGTTAGTACTGGAGAGGGTGATATTAGGAATGTATATATTGAAAGGTGATGGATGAAGAGATGAAAGGAAGACCTCTCTGTAAAGATCACCCTAAACAATTGGGAAAAGCCCCAGGGACAAATCTTAACTTTGATTCATGGGAATAGGACTTCTTGTAAGGAAATTCTTTGGCTCAACTAATTAAAAAAAATAGATAAAGTCCTAGATCCCAACATTCCAACATGGGCCAGACTAGTCTCTTATCCATTCATTCATGTATTCAAACATATTGAATATCCATTATATATGAGGCATGGGGGAAAGTGAGAATCAGAAAGAAGGGAGAGTTTCTTCACTTTTTTTTTTAATATTTATTTTTGAGAGAGAGTGACAGAGCATGAGCAGGGGAGGGGCAAAAAGAGAGGGAGGTACAGAATCTGAAGCAGACTCCAGGCTCTGAGCTGTCAGCAGACAGCCCAATGTGGGGCTTGAACTCATGAACCATGAGATCATGACCTGAACCAAAGTTGGACGCATAACTGACTGAGCCACCCAGGTGCCCCACCAGGGAGAGGTTTCTGACACAAGTCAATTATTGCAATCATAAAATAACTCAAAACTCCCAGATTATCCCAGGTACATCAATGGCAATATGTATAACCCCTTCTTTGGGGTTAAGGTATCCTCACTGACCTACGGCTCAGAACCAACAAGCTGCATCCCCCAAGGACCACTGGGAAGGCCAAGGTTTAGCAAACAGGATGAAATATGTTCTAGTAGCCAGAATAGGCTATTTCCCCTGCACTGACCTCAACTTTTATTTTCCTAGACTTATTTTCCACTGTTCTTCACAAATGAATTTCAAGTTGATTAATAAATATGATTATATAAATGTATTAATGAGTTTTTGAAATTATTTGTAGTAGATAGTTGCTTTCTGGCTACCCACCTTCCAATCTGCTCTCTTTTCCTTAACAATCCTTTGACTTCCTTTTGAGAAATTACCTCTCCTCTGTGCTTTGTAATGTTGATGAATTCTAAGTCAGGATGCCCTTCCCATTAGACTTGCTCACTCTGGGACTTTGACTTGAGTGCAATGACTCAAGGAAGGAAAAACAAATGAGATCATGAAGTAATTGCTTCTTCCAATACTCTCCCATTGCACTGAGATTTCCTTTTTTTGGTTCTTTTTTGGGAGCTGGGGTTTCAACTTTCCTTTGATTCTGTGAGCCAGACTGTGTGATTCTTCTTCCCTTCTACCCTACCTCCCACCACATTTTTGCAAGGATACTATTTTGCTTAAGTTAGCCAGAACTATTTCTGCTTCTTGCAAAAAGAAGTCTGATAAAAACAGTGGCCTATTCATTTGCATGGATAGATCTCCATCTTTAAAAACTAATGATTTTTATTTATTTGGTGAAATTGCAGTTCACAAAATACTGCCCCTTATTTACTTGATCTTAATCGATCTTCCCAGATTTCCTGTAGAGAGTTCAGGACAGGTTAGTCCCATTTTATTGGAAAGAGAACTGAGTGTTGATTGTACTAAGTAGCTTGCCCAAGGTCACACAGCTCATGAGCACCAAGGTTTGTCTGATTCTAAAGCTTATACATGTCCTTTCCTTGATGTAAGCATTTAATGCTATCTGCCCACAGGAAAAAAAAACCCTCTGGGCCTTTTTCATGCTTATTTGCAGGTTTTCCATATTGATAATTCTCTTAAACTTCCATTGCCAAGCTCAAGTGTTAGACTTCTTAAGGACCCATGTGTCCACCACAGACAGTAGCAATCTCTACTTCCTTTGAACAGACAATTCTTAATATCCATACTACTCACTTGGAACTTGTAATATCTTACACTCTTAATAGTTAAATACCAAGCCATTTCTACAAGCCAATTGGTAGATTCAACATTGTAACTTATCTACAAATCCCTATATGCAGCAAGAAGCCATCTGTAGACAGAGTAAAAATAAGTCTCATACACATGGTTTTCCAATTTCTGCAGGGATTCTTGAGATCAGCAAATTACAAATCCAAATCCACAGCTTTTTGTTTTATTTTCATAATAATGGAAAAGGACAATTGCTTTCAGATATGAGGGTTGGGGAGGGGTAATGTTTTCAAAGATTTTTGATAATCACAAAGGGTCTTTAAATTAAAAAAAAATAGGTACCCACAGTCTTAAATTCTTAGAGGATAAGAAGTATACTTTAGATCACTTTGAAACCCCACCACGGTCATTAGGAAATATTCAAGAAAGAGTCTGTTAGTAGAAGAGAGACAGAAGTCAGCTAAATTTTTTCCTTAAACACAGAATGTACTTATTTACAGAGTTTTTACTTTGATCCAGGGACATGTGTGAAAAAGAATTGAATCTGGGATGACCAAGCTTTGGTGCAGCTCTGTCTCTGTTTCTACATGACCCTCAGGGTAGATGACTAGAAAATCAGCCCCATACTGGACAGAGGATGGCAAAGCAGAACTAAGTCTTTGTGGAGGGCTCATGGAGGTGGAGCCAGGTTTCAGATACACAGATTACAGCCTTCCAGGGGCTACACAGGAGATACACCGCATGCAACCTTAGGAGAATACTCTTTAAAGTTTCGCTTCTTTTTTAAAGCTTATTAGTTTGGAGAAAGCTCAAATCAAATGTTCTTCACTCCCTAGCTGCTGATCCAGGTAACTGAGGTTTCCTTCCTGGCATACAAATAAGCAACCCTCTGATTTCTGAGAATTCTGTCTGAAAAATAATGACAGTTACCAGCATTTGATAACCTTCCTGTCCCTGGCCAGTGGTTGAGGTTCTTTTCAAGATAACCTGCAACAGAGTGACTGGCAGTTACTTTCCTTTCTGACTCTGGGTGAGGAAATGATCTGCATATGCAATCACCTGGGTGTGTGTCCCTGCCTGCCCAAGAGATTCCCACCAAAGCACACAGACTGGGTTACAGGGCTGTGGGCAGGAGATGCGATCTAAGGATTCCATACAGTCTTGTGTGGCCTTTTTTTAAGTGTACAAATGTTCTGATTCTTATTCAGGGCTAAGACTAAATTTAATCTCAAAATCAAGTTATGACATTTTCCAAGCTATAAGGCATGGGTTTGACATGCCAAGAAAATACTGCAAAAAGAATGATGTTTTCTGTCATTCTTAAAAGGAAACAATTACTAATTGTTTGTGGGACTGTTTATTAATAAATGTCTTTGTGATTCCCTGTTAGAGTATAGAGTCACAGCCTCTCTCTCATTTACAGCTGAACACTATAGCACCTGGCACAGAGGATATATTCAAGGACCCACTGGTGAATCAGTGAGTGAATACATGATACCTGAAATATGGACGTCTGCCACCAAGTGGGCAGTGCTGCCTTAACAGAATACAGTGTTAAACTGGCAAATTTTTTCTGCATCCGTTTTTCTTGCTGTGGATAACTGAGACCAAAGAAAGTAACATGACATCCAATATTTTGTACCTCATATTTTTGGCAAAGAAGATCACAAAAAAGACAGTATGAATTCTGGTTTGAGAAACTTCAATATTAAGTTAGTCACAGAACAGATGACCATAATGTGTCACCTCTCATGAACAACAACAAAATATCCTAGCACAGATCTAATCAGATACTAGTTGGGTAAATGAATTTATTGACTGAAACACAGTGAGGTAGGCACTACTGCTGAGAGTGATAAGTCTATGGAAGCACAGAGGAAGGAGAGATTCACTCTGGGTACATTGCAGAGGATGTTGTGGAGGCAGAGAGAAGGCAGATAGGGAAGGAAGGTTTTGTAAGCAGGAATACCACTAGGGGCATGGGAGAAAGACAGACAACCTCAGTCCTCTCTCCTTAAGGATAGAGGAACTTGGTCAACAGTAAGTTGGGTGTATATAGCATAATTATATAATGGATATTTATTGCTGAGCTGCTCAGAACTCTCCTGCACCTAGACCAATTTCCACCATACAGTTGAAGCAGAGGATGCCTTTCCCTCTGGCCTGAGTTAATTGGTCTAGGGGTGGGTACATAATACCAGCCAGACCAACCTGTGTCTCTTTCCCAGTCCCTCTCAAGAGGTGAAGCTGTGAGTGTAGGTCAGTTTGTGAGAGATGAAAGCCAAATACAGAGAGAAACACAGACAAAAAAATGAGCATTGCACTGATGGATTCCAAATTTCTGGTTGACATGACCCTAAGGCCCAATTCACCCTGTTTTCTTTCAATAAAATCTCTGTCTAAGCTATTTTGAATTGGGGTTCTGTCACATGCAGTCAAGAGTCTTGACTAATCCTTATACTAGATTGGTATGGTTCTCCTTTGAGGCATCAAATATTTCCCACATTGGGCTGAAATACTCACAGTTATCCTTAGTGGTTAAGACTGTGAAGACCACTATCAAAATGTAAATATGTTATCATGGGGTAGGGAGACAGTGGGAAAGAAGAAAACTTGAAGCTATGATCTATTAACACCTTTAGATGATCATATCTTTCATATAACCTAGCAGAGCTTCCTCATAAGGCCCTAAAGGGACAAAAATTAAAAAAAAGACTTTTTAAAAATGTTTTCTAACATTTATTTGTTGTTGAGAGACAGAGTGAGACAGAGCACAAGCAGGGGAGGGGCGGAGAGAGAGGGAGACACAGAATCTGAAGGAGGCTCCAGGCTCTGAGTTGTCAGTACAGAACTGGAAGCAGGGATCTAACCCATGAACCATGAGGCCATGACCTGAGCCAAAGTCAGACGTTCAACCAACTGAGCCTCCCAGGCACCCCTAAAAAAGACTTTTTAATAGAAGTTTTCAAATAGTGCTAAACACTGGGAAGGAGAAAGGATCTCCCATGTTTGTGGTGTGTGTGTGTGTGTGTGTGTGTGTGTGTGTGTGTGTGTGTGTGTGCATGCCTGCACACGCGCTCATGCCTTAGAAGACCTCTGGAGGGGAGAATCACCAAAAAAAGGTCAGAGGACTGCAAAAAATAAAAGTAAGTTTTTTTTAGGGTTGTGTCCATCATGGTCTCATTATTATCATTGCAAATAATTGTATAGTTTCATTATTTTCATATTTGTGAAATTGTATTTATTTGAGAAATAAACATGTAAAGGGATCTAAGAATTACTTTAGCAAAGGGAAAAATAATCAGGTACATCCAAATTGCCTTCCAAGTTTGGCATAACCCTGCATTAGCTGAGGAAACTTTGATAAGATTTAATCTTTTAGAAATTGTTTCCCCATCTTGAAATTATTACTAATTCTTCCCTTTCTACTTCTAAGGATTGTTTGTGTCAAATATCAAACTACAGTATACTTTGTACTACAGAGGCTAATTGACTGTCTAATGTGGGAGAAGGACTTACATATTTAATACTGGTGAGGTTGTGTAAAGACCTCTAGTCCTAAATTTCAAGTACTAGCATAAATCCTCATCTATTTAATCTTTAAAAAGTTCTAGTTCTGTCCATTTAATGGCACAGAAATAATGATCAATCCAATACCAATATGTACCTTCAACATGTACTTATTGTGATTTCTAAACACCATTTTCTCTTAAAAGGGACTAGATCTATTGAAGACTATTGAGGTCATGAAAAAGAGCTCAGGAGCCAATGTGAAGAAGGTCCCACTGGCTAAAAATGGGGCAATCAATAAAGATAACAAACGCACTGATTTGACACACATCAAATATGTTTAAATCCATGAGTGCATATTGATAGTAAAATAGACAAACTCATTGGTCACCTGTGCAGGATGGTAGGGAATCAATTCATGCAACAGCGACATATCCACCCACAAACACAAATCTAACCTGAATCAGATTTAGGCACTAGCTCTAACTGCCAATTTACAGAAATACAATGAACAGGGAGACATGTTAAATGACATAACTGGGAGACAATGCGATCAGCAAAATCCAGACTATGGGAAATTTCATAGAACAAACAATCTTATTTATTCAGCAACAAGAACTAAATATACAAGAAAAACAAACAAACAAAAAGAAAGATGAATAGGGAACCTATTGAATAAAAGAGAGTTAAGCTTATCTAAGTGTTTAGACTTATTTGGATTCTGCTTTTTTAAAAAAAAATGTTTTTATTTATTTTTGAGAGACAGAGAGAGCAAAAGTGGGGCAGGGGCAGAGAGATGGGGGACAGAGGATCCTAAGCAGACCCTGTGCTGAAAGCAGAGAGCTTGATGTGGGGCTCAAACTCATGAACCATGAGATCATGATCTGAGCTGAAGTTGGATGCTTAACTGACTGAGCCACCCATGCACCTCTAGACTTGTTTGGATTCTGATTCAAATAAACTGGAAGATATTGAACACTGAATTGAAAGTTGATATCAAGGAATTAATGCTAATATTTTAGGAATGATAATGGTATAGGGGCATTTTTAAGAAATCCTATCCTTGAGAGATATATATTAAAATGTTTGCCAGTAAAATGTTGCAACATTGAAGATTTGCTTTGAAATAAATTGCAGAATGAAGAGGGTGAGGCTATTGATAAAACAAGATTGATTATGAGTTGATTGTTGAAATCAGGTGATGGGCACATTACAAACTTATCATATTATTCTCCCTACTTTTGGATATGCTTGAAAATTTTCATAATAAAGAGTTAAAATAAGATAATCCTGAGTTTAAGTCCAAGCTTAGTCCACTGCTAGCAGGGTTACTTAACTCATCTGTCAAATGGCGATAATCAAAGTGCTTATCTCACAGGGTTATTTATGGGGAGTATAAAGAGATAATAGGTATAAAACACTTAGGAGAACTGCCTATGGCACACAGTATATGTTTAATCAACCTATCTGTTGATTTTTTTTTTAATTTTTTTTTCAACGTTTTTTATTTATTTTTGGGACAGAGAGAAACAGAGCATGAACGGGGGAGGGGCAGAGAGAGAGGGAGACACAGCCTCGGAAACAGGCTCCAGGCTCCGAGCCATCAGCCCAGAGCCTGACGCGGGGCTCGAACTCACGGACCGCGAGATCGTGACCTGGCTGAAGTCGGACGCTTAACCGACTGTGCCACCCAGGCGCCCCTCTGTTGATATTATTTATTATCATCATATATCATCATGTAGATTTTATATTAAAGGGACACTAGAAAATTTGATCTCTGCTCAACATTTAAGCAGTGGATAATAGGTAGAAGGGCTATCGTTCTTTTTTTTTTTTTAATTAATTTATTTATTTTGAGTGAGAGAGTGTGTGTGAGTGGAGGAGGGCCAGAGAGAGAGAGAGAGAGAGAGAGAGAGAGAGAGAGAGAGAAAGAGAGAGAGAGAGAGAGAGAGAGAGAGAGAGAATCCCAAGTGGGCTTCGTGCTGTCAGCAGTGTGGAGCCCCAACGTGGGTCTTGAAATCATGAATCACAAGATCATAACCTGAGCTGAAATCAAGAGTTGGACGCGTAACCAACTGAGCCACCCAGGGGCCCTGAAAGACCCCTTAGGGTCTTTCTTAAGGAAACTTGGAACAGCCTGTCAGGGGCAGGTTCCATTACAAAATCCACCAGGAAAGAGACTTTTTCTCTGGTTGTCAGGGCAGGCAGAGTTGAGAGAACATCTACCTTTTGCTTCATTCCAGGTGCATCATCAGTGAACCACGAGGGTGATAAATAAATAACTCATTTACCCTATCTCAATCTTTTGGCAAAGTGCTCTGCTGCCTAAGTATGTTAAAGTCAGTGTACACATTCACTGCAGAGGATCCAAGCTACAATGGTTCTTCATAATTGAGAAAATGGTTTAAAATCACTAATCATCATGGAATGCAAGCTAGTTAAAAAGGAGAGTCAATTAAAAATCTTTAATTTGGGCAATAAACAGATAAGCACAGTTATTACATTAATCATTGATGCCCTTGGCCACTGCTTTCAAACTTTACTGTGCACAGGAATCACCTGGGGATCTTGTTAAATTGCAAATTCCAATTGAGTTGGGGCAGGGCCTGAAATTCTGCATTTCTAACAAGCTTCCAATTGATGCTGAAGAGGTTAGTCCATATATCATACTTGCTGTAGCAAGCACTTGTTTAGTACTGGGAAATGATCTGACACATGTTTTAGTAGGACTTAGGATTCGGTGACTTGGATAAGATATACCCAGAAATATGTTTGATCTGAAATACTAACTGGAAGAATTCATTTCTGACTCTTTGGCTTTGGTAATTTACATCTACCAAAATAAATGTCACATACTCCTTTTCAGGCATTAAATTCCCAGTACTCATCTAGGAAATCCTTTTAAAGAAGAGATTTCAGGTATCAGAATGTCACCAAAGAGAAAATGGTACAATTTAATTCTCTAATAAAGTCCTCTGACCTGCTCAGCAGACCTTAGCATAAGACTAATTTTGGATCCCTTCCCTTTCCTCAGCAATGGGATGTGGGAATAAATACTGCAAGAATAGGTCAATAATTTTGTGAATTCCAAGATCACCCAGCATGATAAAAGTCTGAATTGAGAAAACAATTGGCCTCGTCCAAGTTGAATTCTGAGAAAAAGAATTTGAAAGCAACTCTTTGGGGGGCGCCTGGGTGGCTCAGTCGGTTGAACGGCTGGCTTCAGCTTGGGTCATGATCTTACGGTTTGTGAGTTCGAGCCCCGCGTCGGGCTCTGTGCTGACAGCTTGGAGCCTGTTTCGGATTCTGTGTCTCCCTCTCTCTCTGCTCCTCCTCCACTCATTCTCTGTCTTTCTCTCTCTCAAAAATAAATAAACATTAAAAAATATTATAAAAAAAAAGAAAGCAACTCTTTGGAAACCTTGAGAATGATGTCTCATGTCACAGGAGGAAATTACTTTTGAGAAGCTCTTTTATGTTTATAATTTCATTGGAACCTGTTTGGGTAAGTGGAGAATGAATTGCCTAAGTCATGAAGATTGTTAACTTCTCTGTTACTGCTCATCTGCTTTGATCATGTGTGCTTCACAATCCAGGTTAATTTCCCCCCCAAATTTTCATGGGAATGCTAGAATTATTGTCTTGAAGAACAGTTCTGAAAACTCAGGGTTAAAGTTTAAAAGATCTGTTGCCTGCAGATCTTCTCAGAGACCTTACTATGTTGATGTATGCTGGACCCTCTAAGAGAGGTCGACAGGACACAGATTTTTCCATCCAGATTTGACCATGAACCTTGTTTTTCAACAACTCTCTCTTGAGATAAGCATTTGGCAGACTTCACTTTGAGAAATGCTGATATAGGGGAGCTGGGACAAAGTTTGTCTTAGTGATTTTGAATTAACAGAATATACTAATCTCTCATCATCCACAAGATGTAAAAATGAGTGTGGGTGTACGAATGGGGTGGAAAATTTCTAGAAATCTGTTAGTAAAAACCCTTTTGGCAAGGTGAAGGTATTAACCCCTAGGGATTTAGAAGGAAAACAAACAAAAGCCATTGATACTTATCACTTAAGATATAAAATTTCCATACAAACCATATCTGTAGGTACTCAAAACCTTCTCTGAGACAATGGTAAGATATGCTATTTCTATTCCTCAGAGTTTCATCTGTAAAGGAGGATAGATATATCCATCTCGCAGGGTGGTTGCAAGGACTAACAGGGACAATGCATGCAAAGAAACTAGCACATGTAAGAAGCACGGAGATGGTAGTTTTGTTTTTATTATTAAAAGTGTTTTTTGTAGGTGCCCAAGGTGACACCTGTTGTACAGGTTTTCAAGAAGGTAGTAGGTTCATGTTGAGATCATATGGGGGAACATTTAAAACATATGCATGCTTGACCCCTACTCAGTCCTGGTGAGCCATAACTTAGTGATAATGTGGAAGGATGCATGTATATTTTTAAAAGATTCTCTCTGTGGTAATTATGGTACATCTTGAACACCTCTAATGTATTTGGGACAAATCCCTAAACTGTGATCCCACATCTCCTGTAGTAGTCCTGGAATGTGTTCCTTGGAATAAAAGGTTTCTGTGGTTAAGTGTTTAGAAATGGTACATACTCGTACTTGTCCCCTCTCCTCCTTGGGCTTACCAAAGTACCTGAGAAGTCTGGCAGAAATATTTGAAATATTTGAAAATTTGTAACCTAATGTCTTCTGTCTTTTTGATTTTGCAAAATGTATTTTTCTTGCAACTGTCATCAATGTCTGCCCAACACATTTGAGAAATGCTATAGTATAGAGTTAGAAGAGAATTCTACCTATATTCAGAAATCTTTTTGCACTGATGACATAAGGGAGAAGCAAGATAGCAAAGAACAGCCCAGATTCCTTTTTCAGGGACCTGGATAAGCCTACTTTTATTCTTCCTACGATGTACTACTTATATGTGAAAATAATATTAAAAATGATAAATGTGTGCTTTCAAGTAAACATCTCTGGGTAAACTCTGGGTAATAGTCAATAGGCCAGGGAGATGAGCTGCTACAAACCTTAAGAGTTGAGACTTTGGATAAACTTGGTTTTGAATCTTGTTTCAAGCACTTCCTGGCTCAGTGACCTTGGACAAGTAACTTAACCTTCCTATGCTTCATTTTCTTCAGGTGTATAGTGGGGACAATAATAGCCCTCTCTCAGTGGGGATTTGTGAGGATAAAGGAGATAATCACGCAAAGGCTCAGTGAGGACTTAATAAAAGTACGTCATCATTATAACTATTATTACAGAAATGGAAAAACACACTTAAGCAAAGTGAGGGGGAGAATGAAGGAACAAATAGAGAATGCTAAAAACCTTCAAGCTCAAATAAATCTTCTTCCCTTCACAAATGAATTTAACTTTTTTTTTTTTTTTTTTTGTAAATCATTATGCCAACTACCCTGTGAGAATTCAGGGTTAGAGTTTGAGAGATGTTATTAAATTGGATGGTCTATGGCACTGGAGTGTGAATGACCCTTTTATCTGGCTCTTCATTCCAGTCAAATCCCAAACTATCTGACTAATTAAAATACAAGAAACAGCTTGGGAGCTGCTGCCAGAGACAAAAAGAGAAGCTACTGGTTGAAACTCAACAACCCTGAAAACCCGCTGCCTGAGAGAGAATAAAGAGGACTCAGAACAGAGATGAGGAGATTGGGAAGGGGCGGCAGAGGGGTAGGTTTGTAAGCAAACACAAGTTTCACTGCTCTCAGAGCTTTGCAAAATAATGAAATAGAAAGTCTCAGAGTGCTTTGCATGTAGTATCAGGTGGCAATTTTACATCTCACATACACACATCCACCTGTGTGTGTTGCACATGCATAATATGTATTTCTTACTGTGAATTATGTTTAAAGAAGCTTAAAAGTCTCTGATCTAGAGGGCAGGCCACAGGGCCCTGAGCCAGGAAATAGATTGCTGTGTATCTAGAATGGCTTTGTGAACTTTCCTCAGATCCTGCCCTTGTAAACTCTAAGGTGGTTTGGTGAATGTGGTGGGGACAAGCAAAGGAGAGAAAACTTAGACACCCAGCACCAGTGCAGTGACTGACTTGGGTGGGGCCTGGAGACCAATGGAAAACTGAACGTGAGAAATGACAAGAAAAGCAGATGGCAGCCATGTGGTCATGGTGGTTTCCATGCCCAGGGCAGTAAGTGCAGCTGAGGTATCAGCAACAGACCATTTACTGTGGGCCTACTATGCACCAAGCCCTATATTTCATTCGTTCCTTCCTTTATCTCATGTGAATCTCATAACAGAACTAGGGGAGAAACACGCAGAGGCGAGAGAAGAGACCCCTAAGGAATCCATCGTACCAAAGAGATTTTGTGAGAACTGCTCATCCGGTGCTTTGGGAGGGGCAAAGTGAGGTAAGTGGAGTTGTCTTCTCTCAAGAAGTTTCAATCTAGATAACCTAACTCTAGCTTATGATAATCTCTGAGGAATGAAGCACTTGCCTTCTCACCCGTAAATCCCCTGACTCATCCAATTTCTCTCCTGCCGAAGACTGGCAGAATGAAGAAAGTGATAGAATTTTATTCTTTTCCATGTGCAGAGAAAGGTTCCAGATTGAAAGTCAACCCTTTCAAGGGGATTTTTAATTAAAAATTGGAATATCAATCACACCCAGTTTCAATTACTCAACACATTGCCTATGAACACTGTTGATATTTACTGCAGACTATTTACTGGTCTCTTACTATATGTCTACCTTCATACTAAGTAATTACTATACATATTGTTCAGTCTTAAGAATCACTCCAATGGAAAAGGTACTATTTTTATACCCATTTTCCAGATGAGGGAATAAAGAAGTGAGAGAGGAGTAACTTTCCTGAGGTGACAATGCTAATAAATGGTAGTGTAGCTCTGTCAACCTCCAGAGCCTGGGCTCTTAAACCTCCAGACAATAATGACTTCCCCATGATGTTCAAGGTACCATATGTGTAAGTGTGGGGGTTAAATAAAGATGTTGACAATTGTTCTCTGTTTGTCTAGGAGGGAAGGTAAGATGTACACAAGTGAAAAAATAGTTAACAATACCTTCCTATAAGCTTATGCTGGGGTCAAAGTAGTACTAGAGAAGATTCAGGGAGGGAGAGGTTGAGGGAGCAGAGCTGGGCAGGATGGGCAGGGCTGCATAAACATGGAAAGCAGGTTGGTCCCAAGGGTAACCAAATAGATATTAGACTCCTTGGTTTAGAACAGAGACCACAGTTTCCTTAAACATAGTGGGCCCCCATTTAGGAATTCTGAGACTTTTAGCAAGTTATTTACCTTTCTTAAGCCTCAGTTTCCCCATCAGTGGTATAGGGATAATACCCATTAAGAGGCTTGCTGGGAAGATTAAGTGTACCTAAGTGCTTGGGAAAAGGAGGCATCTCCTACTTTCCCTCTGGCACCAGATTGAGTTCAGTTTTCTAGTGGAGTTGGCTTGCTTCTTCCCTTTGACCTCACCTTTGGAAATCTTAGAAAGATCCTTACCTGCTGTGAGAAGCCCTTCACAACACGCCTTTGTTTGAGGTTTGTCTCTCCATCCAGGTTGGCAGTTTCCAGGTGGCAGATCCCATTCGGGTCTGAAGAGAAGAGCAGGAGTATGTCTGCTGGGATGATCTCATTGCATTGCATTTGGATGAAGTCGCCCACACGCACATCCTTCCAGCACTTCTTCACGTAGCTCTGCTGTTTTCTTGGGTGGGAGAACAACAGGGGTCAGAGTGAGTTTTAAGGTTCTCTAGAAAATTAAATGAGTGAACAGAAGAAGGTCCCACCTGTGCCTAAATGTCCCCCAGGAAGCCTGTCGCAAGACTGTTTAGTATTTTACCTCCAAATGACCACCATCATAATCTCTCTAGAAAAGCTAAGCATGACCTATAGAATACCACTAGTAGAAGATCTGTTCTCACGATCATTTAGAGTTTTGATTGACTGCTGGCTGTTGACTGTGCTTAGCCTTGCTTCTTAGCCGAAGAAGGAAGAGGGAGAAGGTGACTACATAGTCATATTATTATATTATTATTATAGTACTCTTAATATACATAATTTTCCAGAATAGCTAGCTAACCTGTAGAAAGCAGGTTGCAAGGAAAGATTATTTCTAATTATGAGAGGAAAGTGGTAGTAGGAAAGTGAGGATATAGACCATTGTGGAGGAAGATCTGGGGCTGTGCTGAAACAGAAAACTCTGGGCAGTCAGGGAATTAGGAAGACAGCAACAGTAAGGTTGACAAGATGGGACCCATGGTGATCATAGAATCAGAGGGCTAAAGAAATCTGACGAAATTATGAACTGTCTCTTTCTATTCAATTTATCAAGCTCAGATATAACAGTGGCAGCAATAATCACAAATGTAGGATTTCTACTGTGCCAAGCATTAATGTTTGTTAATACTTTATTTACTTGCATAATAACCCACTAGAATAGATATTGTTAGACCCAGTTCACAAATGAGGAAATTGAGGGTCCAAGAAAAGTTTCCAAGGTCTTACAAAAATAGAGCTGAAACCTGAGACCAGGTCCAGCTTGACACACATCCCTACAGTTTTCAATGCTTGGAGATCCTACTGCCTCAAAAGTATCCCTCTCCCTCCTCGGGTCTCAGGTGGTTATGCAGCCTCAGCTTTTGCACCAACAGCAAAAGGACTCCCTACTACCCAAGGCAAGACATTCTATTTCAAGGAGCTCTCATCTTAGAAAGTCCTCCATCTACATAGCCAAATATTGAGCTAGATCTGCTCTCCTGGAGAGCCTGATATATTCCATCTTCTACCATTTTGTAAATATTTTAAGGCATTCATCAGGTGGCCCCTGAAATCTTTTGGGCTTCCCAAGTCAAATTTAACTTTCCAAGTGTCCTCTGTTATTCTTGTATGAATGATAGTTTCAAGAGCTGTCGAGGTGTGAGCTATTTTGTCTAAGGCTGCATTTGGAAATGTTTCTCTTTAAATATGGGATGTGGAACCAAACCAATATTCTACATGTGGTCTTTTCAACTGAGCCCAGCTGGCTTGCAGCTGGATGCCTCTCAGACCAGCCAGACCTAAGGAGGTAAGCTCTCCTTTGCTGGTTTTCTTTACGGATGCTGAACCCCTCTGGGCATGTTATTGCTTCAGTTTCTGTTAGAATCTGGGTGCCCAGGCATGACAAGACTACTCTTCCACAGAGAAAGATATGTGACTGGAATTTCACTTTTCTCTTTTGACTTCATAAAAGTCCCTAAGAAGGATAAGGGCTTGAGGTCTTGCTTCCTCTTTGGTGCCCCCTGGAGAACCCTGAACAAGCCCTCCTAAGACCCCATTGTCCTTGTCATAAAAGATCTATGAAGATGATTCCCCTAGTCCCCTGAAATGAGTGTGCTTCTATCTGGAAGGCCAACCAAGGGAAGGTCTGATCAGAGTCTACAAAATAATCAGGGACATTAGTATTGGGGAACACCCTGCCATGCTAAAGACCCATAGAATTCTTTGGAAGTTCCCGTGGCTCCAGAAAGCACAGCACGGCAGCTACTGGCAAAATCAGTCAATGGGCAATATCACCCAAATGTCTATTGAAATCACCTCTGAGGATTTGGGAGGCAATGCATCTAGAGCATCTTAGTAATATTTCTTCTTTCCATGGAAAGACATTTAACAGGTTTCTAAACACTTTTTGATTCCATCAGCTTATTTTATCACCTTTTTTTCCCCTGTGAAGAACAAGGACAGTCAGTCCCCACCCCCCATATTTATTTCTCAGTGGCACTTCAGAAATATATTTATCTGTTTATGGATATATTTAGGGTGGATACCCCTCCATCAGAAAGGTGAACATTACTGTAAAATAATTCATGGTTTCTCTGCTGATTCAGGGAAAGATTTGTTTTTTTCTTCAGAGTAGCCCTGAGAACATCTGTTAAATGTTCAATTATAAGACTACTTAAAGAAACTGGAGTGGCCTGTACTCTCCATGGGAAAAGGAATCTCACAGGCCAAAGAAAGATTGGATTTCTCTCTTGCTTTTTTGTTGTTATTGTTCTTTTTGAGGGGGTGCTTAAAACAAAACAAAAAAATTCCTAAATATTGTAGCAAAATTGTTCCAAGTGATAAAGGATTATCACTGAACTTGTCCACATTCTTCCCCACCTCCCCTCTTTGAGTTCTGTGTCCTATAAGATAATGCCTTTGGGGATGGTGGGTATCACCTGATTGCTATAATCTCAGCATTCTGACTGGTATTTGAGATTGGGTTTAGTGAGAATGGCTTTGACTCTGAGGAATATCCTGATTGCCAACTATTCCAGAGGGCACTGGTTCAGAAGATTGTCAAATGCTAGTTGGGATTGGTGTATATATAGACATATTGGAGGCAAGGCCAACATACCTCCATCCATGAATAGTGAATTTTATTCTTCCCCCTTCTAATAAAGGACACCACTGCTTCTTATGGGATATGGGCTATAAGGGTGATGGAAGATGGAGGGTTATGGAGATGAGCTTATGGTATATACATATTTATAAGTGGTCACTTTTGTGAGCTGGGCTGGCATGTTGTCTTGTCAATTCCCATCATGATGAT
This sequence comes from Felis catus, assembly GCF_018350175.1. Classification (NCBI taxonomy): domain Eukaryota; kingdom Metazoa; phylum Chordata; class Mammalia; order Carnivora; family Felidae; genus Felis; species Felis catus. The sequence goes on along the minus strand of NC_058368.1, from coordinate 187,292,353 downwards.
AGGTGTTATGTGGTAAGTGGAGCCACCCAAGATGCTGTAAGTCAGACCAGTCTCTGACTTCTATTATTTCTTGGATCTCAGGGAAGTCACTGCCTTACTAGTAACAATCACCTCTGTCTTTCCTTTATATTAATCCTCTTTTCCTTAGGATGATATGTGGTGGTAAAGAAACATTCTTAGTCCCTGTTGTAGGCTTACCATCCCCAAGAAAGAGAATGCACATCTCTGTGAATACAATGAGTGCTTCTCAAACAGAGACATGCATGCTTCAGGCACACATCCCATTATGTGTGTCTGGGAATACAGAGGCTATGAAATCAACATGATTTTGGGATGTTAGTTTTAAAAAAACATGTTTTTTTGGGGGGCTGGGTGAGAGGATACAGTTTAGTATTTAGCTGGTACATAATTTGAAGAATTATGTTTATATTAACCCTAGCATAGTTAGGTTATAAAATCAGAGTCAAATTTTAAAGGAATTTTTTTGTAAAACAATGAGACATCAGGGTAAAAAATGAGACCTTCTTTCACTTGGCTACTTTGTGCTAGTCTCTTGGTCCTCTGGGGTCCACTTTGTCTCCCCAATAATCAGGAATATGAGTATGTCTGTGGAAAAGGCAAGGATGCACAGCCCAAGGGGTCCAGCCAGGGGAGGTAATGAGTGGCTGAACCCAGTTGATGCGGAAAATCAGCATGTCCCTGCATTGAGTGACATCCAGATGTGGACAGCAGCTGGCTGGGTGCCACCTGAGGAAGTCATTTGGAACAGCTGCCTCAGGTGGATGTGTCCATACGCTCTTGATCACCTCCATGCTCAGTGAGTCACACCTGGGAACTGACTGCTATTTTAGTTTCATGGGATGTTCACTGCTGTTTAAAAATAAGACAAATCAACATGGCTTGGGATGAAGACTCCATCTGGCAGATTCTGCTTCGAGGAGAAATTAAGTGGTGCCGTGCTAAATGGCTTTCTGAGAGGAGATGGGGCTTATTAAGAGAGAAATAAACAGCAAGAGAGGTTTCTAACCAACTGGAGTCCATGGGGGAGCAGGTGAAAGGAGAGAAATAGGGGAGGAGAGGATGCTTAAGGTTCCATTTCTCAAGTGTGTGGGTTTTATGAAAAGGGCTTGAAGGAACTAGAGTAAAGAGGACTTATCAGGAGGTTTAGGTATCTGTGGGACTTCCTATTCAAAACAGGGTTAGGAACTGACCTCAGCTGTCTTTCTGGAAGCTTGAATGCCAGAGGCAGAACAGTCAGCATCGCTACCCCATAATGAAAGGGGAATGTCAGGGACAATAAGTGCAGTAGAGGGATAAAGAGTAGATTTGAACTCCAGCTTCACAGCTTATTACTCATGTGATGTTGGGCAAGTTATATAACTTCTAGGAGCCTTTGTTTCTTCAGTTGAAGGTAATATGTGCACTTGCCTCAGAGGGTTGTTGAAAGGATTGGTGACATGACCCATGTAGGGGACTGAGCTAAGGCTTTGCATTTAGTAAGTACTCAATACATACAAGCTTCTTTTATGATGATAATGATGATGACTATGACCACAATGATAATGATGACAATGATTGTTAATATCATGGTGCGTGCTAACCCCCCACTCTGCCAGCCCCAGCACTCTCTCCTTCATGCTATTGGGACACCCATTTTATGCCCATGATTGCATTTTGTGGCTTGGGCCCAGTTATACAACACACAAACACAAGAAATTCTAAAAATTGAATCCTTTCCCTCAAGCTCAGAAAAGAGGGATTCAAATCCAGCCAATTGAAGACTTAGGTATCTGGCTACTGGCACAAACTCCCAGAAAAGTGTATCCTTAAAATCAGTGCTGCCCACCAAGTTAATTTGCAGATGTTGACAACTGGATTCTAAGGTTTATATAAAAGAGGCAAAAGACCCAGAACAGCCGATAAAATATTGAAGGAGAAGAACAAAACTGGAGGACGATTACTACCTCATTTCAAGACTTCAAGCTACAGTAATCAAGACAGTGTGGTACTGGTGAAAGAACAGATAAACAGATCAATGGCCAAAAGAGAGAACTCAGAAATATATATATGTGTATATATATGTATGTATATATGTATATACATATATATACACATACACACACATATATGTATATATATATATACACACACATATATATATACATACATACACACACATATATACATATGACCCTCAATTTATTCATCTATTTATAAATTGACCCTCAATTTATTCATCTATTTATAACAGAAATTCAACTAATCTCTGACAAAAGACCAAAGGCAATATAGTAAAGATAGTTTTTCAACAAATGGTTCTAGAAGTGGATGTCCACAAAGAAATTTAGACACAGAACTTACACCCATCTTCCAAATTAACTCAAAATGAATCATAGACCTAACTGAAAAATTAAAAACTATAAGAGTTTTAAAAGTTAACAGAGGAGAAAATCCAGATGACCTTGTCTATGGTGATGACTTTTTAGATACAACACCAAAGGTGCTATCCATGACAGAAATAATTGATAGACTGGACTTCATTAAAATTAAAACCTTCTGCTCTGCAAAAGACATGGTAAAAAGAATGAGAACACAACCACAGACTGGGAGAAAATATGTATTTTACAGAAGACGCATCTGATAAGGGACTGCAATTCAAAATATACAAATAACTTAAAACTCAACAATAAGAAAACAAACAGCTCAACTGAAAAATGAGAAAAGAGCTGAACAGACACCTAACCAAATATATATATACAGATGGCAAATAAACATATGAAAAGATCCATATGCCATCAGAGAAATGCACATTAAAATGAGATATCACCATACTCTTATTAGAACAGCCCAAATCCAGAACACTGACAACATTGAATTCTGGCAAGGATGTGGAGCAAGAAGGACCCTTATTCACTGCTGGTGGGAATGAAAGATGGGATAGCCACTTTGGAAGAAAGTTCAACAGTTTCTTACAAAACTAAATATACTTTGTCCACATGGTCCAGCAATCATGCTCCTTGGTATTTACCCAAAGGAGTTAAAAAACTTATTTCCACACAGAAACCTTCACGTGGGTATTTATAGAAGCTTTATTCACCATTGCCAAAATTTGGAAGCAAGAAAGATGACCTTCAGTAGGTGAATAGACAAACTGGTATATCCAAACAATGAAATATTAATCAATGCTAAAAAGAAGTGAGATATCAAGCCACAAAAAGACAGGGAGGAAATTTAAATGCATGTTAGTAAGTGAAAGAAGCCAATCAGAAAAGGCTACATACTGCTTGATTCCAACAATATGACATTGTGGAAAAGGCAAAACTACGGAGGCATAAAAACATTTGGGGTCGCCAGGGGTTGTGGGGGTGAGACAGAGAAGGTGTAAAGGCAGAACACAGAGGATTTTTAAGACATTAAAACTATTCTGTGTGATACTATAATGATGGATACATGTTACTATACATTTGTCCAAATGCACAGAATATATAATACCAAGAGTGAGCCATAAACTATAGATCTTGGGTGATTATGATGTGTTGTGACAAATGTAGCACTCTGGTGGGGGATGTTGATAATGAGGAAGGCTATGTATGAGTGGGGCTAGGGGTAAATGGGAAATCTCTGTACCTTCCCCTAATTTTGCTGTGAACCAACAGTAGACTACTCTAAAAAAATAAAGTCTTAATAAATAAAACAAATCAGAGCTGAAGGGATTTGATGGATTTCTAATTCTCAGCTGAGGAAATGGAGGCTGAGTGACCTGGTCAACATACACAGTGATGAAACTTGCATTGGAATCTCTACTCTTTCTACAGTGCCAAGAAAGAGAACCAAGGGCCTTGTGGCTGGCTCAGGAATACTTGTACTACCCAATTGTTTTGCCAGTGGTATGTTGAGGTAGAGGCAGTCCCACAGAGTGGTTAAAAACTTTGGAGTCAGTTGAACTTGATTTGAAACCTGGAACTATCTCCTATATGTGGTGATGCCTTGAACCCACTGCTTAACTATCTGACACTCAATTTATTCATCTATCAAGTGGGACAACTAAAATATATTCTATAGGTTATAGTGAGAGCTAACTAAAATAATATGTGAGAAGTATCTAATGACCGCACAGTAAATGGCCTTTACTGCTGCTATTATTATCATTATAGTTATTATTAGCTTGGAGCAAACAGGGTCACTGCTATGGAGACAGTGTTAATTGTCTATTTTTATGATGTCAAATGCATAAGCAGTTTTTTTGCTTGTTTTTTTGTGGATTTTGTTTTTAGTTTTGCTGGAGGAGGAATCTGGCAAGAGGGTGTAGAAGACTTGAAAAGGGACAACAAAGGGGTGCCTGGGTGGCTCAGTCAGTTAAGCGTCCGACTTCAGCTCAGGTCATGATCTCATACTTTATGGGTTAAAGCGCCGTATTGGACTCTGTACTGACAGCTCAGAGCCTGAAGCCTGCTTCAGATTTTGTGTCTCTCTCTCCTTCTGTCCCTGCCCCACCCCTCAAAAATAAACATTAAAAAAATTAAAAAAAAAAAAAAGAAAAGAAAAGGGACAACAGGTTGTGTGGCCTTTGTCCTTGACCTGGCCCCAGGAAGTGGAACAGAAGCTAAAGCAGTTATGTTAGAGACAGTCTGAACCTGGGCAGTGAGTGCCCCCTGCCTGGCTATTCCTCGTCCTCTGTATCTAACTGTCAGCTACAGACCACAGTGAGTGGCCTTCAGGCTCACAAGATTGAGGAAAGTACCAGAAGGAGACAATGGAGGCCAGAGGAGTGGTAGGATACCTTGATTTCTGGCTTGGCTGGAAATATTGGTGGACACAGTGACATTCGCCATATGTAAGTTTGCCCAGGCATATCTGGGGATGCTTGAAATTAGGGTGGGAGGACACATCTCAAATCAACAATTTGGGTCTAACTATCACTGGAGTATTTGTATTAATATGACCTCACCTAGAGGCCAATGAGGCCTAACACAACAGGTCATATCTGCTGTTAAAGTCCTTCTTTATACTGAGAGCCCCAGCTTTAAGTTTTTTAAAAATGTTTATTTACTTTTGAGAGACAGAAAGACAGAACATGAGCAGGGGAAGGGTAGAGAGAGAGGGAGACACAGAATCCGAAGTAGGCTCCAGGCTCTGAGCTGTCTGCACAGAGCCCAACGCGGGGCTAGAACTCACCAACTGCGAGATCATGACCTTAGCTGAAGTTGGCCGCTTAACCAACTGAGTCACCCAGGCACTCCAAGAGCCCCATCTTTATTGAAGCTCCAAGGAGCAGCCTACTCTCTAACCTCTTTGTGCACTTTGTCACATGCAGAAAGCAGAAATGAGCACCGAATGGCACAAACAGTGATGGCCATGGAAACACCCTGCTTAGGGGACAGGAGATTCACAGGTGCACTCCATCAAGATCACATTCACAGGTTATGGGGAAACAGCCTGGGGGCATCAAAGGCATGAGATGTTACCCCAAATGTTACCTTGAGCCTCTGCAGATCCAAACACTACCTTTCACTTTCACTTCTGGGCAGTGAGTGTCAGTGGTGCACTTTTCTTTGTCCCATTTCCTGACACATTATGGCCCTATTTGCTGTTTCATGTATCTCTTATTTTCAACAATCTAATAAGCTTGTGGAGAGCTAGGATGACCCTGGGCCTTATATTTCTGTTCCTTCATAGGGTCTGGTGGAGTGTCTAGCATATGGGGAAGTGTTCAGTAAATATTCAGTAACTGATTCTGTGTAGATCTGTCTTGAACATGAAGCAGTAGAAGGGAAACTTTTCCTAACCTTTAGCCATTTTAACATCCAATTTGTTTTTGTTATGGACTCAGCAGGGAGACTTCTGATAATATACAATACGATACAATACAATACAATACAATACAATACAATACAATACAATACAATACAATACAATACGCTTATCTGTCTTGGGCCAGGCACTTAACCTACATTACTTATTTAGCTGCCTAATAATGAGACAACTTTTGTTATCATTATCTCCATTTCATAGATGAGAAAGCAGGCCCAGAAAGGTTACCTAACTTGGGTGAGGTCACATAGGTATGTCTACAAGGACATACAAGTGACAGCCATAGGAGCTTCATGGCTTACTGTGGACCCTTGGTTTTGTATGGGAGTGAGGTACAAGGCAGATGAAGCCTCAGAAGCTAGTGACATAAACAAGTGAAGCTGGGTTGAAAATTGGAGCCTTACCTTTTGGAATTGTGAGCTCCTTAACAGAAGCTTTAAATCCTCACCTGCCAAAATATAAATATAAATCATGCCTGTTGACATGAGGGCAGAGCTTCAGGGACACCTGAATTCTCGTTTTATGACTTTTCCATCCATTGAGTTTTGGAGAAGACCTAATGCATTCTATACTGAAATGACAAATGAATTGGCCCAAATAGTTTATGGCCTTCTGTGAGCACAGGACAGGCAGTGGGGATAGGGTGGGCACTTGTAAAATTGATGCTTCAGAGCAGAGCCTCATTTGCTGATGCCACATGTGAAGCAAAGATGTGTGCAATGAAAGAAATGGTCTGCTGCTCTGTAAACTCCAGCCAGTGGTGCTTTTCATGGTCATGCTTCATATGACACTAGATGTTTCTCTGTTGTCTGCGTTTTTCAGATTCTTCCCTCAGGCCCATTTTGCTATGTTATTAAAAGCCTGGAATTCAAGTTCTTTAGCTAAAGAGTTTGTCTTCTCTCATGTAGTTTCAAATGCTAGGCAATGGCATTTCTTCCTTAATCCTCTTGGGTCCAGTTCATGGCAACTCCTGGGTAGCAAGGTTATAGAACTCTCTTTAGCAATATTTTAGCTAACATTTTCTGAATGCCAGGCACTATGCTAAGCATTTTACATGCATTGTCTCATTTAGTACCCACAACAACCCCGGGAGGTAGTTTTAGGATGAAAGCGTGTTTATATGTCTTGATGTTAGAATAACCCTGGCAAAGCCTGAATTCTGTCTTATCAATCATCTCATCTCCTTTGGGTTTCCCAAAGAGCTGTTACCCAGAGGAAATAATAGTGAAATTGGGCCCAAATACCTGCTTTATTAATATCCACACAAGTGTGATATTCTCAAGCACACTCTGTGTTAGAAGTTGCATTGGCCAAAGTGCCCTAGGCTCTGGGCTGGTTGGGGCCATCTAGATCCCTTGCCTGAGTGTAAATGTTGGTATAGGTGTGCTCAGGTGTGCTGTAGAACAGGAGGAGGGGGAAAGATGGCCAGGCTCCAGAGGGGTTTCTTGATTTCAGGTTTAAAATTCTGCCACACAGAATTTTATGAGGGAGCACAGAATAGGTTTTTGCTCTGAAAACATTGTAACTCTGCCCACTGATAAATGCAGCTCAAGAATCCTTGATTTTTACTAATAATATGAGTGATTACTCCCTTGTATGTGTGGGGAGTATGGTATGAAAGTTCAAAACTGAGGCTGGGCCTGGCACTGAAAAAATTAGAGTTGAAGTCACTGGAAATTAAAAAAAGATTGCTTAGTGCTACTTATGGTACAGAGGCAGACTTAAACAGGTTTATAAAGATGATCTCATTCAATCCACAGGACTCCAGGAAATAGGTGCTAGTATTGTTCCCACTTTAGAGATGTTGAAATGAAGTCTCAAGTGATCCACTGACTACATATATTCACAGCTTTAGTAAGTGGCAGTTCTGGGACAATCCTAAGTCTGATGCCAAAGTCCTTGAAGCTAAGCACCTAGTAAGATGTCACATTTTAAACACCATTGTTGAGGCTCATTTTTCACCCTCCTTTGGTACTGCATTGTATAGTTTATTTCTATAGCTCTGTTATTTTCAAGCACTCTTGCTCATCAACTGCACGTCTTTTTGCAAAATATACCATAGAGATTATGATCACTATTTAAAGATGAGACAAATGGGGCCCCAACCACTTAAGTGACTTCACTGACATCATACAGTTAATTGTGGCAGACCCAGGACCAAGACTTCTGGTTTCCTCGTTCTCAGCTTTCCAATAATGTGGGCTCTGTCATGAAAGGCAACTGACATACAAATAAAAACAGGCTACAGGCCAGGCTTCTTTCTTCCCACCAGCGCTGGCTACTACTGGGAAATCAGACCCTCAGTGCTAGGCTGTCTGAAGACTGGCCACTCTCCTGTATCATCTGGAATTATTTTTCTGTTATAGAAGCCACCTGGCTTCCAGAAAAGAGAATCTCCAAGTATTAATCAAAGAGCCAGAATTTTAAACTTTCTAATCGGAGTCATTCTTCTAAGTTTCTGACATTTCTTGATTCTAGTCTTTTTGATACCAGCATAAGCCACACATACAACCTTTAGCTGACACATGAAGAGGCTGTGAGCTAAAATTGTGTTTCCTCTGCCTGTTTAATGCTACTCACCTTTTGATGCCTCTGGAAATGTCACCTCTTTGGGGAAGGTTTCCCTTGGCCTTGATATTTTCTGCAGGTAGATGAGTCACCTCATCCCCTTAATGACTATAGCCCTTTGTACAGAGGCATGGGACACCGTGGCTGTTTACAAGTTCCTTGTGATCACTGGACTGAGAGCCCCTGGAGGGCACTCAGGGCCTACCATGTGGTGCACACACACCAGATCCGGGTGAATATTTGGGACCAAATGACTGCTCAGCTGCTGAGACCCTGGAGGGCTTTTGTTTCATTGCAGTATGGAGACAAAGCCCATCATGGATCTCCTCTGTTCACACCCCTGCTTCCTTACCACATGTTTTCTGAATACAAATAAAAATTTACTAAGCTGAATGGAAGGATAGAAATCTCTTGCTGGGTATGGTTCCCAGATTTATTAAACTGAGCCCTGGGAGAAACTAAGCTAATACAATTCTGAAGCTAATCTCTTCTTAAAGTCATTCCATAAATCTGATTAATGGGTCACCTTTAGACCACAAGCACAGTTGCTATATTAAAAGAAAATGCTCTAAAAGGATTGTAATTCTGTTAACAAGACTTCTGCTGTTTGCAAAAGGACTCTTTCACAGTATAAAAAAGTCTGGACTGTATGATGCATGGGACTGGGTTAAGCAACATTCTAAGGGCCCTAGTATTCAATTACATACAAGCGTATGCAAATCCTCCCCCCTACCTCCCCCCCTTCCCCCCACCCCCACCCGCTACAAAGATATCATTTCTCAAATGTATGATTCTGAGACAAAATGGATACAGCTAGTGCTTGAGGGAGAAGCTTTTATCTTGTCCTGAACAAACGAATTGTCCTTTCAGATCTTGTATCATTTGCCTAACATCCTATCATGTGTCATTGATATTTGGCAAAAGAAAATGTCCTTCAGCATCCATCAGTTAAGATAATAACTAACACTTATCTAGCATTTCCTGGCTTCCTATTCTGGAATATTTTATAGAATCAATCCACTTCAGAGTTGGAAGAGCTTCACTGATCTATAGTACAGAATGATGCCAAGTGTGTATGTTCCTAATATGTGGAAAGCAATTTACAAAGAGTCTAGGCTCAAAAATATTTTAAGATGAGTACATAAAGGTGGCATCTCCAATATCTATTCCCCTTTCACTTAGAAACTATCTTATTTTTTTCCATTTGGGTTTTACATCTTCTCTGGGTGGCACATATGCTTTCAGGAAAGCTGACTTTGTGATGAACTCTGTGGTTCAGGTAAAATTCAATAAGCATAATCCCTACTCACAGGAGTGGTTCAGGGATGGACATGTGAGTCACTGGGGTCACTGAGGTGTGAGGAGGATCTGGAAAGTAAGCTTCCTTGACCTTCTAAGAATGATCCCACAAGTGCCTTTCTTTCTCCCTTTGTGAGTTACCACATATAGACGTGAAGGCTGTTGCAGCCATCTCACTGCCATGAGGAAAGTATGCCTGAGGGTAAAAATGATGCAGAGAGGACTGAATGAAATGACAGCCAAGTGCGAGATCTAGAATGCAGATTCATGCCTGATCACTTGCTCATCTCAGAATATTTGTAGTGACTTAAAAACCAACAAGTCCCTTTGTTGTTTAAATTTGAGTTGAGGTTTCTGCTGCTTACAACAGAGAGTATTTCAGAGGACACAACTGAGTTACACAAAATTGGATAGGTTACTTACTGAGGGTCCTGGTAGGATCAAGTATGTCCTATTTCCCAAATTTATTTGGTTGTGGATTCTGTTCTTTCTAGCATATTTCACAGGACAAGATCTAATCTGACTCCCAGGTTTTACAAAGTGGAAACTGAGAGGGGCAACTGGGTGGCTCACTTGGTTAAGTGCCTGACTTTGGCTCAGGTCATGATCTTGCAGTCCATGAGTTTGAGCCCCACGTCGGGCTCTGTGCTGACAGCTCAGAGCCTGGAGTCTGCTTTGGATTCTGTGTGTCTCTCTTTGCCTCTCCCCTGTTTGCACTCTTTCTCAAAAATAAATAAACATTAAACAAATTTTTTTAGGAAGTGGAAACTGAGATGCAGGATTTAAATGACTTTCTAAGCTGTTGTTAGTAGTCAGTCACAGGTCTGGGCTTAAAGTTTAGGCCTTCTGAGTATGAGGCCTGCATTCTTACTTCAAAGTCATACCCCATCTCTGCCCTAAGAGGTTAAGTGGTTCCCTCACTGAAGATGAATCTCAAAAGAAGAATCTAATCATTCTTTTGCAGAGATCCAGATTCCTAGGACTTGATTATAAAGCAAAGTCTGCAAATTTGGGGCTCACAGGCAAAATAAGAACTTTAGGTCAAACAAAATAGGTGTGAAATAATTGAAAAAAATATATTAGGTTATTTCTCTTAAATGCCAGGTTATTTCAAATAAAAACATGAACTTCTAGCTCCTTTAACAAAATTCAGACAATGTGGCAACACTAGGTCTATATTTGCACATGGTGGCTAGCTCTGCCTTCTGATGTGAGGGCCTGGGTCCCCTTATTTGCTACAATGCCTACCGTTCCCTGTCTTAATCTAACACTGATGCTGAGTATCCGTCCCCATTTATCAGCACACAGACAACATTGCTCCCCTCTTTGTATTTAGTTTATTTCATTCAATTACCTGCCTGACCCTCTAGTCAATTATTTTGCTATACTGAAGAAAGTAAAATTCCCCAAATTTCCAAGGTTTAGTAAGTTTGGAACAACACTGAATTAAGGATGGACAGATATCTTTACTGCGTATCTTAGTTCCCCCATGGAACATGGGTTAGGAGGGCTAATGTATAATTTTTTGATCATGAGTGTCTTTTTTTTCGGAGACCACCTCTTAGTCATTATTATTCCACTGAATACACTTCAGGAAATATTGCTATTATAAAACCTCTTATGTCCCTCCCTGCCAGTGAACCTATGAACTAAGGCTTCTTTTTGCTAGGATTGCTGCCACCTTGGTTTTTCACTGTTTCCTGGAAGCTATTTTGAGAACAGAACAACAGCCTGGCATACATCAAACCAGTTCTCAGCACAGGTCAGTCTAAGGTCTGATAAACACTGAGATTATCCCCAAGAACAGGCCTGTGATTCTAGGAGGCTTAGGGCAGAGGATTTCTGGCAGAGCAGGGAGAATAGGATCAGGCTAATTGAGGTCCACACTCATTCTTCCCTAAGGAATCAGCTTCCTGGCTCACCACTGTGTATCTTCTCTGAGAAAAAAAAAAAAAAAAAACTAAGGAAAAAGAAAGGCAGCAAACAAAAAGTGAAGGTGTGGGTTGGTGACAGTCTCTTTGAAAAAAGGCAGCCTGCCAATTATATTCCTTCTCTAGATGTTCAGTGTGCTAACAACATTCAAGACAATTAGAAAACACACACACCCTTCAGATTAACTTTTTTAGACGTGCAGTTGTGGCCCTGCCAGCAAAGAGGCCAGAAGCGCATCTGATGCTGAGGGGAGACATGAAGATTTTCGTAGAGGTGCCCTGAAGACAAATGAGTCCCTTGCATTCGATAGTCTCCCATTAAATCCTCTCATCAGCCAGCTACAAGTCGGTTACCTGCCATTCCCCTGGGGAAGAGAACCCCTCTTTAGAAAGAAGCCCCTAAATGGCTACAGTGCACACCCTGAAGCCAGCCCCTTTCATCTTAAGAGGGACCAGAGCGACTGGAGAATTTCTGCCAATTAGGGCTGATAAAGTCAGAGGGAAAAAGTCAGACAGGAATGGTGCTCGTCGAGAGAGAGATGGACATTTTCCTTATCTGCCAAGAAGTCAAACCCTCACCTGCTAGTGACTCAATCATCAAAGGCTAGCCCACAAAGCACTCAGTCATGGAAGTCTCTCTCTTAGCCCAGACTTGACTCTCTTGCTTCTATCTTGGCTATATGTGCAGTCATAAAATTGAGACCTATAATAACTCTTATCTTCCTTTCTTTCACTGGAGAAGAATATAGATATGACTGACCAAGATCATATCCTTTCCCTAACAACCCTGTTTTGCCAAATGCTCAATGGAACCTTTGTAAAGTGACAGCATGTATAAAATAATTTTAAATAATGTGGCAAGATGGGTGGTGTGCAGTTTTTGCTTTTGTTGGGACGTCAGAGAGGAATTATAAAGAAAACCTTGATGATGGCGCTACTGTGAGTTTTACATTATAAAAATAGAGCAATTGTAGCTTGCACATTGAGCATTTACTATATATCAGGCACAGTGCTAAGCACCTTCCAAGGATGCAATTCTCACGAGCACCCCAGGAGAGGTTTCAGTTTTACAGATGACAAAACCAGGCTCAGAGAGGTTGGGTAACCTGCCTAAAGTCATGTAGTTAATAAATGATTCGACCCAGGCAGTGTGTCTCCAGTTCATCTAATACAATGCTCTACTGCTCCCCTGAAAAACAGTGATGTCTCTTCCCACCAACGGTCTCTAAATATGCTCCAGTGTGCTCATACACTGGACTAGGAATGGAGGAGAATTTATGCAAAATTCTTAAATGCTAAACACATTTTAAATAGCAAAGAAAACACCAAATAATAAAGACCTCCTAATTTTAATAAACATGGGCTCAACCCTTTTTTCTATGTAGTTTTTGGTTTTAGGTAATAATTCTGACATTGGAGAATTAAACAGCTTCACTGAGACAAAATGATGCTATCTCCCTACAGTATCCCCTCTATAAAAAGTAGCAGCAATGGCAGCAGGCACAGAAAGATCTTCTGGACCCACCAGACTTCCCCAATGAGTTTTGCTTTACCTGCTATAGATGAGACATTCTTGGTTATTGATCACTTTATCAGATTTGCATCTTCGGAGGTCTTCCCAAGCATCCTTTATAGCAGTGACCGCCAGGATGATACAGATTGGTATCACACCTACCTCAGGCTGGAAAGCATTGGCCACGGGAACAAAATTCAGACCCACAATGCCCAGAAAATAGAGATTGGCAAACCGGTGTAGCTGTTCAAAGATGTTCTTGGGTATGAAGGACAACACGGTGTACTTGCTGGTCTTAATTTGATTCCCACAATAATGCCTGTTGGGATTCTCCTTGTAGGACCATACTTCAAAGGGCAGATTGGAGATTACTATGCGTTTCTTGTCTTCTTTCCTTTTCTGCCTTCTTTTGACTTCCTTTCCCATCTCTGCTCAATCCTGTTTCTTGAATTCTCATAGGATGGCATGTGAGTTCTCCGTAAAAGAGTTTTTTCCCCTAATCAGTTCCATTGTTCAGCTGCCAGTGAGTCACGTCCCTGATATCTTTTATTTGCGTTCTTTGCTGGAAATTTCTCTCTCTTCTTTCAAAAGGAAAATTAAAAACAAAAGGCTGGTTTACAAATGCTGGGGGAGAAATGACAAGGAAAAAGCTGGCAGAGAACAGGTGTGCACTTGTCAGGTCACTTCCTTCTACTTGTTGGGACTCCACCTATTGGAATGTAGACGTCACCCACAGGGATCTTCCTTTTCCACCCAGGCAGCTGAGAACAAGTGTGCCAACTCTGGTCATAAAACCTACCTGGTTAAGTTTTAAAAATAAGAATTTTTAGCCAAGAGCCTCAGATGCTTTAAAAATGGTATATGTTTTCTTGTTTGAGAGATGTCGCCTGTCACTCTCCAAAGAGCCACTCTTAAATTTGGTCTCTTGAGATGATCCAGTAAATTCTAGAGACCAATTCTTGAGATTTCAACCTTACTGTCAATAATATAACATTTTTTTGTGCTTAATATTTTGAGTGTTTACATGTGCTAAATTAAGGTTTCTAAATCTCAGCGCTAGTGATATTTTGGGCTGGATGATAATTCTTTGTTGTGGAGGGGCTGTCCTGTATATTGTAAGATGTTTAGCATCATCCTTCTGCTTTTATCCACTACCTGCCATTGGCATTCTCTTCAATATGGCAACCAAAATGTCTCCAGAAAGTGTCAAATGTTTCCTCCTCGGAAAGATTGCTCTGGTTGAGAATCACTGAATTAAGTGAACTTAAGAAAATAAAATATGACAAGAGAGACCAATCCTTTGAAAATGCTGAAGAGTTTTCATAACCTATTTGGAAGCAAGAAAAGAGAAGGGTGATTTCTTTTACCTTTCATATATCCAGATGTTGGAGCAGTTGATCTTTCTATCAAGACGATATCTCTTGAAGTCTTCCATGCCATCCTTCACCATGATGAGGAACAGCACAATAGCCAATGGTAACATGGTGATTTCTCTGTGGAAAACTTCCATGGAGGGCATCCAGTTGAGAATCACCAGGAATAGGAAATACAGATTAGCCCATCTGGAAGGGACAAGAAAAGTGTGAGTGAAAACCATGGAGAAGGAAATATACTTTCCACACTATTTCTTCCCTATTGTTGGCCTTTATCAATTAAAATGACATTCTCTTTTAGGGTGACCTCGAATTATGGTAAGGGCTCTGAAGCCAGATCCAGCTATATTCAAACTCAAATTGTTTATTAGTTGTGTGACTTTCTGGAGCTTGTTTCAACTTGTGTAAAATGGGGCTAGTACTATGTACTTTAAAGGGCTCTTATAAATATTACATAGGATTATATTTGTTACATATGTAATAGAGCGTTCTCAGTCATAGTAGTTTCTCAATAAATGACAACTTGTAATGATAATTACAAAATTTAGGATGATATCTAAGTGTATATTTTGCTTTATAATTATAATACGATCTTGCATGTATCATCTCGAAATTATGGCTTACATTTTTAACTTTTCCAAGTGCATCTAGCATCCTTTTGCCATTGTGCCTTTGCACATGAAGGTCTGTTGGAAGGGACATTCTCCTGGCTCCCTTCCTGACTTCTCTCTGTTTTTACCAAGTTAATGCATTCTCTTCTTTCAGATTATTTCAATTGTCACTTATTCCTGGAAGTCTTTCCTGACTTTCTTAACTAGCCCAGATCTCCCTCTTATTTACTCTAACATCACCATATACCTCTTTTTAGAAGTATCTATTTAAATTCTAATTTGACATCAGTTTATATAATTCTTAAATTTAATGTCTGTCTCTTTCATGAGAAAATATAGTCAAGACTATGTCTCTCTTTTCCCCCTCATGTATCTCCAGCAGTGAACACATAGCCTAACACAGTAGAATCTGATATTTATTGAATGAATGAATGAGCAAATGAATGACAAGTCTTTTTAAGGTACATGCATTTGGATATTAAAGGATAGGTAACCCAGAGGGCAGCATCTTTGTTTCAGAAATACTGGCAAATACTTGGTTAAAGCGTGTATCGTTTGGCCAAGTGGTTGTGTACCTATGAAACTGCTCAAAGAGATTCTGAGGCAGGAAAGTGAGAAAGGTGTATTTGGTCGTGCAGATTCTGTTGCCGGAGTATCTCCTGGTGATCTCTGCCCAATCTCGGTGGCACGTGCTGTTGTTGGGGAAGACGACCCGTTGTTGTATCAGGTTGTAGCTTTGCCTCTTCTTCTCTTCAGACAATAGTGGTGTGGCTTCTGATGGAGACTGGGGGAGGCCATCTCTGACTCGCCACTGCCACCGGTGCCAGGATGAGTCCACTGAGAGTGCCATTTCTGGCAGGAAGCTATGGTCTAAAACAGACACATGAAGTTGTTATGGTCAGAAGAAAATATATGGTATATTGGCTCACCCACTTGTTCACCCATCCAACCAAGGTAGATTATGGAATACAATGTGAGGAAAATAGGTTCAATCCCTACAAACCACATGTTTAGGAGTAAGAGACGTAAAGCAAATAATCATATAAATATATAAATAATATACAACTAACACTGTGACAAGTACCATGAAAGCATTTAAGGTTGGGGGGAGGGTGCAGATGACCTTGTTGGGCCTATCAGGAAAAGTATGGTCCTGTGGGCTATGACACCAGAGGTCAGAATGCTATCTGTGGCTTGTTCCTAATGCTGAACTGTCTGTTTACCTTCCCGGTCTTCAGTTTCCTCACTGTAATATGAGGAAAACTAGTCTTATTCTACTTTTTCACCAGCTTTTTGTAAGGAATGAAATTGATAGTATATAAAGTATGTCTTAAAGGGAAAGGTGTTCCCTAGCTATAAAATTTTCAGGTACTGGGTACTGATATTTTGAAGAACCTCATTTGTGATCAGAACCTCATAGAAGAGTAATAGGTAGTACAAAGGAGATAGTTTCTTTCCTAGAAAACTTTGGCCTGAGGTGACTGGGCTGTATAGAATGTTGTTCCACCCTCTTGCACTGTTGGTGGGAATGCAAGTTGGTGCAGCCGCTCTGGAAAGCAGTGTGGAGGTTCCTCAGAAAATTAAAAATAGACCTACCCTATGACCCAGCAATAGCACTGCTAGGAATTTATCCAAGGGATACAGGAGTACTGATGCATAGGGCCACTTGTACCCCAATGTTCATAGCAGCACTCTCAACAATAGCCAAATTATGGAAAGAGCCTAAATGTCCATCAACTGATGAATGGATAAAGAAATTGTGGTTTATATACACAATGGAATATTACGTGGCAATGAGAAAAAATGAAATATGGCCTTTTGCAGCAACGTGGATGGAACTGGAGAGTGTGATGCTAAGTGAAATAAGCCATACAGAGAAAGACAGATACTATATGGTTTCACTCTTATGTGGATCCTGAGAAACTTAACAGGAACCCATGGGGGAGGGGAAGGAAAAAAAAAAAAGAGGTTAGAGTGAGAGAGAGCCAAAGCATAAGAGACTGTTAAAAACTGAGAACAAACTGAGGGTTGATGGGGGGTGGGAGGGAGGAGAGGGTGGGTGATGGGTATTGAGGAGGGCACCTTTTGGGATGAGCACTGGGTGTTGTATGGAAACCAATTTGTCAATAAATTTCATATATATATAAAAAATAAATAAATAAATAAAAAATTAAAAAAAAGAAGAATGTTGTTCCATGAACACCGCCTGTTTTGTTTTTTTTTCTTTTAAATGTGTTGATTGGGGGTGAGGGTGGGAAACCCCTTCCTTCCTTTCCACTCGATTTAGTGGTTTCTGAAACTGAGCACTTATTCAGATGATCCTCCTAGATGATGGACGAATGCTGTGTTATTTAGGATATTCCTGTTTCTGAGCTCTTTTAATGGAACCTATAAGCAAAACTTTAAGGTTCCCTCTAGCCATTCTTACTTAAAGACCACGAAGGATATTATTGAGACATACTTTGAAAGGTTAGAAGTTGTATATAATGGTGCTTCTCACCTACTAGGCTCACAGGATGATTTTCTTTTGAATAAATGGATGAATAAACATCAGATATTATTAATTTTACTATGAGAAACTCCACCTGTCATTGAAAATGTTCCATTTTAAAGGAGAAAAAGTTCCATTTCTAGTTTAAATGATAATATTTTACTTTCCTGATGCCCATATGATCGGACCCTTATCATAATTCTCCTCATGACTTTAATCAATCCAAATGATTTTCAATCCACAGGAGCTCTTCAGAGTCTTAAGTGAATCCTTGTAGCAAGCATGAAAAAATAAATGCAATTACTGATGCCCATTATTATGTGACCAAAAGCAATATTATGACATATGGTAAGCCAGAAATAATATTGTATATCTTCTTTCTCATTTTAAAATATGTCCCTTTCATGGATTTTTTTATTATTATAAAAGAAAAGGAAATGAAAAGATAATTCATGAATAGAGTTGAAAATGCAAATGAGAAATCTTGCAGTGGCTAATGCCATACATAACAGACTTCTCTCAATTTTAGGTTATGAGAACTTCAAAAAAGAAGATTGGGTTGATATGGGAGATGCAGGTATTTTTGGTGGGGTGGTTTAAAAAGTTCATTTATTGTATCATATTCTTTATTTTATTTTAGTTGTCTTTACTTTTCTTAACACTGTAAAATAAGTTTTCTTAAAAATAAAGCACACGCAAAATGGATGCCAAACTAGTAGACGTAAGTTTGATGGGGAACTGAATGTTTCCATAGTTTCAAAGTATCTTTCTCCCAGATCATTAATTACAATGGCCAAAAAAAAAAAAAAAAATCACTTTGCAGTGAAGTAACATGGCGGATACCACCTTACCCCAGAGATCAAAGCAATATCACCAATATGGTATAACTTGACATTCTGTGCCTCCTGATATGATGTACCAAGGACATGGCATCATTTCTGATATCACAAGGAAATATTGAAAAACTTCAAACTGGGGATTATTTTACAAAATAACTAGCTTATGTTTTTCAAGTGTCAAAGATCAAAGAAAGGCAGAGGAAATATTTATGATTAAAAGAGACTAAAAAGATATGACAAGTAAATGGGTCCATCTTGGATTGGATCCTGGATTGGGGGAGATAAAGTAGGTATAAGGCACATAATAGGACAATGCATAAAATTTAAAAATGAACTGAAGATTAGTAATAATATTTCAATAATGTCAAAATTCTCCATTATAATAATTACATTGTGGTTATGTAAGAAAATGTTTTTGTTCCTAGGACGTCCATCCTAAAGTAGTTATGAGCAAAGGGGCAAGATGTTTCAATGGTTTAGAAAATAATGTACATGTTTGTATATGTGTGTGTATACATATGTACACATACACACTTAGCTAGGTAGGAAGGTTGTGCGAGGGTGTTCCAGGTAGAAGAACCGGCTCTGGAAACAAAGTTCATAGGAGTGTCCTATAGAATACATGAAGTGAGGGACAAAGAACAGTCAAAGTTGAGGATGGAGGCACAGACAAGGACCAGATGGCCTGTTAAGGCTATTTATTATGCTCAGAGTACAAAGGAGTCCTGAAGAGTTTTAGGCAGTGAAACAACATGACCACAGCTGTGGATCCCACGCTTTGTTCTGGTGGAAGCACACAACGATGGACTGGGGAGGGGGGCCAGGAGAGGACAGGAAAGTAGCTCCTTAACCCATTGCTTCTTCTTTCTTCCGAGTAAGCTACTTCTTTCCAAAATTGGAACAGGAAACAAAGGGAGATTGTGCAATCCTTCGATCTGAGGTGTGGTTTATCGCTTTCATAAAGGGAGGGACATGTCTGAAGCATCTCTCCAAGGTCTGGTCACTGATAAAGTCTCTCATTCTAATTTTCTGAAATGGTACCTCCCACTAACAATAAACTTGAAGGTATTCTAGTTTTACTAATTTACACTCAGATCCTTCTGGCTTGAAGTAGTAATTCTTTCCAGCACCACTATCATTTGCCCCTGGGCAAAATGTGCTCTAGATGGTAGGGGGGTACATTTTTATTTTTTTTCTCTTTAATTTTTTTTTACATTTATTTATTTTTGAGAGACAGAGAGAGAGCGCAAGTGGGGAAGGGGCAGAGAGAGAAGGAGACACAGAATCCGAAGCAGGCTTCAGGCCCTGAGCTGTCAGCGCAGAGCCCGACATAGGGTTCAAACCCACAAACCGTGAGATCATGACCCGAGCTGAAGTCCGATGCCCAACTGATTGAGCCACCCAGGCGCATTAGGGGGGTGCATTTTTATATGGTGGGCCATTAGCCTAACATACTAAGTACAGTTTACTGACAAATCCTGTTCTTGCTCTCAACTTTCTCCATCTTGCCTGGCCCACATTCCAATTAATCCCATTTCCCTTTTTATTTTAATGAACCAAGTAAACCCCGTTTTTGGCAAATTCTACTTTCACTGTTAGGGGTCAACCAGTCTTTCACTGAGCCAAAAAATACTTGTTGAACTCTTGTTTTGTACCAAGTGAGTAAAGCCTATATATCTATCTCTTTTCTTCCGGAACTTGCACTCTAGTGAGACTGACAGATTATAAATAAACACTCATAGATATAATGATACAGTTGATCCTTGAACAACATGGCTTTGAACCACATGTGTGTGCTTATATGTGGAATTTTTTCAATGCAGCATAGAACTGTAAATGTATTTTCTCTTTCTTACTATTTTTTAAATATTTTTTTCTCTAGCTTACTTCATTATAAGAATACAGTATATAATACATATACAAATTATGTGCTAATTAACTGTTTATGTTATCCAAAAGGCTTCCCATAGGTTATTAGTAGTTAAGTTTTTGGAGAGTCAAAAGTTATATGGGGATTTTTGACTGTGTGGGGTGCCTGCACCCCTAACCCCCACACTGTTCAAGGGTCAAGTGTATACTCACCAACTAGGATAAGTGCCACAAAGGAGAACAGGGTACACTGCTATTACATAACAGAAGGATGTGACCTTGTTGCTGAAGAGGTGGGACTTGAGCTAAGATCAGGATCATCAATGTGAGGTAACTGGATGGGATGTGTGTGTGTGTGTGTGTGTGTGTGTGTGTGTGTGTGTGTGGTGTTTGTGTATGTCTGGAAGTAAGTGAGCATTCTAGAAAGAAGCCACATTTGCAAGTGTCCTGTTAGCTAGAGCAAACATTGATTTTAAAAATGGAAAGAAAACTGAAGTAAGGCTAGAAAGCAGTAATAAGTGGTGACTAGAGAATTACTTTACCTAAAGGTCCAGTTCTTTAAAAAGTATGTGAGTTGGGGGATGCCTGGGGGGCTGTCAGTTAAGTGTCCGACTCTTGATTTCGGCTCAGGTCATGATCTCATGGTTCACGAGTTTAAGTCCTACATTCAACTCAGTGCTGTCAGTGGGACCATGAGAGGGATTCTCTCTCACTCCCTTTCTTTCTGCCCCTCTCCTGCTTGTGCTGTCTCTCTTTCTCAAAATAAGTAAACTTTAAAAATACTATAAAATTAAATGTAATCTATACTTAGATTCTTAATAAATAGTACACTATCTTGATATTAGAATTAATTAGAAGCTAAGAGAGTTTGGCTTTCACTTAACCACAGGGGTTTGTAAAGCACTCTATCCTGTGTGCTACAAAATGTGTAAATCTCATAAGATAATTTCCTGTTAGACACCTCGTTAACAAACAATAACCACCTTAGAATAGTCAGGGGTTAGTGTGTCCTTAAATCAATCAATTATGTCAGTTTTCCCCAAATTGTAATCATTCTTGAATCACTGTTCCAATTTCTGCCATACCCAAAGATCATTTGTTTTATTAAGTGCAGTATATTTTAAGTTAAATCACTTAAAAATTTTTAATAATATTTATTTAAAAATTTTTAAATGTTTATTTATTTTGAGAGAGAGAGAAAGACAGAGCATGAACAGGGGAGGGGCAAAGAGAGAGGGAGACACAGAATCTGAAGCAGGCTCCAGGCTCTGAGCTGTCAGCACACACAGCCCGATGCGGGCTTAAACCCACCAACCATGAGATCATGACCTGAGCCAAAGTCGGACGCTTAACTGACTGAGCCACCCAGGCACCCCTCAAATAACTTTTCAAAAGCTTAAATGTTGTCTTTGGCCTCATGTAAAGCAATGATATCTGAAATTAGGGGTTTGATACACATGATTTTTTTTTTCATAGGCACTAACATAGACCTACTTTTATTGAAATATAAACTGTTGGCCCATTATCACAGCTTTGTCCCAGGCCTTCCATATCTCTCTTTGCTATTCTGAGAATGAGGCTCAGAAACATCACCAATTATCCAGAAAGTGTCAGTCATTTTCATTATTGGAGGCTTATGTACTAATGCAGGAAAGGCTGCTAACATGTTTTTCAAGGTTTTTGTTTGTTTGTTCACTTCCCACAGAAGTGTCAAAACAACAAAGGCAACAGCAACAAAAGGTTTTTCATCTACCCTGAATTAAATAAAAAATCCAGAGAACTCGATTCCTATATATTCCCCAAGCATTCTACTAGATCAAGGAAAGATTTGCAATACAACAATCTTATTACCAATTTTCTATTCATTTTGTTTTTTCCCCACTTAATCTAATTGGATTTGCTTGAGGAAATGGTCATAACTTTTATGTAGTCTTCTATTTTACCCATACCCATTTTACAGATGGAGAAACAAAAAGGGGAATAGAATAATTCCTCTCTAGAACTTTTTCTCTCCCTTTCAGAAAAACCTATATTTTTTAGAATCCAAGATGTAATTTTTGGTTCACATTTTAACGTTTTGAACCTAGGATATGTCACATAACTGATATGGTAATAGGTTTTTTTTTTCTTTTTACCCTCATAATATATTATTAAATTCATGACATTTTAGATTCAAGGGAATATGTTTAGTTGCAGGCTAGAAAACAGAAATCACAATTTGAAAAGCCCTCACTAAGCTTTCCAGTTCTGGAACCTGCCTGGGAAAGTTTGGTAAGGCCTTCTTGGGAAATGAATGACCCAAGAGGAGACATTCTTCAATGCAATTCAGATAGGCTAGAAGCCTTGAAGATGGCTGAACATCAGAGCCTTCATTTGTCTTGTGCAGCTATGGGATTCTACATATAGCTGCTGAGTGCAATCAGTTCTTACAAGCACCAGAAAGTGCTCTGTCCTTCCCAATGGGAAGAGCAGGAGCTGTGATTTGCCTCATTCACAGGCTACAAAATGTGTCCTATAATTAGGATGCCAGATGCTGACTTCCTCCAGAGAGAAATATTGAATAAGAAATGTGTCTGCAGGCCCTTGCACAGGGTGGGGTGGGGATTGTGGCTTTTGGAGGCTGGTGAAAATGGGCACCAGTGTGGAAGGGGAAGGCAGAGTGAAAAGAAAATGGGAATCACCTTAAGTAAAATTAACTGAAGGATGTACTTCTGTAGAAGGTAATAAAAACACGTGACAAATGAAATCCTATAGAACAGGTCTTTGTAGGAATGATCAAAGGGTAGATCTTTATAGAACTCAGACATCAATGGTGTACCACACTCAGTCTCCATCGCTAGTCTTTTTTGTGAATGCTGTTTACCCTGATTTTTTCTTAGCGCCATGGTCCATGAGAGCCTTAATCTAACAGATTTTCAAGGACAATGATTTTGTTTCTTTAAAATTTTTTTAAATGTTTATTTATTTTTGATACAGAGTGAGAGACAGAGTGCAATCGGGGGAAGGGCAGACAGAGGGTGGCACAGAATTTGAAGTGGGCTCCAGGCTCTGAGCTGCCAGCACAGAGCCCCACATGGGGCCTGAATTCACAAACCGTGAGATCATGACCCAAGCCAAAGTTAGATGCCCAACCAACTGAGCCACTCAGGCACCCCATGATTTTGTTTCTTAGACAACAAGAAAGATCTGTGGTCTGCTATGCTATACTCCATTACTCCCCAGTTTTTTTTGGAGTTTAGGGCATCACTAGGCACCCAGCAAGCTGGTCTCCCATTAAGTATATCTGGAGCTCAGGCCTCACTCGTGAGTTTTGGACAAGAGTATCCCACTGCTTCTTTGCCATCTTCATTTCTTTTCTAGGTGTCTTTGGTCCAGTAGCCCCCATTCCTACGAATAGCATCTCCCTTTACCTGAATGACCTGGAACTCATCTTTGATTTTTCCTTCATTTGCTACAGTCAATCTATTTTTAAGTTCTATCCATTTTTACTTTCTAAATATTTTTCAAACCCATCTGTTTATCAACATTTCTCCTGCTTCCAGTCTAATAAAAGACATCACTGTGTCTTGTATGGACCACTACACAGACCTCCATAAGGGTCCTGCATCCTCACTTGCTCCTGTTCCAACCTAGTTTTCTCATGACAGCCAGTGTTGTTTTTCTCAAGTGCAAATCATATCATGTCAGGTCTCTTCTTAATGCTCTTGATGATTATGTTTGCTTTTGTATAAAACCCAGCCTTTTCACCGTGGCCTACATTATACTTCATGTGACCCAGCTTGTACCTACCTCTTTTCTTCTTACTCAACTATTCTCAAACACTCCAAGCTTTCTCTCTTTCTCCTCTTCCCTCCCCATCCCTACATGAGAATCTGGGCACTTGGTAGTTCCTCTCCCTTGAGGGTCCTTCCTTCACATTTTGCTTACCTTATTAGTCAGGCTAGGCCATGGGCCAGGCTATGAGACAAAGTCCCAAATCTCAGTGACTTTGCACAACCTATGAAGAGTTTGCAGTTCCAAATAACTCTCCTCAATCCAACGTTTCAGGGGTCCAGCCTCCCTCTGCATCACAGTCTCAACATGTGGCTTTAAATAGAGCCATAACAGTATGCAGAAGTGAACTACATCACTTTGCTTCAGTCAAATGGTGACAATTAGCTACATTGTCTAATCCTGGCAATAAGAGAGGCTGACTATGTGGGGAACACATAGAATCTTTGGTAAGCACTGGTGTCATTTCCAGGTCCCAGATTAAATGACATTTTTTCACAGAGTGGGTATAGGATTAATCCACTGAGGGCTACTAAGGCAATGTGCCAGCATGGCCATAGGCTATGGTAAGACCTGTCATTGTTTCCTGTAAGCTAAGGAAAGGGATTCTACACTTTCTAAACACTCTGACACCTTCTCTTTGGGTGTTCTCCTTCAAATTTGAAGCCAAGAGAGTGACCCCTAAACTCTGGCCCTCAGATGCTGCCCTGAGTTAGGCTGCTGATAGTGAGATGTTAGTGAATTCATACATGCTCCTGGCATAGTCTGTAGATAGAACACATCATGTGCTGCAGTCACATGTGAGACAGTACTTTAAGTTTTAATTTTAATTCCAGTTACTTAACATACAGTGTTATAATAGTTTCAGGTATACAATATAGTGATTAAACACTTCCATACATTACCTTGTGCTCATCATGACAGGTGCACTCATCAGTCCCCATCACCTATTTAACCCATTCCCTCACCTGCCTCCCTTCTCAAAGCTGTCAGTTTGTTCTCTATAATTAAAAGTGATTCTTGCTTTGTCTCTCTCTCTGTTTCTCTAATTTTTCCCCCTTGCTTGTTTGTTTGGTTTCTTAAATTCCACATATGAGTGAAATTATATGGTATTTGGCTTTCTCTGACTGATTTATTTTGCTTAGCATTATACTTTATAGTTCCATCCATGCCATTGCAAATGTAAGCCACTGCTTTTAAGTGTAGCAGATATGGTTGAGATGTATATATTGCAAATTTGTTTAAAGCCATTACTGATTTCATGGTAAGCTTTTGCTATTATGTATTTTCTCAATCCATGATACTAAAATTATACCAACTCTTAGGTATAGGTTATGAAAATATTTTATGAAAAAAGAGGTCTTCGGGCTCTGAAAGGTTGGAAACACCAGTGTAGCAGAGGGAACATGAAACTGAATACAGGGTATTTGGCTAAGGGCAGAGAGAAAGTTCCCTAATGCACATTTCCCACCCCAACAAAATGGTTGGAGAGATGAGGTATATACACAGGAAAGGTAATGGACAGGGTATGAACAGGGAATTGAATAAACATAGACACTTTGGAAGTTGTCAAAGATAGAAGAAAATATGGGTGACTGGAGAGGACAAGGCAAGCTTCCTGGAGAAGCAGAAGTGGTCTATTAGTGAATAAGAAAGCTTGGGTATCCAGAAGCAGGGATAAGTCCAGAATGTGCAAGAAGAGGCAAGTGAGAAGCTCTGTCTCTTATTCCCACTTCTCGGATCTACTGAGTTAGGCACTCTAGGGGTGGGGTGGGAAATATGTACTCTTAACCAGCTCCCAGATCATTGTAAAGTAGTGACTTCCAAAGAACAAACATGGAGAGACCCTGCCTTATGCACTCACATATCTTCCCTCCATTGAAATCTACCTTTAACCATTTTCTTTCCTCTGTTACAGGCCTGATTTCCCAAGTATCTTCTTAATAAAGGCAAAAGATCTTGGGAAATAAAAAGACAATGTGGGCAATCTTTTCTTTGTAAGAGGCAGGCAAAATGAGATGCATAATTTCATTTTTTATATCCCTTCAGGCAGAAATGTGATTTCACTTAAAAGTTGTTTTATAGATTCTTTTGGTTTACTTTACTGACAAAATAATTAAGTTGGGTCTAATTAAAAGTGAACAAATTGCTTGCACAAGCTGAATAAATCAGTGCTGAGCTGAAGGGTGAAGAAAGTTGTTCAAAGTCTGCAGGGCTGAAAGCAATTAAAAGACAATAGTGACACTGACAGGCTCAGTTCACCTCACTCCAAACATATGCATGATTATGTGAGTTACATGCTCACTAATACCTCCAGGAAAGATGGAGGTGAGGCAGGCAGCAAGTGAGAAGGAAGTGGGAAATTTGGGAGAAGCTTTGTCAAGGTCAAATGGACTAGACACCTGGCTTAGTGCAAAGCAATTGCACCAGATTTGTAAAATGGGGTAAGAAAAACTGATATTTTAGCAGGTGCCTCCAGAGTTTCCTTAGGAAGGGAATATAGGCTGATTAGCACTTGGGATGAAAAGTAAGGGAACACAAATTAAGGGGAAGAAGAAAAGGGAGAGGGAAAGGAGGAGAGAATTAGTTGGCAAGAGCACAAGAAATAGTGATTAAGATGGCAGCAGGTTTGTGCTTGTGTTGTCAGAAAAGGGTAGAGGGACTTTTTTTTTTTGATATCCACTTTCTTAGCAACTTTTAAATATATAATACCTTATATATTTAGTTATATTTAGTTACCTTATATATATAGTTACCTTATAGTTACCTTATATATATAGTTACATTTAGTTACCTTATATATATAGTTATTAACTATAGTCATATGTTGTATGTTACATCCCCAGGACTTATTTATTTTATAACTGAAAGTTCATACATTTTGACCCCCTTCACCTATTTCATCCATCCCTCCACCTCCACCTCTGGGAACCACCAATCTGTTCTCTATTTCTATGAGCACATTTTTTTTAAATTTTGCTTTTTAGATTCCACATATAAGTGAGATTACTCTATATTTGTTTACCTCTGATTTATTTCACTTAGCATAAAGCCCTTAAGATCCACTGCATGTAGTTGCAAATGGCAAGGCTTCCTTCTATTTTATGACCAAATAATATTCCATTGTATATATGAGACTTTTTTTTTTAAGGTCAGATATGTACTAATATATGTATGATATTGAAATATGATATATGTTCTTTTCATGTTACTTTAAAATTGTTTGTAAAACTTCACAGTGCTGAATGGACTTTTATAAATGTTAACCTTTGATTAGAAGTCTAGAAGTCAAGAAGGAGTTGCTCCCATATTTGGCTCAATGTCAAGGGGAGAAGCTAAAAGAAGAGGCACAAGAAAGAGTGGAGAACAAGAAACTTAGCAAATACTAGAAATCAGAACCAGAGGTTATGAGGAGAAACATAAGTCCCATAAAAATTCTCAGAAATTTGGGAGGCATGTAGTGGCATAGGGTTTTTCATTTTTCAAGTTCATCTAATTTGGATTTTAAAGGGAAGGGTAAGCCAAGCCAGGCTGACACCTGGTTTATACATCCCACTAACCAGCTGTGTGACCAGGAGCAAGGCTCTCTGGGCCTTAGTTCCTTCCACTATGAATGAGGGAATTGGAGCAGGTTATCACTCAGGCCCACGTGTGTCTCTAACACTTTTGCTTCAGGTTTAATCCCCACCCTGACTTTTCAGAAGTCAAGGAGATGAGTGGCCCTCATGAGGGACTTTGCCAGAGAGAAGACTATTTCCTCCCCAGGTGATAGCCTATCCATAAAAAGGAAGATCTCAAGCACATAGTTGCTAAGTGACTGATCCTTTCTTTTCAGAAATAGAGGCTTTTTTGTAGATCTGTTTTGGCTGAGTTTTTTTTTTTTCATCCATGCTTTGGGCTGAACATTCTCATATTTCCAAAGAAATAAGTGAATCCTCTCATATTTATTATTTCTCCTCTCTTACTAAATTAATATAGTAAAGACAAGGTTCTCAAAAGGCCTCCATGTGTTCCAAACTTCTATTCACAATATAAGGAGGAGTTTCAAGGAAGATCCAATTATTCTACTGGAAATCACCATCTGGATTTCTCTTAAGAATCTCAAGCTCAGTTTGCTTCCAAAGAGACTCATTATCTTTACTCCTATACTTGCTATTTGACCCCAGTTCTTATCTCATGGAACGGTGATGCTACCCCTTCAGCTACCCTTTTGATTTCTCTCTCATCCAATGTATCCAATCAACTACCATGTCCTGTTGATTCTAACCTATACACATTCTATCAGTTCTGTCCACTCACCTCTGGGCTCATTGCCACTACACATCAGTCTAAGCCACTCTCATCTCTTGCCTCAATTACTTGAACAGTTTCATAGTTTGTCCCTCTCCAAATTTGCTCCTCTCTAATCTGTTTTCACAAAATGAAATAAAAAAGATATCATCAAATTGTGAATCCATTCATCTCATTGCCTTGCTCAAAAACCCTTCCAAGCTTTCAAAATAGAATAAGGAACAAAACTTTAACATGATTTACAAGTCCTTCCCTCCATGAACTAGATACAGCTCCTCTTTTGTTCATCTCTTTCATGATCTATCTAGTCATAGGAAATTATTTTATTTCCTTTTGTTTCTCTCTTTCACCATCACAACCAATACCAGCAGCATTCTCTACTCCTCACCCCCCAAAGCCTAGCTAATTTCCATTCATTTTTATGACTTAGATGTTCCCTCCCCCAGAAAACCTTCCTTGGTCCGGAAGTATGATTGAGGGGTTAATAATGTGCTTCATAGTACTCTGTCCTTATCCCATTTTAGCTCTTAGTTCTGTGTATTGAGCCTATGTGCTTCTCTAGGTTGAAGGCTTCTACAGGGCAGTCATCACTCTATCCTCCAGGTCTCTTGGGAAAGTCACTATTTTAACCCCCCAGTGTCTCCTGAAAGCAGTGACCACTCTCTCCCTACAGCGAATTCTGGGAAAAGTCACTACTCTTCCCCAGGGCTTGGCCAGTTCAGTCATCACTTTACTCCAGCACCTCCTAGGAACCATCAGCACTTTACACCTCCTTCCCCACTCAGTACAATGATAGGCACCAAGAGGTATCTGATTTCTTTGATGAATAAAAAAAATTGTTTTTCAATATTATCTTTAAAAATTTCAAGGAACCTCAACCCTATTATTCCATTTTACCCTCCAAACAATCCGTTGAGGTATTATGGTATTACTACATAAGTTCTCCCTAGAACTTTCTAATGCTTGTCTCCCCTAACACAAGAAACTTGAAACTTGAAATTAATTTTGTTTGCAGTGCACATCTGTTATGAAGCATAAGAACAAAATTGTTCTGATTTATGAAGAAGGGTTTTTGACTTCGGGCTTCTTAGATCTCAGTGATTCTGACTGGATCTTTGAGATGGACAAATTATTCGGGAAGTGTTTCTGAAACTCCCTTCCCATGACACAGGATTACATGTCCTTAACTGCTCAGGAGCTTTTCTGACTAAAGTACTTGTAAAAGGATGCTCTTAGAGCTCTTAGCAAAAGCTCTTCCTGCAGTTCTAAAATCACAATTCCTGTGCTTTCAATATTCTTTATCTTTCAATATTATCTCATGCAAATATTTACTTCTGATACACTGTCCTTATGTATTACTAAATCTTTAGTTCCTTATTTTCTTAGAAATGACTTGATATTTGCACATAGTGGAACTGTATTGTTTAGGTCAGTTGGAAGATTGCGGAATTAAATTTGTTTATACTGAATTTTCATATTTGGTGAAATTGTGGCTTGGAGGGTATGGCTGCGAATAATTCTGAATTTTTCCATGTTTAGAGATTGATCTGATGTATCTTTTACTCTGGAATAACAAAATTGATGAAGAAAGGTTAGGTGACTTGCTTAAGGTCACAAAGGTAATTAGAAGCAGAACTGTCAGTTTCCTAATGCACAGACTGGACAGCTTGGCTTTGGGTTTTTCTACCTCAGTGTGAGCCATTTGTGTTTGCTCCTAAAACTTTAGACGTCTGTGATTGCACTGGATGATTCATTTAAAAATAAACTTTTGATTTTAGAATAATTTTAGGCTTACAGAAAACTTGCAAAAGATAGTACAGAGAGTTCCTTTACCTGACATTCTCT
Organism: Felis catus; assembly: GCF_018350175.1. Taxonomy (NCBI): domain Eukaryota; kingdom Metazoa; phylum Chordata; class Mammalia; order Carnivora; family Felidae; genus Felis; species Felis catus. Next base: position 187,262,142 of record NC_058368.1, on the reverse strand, counting down.
TAATCTTACAGAATCAGGATACATTTATCAAAATAAGAAGCTAACATTGGTACAGTACTATTAAATAATTTACAGACTTTGTGTTTCACCTGGGCATTTAAAAATTTCTTAAATTAGAGAACATTTCAAATTAGATAACAGCACAGATCCTGACCGCAGTGCCACAATGATATTTGGTTATTGGTATCAAGAAATTCAATTGGTCAAAGGTTTGTTTATGGATCGTTCATTTGTTTTAATATTCCTTTATCCCTACCTGAAATAATACTAAGTGATTTTCTGCTGTGAGCCACACTACTTCTAGCTCTCCCACTATGAGTAGGACCCTTGAGCTGGTATGGACATGCAGGAGTCTGGCACTTCAGGGCAGAAAACCTGGACTCTCCAGGATAGTGTATCATAACATTTTTGCCTCATTTGAGATTCTTAAAGGCTCCCTGGTTGTCATAAGACTCATTAAACTTCAAGCAAGAATATGTCTGGACAGAGACTTTGCATTGGCATGTGACAACACATAAACTTTATTGCATAAACTTTTTCGTTTATTGCAATATGCATATTTTATCTTCAGGATAGGGGCAAACAGATCCATGTATAGCTTTCTGAAGAACAATGCACCATACATGTTCATCTGTTTCCTATAGGAAAGAGGTTTATCAAAGTTGGATGTGTGGAAGGAGGTAAGATTGTGAAGGAGAACATGACTGTAGTCTCCTATGACAAAACACAGACCTGTAAACCCAGAGACAGCGCGCGCACACACACACACACACACACACACACACACACACACACACAAATGGAAAAAAAAAAGTAGGGAAACAAGTGTCATCACTTAAATACTCCTATGGCTAAAATGGCAGAGGCTCATGGAAATGTGGAGAAGCAGCATAGTGATAAATCAATCTGTCACCACAAGCTTGAAGGAGAAGGACAAGAGTGATGTCCCCTTGACTGGACTGTTTGATGAGGGTTAGGAGTTCCCACCCCTTTAGGAATCTTTCCTTTCTGAAGACTTAGTCCCTGAGACTCAATTCTTCTCTCTTCATTAAAACTCAATCCTTGGCGAGAGAACCTGGATGTTTAGAAAAAAAAAACATTGGGCCTTGCTTTTTGTGTTCCTGTCTGATTGACTGTGATTGAGTCTGCTGAGGAGATCTGCTGACATTTCCTGGTGCCCAGGGGGGTTGGCAACCATTTAAACATCTTTAGGGTGTTTCAGGGTTTTTAAAATTTTATATATAAGACACCATTAGAATTCTTTCCAGGATACTTTCTTTGGCTTTTTATTCTGATATAGGAAATTTAGAAAAAAGCAAATTAACACATGTAGGTAGCTATACTCACCTTCCCTCCCACCCCCTAATCACTTCATTCTGTCCTTTCATGAAGGAGCCAAGGAGATAACATCCCTTGGTGAGTGGATAATTTATTTCCAATTTTCTCAATCTTTTTAGAGTCATGCATGTAGAGATTTGGTGACCAATAAAGACCAATATAATGGTCTTTGTCACAAGGGCTTCATACTATCCAGGCTATAAATATTGTCTAGGCACCTATCTTTTCCTCTAGGCTATTAGAAAGACAAATGGCTTTGCTGTCCAGCAAGTGGGGGAGGGGGACTGTTGAGTACATCATAAAGAGTAGGCTTTGCTGGTGGCAGAATGAGTGTGTGGATTTTAGAACCTGAAACACCATGTATATGTATATTGAGATGAGAGGTAAAAGGCAAGTTTGAGTTAAATCTATTTCTCCCTTCTGCTGTGTTCCCGTGGCACTGAGACTTGCCCTACATAGTGTTGGAAGAGCTGTCTGAACAGGGGAAAATCCATCCTATGATTTGATTTATCTGCACGATGCCAACAAACCAAGGTTCCTGAATTATCTCATGGATTAAAGACCCCTTGGAGACAGATTCAGACAGTGCGTATTGGCACCAAAATAGCAAATAGACAAATGATACACACCAGAGAGCTGGGCAACAGACTTACGTACATATGGGGACTTGATACGTGACAGATGTGGCCTTACAAATCAGTGCAGACAGACTACTCAGTCAGTAGTGCTGAGATCATCGTTAACTCCTATAGCAACAACAACAACAAATTTCTACTTTACACTGCATGCAAAAAATAAATTCCGGGTACAGTAAAAACCTCCATCCCAGGGAGGGAGCATTTAAAACAAAATATAGGAGAAAATCCTTATGACCTTGTGGTAGGGAGGGAACTCATAAGGCAAAGATATCAATAATTAAAGGTTGACAAATTGACTACATTAAATTTTCTGTGCCCTGGGGTGCCTGGGTGGCTCAATTGGTTAAGTGTCTGACTTTAGCTCACGTCATGATCTCACAGTTCATAAGTTTGAGCCCTGTGTTGGGCTCTGTGCTGACAGCTCAGAGCCTGGAGCCTGCTTCAGATTCTGTGTCATCTTCTCTCTCTGTTCCTGCCCCACTCTCTCTCTCTCAAAAATAAATAAGTATTAAAAAAAAAATTTAAAGTTCCTGTGCCCTAAAGATTGTAGAAAGGCAAGTCGCAGATGGGGAGATGTTTGTGACACTATTACATGTACAAATTCAAAAAGGAAAAGATAAACAACCCAGGGGAAAAATAAGAAATGATAGGAACAGGATGTTATCCGATGAGGAAACCCAAATGGCTTAAATCACATGAAATTATTTCCAGCTTTATTGGTGGTCAAGGAAAAGCAAAGAAAAACAACAACAAAGTGATACCTTTCTAGGTCGTTAGACTGGCAAAAAATAATCCTAATTACATCCAGATTTTCAAAGATAAAATGCAATGAGCACTTTCTTATACAAATTGTTACAACCACTTTGGAAAGCAATTTAGCTTTATCAAGCCAGGCTGAAAGTGCACATGCCCCTAGACTCAGCATTTCTACTTCTGGGTAGGTATCCTGGAAAAATTTGCACATACGTATTCAGAAATTCAGGAAATGTATTCAGAAATGTTCAATGTATCATTGTTTAGTAAAAGTTAAAAACTGGAAACAACTTAAATACACATCAAACATAAAATGAAAAAATAAATTATAGCATATTTACAAAATGGAATGTTATGTGGCACTTAAAATTGAACTATACCATCATGGATAAATAGCAAAATAATAGTTAATAATTCTCTATAGGTTTAAGAATTTTCCTATAGGTAGTACTGTTAGCACTTTGCATGTAAATCTGAACTCATTTAATTCTCTTGATAATCTTCTGACAGTGGTACTATTATCATCCCCATTTTATAGATGAGCAAACCAAGTACAGAAAAATGTAAGTAATTACCCCCAAGCCTCATAGCTGTCAGTGACAGAGTTGGGCTGTAAATCAGCTAATTTTAGAATTGGTGATTTAAACACTGTACCTGTCTTATAAAATAAATTCAGAATGCTGAGCAACAAAAATATTATGTTGAGCAAAAAATTTAATTTGGAAGATGATTCATACAGTACAATTGTCTATTATTTCAGGTAAGTTTCAACTACATTTAACAACAAAAAGTGCCTTGAACAAGATATTTGTTTATAACACAAAATGAGTCTAGAGGTGGGTAGTCCAAGGCTGATACAGAGGCTCCAAGGTCATGAAGGACTCAGACCTGTCTGCTCCACCATCCTGAGCACTGGTTTCTGACCTTAGGGTGATCTCCTGAACCAAAGAGCTACTGGAGTTTCATCTGCCAGTTATGCTCCAAGTAGGAAGGAAAAAGGAGGAAGAGCAAAAGGTACACCTGTCAGCTGAGTCACTTTAAAGGGTCATCCCAGAAGCCCTGCCCAATGACCTTTGCTTTCATCTCCCCGGCTATCCCTGTAGCTGTGAGAGAAGGTGGGAAAAGTAGGCCTTTAATAGGGAGCATTGTTGCCCAGAATATGCTACATGTTCTATAAAGAAGAAAAGTAAATACTGAGTAGGTCAACTAATAAATATCCAGTAGGAAACTAAGAGTTTCTATCATAGGTACCATTTATACAAGGCTTAAAAGAATACTATATATTGTTTATGAATTTATATTCATACTTATTATGGTAGGAAAACATGTATGGGAATAATATCACATTTAGGACAATAGTTATATTTAGAGAAGGAGGGACGATGAGGCACTAGAGAGGGATACACAATAAACTTCAACTATATCTCTAATCTTTAAAAAAAACTCTAAAGCAAAAATGAGATAATATTAAAATTTGACAAGTTGGGTGGAAGATAAGACCTGATGTGTCGTTTGGGAGGTATATGTGTGTTTTCTAGGATCTCTTCTTCTTTTGTGTAGTTCATTCACTGTCTTTTTTTCACTTGTCAAAGAAAAAAATTTGAAGAGAGGAGCTCTGAGGAGTTGTTAGACATGGAAGGCTTTTATGGGAAGGAGGGTGGGACAAGAAAGTTATTAGCAAAATTTTAAAAAGTATTGTTCCAAGTAAGGCCACTTTCCTTTAGGGGGAAGGGCAGGGGTCTTAGGTGGTTTACACATTTTCCTTTGGGAATGCAGAGGGCCTATGTGGCAGATACCTTAATGATGCTGATCAGAAAATTCCTCACTTACCTAGTTAACACTACATTGAAATTAGGATTGGTATTAAGCCCTGGTTTGGTGACATGGTCTAAGTGACACCATTTTGGGCCTGCGTTTTTCTTTTTGACACTCTCTTCTTGAAGAGAACTGCCTCCCCTCTTGAAAACTTAAGCCCTTACTGGACTTAGGATAGTTTGTTCCAAAGTGCAGCATTTTTGGAATGCCTGCTTTAACAGGAGTAAATTATTTACTTATCAGTTCCTTATCAGTAACAGATATTTACTTATCAAATGTGAAGCACTGTAAAACCCTCTCAAGGAACTGGGTACTTATGACTACTCAATATGCTTCAGCTGTAACTCCTAACCTAATGGTTTTCTACAGGCAAATCTAGTTGATATAATCGAAGCCCTTATTTCCATAGGATAGATGTTATGAATTAGTATTACCCTATGGAAACTTTGTATACCATAGAAACCTAACACTAATCATGAAAATAAATGATGGGGAAAACCTCTCAAATATGTGCTTTTACAAATATTTATTAAGAAGCTAAAATCAGTCCAGAAGCTTTCCTTCTGTTTTTATTTTTTAGAATAGTTTGAGAAGAATAGGTATTAACTCTGCTTTAAATGGCTGGTAGAATTCCCCTGGGAAGCCATCTGATCCAGGACTCTTATTGGTTGGGAGATTTTTGGTAACTGATTCAATTTCTTCACTGGTTATTGGTCTGTTCACATTTTCTATTTCTTCCCATTTGAGTTTTGGTAGTGTGTGGGTGTCTAGGAATTTGTCCATTTCCTCCAGGTTGTCCAGTTTGTTGACATATAATTTTTCATAGTATTCTATAATAATTGTTTGTATTTCTGTAATGTTGGTTGTGATATGTCCTCTTTCATTTGTGATTTTATCCATTTGGGTCCTCTCTCTTTTTGAGAAGTCTGGATAGGGGTTTATCAATTTCGTTTATTTTTTCAAAAATATGGCTCTTAGATTCATTGATCTGTTCTGCTGTTTTGGCAATGAAATCCTGCCACTTTCAACAATGTGGATGGAACTGGAGGGTTATTATGCCAATGAAATAGTCAGAGAAAGACATATCATATGTTTTCACTCACATGTGGACCTTGAGAAACTTAATAGGAGACCATAGGGGAAGGGAAGGGGTAAAAATAGTTTCAAACAGAGAAGGAGGTAAACCATAAGAGACTCTTAATACAGAGAACAAACTGAGGGTTGATGGGTGGGAGGACTTGGGGGAGGGGGGAAATGGGGGAAATGGACGAAATGGGAAATGGGTATCGAGGAGGGCACTTGTTGGGATGAGCACTGGGGTGTTGTATGTAAGTGATGAATCACAGGAATCTACATTCCAAACCAAGAGCACACTGTATACACTACACTGTATGTTAGCTAGCTTGATAATAAATTACATATATAAAAAATTAAAGTAAAATTTTGATATTTTGCTAAAAAAGGTGAAAATCAAATAGTGAATATAAAGTCTACCTCGTATTTCCTTTTTTTTTTTAAAAAGACTTGACAAAAATCTGAGTGCAATGAAGGTTGAAATGAAAATGCTGGCTTCCTATCTTGGCCAATATGTCTCTAACAAGCTTCTTAAGCAACCTTCTTTGCTTCAGAGTCCTTTGAACTGAATTTAAATTAAAGTCAACCCTCCTAAACTTTTTTTATGAGTCAGTATGCCTGAAAACCTCTGCAATCAGGCTTTGACCAGGAAATCTTGATCTTGCTTTGTGATGTAAAATACTCTGTAATTGCTAGCCTCTTACTTCAATAGTTTCAACTCTGGAACTTTCTGGAAGATTCTTGCCTTGATTCTTTTCTGTATTTGCATCTTTTCTTTGGGTATATAGCCTCCTCTTCCTGAAGAGCTCAAACTATCCTTTACTCATGCTGAAAACTCCTTTGATGTTTCACCACATTTGTTGTCAGCTTTTTAAAGCAAGATGTTGCCTTGGTCAAAATTGTAGCTTTGATAAAGAAGCATATGATTTGCATGTCTGCTTATAAGGCCTTAATCAAAAATTATTCCACTTCACGACTCAGTCCATTGCCTTTTCTTATTATTATTGGTGCCAATTCACTCAGATGGTAAATGGCAAGCGTGCCTACATTGGTTGTAGTGAGTAGGCCAATTTTAATACAAGTTGTGGCATCCAATGAGTGAGTGTATATGTGTGTGTGCTGTGTTACCTATGATAAAAATAGTATAAATAGGAAAGTTGCCACTTGGACTTTCATAAGTTGGGGACAATGTACACACATTGCTCTCTTTGAATCGCAGGTTGGGATGTATCACCTAGGGATTCATGTGTTCACCTAGGGATTTGTGAACAATGGTGCTCTGTCCTCATGGAATGTGTAAGGGTGGAAATATTTTCCCTTCTTCCATTCTAGGTTTTTTGGCTAATCTAAAAACTAAATTGACATAGGACAGATTAGCAGAAGAAAAACTAAAACATGAGACTCCTTGACAGTCAGGTAACTGGGACTTATATACCACTCTGAGGTAAGAAAAAGGAAAAGGGATCTGAGACTTCAAAGAGAAAGAAGACAATTCATAGGAAGATATAAAGAGCAAATGTTTGGTAAACAAATGTTTGCCATGACACGTAGGTAAGTCTTTCTGATATAAAAAGTTATCTCTGGTAATAGCTCTCTTCCTAGTACAGACCCCCTGTTTAAATTCTTTTGGGCAGTTGAGGGGGGAGGTTAAAAGCTATTTCTGAGTCTGCTAGGCCCTGACTATACTCAGCTTTAAATAATCCACATGCCAAAGTGGCACATTCTGGGGTGGGACATTCTTCTCCCTCTCAAATATTAACACTTCCTGAGCAATGGACATTCATAGGTAATTATGGTGATGTTGACCTGATTTATAATATTGATTTTATCAAAGGGGAAAATAAGGTTTCAAGGTATAAAGTGGGTTCTGCAAGATCTTCAGTGCTATCATCCCTGGGTTCAAGCCCACACTTTTGCCTTTTCCAAGGCCAAGGTTCATTACCATGAATATCATGGCATGAAGGAAGGAACATGGAACACACAGTTCTGAACAGGCTGCTGCAGTGCAATTCAAAATATCCAATAAATCTTCTAGAAATTAAACTTTTAAATTCTATCCATTTAGGCTAATCATTATTTATCTCTTGGAACCACAGATGAAGGGTAAATGTGAGAGACAGATAGCAAAGGCTAAGAAGCTGTGATTGTGTGTTGGTCAGCTATGATGGGTCACATTTAAGCTGATGGGAAGGTTCATAGGCTACTCTTGCTGAGAAAACACAAAGAAAAGCTAAGAGACCAGATAGATGGTTGCAAAGGCTCCTGATGACTTGATAGCCTCTGGTTCTAATGCATTGTGAGGCTAGTTGCTCTCTTTGCCTTTGGACTCTATGAGATGCTCTGATTCTTTGCACTATACCCTCTTTTATAAGGCACAACCAAAAACAACTCTATAACCATGTCCTCTCCTTGACCTATCTAAACATGTATATACAATTATATCCAAACTACCTAAGTTAAAATCCTACCTCTGCCATTTACTAGTTATTAAGTACTACTTACCTTAGTATCTCAATGACACTATTTGTATGGGGTTAGTAATAATATTTATCTAAGGTGGGTATTACATGAGATAATATATCTAAAACATTAGAACAATGACTGTTCCATACTAAGTTTTTCCTTATAAGTGGTTGTTAACTAAATATATTTTTAAAAGCACATTTCAAGCAATTCATGGATACTTGAGTCCATTGACCTGGATTAGAAATTCCTTTATTTGGATAAAAAGTTTCATTTGTACTCAGAATGCGTTTTTATTTACTTGAAGATTATATTCCATGGAAAACCATCTATATAAAGGCTAAATTTACTTAGACCAACAAAATAAGGACTAAATAATAAAATTTAGCATATATCCTCTCCTCTCAGCTAAAAAAGAGGGAATGATTTTTAAGTCTTCACTAATATATTCATCCATCCATCCATCCATCCATCCATCCATCCATCCATCTATCCATCTATCCATCCATCCATCTATCCATCACACCAGTTGTTCTACCTCCTTTCTTTCCACTGGATTGTTTTTAGCATTATGTGAACTGATCACATAGGTTCCTCAGTGAGCTTATCTAACTTTTGGTTGCTACTTCAGCTGCTCCCAAGGATTTGAAATATTCATTCCAGACCAAATGGCCTTTATACTGGCAGTGAGCATGTCAAACACAGAGAAAAAGACTCAGGGACTGAAAAAAGTAAGGCATAGAAAAAAGGACTTGCCATACCAAATGGAGCAAATCTTATTTACAAATGACCTCTAACCCCTGAGATCAACCCAAATAAAGAAGCATCTGTCATCTTTGGGAACATCCAATACTCTTCACCCTGACAAGGGGCCTCAAAAGACCAGATTCCATTTCAATCTAATTGGCTCCCTGCCCTTTTCCTGCCTTCCTCCAGCCATGCACAGCAAGCTAAACCATCTTGGGATGGAAAGCCAGCTCAGAGATGTGCGACATCTTGACAGCGGAACCAGGGGGCGGAGGCAGGGCAACAGCTCTGCTAATTAAAGAACAACCAGGTGCATTGATTTCAGTTTCAGAAGGAGCAGGCATGGACTGTGGTGCCCAGAATCTCAGAGCTCCTGCTGATTTCTGTATTTAGATAGAACTTTTCCTTTCATCAAGGCGTAGCACAGGGAGATTTTTCAGAATGAACTGTATAACTTATGTGTGGTCTACCTTTTAAGTCTCTTCTTAATGCCAGTGACTAAGTGTTCTAAACAGTAAATGTTTATGAGTGTACGAAACATATAGTACATATGTCAAACAAAGACATCATGGGAAATCCAGGCAGGCTGAGTGTTCCATCTTTTCACACTTCTAAATATTTATCAAACATATGTTAAGGTGTTGAAACACTATTGTAGAAGCTGAGGAGATAGTATGAACTTGACACATGAGATCTTTGTCCTCATGAGGCTTACATTTTGGTGAAGGAAGTAGATGACAAAAAAATTAAGTAAGATTTTATGGCAGATTACGCTTAGTTTCCTGAAAGAAGTAAGCAGGAAAAAGAGGAGAATCATGAGAATAGCAGCTAACACTTGCTTGTTGTGAACCAGGAATAATTCTAAGCATTTTGCTTGTAACAACTCATTTAATTTTCATTTATTTATTTTTAAATGTTTATTTTTTTTTGAGAGGGAGAGAGGGAACAAGCAGGGGATGGGCAGAGAGAGAGAGGGGGACAGCAGATCCCAAGCAGGCTTTATGCTGACAGCAGAAAGACCTAATGTGGGGCTTGAACTCATCAACTGTGAGATCATGACTTGAGACAAAGTTGGATGCTTCACTGACTAAGCCAGCCTGGTGTCCCTCACTTAATTTTTATAAACCTATAATTTTAATTAATTTGCCCATTTGGTAGATGAGAAAACTGATGCAGAAAGAGATTAAACATAATTTGTTTCCAAATTGCAACTCCCATCTTTGTTGGCCAAATACTTTTGTGTCATTCTCATTTCCCTTTGACTTTGTCTCTATGTTATAACCTGTATCCAGTCATATAGAAGAAATCAGGAAATACTACCTTCTTTTCTGCCTCAATATGTGTCCAGAGTCTAACCATTTCTCACCACTGATATACCCTGGTCTAAACCACCATCATCTCTGAACTGGCTTGTTGCAATAAACACCAAGCTGATTGCATTTCTACTATGCATTTCTACTATTTCTTCCTTAAAGTCTGTTCCTAAAAGAATAGCCATACTTGTTCTTAAAAATATAAATCAAGTGATTTCATGACTCTAACTCAAAAGTTTCCAATGGCTTCCTATATGCTCAGGGCAAAAGTCAAAGTAACTGAAGTTCCTTTCTGGTTGTATTCCTTACTCTGCAGTTGCAACAGAAGATCCTATACATTCTGGCTGCTCCTCTCTTCTCTGACTCTCTAAGGCCCCTCCCCTCACACTCACTCTGCTCCAGCCACTGTTGCCTCTTAGTTGTTGTTAGGGCACTCCTGGCATGTGCTCCTCAGAGCCCAAGAGACTGCTGTTACCTCTGTCCTGGTACCTGCTGGGCTCCCTTGATCACCTGATTCTTGCTCAAGTTTTATCTTTTCACAGGGGACTTAGCTGGCCACCATAAACTGCAAGCCCCCTATGCCTCAAAACTCTATTATTCTTCCTTAGATTTTTTTCCTCCAAAACATTTATCACTATTTTATAGATGTTTTTACTATTTTTTGTTTTCTTCTTACTTGCTTCCCACTATTAAAATACAAACTGCATGAGGGTAGAGATTTTTGTGTATTTTGTCCTTTCCAGTTTTTAAGATTGCCTAGAATAGTTTGTGTGTAGAAGGCACCTAATAAATATTTGCTGTATTAATGAATTAAAGAAGAGGCCCTATTCCTCTGACCTGATAATTTTAAAAATATCAAGATTGAAAAACATAATGATATCTGATTTAGAGAAGGAAGAGGAGGGAGAATGACTACAAATAAGGTAAAGGAAGGAAGGAATGTTCATAGGGGAAATAGAATTTCAAGCGAAATGAGAGAGGCCAGGTATAAAAATAGCCAGAGACATTGAAAGCAAAATCTTTGCTTAGTTCACTTCAGTTCAGTCTTTACTCATTACCCAAGATTAGTTAGTCACCCACTCAGCTCACTAAGAATGTCTGTGACCTTGGAGAAATGACTTTCTCTCTCTAGACCTTGTAGGTAAAATAAGGGCAGTGCACTGATGTTTAACTATCTTACCCAGTTTTTATGGCCTGGGACTATTTCACAGGCTTATCATGAGATTCTCAAGCAGAAAATGTAAAGTCTCCTTATCATTGACCATTCCAAGTGCCACGTTTGTGGGAAGAGGTGCAGAGAAGGAAATAGCAAAACCTGTGACTCAGATCTTTAACAGTCTGAAAACAGAGGTCCTGAACCAGGACATTTTTTGGATTTTCTTCTTTATGATCGTAGCACTGCAGGAGAAGGTATTTTGAAGGAAAGTGTACACAGAAGGCTGATCTCAACCACAGAATAGGAATCTGGAGAAGAATTCCCTTTCCTAAACCCTAGAATAATTCCAGGCAGCATCAGGGAGCCTCAGAAAGATGTACAAATGTGGCTCAGGATGGTGTGAGTTCTGTGGTCTCGCTAAGACCTGACTTCATAACATGGTCAACGTTACTCTTGGGTGCTTTAGACTCTTGCTCTGTGCAGTGGGCGTACTGGTTGCTAATGCTACTGAGAAGTGCAGAGCTTTTCTTAGGAAAATTCCCTGGCATGTGAGCCCAGCCATCCCTGTGAACCCAGAAGAGAAGCCCAAGCAAGACTATTGTATAACCAAAGGTGAAACAGGCCCAGACATCTGTAGCAGCTCGATTATTTTTGGAAAACACATTTTCATCTTCAATTTACACCAGATCTGGAGTGAAGCTAAGTTATTACAATGTGTTAGCTCTTATTCATCCCAGCCTGGGACAGCTGGCTTTGTCCCACAGATACCATCACCAGCTGTCTCTAGGGGGCAGCATATCCCAAGGCTGCTGCTTGCAGGATTTGGTTCCTCTGAGTTTGGCATTTCCTTATTCATAGCACACTGAAGTGGCATCCTCCTATCTTGAGAGAAGATGAAAGGTTGGAAAAGGAAACAGGATAAGGAGAATGAAAGAGATCATATGGGAGGGAGAGAGACAGGGAAAGAGAGATCATGAGAGAGAAAAGGATGAAGAAAGGACTGAAGAAAAGAAGGCTATTAATTTATTTGGTACCCACTACACATGAGCATTACATGAAGTATGTTAAAAGCATTAATTCTGATCCTTACAAACGCTGCCAGTGATAGGTATTTAATCTTCATTTTCCAAAGGGAAAAACTCAGGCTTAGAGATGTGAGTATCTGGCTGAAATTATGTGGGTAAAGTGACAGCGCACACAGGACTGACTCCAAAGCTCATGCATTTCCCACTATGCTTTGCTGAAGTGAGGGTCGGGGCTTCAGAAAGAGTATGTGCTCCAAAGATTTTAACCTTGCCTGAAAAAGGTCTTCCCTTCTCCTTCCACTTCTGGGAAGTAGTGTCTAAGGCCCCAGAAAGTCATGTGTGAGGGTGTTTTGTTTGCCTATGGATGTTAGGTTATGCTAGATAGTGTAACCATGTGATTTAGGGTGGGAACATTGGGTCACATAGTATCAGCTCAGCATGCAGAGGGCCTGGAGACTGAAATTAGCCATGTGGGCAGCCAACTGTGTCTATATGATGAATCCCCAATGAAAACCCTGAACACCAAGGGCAGGGGGATTATCCCTGGTTGGCAAATACTCTGTGCATATTGTCACACATTGAAGTTGGGGAAGTAACACTATTCCTAGTTCTGTGGGAATAAGACAATGGAAACTCTGCATTTGGAACTTTCTTGGAAGCTGCCTCCTGAATCTTCCTCTGATTTTAATCTGTATCCTTTCCCCATCAAAAACCATAACTATGAGTCTAACAGTTTGCAGTGAGTTCTGGGTCCTGCTAGTGAATTAACAACCATAAGGGTAGTCTTGGGAACCTCCAAACTTTAAGTTGGTGTCAAAGGTGAGGGTGGGCTTAGGGACTGTGCTCCTCTCTAACTTTGTGGGCTCATTCAATCCCTTTGCTGGCTGCTTCATGCTTTTGGGCTGTGTACCTCTCCTTGTATAAATAACAAGCCCCTAGAATGAACCATTGTCACATTGGGTTGGGCCAGCAAGGGACTGGGAGCATTAAGTCAGGGGTCAAACCCAGGAAAATGAAAATCAGGTAAAACCTGAAAACAGCAGGTGGGAGCTAGGGAAGGATGGTCTGCACATGGCAGGCACAGAGGGTCCATGATCCTAGCTTCAGCTCTGCTGCTCACTTGCTTAATGCCTTTGGGGGTTGGAGGTTAAAGCTCTCTGGGCTTGTCTCTTTACATGTAATATACAGATACTGAATTAAATTATCACTAGGTCCCTTAAGGCTTTAGATTTTAGGGAAATTCTGTGATTGCCAGCATGGAAAGAGTGAAAACCCTCTAGAAGCTTATACTCAGAAGAAGCTTATTTTTCCAATTCTGGGTATTCGTGCTGGGCTGAGTAGCTTGATTGATTAGAACACAGTGCAAATGCTTGTTGTGATCATGGATCTGAGCTCCCCAGAGGGCAGTTTACAGCACTCTGTATTTCTGCCTTTTTTCTTTTCCTTTCCTTTCCTTGCAACAATTCTGTATTCTACCATATGTCAGCCACTGTGCTAGCTAGCAGTGATTACAAAATGATTATGTACATTCCTGCCCCCTGCCCCTGATGGGGCTTTTAACAGGGTGGGAGATTGGGTTATGTAAACAACTAAATAGAGTATCTAAATAAAACAGGGCTAATTATAAAGGAAGGTACAAGCAAAGTTTTAAGAAGTAAATGAATAACTCAGAAGGTGGCAATGGTAGTCCTTGAAATAAGGGCCTAGGAGGGTATATGGGATTTAAAATAAGAATTTCAGGGGCACTTGGGCGGTGTAGTCAGTTAAGCATCTGACTCTTGATCTTGACTTAGGTTTCCGTCTCATGGTTCATGAGTTCAAGCTCAGCACCAGACTCTGTGCTGATGGCGTGGAACCTGCTTGGAATTATCTCTTTCCTTCTCTTTGCCCCTCCCTGACTTGTGGGCACACATTTTTTTTCTCTCTCTCTCTCAAATAAATTTAAAGAAAATAAAATAAGAATTTCAACAGGTAGAGATTAATGAAAGTGTTTTTCCAAGAAAAGAAAATGGCAAGAATAAAGCCCCAGAGATTTTTAAGTATAAAGTGTATTTGGGGACTGACCCATAACCAGTGAGCCTGGGTTATGAAATGCAGCAGGGGAAGCGGTAGGAACAGGAAGGAGAGAATGCAAGAAATGAGGCTGGAGATGGCTTTATCCAGCAAGTCAAAGTATTTTTATTTTACTTGGCAGCAAGGAAGAGTCTTTTGAAGAAAGATAAGAACATACTTTGAAGTTGTACTTTCTTCATTCTTGCTCCTACTGTGCTTTCTTGAATCAGTGGTGATGCTGATGATAATAGTAATGGTGACAATGATAATATCAAAAACTAAGTGTGCCCCCACAGGTATTTTACATTTTTCAAAGTACCATGACTTACCTAAAAAAGTCTTTTAACCAAGGTTTTAAGTCCTTGAAATATAAGGCTCTATGCACAGTGCTTTGTATAAATTTTTTAATGCTGACAAAGCCCACACTGGGTACACCTGTCCTTGTTTTAGAGATGCAGAGTGTACAGCTCTGAGAAGGTAAGGCTTGAGCAGTTGCTTAGACTTAAGGCCTCTTTTATTAACTTCTGCACTGAACCACCAGCTATCTCACTTCATTCTTACCTGTCTGGGAAAATATTACTCTTCCCATTTTATAGATGAGGAACCTGAGGCAAATAAAGGTTAAATCATAAGCCCAAGACCACATGATGAAGATGGAAATTAATTCTTTGGCTTCCCAAAACACTTTCCCCCTGCTTGATGGGAGTTGTAATGATGCATGTAAGATACAGCATGCATAGGTGTTGCATATGCTCAAGGTTGAATGAGCTGCTGGGAAAAATCAATACTTTTTTGTTGTTAGTTCAGATGACTGAGTTGGCAAAGCATTTTTCTTTTGCATGTGTATGCTGCCCACAAAGCAGCTCCTCTAAATTGTCCTCTACTCTCCCTTATGCGTTTGAGGCATTTTCGAGGATATTTGTCCACTTATTCTTTCTTTTCTGAAAACTACAATGTTCCTACCTCCAGTATCATGTTTGATTCTTATATGATCCTCCCCACTCCGGTCAAATGGTTGGAACAATTGGTTAGGCCTGAGAGCTTCTCAAAATCAGCTGGCCCAGTCAAATTATTTCTAGGCTTGGAGTTGACATGTGGTAATTCTAATGGCAGAACGCTGGTGAAAGCATCCTGGACTTCTGTCCCCAGGGCTGCCTTGACCCCAGCCCTCCCAGAGGCCTAGGTACAGCCTTTCCTTGGATACTGTGTGAGACCCTATTAACCTTCCCATAAATGCCTTCTTAACATTTCCTCTAGTTGGAAGTAAGCAAAGCAAAGAAATTTAACCAATAGTCAATTCTGACTATAGAAACTATAGCAAAGCTGTACAAGCTTCCATTAAAAAAAAAAAAAAAAACCTCAACAATAGTCTCTGTTATTATTTTCAGTTACTTTTAAATATTAAAAGTCATAAACCCAGGATACCTACTGAGATGAACCCACCTTGTTTGCAGTGTATGGGTCTCAGGAAAACATGCGGAATAAAAATGCTTCTAATGTTTAAGTTCAGAACAGCTGTGTGGTCATAATTCTGTCGTAATGACCAGCCAGGCCATATCTGGGCTGAACCTCTGTGGGTGAGTTTGGCTTTGCACAGGGGATCTCTCTGGCAAGTGAGCAGATAGCTTCTCCTGACGCCTTTGTAAGTGTTCGAGGGTAAGTTTACATTAAGGGGATCTTTCACAAGAATGATGCAATGGTTTTCTGGACCCTGGGCACTAGCTTCTGGATGGAGAATCTGGTGAAGTCATTAGGAGGTGAGATACAAGACAAGAGGCAGATGATGGTTCTGTCTGAATATAGTTAACATTCTTTTAGCTACTTTTGAACAAATTTATCTATTTATTCAACACATATTTATCAAGTGCCTGATAATAAAACCGAGGACTTATTAAGTGCTAACTATACTCCAGGTATTGAGATAAGACCTCAATTTGTATTACTCATCCATCCATTTAATCACAAACAATTACTGAGTGCTTATTATATGTCGGGCATTGTTGTAGGCCCTGAGGATATGGCAACAAAATCAACCCTCTGTCACCAAGTGTGTGTGTGTGCATGTGCGTGTGCAAGAGAGAGAGAGAGAGAGAAAGAGAGAACTATATGATAGTTCAGAGAGTGATAAGTACAATGGAGCAAAATAAAGCAAGGTAAGGGGACTAGTTAATGAAGATATGGTTGCTATTTTATGTGGTGAGTTCAGGGAAAATTTCTAGGGGAAGGCGACATTTGAACAGAAAGTGGAAGTAAGGGAGTAAAGCCATGAGAATATCTTAGGGAGGAGAACTGCTGGAAGAGAAAAGAACCAGTGTATAGCCCTGAAGCGGAAGCATGCGTATCATTTTAGAGAAGAACAAGGAGGCCAGTGTAGCTGGAGAAAAGAATGGAAGAAAAGCAGTTTGGAGGTTGCTAAAATAATGTTGCTACTTAAAGGATTATGGTAGTTTAGACCAGTAAGCTAGGGTTAGAGATGATAAGCAGTCAGACTGTGGATATATTTAGAAGAGCCTAAAAAAAAATTCCTGATGTACTGCATGCTGGATAAAAGAGAAAAAGTGGTCAAGAACCAGAGTGCAATATTTGATACAAGCAACTGGAAAGATGGAGTTATTATGTACTGAGATGGGAAGACTATGAAAGGAGGTGGCTTGAGAGATAAGGCAAGGAGTTCAGTTTTGCATAAGTAGGTTTGAGATAACTATTAATTATCCAAGTGAAAATAACCAGTATGCAACTAGTTATTTAAATCTGGAATCTGGAGAAGAGATCTAGGTTGGAGATATTTATTTTCAAGTCATCAATGTATAGATAGTATTTAAAGCAATGGGACAATATGAGATCAGTTAGACAGTGAATGAAGTATCCTAAGAACTGAAGCTGAAAGATTAAAAGAGAATGGCTGGTGAAGTAAAAGGAGAACTAAGAAAGAATAGAATACTGGAAGCCAGTGAAGAAAGTGAAGAATGAGGAGTGATAACTGATTATTGGATTTGCCAATATGAAACTCTTAATGAGAAGTGTTCTCATGAGTTGATAGCTAGAAAAGCCTAATTACATTGATCTAGCAGACAATGGGGTGGGGGGCAAGGAAAGGATCTCTTAAGGACTGTTAATAGAGGATAGGCCAATGGAGAGGATGTGAGGTCAAAAGAAGTTCATTTTGTTTTAAGGAGAGAAGTCATCACAGCATGTTTGCACGTTAGTAGGGGCAACTGAGTAGAGGTGGAAAACTGATGACCTAGGATAGAAAGGGAACAATCACAGGAACAATGTCCTTGAGTAAAAAAAAAAAATTACACCAAGTCCACAAGTGAAGGAATCGCTTTATATAGCAGTGTTGACATTTCACAAGAGGAAAGAGGGAAAATGGACATAGATGTAAGTACAAAGGTAGATCAGTTGGTGGGAATGTGTGAAAGTTTCTTTTTCATTGCTACTTATTTCACACTTTTCTCAGTGAAATCAGAAGCAAAAATTCATTCAGTGAAAATGAAGAAGGGGCAGAGGCATTGGAAATTTGAGGAAAAAGAAGGTATAAAACACTCAAAGAATAAAAGAGTATTTGTTCTAGGGAAATAATTTTATTTATCCTAAAATAGCCCCATAAATCAGGTATTGTTAAGTCTATTTTACAGTTTAGGACACTGAAGTTACAGAGGTAAGTAACTTGTTAGAAATATACAGTAAATAAGAAGCACAATTTGGATTTAATCTTTATCTGTCTGACTTTAATTATGAGGAGGATGAAAAATAATTGCCTAAGACATATTTCTTGTGACCATGGAGTTTAGGCCAATTATGAGGGGGAAAAATCCCACCTTTACCTCAAAAAGACATTATATGTAAAAAATGTTACTCAAAGGAGATGGTGTTAACTGGGAATAGAATGATGGAAGGTTTCAAAGTGGAATCTGAGTTAGGATTTAGATGGTAGGAAATGAATAACCATGAATAACCAAAGAAGCACTACAGAAGGAACTCAAAATGAGAGGAAGATCAAACGTAAATAGAGATTGGTAGAAATGATAAAGAAGTATTAAGAAATGGAATGTTGGCAAACCTAACCTGAGTAGAACTCAATACAAATAAAGATTTATGTGTTAATAAGTTTCCCTATCAATAGAAGTAATTTTAACACCAAAAAGATGCAGAAGTGGAGGAGGAGGTGTGGGGAGGGGGCAATACATTTGGTGAAGAGCAGTTGGTAAGAGTGCTTGTGGAAAAATCTCAGTCTTTGTGACATGGGTAGCCAGAGGACTGGGTCTAGGGAAACCATATTCACTGTAGAAAGAAAGAGGAATGATTTCAAACAGGAATAAGCCAGAGAGGGGACCCCCAAGTTCTGTTTGCTCGCATCTCTGGCTGATTCCTGAACTATGCATGATGGAATAGGCTCCAAGAATATCCATTAAAAACAAACAGATTTGACCTGAGATGGGAGTTGCTGTTCAAGAAAAAGAGTTTACAGTTAAATTCCAGCAAAGTATGTGCCTGTTAAAAGACAAAAAACTATATCTTGTGGAAAAATAACAGGATCCAGAATCTTCATGCTTAACATTCATAGTGTCCAGGATGCTCAACATATAAAACCAGGGAAAATGTGACTAATTCTAAAAGGAAAAACTCATCAGCTAAGACTAATCCCAAGGTGACTCAGACTTTGGAATTAGCACACAGAAAATTTAAAGAAGCTATAACCATGAACATGAGGGAAGGGAAGGAAAATAAGATAAAAACAGAGAGGGAGGCAAACCATAAGAGGCTTTTACATACAGAGAACAAATTGAGGGTTGCTGGAGGGGTGTTGGCTTGGTGTATAAGCTAAATGGGTGATGGGCATTAAGGAGGGCACTTGTTGGGATGAGCACTGGGTGTTATATGTAAGTGATGAATCACTAAATTCTACTCCTGAAACCATTAATTGGATTTAAATAAAATTTTAAAAAAAGCTATGACCACCTTCAATGATATAAAAGAAAACATGCTTGCAATAAATAATTTAAAATCTCAGCAGGGTGGGGCACCTGGGTGGCTCAGTCGGTTAAGTGTCCGACTTTGGCTCAGGTCATGATCTCACGGTTTGTGAGTTTGAGCCCCGCATCGGGCTCTGTGCTAACAACTCGGAGCCTGGAGCCTGCTTCAGATTCTGTGTCTCCCTCTCTCTCTGGCCCTTCCCCTCTTGAACTCTGTCTCTGTCTCTCAAAAATAAATAAAAACATTAAAAAAAGTTTTAAAATCTCAGCAGGGATATGAAAAAAATAAAAATGCAAAAAATTAGCATTCTATAACCAGAAATAAAATATCTGAAATAAAAAATTCATGGGACAGACAACGGAGAACAGACAAGACAGAAAAAAAGTTTGTGAATCTGCAGATAAATCAGTAAGAATTATCCAGTGTGAGGAACAGAGAGAAAATGAGGAGAGCCTCAGGGCCTTGTTACAAAATATAAAGCAGTCTGACATCAATGTTATTGAAGTCCCAGAAGGACAAGAATCAGAGAATGGGGAATAAAACATATGTAAAGAAATAATGGCCAAAAATTTCCCAAATTTGATAAATGATAAATTTACAAAGATAATAAACCCAAGAAGAATAAACATGAAAAAGGCCATAGGCACATACATGTGTCAATGACTATGAAAAGCCAAAGAAGAGAGCAAATCTGGAGAGGAATCAAAGAAAAATGACACATTACATATAAGGGAACAATGGCTTGATTAAAGGCCAAAGAAGATTGGAACATCCTTAAAGAGTTGAAGGGGGGAAAACTGAATTATGAAAGCAGCAAAAATAATTCTTCAAGAGTAAAGCAAAACAGACATTTTCATCTAAAAGAAAACTATGAGAATTTGTTGCCACCAGATCTGCACTATAAGAAATACTAAAAGAACTTCTTCAGGCTAAAGCAAAGTGACACCAGATGGAAACTCAAATCCCCAGAAAGGAAAAGAAGGCATCACAAATGGTAAATATCTGCGTAAATGTAAAAAAGTGTATTTTTTTTTGCTTTTTCCTTCTTAATTTGTTTATAATACATGTGCCTGAATAAGGAAAAAAATAACATTGCCTTCTGGGATTTTTATGTAAGTAGATGTAATACATATAACAATAGCATAAAGATAGAATTAGAGAATAAATGGACTTTCTTGATTTCAAAGCTTTTACATTTCATGTGAAATGTTACACATTAACTCTAAGTAGACCATTAAAATTTAAGGATTTATACTTTAAGACCTAGTAAAACTACCAAAAAAAAATAATATAAAGAAGTGTAGCTAAAAAAACAAGAGAAAAATTAAAATGGAATTCTAAAAATTATGAAAAGAATCCCCAAATTTTCAGGAACAGAGGAGCAACAATAACATAAAACAAAACCCAGAGGGAGCAATTTGAAAATAAATACCAAAATAGTAGACTAAAACATAACCATATAAAAGTTACATTAAATATTAAGAAAGTTAACACCCCAATTAAAATGTAGAATTTTTCAGGATGGGTAAAAATCAGTGAATTACAAATAAAATTAACATAAAAATAATATAAATAGACACAGGATGAAAATAAATGTATGGGAATAAAGAAAAACTATGAAAACAGCCAAGTATAAGAAGACTGGAGTGGCTATATTAATATCAGGAAAAAGATGATTTCAAGACAAAGATAAGGAGAGAAATTCCATAATGTTAAAGTATCAATTTATTAGGAAGATATGATGATCGTGCATATATATGAGCCTGAAAACAGACCTTTAAAGTCTGTATTTGAAGCAAACAATTAGTTAAAGGAGAAAATAGACAATTCTACAATTACAGTTAGAAATTTAATACCTCTTAGCAATTGGCAGAACTAACCAAAAACTTAGTGAAGATGTATAATATCTGAGTATTATTATCAATCGCCTTTGTGTGTTTGACATTTATAGAACTATTAATGACTGCTAGCACATACATTCTTTTCAAGGGCACATGCTCACCAGGATATGTTAGGTCATAAAACAAATCTCAATAAATCTAAAGAGGCTGAAATCATACAATGTGTGATTTTTTTAAAGTTTATTTATTTTTAGAGAGATAGAGACAGCATGAGTGTGGGAGGCAGAGAGAGGGAGACAGAGAATACCAAGCAGGCTCCGCCCTGCCAGTGCAGAGCCCACTGTGGGGCTTGAACTCCTGAAACTGCGAGATCATGGCCTGAGCCAAAAGCAAGAATTGGAGGCTCAACTGACTAAGTCACTCAGGCATATCTACAGTGTATATTCTCTAACCACCGTGGAATTAATTAAAAATCAATAGCAATAAGCTATCTATGAAAGTCACACGTATTTGGAAAGTAAACAATGCTGTTCTAAATAGTTTGTGTACTAAAGAAGAAATAAATAAGGAAAAAAATATTTTGAACTGAATAATTAATATAAAACATCAAATCTCGCGGTTTGTGAGTTTGAGCCTCC
The DNA here is from genome assembly GCF_018350175.1 of Felis catus. Lineage (NCBI taxonomy): Eukaryota > Metazoa > Chordata > Mammalia > Carnivora > Felidae > Felis > Felis catus. Next base: position 187,240,312 of record NC_058368.1, on the reverse strand, counting down.
CGCGGGCTCTGTGCTGACAGCTCAGAGCCTGGAGCCTGCGTCTCCTCTCTCTGCCCCTTCCCCACTCAAGCTCTGCCTCTCTCTGTCTCAGAAATAAATAAACATTAAAAATATTTAAAAAATTAAAAAATAAAATAAAATAAAACATCAAAATCTGTGGGATACAGCTAAATGAGTACTTTGAAAGATATTTATAGCTTCAATTGCTTACATTAAAAAAGAAGATTTAAAAATCAAGGATCTAGGTTTCTACCTTAAGAAACTAGAAAAACACCAAGGTAAACCCAGGGTAAAGGAAGGAAAAAGATAATAAATAAACCTAAGTATTTAAGCATCTGACTTCAGCTCAGGTCATGATCTCATGGTTCATGGATTGGAGCCTGGTGTAGGGCTCTGTGCTGACAGCTCAAAGTCTGGAACCTGCTTCAGATTCTGTGTCTCCCTCTCTCTCTGCCCCACTCCCATTCATGCTCTGTCTCTGTCTCTGTCTCTCTCTGTCTCTCTCTCTCAAAAATAAACATTAAAAAAAACACATAAGTATAGAAATCAATGAAATAAAAATTTGACACAAAACAGAAAACAAACAATAAATGAAACCAAAAGATCAATGATCTTTGAAAAAAGTCAATAAATTGATGTATCACTATCTGATTGCTCAAGAAGATAAAATACCAATATCACTAAGCACTATATCCTATAGACATAAAATGGTAATAAGAGAATATTGTAAACACTATGGTAATAAATTTGACTGTTGAAAACAGACAAATCCTTTAATGGACATAAATGATAAAAATGTACACAAGAGGAAACAAAAAGAAATGAATACTCCTATGTCAATTAAAAATACGAATTAAAATAAAAATCTCTTTACAAAGAAGAACCAGGCACAGTTGGCTTTACTGGTGGATTCTACCTAACGTTTAAGAAAAGAAATCTTAAACTTCTTTAGGATATACAAGGGAAGGGAATACCTCTCAAATTATTTTATAAATTCAGTATTACAGACAAATACATCACAAGAAAAGGAAACTATGTACCAATATCCTGCATGAACATAGGCTGAAAATCCATGACAAAATATTAGTAAATAAAGTATAGTCATATATAAAAGGAAAGTATATTATGATCAACTTGGATTTATTCCAGGAGGTCAAAGTTGGATTTAACACACAAAATCAATTTTCCTCATCATATTAATTGGATAAAGAAGAAAACCCATATGATCAATTCAGTAGAGGCAGGAAAAAAAAATAAAATCCACCTTTTTTTGTGATAAAAACTCTAAGCAAACTAGGAACAGATGGGATTTTCTTCAACCCAATAAGGATATTTATACAAACTTTACAACTAATACCATATTCAATAGTGAAAGATTAAATGTTTTCCCCTAAGGTCAGAATTAAGGCAAGGATATCCACTCTCACAGCATATTCAACTATGTATTAGTGTAGCTAAGCAGTTCAGTAAGGCAAGAAAATTAAAAGTCATACAGATTTAAAAGCAAGATATAAAAATGTCTTCATCTGCATATAATATGATAGCATATTTAGAAAGTCCTAAAAGGTAGAATAGGTGAATTTAAGAGATTGCAAAATATGTGGTAAGTATACAAAAGCCAATTATATTTCTACATAGTAACAATGAACAATTGAAAAATAAAATTAAAATAATCCACTTAAAATATCTTAAAAATACTAAAGAACAAATCTAATGAAAGATGTGCAAGACTTACGTATGATCACAAAACATTGGAAAGAGAAATTAAAGAATGCCTAAATTAATGAAGAGAAATACTATGTTCATAGATTGGGAAACTTAATGTTGTTTCGATGGAATTCTTCCCAAGTTGATCTATAAGACTCAGTGAGATCTCAATCAAAACCTTAACCTTAATTTTGTTAAAGAAACTGTCAAACTAATTTTAAAATTTATATGAAAGTGCAAAAGACCTGGAATAACCAAAACAATCTTGAAAGAGATGAAGTTTGAAGGACCTACTCTGCCTGATTCAAAACTCACTGTGAAGTAATTAGGACAGTGTGGTATTAGCATAAATTAGAGAAGTGGAGCAGAATAGAGAACCTAGAAATAGACCCTTACACAGTCAATTGATTTTGACAAAGGTGCCAAGGTAATTCAATGGGGAAAGGATATTCTCTTTAACCACTGGTGCTGGAATAGCTGGATATCTGTGTGGGGAAAAAAAATGAATCTTGACTCTTATTTACACTATACACAAAAATTAATTTGAAATTAATCATGGACCAAAATATAAGAGAAATAACAACAAAATCCCAGAAGAGAACATAGGAGATAATCTTTATTATCTTGGGTTAGGCAAAGATATCTTAGATAAGACACCAAAAGCACAAACTCTAAAAGAAGATATTCACAAATTAGATCATGACAAAATTAAAATCTTTTGTGTTTTGAAATACAAAGAGAAAACCAGAAAGCAAGACATACTATTATAGGACATATTTGCAAAACATTTATGTGAGAGATTGCTTCCTGAATTTATTAAGAACACTTAATAACTCAGTTATACTATGAAAAGCAACGTAATTTAGAAAGAGGACAAAATATTTGCACAAATATTTCACAAAAGAAGATAAAATGAGCACTTGAAAACAAGCATGTGAATGGCTGTGATTCCTTCAATTCTCAAACACATGAAAAAGTACTAGATACTATTAGTTATCAGAGAAATGCAAATTAAAACCACTTACACACATTAAGTTGGCTAAAATTGAAGAATGATAATATCAAGTGTTGGGAAGAATTTAGAATAACTTGGACTCTCCCATAGTGCTGATGCCAGAGCAAAATACGATAGCTGGCTTGAAAACCAGTTTGGCTGTTTCTTATAAAGTTAAACAGATACTTACCAAATAACCCAACAATCCCTGGTATTTACCCAAGAGAAAAGAAAACAAAGACTTGCATGTATATATTTCTAGTCACATTATTTATAATAGTCAAAAACTAAAAACAACTTAAATGTCCACCAACAGATAAATAAAGAGTTGTCATATAGTCATACTATGAACTGTTAGTCATAAAAGGGTATGAAACGTTGATAAACTCAACAATGTGATTGTATCTTAAAAATGTTATGCTGAGTGAAAGAAGTCAAACACAAAAGACTTATATACAATATGATTCCATTTATATGCAATTTCAAAAAAGGGAAATCTGTAGTGACAGAAAGAACATCAGTGGTTTCCAGTGGCCAAGAACAAGGTGAAGGGATTGGCTGCAAAGGAGCCTGGGTGCAAGGGAAGCTTTAATGATGATAAAATGTTCTGTATCTTAATTGTAATGACAGTTACAGAACTATATACAATTATTAAAACCAGACTGTAATCTAAAGTGAGTACGTTATATTCAAATTATACCTCACTGAAGCTGGGGGAAAAGATCCTAGCATGTAAGACCGGGGTAAGAGCCTTTACAATTATAGCAAAGATGCTATAGTTTCACCCAGATTTCACTTCTGCCCTCATTTTGTGAGAGTCATAAACTAGCAGCATATTTAGTTTTTGACTAGCACTCTCAATCTTATGTGCCACACACTCAGACACACCTAAATGTACATCAATTTAAATAACATAGGTAGTTCCTCCTGCTATTCCATCTGCTCACAGAGCTCATGCTCTGGTGAGAGTCACAAATAGATGCTATTCCTTCAAACCTCAAGCATCTGATCCCATTGAAAGTGATTCCGGTCTCTAGAGACACCCATTTTCCATCACAAAGTCCCCAGGGGCAATCCAGCCTTAATTGTCCAGGGTTGTAAAAAATAAAATCACACAGATATATAGGTATTTTATGGCCAATTTAAAGGATTTCCAAAAGTAGTTTCAACCAAATATGATTTTTGTTTCAGGGTTAACTGTCAAAGCTAATTCCTACATATGCTATGACTTTATTGAACTTCAAGAGAACCCTAAGGCTACCCAGAACAGTTTGTAAACCACTCCATGCTTGGATGCTTCAAGTGGGGAACTTGTTAGCTCACAAAGCATTCCATTCCGTTTTGGACCACTGACCTGTCAATTTTCCAAATGCAGGGTCATCTTGTTGTGACCTCTACTTTTGGCCCTCTCTCTGCTCTCTGAAACCACTCTGAAAAAATTGTCTTTTTCCTGAGAGTTCTCTTCAAATATCTGAAGGGCTATCAGGTTCGCCTCTAGTGTTCTCTTTCCAATGCTAAACAATCCTAGTACCAGATTGATTTTTCTTCCCTTTTATAATCAGCCCAGCAAAGGCCCATGGTCTCAGCTCAAAACAAGTGCCAAATCAGGCAATGGTATCTTGGCACCACCTGTCTTCAAGTTACTTAACTTCAGCTATGGAAAAGTGCAGGAGGCCCTGGAGTCTGAAGAGTGCTTGCACTAATTACACTTTTCCAGTTGAGTTTTGTGACAAGGAGCAGCAGTGGTGAATGACTTTAGACCTTTACCTGACTTCCATCCCTGACATGCAGCTGATCTGCTTTAGGAGATCACCATCCCTTGACAGCTCAAGAGCCCACTCAGCTCTTATTGCAATGGGACTTTATAAGGTCATGCAATAGAAATGGCCTCCCCAATCCTCCCTTCCTTTGCCCCAGCCTCTACCAGGAAGATATTCAAAATATAGTAATGATCTTTAAGAAGTTGCATGTTTATTTTGCAGGCAGTCTCTGCTGCCTCCATTAGTGGACTGAGGCCTCTCCCAGGCTTGTACAAACAGCTCTCCGGGAAGCAGTCACGCTTTATGAACTGTTCACAGGGTAAGCACATCACTAGCTGTCAGCAGCTGAATAGTCTTTTACCCTGAAGAGCTAGAAAAGGAAGGAAAGACATATAGCTCTGAAGAAATGCTTCTGTAAGTTTAGCAAACAGAATGGCTACACAGAATCACTTGATGCCTCTCATTCTCTTTAATGTCATTAGTCTGTATATCCAGCCTTGCCATGAGATCCAGAGGGGGAGAATGGGAAGAGTTTCTAAGACCCCTTGCATTCTGTGAGTGAGAAAGAAACCAGACTTGAGGTCAGGACTTGGGTCCCAATCTGACTCGTCCTTGAGTTGCCTTCAGCAGGGGTTTCTAGCTGGCTCTCCTTGTCTAGGAATGTGCTAGAAGGGCCTACGGGTAACTAGCTTGTTGATAGCCATTGCCAGGATCAAATACAACAACAAAAAAAAGAGCATGCAAAGAATGAGAAAATTATTATTAGTTAAGTCTGTTTTGCACTTTACAATTTTCAAAGATACTGTCTTATAGTTTAGTTCCTTGAGCCTTTCATTCTCTTTCTAAGCAATTGGAAGCAGATAATGTTAACTCCATTTTTGCCTAATTGGAAACTAGGCTGCAGACATCGAGACAGTCACACAAGATAATGAGATGAACCTGTGGTCCTAATTGCTAGTGTAGAGGCCTTTTCATATACTGTTTTTCATAGACCACCATTATTTTAACCTAAATAACCATTCTTTTCAGAACCACTTGTTGAGCATTTATTAGATCCAGGCTTTGAGCTGTGTCATAAGCATTGTTTACAAACTGAATCCTTAGAACCCTGGGCTGAAAAATTACACATATGAAAACTGAAGCTCAAATGGGTCAGATAACTTGTTAGAGTTATTTTCTGATCCATGACAAACTGATATGTCATCTTAAGTGACTAACAACCTCTCTCACTCTTGGTATAACGGAGTGATGCTATGTACCTCTGTCTCTCCAAGGCTAGCTAGCACAGGGACCATCTGCACTACTGGAAAGGAGAGTGTCTTGAAATGTGTAGAGTGACCATCCTTTGCTCACAGCTAGTAAGTGGCAGAGCTGGGATTCAAATTCCAATCAGGGGATGTAGGCATGATACCACACTGCATACAAATTACATACAAAGAAAGCCACCACCCAGGCCACTCTTTGATGATCACATACATAGAAGAAATAGCACTCCATGGTAAACACTTAAATCTTTGCAGATTAAAAAAAAAAGATGTCTGCAAGACTTTTGAGCCCCTAAATCCTAAAGGGCTATTTCCCTTATGCTGGACACACAGGCAGCAAGGAGTTAATGCTGGATGGTGAGAATGGGGCAAGAGCTACTGTGGCAGCACCTGAGATTCACCTCTTTGACCTTGTTTTTTTGTTGTTGTTTGTTTGTTTTTTACCTGCTGAGCAAATAAACATCACCAAGGAAACAAGATCTTTTCTCCCCTGTCATTTTGAAGTCAAGTGTAGCAGCTTCAGATGATGGCAGTAGCTACTTGTGGAAAAGGCAAGGTGGAGTTGGGAGGCCCTATGTAGGTGCCTAAGAAAAGAAAGAAGGGAAATTTGTGGGGGCCTGGCTGAAATTTGTGGGGGCCTGACTTCCTGGTTTCTGGTTCTGGCTGAGTTCATTGTAGATATCATGGACATTTTGGCTGGTGATTAAAAAGGGATGCTGACATAAATTTTCATTTTCTTTTAAAAATGTGTATTTCTACAAAAGTTCTTTTTAAAAAAAAATTTTAATGTCTATTTATTGAGAGAGAGAGCGTGGGGGAGGGGCAGAGAGAGAGGAAGACAGAATCTGAAGCAGGATCCAGGCTCTGAGCTGTCAGCACAGAGCCTGATGCGGGGCTAGAACTCATGAACCATGAGATCATGGCCTGAGCTGAAGTCAGACACTTAACCGACTGAGCTACCCAGACACCCCTCTACAAAAGTTCTTAAAGCAATTCCCTGGTTGCCTGAAGTCATGATCTCTAGGTACTTCTAGCAGAAATAGAAGCAAATGGAATGGAGTGATAATTACAAATAATTATAATGGTGATGATGCTAGGGATAACAGCATGTATTGAATGCTTCCTATATGCATACCACTTTGCTGAATACATATACCATTTTGTTAAATCTTGCTAGCAACTGGCCCTATTACTGTCCCTACTTTGTAGATAATAAAACTGAAGCTAAGAGTTTCTGGAACTTACAAGTTTGAAACTAATGGATGAGTGAGCCAGCATTCAAACCTAGGCTGTGGTCTGATTATGGAACTCAAACTCTTCAATACTATGCTCACAAACAGTGTGTGACTTAAGCCCTCAACTAATTAAGTAGTAATTACTGGAGAAAGTCAATAAGAAAAAAGACAATTTACAAATATAAGGTAAAAAATAAATGATGCCCCTTGAAAAGAGAAAGCTTGTCTGGGTGACTTAGCCTTAGCCTAGATACTTGACATTTATTTTTATGTTTCTTCCAGTTTAACATTCACAGGAAGAGGAGGGCTGATCAGTGCAGTTGGAAGCAACAGGAGGTGGTGAGAGAGGTGAACCTATGAGGGATTATTAGAGCTAAATTTTTTTTTAGTAACTGACTTGAGGTCAAGTACCCAAGAGCAACTGGAGTGATGGCAAACCACTGTGCCCTTGGCCTCAATGTATCCACCAGGGCATCTAGATAAAGGACAAGTTTAACAGTAGGGGAAATCTACTGAGTTTGACTTTTTATAGAAAACATCTGAAATATCATAGGGATCATAGGACTGTAGCCAAATGGCACTTCTGAAATCATGTAATTCAGTGTTGTACTGGGATTTATTTTGATTTGTACTGGATTTTATTTTCTGGGAGTTATTTGGCAATTTCTGGGGATATTTTTGATTGTCACAAATTGGGGGAGGGTCAGGTCATGCTAATGGCCTTTGGTGAGTCGAGGCCAGAAATGTTTCTAATTATTCTACAATGCCCAGGATAGTTCCTATAACAAAGAATCATCCAGCCTAAAATGTCAATAATGCCAAGGTTGAACAATTTGTTCTGGTTCAACCCCCTAGAAGCTTAATGTTTAAGTTCCATGTTTTATTTAGATGTTATATTTTATCAATAAAGTGTAAAGAAAATCAACCTCCAGAGAGGTTTACCTTATTATTATTTGTATCATCAGCCCCAGCCTATTCATGCAAATTAAATACCATACGTTTGGTCCCTGACAAACCAGGTATCACCAGTGCCTCTGCACATCTCAAGCAAGCCAGGATCAGTGTCTCAGAGGGTGCTTCAAAACTCATTGGCTGTAGGGTCAGAGCATTGGTGTTGGTGTGTTGTCCCACCCCATACTCCCATGAGTTGGCTCTCTTTTCGAATCTGTTCTTTCTCCCCAGCTCAGGATTAGATTCTCTCCTTTTCCCAGAGAAAGCAGACAAGCATGCTATCCTTGGCTAGAACCATGGCTTTCTTGTTCAGTTACCAGAGCCTAAGGTTCCCTGAAGGTGCCTCGTGGGCTACTGCCCTCGTCCCCTTTGGATGAGTGCAGTTCCCCTTGTATTTAACCACCCTAAAGGCTGGAAAGATTTTCACCAAATTTGGATACTAACATTTGGGTTATTCTGCCTTAAAATTTATGCTTTGAGGCCGGCATGAATATTTCTTTGAAAGACCCAATGAAGCACCTGAGAGACAGACTAGCTAAGAGTGAGATACAATGACAGGCCTGTGTAACTGTCAGTCAGGTGAGACATTTAACATGTATTAAGTCCCTGTGGATAGTAAAATCGAACAATGGTTTCAATATGACCCCAAGTCATAAGCTGCAAAGGCACAGCTCTGTAGTGCTGGCTCTCATTTGCAAGCAGCTGTAGTGAACTGGAGTTGAACAGCAGAACAGTGGCATGGGAAAAGTCATGGGCCCTTAAGGCAGCCTGCCTGATGCCCACACTGAGCTCTATGACCTCGAGCAAATTACCTAACATTTCTGTGCCTCAGTTTCCTCATAGGGTTGTTGTAAGGCCTAGATGAGTTATCATGAGTCAGGTCTCAGAATAAATAGTGCCTGGCATGTGGCAAGTTCTTAGCAAGGACTTGGTGCTATTATTACCATCATCATTATTATTATGCCTTAGCAGCCCATAATGGACACCAGCTGACTCTACTTTATATGCTGGTATTCTATGTAAGGTTTCATTTTTTAAAAAAAGGGTTTTCTGCTAAAAATAAATTTGAAAACCACTGGACAGCTTCATTTTCACATCAAGAGCTTTTAGGACTAAATGACATCAATATGAAAGCCAGATTCCTCTTATTTTGAAGCATGAATTAAAATTGTCACATGACTGAGAAAAAAGCTCAGTGATTCAATCTTAGGCCAAATGATGCAGCACTAAGGAGGGACCTTCTTACCTCTTCTTTGCCCTTCACATTTAAAGAAGTCTATGTAAGCTTTCAAGCATTCACTTTCATTTTTACGGACTTTCACTGGAGTTTGTTAAAGATAGCAGCCAATGCAATTGGGTCAGTATTTTGCATCCTACCTAGATCCGGGTAGATTGGTTGATGGAGGGTCTTAGAAATGTCAGAAACACTTATTGAATACTGCAATATAATGATTAAATATAGTGACTACACTACCTGGGTTTAAACCCTGGGCTTTGCCACTTACAAATTCTGTGACCTCGGCAAGTTATTGAACATTTCAACCATGGCCCAGAGAGGGCACATAACTGACCCAAGGTCACAGAGAAAATGGCAAAACTAGCACTGGAAGTGACTCAAAGCCAGCACTGACCCTTGATCAACCAAACAAAGCAGCTGACCATGGGCTGGGACCAATTTTGCAGATAGGCTTGTTTAAAGTATATAATGTTTTGAAAAATATTTGATTTAGCTGCTACGATTTAAAGGAATTGTGTTTCACCTAAAACTGTGCAGTTTCAGCTTCTGTTTCCTTGTCAATACAAGTCATTGTAATATCTACCACATGGACCTGGCATGAGGACTAACTGCAAATAATCCACGAAAGCTCTTAGTACAGTGCCTTGTATATAGAATAGGCACAATGAGCAGTTGTGGCTGACTTTCTTACCCACTCAGATGTCCCTCACATTTCTGCATTTGGAATTCATGCTTTTAACAACTGTGATGAAATAGCTGCTAAGTCTTGCTGAGAGAGGAGGTAAGAAAGGACGTAAGCATGAGAAGGATTATTTAGCATTAGGCTGGGGCAGGCACTTTCTAGTGGCTTTAACTTGATCCACTTATATAATCCTTAGAATAACTGCATAAGGTCTCTCAAGTTTTCACATGTAGAAGTTTTATTTCTCAAATTAATCTGTAAGCACCTCCAGCATGGGCCTGGAATCCTACGCTTCTGAACATTCACTACCATCCCCGGGGGAAGATCAACACCATCTCATCCTACTGGGAAATTGTGGCCCAGAGATGGAGGGTAACTACCCAAGGTCACACAGCAGTGGCAAGCCTGGGACTTGAACCTGAGGCTCTTTCCCTGTGGTGGCAAAGTGGCTGCTCATGACATTCTAGTGTGCAGGTGGGCTTAGTTGGCCTGTACCACATTATGAAAAAAAAAAGTCGCCAAAGTTTAAGAAAAATTGTGACATTTGACATATAAATCAGGGTTCTCAGCTCCTTGTTAGGTCTGGCCTCCCTGAACCTCAGTCCCACAAGGCAAATATGGCTGGGGCTGAAGAACCTTTGCCATTCCAAGGACTGTGGGCTAAGAGACAACCACCACTTTCCTAGCCTAGTTAGGCTACCTACCTGGCCTTTGCAGGCATGTGAATTTGTGGCCCTGATTTCCTGACTAGTACTCTTCCTGCTCCCTCCCACCTGCCCCCCCGCCATACCTTCTACAATGCTGAGCTAAATTAACCAGTCAGCAGCTCTCTGAACAGCCTATAATGGGTTGAAATGTGTCTTCCTGAAAGGTATGTTGAAGTCCTAGCCCCCAGGACCTGTGGATGTTATCTTATTTGGAAATGGGATTTTTGCTGATGTATTCAAGTTGAGTGAGATGAGGTCACACTGAATTGGGGTGGATCTACTTCCATTAGAAGAGGAGAAGAGATGTAGATACAGAACCAGAAGCAAGATAGCCATGTGAAGTTAGAGGCAGAGGTTGGAGTTAGGCTACCAGAAGCCAAGAGGCAAGGAAAGATCCTGCCCTTAGAGGCTTCAGAGGGAGCATGGCCCTGCAGATGCCTTGATTTCAGACCTCCAGACTTCAAAACTATAGAAGAAATTTCTGTTGTTTTAAGCCTCTCAGATTGTGGTACCTTATTATGGATGCCCTAGGAAATAAACACACAGCCGTATATATCCCTTTCATTTTTTGTCCTCATAGCTTGCTTTTATCTTTGTTGTCCCTTCTTTTCTATTTCCTGTTTCTTCTCGTCCCTCCTCTGGTGCATCTCTATCTTTTGCCCTGTCCTTCTCAGATCCACTATGGACTCTGAGACTGACTCATGTCTCCCAGGATGAAAAGATTGCTGGAACCAATTCAGAGCTTGGCAAATAGGGAGGTGACAAAGGGGAGTAACTATCTGCAGGTGATGATATGGCTTAGAGCTGGGAGACATAGTTGCCAGGGTGCCAGAAACAGCTGCAGAAACCCGAGATGTGCAGTGCAGATCATTGCAGTACCACCTTTGGAAGCTGCTAGAACAACAAGCTTGCCCAGGACTTTGTGTGAATTGGCCCAGACACCTCCTTTCTCTCCCCAGCATCTCGAAATTGACTCTAGTAGCTTCTTAGCATTCAGTGCAGCACACGCTGGTGAAGCTTAGACAGGCTGTTTGCTCCCTACAAAGCAGGGTGCTGACAGCCTTTTTGCTTTTCTCTTCCTTATTGCTTAATCTGTCCACTTCCTGATACTAATGGATTTTTAAATGAGCCTAGGACAATTGATAGCATTTCCCAATTAAAACCAAATACCCTTCGTCTACCCTTTACATAGCCATAGGGCCACAAAGGAGCACTGGGGAGTGTATGCCCACCTAGACCTCTTTCCCTAGCTCTCCTGCCTCCTACCCTCTATGCCTGCAAACATATACCCCCTCTCATAGGACCTGGATCTTGAGATGCAGGAGTGACTTCTAGATGCCAGCTAGAGTGATGTTGGCTAAGATGTCTGAACAGTCACAGGGTTACTGGCAGAGACAGGATTTTTCCCCATCTTCTCTAATGTCAACTGGTTTCATAGCCACCAAATTCAGAAGCTTCCCTCAGGATGGGAGAAACATTATACAGCCATCATAACTGATAGAAAGTTTGAGAGAGAGTGGGCTAATGGTCTGGGGAAGCATATCTTCTTATTTATTACTATGATTTATTAAAAATGAAATAATATACCTACTGTTTACTGAGTCTCTGCTCTGTGTTAGGTCTTGGGCTTGGCCTTCTATATAAAGTATCTCTAATTCTTTTAAGAATGCTTAATAAAGATTATCTGTATTTTACAGATGAGGAAATAGACACTCACAGAAGTTAAATAACCCATCCAAGACTACACACTGCAGTAAATGTCAGAGCTGAGTCGAGGTAGTCTGAATCCAAATCTGTGCTCTACTACTCCAGGAGTACCTTCTTGCTACTAACAGAGGAAGCATAAATTTAGTAACCCTATTTGGGGTCTGTGTTCAAGGTGACCTTAGAGGGTTGAAAAATAGTACTGGTACAGAGGACAGTTTATTAATTCACAATCTTATCCATGTGGGAGAAAAAATGCCTGGGAGTGGTAGTGCCACAACTCACAGAATTCTATCTTCTCAGACCTCAGCACCCTCTTATAGGAAGATTCAAAATTACCCTGAAGGAAGTCCTCCCAGATAGGTCTAGATATGTATGCCAGCAAGAAGGAGGAGTCAAAAGATTTGCTCCTTCTCTTTCTACAATTCAGCTGCCCTCTTCATGCTATGGAAGCAAGTTCCAATTTCTGTTTCAGTTTCCACACCTACTTTCCAAGCTTTGTCGTAGTGCTTCATCCACTTGGGGAGGAGGGGTAGGGTTCACTATTATTCCTCTAACACAGGGAAGGAAACTCTCTGAGAATTAAGAAACTTGCTCGAGATTAACTAACACATTAGCTAGTTGTGGTGCTAGGTCTTGAATCATCTCCCTTCATGCACGTTACTGGAAGTTAAAATGGCAGAACCCAAGATCTTGCTTGGTGAAGCAACAAGTGAGGGTCACAGATGGAATCCTCTAGTCAGCCAGCTGGCCATCCACCACCAGATACAACTCATGTAGGCCACATGAGTTGTTATCACTAGACTCCAGCATGCCCCACCTTGGTATTCTCACTATAAACTCCTCCAAACCTGTCTGAGGTTGCTAAGCTCAACAAAAGCTAAATTTCTGGATGTTGGTGCAAATAGCTACAGGGAAATTAAGTTTCCTTCTTCTTCCAAGATTAAGGATGACCTCCAATCTTTTATGTGCAGATAGCAGTAGTGAAAGATGCAGAAAAAATGCAGGTTGTAAGTAAAGACAGAAATACTCCAAATTGTTCTACTGTGGTTGTTCTTATGCATCTGGAGTCTACACAAATCTCATTCTAGAATCCTTCTTGTGGTATCTTATGCTAAACATGTCATCTTCTCATACAGTTTACAAGGCCTGTTTTAAACTGAGCATACCCACAATCTCACACACAAGTGTGACAAGTGGCATTCTAAAAGCTTAACAAATGTGACTTCTTTGTAACCAACCCAAATGGCTGCTCATTCCTCCATCACTGACCTCCACCTAGCAAATGATCCCACCCTTTACTCCATTTCCCAGCAACCTGGCTTCCTTTTTCACTTTCCTCTTTCATCTCCAATAAGTTCTATTGGTTCTAATTCATAGAATTTCTAGAATCCATGGACATTTCTCCACTGCCACTAGTCTTGTCTGCCACCACCCACACTCTTGACATTAGAGAATGTCTCCCTCATTCCCTCCACCATTACCACCCTCCACTCTGCTGTCAGCACAATTCTCGTTATGCTACAAACCTGCTTAAAATGCCATAATGTCTCCTCATTGCTTTCCATGTAAATTCTAAACCTTTGCATATGACTTATTGTAAGTTGCATTTTAGCCTGTGCTAACTTCTCCAGCCACGTTCATCCTCCCTCTTTGGCCCTCTGATGCTCCACTTCAGCCATAATGAGCTTCCTGTTGTCTTTCAGGTCCCAGGTTTCTCTCTCAGGGCTTCAGCATATTTTGCTCCTTTAATCAGCAATGGCCCAGGACTTTTTCATCTGGCTTCCCCTATTAGTTCCTTAGATATTTCCTGTGGGATATCTGCATACCCCCAACTTCCCACTCCCAACACCTGTGTCAGCCCACATGCCACCTACTCCCACTGCCCCCTGTACTTTTGACCTGGAACAAGTTGCCTTTATATCATAATTGCTTGTTTAGTTCTTTCTCTTACAGAGAGAATTCTGAGAGGTTGCAGACTATTCATTATTAAGCACAATGCCAAGCATGTGGTGAACACTCAATAAATATTTATCACTTTTTTTCTTCCTTCTCAGTTTCATCGGTACTGACTACACTGGCCACAGTTAGTTCCTCTCAAACACATCCTTAGCATCCCCAGGCTCTCTGCTCCGCCTTTATTTCCCTCTCATGCTCTCCCTTCCTTTCCACTGAGAAAAAGTTGTTTCAGGCTCATGCCATGAAATGTCACTTCAAAATATTTGACAAAAAACAGAGAGAAGCTTAGTGTTGTTTTCTTTTTTTCCTCCAGTCCGTAGTGACAGGATGAACTGAGCACGTAGTGGATCTGAGTTGCCATGGTAACTGATAATGGTCTAGTCCTTTCACTTTCTTTGTAGGGGAAAATATATCTTTTTTTTTTTTTATAACTAGCAAGGGATGAGGATTTATCTTATTGTTTGCTAGATACCTAATAGCCCAAAGGACTCATTCTCAATTACCTAGTGCTTTCATTCCATTCTGAAAACTCTTTGCTGCTGGTCAAAATGGTTCATCAGAACTGACACTGTCACTGGGGCCATCCTCTTGGTTGTCATTCTGGAGTCTCATAAAGGCTTGGCAGGAAGAATTCTAAATGTTTGGCCCAAGAGGTTTGGAGAAAGGAATGTGTGTGTCTGTATCTGTGTGTGTGTATTTGTGTGTACACATGCATATGTGTCCATCTGCAGTAGGGAACAGGTAAAAGGAAAGATGTTTCACATTTTTGTCCTAGATGAACTAGGTCATTAGATGTACCAACTCAGGGACTTTCTGAACATGAAGTCTTTACTATAAAGATCAAAAGATTCTTTGAGGCCCAGGATCAGTGTGCTATATCTAATAGGCCCAGTATCTAATTCCCTATATGTGTAGGAGTTAAAGATGGCTGCTCATAGACATTCTTGACTCTAAGTAGGACAGCCACATTTCCAATTTTTATTTAAAAAAAAGACATTCACAGAGAAAAACATTTGTACATGCATGCAGGAGAATAAAGATAAATTAGAGCCAATCCAAACTTCAGGGGACAGATCTACTCCCTGTCCTCACTCCCATTTTTTTGCTCCAGGAGAAAGAACAAAAATAGGATTCCTTTCATTTGTAGAGCGTTTAGATTTCCCTGGGTCATTTCTTATTTTGGTCATCAATGCTATCAGGTGGGCATGGTGGATTACCCCGAAGTCCAGAGAGGCTAAATGACCTCCCAAAGGTCAGAGAGCAAGTTCATGACATACTCAATGAGAATCCAGGTGCAAACTTGAAATCCAATGACTATCCCTACTCACCAAGCAAGGACTCCCTCTCAAGAGAGAACTGGGACTTCTGACAGTAGCCACCTCCTTTGCATTCTACCTCCACTGGCTATACATAATTTTTTTTTCAACGTTTTTTTTTTTTTTTATTTATTTTTGGGACAGAGAGAAACAGAGCATGAACGGGGGAGGGGCAGAGAGAGAGGGAGACACAGAATCGGAAACAGGCTCCAGGCTCCGAGCCATTAACCCAGAGCCTGACGCGGGGCTCGAACTCACGGACCGCGAGATCGTGACCTGGCTGAAGTCGGACGCTTAACCGACTGTGCCACCCAGGTGCCCCTCCACTGGCTATACATAAACATTTATGGAAAAAAACCTCTGAGGCTAGACATTTATATGCAAGGAAATTGTCCAATCTTCTAGAAGATTCTCTGTATGGGGTCTATACCCATGTTGTGAATTGAGTTTGCTACTGACCTCAGCACAGCAACTCAGTATAGTCAATAGTAATGTGATCCTCATTTTAAAAGTGAAGACTCAGAGGGGCGCCTGGGTGACTCAGTCGGTTAAGTGTCCAACTTCAGCTCAGGTCATGATCTCACAGTTCGTGGGTTTGGGCCCCATGTTGGGTTCTGTGCTGATAGCTCAGAGTCTGGAGTCTGCTTCAGATTCTGTGTCTCCCTCTCTCTCTGCCCCTCCCATGCTCATGCTCTGTCTCTCAATAATAAATAAAAGTTAAAAAAAAGTTTTTTAAAAGTGAAGACTCAGAAAAGTTAAGCTCCTTGCCCAAGGTCAAGGAGTTAAGAGCTTGTGGAACCAAGATTTGGGAGAAGAGAAAAGGAAAGAAGTGAAGATGAAAAAAGAAAACTCTTATGGGTAAATATTTTACCTACCAACTTCTGGGCCCTGTGCTGGGCATTTTTATATTTAGTATTGGATTTAATCTCATAACATCCCTGTGAGAGGCTATTTATTCTATGTGTGAGGAAACTGAGGTCCAAGGAGGTTAGATTGTATTCTGGAAATCGTACATCAAGTAAGTAGCAAAGTAGAAATACCAGCTCAGTTCTACCTGGCCAGGTGAAGCCTTAACAAGAAAGCACCCCATATGTAGCATTAGGGACATCAATTTTGAAAATCTATAGGGAAATAAACACTATGGAACAACTTTAGGACTAAAGAAGGCTAGGAGAAGCTTTTAGCTCTCTCTGTTTGGATGTGGGGAAGAACAAAGGAATTCTCAAACAGGGTCCAACAAATGTTCTATCATCTTCAGTGTAATGGACCCAGAATTGTATTGTATTTGGGGAAAAAACATGGATATCTACCATTTATTAGCTTTGTGGTGGTGGGCAAATTGTCTACCCTCTGGGCCTCTGCTTTCCCATATGTGAAATCTGCAGTTTGAACTTGATTAGGATTGGCAGAAAGACTTCAAATTATAGGCCAATGCTGATGAATTAATTGGCAGTGGCTGCCTGGAATGTTGTGTTGTTAAGGACTCCAAGGCTGTACCTATGCCAAGATCATTATTGATCTCTTCCTTGGCCATTGGATGTAAGGATGGAAGGACATGTCATAGATTTGCCATCCCAAGTCTGATGAGTAAT
Source organism: Felis catus (assembly GCF_018350175.1). Lineage (NCBI taxonomy): Eukaryota > Metazoa > Chordata > Mammalia > Carnivora > Felidae > Felis > Felis catus. Next base: position 187,223,203 of record NC_058368.1, on the reverse strand, counting down.
AAACATTTATAGTTTTATCACCTTTATTTGCCCAGTTTTTGGCAAAGCAACTTATATTTTTTATCTATATTTGCTTCAGTAATAAATTCTCATTCTGTGTAGATATTTATTGTCAAGCTACAAGGAAGAATCCCTTTATATCCTTTAGTGAAGAATTTGCCAGTCAAATGCATCTTCCTCTTCTCCAGTCCCATGATAATTTCATGGGCTTTAATCATTCCAAACTTTTGCTTCTGTCTTTCCAGATTAAAGAGTCTTGAAAATGTCAGCATATCTCCTTTTTAAAAATAATTATGATGATTAGAAGAATGATGATAGGAAGAAGGATTTTTGATTTATTGAAAAATTTAGGATTTTTCGCTTTGGAAAGAAGTCCATTTAAAGGCAACCTGGTTGAAACAGATAAAAGCACAAACAGAGGTCAGAAGGATTGTGTGCTTTTCATGAAATACACAAATCCAATGATGAAGAAGCTTCTTTGGAAAATTGCATGAAGAAAGTTATTTACTTTCTACTTAGGGTAGAAACTTTCAAGGTGTGATCTAAATAACATTTAGGGGGGCGCCTGGGTGGCGCAGTCGGTTAAGCGTCCGACTTCAGCCAGGTCACGATCTCGCGGTCCGTGAGTTCGAGCCCCGCGTCGGGCTCTGGGTTGATGGCTCGGAGCCTGGAGCCTGTTTCCGATTCTGTGTCTCCCTCTCTCTCTGCCCCTCCCCCGTTCATGCTCTGTCTCTCTCTGTCCCAAAAATAAATAAAAAACGTTGAAAAAAAATTAAAAAAAAATAAATAACATTTAGGGTTTTGGGGGGCACCTGGGTGGCTCAGCCGGTTAAGCGGCTGACTTGGGCTCAGGTCATGATCTCATCATTGGTGAGTTCAAGCCCCGCATCAGGCTCTGTGCTGGCAGCTCAGAGCCTAGAGCTTGCTTCAGATTTTGTGTCTCCCTCTCTCTCTTTCTGTCCCTTCCCAGATTGTGCTCTTTTAGTAATAAATAAACTTAAAAAACATAAAGAACATTTCGAGTTTCTTGAAAGTACTTAGGGGAAGCCATAGGGGACAGGAGTATGTATGGGATTTGGTGGGATGGCCACTGGCTTCATTTCTCAACCTACACCCTTCAGCTCCTCTTATTTTCTGCTTTGTGAATTACATTTCCACACAAGGTTTAATGTGAGTAAACATAAGTTTGAAAACCATGCATTTTGACAAATAAAAGAAAGTACTATTTCACATAGCAGCAAGTAAATTACCAAATCCATTATATTAAGGAGTGCTACAGGGGACTGTTAAGACAAAATCATTGATTCAAAAAATTTGGAACATTTTTTTGAAGGATAAGCCTAAAGATAATTGTTGGAGGAAGCTGTGCTCTATCTAACATTACAGTGAGGAAACATCACTCACCACCCCACCCCCCTGCCCCCCGCCTTCTAGGCTACATATTTTGAGTGTAACTTGGTATGGGAAGTTTAAATTCCCTGTCTTAAAAATCTGCATAGTGTAGATGGCACCCTGCTTATTCTGAACACCTTTTCTAGAAGCACTCTTGTTGTTTACATAGAAAATAGCACGCTTGCTCCTGAGCTGGTAGAAGGATTGAAGAAGTAGCAAGTACTCAGAATTAATTAACTTTGATTTACAAAGCAGCATCACTGACATACATGATAATTAAAATCTCGCATTAGTTATTATTCTATTTGCTTTGCTGAGCAACACACACAGAGAGAGAGAGAGAGAGAGAGAGAGAGAGAGAGAGAGAGAGAGACATTCCTACTGTGATATGAACATTTGGGTTTTCTTGGAATTTCTTCAGAGATAGCTATAGGGAACAGAATTTGTTTTGAAAACCAGAAGAGACAGTCTTAAATGAACAATGCCTACCATTTTCCCATACCTACTATGCAGCACATGTCATAACAAGTACAATAATAATGCTGATGACAGCTAACATTTATTGAGTCCTCATCTTATTCCAGGTACTGTCATAAATGTTTTATATTTACTAATTGATTTAATCCACATGACAACCTTAGGAGGTAGGTGCTCTTATTATGACTATATTGCAGATAAGAAAAGCAAGGCACAGAGTAATGCAAGTTAAGTGTCAAGGTCAGAATTAAAATGTAGCATGTGTAGCTTCAGATTCCATGATGTGAATGACTATACTATGGTTTCTTCTTATATAAAGTTCTTTAAAGAAAATTTCTTATTAAACCTTTACAACCATCATCCCACCTTACAGAAGAGAAAACTGAGGTTCACAAATATTAAAAAACTTGCCTAAGGTCATGCAGCTAGGAAATTGTACAGAAATTATTCAGATTTGAGTCCAAAGTTTGTGATAGTTTCTACTACAGTAGGAGGCCTGTCATGTAGAGTATAAATTATGATCACTTTCTGTTTAATATATACAGACATAAAGAAAACTGATGGGAAGGTGACAGAAATTTGTCTAAGAACATCATCATCTTTCCAAATACCATCTATGTAAATTCCCAAGTCTCAAACACATATTTAACCTATACCTGAGAGGAAGGTTGCTGGGAAATAAATGTCTTGACAAATTGTGGTCTTCACGTGGCTCAGGATTTTATGGTTTCTTGACAGGAAAGAGACAATGGAAAGTCAAAACAAATAAGCTTTCAAAGACATGTAATCAGGGGTACAAATATAGATCTGAAATGAAACTCTAGGATGATGTATTGCAAGGTTCTATGGCAGTGAAATATGTGCTCAGACACTGTTTTAGCAGATTGGGACTCATATGACCTCCAAGCTATGGCTTTGACTCTGAAATGATTGGTGTAACTCAATCCATATTTAATGATGAAGATTACCCAAGATAAGGCCATTGATGTCACCAACTTGCAATTTCTAAGCAATTGTTGCCGTTTCAGTTCTTTGTGGGCTGGTTGACCACTGAATGACTACAACAGCAGAACCTTCCTAGAGATGACCCAGGTCAGGAGGCCGCAGGCAGTCACGTGAATGACCACTGTGGTTAACACTACAGGGATAGAAACAGATGTTCCCCACTGGGCAGCATCCACTCATATGCAAAAATAAAGCTAAAGGACATAACCTGTTCTCATTGCCACAGACATACTTTATTTTACTATATTTCATTTTTCTACAGTTTTGAGGTATATTTGATGTATAATAAACCATGTGTATTTAAAGTGTGCAATCTGATCAATTTGACATAAGTATATATTCATGAAATCATCATTGCAATCAAGATAATGAACATATCCATCACCCAAAAAGTTTCTAGTTTCCATTATAAGTTCCTGTCCCTCACCACTCCTTTCCTCCAGGCAATGACTGATTTCCTTTCTGTCCTATAGATTTGTATTTTTTAGAATTTTATATAAATGGAATCATATAGTATTTTGGGGGTGAGATGGGGTAAGGAGTGTGTTTGGCTTCTCTCACTCAGCACAACTGTTTTAGTATTCCTCTTTCTTGTATGTATCAGTAATTTGTTCCTTTTTGTTGTACATATAGTATATACCACACACTTTTTTTTATTAAATTAGTGTTTGGGCTGTTTCCAGTTTTTTGCTAGTATAAATAAAGCTGCCCCTAAACATTTGTCTATATGAGTGGATATAGGTTTCTTTTTTTTTGGGGGGGGTACTTAGGAGGGGAATTGCTAGGTCAAATAGTGGGGATATAATTAATTCAATATAATTGGGTTTCAGTGGGTATATAATTATATAATTAAATTTTAAGAAACTTCTAGAGTGCTATACAAAGTGATTTTTACCATTTTTCATTCCCACCAGCAGTGTATGAAAGTTCTAGTTACTCCACATTTTTTTAAACTTCATTTTTAAGAGAGATAGGGAGAGAATCCCAAGCAATTTCCACATTCTCAGTGCAGAGGCTGACATGGGGCTCAAACTCATGAACCCCATGAGATAATGACCTGAGCTGAAATCAAGAGTCAGATGCTTAACTGACTGAGCCACCCAGGCATCCTAGTTGCTCCACATTCTTAACAATTTGTGGTATGGTTTGTCTTCTTAATTTTTAACCATTTTAATAGACTGCAGTGGTATTTCATTGTGATTTTAATTTCCCTTTCCTTAATGACTAAAGATGTTGCATATATTTCATGTGTTTTTTGCCATCTGCAAATTGTTTTCGGAGAAATGTCTTTTCAAATTTTTTCCCTATTTTTTTTTGTTTATGGATTGCTGGTATTATTATAGAGTTCTTTACATAATTTAGATATAAGTCCTATGTTAGATATATGTCATACAAATATTTTCTCCCCGTCTACAGCTTGTTTTATTTTTGTAACAGTGTCTTTTCATGTGCAAACTTTTTGGTTTTATGAAATCTGAATTATTGATTTTTTTCTTTTATTTTTCATGATTTTGTGTCATATTTAAGAAACATTTGCCAAGCCCAAGGTTACTAAGATTTTCTCTCATGTTTTTTTTTTCAAGAAGTTTTGTAATTTTAGATCTCACATTTAGATTTATCATTTTTTAGTTTATTTCAATGTTGTGAAGGTTTAAGACTCATTTTTTTTTTTGCATATGACTATCCAATTATTTTAGCCCCATGTGTTGAAAAGATTATTCTTTTCCCATTGTGTTGCCTTGGTACCTTTGTCTAAATCAATTGATTATATGTATGCGGTACATTTCTGGACTCTGTTCTATTGATCTATAAGCATAAGCTTATATTTGACATGAAAATAGTCATGCTTTCCTTGAAGGCCTGTATTGTTAGAATCTTTTTATTGGCTTTAAATATAGACATGACCAAATTAGGCAAGAGGGGATAATTCATACCTGGATAGGGAGTGTATTATTGGGTGAACATTCACTGGAGGATAAACTTTGTAAGAATAGAGATACTGTATTACTCAGCTTTGTTCCCAATGAATGGATGGGAGATTAGACATAGTGTAATTGGAAGATAGTTGAAATAGGAACTAGGTAATCTTAGATCTAGTGCTGGCTTTGTCATTCACTAGTATTTTATCAGTTTAATGGGTTATATAAGCCTCCATTTTTAGATAAGGGGAATATTAAACCAAATAGGTAACAGAAGACTGGAGAGTCAGTGTGGTGAGAATGGGACATACAAAAAGTGGAGAGGCTAGAATGACATTTTGCTCTCTCCAGAAATCTAAAGTCAAATGTAGAAAGTAGTTCAATCAACTGTGTATGGCACAGAGCAAGATTTCTCCATCTCAGCAGCTTAGGTCAGATATTTCTTTGCTGTGGAGGGCTATCCTATGCACTGTAGGATGTTTACAGTATCTCAGGCACTCTCTGCTCCCAAGTGTGGCAACGAGAAATGTCTCCAGATGTTGTCAAAAGTCTATGGGAGCAAAATCAGCATGGTTGAGAGCCAAGGCTATAGAGGGTACAAATAGTTCTGTGTGGTAGGCTGTAGGGAGACAACATTTTCAATAGCAGGGGAGAATTTCATTGTATTCAGAATTACTGGTGGTGAACCCAAGCTGCCTAAGAGTTGGGTGGTAGTAAAAGTGACTTTTCTGTTATGTCAACAGTGGTTGGCTACCCATTCATGGGTATGTACACACCAAGTAGACAGCTGAAGTAGGTGAAACCTGACCTTCCTAAGCCTGTTTCCTCATCTGTAACATGGGTATTATGATGCCATCATCACAAGAGGTTCAGTGAAAATTAAATGAGATGATATACATAAAGACCCGTGAACAGCGTCTAACACATAGTATATACTTACTATGTAATGGACATTGTTATTACTATAGAGGCAGAAACACCTGCACTCTAGAATCACTTTCCTACAACAGAAAGCTTTTGGCTCTGTCCATTGTCTTCCTTATTCCTCTGCAAGGCAAGAAAGGAGGCTTACCTGACTGATCGAAGCATTGACATAGAGGTCACTAGTGGTCAAGGTCATTATATCCTGAAAACTTTTGGTCTCTTTCTTGCACTTCTGTCTTTCTGTTTCTGTGTGGTAAACATATGTAGGCTGGCCTGGCCACTAGGGAAGAGTCTGCTAGTCTCTCTTCCTTTTCTGATTCAGTGCTCCTAGTTGGGCAAGTGGACATGGCTCTTGTTGGCACCTGATCACCTGTTTTTTCCTAGTGGCATGTTTTGGAATACTGGGTCAAGATTTAGATGAGGGCAAAGGAGATGGAGGACCAGGTCAAGCAGCAAAGTGGATGGAACTGGAGGGTACTATGCTAGGTGAAATAAGTCAGTCAGAGAAAGACAGATACCATATAATTTCACTCATACGTGGATCTTGGGAAACTTAACAGAAGACCATGGGGGAAGGGAAGGGGGGTAAAATAGTTATAAACAGAGAGGGAGGGAGGCAAACCACAAGAGACTCTTAAATACAGAAAACAAACTGAGGATTAATGGGGGATAGGGAAGAGGGGAAAGTGGATGATGGGCATTGAGGAGGGCGCCTGTTGGAATGAGCACTGGGTGTTGTATGGAAGCCAATTTGACAATAAATTATATTAAAAAAAATAAAATTAAAAAAAAATTAGCCCTCAGGGAATCCTGTGATTCAATCTAACCTTTCTATCAGAGTTTTGCAACATTCCCAAACTCTATTAATAATGTCGTGCTTTGGATACCTTTTACTGTTAACTCTTGTACATGGATTTTCTCGGGAAACCCATAAAGTAGCAGGAAGATTAACACAGCTGGCTTTGGGCACTGAAGGGCCCCAGACTCTATGACTACAGAATAACCATCAATTCAGCAATCTATAATAATTTACATTATAATCCTTAGAGTTTCTTTCACAAATAAAAAATTTATGATTCAAAAATCTGTAAAAAAAAAAGGTTAAGCTTGCCTTTCTGGGTCCTTTTAAGCTGTAATTATTTTCTCTGAGTTTTCCTTATTATCTACCTTTTTATGGAATTCTAGGCATAGACACCATTAAATATAGTGCACCCTCCACGATAAGAAAAGCCCTTCCTGGTATCTGGTGGATCAATCCATATTATGATTTTTTCCAAGGCCTCTCCTAAAATGACAATTCATATTTTGAATAACACCTCAGTCTTTAAATTGTTTCACGATAGAAGCACAGGTAAGCATGATAGCCTATTCCAAGGCTCTAACCCTGATAATAAGAGAATAGCTTTGTCATCCATAAATGAGGTCCAGTTATCTTTCACTGAATGTACACAAAGAAAATAAAAGTCATTTTTTAGAAAGATATTTGCATCTCCACATTTTACTGAACTCAGTAAGGCAAGGGTGAACATCTGAGGTCTTTGTAAATCTAGTCTTTCCAAATATCAGAACATGTTTTGTAGACACTTATGGCAATAGACTGCATAAGAACAGTAGGTCTGTACCAAAAGGAATACCTGTCTGCTCTTTCCTGTGCCCTCTCCTATCATCTCTATTCAGCATCTTCATGCAAATATTTCATTCTTCACCTCCCATCCTCACCAAAGGAAAATTATTTTCTTTTCAGAAACACCTTCTTCCAGAGTGGAAATTCTAACGTTGCCCCTATTTACTTACCTCTGTTCCTATCTGAAAACAGTAACTCAGCCCCCATGTTTGCTGTCCCTGCTCCAGGATTTGCTTGTTAACAGGAATTCTGGAGTCCTTGAGCATCCACTAACATTACTGCCATGACTGCAGAGGCATCGAGGCCCCACTCTGGAGGTCAGACCCAGACTTCAGCATTTCACAAATGTTCTCTGAGCTGCATTCTTAGAGAACAGTAGGAAGTGCCGGCGGTTTTAGGATATGACTCCCAAATTCTAAACATGAAGAGAGAGATCAACTTCTATTCTCATTCTGGGAAAATCAGGTAGTCTGAACATCTGATACCTTCAAAATGTAAGTCATCACCTCCTCTTGCTAACTGGAGATGGGCACTTTGCAAACACAACAATAGTGTTGGTATTTCAGTGAAAGCAGGTGCAACTGGGTTTTAAATTGTGTGCATGCGGCTTGAAATAATCAATAACCAGGTAGGCTAGAATCTTTCTTTTCCCACGACCTTGCTTCCTGTATATACTCAAAGACAATAATCCTAGATAAAAGATACTGTGATTGCCGCTAATTTCCCACGCAGCAAAAGGAAGATTTTCTGTTTCCTAGGCACATGTTCCCATACTTTGGGTTATACAGTTGAAAAAAAATGTCCAAAGAAATTTTTCAAGCTGATCTAGGATTGTTAAGGTTTTACTTTTCCAGTTAAGTGAAAAACAAAACCCAAGCCAGAACTACCTTCACACTTACCATGGGTTTTATTCTGTTAACATTAGGAATGACACGATCTTAGAACAATGATAGTCATTAAGGTTATTAATCTCACTTTATGAAAACCCCATTATATTTTTTTATTTTTCTCACTTTGCTGAAGACTGACTTGAGGGCAACAATGGTGTGATTTCATCCACATACATTCATCCAGAATATGGTAAAGGAAAACTGGAGTTTGACACCTGCTCCCACTCAGTCTCCAGGGGATTTTCAAAGCTTATGGAGAAGTTTGAGGCTCCCAGGATCATTGGGGTTGATATGCTCACCTTTGCATCTTCCCTGGGGTACATGGGCAATCTGAGGAAACACAGCACTGAGCGATTGGAGAAAATCAGTTCTGACTGAACATCTGAATATTCAGACTGGCTGAGTATGCCTAACATGTCAGGCACTGTGCTTAGTGCTTACCTATATTTTATCCATAAAAAATAATAGAGGAGTTTTATCCCCTTTTTACAAATGATGGGCCTATGCTTCAGAGAAATTAAGTAACTTGTCTGAACTCATATTGCCATTTAATAATTCTGGGATTTGAACAAACATCTGTCTGACTCCCAAATCCTTGATTTGGAATAAAATATCTGTGGCCATGAAATTGATTACAGCTATTATTTCAGTGGAAGCAAAAATTGATACTGGGGGAAGGGAGACTTCATCCTCAGAAAATATCAAAAAAAAACAGGTTATGCTGACTGGTTGTGGTCCCTAAAATGTTAGAACCTCAATTATTACACATAAACCTTGAAACCCTAACAAAGCAATTTAATCCCAGATGTTTGCTATGCTAATGTCTGTGGAAACATCCTGAACTTTATGAATTTGGTAATCACATGAAAAAGATGCTCTTTTTTCCACAAGGAACAGACACATGTAAACTTAGTATCCTTGGAGATTTTGGGGGTATAGTCCTTTAAACACTTATATTTTGCATTTGGTGAGCATGACCTTCACATGTCTGACTTTCTCGCACTCCTTGCAAGTAAACCTTTCCTTTCCTGTCCTGAAAGTTTCTGTTGCTCAGTATTTCTTTGTCACTTCACAGTTTTTGAGGTTTTCTTGAATTGGCTCCCTACTCTGTTAGGGAGTTTCCTCCCCAAGTGCACAAGACTCTTTCCTTTCTTCCAATCAGAGCACTTTCCATGTGGGGTCTTGGCCATTGCTGGCATTGAGTCATTAACTTCTCCTATCATCATCATTGTTATCTATTAAGCATTTGCTATATGTCTGAAGTTTTTAAAAATTCTCTAATCCTAATGTTTTCTTTAATGCTTTTGCCATAATCAAAGTGTTCTCATTTTTTAAAAAAGAAGACTAAGGTTTAGACAGATTATGCTATTCACCCAAATTCATGTGGCTGGAAAATGGTAAAACTGGGAATGTAAGCCAACACTGTCCATAATCCACACTGTTAACTGCTTTCTATGTCTTTCCCTCTTTACCCAGAAGGTCTTGCATAACTTCTCTGACCACCCATACTCCAGACCTATAGCAAGACCCTTCCCATTTTCCTGGGCAGCAGGAATTCCTTTTCCTCTCAACTCCTCCAACATTCAATCAGTACCCTAACGGTAGGCATTTTTTCTGTTTTGTACCCTTTGCCACTACATTACAAGTGCTCTTTCTCCTCAGCAAAAATGTAAGCTAGCTGGGAGTCCACAGGCATGCAAGAGATAATTAGGAAACAATGTAAACCAACTAAGAGCATCCCTATTCTTATAGCCAGTGAACACACCGCCAGGCAGAATTTCCAGTGAGTTACTCTGGTGGGCCCAAAGCTTTGAGAAAGTCCAGAAGGATGCATTCAGGAAGCTAATGGGTCTCAGTGGTCTGGCAATACTGCCTCAGTTGACTAATCACTCATTCTTTCTTTCCATAAATGCTTATTGAGCCCATAAGCTGGCGGGCTCTGCAAGAGGTATTGGGGATACAGTGGGAGATAAAACAGATGTTGCAGGTGAAGTTCCATAAAACAGGGGCCTCAGTCTTCAGTTGGCAGTCTGTCATGGAAAACTGAGAGACTGTTCCCAGTGTCCTGGAAACACAAGCGCTCCTGAGGCCACTCTGACCACCTCCTGTCACATTTGCACCTCCTGCTGCAACTGACAGAGGCTCATTAGAGGAGGCTGGAGTGCTACATAGCACATTTGTTTGAACAGGGGAGGGAAGATGATCATTTAAACCCTTGACAAACTTCACTGTCTTTATAAATTCAATTGCTTCCTAGAGCCCCACCTTTCTTCCCTCTCCCCCTGGAAAGGTTTTCGAAACTGCTCTGTTGCCAAGCTTCTCTTCTAACTGACTGTATTTGTTATGAAGATTGGCATGGGGGTTACATGAAGAACAGCGCAGAGTACCTGGAATTGAGATGGGGCCCGCATTTCACAGTTGTGGCACATTCTACAAGGCCCACACAATTGCTCTATTAAATTAAATGGCTGCAGTCTCCATCTGCACTAGTAATCTCCAGATAGGCTGGGCTCCTTTACAGCCAATAGCCTGCAGGTGTGCAAATAAGCACTCTGTCCACACCAGATGTCAGGGCCTAATTAAAATATAGAATGAAAGTGCTCCTCCCCAGGTGCTGAGCAGTCAGCATTGCGGTGCTTCTTGGGACAGGAAGTGGCAAAGGCAGAGAATTTAATTCTAGTTTTAGAAGCAAATGGCTGCAAGAAATCCATCTCTTGAGAACCACTTAGCAAGAAGTAGAAAGGCAAAAAGAAACACTGAAACCATCTCAATCACTTGTTCAGCATCATTTTTGGTGCTAATTCAGTTAGTGTGGCTGATTTTTAAGTTTATTTATCCATTTTGAGAGAGAGAGAGAAGGAGGAAGGGAGGGAGAGAGAAAAGAAGCACTCACAAGTAGGTGAAGGGCAGAGAGAAAGGAAGGGAGAGAAAATCCCAACCAAGCCCCACACTGTTAGCATGGAGCCAACATGGGGCTTAAACTCATGAACTGTGAGACAAGGACCTGAGCTGAAACCAGGAGTCGGACACTTAACTGACTGAGCCACCCAGGCGTCCCTGTGTGGCTAATTTTTAGACCAAGGACAGGGACTCAGTTAAGGATCTCAGCTTGATTTTCAGATCTTGGAGTCACATTGCCTTGGTTATGTTGGACAGTTCATAATTTTGCCATACTGTGTAGCCTATCACATAGATTCTAAGAAGAGTTTTAAAGGCTTAAGAGAAAAGACACCTGAAGAGCTGCCAGTCACCTAATTAACACACAGTGAAATGTGTTAGGAAGTAATTGCATTTTACAACCCGTAGAAGCCCAAGTTTGGGTAACAAGAAAGGTTTACAAGTATGTAATATACCAAATCCTTCCCCCACCTATTTCTTTCCATATATATTTTCTCTTCTCCCTCCCACCCTCCCCGTATTCTTCCTCTGTATTTCTGTCTTCTCCACTTTCCCCCACCCACTTCCTCTACTTCCTTCCCATTGCCTCCATTTCTTGTGGTGAGGTGAAAAAACATTGGTTTTGGTATTAGAACTGAGTGTGAGTTCTGGGTTGGACATATTTTCATTTTCTTTTCACTGTGTATTTTTTTTTCTATACCCTAGGCTTAATTTAAACATTAGATGAATTCATCTTCAAGGCAACTTTTCAAAGTACAAAGGGTGGCTTTGTGTTCATTTCCTCAAGGACCTCCAAGAGTACTCTCTTTTGTTTAGAAGGGGTCTTCTCCACAGTATTTTTATCTCTAAGTGATACACTTGGTAATTTTTCTCAGTACACTTTTGACAGTTGTGCATCCATTTTAATGTCATCTGTTACCTATTCTCTTCATCACCATTCTCTAAAGAGTCACTGAGACTCTGAGTAGTTCAGAAATTCACACAATGCGATAGAGCTGGGACTGAATTACAGCTCTGCCTGTAGCTGCACACCTTCAATTATACCACAATGCTCCTAGAAGCATGCACAGTGCCTGCACCTTGTAAGCTTGCAAGAAATGACAGCTGTTCATCAGCATTATCGTTTATGTAAAATATCCTTAAATTTTAATGTCAGCCCTGTGAGGTAAATGTTCATCTCTTCCTTTTACAGGTAATAAAATAGGTATTAAAAGGTTAAGTGAATTATAGGTAGTGTTGAGGAGGATTTAGGATTATTTCTAGAGGGTCTAATACTACATTACCATTAGCATCTTTAACCCTCATTCCTCCTAAGTGCTAGCCAAGGGTCTTGGGTGTTCCATATGTGGGGTAGAATTATAAAACAATGAAAATAATCTTTAAAGAATTATTTCACAAGTTGCATGTAAAAAAGAAGTCACTGTCATTATTTTACTGTCCCATCTTGCTTTGACCCAAGCCAGAGTTGATGAGAAAATCTACCTATGATAGGAAGAACTCTAAGATGGTCCCCAATGTTCCTGGCCTCTGATCTATACATGCCTTCTCCCATTAATTCAACTAAATAGTATTCTAAATACTGCTAGGAATGGGTCTGGCAGACATAATTTGGGTCCTAAAGCCACTGACTTTAAGATAGATTATCCTGGGTGAGTACGATTAATCAGGTGAGCCTCTCAAAGAGACTGGCAAGAGAGATTTGAAGTGTGGAACGTGTTTGATGGGAGGGAGATTTTCTATTGTTGGTTTAGAAGATAGATATATAGATGGGGCTACGTGGGCAAGAATGTAGATGACCTTTAGGAGCTAAAAATAGTCTCAGCTCTGACAACTAGCAAAGAAATGGGGTCTGCAGTGCTACAAACTGCAAAAAACTGAATTGGCCCCAAACCCTGAACAAGCTTGGAAGAGTCTCCAGTAAAGAACAGAGCCAGGTGAATACCTTGATTTCAGCTTTGTAAGACCTGGAAGAGAGAACCCAGCCATGCCTTGCCTGGACTTCTGACCTAAAGAAACTGTAACATGATAAATGAGTGTTGCTTCAGGCTAAGTTTCTGGTAATTTGTTACACAGCAATAAAAAACTAATGCAGTGTCTAAAGCCCTAAATGGTATACATATTATATAAAGTATTATATATATAAATGCACTCAGATGAATTATTCACCAAATTTTTCACCCTTAGATTTGAGTAAATTTTACTACTTAATAAAAGGAATCCACAGTCTGATAGCAATTATAATATATAATATTCATTGAACAATTATGATGTATTCATTGTGCCAAGTGCTTTTCATGCATTAAATCATTCAATCTTGATAATCTTCAGAAGTAGGCACATTATGAATGCTTATTTTACAAGTGAAGAAACTGAAGCATAAAGAAATATTGAGGGCAACATTCTGTTATTTAAAGGAAAAGTCATTAACATTTGGGGCACTTATTAAAAACAAAATTTGCTTCCTTTAGTAAAACCAGGAATGTTCCATTTTTCTCTTTTGTATGCCTTTCTGCTCATCTCAGGCCTGTGATCCCTACCCTGCAAGCTTACATTTCCTCAGTCTTTACAATGATAACAAATGAAAAGCACTGATGAATGAGAATAAAGGAAAAACAAGAGTATTGTTCTTGCAAGACTGCTTAAGTTGTCACAATAGTCGGCACATTTCGCGGCACCTGGTCAGCCCTCAGATAAAGGAGAACTTAATCCTCACCACAGGTTATGAATGTGACACATGCCATCCCTTATCAGTTTGTGTGCCTGGTTTGTTCTTTTGATTTTATCATTTCCATCTGGGCACAATGCCTGTCATCACCCAGGAAGACACTTGGAAGTGGTGTCTGTGAGAAGGAACTGAGACGCCTATACTGTGACCTTGTGTCCTAAAAAGCCAGCCTTCTCTGGAGTAGGTCAACAATGCTTCAACACTCACACTGCTCTCCCATCTTCCTGGGTTTAGGGTTCTGAGTTGCATATGGTAAGTTCTCAGGGAGAAACTTGATGACTCTAAATAGTTGGTAACATCATATACCAGGTCACACGGACCACACTGGAGACAATCAACCAGGATTTGTTCTTTCCTTAATTTAATTAATTTGGTGAGGTCATCAGACTAAAAATCAGAAAAACTAAGGGTGTATTTGTTGCTGTTATTATGATTTGCTAATTTGTTCCATGGTTCTGGGACTCTCAGGGCTTACATCACAGGGCCCCCCAAGATCACTTTAAGGACTGATGCTAATTTTGCTACTTAAGAATCACCTGTGGAGCTTTGAAAACTTCAGAAGCTGGTTCCTCACCTCAGAAATTTTGAAAAATAGTTACAGATGTTGTTGATGGAAGCACCTTACTTTTGCCCTCGCTAGACTCTGTAATTGCATATCAAAGGAGTGGGGAGGTCTTTGAGTTTGAGAGGATAAAAGTGGGCTATATGGGACAGGAGTGTCTGGGGCCTAGCTATATGGAATTTTAGATAGCACCTCACACAAGGTTGTGCTCACTGAGATTTGGGAACTTCTGTGTGAGGTGATTTCTGGAGGCATTTCCAGCTGTACTAGAAACCTATCATCAAGATGGCCCATTTATTCAGCTAAGTAATTTACATGCCATTTGTTAGGTACATAATAGCTCCACCTTATAGTTGGGGTTTTCCAGTGTCACACAGCTAGAAAGTGGCAGATCTTTGCCTTGAATCCCATCCTGTCTGACTCTTGATCACCCTGCCACCATTTTCTGGGTTCTGGAAACGTCCTGCTGGCTCCAGCAAACACCCAATAGGTGGAGGTAACTTATTCTCTTCTGTTTATTCCTAATAGACCCTTGATATTATTGTTTTACTCTATAGGCAGGAAGGTGCAGCAGACTTTCTCAAGGGCTTTAATTCAGGAGGGTGTTTTCATCCACTGGGGTTCCTTAGGAGCTTTGTCAATATAACTCCAGGAGGCAGACATACACAGTACATAACATTGGCCTTTGTTTTGACCCCATGGGAAGAGTAACTAAAGGTCCTGGCAACTTAATGATGGCTAATGAGGATGGAGGGCTTCCCAGGCTGCACTGGCTGTGTGGAGCACCCGCAGATGTACTTGCATTTCCCTGTAGACACAGCTGAAGTCTGAGTGTGAACTGGGAGCAGAAGGAGCATCGGTTCTGTTTCTTCCATCAAGTTGCTGCATGGCTTTAGGCAGATCTCATAACCTGCCTGGATACTCACAGTTTGTAGACACATAAATTGAGTTAAAATACCCAGTGCCCCCCGCCCCATTCCGCCTTGGTGCTTCCAGGCTCAAATGTAACACCCCATCAGTTATGCCCTTGGAAAGGGATGATAACCCGTCTGGCTCTATCAGCTGTGCTCAGCCTCTTTGGCAAAGTCCCGGGCAGTCATTTATGTTTTCCTGTGGGAATCTCCACACCGGGAGACAGCTGGGGAGTTGATCCAGAAAGGACTTATTGCTTTAGATTTCTTAATCTCAGTTTGGGAACAAGATTACAAATCTAGTCTCTGTTTTGACTGGGTGTTCTCTTTTGTAAGTAACATAGACCTGAACTCAGGCTCCAGCTGTGTTTGGCTTTGTCTATTTGTGAAGGGCAAGGTCTCTTTGTCTCCTGCAGGGAGTCTCTCTTCTCTGCCTTGTTTTTACTCCTCAACAATCATTTCACAATGCCTTAGGGTTGTGCAGATGCTCCCTTGCTGGCTGCTAACTGTAGCCATGAATAAAGCCAACAAATGGGGGAAAATCATGCTGGCATCATTTTACTTATTACCAGCATCACTGGCTCCCTAGACCCACCAGGCGCCTGTGGAGATTCAGATGAATCTTCTGAATCAGGGAGTCAGAACTAAGTTTGTTCAACTCCTATGAACACAGCTCTCTGTGTGATAAGCAGTCGTGCTGCAGAAGTCAGCAGGCGGTGGCTGTGTTTATCAGTTAGACTCCTAGCTCAGCCTCTGCCCAGGTCTTCTGGGGCCATGCCTGTCTGTACCCAACCCAGTCAAGCCTCATTCCCATAAGCTCAAGGGAGCCAATATCTGCCACTGTCTGACCTAATAAGAGCTTGCTCCTTGACACAGGAATTCTTGAAAATTCAAGTAATTGGAGTTTAGGAGAGCAGAGCTAGTCAGTTTAAGTCCTACTGCCTTTGCTTTTAATTAGCTAGTGCTTGATTTCTTTGTTTTCATGGCTAAATGTCTCTATTTCTTACCCTTGGAGGGTAACTGTAGGAGCTCAGGTCACAAAAAAATGGGACCTACCTTCTATGTGATTAGCTGCAGCAATGACACAGCTTTTTGCTCAGGCTCCCTTTCCAGTTGAAGATCATCTTTCCTCCTGGGAGATAATGTAATGAACTGTGCTGCCTAGGTTCAAATACCAGCTCCAGCATTTTCTAGCTACATGACCTTAACAAGTCATTCTACCTTCTGCACTCCTCAGATTTCTGATCCATAAAATGATGATCACAGTAGCTGCCCCACAAGGCTATAGAGGAGATTAAATGAGTACCCAGCAGCATCCAGTAAATTCTAGCTGCTGCAATTACTACCAAGAGTATTGGGGGAGGGGGACCGGGACATTTGAACTAGGCGCCCTGGGGCAGCTTCACAAAGACAATGGGTGGGTGTTATGTCAAGGAGCTCTGTGGCATCTTATTAAATTGCCAGCTCCATGAGGGTCATGGCGGCGACTTGCCTACCTGTTTCTCTATTCCCACTGCAGTAGAACATAGGAGGCACCCAAAAATTATTTGAAGAATTAAGGAGACAGATAGACCTAAGTTTAATTCCCAGTTCCGCTACTTTTGGTTGTGGGCAAGTTATTTACGTATCTTTTAAGTTCGCACATTTATAAAATGGGGAAAAACAATCTCGTAGGGATAGCTACAAGAATAACCAATTAGTACTTTGTATTTATGATGTAACAGGCCGTGGGTTAAGCACTTTCCATGGGCTGACTCATTAGATCCTCATAGCAGCCGTTTTGAGGTATGTGTGGATAATGTTTTTTGGTTTTTGTTGTTGCTTTTTGTAGGAACATAACTGATGTTCAGAGAGCTCAAGACTGTGTTCAGGTGACATAGCTACTGAGAGACGGAAATGGGGTTCCAAACCAGTTAGACTGACTGCAGGTCCTATACTCTTCAACACAATTCTCTGTGTCTTATACTGACTGCATGATGCCACCGGAATGCAAATGGAGCTTCTGCTGCTGCTGTTATTAAAGATTTCCTCCTGAGATGCTTATGGAAGCAAACAATACAATCAGCAGAGTCATCCATATGCTTATAAAAATTTGTTCACATGTCAAAAATCTTGCCCAGTCAGAACTCAGGCTGAGATTTCAGTATATGTGTGTGTGTGTCTGTCACCTTTGCCAGAATACAGATTGGAAAATTAGAGCAAAAATGTGTTCAGAAGGCATTTCAGTTGGTCATCTGTGAATAATTTCCACATGTAGTTGGCCAGGAAGGCAAGAGGAAGGACCAGATTTCCACATCTGGCAAGTTCTGAGTGATCTGACAAGATCGGGACCAAAGAAAATAAAGGCAGATGCCTGAGTCTGACACCTCCCTCCCCCATATGTGATGACAAATCACAAAGTCGGGGAAAGCTTCAGATGGGTGGTATGTTAGAGATCATCTAGGCTTGCTGTAGAAAGAGGACTAGAGAGGCACGGTAATTCAGAGCTATAAAAGGGATAATCATAAAGGGTCGCTGATAGAGGGTCTGCTTGAACACACACCAGAGTGGGCACCTATGGTTTGTGCCTAGCTAGCATGAAATCCCTATTTTCTGGTGACAGTATCTTGATTTGGGGAACTGCCCACACAGTACTAATACACTGACCTGAAAGGTGCAGCTCTCCCACTATACCCATACCATCATGGTAAACCTCGGTTAGCTAGTATGTGTCAGTGTTCTTATACTTGTTTCCCGGGACTGTAGTGGGAGACTAACAAATGGAAGATGGAGCCTTAGTTTCTCTAGTCTTCCAGGGAAATCACATACAAGTTTTCTCTTAGTAGCATTGTGGGGCTTACTCAGATAAGGTATCAAATATTAGAGCAAGGGGAGCACTGTCAGAGAATTATCTGGAAGACACAAAGGCAGTTATATGTCCCTATTATTCAGTTACTTCCCAACCTGGTGAAAAAAATAACTACATAATTGTCAAGTGGGCAGAAAAAAACTATTAGACCCAACAGTGAAAGCCAAATGCTTTCCCAAACAATTCTGTAAAAGACATATCTATTGCAGCATTGTTTATAAGAGCAAAAAATTGGAATCAACCTAAGTGTCCATATACAGAGGATTGGTTACATAAATTTTTGTGCATTCATACTATAGAATATTATGTGGCCATTAAGAAGGATAAGAAAGTTGGAAGGGGCCAACAGGGCAGAGAAATAGGGGGATCTGAAGTTCCCTCATCTCTCAAACACAGCGGTGTTGAATCCAAAAGACTTTGAACTCCAAGAGTCTGGGCGGCAAAGTGACAGAGATGTCTGCAGGGACCCACTGGGGCAATCTGACAGGCCATAGGTCTGTGATTGCAAACTGGGAGAAATAAAATGGGTGGAATAGGCATGGAGGGGAGGGATCCCCTTCTGCAGAGAGACAAAGGGAAGAGAGAGAAAGGCTGAGGAAGCATAGGACTATAAAAGAAAAACCACGGGCCAGGATGGAAAAGGATCCAATCTCTAACTGCAGGGTCTCCTCTGGACTGGGGCTGGCTGCCCGGTTCATGCACCTAGGGAGGAGGGGAGCCAGTCCTGGGTTCAGTAACTAGTTCAGAGGCACAGTCCTCAGTGGGAGTAAGCAATCCCCTCCCTGGAGTGCTGTGGGAAGAAGGTATATAAGCTTTCAAAGGACAAAGACTGCCTGTGCCTGCCAGCCAGAGACCATCTATTGGGCGCCACTGAGTGGCTGAAACTGGGGTGTACAGAGTGGGAACTTTAAAGGCATCAGGGTTTAAGTCCCAGCTGAGGGCCAGGAAGGTACGGGAGTTGGCAGAGTGGGACAAACGCTGTGTGTGGCACTGTGAGGCGGTGGGGCGACTCTTCCCTGGAACCGGGACTCATGGGTTGGGAGTCTTTAAGACATCAGTGTTTAAATCCCAGCCAAGCACCAGGGAGGCACGGGAGTCAGCAGAGCAGGATACAACACCTCATTTGCACCCGGGGGGCACAGTGAGGATGGCTTGGACAGAGTGGTTTGGGATACCTGGTCTGTGGAGGAGAGACAGGGGTGTCGCCATTTTTCTCCCCACCACCACCAAGGTGGGCTTCAGGGAACAGACAGTGGGCCCACAGTGGAGGTGGGTCCTGACTACACCAAATCATGCTCCCTCCATGCCTGGTAACTGTTTATCTACAAGAGCGGGAGTGATGCTGACAAACTGTTAGCTCCTACTCCAGACCAGTTCTGTTGCACTGCCTGATTTAATTCTTGGATAATTCTTGTCATATATATATTCTTCCTTCCTTGTCTCCTACCTCTTCCCTCCTCTAATCAGGTTACTCTGGTTGTTGGTTTGTTTAAGCAGACACAGTTAGTCTATTCTCTTTATACATGTTCTACACCTTCTTTATTTTCCTTTCTCTATCTCTGGATTAAGCCATATAGTTTCTCTGTCTGGTCAATTTATTTTCCTTTCTTTTTCCCCACCCCTGTCATTTCTCTCTTTGTATGGGATAAGGCCTCTTCCATCAGCAATGCCTCCACCTGTTTGCTTGTAGCTGGTATTTCTGTTTTGTTTGTTTGTTTTTGTTTTTTGTTTGTTTGTTTTCCTTTCCAGGGCTGCTTCAAGGAACAAATCAAAGCACACCTGGTGGAGGGTCCAAAACATCACTACAAGTAGGGAGATAAAGTAACCAAGGTCACAACAACAGAGAGCAAGTAACACACTCCAAAAAATCCCTCCTGAAGGGCCAGGCCCCGGACAGTGTATGACCCCTCTTTAATATAGTAGTGTTCGCAGGTGCAGGACACATAACAAGCTTTTAAAACCTGTAAGGGACAGAAAACTAGCCAAAATGATGAGATGGAAGAATTCTCCTCAAAAGAAACTCCAGGAAGAAATGACAGCTAAAGAATTGATCAATATATAAACAATACAACTGAACAAGAATTTAGAATAATAGTCATATAATTAATCACTGGGCTTGAAAAAAGCATAGAAGAGAGCAGAGAATCTACTTCTGCAGAGATCAAGGAACTGAAAAATAGAATGATTTAAAAAATGCTGTAAATGAGGTACAAAATAAACTAGAGGTTATGGCAGTGAGGATTGAAGAGGCAGAGGGGAGAATAAGTGACAGAAGATAACATTATGGCAAAAGTTCATGCTAAGAAAAAGAGACAAAAAATTCTGGACTATAGGGGAAAATTAGAGAACTAAGTGATTCAATGAAACAGAATAATATCCATATCAGAGGAGTTCCAGAAGAAGAAGAAGAGAGAGAAAGGGGCAGAAGGTATACTCAAACAAATCATAGAAGAAAACTTCCCCAATTTGGGGAAGGAAACAGACATTAAAATCCAGGAGGCACAGAGAACTCCCTTCAGATATAACTTGAATTGGTCTTCTGCAAGACATATCATAGTGAAACTGGCAAAATACAAAGATAAAGAGAGAATTCTGAAAACAGCTAGGGATAAATGGGTCTTAACCTACAAGGGTAGACATGTAAGGATAGTAGCAGACCTATTTACTAAAACTTGGCAGGCCAGAAAGGAGTAGCAGGAAATTTTCAATGCACTCCATAGGAAAAATATGCAGCCAAGAATCCTTTATGCAGCAAGCCTGTCATTCAGAATAGAAGGAGAGATAAAAGTTTCCCCAGACAAACAAAAACTGAAGGAATTCTTCACCACTAAACCAGCCCTACAAGAGATCCTAAAGGGGATTCTGTGAGTGGAATGTTGCAAAAACCACAAAGTACCAGAGACACCACTACAAGCATGAAACCTACAGATAACACAATGACTCCAAATCTAGATCTTTCAATAATAACACTGAATGTAAATGGACTAACTGCTCCAATCAAAAGACATAGGGTATCAGAATGGATAAAAAAAACAAGACCCATCTATTTGATGTCTACAGGAGAACCCATTTTAGACCTGAGGGCACATTCAGATTGAAAGTGAGGGGATGAAGATCCATCTATCATGCTATTGGAAGTCAAAAGAAAGCTGAAGTAGCCATACTTATATCAGACAAACTAGATTTTAAACTAAAGGCTGTAATAAGGGATGAAGAAGGGCATTATAAAATAATTACAGGGTCTATCCATCAAGAAGAGCTAACAATTATAAATGTCTATGCACCAAATTTGGAAGTACCCAAATATATAAAACAATTTATTACAAACATAAGCAATCTTATTGGCAAGAATGTGGTAATTGCAGGAGACTTTAATACTCCACTTACAACAATGGACAGATCATCTAGACAGAAAATCAATAAAGAAACAATGGCCCTGAATAATATACTGTGCCAGGTGGGCTTGACAGATATATTCAGAACTTTTCATCCTAAACCAGAATACACATTCTTTTCAGGTGCACATGGAACATGCCCCAAGATAGATCACATACTGGGTCACAAAACAGCCCTCAATAAATATAAAAGAATTGAGATCAAACCATGCACACTTTCAGATCACTATGCTATGAAACTTGAAATCAACCACAGGAAAAAGTTTGGAAAACCTCCAAAGGCATGGAGGTTAAAGAACATCCTACTGAAGAATGAATGGGTCAACCAGTGAATTAAAGAAGAAATTAAAAAATATATGGAAACAAATGAAAATGAAAACACGACAGTCCAAACGCTTTGGGATGCAGCAAAGGCAGTCCTAAGAGGAAAATACATTGCAATCCAGGCCTATCACAAGAAATAAGAAAAATCCCAAACACAAAATCTAACATAACACCTAAAGGAAGTAGAATCAGAACAACAAAAAAATTCCAAGGCCAGCAGAAGGAGAGAAATAATAAAGATCAGAGCAGAAATAAGCAATATAGAATAATAAAAAAAAACCAGAACAGATCAATGAAACTAAAGAATTTTTTTTGAAAACATAAACAAAATTGATAAACCCCTAGACAGACTTCTCAAAAAGAATAGAGAGAGGACCCAAATAAGTAAAATCATGAATGAAAGAGGACAGATCACAACCAACATCACAGAAATACAATCATCAGAGAATACTGTGAAAAATTATATGCCAACAAACTGGACAACCTGGAAGAAATGGCCAAATTCCTAAGCACCCACACACTACTAAAACTCAAATGGGAAGAAATAGAAAATGTCAACAGACCCATAACCAGAGAAGAAATTGAATCAGTTACCAAAAATCTCCCAACAAGAGTCCTGAGCCAGATGGCTTCCCAGGGGAATTCTACCAGACATTTAAAGCAGAGATAATACCTATCCTTCTCAAGCATTCCAAAAAATAGAAGCAGAAGGAAAACTTCTGGACTTGTTCTATGAAGCCAAAATTACCTTGATTCCAAAACCAGACAGAGGCCCCACAAAAAAAGGAGAATTTTAGCCCAATATCCCTGATGAACATGAATGCAAAAATTCTCAACAAGATACTAGCAAATCGAATTCAACAGCATATAAAAAGAATTATTCACCATGATCAAGTGGGATTCCTTCCTGGGATGCAGGGATGGTTCAATATTTGCAAATCAATGTGATACATCACATTAATAAAAGAAAAGATAAGAACCATACGATTCTGTCAAAAGATGCAGAAAAAGCATTTGACAAAACATAGCATCCTTTCTTAATAAAAACCCTCAGGAAAGTTGGGATAGAAGGAACATACTTAAACATCATATAAGCCATATATGAAAAGTCCACAGCTAATATTATCCTCAATGGGGAAAAACTTAGAGCTTTCCCCTGAGATCAGGAACACAACAGAGATTTCCACTTTCACCACTGTTGTTTAACACAGTGTTGAAAGTTTTAGAATCAGCAATCAGACAACAAAATGAAATAAAAGGCATCAAAATTAGCAAAGAAGAAGCCAAACTTTCACTTTTCACAGATGACATGATACTCTACATGGAAAGCCCGAAAGACCCCACCAAAAAGCTGCAGAAACTGATACATGAATTCAGCAAAGTCGCAGGATACAAAAATCAATGTACAAAAATCAGTTGTATTTTTACACACCAATAATGAGCAACAGAAAGAGAAATCAAGAAACTGATCCCATTTACAATTGCACCAAGAACCATAAATACCTAGGAATAAACCTAACCAAAGATGTAAAAGATCTGTAGGCTGAAAACTATAGGAAACTTATGAAGGAAATTGAAGAAGACACAAAGAAATGGAAAAACATTCCATGGTCATGGATTGGAAGAATAAATATTGTGAAAATGTCAATACTACCCAAAGAAATCTACACATTCAATGCAACCCCAATCAAAATTGCACGGGCATCCTTCCAAAAACTAGAAAAAACAATCCTAAAATTTGTATGGAACCACAAATGACCCCGAATAGTCAAACTAATATTGAAGAAGAAAACCAAAGTGGGGGGCACCGCGATCCCAGACTTTAGCCTCTACTACAAAGATTTAATCATGAAGACAGTATGGTATTGACACAAGAACAGACACATAGACCAATGGAACAGAATACAGAACCCAGAATTAGACCCGTAAATATATGGCCAACTAATCTTTGATAAAGCAGGAAAGAATATCTAATGGAAAAAACAGTCTTGTTCACAAATGGTGCTAGGAGAACTGGACAGCAACATGAAGAATGAAACTAGACCACTTTCTCACACCATTCACAAAAACAAACTCAAAATAGATGAAGGACCTGAATATGAGACAGGAAACCATCAAAACCCTAGAAAAGAAAGCAGGAAAAAACCTCTATGACCTCAGGTGTAGCAATTTCTTACTCAACACATCTCCAAAGGCAAGGGAATTAAAAGCAAAAATGAGCTATTGGGGCCTCATCAAAATAAAAAGCTTCTGCACTGCAAAGGAAACAATCAACAAAACTAAAAGGCAACCAACAGAATGGGAAAAGATATTTGCAAATGACATATCCAACAAAGGGCTAGTATCCAAAATCTATAAAGAACTCACCAAATTCTACACCTGAAAAACAAATAATCCAGTGAAGAAATGGGCAGAAGACATTCATATACACTTCTGTAAAGAAAACATCCAGATGGCCCACAGGAACATGAAAAGATGCCCAACGTCACTCCTCATCAGGGAAATACAGATCAAAACCACACTGAGATATCACCTCATGCCAGTCAGAGTGGCTAAAATGAACAAATCAGGAGACTATAGATGCTGGAGACGATGTGGAAAAACGGGAACCCTCTTGCACTGTTGGTGGGAATGCAAACTGGTGCAGCCACTCTGGAAAACAGTGTGGAGGTTCCTCAAAAAATTAAAAATAGAACTACCCTACAATCCATCAATTGCACCGCTAGGAATTTATGCAAAGGATACAGGAGTGCTGATGCATAGGGGCACATGTACCCCAGTGTTTACTGTAACACTTTCAACAATAGCCAAAATATGGAAAGAGCCTAAATGTCCATCAACTGATGAATGGATAAAGAAGATATGGCTTATATATACAATGGAATACTACTTAGCAATGAGAAAGAATGAAATCATGCCATTTGCAGCAAGGTGGATGGAACTGGAAGGTATTATGCTAAATGAAATAAGTCAGTCAGA
Organism: Felis catus; assembly: GCF_018350175.1. NCBI lineage: Eukaryota > Metazoa > Chordata > Mammalia > Carnivora > Felidae > Felis > Felis catus. Next base: position 187,198,330 of record NC_058368.1, on the reverse strand, counting down.
GAAAGACAGATATCATATGTTTTCACTCATATGTGGAATTTGAGAAACTTAACAGAAGACCATGGGGGAAGCAAAGGGAAAAAAATTGGCTACAAACTGAGTGGGAGGGAGGCCAACCACAAGAGACCTTAAATACAGAGAACAAATTGAGGGTGGATGGGGGCGGGAGTGGAGTTAGGAGAAAATGGGTGATGGGCATTGAGGAGGGCACTTGTTGGGATGAGCACTGGGTGTTATATGTAAGCAATGAACCACAGGAATCTACCTCAAAAACCAAGAGCACATTTTACACAGTGTATATTAGCCAATTTGACAATGAATTATATTTAAAAAAAAAAACGAAGGATAAGAAAATGTTCTGTGTACTAATGTAACACCATCTACAAGAAAAAATAATTGAAAAAACATTAAGGCACAAAACATTTGGAATACAAAAAAAAAAGTGTGGGCATCCACACGTATATGTGAATGGACACAGACTCTCACTGGAAGGATACACACACACAAAATGGTTATATTAGGGGAAGAGAGCAGAGAGGTTGAGGACAGCTATGGGGAAAGCTTAATTATCACTGAATAGTCATAATGCATTAAACATGTTTTTCATGTGAATGAATTACCTGTTTAAAATAAACATGTAATTTTTAGACAATAATAAATTGTTCCTTATAAAGCAGAGAGCCTCAGTTGAAAACTACATCTGCACTTTTCCCCACCTCTCATGTCTGATCAGGAAGAAGATTTAAAAGCATTTTTTTTTCTTCCATAGTGAAGCCCCACAGTTTTGAGCTGGGAGAAGTCTGCTCCAATCCTGCAATATTCTTTCTTAAGTGACTTGACGAAACTAAGTAAGAAGAAGGAATTGGTAATACTCCTACTCATTCAACATTTCTCCTAACATTTATCATGGGGTGAGGAAGAGAATGACAGCCAGTTTCTTCCTTTTTTAAGTGGTTAGACAGGAGAAGCTTCACACTGTATCTCCAACCAGCCCACTGGACTGTCCACTAGGGAGTCATGGATCATAGAATGCCACAGTTGAAAGGGTGTTAGCTTGGTAGTTTCCAGTGTGGGGGTGACTCCAGGGGAGGGCAAGACAACCCATGGTGGTATGGATAAAAGAACTTCTATTCACAATCACTATTAAAAGTAAGCTTAACTCATATTTAATTATAGATTAAGATGTACTTTATAAATACATATACATATAGTAAGGGTATATTCTGAGTTTTTGCTAACTCAGGGGTTCATGGTCAAAACATTTTGAGGACCACTCTGTAGAGTCATTCTAGAGATGGCAAAAGGCTTAGTAACCATTACATCAGCTTTAAATTCAAAATCCAAGCGCTCTCCCTTATCAGCTAGATCATCTTGAATAAATGACTGCCTCTCTATGCCTGCTTCCTCATTTGTAAAAATGGGATAATAACAGTACATATCTTAAGAGGTCATGGTGGAGATTAAATGGGATAAGGCATTTATGGCAGGCTGCTTGTAAAAGGGCTCCCAGTGATTCCCACTTCCTAGTATTCACACCCTTCCCTTGAGTGGACACAGTGGCTTGTATCTAATGAGTACAACAGGCGAAGGTGATGGCATAGTATTTCTCTAACTAGGTTGAAAAATACTGTGACTTCACTGTTCCTAACATTCTCTCTCACTCTTGCATCGTTGCCCTATGGTGAGGCCAAGAGCCTTCAAGGAATTCAATGCTACCAATAACCACATAAGTGATCTTGAATTTTTCCCCAACTTAGCCTTTGAATGAGACTGTAGCCTCTGCTGATACCTTGATTGTATCCTCATAGGAAACCCTGAGACAGAGAACCCAGGAAAGCAGCTCAAAGAGTCCTGATGCTCAGAAACTATACGATAATAAATGTTATTCTCCTAAGCTACCAAAGTTTGGGGTAATTTGTTACTCAGCAATAGATAACTAAGACAGCATACGAGAAGCTTGACAATGAATGGCGGGTAAAGATTTAGTAAATGTTAGTATGAAACATTATATGGCTGATGTATGGCTATGTTCATACCCAGAGCAGATATCACTGATTGATCCCGTTTTTTTCTCCCCTGGTTAACCCAGATGCAGCCTCAGAATCCTTTTTAATACAGAACTCCAGGAAGCTCTCAATTGCTTATATGAAACTTACTTGCCAACTCTGATCCAGTCAATACTTCTTATCTCTTCAAGTTTCTCACGTGTAATTTTCCTTTAATGGGAGACCAAGACTTTCTTTCATCTTGAGAGATAGGACTACAAATTGTTAGAACAAATCTGTGAAAATAATAAATGGCTAGCATTGTGTGTTATTCCAAGAATAGATTTTGCTTGAAGTAAGATTTAGAGTCAGAGAGTCCTGGAAACCATAAGAGATAAGAGATAAGTTCATAAGGAGAGTCTGAGAGCACCAAAGATCACTTTCTTTTTTTTACCCCTCATTAAAAAAAATGTTTTTTCATTTTTGAGAGAAAGAGAGAGAGAGAAAGAGAGCGAGCGTGCAGGAGAGGGTCAGAGAGAGAGAGAGAGAGGGAGGGAGGGAGGCGCAGAATCTGAAGTGGGCTCCTGGCTCTGAGCTATCAGCACAGAGCCTGATGCGGGCTGAAACTCATGAACAATGAGATCAGACCTGAGCTGAAGTCGGATGCTTAACCGACTGAGCCACCCAGGCGTCCCTCTTACCCTTCATTTTTAGCCATGATTTGGTCTTTTTGTAGGACTATTATTTAGAACAAATGAGAGAATGGGGAGTAAATTGCTTTGAAAATAATGAAATGCTCTCAGGACTAAGTAGTCTTTTTTTTTTTTTTTAATAGAGAAAATATCCTTTAAATTAGTATGGAAGATTTTTCTTGCCTAACATAATGGTGTGAGTTATTGAAGTAATGCACTTTTAGTTATTCCATACTTTACACATGCTTCATTTTGTTGCCTAAAACAGGGAGATATTTTGGAAACAGAGAGATATCAGGGAGAACGGACCCAAGAGACTGTCCTTTAGATCTATAAGGTGCATACCAAATACCCAAGTGTCTTGAGAAATGTATAATATGACATTACATCTGAGATAAGGTTTGGGATTCTGGATTTTTAAGAAGCTAGTAGGGGATGCTTATGCTGTTGGTCTCCAGACTTCACTTTGAAAAGCCAAAGAGCAATCTCTCTTTTTCTTCAAGGATAGTTGAAGTACTTTGAGGGTTAATACTACTCTCAAGTCCAGGAATCTATGGAGTTGTCAGTTGGCTGATGGGTTTAGGGTGTCTCTGTTTAGCTTGCTCTTTGGCTGGGCACAGAAGAGCAGACAAATGTTAAGTGAGTTAGGAAGCATGAAAACTACCTCACTGCTCTGGGAAGGATGACAAGACTTCAAGAAGCTTAGATAAAACCCTGAATGATGTGACAGGAAACATTTTCGGAAAGAGAAAAGGCAAATAAGTATCATTTATGGAAAGAATAAAATCTCTTTCCAGTGTGTTTTGGGGCAAGTCAAACTGGCACATTATAGAATGTTGCAATGGTTAGAATTTAGTATAAATTCACATCTCTAAGTCCATTTCTCCCTTGATTTTCATAATCTCACAGAAACTCACCTTGTTTAGAAAGGGAAGTAAGAGGTAAAAATAAATCAAATGCTGGTCATGAAAATAGGTTGACCCTACTAAGGTCAGTGGTTGAGTGATTTACATTAAAGATAAATCTTGACTGATAGGGATGACTCATGTGTAACAACTTGTTTTATACACTATTTCCTGAGACAGAATCATCCTTTGCCCTAATATAGTGGATGCATCTGCAGTTGTATGGCTTTCCATTTCCACTGTTATGGGATAGAGAGTATATAGACAAAAGTCATATTGGGCATTGGGTAGAAGATTGGGAAGAGAATAGAGTCCCTAGCATTTCACTCTTTAGGAGCTTCCTTCCAAATCCCTTCCATCATGAAATATTTTCTATGTAATTAACTTACTCTTTAACCCCCCTCCCCCAAACACATCCACACACAATAAATGTCAGGCATTCAGCACATATTAGTGAACAACAAAAGAAAACCAGACCCAGCTTCTACCCATGGGGACTTTACAGTCTAGACAAAAGATTGATACATACTACTCAAGTAAACATAACCATAAGTATGATGGCCTGTAACAGTACTTCCCTTATTGTTTCATTATAGCAAAAGATAAAAATGTGGCATTAAAAACGTTCATAGTTCATGCATTTTTGTCCCCATTTTATTCCCCCTGTCATTTCACCTCTCCCTTCTGTAGGGGCTCAAGGCTTTACTGGCATACCCAGAACCCCCCAGAGGGCCCGTGATCTGATAGACCATATCCAGGGCCAAGATTCTAGCCCTTTATGACTCTCCCTTTAACACAGCTGGTTAAGCTTTCACTAACTCAGCAATCATCCTTCTAGGAACTTGACTAAAAAGATAACCATATGTATGGAGAAAGATCCCTGTGCATAAAAATATTTGGTGTAATTTAAAACAGTAACACTAGAAACTAGCAATGACTAATATACTTGTATAGGGAATTGAGTAAATAAATTGCCATTCGTTCCGGAGATGTAATACTAATTAATGGTAAAAAGAAAAATTATGTGTATACAAATACACATATACTGCAATGTAAAGATGTCTGTAATATATTGTAAGTTTAAAAAACAGGTTACAGAAGAGCTTTCATTAAAAGGAATTCACTTAAGGGGTGCCTGGGTGGCTCAGTCGGTTAAATGTCTGAATCTGGCTCAGATCTTGAGCTCGCAGTCTATGAGTTTAAGCTCTGCATCAGGCTCTGTACTGACAGTTTGGAACCTGGAGCCTGCTTTGGATTCTGTCTCTCTCTGTCTCTCTCTCTGCCCTTCCCCTGCTTGCTGTCTCTGTCTCTCTCAAAAATAAATAAACATTAAGAAAAAAATTTAAGAGGAATTCACTTATGTAACAGTGTACATATGTGTGTTGTGTTTACACATAATCTTTGATATATAGATACATATACATATATTTATACATGTATACCTCATTTTGCCACTTTCATTTTATTGTGTTTTGCTAATATTGTGGTTTTTACAAATTAAACTTTTGTGACAACCCTGGGTTTCTGAGCAAGTCTACTGGTGCCATTTTCCCAAGAGCATTTGCGTACTTCATGTATATATGTGTCACATTTTGGTAATTCAAGCAGTATTTCACACTTTTTCATTGTTATTATATTTGTTATGACGATCTGTGAGCAGTAATCTTTGGTGTTACTACTGTGGCCCAAACCATACTCCAATAAAATGTCGAACAATCAATAAATGTTGTGTGTATTCTGACTCGTCCACTGACTGTTCCTTCGTCTCTCTCCCTGTCCGCAGGCCTCCCTGTTCCCTGAGATACAACAGTATTGAAATTAGGTCAGTTAATAACCCCACAGTGGCATCTTAGTTTTGAAGTGAAAGGAAGAGTCATGTCTTTCACTTTAAGTCAGAAGCTAAAACTGAGTAAGCTCAGTGAAGGAGGCATGTGAAAAGCCAAGACAGGTTGAAGGTTAGGCCTTTTGCACCAGTCAAATTGCAAATACAAAGAAAAAGTTCTTGAAAGAAATTAAATACATGTGAACACATGAATGATAAGAAAGTACAAGAGCTTTATTGCTGATATGGAGAAATTTTAGTGGTCTGGACAGAAAATCAAGCCAGCCACAAAATTCCATTATGTCAAAGTTTAATCCAGAGTAAAGCCCTAACTCTCTTCATTTCCAAGAAGGTTGAGAGAGGTGAGGAAGCTGCAGAAGTTTGAAGCTGGTAGAGGTTGGTTCATGAAGTTTAAGGGAAGAAGCCATCTCCATGAGATAAAAGTCAAGGTGAAGCAGCAAGTGCTGATGTAGAAGCTGCAGCAAGTTATCTAGGTGATCTAAGGTAATTAATACAGATGGCTGCACTAAAAAAAAAAAAACAAAAGAGATTTTCAATATACACAAAACAGCCCTTTGTTAGAAGAAGATTCTATTTCTAACTTCCATAGTTAGAGAGGAGAAGTCAATGCCTGGCTTTAAAGCTTAGAAGAACAGGGTAATTCTTTTGTTTAAAGACTAGTGCAGCTGGTAACTTCAAGTTGAAGCCAATGCTCGTTTACCATTCTGAAAATCCTAGGCTCCTTAAGAATTATGCATGATCTACTTTGCTTGTGCTGTATAAATGGAACAAGAACAAGAACAAAAAGCCTGAATGACAGCTCGTCTGTTTACGACATGCTTTGCTGAATATTTTAAACCTACTGTTACAACCTATTGCTCAGAAAAAAAATATTCTTTTCAAAATATTATTGCTCATTGACAATGAATGCATTTAAGAGCTCTGGTGGAGATGTATGAGATTTATGCTATTTGCATGCCTGCTAACACAACATCCATTCCATTGCCCAAGTAATTTTTGCTTTCAAATCTTATTATTTAAGAAATACATTTTATAAGCCTATAGCTGTCATTGATAGTGAGTCCTCTGATAATCTAGGCAAGGTAAATTGGCATGGATTCACCATTCTAGACACCATTAAAAATATGACTCATGGGAAGAGGTCAAAATATCAACTTGAATAGGAGTTTGAAAGAAGTTGATTCCAACCCTCATGGCTGACTTTGAGGGGTTCAAGACTTCAGTGGAGAAATTAACTGCAGATGTGGTAGAAACAACAAGAGAACTAGAATTAGAAGTGGAGCCTGAAGATGTGACTGAATTGCTGCAATCTCATGATAAAACGTGAATGGATGAGTAGTTGCTTTTTATGGATAAGCAAAGAAAGTGGTTTCTTAAGATGGAATCTATTCCTGGTGAAGATGTGGTGAAGATTGTTGAAATGACAACAAATGATTTAGAATATTTACATAAACTTCATTGATAAAGCAGCAGCAGGGTTTGAGAGGACCGGTTTCAAATTTGAAAAAAGTTCTACTGTGGGTAAAATGCTATCAAAGAGAAACACATGCTACAGAGAAACTGTGAAAAGAAGAGTCAATTGAAGAGGCAAACTTTATTGTTATCTTATTTTCAGAAATTGCCACTGCCACTCACCTGCAACCACCATCAGCAACCACCACCCTGATCAGTCAGCAGCCACCAACATCAAGGCAAGACCTTCCACAAGCAAAAAGATTACAACTCTTTGAAAGCTCAGTGATGGCTAGCACTTTTTAGCAATAAAGTATTTTAAATTAAGGTGTGTACATTTTTTTTTTTTTTTTTAGACATAGTGCTATTTCACATTTAAACAGACTATAGTGTAGTGTAAACATAACTTTTTTTTTTTTAATTTTTTTTTCAACGTTTATTTATTTTTGGGACAGAGAGAGACAGAGCATGAACGGGGGATGGGCAGAGAGAGAGGGAGACACAGAATCGGAAACAGGCTCCAGGCTCTGAGCCATCAGCTCAGAGCCTGACGCTGGGCTCGAACTCACGGACTGCGAGATCGTGACCTGGCTGAAGTCTGACGCTTAACCGACTGCGCCACCCAGGCGCCCCTAAACATAACTTTTATATGCACTGGGAAACCAAGTCATTTGACTTGTTTTATTGTGGTATTTGCTTTATTGTGGTGGTCTGGAGCTAAACCCCCAGTATCTCTGAGTTATGCTTGTATACATGGGTTTGTAATTTATCTCCAGGAGCACTTCTCTGGATGCACATCTGTATCCTGTGTCTCAGTCATCACTGGGGCTAACTAATGAACTCAAATTGAGGAGCCTAAAACAGTATAACTTGGCCAGATAGCATATTTTTACTATAGCTGAGACCTTCAAAGCCCAAGTCAGGGGTTTTTGTGGAAATTTTAGGTAGATTGCTAATAGATTTGGGGGCAAGAAGATCTTTTTGCATCTCCTCAATCACTTCATATAAAATTCAAATATAAGAATACACATAGCTCACAGGTGACTAAAAGCAGAATGGAGACATCTGAGGAAATGTTACCTTCTTTTGGCTGAACAAAACAAGAGCTACACCTGAATGTTAGTCAACATACAGAATAGTGAATGTGGGAGTTATTTTAATAGAATTATCTCTTATTGATAATTTTCAGACATAAAGTCAAATTCTTTAACAAATTTTTGGTTTTAGCTTTTCCTGTCAATTTCTTTTTATACAGGTGGAAGATTTTATTAAGCCTCAGTATCTACAGAGTTGTTCATGTCTTTGTGAATATCCCAGACAAATTAAAAAGTCAAATTAGCAATGCATATTTAATACTACTTTGTAGTTTTTTTTTTTTTAAGTTGGCAGCAATGCTTAGTTTTTGAGGAGGAGTTTATAATTATGCAAATTGGAGAAACAGTCTGCATATGGTATAATAATGCCTTGGGTTTTATATCCAGAGTCAAAAATATTTCTAATATTTCTTCAATTTATCAGTGACTTTGGGGGAGGTTAGCCAAGGCTGGGTGCCTGCTTTTTCTCCAGTAGTGAAGTATATGACACCTTAGAACTTAGGTACCTATGCAAACTTTCATCTTGCAGGAAATATCACTAAGATTTGCCTAGTATTGCCTTATAGCAGATAGCATTGATTGTTTTTACAATAACTTTTCATCCTTCATTTATCCTTTTAAACAAGACATTAATTATGTTCAGATATTCTCTCTTCTATGTGACCGTGTACTTCAGAGGATATAGGTCCTATCCCTAGCCTCAGGAAGGGATGCATGATTTGGTTTAATCCAATCTAACTGGTCCCATCTGCTTTGCAAGGTATTGATTCAAGCAGGGTATTTGTTCATTGGCTTCTGGCCAGTGAACATGAGTAAAAGCCTATTGAGGGATTTCTGGAAAGGCTGATAAAAAGAAATAAATGAAAGAGACAGCCCACTGAAGAGTTTAAAATCCAAATTATGATGACACTTTTGAGCTACTCAATTAACCAACTATGGACCTATCCTACTTTAGGACTTCTTGTTCTGAGTGCTAATAACATTTTTCTTTGCTTTACTTTTTATTATTCAAGCCATCTTGAGTCTGTATTTTCTGTTATTTGCAGCCATGAACACACCTTGAGTGGTCTGCAAGTTGACAGTTCCTATATTGCTCTGTGGTGTGTGTATGTGTGTGTGTGTGTGTGTGTGTGTGTGTGTGTGTGTGTGTGTAAGTGATGAGGGGAAAGAAATGTAAGCCATATACCTGGCATTCGATTTAACAATGAAGCCAGTTGATGTTTGTTTAAATGAATTGGAGGAAGGAATGGTAGTTTAATAAAGCTCATTTTGGTACCAGAGAGCAGTCCATATTCTATAACTAATAAACAACAGAAAAAACTACTCACTATTCACACTGTTGTCATTGAAACAAGTGTCACCAGTTCCAATCCTTTTATCAAGGCAAGGCTGCAAGAAACAGAGAGAAAATATATACAAAATATACAATCTCATTTTGGCATCAGGCAGTAATCAAGTATTTTGCCTTCTTCTCTCCAGGTGCATGGTTCCAGCTTTAAACAAACTCCACAGATCTGGATATTTTCCCAGGAAGTTGTTTCAATAAGAACAGTTTATTCCTATCAGGGAATCAAGTCTACCACTGTATCTGCTATGGTCTGGAATGTACATCATGTTCCCAGAGACTCCAGCTAAATGCCTAATTGTTTCATAAAATGTGTACTGGCCCAGCCACTCAGTGCATTTCATCTCCTTTGCCACATCAACTGGTTCAGAAATGAGCATAAGACCTGCAGCAGGCCAATGAAAGTCAGTCCCAAAACTCAAGTGGACAATGTAGGGGAAGAGAAGATCTCTTTTGACTGTACTTAGAAAGGTGAGGAAGCACCTGGAGCTGCTGGCTCCAATGAGGAAAATGAAGTCTGCAGTTCTGAGTGATGGATACCAAGCCCTGATATTGTGTGGGCAACTGGATCCAGCTATGATTTAGATGCTTGAACTTTCCAGTTGTGTGAACTAATACATGCATGCTTTTGATTAAGCTCACTGGGTTTTCTGTTTCTCCTAATCAAGAATCTTCACTAATACAGGAAGGTAGGTCAGGAATACCTCATTCTCACTTTACAAAGTATGAAATGGAAGCTTGGAAAAATGTTAAGTTGGGGAGGTCCACGACCTCTAAAATTCAAGGGCTCCTTCCATTGTAGGCTACACTCCACTTATTCAGTGAGTCATTACAGTAAAATGGGAAGAATTTTCACATTCAATGCTATCTTTAATGATTTTAACATTTCTGCTTTTGAGAAAATGGATGAATCTCCCACAGGGCTACCAAGGGAGATAATCTATATTAACTTAGCAAAGTAAAGATGGTTATACACATACAGTATAAAAGGCTATGGTAGGTGTTTTGGATTTGTGCAGATCTTCTCCCCCAAGGATCTGTCCAGGCTGCTCTGGACAGGCTCTGATGGCTCTGATTGAAGCCCACTCTCCCCAGGGGACTGCTGCACTGAGTCTATGGACCATCTCTGTTTTCTCAGTCATCCTCATGCCAGCCTTATCTACTGGTCTGTAGCTGGACTGGTTTCAAACTCTCCACTCAGCAGACTGACCTGTGCAGTGCCCTGTCCATCTGCACTGAGTCACTTAGCAGAGATCACAAAGAGGAAGCCCACAACCCAATCCCACTCCTCCATGTGTTTTGTTTGATTCACATTTTTTTGATCTACATTTAAACATTGAAAAAGCTTACAAAAAAAATAAGGTTTCAAGCTTCACTTGAACAAAATCAGAGGCACCTGGGTGACTTAGACAGTTAAGCGTCTGATTTTGACTCAGGTCATGATCTCACGGTTCAGGGGTTTGAGCCCTGCATTGGACTGGAGGCTGACAGCTCAGAGCCTGGAGCTGCTTAGGATTCTGTGTCTCCCTCTCTGTCTGTGCCTCCCCCGCTCATGCTCGGTCTTTCTTTCACACTCTCTCTCTTTCAAAAATAAACATTAAAAATTTTTTTTAAAAAAATCAAAAAGACTGTCAACTGTGTGCATTGCCACAGGGTGACACGGGCCAAATCTGAGTGGTATCTGAGTCCTTTAGATGTATTTCCTTCCTTCACTCTATTCCCCATCTGGTCTCCTTTTCTCATTTCTGCCAACAACCTGGCTACAGTAAACATAGACATTTTCAACCCTTGTCCTAACTTTCCTTTGACCTATTTGGGGCTAACCCAACTGAGATGCCACCTTGCCCTCCAGTGGCCATGTCTGGAAGTATCCTGTTTCCAGCCAGGTTCCCACCTCAGGCTCCAGTCCTTCCAGAAATAAAATCACATCATGTGCGATTTCATTTTATTATATCCTTATTCTTGATACATCCTCCAAATCCTCTGTAAAAATAGGACTTATTTATTTGAATCAGAAAGTCAAATTTTCTAAAAGCTCTTTTGAAAATAAAGCTGCCCTGTGTCCTGCAGGAGAGAGGGACTTGAGGGAGGCTGTATGGCATAATCAGCTAGGCACAAGATGAGAATTCAGAAGAGTTTGTGACTTGGTGAACTTTCATAAATGATTTCCTTCTCCCTACCTCAGTTTTTCCATCTATCAAGAGAAGAAGTTGAGCTAGATTAGAAGTTGTAAACTGGTGGCCTACAAGATGTATCCAGCCAATAGATAGCACTTTTTTCCATTGCAACAGCTACAAAGGATATTTTGAATAAGAATCCAGACTTAGAAAAGAATACGGACTTGTCAGATCTAGCGACCCTTGACAGTGAGCCAGCATTCCCACATGACACTGGCGGTTGGATGGGTTCATCCCAGTCTTCACCCACTTCCTAGTGGACACATCCGCATATCCTGACCAGTTGCTTCAGTCATTTACATCCCTGCCTGCCCTTGTAGGCATTTGTTCTTGCCACCCTTGGATAACATGACCTCTGCGAACACATTGTCAGTCCCAATTCTGTGAATTGAGACCAGTGATCTGAGAGTTGGAGACCATGTGGAGAAGAGAAAAATGTGAACAAAAAGATCTCACTGTGCCATTTCAGTAAACCTCAATGAATCACTCCTCCTCTCCACTTGGCCCAGAGTTGAAACAGCAAGACGCCCAGGCCTTTGTGAAGGTCCCACTACATGGTTAAACCTGAAAAGGCAACAGCTTGGTTTTGAAAGTAGCAAGAAATATTCTTCCGTTGGGGTTGCTAGCTGATTCTCTAAGTAATTTGCAATTCAAGTGTCTCTTTGTTTTGTATGAAAATTTGCTGCTATTTGGAAAGTGGGGAAGAGCTAAATTGCATCCTGCTGGTTTTACTTTGACTGTATCAAAAAAGAAACTGTTAATCTGGTTCCATAATTAACTTTCCTGTTCTAAAAAGGCCCTGGGAGAGAGTCCAGAGAGTGGCTGTCAACTCCCTGCTTCTCTCCTCAATAACTCCTTTCAACAGGATGCCCTGAAAAGGAGGATGGATCCAGGTGGACATTGGTCTTGATTTTCTCTTTCTTGGATTTTTCTTCCCCTTTCTTCCCAATCCAACCAACATTTATTGAGCCCTTACTGTGGGTCAGGCGCTATGTGACCAGAGTGGTTACGAAAATAAATAAATTCCTGTGGAGCTGCCAGAGAACGTAAGTTTCCTTCCATCCATCCATCCATCCATCCATCCATCCATCCATCCATCCATCTGTTCAAAATGTGTTAGTTTCCTTTTTTATATGCTAGACACTGTGCTAGGCATTGGTATGTGATAAATGCAACAATGACTTAATCAGCATCCAAGAATTCTAAAATGAAGAGATGACTTCTGATTGAGGCCATAATAGGTGGCTTCATGGAGAAGATATTGGTTTTGATCCCTGTGATATCTGCATATGTACATGTGTGTGCACATATACTCACATGTGCGCATAAAATGCTAAAGGGACAGGGTAACTGACACAAGCAATGGCAGATAGGAGCCTGGAAATAAAGTTTGACAATCAAGGGGAGACCACTTTGGCATTACCAGAGGGTTTGGACTAACATTAAGAGAAAATGCCCATTGACTGTCAGGAACTTTACTAAGCACTATTTATCTATTATCTCAATGAAACCTCACAATGTCAAGTAGTAATTATTGGTTATATGCTACAGACAGGAGACAGACTTAGGTAAGTCTGAGTTACCAGGGAACACACTGGTAGGATAAATGGCAGAGGTGGGACCTGGATCCACATGTGACTTTAGAGCATAAGCTTTTAAGCATAGGCCACATTGACTACTGGGAAAAAAAGATTGAAGAGGGACTTGGATGTCTACCAATTAATCAATAATGCATTCATTCATTTATTCATGTAATATGTATTTGTTACTACCTATGAAAAGCAGGACTCTGAGAGCTGGGGAGTAAAGAAAAAAGGACAGATGAGGTCCTTGTCCACTTGGAGCTTACATTCCATTGATCTCACACTGAAGTGCCTCTTTCCTCCAAGTGCATCAGGGACAAAGTACAAAAATCAAACCATAATGTTTTAAAAAAAAAATTTTTTTAATGTTTATTTTGAGAGAGAGAGAGGGAGAGAGAGAAAAGAGATAGGGAGGAAGTGGGGGAGGGGCAGAGAGAGAGGGAGACACAGAATCCAAAGCAAGTTCTAGGCTCTGAGCTGTCAACACAGAGCCCAACATGGGACTTGAACTCGTGAACCACAAGACCATGATCTGAGCCAAAGTTGGATGTTTAACCGACTGAGCCACCCAGGCACCCCAAACCATAATGAGTTTTTTTTTTTAATTTTTTTTCAACGTTTATTTTTGGGACAGAGAGAGACAGAGCATGAACGGGGGAGGGGCAGAGAGAGAGGGAGACACAGAATCGGAAACAGGCTCCAGGCTCTGAACCATCAGCTCAGAGCCTGACGCGGGCTCGAACCCACGGACCGCGAGATCCTGACCTGGCTGAAGTCGGACGCTTAGCCGACTGCGCCACCCAGGCGCCCCCATAATGAGTTTTTAAGGAGAGCATTACCAATCAGAAGACTTCTTCAGCTCCATCCAGATAATTTAGATGGTACTCCATCTCCTCATTTTCTTGGAGGAGCATCTATTCCCTTCTTTCTCTTCTCTCTGAAATTACTTCCTTGGGTAGAATACATCCATTTTCCAATCCTATCCTCAAATCTGACCTGAAACAATCTGTAAGGAACTTGCTCTTTGCAACCTACTCAGTAGACCTAAGTAATTTTTCAGAGTTTCCCAGGCCCTTTCAGCTGCAGACTTTAAGGAAGGTTTGAGACAGATACTAGTATTAGCTCTGGTCCCAACCCCACACTTCTTGGAAAAAACTCCCAGTATTCACCAAATTTGGCCTGCAATCTGGCCCATCAAAAACCTACTACATGTTTCTATGAAGCTGACACATCGCCCAATTTTCTTTGGAGTTTGGGCAAATACACTGTATTATTCCTGAGAATTGGAGGAGACCAGGATACCTGATTAGGTCAAGGCTACCAAGGACCCCAAGCATCCAGTATAGATGACCTCTTGGGTAATAACACCTGTTAAGTGAGGAGGACAGCTGAAACAAGATATTAAATTGATAGGAGAAGAAAGGTACACTGAGGGAACTTCATGTTCTCAGACTATGACTGATATCCAAAAATGTGCAGGCTCTTTGGGAGCCTGTTGCCTGTCAATTTGTTACCTTACAAAAGGAGCTTTGAAGATGAAATTTAAGGTTACAGACCTTAAGACAGGGAGGTTATCCTGGATCATTTTGGTAGGCTGTAAATGTGGAAAATGCAGGCAGAGATATGCAGTGTTGGAAAAAGACTTAGGAGAGATTTGAAATGTGAGATGGATTGATCGACTATTGCTGGTTTAACGATGGAGGAAGGGGACCATGAACCAAGGAATGTGGATAGCCTCTAGAAGCTGGAAATAGTCTTTAGCCAAAAACTAGCAAAGAAATGGGAGCTCTTAGTCTTATATCTGCAAGGAACTAAATTCATCCAACAACCGGAATGAGAAAGAAGACGGATTTTCCCCAAGAACCTCCTGGGAGGGACATCCCTTGTTGACACCTTGATTTTAGTGCAGTGAGACCTATGTTGGATTTCTGACTTATAAAACTGTAATATGAATAATGTTGTGTTGCTTTAAGCCTCCAAGTTTGTGGTAATGTGTATGGTAGCAATAGGGCACTAATGTCCTTTTGGTTTACCCCCCATCCATTGTTAAGTTTGATTTAGTACCAGGTGGGGCATGTAAGCTACTTGTGCTGAGGACTTGGTGTGATTGAATGTGACATAAAACTCCAAATAGCAGTGGCTTAAACATTTTTGTTTGTTTTTGTTTTAAAGAAGTCTGGAGGTAGGCACTTCATGGCTTTCTACTCAGGGATTTTATAGAGTAATCAGGAAAACCAGGCTAATTTTAACTTTCTGTTCTGCCACTTTCAAGGTTAGTTCTCATTCTTCTGACTCAATATGGATACCAGAGCTCTAGTTATCACATTTGAATTGCAGGTAGGAGGAAGGAGAGCGTGCAAAGGAAAACTATTTCTTCACAAATACTTCTCAGAGGTTGTATACAATGCCTCCACTTATATCTCATTGGCCCAAAATTAGTCACATGATCACATATAACTCTAAATAAGGCTATGGAGGGCAATATGCTCAACTAAAAGAATTGTCTTCAGTAAGAAAATAGAGAATATATTTGGAAAGATAACCAAAAATACCTACTTTTATATAGTTATTCTTTCCACGGGGGGTGGGGAGTATTGCTGGATGGTTCTCAAATGGTCATAGGTATGAAAATGGGATGCCAGTTCTTTCCCCTGTGGTGCTTAAAGGCCCATCTCTCCCTCTTCCCAGCCCTTTTTCTTAAATTTATAGTTTTACTGAATCTTAAGGACCCATTTCAAATTTTACCTCATCCAAGAATTTTTCCTCAAGTCCACTCAGAGGAGGAAAAAACAACCCTTCCTTAAACTTTTATAACACTGGGTTTATATTTACTCCTTGTCATACTTCACCTTATTGTGAGGGTTATTACTGTATGCGAAAGTGTTTCTTGCCTTCTGGAATGCAGGTCATTGTCTTTTTTTTTTTTTAAGTTTTTTAATGTTTATTCATTTTTGAGAGATAAAGAGAGACAATGCAAGTGGGGGAGGGGCAGAGAGAGAGGGAGACACAGAATCTGAAGCAAGCTCCAAGCTCTGAGCTGTCAGCACAGAGTCCAACGTGGGGCTCAAACCCATGAACTGTGAGATTATGACCTGGGCTGAAGTCGGACGCTTAACTGACAGAGCTACCCAGACACCCCTGCAGGTCATTGATTACACATAGTTGAAAGCCTGAAACATGGCATGGACTCGGTATATGCATGCCATAGCAGAGATTGCTAGTTTGTCCTCCAGTAACCATAATCCCCTTTTCCTAGAAATAACCCCCTTTCCTTGGCCTAAGTGTTGTGTACACGGCTGTCCAACTGGGTATTTCAGTGCTCTAACCCTTGGGGTTATGTGTGACTATGTGACTAAGTTAGGGCCAACGGAGCATGAATAGGAGTGATATTTGAAAATTATCTCTCATCTTCATAAAGATAAATCTACTTGTCAGGACTTTTCCTCTCAGGCACCTTCCTGGTGGCTGGCAAAAAGTATAGGAGTTTCCTAGGAAGCCATATGATGAAGAAGCCGCAGGTCAGCCTGTGACTCAGACCTAGACCACTCTCTCACTTTTGGACTGTGAGGGATACACAGGTTTGCTCTTCTAAGCTGTTGTGCTTGGTCTCCATGATAGCAGTTTATCTGTGCCTTAACTCATTCACCCGATTAACGGAATTGGTCTCTTGGTCTGTGGACAGAGTCCGGCTTCCTTTCCACTTGTCATTTTCTAGGGGGTGGCACCTGGGTTAAAATGATGAAAGTACTGAACGTACAAATGAAGTGCTTGTGCCCTGCCTTGAAAGCAGCCAAGGGCATGAGGTGGGAGAGAGTTGTGAGCTCTATCATTCTGGTTAGCTAGAAGAGTTAAGTAAATAGGTTCATGCCTAGCATTTTATTATTTCTGCTAAAGTCACTCTTGAAAATATCTTTTAATCAGAAATATGTATAGGCTTTCTAAATAATGTTTTGTATCAAAATCCACTGCTGATTTATTCTTCTCAAACCTCTCATTTTACAAAATTGTCTTTTGCTACCTAAGCATTTCTTGCCATTCAAAACTTTCTTTATAAAGTTTTATTTTTATTTTTTTTTTACCATACCCCTTTAAAAGCCTATTTAGACAATTCTGCTGATCATTCATTTCCTAGCTGACTATTAACAGTGAAATGCCTTGTGTTTGTATGCTGTTTAATACATTTCAAAGCCCTTTCACAGTCTAACAACGTTTAATCATGAAAGAAGCCTGGTAAGTTATGCAGAAGTATTAGTATTCCTGCTCCCTAGATCAACAGTCCTCAACAATAGTGTGGTATAACAGTAGCATTTAGTTATCCATTGTGAAGTATGTTATAATGCAAATCATGTGGGGTTTTTTTCCAGATAATAAAATGTCCTTCTTTTAATTCATTCTATCAATACAATAGACAGCTTTTCAGAAGAAATGTTCTAGGAACTGTCTTCAGCATAGGGAAAACAGTGGTGAATAAGAGAGACAATATCCCTGCTCCTAAGGATCTGGTGGGTAGTAGATGAATTAAGAGAGTAAATATCTACTGTCTCATCTATCCTACGTTAACTCCTTTCTTTGGGAAACTGCTTCCCTGTTGCTCCCACCATGTGATTCTAATGGGGCTGTTGACCACAAAGGGAGTCCTGCCATTTCTGAGTGTGTTCCTCTGGCTACAATGATTGGTTCAAGAGAGGTCACATGACCCAAACCTGCACCAACAAAATGTTTTCTGAGGTTTACACTTTAGTACTAAGGAAGAGATAGAAGCCCTTTGATTTGTCATTACTGCTTGGATGGTGTAATCTTGGAGCTATCTTTTGCTCCATATCTTTTGCTACATGGAATGAGCCATTTTTGCAATAGAAAAGTAGAACCAAGAAAGACAGGTGGTGGGGAGGTGAAGAGGCAGGCATTGAGGGGTAGGTAGTCACAGCAATTTGGAAGACAGACAGACTAGTTGGACCAGACACTAAAATAATGACTGGCCCATAGTAGGTACTCATTACTTATTTGTTGAAATGGTAAATGAAAAAGAGAGATCTGAACACTACTTTTGAGCTCCTTTGTCTGGGAATCCTTATCACCCCAGAGTGTTGAGCAGAGGAGATGCTCAAGACATTTTTTTTTTAATGAGTGAATGACATGATCTTGACTGTATCTTCAGCTAGGTGGAAAGGAGTTCAAAACTGAAAAAAAATTCCACTATCTTATTTTGTCATAAATTTCACCCATTCTCGAAGTACTGCAGAGCAGAGTTGTAAGTAAAGAACAAGAGCTTAGATATCAGGAAGGCCTGGCTTTTATTTCTGGCTTTATTAGCAGCAAGCTATATGATTGTTGAGAAAATGATAACCACCCCCTTCTAAGGGTTTTTGAGGAGGACGTACTGATATAAGTGTGAAGATTTAAGCACAGAAGTTGACATGTAATCAAAAGTTATAATGCTACCTGTAGTCATTAAACCAATTTTTATTGAGTGAGTGTCTTCTAGGCCTGGGGATGCAGGAAGATCAGACAGATGAGGGCCTAATCCTCAAGGAGCTTCTGTTTGAGTGGGAAGGATATGACAACAAAATAAAAAACAAATAAATGAACAACTAACTTGAGGCAGTAATTCAGGCCATGGGTATTAACGTAGGATAAAGCACAAAAGTGATGAGAACTCAGGCTTGAATCAGGGCAGAATGAGATGTAAGTCCATTTCCTGAAAGAGTATCTGATCCTACTCTCCCTTGGTGACTTTGTCCATTCCCATGGCTTTCTTAAATATCATCTATAGGCTGGTGATTCTTTAATTATATCTCCAGGTTAGACCATGGTCTTGAGCTCTAAACTCATATATTCGATACCTGATTTGACATCTCCACTTTGGTGTTTCATAGGCTTATCTTACTTAACATGGCACTACAAGATCTCTTCATGATCTGGTTCTACTTGTCCTCCCCAGAATTGTTCCTTCCTTATTCTCCATCATCTCTGTAAATGCACCACCATCCATCCATTTGCTCCTCACTTGCCTTTTTTGTTCCTGTCCAACATTTAGTACATCAATCCAGTCTTATAGGATCTACTTCCTAACGGTACCTCAGATCTGTCCTCACATTTCCATATGTACAGTCACTACCCAAGTCCAGCTTCCACCATCTGCTGCTCAGGCCAGTACTATAGACTCCTAACAGGTCTATTGCCCTCCTATAATATCTGCTCCACAGATTTTTAAAAATGCAAATTAGTCTCTCCTCTCCCAACACACATACTTATAACAAACACTTCAATCCTTTGTACTTTCCGCCTCTGGATTGCAAGATGAAAAGTGGCACCTGCCCACCTCTACAATCTTATGCCATTTACCTTGACATCCAGCTCTAAGTTCTGGCCATATTGGCCTTCTAACTGTTCTAAAAACATGACAAGCTCACTAGCTCCTTTAGAGCATTTCACTTAAATTTTGGAGACCTTGTCTAATTCTTCTACCTAAAGTAGAATAATCAATAATAGACTCCCTCACAGCATTCTATCTTATTCATAGCAGTTTTCAAATTTCAAAATAGCTCTCTCTTGTTTTATTATTATTATTGTTGTCTGTCTTTCCCATATTATAGTATATTACACAAAGATAAGAAATACATTCATCTTGCTCATTATGGTCTCCCCAGCCAAGCACACTCCCTGGCACAAGGTAGGTATTCAATTTGTTGAACTGTATGAACAGTTGAACTGTATGTTTATTCAGTAACTGTATGAACAAAGAACAGTATGAACAGATGAATGTTTTTCATTGATTGTAAGGATGGAGGCCATGTGAAATCATTCCCTTTTCCATTTGAACACTGATATGGTGCACTAGCCATTCCATTTCTTTATCTTCTTATAAACTATCTTTTAAAATCCTCATTAGAAAAAATAGATTCCTTGAATTGAGTCTCAGACTGGATATCTCAATAGCAAAAACAAAACAAACAAAAAAAAACGCAACAAAACTCCCTTAAAGCTTTCCAGTTACTTAAAGATATCTTCTAAACGTTGCAGGAAATGCCCATATCACTCTTATCTTTGGGTAAAACCATTGAGAACTGGTGAAGAGAGAAGCCCTGAATCTGTTTAGTAACTATCATACTGTCTTAAGTTATTTCCCTCACTGCTCCTCACATTTCTATACTGAGATTTCTTCTAGCTCCTTTGTTTGCTGGCACTGAGACCTTGGGTGAGTTATTTAACCTCTGAGTTCTAGCATACTGGTAGTGGGTTGAATAGTGCCCCCAAAATATATACCCATGTTTCAATTCCATGCATTTGTGAATGTTTCATTATTTAGAAAAAAAAATGTCTTTGAAGTTGATCTTGAGATGAGATCCTCCTGGGTTATTCAGGTGGGTCCCAAATCCAATGATAAGTTGCTTATAAGAGAAAGGCAGAGGGAGATTTGTAGAAAGAGGAGAAAGCAATGTGACTACAGAGACAGAGATTGGAGCGATGAAGCCACAAGTCAAGGAATGGTAAGAGCCATGAGGAACCGGAAGAAGGAAAAAATAAATTCTCCCCATTGAGTCCCCAGAGGTAGTATGGCTCTGTGGAATTTTGGACTTCTGACTTTCTAAAACATGAAGGAATACATTTCTGTTGTTTTAAGTTACTAAATTGCTGGTAATTTGTTATTGTAGCCCTAGGAAATGGACATAATATTCATCTGTACCATAAGTGTGACTGAGGGTCACTCAGCCTCTTTAGCACAGAGCCTACATTGAGGCTAGTGTTTAATGTCACCACATCTGGTACTGTACCAAGCCCACCTAGAAACTTTGTCAATCAATGCATAGTACTCAAAATAAGTAAACTTAAAAAAAATTCAGTGTTCACATTCCACTTTCCATGGCAGCTATATTTCTTCCTTTTTTTTTTTTTTCCTCTTGCTCCTTTCTCTGTGGCCTCTCCTCTGGCCACCTTCAGCCATGTGGCATCTCCTTTCCATCCTCACTCCCTCTCCAAGCTCCCTCACCCAGTACAGCAGCAAGTGCTTAAGGAGGGCCCAGACTTGTTCTAGGTGCTATGGAGATTTCTGCTTCCACAAGCAATATGAAAATATTAATAATAGTAGGAAAAATAGTAGGAACAATAGTAGGAACAATAGCTACCAGTAACTAGTTGTTTACCATGGAGACTTCCGCTTCCACAAGCAATATGAAAATATTAACAATAGTAGGAACAATAGTAGCTACCAGTAACAATGTGGCAACCACCATGCTAAACACTTAAATGTCTTAGCTCTTTCAGCCTCCAAAAACAGTACTTCCTAAATGAATTTTTTCACAAATGTATTCATGATAAAGCCCACTGTCTACATCCTCAGGGTCCCTGAGTGGTGTTGCCTTGCTTCTCATTTACATGTGCCCTTCCCAAAGATCTCCTTCCTCTTAAAGGACATCGGATGCTAACCAGCAAATTTCAGAGAAAATTACATCTTATATTTACTGCGTGACAAGTGACTCCCTTCTCCTCTGACATATCATAGACTGTAGACTTTTACAGGAAGTGAAAATCTTGACAGTGAACGCTTCACCCAGGTATCACCCCCACTGCACCTGGAGGACCAGAAAGGAGTCCAGAAGGAATAAAGGCAGAAAAGGCAGCTTTTCTGAGCCAGCTGGAGTAAAAGGTTTCTTGGAGTAAAAGGTTGAGTGCCATTTGCTCCAAGAGCAGCAGGATTTAGTTTAACCTGAACCTTAAAGGATCCTCTTAGGGTGGGAGGTGGAGAGAGGGAGGCAGAACCTGCCCAGCTGCTAGGGCCATCCAAGGGTAGGCAGTGAAAGCTCTCCCTGAGTCTCTGAGATATTTCAAAAGTCACTGAACACACAGGGCTCTCAGGCCTCTGGGGGCCCAGGAACCAGAGCACAGGAACCCCTGGCTGAGAAAGGCATCATCTGCAGCACCTTCCTCTTGAACACTTCGCTTGTTGCAGCAGCTGGGTTCAGGCATCCACTCCACCTGGCTCCACTGAGTCCAGCTTACAGATGTGCCTAATGCCCTGGAGATTACCCACAGTTGTGTGCACCCTGAATCACTTTCACTTTTTGCATCAATACCAGCTCCTTTTTGCTCTGAAAGCAACTTCCCAAGCCCCTCCCCACCTGTGTCCCTCTGCTCCCCAAGACTTCCAGCTTTAACAGATTGTTTACTCTGAGTTCTTCCTGCAGCAATTTTTCAGTCCCCTTCTGCTTGAACTTAACACCTATTTTAGAATTATTTGTGTTTACCTCTGATCTCACCTCCAGCCTAAGTTCTTTGAACACAGGAATTATATTTCGTATACTTCATGTCCTCCACATGCCTAGCCCTTGACCTTGCATATAATAGATACTAACATTTTTTTAAATAAACAATTATTCATTTAGTATAATTGATTGGTGACAAGGGACTTAATTGGTGCTAGAGGAACAAACTATGGGAGAACAAACCAGTTGTGGAACTCCTGGTGGACAAATTTACATTTTAGTGAGAAAGCTAGGAAAATCCACATACAAACAAGAGAAGCATTGACATGGTGCTAAATAACAGAAAAGAAAAAAGTGTGGAGACTAGGAAGTGATAATGTGGTAGAGAAGCTTAGGTACGATGTGCAAAGGAGGATTCTTTGAGATGGTGTTATTTTAACCAAGACTTGACGGGTGAGAAGGAGCCAGCAAGGCCAAGAGATGGCAGCCAGGGGAGCATTCCAGGAAGAGGACTTGGAAGTTCAAAGGGCAGAGGTGGGAAAGAGTTTGACAGATCCAGACAACTGAGGGGACACCAATGTGTCTAGAGTTTAGCTGGTGAGGTTGGGGGAATCGAAAGGGAGATGCATTGGGTTGAAAGGTGTCCCCCTACAATTAAGGTCCACCTGAAACCTCAGAAGGTAACCTTATTTGGAAATATGTCTTTGTAGATGTAGCTGGTTAAGGTGAGGTCATACTGCCATGTCAAGACGGAGGCAGAGATAGGAGTGAATTTTCTGCAAGGTCAGCTGTGTCAAGGATTGCTGGTCCTCACCAGAAGCTAGGGACAAGCAAAGAAGGATACTCCTTGAGAACATTCAGAGAGAGCATGGCCCTTTCCACATCTCTATTTCAGATTACAAGCCTCCAGACTGTGAGAGAATACATTTCTTTTGTTTAAATTCTCCAGATGTAGTGATTCGTTAGAACAGCCCTAGGAAACTGTTGCAGGGGGCAAGCAAATGACTGTTTCATTATTAAAGAAACAAAGATCCATGAAAAAATGTTAATAGTAACAAGAATGGATTTTTTTTCAGATTTGTATTTAAAAAAGGTACATCAAGTGAATGAAAAAAGTCCTCATGCTCAGAACATGTCTCTCCTTAAGGCTGAGAGGCTTACACCCTTTACTGTGCCCTCAGCAACATAGCTGTGCACTGACTGGGCATAGTGTATTGCTCTAGAAGATTGGTCATCTGGTTTAACTGTCTCCACCATTAGCAATTTGAGGTTTCTAATCACTTCCCTTCTATTTTTGAACAAATAGGAGTCTACTTCTGCATTCTGAATTTAGTTGTTTTTCTCCCCAGACACGTGGTGATGTGTTGTCCTTTATCCTTGTCCCCCTAGCCCCCTTCAGATCTAATGGAAAACATTATACATTCTGAAGTCACTGTTAATTAATGCTGATGTTTGCTTTGCTGACATTGCTATAAAAAGTGCTTATTTAAAGGATGAAGGGTTTTTTCTAATTCTGAACACAACTTTCAGTATGTGCTAAAAATCAATGGATGACTGGATTCAGGTGCCCAATTACTGCTTGAATTAAGCCATTCATGAGCGCTAGCTGTCTGGTGCTTCTGGAAAAACACATAACTTCAGGGGAAGAATGGCCAAATGGGGCAGAAGCCCCAGAAATTTCTGGAGTGCACAGCTTTATGCAACTTAAGATTTGGACTTCTTAGCTTTTCAGGGTCTGGAAGAAAATAATTTTCCTTCCTCCTTACAAGTGATGAGTTCACCTATAATGCTCATCTGTTCAGGATGCAAAATGTTCTGATTAGAAATTTAAACCTCATTCCTTGCCAATTATAATAGACTTTTGAATTGAAGCACTAACAATGTGTCAGTTATCAAACCAAATGTTGTATATTCATTATCTCATTTAAGAAGGAAATTGTATGGCATTGATAATGATCAAAATGCCAACATCTGTCATTTATGGAGTGTCAAAAATCTGGGTTGGTAGTTCATATATATTTATTTCTTATAATCCTATTATTGTAGGGTAGTAGTAAAAAAAAAAAAAGAACTTGGAGTCTAACACCCAGGGTTTAAATCCTAGCTCTGAAAATTAGTAGCTGAGTGACTTAGTTGCTTAATCTTTCTAGACCTCAGTTTCTGTACCTTGGAAATAAATAATGATAATAAAATTTCTCTCCTATAAGTATTAAATGAAGTTCTGTAATACAGTCTTTCCTATAATAGGGTTGATAATAAAAATTATAATAGATAACAGTTGCATAGCATTTGCTATGTGTCAGCCATGCTTTTGAACATAGATATAATTATTCCTATTTCATAGATAGAAAATTGAAAAGTAGAGAGGTTAGGAAACTTTTTCTCTACCACACAGTGATCACACAGTAGAGCTGGAATTTGGTCTGTTACCATTAGCCAATGGTAGCCCTGTGAGCTAGAGTTATTACTATTTGGTTCATACCAAGTACATGTTGTATAAATATTTGTGGATTGATAAGTTATAGGCAGTATATTCCTGACAGAGGAGAATCTTGGATCTTGCTTTAGTCTTTATGTAGTCTTTATGTGTTTGAGTTGGCTCCTAACACAATTGCTCTTTTTTCTTCTTCCACTGAATTCAGCAGAGATAGGCCATTTTCCTTTGATTATCAGTATTTGTTCAGACTGAGCAAGAAGGATTTCCTAATCATCATTTGGGGAAGAGACATCAGCTTAGGAAGCAAATTCGAAACATCCATATTTCAAGGCTTAGGTAAAGACCTGCCTCTTCTAAGAAGCTTTGCAGCTTTCCTGTCATCTAGAGCCCTTGCAGGACTCTTCACAGCCTGAACCTTTCTTTTACCTCTTACTAAATAGGTTTGTAATGCAGAGTTTGCTGACTTTTGGTTCCAATTTCATGCTACAAAATCTTGGTCACACTGCAGAATGTACTACAGTTACGGCTAGGACTTTCACATGAATTGGCTCAACTTTGGCCTCCTCCTTGATTTCTGTAGCCCAGGAATCTACTGGTGATGTATTTGCCCACCACCCCATATTCTGGTCACAAACCGCACTCGGAATTGAAATGGTGCTTTGTCCCCTGTAGAAATGTAGATACTGCCCCTCTCTGCAACCTGACCTTTCACTTTGTCCCATTGATCCTGCATCTCTCTGCTTTTGATCGTATCTCACAAAACCCTCATATTAACAGCTCCATTGGTCTCTGCTTGTAGCACCCCAACTGCAGCCAGGCTGAGAGACTGGGGGATGCCTGATTTTTTTTCCTTTGTAGTTCTTATTACTAACAACAATTAGCATTAGCATTACTTTTGACATTTCTGCTTAAGGTCTGTCTTCTCCATTAGATGATAAACTCCATGAGGGAATGAACTAAATATGCTTTGATCACCATCTCACATTTTGAGTAGCACAGTTGTGAACATAGGAGTGCTCAGTAAATATGTGTTGAATGAATGCATAAACAAACTATCTTGCTCTTATGAACTCACACCCCTTACAGGTACCCAGGCAAGGAAGGTAGAAGGTCTAAAGCAAATCAATGTCTAGGAAGAGACCAACCACCTACGCTGCCTCCTGGTAATATATACCCCAAGTTCACCAGTTAATCAGAGTCCATTTCTGGATTCCAATTTCAGGTCTTGAACTTAGAAGATACATAGCCCACATGTTTTCCCAAATAGATTGGAAGCTTTGAAGTTGGAATCAATATCTTCATCTTAGCACCTTCCACCTCATCTAGCACAATGCCTAACACAGAAGATCTGCTCAGGAAATATTTGTTGGCCAAGCATAATGGTCAAGATGAACATTTGCCAGCTTGTCAGAGTCCCCATCGATTTACAGCTGTCTTTCTGACATGGCACAGAAAAGATTTTTGCAACAACATTTTCCTTAAGCTCACCTCTCTGGACATGGTTTATACTACTTCATATCAAGTACTGAGAAACTATTTCCTAAAAATATAGGCAGACCTTAGAAAGACTAAAATAAGCTATGGAAGATGAACACCTCATGACTGGTTCCTTCCACACCAAACAAGGGGAGGAGCTCCGGGCTTCCTGATTTGCCTCAGTTTGCAAAGACTGAACAAAAATATCTAGCCTAGCAGTGCAGGGTCTTTTCCTCAGGTAATGTCAGGCCATGGACTCTAGGCTCTGCCAATGAAATGAAATGAATGCCAGGAACATGCTTAACCCCCATCCGTGGACTGTTTCAAGTCATGGGGGCAATCTTAGACCCCAGAAGATACTTGGCAATATCTAGAGACACTTTTGATTGTCCCAACTGGGGAGTTCTACTGATATATAAATGGAAGAGGCCAAGGATGTTGCTAAACACTTACAATGAATGCAAAGAACAATCCTCACAACAAAGAATTATTCAGTGCACAAAGTGCTGAGGTTGAGAAACTCTGGCCTAGATAATTTAGAAACATAGGTCAAGGAGCACTGAATTCACAGAGCCTGCAGCCTACTATTCAAGGTGCTTGAATCTTTTCCCCTTTCTTTCTGTCTAGCATTGTTTGCTAATGGCTGCACATCTCCTTGCCCCCAGTGCAGCCTCCTGAATGCTGAGTGTGCACATTAGGCGGCAACTTTGTTTCAGACTTGCAGCAACTGCTGTGGCAGGATCCCAGGAGAAGAAGGGTGTGCCTTTATCTGGCTTTTCATCCTTCTCCTCCTGAGTTCATGGGAGGAAATAGCTTCCAGTTCCACAATTCTGCATCTTCTATCCCATTCTAGAAAAATGAAGAAGGGGAGAAACATTTGGGGATCAACATAAGGTACACTCACTGCTTATAAAGAGGGACTTCCAGTTGACCTCATGCTCTTGCACATGCTTCCTAGGCAGCCTTTTTGTTTAAAGTTTTCCCTTTAGCAGGTTTCTTTAACAGCTTCTGTTAGTTGATCAGGCCTAGAGGGTTTGGATCCTGCTGACCTGACTTGGACTAGCTGTGTAATATTAAACCTCTGAAATTTAGTTCTCATTTCATGTAAAAGGAAAAGTCTATTACTGCCCATTTTTGTTGTGCTATGTAGATTAAACAACCACCCTATCACCTGCCACGAACCACCAACTCAATTCATACTGGCGTGAGGATTACCCCGTGCCAGGGAATGTGCTAAGTGCTTTACGTGTTCTCTCCTTTAACCTTCACCTAAACCATTTTTCAGAGGAGTAAAGTGAGGCATAGAAACTTACTTGCTCAAGGTCACATGGCTTATAAGTGGTGGAATTTAGAACTGGTAGTCTGACAAGTAAGCTCTACTTTAATGATAAAGAAAAACAGCTCTGGATAATGTGAGATATTAAATAAATCTTGAAATTTCCCCCTAGGCTTTGTATTTGTTCTTTACTCTCTAATATTCACTGAGCACCTCTTGTATGTTAGAGGTTCTGCTAGAGGAGGTTAACGCTGAGGTTTCTTCAGTGGTGGCCCTTGAAGTTTTCGAAGAGAGCAGAGATAAGATTTCTGACAGCAGTTCCTGACCCCACCTACCATTCTGTGATGGCTTCTGAGTTCAGATGCTCAAAGTCCCAGCAAAAAAAAAAAAAAAAAAAAAAAAAAAAAACATCAAATGTTCTATACCTATGCTAATGCATAGAGACAAATAGATGGGGTCAAATAGCCACACCTATAAAGGATGAGAGTTACAGGTATTGATCACCTTCTCAGAGATACTGTTTGTCTTGGTCAAAGACTCTCTATACAGTTTCCCAATAGCATGTACCCTTGTCCTTCTCAGCACCTGTTTAGTCCCATTTACATGTGTGATAAGAACATGAACCACTCTGGACTGCTTTCGCTCATCACTTTTGCCTGTGCTGTCCACAGGGGTGGTACATTGAGAATGTTCTATAAATAAGGCCAATGAGTGAACGTGAGTTCCTGCTATGTGCCAGGTTCTGTGTCAGGGGTTTTCATGCATTACCATGTGAGCATGCCCATAGTGCTGACATTTCTCTTACCATGTGAGCATGCATAGGGCTGACATTTCTTTTATCATGTAACCATGTGTAGTGCTGACATTTTCCAGATAAGGAAACAGGCTCAGGAGTCCCCGGTCACACAGCTAATAAGTGTGGAGTCAGGATTCTAATCCAGACTCACCTGCATGCAAAGCCCCACATCCCTTCAGTATTAGACTAGGGATTGAAAACCAAATAAGTCTGCAGTCATGTGGGAGATGGTATGATCAGCAGTTAAGCATGCAGTTTCCAGATGCAGTTGCTTGTGTTCAAGCCTCAGCTCCATCACCCTCTGTGGAGAATAAGCTTAGGAATTCCCTGAACTTGCACAGAAGGTTTAACAAGGCATAAAGAATTAGGCACAGATGATTTATCCAAGGGATACAGGTATGGTGTTTCGAAGGGGCACATGCACCCCAATGTTTATAGCAACCCTATCAATAGTAGCCACAGTATGGAAAGAGCCCACATGTCCACTGATGGATGAATGGATAAAGAAGATGTGTGTATACACACACACACACACACACACACACACACACACACACACAGACACACAAAGGAGTATTACTTGGCAATCAAAAAGAATGAAATCTTGCCATTTGCAACTATGTGGATGGAACTAGAGGGTATTATGCTAAACGAAATTAGTCAGAGAAAGACAAATATCAAATGGCTTCACTCATATGAGGACTTTAAGATACAAAACAGATGAACATAAGGGAAGGGAAGCAAAAATAATATTAAAACGGTGGGGGAGGGGAGAGACAAAACATAAGAGATTCTTAAATATGGAGAACAAACAGAGGGTTACTGGAGGGGTTGTGGGAGGGGGGATGGGCTAAATGGGTAAGGGGCAGTAAGGAATCTACTCCTGAAATCATTGTTGCACTCTAACTGTTTTGATGTAAATAAAAAAAAAAAAAAGGAAAAGAAAAAAAGAATTAGCCACAGATGAACACACCTAAGTTTGGGTAAACAAGATTAAGTAAATAGGGCAAAGGCCCCAAGTATAGGACAAAGGTATAGGCATAGAAAAGCCTCAGGATGAAAACATCAAAAATGAGGCAAACAAGATTAGATTTTCAGGACGGAAATGCCTCCCCCAACTTAGTACAATAGCAGAAAGCTGGTTTCATAGGAAGGAAGGACCAAAATAGGTAAACAGGTAAACAGGGCTGTAGACTGCAGCAAGGCAAAGTTGCCCAGAGCAGAGCTAATTAGCAAAAGAAAGGTGCCTTGTTGACCCTATGGTAGCTTGCTCTTTCTCCTCTCCTAGACCTGTTCAGGTAAACAGAGGTGGGGCCTCAAGTTTTCTGTAAACAACCTTCCATCCAGCACCACAATTTTATTTTGTATTGACTCAAACCCCTAACACTGCATGTCTCCGAAATCCCTTTTCCCCCAAGCACATGAGTTAATGTTCACGGTTTCATTGTCTCTTTGTGCATACCCATCATGCTTGTAAGCCTTCTGATCCTAATAAAAATGGAGCAAGGAGCAAGGACCCTTACTCAGGGCTCTTGTCTCTTCCCAGACATTAGCTTCTCTCACATTTTAATCCTGTATCCCACTCTCTTGCTGGACAAGAGAAAACTCCAGATCCAGAGTCTATGACAACCCTCCACTTAGAGGTGTTTAACTATAGGTCATGTATCCACTCTGTGCCTCAGTTTCCTTATATATAAAATAGATATAGACAGGACAATCTCATGGTGTAGTGTGAGGTTAGGTAATCAGAATAGCATTTGTTATATTGTATGTGCCCACATATCATACATATTAGTTTTTATTCTTTTTGGAAAAAGGAAGAGCTTAAAGATTATATATCATTGTTTTTGTATTGTATTTAGGATTCTGCACATAAGTACTACAATTTGATAAGAAATATTAAAATATAAATGCTGATGCTTAAAATCATTTAGCAATAACTAATACTAATATGTGTTGCCTACATGGGAGTTCCTCAGCATATTCTTATTAAACAATCATTGCTATTTAACAGTATCTTGTTAAGTTTAACTGTCTTATGGAGTATATCTTGAAGAAATCATTTAGATCATCACTGAGATTTTAAGCTGTCTGTTCATTTTAGAAACTGAACCAAAGCTGCCTGCAATGCTTGTTGCAATGCCATGTTTCGAGGATGAACACACATTAGCTTTTCTGGGTGACTACACTAACTGGGTCACACCCACCAAGAAGGGCCACTGAGACTAATCCACATTCTCCAG
Organism: Felis catus; assembly: GCF_018350175.1. Classification (NCBI taxonomy): domain Eukaryota; kingdom Metazoa; phylum Chordata; class Mammalia; order Carnivora; family Felidae; genus Felis; species Felis catus. The sequence goes on along the minus strand of NC_058368.1, from coordinate 187,167,823 downwards.
AGCCAGAAAGCTGTCTTGCTGTCTGCCAACCTCCCAGGTACAGTGAAATATAAGGCACTTAAGAGCATTTACAGTGCTTATGGTGGCCCTGAGTGCCTCAGAGGCTCTTGCTGATTCCTGTGTGTTTAACAACTGTGTGTGTGAGCAGATGGCCCCAGGTTTAAGATGGGGGGATTCCATGGGAAGACAATTCCAAGTCAAATGACACTCATCTGACACAGATCAAGGTCAAATACCCATGTTGCTGGTAAGGATAAGATGTGAAAAAGTGGCTGGGCATTGCCATCTTTCCATAATCAGAGTACATGTGCGCACACGCACACAATCCATCATAGGAGAGGGGACAAGGTTTAGAAGGCAGAAAGGCGAGCTGAGAGTAGAGGTTTCTTTTCACTGTGTTTGTCTTTTACTCCAAGCAATGTCCAAGAAGTCTGGGAGGTTGATCTATATTCTCCAAAGAAGATGTAGATAACAATGATTAGCATTGACTGAACATTTACCATGTGCTGGGCATTTGATAAACATCATTAAGTGATCCACTCAACATAATTTACATGGATACTGTGATTATTCCCATTTTACAGTTGAATAAATTGAGGAGACAGAGAGCTGGAGTAACTGGTCAAAGGTCACTTAGCTGTAAGTGGCAAAGCCCAGATTTGAACATGGGCTATCCTGTCTTCGTAACCAGTATCTGTACTGGTTCCAGAATTCACCATGACTTCCATAGTTGTTTATGGCAGCAGAGCACTGTGCCAGCCCCCCAGGGACACTTTCCTTACTTCATGTGGGAATTCAGTACAGCACAAAAGTGGCATTAGTTCCATTTTCAAGTGCTCCAGAGAAGACTTATGAGGAAAAATTATGGAGATCCAGAGGTCAGCCCCGTAAAAGAGAATCTAGCAACAAATTAGAAGCACAAAAGAAAACTATGCATACAACTTATTAAAAAAGAATGAGCAATTCTCTAGATCCTGATATGGAAACTCCAAGAGAAAAAAAAAACACAAGGGGCAGAAGGAGGTATATAGTTGCACCAATTGTGTTGCAAAAAGAAAATCTTTGTGTTTGTTCATAAATGCATAGACTTGGCTGGTAACTGCCTCTGGGAGGGAAACTATTTGGAGGGGAGTGGGGGGGAGAGACAATTTTCTATGTAAACCATCTTTTTAATCTTTAAAATTTTGCTTCATGTACTTATATTACCTGTTCCAAGTGTACTTTGAAGTTAGAGCTGAGAAACAGAATGGGCTATTCTTTGAGGCAGTGAGTGGACAAGGAATAGTCAAATAATGAAGATATCAGAGATGATGTAAAGGTATTTTGGAGGGCAGATTGAGATTGGAGGCATTTAATGAATCTGCTATTATTCTAACATCCCCAGAAATGGCAATTATGCCATATTCTCTGCGAGCACAATATCTTGAGGAAGGCAAATTGCCTGTGACTGAGGGATATCAGGGGACCCTCACCATGGTCTTCATGACCCCCAAACATAGGAGGACAAATCTGATTGTGAATGTTCTGTTTTTGGTCATCATTTATCCTTCAAAAGGCCCCCAAATCTACATTCTATCATCAATTCCTTCCACTGTCCCCCACAATCATGTTCTCTTTTAATAAATTGTAAACTAGCTTTTCTCTATCTTAGCTCAGTAGGCCACATCATTCTCTCACACTGGGATGTTCTGCCACCAACTCATGGCTTGCCTGCATCCTTTTTATCCCTCCAATGTTAGCTTAAATAAGACATTCCTAGGAAAGTTCTCCTTGACTGTTTTATCTACGCACAACCCTCATTGTTCTCTAATGCATTCTTCACTTATTATCTTTATGTATTAAGATTACATTCTGTATTTGCACAGCTGCCTTAACAGAGTATCACAAACGGAGTATGTTAAACAGCATCAATTTATTTTCTCACAGTTCTGGAGGCTAGAGGTCCAAAATGTAGAAGTTGACAGGGTTGATTCCTTCTGAAGGCTGTGAAGGAAGGATCTGTTGCAGCCCCTCTCCTAGTTTCTGGTAGTTTTCTGGCCATCTTTTACATTCCTTGGCTTGTAGAAGCTTCAGCCTCATCTCTACCCTCATCTTTACATGATATTCTACCTGTGTGCCTATTTCAGTATCAAAATTCCTCCTCCTTATTAGGACACCAGTCATAGTGGATTAGGGCCCACCCTAATGATCCCCTTTTAATTCATTACATATGCAATGACCCTATTTTCCAACAAGTTCACAGTTTGAGGTAGTGGGGGTTAGGACTTCAACATCTGAATTTTAGAGGACACAATTAAATACATAACAAAATGTATTCAGCTTGATTTGTTTACCTGTTTGTTTCTTGTCCCCTCATTGGGATGTGGGCATTTTGTGGGTAGCAATTATGTCTATTCCCTTTCCACCTATAAACTGAGTGCTCACCAGACTGTCTTGCATGTCATTTCTATTAGTTTGTCTTTTATTGTTGTTGATTTATAAACTTTCTTAATTGACTCTAGATAATAATGTTTGGTTGGTTATATAAATTTCAAATTTTTTTCCAAATCTGACTTGCTTTTTAACCTTTGAGATAATTTTTCAGAACCCATTGACAGTTTTATTAGATTTTTCATGTACACTCATTTGTGATATGGCCAATACTTTTCCTTTCTTAATGTTCTTGTCTGATTAGGCTTCAAGGTCATATCAGCTTTACATATGGAATTGGAACCATTCTTTCCTTTTCTAAGGCAGTTAAACAGTGATATGATCTGTTCCTTGAACATAAGTCAAACTCACCTGAAAAACTGCCTTGGTATGTATAGAAGGGATTGGGAATGAGGGAAAGGCAGATCTTTTTAAACTATCATTTTTATTTTCTTTAGTGGTTATGACCTTTTTGTGTGTGTACTATACTTTTTAATAATCATTCAGCTTTTTTATTTTTCTTGAATCAGTTTTAATAAATTATATTTTTAAAGAAAACATATTGATCATGGAAACTAAAGTCTTCACAATTGCTGATCTAGAGTTGTAAATAATATTCTGTATTTCTTTTTAACCTCTACCGTTTTTTCTCTTCCTTTCCTTGATCAACTTTGCCAGAAGTATGAAGGGTTTAGTAAGTCTTCTCAAAGAACCAGCTATTGACTTTTTATTCTATTTTTTCTAGTTCATCTTTTTTTTAATTTTTATTATTTCCTTCCTGTCATGCTAGCTCTTCTTTTTTCATAATGTGAGTCTTTCAGACATTAGTTTTTCTTCTTTTGAGGTTTGTAAATTGTTATGTAGCATTTTCATTATATTTTAGTTCCTAACCTTTTAAAGTCTCTATTATTTTTTCTTTCACCTCTTAGAATTTTTAATATTTCCAATTATATGAGAATTTAAGGCAGTTATCTTTTTTGTTATTGCTTATTCATTTAATTATTCTAATTAAATTGTTTAGTATTATACCAATTCTTTAGCATTTGAGATTTGTTTTATGTTTCATACATGAACAATTTTATAAATATCTGTTCTCAAAATACCTGTTGTCTAATTTGGGTGCTGGGTTCCCTGTGTGTCCATTATATCAACTTGCTAAATATAGTCTTCAAATACGTTTATGTTCTCATCAAATTTTCACGTTTTAGTGAGAATCTCTTAGTGTTACATTGTTTTAATCTTTGTCTGAAAACATCTTTATTTTGTTTTCACTCTTTAGTACTACCTTAGCTGTATATACACTTTGAAGTTAAAAGTTACTTTTCTCTAGCGCCATTTTTGTTGTTCTTCCATTTTGCAGTGAGAAGTCTGTTGTTTGTTTGCAAACAACATCTATTGTTTACAAGTTTTTCTAAGATTTCTCTCTGTCAACTAGTCTCCAGCTTACTCTAGGTCTCAGTATGGCATGGAATTGCATCTCTGAATTGCACTCCAGTTAATTTGAGATACCAGAGCTACAGTTCTGATTGGCTCCCAATTTTAATTTCTCTCACTACCATCTCTATCAGCCTCTCCTCTATTTCTTCCCCCGCTCAGAATTTCTATCTCATTAACTCGCTGTTCTTGTGTGTGTGTGTGTGTGTGTGTGTGTGTGTAATATCTTTTTAGCTATATTCCAGTTTTCTACTTCTCTGTTCTCCGTGTCTGGTCTGTTGTGTAGCTAGCACATCAATTAATTTTAAAAGTCATTGACTGTATTTTTAAATTTTATTTCTTTTATTCCATAAATCCTATTTGTTTTTTTTAAATCTCCCTGGGTAATTTTTGAGAGAATCTTGTTCCATTTGTCATAATTTCAGTGCCCTCTTTCATGTGTTTCATCATTCATATTTCACAGCCTTTGCCATTTCCATTGCTAGAAGTTCATAGCATCTGATTCTGATAATTTGTTGTGCTAATAACTTATTCTTGATAAGTTGTTTTTGCATGTGTTTTTTTAGCTTTACCATTCTGAACAGAGAAGAATGTTTTCTTTAAGAAGTTTTATAGCTTTAGGTTCAATATTACAGTCCAGTGTCAGTTCATTTTTTTCAAGTTCGGTCATTCTAGCACCATTTTTGAAAAGATGATTTTTCCCTATTGAATTACATTGACTGCTCTGTCAAAAACCAATGGATCATATATATGTGCATCTGTTTCTGGTGTCTCTATTCTGTTCTACTGATCTACCTGTCCATATGGATGTCAATACAATGGTATCTTGATTACAACAATTTTATAATAATTCCAGAAATCAGATAGTGTAAGTTCTCCAACTTTTTTAAAAGATTTTTTCTAGCTTTTTAAATGTTTTTTAACATTTATTTATTTTTGACAGAGAGAGAGAGATAGAGCATGAGTGGGGGAGGGGCAAAGAGAGAGGGAGACACAGAATCCAAAGCAGGCTCCAGGCTCTGAGCGGTCAGCACAGAGCCCAACGCGGGGCTCAAACACACAGACCATGAGATCATGACCTGAGCCGAAGTTGGACACTCAACCGACTGAACCACCAAGGCATCCCCGACTCTGTGCTTCATTAAAATTTATTTGACTATGTTAGGTCTTTGTATTTCCATATACATTTTAGAGTCATCTTTTAAAATTTTTACAATAAAGCCTGCTTGGACTTTCATTAGGATTGTACGGGATTCATAGTCAAATTTCAATAGAACTGACATCTTAACAACATGGAGTCTCCCAATCCATGAATTTAGTATGTCTTCCTATTTATTTAGGTTTTTAATTTTTTCTCTCAGCAGAGGTTTGTGGATAACATATTTTGTTTAATGGTTTGATTTTGTTTTGTTTTGTTTGGTGCTAAGTGGTTGTTTTACATTTTTATAAAAATGTAAGTGACTTCTATATATTTACCCTGTGACTTTCCTAAATTTACTTATTGTTCTGGTAGTTTTTGAGAATTTTCCCTGTATGCAATCATGTTTTCTATAGTTATTCTTACTTTTGTTCCTTTCTAGGTAATGTGTCTTTTTTCCTCTTGTTGCTTTTAAGATTTTTTTATCACTGCTTTTTAGCAACTTAATTAAGATGTATTGCAGTGTGGTTTTTCTTATGTTTATCTTACATGAAGTTTTGTTGAGCTTGTTGGATTTAGTTTTATAGTTTTCATTATTTTTTGAAAAATTTTTAGACAATATTACTTAAAAACTGCCCCCCCCCTCCCCACTGTCCCTTCTGGGATTCTAAGCACACATAATTAGTTTACTTATTGTTGCCTCATATGTCACTAAGTCTTTCTCTCTTTTTCCTCCATTATTTTGTTTCTCTCTTTGCTTTAGTTCAGGTAGACTTCCTCTTTGGCCTTTAACCTCAATCTTTTCTTCTGTAATGTGAAATTGGCTGTTCGTCCCATCTCGTGAATTCTTTGTTGAATATAATTTTCAGCTTTTAAAGTTCCATTTGGTTCTTTATATCTTTTATTTCTCTCCTTACTATGTTCCATTTTCTTTTAAATAACTAAGAATATTTATAACAGGTATTTTAAGGTTGTTGTCTACTAATTGCATCATCTCTGTTATTTCTGGATATGTATCTCCTGACTGGCTTTTTCTCCTGGATATGGATCACATCTTCATGTTTCATTGTTAAGTCTAGTAGTATTTGATTGGATACTAGACATTGTGAGTTTTATATATTGTTGTGTATCAGAATCTCTCATCTTCTTTTAATGAGTATTGGACTTTGTTCTGGCAGTTGGGTAGATTATTTGTAGGTCATGCTGATCTTTTGAATCATATATATTTTTTAAACATTTATTTATTATTGAGAGACAGAGACAGAGCATGAGCATGGGAGGGGCAGAGAGAGGAGGAGACACAAAATCTGAATGAAGCAGGTTCCAGGCTCTGAGCTGTCAGCACAGAGCCCGACGCGGGGCTCGAACTCACCGTGAGATCATGACCTGAGCCAAAGTCAGATGCTTAACCGACTGAGCCACCCAGGTGCCCCTTGAATCATATTTTAAGATTCCTTAGAGTCAGACTGAAGTAACTTCTACTCTACAGCCAAATTTAGTCCACTTACTCAGGTATGTAAGGTGTGGTCTTATGGGGTTGCTACTGAGCACCTTCAGTATCCGATGATTACCCGTATTCTATTATTTCAGAGTATAGGCATCTCCCAGCCCTGCATGAGCCCTGTGAATTGACCAGAATGCCATCTTGAAGTTTTCCTTCAGTTGTTCTCCTATAGTTTCATCCTGCACATGTCCATTTTAATATTAAGCAACAGAATCAAAGGGACCCTATACAATTTCCAGGAACTTTTTTTTTTTACTTTCCCTAATAGTTTCCTCTTTTCTGGTACACTGGCTTTCCAAGTTCCTTTCACCTAAGTCTTCTTGTATGCTATTTCAGCTTTCTGAAATCACCAAGTCTGCTGTGATTTACTTGGGTTCTCCCTCTCTACACTGTAGTATGGAAAGTGTCCACAGGCAGAAGTTAGGACAATAGAAATCTTACCATATTTGTTTCCCTTTTCTTAGGGATTACAGCCCTATACGGTCTTTTGTTCATTGTGTCATTTATTTTGTCCAGTTTTCTTTTTTTTTAATTTTTAAAAATATTTATTTTTGAGAAAGAGAGACAGTGCACAAACAGAGGAGGGACAGAGAGAGAGAAAGGGGGAGGAACAGAATCCGAAGCAGGCTCCAGGCTCTGAGCTGTCAGCACAGAGCCCAATGCAGGACTTGAACTCAGGAACCATGAAATCATGACCTGAGCTGAAGTCTGACTGAGCCACTCAGGTGCCCCAGTTTTGTCTAGTTTTCCAGTCATTCGTGGAGGGAATAAAGTTTAGTTTAGTTATTCCATCAAGGCAGAAGCAGAAAAACTCAAGACTGTTTTTGTATGAATTTTACAGCACAATAATTCCTGGACCAAGCAGATGGCATAAAATTCAAACTCCAAACATAAACGAAGGCATACTCATTATCAATTTTCAGGGGAGGCTTCTTTATACCTTCAGGACATGGTACATAAACTTCTAGTGTCCCGATGTTGATAAGCAAATTGTTCTTCAGTTATTGTCTTTCACTAAAGTTGTAATCCTTAGAAGTTTCTAGTTTTACAAAGGCAACTTAATTCAAGATTCCTCAAATAACTGAGGCCCAAGATTTTGGCTATTGCATGCTAGTGTTTGTTAAAATATTCAAGTTCTTACATTATGGAGAATATCAGCCCTAGCTGCCATCCCTAAAACTCACTATAGGCACTCAGTAACAATATCCATGATTTCTCTCTTTTTCTGTTTCTCTTTGGTTTTGACCCCTTGGCATTTTCTTTATTTCTTCAGTGCTTAGCTAGCACTTATAAGGATGTTTGTTGTATTTTCACTTCTAGGTGTCTTTCAGAGTATGTAGTCAAATTGCCTTATAAAATTTTTACTTTATTTAATCAGCCATAATGTTAGAAATGAAAACATTATGTTAAGCATTTTTTTCATGCATCTAGACAGCTGTTATTATTAATAGCTTTATAATGTTCTAAAATTGATCTAATTTGCCTGGCTTGTCTCCATTATTTGACATCTAAGGTGTTTATATAATTCTTACTATTGTAACCAGTTCTCTTCATACAGTGAATCCTTATTTTTTTCCTTTTTAATAACCTCTCTTAAACTCTAGGAAGTAGAATTTTGAGGCTGCAGTACATGAACATGTTTAAGATTCCCATCTAGTTGCTACAAAGCTTTCTAGCTGTCTATCTCAGTAGTCCTGTGAATAAAACTAAAAAGGGCTTCAGACTGAATAGCAGGTGGATATTGGTTTTCCAGTTTTCATTATTTTATGAATAGTAAAGGGGTTAAACTAATTCCTGGAAAAGACAGCTCTTTGTGGCCTGGAGACATATCCAACACAAACAAGAAGTCCTCTAACAAACCTCCAAGTAGTGACATTGCAGAAATGCAGCAGCTCTTTATTTGCACGCCTGCTATGCCAAGAAGAATTTTCAGTAAATACCAGCATTTCCCACTTTGTTACAGGTGATTCTAATGTAAAATAGTTTACAAAAAAGTACCCCCTATCACATTCTATAATGAAAGTGTTTATTTCAAATTGCTTGTGTTTTCCATTGCTCTCTGGCAAATATTTAGGCATGCTCACAAATGTTCATTGTAACCGAAGCAGCCCAGGAGTCGAAAATCTGTAGGAACAACTGTTTCCCAGTTGAGAAGTGTGCCAGAAAAGGTTAGTTTTTTTTTTTAATATCTCCAAAAAAGGGTTCTCAAATGCACTTGAGAGGCAGTAGCATGGGTGTCAAGGATGTTCCGAGTACCATTCTGCCAATTGCTAGCTTTGAGTCAGCTACCTTCTTTCTCTGTGCCTGGTTTCCTCCTTGGCAAAGGGGGATTTTTCTGTGATCCTCAAAGTCTTTTCTAGTATTTCCAGAAGTTAAATATAACTGGTCAACTAGCTTTATGCATTTTACAGAGGTTAACCAATTGTTTATGACTTTTATTCACTTTTTTGTTTATGCTATTATATCCCTTGTTTAAAAGAAAACCACAGGCCCAAAATGGCAGCACTTAGGTTAAGACCTGAAAAATTTACTGATAGACCCCTTTAAGATCTCTTTAGGAGGGTAATCTTGCCTAAATTGAATTCTTTGCTAATAAATTCCTTTCTTTTTTTTAATGTCCTCTATTTGCCTTTAAAAAAACCCTTATTTTGTTTATCTCATTGGAGATCTCCTCTACTTATTAAGACGGTATGCTTCCTGATTCATAAATACTTTAATAAAGCCAGTTAGATCTTCAAGTTTACAAGGATGACTTTTGTGGGTTTTTTTTTAACTTTTTTTTTTTTTTTGAGACAGAGAGAGACAGAGCATGAATGGGGGAGGGGCAAAGAGAGAGGGAGACAGAATCGGAAGCAGGCTCCAGGCTCTGAGCCATCAGCCCAGAGCCCTATGTGGGGTTCGAACTCACGGACCGTGAGATTGTGACCTGAGCTGAAGTCGGACGCTTAACCAACTGAGCCACCCAGGCGCCCCGGATGACTTTTGTTTTTAACACCATTAGTAAGTTGTATGATTATTATATTTTTAATGTCTCTCTTTTCCATTCAGCTATAAGATGTTTGGGATAAAAAACCGTCTATGCATCCTCCAAATTCCCAGGATCTAGCACATACTCAGCATGTAAGAGTTGCTCAGCAAATATTTGAATGCGCATGAAATTTCTAATATAAAACTCATTTTACTAATGCCATTTAGGTGATTTCTTGCTAATGTTTATTTGTATGTCAGAAGTTAGTAGTACACATTTTTATATTTTCTTTAATCTCCCCCTTTTTTTAAAATAATCTTCCCAGATGTACTCAAGCAGTTCATTCCTTAATTTTGTCCAATCACTGTATGTTTGTGTAGGCATTGCAAGAACTGACATGGTACTTGGAAATGAAGTGCTCAATACATATTTGATGAATATGTTTTCTGCATGTGACAAATTGTAATCACAGCACTAGATCAAATAGGTCTAAAGTTTTTGAGCTTGAAAAACCTGTGCTTTGCTTTCTTAAATGTGCTTCCAGCTGCAGATTAATCTAAGCCTTATTTTGTCCTGGTACTGACTGGTTATCCCCAGAGAAAACATTGTTGACCACATGTAATCCAAATTCTTTAGGAATTGAGCCAAATTTCTGTATATGAAACTCTCTGGACTGAGCTTTTTCTTAGCTCAGAGATGCTCTATAGGCCCTTTATCTGCAGTGAAGATTTCTATTGCATATTCTACAACTGATGTCAGTGGAAGCTCCAGAGGAGAAATGAAGACAGCATACAGAATGCAATCTAGATAGATGACTGATAAGTGGAGATTTTACCCCAGTTGTCCTGGCCTTCAATCTCTGACTCTCATCTGAATTAATATGACATATGAAAGCAACAGCTTTGGTTAGTTTCAATCTCATTTTCTGTCTGTGTCTTTCTTACATATACACTCATGGTGGAGAGAATAGTGTAGTGGTCAAAAAGCAGACTTTGAAATGGAACAGACTTAGTTTAAATCTCAGCTTTGCCAGTTAGTTTTTCATTTGCTTTATGACTTTAAACAAATTAGTATTAGTTTTTAGTTTCATTGGGTCTAAAATTCTTTACCTGTCCAGTGGAGATAACAGTAATACTTTCTGAGCCTGTTGTTGAATGAAGTAAATGCAATAATTCAGGTAAACTTCTTAGCATCATGGTTGGCATATAATAAGTTTACAGTTAATGGTGACTCTACCTAGCATACAATCTCTCTATTTAAATGCACAGCTCTCTTCTGCTATCTTATGGTGAATAAGATTACTGAACTTTCCCACTCTTCCTCTTCTGTTATGATACATTCTCCTTGTCTAAGCCTTACATAAGCAAGTGACTTCCCTGAATCATGAGTTAAGGAGATAAATAAGCACATCATACTTCACTTATGGAAAAACACAGATGAGAATCTTGAAAGAAGAGCTCTGAGAAAGCCAAATAAGTTCAATAGAGTTCAGGCATTAAAAGTTCTCATAATTGACTCATGAGAAAACTCATTAAGTCCTCTCTCAAAGTGCCAATTTTTAGTTCATAAACAATTATTAATTTTTTAAATGTTTATTTTTGTGGGGGGGGGGTGGAGAGACAGAGAGAGAAATGGGGGAGGGGCAGAGAGAGAGGGAGAAACAGAATCCGAAGCAGGTTCCAGGCTCTGAGCTGTCAGCACAGAGCCTGATGTGGGGTTCAAAACCAAAGCTGTGAGATCATGACCTGAGCCGAAGTTGGATGTTTAACTGACTGAGTCACCCAGGTACCCCAGTTCACAAACAATCCTACCTCTTAGAGATGGTTCCCCATGTCTTAGAGATGGTTCCTCATTTCTAAGAGGGAATGGACTTTCTGGACTAGGAGACTTACATATTAGAAGAAAAGCACAACTCATTGTGAAAGTGCTGAAAGCCTAACCATAAGTGAAGAGAGAGGAGAAACAGGACTGTTTTTATTTATTAAAGAAATTGGAGCAGCATTTCCCAAATTATGTTCTTTCTATAGGGTGTCAACACATAATAAGCAACGAAAGAGTTTCTTGATCAAAAGGTATGGAAAACACTAGGATAAATAAAGCAAGATAGATTACTCTTTTGCATAGATTCACAAATCTTTTATGTTTAAGTATATTATGTTTATTTTGTTGAAGTATATTCAAGACCTCTAAGGAGGATGTGTGGACATAGTATATAGGGGTTTATTTATTATGTTGAAGTATATTCAAGACCTCTAAGGAGGATGTGTGGACATAGTATATAGGGGTTCCCAATCTAACTTGGCTACTGAACCCCTTTTTATGGAATATTCATGGCACTAGCATTCCAAAGAATCTACTTTTGGTTACTTTGCTGTCAGGCCTTTATACAAGGGGTTAAATAGCTCAACACTTGTCAACAGGTGGTCAGGGCATCCCAACAGCATAGTGATACCATAATGATGCCACAGTTTTCTGAAAAGATTCAAGTGTATTTAATATTATATTTTAAAGGAAGTAAATACCTTCAAACTAGCTACTTTACTGCTCAGTATTCAAACTTAGAAATATAAAAATTTGCCTACCTTTGTAAGATTATTCCTGTAAGTGTTATTTATAATGTAAAAACACTTAATGACTAAAGGTCCATCGGTAAGAAATCGCTAGGAAATTATGGAATACTATACAAGTGTTCAAAGAATGTGGTAGCTTTACCTGTGTTGACAGGGAAATACACACTCAATACATTGTTGGGAAAAAAAGGAAGGTGTAGAAGGAATGCATAGCAGGTTATATATTTATTTTACATATTTATTTTAAAGTCACAAACACACACACACAAATAAACTGTGTTTATGGATGTATGTAGGGAGCAAGAAGATTTTCAATTTTCACTGTATTATTTCTTCTTCCAGTTATAACATAGAATGTTGTAAGAGACTGCACCCTGACAATAATATAAAGCTAAATCAACCACAAAATCATATTAAAAAATTATTCATAGAGCAGAGGATATAAAGAAACCTAAATGAAATAAACCTAAAGGGATGAGCTACTCCTAGGGGAGAATGCCACAACTTTTTACATCCCTGAAGGAATGGCAGACAGAGGCTCAAAGCTGGCATAAATAGATTTAGTGAGAACCAAGACCAATTTATAACAATTATTTTCAAGGCCAAGTGGTCAGGTGTGGGCTGGCATGACAAATTAGAATCCTGAACAATGCAAACCAAAGCAAGAATTCGCTCACATGCCACTCCTTTTCCACAGCACCTTTATAAAGTGCACAGGATTTGAGTGCCAAAACAAGTGGTAGTCCAGGAGATATGATAGAATTTCCTTTATGGGAATGGGCCTTCACCAAATGTAAGGCAAGGTACCCATCTTTTTTTTTTTTTTTTATAAAGCAGGAATTTTCTGATAGCTGGTGTCAGAGTAGTATGATGGAGAAATTGAATAAAGCAGAAAAAACTAAGAAGCTGGTGGCTATATCATAAAAAAAGAGACCTCACACCATTTGGGGAGCTAGAAACTTAATTGTAGAGGATAGAAAGTTCTCAAAATTCTCAATAGTAATGAGATTCCCAAACCCTGATGAAGGGAAAACTCTGATCCTGCCATTAAATCTGTTGAAGCCAATAGTGAACTGAATTTAACTAAAATTGCAACAATTCCCAGAACCAGCTCAATTGCAGGTTAGATTATTAGATGGACTTAAATTTCCACATTAGCAGTCTGAATAGAAAGGGAAATACTCTTTTCAAGGAGTTGTATTTTATTCTATGGTTCTTTTTATATACAATGTCCAGCATACAACCAAAAATTATGAGGCGGTCAAAGAGGCATGAAAAGGTGACTCATAATCAAGAAAAAAAATAGTCAATATAAGGAATCCAGTGTTGGAATTAGAAGAAAGACTTTAACTGATCGATATGCTAAGGAATCTGGTGGAAGAAAGTGGGAAGTTTATGAAGAGATGGAGAATTTTAACTAAGAATGAAAACTATAAAAAAGAACCATATTTTTTATGTTGTGTGATTTTGTGTCATTTATATTTTAACAGTGAGAAGATATGTATTGAATTTTAAATGAGGTTAGAAACAAATTCCAGATGTTTACATGTACAATGGTTAAAGTGTAATTCAAATACTTTAGAAGGAAATATCAACTCTATGGAAAAACTTTGGTATAGATCTATGCACATCCTGAGGTTTACTGGCAATAACGTTTCTATCATACATGGAAGCAATAATTCAATGAAGTTCTTCAGATGGACATTTAGACATTAAAATGGTGACCACACCAATGGTACTTCTGAAAGTCTGTATGTAGAAAGCAGACTTTTCAATCCCAACAGTATGAGTCCAGGACAAACAGTTGTCCCTAGAGGAGAGAGAAGCATTGTTTTCTTTGGGAAGACACTTTTTACTTCTGTCTTTTCAAGGAGCTATAGCAGATTCTTTTGCAGTTATGGGCATAATGCTGTTATAGAGTAATGGGCATTCTGTCTAGGGTGGTCAAGTTCAGTCCTGGGCTGGATATGGCAGCAACCAATAAATGTTGATTATTAAAATATGTATTTGATTCATCAATTAAAAATATATATTTGATTCATTACAGGAAGTTGTTGCCTTTTCACAGCAACATTCTTTGTAAGATACTATTGGTAGAGTTAAAATATGGATAAAACTGAAAAAATAGAGAGGTGTATCAATAGGGTGAATGGTGCTTAAAATTTAATGAGATAAAACCATAATCAGGGGATGTAAGTGATGCATATTCTAACTTTAAACATGCTTCCAGACACTCACCTATAAGTTCTCATCAAGCAGAGAAACTCTTTAGTCATGATTCTTGTAATATACATTTTAGATCTTTTATACATGTTTTCTAGCTCACTCATGAATTAGTTATTATGTTCCTATATTTCCTTGAGGACTGAGAATCTGGAAGACTATGCATCCTCAATCCTTCTCAGTAACAGTAATGGCCAGAACAAGGTTGGTCTGCATGTATCTCATGCATCCCTTGACCAGAAATTTGTACCTGCCTCATTCAAGACTCCCACTTCCAAGTTCCTTATAAGATTGTGTGTTTCCTAAAAACTGAAAATCAAGTGTTTTTTGTTTTTAAAGAAGTGAAAACTGAGATGACAGATTACTGAGATACAGATGAGTTGCAAAGTCCCTCTGAACACGTAGTGGGAGAATATCCAAAAGAAATGTTGTAGAGCTGAAGGAGACATAATTCCTCAGGATATTTTTTTTTCATTATAAGATAGTTCTGTTTCTTATAGTGTGGATTAAGATATGGCAAAAAAAAATAATTTAAGAATGAGATAGAGGGGGATAAAATTATTGGGTTGAACTGTCACTTCAAATTTCAAACATTGGCTTAGAAATAGACTGTTCTTGCTGAAGAATAAGCTGAGATATATAGCTTGTGGTGGTTTTTTGTTGGAAGGAATGTTAAGCTTTTGCTTATCAGTCACCTGTAGGGGGAAGGGGAGTATAAAATGACAAGAAGAAATGGCAAGAGGAGCATATGGTCATCTCTCTCTGCTGCCCAAGGTTTTACAGAACATGCTGTTCTTTGGGACCTCCTACCTCCATCAGGAATAAGCTTATGTGCCACATTTGGATCTTGATCCACTGGCTTGAATCCAGTTTATTTCTCTCCTCAGAGGTTAAGAATGAAGACAAGCATGGGGCATATAAAGCATTGTGAAGATAAATATCACCACGCCATTTTCAAATAAAATGTATTTTCCTCTTCCTGATTCCAAATAGCTATTTGCCTATGCTATATGTTTGAATAATGTCTAAAAAAAATTGGACATTGGCTTAGGATATTTGCCTTCTAGGTGGGGATTTTTCTTCATGCATTGGAAATATACGAGTCCTCCATAGGGTTTCTGATTGCCCCCTGTAGTCAAATCTGGTATTTTCCATTTTTGGTTGCTTAGATAGAATTTCAGTTTCAGTGGAAATAAAAAGGCCATATGGAGAAGTAAGAGAGTTAAGTTTGTTTGCTTGTTTCATGCAATTTATAATCGTTTGTATGGCTTATTCTTTTTTTGGAGGGGCGGGGAGTGTATAGCTTATTCTTAATGTTTGGTCCTGACTACTGACATCCTTGAGTGTGGAATGTGAACATTTCTAAAATAGTTGGACATCTGAACCTTGGATGACCCTCAAAGTATCTTGTGAACAATGGAACATTTCTTCATTTCTCTAGCTTCCACAGATGTGTATATGTGATAGACATGCTATAGTCAAGTGCTGAGTGAATAAAATATTTGTGGAATGCCTGCCATGTGCTCAATAATGTTCTAGTTATTTGTAAAAGACAAAATGAGATGGAGTCCTTGTGCTTCTATTCTCTGTCTGCACTACTGTCATAAGTACTCTATTTACCTTTACATTGCTCCTCCATTGTTACCTTTCTAAAGCCCTGATCTCAATGCATTATTCTCCGTTGCTTACTAAATAAAGTCCAAATGAACACCCTCTGTGGACTAATTGCAAACTATTTTTGTTTACTCAGCTTTTCTGTACTGAATATAAAAATTATTTTTTCCCCCAACAAAATTCCTAGAAAATTCAAGGTTTCATATGTTTGGTCACTGTGATTCCTCTGAATGAGTAATTCTTTCTCAGGCACTGGGCCCATCTATATCCTTCAAGGCTGACATTAAATGCCACCTCCTCCCAGGATTCTTCCTTCATATTCCACCTCTGTCCACTATTTTCTCCTCCTTCTTGTATTGCATAGTGCCATCATTCCTTGCAGCTTCACCCTGAACTATGAGGTTATGTCAATATTCTCATCCTGGGGTTATCAAATATCTCCTGGCCAAAGCTGCATGTGTCTTCCTTTAATGTCTCACTTTTCTTTTTCTTAAGAGGTTTCCAGTACAACAACCCTATGGAAAAATCACTGTTTGGCTTCTAGGCATATGGATTCACTATCTTATTTCCAGGCAATCAAAAGTCTTTCCACCTCATCAGTCAGTCCATCATCTTTTCTCATCAATGCTGATTACATTTGTCTAATGTTGCAAGTTGTTTAGCTGTTCTAAGAAAGAGTTTTGTGGGATTTTCTTTTTTCAACTAGAAAGGTCCATTTAAAGCAGAGATAAAAGATATTAGGTACTATAAATGTAGGTGAGGTGGGTTATTTATATATAGTTGTTATCTCTATATAAAACAGAAGTTTTAATTACTGGAATATTCTTCATAAAAATTTAAAAATTATTTGAGGTCAAGGGATATATTTTATCCCTCTTTATATTCCCTTAGTACCTTTGTACAGTGCCATGGATATAGCAAAAGCTTATTGAACATTTGTTGAGTTGAATAGTTTCCAAAAGGGAAAGCCATGTTAGTGTTTCTCTTCCTAAAATTTTAGTCTTTTATTTCATGATAAAGACCCAACAGAGCTTATAAAATATGATAAATGTTTCTTACCAAGATATTTTTTTTCCATGAAATCACAGCAAAAGTAACACATTTTTTTATTCTGGCCATTAAAATATCATTTGGTGGTAGTTCTCCCCTCTCAAGTTAATAGTCCTTAACAAAGAAGCTATACTGCAGAAAATACAGGCATTGCTTTCAGAGTAGAAATGTAAATAGCTATAATTTGTTTTCCCCCATTTTTCAAATATATACCATCTGGTTTATCTCTTAGCCCTGCAGAACTGTTTTTAGAATTATTTCCTCAGGATCCATTCTCCATCCCATTCTTGCCCTGGAGATATTCCTGTACTTATCATTAGCTAACCAGGATATAATAACCATTTCTGTTTATAAAGGTATTCATTATCTCATAGAAGTTTGAACAAAGTTATCAGAACCCAATTCTTTCACACCAGAATTCTACAATTGAGCCACAGATTGTAGGCACCATTTGGGATTGGGCTATCTCTCACTAATAAACTTTTGCCAAAACTACAAGATTAAGTTAGTACTTACAAGTCTATTCCAATTGCTTCCTCATCTGGCACAAATTTTAAAGCCCCAGGTTACTATGCTATACCTCATCAATTCATGATGACTCTCTTCTCTGATTTATGTAGCATGAAGTTGGAAAACTGCATGGGACAGCTGGTGCTAGACTTCCAGTCTGGGGGTTCTCATATGGTACAGTTTTACTTGTGGGTACAAATGGACACTTATCCTATATTCCTGTTAGAATGGTCTAGGGAACATAAGAAAATATGCCCATATATACTATCAAGACAAGACATAGATGGTTTATGTGGTCAATTAATCTATGACAAAGGAGGCAAGAATATGCAATGAGGAAAGGACAGTCTCTTCAATAAATGGTGCTGGGAGAACTGGACAATTATATGGCAAAAGAATAAGACTAGACCACTTTCCAATACCAAATGCTAGAATAAACACAAAATGAATGATCTAAATTTGAGACCTGAAATTGTAAAACTCTTAGAAGAGAACATAGGCAGTAATTTCTTTGACATTGGCTATAGCAACATTTTTCTAGTTAGGTCTCATAAGGCAAGGGGAACAAAAGCAGACAAACTATTGGACCACATCAAATTAAAAAGCTTTTGCACAGTGAAGGAAACTGTCAACAAAACAAAAAAGCAAGCTATTGAATGGGAGAAGGTATTTGAAAATTATATATCTTATGAGGGGTTAATATCTACAATATATAAAGAACTCCTATAACTCAACTCCCCCCTCTAAAAAATTGATTATTGGGGTGCCTGGGTGACTCAGTTGGTTAAGCATCTGACTTCAGCTCAGGTCATGATCTTACACTCCCTGAGTTCAAGCCCCACGTTAGGCTCTGTGTTGATAGCTCAGAGCCTGGAGCCTGCTTCAGACTCTGTGACTCCTTCTCTCTCTGCCCCTCCACCTGTTGTGCTCTGTCTCTCTCTGTCTGTCTCTCAAAAATAAACACTAAAAAAATTTAAAAAATAAATAAAAAATAAAAAGTTGATTATTAAATGGGTGGAGGACCTTGGTAGACATTTTTCCAAAGAAAACACACAGATGGCCAGCAGGTAAATAAAAAGCTACTAAGCATCACTAATCATTAGGGAAATGCAAATCAAAATTACAGTGAATTACTACTTTTCATCGGTCAGAATGGCTTGTATCAAGAAGATAAGAAATAACAATTCTTGCTTAGGATGTGGAGAAAAAGAAATTCTCATGGATTTTTGGTTGGAATGTATATTGGTGCAGCCTCTGTGGAAAACAGTATGACATTTCCTCAAAAAAGAAATACCATATGATTCAATAATTCCACCACTGGGTATTTACCCAAGGAAAATTAAAACACTAATTTGAAAACACATATGCACCCTATGTTTATTGCACCATTATTTACCATAGCTAAGATCTGAAGGCAAACTCAGTTTTTATCAATAGATGAATGGATAAAGACGTTGTATATACATATACAAGAGACTATTACTCAGCCATAAAAGACTGAAATCTTTTTATTGAAATGGATGGACCTAGAGGGTATTACGCTAAGCAAAGTAAGCCAGAGAAAGAAAAATACCATGTGATCTCATTTATATGTGGAATCTAATAAACAAAATAATGAACAAACAAAGCAAAATAGAAACAGATTCACAAATACAGAGAGGAAACTGGAGGTTGCCAGAGAGGATGAAGCTATGGGGGAAGGGTGAACTGGGTGAAGGGGATTAAAAGATACAAACTTCTAGTTATAAAATGAGTTAAGTCACAGAGATGTAAAGTACAGCATAGGGAATACAGTTAATAATATTGTAATAACTATATATGGTGGCTAATGGTAACTAGACTTACTATGGTAATAATTTTGTAATGTATACATAAATGTTAAATCACTATCTCCCATAATTGAAGTAATTTAATAATTTATGTCAACTATATTTCAGTTAAAAAAAAAAGAAAATTATAGGGGCACCTGGGTGGCTCATTCGTTTAAGTGTCCGACTTTGGCTCAGGTCATGATCTCACTGTTTGTGAGTTCAAGCCCCATGTGGGCCTCTGAGACAGCTCAGAGCCTGAAGCCTGCTTCAGATTCTGTGTCTCCCTCTCTCTCTGCCTTCCCCTGCTTGCACTCTCTCTCTGTCTCAAAAATAAACAAACATTAAAAAAATTATAAAAATATTATAAATACTCCGGAAAAACAGGATGAAGACATGAAGATTTAATTTAGAAGAAGATATAAACATGAGCCTTGAACTTAAGATATTCAACTTAATTTATATTAAGACAAATGCAATTAAAAATTTATTGAGATACTATATCTCATTCATCAGATTGGCAAAAATTCAAAAACTTAAAAATACTTTTTGTTCCCATGGCTGTGGAAAATCAAGTACTCTCATACATTTCTAATAGAAATGAAAAAAAGGTAGAAATGCAAATCCTATGGAGGGGAATTTGGTACCAGTTAATAAAAAATCTACCCTTCAACTCTGCAGTTATCACTTATAGGAATGTACCCCGAAGATACACTACCAACAGTACAAAAAAATATATACACAAAGAGCTACTACTTTCAGTATTATTTTTAGGAAACTATTTAAATGCCCTGTACTTATAGGAAATTAGATTATGACCCTTATATTCAATGGACTATTATACAGCTGTAAACAAAGAATGAGAAAAATATCTATGAACTGATGTGATATTTGGGAGGTATTGTTAAGTGAGAAAGGGAAGTTGCAAAAGAGCTTAAAGGCAATACTGTATAAAAGAAATAAGAGAACATATGTATACCTACTTATCTTAAAAAACACACAAAAAGAATAAATCAGGAAACGATAATGTTGGTTACCTACATGGTGTAGGGGAAAGGGAACAGAAGAAATGCAGGAGGCAGTGATACTTTTCTGAGTATACTCAAAAATAGGAAAAGTTAAAACTGAAAGCAAATTATAAACAAATGAACTACATTCATAATAAATAATATAATCACACTAAAAGGGAACAGAACTATTCTAATGAATTTATGAACAGAGTATTTGATCATATACTCTTAGTCCAATATAGAATTTCAAGTGCATGCAAAACATTTTACCAAAATGAACCCCATACTGGCCGTGAAGCAAGTCTCAACAAATTTAAAAGGATAAAAATCAGAGAGAGGATGTTCTCAGACCTCAATGGATATAAGCTAGAAAGAAGTAACAGAAATATGACTATAAAATACTTTCTCCCAAGCTGAAAACTAAGCAATAAACTGATAAATAGCCGATGGGACAAAGAAGAAATCATAATGGAGGTTTAGAAAACATTCTGAACTGAATAATGAATATAGCATATCAAAATTTGTAGATGTAGCTAAATCCATGCTTAGAGGGAAATTATGAACACAGATGAATATATTAGGAAAAAAAGCTAAAAACAACTATCTAAATGTCTTTCACAAAGAGATAAAGGGGAGAAAAGCAATGTAACTCAAAAAATGTAAATGGAACAAAGTTAATAAACTTAAAAAATTTACAGAATTTTAAAAATTCAAAAGTTACAACTAAGAAAAAACTACAAAAAGCAATAACCCCCTAGAAAGACTCATCAAGAAAAAGAGAAGACACAAATAACCAATAACATGAAGAGAATTAAAGGAATATTATTAAAGATGCATCTGACAAGAAAATACTATTCAAAGATATTATGAGCAACTTTATATCAATAAAATTAAAAATTTAGATGATGTGGACACACTCCTATAAAATAAAACCTATAATTGATATAAGAAACAGAAGGAAATGTGAATAGCCCTATATCTATTAAACAATTGAATTCATTATTTAAAACATTCCCACAAGAAAATTTGAGGACCATGTAGCTTTACTGCTGATTTCTTCTAAAATTTAAGGAATAAATAGCACTGATTTTATTCAAAGTGTTCCAAAATGTAGAAAAATAGGAAACAATTCCCAATTTACTTTATATGGCTAGCACTGCCTTGATATTCAAACCAGATAGACACCTTATATGAAATGAGAGAAAGAAAGAAAACACTATTATTGGAAGTCTGGTCCAAGTTTGTCACATAGAAACCTTGTGAACTCTTCTCTTTCCATAAACTACTGAATCTACAGCTACTTATGGAGCAATTCCCTGTGGAAGCAATCTATAAAGTAGCTGAGCAGCTCCTATACATCAAGGTAAAGAAGAAAAAATAGCTATTTCACCCATATCAAAATGGCTGGGAAGGACAAACACAGGCTTGACATAAATCTGATCTCTGGCATGGTACTATATAATTGAGAGGAAAGTCCCAACCTCTCCCTGAGGAGCAAAAGGTTTGAACACCATATTTAGTGCCCCAACTTTTAAGAATCCCACTTGGGATGGGCCCCCAAAACACCTAGCTCTGAAAGCTAAAGGGCTAGTGTCCACAAGACACACAAGACTATAGCAAACAAATAGTTCATAAGGGGCTTGTGTAGACTCAGTGGAGCTATCTGCCAAGGCTCAGTAGACAGGGAACAGGAAAAAACTCTCATCTCTCAGTCTCTCCTTGGAAGAGACCTATTTGCATACTTTTATGCTGCTGCTTGGAGGTCAGCCTTCTATTTTTTTAACATTTTATTTATTTTGAGGGGGGGGACAGGGGAATGAACAAGCAGGGGAGGGGCAGAGAGTGAGGCAGAGAGAGAATCCCAAGCAGGATCGATGCTAACAGTGTGGAACCTCATGTGGGGCTTGATCCCATGAACCATGAGATCATGACCTGAGCCAAAATCAAGAGTCAGATACCCAGGCACCCTAAGGGTCAGGCTTCTAATTTAACATGCATTTAAGGGTTGATTATGATCCCCTTGGAGACTGGGGCAGCTAGCAGATGCCATCTTCACCTCCTCACTTCAGCCCACTCCAATTTTCCAGTATCTTCCTAGAATGAGCTTCTACACACATCTGGTGCCCCAGCTATTGTGGCTGTTACCCAACGTATATACTCCTAGATTGTCTGGCTCTGATAGCTAATGGGGCCTGCATTCATGAGTTCCACAAGACTATAGCAAACAAGGAAACCATGCTTACCAGGATATCCTCCCAGGACTCAGGGCAGAGAGTAAAGTCAGAATCACCTATGTCTCAGACTTACCCTGAAAAAGCCTTATTTGTATACTTTAAAAGATGCTTTCTGAACATCAGGCTTCTAATTCAACATACATCTAGGAGCTGACTGTTATCTTCTATCAATGACAAGAAAGTTCAAGGATACCCTTACTGACATTTTCCAGTTACCAGTAACACCCTGGATGGAGCATGTACATTCATCTGGTGCCCCAGATTTTGTGGTGCTACCCAAGGGATGAACTTAGGATCATCTGGCTCTAATAACCAAAGGGGCTTGCATTAGCAAAATCTACAGAATTTTAGAAAATAAAGAAGCAGTTATTAACAGGTTCAGGAGCAGCCCTGATGGGTATATGCTCAGAACCAACACAGAGAGAGCAGGCAAAAAAGCCTATATCCCAGTTCCTCCTCAAAAGGGCTCTAAATACATACTTTTTCACACATACTGCTGCATGAGGGTCTGGCTTTCAATCATCCTGCATCTCAATGCAGATTGTAATTCTCCCTTTGGGGCACAGATAGGTCTTGGCACACGCTCAACTACTGGGAGCCACAAAGAACAAACAATGTGGCATGAACAACCACAAAGATTTGAGAGACAACCAGAAACACTGGCTGGGCTGAATGCTGATTATCTGCTATAGGATGCTGCTCTGTCAAGACTGGGAGAGGTGGTTGCTTTATCTAATGTGCAGAAACAAACACAGTCAAGAAAAGTGAAGAAACAGAGGCATATGTTCCAAACAAACAAACAAAAACAAGATAAAACTCCAGAAACAGATTTTAATAAAATTGAGATAAGTGATTTACCTGATAAAGAGTTCAAAATAATGGTCATAAAAATGCTGAGGTCAAGAAACAATGCATTAAAAAAAATGAGAATTTCAACAAAGAAATATAAAATCTAAGAGTGTCAAACAGAAATCACAGAGCTGAATAATACAACAACTTAACTGAAAAATGCAAGAGAAAGTTTCAATAGCAGAATAGAATTGGCTAACTGAACAACAGAGCAGTGTACTTCATCCAATCAGAGCAGCAAAAAGAAAAAATGAATAAAGAAGGCAGATAACAAAGGGACTTATGGGAAATCATCAAGCAGCTAATGTAGACATTATAGGGGGTCCCAGAAGGAAAAGAGCGGGGAGGCAGAAACTTATGCAAAGAAATAGTGGCTGAAAACTTCCCTAAATTGGGTAAAGAAACAGACATCCAAATCTGAGAAGTCCACGGAATTCCAAATGAAATGAATCTAAGGAGACCCACAGTGAGACACATTATAATTAAATTGCCAAGTTAAAGACAACAAGATTAAAAAAAGTAATTCTTACATGCAAGAGAACCCTCATAAGACTGTCAGCAGATTTTTCAGCAGAAACTTTGCAGGCCAGAAGGGAGTGGCATGATATATTCAAACTGCTGAAAGGAAAAAAAATTGCCAGCCAAAAATACTGTCCCTGGAAGTTTTCCCCATAATGGAAGGAGACATAAAGAATTTTCCAGAAAAGCAAAAGCTGAAGGAGTTCATTACCACTAGAATGCCCTTACAAAATTTTTAAATGAAACTTTTTAAGCTGGAATAAAAGGATGGTAACTAGTAACAGGAAAATATATAAAAGTATAAATTTCATTGGTAAAGGTAAGTATATAGTAAAATTCAGAATACTCCAATGTTGTAATGGTGGTGGGTAAATCACTTATAATTTTAGTAGGAAGGTTAAATGAAAACAATTATTAAAACAACTATAACTAGAATAAATTGTCAATGAACACACAAGATGAAAAGATGTAGATAGTGACATCAAAATGTATGGAGGAGAGTATAATTGTAAAGCTTTATTCTACATTTGAAGTTAAGTTGTTATCAGCTTAAAATAGACTGTTATACATAGAAGATGTTTTATGTCAGCCTCATGGTAATCAAAGCAAAAATCTATAGTAGATAAAAGAGAAAGAAGAAAAAGGAATCTAAGTATGTTATTACAGAAAGTTATCAAGTATTGAAGGAGAGTATAAAAGAATGAAGAATTACAAAAATGCCAGAAAGCAGTTAACAAAATGTTAACAGTAAGTCCATACTTATTACTTTAAAAGTAAATGGACTAAATTCTCCAATCAAAAGACATGGTGGTTGAATTGATTAAAAAAAAAAATCAAGACCCATCTATATGTGACTATGAGAGACTCACCTCTGTTTTAAGGATACACACAGAGTTAAAGTGAAGAAATAGAAAAAAAAATATTGAATGTAATGGAAACAAAAAGAAATCACAAGTATGTGTAATTATATCAGGCAAAATATACTTTTGGCCAAAGACTACAAAAGGCAAAACAATCACTACATGACAGTAAAAGCTGATTTTTTGAAAAGATAAACAAAATTAAACCTTTTCTCTTACCAAAAAAAAAAAAAAAAAGATTGAGGACTCAAAAAACTAATGACATAGGAGACATTACAACTGAGGTCACACAAATGTAAATGATTATAAGAGACTACCATGAAAAGTTATACACCAACAAATTGGACAACCTAGAAGAAATAAATTCCTACCAAGGCTGAATCCTGAAGAAATGGAAAATCTGAATCGATTGTTTAAGAGTGAGGAGATTAAATCACTAATGAAAAACAAACAAACAAACACCCAAGAAAACTACCAACAAATGAAAGTCCAGGACCAGATGGCTTTTTTTTTGGTGACACCTTCCAAACATTTAAAGAATAGTACTCCTTCTCAAACTCTCCCAAAACTTAGAAGAAAAGGGAACTCTTTCAAATTCATTTTACAATGTCAACATTACTCTGACCCCAAACCGGGCAAGGACACTACAAGAAAATGAAATTACAGGGGGCAATATCCTTGATGAACATAAATGCAAATATTCTCAAAAAATACTAGCAAACTAAATTTGACAGCACATGAAAAGGATCCTAACACTGTGATTAAGTGGGATTTATTCCAGGGATGCAAAGATGGCTTAACATCGACAAAAATCAGCCAATGTGATACACCACATGAAAAAATAAAGGGTAAAAACCACATGATCATTTCATTAGATGCAGAAGAAGGATTGACAAATTCCACATCCATTTATGATAATAATTCTTAACCAAGGCTTTACATAATAAGCTGACAGTTAAGGTCATACACAAGAGTGAAAAAGTGAATACTCTAAAAGCTTTCAGCTTTTCCTCTACAGTCAGGAGCAAGACACCACTACCACCACTTTTATTCAACTTGTATCAGACATTATAGCCAGAACAATTAGGTGAGAAAAAGAAACAAAAGTCATCCAAATTGGAAAGAAGTAAAATTCTATTTGCTGATGACCTGATTTTATATGTAGAAAACCCCATAGAATCCACTAAAAAACTGTTAGAACTATAAACAAATTCAGTAAAGTTACAGGATGACACAATTTATAAAAGGCAGTTGTGATTATACACACTAACAATAAACTATTAAAAAGAGAAAATAAGGAAACAATCCCATTACAATTGCATCAAATTGCAAAATACTTAGGAATGAATTTAACCAAGGAAGTGAAAGATCTATACACTGACACCTGTAAGACACTGATGAAAGAAATTGAAGGAGAAACAAATAAATGAAAAAATATCCTCCATTCATGGACTGGAAGAATTAATATTGTTGGCACATCCATAGCTATAGATTATCTATAGATAATCTAAAGCTATCTATAGATTCAATGCACTCTCTATCAAAATTCCAGTGGCTTTCTTCACAGAAATAGGGCAAATTCTTAAAATTTTAATGGAATCACAATAGGCCCCAAAGAAGCTAAAATAATCTTAAACAAGAATAACAAAGCTGGGGACAACACACTTCCTGATTTCAAAGCAAATTACAAAGCTTTCATAATTAAAAAAATTTTTTTTAAATGTTTTATTTATTTTTGAGACAGAGTGAAACAGAGCATGAACGGGGGAGGGTCAGAGAGAGAGGGAGACACAGAATCTGAAGCAGGCTCCAGGCTCTGAGCTGTCAGCACAGAGCCTGACGCGGGGCTTGAACTCACGGACCATGAGATCATGACCTGAGCCGAAGTCGAATGCTTAACCGACTGAGCCACCCAGGCTCCCCAAAAGCTTTCATAATTAAATCAGTATGGTATTAACATAAAAACAAGCACGTACATTAATGGAACCGAATAGAAAGCCCAGGCACAAACCTATTCATGTATGATCAATTAATTTATAACAAGGTACAATTTACCTTCAAAAATTGCTTCTAGGAAAACTGGACAGCTGCATGGAAAAGAATGGAAGCAAATCTCTGTCTTACAACATATGTAAAAATTAACTCAAAATGGATTAGACTTGAACCAGAGACCTGAAACCATAAAACTCCTAGAGGAAAATATAGGCGTTAAGCTCCTTGACATCGGTCTTGGCAATAATTTTTGGATTTGACACATAAGCAAAGGAAACAGAAGAAAAAAAACCAAATGGAACTACATCAAACTAAAAAAAACTCTGCACAGCAAAAGAAGCCACCTATGGAAAGGGAGAAAATATTTGTAAATCATATATCTCAATAGGGGTTAGACATTAGACATATAAAGATCTTATGCAACTCAATAGCAAAAAACAAAAGCAAACAAAAACCAAACAATCTGATTTTGAAATATGCAGAGGATCTGAATAAACATTTATCCAAAGAAGACATACAAATGATCAATAGGTTCATGAAAAGGAGTTCAACTTTAGTAATTATCAGAGAAATCCAAATTAAAATCATAGTAAGATATCACCTCACACCTATTAAAATGAGCATTATCAAAAGATGAGAGATAACAAGTATTGGTGAGGATGTGGAGAAAATGAAACCTTGCGCACTGTTGGTAGAAAAGTAAATTGGTGCAACCATTATGGAAAACAGTATGGAGGTTCCTCAAATAATTAAAAATAGAACTACCAGATGATCCAGCAATCCCACTTCTGTGTATATATTCAAGGGAAATAAAAACAGGCTATTAAAGAGGTATCTGTATTCTTATGTTCATTTCAGCATTACTCACAATTGCCAAGATACGGAAACAACCTAAGTATCCATCAACAGATGAATAAAGATATGGTATATAAACAATGGAATATTACCATCAGTAATGGTAAAAAAGGAATCTTCCTATTTGTGGCAACATGGACAGAACTTGAGGGCATTATGCTAACTGAAATAATCCAGGCAGAGAAATATCAATACTGCATGGTATCACTTATATGTGAAATCTAAAAAAGAAAAAAAAAGTCAAATTCATAGATAGTAAAAAAGTGGTTGGTTGCCAGGGTCTAAAATTTGGGGAACATAAAGAGAGTTTTAGTGAAGAATATAAACTTTTAACTATTGGGTAAATATTAATCTGATATTCTAATGTATAACTTGGTGACTACAACGCACATAACGTTGTATTGTATAAATGAAATTTACCAAGAGTAGAACTTAAAAGTCCTCACCTAAATATGTGTGTGTGTGTGTGTGTGTGTTTGTGTGTGTGTGTGTGTGTGTGTGTGTGTGTGTGTGTATGGCATGCACACATGGTCATTAATGTGTTAATCAGTTAGGTGGGAGGATTGCTTTCACAACATTCAAGGGTATGTTGTTTTACTGTGCTTCTCTTGATTGCATGCCCTACCTACTTCTTTTTGGGATACTTTTTGTTGTTTGATTTAATAAATTCAAGGTTTGTGAGAACCCTGGGTAGAGCAAAGTTTATTGATGCCGTTTTTCCAACAGAATTTGCTCATGTTGTGTTTTTTTTCATGTTTTTTTTCATAATTTTTATATTTGTTGCAGTGATCCATGGTCAATGATATTTGATGTTACCATTATAATAGCTTTAGGGCTCCACGGAGCATTCTCATGTAAACAGTGAACTTGATAAATAAAATGTATGTGTTCCGACTGCTCCACTGAGGAATAGCCCCTCCATCTCTCTCCCTCTCCTTGGGCCTCACTTGGACCTGAGACACAGCAATATTGAAATTAGGCCAATTAATTAGGCCACAGTGGCCTCTAAGTGTTCAAATGAAAGGAAGTCACAAGTTTCTCACTTTAAATCAAAAGCTAGCAATGATTAAGCTCAGGAAGGAAGGCATGTTGTAAACTGAGATAAGCCTAAAAAAGACCTCTTGCACCAAACAGGTAACCAAGTTGTGACTGCAAAGGAAAAGTTCTTGGAGAGAATTAAAAGTGTTACTTCTGTGAACACATGAATGATTAAAGAAATAAAGCACAATAGCTTTATTGCTGCTATGGATAAAATTTTAGTGGTCTGGGTAGAAGATCAAACCAGCCACAACATTCTCTTAAGTCAAAGCCTAATGCAGAGCAAGGCCCTAACTCTCTTCAATATATGAATGTTGCAAGAGGTGAGGAAGCTGCAGAAGTCTGAAGCTAGCAGAGGTTGGTTCATGATGTTTAAGGAAAGAAGCTATCTTCATAACATAAAAGTCAAGGTGAAGCAGCAAGTGCTGATGTAGAGGCTGAAGCAAGCTATCTAGTAGAACTGGCTAAGATGATTAATGTAGGTGGCTACATTAAACAACAGATTTTCAGTGTAGACAAAACAGCCGTCTGTTGGAAGAAGATGCCATTTAGGACTTCAGAGCTAGAAAAGAGAAGTCAATGCATGGCTTTAAGTTTCAAAGGACAGATTGATTCTCTTCTTAGGGACTAATGTAGCTGGTGACTAAGTTGAATCTAATGCTCACTTACCATTCTGAAAATCCCAGGTCCCTTAAGAATTATGCTAGATCTACTTTGCCCATCATCTATAAATGGAACAACAAAGCCTGGATGACAGCTCATCTGTTTACAACATGGTTTACTTAATATTTTAAGCCTACCGTTGAGACTTATTGCTCAGAAAAAAAAGATTCCTTTCAAAATATTACTGCTTACTCAAAATGTACCTGGTCACCCAAGAGCTCTGATGGAGATGTACAAAAAGATGAATGTTTGTTTCATGCCTGCTAACACAACATCCATTCTGCAGGCCACAGATCAGTAGTAATATTGACTTTCAGGTCTTAGTACTTGAGAAATACATTTCATAAAGTCTGTAGCTGCCAGACAGCTATATTATTATATATAATTCCTCTGATGGATCTGGTCATGGTAAATTGAAAACCTTCTGGAAAGCATTCACCATTTTAGGTGCCATTAAGAACATTCATGATACATGGGAAGAGATCAAAATATCAACATGAACAGGAGTTTGGAAGAAGTTGATTCCAATCTGCATGGATGACTTTGAGGGGTTCAAGACTTCAGGGGAGGAAATAACTGCAGATGTAGTGGAAATAACAAGAGAACTAGAAGTAGAGCCTGAAGATGTGACTGAATTGCTGTAATCTCATGATAAACCATGAATGGCTGAGGGGTTGCTTCTTACAAACGAGCAAAGAAAGCGGTCTTTTGAAATGGAATCTATCCATGGTGAAAATGTGGAGAATGTTGAAATGACAACAAATAATTTAGAATATTTACATAAACTTACATGATAGAACAGCAGCAGGTTTTGAAAAGATTGATTCCAATTTTGAAAGTTCTACTGTGAGTAAAATGCTATCAAAGAGAAATACATTCTACAGAGAAATTGTTCATGAAAGGTAGAGTCAATCAATGTGTCCAACTTCATTGTCTTATTTTAAGAAAATGCCACAGCCATCACAAACTTTAGCAACTAAGACCCTGATCAGACAGCAACCATCAACACTGAGGCAGGATCCTTCGCCAGCAAAAAGATTATGGACTAGCTGCTGAAAGCTCAGATGATGGTTTGCACTTTTTAGCAATCAAATATTTTTAAATTTAGGGATTTATTTTTTTTTAGACTTAATGCTATTGCACACTATATAGACTATGTAAAGTATACATTACTTTTATATATACTGGGAAACCAATAATAGAAATGGATTTCATACAGCAATTTTTTCAAGTTCCTTAGTGTCTCAGGAATTTTTCATAGTATTGTTATACCAAAACAAATACCTAACAGTTCTGATTATTAAGTAGTTAGCTCCCAGCAACTTAATAAATATTCATATCATAACAACTTAGAGGCTATGTTTAAAAAGTACACAACGGGGGCGCCTGGGTGGCGCAGTCGGTTAAGCGTCCGACTTCAGCCAGGTCACGATCTCGCGGTCCGTGAGTTCGAGCCCCACGTCGGGCTCTGGGCTGATGGCTCAGAGCCTGGAGCCTGTTTCCAATTCTGTGTCTCCCTCTCTCTCTGCCCCTCCCCCGTTCATGCTCTGTCTCTCTCTGTCCCAAAAATAAATAAACGTTGAAAAAAAATTTAAAAAAAAAAAAAAATAAAAAAATAAAAAAATAAAAAGTACACAACAATTGGAAGGAAAAAAAACTAATGTTTTTATTTCATTCTTAAATAACCACAATAACCTACTAATGGGATGTGCGTGCCTTCTAGGCTTTGCACAGTTTCTGAAATTTTAGAGTCAGATTGGATACTGCCACCCTCATTTTTTGTCCCACATTGATTTTTTGCATGTATTTACCTTTCATCACAACTGCCCTTAAATTCTGCAAAAAACTATGACCCACAAAAAGAAACATGGTGCAATCTAATGTTGAAACTGTGAACTACCATAAGCTATCTGTCCAGTTTCTGACAGATGTTGAATATTACTATTTCTCTAAAATTTAAAAATATCCTGCAGTGCTGTGTGATACTTTGGCACACAGTTAAGGAGCCATGATTTTTGGAATCACTTTGAACAAAAACAGACACAAGGGAATCTATGTGATTCCATTTGCATATGATTATTGCGAAGATACAGGCATGTATTTTTTTTTTCCAACTCTAAGGAGAAAAAACTAAGAACAAGATGTTAGCAACATTATTGACTCAAAAACCCAGCATCCAGGCCCCTAATTTTGCTATCTATATCCTATGGTTAGGTCTCCCTTTCTAAACTTGGGGAAAAAAAACGGATCTCAGCATAGTTTTAGAACTGGAAGAATCCTCAGTGATCATGTAGTCCACATTCCTCATTCTAACAAGGAAGAGTTGTAAGTCAAGAGACAAAGGATTGTCCTAGTTCACATTAGGGGGTAAATAGCAGATACGGGCTTTGACCCCATGTCTACAATATTTGTTCTGCATTGTCTCTTTGCCTTCCATGTTTATGAGGTTGTCTTTGCATCCTTCTAGCACCCCATCAGAACCACTGCCCCTCATCTAAACCTCTGCCCAAAGACAATACTCAGTAAATGTCATTATGGAGACTGAAAAATGATGGACTGTCCTTTCAGAGAGGGTAGCCCCAAAGATCATTGCAGGTCTCTGACAGCCCAACCCAGGCCTAGTCTTTTAAAATAAACTTTACTAGTTGTTGGTTTTTCCCCATTATGAGGGTAATACATGCTCATTATAGCAGTTATGGAAAATACTTCAAAGTAGAATAATAGCATCGATGTTTTACAACCCAGGAAAAACTATTAATACATGGGTAGTTTTCTAGCCTTTCCCCATGAATAGCTCATAAACACAGTTTTAATTTACCATATTACAAATATTATTTGGATTTCTACTTTAATATACAACTTTTATTTTTATTTTTCACTATGTCCCCCCTCACCCCTGCTCCCTAACCATCAGTCTGTTATCTGTATCTAGGAGATTATTTTTGTTTTGTTTAAATTTTACATATAAGAGAGATCATATGGCAATTCTTTCTCTGACTTATTTCACTTAGCGTAATGCCTACAAGGTCTACCCATGTTGTTAATGGCAAGATTTCATGTTTTAATGGCTAAATAATATCTCATTGTATATATACACAATTTCTTTACCTATTCATCCATCAATGGATGCTTACATTTTTTCCCTTATTTTCTCTATTGTAAATTATGTTGCAAGAACCATAGAGGTACTTGAAAAGTCAAGGTAGCATTTTATTTCTTTGGATAAAAACTCAGAAGTGGAATTGCTAGATCATGTGGTAGTTCTTTTTTTTTTTTTTTTTAATATTTTGAGGACCCTCCATACTGTTTTCCATTTACTTTTCTATCAATTGCATGGGGGTTCCCTTTTCTCCATATCCTTGTCAAAACTTGTAATTTGTATTTTTGATAAAAGCCACTCTAACAGGTGTGAAGTATTATCTCACCCTGGCTGTGATTTGCATTTTCCTGATGATTAAGGATGTGGAGTATCTTTTCATGTACTGTTGTTCATCTGTATGTCTCTTCTTTGGAAAAATGTCTATTCAGACCTTCTGCACATTTTTAAATCAGAATTTTTTTTTTGCTATTGAGTTGTATGAGCTTGTTATATAAATATTAGTCCCTTATGAGATATATAATTTGCAAATATTTTCTCCCATTCAGCAGGTTGTCTTTTCATTTTGTTAATGATTTCCTTTGTTGTGCAGAAGCTTTTTAGTTTGATGTAGCCCCCCTTGTTTATTTTTTATTGTATTGCTTTTGCTTTTGGTGTCAGCTTAAAAAAATATATTTCCAAGACCTATGTCAAGGAACTTATGTGCCTATGTTTTCTTCCATGCAGCTGTCCAGTTTTCCCAACATCATTTACTGAAGAGATTGTCCTGTCCTCATTGTATGCTTGTCTTTTTCATAAATTGACTATATATGCATGGGTTTATTTCTAGCCTCTCTAATGTGTCCCACTGATCTATGTGTTTTAGGACAATACATTTTAATTACTCTAGCTTTTTAATACAGTTTGAAATCAGGAAGCATGATCCTCTAGCTTTGTTTTTGTTTCTCAAGACTGCTTTGGTTATTCGGATCTCTTGTGGTTCCAGACAATTCTAGGATTATTTGTTCTATTATTGTGAAAAAGGACACTGAGATGTTGATAGGGATTGCACTGAATATGTAGATTGGTTTGAGTAGTACAGAAATTTCAACAATATTGATTCTTACAATCCATGAGCATGGAATATCCATTTGTGTCATCTTTAATTTCTTTCATTAATGTCTTATAAATTCCATTATAGAGGTCTTTTACTTCCTTGTTTAAATTTATTCCTAGATATTTTCTTTTTGATGTAATTATAAGTAGAATTGAATAACAGATTTAATCCTTGGTATTAGAAATCAGAATGGTGGTTACATTTGTGAAGAGGAAGATAGGAATGATTGAGAAGGAGCACATCAGGACCTATTGGAAAGCTAAAAAAATTCAAAAAAAAATTTTAATCATGTGGTGGTTTCTTGAACTATATATAACTATATACACTCATGTGTTCATTTTGTTATAATTCATCAATCTATACTCAAGATTAGTCTACTGTTCTTGTGTGTGAGTTATAAATAAAAAAATTTAGCAAAGAAAAAATATTCTCAACAACAAAATACAGAAAATTATACCTTAGGGGTGAAGCCCCTTCTGATGCCCGAGCCAAATTAAATACTTTTTCCTTTGTCTTCCTTTAGAGCATTATCTACTATCCTACAATTATGTGCTAATTTGCTGGCATCTCTGGCTAGACTGTGAGCATCTGGAGGGTAGGGACACATCTCCTTTAGCTCTAATTTCCTAGTGCTTCAAACATGACAACATGCAAGGAGGTTAACTATTTTTAAACAAAAAAAATTAAATATAAATATACTAATAGACCAAGGAACACATGGGTTTCTTTTCTCTATCTTACCCAAATTCCCTGAGTAAAATTTGTATCACACTTCTGTGGTCTTTCTTTTAAAAATTCCTAATGTTTTAAAATATTCATTTGTAATCTCCAAAGAATATATATTTTTATTTTTTATTTTTTAAAAATTTTTTTTCAACGTTTTTTATTTATTTTTGGGACAGAGAGAGAGCATGAACGGGGGAGGGGCAGAGAGAGAGGGAGACACAGAATCGGAAACAGGCTCCAGGCTCCGAGCCATCAGCCCAGAGCCCGAGGCGGGGCTCGAACTCACGGACCGCGAGATCGTGACCTGGCTGAAGTCGGACGCTTAACCGACTGCGCCACCCAGGCGCCCCCAAAGAATATATATTTTTAAAGGGAAGGGGACACACACACACTTTCTTTTAGGAATGTATTTATTTATCAGAGTTCTAATGTTACTCAAAGCATAGTTCATGAACCAGTGCCAATGTATGAACTGTTTATTAATGATTTAGAAGTTAAATACAGAAATTAATATGTGTTTAGAAATGGGTATGATTTGACTCTACTATATTATCTAAACATGTGTAGTAAACTTGCCTTGCTATGACATAAACTATATACTAATCGTTCATGGTACAACTAGTTATTGGAAATTAATTAAACCAAAAAAAGATCCTTTTTTTTAACATGTAATTTTAAAAGCTCTGTCATTGATAATAGAGCTAGAGAAGATCAACACCATTATTTTAGAAATAATGGGTAAACTGAGACCTAGATTTTTACCCAGTTCCTGACTACCAAGCCAGTGGTCTTTACAGTATCGTGCCACCTGCATTCCTTATATTAATGAGTTTCAAAGATAAAATCAGTATCATTTCTACCATTATTAGCAGTAATAGCTGCAGCTACTATAAATCCATATTCAATGTTTATAAGGTAGAACCACATGAAGTTGCTATTTAAAAACGCTTTTGGTTTATTTATATATTTTGAGAGAAAGTAAGTGGGTAGGGGCAGAGAGAGAATCCCAAGCATGACTCTGCACCATCAGTACAGAGCCCGATGTGGGGCTCAATCTCACACACTGTGAGATCATGACGTGAGCCAAAATCAAGAGTCATACATTTAACTGACTAAGCTACTTAGGTGCCCCTGAAATTGCTAGGTTTATAGGGAAAAAATGGTCAAGCGTCTGTAATTTCACATGGCTCAACTCATTGGAAATGCTAGGAACAATATCAAGTGTTTTTAAAGCCTTAAAGAGGCAAGTGGAGCCAGACTACATAATGTCTGGTGAGTTAAGTTCTCTCTGGGGTCCATTCCCACATCCATAACTTGGAACTAATAACAGTACATAGGCTCAGATTTATGGAGACCTAAATGATCCAAGTTCTGGGAATGACACCTGGCAGGTCATAAGTGCTCAGTGACTATTAGCCCTTATGATTATTTCCAACATTAATTCTCAGTACAGTCTTCTGAAGTAGGAACATTTTATTCTCAGTTAATAGATGTGGAGACCAGAGCTTAAAGAGATAGGGAGATAGTAACTTGAACCTTTCTTTGTCCCTCTGACTTCAAGCACATTCCCTGCAACTTACATAGTAATTTTCAATTAAGTGACAGCTGAATTGAGTCAAATAGTCCCACTGGGGTGTATCATCAGAATCGCCAATATTAGAGAGTATCTATCTTCCTGGACTCTTTAATAGCCAGTTACATAAAAGACAGTGCAAGCTATTGTACAGTCCGATTGAGAGAAACTATGTGCACCACTCTTTTGTTTTGTTTTTAGGTCTTCTGATTGATGAGAATGCTCTAAGCAATAAACAAGCTGATGATTACTGCCTCTGATTTCATAACATTTCAGTGTTGTAGTATATCCTTAAGTATTTCTTTCACCTGCCAAAGGACCCCCAAACTCCATCAGCACCATCCTCTGGAATGCTGAAAAGGGAAAACTCCATGTGGCACTTGCTAACTAGAACCTGTGCTGTTAAACTTGGTCAGCGTTTTGTACAAGACCAAAGAAACACTGTTGACTCTTTCTCCTTAAACAGAATATGCAGTAAAGCAATTCCCTTGAGGAGCAACAAGATCTGATTGAATTTTTCAGAATTTTCTATTATTCTATCAAGTTCACTTGACAGCAAAGGACAAGCTGCCTTTCAAATGCTGTAAGTGAACACATCAGCAATTCAGGAGGAAAAACGTGAGTTATTAAGTAGGAACAAGTCTCTCTGAATATATTTACACCAAGTCATGGAAACCACTGTCCTTAGAAACCTCTGTGACAATCTATTTTCTAGTCTCACTATTGCTTTAAGTTTGACAGATGATAATAAAATACAATGAAATTACCTTTGAGCTCTGAAATGTACATCAGCTCACACATTCCTCATGACTTGATTTTTATTTTTCCAACACAGCTCATTCACTTTAAATATTATTCCCAAGCACTCAAGGTCTTTATCTGGGTAATATAGCTACTTATGCCTATTTCATGTTTGCGTAAAGGCAGGGAATACCAATTTTATATGTTTATATACACACACAAAATATCCATGTATATACATATTAGTTAAGAGCTAGAAGGGGCTTTTGAGATCAAGTCTCCTTTTTGTTGGCTTACAGATGAGGTCTCGGAAGCCCCAAAGGACATGGTATCCTGGAGGCTACACAGCTGACTGGCTTTCAGGTAAAGCTTGAGAAAATAAAATTATAGCAACTACCTACTATATTCTTAGGATTATAGCCAGTATTTCCCATACATAAATTCTTTTTTCTTAATGTTGATTTTTGAGAGAGAGAGAGCACGTGAGCATGAGTAGGGGAGGGGCAGAAAGAGAGGAAGACAGAACCTGAAGCAGGCTCCAGGCTCTGAGCTGTCAGCACAGAGCCCAGTACGGGGCTCGAACCCACAAACCACGAGATTGTGACCTGAGCTGAAGTCAGATGCTCAACCAACTGAGCCACCCAGTTGGCTGAGCCCACCCAAAAATTTGGGTGAGCCCACCCAAAAATAAATTCTTACACCATTTCTATTTTGTTAGTACCATCATTCTCATTGGACAGATGAGAAAACTGAGGCTAGGAAAACTAGTATAGTCAATAAATGCCACAAAATAGAATTAAGATGTTGATGAGGCATACTAGATTCTCTCTACTGTGCTGGCATTTCTCTGAATGCATTCACTTGTGCATCACTGATTTTTGCCATATCCACACATCAACTGTATTGTTTTCTTAACCTTTTCTTTAAATTGAACATTAACATTAAATAACCTTTTTATCACCAATTAAATATAAAACAATGTGCCATAAATTGAAGATATTAATAAAAGTAAAAATAAAGAAATGAAAATATCACTAAATTCTAGCTACACTCTGCCTCTCCCTAAAGGCACAGGATTTGCATCCTACTGTCTTTGTTGGAAAAGAAGATTAGCCGCAGTTAGGGTATGAGAGGCCTATAAACGTCAAACCAAGACTTAAAAGTTCAAAGAATCAAGACAGGAAAACTTTCACGATGTGATTCGGCTGTTAGTTGCCACATGGGAAGTCATCATTGTCCGATGTTGGATCATTCTGAGTCCTGCCCTGGTACCTCCTTGTCACATGAAACACTGCAGCACATGGGCAAATTCTCCAGGTTATAATTTTCTAAACTCTAGTAAGCATCAGAATCACCTGGAAGTTTGTTAAAAACAGATTTTTTTAATCTTCCCCAGGGTATGACTCAGCATGTCTACAGTTAAGCCCAAGAATTTGCATTTCTAACAAGTTCCTAAGTAAAGCTGATGCAGCTGGCCCAGGAACCACATTTCCAGAACCAGTGCTCTGGGTCACACTTGAGGAGGAGGATTTCGATAACATATGGTGGCATGTGTGTGAACATGTCACGATTAAGCTTGCTGGTGATTGCAGAGATTTGGGATTTTTATTTCAAGAAGCAGAAGAGACAAACACTCAATGTATTCTTGGGGTCCTGTGTTGTTTCTTCAATCTAGTGACTTAAGATTGATACTACACCACAACAGAGCCGCCTGCAACAACCTTGGATGAGAGGTGTCTCCTTCTTGAGGCACCTGGGTAGCTTAGTTGGTTAAGCCTCAGACTCTTGGTATCAGCTCAGGTCATGATCTCACAGTTCATGAGACCAAGTCCCACATCGGGCTCCTTGCTGACAGTATTGAGCCTGCTATTCTCTGTTTCTCTGCCCTCCCACATATGTGTGTGCTCTCTTTCTCTCAAAAATGTACCTTCTCATCGGTAATATAGCTTATTCATAGGCTGCTAACTACCTGCAAGGCTCTCTGCATTGGTGGCAGCAGCTGGTGGTCATTAATACCAAAAACAGAAAATGAGACTCTCTTTCTTTCCTCTAACATTAAAGAACATTTAAAAAATGCCATGACACTCTTAAATACATATATATGTATGTGTGTGTATATATATATATGTATGTGTGTGTGTATATATATATGTGTATGTATATATATATAGTGTATATATATGTATATATATGTATATATGTATATATGTATATATGTATATATATGTATATATGTATATATATGTATATATATATGTGTATATATATGTATATATATGTATATATGTATATATATATGTGTGTATATATATGTATATATATATGTATATATATGTGTATATATATAGATATATATATACACATATATATATATACACACACACACATTCTTCCCCTACAGGAAAAAAAATGCCATTACAGTTAACATTTTCTGATATGGTTCCAGTTACAGTAATAATAATTGTTAAGGGCCTTCTATACATGTCATTGTATGTACCAGGTGATTACACAGAAACATTTCCTTTTTCAGTGTTAGGATGTGGAAATTTAACTTGTCTGAGATCAATTACTAAGAAGTAGATCAGAGATTCAATTTCAAGTTCAATTCCAATGCCTATTTCTTTTCTAAGCCACACCACTGCTATTGTTACTACCCAACTATCAATCTCTTCATAGAAGCATATTTTATATGGACCTAAAAGATAAGAAGGAGAAAACACTCCATAAGCTTAAATTTTTCAGAAAGAAATTTTAAAATGATGTCACTAGAACAGGAGAAATCAGTGCTATTTAATCAGCAATGAAGACAGAGCTCAATGGGTTCAAATCAGGATTTAAGAATGTCTGGCTAGGCTCTGGGCTGATGGCTGGGAGCCTGGAGCCTGTTTCCGATTCTGTGTCTCCCTCTCTCTCTGCCCCTCCCCCGTTAATGCTCTGTCTCTCTCTGTCCCCAAAATAAATAAAAACGTTGAAAAAAAATTAAAAAAAAAAAAAGAATGTCTGGCTAAATTTTGCATTTAGAA
The DNA here is from genome assembly GCF_018350175.1 of Felis catus. Classification (NCBI taxonomy): domain Eukaryota; kingdom Metazoa; phylum Chordata; class Mammalia; order Carnivora; family Felidae; genus Felis; species Felis catus. The sequence continues at coordinate 187,128,319 of NC_058368.1, read as the reverse complement.
GAATGGGTAAGTGGATAGAATGAATCTCAGAAATCTCAACAGGAAGGAGATTTTTATTCCCTCCTGATATGGCAAGGGCCATTAGGAGAACCAGTGTGGTAGAAGAGAGAACAATGGATTGGGAGCCATGAGCCTTGGATTCTGGTCATTACTTTGTCTCAGTAACTGAGACTTCATTCCTCTCAGGTCGTGGTTTCACCATCTGTATACCAGGCAGCTGGGCTAAGCTCCCTTCCTGGCTGGCTCTGCCTTTGAGAATGGCAGATTCCTTCAACTGTATTTATTAGCACCATATGCCTCAAAATGATAATGCCCATCTTTCAATATAAGGAGACTATGGTTTGACTGCAAACTCAGCATGTGGTTTTCAACCTTCAGTCTCTCAAGAGCCTATTTATCTACCCATATGTGAGATTATCCTGCTATATTATTTTTTAATGTTTGGGAGGGAGGGCAAGAGGGAGGGAGGGAGAGAGAGAGGGGGACAGAGGACCCAAAGTGGGTTCTATACCGATGGCAGAGAGCCCAATGCAGGGCTTAAACTCATGAACCCTGAAATCATGACCCAAGTCAAAGTCAGGTGCTTCACTGACTGAGCTACCCAGGAGCCCCCCTGATATATTCTTTGGGAAATACGTGGTGACAATTGGAGGAGAGATATTGAACTCTTCATTGTAGAAATACAACCGAAATCCATAAAAATAGAATTTAAGAAATGAACTATCAGATCAAATTTTAAAAAGTCATCAATGGCAATGAAATGACAAATTCAGTAAGTGTTATTAGCCGTAATTATAGTAACATCTAGAAAGAAAACAACATCTGTGATTTGCTTGATTAATGGCTTAACAGAATAGTGCATCTGTTAATGGAATAAACTCCTAGCACTGTTGACTATATGTTTGCAAGATCTGGAAACAGAGAAAGGATTATGGGAGATGAGCAGAACAGAGTGCAGATTGGCTATTGGAGGTCCAGTTCTTCCCCAGAATTTCAATTCCCCTTTAGCTATCTTGACCAGAGTTGTGTAGCAATTTAAGAAGACAAATGAATTCCACCAGGCATATGAACTTCTGCAGGCTAACCAACTAGCTGCTCAGAGTGATTAAAAATTATTTACTTTTCATCTGTGGTGGGAGATGTTTTACACCATGCCACAGTAGGATTATACCGAAGGTGCTCATCACAGACTGCATGCATGGGGCTTTTTTTCTGGCTTGAGTAGTTAATACTCAGGGAGTGAAAATATTTTTCCTTAAGCATGAGTTTTCTCCTTTGAACTCAAAGTAGAACCAAAATTCCAACCCACTGAAATGAGCCAGCTTCGGAGTTTATCAAAATGAAATTAGAAAGGCATGTAATAATCTCATGCTCTTCTTCAAAGCTGTAGTTTCTTTCTGCTTTGAGAACACAACACTAACTCTGCTTCCTCAAGGCTGCACGGGATGAATGCAAAATATATTATGTATCATAAAACGTATGCAGGTACATTCAGGCAGCAACCTCTTGCATAAGGAAGAAGCATTTGCCATCAGCTTATCCTAATGAAATCAATGAAAGAAAAACGCAACATTCTGTGACAAAAGGAATGTGGATCTTGTACCCAGTAAGCCAAATGACATTTTAAATGCAGCATGAAGAAAAGTAGGTATTTCCTGGGCCTGATTCAAAATTTAGGATTAGTGATTATAGGAGGCAATCATTTCCCCATAATAAGGGAAGGGCCAGGTGGCTTGTACTTACCCCGGCAAAGCTGGCTTCCCTCTTGAGCAGGCTCCATTAGAAGCTATGGAAAACAGAACTTGAAAGTGGCACTATTTCTCTTGTACGGCTTGGCTAAAATATCATTTATCTTTCCTGTGGCATCTTTCATTTCTCTGATTTTATCAGATGGCATCAAGACAAAGTTTTAAGCTAACACTCTCTTGGTGTTAAACTCCAAGAAGATGGCCTGGCAAGAAACAACTGTGGCCCGTAAAGGAAGTGGGAAAAATAAGCCACATCACAAGGGCCACGAGGGAGAGAGAATAGCAGGACTGTGAGTGTGGGCCCTAGTCCCAGAACAGTGAAGGCAGTGTTCTTGGCTCGGCTGCGCATTTACACAGCACCATCACTGTTAGACATGGGTCTTGCATAAATTTCTACTTTCTGCGAATCAATGAGCCAGCAATATAAAAATTCATAAGCGATCTTATTCTCTATACCTGTTACAAGAATGACTTTGTCCATTTACCTTTTGCAATGCATGTAATTAAGTGTGAGACAATTATAACCTTGTAGTTCTCCTTGGGGGCCAGGAAACATAATTCAGTTGCTGGGTTTCAAGGGCACTTAAACAAAAGACTCTCTGCATTGACTTTTATATGCATGCTGGTGATGAATTCACCCTCAAAGCCTCAGAAGTCTCGTTTCACAGTGGTCTAGTTCTTATTGATTACTATTTGATTATACAAAATAAGGAAAGTGGGACCAATATATTATACTTATAGATTATGTGAATGCTTCAGATATTCAGAAAATCAGACTTATTTATGGGCTTGTGAGAGTGCCAATTCATACCCTAAAGGAAATTTTCATGTATAATCTTTTTTACTGAGTTGCCTATAATTCTACTAATTGGGGTAAATGTCACAAACCAGTTGCTATATTTATGGATAGTTATGGGTGAGTCCATAAACAAAAAAGAAACTAGAGCCAGCAACAAGCCTATTCTGAAGATAGCAAAAGGGGAATATTACCAAGCTTGGGAATTGGACGAGGTGAGAAAAAGTGAAGATAATGTCTAACTTCATGAATATCTTTCCATAGGATCTTGTTTGGTTGCTAGGGTAATTGTGAACTTATGTGTACTGTTGGATTCTATCAGACTACTAAGAAGAAACGTGGACATAAAAACATTTAAGAAGGAATGAAACACCCACACATCTAAAATCAGAATAGCTGCAACTGTAAGATACAAGTTGGGAATTTTTAAGAACATGAAATTTGCCTAACACTTTAGATAGTCTAGAACTTTTTAAAAGGCACTTGGCATTCCACAGTTTTCCATCTGCTGAAAGAAAAGAATGCTTTGCAAGCCCTCTTTCTTTCCTCTTAGAGTCTCATGGTTTCTCGTCACAAGTGTGACCTAGAATCACAGATTTGGTTAATCACAAAGTGTTAGCACCAGAAGGTAATTAGAAGTCGTTTAGTGCTGCTTCCTCGTGCTGTGGGTAAGGACACTGAAGTTTAGAGAAGTTAAATGTGCCTAAGGCCACACAGGAAATTAGTGGCAGAGACGGAACTAAAAACCATATCTCCTTACTTCTACAACCAGTGCTCTTTCTTCTGAGAGAGAGAGAGAGAGGTGGGGGTGGGGGACAAAAGGGGGAGAGAGACATACCATTTTGAGATGAGAGAGTCATGCTAATAAATACACAGTGCTCAAAGCATAGGCTTACTTTCTAAGCTGCTTAGAAATTTAAATACTAACAGGCATGTGGCAAGTTATTTATATCATGAAGTTGGAATTAAATGCCACTTTCTGGCTAATTAGAACCCTAATAACAAATAATAGATAAAAGATGCTATGTTCTGTTTTGGTTAGGCCATGTTTCTTTTGCCTGGCTGCTAGAATTCTCTAATAAATCACGTTAAAGGATGACACATCGCAGACCTTTATATAATTCCCCTTTCCAGCAGTCAGCTTCTCTACACTTAAGCAAATTCAGCATTTTATATATATTTGCATTTCTCATTGATTGTATCATGCTTTTCATTTATGATTTTTAGACAGTTTGTCATGTTTAGCCTGTTGTTGCCCAAACTTGCCAATTAAAGAAGTAACTGTTGACAGAGGGTTTTTTTTGTCCCATCTCACATCACCAGTACCATATGACTAGAATGAATTTTATAAACTCAAGACCAGTTATTTACTACAAGCTGTGAAAATTTTACTAGTAATTGTTATAACTGTTATTGACCAATTTATGCTGAACACTCTATTAAGCACTCTACATAATAACTCATTTAAATTCCTCAGCAACCTTAGTAAATTGATATAACTATTTTAATAATAATAAAAAAAACAAGACTACTGGGGTACCTGGGTGGCTCAGTTGGTTAAGCCAACTGTTGATTTCAGCTCAGGTCATGATCTCATAGTCGTGAGATCAAGCCCCACATTGGGGGCTTTTCCATGACTTTCTCAGGATGGGCATGGAGCTTAAGATTCTCCCCCATTTCCCTCTGCCCTGCGCTGTTTCAAAACCAACCCAACCCAACCCAACCCAGGGTTATCAAATTCTTCAAACCAAATGAAATAGAAAAAGTCATAAGGAAAAATCTTATGGTTACTTTGATAAATTAAGACATTAGATAAGCATTGACTTTAGTCATAAGAAAGGCAAGAGTCTAGACTAAATGAATAAGCAAAATAACGTTTTAAGCATTTGCAACATAAAGTAGCTTAAAACATTTTAAGCGGCTAACCAGCTGTAAACATTGCTATGAGATTAATAAGAGTTGGAAGAAGTTTTAAGCAAGTAAAAACATGAGGAGGAATTGGTAACATGAGACATTAGCCATAAAACTAGTTCTTTCAGGACTGAAGCAAAGGGATGGACAGCAGCACAGTTGTCCAGGGCATCAAACATGTCTGCAAATGTAACATGATCAAACATTTCATTAACCAGAACTCAGAGTACAGGGAAAGCAGGCTGAGAAAAGATGAGAGATCCCCAAGGGGCATGCATGAATACTTCTAGACCAGTGGTCCTCAACAAGGGCTGCTGGTGTTTCTTGGAGGCATTTGGCAATATCTGGAAACATTTTTGCCAAATTGCTTGGGGGCACTACTGGCCTCTGGTAGATAGACCCCAGGGATGCCGCTAAACATTCTACATTGCACAGGATAGCCTCCTACAACAAAGAATTATTTGTCCCAAAATGTCAGTTTTGCTGAGGTTAAGAAATCTTGTCTTAGAGGTTTTCTGAATTCTCAAGGCAATGCATTAAGATAATGGCAGGACTGATTTATTGAGTGAACAAATTGAGTTTGGGGAGTCTTGTCTACCTCTTCCCCCACCTGAGCTTGGTTCTTTTCCCAGATGTTAAACAACCTTTTAAAGATGAGCGATTTGAAGGAGTGTGAAGTCTCAGTCTGGGCCTCTACCAATTAATTTTATTTCTGAAGTAATTTTAGAAAACAAAGACAAAATAATGATGAAAAGCCTTTATATTAAGTAATGTTAAGGGGGTAGGGACAGGCTCGGGTGGAAAAAAAAGACTACCTTAGGGAAGGGTATATTCTTGGTCCTCTACACCAAGTAATTCATGTCATATCTGGTGTTCCTAAACCAGATGTTACAGAATGGTAGCCATCTACAGAAGTATTTTGTTTGGCCTACGCAGACCTAAATTTTATATTAGCCAGCAGCATTTGAACACTGGACATTCCTCATAATAATGTAGATTCTTTTTTTGTGGAAGAAGCTAAAGAACTGACAACGCTGGATATACATTCCCACTAGTCAAGAGTTGGCCATTGCTGAATAATGGCCAGCCATTTTGGACAGGGCACGAATATCCCCATTCCTCATATGAACAGCTTCAGTAGGTTGTGTTACCTGCTGTATTCTGGCAGCAATCTTAGTTTGCAACTTCTGTCTTAAAAGATTATATTTATACTCCTTTTACTTCACTCTTCAGGGTAACATTATATAACAAACTTTTTGGAATGTGTTATGCAGCTCTTCCTGGATAAATTTTCATCCAATGAATCCTGCACCATCTTTTGGCCATTTTTTCCCCAAAAAACACAATTTTGGCTTTTCCAGGACTTTCTCTCCTCCAATTTTTTTTGGGGGGGGGCGGGGCTAATCAAAAGGTGACTAAATGGTGGAGAATAACTTGATATTTACCCACTGGAATAGAGATTCACCACAAGTCCCAAGGCTACACACATTGCTAGCTTAATAATTTTTACTCTATAAAACACAAATAAAAAAAAACCCAGAATAAATATTTTGACCATGGTGTGTAGGGAAATGGCAAGGATAACTTACTGGGATCTACAGAAACTAAGTTTCAGAATAAAGTATTGAATATTGATGTTGAAAGTGTTTATAGCCAAAATTCATACAGGTATTTTATAGCATTAGATTAAGTCAGTAGGAGGTCACAAAGGATGTTGTGATTCTTTGAATAACAATTTGTTTGAATCAATGCATTAGGAGGAATAGATTAGTTTTTACATTCATAAAGTAAGGCCAAGTTTTTACACTATTTCATGATGTGCAAGAGAAGATTTACAATGATTTATTATAATTTACAAAAATTTATTATAAATATAAGGATAAATACTGAGGTGTTTGTTTTATTGATAAGAGTAAGGTTATATAATAATTCCATTTGTTTAGAATTATGGTTCTCAAACCCGTTAGAATTAGGGTTCCTTGACACTCTTAAAAATTATTTAGAATCCAATGAGTTTTTGCTTATGTGTGTTGAACTAATCTATATTTATTAGAAATATCTATAATAATATCTATCTTTAATATCTATAATAATAGATTATTATATATATACAATATATATAATATAATATAAATATATAATAATATATATAATATATATAATTATATATAATATATAATATATAATATATATAATAATCTATTATTATAGATATTATAATATCTATAATAATCTATATATTATTAGAAACTTAAATCAGAAATTAAAAAGTTATACATTTCTTTAAAAATAATATATTCATTACATGTTAACATAAATTTTTCCAAAAAATAACTATTCTCTAAAACAAAAAAATTAGTGAGAAAAAATTTTAAATCTGTTTAATGTATGAATAGAAGACAATTAAATTCTCATACCTGCTTATGCATTTGATCTGTCTTGCTATGAAGAATAATCCAGCCTCCTACCTAGTTGGAAAAGGAAGACTAGTTGGAATTTGGGGGACTGTGATGTTAGTTTTATGTGTCTATATGCAAGACTACAATCCCTAGTCAATCAAACACTAGTCTAGGTATTGCTAAGAGATTTTGTAGACATAATTAAAGTCCATAATCAGTTGATTTTAAATAGAAGAGCCTATCCTAGATAACCTGGGTGGGTCTCATTTGATCAGTTGAAAGGCCTTAGAAAAAATGTTGTCTCTACTCTGAAGAAGAAATTCCATCTACAGATAGCAGCTTCAGCCTATGCTTGAGAATTCCAGCTGGACTGACTGATAGTCTGTCCTATGAATGTCACACTTGCCTACCCAGCCCAACAATCATGGAAGCCAACCCTCTGGAGTAAATCTCTTAATATGTATCTCCTATTGGTGTAGTTTCTCCAATTGAACTCTAATACATAGAGACTTTGAGATCAATGGTATAGGATATACTTTACAAAGACTTCCATGTCACTAATTAGCTTAACATAATAATTCTATGGAGTTAGTAAGGCAAAACCCATCACTTCTATCCTCAGAGAGGATATTTATCAGATGGCATAGATCTTTCAAGTGGCTTTTAGTCTTGATCCTTAAATTCCTGGTTTCTATGCCAGTGCACTTTACCTTTCAGCACAATAACCTTCTATATATTTGGAAATATACTTGCAGATATAGACATTCATATTATTTAATACACACGTCACAAAGAAAATCCTTACAAACGGGGCAGGACATAAAACCTGTATCTAGGTATGAGTGGAAGTGATGCAAATGAAACACAGGGTTTTATTTTATGCTTAAGGAGCTTATAATTTACCTGGGAAAAATAAGATTTTTTATCCCTGAAGATATGAGATGGGGTTTAATAAAGTGATTAGGACTCTGATTCTTTATTAATACTTTTTTGAGTACTAGGCAATGCGATAGAGTCATTTTCATCCTTTTCAGCTGCTTCTGGTGCAATTGATGTACCCTCCATATCTGATGACCCCTCTAGTATGTGAGTTTATGGGAGACAGTGATAATGACCAATCAGCAGGTACATAATACTAACAACCTGTTCACTGAATGACTAAGGAAGCAGAGAATGGATGCAAAACAAAGGTGAGAAGGAAGAGCCAAAGTGGAAAAATTGGGAGAAATGGAAAACCAAAGAACTGGAAGATAGAATATGACTTTAAGATAATGAAATGAAAACTGGGCTGAAGAAGGTGTGTATTAAAAAGTAACAAGAGGTTTAGCAGAACAAATGAAGGGTTCCCATTTTATGAAAGAGACTGGCCAAGAAGAGTGTTTTATTAGTATGAGGAAGCAGAATAGGATCATGGCTCAGTGTATGAACTTTAGTCAGAGAGATCTGAGTTTGGGTACTAGTTCCATCATGTACTAGCTATGTCATCTTGGATAAATAACCTGACCTCTTTGGACCTCAGTTTCCACAAATGTGAACTTTCAGAGTTATTATGAAAATTAAATGAGAAAATTTATATAAAGTACATCAAATAATGCCTAGCATAGAGTAAATCCATTAAGTATTGACTCTCATAATTATTGTTATTACTATTATTATTAATTCTAGAAGCAACAAGGAGCCAATAGGAGATGTTTAATTGGGATGGTGATATGGGGACACTTGTTAGCTTGGAAAATATGTCTGATTTTAGTTAGAATAAATCATCAAGGTAAAATACTGGAGCCAGAGCAATCAGGAAGTTACCTCAATAGTCCAAGCACAAAAAAGTGACAGGCAAGGTACAACCTAGCCCAAGACTCCTCCCACTGGATCATCACATACACTATAGATTTGACATTGTTGGTTTATTCTAAATAGGAGCATATACTATTTATGTATAATTGGTAAATGGGAAACACTACAAATTTTTGTAAACATTTAATTTAAGCACATCATTTATCAGATTTAGGGGAGAATTTTAGAAGTTGAAAATTGCAACTTTTATTTTATTTTTATTTTTTTAAAGTTTTATTTATTACTTATTTTGAGAGAGTGAGAGCAAATGGGGAAGGGGCAGAGAGAGATCCCAAGCAGCCTCTGCACAGTCAGCACAAAGCCCGATGTGAGGCTTTGAAAGTTGCAACTTTAGAGAATATCAAATGCCCTGACATAGCAATTGGGCTTCCTAATTCTCTCTGCTTATATAGAAAATTAACTAGAGGTTCCTAGAAAATTAATCACTAAGGAGGCGCCAGTCCAGGATTAAAAACAAACAAAAAACCTGTATAAAGCACATAAATATCTATGTATGTCTAGGATTATATAAGAGTTATATGTGGTTGCCTCAGTCGGTTAAGCGTCGGACTTCGGCTCAGGTCATGATCTCGTGGTATGTGAGTTTGAGTCCCACCTGGGGCTCTGTGCTGACAGCTCAGAGCCTGGAGCTTGCCTCAGATTCTGTGTCTCCCCCTCTCTCTGCCCCTCCCATGCTCATGCTCTGTCTCTCAATAATAAAAAAATGTTAAAAAATTAAAAAAAAAGAGTTGTATGTAGTTGCATGTGAGAATATCTACAGAACTTACAAATGGTGGTTCTTCATATGCAGTGAAACCCATTTGTTAATATCTGGGGATGCTGGAAATAAATTTAATTAACAACAGATAGTTGTAACAGGATCCAACTAGGAAAACTCACCTGCCTATCTATGACACTGGTCTCGTTTATGTCTATATCCATAAAGTGACAACATCTTTTTTTTTTTTAAAGTTTATTTATTTTTGAGACAGAGAGAGACAGAGCATGAACGGGGGAGGGTCAGAGAGAGGGAGACACAGAATCTGAAACAGGCTCCAGGCTCTGAGCTGTTAGCACAGAGCCCGACGCGGGGCTCGAACTCACGGACCGCAAGATCATGACCTGAGCCTAGGTCGGCTGCTTAACTGGTTGAGCCACCCAGGTGCCCCAACATCTTTTAAATTTCGAGTAAGCTCTTGGCCTTATTGTGAGGCTTAATCTTCATTTTAGAACACAGACGGAACTGGCACTCTTCCTGAACAGCTTGCCATACAGCAGAATGTCATAGGATAGACGCAAGTTTTTAAAAATTGTACGATTTTAATAATCTGTGCAGATTAAAATCCAAAAGATATGATGATATCCATATATGATACTTTTCACTTAGTTTAGGAGGTAAATGACAAATAGTATAGAACTTTCAGCAGAATTAGGATACAGCTGCTAAAGTTGAATTTCTAGTCTCAGAGTTGATTAGCATATCCATGTTTGTGTTTGAATGTAATAGATGTGAATCTCCTTTCCAAAAGAATTAGAAGTTTTCACTGTGCATTTGTGTGGAAATCATTGGTTGGAATAAATGTTTAAGAACATAAAGGAAAAAATAAAGACATGAAGTAAGAGACATAGCACAGTGGCCTTTGGATATGATTTTCTATCCATTGAGTACAAGTATTCAAGATGATTTTCCAGGTGGAAAGGATAGATTTTCTCAGAGCCAAGCATGAACTGTTGTATCAGCCCTGTGACTGTCTAACATCACACATTTGCAAGGTAGCTTCTTGGGCTAGAGGTGGAATGAGGCCTGGGAACAGAGAGATGTGATCTTCATCTAAAAATACAAGCCTTGCATTAATTAGATGTGCTAATAAGCAGTGTGTATCACTCACCATTCCCTATGACTTCTAGGTGAGATAACTATGAATTAATAAAGTTAAAGCAATGGAATTTGGAATAAAAACAGAAGATGACATAGGGTCTCAGATTTTATGTGATCCAGTATTAGTATATCCACTGATAAAGGAGACAGACTCGTGAAGACAAAGTAGCTTGCTTGAGGTCACAAGTCAATGTCACTGCTAAGTCTGTCTTATAATTTCTCACTTATTTTGTAGCTACTCATTGTTTCCATGAGGTTACCATAATCACTGTATTTAGACAGTACTGTTTTCTACCTAGCTCAAGCTAATTAAGCAAGAAGAGGAATCTATTGGCCCACATAACTGGAGTGTCATAAGCTCTCTCCTTGCAGGTTTTAGGCTGACTTTCTCCATGTGGTAGGCCAGGTGCCCTTTTGGAACTCCAGACACACATAGTGACTCAGCCTCATTAGAAAGCTTTTCCTAAAACATTTTATTTTGCCCAAGTCCCAGGAAAGCCTCTGATTAGTTCACTTTGCACTGGGGCTCATTCCTGGACCAATTACTGTTGCCACAGGGATGAATACTCTGATTCACCAACTCATGTACACATTGCTGTACAAAGCCATCTCTTTTAACCACATGAAACACATTATTCACCAGAAAAGTGGTTGTCAGAAGGATGTCAGGGATTCTTTTTCTTTAAAAAAATTTTTTTTAAACATGTTTATTTATTTTTGAGAGAGAGAGAGAGAGAGAGAGAGAGAGAGAGAGAGCGCGCGCGCGCGAGAGAGCGCACCAGCAGGGGAGAGGCAGAGGGAGAGGGAGACACAATGTGAAGCAGGCTCCAGGCTCCAGGCTCCAAGCTGTCAACACAGAGCCTGAGGTGGGGCCTGAACCCATGAATCATGAGATCATGACTTGAGCCAAAGTCAGCTGCTTAACTGACTGAGCCACCCAGGTGCCCCAGGAGGTCAGGGATTCTTAACAGGCACAAACAACAAATATATTATAATCATATTCTAAAATGCAACTTCATAGGAAGAATACATAAGAACTAAAACTTACCAGACATAGGAATAACAACTATGGAAATGGTGTTGCTTTTCTTCTTCTAAATAACTTGTGCCAATATCTGTAATGACAAAGATACAGAAAAATCTCGTTTCTTAAGATGGAATAAAAGATTGATTCACTAGGGTTTACAACAGGATAATTGATTTCATACATATTAACATACACAGTATTTACTGTTCTTAGAACACTGTCTGGCATTGAATGAATGCTTATCCTCTTCCTTTGCATATATAAATAGTTTATATATAATTGGTCACTTGTGTGGTTCCAAGGCCACATCACCACTTTTCATCACCAGACTGTCAGTGTAATTTACGTCATGAAGCCTTTAAAGACAAAATACTATAAACTGTTTCATATTTTTGGTTTTCAATATTTGAGTTTTTGAATGCCACTGTTGCCAAAATGACCTACCATTGTTCTTTGTGATTGCATAGCATATGTTCCCAACTCTCCTAATGCTGTGATGGAGCTTGCATTATTTTGATTTTGTTTTTAACTGAGGTATAGCTGACATATAACATTGTATTAGTTTCAGATTACAACATAATGATTTAATATTTGTACACACTGTGAAATGATCACCACAATACATCTAATTAACATTCACCACCATGCAGCTTCATTTTTTTTCTTCTTGTGTTGAAGAGTTTTAATATCTATTCTTTTAGCAACTTTCAACTATGCAGCAACACAGTGTTACTAACTATAGTCACCATGCTGTACATTATATTTCCATGACTCATTGTATAACTGGAAGTTTGTACCTTTGGCCCTCTTCAGCCATCTTACCCATCCCAAACTTCCACCTATGGCAACCACTAACCTGTTCTCTGCATCTATGAGCTTGGTTTTTATTTGATGGTCCTTTTTCTTCCTCCTAGATTCCACATAGATGTGAGATCATACCGTATTTATCCTGCTTTATCAAAGTTATTTCACTTAACAGAATGCCCCCAAGTTCTATCCATGTTATTCTGATTTTTTTTTGTTTCAACTCATGTGAATTTTGGTTATTATGGCTTTGAGAATCTTATGATATAAAGATATTATGGAAGCTGGCAAAATTAGGTGTTTACAATGTAATTTTTGAGGAAAATTAAAGACTTAAGTGTAGCACAAATGATTAAGAAATTGCCACTTGTTGGGGCGCCTGGGTGGCTAAGTCAGTTGAGAGTTGGACTGTGGTTCAGGTCATGATGTTGTGGTTCATGAGTTCAAGCCCCACATTAGGCTCTGTGCTGACAGCTGGGAGCCTGGAGCCTGCTTTGGATTTGATGTCTCCTTCTCTCTCTTCCCCTCCCCTGCTTGTGTTCTCTCCCTCCCTCCCTCTCTCTCTCTAAGAATAAACAAATGTTAAACAATTAAAAAAAAAAAGAAATTGCCACTTGTTTAGTTTCAGAAGAGGCTGAAGAGGTGGCATATGGTCATGGGTAGGAGCTAGGTCTTTTAACTTAAATGGTTCTGGGTTCAAATTCTGGCTTCTTGCTAGTCATGTGAACTTGAGCAAGTTACTGTACCTCTTTAAGCCTTAATAACCTCACCTATAATGAGGGAATACCATCACCACATAATTCGTAGATAACACAAATATAGTGTGTAGTACTCTTTGAGCTCTAAATAAAGATTAGCCATTGTTATGACAGTCACAATAATTTATGTGTAGACGATGAAATAAAGAACAAAGATAGCACCTATTACAATTCTTAGCACATAATGGGAAACATATACAGTTGTGGAAATACTGATGGAGATATCTATTTTTGACATTTTCTCTAAGAATACACCTCAAATTTCTTTGTTCTCAATGACCCATTTCCTTTTGGATTCTTTGTAGTTACAATACAATTTAATCCCCAATTATCAACTACTTACTACATAATCAGTTGCATTAGTATTATCTCCAACTGGAATTTTAGTAACTTTTCCTGCAGGAATTATACCTTACTTCTTTGAAAAAAAATTTTTAATGTTTATTTTTGAGAGAGAGACACAGCCTGAAGGGGGGAGGGGTAGAGAGACACAGGGAGACACAGAATCTGAAACAGGCTTCAGGCTCAGAGCTGTCAGCACAGAGTCCAATGTGGGGCTCAAACTCGGGAACAGTGAGATCATGACCTAGGCTGAAGTCAGACACTTAACCAACTGAGCCACCTAGGTGCTCCTATGCCTTACTTTTTGTGTGGTCTCTGTGTCACCATCCTGAGCTTATAGTAAGAAGCCAATACTTGACAATGGATTGATCGATCAAAGAACTTCTTTCTCTCCTGTAACACTTTTAAATCAAACTGGGCTGTTCTACATAAAGTGGACAGGAGAACCACTTACAGTTACTATGGATATATGGATTGGGATGAGAGCCCTTCTTAAAATGTTCTAAGATTTCTCAAGCTCTTCCTGTGTATGGATGTGTAAGGCCCATAAATCCTAAATTCTTATTCACTTACTCCCTCAACAGCCCAAGTAAGCCTATCCCTTATTATTATTTTTACCTCTTAGTGTTCTTCTATTATAAAAGATATAGAAAAAAGGGTAATGGGGCTGCACTTTCTGATAACTTCGGTGCTCTTGGTTAGGTATCATCTTTAACATCTTGGTTTGACCAAAGGCTGGAGCCAAAGCATCATGCAGTCTGTGACAATAAACAATGGTATATAAAGTGTCTGTTGGGACTTTGGTCCAAGAGCAACAGACTCTGGATCCCACAATGTGACATTTTTAGTAGGCTCAAGTATTTGATTCATCCAGTAAGATATTTCCCTAATGCCTTTCCTGCATAGGATAGCGGAGGCAGAGGCATCACACGTTTGCTATGGGCACTTTTGCATCCAAATAGTCTGGCAAAGACTTCCAAAGCCTTGTCAAACATCTTCAAAAATTTTCTCCATTCTATCACTCCTTCACTTCATATCTGTATAATATTGATTTAAAAATATCATTTCTGATTTGCAGGGTCTGCCTTGAATTTTGGTGCCCCTGCAGAGTGGAATCCCATCTCCTCAATCAACACACTAACATCATATAAAGGTTCCCCAACTATATGTCCGAAAGTGGGCATCCCCACAATTCTACATTGTCTACATTGCAACTAACTCTGAATTGGGCCAAAGACTTATAGCATGACAGGTTCATCCTTGATTTTCCATCAACCTCAGCAGTGATTAATATTCCACTATCCTTGGTAACTTTTCTCCTGCTGGTAAATTCTATTGAAAAGATTCATTCAAATTAGTTTCAGATCAAAGGTCATATTACCATATATTCTCACTGTTTTACATACTAATGTTTCTGAAACTGTGGTGCATCTTACATTTGATAAATACCCTTAGTGAGATATTTTAAATCTCCATATGCTATTATTTAATTTATAAATGCAGTGTATAATTGATGAAATCTTAAAACTCAAGGTATTTGGTAACGTTACCCTTCATATTACCGGTTCTCAAGTACATTTTACAGCTCTGGCTTCATTATTTCACTGCATTCATGCCACTTAAAAGAGCTAAAGAGTGAGGTCTTTAAGAACTGTGAAAATCAACCAAATCCTGAGCATCACAAAGCTAGAGGGGTATTAAGCCTGGTTTGCACAGACATGCCTGGCCTGCCCTCTGAAGCTCCCATACAAAAACAACAGAACCTTTTCCCCCAAGAGAAGCTGCCAGAATACCATCTCCACATCTGGGGTGGAGTAGTGGCTAATTTTGCACAAAGAGTGAGTGTCTATTTGACTTTTTGCCTGAATTCTCCTGGCTTCTCCATCAACTTCAATACGTTGAGGAGTTGGTTTTCATATCAGGGAAAACCTACAAGTCCATTTGATCCTTTTTATTCCTTTTCTCTCATTTAAATTTATAAGTAATCATTGCAGGGTTTTAAATGAGGCTTTACCCAATTTCCCCACATGCATTCAACATTTCATTTGCTGAAACCATTGGTATGAAGTTTAAGAATTTGGGACAAAAAAAGTTTGCATTTTTTTCCAACAAGAACCTCATTTCTAAGGCATATGAACATGTGATCAGAAACAAGTTCATATCTGATATGAAAACATACTCTCTCAAATTATTTTTCTTACAACAAAAGCGTAAGTATATCTCTCTGATCTGGAAGTCAGGTTGAATTATCATAGATTTACAAAGAAAAGACTTCCTTCTCTTGACCAATCAACTACAAACTACTATTCTAACCTTTAGAATGTTAAGTAACCTTCTATAAGACCTACAAATTTGGCACAAAAACAGACAGATCAATAGAACAGAATAGAGAACCCAATAATGGACCCACAAACATATGGCCAACTAATCATTGACAAAGCAGGAAAGAATGTCCAATTAAATAAAGACAGTCTCTTCAGCAAATGGTGCTGGGAAAACTGCACAGCAACATGCAGAAGAATGAAGCTGGACCACTTTCTTACACCATACACACAAATAAACTCAAAATGGATGAAAGACCTAAGTGTAAGACATGAAGTCATCAAAATCCTTGAGGAGAAAGCAGGCAAAAACCTCTTTGATCTTGGCTGCAGCAACTTCTTACTCAACACGTCTCTGGAGGCAAGGGAAACAAAAGCAAAAATGAAATATTGGAACTTCATCAAAATAAAAAGCTTCTGCACAACAAAGGAAACAATCAGCAAAACTAAAAGGCAACCGACAGGATGGGAGAAGATATTTGCAGATGACACATCAGATAAAGGGTTAGTATCCAAAATCTATAAAGAACTTATCAAACTCAACACCCAAAAAACAAATAATCCAGTGAAGAAGTGGGCAAAAGATAGAATAGACACTTTTCCAAAGAAGACAACCCAGATGGCCAACTGACACACGAAAAAATGCTCAACATCATTCATCATCAGGGGAATACAAATCAAAACCACAATGAGCTATCACCTTACACCTGTCAGAATGGCTAACATGAACAACTCAGGCAACAACAGATGTTGGCGAGGATGCAGAGAAAGAGGATCTCTTTTGCAAGCTGGTCAGCCATTCTGGAAAACAGTCTGGAAGTTCCTCAAAAAATTAAAAATAGAACTACCCTATGACCTAGCAATTGCACTACTAGGCATTTATCCAAGGGATACAGGTGTGCTGTTTTGAAGGGGCACATGCACCCCCATGTTTATAGAAGCACTCTCAACAATAGTCAAAGTATGGAAAGAGCCCAAATGTCCATCAATGGATGAATAGATAAAGAAAATGCAGTATACATATACAATGGAGTATTACTCGGCAATCAAAAAGAATGGAATCTTACCATTTGCAACAACGTGGATGGAACTAGAGGGTATTATGCTAAATGAAATTAGTCAGAGAAAGACAAATATATGATTTCACTCATATGAGAACTTTAAGACACAGAACAGATGAACATAAGGAAAGGGAAGCAAAAATAATATAAAAACAGGGAGGAGAACAAAACACAAGAGACTCTTAAATATGGAGAACAGAGGGTTACTGGAGGGGTTGTGGGAGGGGGGATGGGCTAAATGGGTAAGGGGCATTAAGAAATCTACTCCTGAGGGGACCCTGGGTGGCTCAGTTGGTTGGATCTCCGACTTTGGCTCAGGTCATGATCTTGTGGTCCGTGAGTTCGAGCCCCGCATCAGGCTCTGTGCTGACAACTCAGAGCCTGAAGCCTGTTTCGGATTCTGTGTCTCCCTCTCTCTGACCCTCCCCCATTCATGCTCTGTCTCTCTCTGTCTCAAAAATAAATAAACGTTAAAAAAAAATTAAAAAAAAAAGAAAAAGAAATCTACTCCTGAAATCATTGTTACACTATATGCTAACTAATTGGGATGTAAATTTAAAAAATAAAATAAAAGACATATGCATTGATAATGATTAGGATTCATTGGGATTATGTATTAGGTATGCTTTTGAATATTAGGAATATTTTGTGAGGAGACTGCTGGAATTTATACCATTATATCTATTTAAATTAAGAGAATCAAAATTTGGAGCCCTCAATAGTTGTTGAAGTATAATGTAGTATGTACCCTATCTATAATTATTCAATTGCATTAAATAGGAAAGCCAATTAATTCCTATTATGGGTTAATTATGTATCAACCACTGGGGAGTAAGTTAGGTTGAATATGCATTAGAATTGATTCACTCAGACCTAGTTAATTTCACCTCTGCCACCTTTTCCTGGCTATTTGAACTTGAAAAGCTACTTGATCTCTCAGTCTTAGTTTCTTATTCTGAAAAATAAGCAAAGTAATATCTGCTTTACATGATTATTATAAGTTTCCTCTCTATATATCTGTATCTCATATGTATGCATGTATATCTGGCCTAATACTTAATGGAAGTTGTTATTACTGTACTCTACCCAACCCAGCCATAAACTCAGGTACCACATCTAACAGCTTTCATTTTGCCCATCAGTATGAGAACTGGACAATGTATTTCATCTCATAGGCTACTATCATTTATCATCTCACTTTCAGTCTCCTTTTGGTTAAGACAAGCTCAGGGAATAGGACTAAAAATTATAAAAATTCCTAATTTCAAGGCCAATGTAACTGTGTGACAGAAATTAGTCCTGTAATTGCCTATTCCTTTCAGCTGGGGAAAGAAAGTCTAGAAAAACTTACAAATCCTTCCCTGTAAAAATCTCCCCTAGCAACTCCTTCATCAAAACCTCCTGTAAATAACTGGCTTGGTATCAAGGAATCTTATTCAAAGATTCACAAAGAAAATTATAAAAGATGTCAATATTATAGCTAGATACTATGCAGAGAAAAAGAAAATGAAACAGGGAAAGCAAAGTAAAACAACAGTCAACAAAAAAAAATTGCCATGGAGAATATAAAAGTATGACCAAGATTTCATTGTGAACTGGCACAACAAAACTACCTCATGAAGCAATCATTGCTAAAATGCAGAGATCATGTCAGAACTCTAAAGCCTAGAAAAGTGTTTGGTGTAAGGAAAGAAATGGAGGATAAGTGAGAAGCCAACAACAACAAAAAATGAATCTGACCTGAGAAACAACACAAGGAAGAACAGAAGTTGCTATAAATGCAGTAGACTACAGAATATAGGAATAAGAAATGTTAAAAAGGATTCATGAGAGAGAAATTAATGATCTCAAAGGCAGATGGGATTGTCCAGTATGTGTATAATTGGAGCTTTTTATGAGGAAAATGGAAATAGGTAAGTAAAGCAGATATTGAAAATTATTAATTAAGCAATTAAAGAAAAAAAATTAAACACAGAGAAAGAGTTGGATATATAGTTTGAAAGGGTAGTCTATGTTCTACAAAAGAGGTGACACAGAATAGCCAACATGATGACATACCCTCATGAAGTTACCACATATCAGGGATAAAGAGGGGATCCTTTAGGCAGCCAGAGAGAAACTATTCAGGTCTTGGGTAAGGTGGGAAAATGGCTCCAGCAAATGCTCAAAGAAAGGTAGCATTGCCTTAAAAATCCTCAAGAATAGAAAATATGGTTTAAGAACCTGACCCCTAGCCAAACTATGAACTGCATTTTGGAAAATACAAGAACTTCTGGAATATTGGTCCCAAGAGTCTTCACTGAAAGTTCTGTTGGAGGAAAAAGATCAGCTCACTCAAAGAGGATTATAAAAATTACAGCAAAAAGAGTTGTGGTGAGGTCTGAATCTATTCATTTGCAGGAATGAGACTAAATGTCATGTAGGGATAACAGTTTTAGTGCAAAATACACATTTTATTATCCTGACAAAAGTTGGGAAGAGAAAAGGGACAAATAGGGTAGGTGATATAAATACAGTGACTATCTTACGTTTTATAGCCCAGAATGATGAAGTGAACACCACAAGTCTAACAGAACATAAGAAAACACCAAAGATAGTACTGTATACTGGGTGGTGAATAAAGGGGAAAAGAGAAGATATACTAGTTTTTTTTTTAATTTTAATGTTTATTTATTTTTGAGAGAGAGAGTGAGAGAGACAAAGCACGAAGGGGAAAGGGCAGAGAGAGAGGGAGACATGGAATCTGAAGCAGGTTCCAAGCTCTGAGCTGTTGGCACAGAGTCTGACATGGGACTCAAGCCCAGAAACGTGAGATTCTGACCTGAGCTGAAGTCAGTGCTTAACCTTTTGAGCCACCCAGACACCCTAAAGATATACCAGTTTTATAATGCTTATAACTAAGTTGATAGATACTATTTAGGTAGAGATTTAATAGTTATTACTAATGTTACAGTTAAAGTAATTAATTACTTACACATTAAGTATAAGCTTTCCAAGTTACAAAACAAATATTCACAAAAATAGAGAACATTAGAAGTTTAAAAAATGCTAACAAAAGGCCCCATGCTCTTTACTTTAAGCTTATTAAAACTTAGAGTAGACATGGCTACTTTTCTATGTTAGATCAGTATTGTTTATATAGTCCAACAATCAATAAACTAAATGCCATTTAAGTAATCACTGCTACTTTTCCCTTGAAGCTCTATCAGAAAATCTCAGCATATTAAAAGACAGATAAAGCTTTTTTTTTTGTCCCTGGAAATTATGTAAATTTTTCATCAACAAATCAACTAAATAACACCCAAATTAATGTCAATTTCTTAAATAAAAGTGCCACTTGGTTTTCTTGGAAGTTCTGGAAGACTCTTCCGAGTCAAGTGTACATTTGCGCATATGGTGTATTGACTGACAGTTATGAGACTTGTTATTTGAGCAAATGACAGCATGTGCCAAGTCTCCAACCCTTCCCTCTTGCAGGAGGGTGGTGAAGAGATATCAGTTCACTAGGGCTGCTATGACAAAGTGTCACAAACTGGGTAGCTTAACCTACAGAGATTTATGGCCTTATAGTTTCAGAGGCTAAAAGTCCCAGATCAAGGTGTTGGCAGAGTTGGTTCATTCTTGAGGGCAGGAGAGAGAATTTGGTTCATGACTTCCTCCTTTTTTGTTTTGTTAGCAATCTTTTATCTGCCTTGGCTTATAGACACGCTATCTTGATCTCTGCCCCCATGTTCACATGGTGTTCTTCCTCTATGTGTGTATGTACACATTCCTCCTTTTCATGAGGGTACCAGTCAGATTAGGAACCCACCTACTTTAGTGTGACCCTATCATAACTTGACTAATTACACCTGCACACTTCTTTTTACAAATGAAATCACATTCTTAGGTAATAGTTAAGACTTCACATATGAGTTTTGGGGAAACACAAACCCACAGTAAGAGAGAAGAGAAAGTGGTAGTTCTGAACGGATATGGCAGACCATCCAACCTGTCAACACAGACAGACAAAACCAAACTGGATGTCCATTATAATCAGGTGCCATTGCTGGTATATTTGTTAATTTTCACTGCTACCTCTTACAGGTTCTCTACTCCCTAAGTAGGTAATTCTGTTTATTGATATGTATTATTGATGTAAAAGAAGGTAGATGAGTACATTAGAGTATGAGAAGAAATTAGGATCCAAATCTAAGCACCTTGAAATTAAGGACATCTAATAAGTGAATGGGAATATTCTTAAATTTGTGAGACTTTCCAAATTTACTAACAGTTAATTATGCTATCCAGCATACTGTTTATAAGCAACCTAATATCATTAAATGAGCATAATTTACTGCTGCAGGATCCAAGCAAGTCTTCCAAAATGTCATCTGGATTAACTCCTCAAAGAGACACACATGTTCTGCTTTGAGACTAACCATACTGCAGCAATTCTTTGTTGGTAACACGGAGTAGTAGAGGTGAGGGTGACAGAGGCTTGATATTATACTTGTTGGAATGAACCCAAGTGTCTACAAAGACTTCCTTATCTTCCAGATAGCAGAGAAACTCTATCCCACTAATTTCCACGTCACTAAATAGATCAGTGCTTCCCAGCGTAGGGGGATGATATGTAATAGGGTCTTAGGCAGTGTGAGATAATGCAGGATACTACTTAAAAGGGAGTAATGGAACTCTGATGTCTATAATGGGATTTTTCTTTTTTTAGTTCCTTTTGTATTGATGCAAGCAAAAGAATTGGCTATCTCAATTTGGTGTTAGCTTGATTTTAATCCTTAACACATTCTAATTTCCTTGGTAACACACAGGAAGACATCAAAGCTCAGGTTTTTAGGTAGGTGCTATTGTTTATTTGCAATGTGATGTTCCTTTTAATTCATTTTATCATTACTTTTTAGTGAGGGCAATTGATATAAAGGTTACAGTTATGGAAGGGACACATTTTTTAAAATAAATTGAGAAGTTAATTTTTTTAATTGCAAAATAAATAACAGTTATGTAGTTAAGCAAACATTTGAAAAGTGGCATACAAATGGCTGAAATCTGGAAACCACTGAATTCATTCTTTCATTTATTCTGAATTCATTTGCATATAAGAACAAAGCATTCCAGTGGATGTTCAATAAATGTATTTAGTTGCAGGAAAAAGTTACACTCTGCACACAAATTTGCATGTTTTGGATGAGCAGAATGAAAAAACCCAGAAACCTGACAAATCTCTGTTTTGTTGGAATAGAGCCAGGGCTGAATTGCAAACCACCTTTGGAGCTGGTGGCAAGGCTTCCTCCTTTCTTTCTGTTTTTATCCCTAGTTTTCTTGTTTTGCATTATGTTTGATCCTGCAAGCCACCTCTGATCCTTTTGGGAATAGGCAGAGTATATAAAAAGGGAGGTGATTAATCAGTATTTGTTGAATAAATGAATACATAAGTGAATGAATAAATAAACAGAGAAAACAGATGAACTGAGAGGGAGAATTACAGAGATCTGGTTGCTCTGAACTCCCCCATTTAGTAAGGGAGTATTAATTCAAGGAGCACACTGTGATTCTAACAGGGAAGGCAACACCCCGCATGGTCCAGATGGGTAACATGAAATCTGAACCAGCAGGACAGTAGAGAAAACACTTAGTGTCTGTCTTCCCTCCAGATGTGTTTGCGGGGCCGGCTGATAACCCCATGAACACAATGGACCCCCAAAAGCCTTTTCAGGCAAGTCAGAGAAGCTGGAGCTTATGGTTACATTGCCTAACCTCAGTATTAACTGTACTGATTTCTAATTTATAGAATCATGAAAATAAAAGTCCTGGTTTTGGTGGAAAGGAAAGTTACAAAATCCATTTGAGTGTTTATCCAGCCTGAATTAATTAGAGGGGAAATGGGAGGGGAGAGAGAGAGAAATGACAGATCTTTGTTCTCTGCTCAGGAAGGGCATCAGCATGACACTGAAAGCTCTTCTGGGGGACAAAAGAAAATCCCAGGTGGTTTAGTGAAAGTGGTTTTCATCCCAGTTGATGGGATGATTCATAGGCTGTTGGAGAAATTATCAGCGGCAGAGAAACACCAAAATGATGTAACCTATTGTTCCTAGTCCTCTAGATTTTAGCAATACTCCTTAATTTGTGATATAGTAATTTACATACAAGTCTTCACTCTCTTTCTAAATTGGACTCTACTAGAGGGGAGGATCTACTGGATTCATTTTTGTATTCTCTATGGTACCCATTATTTGAGGTGCAGTCGGTGCTCAGTATGTAGCACCTATTAGTTAAATGTATGAATAAACGTAGATATTTGAAAATTGCTACAGCTGCTGTATACATACTTTTCCACCAATGTTTGAGCACTTACCATGAACTGGACAGTACTGTTAACCACTGGGAGAAACTAAAATTCAGGGCACAGCCTCCCTTCTCATGTGGCTGATTCAACCATGAACACAAGTAACTTTCATACAACTGAGAAACAGATGGGGAAATAAGACAAATATGTGGTGCCTGGAGAGTCAGATTTCAACTTTGAGGGTTGCTTAGGATGAGGATGGAGGAAGAAGCATTTGATGAAGGCGTTGAAGAATGAAATTCAACAGGTAGAGATAACTCTGGAAAAGGACGTCCCAATGGAATATGCCACCAAAGACAAAATCTGGAGATGGGATAGAATAGAGTGTGTTTTGGGGTACTGGGTAGTTTAAAGGGGCTACAATAATGTCCAGAATGCAGGGTGTATATGTATATGAGTGTGGGTGAAGGGGGAGGGAAAATATGGGACAGGAAATGAATCAAGGAATTAAAGACCACCTTGGCACAGATTTCACAAAGCCTTAAAAACCTGGTGAAGGCATTTGAATACAACTAATGAAAGTTGTTGAGCAATGGATATGGCACTATCTCCACTGCTTTCTAGGATCTGGACACAACAATAAGCTTATGTGATCAGCAAGTCTAGGGAAGATTTATCAACACCCTCTCCTCCAGGGCCATTCTTATCCTTCCAGGTATCAGGGGTGCGCCATCCAAACAAAAGGAGGCTCCAACAGATGTCAGCTAATTAAAGGAATGACTCCCTGCTGGAACTTCATCCCCAGTAGGAAGAAAGGAGAAGACAGTACAAGAAAAAAACAGTGGGAGAGCCCTTTTTTTTAACTTTTAAAAAAACACTCATTTTTGAGAGATAGAGCATGAGCAGGGAAGGGGCAGAGAGAGAGAGAGAGAGACAGAGAGAGAGAGAGAGAGAGAGAGAGAGAGAGAGAGAGAGAGAATTGGAAGCAGACTCCAGGCTCTGAGCTGTCAGCACAGAGTCCAGCGTAGGGCTCGAACCCACCAACAGGGAGATCATGACCTGAGCTGAAGTTCCATGTTTAACTGACTGAACCACCAGGCACCCCAGTGGGAGAGTCCTTCTAAAGCACAAGGCACATTTGTCTCTATTTGAGAGTCTATTAAAAAAAATGGCTTTCCTTGAAAATTAGTTATTAAAGAATATGACCTTAGCATTTATTTTTACTTTCCAGCAGAAAACATATTCCTGGGCAATCAAATATCCAGGTTGATGAGAGAAAGCTTTACTTCACAAAGGAATGTCAGCTGATGAAGGAATATAAGTGATAGAATTTAAAAAAGCAATAATGTAATTGATTCAGGCCCAAATTTTCAATTGGTGTTAAAGCTACTAGGTGAATGAAAATAGAGGCAATTAATGAATACAACAAAAGTGAGATCTCGTTTTTCTTCTGATTAAAACCCAGCATGGCCATCTATTTCACTAAGAGCCCAAGTCCTTACAGAGGGCCCAAAAGTCTCACACAATCAGAACCCATTACTTCTCTGACCTCAACCTTCTTTTTTTTTTTTTTTTTTTAATTTTTTTTTTAACGTTTTATTTATTTTTGAGACAGAGAGAGACAGAGCATGAACGGGGGAGGGGCAGAGAGAGAGGGAGACAGAATTGGAAACAGGCTCCAGGCTCCGAGCCCTCAGCCCAGAGCCTGACGCGGGGCTCGAACTCACGGACCGCGAGATCGTGACCTGGCTGAAGTCGGACGCTTAACCGACTGCGCCACCCGGGCGCCCCTGACCTCAACCTTCTTAATGACACTCTCCACACCCCTCATCCACTCCCCACAACTCCTATCACTTCAGCCACATTGACCTCATTATTATTTTTTGGACATAGCAGTCATGAACCCTTCCTTAGGGTCTTTCACTTACTGTCCCTATGGTCTGGATTGCTCTACCTCCAGATATCTGCATGACTAACTCTTTCCTGATACAACTTCTCAACACCCTATTTGCAAACACATCTCACCCCATTGCCATCCTCAAGCATTCCTAGCCCTACCCTTTTTGTTTTTCCTTACTAGGCATTTATTAACTGCTAACCTGTGATATAATTTACTTATGTTGGGAGGCATAGAGTTTTGCATTTTGTTCTCTGCAAAAATCCCAGGCATCTAGAATAGCACCTGAGATGTAGTCGTCACTCAAGTATTTTAGTGTATTGAATAAGAGGCTATGAGCAAAAAGGAGTCTTTTGTGAATTATACTTGATAAGTGGCTCTTGCACTGCCCATGCATGCAATTGGAACACAGATCACAAGTGTGGACTGGCCTCTGTGTTGCATGAAGGGGGCAAATTTGGCCCATAGGCATTCACTACCATAAATATGTGAAAAGTGGTGCCTAATTAGAGGATAAAGGAAATGTATTAATGCTGAGAAATTAATGAGCTTGGGGAAAAGAAAATCGGCACCTTTCACAAAGAAATCTGTTATAAAAACATAAATGCAGCAGAGGCCAAGAGAGAGGGCAATGCCAATTTCCAGACTTTGTCCTTTCTGCTTCAGAGATCCCCAAGTTTTGCTTTTTCTGATAAAATTCATTAAGTAGTCAACAGAAGTCTCTCAACACCCAGGCAGCTTCTTTGAACTTTCATCAGTTTGTGAGCCATTCTAGAAACCAGCTCAGGGATTGCACACTGGTGATAGAAGGTCAGGGACGAAGGCAGTCTGCTTCTTGAATCTGGGAGGATCTTTCTCCAGGGATGAAGAGGGATACAGTATCATCACCAGCTTGGTGGGAAAGAGAGGAGAGGAGGCAGAAGAAAGCAGCCCCACCTCAATGCAGACTGTGAAGCCTTTCCATTTTCCCTCCTATAATCGGCTTTTTCTTTGTTCCCTAGGATTATGATCTTTTATGTCTTTCACTCCAGTGGTTCCAAGGGGTCTGCAAATCTGTGAGCACTAGACATTATCTCTAGGTTAAATAAATATGAGTTTGCGCATACCTATATGTTTTTGAAATGTAGATGTTAGCAGGAATGATGAAATATGAATCCTATTAAAAAGTGCTACTCAATTCATAGGATGGTTTGTCATAATGCTCAACACAGTAACCTTTTGTCACAGTGGCTTAGATAAATATAGGTTGCTATTATCACGATCGACAAAGTCTTCTGTGGGAAGATAGAATAGGGATAAACCATCTAAATCAAGTTCCTATTTAGTTCCTTAATAGGATGGGAAACCAGAGAGATGGAGTGACCCTAAGGTCTCATGGTGAACTGATAGGCCTGGGGTAAAACCCAGGTCTCTGGATGCCAAGTCCAGTGCTCTCTCAAAACCCACCCTCCACCCCACCCGCCAGTAGACCCCAGGCTTCCCACATTCCTCATTGAAAGGATGTTCCCTATCTTTTGATTGTTTAACCTCTTGCTAGGGCAATCTGAATCAAGAGGTCAGAGAGCTCAGCTAGAAGAGGGTCTTATTCTTCAAGGAAAGACATGATTATTGCAAACAAAGCAGCTGCTGCCCATTCACAGGCAGAGCAACACTTACATAGCTTCCCAGGAGAGGTAATCCTACACCAAGACTTCCCTTCTACTACAGAATCCAGCATCTGGCAGCCCTGAATCTCTTCTCACCCCAAACCAACCCATTCTCCACACTGCAGTGTGAGTGATAATTTCAAGATAGAAATCCATGAGTTAATTCAACAAGTCTTTTAACACCTAGTGTGTGCTGTGTCCACTAAATCAGTGGGCAGTCCCTATCTTTATGCAGAAGTAGTGTGAGACAGTAAACAAAGACATGTCAGTAGTGGTGAAAGGTAGGAGGATAGAAAGTGCAGGGCTGGGAATGGAAACATGGAGTGTGTTTGGTTCCAAAAACTCACACCAAAATCCTGAATGTGACTTTCAGGGCTCTGTGTGATCTTGCCTTCTCTAGGCTCCAGGCTGCCTTTCTAGGTTCATCTTATACCGGCCTTCTTTTCTTGTTTACAACTCAGCCACACAAACTTTTTTTCAGATCCTGACCTTTAGCACATAATCTCCTATCACTGGGCCTTAGCACATACTGTTCCCTCTCTATCTCAAGCTGCCTTTCCTTCTCCTAGTAAATTCTTTAGAAGGCTCCTCAGTTGTTATTTTATCAGGAAAGCATTCCCCAACTCTCATTCTGGTACCATAGAACTTCTTCTTCAGACTATTCATCACATTCATATTTTATATTCTTGTGGTTATTTCATTAATGTCTTTTGTCTCTGCTAGGCTGTAAACTCTATAAAGGCAGAGACCATGTATCATTGGGCTTATCCCAATATCTAACACAGTAGGTGTTCAATAGATATAAGCAAAATGAATAAAGATTATCTAGAGATTCTGTTTATGGACTGTGAGGGTTCCCTTAGCTGGGAATTTTGGGTGCTCTCCATGACTCTGCTGAATTTTTTCTTACTGAGAAAACTTATATAATCATTTAAAGTATACAAACAGTGCTATTTGATACACTCGCAATGTAATGTATTCACATCACCTTTATCAAGTTCAACATGTTCAGTACCCATTAAATAGTCATTCCTCATTCTCAACCCCAGTCCATGGCAACCAACCACGAATCTGCTTTCTATCTCTGTGGATTAGCCTATTCTAGACATTTTAATGTAGGCAGAATCACAAAATATGTCACCTTCTGTGTCTGGCATCTTTCACTTAATAGAAGTCCCGAAGTTCATTTGCATCATAGCATGTATCAGAAATTCATTTTGTTTGATGACTGAATAACATATCCCATTGTATGGATATGCCACATTATATCCATCCATTCATCATCTGATGGACCTTTGAGGGCTGCAACTCATGTAACTATGACCATTCATTTATAAGATTTTGGGGTTTATTTTGGTTATGGGTTTTTATTGGGGGGGGGATATATATTGAGAAGCAGAATTGCTGGGTCACATAGTAATTTGGTTTGATTTTTTGAAGCCTTTTGTGTATGAAGAATAGATATCTACGTTTGTGAAGTTGCTAAGGTTTGCTTAGCAACATCCCTAATTTCTGTAACTTGCTTCTTGTGTTACCTTGAAGGTAGAGAGTAACCTTGCACACATGGGCATCATGGGCACTCTGTCCGTTGTCCCAGCATCCCATCTCATGTGCCCTTCACCCTCAATGATTTTCTTCATTACTGCCTCCTTTCAGTGCATGACCTATTTTCTTTCTAAAAGCTATTAGCTTCCATGGGGGCTAAAAGAACAGGTTTTAATGGGACCTTGAGGCAAAAAGTTGCAGAGAAGTTTTGATAGAGACATTTCCCTCAGCTCTACTGATTTACCTAGGTAAGCTAGTCTCAAAGTTTTGTCAACTTTGTTAAAATTATTTAACCCAATTCAGTTTTCTCATCTGTAAAATAGGAATAATACATGTTTTATAGAGGTAAATGAGAAATATAGATAAAATGCCTGGTGTTGTGCCCTGGCAGGTAGCATATTTCAATATAAAATAGCCATTTGTTATTTTTCTCTGAACTAAGTTGCCATAATATACAGAATTATTCATAACTATTGTTTTAGCCAGAAAACTGACATTTTCATTTTTCTGTATCCATTAATGAGAAGCTATCATCTTTATCGAATCAAATTGTGCCACTTCTCTGACAGAGACTTTCCTATTTCTTCTCTATTTATGCATTTAGAATGAAACCTAAATCTCTTCTGAGGCCCACATGGGCTCTGACCTGGCCCTCCCTTGCCTCTCCTGCAACTGTGTTCTCAGGCATCTCTCCATAGCTCTCATGCTCTGGCCATGTTAGCCTGCTGATCCCGTGAGGCCCCAATTTCTTTCCTGCCTCAGGTCTTTGGCATCTGCTCATGACCTAGCCTAGAACCTTGTTCCCCAGGCTTCCTGAAGCTTTTCCATAAGAAGGAAACTGTTATCAACTTAGTTAATTGCTTCCATTCTGACAGCCCTTTCCTTATGCTTTACATCAAAGAGGAAAACAAATCCAGAATTCTTTTTTGTCACTACATGCTTTTTATTTTCCTTCATAAATGATTATTTGTTTACTTGCATGTGCTCAGCCCTCTTTTTAAGCTGTGAGCTTCGTGGGGGTAAGGAACCTGCTTCGTCTTGCCCTCCTCTGCATATACCAAGCTGCCTCATAGGAGCCTCCCACCCCTTGTTGAATGAATGAAGCTGTGGTTTCTCTTCCATCCTGGAGCCAAAATCATCTCCAGTGAGCCTTACTTCCAATTCCATCAGGAAATCAGGAGTGTTAATAAGAGTTGATGCAAAAACATCTCCACTTGCAATAAGGAATATTAAGAGGCACAATTCTCCTTTTAAAAGTGGCTTATACACTGGGTGGATGGGGGTCACAGTTTTTAGTGGAATATGGAAAAAACTTCTATGAGAATCCAGTCTCAGAAAAAAGAAATCACAGGAACATGAAAACATCAGATTGTCTAATTACTGATAATAAGATGGAAAGGAATAAAAATGCAGCCATGCAGAAAGCTTAGGGGGCATGAGTGGTAGTGGGAGGGACCATGAAGGGGCACAAAAAAACCAGGGGTGACAGATGTTCATTAGGTTGGTTGTGGTGATGGTTTCACGGGTGTATTCATATGTTGCAAACTAAATACAGGGTTTTAAATACATACAGTTTATTGCATAGCAATTATGCCTCAATAAAGCTGTTAAAAGATCATATGGAAAACAAAGCAACTACTACAACAAAACAGCAATCATAGATTTTCTCTGGCTGGTGAGCTCAGAATGTAAGTTTCTGAAGGTGGAGATGATTCATCCCATTTATTCTGACCATTCTGGAATGGGACAAGGATGGGTGGGACAGGTGAGGGAGAAAGAATAGCCTATGTAGGACACCTGTGGCCTCCCACACCTCACCTCTGTGCTCAGGGGACTCTGCTCCTGGGAGAGCAGAGGCAAAGACCCCTCTCCCCACCCACTGCATCAGGCACCCTCAAGAGGAAGCTTACAGCCCAGACAAGCAGAAGAAAATTGTGTTATTGTTTTATTGTTACTTCAAGCACCAAGGAGCTCAGACACACAGACCAGCAGCTCCTGCAGAAAATCTGCCATTTCCTATATGGCATTGACCCTTCCTCTCCTGAGGCTGTCCTCAACTACTGAATACCTTCAGTTTATGGAAAAAGCATTTCTTTTCCTTTCTTCTCCCCTGTTTTCCTCTGCTCACATTTTCTCTTTTTTTCTTTTTCTATTCCCTCTTTGAATATGAAAATGAATGAACACTAGTTGAACACTGTGCGGTCAACCACTTTCCTTACACTATTTTCTTTGATCCTTAAAACCACCACAGGGAAGACCTTCCATTACTTTTCCTATATTACAAACAGAAAAAAAATGATTCTGTGAGTAGTTCAGAGGCCTAGGGATGTCCTGCTGCTTGTGGGTGCAGAGCCTGGATTTGAACATGGGATATCTCCAATGTCTCCGCTTTCAACTCCCAGACACAGAGAGCCCTTATTCCTAAGTTCCCCAAGTTTCTCTCTTTCCTTCACATAGGTATTAATGTATGTGGTGCTTCCATTGGGTGAAGGAGTATATTAAATGGCATGGAAAATGGTCCTTACATTCTGTGAAGCATAAAAAACATGTTCAATAATTTTGTGTTTTATGATCAGCATATAGGTATATAGTAAATGAGATACACCAAAATGGATCATTGGTCATCTGCATCATGAGATGATGAATGAGATATACTTTCATCCTTTGTTTATCTGTGTTCTTTTAAATTTTTGTGATGAGCATATATTATTCATGTCATTAAAAATAGTACAAGAACATTCTCTGAGAAGTATAAATACTTTTGAAGTATTTTTTTTCTCCTTATAACCTTGATTCTGACTAGTGAGTAGCAGCTCTTCTCTCCCAAGAGAACAACATAATGTAGTTGTTTCAGGATCATAGGACAATATCAGAGGTGCAAATCAAACTTGTCTAAAGCAAAATTCAGTTCCAGTTCAGAGGGGGAGCTTTCTTCCTGAGAGTGACCACAAGCCCATCTGACAAAAGGGTTCCATCCAGAAAATGCTTTGGAAATGTTATGAACTTTCATATGCCACCTTCTACTAAAGATTTCCTGCATCTGAGGTCAGATATCTGGTTCCTGGACCTGCTTTGAAAGCATAAACAGAACACTATATTTATACTAGTTGCATTATTAGCTCCACTTTGTATTTTGTTTCCTACTTCTGTTTTATGCACCTCTTAACCTCATCCATGATTAATCATTAACCTTGCCTTTTTCACCCCTATTCCCTGTTTACCCACCGATTATAGAAACCTAACGGGGACTGGATGACATTATTTATCTTGAAATTATCTGATGTAACTGATTGCGCCAAGTACCGAATGGCACCTCACCGTCCGGAAGAATGCATGGCTCCAGATTGTTTCGAGTGCTACCTTCCCCCCAACCCCAGGTTTCAAGACATGCCTCACCCTCCTCTCATGTAGTCACACCTCCTTCCACAAACATATATAAGATGTCCAGAGGCTCAACAGAAGGCAGCTTCAGGAATAATCCTTCCTTCTCGTTGGGTTGCCCTTTTCATAAAGTTCTCTTTCCTTTTTTAAATTTTTAAATTTTTATTTTTTTTCAGTATATGAAGTTTATTGTCAAACTGGTTTCCATACAACACCCAGTGCTCATCCCAAAAGGTGCCCTCCTCAATACCCATCACCCACCCTTCCCTCCCTCCCACCCCCCATCAACCCTCAGTTTGTTCTCAGTTTTTAACAGTCTCTTATGCTTTGGCTCTCTTCCACTCTAACCTCTTTTTTTTTCTTCCCCTCCCCCATGGGTTCTGTTAAGTTTCTCAGGATCCACATAAGAGTAAAAACATATGGTATCTGTCTTTCTCTGTATGGCTTATTTCACTTAGCATCACACTCTCCAGTTCCATCCACGTTGCTACAAAGGGCCATATTTCATTCTTTCTCATTGCCATGTAGTACTCCATTGTGTATATAAACCACAATTTCTTTATCCATTCATCAGTTGATGGACATTTAGGTTCTTTCCATAATTTGGCTATTGTTGAGAGTGCTGCTATAAACATTGGGGTACAAGTGGCCCTATGCATCAGTACTCCTGTATCCCTTGGGTAAATTCCTAGCAGCGCTATTGCTGGGTCATAGAGTAGGTCTATTTTTATTTTTTGAGGAACCTCCACACTGTTTTCCAGAGTGGCTGCACCAGTTTGCATTCCCACCAACAGTGCAAGAGGGTTCCCGTTTCTCCACATCCTCTCCAGCACCTATAGTCTCTTGATTTGTTCATTTTGGCCACTCTGACTGGCTTGAGGTGATATCTGAGTGTGGTTTTGAGTTGTATTTCCCTGATGAGGAGCGACATTGAGCATCTTTTCATGTGCCTGTTGGCCATCGGTGTCTTCTTTAGAGAAGTGTCTATTCATGTTTTCTGCCCATTTCTTCACTGGGTTATTTGTTTTTCGAGTGTGGAGTTTGGTGAGCTCTTTATAGATTTTGGATACTAGCCCTTTGTCCGATATGTCATTTGCAAATATCTTTTCCCATTCCGTTGGTTGCCTTTTAGTTTTGTTGGTTGTTTCCTTTGCTGTGCAGAAGCTTTTTATCTTCATAAGGTCCCAGTAGTTCATTTTTGCTTTTAATTCCCTTGCCTTTGGGGATGTGTCAAGTAAGAGATTGCTACAGCTGAGGTCAAAGAGGTCTTTTCCTGCTTTCTCCTCTAAGGTTTTGATGGTTTCCTGTCTCACATTCAGGTCCTTTATCCATTTTGTTTATTTTTGTGAATGGTGTGAGAAAGTGGTCTAGTTTCAATCTTCTGCATGTTGCTGTCCAGTTCTCCCAGCACCATTTGTTAAAGAGACTGTCTTTTTTCCATTGGATATTCTTTCCTGTTTGTCAAAGATGAGTTAGCCATACGTTTGTGGGTCTAATTCTGGGGTTTCTATTCTATTCCATTGGTCTATGTGTCTGTTTTTGTGCCAATACCATGCTATCTTGATGATGACAGCTTTGTAGTACAGGCTAAAGACTGGGATTGTGATGCCTCCTGCTTTGGTCTTCTTCTTCAAAATTACTTTGGCTATTTGGGGCCTTTTTGGTTCCATATGAATTTTAGGATTGCTTGTTCTAGTTTCAAGAAGAATGCTGGTGCAATTTTGATTGGGATTGCACTGAATGTGTAGATAGCTTTGGGTAGTATTGACATTTTGACAATATTTATTCTTCCAATCCATGAGCACAGAATGTTTTTCCATTTCTTTATATCTTCTTCAATTTCCTTCATAAGCTTTCTATAATTTTCAGCATACAGATCTTTTACATCTTTGGTTAGATTTACTCCGAGGTATTTTATGCTTCATGGTGCAATTGTGAATGGGATCAGTTTCTTTGTCTTTCTTTTGCTTCATTACTAGTGTATAAGAATGCAACTGATTTCTGTACATTGATTTTCTATCCTGCAATTTGCTGAATTCATGTATCAGTTCTAGCAGACTTCTGGTGGAGTCTATCAGATTTTCCATGTATAATATCATGTCATCTGCAAAAAGCGAAAGCTTGACTTCATCTTTGCCAATTTTGATGCCTTTGATTTCCTTTTGTTGTCTGATTGCTGATGCTAGCACTTCCAACACTATGTTAAACAACAGCGGTGAGAGTGGACATCCCTGTCATGTTCCTGATCTCAGGGAAAAAGCTCTCAGTTTTTCCCCATTGAGGATGATGTTAGCTGTGGGCTTTTCATAAATGGCTTTTATGATGTTTAGGTATGTTCCTTCTATCCCGACTTTCTTGAGGGTTTTTATTAAGAAACGTTGCTGAATTTTGTCAAAGGCCTTTTCTGCATCGATTGACAGGATCATATGGTTCTTATTTTTTCTTTTATTAATGTGATGTATCACGTTGATGGATTTGTGAATGTTGAACCAGCCCTGCATCCCAGGAATGAATCCCACTTGATCATGGTGAATCATTCTTTTTATATGCTGTTGGATTCGATTTGCTAGTATCTTACTGAGAATTTTCGCATCCATATTCATCAGGGATATTGGCCTGTAGTTCTTTTTACTGGGTCTCTGTCTGGTTTAGGAATCAAAGTAATACTGGCTTCATAGAATGAGTCTGGAAGTTTTCCTTCCCTTTCTATTTCTTGGAATAGCTTGAGAAGGATAGGGATTATCTCTGCTTTCAACGTCTGGTAGAACTCCCCTGGGAAGCTGTCTGGTCCTGGACTCTTATTTGTTGGGAGATTTTTGATGACTGATTCAATTTCTTTGCTGGTTATGGGTCTGTTCAAGCTTTCTATTTCCTCTGGATTGAGTTTTGGAAACGTGTGGGTGTTTAGGGATTTGTCCATTTCTTCCAGGTTGTCCAGTTTGTTGGCATATAATTTTTCATAGTATTCCCTGATAATTGCTTGTATCTCTGAGGGATTGGTTGTAATCATTCCATTTTCATTCATGATTTTATCTCTTTGGGTCATCTCCCTTTTCTTTTTGAGAAGCCTGGTTAGAGGTTTATCAATTTTGTTTATTTTTCAAAAAACCATCTCTTGGTTTTGTTGATCTGCTCTACAGTTTTTTTAGATTCTATGTTGTTTTTTTTCTGCTCTGATCTTTATTATTTCTCTTCTTCTGCTGGGTTTAGGCTGCCTTTGCTATTCTGCTTCTATTTCCTTTAGGTGTGCTGTTAGATTTTGTATTGGGGATTTTTCTTGTATCTTGAGATAGGCCTGGATTGCAATGTATTTTCCTCTCAGGCCTGCCTTCGCTGCATCCCAAAGCGCTTGGATTGTTGTATTTTCATTTTCATTTGTTTCCATATATTTTTAAATTTCTTCTCTAATTGCCTGGTTGACCCATTCATTCTTTAGTCGGGTGTTCTTTAACCTCCATGCTTTCAGAGGTTTTCCAGACTTTTTCCTGTGGTTGATTTCAAGCTCCATAGCATTGTGGTCTGAAAGTATGCATGGTATGATTTCAATTCTTGTATACTTATGAAGGGCTGTTTTGTGACCCAGTATGTGATCTATCTTGGAGAATGTTCCATGTGCACTCGAGAAGAAAGTCTATTCTGTTGCTTTGGGATGCAGAGTTCTAAATATATCTGTCAGTCCATCTGATCCAATGTCTCATTCAGGGCCCTTGTTTCTTTATTGACCCTGTGTCTAGATGATCTACCCATTTCTGTAAGTGGAGTGTTAAACTCCCTAGCAATTACCACATTCTTACCAATAAGGTTGCTTATGTTTGTGAGTAATTGTTTTATATACTTGGGGGCTCCCGTATTCGGCGCATAGATATTTATACTTGTTAGCTCTTCCTGATGGATAGACCCTGTGATTATTATATAATGCCCTTCTTCATCTCTTGTTACAGCTTTTAATTTAAAGTCTAGTTTGTCTGATAGAAGTATGGCTACTCCAGCTTTCTTTTGACTTCCAGTGGCATGATAAATAGTTCTCCATCCCCTCACTCTCAATCTGAAGGTGTCCTCAGGTCTAAAATGAGGCTCTTGTAGACAGCAAATAGATGGGTCTTGTTTTTTTTTATCCATTCTGATACCCTATGTCTTTTGGTTGGCGCATTTAATCCATTTACATTCAGTGTTATTATAGAAAGATATGGGTTTACAGTCATTGTGATGTCCGTAGGTTTCATGCTTGTAGCGATGTCTCTGGTACTTTGTCTCACAGGATCCCCCTTAGGATCTCTTGTAGGGCTGGTTTAGTGGTGACAAATTCCTTCAGTTTTTGTTTGTTTGGGAAGACCTTTAGCTCTCCTTCTATTCTAAATGACAGACTTGCTGGATAAAGGATTCTCGGCTGCATATTTTTCCTGTTTATCACATTGAAGATCTCCTGCCATTCCTTTCTGGCCTGCCAAGT
Source organism: Felis catus (assembly GCF_018350175.1). Taxonomy (NCBI): domain Eukaryota; kingdom Metazoa; phylum Chordata; class Mammalia; order Carnivora; family Felidae; genus Felis; species Felis catus. The sequence continues at coordinate 187,092,238 of NC_058368.1, read as the reverse complement.
TTCAGTAGAGAGATCGGTCACGAGTCTTATAGGTCTCCCTTTATATGTTAGAGCACGTTTATCTCTAGCTGCTTTCAGAATTTTCTCTTTATCCTTGTATTTTGCCAGTTTTGCTATGACATGTCGTGCAGAAGATCAATTCAAGTTATGTCTGAAGGGAGTTCTCTGTGCCTCTTGGATTTCAATGCCTTTTTCCTTCCCCAGATCCGGGAAGTTGTCAGCTATTGTTTCTTCAAGTACACCTTCAGCACCTTTCCCTCTCTCATCCTCCTCTGGAATACCAATTATGTGTAGATTATTTCTCTTTAGTGCATCACTTAGTTCTCTAATTTTCTCCTCATTCTCCTGGATTTTTTCTCTTTTTCTCAGCTTCTTCTTTTTCCATAATTTTATCTTCTAGTTCACCTATTCTCTCCTCTGCCTCTTCAATCCTAGCTGTAGTTGTCTCCATTTTATTTTGCAGCTCATTGATAGCATTTTTTAGCTCCTCCTGACTGTTTTTATTCCCTTGATCTCTGTAGCAAGAGATTCTCTGCTGCCCTTTATACTGTTTTCAAGCTCAGTGATTAATTTAATGACTATTATTCTAAATTCACTTTCTGTTATATCGTTTAAATCATTTTTGATCAGTTCATTGGCTGTTATTTCCTGGACATTTTTCTGAGGGGAATTCTTCCGTTTCGCCATTTTTGATAGTCCCTGGAGTGGTGCGGGACTGCGGGGCACTTCCCCTGTGTTGTCTTGAATAATTTGCGTTGGTGGGTGGGGCTGCAGTCAGACCTGATGTCTGCCCCCAGCCCACCGTTGGGGCCACATTCAGACTGGTGTGTACCTTCTCTTCCCCTCTCCTATGGGCAGGATTCACTGTGGGGTGGCGTGGCCCATCTGGGCTACTTGCACACTGCCAGGCTTGTGGTGCTGGGGATCTGGCATATTAGCTAGGGTGGATCGGCAAGGTGCACAGAGTGGCAGGGTCAGGCTCAGCTCACTTATCCTTCAGTGATCCGCTTCACGAGGGGCCCTGCCACACAGGGAGGGAGTCAGACCCTCCAGAGTTATGGATCTGCAGAAGCACAGCATTGGGTGTTTGCGTGCTGCAAGCATGTTCCCTGGCAGGAACTGGTTCCCTTTGGGATCTTGTCTGGGGGATGGGCGAGGGAGATGGCGCTGGCAAGCGCCTTTGTTCCCCGCCAAGCTAAGCTCTGTCGTCCCGGGCTCAACCACTCTCCCTCCCATTGTCCTCCAGCCCTCCTGTTCTCCTAGCAGAGCTATTAGCTTATAACCTTCCAAATGTCAAGTCCCGCTTGCTGTTGGAACACACTCTGTCTGGCCCCTCCTCTTTTGCAAGCCAGACTTGGGGGCTCTGCTTGGCCAGCGGGCCACCCCTCTGCCCGGCTCCCTCCTGCCAGTCCATGGAGCGTGCACCACCTTGCTGCCCTTCCTACCCTCTTCCATGGGCCTCCCGTCTGCGCTTGGCTCCAGAGACTCCATTCTGCTAGTCTTCTTGTGGTTTTCTGGGTTATTTAGGAAGGTGTAGGTGGAATCTAAGTGATTAGCAGGATGCATGGTGAGCCCAGCATCCTCCTACACTGCCATCTTCCCAGGATCCCCCAGTTCTCTTTCCTTTAAAACCAGTGTCTCCAGACATTGCCTTACTGCACATCAGGTACATGGACAAGTTTGAGTTCAGTAACACATCTCTCTCACCCAGCTGCCTTTGCCCTTCCTCTTCTCCGTATGGCGTTTTCATTTATACCTACTTTGTAAACCTATCTTTGTTTGCTCTGAGGTGGAAAATTAATCTTAGTAAAGCAGAGAGTTTAAAAAGTTAACTTACAGATTCTTATGCTTCCCATAAGATTTGGTCGTGAGTCAAATCCAGGTAAGACCTATGTCTATCTCTTTTCTTATTCAGTGTATCCTCAGTAGCTAGGATAAGTTAATTCATTTAAAAATAGTTAGGATGTCTACTTGGTTCCAAGCACTGGGTTGAGTGCTCGGGGATTTCATAATGAAAAAGCAAATTTTCAGCTGCCCCCAGGGGAAGGGAACACCCAATAAGCACCCAAACCTACAAAACGTGGTTATAAAATGAAGGAAACATACAAGATGATGGGATGAAGAGTAACAAGGGGATGGTTCTAAATGTGGTGGAAGGGGAGGCCTTCTTATAGGGAGGTTATTGGAGCTGAGATTTAGAAGTAGGAGGATAGAATAGGAAGCACATGAAAGGTATGGGTCAAGTATTTGCCTGGAAATCAATGTGTCAGCCTTTTCAGCTTTTTCTGGATCCCCCAACAGGTCCTTGTGCACAGCAGGAGACCAATAAAAATTGTAGAACTTGGTTCAGACAAGTTATTGAGCTCCTGTAATTTGCTAACCATTACATTTTATAGACTATCTCACTTAATCTTTCCAACCACCCCATGAGGCAGTCCTTAAATAAAGGACCCCCATTCTGCTGATGAAGAAAATGTTCGATGACATTAACTTGCTCAAGGTCACATGGCTGGTAACAGAACCAAGATCAGAGCCCACATCTTTTGAACAATCTCCAAGATGCACCTGCTTCCACCAATCCTTGAACGAGTAAAGGTAGGAGGGTTTAATGAAAAAAACTAAAAATGAGCACATTACTGTCTACATAGTGGAAATCCAAAATCAAGCATTAATTTTATAGAAGCCTTTTGCCTCTTTTAAATGTAAGGTGAAATTCCAGAAAATAAAACTTTTTTTTTAAAATAAAACATTGCTTTGGTAACAACTCTGATAGATGCTAAGACTTCCAAAAAATATTCTTGTGGGCAGGAGAGTTTAAGAGCAATGAGCGAGTGAGTCTATTTCCTAGGCTGATCTTGTGACAGGTTTGCTGTGTGATATTGGAGAAACTCACCACTCTCTACTTCGGAACCCCTGATGATGCCCTCACTATCAAACAACAATGTGAGGCAATGTGACAAATGTGTGCATGAGAACTATAGGGTCAAAGTTCCCTGAAAGTGGCGAAATGCCAGGCATATAAGGAGATCTATAGAATGGCAGAGTAGAACACAGTTTCAGAGTCTGTTCTGGGGGGAAAGAAAGGGAGCTCAGAATGGAAAAAAATATTATCAGGCAAGGACAGAAGGTTCTGAAGAGAAATGGGAGCATCTTTTCCCAAATAGCCACAGACTCCTTGATGTCAGTGCACAGTTTTTCCTAATTTTGTTTTTCCCCTATAGTACCCTTCAGAGGGTCCTAGCACATGTTAGGTAATTCAACAACTGCTTAGTAACTTGGAACATTCTGGGAAATGAGAAAAGACACTGTTACTACAAAGACATGTTGACCAGTAAGTGATAAAGGAAACAAGGATACAAAGTCAGATGACTAAAGGCATCCTCTGTATAAGCTTCAGAAGTTTTCACTAGCAATTAGCATGGCCACACTCTGAGTGGTGTGCATGTGAATACTTGCTATGAGTGCCTAGGGAAGACAGTATAGAAAAATCAGACCCATCCAACTACTATTCATCTGACATTTGCTAAGCATCCACTCTGTCAGGCACTGTTGAACTCTGGAGACAGAATCTTGAACCAAACAGATCTGCCCTCTTGGAGCCTAGAACCTTACACATCAGTTACCTTGCCTTAAAAAGTAATAATACAAGTAACTATTAGCAACAGCAACAAATGGCTGAGAATTTATTTGGCCTGTAACATTCTAACAAAGGAATCTTAGAGACTTTTCAATCTAAACGTTCTATCTTACACACAGGAAGGCAGAGGCCCAGAAATGCCTACTTGCTCAGGGCTATGTAGTTTGTTTGTGTCAGACTCAAGACCAGAACCCAACCTGCTGAAAGTTTCTAAGTTGCTAGGCTGGGACTCAGGGAAGCCTGTAATTGTTCCTAATGTAGTGAGCCTGAGGCATTGGGACTTGAAGCCCTGACACATGTGGTCCTTGGTTTATCATCCCTCAGAGAAAGAGACATGCTTCCAGCAGGCATTGGTTTATAGGCTCTCACAGGCCCAAATGCATTTTATTATCTGAAGGGACTTCACTGAGCTACTGAGGGAGCAGCACCACAGAGCACATTCTCAGTAAGTGGAAAACTTGTACTAACACAAACCTGCTCTTTTGTGCTGCACAAAATCCTAAATATCTAACCATTTGATGGTCTACTGAAAATTAAATATTACAGAAGCCATCCTATTTAGCTTCTTGCAGAACAAGTCCCATCATCATTTAAGGAGTCTGTCATATGCTTGACAGGTTGTGGCCTGGTGGCTTCCTGCAGGTATCACACAACCAACAACAGCAGAACAGGAGCACAGCAAGGCCCCCCTGCCTACCTACCCGGCCTCATGCTGTTCTCATTCAGAAAGTGGTGCCGGTGCACTGCTCACAGGCTGTTCAGTTGCAGCTCTCCCCAAACCCCAGAACAACGAGGGCTGGAGGAGAGATCTGGGGGCCATCTCTGTGGACCAGATCATTCGTGGCTAGTTTCACCATAAGTTTTTGCCTATTGACATATGGGAGGTCAGAATATCCATGAGGTGGTTTCACCTGGAAGCTTCTGTCACCAAAGACTTGAGAACTGAGGGTCTCAGCTTTTGCCGATTCCCCCACCCCTGCACTCTTCCTTAGGACTGGGAAAGATCCCAGTGCCTGTTTTTTTTTGTTTTTTGTTTTTAAATGAAGGGAGCTGGACATTGTTTCCTGCTTTTAAAAATGGGCTTAAGGTCAGAAAATATAGAAAGTTCTGAGAGTGGTGGTAAACAGTCACCTAGCTGAGTAAGCTGCTTAATCTCTTTGAGCCTCATATATATCTATAAATAAAGATATTAATAGTATCTACACAATAGAGCAACTGTGAGGAGTAGATGAGGCAGCCCATGTGAAATGCTTGCAGCAAGACCAAGAATCTAGTTGTCATCCAATATATGTTAGTTCTTCCTATTCTGGGCCTTCACTTAGACAAATGTAAAGTGGGCAGACAGTCCCAGCAAAGCAATAACAAGAATTCTCTTTCTCTCTCTCAATATATAGGTGTGTGTGTGCGTGTGTGTGTGTGCGCGTGCATGCGCTTCCGCACACACTTGCATGTATTACACATGTTAGCTGCAATGCCTATTTTAGCTAATATGATACTTTGTTAAGCTGCTCTGCCCAACTTGCACTATATGTATTTAGACAAAATATGTATTTTATCAACATTAGCAAGAGAGAAGCAAAGGGATGAACAGATTCATGAAATTACATATGAAAACGCATCTATCATGTTCTGAAGAGCAGTTGGCAGGTAGCCAGAACTCTGCAAATAAAAGCTATTATAATCATTAAGAATTTGGGAGCTATGAAATTTTTCTCGCCGACATTAACCATGTGTTTATTTCCACAAAGGCCTTATGCTTCCCTTAGTTGCCACACAAGACTGTGGCTTCACTTGGGGTCTGACTGAACCATGAGAAGTGTGGAATGACAGCTACAAGGGAATATCAAGAGAATGTCCTCCTACTTCATATATGGGGAAACTGAAGTTTAGAGAAAAGGAGGAGATTCATTAAAGCTATACAATGAGCTAGAAAATGGTTAAAATTTAAACAAGCTGGGAGAAAAATAACAACTAACAGTTATTTTACAATAAACTCTGACCGGGTATTGTTCCAAGTGCTTACAACAACTTACCAAGTAGGTATTACTCTTAGTCCCTTTTAACATATAAGTAGATGCTTAGAGAAGTTAAGAAACTCCCTAATGGCAGAGAGCTAGTTTAGTTTCAGAGTATGTGTTTTTGACTACCCACTGAACTGTGTATGTAAATCTTGATAATGGGCTTATGGATAGGGAGTTAATGCATGAAATATCTTCAGCCTTTGGTAAAAAGCCTTGTGGGATAGCCCAGCTTTGCATTTAAGAATCAGATGGACCTGGGTTCAATCCCAGCTCTGCCATTTAATAGCTCTGCTGTTGGCCCTGGGCAAGTCACCAACTTCCTTGGGCCCAGGGTTCCTTGGGTATATGGTAAGACAGTCTATGTCCCAAAGGGCTGCTGAGAAAATAAAATAGCAGCATAGCCTGGTGAATCAGAGAGCGTGTGTGACTCACAACTCCATCACCTGAAGCTATGATATTTGACATATTTCATAACTTGCCTGGGTCTTCAATTTCCTCATATACAATACAAGTGATAGTACATGGGTTGGTTTTTGTGCTGAGTAAAGAAGATTATTCATGTAAAGAACGAGCACAGAGCCTGGGGCTCAATGAGCGCTTCCTAAATATTAGTCAATATTCCTGTTACAATGTACATAAAGTTCCAACTAAAGCACACAACTTAGCTGGCATTCAAGTCAATCTGGCCAATAAATGGATGATACACTGAACTCTTTTGTAAAATATTAAAAGGCCTAAGTGTTTATTGTTTAGGCTTCTGTCTTTTTTTTTTTTTCTTCAACGTTTATTTATTTTTGGGACAGAGAGAGACAGAGCATGAACGGGGGAGGGGCAGAGAGAGAGGGAGACACAGAATCGGAAACAGGCTCCAGGCTCTGAGCCATCAGCCCAGAGCCTGACGCGGGGCTTGAACTCACGGACCGCGAGATCGTGACCTGGCTGAAGTCGGACGCTTAACCGACTGCGCCACCCAGGCGCCCCTGTTTAGGCTTCTGTCTTAAGACTAATTTCATTGAAATAAAAAAGTAATGTGGAGGAGTGAGGACAGGGTTAAGAAAGAAATGAGACAATTTTGAAAGAGAAATTAAGAAAATAATCCCTTTTACAATTCCATCAAGAAGAAAATACCTAAGAATAAATTTAACCAAGACAGTCAAAGACCTATAAAAACTATGACACTAATGAAAGAAATAGAAGAACATATGGAAAGATATTCCATATGAAGTAGAAGAATTAATGTTGTTAAAGTGTGCATAATATCCAAAGCAATCTACAGATTCAATGCAATATGCATCAAAATGCCAATGTCATTTTTCATAGAACAGGAACACAAAATTCTAAAACTTGTATGGAACCACAAAATACCTCAATTAGCCAAATCAATCTTAAAGAGCAAAGCTAAAAATACCATGCTTTCTGCTTTCAAACTATACTGTAAAACCATAGTAGTCAAAACAGTATGGTACTAGTACAAAAGCAGTCACATGGATTAATGGGAGTAGAATAGAGCCCAGAAATAAATCCATGCTTATATGGTCAATTACTCTTCTGATAAATAAGGAAAAAGCCTCTTTAATAAATGGTGTTGGCTACTAGGTATTTATTCAAAGGATACAGTGTACTGTTTTGAAGGGGCACATGCACCCTCAATGTTTACAGTAGCAATATCAACAAGAGCCAAAGTATGGAAAGAGCTCAAATGTCCCTCAACAAATGAATGGATAAAAATGTCCCTCAACAAAATAAATGGATATATATACATATATATATATATATATATATATATATATATATATATATATATATATATAATATGTATAATGACTCCTGAAGTCATTGCGGTGTATGCTAGTAACTTGGATATAAATTAAAAAATAAATTAATTTAAAAAATGGTGTTGGAAAACTGGATAGCAACTGTGTAAAAGAATAAAACTGGATCAGTATTTTACACCATATACAAAAATAAATTTGAAGTGGATTAAAGACTTGAATATAAGACCTGACACCATAGAACTCCTAAAAGAAAACATAGACAGTAAGCTCTTTGACATCAGTCTTAACAACATATATATTCTTTGGAACATTCTCCTTAGGCAAAGGCAACAAAAGCTAAAATAAACAAATAGCATTGTATCAAACTGAAAAGTTTCTGCACAGTGAAAAATACCATCAACAAAGTGAAAAGAAAATCTACTGAATGTTAGAAGATATTTGCAAATCATACATCTGATAAAGGGTTAATATCCAAAATAGATGAAGAACTTACACAACTTGATATTTAAAAAACTCAAATAAGCAGAAGATTTGAAAAAAACATTTTTTCTAAAGAAAATACACAATTCGCCAAAAGGTATATAAAAAGATGTTCAAGATCACTAATCATCAGGGAAATGAAAATCAAAACCACAATGAGGTATCACCTCACACTAGTCAGATTGGCTATTACCAAAAAAACAAAACAAAACAAAAAAATCAAATGTTGGTGAGGATGTGGGGAAAAGGGAATCCTTGTACATTGTTGGGGGTGTAAACTGGTGCAGTCACTATGAAAACAAGTATGGAGATTCCTAAAAAATTAAAAATAGAACTACCAGGGGTGTCTGGGTGGCTCAGTCGGTTGAACATCCAATTCTTGATTTAGGCTCAGGTCATGATCTCATAGTTCATGTTGGCAGTACAGAGCCTGCTTGGGATTCTTTCTCTTTTGCTCTGCCCCTCCCTTGCTCTGCGCTTTCTCTCCCTCTCTCTCTCTCTCTCAAAATAAATAAAAACTTAAGAACAACCAAACACTGCTGAGTCTTTAAGAGAATAGAACTACCATATAATCCACTTTGGGGTATTCCTCTGTAGAAAATGAAAACACCAATTCCAAGAGATATATGCACCCCTGTAAGTTTATTCCAGTATTATTTATAATAACCAAGATATGGAAGCAATCTAAGTTCCCATTGATAGATGAATGGATAAAGATGTGGTATACACACACATAGGCACATGCACACACACACACATACACACGAATACTACTCAACCATAAAAAAAATTAAATCTTGGGGCGCCTGGGTGGTGCAGTCGGTTGAGCGTCCGACTTCAGCCAGGTCACGATCTCGCGGTCGGTGAGTTCGAGCCCCGCGTCAGGCTCTGGGCTGATGGCTCAGAGCCTGGAGCCTGTTTCCGATTCTGTGTCTCCCTCTCTCTCTGCCCCTCCCCCGTTCATGCTCTGTCTCTCTCTGTCCCAAAAATAAATAAACGTTGAAAAAAAAAATCTTGCCATGAGCGACAACATGGATAGACCTAGTGGGTATCATACTAAGTGAAATAAGTCAGAGAAAAATAACTACTGTATACTTATATGTGGAATCTGAAATACAAATGAACAGAACAAAACAGAAATAGATTTTAGATACAGGAAAAAACTGTTACCAGAGGAAAAAGGGGTTGAGGGGTGGGCAAAACAGATGAAGGAGATTAAGAGGTACAAACTTCCAGTATTAAAATAAATCAAGGGATATAATGCACAGCATAAGGAATATGGTCAATAACATGGTAATAACTTTGTAAGGTGACAGATAATAACTAGACTTATTATGGGGGTAATTCTGCAATGCATAAAAAAAATCAGATCACTATCATGTACATCTGAAAGTAATAGGATATTGCATGCCAATTATAGTTCAATGAAACAAAACAAGACAAACTAAAAGAAATGGGATAATTTTGTTTAGCTGAGGACATAATTCTCCACAGAGACTTATCATGCCTTCTCTGACTTCCTCTGTACCCTCCCTTTTACTTCTACTACATGTAGAATCCTGCCCCAAAGGGTATTTATAAAATCGAACTGCATGGCTTTTAGATTTAGACTTCAGATTTTGAATATCTAAAGCGAAGAAAGGTAGGTTCTGAGGAAACTTAGAAAATAGCTTCCATTTATTGCGAATTTTGAATGGATTAGGTATTACACCTATTATAAAATATTCTACCCATATCTTTCTTGCCAGTGTGTTACCATAGAAGTGTATTGTGCTAGAACCTTTGAGAACTTTCACTATAGAAGGGGCTTTTAACTAGCGATCCAGCCAGAATCAACTTCAAGGAAAACATCAATCAACCCAGTTCACTCTCCCTATTCAATACTACTCAGGTTCTCCCAGGTCAGGAATGGGTTCTACAAATCCCAAGAAGCAATTCCCACATCTGTCCATTCTTAATAAGCACCTTGGAGTGAAGAATTAATGCAATGAATTCTTCAGGTTCAGGCCAGTTGGAAATGCCTTCTACCTTCCTCCTCTTAATACTCATTAACATTAATGTTAAATTGTGGACATGGGGCACACACTGTAGATTAGCAGATCTAATGTCTAGTAGATTAACTTCTCTTTTGTTTAAACCTACGAAAGTGTATTTAAAAAACTGAAGGAATTTTCCAGGTTTCCTTGAAACTAGGATTACCCATGTGTCACAGTTTTTTTCCAATGAGATGGAATAGAGTATGACTCTCCTTCCTCCTACTGTAGGCCATAGAGTGGCCATATTGTGATTATAAGGTAAGGGGATGAGAAAATACTGTTGCTGAGGAGGCAGAGACGAAGGTTATAAAGAATGGGTCCCTGAGGGCATCTTTGAGTCCATACACTAGCTATGGACTGCTTCCCTCTGCACTTCTTGTTTAAGCTACTGTAATTGGGTATTATTTGTGTGTGTCTTATTCCTAACTGACAAAATGAATGGACAGTTGTTATCTGTGGCCACTTAGCCTCCTTCTCTTATAGCAATAGCACCCACATTTACTTTGAAATAACTATTCCCTCCCTTTATGGAACCCTGGGTAGAAGGGCTGTCAAAATGCCTACTCCTTGGTTTATCAAGGGGTTGGCACAAAACCAAATCATTTCCTATACTTCCTACATGGAATCCAACTGATGGTTTTTTACAATTAGTTTTTCAGTCTTGGATTCTAAGAGTTACCCCAAATCCTTCCAATAAGTTCCATAGTTTCTGAAGTTAGAGCCTCTTTCTGTTGCCTGTAGCCCCAGAACCCTCTGTGGTACTAGCAATCTACACAAAAACATCGATACTGAATAGTTTCTATTAAAGTTGTTGCAAATACCTTGAAATTGTTGCAAATACCTTGAAATGGGATACCATGAAATTGTTACAAAGTTCCATGCAGTAGGAACTATTAGGGACATTTTAGAAGTTTAGTAAACTGAGGCTCAAAGATGTTAAGTGATCATTCTTACCAACGTCACACAATAAGAATGTAGCAGAAGCAATAATCACCAAATACCTATGTGCTACTCCTAGCATAGCCTCTCCTGCATTTGGTTGGGCCCTTGTAACTAGTACTGGCCAATGGAACATGAGTGACAATGATATATGCCACTACCAGGCTGAGGTCTGCTAAGAGCTGGACTATCTCCTCTATTTCTCATCCCATGACTCAGTGACCTTGAGGATGGCTTAGCTACAGGTTGGAGGATGATCTCCCAACCCAGAACAAACTGATTATGACAGATGAGTAAACTATTACCCCTTAAGCCAATGAGACTTCAAGGTTTATCTGTTGTGCATTTAGAGTTAGTTATCCTACCCAATGTATTGACAGTGAATTGAAATCATATCTGGTTTACTTCTCTGTATTTTATTTTTTAACAGAAACATTACAGAACTAAAAGAGGAGATAGAAAGGACACCTACTAAAAATGGCCTTTTTTGAGCTCTCTGGTCCTAGCCTGGTCTCTCTGGAAGATATTCCCTTTATGTTTTCTTGTCTTAGATTCATGCTAATGGAGTTGCCTCTAGCAAATAATGATGATCATCATATAATAACTACCTCTACCTTTTAATGAGTGTTCACTTGTTATTGGCCACTGAATTAGTAAGTGGCAGAGTGTGAATTCAAACCACGAACATCTGATTTCAAAGCCCATACTCAGAGTTCTGGTCCAAGATGACAATGTAGGAAGATCCCAAACTCATTTCTTCAGCAAACACACCAAATCTACATTTATTTATAGAGCATTCCTAGAAGAGAAACAGAGAGCTGACTGAACAGCTTCTGCATAATAAAAGAGCACAAATGGCAGGAATGAAGAGCAACCAGTGAATGAAACACAGTCACAAAGGAAACCTCCACCCCTGAGGCTGGGATCTGCAGTAGGGAGGAATAGTACCAAGGGGCCAGGAACAAATTCACCTGCTCTGGGTACAGAAAAAAAAAAAAAAACTGTGCATGGTTTGAAAGAGCAACTAGTATATAAAAGATCCAGGCCTAGAACTTTGCCAAATGACAAGGGAGCTGCTGGAACTCTCTCTTGGTCAGAGAGGTTGGCGAGTGCCATGGTTTATATTCTTACTCCACCTTGAGAGCACAGAAGGGACAGGATTCAAATGCCTTAGCTGGCCTGCTGCCTCACCGAGCACTGGGCCTCTAGCCCAAGACCGGCTCTCAGCACCCTGGTGCCCAGGAAAAAAAAGCTGTGGTTTAACAGAGTAGCTACAATAGAAAAGATCCAGCAGTAGAACCCTGCCAGATGGCAAGGCAGCTGCCGGAACTCTCTTAGGGTTGGAAGGGCTAGTGAGCACCATGGTTTATACTCCCCCTCCATTCCGTGTCAATAGGGAGAGCTGGTCTGGCATTTTAACAGGTCTATTGCTTCAATGGGCCATGGGCCGCTAGCTCAGGCCAGCTAGTCCATCCCACAAGGCTGACCCAGGACAGTACACACCAGGACCATGACCCCCCTGTCAGCACTCACTATATCTCCAGCTATTGTGCCAAGGTGAAAAGGGTAGAGCACCCCAAAACACTCTAGGCCCTCACCATTTCGGCTTTAGATGGCTTGCTAGGGCACCCCAGGTGCAAAGTGCTCCAAGACTTACTGGGTGATACATGCTTTGGCCCCAGCCACCCGCTAAAGTGCCCCCTGTTCAGAGAGCCCCAGGATACTCCTGCCTGTGCTGACCTAGGTTCCAGTCATTCTGCCAGGGCACTCTGCGCTTGAGACACCTCAGCTTGCATCCACTTCAACTTCGGCTGTTTGTCTGGGTACCCTTGGCACAAAGAGTCCTGGAATACTCTGGCTTATACCACTTCATCTTTAGCTATCCTGCCAAGGTGACCTCTCTGCACGGAGCTCCAGGATCCTCTGGCTTGTACCCTTTTCAGCTTCAGTTGTCCTGCCAGGTCACCCTCTGTGGGGAGTCCAGGGACTACACTAAACTGAACCCACTTCAGCTTTAGCTGTTCTTCCAGAGTGTCTTCTGTGTATAGAGTCCCAGAACCCCTATAATCCCCAGCTTGCACCCACTTAAGCTTCAACTGTGTGCATAGGTGTGCCTAGGACTTGTGTTCATAGGACACTTGGAATTCTTGGCCTGCACCTACTTCAGCTTCAGCCATCCGACAAGGAAACCCCAGCACGGAGTGCCCTGTGACTCCCAGTTCACACCAGCCACAGCTCCAGCCAGCCAGTGAAAGCAATCAAGTACACACAGTTTACACAGAGAATGGACATATACAAGACCATTCCTTCAAGTTTAGAATTAGCTCTTCTGTCTAATGTATAGAAACAAAAGGTCAAGCAAAAGAGGAGAGAGAAGAAAATTCTCCAAATAAAAGAACAAGATAAAAACATCAGAAAAATATCTAAATCAAATGGATAGAAGCAATATGCCTGAAAGAGTTTAAAGTGATGATCATCAAGATGCTCACTAGGCTGGAGAGAGGAGTGGAAGAACTTAGTAAGACCCTAAACAAAGAGATAGAAAATATAGGGACGCCTGGTGGCTCAGTTGGCTAAGGCATCTGACTTCAGGTCATGATCTCATGGTTCATGAATTTGGGCCCCATATCAGGCTATGTGTTACCAGCATGGTTCGGATTCTGCGTCTCCCTCTCTCTCTACCCCTCCCTCACTGACTGTCTCTCTCTCAAAAATAAATAAACATTTAAAAAATTTAAAAAAAGAGATAGAAAATATAAAAAAGAGCCAGAGTTGAAGAATAGAGTAGCTGACATGAAGAATATACTAGAGGAAATCAATACTAGATTAGCAGATCCAGAAAAATGGATCAGTAATCTGGAAGACAGGGTAATGGAAAGCATCCAAGATGAACAAAAAATTAAAAAATATATAAAAAAAGGAGACTAGGTTAAGGAATCTCTTAGACAACATCAAATGAACAAACACAAGCATTATAGGGGTCTCAGAAGGGGAAGAGAGAGAAAAGGGCAGAAAACTTACTTGAAGAAATAAGAGCTGAAAACTTCCCCCCAAAGGGAGGGAAATACAGATTTAGAATGTATACAGAGTTCAGATTCAGAAAGTATAGAGATTCAGGAAGTACAGAGAGTTCCAAAGAAGATGAACCCAAAGAAATCCACATCATGACACATGACAATTAAAATGTCAAGGTTTAAAGATAAAGAGAATTTTAAGAGCAGCAAGAGAGAAGCAAAAAGCTACGTACAAGAAAAATCCCCAAAGGCTCTCAGCTAATTTTTCAGTAGAAACTTTGCAGGCCAGAAGAGACCGGCATGATGTATTCAAAATGCTGAAAGCAAATGAACCTAAAATCATGAATACTCTACCTGGCAAGGTTATCATTAAGAATTGAAGGTTGGGGTGCCTGGGTGGCTCAGTCAGTTAAGCATTCGACTTAAGCTTGGGTCAGGATCTCGTGGTTCAGGGGTTCAAGCCCCATATTAGACTGTGCTGACAGCTCAGAGCCTGGGGCCTGTTGCATATTGTGTGTGTGTGTGTGTGTATGTGTGTGTGTGCATGCCCTTTCCCCCCTTGCACTCTGTCTCTCCCAGAAAAAAAAACATTAAAAAAAAAAGGAACTGAAGGAGAGGGGGTGCCTAGGTTCTCAGTAGTTTAAGCAGGTCATGATCTCACAGTTGTGTGCACAGTCCCTCTCTTTCTCTTAAAAAGAATTAAAGGAGAGAAAGATTTTTCCCAAGCAAAAGCTATAGGAGTTTATCATCACTAAATTAACTTCACAAGAAAGGTGATAGTCCTTTTAAGGACTTCGTTAAATGAAAAATAAAAGGCCATAATTAGATAAGGAAATTATGAATAAAAAATGTAAAACATAATAACATATATATAAAATGTGGAGGGGGGAGTAGAAAAAAGTTTTTTTTAGGATATGTTTAAACTCAGGGGCTCCTGGGTTGCTCAGTCGGTTAAGCATCCAGCTTCGTCTCAGGTCATGATCTCACACTCCATGAGTTCCAGTGTCGCGTCAGGCTCTGTGCTGACAGCTCAGAGCCTGGAGCCTGCTTCTGATTCTGTGTCTCCCTCCCTCTCTGCCCCTCCCCTCCCTCATGCTCTGTCCCTCCCTGTCTCAAAAATGAATAAAAGTATTAAAAAAATTTTTTTTAAAAGAATATGTTTAAACTCAAATGACCATCAACTTAATATAGATTGCTAGATACTTAGGATGTTATATATGAACCTCATGGTAACCACAAACAAAAACCTATAGTAGACACACAGAAAATACAGACAAGGTGCACATGGGTGGCTCAGTTGGTTAAACATTCAACTCTTGATTTCAGCTCAGGTCATCTCATGGTTTGTGAGACTGAGCCCTGTGTTGAGGTCTGTACTGTTAGCAAGAAGCCTGCTTGGAATTTTCTCTCTCTTTGTCTCTCTGTCCCTCCCTCACTCTCTCTCTCTCTCTCTCAATAAACAAACTTGAAAAAAATACAGACAAAGCAATACAAACTTAAGACTACAGAAAACTCAATTACAGGGGTGTCTGGGTAGTTTAGTCAGCTAAGTACCCAACTCTTGGTTTCGGCTCAGTCATGATCTCACAGTTCATGGGATTGAGCCCCATCTCAGGCTCTGTGCTGCCAGGATGAAGCCTGCCTGGGATTCTTTCTCTTCTCTCTCTGCCCCTTCCTGCTCACTCTCCCTCAAAAATAAACATAAAAAATTAAAAACAAAATTAATTTCAAAAAAAAGAAAGAACAGAGAAGAACTACACAGTCAGAAAACAATAAACAAAATGGAAGTATATACCTATCAATTATTTTAAATGCAAATGGTCTAAATGCTCCAATAAAAAGACAGGGTGTCAGAATGGATTAAAAAAATAAGACAAATCTATATACTTCCTGTCAGAGACTCATTTCAGACCTAGGGATACATACAGACTGAAAGTGAAGCGATGAAAAAAATTTTACGCAAATTCCAAGCAAAAAAAAAAAAAAATAGCTGGGGTAACAATACTTTTACCAGACAAAACAGAATTTAAAATAAATACTGTAAAAACAGAAACAGAAGGACATTATATAATGATAAATAGATCAATACAACAAGAAGGTATAATAATAAATATCTATGCACCAACATTGGAGCACCTAAATACATAAAAAAATATTAACAGGCATAAAGGGAGAAATTGATGGTAATGCAATAATAGGGGACTTAAACACCTCACTTATATTAATGGATATATCATCCAGGCAGAAAATCAATAAAGAAACAGTGTCTTTAGATAACACCTTAGACCAGATATACATAACATATTTAGAACATTCCATCAAAAAACAAAGTACACAATATTTTCAGATATACATCAAAAAATTCACCAAGATAGCTCACATCTTAGGCCACAGAATAAGTCTCAATAAATTTAAGAAGACTGAAAACGTATTATGCATCTTTTCTGACCACAATGGTATGAAACTAGAAATCACACACACACACACACACACACACACACACACACACACACACCTGGAAAAAAATTTCAAACACACGGAGGGTAAACAACATGCTACTAAACAATGTGAGTCAACCAAGAAATGAAAGAAGAAATAATACATGGAGACGAATGAAAATGAAAAGACAATGATCTAAAATGTTTGGTACACAGCAAAAGCTGTTCTGAGAGGGAAATTTATAGCAATGCAGGCCTACATCAAGAAATAAGAAAAAACTCACATAAACAATCTAATTTTACACCTAAAGGAACTAGAAAAGGAACAAAGAAAGCCCAAAATTACTAAAAGGGAGAAAATAATATCAGAGCATAAATAAATGATGTAAAGACTAGAAAGAAACAATAGAAAACATCGATGAAACAAAAGCTGTTCTTGAAAAGGTAAACAAAATTGAGAACACTTTAGCCAGACTCATCAGGAAAGAACCCAAATAAGTAAAATCAGAAATGAAAGAGGAGAAACAACAACTCACACCACAGAAATATGAAGGATTATAAAAAATATGAAAAATTATACACCAGCAAATTAGACAACCTAGAGGAAAGCAGTATTCTTAAAAAATATAATATTCCAAAACTGAATCAAGAAGTGGGTAATGTGAACAGACTAATTACTTGTAATAAAATTGAATCAGAAATAAAAAAACTACCAAAATCGGTAGACAAAACAACTTGAAAGAAAACACTTTCAAGAGGAAATGAGATATCTCAAGAGAATGAGATGTCAAGAGGGAGCTTTGAAAAAGCCCAACATATTCCTGGGAATTTGAAGGCAGGAGCAAGTACAGGGCTGTGTATCTGTCCAGAAAAACCTGAGAAAGCTGTAAAAGCTCACTCCTTGTTGACCTTGCACAAACACAAAATGAAAGCTGAGGCAGAGTAAGTGGCCTGACACAGCATTCAAAGCATGCCCCAACCAGAGCCCTTCAAATTCACTAGAGGGGCTCAACAGTAGATTTGAATAGGCAGAAGAATCAGCAAATATGAAGACAGTTCAAATTATTGAACTAAAAAAAATGAAGAAAAATAAGTAGAGGCACACCTGGGTGGCTCAGCTGTTGAGTATCTGACTTTGGTTCAGGTCATGATCTCACAGTTTGTGAGTTTGAGCCATGCATCGGGCTCTGTGCTGACAGCTCAGAGCCTAAAACCTGCTTCAGATTCTGTGTCTCCCTCTCTCTCTGACCCTTCCCCACTTGCTCTCTCTCTCTCAAAACTAAATTAAAAAAAAAAAAAAAACTACCAAAATCCATAAGTGCATGACTAGATGGATTCACAGGTAAATTCTATCAAACATTTCAAATTTATTCTTGCATCCCAAAAAAACTGAAGAGGAAGGAATTCTATCAGCATTACCCTGATACCAAAACCAGACAAAGACACCACAAAGAAAACTACAAACCAATATCCCTGATGAGCATAGATGCAAAAGTCTTCAACAAAAGATTAGCAAACCACATTAAATAATACATTAAAAGAATAATTCACCACAATCAAGTGAGATTTATCCTGAGAATGCAAGGTCCTCAATATTTACAAATCAATGTGATATACTAAATTAACAAAACAGAGGGCAAACATCCTATGATCATCTTAATGGATGCAGAAAAAAGCATTTGACAAATTTCATAATCTGCTCATGATGAAATTCTCAACAAAGTGGGTTTAGAGGGAACATACCTCAATATAATAAAGACCATAAAAAAAACCCTACAGCTAACATAATACTCAATGGTGAAATACTGAAAGCTTTCCTCGAAGATCAGCAACCGGACAGGGATGTCCATTCTTGCCACTTTGATTCAACACAGTACTGGAAGTCCTGGCCACTACAATCAGACAAGAAATAGAAATAGAAAGCATCCATATTGGTGAGGAAAAGTTAAACTATCACTATTTGCAGATGACAGGATACTATACATAGAAAACCCTAAAGACTCCACACATACACACACACACACACACACACACACACACACAATTAGAAAAAATGAATTCAGTAAAATCTCAAGATACAACATTAATCAGAAATTTGTTGTTTACGCACTAACAATGAAGTAGCAAAAAGAGAAATTAACAGTTCCATTGAATATTGCACCAAAAAGAATAAAATATCTGGGAGTAAACTGAATCAAGGAGGTGAAAGACCTGCACTCTGAACACTATAAAATATTGATGAAAGGAATTAATGGTGACACAAACAAATGAAAGAATATTCCAGGCTCATCAGTTGTCAGAATACTGTTAATATGTCCACACTCTCCAAAGCAATTGATGGATTCAATGTAATCCCTATCAAAATACCAATAGCACTTTTCACAGAATTGAAGTAATTCTAAAATTTATGTGAAACCACAGAAGACCCCAAATATCCAAACCAATCTTAACAAAGCTGGAAATATCACAATTCCAAATTTCAAGCTATACTACAAAGCTGTAGTAATCAAAACACTATGGTACTGGTACAAAAAATGAACACATAGATCAGTAAAACAAAATAGTCCAGAAATAAACCTATAGTTACATGGTAAATCTATGACAAAGGAGGCAAGAATACACAATAGGGAAAAGATGGTCTCTTCAGTAAATGGTTCTGGGAATACTGGACAGGCAGAAAAATGAAACTTTTTTGTACCATAAACAAAAATAAACTCAAAGTGGATTCGAGATATAAATGTGAGACCTTAAACTGTACAACTTTTAGAAGTAATAGGCAATAACTTTTTTTTTTAATATTGGCCATTGCAGTATTTTTCTAGATATATCTCCTAAGGCAAGGAAAACAAAAGTAATAAACTATTGGGACTACACCCAAATAAAAAGATATTACACAGCAAAGGAAATCATAAAGAAAAAAGTCAACCTACTGAATGGGATAAGGTATCTATAAATGACTTATTTGACAAGGCGTTGATATCCAAAATATATAAAGAACTTACACAACTCAGCACCAAACAAACAACAAACAATCTTATAAAAAATGGGCAAAGGACTTGAATAGACATGTTTCCAAAGAAGACATATAGATGGCCAGATACATGGAAAGATGCTTAACATCACTAATCAGGGAAATACGAATCAAAAACAATAATAAATCACCCTACACCTGGCAGAATGGCTAGAATAAAAAAGACAAAAAACTAACAAGTGCTGGCAAGTGGAAAAAATGGAACCCTCGTGAACTGTTGATAGGAATATAAATTGGTGCAGCTGCTGTGAAAAAGAATATAGTTTTCTCAAAAAAATACAAACACTGTATGATCCAATAATTCCACTACTGGGTATTTATTCAAAGAAAGCAAAACACTAATTGGGAATGATATGTTTGCAGCATTATTTACAATAGCCAAGATAGGGAAGCAACCAAGTGCCTACTTATCAATAGATAAATGGATAAAGAAGATGTGGAAAATTATATATATATATAATAATATATATTATAATATATATATTATTATTATATATAATATAATATATAATATTAATAATATATATCATATATATTATAATATATAATATTATTCTATATAATAATATATTATTATATATATTATAATATATATATTACATATATATTTTGTGGCTGAATATTACTCAGCCACAAAAAGGATGAGATTTTGCCATTTGGGACATGGATGGACCGAGAGGGTATTATGCTAAGTGAAACAAATCAGATTGAGAAAGACAAATACCATGATTTCACTTATATGTGGAAACTAAAGAACAAAACAAATGAATAAACAAACAGCAAAATCATATCAATAACAGAAAGCAAACTGACGGTTTCCAAGAGGAGAGGGTGGGCAAAATGGGTAATGGAATGAATAAGTTAAGGAATCAAAGATACAGCATAGGGAATATAGGCAATGGTATGGTAATAGTGTTGTATAGTGACAGATGGTAGCTATACTTGTGGTGAGCATAGCATGATGTATAAACTTGCTGAATCGTTATGTTGTACACCTAAAACTCATGTAATACTGGGTGTCAAGTCTACTTAAAGAGTAAGTAACAAAAGCCAAACTCAGACTCCAAATAAAAAGGCCCAACTCAGACTCCAATCTTGGTGTACCCTAAGTGAGGCTGCTCATCTTTCTCCATAGGACTGGGATGAGTGGATACAGCTTACAGTTTCTGCTCCCTTTCTCCCTCCGAGATATCATCTTCTTTTCAAAAACATTCTGGGGCCAGCTGGATTTGAACATCATTTACTCTGTCCTCAGCAGGAAAGCAACAGTGATCTCTGGTTACCTCCCAGCTCCCAGCATGAGGAGATTTTGGTTATCATTCTGCTAATGATTTCACTAAGTGTATGCTATTTATCTCCATTGGTCTGCTGAGAGGGGAGCAGGCAATACAGTTTGATGCTTATTATTCTCTTATTCTGCTGGCCAGCACTCTCCTACCCACTCATCAAATTCAATGTTTTGTCAGGCATAGTGGCCTTCAAGTCCTGACCCCAAATTCCTTTTGATATACTTGCCACCCTCTGCCTTGGAACACTGATAATCAATTTAATTCAACATATTAAACATTAATCAAACATCTATGTTCCTGGTATTGTGTAAGGCTCTGGGAATTGAATGGTGGACATAATAAAACAAATAGGGTACCTGTTCCCCATAAATGCCTACGGTATCATGGGGGTCAGATATAGATAGACAATCCTGATACAGTGTGATGAGGGTACTGATGGGAGAAGTAGAGCAGGCTCTGGGAACCCTAGTAGATGCACCGCAGCCTCGACTATCAGGAAGGCTTTCTCAGCATGGTAAGGATCCAATTTATCTGGCTAAGAATTCACCATATTGATGGAAAAGGTAAATAGGATAAACCAAATGCTGGCTGTTCTTGAATTCTCAGTTGCCAAATAGGACATGTGGCTGGAGGGGATTCCTTCATACACATCTTGAGGCTAAAGAGGATCCTCTACATCACAGCCCTCTTATGTATGGGCTTATGGCAACATTCTTGAAGAAGAATTATAAGACTTAAAGTTTTAGTCTACCCAAGCTCTTCAACTTAGTGGTAACAAGACCGCATTCTCAGCATGGGGAGAAAGCAGAGTGAATACTGAGGTGTCCCCCCCAAATCTTCTCTGCCTCCAGCACCTTCAAAAGCCCCTTTCCTCGCAATGCATCTAGTCCAGGTAGGAAAAGGGATTGTCATTTTTTCCATCCTCTCTTCTTCTATATCTATACTATGCTTATGCTGACATAGCTGTCAGTCCCCTGACCTGAAAAGCTACCGCCTCCTTTCTCATCCTGCCAAGTTCAAGCCCCCTTTCCCCAAAGCCTTCTGGTTGCTCCAGTTTGCATCCCCCTGTCCTCTCTCTGTTCCTCCCAGGAACATACATTATGGCATTTGGAAGTATAAAATCCTAAATAATATTTTAATTAGACATTGTTAAGTGTTAAACTCTTTAGGACAGAAACTGTTTTATTATATCCCCTATAGACTTCATAATGTTTGGTTCAAGGATGTCCTAAATATTAATTAGTTGGGTGTATGTGGTACAGTTCAAGGCATTCAGTAAGTGTTCATTAAATAGTTTTTGGACCAGTATATTATGTATGGAGCAAAAATAGGCAGATTGATCTGAGACACAAAGAACCCTTAATTCTAGGAGGTGTTATAGGAAGGGAAGGGACATTATGGAACCTGATACTTTGACAGAATCTTTTGTTTACTTTTGTATGCAAAATACTTACATTGTTCAGGTTAATTATAACAGCCCTGAGTTATCTTGATATAATAGATGAAAATTATATGGTATTAGAAAATGATTCAAATTCAAATATGACCTCAGGATATAGGTTTTCTCCTATAAGACACTGGTTCCCCAATTGGGCATGCCAAGGGATGGTCTCTGATAACACATGTTCCAGTCCCAGGCCAGTATTTTAGAAGGGATGAGTAGAGGAACCTGGTGGAGGCTATTATTAGCTTTAAATTTTTTTAAATGTTTATATTTGAGAGAGAGAGAGAGAAAGAGAGAGAGAGAGGGAGGGAGGGAGGGAGAGAAGTGGGGGGAGGGAGGGAATGAGCAGGGGAGGGGTAGAGAGAGACGGACACAGAATCTGAAGCAGGTTGTCAGGCTCTGAGCTGTCAGCACACACAGCCTGACTTGGGACTTGAACCCATGAGCTGTGAGATCATGACCTGAGGCAAAGTAAGATGCTTAACCGACTGAATCACCCAGGCATCCATCTATGACTAGCTTTAGCAGACCCTCTCTTGAGACAGTGTCCTAAATCCAGGAGGAGGATGCTGTTAGATACGGTATGTAATTGTACTGTTCCCAAAGGATCAGCAATAGAGATAACTCAGATGAGCTGGTTTGCAGAGACACCCATCAGGTCTTTTTTCCATCTGGAGTATTTCAGTATTTTATTATTTTTTTAGGTTTTTTTTTTTTTTTTTTTTTTTGAGAGAGAGAGTGAGTGTGAGCGAGCATGAGCAGGGGAGGAGTAGATGTGGGGGGAGGGAGAGGGAGGGAGGGGGAGGGAGGGAGGGGGAGGGAGGGAGAGGGAGGAAGAGGGAAGGAGGGAAAGAGAGTATCCCAAGCAGGCTCCATGCTGTTAGTGCAGGGCCTGATGTGGGGCTTGAACCTAGGAACCATGAGATCATGACCTGAGCCAAAAAAAAAAGTCAGACGCTCAACTGACTGAGCCACCCAGGTGACCTTGGTCTATTTCAGTATTTTCACAACTAATGTTGACCTAAATGGCTTGGAATCTCTTCCATTTTGGCTTTTCTTTTATAAACAGGTAAGTGATGAGAATACATGCATTTATAATTAGGAGGAAAATAATATATTAGAAAGAATGTGGGAAAAACCACAATTGCAAAAAGTATGTAGGAATGTCAGGTTTTATCTTGAAGGCTTCAGCTGGCCAACAGGAAAGCTGCTGTTTGCAAGCAGCTCAGTAAAGCAGATCAACGGTCAGGAAGTGAAAAGATCTAATTTCCAAAACTATAGACTGTTTTCAATGACTTTGAACAAGTCACTTCACCTTTGGGCTTTAGTTTCTGAATTTGTTAAAAGTAGAGGCTGGATAAAGTAAAACCCAAGCTCTTTATCATAGCCTAAGAGGCCATATATGATCTGGCCTTTGCTCTGTTCTCTCCTTTCTGCTCCTACTTCCTCCTTACCCACTGTGTTCCAGCCATACTCTCCTGGACTTTTGACAGGATTGTACCAGGGCCTTTGTGTTTGCTCCTATCTCTTATGAAATGCTTTTCCATCCTTTTCCCTTCAAGATGAGTACATTCCTTTTTGACATTCAGATTTCAGCTCAGGCAGGCTTATCCTGACACTCCTAGCCAAAATTGTCCTACCTAAGTATTTCTCCATTACCTTATTTTATGTATAGTATTCGCCACTTTCTGAAATCTTCCTTATTTGATTAATTTTTTTTAACATTTATTTATTTTTGAGACAGGGAGAGACAGAGCATGAACAGGGGAGGGTCAGAGAGAGGGAGACACAGAATCTGAAACAGGCTTCAGGCTGTGAACTGTCAGCACAGAGCCCTACGCGGGGCTTGAACTCACAGACTGCGAGATCATGACCTGAGCCGAAGTCGGCCGCTTAACTGGCTGAGACACCCAGGCGCCCCTGAAATCTTCCTTATTTGTGTGCATATTTTTGATCTCTTCACAGTAGAATAAAAACTCCATGACAGCAGAATCTGTAATGTTTTTCAACGCTCTATTCCCTATATGGAAAACAAGATCTGGTACAGAGTATATGCTCAGTAAATGCTCAACTGATTGAATAATAATGAATACTTATATGGGTCTTTTTAGTTTTCAAAATACCCAATATTTAGTCTCATTCAGGCTTCAGCATCCTATAAATTAAGCAAGAATTATTACATTTTAGTACCAAAATCAATTATTATTATTTTTTTTGGTGGGAGATAATCTAGTAATTTTTAGGTTAAAGGGGAAGAGGAAAAACACTACTCTGAATGAGCTTATAATTTATAAAGGGTGAATCTGCTTAAGAAATGTTGATGACAAAAAATGTGTGACTTAGAATCAAGGAAATAATGTTATAACTGTTTAAAAAATGGCGAAGAAACCAAATCCTGAAACTAGCCAGTGGAAGAGGCTGGTTTTCAAACTACTTTTTCTTCAGAGGTCTTCTGCATTCCAGCTTTAACATCCATGACTAGCATCATCTCCTTTACTCACCTTTTCAAGGCTCAGAAGGCAAAGGAGATATAACTCAAAACTCTCCCGCTGCTTCTCGAAAACTCTTAAAATTCTGCAAATGTTCTGTCATTCCCACTTCTACATGCCCCAGCTTTAAAACCATGGCTAAGCACTAAAAAGGAGGAATCTGAGTTTGAACTGACCTAGAAGGAATTGGAGAGAGAAAAGAATGAATAGAAATGAATCACAAAGGAAGACTTGAGGCTTTCCTTCACCTAATGTGGCCAGCATGCTTAAGTACAGAGCCAGTTAGAAACAGGAGGCTGAACTAGATGCTCTCAAAGTCATTTCTGATTTTAGCAGATGGTTTTTGGTAGGCAGAGGAGGGCACATGCTAAGATAAAGTGAAGCTTTACTCAAAGTATGTGAGAGTCTGAGGCACTGATAACCTGTAATGTTGGCCAAACAGTTAAGTGTTAAAAACATACTATGGGAGATGGTCTTCTTTTAACAGAACTTAATACAGAAATGTTTCTGAATCTTCAGGAAGTCTGAGAGGGGAACATTTCAAAGGATATACTCTCAGGGATGAAATTCACCTCAAAGGACCATCTAACCCAGCTTGCTTTCTTTAGACACAGAAAATATGGTAGTATTTCCACATACCCTATGAGGAAACAGCGACCTCCTTGCTAAATATGATGCACATAGAGTTCTCAGTCCAGTGTCTAGCAAATAGTAAGCGTGAAGACATTGTGATTATCATGACTATTAATCTATTCTAGTTGACAAATATTTAGTTCAACATACTATGTGTAAAGACCCAAGAGCAAGACAAAAAAAAAAAAAAAAAAGTAAGCACTGCCAAGGAGCTTGTACCCAGGAAGGGAGAGAGATTACTCCCACCGGTGTTGAAAGGGGCTGTGTGAGCACTGGCCAGAGATGGAAACAGGTAAGGCAGAGCCTGTGTACTCAACATAACAATTGAATGCAAGTTCTCACAGGGTAGATTGGGATAAAACAAAACAAGCAAATATAAGAGGTACAATAATGAAGAATAAATTACCTAAGAAAATATTGGACTTTCATGAGACAGGGATAATTCTTTGTCATTTTTTTTAAAGATTCTAGATGGTATTAAGTAACTGTGCTTTCCCTATCTCTTGAGACCCTAAGGATACCAGGTGAGGTGGTTCAGTGGCATCCCACACTTCCCTGTGCTCTGTGTGACCTTAAAGAATAGGATTGGCATAATTCAGAAGGTGCATTTTCCCGCTTCTTTGATAAATAGGTTTTTTAAAAAGGTAGTACTTCAGATGAGGGAGAATAGCTATTAAGGCCACTGGCTCAGTGGGGGCAAGAGAACAAGATGGGCCACGACTCAATTCCAGGGCAACATCCTAATGTCCCTCATACAATAGATATTCTGCAGATTATAAAAGAATTCTAGATTTGATTGAAATATTTAGCTTTGTTAAAGGCAGTGAAGCCAAGGTACAGAAGCAACATAAGGTCCTATTGATGGATCAATGGATAAAGAAAATGTGTTTGTATGTTTGTACACACATATACACAATGGCATCTTATATAAAAAAGGAAATCCTGCCATTTCCTACAACATGGGTAGATCTTGACATCATTATGTTAACTGAAATAAGTTAAAGAAAGATAGATACCTTACGATCTCACATTTGAAATAAAAAAACCCAAACTCATAGATACAGAGAATAGATATTGGTGGTTGCCAGAAGTGGGGTAGAGACGAGCAAAATGGGTGGACAGGATCAAAAGGTATGAACTTCTTGTTATAAAATAAGTGAGTCACGGATTTGTAATATACACCATAGTGGCTATAATTAACACTGTATTATATATTTGAAAGATGCTAAGAGAATAGATCTTAAAAGTTGTCATCATTTGGGTGCCTGGGTGGCTAGCTGATTAAGCATCTGCCTCTTAGTTTTGGCTCAGGTTATGATGATATCACAATTTCATGAGTTTGAGCCCTGCATTGGGATCTGTGCTCAGAGCACAGAGCCTGCTTGGGATTCTCTCCCCTTCTCTCTGCCTTTCCCCAATTCACACTGCCTATATCTCTCTCAAAATAAACTTAAAAAAAAAGTTGTCATCACAATTAGAAAATGGTTTTATGGGGGGGGGGGGTGCTTGGGTGGCCCAGTTGATTAAGGAACTGACTTCAGCTCAGGTCATGAGCTCACAGTTTGTGGGTTCAAGCCCCGCGTTGGGGTCTGTGCTGACAGCTCAGAGCTTGGAGCCTGCTTCAGATTCTGTCTCTGTCTCTCTCTTTGTCCCTCCCCTGCTTGAGCTCTTTCTCTCAAAAATAAACAAATATTAAAAAAATTTTTTTTAAGTTATGTATGCTGATGAATGTTAACTAGATTTATTCTGGTGGTGATCACTTTATAATATATACAAATATCAAGTCATTATGTTGTACCCCTAAAATAAATACAATACTTCATGTCAGTTATACCTCAATTGCAGACACACACACACACACACACACACACACACACACACGCACACACACACACACACACACACCCCACACCATGGATAACTCCTTTAAATAAGTCTCTAAATAGATAAGCAGGTAAGTGATCTCTTGATCATCTTCCTATAACACCAGCACCAGGATGGGAATTAGGAGATCAAAGTTCCAGCCCCAGGTCCATGCTTTTTACACCCTGAGGCAAGACTTTAACCACCGTATACAACTCCATGGGACCTGCTGCTCCCTGGAAATCTACTTCTAAAATTTAAGGAGCTAAGGTTAATGGAAAAATGGGAGGCTAGAGGAATTCCCTTCTGGCTCTTTTTATTTCCTTCCCTCTCTCAGAACTTCATTGGATCCCAGAGGCAGAGTTGGCACCAGACTTTAGCCATGGGACTACAGCCTTATAAAACTGGCTTCCAGAAAATGAAAGCTGCATACACCTAGTGGTACACTGGCTACTCTGAGCTCTTTATCCCAGTCTGTCCATTATCTCCTTTACTTTAGTCCACTTGGCCCAAATCACACATTCTAATTTGGTTGTACAACTCATTTCTTTCATTTCCTTTAGCTAAAGTCCTACAAAGAGAGTGCTAGCAAAAAAAAAAAAAAAAAAAAAAAAAAAAAAAAAGGTTGAAGAAATGTAAAGAACCTGAATGTTCTATCTCCTTTATGTATTCTTTATGCTTTGCACCTTTTATAGGGTTGGAAGCTTTGTACTGATAATAATAAGTTATTCAGGGCATGCGGTGTTACCAGGCCTGGGTGTAATGTAAATGGAATTATTTGCAATAGAAATACCCAGTCCAATCTCTTGGCAAATTGCAATCTCTAAAACTAGGTCCCTTTGAAAGGTGCTTACATAAATGTATACCTTGTTTGAAAGATTTGCAGCAATTTGAGACATATTGAGTTCTAAGATGAACATAGATCAGCTCTGCTCCGTCATAAGATTTAATTAGCAATCATTTATTAGTACCTATTAATTGCTTGATTTTTCAGTTTTACTGATTAAGTGACTTGCCAACATATTTCTACAAAAATGCAAGCTATGTGCCACTTAAGTGTGTGTGTGTGTATTTATTTATAAAAGAAAATTAACCAGGCCTTTGTGTTTTACTTGGTTACGTTAAAAAAGTAAGTTCTTAAACCAAGCCTTCTTCTATGTTCAGAAATCTGTGAGACCCAATGGCAAAAAGGTTATAAAACACCACCTTCTTCTCAAGACACTGACAAGTCTAACTGGGGAGATAAGACTTATAAACGTGAACTAGGTAGATGAAAAATATGAGGTTATATGTAGCCATGACTATATGTCCAGATACTAACTATACAGCTGTTCAGGGAAAGAAGTCACCAACATGGGATCAATGAGGTAGACTTTCCACAACATTAATAAAAGGCTGGTGAAGTTGTCCAGTTCTCTTTTTAAAGGGTCATGAGGAAAATTCCTCTCAGGGTTTAGACCTAGGAAATAGCCGTCTTGTCTTGTCTTCTTGGAGAGAGTATGGGGATTGATCTCAGGGAAGCCTAGTCATAGGAGTTTCTTAAAGCCTAGAAGAGAGCTCTGTTGAGGCTGGGGCCCAAACACAAGCTGGAGACCAACGTATATACTAGGAGTGAGATACTGTAGGACCACCATGACTGCTATAACAAAGGAAGGGTCTTGATTCAGAATCAAGAGACCTGAGCTCTTGTGCCAGCCTCACAAGTCCCTCCTTGAACAAGTCACTAGACCTTCTTCAGATTGTATTGTCTTTTGTTTTATATTTTTAATGTTTATTTTTTGAGAGAGAGAGAGAGAGAGAGAGAGAGAGAGAGAGAGAGAGAGAGAGAGAGAGAAAACGAACACACAAGAGGGAGGCGGGCAAAGAGAGAGAGGGAGACACAGAATCCGAAGCAGGCTCCAGGTTCTGAGCTGTCAGCACAGCCTGACATGAAGCTCCAACTCATTAAACGTGAGATCATAACCTGAGGCAAAATTAGATGCTTAGCCAACTGAGCCACGCAGGCACCTCAAATTGTGTCTTCTTAAAATTATTTTAGAGAGAGAGCTTACAAGTTTGGGAGAGGGACAGAAAGAGAATCTTAAGCAGGCTCTATGCTCCATGTGGAGCCTGACATGGGGCTCAATCCCACAACTATGGGATCTTGACCTGAGGTGAAATCAAGAGTAAGATGTTCAACTGACTGAATCACCTAGGCACCCCTAAATTATGTCTTTAAAAGCTTTAAATTTTTTTTTTAACATTTATTTATTTTTGAGAGAGTGTGAGCAGGGGAGGGGCAGAGAGAGAGGGAGACACAGAATCAGAAGCAGGCTGCAGGCCCCTCTGCAGCACAGAGCCCGACATGGGGCTCGAACTCACAAGCCGTGAGATAATGACCTGAGCCGAAGTCGGACACTCAACCTATTGAGCCACCCAGGCACCCCTAAAAGATTTTCAAAGTATGATGAGGTAACATTCAAAGGTGGGGATTTCCTTGTTTGGATGTGGTATCTCCGAGAGAGCCAATCCCTGGATATCCAGGCAAGGGAAATCACAAAAAGAGAATGAAGTGTTTATTTTCCCCCACTCTTTGCCTCAAGGCTATCCATCAAGTATACCAACTTATTTTCTAGGATTATCATATGTTTTGGAGAGGAAACCCTTTCCATTCCATTAGTCTGCCTTTTGTGTAGAAGAAAGTGTTGACTTCCCAGAAGCAGAGACAGGGGGTCAGGGGGTGGGGGGGGAGTAGCCCACTTAATCTGTGTTCCCTCTGAGGTGGGAACTTTACAACCACTCAGGAGGTACAGTGTATCCCTGTTCTGCAGAGAAGCAAACTGGGGCTCAGAGATGTTCAGAAACTTGCTGAGGTCATACCATTAGTAGGGGGAAAAGCAGGGATGGAATGCAAGTCTTTGTGGGGCTCTTACTATGTCTGCATTTGGGGAGGAAGAGTGTGTGCACGGTAAAGAACACCAGGCTGGGAACTGGAAACCCACACTCTAGTTCTTGGTTTACTTCTACTTCATTACATGATCTTGGGACAAGCCTTTCCCTCTTTCAGGCCTCAGGGCCCCACTGAAGACAATGAGCTAACTGCTCTCTAAATTAAATGCACAGGAATTTTCAGTATATAGCTTTCCAAGTAAAGAGCCCATAGCTTTAATAGATTTACAAAGGGATGCATAATCCCCTAAAATGTTTATAAAAACATTAATAATGCTAAACAATACAGTAACTTCTAATATTTACAAATTTTTTTTAGCATTCTATGTATTTTACCTATTTAACTCATTTAATCCTCAAAGTAACTCTATGAGATATATACTCCTTTATACCCATTTTAGAAATGAGGAAATGAAAACAAAGAAATGTTAAATAACTTCCCTAAGGACATACAGTATGTGGCAGAAGCCAGACTCGAGCCCACGCAGGCTGGTTCCACAGCCCACAGTCTTTAACTACTATGGTCTTGTTACTTTCTGATACACATCTGAGACAGGACTATGCATTCCAGTATTACAGCTGGAGTTTCAGGGGACTGCTAGAGTTCAGAGTTTATCTGGTTTAGTGGCTTCTAAATCTTTTCATGCTCTACTGGGTCCTATCTCTTTATCACCTACAGTGCTATATACCCTTCACAGTACACCAGAACATGAAGCAGATGAAACTTTCTCTAAGAAGATAGTATATGTCATTATTTCAAGGATACATGTGAGCATGTGTGTGTGCATGTGGTTCAGACATAGGGATAAATATTTGGGAGGACTGCCTCAAGGTCCTACCCCCTGCCCTGCATGGTGGCTTCAAATCATCCCTTTCAACACCTCTATGTACCCACAGAGAACATAATGAGAAAACCACTCCAATTGTTCTTTCCCTTTGTTTGCAGGGGCACAAACAGCATGTACCCAAGTGTGGAGCCCAGGCTTCTGAGCTCAGTGAACTTCTCTCCTTCTGCTTAAGTTCCTTGCTACAACCAGGCCACTGCCCAACCCATGGCCATAGAGCTGTTACCAGTCAAGGACAAAGACATTCACATGCATACCTTCCAATCCTCTCCCTGGGCTACCTAGAGGTTTGGAGGCTTCTAACCTTCAAGCTACCTGTGGACAGTCACCAGAAGGCTTTCTAGGACAAGACAATAGGAAGAAAACTTTGTGGTGGTTTGGCCATGTCAGGAATGTCAGTGTCCTATCAATGTCAATGACAGGGAAATGTTCAGCTTCAAGTGGTATAATTGGGTGGGGAGGAGGGTTGTCATCTGGAAGGCTATTAAACTTCTCAAGTCTAATCAAAGGTCTGACATGAGAGGGGCAGCGAGAGGAGGAAGAGGAGCAGCTCTCCCGTCGCCAGCCCCCAGAGTCTGTTAAAGCTCATTCTTCCAGATGGAGCATGTCTGAGGATGTCATACCTACTTACAAGACACAACTTTGCTTTCCTCCCTGCCACCTGCCTCCCCTTCTGGGTTTGCCACCCTGCACTTCTGCTGCCTCAGCAGTTGGCAGCTGGACCTTGCTGAGCATTCCAAAGAACAGGCTCTCAGACAACTGTGGCCTGATTTGAGCAGGGAGGAGAGCACCAAGGGGCAGGGTAGGACCAGCAGCCACAATGCTTCCCTGCAAATGCCTGCCCTGCTGAATGACAGGGCATGGGGGGAAGGAGTGGGGAGTTTCTATGCATAACCAGTTGAGGAACATGCTCACAGGACCACAGTAAGAAAGGGAAATTAGGCATTCTTATCTGCCTTTTTTCTCTTTTCATACTTGGGAAGTAATAACGGCTGCAGATGATCAATTATTCATTCCAGGGCATACCTACATGGTGCCAGGCACTATGTTATATGCCGGGGGAGAAAATGAAGATAAAGTCAGTCCTCTTGAAGCTGCCAGCATAATGGGAGAGGCAAATGAAATTAAGAATACAGTTTGTACTTGGAAACGATAATCTGCTTTGTAAAGGAACATAAGAAGTTAGAATATATAGAGTGAGTTTGATGGGATCTATGGTTGGGACAAAAAAACTTCCATGTGGCAGTGATGTAACTAAAACTGAAGTCTGAAGAATAATAAAATGACCAGGGTAAGAGATGGGAAGCAAACCCAGATGGAAGAAACTGGTGCTAGTCCAAAAGCATCAAGGTTGTAAATCATACTTTATTCATCATGAAATATCAGTGACCTATTTTTTTTCTCTCTCACACACATACCCTATCTACTCATTACCTACCATGCCACACATACTTGGCATTATCTCATTGCTTCTTTCCCAAGGTGTTAGAAAGACCGACACAAACTTGGAAGAGACTTAAATGAAAAATAGTGTATGGCATGCAACAGGGACATAAAGCAGGGCTATAGTCACTGAGACACGTAGAAGGTTGGGGAGTCAAGGGAAATTTATTGGAAAAAAATCCCTGGGTAAGAGTAAGATTTCCTAGGCAAAGTGAGTAAGGAATAAAATGATAATCTTGAGCAGGGGGTCCAGTCAAATAAAAGCTCTAAGGTAGAAAAGAGCCTGGTACCTCTATAGGCAACTTGCAAGATTTCAATGTTACTGGGAGACATACTGCAAAGCAGGGGGTGGTAAATTAGGCAGGAACTCCCTGTATCACATCCTTGCATGTGTTTATTCCTACCATGAATATTTATCAAGCATCTGCTACAAACTAGGCCCTAATGCTAGGAGGCTGCACAAAATCAGACTTGGGAATCGGGACTCGAACAAAGCAAGAACTCAATCGAGGGAGGAAAATGCCCAGTGATCAAAGTGAGACTTTGTAGACGCCATTAGGCAAGCTACTCTTCACTCTCAAAGTAGTAAGAAACTCTCATACGGTTTTAGGCCAAGGTTTAAACATGTTCAGATTTGCATTTTGAAAAGATGATTCTGGGTGCTGCAGGGGAGAACATCTATCTCTGACTTGGATACCCTATCCCTCTCCTCCAACTGGTGCCTGTCACAACAGTGGAAGGGAAGCATGGCGTCCACCCTACACCATCAATCCGTGCAGAAGCCTAGCAGCTTCCAACAGCTCTCTGCACTTGGCAGCCATCTCAGGGCACTGACAATGACGCCTTCCTGCCTGCCTCTGAGGCCAACTGCAGTGTCTCAGCAACAATTATATTAATATCAGAGCTAGGAATGAGCTGATGGAAAGCTGTTCATCCATGTAATGAGGTTTCGCTTGTATTTTAGAAATGTGTCAGATAATTTGGTAAGAGACAGCAGAGGTTTTTTTTGTTGTTGTTGTTTTTCAAGAGACCGGAGAGGTAGAAGGCGAGTTCCTTGGCTTCTATTGTAATGTGAGAAATGTCATCTGTACAAAAGATACTCAAGGCAGATAAGCAAATGTGAAGGGAGAAGTGACAGCAAGAGAAGCCCAGGACAAGATGCAGCAGGGAGGGGACAGTGGACATAAACATCCAGTTGTCACCTCACAGTAAGCAAACCCTTATGATGGATCAAGAGTTATCTACACCATCTCATTGAAGCAACATAGTTCTATGGGGGTAGATGTTAACCCCATTGGGCATGGGGCTCAGAGAGGTGAATTCAAATGCAGGTCTTTCCAACTCCAAAGTCTGATTTTGTGATGATCTGATATTATGCCATATTCCTGGATAAAAAAAAAAAAATTTAATCGGTATGTGTTTGTGTAAACTGTGAAGTCTGTTATATGGGGGGGGGGGGCAGGAAGTACTCAAAGCTAGTAAAGAAGAACATTTTCCCCATCAAGCTCAGGTGAATCTCAATGTTACACGTTCCTGTGATGTTTGTGAGATCTGAGGCTGGTGCTCTCAAGTGTGGCATGCGTAATGATTTTTAAGAGACGTACAGGGACCATACTCAATAAAATGGAATCCCTTAATAGGGAAATTCAAGCTCTTCATTTTCCCCAGTTGTGTTGTCAGGGACTCTCAGCATCCGCTGCCCTGTGGAATCACCTGGAGTGCTTTAATCAACTCCAGGCTCAAGCCCCACCTCAAGAGATTCTGATTTAATTAGTCCTATGCCATGCTTCTCCCTCTTTAATGTCCTGCAAACCACCTGGTGATTTTGGGCCAAGGCATACTCTGATTCCATGGGTGTGGATGGGGCTGGAAAGCCTCATTTCCAACCAGGTGATGCTGATGCCACTCCTTGGGGGAGCTTACTTGGAGCAGCTATGGTCTAGGGTGCAGGCAAGGTTGAGAACAACTGCTTCAGGGTGACAGTTTCATTGTGGTGCTAGTCAATCTTTTTTATTAGGGCTTAAAAAATTATCATCAACTAGAATGAGTTATAGGTGCACAGGGAACACAAATCACACAGCCAACAATGATGCTCCCTCCCTCTTTGTTCCCAACGACAGGGCCCCTTCTACAGATTCAAATACCATCATTCTTTCAGAGGGATCCTTACATATAAAAGCATAGAGGTGTGTGTGTGTCTTTTTTTTTTTTTAATCTAGAAGTTACACATTTTAATCACCTCGTTCAGCACTTTGTTTTCACTTAGGATATATTAGATTGTTTTATAAGTGTACAAAAAGCCTTGCCTCATTCCCTTCCCCCCCCTCCATGGTGGTAAAATATATTAACAACTTACTGCATTAACTATTTTTAAAAATCTTTTTTAAAGTTTATTTTGAGAGGGCCAGGAAAAAGGGGGGTGGGGGGGGAGAAAGAGAGCACACATGAGCATGCACAAGCACAGGAGCAGGGGAGGGGCAGGGGCGGGGAGCATCTCAAGCAGGCTCTGCACTGTCAGTGCTGAGCTCAACTTGGGGCTCAAACCCACAAACTGTGAGATGGTGACCTGAGCAGAAACCAAGAGTTGGAGGTTTAACTGACTGAGCACCCTGGTGCCCCCTGTATTAACCATTTAAGCCCAGAGTTCAGTGGCATTAAATACACTCACACTGTTGTAGCTGCCACCATCTCCAGAACTTCCCAAACTGAAACGTCATACCCACAAAACTGTGCCAGTTAATATTTAACTCTCTTTTTGAAACAAAGGGAGAGCCAGTCTCAGGGCAAGAACTCTCCACAGACAGCACTGTCTGGATAGAGTTTACTCATGGTGCTCTGTGATCACTGAATTTTACAGTTGCTCTGTTTGTGATAATACTAATTTCCCATTTAAAGTAGTTTCCTTTTTAAACAAAACTATTTCTGTTGAAATGATGTCTGTTAAATGCTAGTGCAGGCTGCCCCTGACAGAGGAGCCACAAGATGTGACAATTGTACATCATAAGGAAGTGAAGAATAGGATCCCTCCTCCCCCAACCCATCCCCTTTCTGAGCTCCTAGCTGACTTTCATCTCCACACACTGGGCAGTGGAAATGGCTTTCCCTTAGGGCCTCATTACCTTTACCCAAAGGCAGATTTTTGTGAGGTCTGGGGCTGTTTTCTCTCAGACCACACAAAAGCCCCTCCTCCTCCATCATCCTCAACAGAATGGCAACCAAGAGTGAAGGCACAGGCCCCTTATGGGATTTTGGGTTTCTTAGTAGATACAGGGAATTCAGTCCCATGCACCTCACAGTAGGTGACATCAGAAATGGCCATTCTAGAAACATCACACGTTTCATGTGGTGGAGATCTGGCTTGAGAAATGTCAGAAAAGACCAGTGTTCCTCTCACATAGGAGGTTCCATAACAGGCCTCCCCTGAAGTCAAGGGGAGGCTGCTGTGCAGCCCATGGTGGAAAGAGCTTGGGGTTGGGAGCCCACAGACCTGACATGGAGGCCTGGGTTCACCATCAATCAGCTTAGGGACCTGTAGCAAGTCACTTTACCTTTCCAATTGTCAGGGTTTTTAAAATCTGCAAAATGCTAAGGTGGAGGTCTTGGGGTGGTTAAATGTAGTAGTATATGGAGGTATTTAGCACTATGCCTGGTTCATTGCTAGTGCTAACTGGAAATCTTACAGTCCTAGAAGCAAGGAAAAAAGGAGAATGTGGGCAAAAAATGGGGTCCAGGGATGCTCAGTTGGTTACTGCTCAGCCACAGTTCCACCTGGGATGGAAAGAGGTGGAATGTGTGGGACAGGCCTCTCCATGTGAGTCATGACAAAAAAGATGCTGCTAGTATATGGGAGGGAAATGAGCTCTATCCTAAGAGTCCAAACTCAAAGTGTAGCTGGGCAGAGACACTGTGATAAGAGAAGCTCTTTGCAAATATAAAGATTTAAATGGCCCAACACTTACCCCCTCAGCCCCTCGTTTTTTGTTTATTCTTAAGCCAAACAGAAAATCTAGAAAACAAGCATGTAATAGACACATACTTTTTTTTTTAATTTTTCCATTTTAGGTGCTAATATACTGATTCAGTGAATAACATGTGAGCCTGTCCTAGGTGCCTGGTACTGACCAGGGTGTTGGGGAATAGAGACGAATGAGATGGAGAAGACTTACGTACTCTTAGGCTTAAGTCCTCATGGGTCCCCCCCAAGCCCCTGACTCCATGGCTCATTTGGCTTACCCACACACAACCCCTGCTTTTTCCTGGTATGTTCTGGAAATGCAGCAGTGTCTAGTGATGCTTCTGCCATGCAGAGCAAGAAGAAATAAATGGCTGTATTTTCAGAAGTAAGTGTAAGTATTTGTTGAGAAGATCAACTGTTAGAAACAAAAAAGATCTACTCTCATCGATGAGGGGTCTTTTTCTGTGACAGGGAGAACAGACGAAAAGGAAGGGATAATGAGTGATGATCTGGGCATGGGCTGGAGCTGCTCTGGTCATCAATCGGAAGGCTGGAAAATGAGGAGCAGTGCAGTCTGACAGGGCTTGGGAAAATGTCCACAGCATGAGCTGCTCAAGAGAAAGACTTGTGCATGTTCTTGTGGTAAAAAGGGAAGAATTTAACACTGAACCATCAGCCAGTGCATTACGCTGTTCCAGGGAATGGATTTTGACTTTGAAAGAACTGGCTTGAAATCGCATCTCTACCACTTAATAAGTGCTTAACTTTACCTTAAGTTTTCTAACCTGTGAAGTGAAGATTACAGGACTTACTTCATCAGGTTGGTGGGAGATTTAAGTCAAATATATATGTATAGGGGTCAGTGCTTGGGACACTGTAGAAATGTTGTCAGTAAATATATGCAGAGCTGAACAAAATGAAAGCAGTGTTACGCTACTGTGGAAAATAAGTAATTCGTGCAAGATCACATAGGCATTAAGAGGCACGCTAAGATTTAACTAGATTTTTCCAAGTCCTTTCTGGTCCTTTTCAAGTCCTTTCAAGTCCTTCCAAGTACTTACTGGTAATAGTCTAGTTGCATAAGCAACACTTGATAGACAGCTACAATGAAGACCACCATTTTGTCTGCTTTTTGTAAAAGACACTTCACAGGCCAGCGCTCAGGCTCAGATGCCAATTACTGAATTGTCTCACAGCACTGAAAATATGCTTTATGATCTGTGATCAAATCTGCCTTGTTCTTAAGCCATGTTGAAAAGAGAACAAGAAAGAAATTTGAAAAACTCAAAAGGGTTACTTTTCCAAAGGGTAAGAAATGGGCTGAGGGTGCTTTGGGGAGACAAATTCCATTCTCAGGCTTATCTACTGTGATAATCCAGTGGCTGAAGGGTTAGGGAAGGAAGGCCAAGTTATTAAGGAGATCAACTGTGTCTGGATAAGATGGGGCAAAGGGAAAATCAAACTCACCACCCAGATCAGAGCGGGAAGTACCAGGGAAACCAGGTGAGGCAGGTTGGTGAGCCAGTCTAACGAGTTTTTCCACAGCTAATCAGTAATGTGTTATCAAGCCACCTAGGTGAGGCTGATTCAGGCAGGAGGAGTTTGGAGAAGCACAGAGGTGAAGAACAGGTATTTAGTCACACAGGTTTGGGTTTATGTCCTCATGGTACCACTTTCAGCTGGGGTCTCCTGGTCATGTGTATGAGCTCTCCACATGTCATCTTCCTCTTCACTAGAGAGGCTAATACTGGAACCTACTTGAGAGGGTTGTTAACATTACATCAACTAATTAAGTAAACTCACACATAGCAAGTACTCAATAGAAGGAAGCTGTTAATTATTAATTACTGCCATGATTTGGGAGGCATTTAAGAGGCATGCATTCTCAGATCAGGCAGAGGAAGAGGCCTGCTTTTTACGAGTCATAGAGCTCTTACATTGCGTGCTGGGATACTGGCAGAGTCAGGTCCCCACTCAGGGGGAGAAGGAATTTGTAAAATAACTCCACTATCCAACTGGGTGCAAGACAAAAGAGTACAAGTGCTGGCCTCTGTGTTTGACTAGCCCAGGAGAGATATATGGACAATTTATTCTGGTTACTTATCCCAACATTTGTATGAACTCAAGTTTCGATAAACAGATTTAAGCCAGTTTAGGGTGGTGTTCTCTTAGAGCTAAAAGAAGCCTCCTAACTAATCAGGTCAGCCCTTGGTCTTGGGGAACAGTAGTGCCACTGATTGCTTTTAATGAGCAAACTACACCTCATGGCCAGTGTGGTTGCCTGCCCACAGAAAGAATCCTGAATAGGGGAAAAAGTTCTGGCTGGTTGAGGATACCCTGGGGACACAACTTAGTCATTTTCAAGGAGACATTGGACTCACCAACCTGAAGGTAACAGGAGACCAATAAATACCTTTAGGTACATGCATGGGGACAAAGTATGTTTGGTCTTAGAGTATAAACCCAATCAAACTTTGAGTTCCTAGACATATTTTTGTTTCCCTGAGAGTTTGAGGAAACAAAACATAGGGAGGGAAAGCTCTAGATGAACACAGTTGGAAGTTCAAATGCTGATTCTAGCTGTGTGACCCGATTCTTCATCCGTGTCTACGTTTATAGGATGGGGGAACGAGGACTTATAGAAGGGCTGAGGGAAAAGTAACAGTAACAGCCAATATTTGAGAGTCCATTACATACCAAGAACTGTTCCCAGCACTTCTGTGTATCCATTTCTATAACATGCCTACCACTAGAGGCAAAGTTCAGTAATATCCCCAATCACATAGACTGGGAACCTGAAAAACAGAGTGGCTGAGAAATTTGTCGAAGGTCACAAGACTAGCAGCTGACAAAGCCACGCACTCTCAACCACAAGGCCACACCCTTCACCACTGTGATGCATGGCCTCTCATACAGGAAAATAATGAGGAAACTGCTTCTCTCAGTGCTGAATATGAGGAGGTGGTTAGTCAATATTGGCTGTCAGTCCTTAGAACAATATATAATATTTGTACATTCTCCTAAATATTTTAAGAATTTAAAAATGTTTGGGTCCAGCCTAGTATCCAATGTATGCTTAAAGGTGATGATTTTTCTATTTCCTGACAAGACAAACTATTTTTTGAATGTTTGACTATTTTATGAAAATATTTGTCATTTTCTTCAAAGGCCACTTGAAGTCCTTACAGAACATTTCTCTAAATCTTGGCAAACAAGAAATAATTTATTTCACGATGGTGAAATAAAACTGCACAATTCTAATGAATCTTCATAGGCATCATCTCATCAGATGACAGACTGTGAGGAGGACAGGCCTTGTGATGTCAAATTGTCAATAAATAAAGATCCCAGCATAGTGTATCTGAGTAAATGGAAAAAGCCTGGTAGGTAAGAACATGCACTCTCAAGTCAACAAGCACGCATTCAAATCCGAGTTCCATCACTCACTACCTGATAACCTCATACCCTCCACGTCTCACATGCCCTATTTCCAAACACAGAAATCATCAGGACAAACATCACGGGACATTTTTCAAGGAATTCTCTAAGCACTTAGTAAGTCCTCAATAAAAGTCCACTGTTCATATTGTTATTATCCCCACCAAGGCCCCAGAAATTGGACAAGGGTTATTAAGAAGCAGAGCCAGGATTCTAGCCCAGGTCTCCACTTATTGTAATGCTCTTTCCATGGTACAACTTGGCTTATGGGCCCCTTCTTCCCCAGAAAATCATTAGGACTCTGGCATGACTCCTGATTCATAGATATTTTCTTTCAAAAAGGGCATTTTTAAAAATCTGCAAGTCAAGAGTAGTACAAGGAAACAGAACAAGCTAAGGAATGCCTTGAATTATAGAACCTGAGGATCAGATATAAAATCAGATGTCTCTTAAATCAAATAAGGCCAGGGCCAGAGCTGATGCCAGGAAGGCTTAACATACATTACAATGAAGAACACAGAAATGTAAGAAGGGACCCATAAAAACCACCAGCATGTGAAATACTGCCAAATGCTGTGTGCTTGCCAACGAGGCAGCATCACTAGGCTGGATTCTAATGTTCCTTGCTGCAAAGCAAATAGGCTGGGTGTTAATTAAAGTGTGTAAGTTGATTCGTGAGGTAGCTGCCTGGGAAAAGGAATCCTGCAGAGGAGTTTCTTCCTTTCATAGACTTCTTTTCTGCAAGTGAAATTATCCCAAATAAACACACCTGTGTACTCTCTGCTCCCTATCACTTACAGGGCTGGGTGCTTGTGAGAGACTTATTGTTGCTAGTTTCTAGATCACTCTCACGTGGAGTACCCAAAGAGCTGGCCTGTCTGCACTTCACAACAGCCTCACAGGCTCTAGAAGGAAGCTGTAATCATTCCATTTTACAGAGGAGAAACATGACAGGTGGAGGCACTAAGGGACTTGCCCACAATTGCAGAGGGGTAGAGCCCATAGAAAAATCTTGATCCCCTGGTCCCTAATATAAGCCTCTTTCTACCTTATAAGTGAATGACACCCACAATAGCAAAAGACAAGCAAAGCATGGTGAGAATTTAAATGAATAGCCTGAGGAAGCAGGGCTGGAAGGGTGCAAGCTCAGCTTTCTGGAATCCTATTGGTATGGCTAGTACCCAGTCATGACTCTCATCAATACCACATTTGGTCCAGAAGAGCATGCTCCGCTGAATCACAGGCAGTGCTGTTTATCCACACTGGTCAAGCAGAGCCAGCCTTATCGTACCTTGACAATTTTCAGGGAACTAAATCCTTTTGATGCCATTTGGCTTTTTTTTTTTCTCTAGGTTACTCCAGGAATGAAATCAGTTGCCTCTTAGGCACTTAAAAACAAACAAAAACAAACAACTCTGACTTTTCAAGTTTATTTGAGAGAGAAAGAGTGAGCAGGAGAATGGCAGAGAGAAAGGGAGAGAGAGAATCCCAAGCAGGCGCCATGCTGTCATCTGCAGAGTCCAATGTGGGGCTCAATCCGACCAACTATGAGATCATGACCCAAGCCAAAAATCCAGAGTCGGGCGCTTAACTGACTGAGCCACCCAGGCATGCCGAACATTCAGGTGCTCTTCACTTCCATTTTTAGACTAAGGGTTTTGCCTGGTCAAGGGAGATTGAAGGGCAATATTGAATGAGAAGGAGGTATCCTCATGGTCAAGTTATCTCCTGATCCTTTCTATTATTCAATTACCCTGTTAACACAGCCTGTTATTATTGGGAAATCTGCTAAGCCCTGGGTACTCAGGAATGTCCAGCAGGCAGAAGACACAGAGGATTCCTTCCTGCAGGGACCTTGTGTTCTAGTGGCAAAATATACAATAAGAAGAGAGAATTTCAGATGACCATTGGCATTGAAAAAATAATGCTGTGAGGGACTGTCATTGGGGAGGATAGTGGTGATGGTGGGCCCATTTTAGATTCTGTGGGCATTTTAGGAAGCCCTCTTGAACAAGCAACTTTTTTTTTTATTTACTTTGAGAGATACAGACAGCACAAGTGGGGATGGGCAGAGGGAGAGAATCCCAAGCAGGCTCCACACTGGGAGCACAGAGCCTGATGTGGGGCTTGAACCCACAAAGGTGTGAGATCATGACTTGATCCAAAACCAAGAGTCAGAGGTTTAACCAACTGAGCCTACAAAGCTCCCTGAACAGGCAACATCTGAGCTGCCATTTCATTGAAGAGAGCAAGACAAATACAGGAAAAGTCTAGGGGAATATGTTCCCAGGGGAGGCAAATCTAGGCACACAGGTCCCAAGGAAGAAACGAACATAGGCAGCCAGTGTTGCTGGCCCACCATGAACTGAGGGATTGGATATTAGCTGAGATTGGGAATGGGCAAGAGTTGAGGTTGTGAGAGGTCTGGTGAACCCTTTTGGAAGCATTGGGTTTAATTCTAAGTGGCCACAGTGTACTCGCCTGAGGTTGGCCTCTGAGTGCATTCCCTTTCTCCTTCCACTGTGGGCTCTGGTGTTTTAAAGACCAGCTTCATTGCTCAGCTGCACAGTCTCTGAATTCTTAATGGCACAGATCATGCGGATTACATATTGCAGACAGTGGGCATCAAACAGTTTCCAAATTCACGGAAAGGGGGTATCGAGGCATGAGAAGTAGAGACAAAGTCTCAATTATTTCCTAAATATGGCAACAGGAGATAGAGGCTATCAGCTTTGTTCTGCTTGGAGAAAAGCTTCTTTACAGGTGGTTGTTCCTTACCACCCCTGGACACTCTGAATCTGAAAGACCCCAGAGCAAATATGACCTCACTGATTAAGTGCAGAGCATGGACTGGAACCTGCAAATGTTGGGTTGGCTCAGTTAACTTCCCTGACCCTCAGCATCCTTGTCAGTAATTGTAGCTAATACCAACACCTGTTTCAGGGGCTTGCAACAAGGTGAAAGGTGGTTCAACCTCATGCTTTGCACGTGGTAAGCTTCCAATAAGCTCTCATCATTACTATTTTTAGTCTCCATCACCAAAATCCCAGTTCTTTCCCATTCTACCTCACACATGTGTACTTGTATCAAAATCCTGCAAAATGGTTTTATAAGCTTTTGGAAGAGGCCCTGGAATAGTATAGGTAACGACCAATGCCTGTACACTACACAGGTAATTCATTTCAAACTATAGGAGACAAAGGCAGAGGCTG
The DNA here is from genome assembly GCF_018350175.1 of Felis catus. NCBI lineage: Eukaryota > Metazoa > Chordata > Mammalia > Carnivora > Felidae > Felis > Felis catus. The sequence continues at coordinate 187,049,328 of NC_058368.1, read as the reverse complement.
CCCTCTCCTGAACATGTAGAAAAGCCAAATCACATGCAGTAATCATCATGCATCATTATCTGCAACCGCCCTCATATTCCAGCCAACTATACAGGCAAAGCTTTCCAGCATGGGCAAAGAGGTCCCCCAAAAAGAGTCCCTTGAAGCCTGGAGCTGCTGGTGGCTAACGGGGTACACAGCTGCAGCCCCCAGGACCCAGGGTACTGAGAATGAGGCCAGCGACAACCTCAAAGGCTCCCTCTGAAGTAACATCCCTGCCCCACGCCAGCAAGAGGTGGGGAGAGCTGAGGAGAAAAAACCACCCCCCAGTCTTAGCATTAAGTAGAACACTTACCTTCTCCTTCCTTGTTAAAGGCTCCACAGCTATGACAGGGGGACTCAGGGCTCCTGAGGTGTTTTTATTCTGATGGGGCGGCGGAGACAGAGGCTGGGTTGCTACCCCCTCTAGTTATCCCATCCAAGGGGAGCAAGTGCCAGTGAGAGCTTTCTTCTCATCTCTGGCTGGAACAGGTAGCTCCACTCCCTTTTAGAAGCCCAGCCCAGGTGTCACACACCTGAACACAATTCCTCCACCCCATTTCCTCCTTTCCTGGCCTGCTGCAGAAACCCGCTTAGCCCCGCCCTTTCCAAGGCTTCTAGGCTCTTCTTCCAAGCCCTGCATCTCCACCCTTCTCCTCAGCTCCCTGGCAGGGCTGGCCTAACCAGCTCAGGTACCCAGACCTAACCCCAGGGAGGCCTGTGCTGTTACCTGGTGGGTGGTTGGTCTGGTCTCTACCCGTCTGGCTCTGGCCTCTCCATTTTGTTTGTTTGTTTATTTATTTTTTAAAATGTTTGTTCATTTTTGAGTGAGGGAGGAGGGGGGGGGGAACAGAGGATCCCAAGCAGGCTCTTCCCTGTCAGCCCAGAGCCCAATGTGGGGCTCGAACTCATGACCTGAGCAGAATTCGGACACTTAATTGAGCCACCCAGGTGCCCTTCTAAATTACTTTGAGAGGGAGGCCCTGAGTTAGAGCCAGAACTTGGACACTTGGCCCAGCTATGCGAAACCAGAGAGTATCCATTTTCTGGTGATTGATTTAAAAACTTACAGGAATTCAAAGGCCAAGTGTCGGGAGATGGGGAATCTGTCTAGCTACTTCACAGGGTAACTTCACTCCAAGCCAAAAGCTGTATCTCTATGCCAGAGACTTGGCTATATTGCACCCCTATTTTAGTGACCCCAGGTTTTCTCATGACAGATGTAGCAGCTGCCTTTATTCTCAGTAAAAAGATGAGAAGGAGAACTTGAAAGATAGGATGAAATCTGACCACCAGGCCCAAAGGAGATACTACTTCTTCCTCTCTGTTGGGGAGATCAGCAAAGAAGTTACGGCAATATACTCCATATCTATTATTAAAAAGCACTTAGTCATGCCAATTAATGGCTGCTTCACTGAATCCACAGGTGGTCTTAAAATAAGGAGTTAAATTATCCTTGAAAAAAGATAATCATTGCTCAGGTCCCACATCTAAGCATTGGGGATTTTATTTTCCTACCCCAGCAAGGTAGTATTCCCTCTCTCCAGATCAGAGATTTACAGATCTGCTGACTCATCGGAATTATCTGGGGTTTTAAAAGTGCAATTTCTGCCTGAAACTCTCATATTCTAAGAGGGCTCAGGAATCTGCATTTAAAAAATTTCCGCTACAGGATTCTCGTTTGAGTGGTCTGGCTACTGTGCTTCAAAGAACACTGCCAGAGAATAGCGTGCTACATTCTCTCTTTCCAGACCCCAGCCTGGATTTCTTGTTGCCTTTTAAATTCAATTAAGGACCAAGTTGTTTCCATTGTTTTCAATTCATGCTTCCACCCCTGCCTTCAGGAATTTCCCAGCTGGCTCCAGCTTGTTCCTCTTCCCTTTCACTGACAAATAGCTTTGTCAGAGGACAGAGTGTTAGACTCACAGATATTCCTGCCTTAAGAGACCTTAGAAATGATGTCATTGAACCCTTTCTTATCTCGCCAGAAAAGATATTGAGCCCTACTTCTGCCCTTTCTCCCTTCTGACACCCAGACCTTCCATTATTGCCACCACTACACTACCCGTCCCAAAGCTGACTCCTCTCACGCCCACACCTCCCCAGGCTCACTGCCCGTGGCACCAGTTCTTCTGGAAAAGAAGCCAGGTGCATGGGCCCCACCCGTCAATTCCTCTTCCTGCTCCATGGCTAAGGCAATGTGTTCAAGTTTCTTGTTTCTTGACTCAGGTTTAGTTTTAGAATGAGATTCTCACATCCCACCTGCTCCTTCAAATAGACTTATCTTACAGGCAACCAGATCTCATATGACTGTCTGTCCATCCCAATCATTTAAATCATAAGGCAAGAGTACAGAACCCATTTGATTCTAAACGCATTTACTAAACACCTAATATGTGCAGGGCATTGTGCTAGGAACAGCAAGGATTGTGAAGAGAACCAAAAGGTATTGATAATGATGCCATTATTGTTATAGGCATTGCTGTACTAGTGAATTGGAGAGACGAGAGAGAACACTGAGTAGGAACCAAGTAATGAGAGAGATGTGGGAAAATGTGTGAGTCTTATTTGCCTCAGGGGAAATGCTCTCCTGGAGCTGCCCATGCCACCTTATCAGTAGCTCAGGTGATCCCATGTGATATAATAGGGAAATTAAAATTAAATGTTTTGGGGTGCCTGGGTAGTTAAGCATCTGACTCTTGATCTTGGCTTAGGTTATGATCTTGCAGACTGGGTTCAAGCCCCACATCAGGCTCTGCACTGATGGCTTGGAGCCTGCTTGGAATTCTGCCTCTCCTTCTCTGGGCCCCTCCCCTACTTGTGTGTGTGCGCTTTCTCTCTCTCTCTCTCTCTCTCTCTCTCTCTCTCTCTCAAAATAAATAAACTTAAAAAAATTGAAAAATAAGTAAATAAAATTAAATGTTTTCTTGCCTTGCCAGTACAGTTACACAAGTCTTTCCTAGTACTCATAACCTTCAGATGAAATGAATGACAGCATAATCTAGTTACAAACAGACTTTGGCACTAGAGTGCTGGGATTCAAACCTTTACTCCACCAGCTTCCAGTTGTGTGGTTTTGGGTAAAGTACCAAACTTCCCTGGGGATGGGGTGGGGGAGGCGGTGAGGGTAGATTGTTGTGTTTACATCACAAAGTGGTCACCGGGATAGTATCAACAAATATGTATAATCTACTTTAAAAGTGAGAGTGCTTACATATTATTATTCAGGAGATCCTGAACATTGTTACCATGTATTTATTTACACTAAAAAAGATACAACGTTTTCTCATCCAAGGACCAAATATATCTTCCAAATATTTGCTCCATTTGATTTATGCATCTCATTTCTATGTTTAAGATCCTTTTTTAGTTTATCCATGCTTTCCTTCCTGTATCCATTTAAATATATATATATATATATTTTGGGGGGCACCTGGATGGCTCAGTTGGGTAGGTGTCCAATTTCAGTTCAGGTCATGATCTCACTGCTCGTGGGTTCCAGCCCCATGTCAGTCTCTGTGCTGACAGCTCAGAGCCTGGAGACTGCTTTGGACTGTAACTCCCTCTCTCTCTGCCCCTCCTCTGCTTTGCTTTGTCTCTCTCTCTCTCTCTCTCAAAAATAAATGAACATTAAAAAAACTATATATATATATATATATATATATATATATATATATATATATAGTTTTCATTGGGGATATACTGTGTGCCAAGCATTGCGCTAAGTCCTGGGAGTCCAATGGGTGAACAAACAGCCACTATCCCTGCTCTGAAGGAGTTCACAGTCCACTGGCATACCAGATATTGATTGAACAATCACACACAAGCTGTGACATTATGATTATGTTAAGAAGGAGCAGTACCCAGTGCTGAGAAAGCCTGTGAGAAGAATTTGACCTGGTCAGGGATAGAGTGGAACTGAGATGTAAAGGAAGAGATGGCGTTACCTGTACAGAGTGGAAGTGGCTGAAGGAGAGATGGGTGGGCGGATGGGCTAAATGGTTGATGGGCATTAAGTAGGGCACTTGTTGGGATAAGCACTGGGTGTTGTCTGTAAGTGATGAATCACTGGATTTGACTCCTGAAACGAATACTACACTGTATGTTAACTAACTTGAATATAAATAATTTACAAAAGGAATATTCTAGATAAACAAATGCCATGTGCCATTTTAGTGCTGTTATAAGTGACCTCCACAACTCAGTGGCTTATACTGGAAAGGTTTGTTACTCACTTATTACTCACATGTAGGCTGTAGCTCTGATCAGGCTGTGACTCTGCTTCTCATTCAAGGACTGAAACTGAAGGAGCATCCCCAGTGTGGGACATGCTATCCCTGTAGCAGAACAGAAGGTCAAGAGCACTGTTGAAAACCTTGCCATAACACTGAAGGCTCCTGCTTAGATGTAGCCTTGTTGTGTTTGCTTAAATTCCTTTTGATGACAGTGAACTTTTAAGAGTCTCAAAATCCACAAGAAAGGGCCATTGAGACCTGAGAAGTAGAGACCAAAGCCAAACTCAAAGCCAATGGGACAGGGATGTATAATCCTCAACAATGGGGCCATAGCAAAGTATATTGCAGTGAGCTGGAGCATAAGCCTCTTTGGGGAGGGCATGGGGATATATAATGGCAAGACTAATATAATCCTCTGTGGTAGAAAGTAAATGGCAAAAAAACTAGAGGCCTTTGTGGCTAAGGCTGAGAGGGTTGATGGAAATGTAATGAGATGAGACGAGTGGTAGTTACAGGCAAGCCATGTAAGGGCATCTGACCTTTATACACTGACCTTTACTCATTCAACCCCTTTCCTTAGTTGTTAAAAGAATACTTTTCATGTTTTTCTGGTTTATATTTTATTTATTTATTCATTTATCTATTTATTAAAGTTTATTTATTTTCAATTTTTTTAAATGTTTATTCATTTTTGAGACAGAGAGAGACAGAGCATGAGCAGGGAAGGGGCAGAGAGAGAGGGAGACACAGAATGTGAAGCAGGCTTCAGGCTCTGAGCTGTAAGCACAGAGCCTGACGCGGGGCTCCAACTCACGAACTGTGAGATCATGACCTGAGCTGAAGTCGGACGCTTAACCGACTGAGCCACCCAGGCACCCCAAAGTTTATTTATTTTGAGAAATCATGCGTACAAGCAGGGGAGAAGCAGAGAGAGGGAGAGAAGGAAAATCCCAAGCAGGCCCCACGCTGTCCACGTAGAGCCTGATATGGGGCTGGAACTCACAAACCGTGAGATCATGACCTGAGCGGAAACCAAGAATCAGACACTTAATCAATTGAGCCACCCAGGTGCCCCTGGTTTCTAAAGCATACATGTTCATTATAGGAAATGTAGAAATGACAGATAAAAAAAAAAAAAGAAAGAAAAAAATACAAATCACCCGTAAATTTACAAGTCAGAGAGAATCATCATTGAGTGATATTTTGGTGAATGATTTAGACTTTTAGATGCTTTTTAATGTATGGGAAATACTTTTAAAATCAAAATTGGATCACATTCTTTATCAGTTGTTACAAATATTTTTCAAGTTATTAAATATTCTACTCCTCATCATCATATGGATGCATCATAATTTAATTCCTACCTATTGGACATACACATTTTTGTAATTTTTCTATTTTACAAAAATCCAACCCTGATTTCATTTCATAGACATGGCATTTTTATAAAATGTATGACCAATTTTCAAGCCATTGATATACATTGCTAGTTGACCCTCAAGATAAGTTGTAGCAAATCACATACAACTCCAGAGCAAGATTTACCAACTCCTTGATAATTATTATTTTATATTGCCAATTTAATCAGTGGAAGATATTGTCTTATTTTTATTTTGCATTTATTTGTTAATTAAGGACAGACTTTAGTTTATATAATTCCCAGTGCTTTCATCAGGGAAAGATTTACTTGATTGAAACTCTAGGCCTTTCAGATCTTCTGCTTGGAATACACTCTTATTTCCTCTTCAGAAAATTGTAACTATTTTAACTCATTATAAGACATTCTTCTGCTTCCTATCAAATGCATTCTCTGATCATCTCTGCCCCTGATTATCTCCTTACTGTGGGAGCCAAAGGAGGATATGAACAGTTGGCTCAATATATATGGTGGGATGATATGGTTTGCATGCACTCTGTCTTCCCAGATGGAGAGGGTGCCTTCTTGTGACTGAATTTGTGTCCTTCTGAAGTGTCTCACTCTGTGCTCGGCATGGGTTCTGATCCATAAATATTTTGAGTGAATACTAAGAAAAGGCATAATGGCACATGGGTGGGTAAATTCTGACTTGATGAATAACTCAGTTGTAGAGACTTGCACTAGCTATATTAATAAGTCATCTGGACCAAAGTAATTTCGAATGCCACCCAGGATCTCTTTTGAGATTGTAATCTAACACCAATTTTGTTTTCAACTTTCATAATGTAGGTTAGTAACACAGGACATTCTGATTTGACAGAAGTGCAATCGCTTTATCTGTCTCTGAAATTTCTCTCCCCCGCCCCAAAGAACTTCTGTCCATTTGATATGTGGTATGTTATTTTTATTAATTTGGGGTATTTTTCTTCATCTTCCTGTTACATGTTGTGCTAATGTCTTGTCAAGCTAGTCTGACAGTGTACATTGTATCTTCATGCTCCCCTTCTCATGTTACGGGGAGAGGACAAATGAAACGACCATTAACAGAGCATTTCAGTGTGTCACTGGGGGGAACGTGGGGAAAAGAGCAACCCCTGCTGACACGGTCTTGCTTCCTGTGGTTGTAGAGTAAGTGCTTGAAAGTCTTTCAGAGGCCTCAGGCTAATTGGCTTTATGATGATGTCTATCTACATTGGCATCATTCTCGAACTGGCTCACTTTATCTGTGGTCTGTTGCTCACCTGCACCCTTGTCTTGAGGGAACAGGAACCAGAGCCTGTCAAGCACTTGTCCTACCATGTGACATCTTCTACATTTATTCTGGGCCACTGAAAATTACCCACAAGTAATTTTAGGAGTATTCTGCTGCATAGCTCCCTGTGGCCTCCTTCAGTGACTAGAACCCTTACACGAGATGAGACCTATTTGCATCAATATTATCAGGTGGTGCTTGAATCTAGTCTATAGTTGAACATACATTGTCACTGCTCTTTCCCATTTTACAAATATTATCTATTCTTCAAGCAAATAGATGCCTGTCTCCTTCCAAGAATAGTGAGGTTTTGATTTATAATTATTGTTTTCCAAATAAAGCCAAGGCATACCTAAACAGGTGTTCTCTCCATGAATTACTTAATTAAAATAGCTCCCTGAAGGCCGTCGAAATACCAGAGAAAGAGAGTGAAGCACAGAGATTTAATTTTGAGTAACTCCTTTATTAAAATGGAAGGAAATACAATCTGGCCTACTTCAATTTAGGAGACTGCATTAAAAATCTATCAGCAGGGGTGCCTGGGTGGCTCAGTCGGTTGAGCGTACGACTTCGGCTCAGGTCGTGATCACACAGCTCGTGAGTTCGAGCCCCGTGTCAGGCTCTGTGCTGACAGCTCAGAGCCTGGAGCCTGCTTCGGATTCTGTGTCTCCCTCTCTCTCTGCCCCTAACCCACTCGCATTCTGTCTCTGTCTCTCGCAAAAATAAATAACCATTAAAAAAAAATCTACCAGCCAAGAATGATGTCCTTTAATAAAGCAATGTTTCCAGAGTGTGGGGGAAAGACCACCTACATCAGAATGATTTGGGGAACTTCTAAAACATTCAGGTTCTTGGCTTCACCCCAGACCTACTGAACTCTCTGAGAGCAGACCCTGGGACCTGCATTTTAATACTCACCACTCCAGATAATTTCTGTGTACACTGAAGTTTGAGAATCAATCAGGGATTGATGATATATTGGAGGGGGGGGAGACTCTGAATGTTACATGGCCTTCTGAAAACTCCATGTGTGAGAACATTGTTTAATGTCTGCCTCCTCCACTAAATTGTGAAGTCTGTGAAGACAGTGACCAGTGAGCCCACTCCCATAGCCCCAGAACCCAGCATAGTGCCTGGTTCACCCCATACCTACTGGATCAGAAACTCAGGGAGTCAGGCTCATTGACCTTTACTTTAACAAGTCCTGCAGATTTCCCTGATGCATGCTATAGTTGCAATAGCATAAAAGAATCTTTCTGGAAAAAAAATATACTTCTAAAGAGTAGCAACATTTTTTTCCCCTTTCGACTTCAAATTGGATATTCTTTGTTCTATATGCTACCATGTATCTTTTAAGATCAGGATATATTAAATCCCTGGCATGATTTCAAGAAAAGAAAACATTATCCCCATTTTACAGCAGAAGAAAGCGAGGTGCCTTGTGAGGTCATGCAGCTGATAAGGGACAGACCTAGAGTTGAATTCAAGATCTCTTAGACACTAATGCCCATGTTATTCTTTGTTCTTCTACCAGTTCCTCAGGTCCTGGCTTTTGTTTCCCTGGGATGCATGAGGACTCTTCTGAGAGTTAAGGGAGGAAGTTACATAGTCTTGATCTCTTCATGCATCACTAGCAATAGCATCTGGAGGACATCTGCCTTGTGGGGTCTTGAGTCTAATTAGTTCCCTGAACATACCATCTAGACGTGGCTTAGGGAGATTCACCAGGACTTACAGGCTGGAGGGGCAACCTGATTATTGTGGGACTATCTCCATTTGCATCCACCAAATAGTTTAAAAACCATGCTTTTTCCTTATTCTATTCCAATAACCAAAATAAGTCATATTTCATGGACTGGAGGGAACCAGAGTAGGCTTAATGGGAAAATACTCATTGGGACTAAATCAATATTTATGCTGAAGGCAAATCTGTGCTTTTTTTTAAAAAAATCAGATTTATGTAGGAGGTCATGCTTGTTTGGTCTGGAGCAAAGTAGACAATATCATTCATTCATTCATTCATTCACCTTCTATGCCCAGTTGGAACTCAAAGCTGTATGAATCCAAATGAACAACAGACAATGAAAATATAGCAAGGTGAGTGCCATGGCAAGGAAAGGTAGATGATGTAGAAACACGTAAGAGGGCAAGCCAACCATGTTTGGGAGTTGAGGAAGGTTTCCCACAGGAAGCAGTATCTAGCTAGGACCTAAAGATTTTTATAGGCACTATCAGCCATGGAATGAGCAATCAGAGAAATATAGGGAAGAAGAAAATGTTTCTTAGCCTAATTAATTACATGTGAGGAGTGTTCAAGCAGAGTCAGGCCATCTAGGTCTCTTAACTGTTCCCCAACCCATCCCTTCTCTTGGGGAAACCCAAGCCAAGACAGAGATAGAATACAGACTTTAGTCCAGGCATTCAGAATCTTGGCATTCTCATTATTCTGATTCATTACCATCATCAATATCATCACCATTATTACGTTAATATGAGAACCAATGGGATCACAAGCTACATTAATGTAACTTTGTATTCAGAACAGGGAGAATGGAAAATACTGTTCCCCTCTTCTTTTTTTTTTCAATGTTTTTTATTTATTTTTGGGACAGAGAGAGACAGAGCATGAACGGGGGAGGGGCAGAGAGAGAGGGAGACACAGAATCTGAAACGGGCTCCAGGCTCCGAGCTGTCAGCACAGAGCCTGACGCGGGGCTCGAACTCACGGACCGCGAGATCGTGACCTGGCTGAAGTCAGACGCTTAACTGACTGCGCCACCCAGGCGCCCCTGTTCCCCTCTTCTTAAATATACCTGGGGTTCACATCTGATGGCTCAACCTAAAGAAGATAAAGTATAGGGTGTTGGGGGTAAGAGATGAAAAGTACCTCGCTTGAGGAATATTTAAAAGGATCGGAAATCTTATTCAATTCTCAATTATTGTTATCGAAGGAGGGCTTCCATAACAGCCAATTGAAAGCAGTCCATGAAACTGTCACAGCACCTTTGAAGCTGTGACTTTCACTGGGGTAAGGAGAAAGTTTGTGCTGCTTACTACTTCTTCCCCAGTACCTCACCACAGTGCCTTGCTCATACTAGGAACTTAACAGATATTTATCGAATGAATGAATGGCTGGGACACAGATGTTAATTGTAGGGCTTTTCCAGTCTCTGTATTATGCCCACCCTTTCCAAAGGTGGTTTTTCTCCCTCTCAACTGGAGATACAGCCCCTTTTTAAAATATTAAATATAATTTATTGTCAAATTGGTTTCCATACCACACCCAGTGCTCATCCCAACAGGTGTCCTCCTCAATGCCCACCACCCACTTTCCCCTAGATATGGCTCTTTTGAAATGTTGAAAGCACATCACATCATTGTGACTGGCTTCAAGGTATATCTGTAGACAAATCCTTTAAGAAACTTTACCTACAGAGAAGATGCAGTGACTAATGGTTCTGCTGTATAGGTTGGGGACTTTATCTTTCACAAGCTGTTTTATGCATCTTGAACCAAAATATATCATTGGAATCAAAAATGAGAAGATACACTACATTTTTTCAGATCCAAAGACCTGGGAGTTGACCCCTCTGCCTAATCTACTGTTAAGTACCCTGAGCTTGTACAAGAGGAAGGTGGGTATAAGTGAAGATTGTAATCATAGGGTTCAATGCACCCAAGCAGTTTTCTGAATTCCTTGAGCATAAGAGCATTGTACCAAGGGATTTTGGAGACCATTTGGTTCAACATCTTCATTTTTTATATAGGTCAACTTGAATCTCAAAAAGTAAAGTGTCTTTTTCCCATTGAAGCATCCTATTAGTGGCAGAGAAGGTATCTTTACTCAAAGACCTGCTTTTTTTTTTCACCTTGCTCTGCTATTTTTCTGCTATTCTTTCTTCTCCACCTTTGTTAAGCTACGTATTCATCTCCCTCTAAAAATCAAAGATGGGCAAAAACATTAGGCTGTTTTTCTTCAATTTCCCCTTCCAGAATCATGTCCTTTGCAGTCACTTCTTTTCATACACAGCCTAGAGCAGATATTCCCCCCATTATCTCCCCTTTGGGTTTTCTTTTTAGCCAAAATGACTTATTTAACTTATAATGATCATTTACATCTTGGCACTCTGGAAGCCTATAGTAAAATAACAGATGTAGGAAAGTCAAGTGCAGGAAGGCATTCTGAAGATCTGGACTTACAAAGAATAAGAAAACACTCAGCTTCCACGACTTCTTGTTCATTTTTCTAATTAATGCACTTAACTACATAAAATACAATGCTCATCTCAAGCAGCTGCTCATTTATGAGGTTTCTGGCACCAGCTACCAAAACTTGAGTTTTTGAAAATCAAATGATTGATGCTTTTCTTTTTAATCTGAATTTTTCATATTCATCATATGAATGCTTATTTATAACTAGGTCTAGGTTGCAGGTTGAATGATTTGAAGACTAGAAGGCTTCTCCACATCATATTATTTTTCCATTAGCTTATTAAACAATCTAGAATAAGACACATAATCTTTTTCATGAAGCCATTTGTCCCAGGAACCTCCCATAAAATCTAGTTAGGACTAGCACACTTAAGATGCTGGAAGTCATCAGCTATTGAATGAACAGTTTAGTTTACCAGGAAACCATTTTTTCCTTGGAAATTTGAAAATATAATTCCTTTCATAAATGGAAAGCAAGACAGGTAAGTTTTGATACATGGATTTTTGAAACATAAATCATATGTACAGTAAAGGAAGTGGGCACTATGAGGAACAGTGGTGGGAGAGTGAGTAATAAAAGGATACTTATTAGAGTACTTTAATAAGACATACATTCCTTATCACTTTGCATAGGGATAGACTAGATAGAAAAAAACTTAATCTTTGAAACTTTCATCTCAATCATGTATTTTATTTTTTCAGCAAACACTTCACGAACACTTACTGTGTACAGTCTTGGTGGGCAAGGTGTGTAAAGAAGAAAGAGAGGCAGTGTTTGGTTGCTACCTTGTTAAATTCATAATAAAGAGATGGGGGAAACATACAACTAAAGGATGCAAAGTAAGGCAGAGTTAGATGTAGCTTGCAATAGAGGCACATGTTTAAAGTGAAGGCATGAAGAGGAACAATTGATAAATTCCAACAGTGGCAGCTCTGTTTCAGAGGCATCTCTGTGTTACCTCTTGGACTCTATTTTCAAGGTTAGGGAGAAGGATGCTCTTCCTTTAGACACAATGTAGACTGAGAAGTTAATTGCCCTCAAACAATCTTCAGGATTGAGGACAAATAGTTGTTTCTGTGTCAGTCCTGCTAAGAGAGGTGGTCTCTTGGATGTGAAAACATTCTCAACTCCTGTTCTTTGTACTATCTCATCACTGACTCCCTTTATAGGATACCCCAAAGAAGGTTTTGTGATCTCCATCTTTCCCTGTCTCCTCAAGTCGTTGCTCTCTCCTTTGATTTCAACCTGTTGGTAGGAAGGGAAACTATGGCTTTTCTGTATTAGCCTAAAATGCAAACAGTGGGCAAATAAACAATTCTAGCATAACTAAAGTTAAGATAGACTCCAGAATCCAGGTTTTTAACTGTTTTACTATACTCTCTTCCAAAGGAGTCCCAGAAATCTTCAGCTGGGTTTTAATGAATGGCAATGTACTCTGAAAAAATAAACACCTCCCCTCCACACACCATTAACCCTTACCTTGACTGCTTTAGCTTTATTTTAGCCTTTTGAGTCCTCATGCAAGTGTTGAGATCAAGCAGAGTTGAAAGGGAGCCTTTATCTTAGGTTCTAAGGTCCAGTATTAGGATGAGAACTCCTCATTTGGATTAATGGTTCTCTAGCAAAGTGTGTTTCTAAGAAAAAATAGTTTCTTATACTGAATTACCACAGTGTGGGGCAGGGTACAAACACTGTCTCTGTAGATTAACACTTAGTGTTTCCTCTTGTTTTCCCTTTCAGGTTATCTTTTGACTTCTTGTCTCATTTGGGTGTTTTCTTTTGTCCAGATATATCTAAGGAATTGACATTGATTTTCTGAGCATTGGGCCCACAGTTTCTAGAGTGTGGTTTTCTATCTCATAGGTAGTTCCAGATATCACACTTGGAGATTAACACATTAGCCCCTGTTCTATTCATTAGTGGGAAAATGTGTTTCAATTTAGGAAAAGAGAACTTTAACTCTGGTACATCCAAGGATGATAGGTGAGAAGGGCTTCCCTGAGAGTTGAGAATGTTGCTGTGCTTTATAAAAAATGAGACATAAAAAATAAATCTTGCTGTAATGCCATGGAAAGGCTTGTTTCTCATATTTGCTTTGGAATAGAGCTCTGGTCTCTTTTTAACACAATTCAACCTTGATGTTTGAAATATTAACATTTTATACTCAAATATGCTTACAAATCACAAATCATACCGGTAAATATTCATGGATCATGCTCTTTTGCTTCCTAGAAAAGTATGAAGACTAGAAAAAAAATCTTATGGGGTCAGAGCTTGGGATGTGGTGGGGGATAAGATTGAATATCAGCAGAGTTAAGCTGGCAATAAATTTGAATTTCCATTTGTGGAGCTTGGTTACAAAATAACTTTAAGCACTTTCAGAGGTAAATGATGCTGGGAAAAGTTGAAACCAAACTTGCTGGCTCTAATCCAAGCACATATAGGCTGGGATGCTGGAGAATCAGTAGTAGTGGTGCCTCATGTAATACCTTGCCTTGCACTTTGTAGAATGCTTTAGAATATTTGAATTACTTGCCCAGATTTTTTTGTTACCAGATCCTATGAAATGTATTATGATCCCCATTTCCAAAATAAAGAGACTGATGTTCTTTGATGTTTGAAAGTTTTGCCCATGTTTATAAGGCTAATAACTCAAAAAATGAAACCCAGATCTTAGAATCATTGACTATTTACTGGTCTAGGATTCATTTAGGATTTGGATTAAGAGACACCTTTTCCTCTGGCAGGACTTTCTGTCCACCTGAGTGTGGATAAGGTAAACATCTCTGGGCTACAAAAAGTACCTTATAACAGCCTCGCTCTCATCACATTGACTTGTGATGAATTATTTCCTTGACTATATTTTCTACTGGATTAGGAGCTCCATGAGAGAAGTGGCTTGTTTACCATTGTAACATCAACACATGGGGACTGGCACATGGTAAATGTTCTTTAAATCTTTGTGAAGAGAACTGAATTCCAATACTTATTTTTCCAAAACAAGGAAGTCAGTAAAATCTTGGCTTCTAGATTGACATACTCCAAACCTGGATAGAATGGGTGTCTTCCAAGAAGAGCAAGTTACTGGTGCTGCTCTCTTAAGTATCTTATAGCAAATACCCAAGAAAGAAGACTGAAAAATTCTTTTTAACACTGACAATTGTTCTGCTTTGGGAACTGGCCTTGTTTCATTTTCATTTGAAGGGCATTTCTGCCAAGTTGCTAATTAAAGCTGGTAAAGAAATGAGAGATCGCCAAAGTTCTCTGAACACATAGAACCCTTTCCTGCTTTTCACTCATCAATGCCCACAAGTTTGCAGAAGAGGAATGTGTATATTTAACTCACTAGAAAAGCTATATCTGTTCCCCAAACCACCCATTCTCTGCCAGGCAGATAATTGTTATGATGAGGTTGGCAGAGGTGCCAGATGATGTCTTATCATCCCCCATGGAAAAAGAGTGAACATTAAGTGAAGATAAACAATAAAAAGATCCATTTAAAACCCATAACCTGTGCAATTCAAAATTGGAAGTGGGACTTAGGACCTCACTCCCCTTTGGAAATTTGTAAATTCTACCTCCACTTCTGTGAGATTCTCCATTGCGACCAGCACAGCCAGAGTTGGCTGGACTCCTAGGTGCAATGCATAGTCCATCTGTTTGGTGTGAGCTTGGATAATGAGTTGTGTGCATGGGACAGATTCCAGTTGAATTTGAATTGCCTAAATACTTTGAAGATGTGGTTGTAAGTCCTGAATTCAATGAGCCCTAAGAGTTAAGGAGTCCCACTGTAGGCCATTCCAACCCCAACTTTTTCAGTCCACACACAACAGTGGTTCAGAAAGATATACTCTGCTATAAGACTGGAAAATCTAGCTTAGCATGACTCCTGGATTATAGTAGGTATTTAATAACTATTTCTTTAATAATAGTAGCATGTCTTTAGTACTTCTATGCATCAGGTGATAGACTAAGTACTTCCCTTCCTTTCCTTCCTCACTTTTCCCTTTTCTTCCTCCCATCCAGTCCTCCCTTCTTCTTTCCTTCCTCCCTCCTTCTTTACTTATCTCCCACAAATGTTCATTGAGTTTCCTCTACTATCAGGTACTTCTCTAAGAGCTCTGGCTATAGTAGTGAACAAGCAACATTATGCACCTTAAATTCTAGTTGTATAATTCTATATTAATAATAATCAGGTAAACAAACAACTTCAGATAGTGACGCAAGAAGGAAGGACTACATTCTTTGAACATACGGGGAAAACTTCTCTATGGGAGATGTATTTGAACTGACATTCTTTTAATGGGGGAAGTTTTCCAGGAAGATGATTATTCCAATATAAATGTCCCATATGAACCAGACTTGTTTGTGAAATTAAAAAAAAAAAAGAAAAGGACAGCATCTCTGGAGCAAGATGCATAATGGGAGAGAGTATTTCATGCATGAGGTTGGAGAGGAAAGCAGATGACAGATCATACAGAGATGTTGTAGGCCCTGGTGAATAAGACTTCAGTGTATTATCAATTTCTTTAACCAACACAATAACCCTGGGATGTAGGTGTTATTTGTAAGCCCTATTTTCAGACAAGAAAAGTGATATTGACAGAGGTGGCATCAGAGTCACATCACTGGCTAGTCACAAAGTCCATATTTGAACCCAGGCAGCCTGACTCCAGAAATCACTCCACTATATATTGGGTATATATTACCCAATATAAATCCAGACATTATCAACAGCACCTTAGAATTACCTCCTTTCACACATCCAACCACTCATCCTCTCATGTTCCCATCCCCAACACAGAACAGCAGGTAATAGCAGGGATATGGGAGTTGGAATCAAAAAGCCTTAGTTTAAAATAGCTTTGACTGGCTATTGACCTGGGAAAGTCATCTAATTCCTTAGAGCTTCAGTTTTCTCATCTGTAAAACGACACTAATACTACTACTTTCTTCCCACATGTTAGGCTGTTGTGAGACTAAAGTAATACATTTGCTCATGGTAAGTGTCAACGAATTCTTAACTACAAACCAAACCAAAGCAATCTCCTAATACATAGCCTCAATTGCCACAACCAGTCTCTCCTTTCCCCGTCTCCCACACTGCTATCTGGGCTGTAGACCACTATTATTACCACCCAAACTTTCTGAATCAGGCTCTGGAGATGGAGTCAGAAAGGTGCATTTTAACACACTCCCTGACTCTGATGCAAACCAAGAGTTTAGGACCACTGAAATGGACCATAAACCAAGATTCAAGAGGATCTTGGTAGATGTCTCTATCAAATTTGGAAATTGAAACTATATTTGCAAATATACACAGTGTTGGGGTTAAGTGGGATTTTGGATCTTTTCATTGCTATTTTAATGGTATTATAGCCAGAGTTTTTATAGTATATGAATCCTTCCCTGCTACTGCCCATCTTTCATATTTTCCTGCCCTCACAATGGTTCCTGTGTAAACTATATGTGAAGAATAACAGCAAAATGACATTTAAAGTACAATGTGTAATAACTCTCAGTGCACAACCATGGTAAAGGCTAATCTGATTCACCTGTTTACATACATTCAAGTCCTAACATTTAATTCAGATGTTGACATCTCAATTTGATTCTTCAATAGGCATTTCAAATGTAATATGTGTAAAACCAAACTCATTACCATTCCTCTAAATCTGCTCCTTCAATAACATTTCTCATTTGGGAAATAAGCATATCTATCCTTCCAACTGTTCAGACTTGTAGGGATCAATTTCTCTTCTATTTCCCTCATGGCTGGTAGCAGCAAATCATGCTGATTTTATCTTCAGAACATATCCAAGGTGTGAGTTCTCAACAACCCTGCTGCCACCACCATGAACTAAACCATTATCATTTTTTGTCTGAGATTTTGCAAGAGCCACCTGATTGGTTCCTTTGTTTCTGCCTTTGCAATTCCAAAAGTCTATTCTCAACAGAGTAGCCAGAGAACCCTTTAGAAACCCAAGTCAGTATATAGGCTCCCCCCACTATCTAGAAGTAGAGAATTCCTACAAAACCTTTAATAAGGCAAAAACATAAAGCAAAGGTTATATCCCACTTTCCAAATGTTCACACTAACTAGGTGGCTTTGCTTTTAGGAAAGACCTACATTCATACAATAACAGCTTTTCTCATAAAAGCAAAAATTATCTTTGGATTTCCTTCAGTTAGCCAAAATCAAATGCTAAGGTAGGTCTTTCCTAAAAGAGAACTGGTGCAAACCAAACTTTCAGAAATCAGGAATACCAAAATCAAATGCTAAGGTAGGTCTTTCCTAAAAGAGAACTGGTGCAAACCAAACTTTCAGAAATCAGGAATACCTGTTTATACAGGTAGGCTGTATAATACCCCCCAATATGCCCATGTCCTAATCATCAGAACCTATGACCATTATCATATATAGTAAAAAGAGATGTTGCAGATATGAATTCATTAAGGATTTTGAGCTGAGGAGATACTCTTGGATTTTGCGGGGGGGATCTGATGTAACTACAATCATCTTTATAAGAGGGTACTGGAATAGTCAGAGTCAGGGAAGAAGGCAATATGATAATGCAAACAGAGACTGGAGCCATGAGCTTTGAAAATTAAGGAAGGGGCCACAAACAAAGGCATACAGGGGACTACTAACCCTTGAAAAACTACTCACAACCTACAAAAGGAACCATCCTTGCCAATACCTTGACCTTAGTCCAGTAAAACTGATTTTGGAATTCTGACTTCCAAAGTTGCAAAAGAATAAATTTGTTGTTTAAAGCTATTGAATTAGTATTAATTTGTAACAGCATTAATAGGAAACTAATATACCTCTTCTTTATTCCTCCTAATCCTGAGTAAAATCAAAAGTGAACACAATGACCTACAAGCCCTCAAGCAATCTGCTCCCCACCATCCACCTCATAACTCTGAATTCATCTCCTATCATTCTTCCTTCTGCTCACTCAGTTCCAGTCACTTAGCCACCTTACTGCTCCTCAGACACCCAGGCATACCCCCTGTTCTTTGCTTTTGCTCCTTTCCCTACCTGGAGTGCCTCATCCCACCCACCCCCACCCCCAAAGAATCACATGATTGAATTTTTGCTTTATTGGGTGTTATTCAGCTGTCACCTTCTCATTGAGGGCTTTCTGACCATTCTATTTGAAATTAGAACAGTTATTTTCACCCCTCCATTCCTTATTCCACTTGGGGGCTTTAATGGTATCCAAAGTGCTTATCACCATCTGAATAGCTTTATGTTTTACTTATTAAAAGAAGGTAAGATCTGGGCACCTGTGTGGCTCAGTTGGTTAAGCATCTGACTGGCTCAGGTCATGATCTCATGGTTTGTGGATTTGAGCCCCGCATTGGGCTCTGTGCTGACAGTTCAGAGCCTGAAGCCTGCTTCAAATTCTGTCTCCCTCTCTTTCTGCCCCTCCCCTGCTTGCACTCGGTCTCTCTCTTTCAAAAATAAATAAACATAAAAAAATTTTAAAAAGGAAGGTAAGATCTATTTTTCTGTGCTTTGTACATGGCTAATGCCCACCACCCACCATGATACTTGCACATAGTAGGTGCTCAAAATAGTTTTGTTAATGAGAAGGAACTGAAATGAATAAAATTCTAAGCCAGCACAATGTCCAGCATGATTTGACATGCAGGCAGAGAGTGATGGCTAGGCTCCAAGGAGAACTCTGACTCAGCTAAGTGAAAGTTTTTTGAAGTTTAGGAAGAGGAGAGGCAGCTGACAAGTCCTGCCAAGGAAAGTCCTCATTTGACTTACTAACCAAGCTGTGTGTACTGGAAAGCATGGAGAGAGGGATAGAACACAGGTTAAGATCTCTAATCCATTAATATTCATGGCACAATTACTTCTTGATTTCTGACCAATTATATTAGCTGTTCTCCCCCTTCCCTTGAAAGAAGACCTGGAAAATGGTGCATAGAAAAGGGAGTTAAATTTTCTTTTCCCTCTATTGGGTTATTTTAAAACTCTTCAGAAAGTCTCAAGGAAATGATTTAATGAGGAACCCACAAACTTCCAGACTTTTAATGACAAAAGATGATCTTTGAGCAAAGTTTAGCTTCCTTTTCAGCATAAGGGTGTATTCTATGCAAATTAAAATCTCCTCAGCAGTCATCCATTAGTAATGGCATGATAAACTCCATTACACACACACATCACACCGTACAGTGCAAGGGAAATTGATACCTTTGGAACCTAAACAATGGATAGGATCCAAAGAAAAAGCCTGGCCAGAGCAGCTGCAGGGATGTTAAACAGTCTAGCTTATCTGTCAGTTCTGAAGTAGTTGCCTGAAGCTCTGAGTCCTCATGAAGGAGCGGTAGGAGAAAGTGCTGTTATGCTAAATTAGCGATGCTGGCTGAGGGCATAGGAAAGCCCCAAAGTCACAATCTTGCTTCCTTTGTGTTAGAGAAGACATTTGAGTGATCAGGATTTGCAAAACAAACTAATGGGAACCACTGTGTATTTTGCATCCCTTTCTCTTCCATGGATTGCCACTCTTGACTAATACCCTGTTAAGAAGAGAGAAAGCAAGTTAGAGTGAAGTTAAGGGATCTGGTTGAACCTATACATTAACGTATGAAAGGGCAAAAGGACCCAAGGTTTACAGCAACTCTGGTTATCATTAGTGACTGCATGTGACATATTGAAGGATGGGCACTTACAGAACATTACTTTGTGTGGAGCTTCCATGAAAGAACAAAAACCTACTCTCCTCATCCTGATCTATCATTTCTCACCACATGTGCTATTTATCAGAAAATTGGTTCACTAGTCACCAAATATGTGATGGTTATTGATAAGACAAGAAGACAAAACTAAAAGGGAAAAGGAAATCAGGCATCTAGAAAAGTACCCTGCCACTAATCTTCATTATTGCAGTGGATTGCCCAATCCATTCTGCTCTTGAAGTTGGCTTTGAGTCAGCCTCCTTTGGAGACCTGCTGATTGTGTTTCAAATATGGATTTGACATGTAGCAGATGAGGATTTTTCAAACACATGTTCAGTTAAGAGGGAGGTCACAGCTTAAGTGAAATCAACACAGGTTCTTGGCCTGGCTTAGAGTGGAGGACACAGTGCATAAAATCTACCTGGAGGGTCATGCAGATACACCTGGGGAACAACCTTATATCTTTCCATCAACCTCTAGATCTTAAGAGATCTCTTGTCATGGGGACCTTTCTTCAGGTGCTCCCATGATCTGTCAGGGTTTTGGTCTTTTCTGGCAATTTTCAAGGATGTTTCTATCATCCTCTCTCATCATTTCTCTTCCCTGAAATTATCTTGTGGATAATCCTGGCAGCTGATCTCACACAATGTTGCTCTGGTCGTTGCTTTTGGTGGTAGAATCTTTTCCTGCAGCTTTTACTCCTGATGGTGGGGAGAGTGTATGCCAGGTGACCAGGCAGAGCAGATGGCCTCACTTGTCATCTGGTTCCTATTTAAAATCAGGTTCTTCTCTTCTTATAGCATGTATGTCAAAAATTACTCCTCTTAAGCAATATTTACTAACATTAATTATTCCTAGATTCAGATTTACCCTGAAAGAAACTTTAGATGCTATAAAAATTTTTAACCATATATTTATTTTATAAATGAAAAATATACATGGTGTAGTAAATTCTAAAAACATACAAGAAGCACAAAATAGAACATAAAGGTGTCTTCTCTCTCTACTTCTCCTAAAGAACACTGATAAGCTTTCTTATGTATCTATCCAGAAATGCATTTCTATTTATTTCTATATCCTTCTATCCTTTTTCTGATTCTGAGAATTGGAGTAATACTCTGTGTACTTGTCTACAATCAGCCTTTTATTTTTTTTTTATTTAAAAAAATTTTTTTTTCAACGTTTATTTATTTTTGGGACAGAGAGAGACAGAGCATGAACGGAGGAGGGGCAGAGAGAGAGGGAGACACAGAATCGGAAACAGGCTCCAGGCTCTGAGCCATCAGCCCAGAGCCTGACGCGGGGCTCGAACTCACGGACCGCGAGATCGTGACCTGGCTGAAGTCGGACGCTTAACCGACTGTGCCACCCAGGCGCCCCTCAGCCTTTTATTTTTAATAATAATTAATCTTTGCTGTGCAGAAGCTATTTATTTTGATGAAGTCTCAAAAGTTTATTTTTGCTTTTTTTTGTCTCGCCTCAAGAGACATATCTAGAAAGAAGTTGCTGTAGTAGATTTCAAAGAGGTTACTGTCTGCATTCTCCTCTAGGATTTTTATGGTTTCAGGTCTCACATTTAGCTCTTTAATCCATTTTGAATTTATTTTTGTGTATGGCATAAGAAAGTGGTCCAGTTTCATCCTGTTGCAAGTTGCCGTCTAGTTTTCCCAATATCATTTGTTGAAGAGACTGTCTTTTTCCTGTTGGATATTCTTTCCCGCTTTGTTGAAGATTAGTTGACCAGAGAGTTGTGGGTTCATTTCTGGCTTTTCTATTCTGTTCTATTGATCTATGCGTCTATTTTTGTGCCAGTACCATAATGTTTTGATCACTACAGGTTTGAAATATAACTTGAAGTCTGGAATTGTGATGCCTCCAGCTTTGTTTTTCCTTTTTGAGGTTGTTTTGGCTATTCAGAGTCCTTCGTGGTTCTATATAAATTTTAGGATTGTTTGTTCTAGCTCTGTGAAAATGCTGTTGATATTTTGATAGAGATTGTATTAAATGTATAGATTGCTTTGAGTGGTATAAATATTTTAACAACATTTTCTCTTCTACTCATGAGCATGGAATGTTTTTCCATTTCTTTGTGTCATCTTCTATTTTTTTCATTAGTGCTTTATAGTTTTCAGAGTATAAGTCTTTCACTTCTTTGGTTAAGTTTATTCCTAGGTATCTTATTATTTTTGGTGCAATGGTAAGTGGTATTCATTCCTCAATTTCTCTTTCTACTGCTTAATTATTGGTATAGCTTCTGCACAGTAAAGGACACAATCAACAAAATTAAAAGTCAACCTATGGAATGGAAGAAGATATTTGCAAATTACATATCTGATAAAGGGCTAGTCAAAATAATAAAGAACTTATAAAACTTAACAACCATAAAATGAGTAATCCAATTAAAAGTGAGCAGAAGATATGAATAGACATTTCTGTAAAGAAGACATACAGATGGACACCAGACATGAAAAGATGCTCAACATCACTGATTATCAGGAAAATACAAATCAAAACTACAATGATATTATCTCCTAACTGTCAGAATGGCTAAAATTAACAACACAGGAAACAACAGATGTTGGTGAGGACTCAAAGAAAGGGGAACCCTCTTACACTGTTGGTGGGAATGAAAACCGGTGCAGCCACTCTGGAAAACAGTATAGAAGTTAAAAAAGTTTTAACTCAAAAAGTTAAAAATAAAAATACCCTATGATCTAGAAATCTCACTACTAGGTATTTATCTAAAGAACATAACAATGCTAATTCAAAGCAATAAATGCCCCCCAATGTTTATAGCAGCATTATCTACAAGAGCTGAATTATGGAAATAGCCCAACTGTCCATTGGTTCATAATTGGATAAAAAATATGTGGTATATATATGCAATGGAATGTTACTCCACCATAAAGAAGAATGAAATTTTCCATTTGCAATGATATGGATAGGGCTAGAGAGTATTATGCTAAACTAAGTCAGAGAAAGACAAATACCATATGACTCCATCACATGTGGAATTTAAGAAAGAAAACAAATGAGCAAAGGGAAAATAAAAAGGGTGGGGATCAAGAAACAAACTCATATCTAAAGAGAATAAACTGATGGTTAGCAGAGGGGAGGTAGGTAGAGGGATGGGTAAAATTGATGATGAGGATTAAGGAGTGCCCTTGTTGTGATGAGCACTGGGTATTGTATGGAATTGTTGAATCACTATATTGTATACACAAAACTAATATTACACTTTATGTTAACGAACTGGAATTTAAATAAAACTTAAAAAAAGTTCTAGGAACCTATAGCATGTACATTTACACATCATTTTGTAGTGCACTAATATAATATCTTCATGTTATTACATACTCTTAAAATAAAATAATAATAATTAAAAATAATTTATCTCAGAGATAGTGTTATATAAGCATTCTAATCTTATATTCTAGTCATTTTATTAACAACATGGTATTCCATCACATAAATGTACCAAAATTTAATTCTTTAGGCTCTTAGATGTGCACATCTGGGCTATTTTAGTAGCTATCATTATTTTTTTGCTACTAAAAACATTTGAGGTATGAACATCTCTGTAATTGGCTCACTTCTGCACATATGTAATAGTTTTTAAATGACTTTGCTCTCCTATAATTCTTTAGTATCTTACCCTGTTTTATTTTCTTCATAGCATTTGGTGTTTTCTAAGCTAACTCATTTATTTCTACTTTCATCCTCTTCCCTCAAATTAGAATATTGACGTATCATAAGATGAGGCAGCGCTGTCTTATTCATCTCTTTATTACTAGTACCCAGAATCATTCATGGGACACAGTGGGTGCTCAATAAATATCTGTTGAATTAAAAAGCAATGAGCCACAACATCTCCTATAGAATGAATTTGGCTGCATGTGACAGAAAAGTACAATGCAAATTGGCTTAAACAAAAAGGAAATTGGCTTTCTCACAAAACTGGAAGTCTAGCAATTTGACAGGTTCCAGGCATTTTTGATCAGTGCCTTAATACAGTCTTTGAAGACTCAAATTCTTCCCATCTTTTTATTTTCTCATTTTCAACATGAGCTTTATTTTATGGATGGTTGTGTGATCAAAGATGGTTGCAGGACTTGTGGACCCCATCTCCAGATGTGATAATGTCCAAAAGAAAAGGGTGGGCTACTCCTTTCTGTATTTCTTTCCTAGAAATAATAAATCCTTTAGAAGTTCCCACAGGCTGTCCTCCAATATTTTATTAGCCAGACTGGTCACGTGCACATTTCAGAGTCAGTCATAAGCACAGGATGTGGCATTACGTGGCTTGGCCTAGACTAATCACGTGGAGTGGAACTGAGATTGTGGAGTCATCCATAAAAGTCCACAATACTTGAGCTCTGGAGTCAAGCTAACAGTCCTGGCATTCTGGGGTTCTAAACCTGACCGTGGGTAAGGTAGCAGTTAGTTATACAATATAAATGAGACCAAACTAGGAGGTAGAAGGTTGGAACTACTAGGGATTTAAGGAACTAAACTGTTCTGTAATCATAGAAGACATTTTCTGTGGTGGAGACAGAGATACATATTTTCAGACTAGGTTTCTTCAGGGGATAACTTTCTATGTCTGGGTTTAGACAGCTGTGACTAAGGTTGGTGGCTAGTTTTAAGGTGATGTGTGCATTTTTATTTGAACAGTCACCCAGATGTCAGAGCTGCAATAGAATACTTTACAAAGGTGTGGGCATGGTTTTCTCTGTAGACCATGGCAGCTCACCCAAAAACCAAGATAGTATTGGTTCAAAACATATTGCAGAACCAAACCATGCTCATCATTTCCACTCCTACAAATTTAGTTGAAACCCCCTTCATCTCTTGCCTAGACTACTCCTGCCTGGTGTTGTGCCTTCCATAAGTTATCAGTTTTCACACAGCAGCCAAGCAGGCTTTTAAAAACAAAATCAGGGATCCTGGGAAGATGGCGGCGTAGGAGGACGCTGGGCTCACCGCGTGTCCTGCTGATCACTTAGATTCCACCCACACCTGCCTAAATAACCCAGAAAACCACCAGAAGACTAGCAGAACGGAGTCTCCAGAGCCAAGCGCAGAGGAGAGGCCCATGGAAGAGGGTAGGAAGGGAGGAGAGGCTGTGCACGCTCCACGGACTGGCAGGAGGGAGCTGGGGTGGAGGGGCGGCCCACCGGTCAAGCAGAGTCCCCGAGTCTGGCTTGCAAAAGCGGAGGGGCTGGACAGAGTGTGTTCCAACAGCAAGAGGGACTTGACATCTGGAAGGTTATAAGCTCACAGCTCTGCTCTGAGAACGGAGGACTGGAGGACAATGGGAGGGAGAGTGGTTGAGCCCCGGACTACAGAGCTCAGCTTGGCGGGGAACAAAGGTGCTCGCCAACACCATCTCCCTCGCCCATCCACCAGCCCAAATCCCAAAGGGAACCAGTTCCTGCCAGGGAACTTGCTTGCTGCGGCGCAAGCAAACACCCAACGCTGTGCTTCTGCGGATCCATCCCTCCAGCGGGTCTGACTCCCTCCCGGTGCCACAGGGCCCCTCTCGAAAGGGATCTCTGAAGGAGAAGCGAGCTGAGCCTGCCCCTCCCGCCCCTGTGCACCATGCCAATCCACCCCAGCTAATACACCAGATCCCCAGCACCACAAGCCTGGCAGTGTGCAAGTAGCCCTGACGGGCCACCCCACCCCACAGTGAATCCCGCCCCTAGGAGAGGGGAAGAGAAGGCACACACCAGTTTGACTGTGGCCCCAGCGGTAGGCTGGGGGCAGACATCGTGTCTGACTGTAGCCCTGCCCACCAACGCAAGTTATTCAAGACAGCACAGGGGAAGTGCCCCGCAGTCCCGCACCACTCCAGGGACTATCCAAAATGAGGAAATGGAAGAATTCCCCTCAGAAAAACGTCCAGGAAATAACAACAGCTAATGAACTGATCAAAAATGATTTAAACAATATAACAGAAGTGAATTTAGAATAATAGTCATAAAATTAATTGCTGGGCTTGAGAACAGTATAAAGGACAGCAGAGAATCTCTTGCTACAGAGATCAAGGGACTAAGGAACAGCCAGGAAGAGCTAAAAAATCCTATCAATGAGCTGCAAAATAAAATGGAGACAACTACAGCTAGGATTGAAGAGGCAGAGGAGAGAATAGGTGAACTAGAAGATAAAATTATGGAAAAAGAAGAAGCTGAGAAAAAGAGAAAAAAATCCAGGAGTATGAGGGGAAACTTAGAGAACTAAGTGATGCACTAAAGAGAAATCATCTACGCATGATTCGCATTCCAGAGGAGGAAGAGAGAGGGAAAGGTGCTGAAGGTGTACTTGAAGAAATAATAGCTGACAACTTCCCGGATCTGGGGAAGAAAAGGCTTTGAAATCCAAGAGGCACAGAGAACTCCCTTCAGACGTAACTTGAATAGATCTTCTGCACGACATATCATAGTGAAACTGGCAAAATGCAAGGATAAAAAGAAAATTCTGAAAGCAGCTAGAGATAAACGTGCTCTAACATATAAAGGGAGACCTATAAGACTCATGACCGATCTCTCTACTGAAACTTGGCAGGCCAGAAAGGAATGGCAGGAGATCTTCAATGTGATAAACAGGAAAAATATGCAGCCGAGAATCCTTTATCCAGCAAGTCTGTCATTTAGAATAGAAGGAGAGCTAAAGGTCTTCCCAAACAAACAAAAACTGAAGGAATTTGTCACCACTAAACCAGCCCTACAAGAGATCCTAAGGGGGATCCTGTGAGACAAAGTACCAGAGACATCGCTACAAGCATGAAACCTATGGACATCACAATGACTGTAAACCCATATCTTTCTATAATAACACTGAATGTAAATGGATTAAATGCGCCAACCAAAAGACATAGGGTATCAGAATGGATAAAAAAAACAAGACCCATCTATTTGCTGTCTACAAGAGCCTCATTTTAGACCTGAGGACACCTTCAGATTGAGAGTGAGGGGATGGAGAACTATTTATCATGCCACTGAAAGTCAAAAGAAAGCTGGAGTAGCCATACTTCTATCAGACAAACTAGACTTTAAATTAAAAGCTATAACAAGAGATGAAGAAGGGCATTATATAATAATCACAGGGTCTATCCATCAGGAAGAGCTAACAAGTATAAATGTCTATGCGCCGAATACCAGAGCCCCCAAATATATAAAACAATTACTCACAAACATAAGCAACCTTATTGATAAGAATGTGGTAATTGCAGGGGACTTTAACACTCCACTTACAGAAATGGATAGATCATCTAGACACACGGTCAATAAAGATACAAGGGCCCTGAAGGATACATTGGATCAGATGGACTTGACAGATATATTTAGAACTCTGCATCCCAAAGCAACAGAATAGACTTTCTTCTCGAGTGCACATGGAACATTCTCCAAGATAGATCACATACTGGGTCACAAAACAGCCCTTCATAAGTATACAAGAATTGAAATCATGCCATGCATACTTTCAGACCACAATGCTATGAAGCTTGAAATCAACCACAGGAAAAAGTCTGGAAAACCCCCAAAAGCATGCAGGTTAAAGAACACCTGACTAAAGAATGAATGGGTCAACCAGGCAATTAGAGAAGAAATTAGAAAATATATGGAAACAAATGAAAATGAAAATACAACAATCCAAGAGCTTTGGGATGCAGCGAAGGCAGGCCTGAGAGGAAAATACATTGCAATCCAGGCCTATCTCAAGAAACAAGAAAAATCCCAAATAGAAAATCTAACAGCACACCTAAAGGAAATAGAAGCAGAACAGCAAAGGCAGCCTAAACCCAGCAGAAGAAGAGAAATAATAAAGATCAGAGCAGAAATAAACAATATAGAGTCTAAAAAAACTGTAGAGCAGATCAATGAAACCAAGAGTTGGTTTTTTGAAAAAATAAACAAAATTGATAAACCTCTAGCCAGGCTTCTCAAAAAGAAAAGGGAGATGACCCAAAGAGATAAAATCATGAATGAAAATGGAATGATTACAACCAATCCCTCAGAGATACAAGCAATTATCAGGGAATACTATGAAAAATTATATGCCAACAAACTGGACAACCTGGAAGAAATGGATAAATTCCTAAACACCCACACACTTCCAAAACTCAATCAGGAGGAAATAGAAAGCTTGAACAGACCCATAACCAGCGAAGAAATTGAATCAGTCATCAAAAATCTCCCAAAAAATAAGAGTCCAGGACCAGATGGCTTCGCAGGGGAGTTCTACCAGACATTGAAAGCAGAGATAATCCCTATCCTTCTCAAGCTATTCCAAGAAATAGAAAGGGAAGGAAAACTTCCAGACTCATTCTATGAAGCCAGTATTACTTTGATTCCTAAACCAGACAGACCCAGTAAAAAAAGAGAACTACAGGCCAATATCCCTGATGAATATGGATGCAAAAACTCTCAATAAGATACCAGCAAATCGAATTCAACAGCATATAAAAAGAATTATTCACCATGATCAAGTGGGATTCATTCCTGGGATGCAGGGCTGGTTCAACATTCACAAATCAATCAACGTGATACATCACATTAATAAAAGAAAAGATAAGAACCATATGATCCTGTCAATCGATGCAGAAAAGACCTTTGACAAAATTCAGCAACGTTTCTTAATAAAAACCCTCGAGAAGGGATAGAAGGAACATACTTAAACATCATAAAAGCCATTTATGAAAAGCCCACAGCTAACATCATCGTCAATGGGGAAAAACTGAGAGCTTTTTCCCTGAGATCAGGAACACGACAGAGATGTCCACTCTCACCGCTGTTGTTTAACATAGTGTTGGAAGTGCTAGCATCAGCAATCAGACAACAAAAGGAAATCAAAGGCATGAAAATTGGCAAAGATGAAGTTAAGCTTTCACTTTTTGCAGATGACATGATATTATACATGGAAAATCTGATAGACTCCACCAGAAGTCTGCTAGAACTGCTACGTGAATTTAGCAAAGTTGCAGGATACAAAATCAATGTACAGAAATCAGTTGCATTCTTATACACTAATAATGAAGCAACAGAAAGACAAATAAAGAAACTGATCCCATTCACAATTGCACCAAGAAGCATAAAATACCTAGGAATAAATCTAACCAAAGATGTAAAAGATCTGTATGCTGAAAACTATAGAAAGCTTATGAAGGAAATCGAAGAAGATATAAAGAAATGGAAAAACATTCCGTGCTCATGGATTGGAAGAATAAATATTGTCAAAATGTCAATACTACCCAAAGCTATCTACACATTCAATGCAATCCCAATCAAAATTGCACCAGCATTCTTCTCGAAACTAGAACAAGCAATCCTAAAATTCATATGGAACCAAAAAGGCCCCAAATAGCCAAAGTAATTTTGAAGAAGAAGACCAAAGCAGGAGGCATCACAATCCCAGACTTTAGCCTGTACTACAAAGCTGTCATCATCAAGACAGCATGGTATTGGCACAAAAACAGACACATAGACCAATGGAATAGAAGAGAAACCCCAGAATTAGACCCACAAACGTATGGCTAACTCATCTTTGACAAAGCAGGAAAGAATATCCAATGGAAAAAAGACAGTCTCTTTAACAAATGGTGCTGGGAGAACTGGACAGCAACATGCAGAAGATTGAAACTAGACCACTTTCTCACACCATTCACAAAAATAAACTCAAAATGGATAAAGGACCTGAATGTGAGACAGGAAACCATCCAAACCCTAGAGGAGAAAGCAGGAATAGACCTCTCTGATCTCATCCGTAGCAATTTCTTACTTGACACATCCCCAAAGTCAAGGGAATTAAAAGCAAAAATGAACTACTGGGACCTTATGAAGATAAAAAGCTTCTGCACAAGAAAGGAAACAACCAACAAAACTAAAAGGCAACCAACGGAATGGGAAAATATATTTGCAAATGGCATATCGAACAAAGGACTAGTATCCAAAATCTATAAAGAGCTCACCAAACTCCACACCCGAAAAACAAATAACCCAGTGAAGAAATGGGCAGAAAACATGAACAGACACTTCTGTAAAGAAGACATCCGGATGGCCAACAGGCACATGAAAAGATGCTCAACATCGCTCCTCATCAGGGAAATACAAATCAAAACCACACTCAGATATCACCTCACGCCAGTCAGAGTGGCCAAAATGAACAAATCAGGAGACTGTAGATGCTGGCGAGGATGTGGAGAAACGGGAACCCTCTTGCACTGTTGGTGGGAGTGCAAATTGGTGCAGCCACTCTGGGAAACAGTGTGGAGGTTCCTCAAAATTTAAAAATAGACCTACCCTATGACCCAGCAATAGCACTACTAGGAATTTACCCCAGGGATACAGGAGTACTGATGCATAGGGGCACTTGCACCCCAATGTTTATAGCAGCACTCTCAACAATAGCCAAATTGTGGAAAGAGCCTAAATGTCCATCAACTGATGAATGGATAAAGAAATTGTGGTTTATATACACAATGGAGTACTAGGTGGCAGTGAGAAAGAATGAAATATGGCCCTTTGTAGCAACGTGGATGGAACTGGAGAGTGTGATGCTAAGTGAAATAAGCCATACAGAGAAAGACAGATTCCGTATGTTTTCACTCTTATGTGGATCCTGAGAAACTTAACAGAAGACCATGGGTGAGGGGAAGGAAAAAAAAAAAAAGAGGTTAGAGTGGAAGAGAGCCAAAGCATAATAGACTCTTAAAAACTGAGAACAAACTGAGGGTTGATGGGGGGTGGGAGGGAGGGAAGGGTGGGTGATGGGTATTGAGGAGGGCACATTTTGGGATGAGCACTGGGTGTGGTATGGAAACCAATTTGACAATAAATTTCATATATTGAAAAAAAACAAAAAACAAAACCAGTCAAGACACCTGGATGGCTCAGTCAATTAAAGGTCTGACTCTTGGTTTCAGCTCAGGTCATGATCTCATGGTTGGTGAAATCAATCCCCACTTCTGGCTCTGTGCCAACAGTATGAAACCTGCTTGGGATTGTCTCTCCCCCTCTCTCTTTGCACCTTCCCTTGCATGCATGGGCATGCTCCCTCTCTGAATCAAAATAAATAAAATTAAAAAAAAATTAAATACAAAATAAGTCATTATTCCTTGGCTCAAATCCTCACATAACATTTCATCTGTCTAAGAGAAAAATGCTCTCCCCTTCCTTATGACCTGGACCTCTCAACCATGAGGTGATATGTCACTGCAATCCCTTCACGGTAGCACTCCAACCCCATGGATGCTGGTCTTTTCCCTTGAACATGCCAAGCCATTTTACCATCTGAAGGTCTTTGCGCAGGATTTCTAGTTTGTCATATGGTTGCCACCTTCAGATTATTCTGGTCTCACCTCTGACATCACATGCTCCATAGGTCATCCCTGAACACTATAGTTAAAGTAACTCCATCCCTAGGCCTAGTAACTCTATCCCATGCTTTATTTTAATTTCTTCAACATTTTATCACTAAATAATATCTTACATATTAATTTATTTACTAATTAATTTGAAAATTAACAAATTAAAATTCTCCCAACAAGAAGGTGTACTTCTGGAGGGTGGTGTTTTGTTTGGCATTTTATTCTCAGCACCTAGAACAATGGCTGGCTCAATTCATATTTGAATATTTAATTAATATTTGTTAACAACAATGGCAACATTTGTTCTTTTAACTCCATCTATGTAGCACTTTCATATCACATGTCCCATATGAAGGCCCAGAGAAGAAAAAACTTCTTAGCAGCCGTGTTTGGTTTGGAGAACAGAAAAGAGTGTGGGTATAGGTTTAAGGACCTTTTGTCAAATATTTAAAGCACTGTCATGTGGAAGAGTGGCTCTGAGGTCAAGTCACTTCACCAGGACCAGTAGGTAGGAATTAGCAGACATTGACTTAGACTTCTACAACCCACAGAAGTTAATACCCAAATTACCAGATCAATTTCTTCCTCTTGTGAAAGGAATAATTTTTTTTGCTGAGAGAGACGCTAAATCATTCTGTTAATAAAGGGCTGGGAGAGAGAGGGCAATGGAAGGAAGAAGGAGAGGAGCCTTAGGGGGAGCAGAGGAGGAATTTTGGGAGGGGGGATGATGTGATAGAATCGTCACATAGAAAGAAGGATGGGAGAAGGAAGTATTTTGTGATGTGTTTGTGCAGCTGAGTGAAGACTAGAATTCCTTTCTCATTATTTTTGGATATTGACTATACTTTTTGAATATAAACTCCCTCTGAGGGGTGCCTGGGTGGCGCAGTCGGTTAAGCGTCCGACTTCAGCCAGGTCACGATCTCGTGGTCCGTGAGTTCGAGCCCCGCGTCAGGCTCTGGGCTGATGGCTCAGAGCCTGGAACCTGTTTCCGATTCTGTGTCTCCCTCTCTCTCTGCCCCTCCCCCGTTCATGCTCTGTCTCTCTCTGTCCCAAAAATAAATAAACGTTGAAAAAAAATTTTTTAAACTCCCTCTGAGACAGCACCAACTGGGTCCCTGAGTTATAATGTCTATGTTTAAAAAAATACAGCTTTAAAACAATTGACTAAAAGTAGGAAAAGCTGCCTGATAAATAAGTTAGTAGCTTGCCGTTTGAAATTTAAGGACCTCAAAGACAATTTGCAGGAGATGGAATTCTAGATTATCAATTCCCCAGACTCTGGCTCTAGTGTAGTGGCAGGTAGGAAGAGCTTCTCAGAGTAGAGCAGAGGGACCATTGCATTTGCTCACAGTGGCTCCTGGATGAAATTTGGCCAGTGTGGGACTAGAAACGGGTATAGTGATGGGACATTGATTGTTTCTGCTTTCCTTCTAAACTTTCATGCTGAATCACTTGCAGGATGGAGAAAATGGAGGTGTCAGGGGACTGTGGGGAAATGAGGAGCTGGGACCAGTTCTGGCCAACGTTGGGTATGTGACATCATGTTAGCCGCCAACCTCTGTGTGCAATCTCTCCTGTTAATTGCATGCAGGAGAATGGTATTCTGTGTAGAGAAAAGATGATCTGGTTGGGGAGCCACTTTGACCTCAGCAAAAACTGGGCCCAGGCGAGCAAGTAAACAAGTGGTGGGCCAGGCACAATAGACTGGGAAGGTGGGCATTGGACTGAGGTGTGCATGTGTGATCTTGGGAGGTCCCTTCCCTCTCCAGGCCTCACTCTGTTTATTGCGAATAAAGGGGGCTAGACAAGTCACCCTGAAAGCCTCCTCTGACACTCTATTTTGCAAAGTTTCAGGTCAGAATATTTTTGTCACTGCATAATCCTTAAAAACTAAGGTTTAGAACAAAACTAGGATATAAAAATAAGGTAGAGGATGGCATCGATAAGAAATGAAAAGAAATGAACTAGAAAGGCACCAATTAGAGAATGGAAAATCATAAACATGGTTGGACAAAGTAATTTTACAAGTGGCCAGCGAAGTAAATTCTCAGCAGACTCTTCTACTACAAGTATTTCTGAGATATGGAGAACTACAGACAAAAAATCTCCTTTTTCCTTGTTCTTCTTTACTCTTCATAGTTGGTTTGAAAATTTGATTTTAATATACACATGGTTCTCCATAATATGTCTTTTCTACTTTATCTCTCTACAATCACTCCTGATCTTTTATGGAGGAGGCCACTTTGGTCTCTTCCTCACAAAGACTTTGTACTTTGCTCAGGCTGCCATAAGAAAACACCACAGACTGGGTGGCTTTATCAACAGAATTTTTTCTCTCACAGTTCTTAAGTCCACAAGTCCAAGATCAAGATTCTGGCAAGTTTGGTTTCTCCTGAGGCCTGTTTCCTTGGCTTGCAGATGCTCACCTTTTCACTGGGCCCTCACATGGACTTTCCACTGGTGCCTCTTCTTTCTGTAAGGACACCACTCATATCTGATCAGGGTCCTACCTTAATGACCTCATTTTAACTTAATCCTCTCTTTAAAGTCCCTATCCCTAAATACAGTAACATTCCAAGGTACTGGGGGTTAAGACTTCAACATAGGAATTTTGGGGACACAGCTCAGCTCATAACACTGTCTCACAGACTTTGTTCAAGTGATTTTTTAGAATGCCGTCTCTCCTTACCTATCTTTCAAAATCCTATGCATCCTTTAATTCCATCTTAAAAGCCCCTTCCTCCTTCCCTTTCCTTTATCACTCATCCCTATGTAACTGGCTTTTCTTTTAATTGAAGAAGTAACATTTGCATATTGTATAATAATAAAAGCACAAAAGTGCTATTGTGTAAATGATAATATTGTTTAATACCCACAACCCTGTCCAGAGTGCCCCTGTGCAAGCAAAGAATTAATACTAGTTTTTGAAGACTCTTGTCTGACCCACAACACCATTAAGCCACATTTTCTAGAGAGAGGCAGTAATTCTGAACAAGAAATGGACAAAGACATCCTAGCCTGTTGCATATACTCTCATGCAAGGACTTTTCCCATTCCTGATGGCTAGGAGGGCTCCCTGCCTAGGCAGTGGTCCACAGAGAAGCCTTAGGCTTTATAAATCGCATAGCCTTGGATTTCAATCACAACACTAGAATGAACTAATTGTGTACTTTGGACAAATTGTTTCACCACTTTGGGTCTCTGTTTACTTGGCTATGAAATAGAGACAATAATTATACTTTCTCCAGAGAGCCATAAGATGAAAGAGGTTGCTTGTGAAATGCCATGAGAATGGCATCCAATAGTGCTGAGGATAGGTTTTTCCTTTTTGTTGCCCTCTGGGTCTCTTCACAACTCTGCAACTATTTCCTCACTCATGGAGCTACTTTGATCTCAGCCTGTCCTGAGGCTCCTTTGAGGTCGGGGTGGGGGGGGGGTGGAGGCCCCCACTAATTCTAACTCAATGCCTATTTAGGCGATTAATAAACATTAACTGAAATTTAAAACAGGATCTATCTGGCACACAAAAGGCAAAGCATCATGTTTTGCTGTAGAAAGACTCGGTGAGTAACCCAGTTCTGTCACCTAATTGAAGTGTGGCCTCCAGCAAGTTATTTAAGCCTCTCTCTTCCTCAGGTTCCTTATCTGTAGAATGTGGGCGGCCATCTCTACCTTAAGGGGCTGATGAGAGGAAAACTGAGGGAAGCACCGAGCTGTTGCAGGAAGCAGAGTTAAATAGAACTATGATGATCTTTCTTAGTTTTTGTTTTCCCTTTCACATGAAATTCTCCCTTTCAGTACACAGTGTCTCTGTTCCTTCTGATTGTATCCCTTTCCTCATATTGATAGCTCACAATAATCAAGGGCAGGGGGAGGGGGGAAGATAAGAAACTAAGGTCTGTGCAAATGTTCTAAGAGTCATTCTTTTCCTAAATTCTGACAGTTTCAAACTGCATTGCTGCAATTTTCTTTTCCACTGTCAGACTGACATGAATGAATCATCTCTATGGTAATCATTAGAGAAACCGTTACCTGATAATTTACTTAATGATAGAATCCACATTGTTCTGCACATGCCTGTCCTCCTAAAATACAGTCAGCCAGTGAGCAGCAGGACATCCATCACTTAGTGACCCATTTGGTGTTACTCAGTATCTTCTGTGCAAGTTCTAACTTCAGCATCCTGTTCTCTGGTACATTTGATATTCAGGAACCTTCCATCTGACCTCCCGGAGGGACAAAGCAAAGTCTCTGATCTGATCCCACATCCCCATCTCAAGATCATAGCCTGAGTAGATCTTAATTTAAAACAGAGAGCAGCCTTGAAGTAGAAGTCAGGGAAGGCCATCAGGCAGGCCTATGGTTGGAATGGGGGTAGGCAGAGATTTAGAAAGAGGGGACTAAATTTGTTCAGGTCAATGGTTCTCAAACATTTTAATCTCAGGACTCCTTTGCACTTATAGAAATTACTGAGGACCCTAAAAATATTTTGTTTATGTGCATTATGGCTATCAATAGTTATCCTGATTAGAAATTAGAAGTTAAATTTTGTAAATTAAAAAAATAGCAATAATAACATGTTAACATCAGAGAGAATATCAATCTATGTCACGTAGCCTCTGGAAAACTCCATTTTACTCTCAAAAACAAGTGAAAGTAAAAAAGGCAATGATGTTTTAGTACTACTATAAAAATAATTTTGATCTCATAGACCTCCAAAGAGGGTCTTGGGTAAACTTTCAAAGCTATTGGACTAGGCAAGAACATTCGAGATTAGAACCTGAATGTGTATGTGTGTATAATATACATGAATATATATACAAATACATGAATATATATATATATATATATATATATATATATATATATATATATGAATATCCATACTCTCCTTTTTCTTTCTTTTTTGGTAATAATAGCACATTAAATGTTTAATGTGAATTAGATATTATGCTAGCTCACAGTTATTACTTTATTTAATCCCTATAGTACTCATGAGAGAAGATACTATTATTATACCCATTTTATAGATTAAGAAATGAGGCACAAGGAGGTTAAAACTCAAAGTGAGGCCTGATTTCTAAGATGAATATCAGAAAAGGACAAATTATATTTCTAAAGCAAATCACCGTGAGAGTATTCTAAAGCATGTAGATAGAAAACAAAGAGACTTAAGTAACACTCTTCTGCAAGCAAACTCCAGGTATGGGTTATTTGGCCTTGGAGGATGACAAGAGTAACTTGCTGGTTGGGTTCTGGAAAGACAGGGAGAGAAGGCTGTACTACAGGCTGTCTTGTGCTGTCCACAGCCTTCTCAGAGCTGTGGGACTCCTGTACATACTGCTGAGTACTCTCAGTGAGTTCCTCTCTGGGAATTATTCTCAAAGAGAGCATCTAACTCAACATCACACATCCTCCCCTGGGGCAGCCCAAAGCCAGGACTGGTTAGCAGGTATAGACAAGCCCTTGCCTTAGGGCAGGACAACTCTGCAAAACCATCTAATTCCAGACCTCCCATGGGATCTGAGGAGGCCTTTCTTGCTAGAGCATTATTGCTCATTACCTCCCTTTGCCAGCCAGTCTTCTCTCACTTGCCTGCAGGTATTGATCCTGAGGGCACTTCTCAATCAACATCTTGCAGCCAAGTCTCCCTATCTGTTTCCCAGGGGAACCAACCTAACACAGATTCCAAAACCTCCACCATTCAATACAGTTCACTCCAATTTCTCTTAAATATTAGGGCTCCATATATTTAATATTAAGTCTCTTTAAGCTCAACAACCAGTGGGACCAGTCCTAGCTTATGTTTATCCTGTCTTCCAGTATTCCATGTTGATCACTTCCCATTTTGAGAGTTCTTCCTCCTACTAAATTGAAATCAGCCTGCCTGGTGTCCATCCATGTTCTTGTTTTCCACGTGGAATTTCCAAGTTTGATTCATTCATTCTTCCATGATGGCTGTCTACATTACTTTCTGGGTGGAGTTTTTAAAACTGGATCCATGAGGACCTCACCATAGTCAGAGAACTAGACCAGATGACATTTTAGGTGTTTCCTGGTCCTGAGGTTTTCCGATTCCAGAAAGTTTTTTTCTGGTAGGTTGTTCGTGATAAAATGTCTCCCCTTTCTAACCTCCACTTTCCATGTAGACTTAGATTGCCCCAGACTATAAAAAGGAGTAGCAAAGCAAACTTCCTTATAATTCTTCTTTTGTTTTACATTATAGTAAAATGAGAGTGAAGATTTGGGTCCCCTTAGCTCTATGGTTTTCAATTTGACCCCACGTATATATATTTTTTTATGAACTAACTTAGTTTTGCACAATCTCATCTTCCTTGCTGTGCTCTGGAGGTAGGACAATTGTCAGTGTTATTTTTAATCGTGTAGCACTCACGGAGGTAATGATATTGATTAAAATGTGAGCCTAAGGTAATTCTCTTGGAGAGGAATACATGAAAGAAGTGTGTTTTGCCTCCAAGCTTCCACCAGGTGGCATTTTATTAAAGTAGCATTGCTATTGTGCTTATTAGTGGTAATTGCTCAACCTATTATTCTTTTTTTTTTTTTTTAATTTTTTTTTAACGTTTTTATTTATTTTTGGGACAGAGAGAGACAGAGCATGAACGGGGTAGGGGCAGAGAGAGAGGGAGACACAGAATCGGAAAAAGGCTCCAGGCTCCGAGCCATCAGCCCAGAGCCTGACGCGGGGCTCGAACTCACAGACCGCGAAATCGTGACCTGGCTGAAGTCGGATGCTTAACCGACTGCGCCACCCAGGCGCCCCTCAACCTATTATTCTTAAAGGGATAGTAGTAAGTTCCTTGAAAATTTAAAAGACAATTTTCCGTGAGTAATTATAGTGAGGATTCTAAAACAAAAGCTTGTCATATTTTTAAAGATAAAATATCCACGTGCATGCTTACCAAGTCTAGCTTAATCTGAAAAGAGACAAAATGTCTAAAGAGGTGAAGGGGATTAAGAGGTACAAACTTCTAGTTATAAAATAAATGTGACAGAGATGGAGAATATAGTTAATAGTATTGTTATGTTGCATGGTGACAGACTACACTTATCTTGGTGAGCATTGCATAATGTATAAAATTATAGAATTGTCAATTCACTGTTGTACAAGTGAAACTAATATAACATTGTATGTAAACTATACTTCAATGAAAAAAAAAAGGCAAAGCAAAACAAAAAGATTTCTAACGTGGGCTTTGATGCTAATTTATTGTATGGCTTTGTGAAGTCACTTTCCCTCTCTGGGCTAATTTCTTTTTTGAAATGAGAAAGCAAAAACAAATAGACAGTCTTCTAAGATCTCTTTACTTCTAATACTTATAATTCTATTTCTTTTAATAATGTATTTAAATTATAAGTTTCCTAATACCCTCATTGCTGACTTTGTAATAAAGACAAAATTTAACCACTGATTCGTTCATAAGATAACTTTATATGAAATTTTATTGTGATTTTGGACTATACTGACTTTTATTGTTCTAGAGGGTCTGTGAAAGGCATTTTTTCTCATACTGAGTCTCAGAATCTTTTATTTCAAGCCAAACAACTTCAGTGGCTGACAACCTCTTTTCTATCCATTCAAGGTATTATTGTGGAATCAGTTTCTTTGAAACCTAGAGGAACTCATCTGGGAGAGCAAGAGAGGTCTTCACAGATAATTATCAACATTAGACAGGTGACAAGCCCTCAATTCTCTTGTCCAGTTCTGCCAAAATAAAATAAAATGAAATAAAATAAAATAAAATAACTTCTTTAAATTTTCTATTTTCCAGATTGTTTTTACTGAACTACAAAAGATCCTACTGAACAGAGGGTTATACTACTTTACAATGTCACAGAATTTTTTCCTATCTTTCAATCTTGAAGCCTTCAAAAAACCACACAAAAACAAAAACAAAAACAAACCCAGGAGGAATTGTGCCTTCAGAGCCCAAGCTCCTCTGGGCACATGGATTTGGGCTCAGGCGAAGGCAGCATTAACTTTTGGGGACCGTTATTACTCTAATGCGACATTCAATGATGCTGGATTAATTAATTCTGTGGTTTGAAATCTTCCTCACCTTCACTGCTCTCCTCACCCCAAATTCACAGAACCTACATCTACCTGGCTCCATGTTCTTCAAAGGTTGTTTCATGAATAAGAGCCACTGTAGGAAAAAAAAAAATGGCTCTTTCATCAAAGAAGTTTTAGAAAGGCTGCAAAGAATACTTCCCTGAAATCGCCACAGTGCACATTAGCATTCTCTGGGAATTGCTACAGGAAGAGAATCTATTTGTATAACCCATTGTCTTGCACACCTATGGAATGCTTTGGGGGATATAGCTCTAACTTAATCATTTTATTTTTTTAGGTAATGAAGAAACAGAGTTTAGTCAAGAATAAAGTCAGGAATTTAGTCATAATAAAAATGTAGGGGAATAATTGGGCTCAAAACCCTGTATTTATTAGGTTAAGCCCTGTTTTCCCCCCATACATTCTAATTGCAGATCCAAATTGAGAACACCTTCTATAATTTTACTAAGTGTAATATGGATTATACACATTTTAAAACAAAAGTGGACCTCGTCAATGCTGCTTAATATATTGCTAATGAGCAAAGTGAGTATCAGTGATATTGTGACCTTCTCAAGGCCATACAACTAAGTAGGAGTGGAACTAGGGATGAGATGAATTTGCTCCATGTCTGGCATGGGATAGTATCTATGATCATGCCATCTGTCTACTTTAACCCATACCTTTGAATTAAGAATGAAGATTACATCTAAGTTATTCTATACATATGTCATTGTCAGCAATTAACAACTTCAGCTGAAAAGGATTGCTGTTTTTCCTTCAGCAGAGGAATGTGACAACAGGACAGACAAGTTTTGACAACGCTGTTTTGACTAGGAAGAACCAATAAAAACAAGGATAAAAAATGCCAAATACATAACTGTGAACATAATCTCACCTTCTTTAAAGTTTGACTTAGACTAGTTTTGTAAGAAGTGTGTTATTAATAGATTTTTAAAATCCAATTCCAACTGTGAGTAGTAGTGACAAAGAGCCCCAATATTAAAGATACTAACAATCATAGAAATACAGATAGATACCAGTTACTACGTGTTTATGCAGTGCCAGGCACTGTGCTAAGGACTTATATACACTGAACCTCCCAGTGCCTCTACGAGGTAAGTATGGCCATTTTATGGATGATCAAACTGAAGGTCAGAGAGGTTAAGAGATTAGCAAAAGGTCACACAGTAGCAAGTGGTAGAATAAAGATTTGACCCTATGAAGTTAGTTTTTATAGCCAGTGTTCTTAAATATTTTACAATATTGGAAAATAAAATCTGAAAAGTATGGTATTAGACATGTCTTCCTCCTCTGAATGTCCCCTTACCAAGTAGGAATCATGAAGTCCCTTTTCTTACACACATTTCTGATAGTGAATATCAGAAATCAAATATAATTGCTGGCCCCTCCCTAGCTAAGGCTCTGCTGCCTTATCCTCTGACGGCTCTTATAGCATAAACACAGACACTTCTAATTTCATGTGTAATGGAATTATGTGATTTGGAGAAGGAACTGGGATATAGGCAACCTTCCAAACTCTGGAAAGTTTGCCAAAGAAAATGATGATGTGAATAGGATAACCTAAGTGTAGTCTGAGTAAGAAAACTAGTCTAAAATAAGTTGGCAGATTTCCAAAATGTGCTTATTGACAAGATGCCAGTCCATCTAAACATACTCTGTAATAACCTTTGTTTGCTTTCCCTTATAACCAAGTTTATAGTAGTGACATCCTTGGTTTTGGAGAATGAACAACCTTCATTGAATGGCTGCTTCCACGACTCTGGGAAGGCTGAATTATCACTTAGACTTCCAGGAGTTCCAAGGGCTGGCTTCCTCTTGCAGACTTATCTCTTGCTCCTGCAGCTCTGGTGGTGTTGTCCCATTTTCTTGTTTCCAGGGAAATAAAGCTACTTCCTTTTTGTAAGTCAGATCACTTTACTGAAAATTTGAAGTGTCACAGGGAGAGCGTACATGTGTCCTGCAAAGTTTTCTGCCATCTTTGCCCTCCCCTTCTCTCCCTTCCTATGCTTCTCCCTATTCCCTTTTACCCTGTTCGGAACAAATTCCCCTTCATGTCACTAGCAGGAGGCTCTGCCCTTCTCTGAAGGCTCCTTGTAGGCTGAAATGCAATTCCCACAGCCACTCAACGACCTCAAGAGAGGCACTAAGGAGACTCTTCCAAGAAATGTGCTTTTTTCCTAAGAGAAATTCTGTAACATACTATTAAGAATAGAGTTTTCTCCACTTGTTATAACCAACCACTTGTGCTTGA
Source organism: Felis catus (assembly GCF_018350175.1). Classification (NCBI taxonomy): domain Eukaryota; kingdom Metazoa; phylum Chordata; class Mammalia; order Carnivora; family Felidae; genus Felis; species Felis catus. Next base: position 187,007,776 of record NC_058368.1, on the reverse strand, counting down.
AGATAGCAAAACTGTATCTCTTCTTTCAAATGCAGTCAACCTTTCTTTCTTCCTGGTTATTTAATACTTACAGTTCACTAAGAATATAGTTCTACCTGTTGAAAATACTATGCCTCTAAATCATCTATTATATCATGTCTCCTCATCCTCTTTGTATAAGCCAAGTAGGGACAATGTGGTTAAATGTGCTCTAAAAATAAACAAAATTGAGGTGTAGGAAGGTGAAAAGATCAGTCAAAACTCAACCTCTACGTAGCTACACCAACACCCCTGTTCTTCCTTGACGTACTCTGATACACATCCTCCAAAATATAGTTTAGAGGATCACCAGTTAAACCAGTATGCACACACTATGCAAACTCTGTAGTTCAGTTTGGGGCTGGAGGCCACCACAAAGAGAAAGAAAAAAACAGGGACAAAGAAAATTTCACTATCATTGGTCTTCCAAGAGCTTTGGTGAAGTCATCTGGGAGCAGCTTTTGTCTACCCTGAAGAAGGAATGTGCTTTTATATTTAATTAGATCATTATTAAAGTTTAAACAGCTTCCTTTTGCTCTTGGGTCAAAAATCCAGACTCCTGAACAAGTTCCTGAGTGATCTGCCCCGTCTCTCTTTTATCCTCAGCTTATTTACCTTTTTCCTTCTTCAATCTGCTTCAACCACCTAGCCTCTTTGTAGTTCTTCAAATGAGCCATGCCATCTTCCGTCCCAGAGTTCTCCCATGCTTTTCTCCCTGCCTAAAATTATCCACCCCCCACTTCCCACCTGCTACCTTTCCACCTGGTCCATGTTTTCTGGTGCTATAATTTCTGCTTATTTCCTCTTTTGAAAATCCCTTCCACTACCCTGTATTGAAGAGCCTGCCCTCATTTTTCCCTATATATTGACATTATTTCTTATGGTCTGTAGTCCCCACAAACCTTATTAGGCTCTGAAGGCTATGCTTTGTGTAGTTCCAGGCACATAATAAGCTTTCAATAAATAATGAATATTTGAATGAATGAATGAATGAGCAAGACAGGATGGTTGAGTGTTCTTTTCTGTCTGTGCTCCACTCATGTATCTGCCCATTTTACAAATGCTTATGGGGCCTCCCCCACCTTGTGTGTGTATGAAAGGGACCAAGGATTCAATGTGTCATAGGCCCTGCCATCTGACAGGACTGAGTAGGAAGCTGTCTGGGAGGCAGTTGTGGAGCACAGTAACAGAGCAAAGACTTTGTTTTTTGCCAAACCTTCTTATCTACAACCTTCCAGAATCTCCTTAAGGCTGCCCAACATGTTCCATGCCCAATACATCATGATGGCCCTTTAAGCTGCCAGGTCAGCTGTATTAAAATAAGCATGACTCCTCAGTCCTGCTGCAGTTCCAGGGATTTCTAGGCTTTGGTTTTGCAATTGCTGAAAGAACCGTAAGGACTCTTGGGATTAGTAGCTGTATTTAATCTGTTGATCATGAATTGAGAAAGGAAGTTTTGCTACCTCCTCCTAAAAGGGAAAACATTTTTAAATTACACATTAGAGTGCTTATCCCAATTCCCCTCAACTTCCAGAGCTCACACAGGCCTAACTCCTCCCTGAGCTAACCTGGCCTACTGTTCATATTCTGTATTCATTCTCTTTATCTCTCATTCTGTCACCTAATCATGTAAACTTACATAGTATTACATAAATAGTGTTGTATTATTATTTAGCTATTTGAGGGATGTGTGTATTTTCTGTCCCCCTATGAAGTCTCTTGGGGACAAGAACATGTGTTCTTCCTTTATAAATGCCATAGCACTTAGCATGGTCATAGGTAATTCTCAGGAGGTCGAGGATGGATATCTCATAACAGTATGTCACATATTGGGTTCTCCAGAAGCAGACACTAAGATGAAATTTGGCTTGTGGGATATTTATCAGGTATCAAAACATGTGGAAGGAAGGTAGGAGAAGAAGGACTGAGAAGATGGAGAAGTCCAACTGGGAGGCCAACCCAACACAGCCTCAGCTCACACCACAGAATTCTTCCACAAAACACCAAAATGACAAGGTCTTTATAGCCTCCAGCCCCTACCTTGATCAGTCATCATATGTGAGGCTCCCCCATAGTGGCATGCCCTTGGGTGGCTTTCTCCCATAGAAACAAGGCTTGGAGAAGCTGACAGCTGAGGCTGCCTGATGACAAGTGAGGTAACAAGTCCTTCCATGAATAGGAAGCTGGGTGGCACATCTTGTCCACCATAAAGTAGGTGGCACCACTCAACAAAAGCCTTGTGAGATTAAAATTTGATAAATACCTATGGGACTGAATTCCATTGGCCAGACCTGTGGTTAAGCTAAAAGACCAATATATGAATTCAGAATCTACCTGTTAAGGGAAAAATAGTGATGACATCTTGGTGTGGGATGATATGGGACAGCTGGTGCATCCCCCAGAAGTTAAAAGGGTGCTAGACACACAGAAAGACTGACATGTCTCAAATTCATCCAGGACCAGTCCTTTCTATAGACAGTTCCCATGCAGTGAGTTCCGAAGTGCTCCCCACCCAACCATATTTCCCTAACAATGCCTGAAATCTCCCCCATTTTACTGCACATGACAACATGATATCATCTGCCTTATATAAAAGCCTATGAATTAGCAACAGCTGCTCCTTATTGAAAGCCAACAATGTACTAGGTATTTTACATATCTATTTCTTAATGTGTGTGGGATTATAAACCAGGTCCTGTGCTAAGCACTTTTTTTGGATCATCTCATTTAATCATAATATTATAATATTGATTCTATTTACATTGTATATTCTTTTATCCTTATTTTGCAGATAGGGAAATTGAAGTTTAACCAGGGGAAACAACTTGCCCAAGGTCACAAGCTAGTAGGTTGAAGAACCAGAATTTAATCCAAGCAGTCTGATTCTAGGAAGATTTTAAATTTTCCTTAGAAGGACACCACTTTCCACTAAAGATTCTTGCTTATTTTTTGAAGTTTCTCTTCATAAGTCCCTTAAGGTTTCAGGACCACAGGGAGTTGCCTCCAAGGCTTTAGAGGATAGAAACTATTCTACTTAATAATAGCAAGGCAACAAATTCAAGTTCCCCAGGAAGTAAATGAGAGAGGCCAGACAGATTGGTCCCTGTGTGGAGGAAGAATCAGAAAGTACCCCTGCCCCCACCATACCTATAGCAGCTCAGTAGAAAGTCTTTAGGGGAAAAAAAGAAGGAATGAAAGTAAAAAAAAAAATGTACATAATATAAAGTTCTTCCTCATTCTTATAAAAGCTGGAGTAAAGGGGCACCTGGGTGGCTCAGTCACTTGAGCCTCCAACTTTTGGTTTCAGCTCTGGTATCTCATGGTTTGTGAGATCCAGCCTCAACTCAGGCTCCACATTGAGCATGGAAACTGCTTGGGATTCTCTCTCTCTTCCCCACTCTCTTCCCCTTCCCCAACATGTGCGTGTATACGTGTGTGTGTGCATGCATGAGTGTGCTCTCCCTCTGCCCCCCTCTCAAAATAAATAAATAAACTTAAAAAAAAGCTGCAGTCAATTCGGCAAGACACTCATGTGAGTGGGTTCTTTACAGAACTTGAAGAGGTGTTGAGATCAGCATTCAAGTGGGTGCTGGGTGATTATGGAGACAATCTCTTGAGACAAAGGATCCCCCAGGACAAGAAGGTCAAGAGGATAACTGATAAGTGAGTTTCTCTTTCATTTAAAACATCTCATCAGACAAGTTGATGTTTCCATCTTAGGGCTGGAGAGATAGTGACTGTAAGACATTAGCTTGCTGAATGTCATACAGAGAATAATGACAAACCAGGGGTCATGACAAACCAGGTTCTATAGTCTGAATTTTTTTTCTATGACCTTAAACTCATCAGAAGAGGTCAGGAGACATACTAAAACAAACAAAAACCTGTTAATATTTTGATTCCTCTCTTAGTCTTTAATTTTAATCTCTTTGAACTGAGTAGAAGAAGCCAAATGAAAAGTGAAAGGCACAAATAAGAATCCTTCTGAGTGACTATGTGCATAATGAGAGAGAGTTCTGATCCCCTATCTTTCCCCATGAGTGACAGTCATCACTGCATAATGAGGTTATAGCTCTTGGAGGAGATTCAAGGAGCCAAGGGATTTTCAGCCTCAGAGCTACAGAAGTTATATATCATAACCTCTCAAAGTTGGGGACCCTGTTCCTACCCATGACATCTCTGCAAAGCAGTCATGAAATTTAAAACCACAGAGACTTGAGTGTTGATTCAGCATGCAAGTGCTTAGCCCTCCAAGGAGCAACAGTGTTTATGTAAAAAAAAGAAGCAGAAACATGAAAGCTTGCTATCAGCATCACATCAGAAACCCAGCCAGAGCACTCTCCTCTAGTTTTTCCATTTTCGCTGAAATAGGCATGCCCGCCAGAGGGATTGCAGACCTAGATGTCCTCATCTGACCCATAGATGGGTGGGTGGAAAGAAGCAGACCAGCTCAGGCAAATGTTTCAGCTTTGAACATTTACTCCATGCTAGGCTATGTTTCCTATATTCTCAGGGTACATAGCACATTAGAGAATAAGAGAAATGAGATCCTTGCCCTCATGGGACTCAGTTAAATGGACAAGATGGGTAGGAAGGGCTGGAATACAAGACAGAGGAGCAAGGGGGGATTCTCAAACTCGGAAAACAAGACTCTTAGTGACTTAAATTGAGATGCAAGGAGGCTTTGAGGATAAGAAATGGGCAAACTCTTAGAAATTAGAACCAGTCCTTTCCAAACTCATGATTCAGCAAGTAAAGCAGAGAACAGGTGTTGGGGTTGGGGCTAGGAGAACCACATTGCCCCTGCCTCATCCACTCATCTAGACATGAAAACCAACAGTGGGTATATCAGGGACTCCTGGGACTTCTTTTGCCACACTATTCATGAGGACTTTCCACAAAACTTCTGCCCATTTCTTTGGAGCCCCACACTCTTTAAAATCTTTGCCAGCAGTCATCACATTAAACTTCTCAATGCTTTGTCACATTGTACATTATTGGGTAAATTGACAAGAAATGTAGCCAGTAGATTAAAGTTCTATATTACTGTTCAATTCACTGAAGCTGAGAACTGTACTCTGGGTGTATAGAAGAAAATATCCTTCTTAGGAAATACACACTGAAATAGGGATAAAGGGCAAAAATGAATGTAATTTACTTTCCAACATTCAGAAAAAAGAGTAGTCATGTATATATGTTAAAGTGAGGTGAATGTGGGTAAATAATATGCTTGTCACTATTCATGCGACTTCTAAGTTTGAAAATGTTTTCAAATGAAAAGTATTATAAACTGGTCCATGACCCTGCCCCCTAAATTTTATCCTCACTTTGAGACTCTAACTTTTGCTTTTCACACTGCCGACATCATACAAGCCCTCCAGAGATGTGGTAATCCAGCTGTAAATCCTTTGTACAAGGTTCTGTCTCAGGCAAATGTCCTGGGATACACTTATTACAACAGAGGTTTGAACATTTCAAGCAGGGTTTTATAGAATACTGGAAAAGAGAGAAAGACAAATGGAATAATAAACCTATACACATTCCAAAATACAAAATAAATACAATAATACAAGGAGGAGGCTGACATACCTGGGATCCAATCCTTGCTGACACACACCCCGGGCAGGACATTGCCTCTCTTTTTCTTCTGTTTTCTGATCTAGAGTGTGGAGATAAATACAGTAGTTTAAGTGGGAAAAAAATAGATAAGTCATAGGAAAAAGATTAATGGGAAAGAAGTGTATAAAGGGAAAACTATCCCTATCAGACAAATATAACATCAAGCAACTATAGTTGAAGCAGAGTGGTACCAATACAGTGCTGGACAGAAAAACAGTGAAGCAGAATCACAGTCCAGAAATCAACTCAACTACCAAAGAAATGTTATGTTTGAAACAGAATGCATTTCAGATTTTGGGAGAAAGTTACAGTCAATATGTTCTGTTGAGAAAAAGGACTGAAGAGAGAAATGGATTTTCAGAATGATGGAAAACAGGAAACTGAGATGCTCAGGAACATCTGGGTCCTGCCGTCACTTTTCTATCTCGTATGCTAATTTGAAGAGTAGCAAAGAGCTTATACAAGAGAAAATCGAGGATTGCTAGACATAAGATAGTCAAGTAAAGAGCTGAAGTTCTATTTTTGTTTGAGTAAACAGAAACAGCCCACATTTTGTTTAGGAATACACCTCCTCCCATGCACACACTTTCAGTCTACAAGAATCAGAATGGGCATATGCAGCTGACATCATGTATTGAAGAAATTAACTAGAGCAAGAGTAGGCAAATTTTGTTTGTAAAGGGCCAGATAGTAAATACTTTAGACTTTATGGAACAAGAGACAAAATTAAGGACCCCATGTAGGAGGCAGGCAGAATAGCCAAAGTTTCTCACTTCTGGAATAAAACCAACAGGTAGCAAAACAGCCAGAGGGAATCTGCAAAGGACCACAGAAGAGAATTCACAAACAAGTGTTCCTTTATCATTCCTTTTGTAAAATCTGAAGATTCAGCAACAGTAAGCCCACATGACAATATTCCCATATGGCAATAATTGGCTGCTTTAGATAGGCCATGTCTTCTCCACCTGGCCTATTTCCCTCATTTATGCATTTGAAGTTCATCTACATTGTTGCATATATCAACAGTTCATCCCCTTTTATTTCTGGATAGTATCCCATTGTAGGATACACAACAATTATTCATTCACCAGGTGATGGTCATTCAGATTTTTTTTTTTTTTTTTTGACTACCATGAGTAAGGCTACTATAAACATTCACGTACAAGACTTTGCATAGATATATGTTTCCATTTCTCATGGGTAGATACTGAGAGCTGACTTGCTGGATCATATGGTAAATCTATGTTTAGCATTTTGAGAAACTGTTTTTCAAGCTGGCTTTTCAAAAAATTGGCTTATCTTATTGAGTTGTTTCTTATATGTTCTGGATATAAGTCCTTTATCAGATACATGAATTGAAAATATTTTCTCTCAATTTGTAACTTATTTTTTCATTAATTGTATTTTTTGAAATATAAAAGTTTTTAATTTAAGGTCAATTTATTTCTCTTATTGATGTTCTTTCTCTCCTTTCTTTCTTTCTTCCTCTTCTTTCTGTTTTTTTGTAACCTAAGAGATGTTTGGTTAACCTGCAGTCACAATGATTTTTCTCTCATGATTTGCTCTGGAAGTTTTATTATTTTTGTGATTGCATTTAGTTCTATGATCCATTTTGAGTTAATTTTGCATATGGTATGAGACTAAGATCTAAATACATTTTTTTCATGTCAATATTTAATTGTTCCATTACCAACTGTTGAAAAGCTTATCCTTTCTCCCAAAGAATTACCTTGGCCCCTTTGTTGAAATTACTAGACTACAAATGTAAGAGTATATTTCTAAATTCTCAATTCTGTTCTGTTGATCTATATATCTATTTTTATGTCAATACCACACTACCTTGATTCTTATACCTTTTTGTTTTGAAGTTGGGAAATACAAGTCCTCTAATTTTGTTCTTTTTCTTTAAAATTGTTCTGCTATTCTAGTCATTTGCCCTTCCATATAAATTTTAGGTTAGCTTATCAATTTCTGCAAAAAAAAAAAAAAAGCCTGCTGAGTTACTGATAAAGATTACATTTAATCCATACATCAATTTTGGGGGAAAATTCCGTCTTAAGAACATTGAATCTTCCAATTCATGAATATAGAATCTCTCTCTATTTATTTAGGTCTTCTAAATCTATTTCCATAGTGTTTTGTAAACTTTGCCCTTGTTTTATTAAACTTATTCCTATATATTTTTACTCTTACAGTGCTATCATAAATGGAATTAAATAATTTATTTCAGGGGGCACCTGGCTGGCCTAATTGATAGAGAATGTGACTCTTAATCTCAGGGTCATGAGTTTGAGTCCCGTGATGGGTGCAGAGATTACTTAAATAATTTTTAAAAATTATTTTTGGATTGTTCAGTGTTTGCATATAGAAATATAACTGATTTTGTATGTTCATCTTCTATCCTGTGATATTGCTGAAATCATTCATTTGTTCTAGTAGTATGTGGGTGTATTCCTTAGATTCTCTACATACAGATGATGTATCTGTGAATGTGTATAGTGTTCTTTCTCTTTTTCCAATCTGGATGCCCTTTAGCCTGTCTTGTTGCCTGATTCCAATAGCTACAATTTTTATTACTGAGTAGAAATTACAAAGGCAGACATCTTTACCTTGCTCTTGATGTTGAGAGAAAGAATTAAGACTTTCATTATTTCATTTAATGTTGTCGTTTTTCGGGTGTTCTTTGTAAATGCTTTTTATTATGCTGGGAGAAATTTCATTCTATGCTTAGTTTGTTGAGAGACTTATTTTTCCTTTGAAATCATGAAAGGGATTTGGATATTTTAAATTCTTTTTCTGCATTTGTTAAGACGATCATGTGGTTTTGGCTCTTTTTTTAAAATTAATATTTTTAATTATACAGTATATTATAGTAATATATCCATAATATACTGATATTAATTATATCAGTATATTACATTAACTGATTTTTGGAGGATAATTTAACTTTGCATTCCTAGGATACATCCTACTTGGACAATATGTATAAACCTTTTTATTTGTTCTTGATTTGGCTTGCTAGTATTGTTGAAAAATTTTTGTATCTGTATATATTGAAAAATATTGGTCTGCAGTTTTTAGGTTTGTTCGTTTTTGGTGAGTGATGTCTTTGTCTTTGGTTATCGAGGCCTTACAGGATTAGTTGTGTTCCCTCTTCCCCTGTTTGCTGGAAGACTTTGTGGAGGATTGCTATTATCTCTTGTCTAAATATTAAAAAAATTCACCGGTGAAACCATTTGGCCGTTGACTTTACTTTGTGGGTCTCCTTATGTATTATAGGTCTATTAGATTTTCAATCTGTTCTTGAGTCAGTTTTGCTAATTTATATCTATTAATTTTTCCTTCTCATCTAAGCTGTAGAATTTGTTGGCATGAAGTCAATTATAGTACTTTTGAAAATTCTTTTAACTTTATCAATTTGGTAATAGCCACACTTTTTGGGTTTTTTTTGTTTTTGTTTTTGTTTTTTGTTTTTTTTTGGTAACCTGTGTGTGTGTGTGTGTGTGTGTGTGTGTGCATGTTTTTTATTCTTTGTCAGTTTAGACAAAACTAAACTGTTCTATTGTTTGCATTCAGGTAAAAATATTTTCTAATTTTCTTGGTGATTTCTTCTTTGACTTCTGTGTTTTTATATTTTAAAATACTTATGAATTTTGCATATTTCCTTTTGTCGTCAATTTATAATTTAATTCCATTGTGAGAACATCCTTTGTATAATTGAATACTTTCAATGCATTGCTACTGCTTTATGGCCTTGCATATGACCAATACTAGAGAATGTTCCATATGCGCTTAAAAAGAATGCGTATTTCTCAGTTGTTGGATGGATTGTTCCCTAGCTGTCAATTATGTCATGTTGATTGATAGTTGATGTTGTTTAAATTTTATGGTTGCTAACTTTTTGTCTAGTTTTATGTCAATTTTTTTGAGAAGAGATTTTAAGTTTCCAATTATTTTTGTTCTATGTATTTTTTTTTCAGTTCTGTCAGTTTTTGTTTCATGTATTTTGGGATTCTGCTGTTACGTACAAATATGTTTATAATTGTTACATATTCCTATTAATCATTTTACTATTATAAAATACTCCCATGTCTCTAATATTTTTTATCTATTTTTTAAAATATTTATTTATTTTTGGGAGAGTGAAAGTGGGGGAGGGGCAGAAAGAGGGGGACAAATGATCAGAAGAAGGCTCTGCATTGACAGGCTGACAGCAGAGAGCCTCATGTGGAGCTTGAACTCACAAAGAGTTTTTTGTTTTGAGCTGAAGTCAGACACTCAACCAACTGAGCTACTCAGGTGCCCCAACATTTTTTATCTTAAAGTCCATTTTGTCAGATATTAGTATAGCTCCTCTAGATCTCTCATTTTTACTGTTTGCATGGTATAACTTTCTCTATCCTTTTGCTTTAATTTTGTCTTAATATTTGTATGTATGTATGTAAAGCTCTTTCAGGTAGCATATTGTTGAGTCTTATGTTTGTTTTAGTCAGTGTGATAGCCTCTGCCTTTTGTTTGGAGTTTTTAATCTATATTTAGTGTTTAATATGGTTGAATTTATTTCTACCATTTCACTAGTTATGTTTTATGTGTTTTATTCCTTTTTGTGTTTGTATGTTCATTTTTTACTGTCTTTTACACATTTATTGCCTTTTACACACATTTGTGTGTGTGTACCATTTACATTCCTTTGTTGATATTTTTCTCATATATTTAAAATTTGTTCATTATTTTTTTAAAGCTGCTTTAGGGATTACAATATGCATTTATCACAACTGACTTCAGATTTATACAAACTTAAATCTAGTAAAAAATAGAAACTTTTTTTTCCATTATAGCTCCATTCTCTTCCCCTACTTTGGGCATTTATTTTCAAATATATGTTCATATGTTATAAACTCAATAACACAGTTTATGAATGTTTATGGTACAGCTGTCTTGAGGTTGAGATAAGAAAGAGAAAATTTGTATATTTTTAATGCATATCTTTGCAATTACCTTTACCAGTGTATTTCTTTACATAAATTCATGTTATCATCCAGTGTCGTTTCCTCTTAACCTGAAGGATTTCCTTTGGGATTTATTTTAAGGCATATCTGTTAGAAATTAATAAATGTCATATTAGTATTTCACCTTCAGTTTTTAAATGTTCACCATTTTTTAAGGATAATTTTGGTGTATATAGAATTATTTGTCAATGTTTTTTCAGCATGTTAAATATGTTATCTCATTGTTTTATGGCTTCTATTTTTTCTGATGAGAAGTAAGCTATTACTATTATTATGGTTCCTTTTAAGATATTCTGTTTTTGAATTTATCAGGTTATGATGTGACTAGAAGTTGATCTTCTTGTCTTTATCACACGTAGAACTTGTGCTTTTTCGATGTATAGCTTAATGTTTTTCAAACATTTTGGAAGTTTGCAGCCATTATTTCTTTATTTTCTCTGGCCATTTCTTTCTCTTTTTCTAGGACTTACATTATTCACATATTGGTACTTTTGATATAGTTCCACAGGTCTCTGAGGCCTTGTTTATTTTCCTCATTTTTCCATTTTTCAGACTGCATAGTCTCTATTGATCTATTCTATTTTGCTGATTATTCTGCCGGCTCAAACCTTCTATTGAGTCCTTCTAATGTATTTTTTATGTCAGTTATTGTACATTTAGTTCAGAATTTCAGTTTTGTTCTCCTTTATATTTTCTATCTCTATAGACATTCTTTATTAGTGATTTTCTGTCATATTTTCCTTTAATTCTTTAAACATAATTTCCTTATGCCTTTGAATGCATTTATTACCCTTCATATTCTCCCTTTGTAGCTGCTTTGTAGTCTGTCTGTTAAATCTCTGGCTCACCTCAGCAATAATTTCTATTTATGCTTTCTTTGTGTGTGTATTGGACAAACTTTCCTGTTACTCTGCATTTTTCTCTTTTGTTGTTGAAATGGGCATTTTAGATGTATTGTAGCACTCTGGATTTTGATTTCCCCCATCCCAAGGGATGTTGTTGCTTTAGTTTGTTTGTTTAGTGACTTGGCTACACCAATTCTGTCAAACCTTTCTATCCTGTATTATGCAATCAGTGGTGTCTCTACTCAGGTTATTTTTCTGATTTTTTTTAACCTTTAAGACTGGCTTTCTTAGGTTTGCCTCTGTCAGCATAGCTTAGTGGTCAGCCAAAGATTGGTCAGAAGTTGTGTTTGAACACTTTGAGACTTTCCTTTTTTGCTGATGGCTCTGTGTGTAGATTACAGAATACTTCACAGCTCAAGCACTTATCAAATATGCTCCAGCTTTTATTTTCTGCTGTACAAGGCCTCACATTCATCCAGTGATGAGTAGATATCCAGGACCTTCTCTTGTCTTTCCTGGGCAGGGACACAGCTTTCTAGACCATCAGAAACATTTGGGTTATTATAAAAACTTATCATGTCTACCCTGTTCCTTGTATATCCTTATTATATCTCTGGCTAATCTGTTGTCTGGCCCAGTCAGCATCACAATCTCTGAAAGATGTGATGTTAGCCCTCCCAGATTGGCAGAGAGATCACTATTATTTTGAAAAAGCCCTAGGGCATGTGGCTTCTCTCTACTCTGTCTCAAATCAAGTAAGCCCTTTATGGTGGTAGAACTGTCTCTTCTTATACCCTGCCTAGCTATGGCAGAGCCATCATGCCATGAGCTGGATGGAAGGATGGGAGCAGGCTATAAAGTCACAAACTTTTACTGTCCTTAGAGATGGTTAGTAGTTTTTCTTGAATAAACACTTCTCAACTTATTGTATGCCTTTGTTCAATTTTCAGAGTTCTACAATGATTGCTTTAAACAATTCTGACCAGTTTTATCATTGTTTTTTTAGGGTATCTGCGAAACCTCTTCTCTGACGTTTTGTGGTTCCTTCTATTAGCATATAAATTTTATAAAGCATATTCTCCCATACATTTATACACTACGTATAAATGTAATCAATCTTCAAAGCTGAATCCCAAAACCATCATGAGGTACTGTCCGGCACCCCACAACAACTCATAACAAAATTTTAATCTCCTTCTTACTCCCTCTGAAATTTCATGAAAAAGATATAATTTTAATAATATCAAGATTAAAAACCACACAGCTTTTCTTTCTTTGATCACTGGTAACAATAGAAATGAGGGAGAAGTCTTAGACTCATTCTATTTCCCATGTACCATCATTCCTGATGTAAGTAAGAACCTAGAAGGAATAGGATGGTAGTAACCATAGATATAAACATTATTTACTTGACACTCTCATTTTACAGATGAACAGACTGAGTCCCAGGGAGATTAGCTCTGGGAGTAAATTTTGGATTGTTGCTTGTTAGAGAGTCAGTTATATGTATGTAGCCATTATTTTTTTTTAGAGCAACAGATAGAGTTGGAGGAGTTGAAAAGCTGTGTGGAAGACTGATGTTGGCTGTTTGGCAGGATAAAAGTACTCCCAGTAATTACTTTTATTTTCTTTCTAAGGAAAAGAATATGCTGTGTTGTGACAGCAGAGGACTCTTTCCACAGAAAAAGAAAAATCAATTTCTACAGATGCCAGCTCTGCATTCTCTAGCTATATGGCTAGAAACATGAAATTGAAATATAATGGTCAGGGATTTGTATGAGGATTCACTTGGGGTTGTGTGCTGGGAAGAGGATGTGACAAACTCACTGTGCCTTGCTTCCACACTCAGTTTAGAAATCAGACATCTACTTGAGTCACTGACATTAACACTCAGAGTATCACCATTCCCTAGTGTCTCTCATAAGATTCTGGGCTGATGTAGGACACCTGCTTCCAGAAATGGGCTAGACATTAAACAAATAGATATCTTTAAAAGAGGTAGCGATTTCCTGTGGTTTGGCTAAAGTCTTTATCCTCCCTCATACCTAATGGCAGTGACTTATACTTAATACCTGTCCCATTGTATTCGATGTGTGGTTTGGATTTTGCTATACCTGAGCTTTGCTTCACACTTCCTGTACCAAACACCCAGCATAGGAGTACATATACACATCTCTGTAATTGTGGAGGTAATTTATATGTCAGACACTAGGACAAAGGATATTTTTTAGATAAAATAACAGGTAGCTTTTAAAGATTGTGGAGGGAGGATTAAGGGAATGATATTTTGAGGTCCTTAGATGCTAGAATTTGAAATCATCTGATATTGAATAGCATAGGCCTGATGGTCAGAACTGTTTTCATATGGGGATAAATCTTGTTGTCTTGAATAACACTGACCACAAGCTATGAAGTTAGAAAAGACTGATGGCGTGAGGAGGAAGAGAGACAGCAGGAGTGATAAGTAAAGGATAGAGAAAAAGAGGAAAAAGGGAAAAGAAATAAGGGGACTTGTAGGAGGAGGTAGCAGAAAAAGAAAGGAAAAAAGGAAGTTTGAGTAAGAAACGAAAAATAGAGGAAGAGCAAGCAGAAAACAAGGAAAGATGAAAATGAAAGCTCTATTATACATCATAGGACCTGAGCATTAGTCTCCTACTTTGGAGATGTCTGTTAACCTCTGTGGGCTTCTGTTTTCCCACTTGTTTGAATGAATAGACTGGATTGAGTGATTACTTAGGTTCTTGGTGGCTTAACATTCTATATGAATAGTATGCCATCAAAGACTATTTTTCAACATGTTTCCATCTACCACTTATTTTCTTCTACCACTTTCCTTACTTGGCCACTCTGCTCTAGTCAAGCATCTCTTCTTGCTATTCTCCATCATGTAGATTCCACTCATCCTACTGGCCCACCTAAGCCTTTTGCATTGCCATTCCTTCTCCATGGAGTTTTCTCTCACTAGATCTTCCTGCAGCATGCTCTTTCATGTCACTTTGATTTATTCCTAAATATCACCCCCTTGGAGAGTTCTTCAAGAACTTCCTATGTAATAGGAGACCTAACCTGCACCCTCCCTCCCCTTCCTCACTCTCAATCCCATTACTCAGTTCTACTTAACTTCTGAGTAGTATAATATGGTATAATTTAAATGTATGTATTTACATTTTTAAAAATCTCTCTATGAGGCAAGGATTTAGTCTTGTTCTGTGATGTATCCTTAGCACCAAGGACATTACCTGTTACGTCATAGACACTCAATAAATATTTATAGAATAAATCTTACACCTGGCTGTGGTGGTAGATCAGCCAAGTTTTAATATCCCCTTTTTATAGATCAGGACACCACAGTATAAAACAAGAATCAGTTTAAAACACCCTGTGATTTGGTAGTTATTTTTGCCTTATTCCCCTGTCAGTCTCTACACTTGCCTTGCATTTATGCTAGACTTCAGTGCTGTACTACCCCACCCCCAAACTCTGTAACATCCTGCTCTGATTAATAAATTGCAATCAATTGCAATGCCTAATTATCTCCTTAGGAGGTCTGAAAAGAATGTAATAGATGGAGCATACTTACCTCTCAGCATGGGAGGGGAGTTATGGCTGGGTAACCCAGAAAAAAAAAATGCTTCAAGGAGAAAAAAATAACAAGAGAGCAAATGAAAAGTCGTTATAAGTAGAAATAACTGCAATGTGTTTGCTACTTCCAAATATCAAATTTAATAAAACTTGTTTGATTTGATGTCTAGAGTGCTTAAAGCAGTATTTCTCTAAGTATGATTAACAGACCACCTGATTCAGATATACCCATGATGCTTGATAAAAATGCAAATGCCCAGGGAAACTCCAGATTGATGGAATCAGAATCTCTGAAGATGTAGTCCAGAAATATGCCTCTTTGCTAAATTGCCTATGATGTTTTCTGATGCACACTAGAATTTAGAATAACATTAGCTGAAAGATTATTCCGTTTTATTTGGCTTTTTAAAGAGTAATATGCTTTGATATAGATATTTTTTCATTTATTTATCATAAAAACACTTGCTGAGTGAGTGCCTACTTCAGAGAGACACTGTGCTGGGTGGATGCAGAGATGAATTAGATGTGAGGTTTGTGGTACAAGACCTCTGTCTTTTAAAATTACTGAAGGTCAGAGAGAGAGAAGACAATACAGTGCAACGGAGGAGACCCATCCTGTGGTCTGTACTCTGTGTGGGAAATCTACTATCAGGAGATTTGAAGGGGTACCATGTGGAAGGGGCATAGGCCATGTTCAGTATGGTCCGGAGAACAGAAGTAAGGCCAACGGGTGGCTGTTTCAGGAAAGTTAATTTGGGCTCCATATGGAGAAGAATTTTCCTGCGACCAGAGCTTCCCAGTTGGGGAGCAAGTGCTCACTGGCCTCATCCAAGTGGGTATTGGAAGACCATCTGTTAGAAATTTGAAAGCAGGGAATCCCATACTTAGAAGTAGAGCTCCTTTGCTTTTGACTGAGATTCACTGATTCACCAAAAATACTGTATTAATGATATTCTACAACAATTTGTGGACCAGAATTCTTTTCTGCCTAGACTGTGTAAAGGGTATAAAATAGACAAGATAAGCTCATCATTGTTACAGAAGAAGAAGAAGAAGAAGAAGAAGAAGAAGAAGAGGAGGAGGAGGGTGAAGAGAAGGGGAGGAATAGGAGGAGGGGAGGGGGAGGGGGAGGAGGAGGAAGAAGACAAAGAAAAAGAAAAAGAAAAACAGTTACTAAGATTGACAACCAGCATTTCTGGCATGCTTCCTGTGTGTTGGACCTTATGTTAAATACCACCCATGCATTACTTTCTTTGTCCTTAGAGCAATGCTTTAATGTGATTATTTAGAGAGTATTAGCTCTATTTTTCTGGTGAATTCAGTGATATTTAACCCAATGACGTCCTCATCCAAGGAAGAGGAATACCATCGTGAAATGATTCAGCTTTTCAGATTTTAAAATGTTAAGACAAAGTTTCTCACATGATTCTTTGATTATTTCCCTGGTTAATGTGTACTCAGCTTCAGATCATGCCTTTAATGTCACTTGTTTGAGACAACCTTCACAACTCCCCTAGATTAAACCAGATCTCCTATCATCTGCTTTCTCAGTACCCTGTAACTCTTCTTAGCTATTGCCCTAGTTGCTATGAACTATTATAAAGGGAGGAAATAGCTGTAAATTGACTTAACAGAGATTCAATTTATTCAGTTGAAACTATACCTCATCTTATGCTATAATGGCATCATGGTAACTGAACCCTAAATGTTCTTGGAGGGTTTCTCAGCCTGGAAGAGAATCATAGAATTTCATTTTTAATACAAACTGTATCTGTTACATAAAAATCTCAAAGATTCCTAGGCCTACAGTCAGTGGCTTTAGGTTTGCATATGAAATCCTCCTGAGGTGGTCTGTGACCACCACTCCTTGTTGACCCTTCCTTCTCCACCTCTCAACCCCTACCATAAATACTAGCTATGCTGAGCTACTGACAGTTTCCTCATGAGCCTTGTTGTTTCTTGTTTCCATTATTTACTCACACTATTACCTCTGCTTGCATTCCTGTTCTCCGTCTCTCTGGTTATCGTTCAAGACAACATCTTCTGAGAAACCACCCCTGCTTCATTTGAACCCACACAATATACCCCACACAGAATTTTATAACACCAGCACCACTTGATTTCACTTAGACATACTTTACTAGATCAAGAGTCAGCAAACTTTTTCTGTAAAGACTCAGAGAATAAATATTTTCAATTTTGTGGGGTGCACAGATTCTGTTAGTAACTACTGCACTCTGCTACTATAGCACAAAAGTAGCCACAGATAATATGTAAACAAATGGTCCTTTGTGTATTTCAATAAAACTTGATTTAGCAAATCAGGAATGGGGAAAATTTGGCCCACAGTCTGTAGTTTGTTTTCTGTGTCCTAGACTATAGACTATTCAGGGTATCAACCATGACTTATTCATCTATTATTTCTAGGTGTTAGTCTGGTACCTAGTCTATGGTAGGTGCTCAGAAATGTTTGTTGGCTGACCATATGATTCCAATCCTTATATAAAATTTTTTTAAATTTATTTTTGAAAGTGGGAGACACAGAGTGCGAGCAGGGAAGGGGCAGAGAGAGAGACACACACACACACAGAATCCAGACCAGGCTCCAGGCTCTGAGCTGTCAGCACAGAGCTCGACATGGGGCTTGAACCCACGAACTTGAGTCATGACCTGAACAGAAGTCAGACGCTTAACCGACTGAGCTACCCAGGAGCCCCCAATCCTTATATAAACCGTGCTGTAAGCTGAGACAATTTTCCTTCCAAGAAATATCTTAAAATTTCAACATTCTTTCCATTTTAGCATCAATTTTATCCTCTGACAAATGAGGGAAATACCAATTACCTTGCATCACTTGGGGTTTTCAAGAGGATCAAAGTGGCACTGCACTCGAATGTGGACTTCTACAAAGAAGACCATGCACATGAGGGACTTTAACTTCTATCATATGTTAACTGCACCTGTAACCAGTGAGATTGTCCCAAAAACTTAGTGAAGAAGTAAGTATACAAGTGTAAGGTCTGATTTGGCAAATGAAGCTGAAAAGAAGACCCTGTGTAATTGAAAGCAAGATCTAAGGAGCACATGGAGGAGGTAGGAGAAGCATTTGCATCCAGAAACTGCACTTATTGCCCCATCTCAACCTCAGCATGTGCTGTTTTGCTGCCTCATTACTATCTTATCAGTCGCTCAGGGCAGGTGTGGCAAACTGGTTTGTCATGCTAAGCACTTGTGCCCAGTTGCTTCTCAAGGCCTGCCTACAACTGAGAAGGATTCTGAGTCTGTGCCCAGCCTCAGTGAGTTTTACCAAAGAGCAATGATTGCTCAATGGAACTCTGCCATTGAGGGGTAGACATATCATATAGATCAAGTTGCCCCAATGACCTGAATGTGTCCACTATAGTGGGAAGTGAAGGGAAACTTGTAGGTGCCAGGTACGTGGGAAAGGACATACAGGGCAATTGAGAAAGTAAGGTAACAGGATGCCAAAATCAAACCTGCACCATATCAAATTTTTTGTTAGAATTAGACCAGGAAAGGGGAGCCTGGGTGGCTCAGTCGGTTGAGCATCTGACTTCAGCTCAGATCATGGTCTCACAGTTTGTGAATTCAAGCCCTGCGTCAGGCTCTGTGCTAACAAACAGCTCAGAGCTTGGAGCCTGCTTCTGATTCTGTATCTCTCTCTGTCTCTCTCTCCCCCTCCCCTGCCCATGCTCTGCCTCTCTCTGTCTCTCAAAATTGAATAAATGTAAAAAAAAAAAAAGATTTAGACCAGTAAAGATGGAGGAATATTCATGTCTTCCTTTTTCCTCTTACTCTGAAGGGCCTAAAGGTAACCCTGTGTTATTGGTTCTTGAGATTGCTTATTTTATGGGTCAGTTAAGCCCCTTGGTACTACTGGGATATTGTGGTAATCTTTCTCCATTTAGAACATTGCCTTTGTCAGTAAATTAGTTCTAAGGTTTTCCCAATTGATCTAAAAGCATGAATATACTCTTAGGCCAGTTTTACCCTATTTGGCTTCTGTCTGATTGGTCTGTTGTTTTGCTTTCTTGTTCTTCATGAATATTCTGAATCCAGCTCATCCTTCTGCTTCTGATTTTAACCCCTTAACACTGGCTGTATGAAAGAATCATGTGGAGAGTTTTTAAGATGGTTTGGTGCTTGGGACTCCATTAATATGGGCAGGACCTCTCCCAGAGGAGATTCTAATTTTTTACTGAGGTTGAACACAGTTGGTTAGAGGTCAGGCTCTTGGGACAGATAGGGATGGTTTTGTGTCCTACTTCCTCCGCTTACCATGTGACCATGGGAAGGTGGCATAACTTCTCTGTTCCTTAGTTATTTCATGTTGTTTAATGGGGCAAATAATTGTACCCTTCTTATAGAATAATTATAAAGAAAAGGTAAACATAACAGTCTCCAGCACGTGATAGAGGAATAAAATATTAACTATTATCCATATTGTAGTTTCTGTTCTTCTTACTGTGATTGTTAGGATGATGATGATTAGGAGCATGATATACGTACTTTATTTGCCTAGGCCTAGAACCCTGTGGTTACTCCCAAGCACAACAGCATGCTAATTTCCTATTTTTGGTTTTTTACATTCTATACCCAGGTATGTAAATAACTATAGAACAGGGGTCTAGAACTAGAATCAGGAGTCCTAGGTTGTAGAGCCCACTTATGCCACATACTAACTATGTGGTCTTGGGTAGTTATCTAGTTTTCTCAGTTACAAATAGGACATACCAATATATATTCACAAAAGAACACCAGCATTTCCTGAGAGAGAAAATATTTATACTTTTTTGTGCATACTGTTCCACAAGCAGGATGTGGAATATCTTCTCTTTTGATTCTTCTTCCAGTGTACTCCTTTTAATGATTTAAGAACAAGCCAAAATTCTACCTTCCTGCTTAAAAATGTATGGATGGATTACATCAATTTTTATGTCCCTGAAGCATATTATTGGCACTTATTTTGGCACTCTTATTTTGTCTTGAGTTATAATTAGTTATTTCTCTTCTCTCTTACTATAAGGTCACTAAAGGTAAAGATTCCTGTTTACTCATTTGTAGGCAGACGTTTTCTAGAATAGAATCTAATGTATTATATTAATCAACTATAGCTGCATAACAAACCTCAAAATCTTAGAGGCATACAAAATAGGCATTGATTTCCTGATCATGCTTTGTTAGTCTCTTCCTCCTTCTGGGATCATTGGGTTAGCTGGAACATGTTCTCATGATCACTGCAGAAGCTTAAGAGGACAAGCTCAACTATGCAAATCCAATTTAAGCCATTTCTCATATTGTGTATGTTTTATTCCATTGGCCAAAGCAAACTACATGATTAAAGACTGAATGAATTTTTCATTGGAAGAACTGAAAAGTTACATGACAAAGGTTATGATCCTAGGAAGTGATAAAAAATTGTAATCAATAATTCATTCTAGCATGTATACAGTAAAATTGGAAAAGGAAAGAAAAAGCAAATAAGCATTTATATCTACTAAACCATATCGTGGTGCTAGGAAAACATTTTATAAAATGTTCATCATGGAACACTAAATCCAGAAGTCATGACTAAGTGTTTCATGATAGAGGAGGGGTGGAATGGGGTTCTATAGAAGGATAAGTATGGGAAATACGGAATTATATTTAAATGGTTTTTGTTTTCTTAACTATAGCATTTTCAGAAATTTTTATTTGTTAACTTGTATCATAAATATGTTAAAGAACTATGTAGTAGTAGCTTTAGCAAAATTTACAGGACCATGGAACTTCCTTTTAGGAACTTCTTGTTGAACTAGTATTATATGGGACTCATTTTCAGACAAAGTATGTTAGAATAACAGGAACACATTTTTCTTGGTCTTTCACTTAGAAGAGTTGCTTGGGGAGCTGAAAAAGGATTATTAAGGCAGTAAGTACAGAAGAATGGCCAATTAGAAAGTTGAGTGAAGATTCCAATTGATAATAGAAAGTATATGTAGTGAGGCAACTATTTAAGAAAATATGCCCTTGAGAAATCCAGATAATAAATGTAGAAATTGAGAATTCTATGAAGACCTTCCCTGCTGCAAATCACTATAATGTCAAAGCAGAACCTTGCTGATGAATCAGAGTTATGCCTTTGAATTGAAATTGCAAGTAATTAAGTGTGATGAGATTGGTCAGGCCAGACACTCCCCATCCTCTGAAGCTCCATGCTTCAGGCTGCAAAGCTGGGGTTGGTTTTCAGGGTTAGGGGACACCCACAGAGGGGATGAGTTATTGGCCCATGCTATGCTCTCCAATCAGTGTCCATCTCCTCCCCCTCCACCCCCTACCTCAGTCCTTTGTCCTCTGCTTTTACACTTCACTGAACTCTAATCTTGAAAACAGGGAGTCAAAACTCTCTGGGCTCTGTTGACAAATAGCTGATGCATTGATTAGATGGCTGAGACTGATAGAAGCAAGGCTATTGCTGGGAGTGGAATGAGAAGTGTAGATAAGTGCAGAGAGGGAGAGGACTAGGAAAAGAGACAGAAAACCAATCGTGCAGAGTAGGAGGGCTCTTCTGTACCGATCAGGGCCAGGCTGCAGGGAAATTTATTTAGATGGCCTTGTGAATCAGGATTGAGCAATAAATGTCGGGTGAGAAATAGGGGTGGGAAGTACAAAATTTGAAGAGGCACAAAAAGTGTTAAATAGTCTCTTATAGTTTCAAAAAGAAACATTTCTTTGTTTTCCTCATGACTATTCCAAGTTTTGAGAGCACAATGTTGACTCTCCCTGTCAAGAAAATAATAAAGATAGCTCTTACAGCAAAGGTTCATATGACTAGAAAGTCTAGGGAAATGATGTTAATGGGTGGAATTGGACAGAGATAAACTGGGGAGAGAGGGGATAGTGGTCAGTAGACCAGAAGGCACATGTCCCATCAAACACAACAAAAGCTAGAGTTAATCTTCAGGCAATTGTTGCGTTGCTAGGATGGGGATCCAGAGTTGCCAAATGTTCTGATTTATAAAGAAAGGGTATAAATGCACATTTTGTGTGTGTAAATTGATACCTGTGGGGGCATCCTGTGGGGTCCATCCAACCCATCATTCAGCAGTCTATGAACTCTGTCTTACAAGATTTCAGGGAGGCAAGATTGGGAATGCTAGCCTTGAAGTCCAACACCTAGACTTAGATCCTGGTGACCTGGAGCTTACTTAATAACTGACTCAAAATTTCCTTATTAGTAGGATGGGGGGTGATAATACCTACCTCACAGATTTAAGTGGCTTCACATAGCAGAGTAAGCTTTTGCTCTTCTTCTTTGGGGTATAATCATTTTTGGGTAGTGGTTTCCCAACAGTGACTACATTTCCTAGCTCCTGCTTACAACCAGACGTGGCCTGGTCAATAGTTATCAATGATGGACTCAGGGCAGAAATGATACATATCACTTCTGGACCAAGGCTTTCAGTAAGCAGGCATGCCTTCTTCCTCATTCTGTCAGCTGAATGCATGTGATGCTGAGGGTGGCTGAGCCACTAGATGAAAGAAGACTGGGTCTTAGAATTACCTTGTGGAGGAAAACCAGCTGCTAACCAGGAACATCCACTTTCACTGTAGATGAGTGATAAATGAATTTCTATTTGTTTTGAATTTCTGTACACTTTGAGATCAATTTGTTACTATAGCCTGGCATAGCCTCGTAATACTATCCTTGATACATACCGGGTGCTTTGTGAATGTGAGTTCTTTTTCATTGAATTATACTCATAATTATTCTCAGTTACCTTCTCTTCTGTATCTATTGCGTGTGTCGCACTCCCTTAGGCTCTTTACCTGCACAGTGTCATTCCTCACTACAGTCCTGCTAGGTAGATATTACCACTTAAACTTTATAGATGGAGAATCAGCAACTTTGAGAGGTTAAGTTACACACTGAAGGTGACCCGGCTAGTAAGTAGTAGAGCTATGTAAACTATGTCCATCTAATTCCATACCTGGGGTCTTCATTGTGAACCACACTATTTTCCTGTGGCATTGGAGATGAATGGACCTGGAGATGAATGGACTATAATGGGAGAAAGATTCCACATGACTTTGAATACTATGCTCAGAGCTTTTAGTTCTTTTTCTTTCTTTACCAATAAATAGAGCATAGACAGCTTCAGGAAACATTTCAGTAATTTAGACAGATTTGTGTGACTCCTTCCTGGGACCTAAAAAGTACTTTTGCTTATCCAAATTAGATAAAGGATGTGACTTTCCAAAGAAAATTCACACTGAATTACTCTATGACAATAGTATCAGATTGGACTTGCCCAGCTGCGTTTAAGATAAGTGAAGAGAAAAGACTTTTCAATGTACAAGAGACAGTATGGTCTCATCTCAAGTTTATCTGTGTATCCCTGGGGTCTGTGTAGTCTCGAGCACACAAGAAGCACCCAATTATGGTTTGGAAGAGAGAGAAGCGGGGGTTGGGGGGAGAGGGGTCAGAGAGATTAGGGAAGGAAGGAGAGGAAGTAAGAGCAGGAGAGAAAGAGGAGGAAGAGGCATCATAGTGCTAAGCTGCAGTCCTGTGTTCTATTTTTGGTTGAAGTCTCAGTGCTTGCAGTAACCAGTTCTATAAACTCCTAACATAAATTTAGTATTGAAAGTCACCTTGGGTATCTTGTCTGAGCCTATCTTTGAAGACGAGGAATTTGAGATTCAGAGGTTAGAAGACTTTACAAGATTTCTCAGCTAGTTAATTACAGAACCACGATTTGAACCTAGTTCTTTTGACTCCCATTTATGCCAATTAAAAAAAATTTTTTTTCACCATACATTTGCTGATGATAAATGAAGCTGGGATGAAAGAACAGGGGCTTTTGGGCAGAGAAATCAGCAAGAAAAAGTACATATGTGTATTTATGTAGCTTCATTATTCTGAGTCAGTGATTTATGATAAGCAACCTGGCTAAATTTCACAGGTAAGTTCAGTGAAGTCCCCACAAACATTTAATTTTGGCAATTTTTAACTCCAGAAGCTCAGCAGTGAAAAAGAGAATCAAAGAGGGAGGGGGATTTAAAGTATGCAGGTGACTTGCCAATTATGCCACTCAAACATTCAGTCCAGGCAGCCTGACACTGGAGCTGCGAACCTGCTGTTATTCCCTTGATGCTAAGTTCTCTCACGCTTTCCCATGGAGTGAACATCTCACTCTGCTGAGTGTTTAGTGTTTAAAGATACATATTTTTCATACAACATTGCCCCTGAATGCAAGCCAACTCACCACTTCATCTGGTGTTCAACTGAAGAAAGAGCAATCTGTTTCAAAATAGGAGCAAATGTAGTCTGTGTTGGATATGCTTTGAGTTAGTATTACGATCGCCAATGTAGTGCCTTTTGAGGGGTGTTGAAGGATGATTTTGACTATTTGTGGTATTCGCTTTAGAAGCTGATCCTCTGTTTGAGAGGTGGGGTCTTTGTATTGATTTCTACAATGGAGGTTCACTGTCCATTTGCTTGCTACTCTGACTTCAGGTAAAGCATCATGCATTTTAATTGCAAAATTAGTGACTTTTTGACCTTGACTCAAACTGTATTATCAGGACACATGTCTGGATGATGGGAAATATTTAAGGTTCCTAGAACACTGGGGACCCATAACATAAAACTGGCAGGTCCTTTTTTATGGTAATATTTAAGATTTCTCTAATTATGATGACCAAGAACACATATTCCCCTGAAGACAGGAATTGTATAGACTTCAAAGAGCAGTGGATAAGAGGGCTAAAGTCCTGACTTTGAATCTTAGTCTACCATTGATAGATGGGTGGCACCAGGCATGCCATTTACACTATCTGGGATTTGATTTCATCACCTAAAACATGTGCAGATTGTACTAATAATCTCAAAAGCTGTGTCCAGATTGTATATTGCTTCAGTATATTAAACGAGTTTCCCTTTCTTGTGTGCACAAGAAGAAGATAAAATACCTCTCTAGACTCTGTTTGCCCACCTGTTACTTGGTAGATGAGAAGGCGAGGACCAAATTGAGTCTATAATTTGATTCATTCTCAAATTAGAAATTTGAAGCTGTCTTACATTTTTTACAGGGTTTCTTTTTCTGCTGTTGTAGACACTGTCACTGGTTGAATTCAGCTTCGTTCTTTACGTCCAACATTCAAAATCTAAGAAACCAACTCCCAGAGTGTATCTCACTGCCCTGCCAATGCAGTCTCATTCCAGTGAATCTTTGAATTACTGACTGGTCAGGGGGCTCTTACAGACTCTGGTGTTAAGGCTACTAATGTTGTCTTATTTTAATGCCACCAAAGGTTTATTCCCTGAGAGATCCTGCCCACTTTCACCTGGTTCTTCTAATACATAGTGACCAAGAAGAGTTGGTGGCTCTTCAAAGTCAAAGAAAAGAACACTATGATCTTAGGCTTGTCTTTTCTTCCCATCAGACAAGAATACTAATGAAAACCTTCTGTCCCAGCCAAAGCACAACACAGAGCCATAACATCATACCACCTTTTGAGTTAAACAAGGAAAAAATCAGCAAGAAAAGGGCTAAGATGAAAGGACATACAAACACTAATGTATGGGGAGGAGAAATACGATACCAATAGTGGAATGTTTCAAAAAGGAGAACAAATATTCAGATGAACGACATGGCCTCCCTTTTTTTAGAAGTCCTCCAGAGACATGAGCGATCACCAAATGAAAGAGAATGGATGCTCATGAAGGGAAAAAACTGAAGATAGTGGATTCTCATGAGAAGATACATTCACAGATCTTTGAACCTTGTTTGAGCCATTAATACAGTGGATGCTTCCCTTTAGGGCCAAGACATAGACATGCCTTCTCATGTAACAGTGGAGTATATTCTTCATGTTTGTTTGTCTTCTTTACCTAACTATGAGGACTTGAGGGCTAAGACCAGGTACATAGAACATGTTTTCCTTTATTAAACATTCTTCTAGAATATGTCTGCTTTCACTGCCCTCATCGTGAAAAAGTAAACTAGTTTTTCTTTTGTAAGGATCAGGATAGAGGAGAAGGTGAAGTTTAAGGTCCTCTGTTAGGAGTATATTTATATAAGAGTAATTTGTAAGTGGAGAATTCAATACAGACAAGGGTGAAAATTACAGGGGCAGCTGAGTAAACTAAACAGAAGGATACTAAGTTAAAATACAAGCAAGATTTAAACAATTCCAAGTTAGAAGAGGAGCATAATAAGAATTCAGAGACAGGGATGAAGACTGTGGGCTGAAGCCTCATGTGGCATTCAGCTGCCAGAGTCCTGTTGAGATGAGAACATCCTACATAACAGTAGCTGCAGTGTGGGAAGCTGGGAGGATCTTATATTTGCATTGTCCAGGTCTTTGGCTCAAAGAGCCAAAAGGGCCCAAATCTCCTTCTTCCAGCAGGGGGAGCCATGTGGCCTGCACATCTCTGGCCATTGGAGCATGGAGGAAAAAATACAGGATCTTCAGAGATTAAGGTACCCACCTGCCATATTTAAGAGACTTGCTTCATAATAATTAATTTGTGAGAAGTACTTCCACCACTTGTTTTGTAACAATCAAGTGAAAGCAATATCCCAATGATGAAGGAGGGTATGGTGATTAAAAAAAAATGATAGGTGTAACATAATCGTTAATTTAATTTTTTAACATTTTATTTATTTTTGAGAGACAGAGAGTGAGCAGGGGAGGGGCAGAGAGAGGGAGACACAGAATCTGAAGCAGGCTCCAGGCTCTGAGCTGTCAGCACAGAGCCCTATGCGGGGCTTGAACCCATGAACCATATTATGACCTGAACTGAAGTTGGATGCTTAACTGACTGAGCCACCCAGGTGCCCTATAATAATTTTTAAAAAAACCAAAAAACTTTTCTGAAAGACTGAGAAGATTTAGACAACATGTATTCTTTTAGCTGTATAAATTTTGCCTCTGATGAGAAGGCAATGGAGAATTTTACTGAAGTTTACTATGGGCCAGATAGATATTTTGCTAAGCACTTTTTATGGCTTGTCTCCCTCAACCCTCACAACACTATATATTATAGATTGGGCTATGATTGGACTCACTTTTAAAGATGCAGAAATGATACAAAATGAAGTTATAAGAAAATGCTGATGAGTGCTGGAGCCAACACACAAAAAAAACCTGGACAGCCTGAGTTCAGTGTCCACATTTTCAGGAACTGTGCGTGATAGGAGCCAACTTTTATTATGGCAAGTATTTATTATGGTGGATGCTTTAAAAGTATCTTGTTTAGGGGCACCTGGGTGGTTCAGCCGGTTGAGCATTCGACTCTTGATTTTGGCTCGGGTCCTTATCCCAGGGGTCGTAGGATTGAACACCACATTGGGCTCTGTGCTGAACATGGAACCTGTTTAAGATGCTCTCTCTCCCTCTCTCACTGCCCCTCCCCCACTTGTGTTCTCTAAAAAAAATTAAAAAAAATAAAAATAAAGTATCTTCTTTAAATAGCTCCTTCCAAAACACTAAAACTGAGGGAACTGATTTGCCTAATACCACATAGCTAGTAAGCAGCTGAGAAAGGTCATTTATTTCAAAGACACATTTTTGACCTAGGAACTGGGAAGATATAGAAGAAAAGATAGGGGTGCCTGGGTGGCTTGGTCGGTTAATCCTCTGACTTTGGCTCAGGTCATGGTCTCATAGTTTGAGCCCGACATTGGGCTCTGTGCTGTCAGCAAAGAGCCTGCTTTGGATCCTCTGTCTCCCTCTTTTTCTGCCCCTCCCCCCTTCAAAAATAAACAAACATTTAAAAAATCATTAAAAAAAGAAAAAGAGCAGATATTGATTCCTCCCCTCTAGAACCTTATAGTATCATAAAAGGTACAGAAAGCAATGGACAGAAAGCAATGGACAGGAAGCAGCACAAGTTGGATTAAAACTCTAGTTCAAAATACAAGGGTTAGCAGTTGACTGTGAATCCCAGAAGGAATGGGGGACAATTGGGGCCTGAAAGCTCCTAGAGGGGAAAGGTTGGTTCTGGGATTTACAGAAAGCCTTGTCAGTCTCATTCTAATCATCTCTACATCTATCTGTTTCTTCCCTATGGATCTTGAAATAAACCTCTTGTCTATTTTCAGCTGAATGATGCCATGGAGACAGGCCTGGTGTCCAGGAAGTAGAGATCTAAGCAGTCTGTCCTGGAATGCCTCCTGACTCCCGATCCGGGGTCAGAGGCAGAGCGGCCTGTGCTGCGGGGAGCCAGCCTGTGTGTGGTTGGAGGTGGCTGTGCAGCTGTGTGGGATGCTGGGAAAGGTCTCAGGTGGGGGTATTGGAAATTGGAAATACAGGCTGCCAATTACTACCATTTCATTTGAAGAGATTTTGCAACAAACAGCAGCAAAATATGTTCAGTGCAATTGTGTATAGAAAGATGGGCCAAGGACATGTTCATAAGAGAGAAGAATAAGGCATGTTGATTACATATTTTCACATATTTTTTTAGTTTTACAGAAAACACTAGGAACTACTTTGTGTTGAGTATGTACTATGTGCGGGTGCTCTAATTACTTGATCTCTATTAATAGAATTCCTATTCAATGGAAGATAGAAATGGAGAATTTAAAGAAATTAAAGTAAAATTACACATCTTTGAGCCTAGATTGGCCTGAATCCAAAGCCCATGCTTTTTGACTTGACATTCAAACGTCCTACAAGTGTTTGCAGAATCCATGCCACAGATAAAGCATAATCCCAGAACTTCCTCTCACATCCAGGAGCAGTTTTGTGTTATAGTTTTTATATTTATATGTGTCTTGCAGACACAATGGTGGAGGCTCTCCTGGAGCAGCTGGGTGAAACTTCTTTACCTCCATCATTGTTGGTCCCAGTTGTGGGTGACATCTGCAATAGAGCTACCATAGAACAGCAGGTGGGATGACTGGACATTTCTCCTAATTGCACTTGATCTTGATTAAGTAGCATCCCAGTGTGGTTTCCAGAAATCATGTAAGCTTATAATAAATAAACCATTTTCTGTTTGAACTACTCAGAGCAAATTCTGTGGTTTGCAAAAGTTCTCACAATTTATTTTATTACTCTATTTGACAACTAGGGAAATGGAGGCTTAGATTATGTGACTGGCTTATGCATTCTTTCCATCATATTCTTTTTGCTTTGTAAACATAGTTTATCATAAAATTCCTCTTTGGACAGAGTTTATCTGTAAGAAACAGGAGCTTAGCCTGTTTAGGTGACTTTCACCCTCAGTGACTGTTATCATGTGACATTATTTTAGGTAACATGGAATTCTCTTTTTTACTTAACTTTAAAGGAATAAGAGTCCTCCAAAACATCATACAATAAGAGGCAATATATGTTGCACTAAAAATAAAGAATATATGGATATGTGTTGTTTTGCCAATTCAGCAGACTTCTCCTTTTTTTTGTTAAGAGCTGCCTGTTTTTCCTTTAGATAACAGTTTTTCCTCCCTCCAAGTGATTCTGATGAGACTGAATCAAAAGGCCTCTGCTAAAGGGCTGGCATGTTGCTCAGACTGGCCAATCAGAGTACCAGCATGGTACTCATGTGAGGGTACATGGCCCAAGTAAGGTCAACCAGAGCCAGTTTTGTGTTTTGCTTTGACTCTTGAGAGAGAGGGAGAGAGGAGGCTATTTGCAATATACTCTATGTTTTCATAAGCACAGAAGCTTGAAACTTCAAGGGACCATCTTGCTACCATATGGAACAAACCAATTTGAGAATGAAATTTAAAAAGATGAAAGCAGAACTGATAACAGAGAGAGGAGACCTAGATGGGGAGAAACATCTTGAGAAAGAGAGGCAAAGACTGAAAGAAAAAGGCAGAAGGAGCCAAAGGGAAGGCAGACAAAAACGGAGAAAGAGGAATTACCTTAGGTACATATACATAGAGATCACACAGATACATACACACATACACACAAAGACAGGGAACACACACACACACACACACACAACCAGAGGACTACATGGCACTGCCACTTGATATCATTTGAAGTCCTGCAACCATCCATGCCTAAGACAATATCTGCTCATTGTATTTCTTGGTTTTAAGAGCCAACATTTCTTAAGTACACTGGGGTTGGAGTCCTAAACAATTCTAGCTAAGAATCTGGTGTTTCTGGCCCCATTTTGGTCATTCAACCAGCTCTGTGCCTCTCTGTATTTCAGATTCCTTAGTTTTCTCATCTTTAAAATGTAGCAGTGACACCTGCTTCACCTGTCTCCAATGTTGTGAGAGCTGATATGATGAGGCCATGAAAGGGGCTTGAAAGCAAAAACAATGTTATACCAATATATGAACACCATCATGGAACATCTCTCATGAAAACATTGCCATGGTAGGAGTTTGGATATTGTTTTTTAAATGCTGTGGTTTTCCCAGTGGACAAGGCTGGAGAAAAAGCTAATCCACACAGGTGATGCTTTTTGAGGTAACAGAAAGCAGCTATTAAAGGTGTCAAACATTTGGGGAGCTGATGTATCAAATGGGAGGGAAATGCTTTGAACAGAGATGATTGCTACTTTTAAGGACACTTTGAGGAAATGACCCAGAAAATTAGCATGATCACCTGCTGCAAAGTGGTTCTTGCATCTCCATTTGCTTTCAGATGAAAGGAAATTGGAGGAAGGACACATAATCCTAATATTTCAAATCCTTTTTCTTTTTTTTTTTTTTGCAGAGTTAAATCTTTGGTTAAAAAGAAGAAAAATATTTCTCTGACTTTATCCTCATGCCTCTCTGATGAGACATGTTTTGCTTGTAATTTGTTGGGTTCGCTAAGTAGCAGTATTGCTGTACTATTTTTTGTGATAAAGAAACAATAGATATACGGTTAAACAGGTTGTCTTCTAAAAGCAAGCTGAAATTTTATGTAGAAAATTATCTCCAAATTTAGTCCAATCACTATATTGTATACCTGAAACTAATAAAAATTTGTATGTTAAAAAGTAATAAAATTATTAACTCAAAGAGAATATTTGAAATGTATTGAGTGCAGGACAGCAAAATAGATGTTTCATGTTCTTTATCTCCTTTAACACTCACAGGTATGGGATCACATCTTATAGATAAGGACACTGAGGTGTAGAGAATCTAGGGCAGAGGCTCTCAAAACTGGTGGCCCATCTGTATCACTCAAAGTGCTTGTTTAAAAATCAGACTCTTGTGGCCCCTGGGTGGCTCAGTTAGGTAAGGTGACTCTTGATTTCAGCTCAGGTCATGACCTCAAGGTTTGTGGGATCAGGATGGAGCCCCATGTTGGGCTCTCACTAAGCATGGAGACTGCTTGAGATTCTCTCCCTCCCTCTTTCCATGCCCCGTGCATATGCACACACACCCTCTCTTTCTCTCTTTAAAAATAAATAAATAAATCATAAAAAATACCCCCAAAACCCAACAACAACCAGATTCTTTGGCTGAATCCCAAGTGACTCCGATGTGTGTGATCAGGTTTGGAAAAAATTGTTTTCAGTAACTTGGCTAAGATTATACTGCTAGTTGATGGGACCAGTATTTGGTCTAAGTCATTCTGACTCCAAATCCCACATTCCTTTTGTTTCATCATCTTTGTTGATGATCCTTCAAGGTAGCTTAAAAAAACAAGCAAACATACTCGACCACACACATCCTTTGTGTTGCTCCCTATACCTAAAACATTCCATCAAGATACAGGAAGTCACAAATCCTATTGAGTCTACACTTCCGGAAAACAATTTTTCTTCCAGTGTCTATTTTAGACTCAACACAGGGCTAATTAAGTGCTCACTGTCTTTTACCAGGTTTGGCAAGTGGCATTGGAGTGGTTTTCTGCTTACTGGTGAAATTAAGAGAACAAAACACATTCACTAGAGTGTGGAAGGTCAGCTCTCCTTAATAAAGTGTTTGCAGCTTTGTGAAATTGGAAAAGAAATGATGTATTCTGAAGCTATTTTCATCCCATTAACTTAAGTCAAGAAGAATAAAGGCAAATGTAGTTTCAAAGATTAGCCTCCAAATCTGATGTGCATTTAACAGGCATAACGGACTTTTTTTTTTTTTTCTGCCACCTCTACTTTCCTCTTTCCCTTTCCCCTCAGCTTAGAAACTTGGAACTGGAACATTCACAAATGCTGTAAGTATACTTGTACTTTTCATGTTTTTCTTTGACAAGACATACATTTTATGAGCTCAGGGTCTGTAATTCTGCTGATCCTTAGGGAAGGAATGAATTCTGTTTCCTTCTCTAAGTCCAGACACCCCCTCCACCATCTGTCTTCTTTATGACAGAAACCAAATAAATATGGGGCCCCAATGTCTTCTAAAATTTAATTTGGAGCTGGTGGAAAACTTGCTTTAATTCAGTGTAATCAGGTTTTTCCAAGTGGTCTGTGTTATGATTTGAGACATTCCCCCCTGGCGGTTCTGGCTTTCTGAGAGTACCAACATAGAGAAAGGGATTTGAACTATAGGAAGCATGACCACAGCTCAAGCCCTTCTCAAAAGGGTAGAGACTGTTTGTGGTTTATAAACCACAGAAATACTCAAAGCACAACGGAGGAGAGGCATTTCCAGAGTGTGATCTTTTCCAACATGACCTATATATACTTGATGTATACATAATCTTTCTAGTATTCACAGTAAACTGCAATTCAAGATTTTTACAACTCTCTGATATTCTGAGTCAAAGACTAGCATTTCACTTTTAAGGATCTTGAGTTGTCTAGTTTTTTAATATATATATATATATATATAGAGAGAGAGAGAGAGAGAGAGAGATGTATATATATATGTATATATATATACATCTCTCTGTATATGATATGTATATGATATGTATATGATATATACATACACACACACATATATATATATATATATATATATATATATATATATAAAATAAATCTGGGTTCTCATCAGAGCTACAAAAGGTTCAAGGTAAAAGGATGAGAGAGGCAAAAGGAAGGCCTCAAAATGCACAGATGGGATTTTGAACCAACTGCCTTTAGCAGTGAAATTCCTAGTGGTAGACAGGACCTGGGTGAGTGGGGAGAATGTAGCATTATGAAGTATGCTGTCTGTCTTAATAAATTATTCCACTTAATTTTGGTAGTGTGCCTTCATTATTTTAAGACACATCACTCCTTTGAAGAGAAATCCAAAGCTATGTCTGCTACAGAGTGGCTCCTTCCTTCCTTCCTTCCTTCCTTCCTTCCTTCCTTCCTTCCTTCCTTCCAGAGTGTGCAGGGGGAAGGGCAGAGGGAGAGAGAAAGAATCTTAACCAGGCTCCACACTCAGCATAAGCCC
Source organism: Felis catus (assembly GCF_018350175.1). Classification (NCBI taxonomy): domain Eukaryota; kingdom Metazoa; phylum Chordata; class Mammalia; order Carnivora; family Felidae; genus Felis; species Felis catus. The sequence goes on along the minus strand of NC_058368.1, from coordinate 186,974,404 downwards.
AATGTGGGACACGATCTAATGACCCTGGGATCATGACCTGAGTGAAAATCAAGAGTTGGATGCTCAACCAATGGAGCCACCGAGCTGCCCCCAAAGTGGGACTTTTATTTTTTTTAAATTTTTTTAAATATGAAATTTATTGTCAAATTGGATTCCATACAACACCCAGTGCTCATCCCAACAGGTGCCCTCCTCAATACTCATTACCCACCCTCCCTTCCCTCCCAGCCCCCATCAACTCTCAGTTTGTTCTCAGTTTTTAAGAGTCTCTTATGTTTTGGCTCTCTCCCTCTCTAACCTCCTTTTTTTTCCCCTTCCCCTCACCCATGGTCTTCTGTTAAGTTTCTCAGGATCCACATAAGAGTGAAAACATATGGCATCTTTCTCTGTATGACTTATTTCACTTAGTATAACACTCTCCAGTTCCATTCACGTTGCTACAAAAGGCCATATTTCATTCTTTCTCATTGCCATGTAGTATTCCATTGTGTATATAAACCACAGTTTCTTTACCCATTCATCAGTTGATGGACAGTTAGCATCTTCCCATAATTTGGCTATTGTTGAAAGCACTGCTGTAACATTGGGGTACAAGTGCCCCTATGCATCAGCACTCTTGTATCCCTTGGGTAAATTCCTAGCAGTGCTATTGCTGGGTCATAGGGTAGACCTGTTTTTAATTTTTTGAGGAACCTCCACACTGTTTTCCAGAGCGGCTGCATCAGTTTGCATTCCCACCAACAGTGCAAGAGGGTTCCCGTGTCTCCATATCCTCGCCAGCATCTGTAGTCTCCTCATTTGCTCAATGTCACTCCTCATCAGGGAAATACAAATCAAAACCACACTGAGATACCACCTCATGCCAGTCAGAGTGGCTAAAATGATCATAGCGGGGCTTTTAAACCAGCTCAGTGAATCCACCTTCTAAGTAGTTCATAAAAATGGGTACTCCAATGGTATGCTCATGAAAACTCTTCCCTACTGTGTCTTTGTCTGGCTTCTCACTTTGTTCCAGGCCTCATGGGAATTTTTTTCCATCTTCAACCACCTAAGTTAGGCAGAGTTGATTTTCCCAGTTTTCTCCTATTTTTCGTACAACCTACACTTGATCTTTGACTTTTTTTTACACTAGGCCATTCTGAGAAACCACTTGGTTCACTCCAAATGCAGCTTCCAGGATCCTTCTAGCTTCTGGCTGTATCAGCTGATTTAGTTGGCATCCATTCATTCTTGCTGAAATTTTTGTGAGAGGCATCATTTCACTCCATTTTTTGCCAGTCAACCAGATAACCAGATCTCAAACTCCATCTGACTAATTTGCTATTGTGGCAAATGCCTCTTAGAAATCAATCAGAGACAAAAGTTAATCACATTAGGTTTGTGATGTCAAGATCCCAAATCACGAAAAGCATGACCATCTTTTAAGTATAGTTCCTACTAATCTTGTCAGCCCATCTCTCATTCATAGAGGAAGACTTACAGAAGCTAATAGTATTTAGTACTTTTCAGGCTCTGGTTCCAACTCCTTTATATTTTACATAACTGTTGAATGGCCTAAAACCAACCTATGAACATATTTTTTACTGACAGCAGTGGCTGGCCTGAGTGTTTCCTTCAGTAGCACCCTGTTTCCTTCAGGTTCAGAGGAAGAAGTCCTTTAGGCTTCTAAAAGGAGGAAACAGGTCTCTAACCTCATAGGACCAAAAAGAATTAAACGATACCATGAGAAAAGGGCCAAGAGAGAATTCCATTTGCCCTTTAGTTCCATTCACAATATATTACCGCCATTTTCTCCATTTTGTTCTTAAACCTTATTATGGTACCACCTTTACCTTGATGGTGAAGTGAAATGAGGTGTGGTGGACAGTGTGTGTGTGTGTGTGTATCAGGGGTTAGAATGTATGCCAATAATGACCTTGAGGTCATTTGATGAAAAGGAGAGCTGCATAGTGAAGGTGTGGGGGAAACCAGTCATTCTCAAACTATGCTGGTTGAAGGCACATTGATAAAACCTTGTTTGAGGAAAATCTGTTAATATGTATCAATTATCTTGAGTGCCTGGGTGGCTCAGTCAGTTGAGCATCTGACTCTTGATTTTGGCTCAGGTCATGATCTTACAGTTCTTGAGATCGAGCCTTGTGTCCGGCTCTGTGCAGACAGCACAGGATCTGCTTGAGATTCCCTCCCTCTCTCACTACCCCTTTCCCACTTGCTCTCTCTCAAAATAAATAAATAAGCATTTAAAATATATGTATCAATTATCTTTAAAATATGTATTTCCTGGGGAGCCTGGGTGGCTCAGGAGGTTAACTCTCTAATTTTTGGTTTCCACTCAGGTCATGATCTCACAGTTCGATGGATGGATCCCCATATTGGACTATTGACTAGGAGCCCACTTGGCATTCTGTCTCTCCCTCTCTCTATGCCCTTCCCCTTCCAGTGCTGTCTCTCTCAAAAGTAAATAAATAGACTTAAAAATAAAATGTATATTCCCTTCTTTAGGAATCTATTTTTAAAGAATTAAGAAATGCAGAAAAGGATTTGTGCACAAAGATCTGGATCTCAGCATCATTTATACCAATGAAAAAACTCAGGGATTTATTAGATAAGTTATGAAAATAGCCACACAATGGAAATCTCTCATTAAAAACACTGTTCCTAAAGAATACTTAATGGTGAGGAAATGATTACACTACATGATAAGAATAAGTATAAAACTATGTGACTATAATAGTTTTGCTTTTGGAAAATACTCTCTACAAAATGTTACTTGAATTTTAAGTTATTTTCCTTTCTTTGTATTTTCTGTATTTAAACACACACACACACACACACACACACACACACACACACACACGTATGCACACACGCACGCCCACACCTCCAAACAACAACCACTACATAACGAAAGAAAAAAGTAAGACTTAAAAGTTTATTAGATGAAGTAAAGGCAAAATTTCAATGCCAGATGTGTCTGGGAAGTTCCCATTTGCAAATGATAAAAGCTGATCCTGATGCAATAAGTAAAAAGATTGTTGAAAAGCTATCTGGGACATAGAGAATTGATGAGAAAACTGAAGATAAAGCTAGAGAAAGGCAAGTAAGCTATCAAGAACGTAGAGATGTCAGGGCAAGAGTACAAATGGAGGCCCATATACTTTATGTTTAAATATTTATGAGTTATAAATCAAACTAACAAACTATTACATGAAATATGGTCTCTCCTTTGCTCCTGACAAATAGATCTTAAAAAAATATACGTGCAAAGCAACAGTTACTTCCAAGTAACTGTGGCTGGCTTGTGCATTTGCTATGAGGATATGCAGTTTCCACTTCTGATGCTTCAGGAAATCCCTGAGAAAAGCTCCCACAGTTTTCTTCCTCTTTGGACAGTTCTTGGAGGTAGGGGAGTTCTTTATGCTCGAGCTTAGCTCTTTGCCCACTGACACCCCCTTACTCCCCACTGTAAGCATTTCATAAGCTACAAGGTTTCTCTTCATCCTACTTAGTTCAAACTGGGCAACCTCTGCCCACAAAGTGCCCCAGCACCCTTGGCCCCTGATTGCTCTTAGATGTTTCTCAGAAGAACCTCCTATTCTTCTCTTCTTATCCATTCTCAGGCCCCAGCAGGGCCTTGTCAGTGCATGGATACCCTACATCAACTTATATTCACATCCTACTCTTCTTTACAAAAGCCATCCCATGGCCAATCTTAGGTCCCAGCAGTGTGTGCGCAAGTGGCAGCATGGTCCTCCCTCAGAAGTCATAATGTGGGGAAGCAATGAATGCAGGATATGACCATGTGAGTAGGGACTTTTGGAAACTGGGCATCCAAAATGGGGTGGGTAAGCTCCAAGTGAGGATATCTCTTTAGCTCCACTGGAAATAGGAAAAGGGAAACAGTGAAAGAAAAAGAAAAGGAAGCAGGAAACCAAGGCTGTCTAGTCACCACCAGAAGAACCTGGTCAGGAGTAACTGGTTATGGTCACTGCCACTTGGTGCTAGGTCAGGATTCAAAATCCAGGGAGAGGTCTTCTGACTGGGCACACTTGGTTTCCTGACAGCCCCTAACTGAACTAGGTAGCAGGTGGAAGAAATATGCTACTGGGCACCTGGGTAGCTCAGTTGGTTAAGCATCTGACCTCGTCTGAGTTCATGAACTCTCAGTCTGTAAGTTCAAGCCCTGCGTCGGGCTCTGGGCTGACAGTGCAGAGCCTGGAGCCTGCTTCAGATTCTGTGTCTCCCTCTCTCTCTGCCCCTCCCCCACTCATACTCTGTCTCTGTCTGTCTCTCTCAAAAGTAAACATTAAAAATAATTAAAAAATAAAAAGAAATATGCTACCATAGTTGGAGGGGGAAGGTACTGGAAAATGTCCTTCTGCCAAGACAATATACAATGGAAGAGGAATCTTCCAAATAGATATAAGGAGGCCACTCAAAAGGGGACTGGATTCTGGGGTCATCACAAAGAAAACAGATCATTTATCTATAAAATTACTAACATAAGAGAAGGGCACAGCTGGAGCTTTTTTTCTGAGAAGATTAATTCGGTTATAGTACACACTATGGTCTAAAAGTTTGTGTCCTCCCAAATTCATTTGTTGACATCTTAACCCTCAAAATGATAGTAGTAGGGCCTTTGGGAATTTAAGTTATGCAAATGGAATTCTCATGATTGAGATTAGTGCCTTATAGAAGAGATCCAGAGAGATCTCTTGCTCCTTTCACCATGAGAGGACACAGAGAGAGTGCTGGATAAGAACCAGGAAGAGGATCCACACCAGAAAGTGACTATGTTGGTGCCTAGATCTTGGACTTTTCAGCCTCCCAAACTATGAGCAATGCAATTCTAAGCTACCCATTCTATGGGATTTTGATATAGCAGCTTGAATGGACTAAGGCAGTGCAGAAGATAAATGGAGATAGGAAGATAAGTTAGGAATGCTCTCTGCCTTGGAGTAAGTGTTCATGGTTATTTAAAACTATGACCCTCCTGGGACATGTGAGTGGCTAAAGATCTGACTCTTGATTTCAGCTCAGGTCATGATCTCGTGATTCATTAGTTCAAGCCCTGCCCCAGCCTCTGTGCTGACAGTATAGAGCATGCTTGGGATTCTCTCTCTCTCCCTCTCTCTTTGCCCCTCCTCTGTTCGCACTCTTTCTCTCTCTCAAAATAAATAAAAATAAAATTAAACAAATAAAACTATGACCCTCACATTGCATTTGGGGACATGGACTCTAGGTAGTTACTTCTAATCCTCTGGAATTATGGACTGACTGTCTTGCCCATCTGGTTGGACTGTAAATGATGGTGGGTGAATTAGCTTTCTGCTTTCTCCCAGCTCAGAAATACATTTAGAACACAGAGACAGACAGGCAGTTTTGTGTATGGAAGAACTACCCATGAATAGGAGAAATAACATAAATCCCCACTGTGTCTGGGAGCGCTGGAGCGCTTGCCTATCAAGGACTCAGTGGGCCCCTTTGAGAGTAGGTCTGTCTAACACACACATACACACACATGCACAGAGAGAGAGAAAGAGAAAGAAAGAGAGAGAGAGAGAGAATATATTCTGAGGGGACCTGGTAACACATAGCTGCAATAAGAGAATTTATGTGTCAAACTCCTTTCAACTGACCTCAACATTTGTATGTGACTAAATGTAGGGAAATGCATGGGGGAAGAACCCTTTATTTCATACCTCAACTTGTGAGTATAAGGCCTAACTTCTGGTTCAGACCTTCTGAAAATTGAGAGAGAAGATCTCTGAGATTAGGAATTACAAATTTTCTCCTTCAGGATCAATTATTTCAAAAACTGTAACTCTGGTGTGTAAATGCCTGTGCTTCTGGGCTGAATGAACCATGGACTCTAAAGGTTGAAGCAACGATGATGTTTCATACCTTATTGACTTCTATTTTCTCATTCTTTCTTTGTCCTTCCACCCGAGGCTTCTTTCTTTTTACTTTCAGTTTCCCTCTTGCTCCAAATTAGCCACCTTCTCAGACTTTGCCATTTCTGTCAATAGGGCAATTATTGTCTTATTCAGAATCAATGCCTGGTTGACATAATCAATGCCTCCATTTTCTTCACATCTAATCCATCACAATTTCTGCCAGTCCTGTCAATGTTGCCTGTATGACATCTCTGACATACTGCCATTTATCCATTCCCTGCTATCATCATATGGTCTTCATAAATCCTCATCCTGAAAACCTCAGGCACATTTTTTACCTGATTATCTTTGCTTCTGCTCTTCTACCTGCCTGAAATTCTCTCCCTAATGTTACTGCACCATTTAAAGACAATCTCAAACCTGACCTTTGCTTTGGAACATTTTCTGGTTCCCTTAGAATATTTTCTTCTCCTCTAAATACCTATATGAACTTGCTCTCTTTAGCACTCTATCATTTTAATTTAATGCTAACTAGTTGTAATGTTATTTCTCTATTAATAGAAATACCCAGTCTTCCAGCTATGTTGTATATTCCTTGAGTGTATAACCTTTTTTTATATTGTTTTGACTTGAAACTCTAACAACAATTGATAAAAAGAATAAGAGTAACTATCATTAGGTGCTTGCTATATGCCTGATACTGGGCTAAGAGTTTTATGCTTATAATATCACTTGACCCCTTACATCACTAAACGAGGTAGGCACTGCTAATCTTTCCCTTCATGCACAAGGAAGCTGAAGCTTAGAGAAGGAAAGTCATTTATTTGAGGTCACAAAACTAGTAAGTTATAAAGTTAGTATTTGAACCTTGATCTTTCTTGCAGCAGAGCCTAAACTTATAAACTTGTTTTCTATACTGAACCTCTACTCTTAAATTCAGTGTGCTACATTCTAGGAATTTTCAAGGACCAACCAAATACCAAGTATTGGTTTTATAAGTTATTCGTTGATATGATAACTACAAATAGCTAAATGTAGCCTGCCGAAATGGGCTGCTTTCTATGAAGGCACACAACATTCAGAATCCCAAGTACTTCCAGCTACCATGCAGGATTAAGGATAGCTTCCAATTCCTTTCTACTCTTTTCATCGAGAAGTCTAATTCTCCACCTCTTAAAATTAAACTGGATTTAATGAATTACTTCACTAGTAGATTTGGGGAAGAGGAGAATGTAGTTGCAGTTTCCAGCCTGGGACTTTAACACATTTGCAGCTTTCACTTCCTCTCTTAGAATACTTTCTGAGGGATCTTTCTTTCTTTCTTCTTTCTTTCTTTTTTAATATGAAATTTATTCTCACATTGGTTTCCATACAACACCCAGTGCTCATCCCAACAGGTGCCCTCCCCAATGTCCATTACCCACTTTCCCCTCCCTCCCACCCACCATCAACCCTCAGTTTATTCTCAGTTTTTAAGAGTCTCTTATGTTTTGGCTCCCTCCCTCTCTAACTTTTTTTTCCCTTCCCCTCCCCCATGGTCTTCTGTTAAGTTTCACAGGATCCACATAGGAGTGAAAACATATGGTATCTGTCTTTCTCTGTATGACTTATTTCACTTAGCATGACACTCTCCAGTTCCATTCACATTGCTACAAAAGGTCATATTTCATTCTTCCTCATTGCCATGTAGTATTCCATTGTGTATATAAACCACAGTTTCTTTATCCATTCATCAGTTGATGGACATTTAGGCTCTTTCCATAATTTGGCTATTGTTGAAAGCACTGCTGTAACATTGGGGTACAAGTGCCCCTATGCATCAGCACTCTTGTATCCATTGGGTAAATTCCTAGCAGTGCTATTGCTGGGTCATAGGGTAGACCTGTTTTTAATTTTTTGAGGAACCTCCACACTGTTTTCCAGATCAGCTGCATCAGTTTGCATTCCCACCAACAGTGCAAGAGGGTTCCCGATTCTCCACATCCTCACTAGCATCTATAGTCTCCTGATTTGTTCATTTTAGCCACTCTGACTGGTGTGAGGTGATATCTCAGTGTGGTTTTGATTTGTATTTCCCTGATGAGGAGTGACGTTGAGCATTTTTCCATGTGCCTGTGGGCCATCTGGATATCTTCTTTAGAGAAGTGTCTATTCATGTCTTCTGCCCATTTCTTCACTGGATTATTTGTTTTTTGAGTGTGGAGTTTGATGAGTTCTTTATAGATTTGGGATACTAGCTCTTTTTCCAATATGTCATTTGCAAATATATTTTCCCTTTCCATCAGTTGCCTTTTAGTTTTGTTGATTGTTTCCTTTGCAGTGCAGAAGATTTTTATCTTCATGAGGTCCCAATAGTTCATTTTTGCTTTTAATTCCTTTGCCTTTAGAGATGTGTCAAGTAAGAAATTGCTGCGGCTGATGTCAGAGAGGTTTTTTCCTGCTTTCTCCTCTAGGGTTTTGTTGGTTTCTTGTCTCACATTCAGGTCCTTCACCCATTTTGAGTTTATTTTTGTGAATGGTGTAAGAAAGTGGTTTAGCTTCATTCTTCTGCATGTTGCTGTCCAGTTCTCCCAGCACCATTTGTTAAAGAGACTGTCTTTTTCCATTGGATATCCTTTCCTGCTTTGTCAAAGGTTAGTTAGCCATACTTTTGTGGGTCTAATTCTGGACTCTCTATTTTGTTCCATTGGTCTATGTGTCTGTTTTTGTGCCAATACCATGCTGTCTTGATGATGACAGCTTTGTAGTAGAGGCTAAAGTGTGGGATCGTGATGCCTCCTGCTTTGGTCTTCTTCAATATTACTTTCACTATTTGGGGTCTTTTGTGGTTCCATAAAAATTTTAGGATTGCTTGTTCTAGCTTCGAGAAGAATGCTGGTGCAATTTTGATTAGGATTGCATTGAATGTGCAGATTACTTTGGGTAGTAATGATATTTTAACAATATTTATTCTTCCAACCCATGAGCACAGAATGTTTTTCCATTTCTTTATATCTTCTTCAATTTCCTTCATAAGCTTTCTATAGTTTTCAGCATACAGATCTTTTACATCTTTGGTTAGGTTTATTCCTAGGTATTTCATGATTCTTGGTGCAATTGTGAATGGGATCAGTTTCTTTATTTGTCTTTATGCTGCTTCATTGTTAGTGTATAAGAATGCAACTGATTTCTGTACATTGATTTTGTATCCTGCGACTTTGCTGAATTCATGTATCAGTTCTAGCAGACTTTTGGTGGAGTCTATCGGGTTTTCCATGTATAGCATCATATCATCTGCAAAAAGTGAAAGTTTGACTTCATCTTTGCCAATTTTGATGCTTTGATTTCCTTTTGTTGTCTGATTGCTGATGCTAGCACTTCCAACACTATGTTAAACAACAGCAGTGAGAATGGACATCCCCGTCGTATTCCTGATCTCAGGGGGAAAGCTCTCAGTTTTTCCTCTGGGGGATTTCTGAGCCACTCTGAAACAAACCCAACTAATTGAAGACTGCCATACTGCAGAGGTCATATGTAGATAGTCAGGTTGACAGTTTCAGCTGACCCCGGACTTCCTCCAGTCTTACCAAGGCACTACATATATGAGCAGAGCTATCATGAACCCTCTAGACCAGTCCGCCTGCCAGCTGAAGTAAGTAACTTCAGTCAATGACATATGAAGGGAGACCCACCGACTTAAGCTCTGCCCTAATTTCTAACCCACAAAATCATGAGATATACTGAAATTGTTGTTTAAGACCCTAACTTTTGAGTTAATCTGTATGGCAAGTGGTAACTGAGATAACTAGAACCAGGGACTGGTAACCATAAACTGCTCTTTGGGCTACAGGGCCTTCCATCCCTTTTCCTTGTTAAGTGTCCACGTCATTCTTTTCCCTTTCTATGGAATGATTTCCTGTTTTCCTGTGCATATAGCAGGAACTGGTCATAGCACAGTTCCCTAGTTTATGTATCCTTCTGGTTCAATAGATAATGGAAACTCAATAGTATCTCTTACTTTAATTCTAAATTTCCATAGGAGAGATTTTTAAATTGAGCTCAGCTTGAGTTGGTTTCCAACTCTTGCTACAATAAGCTGTAGCTAAGGAGAAGTGATCATATAATGCAAATATGGCTCCCAGCATCCACAACAGTGTGTGTGTGGTGGTGGGGGGGGTGAAGCAATTATCAAAAATGCTCAGTTATGCTTCACTTAAAAGTCTACCTTCCTTAGTTCTGGATCCTTAAATGACGCTGCTCTCTGGTTGTAGCCTGAGAGGTGTATCAACCTTCTAAAATGCTTCACATGCTCATTAGCACAGTATTGATCTCTTCAGTGGCCTCCATTACTCACTGTCCTCCAATAGTTCTTTAGGAAGCATAGGACTTGGCATGTAGACATAGTCAGCTTCCTCCCTCTCCTCTTCTTTCCTTTTCTCAATTAAACATTTGCCTAGAAGCAGTGGTTGGGATGCTGGTCCAGAGGAAGAGTAGCAGAGTGGTTAGGAAGGGGTTTAACGTATTTATACACATTCCCTAACGCAATATTTTACACACATTAGTCATTCATTTCCACATGTTGGATTCAGGGCCATTCACATCTACTAATGATACTAATATTTACTTCATATTTTCTTTTAAATAAATTATTCATACACACACACACACACCACACATACATGCAATTATTTAAAAGGTAACTATTAATGGGCACTGGGCATTGTATATAAGTGATGAATCACAATTCTATACCTGGAACTAACATTACATTGTATGTTAACTAACTGGAATTTAAATAAAAACTTGGAGAAAAAATATAAAAGGTCATCATTAGGACTTCTGGCTTATGGGTCAGCCTGTAAGCAGCTTGGAAGTCACTACTCTGTACTAACAAGTAAAAAACTGAGCAGAGTGAAAAGTCCTCACACCTTCTTGGATCCATATCAGAGATGAGGACTCAGGGTAAACTGCTGCCCCCGAGACTTGAGAAACAGATGAATAAAGGGAATCACAGATTACTAGAGCAGAGACTCATGAGTAGAAACTGCCTTGGAAACTAGAGTCCTGCAAATGACAAACTGCTAAGAAAACCTGACTTGCAATTGACAACCTGCTGAAAGCTCAATGTGGCCAACTCTGAGAATTAAAAACACCAGATGACTAAGTCATGGTAGGAGTCACCTTTTTGCGAATTTTACCTCTTGGAGTCCTACCATATTCTCACAGCAAATATCAAAGAAAAATCTCAAGATTCCTACAGGGGGAAGGGAAAGGGAATCAAATACCCAGAGCACTCCATTCTTTTTTAAGTAATTATTTTTTTTGAGAGAGAATGAGAAAGAGCACGAGCAGGGGAGGGGCAGATGGAAATGGAGAAAGAATCTTAAGCAGCTCCTTGCTCAGTGTGGAGCCCCATATGGGGCTTGACCTCACAACCACAAGATCATGACCTGAGCCAAAATCAAGAGTTGGACACTTAACTGACTGAGCCACCCATGCACCGTCAGAGCACTCCCTCCTCCTCCTCCTCCTTTTTTTTTTTAATTTTTAAAATGTTTATTTATTTTTGAGAGAGAGAGAGAGAGACAGAGACAGAGTGCGTCAGCAGGAGAGGGACAGAAAAAGAAAGGGAGACATAGAATCTGAAGCAGGCTCCAGGCTCTAAGCTGTCAGCAGAGTCCAATGGGGAGGGGGCTTGAACCCACAAGGTGAGACATCATGACCTAAGCCGAAGTCAGATGCTTAACCAACTGAGCCAACCATGTACTCCAGAGCACTCCCTTCTTAACAAGGTTCCTACCCTTAGGGGAAATGAGTCAATCCAGGGCCTAACCTGCTGAAGTATTATCAGAACGTACCTGACCTAGGGAAAGGAAAATAACCAACTCCAGTCAGCTCTAATTTCCATGTATGTTAAAGGAAACATTCAATTCCTGTCTAGGCTAGCAATCCATGTGTGAGGAGGGAAATACCCAACTCCAGCTCACTGTAGTCATCCTGTGCCAACTAAGGGGGGGAGAGAATGTAAAAATACATGTGAAGTTCACAGTCCAGAGGCACAGGCTTACTAGAAGACTAAGACCTATTCATAGGACTATGGAACACTTCTCTTCCATACATATACCGCACCACTACATTATTAAAGGCCTAGTCATAGTACTTTCTTTTACCTGGTACCTCATATCTGATTATCAAGAAAATGATGTTACAAGGCATACTAAAAGGCAATGAAACAAAACAAAACATAGTTTGAAACAACAGAGAAACTATCAGAACTAGCTATGGCAGGGATATTGGAATTATCAGACTAGGAAGTTTAGTGATTACAATTAATGTAGTAGAGCTTTGATAAAATAGAAATGCAAGAACAAATGGTAAATGCTAAGCAGAGACATGAAAATCCTAAGAAAGAAAAAACTGTTAGAGAACAAAAACACTGACAAAATGAGGACTGCTTTTGATTGGCTTACTAGAAGACTGGACATACCTGAGGAAAGAATCTCTGAGTTTACGGAATTTTTTTTTTTTTTATTGTTATGTCCAAACTGAAAAGCAAAGAGAATAAACACTGGAAAACAAAAACAAAAACAGAATATCCAAGGACAACGTGACAACTACAAAAGGTGTAACATTTGCATAATAGGAATACCAGAAGGAGAAGAGAGAAAAGAACTATTTGAAACAATAATGACAGAATTTTACCCAAATTAATGTCAGACATGAAACCAGAGGAAGCTCAGAGAATACTAAGCAACATAAATACCAAACAAAAACACAAGACAACAAAAAGGTTATACCTAGCTATATCATTTTCAGACTACAGGAAATAAAAGATAAACAAAGAAGCCAAAGGGGGAAAACACCTTAACTACAGAAAAACAAAGAATTGTACTCAACTTCTCAGAAACTGTGCAAACAGTAAGTGGAATGAAATATTTAAAATGTTAAGAGAAAAAGACCCATCGACCTAAAATCCTGTACCATGTAAAATTATCCTTCAAAAGTGAAGGAGAAAAAAGACTTTGTCAAACATACAAAAATGGAAAGAATTTCTTGCTAGTGAACCTGCCTTGCAGAAATGTTAAAAGAAGTTCTATAGGGAGAAGGAAGATAATGTGGGTCAGAAACTTGGATCTACATAAGAAAGGAGAGCATAAAAGAATAAGTGAAGATAAAACACTTATTTTTCTTTTTAAAAATTATATATTATATATATATAGACTGATATACACTAATTTATACATATGCATATATATGCTTATATATAAGTGAAATGAACGACAACAATGATACAAGGGATGAAAGGGAGGAATTAGATTTTTTTATTATAGCATACCCATACTGCCTGTGAAGACTTATAATTTTATTTGAAAGTGGAATTGAATTAGTTGTCCATGCATATTACTAACTCTATGTTAACCACGTAATTTTTTTAAAGGTATAATTAATACAATAATAAACTAGAAAGTGGAGTCATGTAAATACTCAATTAAAATCACAAAAGGCAGCAAAAGCAGTTCTAAGAGGGAAGTTGATAGTGATACAGGCCTACATCAAGAAACAAGAAAAATCTCAACCTAACCTTATACTTAAAGGAACTAGAAAAAGAATAATAAACCAAGTCTAAAATTAGAAGGAAGAAAATAATAAAGATTAGAGAAAAATTAAAGAGACTGAAAAACAACAGAAAAAAAGCAATGAAATCAAGAGTTGTTTCTTTTAAAAGAAACAAAACTAATAAACCTTTATCCAGACTCCTCAAGAATAAGGGAGACTCAAAATTAGAAATGAAGGAGAAATAACAACCCATACGACAGACAGAAGTCCATGGTTTCACTCTACCAAACATATAAAGAAAAGTTAGTATCACATCTTTTCCATGAGCACAGGATGATGTCCTCATGGATAGTGTTGAATTACTATATTGTACACTTGAAACCAATATAACATTTTATGTTAACTAACTGAAGTTAAAATAAAAACTTTAAAAAAAGAAGAGTTAATACCTATTTTTCTTAAACTATTCCAAAAAACAGAAGAAGAAAAACTTCCAAATTTATTCTATGTATCCAGCATTATCTTGATACCAAAACCAAACACTGCAATACAAATGATCAAACAAAATACAGACCTATATTCCTGATGAACATAAATGAAATATTCAACAAAATATGAATAAACCAAATTCAATAATACACTAAAAGGATCATTCACCATGATTAAGTGGGATTTATTTCAGAGATACAAGGGTGATTCAATATTCACAAATCAATGAAAGAGGAAGGATACAAGACTATATGATCATCTCAGCAGATACAGAAAAAGCATTTTTCAAAATATAGCATCTGCTTATGATGAAAACTCTCAACAAAGTGAATTTAGAGGAAACATACTTCAACATAGTGTATGAAAAACTCACAGCTAACATCATACTCAATGGTGAAAAACAAAAGTTTTTTCTCTAAGATAAGGAACAAGACAAGGATGCCCAATCTCAACACTTTCATTCAGGAGTAGAATTCCTAGCTGCAGCAATCAGACAATAAAAAGAAATAAAAGTCATCCAAATTGGCAAAAAAGAAAGTAAGACTGCCACTATTTGTAGATGGCATGATGCTATATATAGAAAACCCTAAAGATTATACCAAAAAAACTCTCATAATAAATGATTTTATTAAAGTTGCAGGACACAAAATTAATATTTAGAAATCTGTTTCTATACACTAATAAGAAAATAGTGGTACTGGAAAGAGAAATTTAAAAAAATAATCTGACTTAGAATTACACCTAAAAGGAGTATCTTCTGGATTAGGTGGAAGATGGCAGCATAGGAGAGTGCTGGGCTCACCGCATCCTGCTGATCACTTAGATTCCACACATATCTGCCTAAATAACCCAGAAAACCATCAGAAGACTAGCAGAAAGCAGAGAGGCTGGATTCCATGAGTTCTAACAGTCAGAGGGACTTAACATCTGGAATGTTATTAGTCAACAGCTTTGCTCAGTGAGCTGGAGGGCAAGAGGACACTGGGTGGGAGAGGTGTTGAGCCCTGGAAGACAGAGCTCAGCTCAGCAGGGAGCAAAGGCGCTGGGAAGCGCCATCTCCCTTGCCCATTCCCCAGCCAAAATCCCAAAGGGAACCAGTTCCCCTCATTGAAATTGCTTGCACAGTGCAAACACCCAGTGCTGTGCTTCTGTGGATCCATTCCTCCAATGGGTCTGCCTGCCTCCCTCCCTGTGCTGCAGGGCCCCCCCCTAGGGGACCACCCATGGCAAAGCAAGCTAAGCCTCCCCCTCCTGGCCCTATGCACCTTGTGGATCCACCCCGGCTAATATGCCAGATCCCATCGAAGCAGCACCACAAGCCTGGCAGGGTGCAAGTAGCCCAGACAGGGGCCACACCACTCCACAGTGAGTCCTGCTCCTGGGAGAGGGGAAGATAAGGTATACACCAGTCTGACTGTGGCCCCAGCAGTGGATTGGGGACAGACATCAGGTCTGACTGCAGCCCCAGCCACCAATGCAAGTTACTCCAGACAGCACAGGAAAAGTGCCCAGCAATTCCAAGCCACCCCAGGAACTATCCAAAATGATGAAACGGAAGAATTCTCCTCAAAAGAAACTCCAGGGAGTAGCGACAGCTAATGAATTGATAAAAAACGATTTAAGCAATATAATGGAACAAGAATTTAGAATAATAGTCATAAAATTAATCGCTGGGCTTGAAAAAGTATAGAGGACAGCAGAGAATCTACTGCTACAGAAATCAAGGGAATAAGAAATAGTCATGAGGAGCTAAAAATGGTATAAATGAGGTGCAAAATAAAATGGAGGTGACCACAGCTCGGATTGAAGAGGCAGAGGAGAGAATACATGAATTAGAAGATAAAATTATGGAAAAAGAGGAAGCTGAGAAAAAGAGAAATAAAAAAAAAATCCAGGAGTATGAGGGGAGAATTAGATAACTAAGTGATGCAATGAAAGGGAACAATATCCATATAATAGGAATACCAGAAGAAGAAGAGAGAGAAAAAAGGGCTGAAGGTATACTTGAACAAATCATAGTTGAGAACTTCCCGGATCTGGGGAAGGAAAACGGCATTGAAATCCAAGAGGCACAGAAAACTCCCTTCAGACCTAACTTGAATCTATCTTCTGCATGACATATCATAGTAAAACTGGCAAAATATAAGGATAAAGAGAAAATTCTGAAAGCAGCTAGGGATAAACATGGTCTAACATATAAAGGGAGAATGATAAGACTAGTGGCAGACCTATCTACTGAAACTAGGCAGGCCAGAAAGGAATGGCAGGAAATCTTCAACGTAATGAACAGACAAAAAAAATATGCAGCCAAGAATCCTTTATCCAGCAAGTTTGTCATTCAGAATAGAAGGAGAGATAAAGATCTTCTCAAAAAAACAAAAACTGAAGGAAGTCATCACCACTAAACCAACCTACAAGAGATCCTAAGGGGGATTCTGTGAGTGAAATGTTGCAAGGACCACAAAGTACCAGAGACATCACTACAAGCATGAAACCTACAAATAACACAATGACTCTAAATCCGTATCTTTCTATAATAACACTGAATGTAAATGGACTAAATGCTCCAACCAAAAGACATAGGGTATCAGAATGGATAAGAAAACAAGACCCATCTATTTGCTGTCTACAAGAGACTCATTTTAGCCTTAGGACACCTTCAGATTGAAAGTGAGGGGATGGAGAACTATCATGCTACTGGAAGTCAAAAGAAAGCTGGAGTAGTCATATCAGACAAACTAGACTTTAAAGTAAGGCTGTAACAAGAGATGAAGAAGGGCATTATATAAGAAGGGTCTATCCATCAGGAAGAGCTAACAATTATAAATGTCTATCTGCCGAATACGGGAGCCCCCAAATATATAAAACAATTACTCACAAACATAAGCAACCTTATTGATAAGAATGTGGTAATTGCAGGGGACTGTAATACTCCACTTACAACAATTGATAGATCATCTAGATGCAGGATCAATAAAGAAACAAGGGCCCTGAATGATACATTAGATCAGATGGACTTGATAGATATATATAGAACTCTGCATCCCAAAGCAACAGAATAGACTTTCTTGTTGAGTGCACATGGAACATTCTCGAAGATAGATCACATACTAAGTCACAAAACAGCCCTTCGTAAGTATAAAAGAATTGAGATCATACCACGCACACTTTCAGATCACAATGCTATGAAACTTGAAATCAACCACAGAAAAAAGTCTTAAAAACCTCCAAAAGCATGGAGGTTAAAGAACACCCTACTAAAGAATGAATGGGTCAACCAGGCAATTAGCAAAGAAATTAAAAAAATATATGGAAACAAATGGAGATGAAAATACAACAATTCAATTGCTTTGGGATCCAGTGAAGGCAGTCCTGAGAGCAAAATACATTGCAATCCAGGCCTATCTCAAGATACAAGAAAAATCCCAATATGAAATCTAACACCACACCTAAAGGAAATAGAAGCAGAACAGCAAAGATATCCCAAACCCAGCAGAAGAAGAGAAATAATAAAGATCAGAGCAGAAATAAACAATATAGAATCTAAAAAAAACTGTAGAGCAGATCAATGAAACCAAGAATTGGTTTTTTGAAAAAATAAACAAAATTGATAAACCTCTAGCCAGGTTTCTCAAAAAGAAAAGGGAGATGACCCAAAGAGATAAAATCATGAATGAAAATGGAATGATTGCAACCAATCCCTCAGAAATACAAGCAATTATCAGGGAATGCTATGAAAAATTATATGCCAACAAACTGGACAACCTAGAAGAAATGGACAAATTCCTAAGCACCCACACACTTCCAAAACTCAAACAGGAAGAAATAGAAAACTTGAACAGACCAATAACCAGTGAAGAAATTGAATCAGTTATCAAAAATCTCCCAACAAATAGGAGTCCAGGACCAGATGGCTTCCCTGGGGAATTCCACCAGACATTTAAAGCAGAGATAATACCTATCCTTCTCAAGCTGTTCCAAAAAATAGAAAGGGAAGGAAAACTTCCAGACTCATTCTATGAAGCCAGCATTACTTTCATTCCTAAACCAGACAGAGATCCAGCAAAAAAAGAGAACTACAGGCCAATATCCCTGATGAATATGGATGCAAAAATTCTCAATAAGATACTAGCAAATTGAATTAAACAGTATATAAAAAGAATTATTCACCATGATCAAGTGGGATTCATTCCTGGGCTAGAGGGCTGGTTCAACATTCGCAAATCAATCAATGTGATACATCACATTAATAAAAGAAAAGATAAGAACCATATGATCCTGTCAATCGATGCAGAAAAAGCATTTGACAAAATTCAGCATCCTTTCTTAATAAAAACCCTCGAGAAATTGGGAATATGAGGAACATACTTAAACATAGTAAAAGCCATTTATGAAAAGCCCACAGCTAGTATCATCCTCATTGGGGAAAAACTGAGAGCTTTCCACCTGAGATCAAGAACACGATAGTCATATCCATTCTCATCGCTGTTGTTTAACATAGCATCAGCAATCAGACAACAAAAGGAAATCAAAGGCATCAAAATTGGCAAAGATGAAGTCAAACTTTCACTTTTTGCAGATGACATGATATTATACATGGAAACCTCGATAGACTCCACCAAAAGTCTGCTAGAACTGATACATGAATTCAGCAAAGTCGCAGGATACAAAATCAATGTACAGAAATCAGTTGCATTCTTATACACTAACAATGAAGCAGCATAAAGACAAATAAAGAAACTGATCCCATTCACAATTGCACCAAGAATCATGAAATACCTAGGAATAAACCTAACCAAAGATGTAAAAGATCTGTATGCTGAAAACTATAGAAAGCTTATGAAGGAAATTGAAGAAGATATAAAGAAATGGAAAAACATTCTGTGCTCATGGGTTGGAAGAATAAATATTGTTAAAATGTCAATACTACCCAAAGCTATCTACACATTCAATGCAATTCCAATCAAAATTGCACCAGCATTCTTCTCGAAGCTAGAACCAGCAATCCTAAAATTTGTATGGAACCACAAAAGTCCTCGAATAGCCAAAGTAATTTGGAAGAAGAAGACCAAAGTGGAAGGCAACAAGATCTCAGACTAATCTCTACTACAAAGCTGTAATCATCAAGACAGCATGGTATTGGCACAAAAACAGACACATAGACCAATGGAATAGAATAGAAACCCCAGAATTAGACCCACAAAAGTATAGATAACTCATCTTTGACAAAGCAGGAAAGGATATCCAATGGAAAAAGACAGTCTCTTTAACAAATGGTGCTGGGAGAACTGGACAGCAACATGCAGAAGAATGAAACTAGACCACTTTCTTACACCATTCACAAAAATAAACTCAAAATGGATGAAAGGCCTAAATGTGAGACAGGAAACCAACAAAACCCTAGAGGAAAAAGCAGGCAACAACATCTTTGACCTCAGCTGCAACAATACCTTACTAGACACATCACCAAAGGCAAGGGAATTAAAAGCAAAATGAACTATTGGGACCTCATGAAGATAAAAAGCTTCTGCACTGCAAAGGAAACAATCAACAAAACAAAGGCAACGAACAAAATGGGAAAAGATATTTGCAAATGACATATCAGACAAAGGGCTTGTATCCAAAATCTATAAAGAGCTCACCAAACTCCACACCCTCAAAACAAATAATCCAGTGAAGAAATGGGCAGAAAACATGAATAGACACTTCTCTAAAGAAGAGATTCAGATGGCCAACAGGCACAAGAAAAGATGCTCAACGTTGCTCATCAGGGGAATACAAATCAAAACCACACTCAGATACCACCTCATGCCAGTCAGAGTGGCTAAAATGAACAAATCAGGAGACTATAGATGCTGGTGAGGATGTGGAGAAATGGGAACCCTCTTGCCCCGTTAGTGGGAGTGCAAACTGATGCAGCTGATCTGGAAAACAGTGTGGAGGTTCCTCAAAAAATTAAAAGTAGATCTACCTTATGACCCAGCAATAACACTGTTAGGAATTAACCCAAGGGATACAGGAGTGCTGATGCATAGGGGCACTTGTACCCCAATGTTTATAGCAGCACTTTTGACAATAGCCAAATGATGGAAAGAGCCTAAATGTCCACCAACTGATGAGTGGATAAAGAAATTGTGGTTTATATACACAATGGAGTACTACGTGGCAATGAGAAAGAATGAAATATGGCCTTTTGTAGCAACGTGGATGGAACTGGAGAGTGTTATGCTAAGTGAAATAAGTCACACAGAGAAAGACAGATACCATATGTATTCACTCCTATGTGGATCCTGAGAAACTTAACAGAAGACCATGGGGGAGGGGAAGGAAAAAAAAAAAACAACGTTAGAGAGGGAGGGAGCCAAAACATAAGAGACTCTTAAAAACTAAGAACAAACTGAGGGTTGGTGGGGGGTAGGAGGGAAAGGAGGTTGGGTGATGGGAATTGAGGAGGGCACCTGTTGGGATGAGCACTGGGTGTTGTATGGAAACCAATTTGGCAACAAATTTCATATTAAAAAAATAAAAAATAAGCATTAAAAAAATAAAAAAAAATTACACCTAAAAGAATAAGATAAGTAAAAATTAATTTAACAAAGGAGGTGAATGATCTATATTTGAAAACTTTAAGACATTGATAAAAGAAATTGAAGATAACACAAACGTAAAGATATAACATGCTTATAAATTAGATATTTTTTTAAAAGTGTCCATACTGCCTGAAGCAATTTACAAACTCAATGTAATTCCTATCAAAATACAATTTTGGGGGGGCACCTGGGTGGCTCAGTCAGTTGGGTGTTCCACTTTGCTCAGGTACTGATTTCACAGTTGGTGAGTTCAAGCCCTGCATCAGGCTCTGTGCTGACAGCTAGTAGCCTGGAGCCTACTTCCGATTCTGTGTCTTCCTCTGTCTCTGTCCCTCCCCTGCTTGCAGTCTGTCTCTCTGTCTCTCTCTTTCTCTCAAAAGTAAATAACCATAAAAAAAATTTTAAAGAAAATATTTTAATAGAACTGGAACAAACAACGTTAAAATTTGCATGAAACCATAAAAGATGTCAAATAGACAAAAAAATCTTGACAAAGAACAAAGCTGAAGGTATCACAATCCCAGATTTCAATCTATACTACAAAACTATGGTGTTCTACATGGTAAGTTACTGGCACAAAAATAGACATACAGATCAATGCAACATGATAGAGAGCCCAAAAATGTATTCATGTTTATATGATCAATTAACCTACCACAGAGGAAGTAAGAATATACAATGGAGAAAAGACAGTATTTTCGATAAATGGTACTAGGAAAACTGGACAGCTCTGTGCATAAGAATGAAACTGGACCACTTTCTGACACCACAAAAAATAATCTTAAAATGGATTAAGGACATAAATGTGGGACCTGAAACCATAAAACTCCTAAAATAAAACATAGGTAGTAATCTCTGGGTCACTGGTATTAGTAACGTATTTATGGATATGCCTCTGTAGGCAAGGAAAACAAAAGAAGAAAAACTATAAGGACTATACCAAAATAATAAGCTTTTGCACAGCAAAACAAAAAAAAATCATCAACAAAATGGAAAAGCAAATGGGAGAAGGAAATTGAGAGAAGATATTTGCCAATGATATATTCAATATCCAAAAATATATAAAGAACTTATAAAACTCAATACCAAAAGGGGGAAAAAAAGCCAAGTAATCCAATTTAAAAATGGCAGTATGGACATGTTTCTAAAGAAGACATACATATGGCCAACAGACACATTAAAAGATGCTCAACAGACACATTAAAAGATGACCACTAGTCATCAGGGAACTGCAAGTCAAAGCCATAATGAGCTATTACCTTACACCTATCAGAATGGCTGTTATTAAAAAGACAAGAAATAATAAGCAGTGGTGAGGATGTAAAAAAAGAAAACCCTTATGCACTGTTGGTGGGAATGTAAATTGGTGCACCACTGTGGAAAATGATATGGAGATTCCTCAAAAATATTAAAACTAGAAATACCATAGAATTCAATAATTCTACTACTGGGTATTTATCCAAAGAAAACAAAAACACTAGATAGAAAAGATATATGTAATTTCATATATTGAAAAAAAAAGAAAAGATATATGTAACCCTATGTTTATTGCAGCATTATTTACAATAGCCAAGATATGTAAGCAGCCTAAGTGTCCATCAAAAGATGGATGGATAAGGAAAATGTAATGTGTACATGTGTGTGTGTGTGTGCGTGTGTGTGTGTGTGTGTACACACATAAGGGAATATTACTCAGCCATAAGGAGCGATATCTTGCCATTTGTAATGACATGGATGGACTTAGAGAGTATTATGCTAAGTGAAGTAAGTCAGACAGAAAAAGACAAATACTATATGATTTCACTTATATGTGGAATCTGAAAAACAAAACAAATAGACAAAAAAAATAAAAGACAGACCCATAAATACAAAGAACTGGTGGTTGCCAGAGGGGAGGAAGCGCAAAATGGGTGAAGGGGAGTGGGAAGTATTGGCTTCTGGTTATGGAATGAATAAATCACAAAAATGAAAAGTATATCATAGGGAATATAGTCAGTGGTATTGTAATATTATGGTGGCAGATGGTAGCAACACTTGCGGCTAGCATAGCATAATATATAGAGTTGTTGAATCACTATGTTGTACATGTGAAACTCATGAAACATTGTGTGTCAGCCACAAGTTAGAAAGTAAAATTAAACACAAAAATTCAAGGAACAAAACATTTTTAAAAACCTTTTTTTAACAAGAAAGTTGCTCATTGTCAAATCGCATGAAGGATAAACAGAATAGTCTCTGGGAGAAATGATTATTTCAAGCCAAAAAGTCAAATGCTGTTTAAAATAGCTTATATTTGAATTTCCGCTGATATTCCTATATGAAATAACATTCTGCTGAAAAATTAGTGGAGAATTTTTCCACTGGAACAAAAAATTCCAAACCAAAGGTTGGCTTTCTGGTTCAAAATAAAGAGGGAAATAACTAATTTAAAAAATAAAATGTCCAGTTTAACAATTTATGAGATATGCAAAGAAATAAAAATGTATGAACCATACTCAGGAAAAAAACAGTTATTACAGTCAATGGAAAATATATTCCCAGACACTGAATTTAGTAAAGATTTCAAAACAGTTATTACAAATATTTTCAAAGAAGAAAATAATTTTTAAGAATTAAATAAAAGTATGTTAATCATAAATAAAAATAAATTTTTCAATAAGAAAACAAATTATAAAAAAGAACCAATAGAAAGTCTGGATTTGAAAACAGTAACAGAAGTGAGAAATTCACTAGAACATTCAATAGAATATTTGAACTGGCAGAAGAATCAGTTGTATTTGAAGCTAGATCAACAAAAATTAAAGGATAGAGAAAAACATATTGAAGAGAAATGGACAGAACCTCAGACTTTTGAGATAATATCGTGAATTAACTAACATATCTGTATTCAGAGTGCAAAGAAAAAAGAGAATGGATCAGATTATTTGAAGAAATCATGGGCAAGTTTCCCTAATTTGATGAAAATCACTCATTTACATACCTAGGATGCTAAATGAATTCCAAGTAGAAGAAATACAAAGAGATTCATATCCAGACACAACATAGTCAAATTGATGAAAATGAAAGACAAACAAAAAAGAGGTCATTGCTACCTGAGGGTCTCATAATGTTTATCAAAACCCTGCACAAAACAACATCTGTGATTTCTACTCTTTAGTGGGCATATGATTAGGTCTCTTATCCAAGGGATTAGAATTGCAACAACTCTCTGTGCAGAAGAACTCTTGTGAGCACTTGTACAACGTATTTTGTCTCCGACTGTGGAACAGAGTAATCATAACTGAAACACCGTTTCATTATGAAAACGACACAAGTTGGCCATATTCAGAGCAGCTTCCTTGGCCTGATAGACTTGTCTAGAATGAACCTTTTGTCTCAGAGGAAGAGGTCAGTTGCCTCTTGACTTTTTAGGCATATTAGGTTCCCCAGAGAAGCGAGGAGGATTTTCTAGTATTTCTGAAAATAGGGACAGAGACATTCACACCTGGAGCCTATTAAAAGATTTAAACTAACAAGAGCTCATCGAGACCTGGCTGTTGATACCTAGTTTATTTTTTCCAGACTCCCCAGACATTCCCATTCTTTCTCCCCAGACAGTCCCTAGAATCAGACTGACTTCTTTAGGCAGGAATTCCTAATAGCACCTTTGAGAACTGAATATTCAGATCAAAGCATGGAGTGTTCAGGAACAATACAACTCCAACTTCAATGACATCTATTCTGTCCCATGGCCCTCATCTTTTGGAATAGTAAATCTTTTTTTTCATTGTGAATCTACAGTCCACATGATAATTTCTTGGAAATTATGAAGTCTCAAGTCAGCTCATCTGCCAATATCTCATCAATGGTAGGTCTTACTCTGCCTGAAATAGGTCATAGGTTTGGTGGATCAAGATAATAAAAATTTTTCTCCTCTAATCTTTTTGCTCCCTTTATCCTCAAAGGGTATTTCATTAGCAGGATTACAAGGGCCTCTTCCTGCCCACCAGGCTCTGGGATGTAGAAAGAAAAATAAGTAGCAAGCCCAAGACTGAATTCAGCTCATAGGAGAAATTTAAACCATCTAATTTCCAGCAGTGATATTGCAACATCCTTACTAGATTTAAGGAGTCACTTAAAGATAGGAATCAGATCTTACTAGTCTTTTGATAATAATACGTTATAGGTTCTCAATCTGTGTTGAAAGTTGCAGATTATCTGTTTTGAAATATAATGATTGGGAATAATCTTCTTTGCAGGAGGAGGGGCTTGTGATTCAAACCAGTTCACTGGTCTCTTGGCAGTAATGGTTAGAGTTGTGGAGCTTCCTAAAATACATATTTACTTAACCTCAGTGAATGGTCATTAATGTTTAGAGTCTATCTTCTTTCTTCTTTATGATTCCCTAATGACGCATCTATTTGTAGTGCACTCAGAACATTTCATGGTGCATTAACATATACTGGTGTATTTTTCAACACTACCCTATTTATAAAAGTACTGCACAAATAGTACAATTTAAGTGTACACATTAACAATTATTTTCACTTTGCCAAAGGGAGAATTTTAATAAACACTTAATTTAATGCCTGATAAACCAAATTTATTAAAATGTCCATGTTTTGCCCTTTCCTGTTTTCTTTCCCATTGTATGTTTAACCTTTGTAGCTGGTCTCTCTCTTCCAATGGGAAGGCGGGAGGATAGGGAGAGATCACTCTTTCACATACAATTTCTTTCCTTGCCAGATTCTTTGGTAGTGATAGTCTCTGGTCCCCAGAATTTATCTTAGCTTTTGCTATCAACCTAAGCTGTAAGAGTATTTGTAATTTTTATTTTCCTCTAGTCTTTTGCAGATACTTGTTAGGGTCTTTATTCCACAAGCCATGGATAGGCAATATTGGTGTCGTCTGGGAACTTGTTCAAACTGCAGCAGGTCAGGTGCCATTGCAGACAGAGTCTTCATTTTATCAAGATCAAAAGTGATCTGTATGAACATTAAGAAAAAAGAAAAGCACTGCTCTAACCCATTGGCTCTCAAACTTGGCTGCCTATTGGAAAGATCTGGGGGCTTACCAAACATACTGATATTAGATCTAATCCTCAGAATTCTGGTTAAATTGGTATGGATATTGTTATTTAAAGAAATCCCCAGATGATTATAGTATGCAACAACATTTGAGAACTACTGCTATCCACACACGTGTTACATTTACAGATATACCATGATGCTGTAAATAAACTTTAAGTAAGATGCCTAGGTCTTCTTCTCAGTACAACTGGTACATCAGAAGGTAGGTTATTAATATGCCCATTTTACAACTGGAAACAATTATATTCAAGATGAATAAGTTACATATGAGAGATAATTATGATTTAATATACCATATAATTTGCTCTTCTGATGCTTTTTTCTATATTGCCACATTGCCTTTTATGTAAGATGCAAAATACTATTTTCAAAACTTAGGCAATGTGTACTTCAACTGTAACTGTTTCAGACCCTAGCACCAAAAACCAATTTTATTAAAATAACTTGCTTTTTTTGTATAGGTTATTCTAGAAAGCTTGTTAAGTTGAAATAAAAGGAGTATCAATATGATCTCATCATTATTTAAGCAATTTAATTTAAAAAAATTTAATGTTTATTTATTTTTGAGAGAGCGAGAGAGAGACAGATCATGAGCACGAGAGGGGCAGAGAGAGAGAGAGTGAGGGAGACACAGAATCCGAAGCAGGCTCCAGGCTCTGAGCTGTCAGCACAGAGGCCAACCGGGGCTTGAACCCACAGACTGTGAGATCATGACCTGAGCTGAAGTCAGACGCTTAAACCGACTGAGTCACTCAGGTGCCCCAATTTACTTGTTATTTTTAAAATTAGAGATCAAAGTTATCTAAGTCCACTAGCCAAAAGTCACTAGGAATACCCAGCAAAAAAGTTTGGCTTATCTCACTTGTTGCAGCACAAAACACCTTCCAGAGAAACCATGGGGCGTGTTAGGGAGAAGGAAGCTAGGATGGCTTGTATAGGCTTGTGCTCGATGATTCTCAGGAGAGATTACAGAAGCAGGTACTGGTTCTGGACTGGAAGCTTTCAAGAGACAGTGATTATGTACCTTTTTTCTGGGACGTAGAAGGATTATAGGGAGCTTGAGTTGTCACTGGTAAAGAATCATCAGGATCATGTATATCAGTCAGAAGACATGGTATGTAGTGTCTGTTGTGGCAGAATGGACCTATTTCTGTTGTGTTTCGAATATGGTCCTAATGTGGTCATGTCTGAGCTTTATTCATATTCTGTGAAATGTCACAGTCTGGCTAAAAGACTTTTTTTTTTTTTAATACTTTGTAAAAGTATCCTTTCATATGCCTTTAAGTTCTAATTACTCTTGAAAATTCTAAAAAGGAAAAAGAAAAGGAAGGAATACAAATACCTGTTTTTTTATTACTATTGAAAACTTTGAAAATTGATATAGTAGGGATTTCCTTTGGAAGTAGATTCTAAAATATTATTAATAAATCAAAAATTTAATCAGTTATAACCCAACAGCTTTTTAAAAAGTGGATTTTGGTAGTTGAGAAATACCCAAAACAAGTAAAAGAGGGGAAATGGAGTAAGAAAAGAAATGTCTATCTCAATAAAAAAAAAAAAACAACAACAGTGAACAAGATAGAATAAAAAGCAGAGAAAAAATAGAAAGCATCAAAAAAATAGTAGAAATCAGTTCAAACATATTAGTAATCAGAATGAATTAAAATGGATTATGCCTGTCAATGAGGAAACAGACTACCAGATAATTTTTTTAAAAATCCGTGTCTATAATATTTAAAAGGCACCAGACTATGGGAAGACTGAGGGAAAAAGGAAGGAAATAGGCATAACAGCCAAGTACTAACCAAGAGAAAGCTAAGTGATAAGATGAATCATACTTTAAGATCAAAAAAGAACATGATTAGCTGTAAGGCAAATTACCATCAAATGCTGATAGGATGGGTCCAATTTACCAGAAAGGCATAATAATTGTAAAATTATATGTGTGTGTATATAATGTAATTATATAATATATATTTATATATATTTGTGTACATATATATAATACAAAAATATATAATTGTAAAATATATGTGTGTATATATAGCATAAGAACTACATGGGCACACTGACAGATCCACCTGGTACAAACTTCCAATATATGTTTCTCACTTTTAAGACAAACAGATGAGAAATTAGTTGGAGAAAGACATTTGAATACCCATGTAGCCAGCCGGATAAATGGACAGAACACTGCCTCTAACCACTAGAGAATATATATTTTTAAGCACATATAGAATATTTATAAAACAGACAAAATACTATCCCCCAAAACAATTTTCAATAAATTTCAGAACATGTGTATCATTAGAACATATTTTATAACCACAATGCATTTAGAAATACTTTTTTAAAGATAAATTGAAAGAACACTGAAACAAAGTTAAAAAAACTCTGAAGTTTTCGTCTTGAGACACAAAAGAAAATTATAACAAATAAAAACTACAACTGAGTGATAATTAAAATACTAAATATACTGTGGTATAGGCACATAACAGTATGCCATAGAGTAGTAAAAACTGACAAATTACTGCTGTATGGAACCACATGGATGAATCTCAGCAACGTCAAAGTGAGTAAAGAAGTCACATAGAAAAGTTTACACAATGATTTCTTTTTCATAAAGATAAGAAAAGAGGCAAAACTAATGGATGGTAACAAATGTCAGGATCAGGCTTCCTTTCATGAAAGGACAGTGGGGAAGGGCAGGAGGGTGTACTCTGAGGTCCCGACGACGTCTTTACTGTGATGTGGGTAGTGATCTCATGGGGATACCTCTGCCATCACCACAACTACTATCACTACTAATAACTACTTTCATTCTGTCAACACACACTGCAGACTTATGGTTTATGCATTTCTGTCACCCTCACATGACACTATTAATACATAATTAATTAACACACAATTAATATGAATACATTAAGATACTATTAATACATATGTGCTGAAACTTTTCTCTTTAAATAAGATAATTGTATACCCAAAATTGAGAATAGCAGTTAGCTCTGAGGAGCAGTGGGAGGCTGGCATGTGACTGGGGAGGAACATAGGACATCATTAGAAGTGGTGATGTTCAGGGCGTCTGGGTGGCTCAGTTGGTTAAGTGTCCAGCTTCAGCTTAGGTCATGATCTCATGGTTTGTGTTTGAGCCCCAGGTCGGGCTCTGTGCTGACAGCTCAGAGTCTGGAGCCTGCTTCAGATTCTGTGTGTGTCTCTCTCTCTTTGCCCCTGCCCTGCCCTGCTCATGCTCTGTCTGCCTGTCTGTCTGTCTCTCTCAAAAATAAACAAACAAAAAAAAACTCGTGATGTTCTAGGCCAGGAGGTGGCAAACTCTTTCTGTCAAGAGACAAATAGTAAATGTTTTCGCTTTTGTTGGACATAAAGTCACTGTTGCAACTATTCATGGAGGTAGCTATAGACAACACATAAATGAATGGGTTTGATGGTGTTTTAATAACATTATTTACAAGAATAGGGGATGGACTGGATTTGGTCTGCAGGTCAAAGTTTGCAGATACCTGTTCTCATTCTTCACAGAAGATCATATGGCCTCATTCACAGTTGTTCACATTATTCTCTGCATTTTTATGCTTTATGATTTATATCTGCTTTACTTACATGATTTTGCACATTTCAGAAAATAGGCATCCATGAAACTCACATGGGGTAGTATAAGGGAATTTAATGTGAAAATGCTTTAAGGATGGAGTTGCTACTTTAGATTTCAGTTGTATACACAGTGCAAATAGGTTAGTGAGTGTCATTACTTTTTGCCTAGCTGACCTTGAGCAAATTATCCAACTTGTTTCTTCACCTATAAAATTAGGATAAAAATTCTGTGTTTTTCAAAGCTATGAAAACTAAAGGAAATAGTGTAAATAAAATGCATAGTACTCTATCCAGTTCCTAGGGAGCATCTTGCACTGCTGCTATAACCACCATCATGGCCACCGCCACAGCCACCGACATTATGGCTATTGCCACTACTGTATTGCTATTATTAACCTCTAAGGTCCTAATTCTGTTTGGTAGAAAATGAAAGCAAACTCTAACCGCATTTCTCATTCCGTGTCACAGACAGATAGGAACTGAGGATTTACATGTGTTTGTCCTGTTGAGGTGACCTGACTTAACGAATAAATAAAAACAAGGATATTCAGTCTATTTGTATGACTATTTTCTAATGCCCTTGGGGATGCCCGAGACAGTTTGCTTCCTTAAGTAGTTCAAACACATTCATAGCACCATTCATTTACACTGGATATGAAGAAAGTATTTGCTGGATAATATGCATTGTTAACCTCAACATCAGAATGTTGATAAATCCCTAATGAATTAGGCTTTACTGTAGAAAAGATACTGAAAAGAGGTCAGGAAGTGGGGTGGGGAGGCATAAGGATACATGAAGCTATACAGCCAAAAATTTAGTGTTGCTGAAAAGTGCAGCCATGGAGTCTGTTGGCTCTCCTGGTAGACTCGAATTCCATTCTGATTCTTCCACTTCCTAACTAACTCACTGATGGAGTTACTTCAAGCTGGAGTCTCAGTTTCTTAATCTGTAAAGTACCTCTTAATGTTGAATACATGACAATCACTTTGCTTCATAACTGCATTAGTAAATGTTCAACAAAGGTCTTACTATCAATAAACTATAGTCTGAGTGTTTGTTTCAAAAATGGAAGACAGAGATCAAATTTTAAACAACACTTTGAAAGAATGGTTTTTTCCTCACAAGGATTCAAGAATGAAAGAAGATACCATGCATTTGTTCATGCTATATGCCAAAAATCAATCTAGGGATATATATATATATATATATATATATATATATATCACTTAATCCTTAACATATTCCCATGGAGGTGGACATTAGTATCCCCTTTTACAGAAAAATAAACTCATGCTGAGAAAGGATGGATAATTTATTCCAGGTCACACAGCTAGGAGCTTAATCAAGGTCTCTGACTTGAAACACAGTACTTTTTTCAGCTCATCACACTTCTCTTTTTCAGCAGATCCCTTTGTTCTGCAACACTGTTTCAGCAGTTCAAGTTGTACATACATTATTGCATCTCTCATTGGGATATTGGCCTCTGACCTACTAGACTCTCTTGTGCCAGGGATCTGAAGTTACTACATTCCTCTCAGCCCAGAAGTTAACTTCGAGAGTAAGAAATATGCTGGTTTCTAGTTCCCTCATATGTGCAGATATCTCCTGGAGGAAATAGTTGTCCATTTGTTCATTCAGGATAGACTTCTTAGTGCTACAGAAAGACTAAGAGCATGTGTTCTGCAAATTTGAGCCCCCTTCTCCCAAGGGCCATTTTTATATAAACCCAGCATGGAAACATTTTCTGATACTTCCCAAGAATAACAATTACCTATTACCAATTGAAGAATTATGTCAGATAGCTTTACACTTAAAGGAGAATAAAGGAACTGAAAATAGTGGGAAATACTTTGTCAACTATAGGACCTTGAGGTCCTGGTACAAGAGCTCTAATTTGGGAAGAGTAGACACAGCAGGACACTACCTGCTTCCAGCAAATGTCCCATCTCCTTAGAGTAGACTTGGCTTTGATGGGACTTTACTTCAGCCAAGTAAAATCAGGAGAAAAAGAACACTACTCTGCACACAAAGAATCAACACGTTGTGATGACATCCTCTTGTCAGCATTCGTGAGTTGTTTTTGTGACTGCGGGTTGATACCTTTTCACTGAACCATTTTGGTCAGTCCCACTTCTGACCCGTATGCATTTGTGTGGCTGAACTCCATAGCATCTAACTGTAAGAGTTGGGAGAAACCAACTGGTCTGCAAAGATAACACACTCACCTAAGTGATGTGTCTAAGTGACGTTCATCTTTATCAACCTAGTAAATGAACAGTCCCTTTCTCTACTGACTTGGTAAAGTCATCTAGTTTATATGTGAGCAAAAAAATTATAAAGTTAAAAAGAATGCATGTAAACAGAGGAAACCATACTAAGTATTTTGTGCCAGGTGTTACAGGAGGTGTTGTATATATATTATGTCATTTAGTTCTTAACACAACCCTTACAGCAGGGTTATTATTCCTATTTATGGGCAAAGAACATAACCCCACAGACACTGACTGAATTTTGCCAATGTCTTGAAGTCTCAGAAACCAGATTCAAATGCAAATACATTTTCATAATCCCATGCTTCCTCTCTCTCCCAAATTTTAAATTTCCATCTTCATATGAGGTAAGTACTATTATTATCTTCATTTTACACATGAGATACTCATGCTGAGAAAACGAGCAAATTGCCTGAGATGACAAATTTTGTATTTGCAAAAAATAAAATTCCCAATCAGGTACATCTCACTCCAACAAATTATAAGTATTAGCAGTGGGACTTGGTTTAGTTTTTTTAGTTTTAGTTTTTTTTTAATAAAATACTATGTCCAACTAAACAAGTTGACCATTGACTTGCTAATTTCAGATAGAAAGACCGGGACTGAATCAAACTACAAGGACAGAGAAGGAGATAGTAGTTTCAAAAGTCTGCTCTGATTAGCCACTCAGCAAACCTCTTTTTCCTATTTTGCCTAATCAAAGAGTCACTGACTTACAACTGTGTCTTCACAGCTTAGTTAAGAACCACTGTTCTTTAACTGAGCAGTGAAATTACATAACTGCAAAGAAAATGTACAGCAGAAAGTGTTTTGCTTGCTAACTCATTACTACCTTCCAGAAAGCATAGTGATGCCTGGAGTGTGGAGAATGAGACAGTGGGAAGGGTTTGTGAGACCTGATGGTAAATTCTCAGGTGGAGCTGTGATTTGAACAAGTAAATCCAATTCTGCTATATTACTCACCTACTAGATGACCCACCACCAGGGGCAGGTGTGTGTACTGGGGAGGGGTGGGGGAGTGGAAGGAATTAAACTCCTGTGATGTTGAAAAGATTAAGTGAGTTTGGGCAGGTGAAGTATTTGGCACAGATCCTGGTACATAGCAATAAGAATGTCATAATTGTTCATTATTATCACTACAGCATTAACCGAGGCAAAGGCTTAACAGTATCGGTCCAGACTGAAGTTTATCTTGGTTCATTTGTGTGCTACCCTAGTCTCTTGTTACTGCAAAGCAGAGGGGTGGTGAGTGACATGAGGAGGCCACATGCTTGATGCTGTCTGCAGCTTTGCTGCTTAGCCTGCTCTGCAGACCAGGTGTTCCAGTCACCAAATCTTTTGCAGGTACTTAGCAAATCAAAGCTGACAGCAGGAGGCTGTCAGCCTGACATATGATAAACACCCTCTGTAATTTAGCACTTTAACACAGCGAGTGTGCTAGCAGGATGAGTTAATTGCCAAGCTATCAACAAGGAGCACCCTGGAAGCCAGCTGAGAATGGTCTAAGAAACTTGGGGCTCTGGGGTAGTGGGAAGTTGTCAGTCCTGAAGAGAAAATTGGGCGGAGATGGCCAGTGAGGGGATTGGCTGGTGATACCACAAGCTACATTAACCAACACTTGACAATATGATTACCTATGAGCAGATGAAAAACAAAAACCAGAAAGAACAGAAATCAGAAGGACCCCTGGAAATAACGTAATAGAAACCTTGCATTTTACAGATAGAAAGTGAGGCCAGGGATGAGGCAGCGGTAGAGGGGACAAGAATAGACTGAAGGCTAGAGAGTCAGTGACAAAGCCAGCACTGATATAGTCCTGATCTTTTGAGTCTGAATTCAGTTTTCATGAAACCATATGGCCTTGTTTTCTATGCTTTTACTATTAAAATGGTCTTCTGAAATTCACAATGCACAGCATAGTATAGACTCTGGCAGATCTTGACCTTGCCAATTACTAGTTCTGTGAACTCAGGCAAATTATTTAGTCTTTCTGTGCCTCTTTCCTTAACTCTAAAATGGGTTAATATTAGTATCTATCCCAATGGTAATATTATTATGACAATTATTTATTAATTTTTTCCTGTTTATTATTTTGAGAGAGAGACAGAGGGCAAGCAGGAAAGGGACTGAGAGAGAGGGAGACACAGAATCTGAGGCAGGCTCCAGGCTCTGGACTGTTAGCACAGAACTCGACATGGGGCTTGAACCCATGGACCTCGAGATCATGACCTGATCCAAAGTTGGATACTTAACTGACTGAGCCACCTAGGCGCCCAAATAACTAAATGAGATCATACATGTTAAAGATTTCAAAGTCTGTGAAGGGGTCAATAAAATTCATTTAATGCTATTATTATTATTGCCCCCAGATTGTTAGCTTTAACTTATTGGTGATGGGTTTGGTTGGGATTTTTGTTGTGACTGAGGACATGGTAGACACATCAACTCTCTGATAAACTGCCACAGGAGTCTTCTCTTGTATTTCTCAAATTCACATTGAGGGAATAAACCTATAAACAGAAAAAAGTCCTGGACCAGTATCGTAGAATTTGATTCTGGTCTCAGGTGTGGAGTAATTACTGACTCAACAACAGACCATCCACTTGATTCTTTTGAGCCTTCTTTTCCTTATCTGCAAAGGGGATAATAATGTCAATCCTATTGTGTTACTGTGACAATCAAATCATATAATGCATGGGAAGTATTTCATAAAATCCGTGTCAACAAAGTATAAACTTTATATATATATATAGATTTAATTTTTTTAACACTTATTTTTGAGAAATAGAGCATGAGTGGGGGAGGGGCAGAGAGAGAGGGGGACACAAAATCTGAAACAGGCTCCAGGCTCCGAGCTGTCAGCACAGAGCCCCATGTGGGGCTTGAACTCTGGAACTGTGAGTTCCAGAACTGAAGCCAGATGCTTAATGGACAGAGCCACCCAGGAGCCACTAAGCTTTATATTTTTGAAGCCGAAACTTCTGTTACCTCCTTTTCTCTTATTTTCCCATTTGTTCCACCATCAAGTCTTAACCAATTCTACCTTTAAAATAGATCTCCAATCCAATAGGTATCCACCTCCACAGTCACCATCATACTCCAAATACTTGTCGTTTTTCACATGGTCACTTTCAATAGCTTCCTAATCCATTTCCTTGTGTTCGGTTTTCCTTTCTTCTAAGTCATCTCCACAGAGCGAATTGGCACTTAACTGACTATGATTATTCAAAGGCTAGGATACAAAATCTTAACGTGATTACAAAGCTTTGTGCAACCTGGCCTCCTCTGCTGGCCTCCTTCCATAACATACTCCTTGTCACTCAGGCTTACATGTTTTCAAATACTTGATAAAAACACTATCTTTCTGTATCGGAAAGTCTCCGTGTTCTATCTCCTGTGTCTCTCTTCCTACTCACACAAAACACTTCTGGTCGCCAAATATGTGGGTTTTTTCCCCCAACACCAAGCAGTACGTCATGACACCAGCTAGGTGTCCTACAATTTAACTTAGTGCTGACACTATCTACCTGGAGGTAGCATCAAGTCCCCACAATGTAAGGACTCGGTCGTACAAGACCCCACCCCCACCCTCTTCAGATGCCAGCCATAAGCTCAGTTTGTCACCCGTCCTTCTGATCAACCAGCCCTAGTTTAGAGGTTCCACAAAACTCAGAGAAACAATGTACTTACTAGATTGTTATGAAGGTATGTAACTGAAGGATAGGCAGATGGAAGAAACACCTAGAGCCAAGTATGGGAAAAGAAATGAATCAACCATGCCTCTCAGAGTGCACTACTCTCCCCAAACTCCATGTATTCACTAACCTGGAAATTCTCCGACCCCTCTCCTTTTGAGTTTTAATGGAGGCTTTATTTACACAGGCACAGTTGATTAACTTGTTGGCCATTGATGATTGAACTCAGTTGCCAGCTCCTCTCCCCTCCTTGGAGGTCAAGGGGTGGGGCAGAGAATTGCAACCTCTAATTTTTTGTTGGTTCTCCTGTTATCCAGCCCCCATCCTTAGGTGCCTTCCATAAATCACCTCATTAATGCAACAAAAAACACTTTTAATGCTCCCATAACTTAGGAAATTCCAAGGTTCTTGGTAGCTCTGTTCCAGAAAAAGGAAGATCAAAAGAATATATATATCTTACTACAAATCACAGTGTCATACTTTCCCACCTCACAATATTGAATATAATGTTTCTTCACCTTGAAATGATCTTGTTTCCACTCTCCTATGAAATAATTTCTTGTTTTTGATGTCTCAATTTAATTGTTGCCTCAAGGAGGATTGACCTGACCCTGCAATCCAAATTGGCAGCTTTTTTTTTAACACCCTTTTTTTTTTTTACCTCACGCTCTTTCTTCGTAGCACTTACCTTTTAAATTGTGTGCTTATTTTTTTGTTAAATGTTAATTCTCCCACTCAATTGTAAGTTCTATAATGGCAAGGGCCATATATGTATTGCACATGTTTGTATCACTTGAAGCTATTTCCAAATAGGATAAAGTAAGTAGCAAAAAGCTCTTGCTTCTACATAGCAACCACACCTAACAGAATCAATATTTAGAACTATTTTTAAAAAATATACTGGAAAGGTATGGTAGCAAAGATGGATAGGTAAAATTCCTAAGAGGGAAAAGCCTCTTCCAGGTGGGCTTGAGATCAAGGTCCTCTTCCTTTCTCATGGAGATGTTTGCCAAGTCTGGGAGTAGGCTCTCCGTCTGGCTTGCTATTGCCAGAGGGTCATTTTTAGGAGAAAGAAACACGTGGAGAAGGTTATGGTTTCCTGCTGTGGCAATATGAAATCTAAAAGACTTCCAGTTCCATGCTTGGTATTGACACCAGGACATTTACCTTACCCCCTGTTCCCCTCCCACCCCCACTCCCCACCCCCCAGTTTTCTTGATATAATTAACAAATAAAAATCTTATGTATGTATGTACGTATGTATATATTTATTTAACATTTTTAAAATGTTTATTTATTTTGAGAGAGAAAACACACATGTGAGCAGGAGAGGAGTAGGGAGAGAGGGAGAGAGAGAATCCCAAGCAGGCTCCATGCTGTCAGCACAGAGCTCAGTGTGGGCCTTGATCTCACCAACTATGAGATCATGACCTGAGCCAACATCAAGAGATGGATGCTCAACTGACTGAGCCACTGAGGCACCCCCAAAAATGTTATGTATTTAAAGGATGAAATGTAATGTTTTGCTATACATTTACATTGTGAAGTGATTATCATAATCAGGCTAATTAACATACCCATCACTGCACAAAGTTACTTTTTTTCTTCATTTTTTTTGTGGTGAGGATACTTGAGACCTACTCTTTCAGAAAATTTCAAGTATATAATACAGTATTATTAACTATAGTCACCACGCTTTACTTGGGTCTCTAGGACTTATTATAACCAAAAGTTTGTACCACTTGACCAACATCTCTCTATTCTTCCCTCTTCCCCAGCTACTGGTAACCACTATTCTAATCTGTTATTATGTTGACATTTGTAGATTCCACATATAGGAGAGATCATGCAGTATTTGTCTTTCTGTGCCTGGCATATTTCACTAAGCATAATGTCCTCCAGGTTCATCCAAATTGTTGCAAACGGAAGGATTTCCTCCTTTTTTTTTTTTTTAAGGTTGAATAATATTCTAGCATGTCTGCGTATTTCACATGTTTTTAATCCATTCATCCAGCTATGGACACTAAAATTGTTTTCAGATCTTGGCTATTGTTAATAATGACTTCATCAACATAGGAATGCGGATAACTCTTCAAAATACTGATTTCACTTTCTCTGGATATATACCCAAAAGTGGGATTTCTGGATCATACAAGATTTTGATTTTCAATTCTTTGAGGATACTCTGTATTGTTTTCCATCCTGGCTGTGCCAATTTACATTTCCACAACAGTAATCATAGTTCCATTTGTTCTACACTGTCAGCAACATTTGTTATCTCTTTTTGAGGATAGCCATTCTAACAAGTGTGAGCTCGTATCTATCTCATTGTGGTTTTGATTTGTATTTCCCTGATGATTAGTGATATTGAGCATCTTTTTCATATACCTGTTAGCCATTTGTACACATTCTTTGGAAAAATTTCTATTCACTTTCTCTGCTTATTTTTTAATTGGGTTTTTATTTTTTTCTATTGAGTTTTATGAGAACTTTATATATTTTAAACATTATTCCCTTTTCAAATACATGATTTGAAAACAGTTGTTCCCACTCCATAGGTTGACTTTTTATTTTGTTGATGTTTTCTTTTGCTGTGCAAAAGCTATTTAGATTGACACAGTCCCACTTATTAATATTTGCTTTTGTTGATTGTACTTTTGGTGTCATATCCAAAAAATCATTGCCAAGACTAGTGTCGAGGAGCTTTCTCCCTATGATTTCTTCTAGGAGGTTTATGATTTCAGGTCTTATGTTTAAGTCTGTAATTCATTTTGACTTAATTTTTATGAGTAGTATAAGATGGAGGTCCAGTTTTATTTTTTTTGCATGTGATATTTAGTTTTCACAGCTCCATTTACTTAAGAGACTATTCTTTCCCCATTGTATATTATTAGTGCCCTTGAAAAGATTAGTTGACCATATATGTGTGGCTTATTTGGGGGTTCAGTTCTGTTCCATTAGTCAGTGTGTATGTTTATACCAGTACCATACTGTTTTGATAACTATAGCTTCATAATATAATTTGAAATTAGGAAGTGTGATACCTCAAGCTTAGTTCTTGCTTAATATCGCTTTGGCTACTCAGGGTTGTTTGCAGTTCCATACATATTTCAGAATTGTCTGTTCTGTTGCTATGAAAAATACCACAAGAATTTTGATAGGGACTGCATTGAATCTGTAGATAGCTTTTGGGTTGTATATACATTTTAACAGTATTAATTATTCTAATCCATAAATATGGCATGTCTTTCCATTTATATCTTTGATTTCTTTCATATTTTATAGTTGTCAGTGTAGAGATCTTTCACCTTTTTGGTTAAATTTATTTCTGTTTTATTCTATTTGATGTTATTGTAAATGGGATTGTTTTTTTAAATTTTTTTGATAATTGTTAATGTATAGAAATAACATGGATTTTTGTATGTTGATTTTTTATCCCACAACTTTACTGAATTTGTATATTAGTTCTATCAGTTTTTTGGTGGGGTCTTTAGGGATTTATATATATATATATATATATATATATATATATATATATATAATCATGTCATCTGCAAATATAATTTTACTTCTTCCTTTCTTATAGATGCCTTTTACTTTTTTTTTTCCTGCCCTATTGCTCTGGCTTGGACTTCCAGGACTATGTTGAATACGAGTGGTGAGAGTAGAAACATTTGTCTTGTTCCTAAACTTAGAGGAAAAGCTTTCATTCACCATTGAATATAATGTTATCTGTAGGCCTGTCACTTATGGTCTATACTATGTTGAAGTAACTTTCTCCTATACCAAATTTGCTAAGAGTTTTAAATCATGCTGAATTGTGTCAGATACTTTTTTTGAATCTGTTGAGATGATCATGTGATTTTCATCTTTCTATTAACATGGTGTATCATATTTATTGATTTGTGTATGTTGAATCATGCTTGCATCCCAGGGATAAATCCCTCTTGATCATGGTGTAAGATCTTTTTAACGTGCTGTTGAATTCAGTTTGCTATTATTTTGTTAAGGATTTTTGTATCTATGTTCATCAGAAATATGGGGTGCAATTTTCTTTTCTTATAGTGTCCTTGTCTCACTTAGGGTAATGCTGGTGTCCTAAAATGATTTTGGAAGTGTTCCCTTCTCTTTTGTTTTTTGAAAGAGTTTGAGAGGGATTGGTGTTCATTCTATTTTAAACATTTGTTAGAATTCATCACTGGGGATGGCTGGGTGGCTCACTAGGTTAAGCATCTGACTTCGTCTCAGGTCATGATCTCATGGTTCTTGAGTTCAAGCCCCACATAGGACTCTACACTAACAGCTGGGAACCTGGAGCTTGTGTCAGATTCTGTCTCTCTCTCTCTCTCTCTCTCTCTCTTTCTCTCTCTCCTCCTCCTCCTCCCTCACTTGTGCACTCTCTCTCAGAAATGAATAAACCTTAAAAAAAAAGAATTCATCAGTGAAGTCATCTGTTCCTGGCCTTTTTTTTACTGGGAAAATTTATTACTGATTCAATTTTCCTACTTGTTATTGGTCTGTTCAGGTTTTCTTTTTCTTTGTGATTCAGACTTGGTAGGTTATTTGTTTATAGACATTTATCCATTTCATCTAGGTTATCCAATTCGTTGGTCTATAATTGTTCATAGCATTCTCTTGTGATTCTTAGTATTTTTGCAGGATTAGTGGTAATGTCTCCTCTTTCATTTCTGATTTTATTTGAATTTTCTCTTTTATTTTTCTTGGTTAGTCTAGCCAAAATTTGTTAATTTTGCTTATATTTTCAAAATCCACCTCGGTTTCATTGATCTTCTGTATTGTTTTATTCTCTGGTATCTATTTTATTTAAGGTCTTATCTTTGTTATTCTCTTCATTCTGCTAACTTTGAGTTTAGTTAGTTCTTTTTCTAGTTCTTTGAGGTGTTTACTTGAGATAGGTTGTTTATTTGAGATATTTATTTTTTCTTAATATAGGTAGTTATCATTATAAACTGTCCTCTTACAAATGCTTTGCTGCATCTCATAAGAGGCTCAGGAAAACAAAGTCTTGTTGCATCTTGTATATTGTGTTTCCATTTTCATTTGTCTCAAGATATTTTTAAATTTCCTATTTAACTTCTTTTTTGATTGATTGTTCAGGAATGTGATGTTTAATTGCCACCCATTTGTGAATTTTCCAGTTTTCCTTCGGTTACTGTTTTCTAGTTTTATATTATTGTGGTTAGAAAAGATATTGATATGATTTCAATCTTCTTCAGTTTGTCAATATTTGTTTTCTTACCTAGCATATGATCTATTCCTTAGAATGTTCCACATGCATTTGAAAAGAATGTGTATTCTATTGCTTAGATGGAATCCTCTGTATATCTTAGGTCCTTCTGGTCTAAAACATAGTTCAAATCCAATGATTTGTTATTAATTTTGTCTAGATAATCTATCCATTGTTGAAAGTGTGGTATTAAAATTCTCTACTATTACTGTATTTTAATATATTTCTCCATTAAAATTTGTTAATATTGGCTTTATATATTTAGGTACTCTAATGTTGGGTGCATATATACTTACAATTTTTATAACCTTTTGATGAATTTACTCCTTTATCATTATACAGTGATTTTCTTTGTCACTTAGTATAGCTTTTTACTATAAACTGGTTTTGTCTGATATAAAATAGTTACTCCTGTTCTCTCTTGGTTTCCATTCATGGAATATCTTTTTTCATCCCTTCACTCATCCTATACGTGTTGTTAAATCTAAAGTGAGTCTTGTATGGGCAACATATAGTTGGCTTTTGCTTTTTATTCATTCAACCATTCTGTGTGTTTTGACTGGAAAATTTAATTCATTTAAATTTAAAGTAATTGTTAATAAGTGGGTACTTACTGACATTTTGTTAGTTGTTCCTGGTGTTTTGTAGTTCCTTTATTCATTTTTTATTTTGTGCTTTGATGATTATAATGGTATGCTTTAAGTCCTCTTTCTTTGCTTTTGTATATTCAACAGGACATTTGTAGTAGGCTGCAGTGATATGGGGATCCAGAAAACTTGGGGAAAAAAGAAATAATACAGTCTTGGATATTTTGCAATGCATAGCAGACAAAATTCCACTAACAGGAGGTATCTAGAATGAGCACAAAATGGTTCTCACTCATGAAGCATTAAATTAGACCCTGAATGTAACTAAAGCTATACCCAGTCCTGGCCTTGCTCAATTCTTAATTTATTTGAGGTAATCAGCCCTTCAATCTGTACCTAAAAGAGGAAAAGAAAATCAGTCTTTGGAAATGAAATAACAGCAATCTCAGTGTTCTATAACTCTTTTATATGAAATATCTTGTTTGCAGTAAAAAATTACTAGACACCTGAACTGTTAGGAGAAAGTGACAGAAAATTGAGAGAGAAAGGTACTAACAGAAGCAGCACCTTAGATAAAGCCAGAGGTTGGAGAAGGCAGACAAGTAAAGTAACTATGATCAATAAGTCAAATAGAATATGGATAATGTAAATCAAAAGAGAAAAAAAACATTCAACAGACATTTCAATATATAAAAAAGTAGATATTCTAGAATGAAAACATACACTTGAAACTAAGAATTCATTGGATGGGTTAAACAGCAGGTGGTAAGCACCAGAAGACTTTTAGTTTCCTATTAGTAAACTCAGAACAGGCCAATAGATAATATATAACTGAAGCTTGGAGATAAAAATGGTGAACAGAGCACAGGAGACACTTGGGACAAGTTTAACTTTTAACACTTATGTCTGAGTCCTAGAAAAATGAGCAGAGAGAAATAAATATTTAGAAGCAATACATGAGGGACACCTGGGTGGCTCAGTCGGTTAAGTGTCTGACTTTGGCTCAGGTCATGATCTCACTGTGAGTTTGAGTCAGCTGTGCTGACAGCTCAGAGTTTGAAGCCTGCTTCAGATTCTGTGTCTCCCTCTCTCTCTGCCCCTCCCCTGCCAGTGCTCTGTCTCTCTCTCAAAAACAAATAAACATTAAATATATATATATTTAGAAGCAATA
Organism: Felis catus; assembly: GCF_018350175.1. Taxonomy (NCBI): domain Eukaryota; kingdom Metazoa; phylum Chordata; class Mammalia; order Carnivora; family Felidae; genus Felis; species Felis catus. The sequence goes on along the minus strand of NC_058368.1, from coordinate 186,932,239 downwards.
TGTGAAAAGATAATGACTGAAGAATCTCCACAACCCGTTGGGGACTTCAATCTACACATTCAAAAAGCAAATTTCAAATAAGATGAAATAAATCACACCTTGGTACAAAACATTTGAATGCTTAAAACCAAAGACAAAGGAACACGAGACAAAAACAAAGCAAAGCAAAACAAAACAATAGTAATTTCATAATGAGGACTATGGAAGCCATAAAAGACAGATTTAGTTTACACTGCATAAAGAAAAAAAAACTTTACCAAAAAGCCCTTCAAAAATGAATGCAAAATTAAGAGATATTTCTAAAAAACAAAAGCTGAGAGAATTTGTTACTAGCTCATGGCACTACGTGAGATACTAAAGGAAATGCATCAGGATGAAGGGAAATTATCCTAAAGGAAGCACAAAACTCTGAAAGAATTAAAAGAACCAGAAAAGATAAATTTAAATGAATATTGATGATTTTTAGCAACAATAATAATTGTGTTGTGGAGTTTATACCATGTAGAAGTAAAATACATACAAATAATAGCTCAGAGGTTGAAAAGGGGTTAACAAAATTGAACTGTGGTAAGGTTTTCACAATATTTGAGAAGTACTAATGATTTAAGTTTGAATATTTATGTTCAGGACACCTATTGTAATCTCTAGGGTGACCACTAACATAATAAGGCAAAACAGTATAACCAAAAAAGCTAATAGAAGAGATAAAATAATATGGATTTTTAAAATAATATGAAATCATTAAAAAACAATTAATAAAAAAGAATGTAAAACAAAAAGGATAAACAACAAATGGAAGAGAAAAAAATGAATAAAAGAAAATAAATTATATGTAAATGGATTTAGCATTCCAAGTAAAAGACAAAAGATTGTTGACTTACTAAAATAAAAAAAAAACAACAACAAAAAAAACAAAGACACAAAACCAACAAGTATATCTGTATACAGGAGTCACATTCTACAAGATCAGTGCTCTAACCCCTGATCTATGGAGCCAGGAGCCACATTCTAAATATAAGCTCATTGAATGCTTGACATTAAACATGTAGAAAAGATATACCATGCAAACACTAACCAAAGAAATTGTGTGTGACTATGTTATTATCAGATAAACATAATTTTAAGGCTAGAGGTATTATTAAACATAAAAAAGAATATTTAATAATAAAGACTTAATTAAACAGGCAGATATAATTATGCATGTTTTCTATGCACTTAATATGGCTGTAAAATATATAACACAAATGTTGATAGAAGAGGAGAAATAGGTAAATACATAATTTTACTTGGAAGTTTTAGCATACCACTTTTAGCAACTGATAAAAAAGCAGACAAAAAATCAGTTAGAATATATAATTAATGTTTATAAAAAATAACACTCAACAAGTATAGAATATAAATTCTTTTTTAGTACATATGGGTCAATTACAAAAATAGAGCTTCATTAGGCTAAAAACAATACATTTCAAAATATTGAAGTTACACAGTGTATGTTCTCTTACCATAGTAGGATTATAGAAATCAACAACAGAAAAATAACTAGATTATTCCCAAATGCCCAGAGATTAAGAAGCATACTACTTAAGAGACTCTTGGTCAAAGAAATCACAATGAAAATTAGAAAGTATTTTGAAACTGAATAAAAATAGAAAAATGACATAAATTCATTTAAAATTACTTTGTAGCCAGTGTGTTTGAATTTGAAGATTTTTAGAAGTAAAGTAAGATTGAAAAGTCCTATGGTGACATGGTAAATTTATTTCCTAGGGCTGCCATAAAAGATGGGGTACTACAGATGGGGTAGCTTAATGATTTATTTTCTCACAGTTCTGGAGGCTAGACATCCAAGATCAAGGGTTCAGCAGGTTTGGTTCTTCTGAGGCACCCCTCCTTGGCTTACAGATGGCCATTTTCTTGCTGTGTCTCCATTTGGCCTTTCCTCTATGCAGGTACATCCCTGATGTCTCTTCTTATAGGGACACCAGACATGTCAGATGAGGGCTCAGTTGTATGACCTCATTTAATCTTGATCAGCTCTTTAATGGCCCTGCCTCTAAATATAGGCACATTGGAGGTTAATAGTTCAACATAAGTCCTTTGAGGGACGACTTAACTCAGTCCATAACAGATGAAAAGATCTTGGCCTGGCTTCTCTACATCTTTAAGGTTGGGCAAAGAAAAGAGGCAGAGATGAAGAATAAAAAGAAATTTCTTAGAAAAATAGGTGTTCAGGAAAAGAGAAAACTCTAAAAACTGGGCTATTGTCAGTAGTTAAAAGGCCACAAAGAGTAGCAACAATAATATTGCTAGCCATTAACATTTGTTACCTGCTTATTGTTAAGATTTTCTTGATAATTAAATGAAATAGTCACATAACACTACAGCAAAATTCAGAGCACATACCAAGCATTTAATAAATGCCACACTTTTGTTACTATTTCTGAGAGCTTTGTTCTTGCTTGTGGAAGAAAGGGGCAAGCAGTGTCTCAGGAGCTGAATTTTGTTTAAAATGTAGCTATTAAAAATGTATGGTGCTGTGTTATCAAGTTTTTTTTTTCAAGAAGTATAATGGCAAATGGAGGTTAGAAGGAGTCTGCTGATGTATAATAGAAAGTATTGGTTGTCATGGTGAATCAAACCTTGAAGTAAGCAGAACATGTTTCATTTTATTTTAACTCTTATCCAAATGTCTCTAAAAGTATTCTCTCATTTGGAAAAGAATACAAGTAAGCTATGAAAAATTGATTTCTCACTAACAGGATATTTGGAAAATATAATGTAAATATGTATAAGTAGGAAAGCAAAAAATGGTTTTGTTTCATTTAAGTTGAAGTAAAAGGACATAGGATGGAATTGTACCATGGACAAATTTCTTTATATTGTCCTCCAAGGTCTCTACCACCCATTACATTCGAAGGGAAAACCTGTGATACAGATAACAACAACAATGGCCCTTTATTGAATACTTACTATATGCCACACACTGTAAATCATTTTCTTCCTAAAGAAAGTCCGCTAAAATAATAATGAAACATTAAAATAGAAAACAAAGTCTCAGAGGGATTATGTGACTTGCCCAGGTTCACATAACTATAAATGTGTGAACTATGATATAAACCCGAGTTTGATGGATTGAAATTTCATCCTCTTTCCACTAAAGAAATGTTTATTTATTGAGTAGTTACTGGGAAAAGAGGCTGGAGTAATGAAATGCTGCAGCATTATTTGATACAGACTCTGAGATTTCAGAACTGGCCCTTTTTCCTCTGAGGGAGGAAGCCAGCTGGGTAGCCTACCCTTGACCCTCCCGTGACTTCATCTTTCCCTTCCCTCCTCTGTGCCCTCTCCCAGGCCTTCAGTAACAACTTCTTAAGTAGTGTAACTATCTCCAGTTAGTCCCCAGTCAAAGCTATCCTCTATATACACTGCTGCCATACTTAGGTTTTCTGAAACACAGCCTGGAATTTGTCACTTCTTTGCTAAAACTGCAGCAACAAAATCACTACCCTGCATCATATTCAGAACAAAATTTCAATTCACCCCAAGCTGCCTTTCCTACTCCCAGACTTATTGGTGTCTAACCACCCTGAGACTACTACTTTACATTATATGTGTGTCCTCACTTCCATGCCTTGGCTTATGATATTCTGTGGACTGTCCTCCCATATGATAGATATATCCCCATAGATCAAAATTCCTCTATATATTTTGCGGTCAACATCAATGCAGCTTTTCTTTCCAGAAGTCTGCAAATCTTTCCAGAAACACAGAGTCCCATTTCTCCCAGAGCACTGTCTATCCTTTCACATTTGACATGACTACCTTATTGGTTTCCTGAAGGATAAGCCATGTAAAGACATGGCCTGTCTCTATTTCCACTGTAGCCTTTCCTCAATAAGTGTTTGCTTTGGTTGAAGAGAGAATTCTGTAATACTTGTATATTTAGTGTTTACTAAATATAGTTGCTATAAAATTTGAGCAGAAAGGGACACAGTAGCTTGTTTTTAAAATCTTATTTGGTCTAAGTTTGTGTATCTTTAGAGTCAGAATTCCTTTTTCCTATTGGAAGGATATTTAAACGATTTATTTGGAAAGTTTGTGTTGTGAAAATCAAGTGAAGATTACAGAGTCATTTTTTATCTAATAGAAAACCACTTCACAAATGATAGCTGAAATAAAAAAAAATGGGGGGAGGGCAGGCCAAGTGTGGGAAACACAGAATGTTAGAACTCTCATTCATTTTACACATAGAGAAACTGAGGTGTGGGAAGTGACTGACTTAAAATGATTCTATTATCAAATGCTTGACTATTTGTAATCTAGTGGAGCATGTAGAGCTTGGCCTGCCACCCAAGTCTTCAGTCTTCAACTTTTGTCCATAATTATTAGTTGTTGTTGTGGTGGTGGTGGTTGAGAGAAATAGCTCTGAAGTCAGGTAAAACACGTTTTGACTATTCACTAGTGATGGCCTTTGATGAATTAATGAATTTGTCTAAGGATCATTTTATCATCTATATATTGAGAAAAGTATCAGTGTCTACTTCATACAGATGTTGTAAGGATACAGTTGAATGATGTTTGTAAAGGGATCAGCTCAGAGTACAATGGCGTACTCAGTGAATATTACTGTCACCATCATCAAGAGCATTATGTTTTTATTGTCATTATTGCTAATCACACTTCTTTAACAAAATTCGTTCTTAACGTTTATTTATTATTGAGAGACAGAGAGAGACAGAGCATAAGCATGGGAAGGGCAAAGAGAGAGGGAGACACAGAATCCGAAGCAGGCTCCAGGCTCCCAGCTGTCAGCAAAGAGCCCTACATGGGGCTTGAACTCACAAACCACAAGATCATGACCTGAGCTGAAGTCAGAACTTAACCGACTAAGCCACCCAGGCGCCCCACTAATCACACTTCTTTACTGTTTCCTTTCATGGGGTCCTGGGCATAGCTCCTCTCAACAATGAAGATAATTTAGCTAGGTACTGCCAGTGTTTCCCTACCTTCTGTGATAAGAATTACATTCTATGCTTGTTAATACAGCACATCAAGTCCTCCAACCCTGGTTCCTCCCACTGGAAATTCTGGTGCAGTGGATCTGGGTTGGGGACAAGCAGCTTGGTTTTAAAAAGTGACCCTCATGATTACTTAGAGAGAGGCTTGTGTCTCACAGGGCAATCTTTCCACCCTTTTGACAATTCAAATCTGATAAAGAGGGAAAAAGGAAAACAAAACAGGTGTTGCTTTTTCTAAGAACTGTAAATGGGTTCTATTCCATTGTAAAATAGTGGGGATTGGGATATCATACTGAGGAGTTATACTGTGCCAGAAACTCTTCAGGTCACAAGCGCATGTAGTCTCTTCCAACAATTCTATGAGGTGAGTGTTTTTATCTCATTCTGTAGATGAGGAAACAAACAACAAAAGCAAAACAACAACCAAACATGGTAAGTCATTTGTCCAAGATCATACAGACAATGATTTAATAAATACTAGTGGGAGTCAGCATTTAAATTTATACATACCTTCACTGCTATGAATCTCTCTTCTCCGTTCTTTGAATGTCCCAGAAAAATAATGAAAATCTGAGGATAAAGAGCTATGAGCTGAAATCCTTAAAACCAGGGAATGTGCATTAGATATGGTTAGATTCCCCTGTGTCTAACATGGTATCTCCCTCATGATAGGTGCTCAGTAAACTTTATTAAATGAATAAAATTGAAAGCAAATTATGAAGACAAATTAAGACAAATGATTAAATGAGTGATATTTATTGTAGGTGCTCTCATGTTTTACTTCTGCTCTTCCCTTTCTTCCAACTGTAGAGTTCTTGGAAAATGTCCTACTCAGACCCTTGCTTTTCAGAGAAAGGGAACCGTATTTTCAGTCTCTTCTGAAAATTATATTAGTTTGAGAAATGCCTTTTGCACATAAAATTGCTTTTTAACTAGAATGTTGAAAAAAATCAGGGAAGGGGATAATCAAGAAGTGAAGTACAAGAGATATTTTTGGGGTGTATTCTGTGTGATATTGTAAGAGTGGATGCATGGCACTATGAATTTGTTTAAGAGCATAAATCTTTATAGCACAAAAAGTGAACCTTAATATATGAAAATTATACACAATTTAGAAGATTGGGGGATCTCAGGATCGGATACAGAATATGACAAAATAATTTCACTGTTACCAGTGTATGAAATAAGCTTACTTAAGGGGGTGAAGGCAAAAAATGCTGGTCTAACTAACTTTGGAAATGAGTAGAATCTATATGATTAAAGGTAAAAGAAACTGAAATGAGTAGAATCTGTAAGATTAAAGGTAAAAGAAACTGTACATAAGCACTGTATTCTAGATGATAAGGTTGTTTTCCAGGGGAGTATGGTTTAACAATCCTGAAACCACTTTACATGTATACTGAAACTGAACTGAACAACTAAATAAATGGATGGTTGGTGGTGGGAGCCAGGTTTCTCACTATTAGCGTAGGAAGTTAGAGATAAGCAAGGTAGAAAGGCTAAAATAATCCATGTGGTAATGGATTATAGTTGGAGACATAAGTATGAACTCACGTTTAGCTTAATATAGGTACCAGTGGTAACATATAGAAATACTCATAAATATGTGTGTGTGTATATATATATATATATATATATACACACACACACACATACATATATATTATTACACACACTTATATTTCCTTGTTGAGTCAGCTGAGAGGGCCTGCATGCAAGGAACCCCCATAGAAACCAGAATACATAATGCTAAAAAGAAATGGGAGCTCCATGGAGAAATGGCTGATTTTAGAATTGTGACAGGAAATATACAAGATGGGCCTAGAGCGTTTTGTGCCAGAAAGTTAGTGCTAAAAACAAACAAACAAAAAAACCCAAACAATCCCACAATGATGGGATTATGTCAAAGGGACATAGGAACCAACTGAAAGGACCCCTAATAGCCAAATCCAGAACAATTTCAATAACAGAATAAATAAGTATTTGATATATAACTGAAAGTAAATATCCATGAGTCCATAAATAATGATTTAAGTGATAAATAAGTAAATAAATGCTTAGATAAATAAATAACTGAAGGTTAAGAGACAAATCTTGCCAGAAGAATTTCAGCAAATTTATTTAGATAATTCTATCCCCAACATATCAATATTGGTTCATCAGTTGTAACAGATATAACATACTAATTAATGTAAGATGTTTATAATGGGGCAACTAGGTGTAGAGTATATGGATACTCTCTGTACTATTTTTGCAATTTTCTGTAAATCTAAAACTACTGTAAAATTAAAAGCTTATTTAAAATAGGATGCAAAAAATATTCCTAACTAAAGTGAAATCTGGTTTTATAATGCTCTTGCTTTAGAGACATCTGTTAGCATATTTGGACTTGCATGTTCAGATATGCATTGGGTGCCAAGAAAATGCTTCCAAAATAACGGCCCCTGAACAAAAAGTCAGCTTTAGTAAAACAGCTTTGTGGCTTGTAGTTCAATGGGCTGGAGCCAGATTGTGTATTTGGTAACTAGAACCCCTCTCCTATTTGGATTGTCCAATCATAGCAAAAACAGCCCACCAATGTTAGAGACCATTTTGTAAGAAAAGAAAAAAAGGATGATTGTGTAACTTAGTACCTGTCTCAGCTGAATTGTTTTTAAGGCTTTAAGTTTTCCACAGAGGAGAGAGGCAAAAACACTTTGGAATAGTGAGCTGTTTGCATATTTTTGCACCTACTATATCACCTTTCTCCTATGTTTCACTATAGGAAATTTGTACTTATTGGAAAGAGAACACACCAACTATGTGTTTAGAGATCTGATTTTAGAGTCCTTTTCATATGAAGTGTATTATTAAAGACAGTCCCCATTAATTCCTTTAGCTTATGGGTTTTTGAATATCTAGAAAAACACCTTTTCTGTTTCTAAAATTTAACCTTGAAATGACTGTTTCTAATAAATACTAAACACATCTAATACTTCATTAAAATATTGAAAGAATGAGATTTGGAGCTTCAATATAATAAGTAAACATTTAACACAGGATTATTGGGATACTTGTCTTTGTAATTAATGTATTGATTGAATCAGTAATTACAATCTCTCAGCAAAGTAGTATATTAACATATGCATTTAAACAGAAAAATTATATGCTTTAAAATAACTAAATATGTACTTAGCTTATCAGGCTTATTTGAATAATTTAAAATTGGTGTTTTCTCCCATGAATTTAGACAGGAAATTCAGACAATCTATTAAAGTGTTTTATTTTACTTGAAATAGAAGGGGTGGGGCAAGAAAAAAAAGTATGAAAATTATAAAATAAAAATTTAAGTTTTTGTTCAGTACTGGAGTTTTATCCTTTTTGGAATTAACATTCTCAATTATGCATGTCAAAGTCTTACTCATCTTTAAGGTCCAGCCTCTTAACTGTATATCCTTGAAGGTCTTCTATTTGTTCAGATATATGTAATGTGTCCCTCTTCAGAAACCCTGTAGGGATGCCTGGGTGGCTCAGTTAGTTAGGCATCCATCTGACTGGCTCAGGTCATGATCTCACAGTTCATGAGCCCTGTGTCTGGCTCTGTGCTGACAGCTCAAAGCCTGGAGCCTGCTTCAGGTTTTGTGCCTCCCTCTCTCTCTGCCCCTCCCCTGCTTGTGCTCTCTCTCTTAAAAATATATAAATATTAAAAAAAAAAAGAAATCCTGTTAACTTCATAGACAAACATAAACAGACTACAAACAGATTACAAACATGTGAAGAAGACTTGTGTCTATCTAGTCTCAAGGGAAGCGACTCCAGATAAAACGAACTCAAATATTTTTCTCTTGATGGTCACATATAGAAAATAATGTAAAGGAATGTCCAGTTAAAGATTATTATGCAAATCACAAGTCTGATTGCATGACATCATTGTATATTTAAAGATCTGGTTTGAGACTGTAGTACAGAGGGAGTGAGTAGCTTTCACTTCCCTTAGGCAGTTATTAATTAGATCATTGTTCAAGAATTTTATCAATAAATCTAGTTTTTTAGGAAGGGTTAGATTTTTTGTCATGAAAAAAGTTCTCAGATGAGGTTTAGGAAAATTTCCTTTCTCTGCACTGGATGACTTATCTCAAACTAGACTACATAAAACAGGAAGCAGAGAAATAAACATGGAAGGCTTTCCTACAATGTAAGTTTTATTAGAAGAGTTTTTAGAGTGAGCAAAATTTCTTTTTCCCTCTTAAAGGGATTTGCCACAGATATGGACAGATAAATCAACAAAATATCTGTTTTCTTCACTGACCAATATTATGTTTTCACCCTTGGGTTCCAAGCAAGCCCAAGGAACAGAACACTTACATACATGAGTAAGTAGAGAATTTTATACTTGTGTGCCTTCACAAACATTGTGCTGTTTGTGCTACATTAAATCAAAGTGAGAGAATGAAGGAGCTCATAATTCCAATCATAAAATAGCATGGTAATACTACAACCAGCTGCAATAGGTGAAGAAAGACTTCTGTTTTTATAAACTTTCCTTGCTATCTTAGAAATTTCGATTGCTTTTTGCCCCCCTACCCCCCGTAATAATTACAAACACAAAAAGAAAACCACAGGCGTTCACAAATCAATTCAATGACCTGTTTATACATTCAAATGTTTCATTCAAAAACAAGGGGCGATACTCAATTTCAGTTCTTATGTAACAAAAGAACCCCCTAATTCCTGGATATTGAGATTTTTATTTCTTTTGCCCTTATCTGAAATGAAGATAATTTCACTTGCAACAAGGAACACAAATTGTTCATTAAGAGAATGTTTCATCCATATGCTTATAGCCAGTGCAATTATGCAAGGCAATGAGGGAAATTCAGAATAATCTTGAGTCACTAATGCTTTTGATGAAAACAATATTGATGTTGAAGATATCACAATGAACTTAAAAGTGAAAAAGATGATAGCAATCCCAACTACAATTAGGACTTCATGCACTCCATTCTGAGTACTTGATATACTGAGCAGACAAAAAAGTCAGAAAGGATATTGAAGATTTAATAGCAAAAATAATGTTTGTATGATGGATAATTGTACCCCAAATTTGAGAATATGTATTTTTTTCTCAAGCACATAATGAACATTTAAAATAAATATATGCTATGCCATAAGTTAAGTCTCAACTAACTTCAAAGAATTGGCATCATCCATATCACATTATGTGAACATAATTCCACTTATTAAGAAATCAGTAGTAAGAAGAAAAACAAGAACAATCCCTTATGATTAGAAATTAAGGGCAAAATATATATACTTCTCAACAATGGATGGGTCACAAAAGAAATCTTAAAGGAAATAGAATATACTTATAATTTAGCTATAATAATAGTACTACATATCAAAACCTATAGGGTACAGGTAATTAATTGGCACAAATGAATGTTTACTTTTGAAAAAAGGAAAGCCAAATATCAATAAATAACAATCTAACTAAAATATTAGAAAAAGAATAAAAAATAAACACAAAGAAATTTGATATCAACATTAATAATATAGAGGGAGCAAAATGTTGTGAAATAGAAAGACACACTAGAGATAACCTACAAAGCTAAAGTTTTGTTGTTTGGGAAATTAAAAAAATTGACACATTTCTGCTTGGACTCTTCCAAACAGAGAGAGAAGAGGAACAAATACACAAAATAAAAAAATAGGAAACTGAACATAACTCTAAATGCTACAGATATTAAAAATATAATTAAAATTTTTTTTAAGTATATTTATTTATTTATTTATTTATTTATTTTTTGACAGGGGGAGAGAGAGAGAGACAGAGCATGAGTTGGGGAGGGGCACAGAGAGGGAGACACAGAATCTGAACCAGGCTCCAGGCTCTGAGCTGTTAGCATAGAGCCCGATGGGGGACTTGAACTCATGGACCGCGAGATCATGACCTGAGCTGAAGTCAGATGCTCAACTGACTGAGCCACCCAGGCGCCCTAAAAATATAATTTTAAAATGGAAAAATTGCTAGAAAAAGATTATTTAGTAAAACTGAGTAAATAAAGAGGATATTTGTTTAGTTCTGTAACCACCAAATAAATTACAGATGTAGTAAAAAAATCTTCCCTCAAAAAAAAAAAAAACCCTCACTAATACTCAGGTGATTTTCTAGGCAAGTTCTAATAATTATCCAAGGAACAGATGATCCCATCCCATGCAGCTAACTCTAGGTTAATAAAAAAAATGACTACAACTCCAGTTCCATTTATATAACCTAATATATTCTTGATATCAAAAGCTGATGAGGAAATAAGAGAAAGGAAACTTATAGTTCAGTTTCACTCATAAACACTGATGCAAACATCCTAAACTAAATATTAGTAATGGAATCCATCAGAGCACAAAACAAGATAACACAACATTAAACAGTTAAGTCAAGCCAAAGATATAAGATTGGTTTAATAAATTTAAAATCCAATCAAATGTAATTAACCAAATAAAAATATTAAAGAGAAAAAGACATTGTTATCTTATTAAAAATATGTTCAATAAAATGTAACCTCCATAGATAAGAAAAAAAATCAATGACTAAAAGTACAAAAGAACTTTTTAACTTGATAAGGTCATCTACACAAATATTTATAACAAGCGTTATTAATAATAATGAGACACTTAAAGCACTGCTTTATGATTAGAGAAAAATACAAAGATACTGCAAAATTTTGTGTTCAACATTATATTGGTAGTTCAAGCTCTAGAAGTAAGGCAAAGATATATGCAGATGATAAAATTATCTACATAACCCAAAAGAATATACAGATATATTATTAGAACTTATAAAAGCATTTTGCAGTTCTTCTGCTGGATTAAAAAAAAAATGATGGAGCGCCTGGGTGGCCCAGTCGGTTAAGCAACAGGTTTCATCTCAGGTCGTGATCTCTGTCTGTGAGTTCAAGCCCTGTTTCGGGCTCTGTGCTGACAGCCCAGAGCCTGGAGCCCGCTTTGGATTCTGTGTCTCCCTCTCTCTCTGCCCCTCCCTGGCTTGTGCTGTTTCTCTCTGTCTCTAAAAAATAAATAAATGTTTAAAAAAATTTTTTTAATCAAAAACTGATAAAACTTCAAATAAATTTCTATACATCTCCAACAAACAGAAAACATAATTTAAAAATCTATCACTTACCTGGATACTACCTGGAGATAATAAACTTAAGTTATAAATCTGAAAAGATGTAAAGTCCATTATGGGGGAAAAAGTAAAAACTTCATTCAAAGACATTTAAAAAGACATAATTAAATGGAGAGGTATACCATGTCCATGAATTAGAAACTAAATATTACGAAGACGTTAATGCTTCTCGAATTGACCTAATGCAATGTAATATCTTTTTTTAAAGTTTATTTGAGAGAGAGAGAGAGAGAGAGAGAGAGAGAGAGAGAGAGAAAACGCATGAGCGCTAGTGGGGGAGGAACAGAGAAAGAGGGAGAGAGAATCCCAAGCAAGCTCTGTCTGCACTGTCAGTGCAGAGCCCGAAATGGGGCTGAAACTCATGAACCATGAGATATGACCTGAGCTGAAATCAAGAGTTGGACACTTAACCAATTGAGCCACCCAGGCACCCCAATGTAATTCTAATCAAAATCCCAACAACACGTTTTGTTTTACTGGATAAGTTGATTATGAGATTTATATATAAGAATAAAGGATCAGAAGACTGCCAAAGTATTTCTGAAGATGAATAAAGTGGGACAACGATGCTTGTAGAAATGAAGACTTATAACTAAACTTTAAGTCTTCACATAACACTATTGTAGTGGAGCATGAGAAATAGATCAATCAAACATAACAAAAGTCCAGACATAGGATTTCATATAAGGAAATTTAAGTATGACAAAAATGGAGTTTACACATCATGGGGAAAGAATGAAGTACTCAAAAAACAATGGTGGAACAGTTTGTTATCCAAAAGGAAAGAGTTGAACTCTCAAATCACATCATACAAAAATTCAACTTTAAAGGCAAATGTTAAAGCTTATAGGAGAAAATACAGAAGAATATCTTAAAATTTTTTTAACATTTATTCATTATTCATTCATTTTGATAGAGAGAGACAGAATGCAAGTGGGGGAAGGGCAAAGAGAGAAAGATAACAGAATCTGAGGCAGGTTCCAGTCTCTGAGCTGTAACCACAGAGCCCAGTGTGGGGCTCCAACCCACAAATCCTGAAATAATGACCTGAGCCAAAGTCGGACGCTTAACTAACTGAACCACCCAGGCGCCCACAGAAGAATATCTTATAATCTAGGGCTAAGTAAGCATCTTAACAAAACACAAAAAATGCAATTGTAAAAGACTGACGAATTTAACTTCATCAACAATAAAATGTATATTCATCAAAGATATGATAAGAAATGCTAAAATACAAATTAGCTGGTGTAAGGAGATTTATAATAAAGTAATTTTTTCCCTGAATATGTTATGAAATTCTACAAATTAACAAGAAAAAAGCAAATAACCCAACCAAATTGATAAAGGACTTAAGAGACACTTTATAGAAGAAACAAAAATGGCTGATAAATACATGAAAATATGTTCAACATCTCAGCAATCTTCAAAATACAAATGGAAATGACAATGAACTTCTGTTTTACACCTATCAGACAGGCAAATTGACAAGTTGGGCATCACAAGTATTGGCAAGATTGTGGAGCAGTGGGATTGCTCATACCCTGATGGCATTATTAATAATATAAATTAGCACAACTATTTTGGAAACAATTTGGCAATGTTTTGTGAAACTGAAATAGCTATTCACCACAAACCAGTAATTTTTGGAGAAATCTTGCATATACGTTAAGGAATTATGCTCAAGTATGTTCATTGCAATAGCAGAAAAAGGTGGAACAATCCACACACTGAGTGAAAAGAAAATGGAAAACTTAAATGGTGTCTATTAAATTAATTCTAGACAGGATTGAAGACAAGTGAGTTAAAGTTGTATCCATCAACATGGATAAATCTCAAGAATATACTATTGAGATAAAAGAATGAGTTACTAAAGAATTCCTACAGTATTATTCCATGTGCCTCAATTTCAAAAACATGAAAAATTAAATAATCTGTTGTTTGGTGATGTACATACAAGGAAACATTTTTAAACATTTTAAAACATAAAGTCATGGAATAACAGAAGTGAAATCCAGGACAATGATTAACTTAGGTGGTTGTGACGAGAAAATAAGATAAGGCTTATATGCAGTTGTAATGTTTTGACTCTTAAATGGGTGGTGGGTATATAGGTGTTTGAATTATTATTATTCTATATAATTTGCAACATATTATAAATGTTATTTTGTATATACATTCAATCTGTAACGTAAAAAAAAACAAAAAAAAAAAAAAGAAAAGAAAATCCATTCATATAATATTAGATCTTACCAGAAATGTCTTGCCTGAAAACAGTTAAACTAAAAGTAACTCAAAATTAAAAAAAAAATACATATTATCCATTTATTTCCTAATCATTTAAAAATGTGATGATGACTACATAGGACAAAATTTGTCAATGTTCTGCTTGGTAGAAGTTTGGGTTGAAAGGTAGTAGCTAATCTTGAAAAGATTCACTTACTTCAACTATTAAATGGCACATTCCAACATGCACACAATATAGAATATACTTCATCAACGGTTTGGGAGGCCGAAGTTTACCTAATTCTTTCCTTAACTATTACTTAAAATAAGAAAATAAGTGTCTTCATAATTTTGTCATTTTGTCATTTTATAAAGGTGTCATAAGTAGTCTTAGAGTGATGAAGTCTGAAATTATGTTAATTTTCAAAGTGATTCATGATAAGATAATTATTGAAAATATTTCCAGCCTGAAATATAAACATTTTAGTGCATATGTGATTGACTGGGAAAGCTGACTAGACATGAGTAAATGAAGCCAAGCTGTTAACAGGCTACATAATTAGAGTGGGTAACTTGATCATGGTTTCTAGGCTTTCTGAATTCACCCATAGACTTCACTGCTTGAGTTTCCTTTTTAAATATTTTAGTGTGTACAATGGGATACTCTGAAATAATTTTAAACCATATTTTGAATATGAGTCTTTTTAGAAAAATTATAACCAAAGACCTCATCTTTCCACAATTATTTTCTGCCTAGGCCAGCAGAAGGAGCTGGTGAGTGTAAACATCGGGATTGAATTTGCTTTTCTTTAGAAGAAATAAAATGGATCACAAAACAAAGAGAAAGGAACAGGAATGGGTAATTTTTTTCAGTTTAATAATCAAGAGAACCTGGGGCGCCTGGGTGGCGCAGTCGGTTAAGCGTCCGACTTCAGCCAGGTCACGATCTCGCAGTCCATGAGTTCGAGCCCCGCGTCAGGCTCTGGGCTGATGGCTCAGAGCCTGGAGCCTGTTTCCGATTCTGTGCCTCCCTCTCTCTCTGCCCCTCCCCCGTTCATGCTCTGTCTCTCTCTGTCCCAAAAATAAATAAACGTTGAAAAAAAAATTAAAAAAAAAATAATCGAGAGAACCTTGCAGAATTGGTTTATGAAGTAGATGGTTTCTCAAGCCTATACACTTTAAATCAACAATTGCAAGCAAAAGGTGTAAATGTTTTTACTAAGCATTAAATGATTGCTGAAATGTAAAACAAGTTAGAGCAGTGGAAAAGCGAACTGACCATGGAGACTCTGAGTCATTTGAGTCTCTTGATTCATTAAGATGTGATGAAAGTAAACTGGCAAATAAGAAACTTCATCAGTAACTTTTAACCTCTCTTTCTCTCTCTCTTCACACACACACACACCCCTTTTGGTGGCTGTTGCAATGAGAAAATAAGATCAACTACTTCAGCCTAAGATATGGTATCATTTTGGGTCTGTGAAAAAAGAAGGTTCTTTTGGTTCTTCATAAAATTTTACTAATTCTTTTTTTAATGTTTATTTATTCTTTTCTTGTTCTCTGGGTAGTGTCATTTTTATCTGAATTTGCATATATATATATATATGTATATATATATATATATATATATACTTTTTTTAAAAAATATAATTTACTGTCAAGTTAGCTAACATACAGTGTATAAATTGTGCTCTTGGCTTAGGGAGTTGATTCCCATGATTCATTGTTTACATACAATACCCAGTGCTCATCCCAATAAGTGCCCTCCTCAATGTCCATCACCTATTTTTCCCCTCCCCTCTGCTCCCCCATCAACCCTCAGTTTGTTCTCTGTATTTAAGAGTCTCTTATGGTTTACCTCCTTCTCTGTTTGAAACTATTTTTACCCCTTCCCTTCCCCTGTGGTCTCCTATTAAGTTTCTCAAGGTCCACATATGAGTGAAAACATATGATATTTGTCTTTTTCTGAATGACTTATTTCACTTAGCATAATACCTTCCAGTTCCATCCATGTTGTTGTAAATGGCAAGATTTCATTCTTTCTCATTGCCAAGTAGTATTCCAGTGTATATATAAACCACATCTTCTTTATCCATTCATCAGTTGATAGACATTTGGGCTCTTTCCATAATTTGGCTGTTGTTGATAGTGCAGCTATAAACATTGGGGTGTATTCACCCCAGTGAATCAGCACTCCTGTATCCTTTGGATAAATTCCTAGTAGTGCTATTGCTGGGTCGTAGGGTAATTCTATTTTCAGTTTTTTGAGGAACTTCCACACTGTTTTCCAGAGTGGCTGCACCAGTTTGCATTCCCACCAGCAGTGCAAAAGAGTTCCCATTTCTCCACATCCTCACCAATATCTGTTGTTTCCTGAGTTGTTAATTTTAGCCACTCTTACTGGCATGAGGTGGTATCTCAATGTGGTTTTGATTTCTATTTCCTTGACGATGAGTGATATTGAGCATCTTTTCAAGTGTATGTTGGCCATCTGGATGTCTTCTTTGAAAAAGTGTTTACTCATGTATTCTTCCTATTTCTCCACTGGATTATTTGTTTTTCAAGTGTTGAGTTTGGTAAGTTCTTTATAGATTTTGGATACTAACCCCTTATTTGATATATCATTTGCAAATATCTTCTCCCATTCCCTCAGTTGCCTTTTAGTTTTGTTGATTGTTTCCTTTGCTGTGCAGAAGTTTTTATCTTGATGAGGTCCCAACAGTTCTTTATTCTTGAGAGAGAGAGAGAGAGAGAGAGAGAGAGAGAAAGAGAAAGAGAAAGAGAAGCAAGGAGAGAGGGAAAGAGAGAATCCCTAGCAGGCTTTGTGCTGTCAGCATAGGGCCCAACATGGGGGCTTGATCTCATGAACCATGAGATCATGACCTGGACCAAAATAAAGAATCAGATGCTTAACAGGCTGAGCCACCCAGGCACCCCAAATGTTACTGATTCTTTAGCAGCATTCTGATCACATTGGCATAGTTCCTGAAAGAGTAAAAGTACTGTTTTGATTTAAACCCACAGGCTTAGTTTTGCTTCTGCTAAAATGTTTGCTCAAGTTTATCTGTTACACCATCTAGTCTCAAACATTTCAGAGAGTAGAGCATATAATTTTGAACCAACTTTAACAATTTTCTTTGGAGAATGTTAGAAATGAAAGAGAATTTGGGAGGCAGTCCAGCACTTCCCTTCCTCTTTCATTCTATATAAGTGGAAGGTCCAGAGAAGTGAAGATGAGCTCAAAGCAACATACTCTTATTTCTGATTCAATGATTGGTTTATCAATTATCTTTGCACAGAAGCAGTGGGGGAGTGAGAAGAAGTTTTATAGAGCAGAAACAGGATATCAAAATAACTCAAAACCTTAGAATATTCTGAAACCTGGGGATTTGTATATGATGAGGAAAAGTCAGGAGAAACTACCAGATGGAAACCACCCTGCTTCCTTATATCTTCTGCATATACTTTCCTGCCCTGCTATCAGCACAAGGGATATTTATTTATACTACATACTCTCTTATAGTTCTCTGAAATGTCTGAATCTGCCAATCATCACCCATTCCTATGGTTTCTATCCCTTGGATAGCTTACATACATTCATGATTAAGAAAGAAAGAGGGGCGTCTGGTGGCTCATTCAGTTAAGTGTCTGACTCTTGGCTTTGGCTCAAGTCATGATCTCACAGTTTCGTGGGTACACAGAGAGACTACTTGGGATTCTCTCTCTTTCCCTTTCTCTCTGCCCCTCCCCTGATAGTGCGCTGTCTATGTCCCTCTCAAAATGAATGAATACACTTAGAAAAATAAAAAAAAAAAAGAAAGAAAGAGGGAGAGAGGTAGGAAGGAAGGAAGATCTATTTGAAAGATATTGGGAAATTCACTATATATATTTAGTTCCTGGAAAAATCCAACAATTAGGATGCAAATCACTTAACTTTGTTAAATTTCAAGAAACATATAGCCACAGCTATATGTTCTCTGGAGCTGCTTTAAGTGACCCCCTTATTCACAATACACTGACACAGCTCCAGCTACTTGCTGCCTTACTGGGCAGGGATAAAACAGGAACCTAACTAACTTTGGAATGGAAATGATAATAAGGCACTTTTCAGATCATGGCAGCTTTTCAATTGTTGGGGATTCCCTTAATGGAAACCACCACAGCTGTTGCGGATATTTTGACAATAGATAGCATGTGTAGGCATAAGTAGAATCAAATAAAAAAAATCTGACATAGAACACATTATTTTGGTAATTTGCAAGAATAACGTTTTTAAAATGTATAATAAATATTTTGAAATTTAAATAAAATAATTCAGATTTTTGCAAAAAAATCTAAAAATTAGAGATCTCATATTTTTCTATAGCTACACTATTAATTTTAATAACATTTTATCCATGTTTCAATGAGCCCTTAATTGCAATTATTTGGTTTCAAAAGATAGGGGATTTTTTTGAACAAGTGACAATAGTAGTGAACATCTTTATGAAGATATCTCATTTTACCGTATTTGTAGATTGTAATAGATTATTTGATAATCGATTACTTGGGTACTGAAAAGGACATTTTGCTATCTCCATGGTATATATACTAAAATTCTATTTCAAGGGTTCATTTTTGATGGCAGGCTGTCAGGGTGATGAATAGACATGCTTGATGTGGTTTTCCAACTTTGTGATAATGAGGACGTGTGAAGATCTTCATGTTCATTGTGGAACATTCTTTATATCATAAAATTCTGCCATAAAGTACAGAGCTAGCAAGTCTCCAGATGGTAATTATAACTTTGTTGGAATGAAACAGATATGGTATTGAGAGGCTTTCAAGATGGACCAAAGGTCACCAAAATGTGTCTTAAGTTTAAAACCAAGTTTCTCTTCCTTTGGAAGTTACACATAGGATTTTTCATTAGTAGTTACTGCAGTAATGTTTTCTCATATTGTATAGCACTTTATACAACACTTATGTTGTACATTAGGTTATATTAATTTTACTGACTTGCCCAAACCAAAGCACAAGAGAAAATGTAGCTCAATCTTCCCTTCCATCATTAAACATTTGCACTAAAGGGAGAAGGAGGCAAGAGAAATAAATTTGCTTTTTCTTTCCTCTCAGGTCTTTTATGCCTCTGTGTATAAGTCCTCACCTCACTGAGTGTGAGTCTGCTACTTAAAGGTGAAATTTTTTATACAGTCTGGCTCTTGGCCAATTTCCTCCACCTGGTTCTCCAGTGAAGAAACAGTTCCAAGACTGGAGGAAAGCCACCTATATTGGACTAGAGATGATTGCATTAGCTCTCTTATGGCATGTGAGGGTGGACATGAATTAGGGTTGCCAAATAAAGTGTAAGATACCTGATTTAAGTTGAATTGCAGATTAACAAAAAAAAATTAGTGTATGTTTGTTTTGCTAATTTTGGCAAAGCTACTGTAAATCCTATATTTTAAGGAATATTTCAAGGACATTTTTTCCCCACAGGTAATTTTGACTTTAACTGATTTTCACTTCCTGTATTGATTTTAGAACTTAACCCTCATACAAGAGAAGACCATGCTGAACTTTTATAAAATACTTTACAGCTATTGTCTCATTTAGATCTCTATGATGATGCTCATGGGGACTTTAAGTCTGTTTCATGCATGCCCATTTTCCAGATGAGAATGTTGATATTCAGAATCATCCTGTTACTCAAGACCATTGGGAGAGTTAAGAGGCAGAGTTTGAATTCTCTTCTAGCTCAATTTTCTCTCAGAAACTCACTCTTATATGGGAGTGGATAATAACTGATAAATCTTATGAATATATTCCAGTTGGTTCATAATAATTCCTTCTGTCCCTCTTTCCTTCTCTCTGTATAAAGTACTATAGTACATTAATACAATAATATATAATAAAATTACATAATACTGCCTCTTTGATGGCATTGTGTTCTAGCCTAACAAAAATGTTTGTTTTCCTTCCAGATCCTAGATATAGGTGATTTGGGACAATATAGCCTTCTATTGAGAGATTCAGCAGGCCTAGTAACACCTTAACATTTTACAACATAGATTACCATCTCCTGAAATTGTTCAATGGCATAAAACATGTTGGTGCATGAATTATAGAAATAATATTTTTAAAAGAATAGTTATTTAAATGATAAAGTCTTTTGAGGCACTCTTGCCCCTGTGCTCACACATATAAGCATATGCCTTTGATTGAAGCATATCTCTAAATTTTCTTTCTTGAAATCACTTTCAGATGGCCTATTCAATTGGGTTTCATGGTTTTGATGGTATCAACCTACCTTCTTTCATGGTCTGTTTCCATTTCTGGAACTAACAGAAGTTACAAAGTGACAATATGATGCGATAGTTATGTTATCTATTTACTAAAATGTTCTAGATGTTTAATAGCACATACCAGGACATGTGGTCATGACCAGGCCAATTTTCAATTTTGCTACTTCTCTGGTATAATTTCCTCCCTCAATCATTTTAAATCTTCTTGGTAGAAGTGGAGAGTTAACAGTAGTATCAGGAGGAGTAAATTTTGAGTGAATAGTTTCTTCAGTGTTTAAAATGCCCTGAGCATTATCTTCACAGTATTGTCAATTACTGGCTTCTCAAAATGCCACATTTTCAGAGTGTAACAAACATGTGCCAACTTAAATGTGGTTTATCATGGCACAGTGGAGTGAGAAGATTAGTAAGGGATTAATATAAATGAAAAATATAGCTGAAGTTTTCCTATCCCCATGCATTTGTTAGTGGGTGAACTCATTTTCTGGATTCTTTATTTTTCTCAAGGTCATCTCATCAGATCCATTTTCAGTTAAGTCCTCAGTACTTTATCAGTAGACAAATTTATCTTCTTCTTTGGGGATAGATGGTAACATACAGGTGCAGAGTGACTTCAATGAAGAAGTATAAGGAATTCGGAAATAGGAAAAAACATAAAGAAAGAGAGGAGAGCTGGGTGGGGGGAAACAGTCAAAGCAGAGGAGAGTGTTTGTGAAGAAAATATGGAAATTTAGACTTTAAATCCTTTCTGAGAGTAGAAAATCATGCCCTTCTTTTCTCAAAGGAAACTGAAGGCTTTATGAGTTCCTTGGACATCAAATATAATTTTGATACTTGATACTTCAATGAGGGAGAAATGTTCTGCTTAGATTTCCTTTGAAATTCACATTTGATATAAAACTCAAGTCTAAAAATGTTTTTAACATAAATAAATTTATAGCCAGCCAGCTCTGGAAGAACATGCAAATATATCAAAATACAACCCTATGGCTCCCCAGTTTTCTCTTTCTCTGGTACTGGCATGGAGAAGATATTTTGATTTTTTTATTTAAATAAAGGAGCAGTGGCTAAAAAGAGGCATTGAGTACAGATTCAAATGAACAGAACTGATGAAGTGGAAATGAATATGCTTGAATTAATCATAATGCTTTAATCAGGGTTTTCTAATGCTAGTTAATTGCATCCACAAAATATAGAAGCAAATGAGCTTGGTGAGTGTAAAAGGGAGACTCAGAGACTTTGAATAGGATCCTGTTCTGAACAAGAGTGGTGTGGAAAAATTGACCAATTGCCACTGAAGCTGTTGTGTGCCCAAGCTGAATAAGCTTGGTAACAGTCGACTCAATTAAATTATAGGTCTAAATTAAACTTATATGATAAGGCTACCATATTAAATTTCATTTGTTTTTCTAAGTAATTCCATTCCCAAGAGACACTAGACATCTCTCATGACTGAAAATAAATTATCTTTCTTTTCCAGTGTGGTTTCCATTAATTTAATTCTACTGCATAATAATTAAAACAGTTAGGCCTCTGTGGCATTGAAATATCTATGTGTTCAATGTGATTGCTGTCCCCAAGAACATCAGAGTAGGGGATTCTATGAACTTGCTCCTCCTTCAGAAACATCACTCTGGTCTCTTTGACGGGACCAAAAGTTTTTATCACTGATCTTCCTCTTTGGCTTAGCACATAAATGATCTTAATTTTACCCTGCCTGTGTGACATAAAGGGCCATATCTTAAAACACTGTATTTGTTATTGACAACAAACCATTTGGATAATGAAAAACAATCTTCTTTTTTTTTTTTTTTTCCAGCAACATACTTATTCAACTCCATGGCAAAGACTCTGGTGAAAATATGTTATTAGCATTTATAACCTCCAATATCTCTGCAACTTCTGTTTCCACACTGACTTGCCTTAACATCTGAGTCCTTGAGAGTCAGCTTGTTCTGAGAAAAGCCAACTCTTAATTAGAACATGAAGTTTTTAATCAACAAACGTCTAAACTTTCTGAATCCCTTATGAATCTTAAGCCTTCTGATCTTTGAGGCTGATAGCAATGGTTTTATAACCCCAATTTTTAATATTGGGTTTCCTCCCAATCAATACTTCTTTATGCTAAAAAACAGAGTGTATTCTAGGGAGGAATTCTGGGAAGACTGTTTCCTTAATCACCCATGTGCTTGCTCTTGTCCCTCTAATAAGCTTTTTTTGGTCATCTTAATTCTAAACAACTAAGACCCTCTTACTGTAGTGCCCTACAGTTTAAGACAGAATTCTATGAAGGAGTATTTTATATTAAGTGGCAAGGAGTGATAACAGGAGTGATAACAGTGATAACAGGTGATAACAGTGATAACTTCTCTAAACCTGTTTCCTAATCTGTAAATCTACACTTAATGTTATCTCTTCAGAGAAAAGTCATAAGATCAAAATAAAAATAAAATTTTCATAATACATGAAAAAGAACTGAGAAAAGTAACTTCCTTTTTCCCATTTCACTCATTTACAATATTAGTAATAACAACAGGTAATGAGACAGATCATTTTCAAACATAGCTGCGACAATTCCTCCCATGTTTTGCAACATAACTCTGAAGCTAATCCCATCAATTTGTGGAGCATAGTTTTCCCAACTTTACATAGCTGGCCTTGTGACTTACTTTGGTCAAAAGAATGTTGCAGATGACTTCTAAAGCTGGATCATATGAAGCTTTGCAGGTTTTGTTTTCACACTCTCAGAATGATGTCCTGAGGCTATCATTCCATGATGAAAGTTGGGAGGATGGCCACATGGAGATATCCAGATGTCCCAGTTATCTCAACAGAGTCCAGCCCTCAGTTGATTCTCTAACAGATTGCACTCATGAGTGATCCCAGGTGAGACTGCTCAACCAATAGCCAGGATTATGGAAAATAATAAACTGTTTTTTAAAAGCTATGAAGCTTTAGGATAGTTTGTTTTATGGAAATAGATAATCAATAGAATTATTTGTGGTAAGCATTAGCAGTGAACAATAAGAAGACCCTTGCTTCATAAGTGTATATTGTAGTATCAAAGGTTACTAAAATGGTATTATAATTGAAATGTATCTTATGCACTTTGTATTTATGTTATATAAAGGGATGACATGTAAAAGCATGAGTTAAGTAATTTGCTGATTGTTGTCTGTGATGCGTAGTAGGAAACATACTGGAGTTAATGGCCAAATTTTTGAATGCTTACTACGTAACAGGTTTACAGGTATTTGTACATGTATTAATTCATTAAATATGTACAATAATCAGTAAATATGATATATACTATTCTTACTCCCAATTTGCTTAAAAGGAACTTGCACAGAGAGGATGATAGCTTTAGCTAAATTCACATAGATAGTAAACATTGGAGTTGGATTTCCAACTCAAGCAGTCTAGCTCCGGAGTCTACACCCTTAACTGCTACACACTGTTGGAATAGGGAAACTACTTTAATTACACAGAAATTCTCACACTTAAAATTATTAGGTAATTTGGGGGAAAGTTAATTTTTATTATAATGTATGAGATAAAAAAAATAAGGCAGATTAGGCCAGTAAATCTCTTAACACTTCCCATTGAATTTTCAAGGATGGATATAGAGATTTTTAGTTGTTTTTTAAGCATCAATCAGACTTTTCCTCAAGGTAGTAAATATAGTAGGAATTATATTTATTTGAAATAGGCAAATGGCACTGGACATCATTACACCAGAGATTAAATTAATTAAATTATTGTTCTAAATAGAGAAATATTTAATGCATTTATTTTTATCACTAATATTTTGTTACCTATAAACCTATAAAATGTTCACACTTATTTTATCTACACTGTAACCTATTGATTATTTTGATTAGAGCACAGTACTTACTTCTATCTTAACATGAGTTGGAATTCAGCTCCCCTGAATTTTTCAGGACCATGGAGAGAAACCACCCCATCTGTGCTGATGATTTGCCTGCACAACCTGACGGCGAGCTACTAAATAACTGGACTTAACTGTGACCCTGCTAGGGAGGAAAAATCTGCTGAATTATAACCTTCAGTAATGGGAATCAGGAACACTGAGTATGTGAATACGTTCCTTAGGTAATTCTGAACATCAGCCAAGTATGGACCACCTGACCTATTTGTTTTATGGAAATAGATAATCAATAGAATTATTTGTGGTGTGTGTGTGTGTGTGTGTATATATATATGTGTGTGTCTGTGTGTGTGTGTGTGTATATGTGTATGTGTGTGTGTGTGTGTGTGTGTATAGATATATATGTAAAATATTGGAATACTACCTTACCTGTACAGCCCCTCTTAACTATCCAATGTTGTGGAGTTGCTCAAGAAAATTATTATTTTTTAATCTAATTATGAAATTTAAAAAGGAAGTTCTTGAGGTTTATATTCAGGGTCTTGCCTTCTAGTTTATGGTTCTACCTGTTTGGTTATCCTTTTCCCTTAACTCAGGGACTTATTCCATGTTATACTCATCTATTTTAACCTACTCCTGAATATACTAAGATGAGCAATTCATGAACAATTGACATAAACTGGAAATTTACAGAAGAGGATTAAAAATGGCCAAAAATCTAGAAAACATTAAAAGATGTTCAACCTCATGGATTATTAGATAAATGAAAAAGTTAAAAATTTTGTAACCCATCAGCTGCGTAAGAAGCTTGAGTTTTCTAATGTTAGCAAGGATGAAATAATATTGACATTTTCAGTCACTTCTGGGCATCAAACAAACACTGATATTTTTCTGACCTATACCCATCTCCTATCACTTTCTGTTGCCTACCTCAATTTAGAGACTAGAAATGTAAATTCTAATTTTCCCAGCATTCTTTGCAGCTATTATGATTATATAACACAGTCTAGTCAATAAACATATAAAAAATTCTGCTGTGGAGGTATCTGGGAAATTGAGTATTTATTGATAAGAAAGCAGAATTGTAGTAAATGTCTCCTGTCTCTGCTTTGTTATGTTTTGAACATAGACATGATACTTGGAGGAATGGCTTTCATCTTGTCATCATAAAGAAAAGACCAAGGAACTTGCAGATATGCAGCTATAATATTTTTAGGTTATTGAACAAATGCCAGCAACTACCCACATACTATTTTCTGAGACAAATAAACCATCATTTATTTAGATTACTTTTAATTTGAACTTTTTGTTACTTAAAGAATTCCTAACAGATACAATGGGATTATAAATTTATGCAATGTATTTGGAAGGTAATTTGACATAATCTATCAAATTTAAAATGCACTAAGTATTATTAGTGCAGTTTTATGTCTGTAGTATGAGTTTGTCCTAAGGATATATTAATCCATGTATACAAAAAATATATATGCATATAGATATGCATAAATATATAATGAATAAACATCATTTAAACATTCTTACAAAAGCAAATAATTATAAATTGTAAATAAGTTGTATGTTCACCATTAAGAAGAATGGTTAAATAAAACATGGGTACTATGCAGCTATTAAAATAAGAGTAACCCCACACACAAAGAAAGGTCATCAAAATTCAGTGCTATTTTTAAAAATACATTTGAGAACAATATGTATAATATAGCCCCATTTATAAAGGAGAAAATATATGTGCGTAGATATAAGCTTACATATGAAACTTTGAGAATGGTTATTTTTTACATGGGAGAAGAGTAAGATTTTCAGTGTTCTTTCTAATTCTCAGTACAATTTGTATCTTGGGTTAATGAATATACAATAACATATTAACATGCTAATAAACTCATATAAACACTTGATAATAGCTTGAATGTTCACCTTTCCCATGAGAATTTGGGTTTCAAATAGTAACTAAAGGAATTGACTGAAGGTCCAGGTAAGCAAGGGAGAAATATGATATGTGTCTCTAAAACCATGCAGTATAGGTGGCCACTTTTTATCTAGTTGCAAATTAGTCTTTCTCCCATAGTGTTTGGCATTAAATGGATGAAAGATAGATCTTCAGAAAAAAGTACAGTTTTTATGAATACAATAATAAAATATATTTACAATTAACAAATCCATGAAGTTAGTATAGAAATCTGTAAGTGAATAGTGGATTTTTACAATTGTCACAATGTTTATCATAATATCTAACATATATTGAGCACTTGCTAGGCCCCTGACGTGATGTAATCATTTTATATGCACTACCTCATTTAATTCTTTAAACAAGATATGAGATAGGTTCTATTATTTCTCCATTTTAAAATAGTTAGTTGCTCTTAGAGAACTTAAGTAATTTAGCCAATTAAGTAATATAACTAGCATGGAATTCTCTCCTAGGTCTCTATGACTCTGGAATTCAAATTGTTAATTATTCTTCTATACAGATTCCAAAAACATTAAACATTGTATATGACATAGAGGGTGGGCTTTTATATAAGTCCCATGTTGACAAGTATATTGTTTCTGTTGTGCAATGTTATATCACTAGAACTAGGGATAAAGTATATATTTGGTTTATATTTGCCAAACATTTATGTGTTTTATATACACATAAATGAAAGGCTAATGATCTGCATGTAAAATTAACTCCTTTGTCTTCACAAAACCAGATCACCTCTCAGGATGCTATTAAGTGGTTTCCTTCTTTGAGTATTTGGCTGGAAAGATCTCTTAAGATACTTCCTGTTTAATAATTTTAACATTCTAGGAAATGTTGTTTATTAGTTCTAGAGAAATAGCCCATAACAAAAGATTAACTAAATTTTTCCAAAACTAAAGACTAACTGGATTTTCCCTCATGAATGGAGAGAGTCCAAGTGGAACAGTGCTGAAAAACAGCCTCAAAACAGTATGTTCCCCTTTGCATCCTTCTTTGGGTCATAAAGAAACATGCTGAGAGTGCTGACTTTGAAGAGCTCCCAAGATAGCTTTCCAGATGACCTCTTGGTCACAAGGACCTGTTATTTTGAAAGTCATAAGTACCATGGAGAGCAAAGGGAGTGACTAGAATTTCCATTCTTGATTGGTGCATTATTCTGAGAAGAGCTGGATACAGATCATTCAGCCTCAGAGGGAGGGAGCACAACTCCTGTTGTTGCCTAATTTACAAATCCTAAATCTAATTAATCTTTCAGAACTCTAACGAACTTCCCAAACTGAAGAAAATAAGAATTTCTATATTTGTGACAAGAAAATAATAAAGGAAAATCTGGAATTTATGTGTCAGTGCACACTGAGATTATGCACAGTGCCTGCTACTAACAGATTAATTTTTCTAATGCATAGTTGGGGGAAAATTAAACCATTTCTCTGCTTAAGCACACTGCTTATGTGTCTCACTTCTTAAACTCATTAGCATTGAATTCTGAGCCCTTTACTTGGCTCTGTCTAGCATTATCTCTCACCACTATGCTATATCAATTCTTTGGTCCAGACAAAACAAGTTATTAGCCTCTATTCTAAAGTGAATTTCAAGGCACAACATTAACACCTAGCATTTATCAAGCATTTACTATGTGCTAAATATTCTGCTAAATGCTTTATGTAGGTTATCTCACTTAACCTCTTGACTCTATGAGGTAAATCCCATTTTATAGATAAAGATATTGAGGTATACAGAGGGTAAGTACCTGGCCCAAGTTCACACAGCTGTTAGTGGTAAACTGGAACTTAAACTTCAGCAGTTTAACTCCCCATTGCTTTAACTATTACCTTCCTCTCATAGAAATAAAATGGTCTAGACCCTTAGTTTTATTCTTTGGCCAACATATGGCATTGCAATAATAAGATGAGTAGACTATCTTTTTCCTATCTCAAGAAGTTGGAAGATTTATAGATATCATGTGAATTTAGTTCATTCAATCATTTGGCAAGTGTTTAATGAGTACCTCCTATGTGTAGGCACTGTTTTAGGCACTGAAGATACATTAGTGAAGAAAATAGAAATCCTTGACTTCATGTAACCTATATTTTAGTACATTGTAGTTCCTCATATTTTACCAAAGGGACCCAAGTCAGTCTGGGTGGCATAGAAAAGCTTTTGTCCTTGGCAAGGGACAAGCAGACATATACCTAACTTTTCTCTTTCTTGGAGTCTGATCACTCAGACAAAGAGACATAGTTTATGGAGGTGAAAATGAGGTTTAATAACCAAGAGCTACTAATCTTTCATATTACAGGGGCCATCTGGGAAAGGTAGCAGAAAGTGGGTCAGGAGGTGACTGTGGTACACTAAAGAGTACTTATGCATTCTATAAAGGCAAGCCCTTCTCAGCTGTCATGGGCTGTCACCATCCTGGAATGTAGACTAGTGTTGTAAAGCTACCAGTATTTCAAGAGAAGACAGAAATCTCATTTTTTCGGTGAGTGAAATATTTAATTTTTTAAATTTTGGAAAATTAATTTGAAGTAAAAACAACAAAATACAAACCCCAAAACTCTGTGTCAATTTAAAATGACCATCTATTTTAAGGCTCAATAATGTGTCACAAATACTGCAAGATTTCACTTATATGGGGTATTTAAACTAGTCAAACTCATAGAATCCAAATTTAGAATTATAGTTGCCAGGGACTAAGGGGAAAAGAGAATGGGGTATTACTAATCAATGGGAATGAAGTCTCAATTATGCAAGGAGAATGATTTCTAGAGCTCTGTTGTACAACATTACTCTAAAGTTAACAATATTGTATCATACACTTAAAAATTTGTTAAGAGGGTAGAAATCATAGTGTTTTTACCACAATAGAAAGTTGTATCTTACTGTGTGTGTGTGTGTGTGTGTGTGTGTGTGTGTGTTGAGGTGGGGTAATTAGAAAGGTTCTAGCAGTTAGCACTGTGATTGTTCTAGAAGAATGTATCACCAGAGGCTTCTATCTAAACCTAGTAGAATATAGAATGTAGGAGGCCAGGGACCTTGCAAAAGATCCTTAAAAAAAAAAAAAAAAAAAGGACAGAAGAAATGAAATCACTACAAAAAGAGGTGCAAGGAAAATTTGACAAAAGAATCAGGAGCAATGTCAAAATCAGCATGTATCTTTTTGCAATAACATCACATAAAATTTATTTCAGCCAATGCCACTTCCCTTCAGGCTCTCTGCAGCTTGCTGACTTGCTCTGAGATAGAGAACAAGCAGGTCATTTCTTCTTTGTCCTGGAGCTTTAGTGGGGACAAACTTTTCCTTTGAAACTTCAGAGACAGGAATAAAGAAAGCCTGAGCTGGCAAAGGAGAAGTTCTACTTCACCTGTCCATTGGTCAGGATCTTGGGCACTGCTGTTCTCTTGGCATGGATTATTGTATCTATTATCTATCTATCTATCTATTTATCTATCTATCTATCTATCTATCATCTATCATCTATCTCTATCACCTGTGTATTTATGTGTCAACAACATTTAACATGAGATCTACCAACTTAACAAAATTTTTAAATGTTTTTATTTATTTATTTTGAGAGAAAGAGAGCACAAGTGGGAGAGAGGGGAAGAGAGAGAGGAGATGATTTGTCATCTATTGCAATTGTAGTTAGCATAAGTTTTGGTCATTAATTTAACTGAAAAAAAATTTTTTTTTATTTTTTAAAAGTGTATTTATTTATTTTGAGACAGAAAGAGAGCACGAGCTGGGAAGGTACAGAGAGGGAAAGAGAATCCCAAGCAGGCTCTGGGCTTGTCAGTACAGAACCTGATGTGAGGCTCGATCCCATGAACCATGAAATCATGACCTGAGTCAAAATCAAGAGTCAGACACTTACTGTCTCAGCTACCCAGGCATCCCTGAAACATTTATTTTTATAAAAGCTTCAAAAATAAAGTCATATGCATATTTTAATGAGAAAAAAAAAGGTCTTGTTCAAGACACATCGCTATTTCCTTGGCCAAAAATGTTAATGTTCTCAAGTAGCAAGATCATTGACCAGTACCCTACTGAAATATAAGTAGTAATCACTATCATCCAGAGTCTTAACAGATTCCCTGGTAGTTTATAAGGTTCAGTGTTTTTAGGCTCTTGAATTTTGATAGAATGCATCAGTTTTGATACAATGCATCATTTTTTATTTTTGATAGAAAAAATTAGTTAATTGTATTCAAAGTTACCATAAGACACATTCAAAAATCTAAATAGTTTTATGGAAACATAATCCATATACTATATAATTCACTCACTTAGTACAAATTAATGTTTTTTTTATTATATTCACAGAGGTTTGAAACCATCCCTACAATCTAAGATTAGAACATTTTCATCACCATCAAAAGAAACTCTGTACCTAGCAGAACAATCACTTCCCCACCCCCTGCCTTCACCTAGCCCCCAGAAACCATGAATCAGTTTTCTGTCTCTGTGGATTTTCCTATTCTGGATATTTCATATAGAAAGGAACATACATTATGTGGTCTTTTGAGTCTGGCTTCTTTCAATTAGCATAAGTTTTCAAGTTTTATTCATGTATTAGTATTTTATTCTTTTTATAGTTAAATAATATCCCATTGTATGCACATACCACATTTTGCTTATCTATTCATCCACTTACGGACATTTTATTTGTTTCCACTTTTTGGCTATTATGGTGCTGTGAACATTCATGTAAAAGTTTTTGTGTGAACATATGTTTTTAATTTTTTTGAGTATATACTTAAGAGTAGAATAGTAATTGTATAGTAGAATGAATATAGTAATATAGGAGAATATGGTAAGATAGTAAATAGTAATATAGTAGAACAAGTAGCCAAGATATGGAAGCAACCCAAGTGTCCATTAATAGATGAATGGATAAAGAAAATGTGATATGTATATATACAATGGAATACTACTCAACCATAAGGCATATTTGATATCAGCTCAGCCACCCGTATAACCCCCAGATGCAAAAGACTTCCATCCTGCTAATTATCCCTTACATTTATATTACATTTAAGATTTACTGAATGTTCTCAAGTATATGATCTCATCCAAACCTAATGACAATCTGGCAGGTATAATGTACCTCATCGTGATTGATTTTTGATAGAAAATCAATCTGACTTTGAGAGGCTAAAGGACTTGCCTTGGGCCACATGGGTGTTGGAGTTAGACCTTGAACTCATGACTTCTGACTCTAGATTCAGGGTTATTTTCATTGCCCCAGGCTACTGTGAGACCTTATTTATCTTTTCATCCTGACACTGCCTTTTGCTTGTCATCATATATAAAGCCATGGTACATTCTGCCATAGAAATCACTTTAAAATGTATCAATGTGCTTTTAAATGCCACTTGGATCATTTTTCTACCACCTAGAAGCTAAGTAATGAAAATTAAAAAACCCACAAGGACTTTGTGAAGACTCCAGCATATTTATTGGTTATAATTTAGTTTGGATATATACTATTCTCCAGTCATCTAATCAATAAAAAGTGTTTAAAATAACTGATTAATAGATAAACATATTGGCATTTCAACCTAGTTACTGACTGGCCTAGATTGAGTATTTGGCCTAGTTATAGTGTAGTAGTCATTAAAGTGCTCACAAAAATTCTACCAGAAAATGTATTCAATGATCCATCTGTGTTTGGTAAAGAGGAAATTATACAAATTTAGGAAAGTACATGAAGGAAAGATTTAAGAGCATGAACTCTAGAGTCAGGGAGACCTGGGTTTGAGTCCAAACTAAGCTCTAAGCCATTTACTAGCTGTATGTCTTTAAGCAAATGCTTAGCCTTTCTAAACCTCAGTGTCCTCATCCATAAAATACAGATGACAATTTCTCCTACCTTGAATGTTTATTGTGGGTATTAAATGAGTCAATTCAAGTAATGGAATTATAGCATTAGCTAGTATATCAAAAATTTCAGGAAATAAGTGTTAATTACTGTTATGGTTATTATTATTTATTATCTCTAATTTAAGTTCCCTCATTATTTTCTTCAACCATAAAGAATGGTTAAAGAACCTATTCAGCTCCTTGTCTTGGTATCAATTTTTTTCGAAAATTTTTTTAAAAGTTTATTTATTTTTGAGAGGAAGAGATAGTGTGAGCAGGAGAGGGGCAGAGAGAGAGAGAGAGGGAGACACAGAATGCGAAACAGGTTCTAGACTCTGAGCTGTCAGCACAGAGCCCATCGCAGGGCTCAAACTCATCGGCGGTGAGATAATGACCTCGGCTGAAGACGGACGCCCAGCTGACTGAGGCACCCAGGCGCTCCATGTTGGTACCAAAGTTAATGGGATAATTCAGAGAAAGCATTTATCACTCAGTGATTTGCAGAGCCTAAACACTTAATAAATATCCCCTACTATATTAGACACCTCCTGTGCCCCATCTCGTATCTTCTTGGCTTGTCTTCTACTCCAGTCATTGCTAGGCAACTTACTTCATGTTGAAGCAGCCTCATAGCACCTCACCCACCTTAACCACAGCTGCGTTGTGTTTCTCACTTTCTGAGCCTTGATTTTTTTTTTTTTGAGCCTTGATTTACTATGTGGCAGAGTTGAGGGATATGTATATATATGTGTGTGTGTGTGTGTATATATATATATATACACACACACACACATATATATATATATACACACACATATATATATATATACACACACACATACATATACATATGTATATGTATATATATATATATGTATGAATCTGTATATATATATGTATGAATCTTTTAGCACTGGTGTATGTGCAAATATGGAAATTTAAGAGAGTTAACACCCCCCAGGGAGCTTCCCAATGAAGGATTGAAGGTGGTAGACAACCCTGTCTTCTTCCATCCCTCAGGTGGACAGTGTAGTTGCATTTTATATAGCTCTTCAGAGGTCTTTGCAGGATTGAGCCAAGTTTCCCACAGCAGTGGCAGCTAGATAACACATCTTTCCTCTCATACCCAATTTTAATCCTTCCAATCCCCAACTGCTGTTTCCTGGGATCACTTTCTAAATAAGCTACTCGCACAGAAGTGCTTGTCTCCAGTTGTGCTTTCAGGGGAACACAGAATTTTATAATATGTGGCATGAACCCTACTGAAGTAAATAAACCTTGTCTTTTAGGTTCTTTCTTCTAATAATTATATTAAGGGCTTTTCAAAAAAAATTTTTTTTCAACATTTTTTAATTTATTTTTGGGACAGAGAGAGACAGAGCATGAACGGGGGAGGGGCAGAGAGAGAGGGAGACACAGAATCTGAAACAGGCTCCAGGCTCTGAGCCATCAGCCCCAGAGCCTGACGCGGGGCTCGAACTCACGGACCGCGAGATCGTGACCTGGCTGAAGTCGGACGCTTTAACCGACTGCGCCACCCAGGCGCCCCGAGGGCTTTTCATAGTATAAGGAGAAGACTGTTAAAATGGATCTTGAAGGTAATTTACACTAATCTGTTAAATGTTTCTAGACTCTCTTTCAATGATCGTAAGTAGTATTTTAGCCCAGGGGTTGGCAAACTTTTTCTGCAAAGGGACTGATAGTAAACATTTTTTGGCTTTGCAGGCCTGGTGTTCTCTGTTGAAACTACTTGACTCCATTGTTATAGCACAAAAGCAGTCAAAGATGATAAGGAAATGAATGGGTATGGCTGTGTTTCAATAAATCTTTATTTACATGTGGCAGGTCTAGATTTGCAATATAGAGATGGTATAATTTCAACATTTTTAGGCAGATATGTTAAAAAGTTGTTAAGTTTTTTAAATTTAATTTTTTGTTTATTTATTTTTGAGAGAGATAGAGCGTGAGTGGGGGAGGGGCAGAGGAAGAAGGAGACACAGAATCTGAAGCTGGCTCCAGACTCTGAGCTTGTCAGCATAGAGCCCCATGAGGGATCCGAACTGGAACCATGAGATCATGACCTGACCTGAAGTCAGATACTTAACCAACTGAGCCACCCAGTCTCCCCTAATAAATTATTAAGTTTTTTAAGTGCTAAAGATGTTTGTCTCAAAACATTTACTTTTTGAGTAAACAAAACAATAACTGTAAATGTCTTCATATATTTCATCCTTCTTCCCCCTCCTCCACCAACCCCGGCCCCTCATGCAGGTAAACTGACTCTCGGAAAGGTCCAAGTTGAAATCTGATTCACTGATAATAATTGCATTCATGAGTGCCTACTCTGTCTCAGGCTTGTAGTAAGTCCTTTTATGCCTTAGTTCATTTATTTTGAAAAGAAACTGAGGTTAAAGAGGCTGTAGGCAATCTGCCTATCTCCTCACAGCAAGTAACTGACAAAGTGAGAGTCAGACCCAACTCCATCTCTAAAGTACACCCTCTTAGGACCACAGGATGGTTTATAGTATATTTGTAAAGCTAATAGTACTATTTGATGGTGTAGCAAGTTATATTTAGATATATGAAGTCTAAACCAGGAGTGGAGACAAAAATGAGCATGGCTAAGAAAACTATATCTACCATTCTCTGTCAAAATATTTAACATGTTTTAGCAGTAAATAGCCAATTGCACAACTTTAAAAATATCTAAAATATGTTAGTGCTGTCATGTAGAACACAGTCTTAGTTATGCTGTAGTAATTTTTTAAATTGGATTTTCATTGTTAGCTCCTTGGGATTAGTCCAAGAATGAAGCAAAGCATGAAATTTTATATATGGACATTTACATCATTCATATCCATACTAAGAATGTATTTACAGCAGTTGACAACTGTCACTGCATTAGCAGCTAATTAGAAGGGCAATAAATTTAAAAAAAAAGAACAATCTGCTCTATAATTTACGAGGACTTAGCTTTATGTACTAGTTTTTTTTATGATATACTAGTTCTTTACTTGTATAAATAATATAGACTTTCTGGCTAAACAACAAGCAACTATTTTTATGGCATTTAAAATATTCAACTTATTTAAACTAAAACAACAACAACAACAACAACAACAACAACAACATTTCATCCATGTCTCCCATCACCCACCCTCTGCTCTGGCAATCACGTCTGTTCTCTGTCTATGAGCTATGAGCTTGGTCTTGTTTTTGTTGGTGTTTTTCTTTCTCCCCTCCCCCTCCCTGCCTTTTTAAAGATTCCACATATAAGAAGAATAGGTCATACAGTATTTGTCTTTGTTTGCCTTATCTCACTTAGCAAAAGGCCCTCAAGTTCTATCCGTATTGTTGCAAATAGCAAGATTTCATTCTTTTTTATGGCTAAATACTATTCCATGTATATATACCACATCTTCTTTATACATTCATCCATAGATGGGCCCTTAGGTTGTTGGCATACCTTGGCCATTGTAAATAATGCTGCAATGAATGGGGGGGCATATATATCTTTTTAAGTTAGTGTTCTCATTTTCTTTGGATAAATACCCAGAAACTGAAGTGTTGGATCATATGATAGTTCTTTTTTCAATTTTTTTTTTAATCTCCATACTGTTTTCCATAGTGACTGGACCAATCTACATTCCTACCAACAGTGCATAAGGGTTCCCTTTTCTCTACATCTTTGCCAACACTTTTTATTTCCTGTCTTTTTAAAAACTTTTTTTTTAAGTTTATTTTTGAGACAGAGAGAGAGTGCAGGAGGGGCAGAGAGAGAGGGACAGAGAGAAAATTCCAAGCAGGTTTCACACCAACAGCATAGAGCCTGACATGGAGCTTCAACTCACAAACCATGAGATAATTACCTGAGCCAAAACCAAGAGTCAGATACTCAACCCAGTCAGACAAGAAGGTGCCACCCCTTGTCTTTTTGATAGTAGCCAGTGTAACAGGTATCAGGTGATATCTCATTGTGGCTTTGGTTTTTATTTTCCTGGTGATTAATAATGTTGAGCATCTTTCCATGTACCTGTTGGCTATCCATATGTCTTCTTAGAAAAAATGTCTATTCATATGTGCCTATTTTTAATTGGATTGCTTATTTTATTATTATTATTTTATTATTATTATTTTCTATTGAATTATAGAGTTCTTTATATATTTTGGATATTAACCCCTTATCAGATATGACTTACAAATAATTTCTCCCATTCAGTAGTTTGCTTTGTCATTTTGTTGATGTTTGCTGTGCAGAAGCTTTTTAGTTTGATGTAAACACACTTTTTCTTCTTACTTTTGTTACTTTTTTTGTTTTATGGGTCAGATACAAAAAAACATTGTCAAGACCTATGTCCAGGAGCTCATTGCCTGTGAAGGAAGCTGTTTTTGAACATTGTAAATGATCGCAGGTTTTAATCACTGTTTAAATAAAAGAAAGATAGCAATAAAGATTAAGTGCCACAAATCTAAGTGGACAAACCATTGTTATTGGATTTCTATAGACACTACCTTCAATCCACATTGAACTGTTATACTGCCAGACCAAAGGGATGCACAGCTGGGGTGGGAGTCTATAGCTGATTCTAGATAAACATTAAGTTCAGCCATGGAACAGAGAATGTGAAGGCAAATGAAGAACAAAGCAGAGTGCTCCTTTGCCATTTGCCATTTGGTCTTTGAAGTGGAAGAAGGATAAGCTAACCATTACATAACATATGAGGTTTGGTTTGAACTGAAAATTTGAACAAACTCCAAATCTCAGAAAAACAGCAAAATGGGTAGCTGGATTCAGTCACATTGTGACCAGAACAACAACAACAATAGGGGTGAAATGTCTTCTTGAAATGTCTTCTTAAATGTCGTCTTGAAAAAGAAGATCTGCACGTAAAGGGGAATATAGACTAGGAGACGATAAATTCGTTTGAAGAAATATAGAAATATGGATAATTTTTTCTTGAACTACAAGATTTTCATATTGCTTTGCCCTCTTACAAATTATCCAAGAAATAATCTTCACCATTTCTAGATCAGATTTTAAGACTTGGTCTGTGTTAAAGCATCTAAAATCAGTATGAACTCATGAACTCAATTGTTCATTCATTTATTCAACAAATAGAAATCTTCAGTTTGTTGCCCTTCTCATCACAACTTTAAAATTTTGTTTTAGTATACATATCATCTTTAGTGCACATACCCAGGTGATATGGGTGGGTTGCACCACTATCCCCTAACTTCAAGAGTGTCCCAGGTCAACTTAAGCCAATCAACATAATCCATATACCTTGACACCAAGGTTGATTCAGGAATGGGTTAGCATAGCCAGTTAAAACATAAGAAGATACTGGGCATCTTGGAAACGGGATTTTCCTCTCTCTTCCATGGCAGCAACTAGAAGAGATTCTTTGTCTCTCTGGTGGTGTTATATTAAGATGGGGACCCCGGAAACACTGAAGCCATTATGCTGCCAAGAGAAGACACATGGGTTCAATGGGTTTGAACCACTGAATCAGGCTCTTCCCCAGTCAGAACATTTTCTGGAGATTTTGGTTTTGTGACTTAATGAACTCTCTTTATTGCTTAAGTCTGTTTGATCTGGGTTTATTTTTGTCACTTATTTATAAGAATGTTTGTAGAGTAAAAGTACATTGTGTCAGGTTCTAAAGAACCAAGACAAGTAAAACTATGCTCTGTTTTCAGGAGAAATCCTATGTCATGGAAATACAACTTCTGAGCTGTTGTATTGATAAAGACCCAGATACTTTCAGGTAAGAGACTGGAGCACTAGAAGAAGTTTCCTGAATAAGTTTTTAAAAAGGGAAATTATAAGAGAAAAGAAAAGAAAGAAATATTTTCCAGGGTGGGGCAAGATACAGAAATGAATAACAAAAGCCTGTGCTACCCCCATGCATAGATAGAAAAATAAACCAAAAAAATCACCTGAAAGTTTGAAAAGTTTATCTGATGCAAATCAAACCAGTTTCTATGGAAAATTCATGTGTGTGTACACACACACACACACACACACACACACACACACACACTGAAGGCTTATCGTGCAGAATTGAGGATATTTGGGTAATGTCCACAGCCTCTTAGAGCATAGAGCATGCTCCTTCCTCCTATGAATAATAGTGAACGAGATGTCTGTCCAGAATTAATCAGATTGGTGTCAAGGATGAGTTACAAACCCAGCAACATCTAAGGTATCAACTGTGTTATCCTTATCCTTAAGAACAATTTAAGTCGTTAAAAATAGATTGACTGTATTTTGAGCTCATAGCTATATTCAATTACATCTGCTGTCACAGAAAAAGTAGCTGAGATTCTTAACCTTTCTTTTTCAAAAGAGTAAAAGCGCCTCCTGGCAAGACCAGGAATGGTTCTTTTTACTTAACACAGAATTGAGATTTATGGTGTTAGGTTATATAAAAGAAAAAGGAAAATAAATGTATTTGTCTTCTGGCTATAAAGAATGATCTCTTGTGGATTTAGCTTTGGACTTCTACACACAAAATAGGTATGTGTGTTACAGAACATAAAACTCAAACTCTAATGTGCATACACATCACGTGGGAATCATATTGAAATGCAGATTCAGATTCAGGAGGTCTAAGTTGGGCCTTAGATCTGCATTTTTGACAAGATCCCCAATGATGCTGGTGCTTCCAGGTCCATGGACCATACTTTCAGAAGCAAAGATGTAGAGTGAAGAGCTGAGTTACATAGGATGCAAGAAGTCTAGGTCTAGTTCCAGCTCCATCCTTAAACAGTTGTGAGACCTTGCTACTATCACTTAGACTTTGAATACTCCTCATATATAAAATGATGAAGTTGGATTCAGTCATTTCAAGATCCGTGACAAACCTAATCCAACAGGAAAAGGAGGTTTTATATATTATGTATGGTGTTTTAAAATCTTCTCTATATACTTTTCTTTGCTCTTTTCCCTCATGGAAGGTGTCATCTACCACACCAGCAACATGACTATTGTCCTTGGCTCTTCTCTCTCCACCACTTCCCTATATTCAGTCAATCATCAAGTATCATCCAGTTCCTTACTAAATAATTGTAGCCTCTTTCATTTTGTTACTCCCACTGGTACAACTAAAATTCAAGTAACTATCATCTTCCATTTGACCACACTGTAACAGTCTTCTAAAAAGTTTCTATATCCCTTATGTCTCCCTTCCAATCTATTGTTCATTTATTCAGGAAATGGATATTTTTTAATAGTCTGCCTAGTGATATTTCCTGTCTTCTGGGTGTAATTTTTTCTTACACTGCAGCACACCTCTCCTCCTGTCCTTTCAGCCATGTGGTTAGGTGGGTTCCACCTTTGTTCTCATTCCAATATTGAATTTATATACAATCACCTCCAGCCCCTGTATGAAATCTTTCAGAATCTAACTTCCCGCTTTTTGTTAGGATATGGACTGCAGTCTCTATCATGAAACAGGCCATGCATGAACTCACTCTTGTCCTCTCTCTCTCCCTCTCTTCCCTCTTGCTCTCACATTTTAGTCACACTGGACTCTAAGTTATTTAAAAGCATCATGCTCTTTCTCATCTCAGCTTCTTTGTGCTTGCTCTTCCTTCAGCCTGTATATTTACTCTCCTCCTCCCTGAATCACTGAATCCCCACTGGTGAATTATTTTGCTGAGCCCAGCTAAAATGTCACTTCCTGATTCCCAAGGTTAATTTAGGTCAGGACTCTGAGATTAAATGTGCCAGAATGTATGTGCACTAGACCTTCATAATGCTTAGTAACACACTTTTAAATATTTGTCTAATGTCTGTTTTCACCAGTCGACTACATGCTTGATGAGGACAGGTAACCCATCTTCCTTATACAGGGCTGGGTTTGAGAATATTTGCAACAATTACTAACAGAACTCAAATGGAGAAACTACAGATAACAGTTTGGCTTCCCAACTCTGTAAAGTCCAGGTTTTATAGAATATTGGGCAATTCTTGGCTACTTTGGACTCCCTGCCTCCAATTTCTCTTTATGTCAATCTTTCCTTGCATTACTAGCACTTTAAACCAGAGCCCTAGTCATCTTAATACTCTGCTCAAAAGTTACTTTATGGTTCATTATTGCCTATGGAGTAATCCAAAAACTCATAGGCTTAATTCAAGTTTCTCCAAAAACTGTCCTATGTACTGCCCAGGCAAATATTCTAATATCTAACCAAATGGAATAATTAGCTGTCTTCCAAATCCCTCTTACATTCCCAGGTTCCATGATTTTCTTTCTAATATGCTCCTTTTCTAGAATATTTCTATACACATGGCTCAACATAAATTCCATTTCATTATTAGTCTTTTTTATACACCCTGGATTAAAAATAATCTCTTCCTCCTTTACATTATTTTAGTAGCTCATCTGTCCTTTCATGCTGGAGGTTTAAAGGAGTCTAATCACCCTTATTCTTTTGTCCCAGT
The DNA here is from genome assembly GCF_018350175.1 of Felis catus. Classification (NCBI taxonomy): domain Eukaryota; kingdom Metazoa; phylum Chordata; class Mammalia; order Carnivora; family Felidae; genus Felis; species Felis catus. The sequence continues at coordinate 186,891,367 of NC_058368.1, read as the reverse complement.
TCTAGCCTCTGAAATGTACACAGGAAGCCAAAAGGGGTAATTAGTAAATGAGGCTTAAAAGCTCATAAATAACAAATATTTCTAGATAGTTAAATATGACTTAGACCTAAGGGCCGTGCTATTACTCCACACCTTCCCAAATCTACATCCCATGTGGAAAAAGTTAAGTCTGCTGAGAAGATGCCTATATAGCCAGCTAATTCAAAATTGTAACTTCCTTCATAAACTCATTCAGGAAAATGACTTAAAGGAGCACTGTGCAATAGATATATAATGCAAATTTCCTATACAGTTTTAAAGTTTTTAGTAACTACATAAAAATTCCAAAGAACAAAATTAATTTTAATAACATATTTAATTTGATCTAATATACCCAAGGCATTATCATTTTAGCAGGTAATCAATATAAATATTACTGATAAGATAATTTGCTTTTTTTTGTCATAATGAATCTGGTATGTATTTTTTAAAAAATTATTTTAAATATTTATTTTTGAAAGAGAGAGACAGAGACAGAGACAGAGTGTGAGTGGGGGAGGGCAGAGAGAGAGGGAGATACAGAATCTGAAGCAGGCACCAAGCTCTGAGCTGTCTTTACAGAGCCCGGGGTGGGGCCCTGGCTTACAGACCATGAGATCATGACCTGAAGTGGGACGCTTAACCAACTGAGCCACCCAGGTGCCCCATCTGGTATGTATTTTACACTTAAAAGATATCTCAGTGCTCAGTAATCGATTTGAAGCTAGTGGCTATTAGCAAAGCCTGAGAGAAATACATAGGCCACCACTGCCTTTTAAAAAACAAATTTTATTTTGAACTAATTATAGACTCAGAAGACATTGCAAAGAAATAAAGAATAAGCTTCTAGGAACCCTTCATCCTGTCTTCCCTAATGTTGATATCTTTATAATTATAGTACAATAGCAAAACCAGGACATTATGCTGGTCCACCATTGCCTTTTAAAAGCAGTGGACCTTTCCACCCTGAATACCCAAATTCTATGAGATCAGCACTGGATAGGTTCTTTTTCCCACAAGGAAAGATAAGTAATAAATGAAGAGATGGGATAAAGTTGTTCACTCCAATATTGCTTTCTTCTAGAGTGTGGATCAGAAGTCACCTTCCACCTGTGAAAGGGAGAATTTTTCCCTCTACCCACACTAGTATGTTACACTCTGCCTCATTTTAGAGTTAATCATTTCTCATTATACTTTTACTGAAAAGGTGATAAGATCCTGGGATGTAGGGAAACTTATTCTTTTCAATATCTTCCACACATACAATGGCTTACATAGAGAAGATGCTCAGTGAGTATTTATTGAGGTGGTTTCTTTAATCCAATTGTTACGTGAAAGGCATCCATTATTCACATTTTCAAGCTAGTCAACTGTTATATGCCTAAAAGGGAAATGACATGACCTTTGAATAGGTTTGAAGAATGGCTTTTCTCAGGCAAGAAAGATTTATAGGCCACACAGTAAATTAGCCAATAGGGAATAGTCTATCGATCTAGAGATACAAGCCATTTTCCTTACTTGGTTTTAATTAGAAATAAGTCTTTGAGGACTTGTCATCCATTCTATGTTTTTTTTTTTTCTGAGTGTATCATCTCCATACTTCAAAAAGAGAAAATCAGAGATGTAAAGACCTCCCAGCCATACTAGCCTACATGATTATTCAGCTAATAATTGGTGTACAGATACAAACCAATGTTTTCTCTGTCCAATTTTTTACAGTCTAGATGTGTTGAATGAGTTCCAAGAGTTACTAACTTCAAATAGATTAAAATACAAATACCTCATATGTGTGATTAGCTATATTTTTAGATCCAGACAAGGCTAGGAACATGGCAGAGATCAATAAACATATGTTGAATTAATGAACAAATGAATGAATGATATGCTCATTTGGGATCACTTTTGAGTAAGTGTAGGATCTAAGGGTAGGTTGTCTGAATTGGAAGGGTATTAAGTAATTTATAAAAGTGTTATTAGAACTCACCAGGAAATGCCACCAGTTTCTCAGTATCTCTTGTCAACAGCCCTCCAAGGGCCTATGGCAAAAAACGTGAGTATATCTAGAGCCAATCATTCTCACTTTCCCTGTTTTTATCCAGGAATATCTGTATGTTAGAGCTTCAAGTTCTGGTCATCACTGTCTTCTAGGAATGCTCAAAGTCTACACAATAAACAGCAGCATGCCTTTAGATCTTTGTTTACTATTTATTTAGATATATCTCCCACCTACCAACCAGCCCCTCCTCTACTCTTTGACAGAAACCAAAGCATTACCTTTGATTTTCCCTTTTTACTTATGCCCCATATCTAATTTAATAGAAAATCCTATTGATTTTGACTCTAAAATGTCACTGAAATCTGTGCATTTCTCTTTCATGAAGCCATAATCCATATCTTAGATTGTAACTCCAATAATGCCCAGGGTAGCCTCCACATTTCCACTCCTGCAGCTGTCCATTTGAAAGCTGAAGGTGGGTCATGTTACTTCTCTATTCCAAATCCTTCAACGTCCTCTCACTCTTAATGAACTATATCTCTGATATGACTTCAAAGATCTTGAATGATTTTACCCAGTCTGCTTCTCTAGGCTCATCTCTGCCACTCTCTCCTCATGTACCATACCCGAGCCACACTGGGCTTCCTTCAGATGTCTAAAAGTAACAAGATTTTCCTCTTCATGTCCTTTACACATGGTGTTCCCTCTGATTGAAAGTGTCCACTGCCCCTCCCTCTTTCATCAGCTGATGCCCATTTATCCTTCAAAATTCCGCTTAAATGTAACTTCTTCTGACTGCTTAATTCGGATTAGAACTCTTTTATGATTCCATCCACATGTCACATTTCTTCTTTATGACATTCATTGTAACTATAACTTCTTGTTTAGTATCCTGTTCCCTTGTTTACTGTAATTGCCACAAGGACAGGTTCTGTAAATGTCTACCTAATGCCTACCTAGTGCCTAACACAATGCCTACCTAATACAATACCTGGTCAATTTTGGATGCTCAGTAATTATTTATCAAAGAAATGGTGTATGTTCTCATCATTTTCAGTGCTCATTTTACTTTTCCTTTCACAGACCCCAATTCGCTTCATCCCACGACTTTTCTATCTTCATGAATAAATTATTAACAATCTTTACATGCAGTGAGGTGGGAAACATGCCATTGTTGGAAGCTGGAGGGTTTGCCTGGGGAAACATGTTTGTCTGGTGTAACAAAAAGAGTGCTGAACAGGGAGGTGCAATTGCAAGTTTTAATGCCAGAGTTAACCATCAAGTAGCTATATAAACTTCAGCTAGTTCCTTCCTTGCTCCAGGTCTTAATTTACTTTTGCGTAAACTGCACAGTAGGGAAACTTTAAATGACCACCCAGGGCTAATGTTCTATGTTTAAGGGCTTCCCCAAAGCAAACCATGATAGTTGGCCCTTCAATTATAAACAGTGAAATACACAAAAGTTTTAAAAATAAAGTATAACTGCCTTTTGGTTAATCTAAGGAAAATATTGATCTTTCTGGAAAAAAGGAATATGTGTACATGGATGACCATGACAAATTTGCTTAGAAGTTAAGCAAGCATTGCTTCAAACTAAATTTACAGATATTTCTAAGACTATCTCTCTAGGCAAATTTTCAGTCACTGAAGTTTGGCGTTTCTTTCTTTTCACCCTTATATTTGCTCTCTTTTTGCTCAGTCACTTATAGGTGTGTGGATCTACTTTCCATTTTGGTGTAAAAATCTCATTTTTTTTTTCAATTGACATGAAATAGTACTTATCCAGCATATAGGAAAATTCCAAAAGGAATTAACAGGCTTACTAATTATGTAATAATATTAATAATGGTTAACACATATTGAACACTTACTAGATGTCAGGCATTGCTGTCAATACTTTACTTCTTAATTTCACTGATCTCCTTGATTAGCTTCTACTCCAGACTGTTTTTCCTTATTTCTTAAACACCTATACACGTTCCTACAGCTGAACCTTTTCTAACATCATGTCTTCTCTCTGATTCATCTATGGATAAATAATTTGTTCCTTTTTTTAAAAAGAAAATTATAAACTTTAATTTTTTTTTAGAATAGTTTTGGGTTCACAGCAAAATTGAGTGGACAGTAAAGAGAGCTCCCATATACCCACTGCTGCCCACACATGCACAGGCTCTCCCACTATCAACACCCCACACCGAGCGGTTCATTACCACTGATGAACCTACATTGACATATTATTATCATCTAAAGTACATAGCTTACATTACGGCTCACCTCTGGTGTTATACATTTTGTGGTTTTTGACAAAGAGCTAATGACATGTGTTCTGTAACATGCAGAATAGTTTTGCTGCCCTAAAACTCCTCTGTGTTCTGCTTATTCATCTCCCCCAACCTCTGGCAACCACTGATATATTTACTGTTTTGCCTTTTTCAGAAGATCATATGATTGGAATCATACAGAATGGGACCTTTTTCAGATTGGCTTCTTTAACTTAGTAATACACATCTAGGTTTCCTGCATGGATTTTGATGGTTTGGTTGCTCATTTCTCTTTAGCACTGAATAATATCCTACTGTTTAGATGTACTACGGTTTATTTATGCACTTACATACTGATGGATATCTTGATTGCTTCCAAGTTTTGGTAATTATAAATAAAGTGATATAAATATTTATGTTTATTTATTGTTTCCTCATTAACTATTTTCTCCATGGATTGTAAACTTTCTGAGGGCAGAGACCTTTTCTGTCATGTCTTAAATTACTTCCCCTGATGTAGTAGATTAACTGGCCTATACCTTGTGTTCTTTTTGCTATTTGTTGAATGCATGCATTGATGAAATGGTTTCATTTTTTAACATACATATTCCAATTAGCTATTTCTTTTTTATTTGACTCACTTTATTGTGATATTCATTTTATTGCAATGGTCTGGAACTGATCCACAATTTTTCCGAGGTATGCTTGTATTTTGTTTGCTTGTTTTGTTTCAGTTTTTTGTCACAATGACTTGAGGGGTCTTCAGTAAGTTTTAAGTCCAGTGGCCAGTTGGACTAAATATTCTGCAATATGCAAAACAGCTTTACTGGTAAAAGAACCATCTTCTCCAAAATGCTACCTCCCCCCTCCCATAGTAGGGAGGTACAAATGAAATTTATGATCTGATTCCTGACCTTTAAGGATATAGGAAAAATATAATGTATATAATTAATTCAAATTATGTGAATATGTTTGCCAAATAACTAAGAGAATGTAAAAAATGTGACTTTTTTAAATTTTTAAATTTTTTATTTTTTAAAATTTACATCAAAATTAGTTAGCATATAGTGCAACAATGATTTCAGGAATAGATTCCTTAGTGCCCCTTACCCATTTAGCCCATCCCCCCCTCCCACAACCCCTCCAGTAACCCTCAGTTTGTTCTACATGTTTAGGAGTCTCTTCTGTTTTGTACCCCTCCCTGTTTTTATGTTATTTTTGTTTCTCTTCCCTTAGGTTCATCTGTTTTGTGTCTTAAAGTCCTCATATGAGTGAAGTCATATGACTTTTGTCTTTCTCTGACTAATTTCACTTAGCATAATACCCTCCAATTCCATCCATGCAGCTGCAAATGGCAAGATTTCTTTCTTTTTGATTGCCAAGTAATACTCCATTGTATATATATACCACATTTTCTTTATCCATTCATCCATCAATGGACATTTGGGCTCTTTCCATACTTTGGCTATTGTTGATAGTGCTGCTATAAACATGTGGGTGCATGTGTCCCTTCAAAACAGCACACCTGTATCCCATGGATAAATGCCTAGTAGTGCAATTGCGGAGTCATAGGGTAGTTCTAATTTTAGTTTTTTGAGGAACCTCCATACTGTTTTCTAGAGTGGCTGAACCAGCTTGCACCCCTCAAAAATGTGACTTTTAATTTTCTTTACCATCAGGTAGTCAACTGAATGATATCAGTTCTTATTCTCTGTGAAATGAACTACTGCTTTTGGTTTAAAACTCTTATTTTCTTGCTTCTCCTTTATCAAGCTGTTAGCACAGCTCAAAATGAGCATTAGATTTTCAGAGGTGAAGTTTGATTTTAGTTTCTTTCCCCAGCCTGGGAACAGTGGACTAATTATAAATGCTTATAGATTTATTTTTCTTCTTTTTTTTCTAATCCAGCCAATTCATTAGCATATGTTTAAGTACTGTTCTCTTTTTATTATATATTTATTGATACTCAGTGAATCCTTTCAATGTAGAGTTGAGTCTTCTTTCAGAATAGGAAAACAATACTGATTTATACTTTGATAACTGTTTTCATTCATTTTTCTAATCTTTGTTTCAGAAATGACAGTAATACTGTGAATCCATAGTCTCCAAAATCAGTACATTCTACTTCATTGTTTTCATTTTTTCTTCTGCTTCTGTGAGAGCTTGTTGAGATATTTTTCTGGGGTTCTTATTCAGTTTTGTATCATGTACCATATCTGTTTCTTTACTTTAACACTAATTTTATTTTACCTATTCATTTTTTTCTCCATGCTTTTAAAATTTTTCAAACCACAGAAAAGTATGACATAAATCATAGTACCACCATCCAGATGTAACAAATGTTAACACTTGGGCTTACATAGTTTGAATCTATTCTAAATGTTACATTTGCACCTGGAAATTGATCTGGACCCTTCCCTGATGCTGTTTCCTGATCCTGTTTAATGCATGTAACTACACACATGAAATTTGTGTTTAACTTTTAAATCTATTGTTTTATATTTTTACTACATATATATGTATCCGTAAACAGTATTTGGCATTGTTTTGAGGGTGTTTTTTTAAAATTTGTTTTAATGTTTATTTTTGAGAAGAGACAGAGTGTGAGCAGGGGAGGGGCAGAGAGAGAGGAAGACACAGAATCCAAAACAGGCTCCAAGTTCTGAGCTGTCAGCACGGAGTCCAACGTGGAGCCGGAACTCATGAGCTGTGAGATCATGACCTGAACCAAAGTCAGATGCTTAACCGACTGAATCAGCCAGCAGCCCCTGTTTGAGGGTGTTTTTAAAGTCTGCATAAAATCGGGGCACCTGGCTGGCTCAGTTGGTAGAGCACGTGACTCTTGAACTTGGGGTCATAGCTCGAGCCCCAAGTTGGGCATGGAGCCTACTCAATAAAGAGAAAAAAATACTCTTATTTATTTGTCCTAACAGCATGGGTATTCTAATGCCAAACAATTTAAATGCTGGTGTTTTGTTTTTTGTTTAATTTCATCCAATTGGCTTTCAACACACCACCATAACCACCTACACTTTGTAAGAATGAGGTGAGACAACATTGTCAGAGCATTCCTGGGGCGGGGCAATGTGTCTGTGCCACCAATTCAGAGTTGTTGTTTTTTTTTCTAGTTTTCCATTTTGCCCTTAGTGTCTTCTAATTTTTAGCACTTATAGGTAAACCCTGAAGGATTGGGCTTGCCTACACATCTTGATGCTCACATCATAGTTTGGATCCTTCTTTATGTTTAGCTTTAACATGTCATCTAAATACCAACATTATATAGATCCTATATATCGGGCAGGGGTAAGGCTAAAAGCATTCTAAGATGACAATGGAGGGCACACTATCACTAGATAGTTCAGACAAGTCTAACAGATAAGATAGAAAATTGAAGCATCACTTACAGCAATATCTTGGTCCTGATGAACAAAGAGAAGAAAATTTTCATCAGGGTAGACTTGTCTTCACTTAAAAAGGGAGTCTATTATAGCAATCCCAATACCAATAGAGCCTTTTCTGTTTATTATCTCAACTCTCCCAAAACTCTTCTCTGGCTTCTGTTTCTAAATCATGGTGGCTGAATTAAATATCTCCTGATTTTACTAACATTCTATGAATTTTCCATTCAGGCCAAAGAATCAGTAGTTCTTGATTGTCCCAACCTTTCCTGCACAGTATATTTATTATAGTAGTTTATTTACTTTTACGTCACTAGTCTATGAGCTTCCTAAGGGCAGGTACCAGCCCTTTTTTTTCATTAATGAATCCCTGGCATTAATTATAGTGACTATATAGACACTACAGTGACTGGCATATAGACAGAAATCAGTAGAGATTTGTTGAATTATTGAAACACCTAATTCTATGGAGCCTCTAGTCCCCATAGCTCATACATACAAGTGATCAATTGTTAGGGCCACAGGACATTACCACAAAAAGGATTTCTAAAGATTTTCTAGTTGAACTCCTTAACTATATACATGAAGAAATTGAGGCACAGCTAAGAATAGTCTCACACACCCAGAAAGTGGTTAATTTGGCCTACAGTGCTGGTTTTCTGTTCAGAAACACCAAAACTTAAGAGAATATATTTAACACAACAGTAATAGTGAATATAGTAGGATCTTTTCATAGTAATTCTCTAAGCTTTCAAATTCTTGCTGTTTTCCTGGGTCCTTGATAGGCATGATAATTCTTATGGAGAGATGTGCCAGTTAATACAGGTCTCTATTTTTTTCCAATGTCGGATCATGGGGAGCTTGATTTGTTTCTATGGGTCAGAAAAAAAAAAAAAAGAAAAGAAAAAAAATGCCTCTGGTTCGAGATGTGGCTAGGACCTCTGAGTTAATACATTTAATAGCTGCTAGTATTTATTTTGTACTTACTTTGTGCCAGACACTTCTCAATGTGCTTTATGTGAATTAAACTCATGGAATCTACACTGTAAAGTAGATTCTATTAATATCATTTTCATTCTGCAGGTGAAGCCACTGAGTCACAGAGAAGTTAGGTTACTTCCCCAAGGTTATACAGCTAGGTAGCAGAATTGTCAAGATATGAAACCAGGCAAAGGTGTTTAAAGATGGTAGAGAAAACAAAGTATTATCATTCCAGATGAAGGGTATATCTGGCTCCCTTCCTCAATTGCTTGCAAAAGTGAGAGTTAGCTTTTTCATAGCCGAGATACACCTTTGGACTACTAAGTGACATGAATCCATCAGCTCTCTATTGTAATTAAGTCTCCCAGGGATGAATTTTCTGTTACTTGCCACCTAACTATTCCTAACTGATACAGTTTGCAAGTCAATTAAATGAGTCAATGTGTACCTGGAGCAATGTATTCAACATTGTTCTAGCCAGGATCTTCTCCCTAGTTTTTGGCATATTCTGCCTTCATTCCTGTATCCAATGCTCTTTCTCAGGTTCTTAGAACCTCTTGACCTATTTGAAATATCACCTACATTTTATTTTTTTAATTTTTTTTTCAACGTTTATTTATTTTTTGGGACAGAGAGAGACAGAGCATGAATGGGGGAGGGGCAGAGAGAGAGGGAGACACAGAATCGGATACAGGCTCCAGGTTCTGAGCCATCAGCCCAGAGCCTGACGCGGGGCTCGAACTCACGGACCGCGAGATCATGACCTGGCCGAAGTCGGACGCTTAACCGACTGCGCCACCCAGGCGCCCCTCACCTACATTTTAGAGCTCACCTCATTACCAGATCCTTGGTATCTGTCTATAGCCAGCCTAGATGAGATGCTCAGGGCCTTGCTCTCCATGTTCACAGAGAATCTTCTTCCTCCATCATTTAACACAGAGCATTGTAATTAACTCTTTGTCTCTGCACCTTGAAGTCAAAGACTGGTTTCTATGGCTGTATTCCTTATAGCCTGACAGATAGTAGGTGCTCAACAAGAATGAATGATCAAATGCAGTTTCCTCAAACAAGTTCATCTCAGCAGTGATGCCCCTGGAGGAGGAGCAGGAAGAGTGTCAGGAACCCCCTTAGTATATCAGAGTCACATTAATAATTTATCACCAACAAGCAGATGAACAACAAAGCAGAGAAAGTTTTCCTAACTATATACTCCTGAAAACCAAGAGGGATTAGTTGACTGGAAGCTACTTATAAATGTATAGTTTATTGGACTCTCTGGTAATGGTTTGTAAATATCCTTGACTTTTATTTGTCAGAAAAATATTTCTTCATTCCTTCATCCTAATGCACCATATTTAAAACTCATTTTCCAAATATTGTCAAACTGAAAATTAAGCAGAGGCTCCCAATCCACTTATGAAGTCTTTTTTCTTATCATTTCTGCCAGTAATCAGGTAAAAAGCTTTAGGTAAGGAAGAGGGAGGGGCAGGGAACTCGTTGCCTTGGATGCCTCAGTGGGGAAAACTTTAGGTCAAACTTTTCCTTTTAAATTCTCAAGTTGAAAGTAATTTCCACATTCTATGAAAGGACTTGAGATGAGATTGAAGCAAGGTAACTGAGGGGGAGGTAGCCTCCCCCAACAGGGCTTTCCAAGGAGACTGATTGGGTCTCTTATTGTTCAAGAGGAGAAAAGAGAGCAGAAAGCATTTGATGCAGAACTTGAGCTGAGTCTCTCTGGGAACGAAAATGTTTCTATCTGTCTACTCTGGCTCTTGAGGTCAACTTCAAAACTCTGCTCCCCAACAGAGAATCTTAAGTAAAGAAGGCGCCTCTCCCCTGTGTCCTGCTTCAAAGCTGGACAGCTTGGAGCTGCCTTGTTTCAATGAATACATACATTTTCTGCATTAAGCTGGGATCAGGGTTAAGAAGCCAGGGCAATGCCACTTTCCAAATTTAAGGAGTATGAGAAGGTCATAAAATATAGATATTTTCATCTCAAACAATAATCATTTAGTTATGAACCTGTAAGTCAATGCTCCTGATCAGTGTATGGTATTGCTAGTCTTAGTAAGTCAGCATTTTTGTTTGTTTGTTCCTATAATGGTAGTTACTCTTTTGTTTTTTAACCATATTATTCTGTCTCTCTCTTCCTCTGAGTGTGTGTGTCCTCTCCAATACATGAATGCTTGTCATGTAAGTACCAGGAGGGACAAATGCAAATACCCTATATCCTCAAGAAGCAAGGAAATATAGTATAACAGTAAGGAGTTTCAACTCCAGAGTCACCATCTAGACCAGAATTTGAACTCTGGTTCTGTGTCAAAGTCTATATGGCCTTGGTCAATTTACTACAAAGATCAAATGACATAATATCTTGTATATGTTATTGTATATAAAATTATACATTTATGTTGTACATAAAATTATACTGTTGTGTGTCAGAAACTGCTTATTTGATATACATTATTGTATATATTATATACATTATTGTATATTAAAAAATTAAATTGTATATTTAATATACATTATTGTATATTAAAAAAACAGTTTCTGACACATAATAGTTGCTCACAGGTAAATGGTGGTTCTACTGCTGACTTCCATATAATGAAGTTTTAGACTACATTCTTTCTAGAAAAAAAATCTCATTACACTTATTACTTGGGCACCATAATGTTACCATACTTTATCCCTCAATTATCCTGAACTTAATAGTAATTCCTACCAAATAACATTGTTCTTTCCATTGTGGAGGCAGTTAACTGTGTACGTGTGTGGTAGGGATAATGGGGAGTGGTTTGTTTAGTGAATGAGAATGCAGAAGAGAAAAAAGTGAAAAGTTAAGTCCAGATCCCTTTTAGTAGGCTCAGCTGCTATGTTTGTTGGCTGCTGATGGCTAGTAGCTGCAATTTTTCTTCAAAAATTTGCCTTAGGGCAGTAGAAGCCACCTTCTTCAGGGACCCCTAGGAGGATAAGCCAGCATCCCCAGTCCCAACCACAGGTATATCTCTCAGTCATGTAATGACTAACTTATATGGAGGATTAAAAGCTTGTTCTCTTGCTCCAAGGTGGGATGTTTGGGTGGTGCCATTGTGGCTGTGGAGTGCTCTGTAGGATCAGGCTGAGTCTTTGACTAGCATCTTCTCTGTCTGATCTTGTTTTCTAACTTTTAAATTGATTTCCCCTGAGAACCCTCCCTCAATGGTTCACTTGTATACAAATTACCATCTTAGGCTCTGCTTCCAGGGGATCTGACCTAAGATAACAACCATTCATTACAAATTCCACAGAACAATGCCCTCTCTATGCCCTGCCTCCTGGCTAAGAGGGGTAGTCCAAAATGAACCATTTGTTTTGGCTTCTAGCTGGCAGATGGGAGAATGAATTGCCAAGAAAGCAGAAGTGAGCTTGGAGAAGCACACCTGTGATGTCCTCGTGCTATGAGAGTTGGCAGATAGAAAGAGAGGGCACAAATCATTATTCAGTCACAAACACTGTGTTCAAACCTATGTCTACTTTATCTTTTTAAAATTCTAATAAGCTTAGTGTAATGTCCTCTGGGTTCACCCATGTCATTGCATATGGAAGGATTTTCTTCTTTTTAAAGGCTGAATAATATTCCATTGCATGTATATACCACATTTTCTTTATCCATTCATCTGTTAATGGACACCTAGGTTGTTTTAATATCTTAGCTGTTATGAATAATGCTGGGTGAACTTGAATGACATTATGTTAAGTGAAACAAGCCAGGAACAGAAGGAAAAGTATTGCATGATTCCATTTACATGAGGTATCTAAAATAGTCAAACTCATAGAAACAGAAAGTAGAATGGTGGTTGCCAGGGAGAGCAGGGAAGGAAAAATGGGGAATTGTGTTTCAATGTGTAGAAAGTTTCAATTATGCTAAATTAGTAAATTCTAGAGATCTGCTATACATCATCGTACCTATAGTTAACGATGCTGTATTGTACTCTTAAATTTTTTTAAAAGGGTAGATTTCATATTAAATATTCTTGCCATAATAAAGAATAAATACATTATAATAAGCCTAAAAGGTGGCTTAATATTTTCACTCCCATTTTGTAGATAAGCAAACTAATGCATGGCAAGTGATTTATTTGCCCAGGGTTGTATAAGTTTGTATATGGCAGATGGAGAAATAAATCTATCTTATGTTTAGTTAATAGGATTCTTTCTAATATCGATGTAGCTCTTTTTTTGTGAGCAGGGTTCATTTTTTATACTGTTTGTTATCACTCAAAACCAAGAACTTAATGGTAAGTTAAGGGGAAAAAAATTAGGACAGTAAACAGAGTTAAGAGTCTCTGCTTATCTGGAACTTTCTTATCTGAAATGCAGGGTTTTCAGCAGTTATTTTCAAATTCAGCATGCATGGTTTCACGGAAGCCTTGTGATTTGAAATAATTTTATAATATTACCATAGCAATTTATGTGATTGTGCAGATACTGTAAACCCACAACAAAATTGTTAGGAAGGTAATTTTTAAAAAACATATATATTTAGAACTAAATAAAAACATAATGATGGTGTTTTTGTGTGGTGATGGTGTAGAAAGTGTTAAAAGTGAATCTTTTTTTTTTTAATATGGGGAACTCTGTAAGGAAAATTCAATGTGATATGACAGGTATTAAAAAATCCTGAAGAAAATAGTGCTTGTGTAGCAATGTAAAACAGAGGGCTGCAGGAAGAGTTTTTATATTAGTAGAAGGTTTAAAATGTATTGAATAGGAGTAGCTGGTGAATATTTTAGAGGATTGGTGAAAATCATCAATACAGTGATTGTTCATTCATTCCCTTCCCCAGCCACATATGCCCAGTATGGGAGTTTCAAAACTAGGGAATTACAGACTATTCGAATGGAAAGAGTACTTAGAGGTCATTTATGATGTTTGATGCCACCGTCCTGCAAATTTTCCAGTAAATGATATACCAATAATATGCAGTGATGGATGTTGGCTGTTTTGCCTGCATAATCTCTATTCCTCCTTTGTATGTTAACATGTACTATGATTTTCTTTGAGATGTCGCCCTTCCCCATTACGTCCTTGTGTTTCAATGAGGCTGAATCTACCCTAACCCCCTGGCTCCTGGGAGGACACCTGGCTCAGCTAATCAGAGCACAGCATCCCCCCAACCACAGCAAGGAGATCAAGCCTAAGTAAGCACTGAAGTCCAGCAGATGAGAATTCACTTAGAATATTACTGGAACTCTTGGGAAAGAGGATATTTCTTTCCATTGGATTTGCTAAGGTGATGAGATGCAAGCTAAGAGAAGCAGTTATCCATCTGGGCACAAAGAGGATTAAGGCAGAGAACGAAGGCAAAATACAGAAATATGACCATAAACCTCAAGTGGGCCCTTGGCAATACCTGACAATTCACAAATATTTTCCTGGTCAGTGTACTTTATCATTTTGCAAGAGAACCACTTCAAATCTTTCTCCTCAACCTTCCAGTACACTCCTCTCACCATTCATTCACGTCTGATGATCCTGCTTTTTATTTCAGGGAGAAAATAGAAGCTATCAGAAGAGAATTTCCAGGGGCGCCTGGGTGGCGCAGTCGGTTAAGCGTCCGACTTCAGCCAGGTCACGATCTCGCGGTCCGTGAGTTCGAGCCCCGCGTCAGGCTCTGGGCTGACAGCTCAGAGCCTGGAGCCCGTTTCAGATTCTGTGTCTCCCTCTCTCTCTGCCCCTCCCCTGTTCATGCTCTGTCTCTCTCTGTCTCAAAAATAAATAAACGTTAAAAAAAAATTAAAAAAAAAAAGAAGAGAATTTCCACTGGAAAATCCATCAGCCTTCAAGCTTTTGTAGCCATGTAGTTTTCCTCCTTTTATTACAATTGTGAAATCACTCTTGCCCTGTCCTCACCTGTCCTCACCAATGTCTCAGTAGCATTCTGCACTGTTACATAACTTCCACCTATTGACATACCAGCTTCAGTTGACTTTGAGAATATTTGCTTTTCCCTTGTCATTTGCTGTTCCTCTCTCATTTCTGTGGCTTGATCTTCTTCCTCTTTTAGAATAGAGCTCAGTCCCAGATCTTCTTCTCATCTCTATGTACACTTACTGTCTATGGCTTTAAATATTATCTTTTCACTCATGGATAACTCCCATGTTTTCACCTTCAGCTCTCATTTCTCCCTTGAGATGGCCTAATATGCATCTCTGAATCTCATAATATACATGTATAATTATTTTTCTGCTTAGGCCCTAAAATATCAGAGTTGATCTTCACTCCTCTCTTTCTCTTACACCACACATCTGGTTCACCATTAAGTCTTGTCTATCACAAACCTGACCACTTCTCTCCACCATGACAGCTTTGTCTTAGTTTAAACCACCACTATCTCTCACTAATGATGGCATTTAAAGAAGTGTGAAGGAATGGTGTAGAACTGATTGAAGAAGGATCTGGGTCTCTAGAATCAGATAAATGGGACAACAAGTCCTTTAAGAGAGTTGTAGTGGAGGCACAAGAGTAGTTCACTGAGCATTAGAACACATTTTTACCCCTGTGAGTAATCCCAGGCATTCTCTCTAAACACGCACAAAGAAGTCTTCAATTTTTTATTCTTTATGTGAATTCTTTAGTCTGATTTCTAAATTTCTTCCCAGCTTTTCACTTGTTTGATTTACAGCCACACTTGCCTCTCCAAAGCCCAACACTCTTATAGGGTCCTGTTTTTCCACAGAAAAAGAAGTTCTGGTTCCCAAAGTCAGAGGTGGGTGTTGTATTCTTTGTCCTTCTACTTTAATTTAATTATTTTGCATTTTCCAGCCTTTTCCAGGCAATAGGCCAAATAACAGCTCATATGTATTAAATTCATGGCTTTCAAGCTACTTAAATTCATCTCTTTAAAACACAGACTTGAAATAGCTTGCTTTATTTAAGTTGGGTCTCACAACTGGAGTAGGTTAGGGGTACACATATATGTATGAGTGAGTCATACATATTTCTTATTGTAGATCCCTCTCTAGTGAAGGGTATTTTCCTGTGGTCAAATTCATCCAAATTAAAGATCTCTCAGAAATGGCATAGGTAGCCATTTATAAAGAAGAAAGAGGGTAAAAGTAAACAAAGGAAGAAAGATTAATGTGCCCACCTTTAGGAATAATGTGCTGCCTTGCCTGAAAAGGAATCAGGCACTGTTGTTTCCAATAATGCTTCCATTAATCAAAACCTGGATGTAACTGCATAATGAGGCAAAGAAGTTAATTGATATTAGAATATTGCTGTACTTTCTCCTTTACTGGCATGAGTGGCAAGCTCGAGGTCTGTACCAGTACCATTTTCTCTGTCTCAAAATATTATAGCTGGAAAGAAAGAAAGGACTAGAGCAATTCCCAACGATGGTTCTGCAGATCACTCCCCAGCTCTGAAAGATGCTCCAAACATAAAAACAGCTTCTCTGTTTGTACATGTAGAAAACTTTGCATACTGCAAAATTATCTTGGATATTTATAAAACCTATTACAAAGGCTCACAGTAAAGAAACCTGTTTACTTTTGTTGAATGCAAAGATTCTCAAACTACTCTGCTAACAATTATAACAATCTACAATAGACTTTGAGGAGGGTGGAGTTACTCTGTTTTATAGTTTCTAGAGTTTCATTTACTTAATTACTAGAAGTGTCCAACTCAAACTCCACAAGGGTCAATACCATGGCTTATGTGCTGTCTCTACCTGAGCATAGTGCCTGGTACAGAACTTGTGCTAAGTCGATCTCAAGAATATTAATTCAATTTTAATTGAACATTTTGCCTGTTGGTGATGTGTTCCTCTCAGTTTCTGTCAAACTATGAAGCCATTTCTCAAAAGCTTAACTGATCTCCATGTGGAGTCTCTCTTCTAGAACATGTTTGGAACTTATGCAGAGATTCAGCTTCAAGAAAATTCCACATATTTAATTCCCAGTTTAAAACCCAGAATTGCCTTTTAATCGTTCAAAATCTACTGTTTTTAAGCTTCATGGAATTCTCTCTGGACTTAATTATTACAATGTTTGTTCGGTATAAAAGGAGTCACCACATTAAAGTTTCCAGCTATTTTAAGATAACAAAGCTTCTTGAAGAAGTCTTCTTTGTTCTGAGAAGAATCTGTTTCCTTTCAGGAAAGGCTAGATTCAGAAGCTCACAGTACTTGCAGGAACTCTTTAATATGTTGACAGCACCTGAGCTAAGCTAGTGGTGCAAGCTGGTTGATTAATGAAGCTTTAAACGATCGTTTTGGAAGGAAAGGGATGGAAACCAACCGCTTTCCTTTTGGAGAAGTTATTAGAAATTCTCTGATAAATTAGAACAGTTCTAAAAAAAGATTTTCTATCAAAAATGGGGCCTCTAAAAGGAATTCATCATGACAAAAGAAAAATCCAACAGTCATGATGAAAAAGCTGGTCTGGGCAGAGAATAGGTGGCCTGTGTGACCAGCATGCCAGTGCTTAGGGCAAGTTTAGCGACAGGGACTGAACTGGTCAGTATTATCTAAAGGGCTCACACAGCATAGGGAACTGCAGGAATATTAGCACAGCACAGAATTCAAGCATATTATACTATGTGGGGCTAATTTTTAGTAGTCATACTGTGTATCAGAAATAGAAGCACCTATGAGTCAAAATCTCAAATCTTTTAGGAGAAAAATAATATGTTCTAATTCTTTCTTTATGGAAATGGACTGATCCATTTGGCTTGAGTAAGCCTCTAGAGAGCTGTAAATTTGAAGCAAGGGATTTAGGTGATTAACTGGCTTTAGCAAGATATGTGATTTTATTTTGCATCTGTTCATCTTTTGTTTCCAGAATTGTTCTCATAGCTTCCAAATACTAACCACTTAGCTCTGTACTCATGGACCCTGTGAATTTTTTTTTAAATTTTTTGTGTTTATTTATTTATTTATTTTTTTAAATTTTTTTTTTCAACGTTTATTTATTTTTGGGACAGAGAGAGACAGAGCATGAACGGGGGAGGGGCAGAGAGAGAGAGGGAGACACAGAATCGGAAACAGGCTCCAGGCTCTGAGCCATCAGCCCAGAGCCCGACGCGGGGCTCGAACTCACCTACGGCGAGATCTTGACCTGGCTGAAGTCGGACGCTTAACCGACTGCGCCACCCAGGCGCCCCTTATGTTTATTTATTTTTGAGAGAGAGAGACAGAACTGGAGCAGGGGATGGGCAGAGAGAGAGGGAGACACAGAATCTGAAGCAGGCTCCAGGCTCTGTCAGCACCGTGCCCAACGCAGGGCTCGAACCCATGGACTGTGGGATCATGACCTGAGCTGAAGTCGGACGCTCAATCAACTGAGTCACCCAGGCACCCCTGTCTTTGAATTCTTTTAATTAAACACTTAAGCATTTTCCATTAAAAGAATGTTTGTCTTTTGATGGGGTGAAGGGGTCTAGTGAGGGAGGTACCTGCTGAGAAAATGTGGCATACCACAAAAAGGAGGATAAACTTTCTACTGAAAAGTTTCCTTATCTGATAAAAATGGGGAAAATATTCACACTTCTCCCTGGTTTGCTTTATATAAAAACTTTTTTACTTACCAAAGAAATAATCTAATTTCTTTGTTAATTTCTCCAACATTGAATAAAAATTTGTGCATGTGTTAGATATTTAAAAAAAAAACACACATGCTGGTTGATAGGAGGCAAGGAAATAGGGCAGTAACAGGATGATATTCACAAAGAAGACCAGACAACAAAAGCAGAGCGGGTATAACAGAATGGAGGGACATACAACCACACAAAGGTTTACTTTGTGCCAGGCACTATGCTAAGTGTTTTCTCATATATCTGTTCAAGAATTCACCCAACCAAGTTATGACAAAGTGCTGCTATTATGCCCAATGTAAGCACTAGTGAGGTTACATGCACAAAGTAGCAGAGCTGGGAATTTGACCACAGGATTATTTAAATTTAGAACTCAAGTTCTCCGTCTCTCTGCCTGTCTCTCTCTCTCTTTTTCAGAGAGAGAGAGAGGAAGAGCATGCAAGAGGGAGAGGGGCAGAGGAAGATGAAGAAAGAAAATCTTAAGCAGATGCCATGCTCAGTGTGGAGCCTGACATGGGGCTTGATTTCATGGCCTTGAGATTATGACTTGAGCCAAAATTGCGAGTTGGATGCTTAACCAACTGAGCCACCCAGGTGTCATTAGAACTCAAGTTCTTAACAGCTTTACTATAATACATCCCTTATAAAAATTGACATTATCCCTATGTACCTCATGAAGTGTCTAAATAAAAAAATACTTTATATTATAGATGTAGATAGAGACACGTAGATAGAGATAGTGTCATATTTTTTAAATCAAATGACCAAATTCACAGATTCAGCAGTGAGATGGGTAGTCTATTCGGTCCCTCTCCCATGACTCGGCATGCATATCTTCTGTTCATTTTCCAACAGCGATGGTAGATAATGCAGATTTTGTATATTATTCTTGGTACATGAACAGAGGAAAGCACAGTTCCCAGCCTGGTGAATCAACACTATCTGAAGATGACTCTTTTCAAACAAGTTGGTATTTATTCCAAGGGGGAAACATTCATCTTCTTCAAATGCTAACACAATTTGGCACACTGTCCTGGGGCCACAATGAATCTAGCACCTGGAACCCCAGCTAAGTTATTCAGCTGTTCATGGCCTCAGTTTCCCTTCCTCTATCATGAAGGTTAAAACCAAATTTTGAAAAACCATCTATCCCTGAAATTTTGAAGACCTAGGTTAAGTTCAACATCACTTAAAAGATTTATATTTATCTTATATCTCAACCAGTTTCCCTGCTATCACCAGATGATAAATTCTAAGAAGCAGTGCTTACTTTTTAGAAACTTTGTTTTGTTTATTTTTACTGAATTCCATTACAGAGAACATGATTTATATGATTTCACTTTTAAAAAATTTATTGAGATTTAAGGTCCAGAATATGGTCTATGTGCACCTGAAAAAAATGTGAATAAGTGTTAGCAGAGCATTCCATACATGCCAATTCAGTCAAATTAGTTGATAGTATTGTTCTGGTCTTCTATATCTTTATTAATTTTTCTGTCTACTTAATCTATCAATGACTGAGAAAGGAGAAGTGAAGCCTCCAACTATAATTATGGTTTGCCCATTTTTCCCTTCAATTTTATCAGCTTTTGCTTCATTTGTCTTGACATTTTATTGTTAGGTATATAACATTTAGCATAGTTGTGACTTCTTGGTGAACTGACCCCTGTATATAATAATGTCTTTATGTAATGCCTTCTTTCTTTCTGATAATATTTCTTGTTCTGAAGTCTACTTTTCTTATATTGAGATAAACATTCCAGATTTTGTTTTGGTAATTATTTGCATGGAAAATACTTTTCCCATTCTTTTATTTTTAGGTAGAAGTATTTACATTTAAGCTGTGTTTCTTGTTCACAACATATAATTGGGTCTTGCTTTTTTATCCGATTGACAATCTCTGTCTTGTAACTGATGTGTTAGAACAACTATAATTATTGATATTGTTGGATTTAAATCTATCATCTTCCTAGTTGCCTTCTATTTGTTCCCATCTATTCTCTGTTCCTTTTTCTCTTTTCTGTCTGCTCTTAAATTAAATATCTTTACTATTCTATTTTATCTCTACTACTAGCTTATTATTTAGTGTTTGTCTTAGGGCTTATGATGTGTATCCTTAATTTAATATAGTATACATTCAAATAATAGTATATGATTTCACACATAGAATAAGAACCTTAGAAGGCATTACTTTCTGTTTCACTATCCTATGCTTTGTGTTTTTGTTTTCATATTTTACTTTTATGTATGTTATAAAACAAAATACACTTTCTTTCTAATATGCTAACCTGATTCTATTACTTATGTGCTTAAACCCCTTCAGTGGATCCTCACTGCCTCAGAAAAAAAGTAACAAACTCCTTATGACATGTTCTGGTTGTACTGATGCATAAGAAATCACCCAAGGTTAGGATTTCAGATATAGCACAACGAGGATAGCTTATCTCTGTTCCACAATGTCTGGTATTTCATCTGGGAATACTTGAAGACCAGGAGTATCCTGACAAATGAGGACTGGTATCTGGAGGATAATTCACTCATGTGTCTGGTGGCTAATGTTAGCCGCTGACTGGACATTAGTCAGTGATTGTCCAAAATACTTATGTGTAGCGTCTCTTGTGGGTTTTGTTTTGTTTTGTTTTGTTTTGTTTATACATGGGCTAGTTAGGGCTTCTTCACTTATTGTGACTGAGTTTCAAAAGCAAATGTTTCTAGAGTATAATACAGAAGTGCATGTCACTATATAAGCTAGTCTCGGAAATCAAAGTATCCACCCAGTTTCAAGGGAAGAAAGCACAGAGCTTTCATGATTTGATCCCTGCTTACATCTCTCTGGTGTTACCATCACCTGTCTTGAACTCTGCTCTCCAGACATACTAACTTCTTTCCTTTAAATATACCATATTTACTTGCCTCTTGTAAACAAGACTACCTCTCTCTCTGAAATACTTTCCCATATCATCCTTCCACCCCTCCTCACAATTCCTGGCTAACTTCATCCTAGATGTTTTTCCTTACCTCTGATTTCCCTCCAAATCAGGGTTGTGCCTCTCTTCTTTTATTTCCATATCACCCAGGATAGTACTTGGAACATGATAAATGTTCAATAAATATTTGTTGAATGAATAGATATCTCTTCCAAATTAGACATTAGTGTCCAGCTCACCATGATATTCCCCCGACAGTAGTATAGGGCTGACCCAGAGCAGTTGCTCAAAAATATTTGCTGAAAGAATAAAGTACTGTGTTTTCTTGGTGATCAATATGGGACTTTTTGTTTTGAGAATTCATGGAGCTAGGCAGAGATCCTTGAAAGAAGGCATCATACTGAGCCAGTCCTACACCCACTGTTGCTAACAGAACTCTGCAGAGATAAGTCATAAGTCTATTGTGTTGGCATCCAAAGCTTCTTCCAGGTTGATTCTCTCTACCTCTCACTCAAATCAACCCAGTCTCTGATCAAAGGAAAGAAGCTAAATTGGTCACATAAGAAGTCACCAAGCAAAGAGCATTCTAAGATTGCTTCCAGAAACTCGGGTAGGGATTGAAAAGAAAAAATTATGCAGGTTTTCCTCTCTCAAGCTGGGCAACAGGGCTATGTGAGCTCCTTAGTCTTCCTGTAAACATTGCTATGGTAACTGACAGGTAATTAGCTATTTATCACACATGCACACATGCATACTCACATAGTTTCAAGCTGGAGTCCTCTGGCTGTAACAGACTGTAACATAAGGTAAGGAAATCGATTTTCACGTGGTGCCTAAAATTAAATTTTTGGAAAGTCTTCCCATTGTGAACCTTCTCAGTAAAAAAATATTTATAGATGGACAAGCATAATAAAAATTATAATATTCTCTACTGTTCCCTAAACATTCTTCTTGTCACTCGTCTCTTAAAAATAGAGTTGGAGTTTAGAGATACATCTTCAGGTTGAGCTAAGGAGCTGACAGAAGAGACTGAAAAGCAAAGAAATGGAGATAATAATAGTAACACTAATGGTGAACTCACCTGTTAAGGAAATGTGCAAAGAAACCAAGTCCTTTTAGCTAGAGGTCAAAATGACTAATAATTTTCTTTCTATTCTCCAACGTGCCCCATAGTGCTAATATAAAGAAGGAATAATAAAGAAGGAATAAACAAGGTGGATACTAAAAGAAAGAAAATTGCTTATTTTGGTCCTAAGCTATATCATTTTATGAGAGGAATACTAAAGCCTATTGTGAATTTTATTCACATAATTTCTGAACATATTTGTATATAATAACCTTCCACCCATATATAATTACATCCTATTTATTCACAATCAAAAGAGGCATTTAGAAGAAAAAACAAGTTCATAATAAGATCTGCAATAGAGATTAAGAAGGGCCTAATTAAATTTTTTAAGGAGGAATGAATTCTTTCTCAATGCACACTTTATAATTATGCCATTTAAGTTTCTTGAAACACAACTTTCTTTTGAAAAAGACAAACAACTCCCCCCCCACCCCACCACCACCACCAACAACTAAAAACTATGAAGCAATTACCAGAGTATATATTTATCTTGCTTAAAGGAGCATAGCAACAAATACTTCTGGCACATGTAGATAGAACCTAAGCTAGCCCAATATTTATTAAATGATAATGTGCTATCACAGATCAAATGAGCATAAAGAACACGTTTCAGAAATTGTGCTAATGTGTTTCTTAGCAAGAGGCCGGTGCTCCTTGATCATTTCTCTCCAGGAAGCCACGTCTGGTGTCATACACTAGTAAGGAGTGAGTTTGAAGAAGACAAATCATCAAGATAGAGGCAGGAAAGCTATTTTGTAAACTCTTAAAAGGAGTCATGACTGAAAACCTCAATGGGTAATGTGCCTCTCAGTAAATTCTAACATCATGGCTTATTATAGTTTTCCAGAGGTGTATTAACAGCAAACAAGCAGGGGTGTGGCTTCTGCCTCCTGAATATTGCACTGGAGAATCATCTTGGTGGTTAAAGTAAGAAACTAGGGCCACTGCCTCTCCTTCCATCATTTTAGCTTCATATTTCCTGGTTGCAGCCTTTGCCTTTAATAAGATGGGACTGTTCATTTGGGCTTTCTAGATTCAAAAAGCTGTAAGGAGGGGAAATAATGGGGTCCCACAGCAATTCGTGTGGCTTACGGTTTGGTAGGAAGAGGACACACATATATACACCCCTATTAAGCTGACCTTGACACAACTCCCATTGGGAAGAGAAGATGCCATATGACTCAGTATCACTTCCTTGGGTCTCTGCTAGGGACTCAATTGTGTGCCCCCCAAATTCATATCATGAAGCCCTCATGCCCCAATGTGACTTATAACAGTGCCATAAGGAGGCAATTAAGGTTAGATAAGGTCCCATAAGGCTAGGTCCCTGATCCAATGGGGATAGTGTCCTTATGAGAAGAGACACCAAGGAGTTAACTCTTTCCCCTGCCACTCCCCAGCCAAGTCCATACACCTAGGAAAGGTCACACCAGTACATAGGGAGAAGGTGGTCAGGAAGAGGACTCTCGCAAGATACTGAATTGACTGATACCTTGATCTTGGGCTAACCAGCTTTCAGAACTGTGAGAAATAAATTTTTGCTGTTTAAGTCACCTAGTCTTTAGTATTTTGTTATAGGAGCCCAAGCAGAATAATGTAGCCCCAAATGTCTCTGATAAAGCCACAGCTGACAATGACATTATCCATGCATATGGGACCTTGCTGGATATAAAAGCTCCAGTCCTGCCACATCACCACCCTTTACTTAGGGTTCCATCACTTGCCACTTATGATTTAAGAGAAAAATTACAAACATATAGCACTCCTTCTTCTCTAGCATCAATACAATTCTTGATTGTGGTAGGACTTGGGAAGTATGAGGGTAGAAAGCATTGTCAGTGTCCAGAATCCCCAGAATCTGCATAGCTCTGCCTCTAGATTTTTCACCTCCAGAAACACCCTTTTCTAGTACTACCATTCCCTCAATGAAAGTTCATCACTTTCCACTGTGATAGCTAAAATAAGAATCATTTTTTATCCTTGTTATAAGTCTCACAACACTGTGTAATGTTATTAACCTCATTCTTTAAGATAAAGCATCTGAGAAGCTTTGTCATTTGCCCAAGATCACAAATCTAGATTCAGAATTTGAAACCAGGTTTGGCTGATTTCAAAGCTCATAATTCTAAAACAATAAATCCAAAGTGTTCTGTGGAGTGGATGAAACTAAATATGGAACTAACCTCATAAACAAACCAAGACTCAAAGATTAGCTATTGACTTAATAAAGTATTCCTCACTGGCAATATACTTAAATATTAACAAACACCATTTACCTATAGAGATATTCTCAAATTGGGGGTGAGTCTGAGTTATGGGCATTTATAGCTAGATGTGTAAGAAACTATTCTGTAAGAGAAAAGTATAAAAAACGAATGGTCACATTTCTGGTTTCTCCAAACCATTGAAAGAATCCAGAAGACAAAATTCTACTTTCAAAAGTTAGTGTATTAAAATGAAAAATACCAGACATAGGTTAGGGTGTTAGAATGATGAGTGAATTTTTCTTTATTTTTCATAATTTTTGCAATGTTGTTAATTGCCTTTGTTATAAAAAAATACAAAAGTGCTTATTGAAAACTTACTATTAAGATCTGAGTACTTAATATATAATTAGCTCATTTAATCCTTATAACCATCATGTGAGTTAATTACTATCATCATTTTACAGACGAGAACCAGTCTCTGAGAGATTTAATACTAGTAAGTGACAGAACCAGGATTTAAAGCCAGGCATTCTTTCTCTAGAGACCATGCACTGAAATTCTCCAATAAGCTGCTGTTTGAATGGTTGAATCTAGTGAAGGTGAGAGGGCCAGAGAACTAGAATTTGAAGGTCTAAGATAGAAAAGACAAAGAAGAGGTGGGACAGGGCAGCCTAAGAGCTGGACAAAGAGCCCTACTTTGAAACAGGTGGCAGAAAGAGCTTTACTCTGCATTAGTTTTCTTTCTGAAGTTAACATATCATGCTAAATTAATTCCAAGCCCTGAAATGAATGAGTGGCTTTATATTCTTATATCCTCAGCCCCAATAATCATATTCCATGCTTTATTTCACTCTCACTCTCATCGCAAATTACAAGGTAAATGCCTTTAATGGGTATGCTTTAGCCTCATAATTAGCAACCTTACATAACAAATTATTTTTTAGGTAATCCCATCTAGAGAGGGCAACAGCTGTAGTATTATAATGGTTTGTAAATAATAGAAACAAGATGTGTTGTCTAGAAGCCAGGCATTGAATACTCAAGCAAAATAACTTCTTGATATTTTATTTTTTAAAACGTTTTTATTTATTTATTTTGAGATGGAGAGAGAGGAAGAGAGAAAGAGAATGAGCTGGGGAGGGGCAGAGAGAGAGAGGACAGAGAATCCCAAGCAGGCTCTGCACTGTCACCGCAGAGGCAGATATGGGGCTTGATCTCACTAACTGTGAGATCATGACCTGAGCTGAACTCAAGAGTTGGAAGGTTAATCAACTAAGGCACCCAGGCCTGCTACTTCTTGATATTTCACATTACACCATTGCCACCTCAAAAATAATTGTGTAAGTAATATTAATTCTACTAAATACATAACAATAACAATACAAATCAGTCTAGAAGAACAAATATCCACCTATTATGTATTCTAATGGTTTCACAAGGATAATGAATTTCACCTTATCTGAGGAAACAGTTTTGTTGATGGTGGGAAAGTCACCATTTAGTTCGTCTACAAAGAAAAAAGAAAGCAAGAACCTTCATCTATATACCCCCACATTTATCCATCATTCTATTTTATCTGCCCATCATCCACCCACTCACCCACCCACCCACCCATCCATCCATCCACTCATCCATCCTTTAATTCATCCATTCATCCATCTACCTTCCTAGCCACCTACTGATCTAGTGAATATTTGTTGAACACCTACACTATAGTTCATTCAGAAACTGCACTTTCGTTAACCGTGGATATTGTTAGGGCACATTCTCCTCCTTTGCTCTTACTTTATTATTTTTTTGTAAGTGTAGTCTATGGACCACCTGCTTCAGAATCTCCTAGGATATTATTAAAAATAATCTCCTAGGTCTTATTTAAAGCACATACTCCACACACCTATCTAACTTTACCTACTTTTAGGTAATCAGAATTACCTAATTTTTATCAGAATTACCTACTTTTATCAGAATTACTGGCAGGAATCTTTTTTTTTAAGTTTTATAATGTTTATTTTTGAGACAGAGAGACAGAGTGCAAGTGGGGGAAGGGCAGAGAAAGAGAGGGACAGAATCTAAAGCAGGCTTCAGGCTGTGAGCTGTCAGCACAGAGTCTGATGTGGGGCTTGAACTCATGAATCATGAGATCATGACCTGAGCAAAAGTGGGTTGTTTAACTGACTGAGCCACCCAGATGCCCCTAGACTCTTTTTCTTTTAAATATATATATCCTGGAGCACCTGAGTGGCTCAGTAGTTTAAGTGTATGACTTCGGCTCAGGTCATGATCTCATGGTTCAATAGTTCAAACCCTACTTGGGGCTCTGTGCTGACAGCTCAGAGCCTGGAGCCTGCCTCGGATTCTGTGTCTTCCTCTCTCTCTGCCCCTCCCCCACTCATGTTCTGTCTCTCTCAAAAATAAATTAAACATTAAAAAAATTATATATATATTTAATTTTATATATATATATATATATATATATATATATATCCTAAAGATATACTAAATCTATTAAGATATGTTAACCTGGACTGACTCTGCTACATAAGGATTATTCTAAAGAGAGTTCAGAGAACAGCAACAACTACAGCCATTCATTCAAAGGTATTTATTAATCTCTAGATACAAAGAGCTACTGATCTAGAGAGAAGGAAATGTGAATAGGATACTGAAGACCTTGAAGGGACATTTGCAGGAGCTGACTTTCCTTAGGTTGGACTCCAGAGGTAAGAAACTAGATTGAGAGAGGGTAAAATCAAAGATTTCTAAGCATTCTCAGACAATCATAGCTGTCCACATATTTATACATATATGATGACCTTTGTTTTAGGCTTCTGACCACTGACATTTCACTTCAGAAGGCTGCATAGCTGACTGTTCTTGAATTGGGAATCAGAATCACCAAAAACTTGTATGATCATGGACAAGTCATCTATCTTCTCTCATCTTTAGATTATTTAACTGTAAAATGAGAAGGATTGCACCATGTAACTCTCAGGCTGTTCTGAAACAAATGTTGACATTACATTCCTTTTAGTTCTGTAGCTTTGCTCACCACTGGATTATAGTGTGCATGATTTTAGCTACCTCTAGCTTCTTAGCCATGCTAGACCTGTTTATTTTTTAATCCTTCTTTTTATTGAATTCCTCTCCCTTTAACTATCTACTCCAAATAGCCCAAACCTCCCCTTTACATTTAAATTTGTGGTTAAAAAAAAAAAAAAAAAAAAAAAAAAAAAAAAAACAACTCAGGCAACAGCAGATGTTAGAGAGGATGCAGAGGAAGAGAATCTTTTTTGCACTGCTGGTGGGAATGCAAACTGGTGCAGCCACTCTGGAAAACACTATGGAGGTTCCCCTAAAAATTAAAAATAGATCTACCCTATGACCCAGAAATTGCACTACTAGGTATTTATCCAAGGGATACAGGAGTGCTGTTTCGAAGGGGCACATGCACTCCAATATTTAGAGCAGCACTATCAACAATACCCAAAGTATGGAAAGAGCCCAAATGTCCATCAATGGATGAATGGGTAAAGAAGATGTGGTATGTATATACAATGGAGTATTACTCGGCAATCAAAAAGAATGAAATATTGCCATTTGCAATTATTTGGATGGAACTAGAGGGTATTATGCTAAGTGAAATTAGTCAGTCAGAGAAAGACAAATATCATGTGACTTCATTCATATGAGGACTTTAAGACAGAACAGATAAACATAAGGAAAGATAAGTAAAAATAATATAAAACAGGGGTAGGGGGATGAAACCTAAGAGACTTAAATATGGAGAACAAACAGAGGGTTACTGGAGGGGTTGTGGGAGGGCCGATGGGCTAAATGGGTAAGGGGCATTAAGGAATCTACTCCTGAAATCATTGTTATACTATATGCTAACTAATTTGGATGTAAATTTTAAAAAAATGTGTCAAATATGGAGAGGTATCTATCCATATATCTGCATGCTCAGAGCTAACAATCCAGTTGTGCTCAAGAAGTTGAATTTCAAAAAATTCAGAACAGGATTTTATGTATAAGACAATGAAGTAGCAACCAATGTAGAATTTCATAGTAGCTGTATTTCAAAAAGATGAGTAGAAACCTACACCACATATGAATGTTAAATACCAGAAATACTTCCTATACAAATTTCATCATCAGCACATCACTCAGTCACTCATTTATTCATTCACTTATCCATTTATTTAGTTAATTATTTATTGAATTTCTACATGTCATACAGTATGTTGGGGGTTGGGGTTTCAACAATGTATAAAAGAGTTTGGACACCTGATCTCACAGAGCTGATAGTCTAGTGATAGAGTAGAACCATGTTATTTTATGCATGTAGACAGAAATAATAAACCCTTGAAAATGAGGGTTAGTGATATTCCAGCAAGTCAATTTTGTCTGTAGGTGGAAATTAAACCTGAATCACTAAGTAGACTTATGGGGATGGAAAAGGGATAAGAAAGGGAAAAATTGGAAAGAGGGGCTTATATTTTCATAAGAGTAAAGGTAATAATTTTTAGGACTGTTTGTTCTTTAGATCTACAATGATTATCTTTTATGGAGTTAGCCCAGCGGTGCCCATGGTCATGTCCAAAATTCCTCCCACTCAGATAGCTTTGATACATCAATTAAAGTGGTGGGTAGACCCTCAGAGGTAAAGTTATGTATATGTGTATATATGTATTGGAATGGAGTGGTCTGAAAACTAGGGTTGAACTTTCTGTTCGGAAACTTAATTGACAAATAGCCTACTGTGAGGCTTAGGGGGACTAGATAAGGGGAAACCGCACCTATAAACGTGCCCTCGTTCCAACAGGAGCTGGTTCCCAGTAGTACTAGGGTACACAAAGCTGACAACTGTCACTTCCAAGATTAGCAAGTTGTCATGTCCAAAAAAGGGAAGAACCTTATCCAATGTCATTAAGCAAATTGTCAACAGAGCCAAGGTGGGAGCACAGGTCTCTTAATTTCTAGTCTAGCGTTGTTTCAACCACATCTCACCGCATCCATATACTGAAGCTTTATGCTGCTGTCTGAGAGGATACTCATCTTTCTCTGGAAGCTGCTGACAAAGAACCCGTTTTTCACTGAGAATGTAACATGCAAGTGAGAGACTCATGCCAGATGGCCCATCACCTTAGTAACCAGCATATCAGTCCATGTTGCCTCCCATACTGAGGAGGCACTGTATAGAGCAAGACACTTGGAGTCTTAGGCTGCAGCTCACATCAAGTAAAGCTCCACTCAGAAGGCCTTATGCCATGAAGCTGACACCTATTATCCTCCTTATTGTTGTTAGTGTTAAAGACATCAGCACTGCCCACACAACTAGCATTAATGTGTGCCAGACACTTCATATGGTAAAAAATTCAAATGATATATAGCATATACATATATTCTTGCTTAACATGCATGAATTCAATTTTGCACACTTCTCATTCCCTATCCCCCTAACATTGTGTAGGGGGAGAGATAGAGACAGAAGAGGAAGGAACAGAGAGAGAACAAAAATATGTTAAATAAAACTGGCAATTTTGTCCCCTGGGTAACATTTGGGAATACCAAATATCTTTGCCACTTGGCAGAAATAATGACTAATCCTAACCATTAGATTCTTCTCTTCGGGTAAAACTTCTGGCAAATTGTACATTACCTGGCATAAGTGAGGAATATTGACATTGGGTGCTGACTTCATGCCAGGTATTCTGTGAAAAGCTCTCATACAAATTGTCGCATTTAATCTTCTAACAGCCTTATGAGCTAACTCATACCTTTCATAGCAAAAGTTCTGGAATCATGAAACAGAGAAAATGTTTATATGACAATATTAGCTTTTACTTGTGCTAGGATTTATGTTTTCAAAGCATATCCATATCCATAACCTTACTCAATACAATTATTTTACAGATGAGAAAATAGAAACAGGGGCTGATTTTTTTTTAAGTATCCTTTTCTTTGATGATTATCTCCTCCCCCTTTTCATGTGGTCTTGGGGAAGTCAGTCATAGTGCTCACGAACAGCTATTCTGGTGTGCCACCTGTCCAATACACAGGGTTGAGCAGTCTGACTTCTCAGATGGTTGTATCCCCCCTGGTTCCTTGAGTTTTGATACCCAGATAAAGGAGAGATGGAGAGGTCTTTCTTCCTTTTGGACAAAAAGTTAAGACAAAAATCTTGGAGCTACCAATGGCCATATTTGTTACCACAAAGAAAGAGTCTGTATGAGAAGAATGTCTAATTAAAAACGGTTAGAGCTGAATTTTTTTTAATATATGAAATTTATTGTCAAATTGGTTTCCATACAACACCCAGTGCTCATCCCAAAAGGTGCCCTCCTCAACACCCATCACCCACCCTCCCCTCCCTCCCACCCACCATCAACCCTCAGTTTGTTCTCAGTTTTTAACAGTCTCTTATGCTTTGGCTCTCTCTCACTCTAATCTTTTTTTTTTCCCTTCCCCTCCCCCATGGGTTTCTGTTAAGTTTCTCAGGATCCACATAAGGGTGAACACATATAGTATCTGTCTTTCTCTGTATGGCTTATTTCACTTAGCATAACACTCTCCAGTTCCATCCACGTTGCTACAAAGGGCCATATTTCACTCTTTCTCATTGCCACATAGTACTCCATTGTGTATATAAATCACAATTTCTTTATCCATTCATCAGTTGATGGACATTTAGGCTCTTTCCATAATTTGGCTATTGTTGAGAGTGCTGCTATAAACATTGGGGTACAAGTGCCCCTATGCATCAGTACTCCTTGGGTAATTGGGTAAATTCCTAGCAGTGCTACTGCTGGGTCATAGGGTAGGTTAGAGCTGAATTTGATCAAAAGAAGGGTTTGAGAACTGGAGGGGACACTGAAGTTTGCTGTTATTGCTAAGCCCTTGGATGATTGATTTCTTTCTTAAGCTAGTTTAACTTGGGTTTCTGTAGCTTCCAACAAAAGAAGTCACAACTAGTGGACCCATAGAACAGGGACCAGAATCAGAATCTTGGTCTTTTCTCATGTCTAGTCCAGGCTTCTTTCTCTAGGGAAATCTGGTGTTTGAGAAATCATTTTGAGAAGGCAAATCAGATGAGAAAGGAAAGATGAAAACTCTCTCCTTTTAAAGGGAAGAGGAAGAGTAAGGGTGGAACTGATCACTCAAATTAAAAAAGGACAAAATGAATAGGACCAGGAAATGAACACAATGAATACAAGTATACTTCTTTCCTAATTCTTTCAGTAGCCACCCCTAGAAATTAAATTTTATCTGCCATTCACTGCTGACTCCAAGACAATGATCCTTGTCAAGGAATTCACAGCTTCATTACTTAGGCATGGTAACTAAAACAGGAGTGGTTTCACCTTTCTTTCCATCTTTGCCACTGTTTTCTACAACTGGGCCTTCTGACCTGCTTAGAATATGTTAATTTACAGAATGTAGTCATTTCCCTTATCAGCCCCTCCAGGCATTTGGCAAGAAGTATTTTCAGCTACAGACCTTGCAATCAGCCACTCAGACCTGCTGGCTTCCTGTGCCCTGACAGATAGAGCTAATTAGCACTCAGCAGCTTTTAGGCATTATCTCTGGCTCCAGAACATCCCCATAAATGAGGGGCAGGCCTGTCTCCACCCGTAGGGGACAAGAAGAAAATCTCAAATATTTGGAGGTTAAACAACTTCCTAAAAGTTCTCCCTAGACTACATTTCAATTTCTTTCTTAATGGTCAGCTAATGTCCCATCTTATTGACACAGCCTTAAGAGACTACATCAACCTTTTTGTGATGTTTTCTTTGTCATGTAGATTCATGTATAAGTTTCCTACCATGCCATTATCATACACAGTGCAACAACTGGTGACACAATCCTTATTTAGCCATCCATCCATCCATCCATCCATCCAGTCCACC
Source organism: Felis catus (assembly GCF_018350175.1). Taxonomy (NCBI): domain Eukaryota; kingdom Metazoa; phylum Chordata; class Mammalia; order Carnivora; family Felidae; genus Felis; species Felis catus. The sequence goes on along the minus strand of NC_058368.1, from coordinate 186,858,967 downwards.
AGCATTTCTTGAATCTGTAGCATATGTCAAGAACAGTGGAGATTCATAGCACCATGCAGAAAGTATAGCTTAGTTATACCATACTTGGGAGAGAGAGATAATGGATAAGAAAACAAAATACCAAGATACTTGCATATCATGATGAGAACTGAGTTAATAATCAAATAATGATATGCAGAATGAAGGGAGGATTGAGTGGTTAGAGAAAGCCTCTCTGAGGAGGTGATGTGCAAGTCCAGATAAGAGTTAGCCAAGCAAAGATGCAGGGATACATCTTGCAGGAAGAAGGAAGCAGTGAGGCCAAGGCCTTGGTGTAGAAATGAGGCCTGTGCAGAAACAGAAGGAAAACAATGTGGCCGAAGTAAAATGAGAGAGGAAGAGGGTGGCTTGAGGAGAGGTCAAAGATTCACCCCTTCTTTGAATTTTCTTCTAACTGCCTTGGAAGGTCATTGGAAGGCTTTTATACCATCATGTATCAGGTAATTGATTCAAGTTTTCAAAAACTCACTCTGGATGCTAAGTGGGGAATGGACTGCAGGGGGCAGAAGACAAGTGCAGTAGCAGCAGAACAGCTTTACTACCAGTTCTGGTGCTTGGTATGTGCTTGGCTCTGTGCTAAGTGCTCCACTTATATTCCTCCTGAAGAAGTGCCGATAATTTTTGTATTTTATAGATGAAGAACAAGTTGGGAATTTCCCCCAAGTCATAAATAGTAAGAGGTTGAGCTGGGATTTGGGGCTATATCCAAAAAACTCTGAAGCCTTTGTGCTTAAATGCTTTATTTATTGCATCATGCTGTGCCATAGACCCTTGACCTTCTGAGATTTAACAATCAAGGTTTTGATTAATTTTGAAAAATCCTAAGGTCCCATGACGTATTAATTTTAATTTTGTGGAAGTACCCACCTGTGTGCAATATAAAGGTGGTATACAGCAGGGAGGCACTTAACAGGTGAGTGGCTCTTCAGCCAAGAATATGCAGTAACTCTTATGGAATGTCTCTCTAGAGGCTAAGCATAAAAGACATAATTCTCCAGGGAACTGTGATTCAAGAACAATTTTTTCTGATATATAGAATTAAGAATGTGAAAAGAACACTTACATTTTTTCAAATATTACTGCTTTTTTTAAGAGAATTTATTTGCTATGGAAGTATTTGCAACTGAAGTCTTCTAGACATCTGTAGATATACTTCTCAGATTGTCAAGGGTCTATAGCATATCTATAAGTAAAGGCTTGGGAATATCCATCACTAGGCCCCTTCAGTGAGGCAGCCAAACTTTGTTTTGTCAATCTCACTTCTCTCATAATGTATACATAAAAACATAAATTTGATTACAGAATTTAATAGTCACGAACTCAATGACAAAATTAAATAAAATAAGCCATGCAAACTTTTGTAATTACTTTCAAAACTGGCACCAAGCCATTGGAATTATCAAAATACCTGGGTGATTTTCTTTTTAAATGGAAGAACAGCAAGATGAGGTAAGACCCAACACAGAGGTCATTGGTAGGAAGGAATTCTTCTTCTGGATTTCCAAGGGAAATAGCAAAATACCAGTCCATAGCCACTCGCTTGAGTTGGAACTAGTTGTGGGAATAGACAATATTCACATAGTCTCCAGCACCAACAATAAGTCCTGTCTAAATTGGGGAGAGTACCATCCCACTACGTGCCCTCTATAGCTGTCCAAGCCTCTGCCCCTCTCCTTAGAACCCACCTTTTCTTTCTGCAGGCCAAGTACTCATATAATTATTTGCTTGTACATCTTAGAGTATAATCACTATAGCTAAGGCAATGACATTGTACCAGCGATTTTACAGGGACAAGACCTATCCCAAAGACCCAGATGCTCAGGCAGCTTTGTGGGTAATGTCTGGAGAGCCAGGCCTCATGTTTTGTCTAACTACCCTATTTATTCAAGGACTCCAGTTATTTATTAAGGACCATTACAATTATTTATGAAGTACCATGCCATATTAAGAGATTCTTCAAACATAAGGTATTGTCTAAATGATGGAAAAGTTATCTGGAAAGTTCTAGTATTAGCAAATAACCTTCACTTTGCTCCCTTTATTTTATGTATCCAAGAAATTCTTATTAAGCCTCTACTATGCAACAGGAGCTCTTCCTGGTGCTTAGGGCACATCAATGAACTAAACAGGCAAGAATCCCTGCCTCTTATTTAATAGCCAAGAGGTGAAAACAACCAAAATGTTTATGAACAGATGAATGGATTAAAAATGTGGTCTATACATATAATGGGATACTATGAAGCCTTAAAAAGGAAGGTCCAATATGGATGGATCTTGAGAACATTATACTAAATGAAATAAACTAGTTACAAAAGGACAAGTGCTGTATCATTCTACATACCTAAAATAGTCAAATTCATGGAAATAAAAAGTAAAATGGTAGTTATCAGGGGCTGGACAGAAGGAGAAAAGGGGAATTATTTAATGGGTATAGAGTTTCAGTTCTGCAAGATACAAAAAAAAATCTGGAGATATGTTTCACAATCAGTATAAATATTCTTTTTTTGTCTGTGTGCTAAAATCTGAGGTTGAGCAGTGTAAATATTCTTGTTTTTTATTTTTTTAATGTTTATTTTTATTTTTGAGGGGGAGAGAGAGAGAGAGAGAGAGAGAGAGAGAGAGATATGAAGCAGAGAGAGAGACACAGAATCTGAAGCAGGCTCCATGCTGTCAGCACAGAACCTGACTGGGGGTCTGAACTCACAAACTATGAGGTCAGGACCTGAGCCAAAGTTGGATGCTTAACCAACTGAGCCATCTAGGTGCCCCAATAGTGTAAATATTCTTAAGACTACTGAACTGTATACTTAAAAAAATAGTTAGGATGGTAAATTTTATACATGGTTTTATACACAATTAAAAAAAAAAATCCCTGCCTTGTGGAGCTTATATTCTAGTGAGACTAGAGGTGTGATAGTGTTAAGTGACAATATATAATAAACATAGTAAATATAGAATATTTTTTAAAAAGATAAGATAAGTACTATTTAAAAAGTAAAATGCAGGGGTGCCTGGGTGGCTCAGTTGGTTTAGCATCCAACTCTTGGTTTTGGTTCAGGTCATGATATCACAGTTCGTGGGTTTGAGCCCTGTGTCAGACTCTTTGTTGACAGCATGGGGCCTGCTTGGGAATATTTCTCTCTCTCTCTCTCTCTCTCTCTCTCTGCCCCTCCCTGCTTGTGTGTGCTCTAAATGAATGAATGAATGAATGAATGAACAGATAAATGGATAAATAAATACATAAATACATAAATACATAAATAAATAAATAAAGTAATGGGTAACAGAGGACTCGAAGGGCTAATTGTGGAGGGAAGTTCAGTATCAATAGCATATAAAACCTCGATTAAAGGTAATATTTAGGAAAAGCCTTGAAGCAATTGCGTGAATTAGCTAAAGAGATAACTGAGGAAAAGGCAAACATTTCAGGCAAAGGGGACAGGTGGAGTAAACCTAATGGTGGGAACATGCCTGTTGCATTAGAGGAACAGCAAGATATTTAGTATATTTTCTGGGCGCCTGGATGGCTCAGTTGGTTAAGCGTCCAACTTCAGCTCACATCATGACCCTGCAGTTCATGGGTTCAGGCCCCTTATTGGGCTCTGTGCTGACAGCTCAGAGCCTGGTGCCTGCTTTGGATTCTGTGTCTCCCTCTCTCTCTACCCCATCATCTGCTCACACTCTCTCTCTATCTCAAAAATAAATAAACATAAAAAAAAAGAAATTTAGTATATTTGCCCTTTTGAAATATGCATAATGTCTGGGGGCCATTCAACAAAGTGAAGGCCTGTGTCTTTGTGGGGAAGGTGGTTAAAGTTTTACTCTAATGCGTACCATTCATTCATTCAATCATTCATTGCAAGTTTTGTTCTTTATCAAGTTCTCGATATTGTGCCAGGGTCTAAAGATAAACTGGTAAGACTAGCATGTCTTTGTTGCTGGTAGGGGAGAGAAGTGACTCCCCAGGTAATAGCAGTAACTGTGGTCAGTGTTTTATAGGGTTGTATAGGACTTACTTGACCTGGGAGGTCAGAGAAGGCCTCTCTGAGGATAAAATGGACATTCTAGCCAAGATGTCAAGGAGTGGAAGTTAGCCAGAAAATCAGCAAGAGGAGCAGTGCTCTGGGTGGTGGGGTAGCATGTTGAAGGGCCTGGAGGCAATATGACAACATATGAGGAACTAAAACAAGGTTGGCATGAATAGAGTGTAAAGAGAAATGGTACCTAGTGGACACAATGAGACAGAAAGATGCAGGGAACTTGAAAGCTATTTTAAGGATTTTTTAAATTAAAAAAAATAGGGTTATAAATAATTTTATTTATTTTTTTTAAGTGTTTATTTTTAAGAAACATAGAGTGCTAGCAGGGAGGGGCAGAAAGAGAGGGAGACACAGAATCTGAAGCAGATTCTGGGTTCTGAGCTGTCAGCACAGAGCCACACACAGGGCTCAAACTCACAGACCGTGAGATCATGACCTAAGCCGAAGTTGGATGCTTAACTCAGGTGCCTGTAGTTATAAAGTATTTTAAAGTGGAAAATGATGTAACCAAATTTTGCCTATATTCTTTTTTTTTTCCTGCACAAAATTGGTCTCTTCAGAATCTTTGGCTCATGACCATATTCTCATCATTGACCCATGTATGGCTCTGATTACTTAGTTATTTTCAATATAATAGTAATAACCTTTGGACTCACCACCCGTTATAAAAGCTATGAGGTTTTGACAGTATCATTCAAGTATTTATATGGTTTCCTCCAACCATCCAGTCCCATACCCCTGTCCTTCCCAGTTCAAGGCGTTCTGAGTTTATCCTTCTCTTATTTCCCTTTCCTTTTTTGTTTAAAGTTTGACAATTAAAATTGTGGCAAAAAAACCACAACATAAAATTTACCATCTTAATCACTGTTATGTATATAGTTTAGTAGGTGTTAAATATACTCACATTGTTGTGAAACAGATCTCTAGAATTATTTTATATTGCAAGACTGAAATCATATCCATGTGACAACAGCCCTCAATATTCTCCTCCCTGTTGCCCCTGATGACCACCCTTCTACTTTCTTTTTCTATGATTCTGACTACTTTATATACCTCATATAAGTGGAATCCTACAGTATTTATCTTTTTTGTTACTAGCTTATTTCATATAGTATAATGTCCTCAAGGCTCATCCATGTTATAGCATGTGATGGAATTTCCTTCTTTTTTAAGCTGAATAGTATTCTTTTATAATACATTGCTTCAAGTATTCTTAAAAGGTATACTCTTATTTTGGCAAGAGCACTCTGGCTGCTATTGAGTTCTCCCATGGGAGGTGAAGTAGCCCACGGGACCTTGTGATGTTCAAGTTGTACTAGTGACATTGAGCCTTGTATTCTAGGTGTTCCCATGTCAAAAAGCCAGTTGACCAGAGTTCCCTAGGCTAGCACACCACATATTGATGGCATGATGCTTTGTGCCTAGAAATTATCCTCTCTTTGGTGAATTTGCCATAATTTCTGGAAATCTACTCATTTCTCACTGTATGAGATCAGATACCCATACCAGCTAAAATCTGGAGAGTTCTAAAGGCTAATAATGGGCAGAAAGACCCCTACATTTCCTCAAGTGACCAGGATTTTCTTCCATTTTCTTTTTAGACGAAAAATCCTTAAATTCAGTACCAGTCACAGAAATGAGAATTTTTAGTAGTGTCTTCCTTTCCTTCTCATTATTTCATACATGACCTCTTTCTGGAATGCTTGTGAGTAAACAGGCATTCAATGGGGTCAGAAAGGATCAAGATGAAGCTGTTACAGACAAAAATACTTGAGAGGGGAGGGGTGGGCAAGGAAAGGGACAAAATGAAGGAGGGAGAGAAAGAATTATGTGTGGCCAAAAAGTAGTCAGTCAGTGAGATGCAGAAAAAAATGTGCAGGGGAGAGTATTTATTGGGGCACAGAGCATTACAAAAGCAACAAAAACAAGTAGAAGAGGTGGGAGAGGGAAAGAGAGGGCAGAGAAAATGAAATTGTGCCAACTCCCAGGGAGATTGCTGAGGCGTTCCAACCTGCAGATCCATCTGTCTCCTCGGATTCTAGGGCAAACCTCATTAGTGTGAGGAGGCACCCCACAGCTCAGTCCCTACCCCCGGGACCTCAGATCCCCATCTGGCAAGCTAAGGGAACAAGTGTATTTGCTCTGCCATGGGGTTTGGATTCTCTTGCATACTCTTTTTCAGATAAGAAAAATGTACCTTTTCCACTATTTGTTAGCTTTTTTTTTTTTTCTTTTTACCTGTTCCATGCATTGTTATTTTAGCTTTAGGAGTCACCGTAACATGATTTGAAGTTGATTGCTGAAGAAGGCTAATAACTTAACTCTTTGTGCAATTAAACTCTGAATAGCAAATCTTCATTTTCAGTCATCCTACCTGGCAGGTGGTCAGAGACATCCACCAGACTTCCAAATGGTGGTTCCTTGGATGTGGGCCAGATGATGCAGGGCTGGGGTTACTCAGAAGGCCAAAGGGTCACAGGCTTGAAGAGATGTTCTATTTCTTCCTGGAAAGAAATGGGAGAAGTTAGAAGACCACTACATATCTAGAAATTTACATTTCTAGAAGTGAAAAATGCTGTACATAAGTACCATAAAGAAGGTAAAAAAATAACTAAAACTTATTTAAGAAGCATTCAGGCACATAACTGGGGCTTACTTGAGGATGGTTAAAAGTTCTCAAAGGTAAGCCTTCCTCTGCCATAGTAGCATGTTCATTCTTATTGGGGATTCCAGGGCTTGGCACTCTCCTTGCCTTTACTTAATTCATGTATTTATTCAACAAGCATGCATCAACTGCTTACCCAATGCCAGTATTGTGATAAGTATTGGAGCCATAGTCATGTAAAAGTTTTTTTTTTCCTTGCTCTCATGGAGCTTACAATTTCTTATGATAATTGAGATTGCATAAAGAGAGGGAAATTGTCAAGTACCCTTTCAGAAGATATAATCACTCTTCCTCTTTGGGATGGTTGCACACATTGCTCCAGACTCCTCTCTCTCCTCCATTAACTTCACATTGAAGCAAGGGAGAGAAAGTGCAATGGGAACCCCAATGCCTCACCTTGTATTCCCACCTCCTATATTTTGTTGACCTTGAGCATGTCATGCAGTCTTTCTGAGACTCCATTTCCCTCATCTCTAAAATCAAACCTGCCAGATTTACATACCTCACAAAACTGTAAAGTTGAAATAAAACCAAATTTGGGAAGCACTTTGTAAATTGTAAAGCATTACACAATGAGGTGTTCTCAACTGCCCCTATTCCCTTAGAGTTTTGGGTCAAGTCATGCGGTGGGCAAATCCTCACTTTCTCACATCGAATTCTGTGGTCTTGGGTATTTCTGTGAGACTTTCTGAGGCCTTGTTTCCTAATCTGTGAAGTGGATATTACAGCATTTACCACACACATTAGAAAAGATTTTAAAAAGTCCTACTCTGTTAGGCAAAAAGTGTGTCTCTTATAAACACTGATTCAGGGCTTCCCCTTTTTGTTCCTGTTCTGCCTGCTGTCTCCTACTCTTTCACTTTACCTCTAAAGACCACTAAGGAAAAAAGATCAAAGTTATTGTTGGCAGAAGGGAAACTGTCTGTATAAGTTAGTTTTCCTCTGCAATAACAATTCTTAAGCACTTAGCCTCTTTCTTCTCTGGCAAAGCCAGAATCACTTGAATGGCAGTAATAATCAATGTTATAATAACAATAGCAGATAACAGTTAAAACTAAATGTGGAATTATGACTAAGCACTTTATAAGAAAATCTCATTTAATCCTCCACTATCTGAATCAGGCACTAATACTATAAGGAAAATGAGCCACAGAGAGGTTAAATAACCTGACCAAGGTTATGCTTTTGGAGCCAGAATTTGAGCTCAGGAACTCTGACAGCATCTGTGTTCTTAAGCACTTGGCATGCTGGGCTCCTGGTCACCATGTTTTATAAAGCCAGAGCAAGTCAAGGAAAATTGACATCATTTCTGGATTTCTATTCCATGTACTGCAATTAAGTTTTTTTTTTAGGATTACAAATAAATATGGAATAAAAGGATGAATGAAAGGATGGATGGATGGATGGATGGATGGATAGATGGATGGATGGATGGGTAGTTGGATGAATGGAAGGATGAACAGTCCCTGAAGGCTTCAAAGAGTATGTGGTTCTTCCAGATTCTATGCGATTTTCAGATTTCTAAGGAAAAATCTGTCATGTTCCAGCATTTCCTTTGTCCAGATCTTTTTTTTTTCTTAGTCTTTTTCTACTTTTGTTTCAGAGAAGAATTGCCACATCTCTTCTTCTTATAAGAAAGTTACTAGCTGCTGCCATTGTAGTCTCAGCTATTTTAACCTCAGTTAGTTCATTCAGTTCTTTTGATCTTAATCAGTTTGGCTCAAGTACTACAAATTACAGTTGCTTTCTTTTTATCTCTAATGAACTGGATGGGAATAGCAGAGAAGCTGCAGTTAATCGATTTGTTACTAATGAAATTGATAACGTAATAATCTGAGAGTCCTTTGGAAGCCAGGAATTGTGATTGATTGTTGTATCATTGTATTTTATCTGCAATAATTTTTCCTGCTAAGGTGTTATTCTGTCCATTTTATATACAAGAACATCAAGTTCAGAGCCCGTGGCCACAGGTAATATGTAGGGCAATCAGGTTACAAGTCCAGGACTGGCCTGTGCTCTTTCTCTTATGCTAAACAACTTCCCACTTTCCTCTCAGTTTCAACTCCCTGATCAGTGAAATGTTGAATGGATCACTAACTCCTTTTCAGAGTTCAAGATTATCATTTTTGAAAGGATGCAAAATTGCTTTTTATCTGTTTCTATTCTCAAAATTACTCTTTCCTTTCTTATTAAAATAGGAAGAACCACTTCTTGATTCCAGCATTCTCTCTAAACCTATGACACCCAACAGCTTTGCCTCATTCTTACATTTTTATTCATATCACTTTTGCCCTTGCATAATGGTTATATACCTCTTTTAGTGTAGAAATGAAAAAAAAAATAGCATAAAACTCTCTTCTTTACCATGAATGATGTGTTATGACAATAAGTATAAATAGCTTGAATTTATTCCATGTATCAGGTCTCTTTCAGCGAATACCTGATGTGAATATTTATTATAAATTTTGAATACTGGTGTCACCTCTCTACTGGGCAGGGAAAGACAGGATCAAAGATGTGACCTTTACTTTGGCAACTATAGCATGTAGACATGCTTCTCTACCATGGCAGTACTTCTTGAGGGAAGGACATGTACATGAGAATGTGGCAAAAATATCCTTCCTCATAATCTTTGGGCAAAAGTGATGCTTCATTCTCTGTCCTCTCCCTGCTTCAGATAAATTAAAGGTGTCTGAAAACTATCAGATATGGTGAATGTGGCCCCTGCTTTGGAATGAGAGCTGTTTTAATTGGGTCCTCTGGAAGCAGATAGTGAGGTGGAATTAGGAGCATAAGCGGTTTGTTGTGTGAGAAAGATAAAAGGAAAATAAGCAATATTAGGCACAGAAAGCTTCCAACCAAGTCTCTTTCAGCCTAATGGAGAATCTCATTCAGTAATGGGAACTCAAACAGATCCCATTAGAGGAGTCTGGTCTTATACAGAAATGTCCAGGTGCTAGTATCCTACCTGGAGCTGCCCAGGAAGAACATGACATCAGTTGAAAGCTGAAGCAGGTCCTGAAGGTGTTAGCGGTTGGAAGTTCTCAGTTTATTGTACTTCTTGCCACTAAATGACAAGTTCTTTCTTGAAAGGAGGAGATTCAAGCAATGCACCTCCCTGGCTGCTGCAGTGGCTCATTAGAGGTCTTTTAATCCTGTCCTCCGATGCTACTGTGTAGTCCTAAAATCTCCTAAAAAATTCTTTAGCATCCTGCAGCCTCTTCAAAGGCTCTTTATACTTGATTTGCATTTTTGTTAAGTTGTTGTCTTAGGGAGAACATTCTTATTTTATATATATATTCTTATTTTTTATAGTCCACTTAGAGATAATATAGTACTTCTTCATATAAAATATAGAAACTTTGCAATTGCATACATCTCTATACTCCCTGATCCTTTATGTTACAGGAATCATTATGTATTTCTATAGATGCTATAAATCCCACAAGGCCATGTTAAAGTTTGCTTTAAACAGTTAGATAATTTACAAAGAAATTATGAGAAAAAGTAAGAAAGAATAAAATAATTTTTTGAACTATCTAGATATTCACCATTTGCAATGTTCTTCACTGTATTTGAGGATCTGAATTTCCATCTGGTGTCATTTCTTTTCAGCCTGTAGAATATCCTTAACCAAATTTACCACTAAAGAATCTTCTAAAAATTTTTTGACTATTATTTTTGAAATACTTCTGTTGCTATAAGTTTTCTTTCTTCTCCTTTTGGGATTCCAATTGCATGCATGTTCAGCCCATTATTATTTCACAGGTTCTCAAGGCTCTATCCATTTTATTTAATTTTATTTCTATTTCTCTTATTTTCTTTCTTGTATTTTTTCTTTCTCTCCTTCCTTCAAATTAGATAATTTCTACTAATTACTAGTCTGCTTTCAATTTAGCTTACCTAATTTCTGCCACTACTATATATATATTTAAATGTTTATTTTTGAGAGAAAAAGAGCGCCAGTGGGGGGGGGGGATGCAGAGAGGGGGACAGAGGATCTGAAGCAGACTCTATGCTAGCAGCAGATAGTCCAATGCAGGGCTTGAACTCATGAACCATGAGATCATGACCTTAGCTAAAGTCGGATGCTTAACTTACTGAGCCATCCAGGCACCCTTGTCATCACCATATATTAGATCTTTAGTTAAGCAGTTCTGAATCTGGCCATGGATGTGTGGTTCAGGGAATAATCAGAGATAAGGGTAGAAAGAATTTGGGGATCCTCTCTTTTTCCTTTAAGAAAATCTCTCCATTGACCTCAGCAGCTACTGTTTCCTAAGCAAGAAAAAAAAATGCATTTTCCCCCCAGTAGCACCCTTGCCACCTAACCTGCACCCTTGCCACCTAACCTGAACCATACTAACTGCACTAGCCCTAAGTTAAAAGCTGTGAAAACAGAACTTACTTTGTAGGGCTCTCCTGTCCCCTGCTCTGAAAGAATCATCCCCACCAATCTGCCTTCTTCTGCTCAGTCTCTAGTCTCACATACTTACTCTTTATTATATCAAGGTTTTATAGGCCTTTTTTGCAGAAAGGTCAAAAAGTAGGGTATTACTCTGCCATTACTACATGCCGCTAATCAAAGGTTTTTAAAAACATCTCAGCTATGATTCAATTACATATGACTTAGTCAGCTCTGCTCCCTGAATACCTCTTAAACCTGGTCACAACCCTTCAGATTAGTGGCCACCTCAGTGGTATATTTCTGTCTTGTTCCACTAGTTTCTTTGAATACACTGCTAAAAGATTTCTACTGGCAGATAACCCACACAATTGCCAGAGAGATCCCATTACAGTACAATCTAAGTTGCATTGTTGTTTAAAATCTTTAAATGTATCCCCAATACATTTAGAATAAAATTTTAAATCCATACATAAGCAAGACACTACACGGAATGGCTCTTGCGTATTTGTCTCGACCAGATCCCTATTTCTTGTGAGCTCCAGCCACATGGTCATCTTTCAGTGACATGAATTTTCATGGTCATGCCTATATATACAGGGGATATTTTCTTTATAGGGATACTCCTCAACTGTTCTTTGCTGAATAACTTCCAATCCTTCTTGAGATGTTATTTCAAATAGAGCTTCACCAAGGAAGGCCTTTTGCCCTTCAGATTAGCAGAGAGCCCCTTGTGATAGGCTTTCATTGAACATGGTTCTTTGGTCATCACTAGTGATTATCTTCAGATTTTTCCATTTGAAATACCGTCTTCCAATACTATGCTGTTTGATTTTATGTTTAGGATTTTGAGCCAAAGTTATTTCTGAGTAGATTCTGGGAACTCTATTATAGTTTCTGTAGATTAAGGCTATCTTTTATGGGCTGCAGTTTTACTGAATCACTGAAGGAAACATGAATTATAATAATTAGAGAATTGAACATTTTTTGGCACTCAAGACATCTGTGTTGGCTATCAATGTTGTACTCTTGGAAATTTAGACCTTGTTCTTGTATATTCATTCTTGGCTGCTTTCAAATATGATCATCATTTGAGTTTTATGACTGAATATTTTTACATGCTTCAGGCCTGGGGCTAAATTATTTTTATTTTGCATATTTATTTTTGAAACAAAGTTGAAGCATCTTGAGTGTCAGAAAACTTTAGTTTGAAAAGATGGCAGGATTTCACCACTGGAGCCATGGACACATAAACCTGTGGGATAAAGCCCTCTGGAAGATGTAGGTGAGGTGGAAGAATTGGGTTTGTTGGAAAACTTTGCATCTCTCTTCACACTTAGGAAAAAGTACATTTTTACATCCCATGAAGATACCTGTTTCCAACTTGCATTTATACTGAGGAGATCTAAATGTTTTGGATTCTTTTTTTGTTTTTCAGATTTGCTTTATACATGGAAATGGGCAGTATTATAGTAAAATTGGGCGCAATGCAATCTTATCCTTTTTTACTAGTTTGTCCTTGTTTTATAGTGACTAGAGAAAAAAAGGAAAAGGCATGCTGTAAACATGTCAGCATGAGGACCTAAAACTCTACATAGTGCAGCACCTTCTTTTATTGAAGCAAAATTCACATGACATAAAATTAACCATTTTAGGCATATAATTCAGTGAAATTGAGTATACTCATAATGTTATGCCAATATCACCTCTATCTAATTCCAAAAAATTGTTGTCACCACAAAAGAAAGCCTCAGACTCATTAAGCAGTCATTTCTATTCATCTCCTCCCCTCCCCCAACCCCTCATTAGCTTTGTGTCTATAGATTTACCTATTTGGCATATTTCATATAAATGTATATATATTTCATTATATATGTGACCTTTTGTGTTTGCCTTCTTTTACATTATGGTATGTAATAGTACTTCATTCCTTTTAATGGCCAAATAATTATCCATCATATGTATATATCACAATTTGTTTACCTATTCATCTGTTTCCACTTTGTGGCTACTGGGAATAGTACTATTGTGAACATTTGTGTAGAAGTTTTTGTTTAAATACCTATTTTCAATTATCTTGGGGTATATACCTAGAAGCAGAATTGCTGATCTCATGGTAATTATGTTCATTTCGGCAACCACCAAATTGTTTTTCACAGGGGCTATATACCATTTTATGTTCCCACAGGCAGTGTGTAAACACTCCATTATCTCCACATCATCACCATAACTTGTTACTTTTCAATTTATTGTTTTTTTTTAAATAAAGCCTAGTAGGGAGTATGAAGTAGTATTTCACTGTAGTTTTATTTTCATTCCCTTAATGACTAGTGATATTGAATAACAGTTCATGCGCATGTTGGCTACTTATACACCTCCTTGGAAGAGATATCTAGTCAATCACTTCACCTACTTTTTTTTGTTACTATGAAATTTATTGTCAAATTGGTTTCCCTACAACACTCAGTGCTCATCCCAACAGGTGTCCTCCTCAATACCCATCACCCACACTCCCCGCCCTCCCACCCCCCATCAACCCTCAGTTTGTTCTTAGTTTTTAAGAGTCTCTTATGTTTTGGCTCCCTCCCTCTCTAACCTTGTTTTCTTTTTTCCCTTCCCCTCCCCCATGGTCTTCTGTTAAGTTTCTCAGGATCCACATAGGAGTGAATACATATGGTATCTGTCTTTCTCTGTGTGACTTATTTCACTTAGCATAACACTCTGCAGTTCCATCCACGTTACTACAAAAGGCCATATTTCATTCTTTCTCATTGCCATGTAGTACTCCATTGTGTATATAAACCACAATTTCTTTATCCATTCATCAGTTGATGGACATTTAGGCTCTTTCCATCATTTGGCTATTGTCAAAAGTGCTGCTATAAACATTGGGGTACAAGTGCCCCTATGCATCAGTACTCCTGTATCCCTTGGGTAAATTCCTAGCAGTGCTATTTCTGGGTCATAGGGTAGATCTATTTTTAATTTTTTGAGGAACATCCACACTGTTTTCCAGAGCAGCTGCACCAGTTTGCATTCCCACCAACAGTACAAGAGGATTTCCATTTCTCCACATCCTCGGCAGCATCTATAATCTCCTGATTTGTTCATTTTAGCCACTCTGACTGGTGTGAGGTGGTATCTCAGTGTGGTTTTGATTTGTATTTCCCTGATGAGGAGCGACGTTGAGCATCTTTTCATGTGCCTGTGGGCCATCTGGATGTCTTCTTTAGAGAACTGTCTATTCATGTTTCCTGCCCATTTCTTCACTGGATTATTTGCTTTTTGGGTGTGGGGTTTGGTGAGTTCTTTATAGATTTTGGATACTAGCCCTTTGTGCGGTATGTCATTTGCAGATATCTTTTCCCATTCCGTTGGTTGCCTTTTAGTTTTGATTGTTTCCTTTGCAGTGCAGAAGCTTTTTATCTTCATGAGGTCCCAATAGTTCATTTTGTTTTTAATTCCCTTGCCTTTGGGGATGTGTCAAGTAAGAAATTGCTACGGCTGAGGTCACAGAGGTTTTTTTTCCTGCTTTCTCCTCTAGGGTTTTGATGGTTTCCTGTCTCACGTTCAGGTCCTTTACCAATTTTGAGTTTATTTTTGTGAATGGTGTAAGAAAGTGGTCTAGTTTCATTCTTCTGCATGTTGCTGTCCAGTTCTCCCAACACCATTTGTTAAAGAGACTTTTTTTCCATTGGATATTCTTTCCTGCTTTGTCAAAGATTAGTTGGCCATACTTTTGTGGGTCTAGTTCTGAGGTTTCTATTCTATTCCATTGGTCTATGTGTCTGTTTTTGTGCCAATACATGCTGTCTTAATGGTTACAGCTTTGTAGTAGAGGCTAAAGTCTGGGATTGTGATGCCTCCTGCTTTGGTCTTCTTCTTCAAAATTACTTTGGCTATTTGGGGTCTTTTGTGGTTCCATATGAATTTTAGGATTGCTGGTTCTAGCTTTGAGAAGAATGCTAGTGCAATTTTGATTGGAATTGCATTGAATGTGTAGATAGCTTTGGGTAGTATTGACATTTTGACAATATTTATTCTTCCAATCCATGAGCACGGAATGTTTTTCCATTTCTTTATATCTTCAATTTCCTTCATAAGCTTTCTATAGTTTTCAGCATACAGATCCTTTACATCTCTGGTTAGGTTTATTCCTAGGTATTTCATGATTCTTGATGCAATTGTGAATAGGATCAGTTTCTTTATTTGTCTTTATGTTGCTTCATTATTAGTGTATAAGAATGCAACTGATTTCTGTACATTGATTTTGTATCCTGCAACTTTGCTGAATTCACATATCAGTTCTAGCAGACTTCTGGTGGAGTCTATCGGGGTATCCATGTATAATATCATGTCATCTGCAAAAAGCGAAAGCTTGACTTCATCTTTGCCAATTTTGATGCCTTTGATTTCCTTTTGTTGTCTGACTGCTGATGCTAGAACTTCCAACACTATGTTAAACAACAGCGGTGAGAGTGGATATCCCTGTCGTGTTCCTGATGTCAGGGGGAAAGCTCTCAGTTTTTCCCCAATGAGGATGATACTAGCTGTGGGCTTTTCATAAATGGCTTTTATGATGTTTAAGTATGTTCCTTATATTCCCAATTTCTCGAGGGTTTTTATTAAGAAACGTTGCTGAATTTTGTCAAATGCTTTTTCTGCATCGATTGACAGGATCATATGGTTCTTATCTTTTCTTTTATTAATGTGATGTATCACACTGATTGATTTGTGAATGTTGAACCAGTCCTGCATCCCAGGAATGAATCCCACTTGATCATTGTGAATAATTCTTTTTATATGCTGTTTAATTCGATTTGCTAGTATCTTATTGAGAATTTTTGCATCCATATTCATCAGGGATATTGGCCTCTAGTTCTCTTTTTTTGCTGGGTCTCTGTCTGGTTTAGGAATCAAAATAATGCTCACTTCATGGAATGAGTCTGGAAATTTTCCTTCCCTTTCTATTTTTTGGAATAGCTTGAGAAGGATAGGTATTATCTCTGCTTTAAACGTCTGGTAGAACTCCCCTGGGAAGCCATCTGGTCCTGGACTCTTATTTGTTGGGAGATTTTTGATAACTGATTCAATTTCTTCACTGGTTATGGGTCTATTCAAGTTTTCTATTTCTTACTGTTTGAGTTTTGGAAGTGTGTGGGTGCTTAGGAATTTGTCCGTTTTGTTGGCATATAATTATTCATAGCATTCCCTGATAATTGCTTGTATTTCTGAGGGATTGGTTGTAATCATTCCATTTTCGTTCATGATTTTATCTCTTTGGGTCATCTCCCTTTTCTTTTTGAGAAGCCTGGCTAGAGGTTTAGCAATTTTGTTTATTTTTTCAAAAAAGCAACTCTTGGTTTTATTGATCTGCTCTACAGTTTTTTTTAGATTCTATATTGTTTATTTCTGCTCTGATCTTTATTATTTCTCTTCTGCTGGGTTTGGGATGTCTTTGTTGTTCTGCTTCTATTTCCTTTAGGTGTGCTATTAGATTTTGTATTGGGATTTTTCTTGTTTCTTGAGATAGGCCTGGATTGCAATATATTTTGCTATCAGGACTGCCTTCGCTGCATCCCAAAGCATTTGTATTGTTGTGTTTTCATCTCCATTTGTTTCCATATACTTTTTAAATTTTTTCACTAATTGCCTGGTTGACCCATTCATTCTTTAGTAGGGTGTTCTTTAACCTCCATGCTTTTGGAGGTTTTCCAGACTTTTTCCTGTGGTTGATTTCAAGTTTCATAGCATGTGGTCTGAAAGTGTGTGTGGTATGATCTCAATTCTTTTATACTTATGAAGGGCTGTTTTGTGGCCCAGTATGTGATCTATCTTGGAGAATGTTCCATGTGAACTCGAGAAGAAAGTCTATTCTGTTGCTTTGGGATGCAGAGTTCTAAATATACCTGTTAAGTCTATCTGATCCAATGTGTCATTCAGGGCCCTTGTTTCTTTATCGATCCTGTGTCTAGAGGATCTATCCATTGCTGTAAGTTTTTTTTTTTTTAAATACCTGTTTTCAATTATCTTGAGGTATATACCTAGAAGCAGAATTGCTGATCTCATAGTAATTATGTTCGTTTTGGAAACCACCAAACTGTTTTTCACTGGGGCTATATACGATTTTATATTCCCACAGGCAGTGTGTAAAGACTCCATTATCTCCACATCATCACCATAACTTGTTACTTTTCAATTTATTGTTTTTTTAAATAACGCCTAGTAGGGAGTATGAAGTAGTATTTCACTGTAGTTTTATTTTCATTCCCTTAATGACTAGTGATATTGAATAACAGTTCATGTGCATGTTGGCTACTTATACACCTCCTTGGAAGAGATATCTAGTCAATCACTTCACCTACTTTTTAAAGTTATGCTATTTTTTTTTATTGATTTAAGTTTTCTTTATATATCCTGGATATGAGACCTTTATTATATATAGGATTTGCAAATATTATCCCCCTTTCTTTGTGTTGTCTTTTCACTTGCTTGACAGTGTCCTTTGATGCACAAAAGTTTTAATTTTGATGAAGTCCAACCTATGTTTTTTTTCTTGTTGCTTGTGCTTTTGGTGTCATATTCAAGTATCTACTGCCAAAACAAAGTTCATGTAGATCTACCCATATGTCTTTTTCTAAAAGTTTGAGGTTTAGCTCATTTGTTTTGGTGTTTGTTGCATTTGGAGTTATTACTTATATATGGAATGAGGTATGTGTGTAACTTAATGCAAAAGCATGAAATTTTTGAGACACCATTTATTATAGAGACTTCTTTTACCCATTGAATGGCCTTAGCATGCTTGCCAAAAATCAACTGACCATAAATGTATAAGGTATTGCATTCTTGTTGACCAGTGGTTTTACACTCATAAACATTATCTTGCTCTTAGGTAATGGAATCAAGATATATTTATTTTAATACTTTATTTTTGGAAATCAATCCAACCTCTGCCTTTTGCTTGTTAGAGTAAATATTGACATTCTGTACTATAATACATTACACTGTTCCTTTGTTCTAGCACTTACTATTTTCATTATAGAATTGTGGCTTTTCTGTAGAATCCAAAGTTATCAATGGGCTTAGGTCCACACTTGCTATATTGGTTCTTACAATTTATTAAAGGGCAAAAGAAGTACTTACAACATCTACCTTGAATGTTAGTCTATTATAAAGCAGTTATTACAATGGATCTAGGAAATACCATGAATATTGGACATTTTGAATACATTGAATATCTAGTATTTTCTTTATTGTCAGTTTTTAAACCTAATGCTGAAACTGATGTCTTTTGATTACACTTTATATACAACATTATTTTTACTCAGTTCCATTATTTTAAGATAAAATGGATTTTTTTACTTAAAATCTCATAGTAAGCACAAATAAGTGCCTATTTAATTTATATTTTATGAAATGTGGCCTGTAGACTCTTAATTCTGACTCTAGTGAAGAAAATAGTTCTAAATATATGAAGATTTACAATTTAAATGTATTGTAAAAACATGTATGGGTATTAATATAAAATGTAAGTTTTTATAAATGTAAATTTTTCTGCATTTATTTCCATTTTTGTTAACATGATTGGCTACATATTGGATCATAGACTTCTGTTATGTGTATATGTATATATGTGTATACATATATACATATTATGTATAAACATAGACTAATGAAGACTAACGAAGACACAAAAATTTATCAGCCAAAACTCTAAGTTAGAGGTTTGCAAACTATAGCCTGTGAGACAAATCTGAACTGCTGCCTATTTTTATATGGTCCTTAAACTAAGAGTGGTTTTTATAGTTTTAAATGGTTAGGGGGAAAATATCACATGAAAATTATGGTAGACTCAAATTTCAATTTATATAAATAAAGTTTTATTGAAACACTGTCTGCTCATTCATTTACCGATTATTCACAACTGCTTTGTGCTAAAATGGTTGGGTTGAGTAGTTATAGAAATGCTATGACTTACAATCAATGTCTAAAATATTTATTATAAGACCCTTTACAAAAAAAATGCTTGCTTACCTCTGTTTTAAGTAAAGACTAGAACCCAGTTGGTAGGCAAAACAATGAAACTGCTTTTGACCTAAGCGTATTTAAAACTGTGTGTTTGGGTTTCAGTTCTCCAGGGCAAAACTGAAAAAGGAGCACCAATAGAAAATTTTCATTTTTAAATATGGCAGATCGAAGGGAAATGCCTTTAGCATAAGTAATGAATCAGAAATAAATGGCTTCTCCAATCTCTAGGAACCATATTGAATGTTGTCTTGGTACTAAGCAGATTACAGGAATCCCTGAACTGTTTAACAATAAACATTGCTTGGAGAGCTTTGAAGCACAAATTAATATTACTTGGGCAGTTCAAAGAGCCTCAAATTGTGAATTTATTTTTAAATTTCCCCTAAATACTTCTAGATGTCTGGAAAAACCAAGTTAATACGTTACTTTTTTTTATCTTTTACTTAACCTATTTTCTCTTATTTTAATGGGTAAATAAAAAGTAGAATTAGAGGGGCGCCTGGGTGGCGCAGTCAGTTAAGCGTCCGACTTCAGCCAGGTCACGATCTCGCGGTCCGTGAGTTCGAGCCCCGCGTCAGGCTCTGGGCTGATGGCTCAGAGCCTGGAGCCTGTTTCCGATTCTGTGTCTCCCTCTCTCTCTCTGCCCCTCCCCCGTTCATGCTCTGTCTCTCTCTGTCCCAAAAATAAATAAAAAACGTTGAAAAAAAAAATTAAAAAGTAGAATTAGAAAGCTGCCTTGTTTTCTGCTAATTTTCTATTTGAAATATAAAACTGTGTACATTTAAAAGGTGCAACACATTGATGTGATACATTTATATATTGTAATATGGATAGCAATAATTGTAGCAATAGCATCTCTGTCATGTCACATGATTATCCATTTTATTAATTTTTGTTCTTATATTTAAGTTTTCCTTGCTTCTATTTCCTTTCAGTTGAATTTATTCTTCTTCTAACTTTATGAGTTAGACATTTCAGTCATTGATTTTAACTCTTCATTTGTTCTATAAATACCTGAACTCATAAATTGCTATTGCTACAAATTTCCCTCTAAATGCTGCTTCAGATGCACTCCACATTTTTTTTAACTTCTTACTTTGACCTAATTTTAAATTTAAGAAATAAAATTTTTCAATAGAATACAGAGCTCATGTATAGCTTTCCTCAGTTTCCCCTAATGTTAACATCTTGTATAACCAAAGGGCAACTACTAAAATTAGTAAGTTAATATTGGTATAATACTATTAGCCAAACTATAGACTTCTCCTGAATTTCTCATTTCCCAATTCTCTTTCTGTTACTTTTTCTTTTCTCCTCAAATCTGTGACAATTTCTCCAACTTGTTGGAGGTAGAGAACACAATAATTGTGTATAATGTGCCTCAGATTGGGTTTTCTAATATTCTCTCATGATTATCCATTTTGCTTTGTTTTGTTTTGTTTTGTTTTGTTTTTGCAAGAGTGCCACAAAATAATGTCTTGTACATTTTAGTGAAACATGTCAAGAGATTCATATCATTATGTCTTATGATTTTTTATGTTAACATGAATCATTTCACTTGATATGCTGTACATTTGTTCTTTCAGATGGAAATATTTTATTTTTTTTAATGTTTGTTTATTTTTGAGGGAGAGACAGAGCATGAACAGGGGAGGGGCAGAGAGAGAGGGAGTCACAGAATCCAAAGCAAGCAAGCTCCAGACTCTGAGCTGTCAGCACAGAGCCCAATGTCGGCTGGACACGGGGCTCGAACTCATGGACCCTGAGATCATGACCTGAATTGAAGTCCAACACTTAACCAACTGAGCTACCCAGGAACTCCCAGATGGGAATAATTTTTCTAACACTTTTTGACATTTCTTCTTTAATTCATATATTATTTAGAAGTATGCTTTTTTATTTAAAATACTTGGGATTTTTTTGAACATCTTATTTTTCTTGATTTCTAATGTATACCATTTTAACCAGAAAATATATTTTGTAAAATTTCAAGTTGTTTGAAATCTACTGAAACCTATTAGCTTAGAATATGGGTTCAAAAATAATGTGCATTCCATAGGTTAGGTGAAGTCTATAAATGTCAATTATCTCAGAGTATTAAAATATCAAACTATAATTGGGGATTTATCTTTTTCTTGCTTTAATTTTGTAAGTATTCCTTAATATATTTTAAAACTTTGTTATTTAGTTTATATGCATTTATGATTGTTATATTTTTCTGATAAATTTACCTATGTATCATTATGAAATGTTTCTCTTTATCTCTAATAATACTGTTTGTCTTTAAATCCATATTTATTTTCTTTTGTTAATATAGCCCTCCACCTTTCTATTGTAAATAGTTGTCTTTTGTTGACATGACATTTCTTTTTCTATCCTTTTAGTTTCAACCTATCTATGTCATTGTACTTAAACTGTGCTTCTTGTAGAGTTGGGTCCTTTATTAAGTCCAATCTAACAATCACTCACTTTTAATTGGGATATATTATTCATTAAAGTTTAGCTATCAATATTGTTGGGCTTAACTATCATTCTGTAATTTGTTTTCTATTTCCTTTCCAGTTTTGTTGTTATTGTTCTTTTCCTGTTTTCTTACTTTCCTGCTTTCCCACAACTCTGGGATCATGACCTGAGATGAAATCAGAATCAGCTCTTCTAACAACTGAGCTACCCAGATACCCTGTTTTAAAATTTGTTTTTATTTTAGAGAATATTTTTAGTGTTCCATTTTAATGCCTCTGTTGACTTTAACTAATATATTAGCATTATTTTAGTGGCTGCTCTAGAATGATAATATGTATCCTTAACTTATTAGTGTTCTTAGAATTAATTTGCACTACATATAGTAAAATATAAGAATGTTGCAATTGCAATTACTCTCTGGATTTTGTGCTGTTATATAGGCATATAATAATACATCACATAATACATTATGATGTTTTTCTAATAGTCACATATCCTTTAAAGAAATTATGAAAATAAAAAATAATGTATTTAACATTTTCAGTGTACTTTCTCTGTAGATACAAGTTCCCATCTTATATTTCCTTGGTTTTATTCTAGCCTAAAGAACTTTCTATAGTATTTCGTGTCACTCAGTTCAGATAGTAATGAATTATTTAAGTTTTTGTTTACTGAAACTTTCATCTCTCAAGTTGCCATCAAATCTATCCAGCAAATGTGTCATTTTAGGTATTATACTTTATAGTTCCAAATGCCAATTTGGTTCTTATAGTTTCCATTTACATTCTGGGATTTCACATAATGCCTCTGATTATCAATACAGTTTCTTTTAAGTCTTTGAATGTATTTGGAATAGGACTCAAAATCCAAACTCTGGTTTGCGTGTGGTGGGCAGCAAATGAAACTGCTCAACTCCTTCAGTTTTCAATCTGTTGCTTTATACTGAGAACTCTGGAGCTGCCTTGATTCATTTACAGTTTAGGGATGACTGAAGAATTTGAGGAGAGTTTTGTGGCACCTTTCTTTCCAAAACTTCCACCTTTATTTTCCAGGTTCTCTGAGTGACATGAATTTCCTTGTCTGATTCCTTAAGCTTGTGAGTCTGAGACTAGCTGTGTCTTTTTAAATTTGAAGTGTTCAGTTAGATGAAGTAATAAATCCCTCATACACTTCTTCTTTGTCTTAAACTAGTTTAATTTGACTTTTCATCTATTGCAACTGAAGAAGAGCTTATTAATATAAAGGGTTTTGTTCATTAGCAGACCCTCTGGAAAAAAAAATGGAGATTTTTCAGTGGAAAGTCACAGATTCCAATCTTCTGGTTCACGTTAAATTCAAATTAGGTAGAAACGCTTTACCTTTATCAGGTTAAGGTAAAAAATATAACGATTATTTGTTTAATTTCTGTGTTTTGGGGTGTGCGTTTTTTATTTTTATTTTTTGCCAGACTGTGGTGACAGTCTTGATGGTGACAGAAACATCTTATTTGCCTCTGTCTTTCCATTGAATAGCATGGAGTGCTTGACTTTATTTGTTGAATAAACAAATTTTGACGTTTGAATTTTGCAAATAAGTTGCAAATTACTACCTAACCAAGCAGTTATTAAGTCAGAGATTTATTGATCAACCCATTGTCTACACTAATGGTAAAATAATCAATTTAAGAATTAAAGTAAAACATTTCATAGATGACTTAAAACCACCTGGTTTCCCAGTGCACTCAAGTTAAAATGTAATCTTGTGTCCAAGGTCTAGAAAATGTACCATGTTCTGGCCCTTTCCTCTCTCTCTAGTCTTATTTGTTACTACTCTCTCACTTTTTCATCATGCTCCAGCTCATTGACCTTTCTGTTTCAAGAATTTATTGTCTCTATTTTCCAGAGTGGCTGCACCAGTTTGCATTCCCACCAACAGTGCAAGAGGATTCCCGTTTCTCCACATCCTCGCCAGCATCTAGTCTCCTGATTTGTTCATTTTAGCCACTCTGACTGGTGTGAGGTGGTATCTCAGTGTGGTTTTGATTTGTATTTCCTTGATGAGGAGTGATGTTGAGCATCTTTTCATGTGCCTGTGGGCCATCTGGATGTCTTCTTTAGAGAAGTGTCTATTCATGTTTTCTGCCCATTTCTTCACCAGATTATTTGTTTTTCGGGTGTGGAGCTTGGTGAGCTCTTTGTAGATTTTGGATACTAGCCCTTTGTCTGATATGTCATTTGCAAATATCTTTTCCCATTCCGTTGGTTGCCTTTTAGTTTTGTTGATTGTTTCCTTTGCAGTGCAGAAGCTTTTTATCTTCATGAGGTCCCAATAGTTCATTTTTGCTTTTAATTCCCTTGCCTTTGGGGAAAACAGTGTGGAGATTCCTCAAAAAAATTAAAAATAGATCTACCCTATGACCCAGCAATAGCACTGCTAGGAATTTACCCAAGGCATACAGGAGTGCTGATGCATAGGGGCACTTGTACCCCAATGTTTATAGCAGCACTTTCTACAATAGCCAAATGATGGAAAGAGCCTAAATGTCCATCAACTGATGACATAACTGATGACATCAACTGATGGATAAGGAAATTGTGGTTTATATACACAATGGAATACTACATGGCAATGAGAAAGAATGAAATATGGCCTTTTGTAGCAACGTGGATGGAACTGGAGAGTGTTATGCTAAGTGAAATAAGTCATACAGAGAAAGACAGATACCATATGTTTTCACTCCTATGTGGATCCTGAGAAACTTAACAGAAGACCATGGGGGAGGGGAAGGAAAAAAAAGGTTAGAGAGGGAGGGAGCCAAAGCATATGAGACTCATAAGAACCGACAACAAACTGAGGGTTGATGGTGGGTGGGAGGGAGGGGAGGGTGGGTGATGGGTACTGAGGAGGGCACCTGTTGGGATGAACACTGGGTGTTGTATGGAAGCCAACTTGACAATAAATTTCATATTAAAAAAAAAGAATTTATTGTCTCTAAATTTATTTTGGACTCAGAGCTTTTTACTTGCCATTTGCACTTGCTAGAATATTCTTCCCACATCTTTTCATCTAGCTGGTTCCTCATCCTTCACATCTCAAAAGCTGACCTTTTCAGAGAACTTTCCCTGGATCTCCCTACTTCATATAGTACATATGCATGAGCACCCTTCTACCATACATAAACTCTACTTAGTGCATTACTTTATTTTTGTTATTTATAGAATTATTATTTATGAGGTCATCTTGATTATTATTTGCCTTCTTCTTTATGACCTTTCTCATCTCGTAAAATATAGTATCCATAAGAATGGGGAACTTACCTTCCTTATTTCACTCCTGTATCTTCAGTGCCTATAACAGTGCCTATAATAGTACATAGAAAGAATAAATTAAGTATTTGATGAATATGTGAATTTAATTATAACAACAAAACCAAGGCTGATTGTAAATAATCTAATTTTAAAATGGCCAATTCACCAGAAAAATAAGTGAAAGCAGTTTTTTGGAATCATGAAATAAAACTATTGTTTTTCTGGTTCTATGTGGCCAGGAATTAGGTTGAACCATAAAAATATAGCCATCATGTAAGAAAAAATAGCAAAGGACCAGCCTAACTTGTTTTATTGCTCTTTTTGAAGTAGAATTTATACATAAAAATGAGAACCATTAAAGTTAATGCTCTCACACAGCCTGGTCATATTGATTTTTCTCCACAATTGATCTCATTCATTTTCGGCCATTTACTATTTACTAGATATTCATGTAGGGGCAGACATTAACCTCTATGTTCACTGTGATCATTGTTATTTTTTTTTTTTTTTGTACTGTTGCTCCAAACATACCCACATGAATACATTTTGTGATTTTTACTCTAAACCTGCCATTTCTTTCAACAGAGGTCTCTTTTCAGCACATTTGTTTATAAGCAGGAGAACCAGGGTATAGCACTGTTTTAACATTTATTCTACTTATCATACTAGCACGTATGGAGACGGTGTGCACCATTAGTAGTGTTGTGCAGGAATCAAGACAAGTACAGTTTCTACCTGCTTTACAGACTTTCTACTTCTAGAGAGATGTTCTTTATACAGAGGTCACTTGTGAAAAGTTTGGTCAGTTATCACAAAAAGAGCACTATGTTTTCTCCACTTGTTCTGGTCCCCTTCTAGGGAATGTCCTAAGTTTGCATCTTCACGTCTTCTGGAAACACAGCTATTGCTATATGCTCCACTGCTTGCTTTCTCTGAATATTACCATGTACTACCTCCATTGTCACTCTAGCTACCTATAGGTGCCATGACCCACTATGTCCCCAAGATGATGGAGCTATGCTGTTTCAGACAGAGGCAGGATTGATTTTATCCTTTTTTGTAGCCTACTTTGCTACATGACCTCCAACAAAGAAGTCAGTGTCTCCCAAAATTCCTGGTGAGTTAGCTGCTCACTCAAGGTTCCAGATCCTCACCTTTATTCACTGTTGCACAAACCCATGATGGGGATTTGTATTCAAGTAGCAATTATGTAATAATTGTACTCCTCCTCTTTACTGAACCATGCATATCTGCCTGACTCAGTACCAACTACTGACACAGAGCACTAGCCACATGCTTGGCACTATGTTAAATGCTTTTTGTCTTTTAATCTGAGCTAAATCCCATACAGCAGATATATCATCTCCAGGAGAGCAGAGAGTTTTCTCTGTTTTGTCCCTTGCTGTATCCCTAACACCTAGAACAGAGTCTGGAACAGGGCCATTATTCAATAAATATTTGATAGTTGAGTGAATCTTTATTTCATTTATGAAAAATTTGAGGTTTAGCAAGGTAGAGTAATTTGGTCAAGGATGCGGCAGCACCAAGATTTGAGTCTATCTGACATTGAAATCCTCAGAATGCTCAGGAATCTGAAGATTCCTTGGTTGCAGTCAGAGGTTTCTGTCAGACCCACATCAACGTCACCAGACATACCCATGTCTAAATCTCAGCTTAGAGTGTGGGCTAGGCTCCAATGAGAACCATGCTATGCTCATTCTGTAAGGAAAATTGAGAAGTTGATGTGGAGTTCAGTATTTTTAAAAAATGAAATATTAAAACCTAACAAGAGTAAACAGACTGTTTAACTCCTAAGCACATTCTCCCTCCTTCCAGTCTAAGTTCCTGTACTGTTGGTCTGGGCTCAAAAGCTGTCATCAGTATCATCAGTCACTAATCCCTCACCTGGAAAGCCCTTCTTTCCTCCTACCCAACTTTGCCCATCCTCAATCATCAACTCAAAAAGAATCATACTAGTACAATTTTGACTACTTTGGTGTGAAGCTTGTTTTCTTTTCTAATTGAGCTTAGTCTTTATTTGTTCAAGGTTACTGTTAACGTTTCTAAATAAACAGTAGCTATTTATATTAATTGAGTAAACTGGGAAGCTCAAATTGACTAGAATTTATGGCATCGCCTGTTTGTTACTTGCAAGATACTCAGAATTTCATTTGTGCACGTGTCTTCTCTCTAAAGCTGAATCTCAAGAACCTTGAGGACAAGATGTGTGTCCTTTTTTTGCTTCATGTTGCATACAGTGCAGAGACTATTGTCAGACCTTAGCCTTTTGCTAATGTCTGGGCTGATCAGCAGATCTGGTGATTACAGCTGGGTTGGGGGTTGGAAATCTTGGAAAATGTTGCATCACTATGTTCACCTTAAGCTCCATTGTGTTGATCCTCAAGGTTTATATAACTCAAAGACAGAGTATAAGATCCTCAGTTAGAGAGATATGCAAGTAAGTGGCTTTACTCCCTGGAGATTTTCATTGCTGATGAAAACGTCAGTTTTTCAGTTGTCCTTAGACTTTCCAAAGTACCTGAGAAGTTCATAAATGACTATGGTTACGCTTTTTGGGAGTATAGAAAATATGTAGGCAGAGATTTTGTCTAGGGAAATCCAGACACTGATTGTTTTCTTCCCTAGATGAGGATTTGGCCTGATTTAGTTGATCTAGAAGAGCCTAGAAATGTGTCAATATTCCCTTAAATGGAAGTAGCAGACAGTTAATTTAAGTTCTTCCTGAATGGTGATAAAACTCACCACAAATTGGGTTTTTCTCAAGTCCAACATGGCCTTATCCTAAAAGAACTGCCATCGACATCTAAGCCTTCCACAAGGGACCCACGTGCCCAGTGAAAGTTAGGATGAAATATGCTGCAGCTCTATGCGATGCTGAGTTTTTACAACCTTTTATGGACTAAACATAAGGTATTTGTGCATTTCCATAGCCTTTACCAATGAACCAATAACATATCTGAAATACTCAGGGATGCCATTTACATGTCTAAATATGAGAAGGAAAATATTATCTGTTAACTTTTCATCAACTATATGCTTCATTAAATCAACTTAAGATCCATTGCATATTTTCAATAAAAGCATGAAGTTCTTTGGTTATAGATTATCTGGGTAATACCCTATTTTCCAAACTGTTTTCTGTTTTGAGTACAGTCAAATATGAGAAAAAGATATCCCCCCCCCCCAATTCCTACAGGATGTTACCTTAACTGGGGTTTTGTATTTATGAAGACATTTTGAAATCGCAATTCTTCACTGCTAGAAAAGACCTTAATCTCAAATTTCATCCTCTCAAGACATTCTAAAAAGCTGCCAGCTCATCAATGACAGCTCTGAAATAACAGATTTGGAGGCAGACAAAAACAAGTTATCCCAAGAAGATCACCTTAGACAGGACACAGGAGAAGAAACACAGATTAAAAAATAAATGACATTTGCAAAAGTACACAAAGATACTAAAGAAAAAGCATACTTTCAGAACTCAGCAGTAGGGCACTGGACACTCAGATTCATAAGCATTCAGTTCATGACCATCTTATATAATAAAATACGCAGGGGTTGTAACCTTTCTTAAACCTCATGTATTTGCCAAAATGTACCGTAGTATACAAATACCTTCTACATATGCTATTTAAATTGATCTTTCCAACAAACATATAAATCTAGAAGCACCGTATCTGTGTCAAGATGTGGAAACTGAAATATGGAGAACTGAACTTGGTACTGAGAGCCTGGTTTGAATTCTGGCTCTACCTAGAGACCCCTTCTAATTATTGAGTGGAATCAAGTAAACTTATCTCATTGAGATATAGCTTCCTTTTGTATTAAATGAAGGCAAGTTCTACACGCCTGATTATTTCAAGGAGTAAATTAGGTAAAGTGTACAGAGTGCTTTCTAAGCATAATGTTTGGCACATAGTATGTGACCTGATATTATTGGCATTTTCAAGGTTACTAAGCTAATAAATCACAAAGCCAGGCCCAAGATATCAATACTTATTGAGAAATGAATAGTGTAGATATTGAAACTCAGTATAATATGATCTGTCCATTTACCCCTGACAACTTTTTGAAAGTGATGTCAGTGATTTCCACTACTGGGATGATGCTACAGCTAACATCTTGGCATTTTCACTGCATTTGATATTTTCACAAAGGCTTCCTAACAGTGATTCTTTTTCTTCACAATAATCCTGTGTAGTCAAGACAGATTGTATACCAACTTTCCAACAGATCAGGAAATTAAAATTCAGACCCATAAGTTTCTCTCTCCATGGTACTCAGTGATTCAGTAATATGCCTGGATGGTACTGTGGGGGCGATGGGGGAGGCTTTTTCTCAGTGCCTCTATGAATTTGAGGTTTGGATTCAACAGGCTGGATTTCCTTATCTTCCCCTTCCCTGCAGGTTAAGTATTTTGGATTCAACTTCTAAAGAGGATTTCACCCCCCTTTGTCCATCCTGATGAGAACCCTGGACCAAGCCACAGTTCTCTTGGGCTCCTGAAGTAGACACCTAAGTGGACTTCCCTGCTTTCACTCTTGTTCCCTTCCAATTTGTCCATCATGTGCAAAGTGACTACTTCAAAGGTTACGTCACATAATATCTTCATCCTCTAATGAGTTCCCATGCTCTTAGGAAAGAGTTACAAATTCTCATTGTGACCTTAAGGGCCCCCAAGGGCACTTTCCCTTTATCTCAGGCCACTCTCCCACATGCCCATCAAGCTCCTGCCATACTGGATGACTTTCATTTTCTTAAACCCAGCAAGTTCTTTTCTATCTCAGTCTTTGAAAATGCTGTTCTTTCTCATAAAATCCATTTTCTCTTAGCACTACCTACACATCCATGTTGATGGGGCTAATTATTCACACTCTTTCAACTTCGTATAAATGTCCCCCTCCTAGAGTGGCTGTCTCTGACCTCCCTGACTGAGACCTCATACGGTTATTCTCGCACCTTGCTTCTGTAACATTTATCATAATTATAGGACTTTATCTGTATTCCTTATTTGTTAGCATGCCTCCCCCAGTAGACTGAAAATCCCTTGAGAGCAAGGGTCAGGTTTGTTTTGTTCATCAATATATCTCCAACACCTATAAGAGTATTTCACTGTAGATCATCAAAATATATTTATTGCATGAATGAATAAATCAACATGCACTTGCTGTTTGCTAGGCCATATATTTTCAGGCCCCAAAGAGGGCTGAGAGACCACCTAGTGGTTTTGAAATGGTGCTCTTAGGAGCCCTTGGTTTGAGGTCTGTGTCTTGAGGCAGAGCCGATTTCTAGCTAGGGTCCCACAAATTGGCTACAGATGTGCCCAAATCTTCCACATGTCAGCCCTGGAGTGGCCCTGAGTGGCAACTAAAGCTCCTAAGCCATTAGTTTCAACCTGTTCTGCCAGCAGCCTTCCCATTTGCCTCAGCAAGTTACACAAATATTATCAATACCTGTGTGTGCCAGGAAGTAGAAAGGTTACCTTAAATTTGGGTCAGGCTGAAGGAAGAGGAAAGTAGGTGAGTACAATGGTTTGGTGCTGAGGTAATCTTCCTTCCAATCCCCAAATGCTGCCTGGTCCCCACATTCAACCTGAGAATTAGAGCAGTCATAATCTTATCAGCTTTATAAAGTGAAGCTTCTGGTTTAAATTCACTCCTTAGATTTTTTTTTTCTTACAAAGAAATCTGTTTCTTAAATGATGTTTGAAAAAATATTATTAAAAGGCCTCATTTTACAAATGAGGGAACTTAGACAAGCTATCCTCTGTGAAGGCCTGTCTTTATTCTTTATTTCCTCTCAGAAAGGCTTTATAAGGCAAGGTTCTCAATCCAAAAGGCTAAATCTAAAATCTAAAGGTTTGTTGTAGAACTTAAAAAAAAAAAAAATCCTATGCTCGGCAACAGCTCACACTAATGAAATCAGAATCTCTGGAAGTAGGACCTAGGCATGAAGATATGTTTAAAAATAAGAAACACTTATAGAGATTAGTTATGATGATAAATATACTTCATCTCATTAGTGATTAGTTTCAGAGACAATGTTAAAAATGACAAGTAAACTAAAAAAATATAAATTGTATTTTAACTGGCTTAAAGACATTTTAATATCGGGGAAATGTTTTTAAAATGTAGAAAAGTGGTAATTTTCTTTTGACAGTGGAAGAGCTCTGTAATTGAGGACAGATTTCTGGAAAAAGAAAGTACCTGCCAAGCTCACCAATTTGTTGCATAATTGGAGATGATTGCTAACTTCTTTCTTTGAAGGCAACATTAAGTTTTGTCATGTCTGGTAATGGGAAATTGGCATATTGCATAGGCTAGAGTACATGAGGCCAGTTTCAGATTCATGGGAAGCATTACTTAATCCTATTAGCGTAAGTTATATGTGGCTTTTTACAGGCTGAGTGATGTGATCCTCAGTGAGGCTATATCAGACGTGTGTCTCCTACACCATAGCAGGGTGATAAGCAGTATGGCAATTTCCTTCTAGAACTGTCCAGTTCTATAGCAGGGACAAGAGTAGTCATTTGTGGATTTGTTGTGAGATTCAAATACGAAAATGTAAAAAGCTTTAAGCACAATGGTTGGCAAACAGCATGCTCCACCAGACGGTATCATTCTCATAGGTTCTTGTTCTTAAAATTGTGTTCATTCTCTTTTGTTACTAGTAATGTAGAGGTCCAGAGGTCTGAAAATGCCTTTCAGCACATTGAGAATCACGGTGGCCTCTTGTCAGTGCCCAGTGCAGTGTTTGCTGCTCCCTATTCTTACACACAATGTGGTACTGCACATTCAAGAATTTATTAAATGACTGATAAGAAAGCTAAATTCAGGATTCCACCTAATTTGCTAAGTGGTTGAGATCCTGACCATCTCATGAAATTTTAAGATTCTTATGAGAAAAGGACTAGAAATTTTATAGACATTATTCCTCTTCCTGTCAACATTGAAAAATTTTTGTTGATCTCTCTTCAGTGACATAAAAGATTCCACTGAGATAGGAAGGTAAGGAGCTAGGGGCTATATCAATACAGTTAGAAGAGATAATATTAGGACAATACAGGGCCCATTTTCAATTGCATATTGTTAAACACCATCAACACTCTGCTAAACTCAGGGCCTGGTATTAAACAGAAAACATAAGAGGTGGGGGATACAATGGTTAAGTTGTTTAACAGCTTTTAACTACTTTCACTACATGGACACACATGTAGAAAAGCGTACATGTGAATGTATAAATAATTAAAGAAAGTGTATTAAACAAATACACCAACAAAAGAGCAACAATTAAGTCATATCATTCTGCGCAGTGGTATAAGTATTAGGAAGATATAGTTACAATCAGCGGGGAAAATGTTTCCTTGAAATCGGACTGCTCTAAATTACATAATGCACTTTTTTTTTTAATTTTTTTTCAACGTTTTATTTATTTTTGGGGGGACAGAGAGAGACAGAGCATGAACGGGGGAGGGGCAGAGAGAGAGGGAGACACAGAATCGGAAACAGGCTCCAGGCTCTGAGCCATCAGCCCAGAGCCTGACGCGGGGCTCGAACTCACGGACCACGAGATAGTGACCTGGCTGAAGTCGGACGCTTAACTGACTGCGCCACCCAGGCGCCCCATAATGCACTTTTGAATACTAAATTCACCACACTGAATTTTCAATCAGGAGCTGAGTTGTGAGTTTTGTAGTCACCTGAACTCCACTCCCTCATGTCTAAGATCTACTTTCTTCCCCTCTCATCTTTGTCTTTCTTTCCTTCCAAATTATGAGATACGTGGTTACAGAAAGAAGGACACACCAGTAGTCTTACAAGCAACAGGTTGTTTGCCCAGGCAAAATAATCCCCTCAACTGCCCCTTTATCTAAGCAGGTTTCTTAGATGGTCAGGTTACATGATATGATTCCATCATTTCTCATTCAGAAGTGGACATTCACTGGAATTCAGGATGAGGTAAAGAGAAGGAGAGAAAGAAGTGTAGGGGAAGAGGTTAGGAGAGCGTGATGTTTCCTTCTCATCATTTAGGTTTCTGCTCACAGGTCCTTCCCTTGTAAAAATCTTTCCTGACCATCCAAGCTAGAGGAGCACCCTCATTCTGTATATGACATCCCCCTCTTTTACCTCATTTGTGTCACTTATTAGTATGCAGAATAATCTGGTTCTTTTTTGTATGTTAATTACTGATCTCTCCCCCCTTAGGATAACTGTGTAGGCAGACACCTTGATTTCCTTGTTCCACATACCTTTGGAGAATAATACCTGACACACGTCAACACTCAAATGTTGAATGAGCCCATGAAAAGGATGACAAACATGATTTTTTTTCAGTGTCAGAAGTTACAGACCAGTATTTCCTTACCCATATGGGATAACTGTACTTGATGCCATAGGGATAATTCATTTAAAAATGATAAAAGTTGGGGCACCTTGGTGTCTCAGTAGGTTAAGCATCTCACTTTGGCTCAGGCCATGATCTCACGGTTCATGAGTTCGAGCCCCACGTTGAGCTCTGTGCTGGCAGCTCAGAGCCTGGAACCTGTTTCAGATTCTGTGTCTCCCTCTCTCTCTGCCCTGGCCCCTGCTTGAGCTCTGTCTCTGTCTCTCAAAAAATGAATAAACATTAAAAAAATGACAAAAGTTAAGTTCATCCAAAGGTCTTCTCCCCTTTCCCCCCAATCATACTCCTCTTCTTTATTTTCTCTCTCAGTGAACCACAGCACTCAGGGTATAAAAAAAAAAATTTGTAGAACAATTTAACTCAAATCTCTAATGTCTATAAGCATTCTGCCATTTTCTTTTGCAAATATCATAGTTAAAAAGAAACATGACTTAATTCTCTAATTCTGAACAAGGAAAACAGTCTAGAGGAAAAGAAGGAAATCATGTCAACTTAAATTTTTCAGACGCTTGGCCTCCCTTACCAAGTAACATTGAGATTTAAAACAAACTGTCTCCTGTAAGATCCAAGCTAGTTACAGTGTAGCAGACTAATTCATTCATCATTAAAATAACCCTTTTTGAGGCCTATCCAGTGCAGGGAACTATTCCAAATAGGCTATGCAAAACAAAACTAAGACACGTTTTTCCTCCAGGAGATATTAATCTAATCACGCATTCTGGATTAGCACAAAACACTTACAAAAGAACACAGGGTTAAGTACATAAACATACAGAACATAAAAGGAGCTATGGATACGCATGGGTATAAGTGCTCAGTTTTGGTGGTAGGATAGCCCACATGTATTTCTGAACTATTGTTTGCCTTTGAGCCATGATTATGTACTTGGCTCTGGATGGATAAAACAGAATTGGTTTCATGGACCTTATTTAAGAGAGGGGACTAAGAAGTAAAGAGACAAACAAGTACAGATTATAATAAATGCTATGGTAGAAATGAACAAGATAGTTTAAAAAAAATCTTAGAAGACCTACCCTGGGAGGCAGGATAAAAGGGGTGTTAAAAGGCTTGTCTGAAGATATAATGCTTAAGCTTAGACCTGAAGCAAGGGAAAGGCACAGTCAGGAAGGGGAGAGGCATGATGCAGGCAGAAGGAACCAATCCTCTTGGCATGTTAGAGGAAATGAAAGAAAGTCACATGGCCAGAATAAGGAGTGGAGAATAAGCTGGGGTGAATTTGGAAATGTTTGTTGATCAGGCAAAGGTTTGCAGGGTACTATAAAGGGAGTTTGTCTAGTTGGATAACATTGAAAATTAACTAGGTATATCATAGCTTCTCTTTTATTTAGATCTTAATCAATAACTACTTACTGAGCATGGTACTAGGCACTGCTTCCTGGCAAGCTGACATGAATTGGCTTCAGATTAACGCTGCCAAAACAGACTAGTGTTACCTATGATTACAGGAGACCCAGGACTTGGCTTAGAACACAACACCTTAACTCTTAAACCCAGTCCTCATCCTTGGTCTCATTAAAAGTATTTGGAGATATGCATAGCCTCATCTATTCTCTGCTTACTATTATTAAGAGGAAATTACAAAACAGAAAAAAATACCTTCATCAAAAGAAACATCTTTAATCTAGTTATAACTACATAATGTTTTACATCTGTTTCTGAGGTATCCCAAATGGAGGCCTTTTATTATTAGCATCGCCAGAGTTGTGCTAAATCTGCTGTATGCCAAATGCTTTGGAAAATCCCACTGACATCCATGGCTGTTGTGATGTTTCGAAATTTTAAGCATTGATAAGACGTCAGGAGTCCCACCTGCTCCAATGAGTAGGAAGAGGCTAAAATATACATCAAGGATAATAAGTTTATAGAAAACTGTGCAGATTTTCCTTGATGCTTTGAGAATGATGAGGGAATATTCTAAACATTTATAGTCAGCCATTATTTCTTTGGTCTGGGGTGTTTTATTCTAAAGAGTTGGGAGAGCAAAACATTGTTTATATTTCTCTGGCCTGCTGTAATCTTTTTAAAAAAATGTCACTTACTTATTTTTTTTAATTGAGGTATAATATAGTATAACATTCAGGTGTACAGTGTAATGATTTTATATTTATATATACTGTAAAATGTTCACCACAATAAGTCTAGTCAATATCTGTCAACATAAATAGTTACAAAATTTTTGTTCTTGTGATGAGAACTTTTAAGATTTACTTTCTGAGCAACTTTCAAATATATAATACAGTGTTATTAACTACAGTTACCATGCTGTACATTACATCCCATGACTTATTTATTTTATAACTGGAAATGTATACCTTTTGATGCCCTTTAGCCATTTCCCCCCCCACACACTTCCGATAAACCCCAATATGTTCTCTGTATCTATGAGCTCAATTATGTATCTATCTATCACCTATAGATAGATATAAGTGAGATCATACGGTATTTATCTTTCTCTGTCTGACTTATTTTGTTTGGCATGATGCCCTCAAAGTCTATGCATGTTGTCACGAATGGTAGCCTGCTGGAATCTTGGCAGAGCTTTTCCAATTTTCAAGTGCATGTGACTCATTTGGTCTTCCTTAAGGTGTAGATTTTTGCCTCAGGAAGTTACACGTGGGGACTTTCTAACAAGCTCCTAGGGATGCAGGAGGTGCTGGTCCATGAGCCAAAATTTGTAAGGAGCTATATAATTAATTTTAAAATGAGGGTGATGCAGGGCTGTATAGAGATATTGGTAAGACAACTGTGTTCTAAATATATTTTTCTCTTAGGAGTCTTTGGCCCCTGAATGCCCCAGTGTGCAATTTCCTCCTGTGTGT
Source organism: Felis catus (assembly GCF_018350175.1). NCBI lineage: Eukaryota > Metazoa > Chordata > Mammalia > Carnivora > Felidae > Felis > Felis catus. The sequence continues at coordinate 186,822,776 of NC_058368.1, read as the reverse complement.
TTTCACCTCTTCTTGTTTTCTCTTTCAAATGCAAACACTTTATGAACTGAAATACATTAAATGTTACCAAATTCTGTTGAGTTTATTTCCTAATATCTCCATCACAGCCTCTTAAATGTCTATGTCCTTTTTTTCATGTCCTTAGCATGTTCCCTCCACCCCCTGCCCTGGATTTCCCCAAGAGCATCTTATTTACGTATCTTGTCTCTTGTCTCCATTAAAACTTTTCATACACAATGCAGAGCTTTTTTCTAAAATGCAAATCCTATGTAATGACCTATTCTCAAATCTTTCAATGGCCATCAGGATAAAATTTAAGGATATTGAGGATATCCTTATTCCTCAATATTCAGGACATTGAGAGAGATTTTTGCCTCTTACTCTGAAATAACAGTAAGGCCCAAAGTTGAGGATTATAGGCACTAAGTTTCTCACATCCTAAATTCAAATAGCTGCCAGGAGAGCTTAACCAGTTATGGATAGAAAGATCATGGGATTTAACAGGAAATTGGCCTTAAGCAATGTGGAAGCTGGTTAAACAATCTCTGTAAAGTTGCTGTCTCTTGTGTTTTGTGTTAAGGTTAGATATATATAAAGTGAGGGATCAAGAACAAGTTGGAAAACACAAGCTTGACCTGGAATCTACAAGACAGACTAAAATCTTGTCAGTCTTCATCTCTGACCTTGGTGACAACAGTTCCCTATAGAGGCCAAGGTCCTTTATCATAAACCTACACATGCACACCTTGCCTGGAAGTTGGACAAGCTGAAAAGGATCCAGGGGAACATAGAGCAGTTTCCATTCTAGTTACTGTTTCATGAAAACAAAGTAAGCAAGAAGATAGAAAATATGTGCAGGAGCTAAATAATGGAAGCCACTTCCAGATCAACCAGGAATCATCCCTGTAGCATACCCTAATTGGAGGCATACAGGAAAGTGAATACTGGAAAATGTAGTTCAGTTTAGTCAAGTTGACACATTACTAAGTCATCACAATGGGTTCATTTATTAAAAATAGGCTCATAGGACCATATTCCTTTTTCTTTCTCTCAGACTATTTACATTAGAACTTGGAAATATATTTATTCTTCACTAGGAAATAAGCCTCAGGAGGGCAGAAGATGTATTTGGTTCTCTGCCACTAGTGTGAAGGCCTCACAAAGACACTCATATGTTTATAGAATAATGAGTGGATGAATGCATGAGTGAATAAAATGCAATAAAATTGAAGGGATAAAATATATTTGATTTATGTCAGATTTCTGAAATATAGAGCTACTGGGGCCATGGGATGTTTGCAATAATGTTCAAAAAGAGTTATTTTCAGATGTAAACTGATTTCAGCCAGTATGGTATAACAGATATCATATTTACCCTTCCTCCTAAAACATTTAAAAATAGCCAATAAATATATTAAATGACAGTTTTCAGGACACTGAATATCAGGCAACAAGAAACAGTGATCCTTAGAAACAAGAAACAAGTGAGATAAATCCCATGATTGTCTCAGCTTATTTCCTTGAGAGAGTTTCTAGATCATGGCACAGTGGGAGGAAACACAGGGAGAACCCAACAGTATCCCTGAGTTGAAAGGACAGAGCTGAAAGTCCAAGGATACCAAGACAGAATTCACAGGACTGAATACAGGAGAGGAGAAAACTGTGCAGAGAGATAATCGCAGAGTTTCTGCTGAGTTTCTTCATAGAGTGTACAGCAGAGTACTGATCAGAGCATGAGAATGAGAAAATTACTTGATGAAAGGAAGAACCATCCAAAAGGATAAAAGATTAAAGTGCCTAGCATTCACACAGGCTGAAAGTAGTAACAGAACTGACAGATTTTATGTTTTTTTTAATGTCTAATTTATTTTTGAGGTGAGGGGGGATGAGCTGGGAAGGGGCAGAGAGAGAAGGAGACAGAGGATCTGAAGCAGGCTCTGTGCTGACAGCAGAGAGCCTCATGAGGGGCTCAAACCCACAAACTGTGAGATCATGACCTGAGCTGAAGTCAGATGCTTAATTGAGCCACCCAGGTGCCCTAGACTGAAAGATTTCAGAATTAGCAGACAAGAACTTTAAAACAGTAATTACAACGTATACTTTCAAAAAGTTAAGTGGAGACATAGAAGATGGAAAAACCAATCAAGTAGACTTCTAGAAATGAAAACAAAAATGACTAAGATGAAAAATACTTTGAACTGATTTAATGCAGGTAAATATTTCAATACAGGTAGGGGAACTTGAAGAGGCATCAATGGAACCTATCCACAGTGAAACAGAGTAAGAATAAAGAAAACAGAAAAAACAAAAAGAGTATCATTAGGCAGTGGGACAACTTCAAGAAGCCTAATATATATGTAATTAGAGTATCTGAAGAAGGGGAAAGGAAAAAATATATCAAGAAACAATGACAAAAGACCCTGAATAGCCAAAGCAATCCTAAAAAAAACAAGGACAAACCTGGAGACATCATGGTTCTGGACTTCAAACTATATATTACAAACCTGTAGTCATCAAGACAGTATGGTACTGGCACAAAAACAGATGCATAGATCATTCTGTGTCTATTTATAGACTAGAATAGAAAACCCAGAAATGGGCCCACAACTATCTGGTCAACTAATATTTGACAAAACAGGAAAGAATATCCAGGAAAAAAGAACAATTTCTTCAAGAAATGGTGTTGGGAATATTGCATAGCCACATGCATAAAAATGAAACTGGACCACTTTCTTACACCAGACACACATAAAAATAAATTCAAGATAGATGAAAAGCTTAAATGTGAGAAAGAAAACCATCAAAATCTTAGAGGAGAACACAGGCAATAACCTCTTCGAACTTGGCCACAACAACTTCCTATTAGACACATTGCCAGATACAAGGGAAACAAAAATAAAAATGAAATACTGTGTCTTCGACAAGATAAAACGTTCTGCATAGAAAAGGAAACAATCAACAAAATGAAAAGTCAGCCTATGGAATGGTAGAAGATATTTGTAAATGACATATCTGATAAAGAGTTAGTGTCACAAATCTATAAAGAACTTATCAAACTGAACACCCCAAAAAACAAATAATCCAGTTAAGAAATGGGCAGAAGACATGAACAGACATTTTTTCCAAAGAAGACATCCAGATAGCTAACAGACACATGAAACAATGTTCAACGTCACTCATCATTAGGAAAATACAAATGTAAACCACGATGAGATATCACCTCACACCTGTCAGAATAGCTGAAATTAACAACACAGGAAACAACAGATGTTTGTGAGGACTCAAAGAAAGGGGAACCCTCTTACACCATTGGTGGGAATGTAAACTGGTGCAGCCACTCTGGAGAACAGTATGGAGTTTCCTCAAAAAGTTAAAAGTAGAACTACCCTACAATCCAACAATTGCACTGCTCAGTATTTACTCAAAGGACACAAAAATACAGATTTGAAGGGGTACATGCACCCCAATAGTTATAGCAGCATTATCAACAATAGTCTAACTACGGAAAGAGCCCAAGTGTCCATCTACTGATGAATGGATAAAGAAGATGTGGTATGTGTGTGTGTATAGACACACACACACACACACACACACACACACACATACATACAATGTAATATTACTTGGCAATCAAAAAGAATGAAATCTTGCCATTTGCAATGATGTGGATGAACCTAGAATGTATCATGCTAAGCAAAATAAGTCAGTCAGTGAAAGACAAATACCATATGATTTCAGTCACATGTGGAATTTAAGAAACAAAACAGTTGAACTTATGAGAAGGGGGGAAAAAGAGTGAGAGAGAAACAAACTATAAGAGACTCCTAACAATAGAGAACAAATTGAGGGTTGATGGAGGGATTTAGGGAATGGGTTATGTGGGTGATGGGTATTAAGGAGGGCACTTGTGAGGAGCACTTGTTATATGTAAGTGATAAACCACTGATTCTACTCCTGAAACCAATATTACACCATATGCTAACTAGTTAACTATGTTAACTAGAATTTAAATTTGGAGGAAAGAAAAAACAAAAGAAACGATGACGGCAAACATTCCAAATTTGATGGAAACTATGAACTGATAGATCTAAGAAATTAAAAAAATCTCACACAAGAAACACACACACAAAAATTACAGAGACACATTATAATCAAACTGTTCAAATCAGTAATAGACAAAATCTGTGTACACAGGAGCGAAGTTGAAGATAATAGCATACTTCTTACCAGAAACAATGCAATCACACAGGGAAAAAGACATATTTAAAGTACTGGAAGTAAAAAATGTCAGCTGAGAATTGAAACTATGTTCTAAAAATGAAGGTGAAATAAAAAGGATAATAAGGGATACTAATGATTATATATCAACAAATTAGGTAACAGAGAAAATGACAAATTCTTAGATAGAAACAAACTACTAAAATATACTAAAAATGAACTACCAATCTATAATTAAAAAAAGAGATTTAATTACTAATTAATTTTTTTCCGCAAGGAAAAGCCCAAGAGCACATGGCTTCAATGGTAAATTCTGCCAAATATTGAAAGATGAATAACACCTGTCCTTCACAAACTCTTCCAAAAAGAATATATATATATATATATATATATATACACACACACACACATATATATGAATAAATATATAATATAATAATAAATATAAAAATAAATGAAGGGGAAACACTCACCCTCATTTTATGAGGACAATACTACTCTGATATCAAGACATTATAAGACAACTATAGACCAATACCCTTTATAAATATAGACTCAAAAATCCTCAACCAATAATAGAGAAGAGAAAGCCCCCACACAAAAGAATATTGTATACCAAAAACAAAGTGAAATTTATCCAAGAAATTCAAGATTGGTTCAACATATCAAAATCAATCAATGTAATATAGATTATTCATAGAATAAAGGACAAAAACCACATGATCATTTCATTTGAAGCAGAATAAGCATTTGAAAAAATCCAAACTCCTTTCCTGATGAAAACATTCAACAAGCTAGGAATAGGATGGAACTTCTCAACCTGACAGAAACATTTAAGGAATGACCCACAGACAGCATCATGCTTAAAAGTGCAAGACTAAAAGTTTCCACCCGTAAATAAGGGACATGACAAGGATGCCCACTCTTGCATCTTCTACTTAATATTGCAGTCGACATTCTGGTCAGCATAATTAGGAAAAATAAAGAAATGGAAGGCATCCGGATTGGAAAGAAAGAAGTATAGTGATCTCCATTTGCAAATGGTCTTATATACATAAAATCCTAAGGAACATACACACACACACACACACACACACACACAAACACACACACACACACACACAAACAATTAGAGGTAATAAACAAGCTCATCAAGTTTACAGAATACACGACAAATATGCAATAATCAATTGTATACCTATACATTAGCAATAAGCATTCAGAAAATAAAATTATGCAATAATTCCATTTATATTATCATCAAAAAGCATAAAATATTTAGGAGTAAATTTAACTGAAGATGTGTAGGGTTGCACACTTAAAACTACAAAATGGCATTGAATGATATTTAAAAAACAAGCTACACAAATGGAAAGCTATCCCATGTTCATAGATTGGAAGACAATATCGTAACAATGCCAGTATTCCCCATAATAATTTATACATTCAACTCAATTGCTCTCAAAATATCAGCTGCCTGTTTCGCAGAAATTGACAAACTGATCCTAAGATTTATATGGAAATTCAAGAGACCCCCAATAGCAAACAACTCTGAAAAAGAGGAATGAAGGTAGAACATTCACACTTTCCAATTTCAAAACATACTACAAAGCTATAGTATTCAACACTGTGGAGGTACTGCCATAAAACTAGACATATAAATCAATGGAATAGAAATCAAGAAACAATCAAGAAAAAAATAGATAAATTTGACTTCATCAAGATTCAAAACTTTTGTGCTCAGAGTGTACTATTAAGAAAATGAAAAAGCAACCCAAGGAATGGGAGGAAAAAACTTGCAAATCATGTATCTGATAAGAGTCAAATATCCATAATTCTTACAACTCAACAATAAAAGAGCAAAAAACCCAATTTTTTAAAATGGGCAAATACTTTGAATAGACATTACTCTAAAAACATATACAAATGTCCAAAAAGCACATCAAAAGATGTTCAATGTCATTAACCTTTATGGAAATATAATTCCAAACCACAATGAGATACTACATTATACTTGCTAGGCTGGCTATTAAGAAAGGAGAATTGAGGAAAGGAAAGGAAAGGAAGGGAAAGGAAAGGAAAGGAAAGGAAAGGAAAGGAAAGGAAAGGAAAGGGAGGAAGGGGAGGGAAGGGAAAGGAAGGTAAGGTAAGGTAAGGGGAGGGGAGGGGAGGGGAGGGGAGGGGAGGGGAGGGAAGGGAGGGAGGGAGGAAGGAAGGAACGGAGGAAGGAAGGAAGGGAGGAAGGAAGGAAGGGAGGAAGGAAGGAAGGAAGGGAGGGAAGGAGGAATAAAACAAGCATTGGTAAGGATATAGAGAAATGAGAAACCTTATACACTGTAGTGGTTTTATATGACATGTGTTCTATGTTATATGATATGATGAAGCCACTGTGAAAAAAATTTTGATACTTTTTCATAATATCAAACATAGTTATACCTATAATGACCTAGCAATTCCACTCTTAGGTATATACTCAACAGAACTGAGAACATATGTTTACACAAAAGCTTATATATAAATATTTATATAAGCATTATTCATAATAGCCTAAAAATGGAAAAAAAATGTCCATCAACTGGTGAATGGATAAACAAATGTAGTATATTAACACAATGGTTTATTATTTATTCATAAAAAGGAATTAAATGCTGATACATACTACAACACACATTAAAGATGAGAACATTAAGTGAAAGAGGCCAGACATAAAATGCTACATATTATAAAATTCCATTTCTGTGAAATGTCCAGAATAAGCAAATGTACAGGAGTAAAAAGTAGATTAGTAATTAGTAGCTTATAGATTACTGGTCTAGGGTTGGGAGAGGGTAGAATGGGCAGTAACTATCAATAGGAATGGATATGTTTTTTTTGAGGTGATATAAATATACTGGCATGCAGTACCTCTACCCAGGGATCCATATAATTGGTGAGGTAGTCTGTGTATATATGAAAGTATATCAATGTGTGGACTTCAATATTTTATACAAATATTAACATATTATAAACATTGTATGCAAGGCAAAGGGGGAAAAACACCAGAGACTGGAAAAAATATTTGCTTAACATATGTCTGATAAAGGATTTACCTTTAGAATAGATATAGAACTCTCAAAGTTCAACAATAAGAAAGCAAACAACTCAAAAATACTGGCTTCAGCAGACATTTCATTAAAGATATATTGATGAAAAAAAGGCACATGAAAAGATGTTAATATCATTAGTCATTAGGAAATTGCAAATTAAAACTATATCCATGTCTATTAGATGACAAAAATTAGAAAAGACTTGGCTATATCAGTTATAGGTGAGAATGAAGAGAAGCTGAAATGCATATGCATTGCCCTTGGGATTGTAATGGAGGGTGTACTCACCTTGGAAGAGAGTTTGGCAGTGTGTTAAAGTGTTAAACAGACACTTACCATACATATTATACAACCATTTCACTCCCAGATAAGATACTGAGAAGAAAGAAAATATATATGTCCACGCAAAGATTTGTACAAGAATGCCCACAGTATTTTTATTTGCAATAGACAAAAACTCAATAAAATTTTTTTTTAAACCAGGCAGAAAATTTGAGTCAATGAATACATGAAAAGATGCTCAACATCAGTGGTCATTAGAGAAATGCAAATTAAGAGCACAATGGGGAAGCACTACATACTTTTCAGAATTGCTAAAATTAAAAATACAGACCATTCTACATGTTGAGAAGAATGTGGAGGATTTGGAACTCATACATTGTTGCTGGGATTATAAAATGGTACAATCACTTTGGAAAGCAGTTTATAGTTTCTCTAAAACTTAAGCATCCTACTACCATACGATCTAGTCATTCAACTCCAAGGTGCTTATCCAACGGAAATCAAAGCATAGGTGCCTATACAGACTTGTACAATGATGTTCATAGCAACTTTATTTGTAATAGCCCCAAACTGGAAACATTTAAATATCTATGAATAGCTGATAAATTGTGGAATATCCACATAATGAATTCTCTTCAGGAATAAAAGGTAATGAACTATTAATATATGCAACATGAATGAATTCCGATTATGCTAAATGAAAGAAGGCAGGGAAAAAAGTATATACTGTATGATACTATGATTATATTTAGAAATGCAAATTAATGGATAGTGACAGAAAGGAGATTGCCTGGGGGAGGAATGCAGGAGTACAGGGATGGGCAGGAAGAAAGGTTTGCAAGGGAGCATGACGTACCTTTTGTGGTTATGAATATGTTCATTATCTGACCGTGGTGATGGTTTCATGGGTACATAGAGATATTAAAACTTATGAAATTGTACACTTTAAATATGTATAGTGAATTGTATAACAATTATATCTCAATAAAGCTATGATCTTTTTGATGTCAATTTCATTCTTCCAGGTACCACAAATTTTAAATGATTCTAACTCTGTCATTTGATTCAGTCATAAAACTTCTAAATCAGCGTTAGGACTCACACTAAAGGGAACAGAAATGCTCAAAGTGTTAGTGATGTCTTATTATACACTGCCTACAGAGTCCAATAGAGCAGCTCCCCACAAGTTAGAAGTTTTTTATTCAGTAAAATTATTTTCCCTTTTTTTTTTCACTGAAATGAGAAGTGAAAACCGGCCAGGATTTGAAAAGTTGTTAAATGTAGTTCTGCAACTCCATTTTCAGTCTTCATGACAATATGAAGTTCTTTCCCAATTTAAATTTAAATACAAAGCTTTTAATATCAAATTTTGCAAAATACCTATTAATTTCTCATATGCTATTATTTGAATGACTGGAGCATTACAAATATCATTAAAATAATGGAAAACATTATTACAGCATCACTGCACAAGATTTGTATTTATGTATATTTCAAAAGTGGGTTTTTCATATTCTAAGTCAGTCTCAAACTTTTGTGATTTAAAAAAAATAAAGCAAGAACACAACATAAGCCAAAATTATTCTGTTTTCTGTAATGGCATATAATCAGCAAAATATAGACTGATTGGTCCTCATGAAAATAACTGCGATGGAGCCATTAGTCAATAAGCTAGACTTTTAGTTGATCTACGTTTATTACTTCCATATCTGGCTAAAATGATTTATGGCAAAATCACCAGTTTTTATTATCTTGTCTCATACATTTTTCAATAAGGGACTGGCTGTAATTCCTTATAGTGGTATTAACAATTAAAAAAAAAAGGCTATTAGGACAGTTTTCTCTGGAGACCATTTAAAGTTAATAATACCTACACTACTTCAGTGATCTGTGGATTTCAAGTTATGAAGGAAATTCTGAAGATAAGTTCCAGTTGAAAATTTCAGATTTGGGTGAGGTTGTTTTGTTATCACACCTTAATATCAGCTAATTCACTAAGACTTTGAAACATGGATTGAAAATAAGTTTGAAACACAGAAAGAGATGTTCAATTTCTGGTTGTACCAATCTTATTGATCAAAGTTTTATCTATTCCTTTATCTTCATATGATTTAAATAAAAATAAGTCAGGGACACCTGGGTGGCTCAGTCAGTTAAGCTTATGACTTTGGCTCAGGTCATGATCTCATGGTTTGTCTAATTTGAGCCCCGTGTTGGGCTCTATGCTGACAGCTCAGAGCCTGGAGTCTGCTTTAGATTCTGTGTTTTCCCTCTCTGCCCCTTCCCCACCCGTGCTGTCTCTCTCTCTCTCAAAAATAAACATTAACATTTTATTTTTAAATATAAAAACAAGTCAGTAATTCTTTTGTTGGTGTAATTTTTATGATGTATTCCATTAATTAATTCACCAAATATTTACAAAGGACCTAAATTGTACTAAGTGCTAAAGATATAGCAATGAACAAATTAAAGTCCCTGTCAAGAAGTCGCCAGCATACCAGAGAGTAAGACTTCTCAGGTATTTGGGTCTTAGAGAACAATTAAGAGTATTACAGAATAGTATAATTTTTAATATCTATCCTTCCTTCCTTCCTTCCTTCCTTCCTTCCTTCCTTCCTTCCTTCCTTCTCTCTCTCCCTCTCTTCTGTTTTTCCTTTATCCTATGTGTCCTCTCTCTCCCTCCCTTCTCTTCCCCTTCCTTCCCTTCCAGACAAATAGGGATTTCTTCTCAACTCACTTTCCCAATTAGATGCTATTTTTTTCCACAATAAATAGTGGAAATTATTATATTTTTTTTTTCTGGGAGAATCACAACACAGTCACTAGTTCTTCAGATCTCCAGGACAGAGTTGCAACATCAACAAGGAGTCTTTTCTGGGAAAGAAGAAAATAAAACAAAGGATTTTGCAGAAGAGATGAATAGGGGAAATATATATAAAATAATATTTGTCATATGCATTATAAAGACTGTTACCTAAAGAGATTTAGAACAATGTCATGAACATATAAATGAAATGTGGAGTGATTTAGAGTTGGATTCCAGTACTAGTTTTGGAAGACCCACCCATCATGCCCACCCCCCCAGAGTGGGCTATGAGCAATTACTTTAACCTCTTAAAGTTTTGGTTTCCTTTCTTTAATTTCATAGAATTATTGTGTTATTGAATCCAATGATCCATCCAGAGTGCTTAACACTGTGGTTAATACTTGGTAAGACTTAATAAATATTTACTAAATGAATGGTCAGTATTTGTTAGAACGATCATAAAAGAATGAGTAACAAATATAGAAAATCTGAACATTAAGACATTTGATTCTCACTCTTTCTACGTATAATCTATATAGACATATAAATAAATAGGTCTAATATATCTCACATATCTATAAATATATACATCTGTATATAAATACTGCCAGTATACAAAATATACAGTCTTTTCAAATGCATTTACAAAAATTAACTCTATAGTGAGCAATATGATAAATCACATCACACATTAAAAGATTAAAATTATTGCAATGGATTCAATGTAATTATTCTGGATGACTAGAAAACATGAGTTGAAAATATACATATATCTAGAATGCAAGAAATATGCTTCTAAATAACTTCTGGGTTTAATATTAAATGTTAATAGAAATTAGAAAGTGCTTTTAATAGAATAATATTTATCAAAATGTGTGCAATGTACCTATGAAATACACAAAGGGAAATTTGAGGTTTAAATTCATGTAGGACAAAAGAAAGGTGAAAATTAATGAACCAAGAATCCATATTAGGAATTTAAAAAGATAACACCAAATTAAATCCAAAATATATAGTAAGAAGGACAGTGTAGAGATATGAGCAGAAATTCAATGGAAAATAAACCATACCATATAAATAGCAACAGAGTCAAACTTGATTCTTTGAAAAGAATGCAAAATTGATAAACCTGTAGGTGAGAGCCATTGATATGTGCATACGTGCACACACACACCACAATAACCATCAATAATGGAGGGAGACCTCACTATAGATTCTATAGATGTTTAAAAATCAAAGGAGATATTATATAGGACAAAATCTAGGTGAAAGAGAGAAATTCTTAGAAAATCATAATTTATCAAAACTGATATAAGAACACAGTGGCATGAATACAAGGAAGACAGGCAGGTAATCTATCCAGTAAATTTTCTCCTCATTACTGAATAATCATAATTTCTCAACTATTTTGAAATTGCAAACAATGGTAGAGGGCATAAGTTTCTTTTTTTTAATACAAAGGGAGACTCCTTTTAGAAGACTGAAGACCACTGACATATATGTCAAAAAGACAATTTATAATGGGACTATTTATGAAGCTGACTTAAAAACATCTGTAAGGTACACACATCTTCTGTATCTCAGGTAGCAGCTGGTATCCTATACCAGATGGATGTCCTATAATTTAACTGAATTCTGACACCAACTGCTTGAAGATAGCATCTGATCCCACAGGTTAAGGGCTTATTACCTAGGACTGACTCTCCTCACTCACCATCCCCCACTTCAGATGCCAATTTCAAGCCCAGGTTGTTACTTGTGCTTCTGACAGGTTATAGATCAGAGGTTCCCATAACCCCATTCTTGGGTGTTGGAGAAAGTGACCAAAAAGATGTGACTGCAGATTGACGCCTGAGCTGGACCTGTGCACTAAGAGACTCATACCCGCTCCCCCGTCCTTACAACGTGGATTCGGCTTGCCCTTCCCACTCCCAGAGGGCTGCTCCAAGGACATAAGCCTTGAGATGGTGATGTGGTATTGAAAAACTTGTACGGTATATGTGACTATGCTCAGTTAGGGCCTCTGTATACACTTTTAAGATCTGGTACAAGGGGGGCGCCTGGGTGGCGCAGTCGGTTAAGCGTCCGACTTCAGCCAGGTCACGATCTCGCGGTCCGTGAGTTCGAGCCCCGCGTCGGGCTCTGGGCTGATGGCTCAGAGCCTGGAGCCTGTTTCTGATTCTGTGTCTCCCTCTCTCTCTGCCCCTCCCCCGTTCATGCTCTGTCTCTCTCTGTCCCAAAAATAAATAAACGTTGAAAAAAAAATAAAAAAAAAAAGATCTGGTACAAGCAAGGGTCCGTTCATCTGGCTGCCACCCAAGACAAGCCTCACAGGTAAGCTCCCTTTGCTTATTAAAATTGCCATCTATGAACCTAGAATAGCCTGCCTTTCTTCAATCTCTTCCTATCCTCTGAGCACAGAGGCCGGTTTCAGATTCTACCTGGGAAGCTCCTAGAAGGGTTTTGAGCCAACACTGGGTTTGATTAATTTGCTAAAGCAGAATTCAGAAAAACATTTTTACTTACTAGATTGTCAGTTTATTATAAAAGGATGTAACTCAGAAATAGCCAGAGGAGAGATGTTTAGGTCAAGGTGTTGGGAAAGGGTGTAGAACTTCCAGGCCCTCTCTAGGTTCGTCACTTTCTCTGAATCGCCATATGTTCACCAGCTTGGAAGCTCTCATGAACCCTCTCCTTCTGGGTTTTTCTAGCAGCTTCATTACATAGAAATGATTGATTAAATCAATGATCATTTATCATTGATGACTGATGCAAGCTCCAGTCACTCTTTCCTCTCCAGAGGCCAGGGGGTGGGACTAAAATTTCTTATCCTCTAGTCCTGTGGTTTGTTCACCTGGCAACCAGCCAGCATCTTTAGGAAAGGTCCAGAAGTCACATCATTAACATAACAAGAGACATCTTTATGGATCTCAATACCTAGAAAATTCTATGGGTTTTAGGGGCTCTGAGCCAGAAGCAGTAGATGAAGAATATATATTTATTATAAATCACAATACTACAATAACATAACCTGATTCTCCTGTAGCTATTTCATGTTTCTTTTTTGCAATTCGAGGTTTATGAGAACTGAGGCTCAGAGCAGCCAGAAATCTTGCCCAAGGCCACACACCTACTATTTGAAGGAGGCCACATCTCAAACAGGTTTCTCTGTTTATAAATCCAGTATTCTCTTTTGTTGTAGCTGTTGCTAAAATCTACTCACCCCATTGATGTGTAACTATGGCCCTTATGTTGGTTTTAGATTAGGGAATTGAAAGAAATTAATTTGTGACATTAATTTGTGTTTTGTAATTTAGCTTTAAGTTTCTCATTTTCAAACAATATATAGGCATATATAGGAGTCCTATTCAAGACCAGTCTTGCCTCAGTTTTGGTTCAGCTTTCAGATTTTTTCCATTTTTTGGGTAAACCACCAAAGAGAGTCATGTCTAGGGAAGACAAGTGGAAGGAGCACTAATTTTATTCTAGTTCCTTCTAGCTAGTATAGGAATGAGGACAAGTAAACAGATTTAATGGTCTTTCTCATACTTCTAGACAAAATGACTGAATAGTATTACATGTTTTCCCTTCCCTTTTCTTGTCTCATCTCTTTTCTTTTCCTTTCTTTTCTTTTCTTTTCTTTTCTTTTCTTTTCTTTTCTTTTCTTTTCTTTTCTTCCTCTCTCTTCCTTTTCTCTTCCTTCCCCTCCTCCTTTTCCTCCCCTTCCTCCCCTTCCTATTCACATCTAAGCTTCATAAAATTGTGTATTTTTAAAATATACAGGATTCTACTTGATAACATTCAAAGTAATTTATGGCAAGGACCAAAAATCACAGTGTAAGGTCAAGGAATATAAGAAAGGAGCAATTAATTTATATGATCAGGAATAGAAGAGTGCTCAGCATGGAAATGGTAAAAACACTAAAAATGACCAACAGAACTCAACTCTTCTATTCAGAGAAGAGGACGATTTTTCAAAAAGACAGAATAAACACTCAACCATAAATTCAGTCATAGGCTTACATAAGACCAAACAAACTTTTTTCACTAAACAAGTATTTGTTGGCCAATAGCTATATGTTCAGCACTGACTTAGCGGTTGGGAATTCTGCAGTAACCAAACAGAACAGGATTTTTTTTTGAAACTTGTATTTTAGTGGGAAAGGAAAGTAATTCATAATTAAACACACACACACACACACACACACACACCACACCTATATGTATATATTTATATATTAGGTCAAATACAAGTGCAATAGAGAAGAATAAAGAGGGGTTAAGGGCAGTGGGTGAACATGGAATGTTCACATTTACATAGAATGCTTTTCTTTTTTTTTTTTTTTTCAACGTTTATTTATTTTTGGGAAGAGAGAGACAGAGCATGAACGGGGGAGGGGCAGAGAGAGAGGGAGACACAGAATCAGAAACAGGCTCCAGGCTCTGAGCCATCAGCCCAGAGCCCGACGCGGGGCTCGAACTCACGGACCGCGAGATCGTGACCTGGCTGAAGTCGGACGCTTAACCGACTGCGCCACCCAGGCGCCCCTAGAATGCTTTTCTGATACACCCTGAAGCAGCTGACATTTGAATGAAAGTACCCCTGAATGTGGATATCAGGGGAAATACTGCAAGGCAAAGGAAAGAGAAAGTGCAAAGACTGAGGTACAAGCCTGGCTGCCATGTTTAAGGCATGCTGGGAAAGCCTGTGTGGCTGGATTGGATAAACCTGGTGAGGGGCCGGCTGGGTGGCTCAGTCGCCTTAAGCATTTGACTTTGACTCAGGTCATGACCTCACCTTTCCTGAGTTTGAGTCCCATGTCGTGGGGCTCTGTGCTGACAGCTCAGAGCCTGGAGCCTCTTCAGATTCTGTCTCCCTCTCTCTCTGACCCTCCCAGCGCTCACTCTGTCTCTGTCTCTCAAAAATAAATAAACGTTAAAAAAATTAAAAAAAAAACAAACCTGGTGAAGAGTTGTGGGAAGTCTGCACGAGAGGATTTGAGCTGACTCCCGGGTTCTGTGCCTGTTATCATATGGATTTGGATGGAAGATTCCCAAATGCCACTTAAACAAGTTAATGCTTTTAATAAATAATAGCAAATGCAGATTATTAAAAAATGAATCAAAGTGAGGCTATTCTGGTTCATGTGGAAATTTTAAGTTATATGCAGTTTTTCACTATCATAAATTAATGGTTCCATGAACTTAGTCATAGAAACATCATTTCCTGTTAACAACTTAATATTCCATTTTTTTTCTTTTGTGGGAGTTAGCATTTTAGCCCTAAATATTATTTTCTAATGGGGACAAAGTAAAGGAATATTTTACAAGGAAGGCAGGTTTCTATATATTAAAAAGCCAAAAAAATCTATAGATATCAACAATATACCATAATTAAGGTTGAGGGATATGATATTCAATTCAGTTTATCACACTAACAGGTATTTAATGGAAGCCTGCTAGAATCACACATCCTTTAGGAATACAATCCTGCTTAAAAAATAGATGGCCCTGATTTCTCAGTGTTTTACAATATAGTTTCTGTTACTAAAGTGTTCACTGACTGACTACATATGGCAGCCAAATTATTTAGGATTTTACTAGTTTAATAAAACCTGAATCCCACTAGAGTCAGCAGATCTGAGTTAATTCCCAGTCTCCATCACCTACTATTTGCATGTGACCTTGAGCAACTCAGGGAACTCCTAAATTTTCTTACCTGTACTGGAAACATTATCAAAGCTGTAGGATAGCATAAGCTAAAGTGATTAATAGTTTGCTAAGGAGTGAGGGAGTAGAGTAATAATAACATGAACAATACTACTGCTATTAATGGAAACAATACAGTGTGGGGATTAAAAGGGTTTGAGTTCAGATCCTGGCTTTTGTGCCTAGATTTTTGGCCAAACTCTTTAACTTCTTCAAGCTTCAGTTTTGTCAAAAGTAAATTAAGGATAATTATGGTACCTACATCTCAGAATCATCAACAGACCATTTTTGCTGTAAGACTTGTTTGAGGTAGTGCTCATGAAGCGTTTAGCAAAGTGGCTGGCACATCTTAAGTGAATAATAACTTCTAGCTTTTAAGGCTGATAAAGATGATAATGAGGATAATGACTACACTGGTCATGAGCCATCATTGTAAACAACAGAAACCACTCCTGGCTG
Source organism: Felis catus (assembly GCF_018350175.1). Taxonomy (NCBI): domain Eukaryota; kingdom Metazoa; phylum Chordata; class Mammalia; order Carnivora; family Felidae; genus Felis; species Felis catus. The sequence goes on along the minus strand of NC_058368.1, from coordinate 186,806,216 downwards.
CTTTAAGCTGAAAAGGAATTTATTACAACAATATGAGTAGCTCACAAAGGTACAAGTTAAAGGACTGGAAAATCAGGTTCTGAAAACAGGCAAGAACAACCAGAATCCAGGTAAACCAACATCATAGACAAAATCATGCTCGGAATCAGGTAGTGGGCACAGCACCGAACATAACAATGTCATGCCTAGCACAGCAGCCACAAAGCAGAGATAATGATAATTTTGCCTCCCATGCCACTGGAAACCTGTAATTGCTAGTGTTCCCTTGTTTCCCTCCCCTTCTTTCTTTGAGTTTCTGTTTCAGGTTGGTGCTTTTGACAAGCAAAGTGTCTGAGCTTCAAGGAGCCTGGGAAAGCTCTCTTTTAAACCTTGTTTCTCCCACAAAGTCTTAAAAGACAAAAATTTCCTGCAACACAAGGAAGAGTTTTAATTATGGAAAGCTACCCCCCCACACACCCGCCAAGAAAGAAAGAAAGAAAGAAAGAAAGAAAGAAAGAAAGAAAGAAAGAAAGAAATCCACTAAAATGCTGGACATTAGAAAGAGTAAAGATGACAATATACCCATGAGATTTAGAGGCGGCCCTGAATGGCAGCAGAAATGAACCACTTGTCCTAGCCTGTCTGCAAGTGTTTCATCAACTGCCTGGTTGATGCTTCTTTCTCCCTGCTTTTCCCAGGACCATGTTGTAAATATTCAGTAGAGCAGCTTTTGGATACCCTGTGAACTTTTGGATACTCTGCTATTTTCTTGTGGCAGCAGATGACATGAAAGGAGGTCCTCAATACAAATAAATCATAGTTTATGAAGAGTATTACCATTTGACAAAATTCAGGAGCAGCAAATCAAGTAGTACATCTCTGTTTCATAGCTAATATTGATGGGAAATGATTTTAAATCAGTTACATAAAAAGTTTTTTAAAATGTTTATTTATGTATTTTGAGAGAGAGAGTCTGAGAGAGCAGGGGAGGGAGGGAGGGAGGGAGGAAGGGGGAGAGAGAGAGAGAGAGAGAGAGAGAGAGAGAGAGAGAGAATCCCATGGCCTCCATTCAGAAGTGGCCATGGAGACCTCTTAGCTTCTGAGTGAGTGAGTAGCAACCGAAGTCTATTGTTAAGAACAAAAATTACTGATATTCTACCAATATTTTATTTGGAGAGAGAAGGACAAACCCAAGCCACACTTGCCAAAAATATATCCTAAAAACAAACAGACTCTGTACACCTCAATATAGATGGTATAAGTGATTAAAAGAATGTGAGAAGTGTTACTCTAAGTCACATTTTTTGCTACCAACATATGCTTCTTATTAATCAGTCTGTTTGGACCATTCTTCCTCTGGGATTATTTTTGGGGTTGGTTTGTTATATTTGTTGTTGTAATCCCTTGAGAGATTGAGAAACACTTTTTGACAGCCTGCTGAGCAAGAAGAATGAGATGTAGGGTCCAAATGTAGGTAACTATGGTGAAATGAAAAGAAATGAAATGAAAAGAAAAATACCTAAAAGTCTTATTTTGAGTAGGGTCCCCAGAATACTGCAGAGTCACACAGCCTGCATAGATATTGCATCTTGGAATAGAATGATCTCAATTCCCGAAATTGAGTCCAATGCCCCCAGGCACCCTGGAGTTTTAATTCTTATAGGCCAAATTTAAGTCTTTCCTAAAGGAGGATAATATATTTCTAGAGCTCAATACAATGCCTCGCAAACTTTGTAAGACAATGAGGCACACAGGAAGATCTTTCAACATTAATGACACTACAGGAAAATAGATAATAAAAACAGATCCACAGGGACTCCAATTATGGGAGCCTTGATATACAGGCATTTAAGTAAATATGCTTTCTACATAAAAAGAAATAAACAATGACAGTTTTTGCAGACAGAATAGAAACTATAAAAATAAAAATTCAAGAACTAAATAATAAATTATGTGAAATAAAGAGTACAAAGGTTAGTTAAATAAAAATTCAGACAACCAAAAACAAAATCAGTATACCAGAATATATGTAAAAATAAATAAATCAAATAACCAGAAAGAAACAGAATCAAAAAAATTAGTAACATTGAAAAGAGGTAAGAGAAGGTCAATCTTGTGTGCCATGAATTTCCCAGAAGAAGAGAAGAGAATAGAATAAAAACAATATTTGCAAAGGTAATGGTTGAAAACAAAGCCATAAAACAAAATAGAGTCCTAAAAGGTTTCCATCCAAAGTGGATGGAATAAATGTTTATACAAAGACTTGTACTCAAACATTCATGTGGCTTTGCTTGTAATAGCTCCAAAATGAAAAGAAAAATACCTAAAAGTCCATAAATAGGAGAATGAATAAATAATTTATGATACATCCTTACAATAGATTTCTACTTAGCAATAAAAAGAGTGAACTATATATACACAGGATAACATGAATTATATGTTATCATATATGCACATCATATTTTAAGTTACAAAATCTAGTAAAAAAAAGAATATGGACCATTTGATTTTATTTATGTAACATTGTAGAAAATTGGACTATTTATACTGACATAAAGCAGATGTTTAGTGATTGCTTATAGATAGGGGTGGAGGGAAGGGTGGATTATAGAGGGAAATGAGAACACTTTTGTGGGTGGTAGAAACATTCGTTATATTGATTATGATGATATATACTTTATGTATATTTTTGATATGTTAATTATACTTCCATAATATTCTGTCTCTCTCAGTAGGTAGGTAGATATCTATCTGTCTATCAGAATTAAAGTGTTAATACAGCAGTATTATATCAGAAAGTAAATTTTAGATGATAAAATTTAAATATCAGAAATGATAAAATTTTAAATTCATCAAGAAAATATTCAAAATTCAAAATTGTACTCAAAATCTGACAGAGAAAAAAACAAGAAATAGCCAACTGCACAATTATTGTAGAAAAATGTTAATCATTTGTGTTAATAAAGTATAGAAAAAACATATAAACAATCAGTAAGAACAGAGAATATTGGAATAGCACTATCAGCAAACTCAACCTAAAAAGTCTATATAGAACACGACAATGTACATAAATTCATTTCAAAAGCAAAAGTATAAATTTCAAAAACTGACCAAATGCTAAGTCATTAAGAGGAAGTCTTAAAAATTTTTAAGGAATTGAAATTTATACTGTTTTTTGATTATACTGCCCTGCAAAATTATAAGTAGAAATACTTCATATGTTGGACTTAAAAACATATTCTTCCTAATAACCCCAAGTGTTAAAGCAGAAATAAAGGAAATTAAAATATATTTTAGGATGAATGATAATGAATATACCACAAATTAAAACTTGTAGAGTACAGATAACACCATGTTTATATGTAACATTATGACTTCTAAAAAATTTTTTTTAATGTTTATTTATATCTGAGAGAGAGAGAGATACAGAGCACGAGCGGGGGAGAAGAGAGAGGAGACACAGAATCTGAAGGAGGCTCCAGGCTCTAAGCTGTCAGCATAGAGCCTGATGTGGGGTTCGAACTTACAAACCGTGAGATCATGACCTGAGCCAAAGTTGGATGCCCAACTGACTGAGCCACCCAGGCGCCCCTAAAATTATGACCTCTAATGAATATATTCGTATATGAATATAAGATGAAATCATCAAGCTAAGCATCTATTCTAAGAAGAAGGAAAAAAAACTCTGTAAATTAAAGCCAAAATAAGTAGAAAGAAGAAAATGATAAATACAAGAAGAGAAACTAATAAAATAGAAAACAAACATAACATAGAGCAGATTAACAGAGTTAAAACTGGTTATTTAAAGACTAACAATATTGGTAAATTCCAGGTGAGAGTAAATGAGAGAAAAAAAAGTGGCAGGAAGTCTTATAATTTTATTTTAATTATTCACTTTAACTCAGTTGTTTTAACAGAGATGTTTTATTTTTTGTTCTATGCTTGGTTCTTGTTGGACTGCTTGTTTTGATTCTAGATGGAAGTACTTATTGTGATTTTCTTATATTTTAATCCTGTATTAATTTCTAACTTTGTGATCATGGAAATATTGTTTGAATTACATTTTTGGGGCAATGTACTGAGGTTAATTTAGGGTATAATGCACAATCAATTTTCACAAATATTCTACATGTAGTTGTAAAGTTATGATTTCTGTTGTCAGGTTTACATTTTTATTTACATCTATTGTATACACTTACTAATTATGTTGTTCAGGTCTTCTATATTATTAATAATGGTCTTGGCTGCTTCAGATTGATGTATATGTTAAAGTAAATCATCACCAGTTTCTCTTGTTTATTTCTGTTTGCATTGTCTATAATATCTTTCCAAAATTTGTGGTTGTATTACTTGGGGTAAACACATGAATAATTGTATCTTTTTTGTATATTGTGGTTTCCAGCTTTGTAAAATATTCTTTTATAATTTTTTTTAATGTTTATTCATTTTTGAGAGGCAGAGAGAGACAGACTGTAAGTGAGGGAGGGGCAGAGCGACACACACAGAATCCCAAGCAGGCTCCAGGCTCTGAGCTGTCAGCACAGACCCCCATGGGGGGCTCGAATTCACAAGCCGTGAGATCATGACCTGAGCCGAAGTCGGACGCCCAAGTGACTGAGCCACCCAGGCGCCCCTGTAAAATATTCTTTCTTGCCTGATTTTATTTTTGGCCTGATTTATCTCTTGTTTGATAACAAGATAATGACCTTTGCCTTCTTTTCTCGTGAACTTGTCTAGTAGATCTTTGCTGCCTTTTATTTTTATCTTCCTGGATTAATTTCAATATGCATCTCATACACACTATCAAATTGTATTTTGTTTTGTTAACGAATTTGAAAATATTTTTATTTTAAGGGAAAGTGAGTACATTAACTATACTCACACGACATAATATTTGTTCTTGGTTCCAAATTTATTTTATGATTTCTTTAAAGTATATGTAGCCTTTCACTGTGGCTAATTTTCCCTGTTTTATTTAGTTATTTATTTTTTATTTTTTTAATGTTTATTTATTTTTGAGAGAGAGAGAGAGAGAGAGAGAGAGAGAGAGAGAGAGAGAGAGAGGATGAGCAGGGGAGGGGCAGAGAGAGAGGGAGACACAGAATCAGAAGCAGGCTCCAGGCTCTGACCTGTCAGTACAGAGACCGATGCGGGGCTTAAACTCACAGACCATGAGATCATGACCTGAGCCGAAGTCGCACACTCAACCGACTGAGCCACCCAGGCTCCCCTTATTTTCCCTGTTTTAAAAAATATATTAATAGTTAGGAAAGTTTACATGTGTATTCTCTTCATTCCCTCAGTTTTCCTTTAATTTTAATACTTTATGTGGTTTTCTACTATAAGGAATAATGAAATTAATCGATAACCACTTCTTTCTTCTACTAGCTAAAGATAGGATAACTTGAGGATTAAAAAGAATGAGCACTGGGTATCATATGTAAGTGAGGAATCGCTGGGTTCTACTCCTGAAACCAATATTACACTGTATGTTAACTAACTTGAATTTAACTAAATAAATTTAAGTATATATTAAAAAAAGAATGATGGCTGAATTTCTGTTTTGTAACTGTTTAATAGTAATCAAGTCAGCAAATCCAAGATGTAGGAAAATCTATAGAGCTTAAAAGTTAGTTTTTGTAATAAAAAAATAGCAAAGAAAGGAAAGAGGCAAAGGGGGAAACTCAGAATTAAAGAGAATTAGGAGACATATCAAATAATTCATTAACCTTATTTGGATTCTGACTCAAACAAACAAAATGCAAACATATAATATACATTTGTAAGAGAATTGGGGAAATATGAATACTGACTGGTTATCCAGTGATTTTGAAAACTGTAATGATGGTTGTACAATGCTACTATAGACATGATTTAATTTTCGAATGAGTCTCTTGTAATCAGAGAAACATAGTAAACACATATGGAACAAATATCTATCTAGATTTTACTTCTAAATAATTTGGATGGGGGGCCCTATAGATAAAAAAAATGATTTGCTCTAAATTGATCATTGTTAAAGCTGGCGGTGATGGATACATGAATTTATTATTTCCTATCATCTCAATCATTGTATGCATTTGAAGTTTTCAACATAAAACAGTTACATAAAAGAATAATGTAATTCATTAGAACATATTAAATATATTTTGCAATGTCATGAATTCATAAGAAAATGAATCCCTACCCACAAAAAATAAGAATATGTAAAAACAAAATACAAGTAAAAAAAAAAATACACATCATTGGGTACCATTAAAGATTGCTAAGATTCTAACCTTTACTGAGAACACTTACTACAAACTTATTACAGATAAAGAAAATAAGTATCTTGCTTTTGACTTATGAATGCTACCTCAGGGGAATTCAACAGACTTGGTAAATGGGATGAATTTCTTTTATAAAGAATTCTAGAATAAGTGTGAAAGAGAAGACACAATTAGAAAAAGTACCATTGGGGGATCTCAGGAAGATGGCAGTGTAGGAGGACGCTGGCCTCACCGCACATCCTGCTGATCACTTAGATTCCACCTACACCTGCCTAAATAACCCAGAAAACTACCAGAAGACTAGCAGTACGGAGTCTCTGGAGCCAAGCGCAGATGAGAGGCCCACGGAAGAGGGTAGGAAGGGCGGAGAGGTGGTGCGCGCTACACGGACTGGCAGAAGGGAGCCGGGGCTGAGGGGTGGCATGCCCGCCAAGCACAGACCCCTAGGCTGGCTGGCAAAAGCAGAGAGAATGGACAGAGTGTGTTTGGACAGCAAGCAGGACTTAACATCTGGAAGGTTGTAAGTTAACAATTCTGCTCGGGGAGCTGGGAAGCTGGAGGACAACATGAGGGAGAATTGTTGAGCCCCAGATGACAGAGCTCAGCTTGGTGGGGAACAAAGGCACTCACCAACGCCATCTCCCTCGCCCATCCCCCAGCCAAAATCCCAAAGGGAACCAGTTCCTGCCAGGGAACTTGCTTGCTCTGCCCAAACACAACGCTGTGCTTCTGTGGATCCATCCCTCCTGCTCTGACTCCCTCCCGGTGCCACAGGACCCCTCCCGAAGGGGATCTCTGAAGGAAAAGCGAGCTGAGCTTGCCTGTCCTGCCCCTGTGCACCTTGCCGATCCACCTCAGCTAATACACCAGATCCCCAGCACCACAAGCCTGGCAGTGTGCAAGTAGCCCAGATGGGCCACTCCACCTCACAATGAATCCCACCCCTAGGAGAGGGGAAGAAAAGGCACACACCAGTCTGACTGTAGCCCCAGCGGTGGGCTGGGGGCAGACATCAGGTGTGACTGTGGCTCCACCCACTAACGCAAGTTATTCAAGGCAGCACAGAGGAAGTGCCCGCAGTCCCGCACGACTCCAGGGACTATCCAAAATGACAAAACGGAAGAATTCCCCTCAGAAAAACATCCAGGAAATAACAACAGCTAACGAACTGATCAAAAATTATTTAAACAACATAACAGAAAGTGAATTTAGAATAACAGTCATAAAATTAATTGCTGGACTTGAAAACAGTATAAAGGACAACAGAGAATCTCTTGCTACAGAGATCAAGGGACTAAGGAACAGCCAGGAGGAGCTAAAAAATGCTATCAATGAGCTGCAAAATAAAATGGAGACAACTACAGCTAGGATTGAAGAGGCAGAGGAGAGAATAGGTGAACTAGAAGATAAAATTATGGAAAAAGAAGAAGCTGAGAAAAAGAGAGTTAAAAAAATCCAGGAGTATGAGGGGAAAATTAGAGAACTAAGTGATGCACTAAGAAGAAATAATCTACACATAATTCGTATTCCAGAGGAAGAAGAGAGAGGGAAAGGTGCTGAAGGTGTACTTGAAGAAATAATAGTTGAGAACTTCCCAGATCTGGGGAAGGAAAAAGGCTTTGAAATCCAAGAGGCACAGAGAACTCCCTTCAGACGTAACTTGAATCGATCTTCTGCATGACATATCATAGTGAAAATGGCAAAATGCAAGGATAAAGAGAAAATTCTAAAAGCAGCTAGAGATAAACATGCTCTAACATATAAAGGGAGACCTATAAGACTCGTGACCGATCTCTCTACTGAAACTTGGCAGGCCAGAAAGGAATGGCAGGAGATCTTCAATGTGATGAACAGAAAAAATATGCAGCCAAGAATCCTTTATTCAGCAAGTCTGTCATTCAGAATAGAAGGAGAGACAAAGGTCTTCCCAAACAAACAAAAACTGAAGGAATTCGTCACCACTAAACCAGCCCTACAAGAGATCCTAAGGGGGATCCTGTGAGACAAAGTACCAGAGACATCACTACAAGCATAAAACATACAGACATCACAATGACTCTAAACCCATATCTTTCTATAATAACACTGAATGTAAATGGACTAAATGCACCAACCAAAAGATATAGGATATCAGAATGGAGAAAAAAAACAAGACCCATCTATTTGCTGTCTACAAGAGACTCATTTTAGAACTGAGGACACCTTCAGACTGAGAGTGAGGGGATGGAGAACTATTTATCATGCGACTGGAAGCCAAAAGAAAGCTGGAGTAGCCATACTTCTATCAGACAAACTAGACTTTAAATTAGAAGCTATAACAAGAGATGAAGAAGGGCATTATTTAATAATCACAGGGTCTATCCATCAGGAAGAGCTAACAATTATAAATGTCTATGCGCCGAATACGGGAGCCCCCAAGTATATATAACAATTACTCACAAACATAAGAAACCTTATTGATAAGAATGTGGTAATTGCAGGGGAGTTGAACACTCCACTTACAGAAATGGGTAGATCATCTAGACACATGGTCAATAAAGAAACAAGGGCCCTGAATGATACATTGGATCAGAAGGAGTTGACAGATATATTTAGAACTCTACATCCCAAAGCAACAGAATAGACTTTCTTCTCGAGTGCATATGGAACATTCTCCAAGCTAGATCATATACTGGGTCACAAAACAGCCCTTCATAAGTTTACAAGAATCGAAATCATACCATGCATACTTTCAGACCACAATGCTATGAAGCTTGAAATCAACCACAGGAAAAAATATGGAAAACCTCCAAAAGCATGGAGGTTAAAGAACACCCTACTAAAGAATGAATGGGTCAACCAGGCAATTAGAGAAGAAATTAAAAAATATATGGAAACAAATGAAAATGAAAATACAACAATCCAAATGCTTTGGGATGCAGTGAAGGCAATCCTGAGAGGAAAATACATTGCAATCCAGGCCTATCTCAAGAAACAAGAAAAATCCCCAATACAAAATCTAACAGCACACCTAAAGGAAATAGAATCAGAACAGCAAAGGCAGCCTAAACCCAGCAGAAGAAGAAAAATAATAAAGATCAGAGCAGAAATAAACAATATAGAATCTAAAAAATCTGATCAACGAAACCAAGAGTTGGTTTTTTGAAAAAATCAACAAAATTGATAAATCTCTAGCCAGGTTTCTCAAAAAGAAAAGGGAAATGACCCAAATAGATAAAATCATGAATGAAAATGGAATGATTACAACCAATCCCTCAGAGATACAAGCAATTATCAGGGTATACTATGAAAAATTGTATGCCAACAAACTGGACAACCTGGAAGAAATGGACAAATTCTTAAACACCCACACTCTTCCAAAACTCAATCAGGAGGAAATAGAAAGCATGAACAGACCCATAACCAGTGAAGAAATTGAATCAGTCATCAAAAATCTCCCAACAAATAAGAGTCCAGGACCAGATGGCTTCCCAGGGGAGTTCTATCAGACATTTAAATCAGAGATAATACCTATCCTTCTCAAGCTATTCCAAAAAATAGAAAGGGAAGGAAAACTTCCAGACTTATTCTATGAAGCCAGTATTACTTTGATTCCCAAACCAGACAGAGACCCAGTAAAAAAAGAGAACTACAGGCCAATATGCTGATGAATATGGATGGAAAAATTCCCAATAAGATACTAGCAAATCGAATTCAACAGCATATAAAAATAATTATTCACCATGATCAAGTGGGATTCATTCCTGGGCTAGAGGGCTGGTTCAACATTCGCAAATCAATCAATGTGATACATCACATTAATAAAAGAAAAGATAAGAACCATATGATCCTGTCAATCGATGCAGAAAAGGCCTTTGACAAAATCCAGCACCCTTTCTTAATAAAAACCCTTGAGAAAGTCGGGATAGAAGGAACATACTGAAACATCATAAAAGCCATTTATGAAAAGCCCACAGCTAACATCATCCTCAATGGGGAAAAACTGAGAGCTTTTTCCCTGAGATCAGGAACATGACAGGGATGTCCACTCTCACTGCTGTTGTTTAACATAGTGCTGGAAGTTCTAGCATCAGCAATCAGACAACAAAAGGAAATCAAAGGCATCAAAATTGGCAAAGATGAAGTTAAGCTTTCACTTTTTGCAGATGACATGATCTTATACATGGAAAATCCGATAGACTCCACCAAAAGTCTGCTAGAACTGATACAGGAATTCAGCAAAGTCGCAGTATACAAAATCAATGTACAGAAATCAGTTACGTTATTATGCACTAATAATGAAGCAACAGAAAGACAAATAAATAAACTGATCCCATTCACAATTGCACCAAGAAGCATAAAATATCTAGGAATAAATCTAACCAAAGATGTAAAAGACCTGTATGCTGAAAACTATAGAGAGCTTATGAAGGAAATTGAAGAAGATATAAAGAAATGGAAAAACATTCTGTGCTCATGGATTGGAAGAATAAATATTGTGAAAATGTCAATACTACCCAAAGCTATCTACACATTCAATGCAATCCCAATCAAAATTGCACCAGCATTCTTCTCGAAGCTAGAACAAGCAATCCTAAAATTCATATGGAACCACAAAAGGCCCCGAATAGCCAAAAGGAATTTGGAAGAAGAAGACCAAAGCAGGAGGCATCACAATCCCAGACTTTAGCCACTACTACAAAGCTGTAATCATCAAGACAGCATGGTATTGGCACAAAAACAGACACATACACCAATGGAACAGAATAGAAACCCCAGAACTAGACACAACTAATCTTTGACAAAGCAGGGAAGAATATCCAATGGAAAAAAAAGACACTCTCTTTAACAAATGGTGCTGGGAGAACTGGACAGCAACATGCAGAAGATTGAAACTAGACCACTTTCTCACACCATTCACAAAAATAAACAAAATGGATAAAAGACCTGAATGTGAGATGGAAACCATCAAAACCCTAGAGGAGAAAGCAGGAAAAGACCTCTCTGACCTCAGCCATAGCAATTTCTTACTTGACACATCCCCAAAGGCAAGGGAATTAAAAGCAAAAATGAACTACTGGGACCTTATGAAGGTAAAAAGCTTCTGCACAGCAAAGGAAACAACCAACAAAACTAAAAGGCAACCAACGAAATGGGAAAAGATATTCGCAAATGACATATCGGACAAAGGGCTACTATCCAAAATCTATAAAGAGCTCACCAAACTCCACACCTGAAAAACAAATAACCCAGTGAAGAAATGGGCAGAAAACATGAATAGACACTTCTGTAAAGAAGACATCCGGATGGCCAACAGGCACATGAAAAGATGCTCAATGTTGCTCCTCATCAGGGAAATACAAATCAAAACCACACTCAGATATCACCTCACGCCAGTCAGAGTGGCGAAAATGAACAAATCAGGAGACTATAGATGCTGGAGAGGATGTGGAGAAACGGGAACCCTCTTGCACTGTTGGTGGGAATGCAAATTAGTGCAGCCGCTCTGGAAAACAGTGTGGAGGTTCCTCAAAAAATTAAAAATAGACCTATCCTATGACCCAGCAGTAGCACTGCTAGGAATTTACCCAAGGGATACAGGAGTACTGATGCATAGGGTCACTTGTACCCCAATGTTTATAGCAGCACTCTCAACAATAGCCAAATTATGGAAAGAGCCTAAATGTCCATCAACTGATGAATGGATAAAGAAATTGTGGTTTATATACACAATGGAGTACTACGTGGCAATGAGGAAGAATGAAATATGGCCTTTTGTAGCAACGTGGATGGAACTGGAGAGTGTGATGCTAAGTGAAATAAGCCATACAGAGAAAGACAGATACCATATGGTTTCACTCTTATATGGATCCTGAGAAACTTAACAGAAACCCATGGGGGAGGGGAAGGAAAAAAAAAGAGGTTAGAGTAGGAGAGAGCCAAAGCATAAGAGACTCTTAAAAACTGAGAACAAACTGAGGGTTGATGGTGGGTGGGAGGGAGGGGAGGGTTGGTGATGGGTATTGAGGAGGGCACCTTTTGGGATGAGCACTGGGTGTTGTATGGAAACCAATTTGACAATAAACTTCATATATTGAAAAAAAAAACAGAAAAAAAAAGAAAAATTACCATTTTGTAATCCATAACAAAATACCTGATTCAAGTAAATGGTCATCAAATAATGCAAACCATTAAGTGGAATTAATGAGGGACTTTATAATGAAAGAATCAGACTGCCATTACCTATAATCACCCATCAATCTTACCATCACTAAAAATGAGACATTGTCCCCCCACAGGATATAATACCATTATGAATTCTCAAAAACTGAAATTCTTCCTGAGTTTGATTAGCTCCACATTCCAGTCTACAGAAAGTACAGTCATGATGAATAAGTTCAACTACATCCTGAGGAGACAATGTGCCAAACCCAGAAGGTAGAGTAGCAAAAACTTTATCTGAAAATTTTAACCAGATCAGTGGCATAAAGAATGGGAGTGGAGAAGGGACAGTATTCAGTCTTAAAAGGTACTTAAATGACAACTTCATTATTAGCAGCTTAATGCAATTAGTGACTCCTGCTTAAGTACTAATTTGAACAAACCATGTGTAAACAAATTTCATTAAAAAACTTGAATATGGATTTAATATTATACCAAAGGAATTGGAGTTGATTCGTTTTATTTTTTATAGTGGCTTGTGATGTGTAAGAAAATGTCATTTTTGAGACATACATTGAAATATCTTGGATTTAACTGACAGTGCATCTGATATTTGCTATAAAATATTCCAAAAAAAAAAAAAACCTGAGAGAGTTAGATGAAATAAGAATGCAAGCATATTGATAGTTATTAGAGTTGGGTAACTGGTAGATGGAGGTGGCTTATACATTTTCCTTTGGGGTATGTTGTGTTTTTTTTTGATTTTTTTGTTTTTTTTTTTTTTGCCTATTAAGCTGATTTATTCTTAGCTTCTTTAATCAAAGCCTTTCTTTTTTTTATATGAAATTTATTGACAAATTGGTTTCCATACAACACCCAGTGCTCATCCCAAAAGGTGCCCTCCTCAATACCCATCACCCACCCTCTCCTCCCTCCCACCCCCCATCAACCCTCAGTTTGTTCTGTTTTTAACAGTCTCTTATGCTTTGGCTCTCTCCCACTTTAACCTCTTTTTTTTTTTTTTCCTTCCCATCCCCCATGGGTTCCTGTTAAGTTTCTCAGGATCCACATAACAGTGAAACCATATGGTATCTGTCTTTCTCTGTATGGCTTATTTCACTTAGCATCACACTCTCCAGTTCCATCCACGTTGCTACAAAAGGCCATATTTCATTTTTTCTCATTCCCACGTAATATTCCATTGTGTATATAAACCACAATTTCTTTATCCATTCATCAGTTGATGGACATTTAGGCTCTTTCCACAATTTGGCTATTGTTGAGAGTGCTGCTATAAACATTGGGGTACAAGTGACCCTATGCATCAGTACTCCTGTATCCCTTGGGTAAATTCCTAGCAGTGCTACTGCTGGGTCATAGGATAGGTCTATTTTTAATTTTCTGAGGAACCTCCACACTGCTTTCCAGAGCGGCTGCACCAATTTGCATTCCCACCAACAGTGCAAGAGGGTTCCCGTTTCTCCACATCCTCTCCAGCATCTATAGTCTCCTGATTTGTTCATTTTCGCCACTCTGACTGGCGTGAGGTGATACCTGAGTGTGGTTTTGATTTGTATTTCCCTGATAAGGAGCGACGCTGAACATCTTTTCATGTGCCTGTTGGCCATCTGGATGTCTTCTTTAGAGAAGTGTCTATTCATGTTTTCTGCCCATTTCTTCACTGGGTTATTTGTTTTTCGGGTGTGGAGTTTGGTGAGCTCTTTATAGATTTTGGATAGTAGCCCTTTGTCCGATATGTCATTTGCGAATATCTTTTCCCATTCCGTTGGTTGCCTTTTAGTTTTGTTGGTTGTTTCCTTTGCTGTGCAGAAGCTTTTTATCTTCATAAGGTCCCAGTAATTCACTTTTGCTTTTAATTCCCTTGCCTTTGGGGATGTGTCGAGTAAGAAATTGCTATGGCGAGGTCAGAGAGGTCTTTTCCTGCTTTCTCCTCTAAGGTTTTGATGGTTTCCTGTCTCACATTTAGGTCCTTTATCCATTTGGAGTTTATTTTTGTGAATGGTGTGAGAAAGTGGTCTAGTTTCAACCTTCTGCATGTTGCTGTCCAGTTCTCCCAGCACCATTTGTTAAAGAGGCTGTCTTTTTTCCATTGGATGATCTTTCCCGCTTTGTCAAGGATGAGTTGGCCATACGTTTGTGGGTCTAGTTCTGGGGTTTCTATTCTGTTCCATTGGTCTATGTGTCTGTTTTTGTGCCAATACCATGCTGTCTTGATGATGACAGCTTTGTAGTAGAGGTTAAAGTCTGGGATTGTGATGCCTCCTGCTTTGGTCTTCTTCTTCCAAATTCCTTTTGGCTATTCGGGGCCTTTTGTGGTTCCATATGAATTTTAGGATTGCTTGTTCTAGTTTCGAGAAGAATGCTGGTGCAATTTTGATTGGGATTGCATTGAATGTGTAGATAGCTTTGGGTAGTATTGACATTTTGACAATATTTATTTTTCCAATCCATGAGCAGGGAATGTCTTTCCTTTTCTTTAAATCTTCTTCAATTTCCTTCATAAGCTTTCTATAGTTTTCAGCATACAGATCCTTTACATCTTTGGTTAGATTTATTCCTAGGTATTTTATGCTTCTTGGTGCAATTGTGAATGGGATCAGTTTCTTTATTTGTCTTTCTGTTGCTTCATTTTTAGTGTATAAGAATGCAATTGATTTCTGTACATTGATTTTGTATCCTGCGACTTTACTGAATTCCTGTATCAGTTCTAGCAGACTTTTGGTGGAGTCTATCGGATTTTCCATGTATAAGATCATGTCATCTGCAAAAAGCGAAAGCTTGACTTCATCTTTGCCAATTTTGATGCCTTTGATTTCCTTTTGTTGTCTGATTGCTGATGCTAGAACTTCCAGCACTATGTTAAACAGCAGCAGTAAGAGTGGGCATCCTTGTCATGTTCCTGATCTCGGAGAAAAAGCTCTCAGTTTTTCCCCGTTGAGGATGATGTTAGTTGTGGGCTTTTCATAAATGGCTTTTATGATCTTTAAGTATGTTCCTTCTATCCCGACTTTCTCAAGGGTTTTTATTAAGAAAGGGTGCTGGATTTTGTCAAAGGCCTTTTCTGCATCGATTGACAGGATCATATGGTTCTTCTCTTTTTTTTTGTTAATGTGATGTATCACGTTGATTGATTTGCGAATGTTGAACCAGCCCTGCATCCCAGGAATGAATCCCACTTGATCATGGTGAATAATTCTTTTTCTATGCCGTTGAATTCGATTTGCTAGTATCTTATTGAGAATTTTTGCATCCATATTCATCAGGGATATTGGCCTGTAGTTCTCTTTTTTTACTGGGTCTCTGTCTGGTTTAGGAATCAAAGTAATACTGGCTTCATAGAATGAGTCTGGAAGTTTTCCTTCCCTTTCTATTTCTTGGAATAGCTTGAGAAGGATAGGTATTATCTCTGCTTTAAACGTCTGGTAGAACTCCCCTGGGAAGCCATCTGGTCCTGGACTCTTATTTGTTGGGAGATTTTTGATAACCGATTCAATTTCTTCACTGGTTATGGGTCTGTTCAAGCTTTCTATTTCCTCCTGATTGAGTTTTGGAAGAGTGTGGGTGTTCAGGAATTTGTCCATTTCTTCCAGGTTGTCCAATTTGTTGGCATATAATTTTTCATAGTATTCCCTGATAATTGTTTGTATCTCTGAGGGGTTGGTTGTAATAATTCCATTTTCATTCATGATTTTATCTATTTGGGTCATTTCCCTTTTCTTTTTGAGAAGCCTGGCTAGAGGTTTGTCAATTTTGTTTATTTTTTCAAAAAACCAACTCTTGGCTTCGTTGATATGCTCTACAGTTTTTTTAGATTCTATATTGTTTATTTCTGCTCTGATCTTTATTATTTCTCTTCTTCTGCTGGGTTTAGGCTGCCTTTGCTGTTCTGCTTCTAGTTACTTTAGGTGTGCTGTTAGATTTTCTATTTGGGATTTTTCTTGTTTCTTGAGATAGGCCTGGATTGCAATGTATTTTCCTCTCAGGCCTGCCTTCGCTGCATCCCAAAGCACTTGGATTGTTGTATTTTCATTTTCGTTTGTTTCCATATATTTTTTAATTTCTTCTCTAATTGCCTGGTTGACCAACTCATTCGTTAGTAGGGTGTTCTTTAACCTCCATGCCTTTGGAGGTTTTCCAGACTTTTTTCTGTGGTTGATTTCAAGCTTCATAGCATTGTGGTCTGAAAGTATGCATGGTATAATTTCAATTCTTGTAAACTTATGAAGGGCTGTTTTGTGACCCAGTATATGATCTATCTTTGAGAATGTTCCATGTGCACTCGAGAAGAAAGTATATTCTGTTGCTTTGGGATGCAGCGTTCTAAATATATCTGTCAAGTCCATCTTATCCAATGTCTCATTCAGGGCCCTTGTTTCTTTATTGACCGTGTGTCTAGATGATCTGTCCATTTCTGTAAGTGGGGTGTTAAAGTCCCCTGCAATTACCACATTCTTATCAATAAGGTTGCTTATGTTTATGAGTAATTGTTTTATATATTTGGGGGCTCCGGTATTCGGCGCATAGACATTTATAATTGTTAGCTCTTCCTGATGGATAGACCCTGTAACTATTATATAATGTCCTTCTTCATCTCTTGTTACAGCCTTTAAAGTCTAGTTTGTCTGATATAAGTATGGCTACTCCAGCTTTCTTTTGGCTTCCAGTCGCATGATAAATAGTTCTCCATCCCCTCACTCTCAATCTAAAGGTGTCCTCAGGTCTAAAATGAGTCTCTTGTAGACAGCAAATAGATGGGTCTTGTTTTTTTATCCATTCTGATACCCTATGTCTTTTGGTTGGCGCATTTAATCCATTTACATTCAGTGTTATTATAGAAAGATACGGGTTTAGAGTCATTGTGATGTCTGTATGTTTTATGCTTGTAGTGATGTCTCTGGGACTTTGTCTCACAGGGTCCCCCTTAGGATCTCTTGTAGGGCTGGTTTAGTGGTGACAAATTCCTTCAGTTTTTCTTTGTTTGGGAAGACCTTTATCTCTCCTTCTATTCTAAATGACAGACTTGCTGGATAAAGGATTCTTGGCTGCATATTTTTTCTGTCTAGCACCCTGAAAATCTCGTGCCAATTCTTTCTGGCCTGCCAAGTTTCAAAAGAGAGATCAGTCACGAGTCTTATAGGTGTCCCTTTATATGTGAGGGCACGTTTACCCCTTGCTGCTTTCAGAATTTTCTCTTTATCCTTGTATTTTGCCAGTTTCACTATGATATGTCGTGCAGAAGATCTATTCAAGTTACGTCTGAAGGGAGTTCTCTGTGCCTCTTGGATTTCAATGCCTTTTTCCTTCCCCAGTTCAGGGAAGTTCTCAGCTATTATTTCTTCAAGTTCCCCTTCAGCACCTTTCCCTCTCTCTTCCTCCTCTGGGATACCAATTATGCGTATATTATTTCTTCTTAGTGTATCACTTAGTTCTCTAATTTTCCCCTCATACTCCTGGATTTTTTTATCTCTCTTTTTCTCAGCTTCCTCTTTTTCCATAACTTTATCTTCTAGTTCACCTATTCTCTCCTCTGCCTCTTCAAGCCGCGCTGTGGTGGTTTCCATTTTGTTATGTATTTTGTTTAAACCGTTTTTCAGCTCCTCGTGACTGTTCCTTAGTCCCTTGATCTCTGTAGCAAGAGATTCTCTGCTGTCCTGTATACTGTTTTCAAGCCCAGCGATTAATTTTATGACTATTATTCTAAATTCACTTTCTGTTATATTATTTAAATCCTTTTTGATCAGCTCATTAGCTGTTGTTATTTCTTGGAGATTCTTCTGAGGGGAATTCTTCTGCTTGGTCATTTTGGATAGTCCCTGGCATGGTGAGGACCTGCAGGGCACTTTCCCTATGCTGTGGTGTATAACTGGAGTCGGTGGGCGGGCCCGCAGCAGTCCTGATGTCTGCCCCCAGCCCACCGCTGGGGCCACAGTCAGACTGGTGTGTGCCTTCTCTTCCCCTCTCCTAGGGGCGGGATTCACTGTGGGGTGGTGTGGCCCGTCTGGGCTACTTGCACACTGCCAGGCTTGTGATGCTGGGGATCTGGCGTATTAGCTGGGGTGGGTAGGCAAGGTGCACGGGGGCAGGAGGGGCAGGCTTAGATCGCTTCTCCTTAGGTGATCCTCTTCAGGAGGGGCCCTGAGGCAGCGGGAGGGAGTCAGATCCGCTGCCGGAGGTTTGGCTCAGCAGAAGCACAGAGTTGGGTGTTTGCGCGGAGCGAGCAAGTTCCCTGGCAGGAACTGGTTCTCTTTGGGATTTTGGCTGGCGGATGGGCGGGGGAGATGTCGCCGGTGAGCGCCTTTGTTCCCCACCAAACTGAGCTCTGACGTCAGGGGGCTCAGCAGCTCTCCCTCCCTTTGTCCTCCAGCCTTCCCACTTTCTGAGCAGAGCTTTTAACTTATGACCTCCCAGACGCTAAGTCGCGCTTGTTGTCGGAACACATTCCGTCAGGCCCCTCCGCTTTTGCCAGCCAGACTCAGGGGCTCTGCTTGGCCCCGAGCCGCCCCTCCACCCCGGCTCCCTCCCGCCAGTCCGTGGAGCGCGCACCGCCTCGCTGCCCTTCCTACCCTCTTCCGTGGGCCTCTCGTCTGCGTTTGGCTCCGGCGACTCCGTTCTGCTAATCCTCTGGCGGTTTTCTGGGTTATTTAGGCAGGTGTAGGTGGAATCTAAGTGATCAGCAGGACGCGCAGTGAGCCCAGCGTCCTCCTAACCCACCATCTTGCCGCTTCCCCTTTGGGGTATGTTTAGAAATTTCTGTACTAAACAGTTTGAAAAATGAAATAGAAAATCTACTTGATATGATTTACAAACAAACCCCAATAGCTGAGACATATATAAAATCAGTCTACAACACTTTGCTAATGAAGCCATCACTCCTTACACCCAATCCTTAAAGCATATACACACACATGCAAATCCAGGGTTGTGTGTTCTTTTTGAAATGTATTTATCACTTCTAATTTTACCAGCTGACACAAGCTGAGGGGGAGAGTAAATCACAACTGTCCAATGGGAAGCAATTTGAAACTTGATATTTGTGATGAAAAGAATAAGCAGAAGTCAGGAGTTATATGCCCTAAAAGGCTTATATTTTCCTAAATAAGCTCAATTCATGCAGGCAAAAAGATGGAATTATTCAATAATTTAAAATATGCAACTGGAAACCAGGACATGCATGTATAAACAGAATATGAGCAGCCCATGTAATGTCCTTGTAAGGCAAGTATTGCTTTTCAGTGGAGTCAAGACAGGTCTGAGTAATCATTTGACAAAATCCTTTTATTTCTTCTTTCTTTTTAAGTAGAACAATTTTCTTTCTCTTTCCACTAAAGATAATCTTATGACATAGAAGACTATGAAACAGCTTGGACTATGGATTCAGAAATGATGAGTTTAATACACTTCTCTGCCTCTTAGTGGCTGGTTGAAACTTAAATGTTTAATCTATAAAATGGGTACAATAACTACTTCATTGTTTTGTGAGGATTAAGTAATAAGCTCAGAATATATTTAATGTAGTACCTGATACATCATAAATCTTCAGTGACAGGAAGCTCTTAATACTACTTCTTTAGCAGACATCTCTTCAGATTTTGGCTGCCTGGAACACATTCCTACTTCCTCTGGCAGCAGCATTTTCTGATTTTCCTTTGGAAACCTACCCTGCTTCACTTTTTATTGTTAGATCCTCTTGTCCCATTACAGGGGTAGGCATGAGTACCAGGCCTGATCAGTCAGCCTTCCATTGTGTTGGCTGTGGCAATAATGAATTTGGAGCTGAATCACTTTATTGTGAGGGTTTCACTTGTGCACTGTAGGATGTTTAGCAGCACCTCTGTCCTCTCCCCAGTAGATGCTATTTGCCTGCCCAAGGTGTGGCAACCAAAATTGTCTTAAAGTATTATCAAGTGTGCAAAACTGAAATCCATTGGACACTAGCCATTGGCTCAGGAATACGGCATGTAACTCAAGTTGGTCTAGTTGGAGTCAATTATTGGAATTTCAGGGTAAGAGCTGCACTCTTTCACTGGGTTTGCTCAACTCAGCGGTTGTAGGTTTGGCATGACAATGGATTTCTTGCTCCTATGTGACAAGGCCTTTCCTGAAAGTTACAAAAAAAAGAAAGAAAGAAAGAAAGAAAGAAAGAAAGAAAGAAAGAAAAGAAAAGAAAAGATTAGAGTCAGGAGATAGAAAGGAAAAAGAATTGTTCTTGGTGATTTTGTTTAAAAGGTTGTATCCAGCCAGTTCTGAAGCAAGATATCGCTGGACATTTTAAATAACATGCACCAATGCACTCTCCTTCTTCCTAAGTCAGTCTGAACAGGCTTTGAAGAATTTGCAGACTAGAGGCTTGCTGTATTTTGCAGCAGGGCTGGAGTGCGAGCTCAGATCTGTTCCATAGTTTGTGATGCAGGCTGAGATGAGCATTTCTTCACATTTTTGTGATACAGATTCCTAAAAAAATCTGAGAAAGGTTTTGGGACCTTCTTCCAAAAACTTGCAGGTAAAAGCGTAATTTTGTTCCTCCTTTTAGGGGACTCAGGGACAGCTCCCCAAAGTCCTAAAGATTTTAAATTTCACATGTGAATTAGAGAGCATTAGGTTCTAACGTGGGTCCTGATGCCAGCACATGGCCTAAAAGATTCAGACAAATTTAATTATATCTCTAATATTTCTTTCTTAAAGATACAGAACAAGAGCCCAGTGATATCTTTGGCAGTATCCAGGGTTCCCATTCTCAGTGTCAAAGCCAGAAGGTGATCAGGATGAAAGAGTGAGATCATTTGTTTCAGTTGTTACTAAAAAGACAGAGACAGTCTTATGCCTGGCAATGGTATTTATTCCCTGCCACACAGAAAAAGTTTTATCAGTCAGAACCTCATTGAGCAGTCTCTGGACTGTGCTGGCCGAGAGACCACACTGCATGACCCTGTGCAGTTGGGGAAAACACTTGCGAGTAAATACAGCTGCCTGGGAGCAGCACGTGGTGTGCCCTATTTCAGCTCACCTTGAGCAATGACGAAGCCTAGAGAGTTTCTTTTTTTTGCTTATGAATTGGAACATCAAATAGGAGGCCTCCTCAGCTTCCCACTTTGAGAAGAGCTTGGGGATTTACCAAAACAGCTTGAAGTAACCTTCTGTTTCACCTTCCAAAGAGGTCGTTGTCCTCATGGCTCCAGCAGGCAGTCTTACCCTTTGGCTTTTTGGTAAACACGATTGTGGGTGTGACCTCATACTCATGTTAGTGCTGGGCTTCTGAATTCCTTATTGTCACTGCAAATATTTCTGATACATGGCTTATCTTTGTGATGTAGGGTTAGAACACCTTGTTTAGAACTAGCTTGCTTGTAATATCCTATGTTACTTCTGAGCCTCGGTTTTTCCTATATGTATAATGGGATCTGGTTGGATTAGATGAACTTCCACACATCCTCAATACCACAGTGCCCAGGGCAGAGTGGCAAAACCATGGAGTTCTAACAACATGGATTTGCTAACAACTTCCTAAGTGTCTATACATTATCTCATTTGACTTTTACGGCAATTCAATGTGATAGGTAAGGTTGTTATCCCATTTTAGGGGAAACTGAGGAGTGAGGGTAAATGACTTGCTTCTAGCTACATAACTATGTAGCCAGGCCCTCAGACCACTTTCTTCCTCTCTTCCCAGCATCACCTGTATACATCTAAAGCCTATTCTCTACAGCCATGTGTTCCTAACAACTGCCTTTGACTTTCAGCTTGAAAATCAGTCTGCCTTTAGGCAGCATCTTTAAGTCCTCCAAAGGAATGTTCTCTGTGAGGTGTACCTGTAACCCTAATGTCAGGCACTTGAAGTACCAAAGACTTTCAGCCACTGAGATTATCTTGAATGCTGGCTTTTAAAACATGGCTGATTCTCAAATACTGTGGGAAACTCAGCATCTTCATTACTATCTCTGGCTTCCTGCAAGCATCATGATTCTCTTATCCTTATTCAGAATCTCTGCTTCCATTGATCTTTATCTTTTGTGTGCCTCTTTCTCTGGTTACTTCCTTTTCTATAATTGTCATTAAATAAATTCAGAATATAGCCATTTTCCTAATTTCTCCACGTGTCATTTCTCTATATAATAGACTTTATTTTTTAAGATTCGGGATAAACGTAGACTTGAAGCATCTAATTAGTTCTTTGGTCTTCAGTTTTAAGGGGCAATGATTTGGCAGGAGAGAGCATCATTGTCAAAGTAAAGACCGTTCTATAACACTGATGTTGATAACCTGACATAGGAATATCTTGTTCTTTACTGCTGCTCTACTAAAACATCAGAATAACACAGCAGTGACAAAGCTAGGTAAATCCACACCTGTCCAACGGAAAGGAAAAAGTTATTCTAATTCCCTAAATTATGTCTACCCTCTTTAATAGTTTTAGTGGTATTATCTGGACTAGAGTGGAGTTAAATAGAATACACGAAATCTACAGATTTTCTCTGGGACAATAATGAATTTGCTAGTAATAATGCTTTAGAGAAATTCAGCTTAAATCCAAGGCAACAGCCTATATGTAGAATTTATGATTTATTTCTTGAACTTCCTAACCTGCCAAAAATATGACAGCCCCCAATATGTTGCTTTGTCAAATTTGGATCTCATCAGTACAATAAATACTAGTATCATTTGTTTATATAAATGAAAGAGGTACACGTGGCATTATATAAGTGGTTGGAGGAGTATAGAGGGTGGTATTTTGGTCAAGGATCTTGGAATATTATAATTTTGCCCCAAAGTATAGCTTGCCACCCCCTCTTTGAAGTTCCAATAGAACTGCAAATGACAAAAATGAAATACAAGTATCTTTTGTGATCGTGCTGAAGCTCCAGAAATGGAGCTTCTGGTCAGCTTAGAGAGCACCTGCTTATGCTAAAAGCACAGGTATAGCTTAAGGTGCAAGGCGATACCACTCCTTCCTGGGGAATGATGTTCAACAAGCATTCCGGAATCTGTACCAAATTATCTTCTTTTCTTGGTTTAGAAAAGGGTGTGAGGAAGGATTCATCTGAGGCAGAAGGAGAGGGAAATGTTTCTTCCCAGCTTCTCCACCTCTGCTGTTGCCCCGTCACAGTTCACAAATAAGGAATATGGAACACATGTGTTCCTATATGGAACACATATTCCTAAGATAAATGCATCTTAATTTATTCTCATCACCTTGTTTTTCATCCACTTCTCCTACTAGTGAAAAGGGAATTAGGTTGATAAGAACACAGCTATTATAAAATATTTCAGGCAATAAGATATAAATTTTGAAATCTCTTACTTATGTAATAGGTAAGCATAGAGGAATAATTTCTTATGCTATATTTTAATACTTAGTGTTCTCTGGGAAGCTGTGAAAAAGCCACTCTCTGGGAGGCAGTGTTATTTTGAGGCTCCATTCCCAATATTGTATGTGATTAATAAGCACAGAGAAATTCAATTTAAACAAAGTGCTTTGCATATTAAAAACAAGTCCTACACATATACCATGGAAATTAGTTTTAAATGAGACAGTTACCACCAACTAAGTTTGAACATGAATTATTACCATCAATTTGAAGCCTTTAAACGCTTTTATTGTTAGGTTGCTTGGCTTTAAAAGGTATATTAGGGATGTAAAATATGTTCATGCAACATAGCCATGACCAAAAGATGCTATTGAATTTTATTTCTACGTTATGCATACATTCTTGGAGATAAAAATTTCATTACCAAACTGGCCCAAAGCAGAGCAGAGAAGTGGAAGAAATTAAGTTTGGGAAGCTCTCAGTCTCCTCTTTCTGAACTTTTCGCCCTCTTTCTGGCATTGACCTATAGCCTTTCTTCTTGCTGATCGCAATCTGCTCTTGGGAAAAGCTCTGAAATAAGTCATTTTCAGGTAGTGTAAAGTTTTGTTCCTATATTTCCTGTCCAAGGGGATTTTTTTATGTCTTTTGACATTTTGACCTTTGTAGTTTATTAATAACGTCAAGCACCAAATAACAGATGGAAGAGATTTTCTTTGAAGACTCTCACAAACCAAGCTACTTAAAGTTAGGGGCACTCTACCTAGTTTTAGTCCTCTTGGTATAAATGAAGAATTATTATATTTCAACTCAAAATAACACATTATTGCAGTGATAAGATATTATCTTCCCATCTTATATCCTTATTTTAAAAAATACTAAGCAGATCAAACCCTAATACAAGAGATTTTTTTACAGGCCTTGAAAATACACTATGTACTCCAGAATCCTTGTGACAAATTATTTGATTCAGAGTTTAGGGGAATTAAATGGCAGCGGGACAAACTGGGATATTGGAATGCATCAGTGAGTCCAACTAAGATTCATCTTCTTGATCCCGGTGAGATGGATTTCCATAGAAAGTCTTTTAGACCCAGATTCTAGATAGGATAAATGGGTTGTGTCATCTTGTCTTGATAATGATTTTTATCATCCTCAATTATCATGAATACACCCAGAAACAGGAATTTGTTTCCCTTTTATTTTGCCAAATTTCAGCGCACACCTAAGTTCCTAGGTTCCATAGTACCAGATAACAAATAATTGCTTGTGTTTAGTCACTGAAGCTCAAATAATTTGTGTTTTTGGATGCAGTTGTTAAACATGATTTTAATCAATGAAACCACTAAACTACTAAATAAGTTGTTGTAAATAAATAAACAGCCATTGCTATTGCTCCATTTTGTAATCCATTAGGCATATCCTATTCTTGACAATTCTGAGTTCCTAGAGAGGGAAAAATTGCACCTTCTGGATGGAATCAGCACTGAGCTTGAGGCTTGGGGACTATTTTGCAAGTGTTTCAGGTAACTAGTTTCCAACATAATGTCCCCATTATGAAAATCCAGGAGGCAACATATATATGGAAGGCATTTTGTATGACAGCTGAAAAGTGGTTAAGAGTATATGCTTTGGGGCAAGACATGCCTTGATTCAAATCCTGTTTCTCTAGCTGCATGTATTGGTTAGGGTAACACTAACTGCTGTAATAAACCCCCAAATCTCAGTGTTTTTATATAAAAGATGTCAATGTTTCTCATGTGAGAAGACAAAAAACAAGTACTCCTGAGTTGTTAGTGGCTGTCCTCCAAGCAGTGATTCAAGTTCCCAGGCTCATCCATCTTGTAATTTTGCCATTCTCAAAGATGGCTTCCAAAATTTATGGTAAAAGGGGAAAGAAGCATAGAATATTGAGTAGGGGGTGTTACTATGAGTCAAGCCTGGAAGTTGAACTCCTCACTTCTCTCAAAGTGTATTGGTCTGGATTCAGTAACATGGAATGCTAGGGAATCTACTCTGAATGTGTTTCCAGAAAGATGACAAAACAGATTGGGTTATAAGGTAGGCAGTTTCCTTCATTCTGAGTGACTTACACAAAACTTGATCTCTCTCTGCATGATTTTCCTCATCTACAAAGAGAGTTATAAATGCCTATCTCCTCTCAATCATTGTGAGAAGTACATCACAGTATCCTTAAAATGGCAACAATGGCATTGTAACTAATAACAACATTTCACTGAACATTTCCTCTATGTTAAGAGAGATTTTATTAATTCTCTTTTTTTTCTGGCTATTCAATATCAAATACTTATTCACAATTCAAAATGTATTGTTTGAATGAATGGCTCATCCAAAACCACACCCTAGCTGGCCTCAAGAAAAGTAAGAAATCTGAATATAGAGTAGCAAAGAACATAGAATTCATGAATCTTCAAATTAAATGCACCAGAAGGAAGAGTTTTAAGATTGACTGAAGTGGTATATACTGTTTCTATGATTCTAAGAATGAAGAAGGCTTGAACAATCTTATTGGAATTCTCTATCACCTACTTATAATAGGCATAGTGAAGATGGTTCCTGGAGAAAATTATGCTTTTGTCAGAATTTCTTCCTTCACTTCTAACTTGCTTTGAATCCTTTAGATAAGATATAAGTTTGATTTTCCTAGTTCCTGATCTCAGAGAAACTAAAATGCTAGACAACATTATTTTTAAAATTAAAATTGGGTCACGTTTACTCAATTAAGATCCTGTATTTTATATATATATATATATATATATATATATATATATGAACACATATACATACATATATGTATGAACATATATACATATGTATGTTCAATTACCTATGAAGTAAAATATATATATACACCAAACTTTGACATAATTTTGATTGGCAGAAATAACCCCATAATATCATCCTCTTAATTCAAACTAAATTTTTCAATGTCTACCAGTGAAACTGGTTTGCAAATCATGAAGGAAAATAATTGTAAATTCTTCTCTCCTAGGAAAGAACTCTATACCCTGATGGTAATGAAAACAGTTAAGCTTTCTTTTGGCTTACCTCAGAGAGTGTCAATTTTTGGCTTATTTTTATAGATGATTTGCACTGGTTAGATTGACATATTTATGAGCTAGCAGTACTTTTCCAACATAAACTAAGTATGACAGAGCCAGGGAAGATTCACTTAGCCCTATAGATCAAAGATGGAGAGTACTGGAAGTAGGACCATGTTGGCACCCTTGAGAGAAAAAGTTCTTGGTTGGAGTATGGAAGTGATAAGACAAATTGGTATTGCTAAGGAAGTTTGATAGTATGTCTCTGGGAAAGATGTGAGGATGGTTTTGTGAAATATATCTGAAACCTAAATACTTAGCTTAAATAACCCACAAGAGTACTAGGAGGCAGAGATTTAAATGTGTAGAATCATGTGAGCCCACCCTTAACAAAATTTTAGTAGGGGTACCAGACACTTAATGATAGGGTTATTATTCATCTCTTCAGACTTATCTTTTCTCTCTTCAATGAACTCTAAATTCCTGCTAAACTAAAGTACTTGGAGCTCAATAGTTCTTTCTTATTTCTATAATGTGCATTCTGTCTCTCTAAGCACAGACCCATTCTTCCCTCTTCCCCTGACTATCTCTACTTAGCCCTGAGATCTTGGCTCAACTGATACTTTTTACAGGTGGCTTTCCCTGACCCTCAAAGATGTGAATTACATTTTATTTTTACATATTCCTGCTTTATCCTGTGATCATTATAGCAATTATGAGTTGCCTTTATTAGCTTTTGTACTTCTGGAGTTTAGACAATAAGTTAACTTGTCACTGTGTTTTCTCAGTATCTTGCAAGGTACTATGTACATAGTAGGTCTTAATTTTGTTGAATGAATAAATGACAAAAAAATGAGATCTTTCCTACTATCTGCCTTTGAAGGGTATTTCAGTCACTATACCTTGTTGAGGCTATGCTATGCATCAGATGCATTGTCTTTATTGAGGTCTGGCTTATTTCATATAAAACTGGAATTCTTTTGAGAACTTCCTAAAGGTGACAGATAAATTACTCGGAAATACCAGAAACTATGCAGTAGTTTGGTGGTTATTTGACTTGAGAAAAAGAGCCTTTCTCTCCCTGCCCGTTGCTTAGAAGAGTTCTTTATTTTTATATATATCTTATTTCTCAAAAATGATCCTTTCTTATCCCAGTCATGCAGAGCATAAATAAATCATGTTATAAAAATATGCTGTAATCTAGAGATGAAAACATCCATGTAAATGGAAATCCTGAGCTATTATCTTCAATCACCTATGAAGTTTTGCGCCTGAAAAGCAGCAGTTTTTAAATCAAATTATGCTCCATTTCATGTTTCTAACTCATGATTAAAAAACAGCGTTTGGACCAGCAGGTTTTCCACTAACACCATACTTGTATACAAGATTCTGCCCTGTGTTCTGTCTAAATAATCCTTTACAGGGACGAAAGGTTAATTACCAGCTGTTCTAATGATTTGTTGTTATTGATTAAAATGCTCCATTTGTTTCAATCACATTTGTACAATTTTACGCTACAAAAATTCCCATTAACCCCCTAAAGAAAGTACAGTTCCACTATTAAATAATGTTTTCTAAAAGTCTAAGGCAAAAGCAAAGATAAAGAAAGCAAAAATACTTTGGAAAACCCCTTAATAGCAACTTCCCCATGGTTTGTGAATGATTATCACTCTATGTGGGGAAAAAATAAGCATAAGCATATAATGCCTTTATATTATGTTTTCATTCTCAAACCAGACCATGCATATTTAAATTTCAACTCTACAATTGAGAAAAATGGGAAGTTAAGTGATTGTCCAGGTAAACAAAGAGAATTAAAGTCAAAGACAGGACTATAATTTAGATCTCTTAATTTTTTGTGTGTTATATTCTCATCTACAACATGCACACACACAGTGTAAACATTGAGAGATAAACATCATAAGTATTTTATATATAAATTTTATTTTTTGCTTATTACCAAAGTAGATAAACTTACGAGGATAATTTTGGACAACTGTCTCATGAACAAAATTCCTCTTCCTTTTATTTTTTAAGATTTGAAGGAATCCATGAAATACTCAATAGTAGAACTTTTCAAGAAAAAGACTAAATCTCTCAGAGACCTTAAAAATTCATTAGTTTTTAATACCTAGATTTGGAATTTTATGCTTTGAAATCGCCTTTTCTGACCATTTCTTTAAGATTTGCTATCAGATAGGGGTGCCTGGGTGGCTCAGTCAGTTAGGCATCCGACTTCTGCTCAGGTCATGATCTCTCGGTCCATGAGTTCGAGCCCTGCATCGGGCTCTGTGCTGACCGCTCAGAGCCTGGAGCCTGTTTCAGATTCTGTGTCTCCCTCTCTCTCTGACCCACCCCCATTCATACTCTGTCTCCCTCTGTCTCAAAAATAAACGTTAAAAATTTTTTTTAAAAACATTTGCTGTTGGATATATAACCAAAAGCCATTTAAATATACCAGGTGGCATCTTATTTTTGGTCTTACATGCATTTTATATATTGTAAGGATTTGTTAAGAATGAAGACTGGTTTAAATCTACATGAGCAAATTTAAATATATACTTTCCAATCTATACACTTTATTTATTTTTTATTTTTTAATGTTTATTTATATATGAGAGAGAGAGACAGTTTGTGAGAATGGGAAGAAGCAGAGAGAGAGGGAGACCCAGAATCCGAAGCAGGCTCCAGTCTCTGAGCTGTCAGCACAGAGCCCGACACAATCCACAAACCATGAGATCATGACCTGAGCTGAAGTCGGACGCTTAACCAACTGAGCCACCCAGGTGCCCTGTAATCTATATACTTAAGAAAAATATATGCCCATCACAGGGTTGTTCAATGGCTCAAGTGAACCGTCCATGTAGCCCTTTGCCCAGTGCCTAGCATACAAGAAATTCTACACAAATGGTAGTTGCTATTGAGTCTTTACCAGCATTAACGACTAACAGGTGGAGCTAAGAAAACCTCAAAAGGAAAGGTCTAGGTTACAAGATTAGCTATAACATATTGCAATTAGTTTATATCCTTTTAAACTTACAGCATGGTAGTTTACATACTTCTAAACTTATTCCAATGGTGCTACTATTACTCAAAATGTTATAAGAGTATTGAGACCAAGCTATATAGCCAGCTAATAAACCAATTGAAAGAGCCAGCCTTACCTCTTCACAATTAAGTTTTTTATGTCCACATGATATCAGAGTTTATTTCTGAGGGTACAAGTGTCTTCACACCTCATTTACTGCAAATCATTGTGTCTTCAATTGACTTTGGAGGCTAAAAAAAATTCTTTGTGACTCAAAACTAGTGAGTATTAAGCAGGAAAAGAGTGTTTGGGCCTGGAAGACAGGCACTTTTCTCAGTAATTTAGCCAATAAATGACTAGTAAGCAATTTGATTTTTCATGGAATTTAGAGCATTTTCAACGTGTTTTTTTTTTTTTTAATTTATTTTTGGGACAGAGAGAGACAGAGCATGAACGGGGGAGGGGCAGAGAGAGAGGGAGACACAGAATCGGAAACAGGCTCCAGGCTCCGAGCCATCAGCCCAGAGCCCAATGCGGGGCTCGAACTCACGGACCACGAGATCGTGACCTGGCTGAAGTCGGACGCTTAACCGACTGCGCCATCCAGGCGCCCCTAGAGCATTTTCTAATCACCTCCTGAGTTCTCTATGACAACGTGGAGGAACAAATACCAAGTCAGGCAGTCTGTGCCCTTTGATTCTCTTGCCTAGAGAAGCATAAAAAAAATCTCCATATTGGTCCAGGTGAACCCAACTTTAGCCCAACTTCCCCTTCTCTCACTTCCTTCTAGGTCTTGGTTTGTTTTGTTGTTTGTTTGTAAGGCACTTTTCAATACCATGAGATTCAGTATAAAATCCTTGCCTTGGTCAATTATTTCCGGTTTCAAGTAAGGGAAATCCACTTATATTAAGAGCAACTTAAAAAGAAGCAAGAATACATCCCATGAAATGTGGGCAGTCCAACATCCAGTAGTAAAAGGTGGAAACAAGAAAACGTGCCAGGCTCCAAGGCAGCTAACACATATCTTCACTTGTGTAACTGTGTATGTCACTCTGGGCCCACATCATCTTTCATTACTGCTGTTCTCCTTTGTCTCTTTGAATCATTCCTCTTGGCAAACTGGCTTTCTCTCCCTCCCTTGCTCATGACACATAATGGCTTCCCTGTCATCCCCCAGTTTGTATCTCCTCAAGTCAAGCAAGAAGCAAAGATTAACGACATCTGGAAATGCTAATTCCAAACTTCCAGGAGAGAAACTGTAATTAACTCACATGGGTCAAAAATGTACTTGACCCAATAACTTCTGTCTGGGAGAGAGAATTTATATAATTCATATATAATTTGTGTAATAGGATGTTATTTTATAAGATTATAACATTATATAATATCATATCAGCACCACTGTCCAGCTACCCCTGGTCTGCATGGGATTTTCCCACTTTTATTACCTCAGGGGGAATGTGAAGAGGATAACTCCTGTGAAGCAATGCCAAAGCCATTCACATTTTCAAAAACAAATGAAGACACCATAGATAATCTCTGGAAGGCATACTGCACAGCTAGATGATGCCCAACAAAGAAATTAATTTGGTTAAAACAAAATCATCCAAGCTATCATCTTATAGACATGCTGAGCATCTCTTCTACTGCCTTTGTTTTTTTCTTTATACAGTTTGGCACCTTAGAAAACATCCAGAAAACATCCAAGTCAATATCAGCTTTCTTCTGACACAAACACACCCCACACTCACATGCACAGATGCATTCTTTAAAGTAGAATTTAGATTATTTAAAAAAAAAAAACTGGAATGCTAGCTAATAGCCACAGGATAGCACTGTACTCTATGGTTCAATTACTTGTAAATGAATAATTGTTGAGGTTCTGCTAGTGCCAGATACTCTGCTCAGACCCAATGATAACGGAATACACAAAGTATGGCCCATACCCTTAAAGAGATCAGAATTTAGTGGAAGAGAATGTTAGGCAAACAGGAAGATGTTAAGATGCAGGAAATGAGTTTTGGAATGGGAGAAAGATTACTTTGAAAGAATGCTTTCTGTGACTGGACCTGAGGGGTGTTTGGGAGGCTAAAGTAGAGAGGAAAGAGTAGAGGAGGTAAAAACAGTTAATTGAGGGTATATATTTATTAAACAAATGGTTATATACAGGTTTTGTGATACACACTAGGGACATAAGGGTGAGTAATTCACACAGTCTCTGAATTTTCAATTGAATGAGAAAGCACATGAGTAATCAAAATATCAGATATTCAGTGATGACTGCCAGAAAGGAAAAGTATAAGGGAAAAGTATAAGGGACGACAGGGATGGCTCATTTTACTTCAGCTTATTTAGTTAAAGGAGTACTAGACCTAAGAGACAAAGCAGGAGGAAGAGAAGCACTTGAGATCAGCGTGAGTGAAAAGAGGGAGCTCCAGGAGTCATGGTACAAGATAAGGTGGAAAGGTGGGCAGCAACCTAACTTCACAGAACTCCAAGGTTCAGATGATTTTGACTCAAGCCTTAGTGCAATAAAATTCCACTGAGGTTGAGGCAGAGCAGCATTTTATTGCATTCTATTTTTTAAAAAGGCCACACTACCATAGAGAGCATTTCAGTAGTCATGGTGAGGAAGTATAGGTTTAGGGACCTAAAATAATTCAGTCTGATGGGAAGTCAAGAATGATATGAATGGAAAGGGGTAAGATGAGAGTCTGGAGAGGTAAACAGGAGGAGATCATAGAGTATATTATAATCATATGGGAAAATATATCATCGATGATTGATAATAATATCCTTCTTGGACTGCCATAACAAAATACCACAGACAATATTGTTTAAGCCACAGAAATTAATTTCCTCATTGTTCTTGAGGCTGGAAAGTCCAAGATCAAGGTCTAGCAGGATTTAATTTCCCATGAGAAATCTCTTCCTGGCTTACAGATGACCACCATCTCACTGTTTGCTCATGTGGCCTTCCGCAGTGTATGTAGATGGGGTGGTAAATGAGGTAAAAAGTGCTCTGATGTCTCTTCTTATAAGCACATGAGATTATGTGCATACACTTATGATGTCATTTAGCTTTAATTATCTTCTAAAGGTCCTCCCTCCAAATATGGTCACTCTGGAGATTAAGACTTCAACATGTGAGTGGGAGGCAGGGCGCAATTCAGATCCATAGCATCCAGGAAATTAATTTCTTTTATATTTCCCAACTACTTTTTGTTTATGAGAATATCCATTTGACTATACATAATACCCTCTTTTCACCAAACCAATTAGTCCAAGAAAAGATGGCCTTATAAAAAAGCTAGAGCCTAAAACAATACCTTTGATTATAAATCTGATGAAATAGCTAACCTCAAGTGATTTGCCTAGATTCTACTGAGGGAAAAAAGGGAAGAATTTGTAAAAAGACTTTTCATCACTTTCTTTTAATGCCAAATCTTTCCATTGTAATTATTATTCATTTCACAAGATAAATGCTTACAGAAACTAATATCACATTTACTCTTACATTAATTATTCTGATTACACATTATCTTGGAAACATTCTACCAAAATGTTTAAGCCTTTCCTCCCCTTTATTTAAGCTTGTCAGGAGTCCAGAGACAGTACCAAATGAATACCACTTCTCAACTAAAATGAATTATTTAGGCATTATATTCTCAATGATTTACCATGGCAAAGAGTTGAGCTCACAATGCAAGAATTTTCCAAAAATTGTATGTTCCGCATTTCTAAACATGTTGAAGCAGAGCCTGGAAGATTACTTGAGGGCATGAAGGTGAAGTAGACACACCAGAATAAATGACCTTAAAATGACCAACCATTGCTCTCCATTATTTATTGTCAGGCCACTACACCCAAATATCTATCTCTATTTTACTTGTTAGGCTTCATAAACCTTAAGAAACTGAAACTTACTTTTCTAATTATAGTTATTTATCTCCACTTGCAGAATCTTCCATGGCTATTGTGCTTATCTTGTTTATCCTGTTTGCTCAGGGTGGATTTTATTCACTGAGAATGAGATGACATTTCTTTTGAGTTATTATAATATACGCTTTGCCAAGGCAGATGTCAGAGGGTGTTAAGTTTATTGTCCAAAATTATGCTTCCAGATGAGACCTCAATCTCTTTGTTTTACAGAGGAGAAAACTGAGATTTTTGTTTTGGATATAGGCAGCAACTGATATAAATATTTTCAGCATTCTATATCCTTCCATAGTCATACCCCAGCAGAGCATGCAGAAAGTGAATAGATTTTAGAGATAGACAGATATGGGTTTAAATCTAAGCTCTGACATTTACTGTTTAGCCTTGGGTAAGTTATTTGGCTTCTTTGAGTCTCCAATTCCTCATCCTTAAAATATAGATGTTATACTCAACTTGTAGTAAATATTAGAAACAACTTATGAACAAGGCTTGGCATATGGTAGGCACTTAAAATGGGAGCCACTCTTATTGTCAATATCAATCTCTCATCCCTGGGAGAACAGCCTCTGTCATCTCCATTTTCTTTTTTTCCCTTTCGCTCTCAGCCTCATATTGCCTTGGGTCATTCTTTTGATCTTTGTCTTTGCTTGTCATCTCTTCCCGAGTCTGGCCAGGACAAGATCTGTGGGGCCAGAATGTGAGTGGTAACAGGACAGATAAAGGCTCCTTCCTGCTGATTGACTCCTGAAGCTGGGGAGGTACTGACCACTCCCACTCATTTTCTCCCTTTCCCTGGAACCTGGGCCCCAGTATTTGTACTAGGGCCCAAGAACCAGCATCTTCCATTGCCTATGGATGAGTCAGTCCTCTTATGTTCTTTGGGTATAAAGACTATCAAGTGGTGGGGCGCCTGGGTGGCTCAGTTGGTTTAGCTTCCAACTCTCGATTTCGGCTCAAGTCATGATCTCACAGTTCGTGAGATCCAGCCCCATTTGCGCCCTTCTCTGACAGCGTGGAGTCTGCTTGGGATTCTCTCTCTTTGTCTCTCTCTCAAAATAAGTAAATAAACATTTTTTTAAAAAAAAAGTATCTATGAAACAATAATGTCTCCAAGAATTAAGAATACAATAATGTAAAATAAAATAAAGTAATATAAAGGTAGTGCCAGCAGGCAAGTCAGCTTATAAACATTCTGATCCACCCCCAACTCCACACTCCCCAGCCCAGCCCCTCCCCACCTACACATACATTACCTTTGTACCAGAAATAGAACCCTGGTCATTCAACAAAGGAGAAACATAGCTAGAAGCAAGCTGGACTAGAACCACGTTTTCTAAATCTTAGTCTTTGGCTCTTTTTTACTGAAGCCTACCTTCCCAAATGATAGTCTCATGTACATTTGAATTACCCCCTCCTTCTTTCCCACAATTTAAACTCAGTCAACATCCAATTTTTTGCACTAATGGAGAGAATAATTTATAGTTGATGTTGGAATACATTCTATAATGGGTGTTAGTTTTCTAAAGATATACTTTCCTAATTACATTCAGCTGAAGGTAGCATAGTGGCACGGAATGGGCAGCAGTTTAGGTCTCAGAATGTTGGAGTTATTATTTTGTACACATTGTCTACAGCATCTACCATCTGATCTTGTGATGACAGTTTGTTTCTCCAGCATCCTCAGCATCTTTCCCTTTGAGTATATTCATGAATATTTAAAAAAATGTTTAATGTTTGTTTATTTTTGAGAGACAGAGAGAGACAGAGCATGAGTGGGGGAGGAGCAGAGAGAGAGGGAGACACAGAATCCAAAGCAGGCTCCAGACTCTGAACTGTCAACACAGAGCCTGAGGTGGGGCTTGAACCCATGAACTGTGAGATCATGACCTGAGCCGAAGTCGGACGCTTAACAGACTGAGCCACTGAGGTGCCCCTATATTCATGAATATTTAAAGAATATTTGACATTTGATATAAGATCCTACTGCACATATTAATCTGAGTATCTCCAGCATGTACCACAGAACCTGGAACATAGTAGATGCTCAATAAAGCTTATTGAGTGAAAGCGGTTTTTGTCTCTGCCACTGACGAGGTGTAAAGTTGTGGTAAGATGCCTCACTTCTGAATCTCAGTTTCTTCCCTTGCTAAATGGGAATTATGACCTGCCCTAATTAATAATAATGTCAACTAATACTTCTAGAGCACATACTTTATATCAGGCATAAGACTATGAACTTTTCTTGCTTCATCTCACTTGTACCACACAACAGTTGAATGCAGTAGGCATTATAACCTGCTTTATTTGCAGATGAGAAAATGGAGGGCCAAAGGGTTTGGGTAAATGGTCCCATCTGGAGAACCACTGTATGAGAAGGAGTTCTGATGATATCCTTAGATTTTTGGATTTCAGATCTACTAACAAGGCTGTTCACCTTGTGAGCACATCAGTGAAGATGAGAGATGGAAGATGATGAGAAGCCTGTCCAGTATCACCCAGAAGCTCTTCAGATTGAAAAGACCAGCAGGATAAAATTCAGGTATGGATAATTATGAATGTCCCCTGCTTTAACCACTCAAGGGAGGCAGAGATATTTAAAAAAAATAATAAGTGTCACCTGAGATGAGTAAAAGCACATGCAGGGGAACTAAGAAAGAAAGAAACATAAGTAATAACATTACAGATGAGGAGGAAGCAAGCAAGACAGCAGACAGCATGGAGGCACAGTGGTTAGCAGTACAGGTGGTGTGCAAATCTCCATTCTTGACCGTATTATCTGGGACCTTGAACAAGTTTCAGAACTCCTTCAAACCTTAATTTTATTATTTAAAATATGGATAATTATAGCACTGGCTTTCCTCAGTGTTCGCAGGTAGGAAGGGATTATGCAGGTAAAGCACTTAGCCAAAGTCTGGATGCTTAGGAAGCATGCAGTACATCTTAGCTAATTATTAGACAGTGGAGCCATGGAGTTAAGA
The DNA here is from genome assembly GCF_018350175.1 of Felis catus. NCBI lineage: Eukaryota > Metazoa > Chordata > Mammalia > Carnivora > Felidae > Felis > Felis catus. Next base: position 186,769,499 of record NC_058368.1, on the reverse strand, counting down.
TCATGTTGCTGTGCAGGAACTAGTGACTATGCTTACATGTGTGAAATGAAGGCACACTTCTGGGTACCTATTTGTGTGTGTCCTTCTTCATCTGACAGTGACATGACTTTTTGGAGTGATATTTTGAGTCAGTCTCTTGCTGTTTTCTGGATAATGATGCAGCCTAATATAAAGGTTCTCTCTTAGGACCACATCACTGTTATGTGACAGTTGGTTACAATGGGTTAAATTAGATGATGGTGATGTCTTCGCTCCAGAAGATTCTAAGAAAATCAGTGCTGCATAGCAATGCATAGTAATCGTTCAACCTACCACTTTCCTGCACCTTCCCAACCTCCATCTATCGCTTCCTTTTCATCCACCCCGCCCCCACCCCTTCTTTCTTCTGAATTTCTCCCTGAGGGATTTAACTGACTGGATCTTGAATCCAAATATGTATTATAGAAATAGAGACAGGAGCAGATAAAATTTCTGCTTAGAGGTAAAACTGCAAGAGAGTAAAGCAGATATGCAGGATTATCAGAAAAGTAAAGAAGGACAAATAATATATCTCCAAATATCAAACTCTAAGAGTAAAGATCAGTGAAAGAAACCTACTGCCTTACACATGAAGGAATTTGTGGGTACAATCTAAAAGTCCTCATTTCTCCCCCATCAAGTGCATTTTTCAATAGTCAACTAACACAGCCTGCAGAAAATCAGTTGGGTTTTTTTTTTTTTTTGTACATTCCTCACAAAGAATTCTGCAAATCCTCTGGCAATGACAATATATTGTTGAAACCCATTCTGAGTGTCTCTTGTTTTCTATCACTCTGTGCACTATTTCTCTCATGATTGTCTCTCTCTGCATTGTGGACTCCATTCCACACATCATTTTCTCCATGAGCATGGCTGAAAATAGGTTTTAGTGTTTAACCAAACTTCACTAAAGACTTATGTATAACATATAACAATTTAAATGGGAAATGTAGACCTTTTCAACTGGATATCAAATATCACTGTTCCTGGAGTCTATTGACTTCAGCTATTCTCAGGGGGATCCAGCTGGGCCTCCTCCTCTACCTTGGCCTGCCATAATTTACAGAGATATACATACAGCCCCCCTTTTTATCTTGGCCCTGCCCATGGTGCTCTGTAGACAGAGGGAAAAAAACCTAAAAATCAAAATAATTCATGTGGCGTTATACTCTCCACCTGGTGAAGACAGACTTCTAGCTCTTCATACCCCCACCTATTTCTTCTCAGTTTGGGCTCAAAGTCAGTGTGACTGGCATTTCTTCCCAGTGCAAAGTCAACCAACCAGTGGGAAGCTTATTTCAAGTCTACAATTATGGTGATAGGTAGCAACGACATCAGAACTGAGATCTCTATCCCTGTTCAGAACAAACATTAAATGTCTCAGATTTATTTTTCTAAGAAATAATATATCACTACAACTCTGCCTATTTTTATTTTTGGGAGGAGATAATGAAGCCCTAATAAGAAATCATGAGAACACATTAAGGAGAACACTTAAATTACCCTTTCCTGATGTTCATTAGTTCCTTCACAAGGGCTTGAGGAGATAAATAAGAGATCTGAAAAGACAAGCACTTTTCCACATACAGCCCTGAGCCAAATGCTGCTGTGTTTTTTATGTAGATGCCATTCGACTTATTTTTATCTAGTGCCTCTTACACAAAGTGTTTCAAATGTTTTATAGTGAGAGAGATAAGAAATAAAATGAAGGTGGTTGACAAATTGGGAGTAGTTACTTCTGGGGAAACAGAATAAAAATGGCAAATTTATAGAGAGGGAGAGAAACAAAGACTCTAAATAATGGGGCAGGTTTGGAATGCTGTCATGGTATGAGCTTGCTCATATAATATTTAGGGAAGATAAAAGGGAAAATGGCTAAGAAATGTCAGAAAAAAATACAGTACTTATTGGGTGGGATTGAAAGTGATCAGAATATGACTTCACAAAATAAAGAGTAGAAGTTCCTAGGAGAAAGGTAATAGTCGAGTAGGAATAGAAATGTGTTCATGAAAGCGACTCCATTAAGGAGCAGAGTCAGTGAAATTGCCAGTGAAAAATTTGGACAGGCCAGGAGTAGAGTCGTGCTTGGTCTTTTTGGACAAAAATTCATCGGGTACATGGGGTTAGACCAAATACATGCCATGTAAAATAAGCAGAATCAGAAACTAAGAAATTGTGTATTTACCCCGCCAGGATCTCCCCCCAAAAGGGATCTGTGATGCATCTGTGATGCACCTGAGTGGCTCAGTCAGTTAAATGTCAGGCTCCTGATTTTGGCTCAGGGCATTATCTCACAGTTTGTGAGTTTCCAGCCCTGTGCAGAGCTCACAGAGCCTGCTTGGGATTCTCCATCTCTGTCTCTCTGCCCTTCCCCCACTCACGTTCTCTGTCTCTCTGTCTCTCTGTCTGTCTCTCTCTCAATAAATAACACTTTAAAGAAAAAAATGAAGGATGTGTGAAAAGAAACACAACTAAATGAGGTCTTAGAGGTAAGACAATCAATTCCAGAGCTTGGGAAGGCACAAAACCCACTCACTAGGTAGAGAGCATTTTCTGAAGGCCTTAAGCACTTACCTGCTCTGCTGGTCAATCTGCTACTCCAAGGCACTTGAGGGATGCAGAGAAAAAGGCAGAGACTGCTGGGTCCACCTCTGTCTTGCTTCATTTATCTGGAAAGAGTAGTTCTATACTGTAATGGGAGAGGACTGGGTAAAATGTTTTTGGATGCCAGTTACCATGCTAGGTCCTTTTCGTTTTTCTCTAACCTTCACCATGGTCATGCTTGCACCTTACAAGTGAGCACTAAGCCAGGGAGAACAAGTAACCACCTGAATCCACATATGCTAGTGATTGGTTTAGCTGAGAACAGTTAGGGCATTGTTGGAGGATTTGATTAACAATTTTAACTAATAAGATACCAGCAACTGGAGTTTGGTCCTGGAACTTATTATTTTCACCTGGAGATAATATGCCATGAAAAGTGCAGGAGTATAGAAGTCAGAAGTCTAGTTCTAGTTTTTGTTACATATGATTTATGTAGTTTTGAACAAGTTATTTAACATTTCTAAGCCTCCTTTTTCTTATCTGTAAAATGAGTTTTGCTTATATAGAACTGTACGGGAGGTTGAATTTTGCAGTGTCAGTGAAAACCTTGGTTCTCATTCAGTTTTGTGTGTAGTTACTGGCCTGACATGAATCTCCGGTTCATGTGTGTCAATCAGATGCATAAATAGGAAATGTTTAAGCTAACAATAGCAAGAAACAGAAACTGACTTAATCTAACTTACTACAGTAAGGGGTATTGTAAGGATCCTGGGTATCTCATAAAAATTTTTTTTTTTAATTTTTTTTTCAACGTTTATTTATTTTTGGGACAGAGAGAGAAGAGCATGAACGGGGGAGGGGCAGAGAGAGAGAGGGAGACACAGAATCGGAAACAGGCTCCAGGCTCTGAGCCATCAGCCCAGAGCCTGACGCGGGGCTCGAACTCACGGACCGCGAGATCGTGACCTGGCTGAAGTCGGACGCTCAACCGACTGCGCCACCCAGGCGCCCCTCTCATAAAATTTAATAAGTACAATCACACCTCATGAGAACAGCTGCCAAGAATCTAGGAATTTTCCCTTTTTTCCTTTCCTCTCATTGCTTGTATCTTCTAGACACCTGCTTGATTCTTTTCTCTAAACGACCAACTTTCTGTTCAATTATTCACATGAACATAACTGTCCCTTGAGGCACCTGAAGCCCCTGGCATCTACAGGACTTTCTATTTTGGCTTTCCTGGATTAACTACATCAATCTCTGTGTTTCATTTTCTAATTCCAAAGAGAAATCATGTGATGGACTCGGGTTAGTTCAGATGTGGACCTCAGTGTTCAGTCAACTGTAGATGGAGGCTTTGGGTGAAAAGTGGGTAAGCTGGCTTTTCTAGCCTGTGAGGGGACATTTTTTTAAAAGAGGGAAGTATGAGTGAGAAAGAAATGGTTGTCATCAGTACTCTAGGTAAGCACAGTACATTACTTGATAGAAATTAAAAATATTTTATACTCAGTACCTGTCCACAAATACTACTTTGAGATTCAAAATTAAGGAATAAGGTAAAGTAAATGACTTTTCCCAGTATTACTCAGATATAATTGGATCTAATTAAGCCATTGAGAAGAGACTTATCATCATAATAGGCCATAATAAGATATTTAGGATAATAGGTATTATCCTTTTACTGTATAGGACTTGCTACCTCCATGGCTCAAAAACATAACCTCTTTCCTGGTGACTTACACAGTTATAATTATTCTATATTTTCCTTTAGAAAGGAACCTTCCAGGGTCACCTGGGTGACTCAGTTGGTTAAGTGTCTGACTTCAGCTCAGGTCATGAAATCACAGTTTGTAGGTTCGGACTCACTTTGGGCTCTGTGCTGACAGCTCAGAGCCTGGAGCCTCTGATTCTGTGTCTCCCCCTCTCTGCCCCTCCCCAACTTGTGTTCTGTCTCTGTCTCTCTCTCAAAAGTAATTAAACATAAAAAAATTTAAAAAATACTTTAAAAAAAGGAACCTCACAGACCAGAGGGTTTATAAGGCAGAAATGTGGTTTCACAATTTATTCTGACACCTGTAGAAAAATCACTGCTCTGACTTTGATTTAATCAATGAAAAGCATTAAACTCCTAACATTTAAAATAGATAAGTGAATGATTCTTTAAGGATCATAAAATTCTTTTGTCTCCATTGGCAAATCCATTACTTAAAATAGGGCAATCACTACAGTGTTTAAAAGTTAAGTTCTGCTCCAGGACATGGGCTTCTAGCCAAAATTGAGTAAAGTGCAATAACTTAGAAAAGCCTAATAACTGTGAAATGTTATTACATTATTTGGACACTGCTCTGAGAGAGACTAATAGCAGTAACTTTAATGTGTGAACTACCATACTACAGAAGCAAATGGAACTGGATTTCAGTCCATCAGTAACTCATTCAATCACTCTGTGTATAAGACTCATCACAATCTGCAGGCTCTTGGATTGTCCCCCAAAACTGCTCCTGACTTTTTACCGTACCACGGCTTTCCTTGCCAGAAGTCTTGACTTTTTTTTTTGTAATTGAAAGAGTTAAGACTGATGATATTGATTCTTTGAAATGCTTAGAGAGAAAAAAAGAAAGTTTGGGCTACTATTCTGAAAAAGAAAGAGAAAGCATCACGGAGTGTGATAATAGACACCTTGGGTCGACAACTCAATCCCATTTTCTCAGACAATTATTGGAAATGGTTCCCTGACAGATTCTGTCTTACCTAGGAGAGAAACCTGACCAAGTTAAGCCCATCTTGAGAGATGTTTGGAATTGGTATTAAAAGATATTAGTTAGATTCTTTTAGTATTTGAACTTACAGGTTGGTGGTCCTTTTAAATATGTTTACAGAGCAGCAGAAAATGTACAGAAAAGAGAAAATGTGGCAGAAATATACTATGAGAGGCAGAGAGGTGAGTTTGTAAGTGTACAGAAAAAGAGAAAGTGAGACTGGCCACACTGCTTCCTGATAGCTTTCCATGTTCTAATTCATTCTAAAGCACTTCTTGCCTGTGGGTTGTGAGACATATAGTAACAAACCCTAGGGGTATCTGGGTGGCTCAGACGGTTAACCATCCTACTTCAGCTCAGGTCATGATCTCGCTGTTCGTGGATTTGAGCCCTGCGTTGGGCTCTGTGCTGACAGCTCAAAGCCTGGAGCCTGCTTCAGATTCTGTGTCTTCCTCTCTTTTCTGCCCCCAACCCCATGCTGCTCACGCTCTGTCTCTCTCCCTCAAAAATAAATATACATTAAAAAAAACCCAGTAACAAACCCTAAAGTATTTATATGTGAGTTAATTTGAGTGGGTTTCTACTACTTGCAACCAAAGTCACTCTGAATAAGACGGTTGAGAGAAAATTTATAAACCAATGAGAATAGAGAAAGAATGAGAGCTAAGAGAATTTGTTGAAGAAACTTTCCCAAGGTTTCCAGATTTTAGTACTTCCATTTTTTTGTTTTTAAAGTACAAGTCTTAAAAATTCCTCTTTTAGAAGGCAGAAAGTTGAATGAGATAGTTCTTTGAGTTTCCCTTTACTAATATGATTCAAGTCAAGATATTAATTTGGAAGGAAACCATTCTTAAACTGACAATTTTTTTCAAAATCAATTTTTGAATAGAGGAGACCTCTTCCTTGGCAACCATTGCAAGTCAGAATGTGAGAAACTACCTTAAAATAGAGCCTAAGCTCTTAACAACAGCAACCATGGTCCCAGGAAGATATTCATTTCACATAATGTGACCACTTTTGCTAGAATATGGCCCTACTGGTCATTTTCTTTAATGAGTATGAAGAGATCAGTTATAAATCCAGTATTAACTAAGAGGAGAAACAGAATCAAAGGAGTATGCTTTGGAGCAGATACACTGAGACTGAGCCATTGTTCCTAAGAACAAAGAGAAAGAACATGGATGGATCGTGAGGTTTCTCATACAAAATCAGACAAATATCAGGTGTGGTGATAAATAGTCAAACGTTTCTCACACCCAAATGGAGGAGTGGTGTGACTGGAGAAGGCTATTGTTTCTAGCTTTTTATTTTTTGAAGACACAATTGATAAACGTGCTTCACAATTAGTGGTGATGATTGTATAACTCTGAATTTGCAAGAATCTACCAAATTATATACTTCAAAAGGGTGAATTTTATGGTAAGTGAGTTATATCTCAATAAATCTGTTTTAAAAAACTATATATGCAAAATAGCATAAATAGTTGAAAATGTCACTGATAATGACACAATTAAAATTACTGGTATGTTAAAATCAGCTTCTTTGGGCTATTGACAAGGATTTTTTATTAACAACTATTATGTTTAATTTGGCCTGGAATTTATTTCAGATTTCCCTAAGCTACTGAGACCTTTTTTTTTTTTTTGAGACCTAAGGGAGAGAACAGACCAGCTCATTCCTTCATGAAATGACTTCACAACATAAATCTTCCTGAAGTCAATATCCAACATACTATGAAGCAAATTGGGCACTATTTATGACCAAAGAAACAGTGCCCCATAGTTTAAGTAGCATGAAGAAAGAGAAACTTGGTTTTTTTCTGTCTTCCTATAAAAATATTTCTGAGGGACTAGAAGCTGACTTTTGAAGGCAAGGTTTGTCTCTCTTTGGATGCAGTGATGGAGAAGATGAGAATATCCTTCAGGATGGGCAGGGACACTGGGAAACAGAGGAAATAGACTTAAACATAAATGTTAAAAATACACATGCAACTTTCTATTGTTCTGTTAAGGCATAGTTATTTCACCTTTCAAATGGGGTGGTTGTGTTTTCAGAAGGGCAATGACTTATCCATAATACATGGTCAAACTAGTCTTTGGTCCACACTAAAAGGCTTACTGAGAGGTGGTATACACTTACTCTATGCAGACCATGACCCTTTCTCTTGTTTCTGCTCAGTACTGTAGAAGCATGCTTTCAACCAAATGCAGGCTCATGAAAAAGACTGAAATATTCTCTACAGCCCATAGTAATATAATAACTAGAAATAATAGCTACTACGTGCCAGGCTCTTTGCTGCAACACATTTATTTTTCTCCCAGTTACAGATAATAAAACTGAGGCTCAAAATCCTTCAATGATTTTTTTAAATCCTTCCACCTAATAAGTGAAAAAACCCAAGTCTGTGATACTAGAATAAATATTCTATGATTTTATTACAATCTCTCACAAATAATTGAAAATGGACTGCTAGTGTTGGATATGCCTTGAAACTCTCTAGTCTATTATTAAGGTAAATTTAGCAGTCCAGAAAGAGTAAATGCCTTGTCCATGTCCATGGTCATACAAGTCAATAACAGATTGTTATTGTTAACAGATTGTTATTATAGATTGAAGCATAAGGTATCATTATTTTGATTTTGCTCTAGAAATTATTTTCATATGTGAGTTTTGAGGGCAGTATGACTTCTTAGACTTTGCCTTTCCCCCTTTTTTGGCCCCTGTCCCCTCCCACTGTATTTAGCTACATCCAGATTCAATTAGAATAATAGTTGTTTTCCACACTACTTAAAGCACTTTGCAGAGGTTCTCAACCTTGACATTTATGATATTTTGGTCTCAATCATTCTTTATTGGGGGTGGGGAGATGTCTTGTGCATTGTAGGATGTTTAGCAGCATCCTGGCCTCTACCAACTAGGTGCCAATAGCACCTCTCCACTTTCTTACCAGTTGTGACAACCAAATACATCTTCAAAAATTGTCAGACGTAAACATCCTAACTTTTCAGTTTCAAAGAACTGAAAAAAAGGAGGACAAACTAAAACCAAAGTTAATAGAAGGAAGAGAATAACAAAGATTAGAGTATGTAAATGAAATAAGGACCAAAAAGACAATAGAAAAAATCATTGAAACTAAGTGCTGGTTGCTTGAAGAGATTCAAAAAATTAGAAAAACTGTTAGCTAGACTCACCTAGAAAAATGAGAGAGGACTCAAGCAAATAAGGTTGTAAATTAAAGGGGAGCCATTACAATGGATACCACACACATACAAAGTACTAAGAGACTAATATGAACAGGTATGTACCAACAAATTGGATGATCTGGAAGAAATAGATGAATTCTTAGAAATATACAACCTACCAAGACTGAATTATCAAGAAAAACAAAGTCTGAACAGACCAATTACTAGTAAAGAGATTAAATTAATAATCCAATTCTCCCAATGAAGAAAAATCCAAGACCAGATGGCTTCAGTAATGAATGCTGCCAAACATTTAAAAAAGACCTACTACAGTTAGAAGAGAGGTGGGGGGTGAGTAGAGGCCATGGGGAGGAGGTGGTGTTTGAGCCCTAGCCATTCTCTCAGATCTGCAGCACAGAAATCTGGCAAAGACAGAAGTCTCCCTGGAGGGTGGAGCCAGGGAGAAGTTGAATGTGCAAAGACAACATCATGTTTAGTAGGTAGGGGATGCAGGGGAGGTGGGAGAGGACAGGAGGAAGAATTTACATATTAACAATTATGTCATGCAGACATGAATGAATTTCTGGAGACCAGAAATATACAATAGCACTAGGTCAAAATGTCACATCTTTCTTTCTCTGCTACTAGCATACCTGTCCTGTGCCAGGCACCATCACCAACATTCTAGATGGACCATCACATAGGTATCATTTGATATTTTTTTCTCCAGCTGAGAGAGTGGGTTCAGAGAGGCTAGGTAACTTGTTAAAGGTCACACAGCTGGTGAGGAGAATGGTCAATCTTCCGGCTCCTGAACCCACTCTATTTTCATTAAATTTGGCCACTAAGAAAAAAAAAGACCTACTACAAATACTTTCCAAAAATAGAAGAGGAGGAAGTACTTTCAAAATCATTTATGAGATCAGTATTATCTTGATACCAAAGCCATACAAGGACAATACAGGAAAAAAATTGCATGCCAAATCCCTGATGAACAAAGATACAAAAATACTCAAAAAAATATTAGCAAACAAAATTCAGTTATACATTAAAAGTATTGTTTACCATGATCAAGTGGGATATATTCCAGGGTAAGAGTGGTTCAAAATCCACAAGTCAATAAATGTGATATACTACATTGACAAAATGAAGGATAGCAATCATGTGATAATCTCAATAGATGCAAAAAAAGCATTTGACAAAATTTGACATTCTTTCAACAAACTAGGTGTAGAGGGACACATACTTCAACATAATAAAGACAATGTATGAAAATCCAACAGTTAATATTTACTCAATGGTAAAATGGATGAAGCCTTTTCCTATAAGAACAGGAACAAGAGAGTGATGCTCACTCTCAACACTTTTGTTAAATATAGTACTGGAAGTCATTAGGCAATAAAAAGAATAAAAGACACCCAAATGTGAAAGGAAGAATTAAAATTGCCTTTCTTTGCCAATGACATGATATTATATACAGAAAATTGAGATACCATCAAAGAAACTGTTAGGAGTAATAAACAATTTCTGCAAAGTAGCAGAATACAAAATTAGTATATAAAAGCCAGTTGGCTTTCTATGCACCTAAAACAAACTACCAGAAAGAGAAATTAAGAAAACTACCTGATTATAATAGAATCAAAAAGAATAAAATATTTAGGAATGAATTTAACCAAGAAGGTGAAAGATCTGTGCATTGAAAACTATAAGACAGTTTTTAAAGAAATTAGAGGATACTAATAAATGGAAACACATTCTTTCTCATGGATTGGAAGAATTAATATTGTAAAATGTCCATACTACCCAAAATTATGTGCAGACTCAGTGCAATCCTTATCAATATTCCAACTGCATTTTTGAAAAAGAAAAAGAAAAAAATCCTAAAATTTGTATGGAAGCACAAAAGACCCCAAATAGCCAAAGCAATCTTGAGAAAGAAGAACAGAGGTGGGGGGGGATCATATTTCCCGACTTTTTTTAGCAAAGCTATAATAATCAAGACAGTCTGGTATTGGCATAAAAACAAACACATAGATCAATGGAACAGAATAGAGAGCCCAGAAATAAAGCCTCTCACTTATGGTCAATTAACTTTTAACAAAGGAGCTAAGAATGTATGACATGGAAAGGATAGTCTTTTTCAATACATGGTGTTAGGAAATTAGCCATATGCAAAAGAATAAAACTGAACTTCTATCTTAGAAAATACATGAAAACAACTGAAAATGGTTTAAAGACCTGAATGTAAGAACTGAAGCCAAAAAATTCCTAGAAGAAAACATAGAGGGTAAACTCTTTGATATTGGTCTCAGCAATGATTTTTTTAGTATTACAAACAAAGGCAAACATAAGTACGCAGGACTACATCATATTAAAAAGTTTCAGTACAACAAAGGACACCATCAATAACATTAAAATTCAACCTATGATATGAAAAAAATATTTACAAACAACATATACAATAAGGGGTCAAAATACAAAATATATAAAGAACTCATACAACTTAATTGTAAAAAGTTAAATAGCACAATTTAAAAATGGGCAAAGAACCTAAATAGATATTTTTCTAAAGAAGGTATACAAATGGGAATAGCCACATGAAAAGTTGCTCAACATCACTAATTGTCAGAGAATTATAAATCAAAACCCGATATCACCTCACACCTGTTAAAATGACTATTATCAAAAAGATGAGAAATAACAAATGTTGGTGAGAATGTGGAGAAAAGGGAACCCTTGTACTCTGTTGTAAACTGGTACAGACACTATGGAAAACAGTATGAAGTTTCTTCAAGAAATTAAAACAGAACTACAAAAGATCCAGCAATTCCACTTCTGAGTATATAGCCAAAGGAAATGAGATATCAAGGAGATATCTGTATTCCCATGTTCATAGCAGCATTATTCACAAAAACCAAGGTATGGAAACAACCTAAGTTGTTCATTGACAAATGAGATTAAAAAAAAATGTAACACACACACACACACACACACACACACACACACACACAGGCACACGCACACACACCACACAATGGAATATTATTCAGTTTTTAAAAAGAAGAGAATCCTGTCATTTGTGACACCATGGATAAACCTGGAGGATACTGATAAGTGAAATAATGCCAGACAGAGAGAGGAAGACAAATACTGAATATTGCATGGTATCACTTAGATATAGACTCTTAGGAAAAAAAAAGTCAAACTCATAAAAACAAAGAATAGGAAAGTTGTTGACAGGGGTAGGTAGTTGGGATAAATAGGAGAAAGCTGATAAAGATGTACAAACTTTCAACTACAAACAGAATAAATTATAATAATATAAACTGAGGATATCATGTATAACATGATGACTATACATAACACTGTATTGTGTAATTTAAATTTGTTAAAAGACTAGAACTTAAACATTGTCACATAAAATGTACAAAAATAAATAAAATAAAAGGTGCTTTTTAAAAAGTTTATTTATTTTCGCAATACTACTTGGCAATGAGAAAGAATGAAATATGGCCTTTTGTAGCAACGTGGATGGAACTGGAAAGTGTTATGCTAAGTGAAATAAGTCATATAGAGAAAGACAGATACCATATGTTTTCACTCTTATGTGGATCCTGAGAAACTTAAAAGAAGACCATGGGGGAGGAGAAGGAAAAAAACAGTTAGAGAGGGAGGGAGCCAAACCATAAGAGACTCTTAAAAACTGAGAATAAACTGAGGGTTGATGGGGGGTGAGAGGGAGGAGAATGTGGGTGATGGGAATTGAGGAGGGCACCTGTTAGGATGAGCACTGGGTGTTGTATGGAAACCAATTTGACAATAAATTTCATATTGAAAAAATAAAATAAATAAAAAGTTTATTTATTTTCAAAGAGAGAGAGAGAGAGAGAGAGAGAGAGAGAGAGAGCATGAACATAAGCAGGGGAAGGGCAGGGAGGGAGAAGACAGAGAGAGAATGACAATCCCAAGCAGGCTCCGCACTGTCAGCACAGAGCCAGTCTCGGGGCTTGAACTCACAAACCATGAGATCATGACCTGAGGTGAAATCAGGAGTTGGTCACTCAACTGACTAAGCTACCCAGGTGCCCCTAAAAGGTGTTTTTTTTAAAGTTGCTAAATGTCTCCTGGGGGGTGGGGGAAGACGGTGGGAATTACCCCAAATCAAGAACCACTGCTTTCAGTTTGCAAAGGGTGCTTTAAATGTTTGCTCCCTTTCTCTCTTTTTAAAATAACTCACACAATTCTTGCATAGCCCTCTGAGGAGGTAGGGTGAATCTGACTGTCACCATTTTATAGAAGAGGCTCTGGGAGACTCAGAGCAGATGAGGTCCACTGACCATAGGTTCATAGTTTTTCTTCTATTTAGCTTCTCCTACCACAAAGTAAAAAACACAGGGGTTTCCAGATAATATTAACTAATTTTATTAATCTTTAAGACATACATCTTTTTTTTCACCTCTCGATTGTCCAGCTTCCAAGATTTCACATACCTGAAGTCTTCTTTAGTCATGCAAGGTAGGCATTTCTATATCCATGATACAGATGAGGAAACTGAGGCTACAACACAGGAAATGACTTGGCTCAAATAGGAAGTTACTTAAGGTGTTTACTCATTGAATGATCCTCTATTTCAGGAAAGAAGAGACTGTGTTTTCTTTTTGTTGCTGTTATTGTTTTTGTTTCTTGTTTTGTTTTTGTTTTTTTCGTCTCTGTATCTCTAGTATCTAATAGTGTCTGGCATAGAATAGGTACTCCATAAATAAGGAAGAAAGGAAAAGAGAGAGGGAAGGAGGGAAATTGAGATTGAAATCTGTCTGATTTCAAAAGTTATTCTGTCTTCATTCTGTCTTGCAATGCAAAACTCCCTGAGGATTATTGGCCAGATCCCAGTGACTTAGGAGGTCATTTCTGATTGAACAACGTTCAAGAATGGAGGGGATGAAGGCAAAAGGAAAGAAGCAACCTGGAAGCCCTCCACTTGGCCTAGCAGCCAAGAAGGTTGCACAGCCTGTTCAATGGAGGAGGTCCAACTACAGAGTGAATCATCATTTGAGTTTGGAATAAGATAAATTCCATTCAAATTTTAAATGTGATTAATAGCAAATTCCTGACTCCATTCCATTGGATGGATGGATGGATGGATGGAGACTTCTCTCTTGAGGATCCCATTTTAAATGCAGTGGGGATACACATACAGTCTATGCCTTCTGGATCCTCTTGATCTCAAACTGTTGCTTGCAAACGTTTTTCTCCATCTTCTTTTCTGGTAAATTCTCACTGCTGCTGAGGCCAGCTGCTCACACAATATGCTTGTAGCAGCTTTTCTGGCAGGCTCCTTCTCAGAAAGCTGGTCTTGTTTGTGGACTTTCCAGCTGACTGCATGCTCTGAAGCTCACCCAGGCTTCAGAATCAGAAGAATACATATGCCTGCAGGTATGCATCTTCCAGGGTCAGGTCAAAATTAGTGGGATGAAAAGCAGAGCTATGACATTCATAGTTTCATGTTAACACAAGAATGACAACAATAGCAGCAATAATAACAACATCTTGGAAAATTTACTTAAAATGCTTAAAAACTGAAAACCATTGTTGAAGACCATAGAGTTAGTTGGCAGAGTCAAGGGGTGTTTCAGGACACAGTTGTTTCCAGTTCTTTTGTAGCCCAGCCTCTCAGACCAATGAAATTAGACTCTTAAGAGATCAAGTCCAATCAGCCTAAGCACAGAAAGGGAATTTATTGACTCAGGTAACCAAAAAGTCCTGGGCTTTTGTAATAGCCGGATATAGGCACTAAACAATCTTATTAGGATTCTCTCTTTTTCTCTTTTCTCTATTAGAAAAGAAAGGTACTCTTTTTCAAATTCTTTCAGTCTCCCCTAAAGGACTCCACGTGGTCTATGGGTGACATGCCTACTCTAGTACAAATCATTGAGTTGAAGCGGATTGGTTAATTGCTTCAAAAAGTGCATTCAGGAGACGGGGAATGTGGGGTACCTTGATTGGCAGTACCACCTGGATACATGAAATAGGGCTTCTGATTGGTCTATTCAGCTGCTTATTCAAAAGAAGAAAGTGAAGAAGTTGAGTTGGATTTCATTGTTTTCCATGAATAGGATGTGCACTACATGGCTTCAATTCAGAACCAGGGCTCTATCTTTAATTATTTTCTTCTACTTCTGTCATGCAAAGCAAGGTATTTCTCTGTCCTCACCTGTGCTTGTTACATCAAAGGTAGAATCTTATTTCCTAATGTCTTATTTACTCCTGGAGTCAACTTATTAGTAATAGAGGCTTCCTTTTTATTGGAGAAACTGAATTTATCTTTCTCAGTGAAAGAAAGTTTTAGTAACAGAAAAAATTAACATTATTTAAGTCTAAAAGCTTATTTCTTCTGTTTCTTATGTTATCTGACAGGAGGAAAAAGAATTGAGCTATGTTCTTTTTTTTTTTTTTTTAATCTGTCAGGTCAATAAAACCATAAACAGTCCATTGATATAGTCCCACAGTAAACAAATAAGAACTACCTGTGACAAAACCCAGCAACTTCATATAAGGCCACATTCTTTGGCATTGGTCATAGTCAACATTTTTGATTAATCATTTCCTATCTTGGTCCTTACAAAGTGTCTACTTAATGCTAGGAACTTTAAAATATTTACAAGTTTGTAAAGAAGAAATAGTATTAGCCTCATTTTATAGATCATGGAGCTAAGGATTAGAATGTTTAAATTGTTTAAGCAGGGCCACAGAATTAATAAGGAGAGGAGCTGGGATTTATATGCAGATCTGTCTGGCTCCAAGCCCATCCACCCATCTCTCAGGACACCACATTGTTTATGCATGAGACACCGTGTTCTTTATTATTTGTTCAAAGATGTCTTTCAGTTGACTAGCTCTTATTAAAGCAGTTAAGTGAAGGCCCTCTTAAATAAGGGATTTTTTTTTTGAGACTGGGGACTACTGTTCATCCAAACCTTCTGGATCATTAATAGTTAATTTGTTTTGGCATTCTGAATCTCAGATCATTTTTTTTTCCTTTTCTTTCACTCTGCTCAAATTAATAAGTGAATTAAATGATTAGTGCATAAAATACAACAACAAAATTTACGAGAAGCTGAAACTGAATTTAAGTCCATCCTAATGCCTTCCACAAAAAGAAAGAGAAGCACTAATTAATTATCTTAGCCGTATACAACAGAATAGCCTCTGGGTGCTTGTTTAAAAAGGGAGCTTTTTAAGGTACCAATCCCAGAGATTATACTTTTGTAGATATGGAATGGGACCAGCCCAGGTGATTTACCTACAAGTGGTTTTCCAGCAGGCAACATTCTAGAAAACCTTGGTCTAGCAACTCAAGAATTAACCTGATTCTTGTTAGATGTGGTCCCATCCCCAATGCCCCATTGCTAGATGATGTTTGATAATTATGATCTATAATTACTAGATCATATTGGAAAGGACACAATGATAACAGACTGGATTAAGTGCCAAGAGACCTGTGTTCTCTTCCTCTATAACAATTCCATGAGAGAATTTTGGCAAGTTAAGACACTATACAAATTCAGAGATTTTCCTGAGGAATATCAGAGATGGTGGCTTCTAGAACTATACAGCTGCCAAAGGGGGTTGGAACATAACTTTTATTTGACATTTGTGAGCCTTGCAACTAATTTTCTTCAAGGGATGATGGAATTCCCAGGCTTACATGCATTTCTTCTGAAAGAATTCTGACCATATCCTGGTCTATTTCCTGACCTTTTCCTATTAATTCAGGAACCCAAGATGGGGGTTTTAGTGTCTTGACACACATATCTATAACATATATGTAATATCACTGGGAAAAGAACAATAAAAGACACACACTGACCAAAATAGGCATGCCGTATTCTTGGCCATTCTTTAGTAGAGAAGAAAAGCAAAGGATTTATTTATAATTAATTAGTAACAATACAAATTTTCTTACATCCTTCAGAAAAGACCACTTGGAAGTATTGGTTTCTTTGTAAGCTGCTTCCTATTTCACTGAGTTCAACTCTATTTAACCTGATAGCTCTGAAATGTGTCTATTTTCAAACTTGCCATTGCTAGGCAGCTCTCAAAAGAAAAATGGCCAACAAATATATGAAAATATTTGATCTTATTAACCACCAATGAGATGCAGAAGCAAATGGTTGTCCTTTCATGAATAATAACTTACAAAATGTTTTAAGCAAAATTATAACAATGTTGGAGAGAATTGGGAATACAGGTACTCTCATTTATTGATGATAAGAAACACAAAAGATGATGCATATAATTTTCTCAAAAATGTTCACATAATATGAATAGCAATTTCCCTTACAGTAAGGTATTGCAATTCAGGATAAGCATTAACTTGTGCAAGATAGATCTTCCAAAAACTAAAGTGCCACCAGGTAAGGAATTTGCCATCATGGAAAGCTCCATGGAAAGCAGTCTGGATCAGCAGTTAAAGTAATCAGTCCTGGACGGCCCCAAGGCTGGACCTCAGTCCCTTGATTATGCCACATGGGAGGAGTTTTTCCAATCAAAAACACTGCTATAACAAATTCTTTTACATCAGTTGCTGCATTACACCACTACAAAATATGAAATTCTGAGATTCAACAGAAGAGGGTCTTTGATAGGAATATAACTAGTAATAATCTTCTTCTAGATCACAAGTCCCTCAAGGGCAGGGAAGAGAACTGAAACTGTTCACCTTGAAATTTGTAGATCCTAGCAGATTATTGGCAAATAATATAGACGATGAGAATGAAGATAGTATTAGTTAATATCTATTGATTACTTACTAGTACAGAAATTCCACATTTACTTGTGGCAATAAACTCTGAGCCTTTTTTCAGTATGTTGCTTTTTATTTTTTCAGAAAAATAAATTATAATGGATATAAAAAGTCTATCCTCTTATTATCCATTTCTTATTGATATCAAATCCATACAAGGTGATTTTAATAACATTATGACGATGAAAATAAAGTTATCCTTAAAGTCAAAACTTATATTTCATAATTTCTCACCAAAGCTATATTTATACTAAACTCTGTTTTTGAAATGTAATATTATACTGAGAATTAACAATACTGACTCTGAGTAATACCATTTCATTTTAACATAATCACTGAATGATTTGGGGGCTCTACAATTACAGTAAACATTTATATAAAAAATTTCAATTTTATTTTCTTTGTCTACAGACAATTAAGCTGCAGGTGCTCTACAAAAGATTCCACATTCTTTCATCTAACTCTTCCTAGTTTTTTAAAAGTTTTTATTTATGGGCGCTTGGATGGCTCAGTCCGTTAAGTGTCCAACTTCGGCTGAAGTCATGATCTCGTGGTTTGTGAATTTGAGCCCCACGTCTAGCTCTGTGCCGACAGCTCAGAACCTGGAGCCTGCTTCAGATTGTGTGTATCCCCCTCTCTCTGCCCTCCCCTGCTCACGCTCTCTGTCTCTCAATAAAAAAAAAAGTTAAGAAAAACAAACAAGAGAAGTTTTTTATTTAAATTCCAGTACATAAATTCTATATATCACCTGGTGGTCATCACAAGTACACTCCTTAATACCCATCACCTGTATGACCTATCCTCTCTACCCTCTCCCCTCTGATAACCATCAGTTTGTTCTCTACAGTTAAGTCTGTTTCTTAGTTTGCCTCTCACTCTTTTTTTTCCCCCCTTCGCTTGCTTGTTTTGTTTCTTAAATCCCACATATAACTCTGAGACTTTTTTAAAAGCAAAAAGGGGAATACTCTGTTCTAATTGAACTCTTTTTTTGTTTTGTTTCCACTTAAATTTATTGGAATTTATTTTGGTCTCTGTTGGGTTAGCAAATAATTGGTTAACATCCTTTTAGCCATAAATTACATTCTATATAGAAGAAAAAAAAGTGAGGAGTGATGAAGAAATTTGCCAAGAAACTCATATAATAGGAGCTAGAGCCAGGCTTCAATTCTAGGCCCTGTGACACTTAAAGCCCTTACTTTTAACCATGTTACTTTATTTCCATTGAAAATAGTTTATGTCCTTTGCTTTCCTTTGCTATTGGGGCTGTGACAATTCCATAGAGCTCATCCCATTCCATTTGAAGAGCCAAACTTTTTAAGTGTACACATTTTTTTTTCATTTATCTTCTAAGATGGACACTTTAAATATTTTCATGTATTTTCTGACTTAAATAACAGCAAAAACATACTCATTCTATCATTCACACATTTCTCTGCTGAATATTCTCTAAGTTCCTGCCTTGTATAAGGCATAGTGCTAGGTACTGAGGACACACAGAGAACCAGGACTTTTTCATTGTTGCTGTGGCTACTTTTGCCAAAGTTCTTATCCTTTGGGACAAAGGCATTTCAATGAAAAAAAATAACAAAACTTATGAGAAATTATCTCATGAGGTATGTTGGCATACAGCTTCAGGAAAAATTCTTTCCATTCTTCATGTCTGGAAGTGAGAGATTATGAACTATTTAAGTACAATATCTATAATAGGATGTTGAATCATTAGGCTAAAAGAAGTTGGCTAGCAGATAAAACTGCTTCTTCTGGGAAGATCAGAGGAAACTGAAAATAGATGGTTGGGGTGGGAAAAAAAGCTAAAAAGTAAGGGAATATACTAGGTCAATGTAATAGTTTAGTTGTTGTTGTTATTGTTGTTTAATCCAATAATGCAAGATAGCAAACAGCTCCCAAATCTCGGGGGCAACAACTTGCTCTTTGCTCATGGCCCTGCTTGTCTGCTGAGGTAACTCTGCTGAAGGCAATGAGTTGATTTCAGACCTAGTCTTTTTGTTCTTTTTTGGGAGACTGATGACTTCCAAGGGCTTCCTTTTCTCATGATGGATGGCAAAGTCACATTCTCTTTGCAGGCTTTAGGAGAGTGTCCGTTCTTCCTTCCTATCTTCTAGTGGTCGCCAGCAATCCTTGGCATTCCTAAACTTGCAACATTATAATTCCAATTTCTGCCTCCATTTTAGCATAGCCATTTTCCTCGGCATGTTTGTGTCTAAATTTCTTCTTCTTATAAGAACATCAATCATTGGATTAGGACCCATCTTATCCCAGTATGACCTCATCTTCATTTTATTGTATTTCAAGCACAATCTGTCATATTCAACCCTCCAGACTTCATAGTCACTCAGGCTATTCCTCTTGCATGAAATACACTTCCCTTTCTTTGCTAGTCATGTGCTAACTCATACATCTCTATCCTCCATTACATTTCGAATATATTGTGGAGAGGTTTGAAGACTTGCTCGCTTCCACATTTTTCTATACTACTTGGCACTTGGGTAATCCAAATAGCTTGTTAGATTTATTTTAAGCAGAAAAACATGTTCAATGAGTTACCTAGTGTAGGATCAGATATGATGAATCCCAATCATAAGAATTTCACCTTCTGGCATAGTGTGCAGGAAACCATGCCCTTCCCTAGGAAAACAGTTAAAAGGAGATGACATTGAAACAAAGAGCTCCTATTTAGAATTCTAATAAATGATGCTATTAGGTGTGATTTTCTGAAGATATCTCTAATTGGAGTCATGCTTTATTCAGAATTGATTAAAGGTGTCATTTAGGCAAAAAAATCAAGCTTCTCCTTTGAGTACATCTGCAATTATAATGCATTAACAGAACAACTGTAAATACAGAGGCCTCATGTGTTTTGACATCAAAATATAATGGTAAAAGCAATAAAAATGACTGAGATGGTGTGGCAGCCACAGTCATGTTCATTGCCTTAGGGTTTCCATGTCATCAGTCCAGTGTCATAATGTGTTGCAGAAAGAATGTCTTACATGACTTATTTGTGTTTTGGCAGGTGATTCATAGTCCTATTTTCAAATCTGGATCATTTTCCAAAATTTCCATCATGTACCAAGGTATGCCTGAGCTATGCTTAGAAACTCTTCTTATTAGAAGTTTGAATTATCCAGAAATCATCTCTCCTAACTTTCCCTCACTCACTTTGTAGGAAGTAAAATTGAGGCTCAGAAATGAGTTGGCACTAGAACCCAGGATTCTTTCATTGACTGGACCATACTACACACTTTACTTCTGACATGAGCTAACCCTCCACTCAATGTCTTCCAAGGTAAACCAAACTCATTTAAAGAAAATAATATTTGTTTTTGAAAGAGAAAGAGACAGGGCGTAAGCAGAGAAGGGGCAGAGAGAGAGGGAATCTGAATCAGGTTCTAGGTTCTGAGCTGTCAGCACAGAGCTCGATGTGGGGCTCAGACTCATAAACTGCAAGATCATGATCTGAGCCAAAGTCAGATGCTTAACCAGGCACCCCTCAGATGCTTAACCAGGCACCCCTCAAACTCATTTTTATAAAGACCCTTGCCTTAGTGATCTTCAGGATGTAAGTGATAAAAACCCAAATCAAACTAGCATGGGCCTATCTGATTCTAGAGAGTATAGGCACAAGCGTCTGTCTCCACATGATCCAATGATGCTGTCTGGACATGGTCTCACTCTTACCTTGTCTCTGCTTTAAGTTATATTGGCTCAGTTTCCAGGCAGATTCTCTCCTTGTGCTGGCAGGGGGGCTGCTAGAAGTGCCACATGTATTCCTCACCCTGTTCTCAACTCCAGCTGAGATAAAGAAATATCTTACTCACTACACACAAGAATCCTAGCATTGTTTGCTGTTGATTAGACTGACTTGGTCACTTATTTATCTTACAAAAATCATTGTGGCCAAGTTGGATAGAATAAAACAACAGGTCAGGCCTGGGTCACGTGCCCACACTAGAGTCTGCAGGAGGGTGAGCCCTCATAATCACAGGGATTATGAGTGGAGAATGGTAGCTCTTAAGGAAGAGTCAGAGCAATGGAAGGAATCTGAAGCGGGGTAGCATTTTATCTCTGACATTTTTAGCATTGTGGGTTTATGATGATAATTAAAAAAAACAGACTAAATTTCTGCCAATTTTATTATTATTTCAAACTCTTTTCAGATAATGGATCTCCTTATTGCCTACACCCAGGAAGAAATGCCATCATGGCCAACTCTCCTTATATTGTGGTAAGCCACTGTCTCTAATAACATAGAAACAGGAAAGGTAACAAGTTTCCATTATAAATGTAGATCAAGAAAATGAAGATGACTATGTAATAATACTAATAATATCTGAGCGCACACAGTATTACAGTACTTTATACTTTATAGAATGCTTTCACATTGATACTAAAATATTTTTCCTTCTGTGTCATAGATGACAAAACTGAGCTTTAGAGAGTTGAAATGCAGTTCCTAAGGTCATGTAGCAAGTTAAGGGCTGTTTATACAGTTTTTCTGCCTAAGTTCTAGGCTTTTCTATTTATACCCTAGATCAAACATCGTAGTCTCATTTTCATCATCAGCCCTTTGCTTCCATTAGGTGTTAGGGTCAGGGGAAATGAAAATCCTGAGTTAAAAATAAATATGATATACATGGAAAGGTGAGGCTTAGGATCAACAAGTATCAAGATAAAAGTCCCCATAATGAAAGAATCTCCATTTTCAAAGAGAAATTAGGAACATCTCTATCCTACTAAATGCATACATATTTTCCCATTAAGTCCTGCACATTCCAAAACATAATTATTATTAATAATCATTATTATCATCATTCTTATTATTATTTAAGAGAACAGAACAAGAATTTTTTTCTTCTGTTAGAACATTCTTTGGATATGCTCATGATTTGTAGATGAAACAAAATCTTTAGCCAAAGCCTTAATGTGGCAACTCAGAACATTTTAAGGGGCATTGACACTGTCAGGTCAAACCATAACCTTGAGAATTTTTCAGTAGTGCAAAAAAACTTTAATGATCATGACAGTACTTATTTCTTATGAAAAATATAGGTCACTGGGTCCAACCCCCAAACTTACTAAAATTAGAATCTTTGGCTATGACCAAGGCAATATTCTTTCAATAAACTCCCTAATAATGGGCTTGGAAAGGTATTTGACTTGAAATTAAATACATTGGCAAGGATAGAACTCATTGTAAGACTTGAAGGGGGTGAGGTAATTAATCAAGTATGTCCTGGGGAGGATGGTTAGAAGCAGAGTGAACAGAATGAAAGCCCTGTGAGATAGAGCAAAGGCGCCAGTATGTTTGGAGCTCAGAGAGCCAGGGGAAGAGTAATAAGATTCAGCATCAATTAGGCAAGTGCAGAGAACCAGGCTGTGTATAAACTTTCAGGACATCTTAAGAAAGTTGGCTTTTACTCTGATTGAAACAGAGAGGCATGTAGCATTTTGAGCAGAGCAAATCCATAATCTAACTTTCCTTTCAAAGTGACCATTCTGGCTGTTGAAAAGTTTGTAGGTTGGGAAAGGCTGCAGCGAAAAGACCAAGTAGGAGGCTGTTTAAACAGGCCAGGTTACAGACTGTAGTGACTGAGAGAAGGGTGGTAAGAGGTAGAAAGTGTGAGAAGTGGATAGCTTCTGGGTATATTTTGAACTTTTAGTCACCATAAGGTGAGAGGAGAAGAAAAAGAAGAAATGACTACAGTTGTCTTAGCCAGAGTAGCTAAAGTCACCCTCAACTTTGGGAGAACAATCAATTTTGACTATTTGGGGTTTGAAAGACCCATTAGACATCCAAAATATAATGCCAAGCAACTGCCTGAGGTTTAAAAGAGAAGTATTGAATGAAGGTACAAATATGAGTTACTTCAACAGGAAGAAGTTGGGGAACCATTGAGAAACCAGCAACGGACTCCGAGAAGGGGCAATCACTGAAGTAGAAGTAAAACTCAGAGTGCCAAGAAGGTTGGTTCCAAGAGAAAATTGCCCCTTATAAAATAGTTTTTGCTGTCACCTAACACTATATGTAACCATACTCAGCATTACTTTTGGTTCTGCAGAACATGTGGATTTTATTCAGTTATTTTACAAATAGTTACAAGCATATGGTATGTGCTAGGCAGACTGTTGGGAATTAATTATCAACCTCTGGAGTCAGGAAAGCTTTCTCAGATGAAGTGATGTCTAAATTTTTACCTGGAAAAAATAAATAGGAATTAATGAGGGAGACAATTTGGGGGATAAGGGGAAATGTTGCAGGAAGAATAAACTGTAAATTTCTAGAAACAAATAGTATCTCTGTGAAACTGAAAGTAATTTGGTCTGGTGGGATCTTGGGATTCAAGCAAGGGATGGGAGAACTGAGGTCTATAAATGAGCAACAGGTCACAAAGGACCTTGAGAACCAAGATAAATTGGGGCTTTTCCTAAGGATATCATAGAAACTTTAAGGGTTTTTAAGATGGAAAGTGACATGATTGTATTTGCATTTTCACATTACCTTGGCTGCTTTATAGCATATGGGCCGTGTGATGGCTAATTTTATGTGTCAAGTTGGTCACACCATCATGCCCAGATACATGGTCAAAAACTATTCTGGGTATTTCTGGTTTTTGGATGAGATTGACATTTAAATCTGTGGCTTTTGAGTAAAGAAGACTGCTTTCCAGATTGTGTGTGAGCCTTATACAATCAGTGGAAGGTCTGAATGGAACAAAAGATTGACCTTCCCTGAGCAAGAAGAAATTCTTCCAGCAGATGGCCTTTGGACTTGAACTACAAGTTTGGAACTTTTCTGGCCTCAGGCTGAGGGCCTTTGGACTTGAATTGCAACATCAGTTTTCCCTGGGTCTCCAGCCTGCTGGTCCACCAGGCAGATTTTGAACATGCCAGCCTCCATAATTTCATGAGCAATTATGTGTGTATATACACACATTCTATTGGCTCTTATTTCTCTGGGGAACCCTAATACTGCTGGGAAGGGGAGATTGAAAGCTGGGCCTCCCCAGGCTTTGCACTTGCTATGTGAGTTTGGGACGCTTCCTGAACATTTGCTTTTCCCAGGCCACTCCAAACCAAGGATTCTAAAGAGGCTGTCCCAAGTGCTTCAAGACGGCTCTTGGAACAAGAACAAGAGCCAGGAGCCAGTGTCCTTATTATCTGCCAAAGCTGAAATGGGAAAAGCTCATTTCAAACTGGCAAGATCACCCCTGTAATTTAATTTTAAATGAAGCTTCTAAAACATTTAAAAGTTTTTATTTATTAATCATCTTGTACTTTGTATGCATCAATAGTTTTGTCTTATACATACAGAGAGATTCTCTAAATGTTCAAATGAATTCCTGGCAAGTGGAATGAGAAATAAGTATGAATAAATAAAGATTTGGCAAGCTACTCTGAAAGATTTCCAACTCAAATGGTTCTTCGATCCCTCCAAGGGTGTTTTTAAGCAAGTAAAGAAAACTAGGTGAGGAAAGAATCTTTCCATTTTATTCAGTCAGGGCTTAGGCCATTCAGAATGAGAAATGTAAGCTCTACCCAGGGCCACTCCTATATTGAGGTTCAAAGAACACTGATGGTTTCCTGCCACAAATCTCACACAACTCTCAGGAGCATTTATTAGCCTACACATTCAGAAACTCTTTTGATCTCTTGGAAAGCTTCAGGCTCCTAGCCTTCTTTCCTCATGTCCAGTTGACCAGATGACCACAGCGGTGTGCCTTCTCTCTCTGTATTGCCTTACTTATAAAGGAAGGTTCAACCATTACTTTGGGGACTTAAAAAAATAACATCTTCCACATTGAGAAGTAAGTACTGCTTTTACAATTCAAAATTGTTCTAAATGATGTCTTAAAAAAAGATAACCTTATTTAAAGAGAAAGCAAGAAAGGAGATTTTCAAAATCCTTTCGAAGATGTGTCAAAGTTACTCATTTAATTTACATATACATCTCTCTTCTGTCACCCAAATAAATTAAAAGAAACATCAAAATATCTAGAATTTGACAATTCTCAGCTTCAAAAAATAACACTGAATAAGTGTAAAACTATAAACATAAAATAGAAATTTAAGAGTAAACACTCCTCCCTTTCTTTTTCCCTAAATACTTTGACCTTGTTTCTAACTTCACTTTTAAAAGTACTGTATCTCCAGCAGCGAAACTGAAGCTCTGCAATGCATTTTGTAGCATGAAAGTAAAGGGGTGAAGTTCATGGGCCTTGGAGTCAGTCAGCTCTGGATGCAATACCAATTGTTCCATGTTACGTTCTCTGTAACATAGGTATGCCAATAGTTTATACTTCACACTGCTATTTTGAGAGTTAAATTCACATCACATACCCTACAGGGGTGGGTGAGGTGGTGTCAGGTGCTGAAAATGTTTCCAAAAGTCTTTGCTTTCTCTCTTTATTTTTTCCTCTCCCCTTCTCTTTCTTCCGTCTTCTGTCTTTCTGCAGCAGTATAATGGGTAATACCAGGCTCTTCAACTCACCACTGTGGGTAGTGATTTTCAAACTATTTTGTTTATCGACCATGTCAATATTTTGTTATTGTAGTTAGAAGAAAATGTCTTCCTTTCCATGTATAGTTTCCCTCTTCTACTACTGCTGCTTCACCTCAGAAGTTTCTGGATAATTTTTTATTAGTTCTTCACTTCAGGTTCATTCACTAAGCTCCATTCTACATAGGATCTCTG
Organism: Felis catus; assembly: GCF_018350175.1. Lineage (NCBI taxonomy): Eukaryota > Metazoa > Chordata > Mammalia > Carnivora > Felidae > Felis > Felis catus. Next base: position 186,743,483 of record NC_058368.1, on the reverse strand, counting down.
GGGAGGTGGAAATTTCTCCGTAACTTCTATTTCCCATTTAATTTGTGCCCCAGACTTCATCTCTGAAGTTGTTGACATCGTCAAGAACCGAAGTCCATGGCACACTCTGTAATGATGGAGATCCCTTAAGCTTCCACCCTTGCCCTCCCCTTTCCTCTCTCCATTTCTCTCCCAAAAGTTCCTTGCCCCCTCATAACTCTTTGGTCCTCACCGAAATCCCTCCTTGGGTGGTTTTTGTGTTGTTCTTAGTCAAGTTCACTACTGCTGGATGGATCCAGGAAGTGTTGGGAGATAAGGGACTTCTGAGTCACTGCATAGGGAAAAGAGACACTGAGCTTCAAAGAGAGTGACTTAAAAGTAGTCAATCACATGTTCACATTGTGAAAACCTCTGTTGCAATTCTGTATACTTTATAATATAAAAAAGTTTATATATCTTTCTTATTTTGAGACAGCATAAAAATTTCATTTATAAGGTGTCGGCCTCCAGGAAAGTGAAGAAAAGAGATCTTGTCACAATTATAATAGCATAGAAGCTTGCTTCATATGAAAATACTCTCATAGATCTTGTAATATGCTCTTTTCTGGGATTACAGATCTAGAACATCAGGATGGGGTTTTTGGCATAGGAAAGATGAATGTTTCAGTGTCTCTCTGACCATACTGTAACTGTCCAGAAAATAGAAGATGCAGTGCTTTGGGGTTTTCTTGAATTCTAAGACTCATCTGGCAACCCCAGGGTTGCAATCCCTTAAGGCAACCATTGGATGGGGCTTAATAGTAACTGCTTTTAGGTAGAGCTTGTCCTCCCTAGTTATCCATAGTCCCCACCACTCCCTATTGTTTTGTGCCAAGTGTATATTACTATTTTACCATTCCTATTAAGCCTTGTATACACATTTGAGTTTCTAACATAGGGTGTGAGATATATTAATCCTCTAGCCAAACCTTAGATCTCTTGTTAGCTTTCTTTCAGAACGGAAACAAGTTATGCCCACTTCCTTTGCACATCGAATCCTAGAAATAGTATATTGCTGATCTAACATTAAATCCATCCTGTTGTCTCTCATACCACTTTGTGGGGTTGAGGGACCAAGTACCCACTAGGTCTCAGATGGGGATGTAGTGATGAATCTAACTTTTTAAATGAAGCTATCTAGCAGCATTATACTGCTGCAGAAAGACAGAAGCTTTTTTTTTTCTTTTCTACTGAGATGCTCCAGCCTGTGTGATGCTTTCACTGTGATCACAAGAGTCTGTCATTTGTAGCATGTTTGGGGCAACGCCAGGGGCAGGTTTCCCAAACTTCATTACACCATTTGCTCTGAGGTCTACCATTTCCTCAGGTCACCACCACTGAATAGTGTGCAAATCTCTACTTCCATGTAACCAGGTATCCTTCTTCCCAATCTGAGAGAATTTTTTTTTCCTCTCTCCTTACCCTCAAAGACATTCATTTTCCTCAGTATTAGTGGGACACTAAGCATTGTCTCTTAGTATGTCCCAGGAGCTTTTCCTTTTGTTTCCAATAAAAATCTCTGAAGTGAAAAAGTAAATATATGAATGAATACTAATGTACTAGCTGGCCACTAGAACCAAACAAAAGAATGCATCAGAATATGAACAAATAAACACATTGATAAGGAGATCTACCAAACAAGCCTAATCATTCTGGGCTTTTCTGGAATTGGCCATTTCATGATTATTCTTTGGTTCTAGTCCATATAGTAGGGTGATACTATGGTGGGTAGGGTGGAAGAGGGCTGCACATTTGGCTAATGCTCTGTCACATTACACATTGTATCACATGGGGATAAGAATGTATTTACATTATCTTGCTGCTGTCTGCCTTAGGAAATAAAAGATTATGGACGTATTATGCCTATTGATATCTCTGAGAGATTTTCTTACTAACCTGTTATTATTCTAGGGGTGGAATGGCTCAGAGGGATATTCTGCGTGGAAAAAAAATGATATATGATATTTCGGAATTAGAACAAATATCAGAAGAGAGTGAGGCTATCTGAAGTGTTTTTAGAAGAAATTATACTAGTTGGAGTATGCGTAGGGGAATTTACCAATTATGAATTGATCAGCACATCTGAGGGAAGGTGTTTGGGGCTTTCCCATTCCAGAGCTAAGTTACTGACCATGAATTGCACCCATGGTGTCATTTCCTATTAGCTCTCTCACCATCCCACCTACATGAGTTTCTGTGTGTGCGCGCGTGTGCGTGCACACACACACACACACACACCCCACCAGTTATTTGAACGTGTTCCTGTACTGGAGCTGATTTCTGTTCTCTCTGCTGGACAGAATGCTGAAACTTAGCATGAAGGGTGCCAACTAAAAATGCACGTATTTTGCATTTGTAGGTTTACATAATTTGCAATTTATAGTGTAAGCTGAGAAGAACTGGTTCTTCACTCATCCCATAATTGGGTCTTTTCAGTGATGTTCATTCTTTGATAGCAATAGCTCCTTTTAATCCTGAATGTATTGGACAATAATGTCCTGACAGGCTGCCTCCCTCACAGATAGTGTCTATCAGGTGCTGCTTGGACATTCTAAAGTCATGAGGGGTGAAAGTCACGAAGCTTATCACCAAATGAGTTGCTGGCCTTAAGAGAGTTCCTACATGTTTGAGTGGTGCCAAATAATCCCATAGGGCAGGGGCTTTGTGTGCTCAATCTGTAAATTTCCAGTACTAGTACTACATATGGCAGAAGGCAGACTCTCAGCAAATGTTTTTTGAGAAATGACCAAAATGAATGTGAATTAAGTAAGTCTGGTTGCTTTTAATGCTGAAGTGGAAAGAGCTTACAAGGATTTGAAGATGAGACCAACCTGGGTAGGAATCCAAGTTCTTCCAGTCTCACAGGCAAGGTACTCCCTCTTTCTGATCTTGAGTTTCTTTTACTTGAGGAATATGGTAAGGACTAAATGAGTATTAAATTTGCAAAGAGCTTAGCACAATGTCTTCATCAGATATACGTTCAATGTTAAATGAATGCATAATGTTTAGCATATTTTCATGAGTAAAGCCAATTTTTAAATTAATTATCCTTGATATAAAATATCTATCCTAAGAGAACATTAAATAATTATTGTGAAGTTTTAGGCATAATACAATTTGTGATATATGTGCTATTATAGTAATGATGAAAATTAACAAAAGCAACAACAATAGTATCTACTGTTTACATACCACTTACCATGCAAGGCGTCAAGGACTTCTAATGGTTATTATATTCCATCTTTACAACAGCCCTATGAGGGAGGTGCAATTATATCTTTGCTTTACAGATAAGAAAACAGAGTTAGATGGATTAAGTAGCTGCGTAGTCAAATGCCTAATATGTGACAAGTTTGAGCTCAAACTCAAATCTGCCCAGCAGCAGGTCCCAAGTTTGAAGCTTTCCATTGCTTTTCACAAAGCCAAGATTCAACAATCTAACTCATACTAATAAACTATACACACACACACACACACACACACACACACACACACACACACACTCTGAACCCAATGAAACCACAACACATTCTTTTAAGTTTTATTTATATTTCTTAGTTCAAGAATTACACACTAGCCAACATTATTATATATTTACATGCTGAAACTGGCTGTAATAAGTTTAAATTCAAGAAAATAATTCTTATGTGCTACTCATTTATAATCCTCATTTGTTACTATCTCATGTATCCCAGAGATTTTAGTAGTCCTGTTTTTTAGAAAGACATGAAAATAGATGCAATGATATCCACTTGTGTTTTGCATTTTCTAGCCATTGGAAAATGTGCATTATGTGCATATTAAGAAAGGCTACAAGGTAATTAGTAAGGCTGATAATCACTACATTGTGAAGAAACTAGAATATCACTTTTTATAAAAGGACAATTCAGAACTGTGCAGGGACAATATTCATAACAGAACTATTTAAACACCCATGCAAATAAAATTTTTTAAATGCTATGGAATTTAAATCATTTGCAACTTTGTTTGAAATAATTATGTTTAAAATGACCATGGTTTAACTCAAATTACTGAACTGAAAAGGAAAAAGATACAAGCTGATGGAACTGTCAGCTTGCTTCTGGTGGTACAAAGACACACAAATGGGCATCAGATTAGTGGACATTTGACAGGAGAGAGACATTTGGTTTTGAAAGTTAAAAAACACAAAGTTTTCTTTGTCATCATATTGGATCATATTTATCTTTATCACAAAAGAACTTTTCAAAGCAAATTAAAATCTGATGTTAGAATTTTTGCATATATCTACAGAAATGTTTCACTTCAATTTTTAAGTAATAAATTTTTAAGGGTGTTGCTGCTTTTTTTTTCTTAAATGATTTCTTTACGGCAGTATCTTAGTTAGCATTCTGTTGGCTCCTTACTAGTTTTTACAATGTTCCTAGTGTATTTGGAAAATATTTTTTAAACCTTTGGTGTGAAGCAGTCTTTTTTTTTTATTTTCCCCTATTTTTCCTTTTTTCTTTCCTTTTTTTTTTTGTTTTTTAATAATTCTGGAGTCTTTGGTTAAAAGGAATAATACTATCTAAAGACAAAATGCTATTATTAAAAAAAAGTCTCATGTGTATTATGTGTAATAAATTTCTGGAACAGGTATGAATAATAAGCACTTTTATTTCCTGTAGTGCCATCAATATAAACTTTTACTCTTTTAAAATTGAGATTTAAGTTACAACCTTTGGTGTCTTGAACTCTGACATATAAAAAAATCTATCAAGTTATCAATGATCATTTCTGCTTTTCCCATTTCCATTTCTAAGGCTATCTCTTGGCTGTTACATTGACTACATAAACACTACAGCATTTCCCATAAAGGGGATGAGAGTGGAAGTGAGAGAGCGGAAAGTGAGAGTGTGAGTGTGTGTGTGTGTGTGTGTGTGTGTGTGTGTGAGAGTGTGTGAGTGTGTATGTGTGTATGTCTGTGATAGCAAATTGAAACCCTTCTGTCTGGGATCCCAAACCATTTATGCAAAAGGGTGTTTAAATTACTCTGCTGGGGCACTGCAGTAACTGTACTTAGTAAAAAATAAATAAAAATTAAGAAAAAGAATTAAACAATTATTTGTATCTATTGACTATTCATTTACAGCATGTTGAATTATTTACATAATATTATAACACATGAACATAAGCCATAAACAGAATTAGCACATTGCCTTACCATAAAATACAAATTAGAAGTTAAAAATATTTAAGAAATCTGTTTTAATATTTACACACGCTCAGTGAAAGTTATGGTTGCTCACATTACATGGACTCTGTACACTTAGCAAAATGGCATGATTGCTACAGTTGAGAGTATTTGCCCTAACCAACATGGTGGGGTTATTATTTTTTTTTTCCTCCTTCAAGGAGGATTTTTTTTCATTTTCTGTTTTAAGACTTTGTTTTTAAATCACCAATAGACAATGTTATTTGTTTTCTTGAAAAAGAGAGCAAGTAGACAAGCAATGTGAGAACTAGTTAATTCCCGATGTTCTGAGGTACAGTACTATTGTAGTGTCAAACTGTGCAATGGTTCATAAGAACTGTAGGCATTGATCTGCTGATAGAGAAATGCTCAGTACCCTGTATTACTAGTTTCAATAGGTTGATTTGTTGGTTGCCAATTAAAAATACTCATACATTGGTTAAATGAAGGAAATAAAACATATTAGCTTATTCCTTTTGTTTTCCAACATATGAATGCATATATATGTATTTATGTTTACATGGATCTATATATACACATATATACATGTAGATATGTTGTAAGACCTGTTGTTGATTGTTTTGCTGTTTTTGTTGTTTAGTATGAACTTAATCATAAGACTGGAACACAGTTACCTATAGAAAATGGAAATTGTGTTAGTTGCCAATTTAATGCAGGTCTTGCTTAAAATGAACATGATTCATTTTCCCACTGCATTCCACTGAACTTTCTCTATGTGTTGTGCTTTTATAAGCTGACAGACTTTTTGTGTTCCTAATACTAGAATGTAAAGTCTTTTGGTTCATAAACCATTTTTATTATTATTATTATTATTATTTTTACTTAGCACTGCTTTTGAAGACATGAGAAGATAAAAGGTCTAGATGGCACTGCTTAAGTATTTTCCCCTGTTGTTAAATTGCAGTAGAAAGAATTGTAACATTCCTTATGCAAACACATGATTATGTTGCATGAGTTTTCAATTCTGAAAATGCATTTCATACCTACTAGCAGTCATGTACAATATATATATACAGATTGAGATCAAAGATTTCATTTAGACTGTGCATTTTAGAGTCAGAATTTGCCTATGAATTTCACAAAGATGAAAAACACCTTAATTGCTGGCTATCTGGCTGTTTCATAATCAAAAGGAAAACTATATATATATATATATATATATATATATATATATATATATATGTATAAAGTGATACTAATACCATATCAGAATTGCCAAAACACATTTTTGTGGTCCTTAAATTTAACCACTGGATACCAAGCTGACTGGTTTTCATAGAGTTATGAGATCTAGCACCCCTCCCTAACCCACCCCCAGTTTGGTGACTACAGTCCAATTCAACTACAGTAAAAATATAGTTAAAAATAAAATCTACATCTACTGTTGTCTCTGGGCAGGATGAGTCAGTTGTTTCTACCTACGTGGTTATTGAATGCCAATATATGGATTTCGTTCTAGGGCATCTGTTTGAAGCTCCCATCTTTCTCCTTTTTCTGGTTTCTTCTTATCACTGTGAACAGAAATGAATCCTTGGTCATACGCTTTTGAGGCTCATGCTGCAAAGTTTCTTCTCTCACTTTGATCTAGATTACCATGTTGACTTCCCTGGACATTGAAATTTTGTTGTAACCATAAATGACAATATCAAGGATTTTTATGGCTTTTATGATAATTGCAAATAAGAGCCCACTGCTAGACTTGGGCTCTGAGTTGTCTCTAGAAAAACCTTTCTAGGATGGCATTTTGGAGTTGTGCACCTGAGTTATCGATATGCTCCTTCCTGATATATGCTACTCAAACTTTAACCCCTGGCGAAAAGGGACAGGCACTGTTATTAGTGTGTGCCCCAAAATGATTGCCTAGGTGAAAGCATGTACCTGGAGAAAATTGAGAAATTTTTACTCTGAGCCCATGGGCAGAAACTTGGTTGGATTCTGCCCAAAGATCATACTCAGAAGTGTTCAAGTGTATAATCAAAAAATAAAGGCCAGAGTTCCCTTTGCTGGTGAAGGAAAAAAAAAATACCTCCCATCTTGGAGCATAGAATTTAGAAAGCTGAATGCTAAACCTTTTTTTTTTTCCCCTCTCTGTCTGATAGTTGGAATAGGAGGGCAGCAGGACTCTGTCATATTCCAAGCTGCTGAATTATCAGGGGAAAAAAACATACATTTTATCCACAGGCAAATACTGGCCTTGCCTACTATGCACAATTAGGGATGTTACTTTGAAAATAAGTGTTTCTTGTCTTTAAAATAGAAATAGCAAAGTCATCCTCTAAGAAAACATTCAATCAAATCAAACTTTAAGGAGAAATTAGCAATTCACTATTTTCTCCAAGAAAAGCAAAATATGGACCTCACATTGATAGAAATAAAATATATTAGCTTATTCTCTTTACTGTCTCACATATGAATGCATATGTCCAATTATTATAGAAAGAAGCACACTGACATAATTTAAAAATTGAATAAAACAATACATCATGCCTGCTGATCAGTTATATATTTTTCTGTAATATCAATTGAGGCTCATAACATTCATCATGTTAATGTGGCTTTGTTGTTATCCTATTCTACACTACTTTTCATGTTTTCTTTGATCCAGCCGATCGCAACATATACAATGAAAGCACCCTTAAAAAGTCAAATCCAACAAACCCACAAACTAACTCTACTTGTGCACATAATCCTTTAAGTATTGTTTGCTATGAAAAATACAAAGGTGAATGTCATTGCACATAAGGAAATGTAGTTCAATCAATCTCCTCAAAGCCTTGCTTTGTCTCCTAAGAATATAATCAGGATTTCAGAAACAAGAAAAGCTGGCAAAGGACCATTAATCCTTTAAAGAAATGAACAAATCCTTCTTTTGAAATACCCTATTAAATTCAGAAATAAACTTAAGGGAAATGTTGTAGAGACAGCTGACATTGTCTGAGAAAATCAACCTGTCTCCTAGCTTTATCTGTACTCTATATTAGTATATTTGAATGACTCCCAATCTAACCTGTATCTAAGATACTTCTAATTTTGCTAGCTTTTCTATTTTGTGGTTGTCTTTTGATTAGATAAACTATAAAAACCTCTTTAGGTGTGCTGTCAAAAGCCTGTGAAGTGGGGGAAAAAAATCTCTCTCACTGACCTTTTGCCATTATACAAAATATGTATGGACCAGATGCTGTGTGGGGCTGGTAAGGGTCATGCTGCTCACTTGCTTTAATTTTGTTACAACATTTGTTTCTGGATTTTCCACTCTTCTCTGGATTATTAACTCTATTTTAACCAACAAGAAATAGCTTTTTAGAAACATTTCTTGGCCACCACGCATGATAATGTTTAGTAGTCCCCAGTTTCTAGAAATGTCAAAATGGAAGACATCAGAGTTGACTCCCTGTGCTCAAGCAGAGACTGGCAAAATTGGTTACCAAGCCTCTGTCTTCACTCTGCCTATCCTGTTTGAACTACATGAGAACCTTCTAGAATCCAGTGGGAACTATCTTCCCATGACACACCATTATCACCTTAAGACAGGCATAGGTCATCTTCAGTAAGCATGTTTGCATGGCATTGCAGATGTTTCATAAACACAGTGCCATCTCAACAGCATGCCAACCTTAGAAATGAAGATGGGGAGTATCTGGATATGACCACTTCTCAGCAAAATGACTGGCAATGCTACTGAGCCCTCTCAGAATATCTTCTAAATAATTGCCCTCTATATAGGCTGCATCAGCAGATAAAGTGGAACACTCAGACAGTCTTGCCAGCATGTATACAAATCACTTGCATTTTAACTGGAAAACCACAAGGACCTTAGTGTATTCATTACTTAGCAGAAGCAACCCAAATGGTATGAAATGGACCACAGGATAGGCCAGCAACTAAGGTATTTTAGCATCACTTTTGTCCTGGATTGATGTGTTTTCCAAGTCCTACGTCAGGCTGTACAACTGGTTTGAGGAGGAATCTAGTCCTTGCTTCCCATGGGAGGCTATGTTTTAGTTCACATAATAAAGCCAATAGACGATGTTGAAGAAGGAAAAAACCACTGGGAAGAATATGCGGGACCACCGATCTATGGCATTCACATCAGTCAAGTCGGGGATGGTGATTTTCAGTTGGGAGGCACGTCTCCGCAGGCGGCTTTTCTTTTGTGCCACATGTCGCTCAAGAGCATTTCGGCCAAAACTATGCCTGGGTAACCCGGCTTTCCGATATTGGATGCTGGAGGCATCATAGGCCAACATTGTGCTCCTGGGGTCTCCAAGTCCCATCACAGCCTCAGATGTGGCCATTTCGTTTTTTATCTCAAGAGTGCTCAGTAAGATGTTCTCATGTGGGTCCATCTGCAAGGGAGAAGAATCGAATAAGATAAAACAGTAAGCCTTTATTGCTCCTAATTATGCAAGGTGCTAGGATATGTGATCTAGGTAATATTTATCAGAGTGTTAAGAGAACCGGCTTTGATGCTACATTATCTAAGAAGGATAACAGACAAACAGATATCGCTCATCATCTGACTAAACCCAAATCAGTACATCATTTAGAGCCATTTGAGATCACTGAGGATCATCAGGCTATGAACTGAGATGAGAATGTAGCTTGATCAAGGCTAGTGTCTCACATTTTAACTATACCACAAATATCTTCTAATGGGTTTATTTTTGATGCTCAAAAATCAGAGGCACTCTGACGTTTGCCATTCTAATGATCTTCTTTTAAAAAGCATTGCAGGGGCACCTGGGTGGCGCAGTCGGTTAAGCGTCCGACTTCAGCCAGGTCACGATCTCGCGGTCCGTGAGTTCAAGCCCCGCGTCAGGCTCCGGGCTGATGGCTCGGAGCCTGGAGCCTGTTTCCGATTCTGTGTCTCCGTCTCTCTCTGCCCCTCCCCCGTTCATGCTCTGTCTCTCTCTGTCCCAAAAATAAATAAAAAACGTTGTAAAAAGCATTGCAATTACCAAGTTGTTTCAAAGTGGCCACTCAAGAGATGAGGAAGAAAGAGGAACATACCAGCTGGGTATGTGGGTTTGGGATCCATGTGTCTGGGTGCATATCCTGGTTCTGCCACTTACTATCTAAGTGAACTTGGGTGAATTCCTAATGTGAATGGTGCCTCCATCACTATAAGCTATGCTAGTTTCAGTTTCTTCATCTATTAAATGGTATAATAATCCAACCTTAGAGCACTTCTTTAATAAGGTAATGATATAATAGATATAATAGACTGCTGCTACTACCACTTAGGGCATACAGAGAAATAGAAGGTGTGGCACTCTTTAAAGAATTTACAGTTCTGATATGAATAAATACAAAATTAAGCTGTGCTAGGTATGAAATAGTATTAAGGGATTAATTACTGAGTTATGCTCATGATAGTAGCCTAATTATAGATGAATTCATGCTAAAACTAGAACTAAAACCAGTAGATAACATTTGTTAAGCACTTGCTACATATACCAGAAACCTTTTCCTATAACTTCACTTAATTGTTTCTTAACACCCATGATTATGAGATATCACCCTAAATTTGCAATATCAATATAAATAGGATAAAAGAAGAGTTTTGAACAATAGAAATTCAGGCATCATGTGACTTGCCAAAATACAACAGAATTCAGAACAAGGGACTTGAAAATTAACAGCTGGGCAAAACTGTGCATGGTGGAAGGGTCAGTGGGGTGAGGGATTGACCTGAGAAGGAATGGAAGGAGGCAGGATTCAAGAAGTGAGTTAGCCCAAATTTGGCTGTATTAAGTTGAATTCTGAGCCCAGGGAGTAGGAGGGTGTCCTGTAGATATGGTGACCTCTTTTATCTCTTGGATGATTTTAGCTTCTTGGCAAAGCTAAAAGGAAAGAATGAATACTGACACCATGATACCCAAATATTAAATGACTGTGATAATGTTTTTTTGTTTTATTAAGAAGGGAAGATTTGTGTGTCTTATTTTTAAGAGCCTTCAATTGCTATAGATAATAAAACCTAGTTGCAACACATTATTATTAATAACAGAGTACATTTATTTTGATGGAGAATCATGATATACCAATTGCCAGTAATTTGTTGAAATATAAAATAAAATAAAAATGATCAATAGTAGATACTGATGATATATGGAAGCAAGGGATATAACCAAACACTTAATTGGAAGATAAAATGGTCTGAGCTTCATGAATTATGCAGAAGGCAAAAAGAAGGTTGCTAAGATTATATAGTAACAATTAGCTTTCAAATGTGGTTTAATGACCCTGTATTTTAAATTCAAATCTAAAATATTTTGAGAAACAGAACCTATAAAATATGCTAGAACCTAGTAATTGACCAATTAATCTCTGCCCGCTGATTAGATTTTCTGTAGGTTTGGTATATGGTAGTATTTTGCTTAGTGGACATATTAAACAAATATATTCTTAAGATTAATATTTAAAGTTTTTAAGATTTGGAAATGAAACCCAATGAATTTAGAAACACTTCTCTCAAGGAAGGGCCAGGTAATGGCTTTAGTGATGGATTCAATGGCCCTAGGGAAGAAAACAAATGTTTAAAGTCATGTCTCATGTACCAGGGCTTTGCAGAAACTGTCTAACTGAATGCTCACGACCATCTTTTTGAAAAAGGAATTCATTCCTAGGTTATAAAGTGAAGGCATCATCAAATGTCAGAAAGTCACACAGTTACTAAGTGATGGAGTTTGATCATTAGAGCACAAAGCTTGGGGGAGAGAAGTGTGACTTTCCAACACTCAAGGAAAGTAAAGCGGATAGAAGTGGGGGAACATATCATTCTTCATTATTTCAGAGAGTGTTGTTATTTTCCCTTCTGCTCTGGGTTGTTTGCTCTTTTAACTACCTAGAAAATAACTGCTTAGCAAAATTCCTTTGGCCGCTACACATGACAGTTGTTCAGGAGTCTCCCCCTCTCTAAGCACCAGGATATTTGTTTTTCTATTGAGCAACTATGTTAAGAACAGTTATATACATCAGACTTGGCTGAGGTAAGAATACAGATCAATAATAACAAGCATTATAAAAATAATGGGAACAGTGGACTCTTAGTATGGCAACTTGTTCTAAGTTGGATAATTCGTCTGATTTTAGTGGGTTTCTGTTGTGTTATTTATGAAACCCAAGATTTGTTAGATAATTCTTGAAGCTTTATAATTTATTTTTAATCAAAAATTTACAAAATATACGTAACAGGCACTAGTGTGTGTCTGGCGCTGTGCCAGGTGTTGTAGCCACAGTGGTGAGGAAGACAGCACGGCTGCCGGTCCCCATGGCAATAACAGCCTCCAGAAAACAAAATGAATTTGGAGTGAAAAGACTGGACTACTGGTTGCCCTGATTCTTATTTCTGACCTTGGAACAGTGATTTAATCCATCCCAAACTAGTTTTCTTCAACTGTTAAGAATAAAGTTTTGGGAGATCAACTGACTATGCAGGAAGAACTTGGGAAACAGAAGTGCTATGCAAGGTGACTGTCATGACAGGCTACAAATGCAGTGGGAAACATAAAGGTGCTAGCAGGCTGAGAAAACACAGCAAATAGCCATGCCTAAAAAAAGTATCCTGCCCTCACAGTGGATGTGGAATAGACATGAGTGATGAACTTTCCGTAGGTAAGCCTAATCATCTTGCCACTGCTGAAGATCTAATCAGGCTGAGGCTGCGGTTGGTTGCGGTAGGTGAGGCAGGTTGGACATCTGCATCAGCTTATAAAGTGTGACTCCTCAGTGTTGTGCTGTATTAGGATAGTTGAACCCCAAACTTTGACTGCCTGTAGAGTCTTAATTAAGGTCATTAATAGTCAAGGTATAAATTAACTTCAATTAAAATACAAAACAATGAAAAGAAAAACAACAATCTTTTTTTCCCAGAAAACTCTTACCCTTAGCTATGGAGCTGTAAAGTGGAGAGGTATAAAGTACAGCCGCCTTCATTTCCAATTTATTTCTCAATTAATGGTGACATGGAGGAGGCAGCTCAAGCGGGTTGCAGTTTATTAGGCTGCACATTCAGGGGAAGCCCTGAGACACTGCTCTGATTACCCCACCTTGTCCTTGAAGGGCCAGTTTTCTCACGTTCTCCATAAAGCCTCCCAGATAATGCCAACCTTGTTTACTCGCCTCCTCAGAAATTAGCTGCATCCCTCTCTTGACACTACGCCACAGCATCTGTTTGTTTACCCAACTTGCTGTGGAATCACCAGTTCTGAGAATTGTTTGTTTGTTTGTTTGTCTGTTTTGAATAGTAGCCTGATCAACACCTGGAAGCATATCTGTTTTCTTTTAGAAGTGGAAATATAGTGCAGTGTTTCCAAGTTCTAATTCTGGACTCAGACAACCCACATTTTGACTCTGGGTTGAGCCATTCACTAGTTTTGATTCCATGGGCAAATCATTCAACCTCTCTGAGTTCATTTCTTATATGTAAAGTGGGAGAAACACCAGTCTCTAGAGTTCTTTGAGAGGATTAAATAAGACAGCACATGCAAACCACTTAGCCCAGCTTTGCACATAGCAAGCACTCAAAAAAATCATAATTGTTCTTGCTTTTCAAAAGCAATAAATATTCATTAAATGCATACATTTGATCTTCCATGGCCATTTTTTTAAATGCCATCGACTATATAAACAAACCAGAGCTTTGAATTCATCAGATTATTTAAATTTTGCTTTGGTTAGTGACTTCTGTAAAGTGCTGAGAACAATGCTTCATATAAAGTAAACACTATGTTTTTGTTATAATACATCATACACTTATTAAGTATAATACATAAGTCTGGACTGAGCTACTTCTGAATGCTGAAGTGAGATGCGTAAAAGCTGCCTTTCATTTCACAGGTGGAGAGGGAGCACAGTATTCATGGGTTCACAGATCCACCAGCTATCCTCCTGACTGATAGGGAAAACAGCCCTCAAGCCAGTGTCAAAGAGGGAGATGTCTCCATTGCTAGTGTGGCAGAGCAAGGAAAGAGCCTGGCTTCTCTTTCCTCATGGCCCTACAACATTACACCATAATGCTTGTCATTATGATCATCTGTTTAATATTTGGCTGCCCCACCAGGCTATACTTCCTGGGAAAGGCAGAAGCAAGGTCTTTTTCTTTCACTGTTGTATCCCCAAGCACTTGGCATGGTGCCTGGCACATAGTAGGGGCTCAGTAAGAAGTGATTAGATAGAATTAATTTTGTGACCTTAGTAATCCAATCTCTCAGTGAGTCATCAGTAAGGTGGATTTAATTTTGCAGCACCAGTCTGAAGATTGGAACTGCATGGGGTTACCCCCTGAAGTCCTTTCTCACTCTAGGTATTCTCCCTCTATTTATACAGGTCTCTTGCTGAAGCAGTATGCTCAGGTGCCTGAAATATGGAAGGAGCATTTTTGATAGGGCCCTGGCTATTTACATGATGGATGCCCCATTCTTGTCTCAGAGAAGGGAGCTTAGTGAGTAGCAACTAGAAGCCAGGACTAATTATTTTACATATTGACCTCTTTCAGTTATCCCAGTGGCCCTGTAGGGCAGGTACTAATCTCGTGCTCAGAAAATAAAGCACAGAGAAATTAAGAAACCTAACACAAGTTCTCATAGTGAATATGTGTTAGAGTAGGAATTAGAATCTGGTCTTTGTTTGCCGTGTAATGCTGAGGCACAGCAGCAGCCCCCAAGCCCTTGTGTACTCTACAGCTCATAAAAGAGGACCCTCTCAGTGAATGGTAGTCCTCTGGAGGCTTGCAAAATTTTCCTTAATAAGGAATGAATAAGAATTTCTGTCTTTAAATATGCCACTAAATATGACAGCTGATGTAAAATCCTATTAAATTCAAATGCTTTCACCTACATATAGTAGACATCTGTGGTTTGATAGTTCACCAGCCCTACCAGGGACAAATTCTGTCTAGGAACCATCTCTCAGAATTTCCTTGGTTTGGCGGATGGTATAGTCTGTTTCAGAGGTTTCCAAACTTGAACATTCATCAGAATTCCTTAGAGGCTCTGTTAAAACATAGAGATCTCGGGACCCCACTTGCAGGGTTTCTGAATCAGTAAGGCTGGAATAAGGCTCAATGATCTGCATTTCTAACAAGCTCCCAGGTTAGAAATCACCAGCTTGCAGGTGATGCCAGGCTGCGAGGCTGGGGTTCACACTTGGAAAACTATCAGTCCATTGGACTGCAGCAGAAGGGCATGACTTCAAATAAAGAAGAAACAGAGGCCTTGAGACACAATGAAAAAGCTGAAGTTCTGACCACAGTCCACACCACCAAGCTGAAAAGCAACTTTCATACAGAGAAAACATATGTGACCTCCAATTATTACTTTCTGGAGATAGGAACTATATTAAAGCCTTCACACAGTTTCAATATTTAATCTTGACAATAAACCTATGAGAAAGTTATTTCTAATATTCTCATTTTAAAAATGAGGAGATTGAGAATTCTGGATTATTGATCTGTCCAGAGTTGCACAGTTGGTATGTAATGTACTGGCACTAAATCTGTCTGTTCCAAGGTTCCTAATCCTCACACAACACAACTGTCTATCTTGAGACTGTCTTCAATTATGAGTTCTGTCTTAAAATGCCATCTCTTTATCAGGGTGTACTTAGGCGAAGACATTCCAGAAAATGAAGGGAATAGCAGTTGTCATGTGGATTTAGCTAATCTTTGAAATCGGGTCTCCACCCCAACCTTACCAGGCTTGACCAAGTGGATTTCCTAATTGTCTTTTTCTTCACTTGAGCAGTGAGACACAGTAGAAAACACTAACCTGTCCTTTTTTTTTTTTTTGATTAAGATATTAACAAGACATAGTTTCCCTTTAACCAGAAAGATCATGTACCGATCTCTACTGCTCTAGGAAATATAACAAAATATTTTTCAAATTTTCATGTTTTGGCATTTTTACTTACTCAAACACCCATGAGAAATTTGTTGATAGTAGTTAAAACAAGAGAGAGAAGGAAGCAAAAGTAAATGAAGGGGAAGAGAAGGAATAGGCAGACTAGTGAATAAACTGTCATTCTCTGCAGATAAATTGCCTTTGCAAGAACCAAGCCGAAGGCCTTGCTTTAGTCCAAGAATCTACACTATTTGCTTTCTAGTCTTGAACTTTAACTTACAGGTGTCCATTCCTGACAATAAGGGTTTTTGAAGAGGCCCTATTAAACAGGCCAGTACGAATAAAGAAAGTCTCATGTTTCTCATTCAACAATCCACCATAAAATTATGCTTTACCTGGGGTTATTTTGCTTATCAATCAACAATTAAATGCTGAAATTTTGGGAAACAGAGTGATTTATTTACTCCAGCATTCCATAGACTCTATGAATGATTCTCCGTGAATAACACAGTGTGCACACTGATTGAATCAGCTGTTCTGTTGGGTAGGAGGATGGACTTTTCTGCTGACCTATTTCCCAGACTGACCTGTCTGTTGATGGTTTAAATAGGAGTAAATTCATGTTAAACATCTGGATTAAGAGCTTTTCTTTTCCTTCTTTCCATTCCTAATTCCAACATTTTTTTTTCCATCAAGAAACAGAACATGCTTTGGTTAACAGAGTTCCATTTTGCTTAAAAGGTATCACATTAAACAATGACAAATGGATCTTATTTTTGTATAATTTGTTAATTCCAGGTCTAGTTTCAGATTTCTTGCTTCCTTTCTGCACCTTTCTCAGTGACAGGTGTGTGCTCTGGAGGAATGCCCTTGTCCAGAAAAACAAATCACATCCCTCAGTGACCCAGCAGCATTGCATGCTTATCTTGGGAAGTGAAAATGGGGCTATTTTAAATCCCAGTTTACCACTCATATCATCAAGAGAAGAGTGAGAAATTGCAAAAACTCAGGAAATCCTAACTCTGCAATTTCCAATTACTGTGACTAGTATTGGGTAGGAGATCATGTTTTATCTTCCATGAAATGACACTGTGACCTGAGTAACTTGAAATGCTAAGGTAATGAACTGTTAACCACCTGGGAATATCCAAAGCACTTCTTTCCAAAGTAAAAACACTCAGAAATGACCTAACATGCATTCGGTATTTTAAGAGGTGAAAAAAAGTTCACCCAACCAGAACATGAAATGAAGATTCTAGGAGAGCAAGAAAAGGCCAATATCTTTGTGGAATGCCTCCACCAAAGTAAATGGGGAAATAGTAACCAAATACGGAGTTTAGATCTGGAACATAAATACAGAAGAATGCTGCTGAAATACCCAGGTAGTTGTGGAAGAGTGGTCATTTTAAAATACAAACTAGTAGAAAAAAAAAGGGCTGAGATTTCTACTCTTTTTTTTTAAATTTTCTTATGCTATTATAAAGTGTTTGAAGACTTACAACCATATTATGAGGAATTAGTACTATCAGCATTTTGAAAACAACCCTTCCCATCAAAATGCAGAAATTTGTAAGTAGCTAAAATTTACTAAGTGGTAAAACACTCATTTAAATTTATGTTTGCAGATTGAAATCTTGTGCTTTTTCTACCAAATATTTTCATATGAGGTGAAATACTTACAGTAAGGACATAGGTGGCTCTACTTATTGCTGTTTTGATTTTCAATTTTTAAATTCTCATAGGTAGGTCACATGAGTGTGTATCTCAAGGTTTGTTTAGTGAACTGTTTCACTGTTAAGGAAATCCTACTCTATAGTCACCACAATGTGTAAAGATTCTGTTTCAAAAACACACGTGCACACACACACACACACACACACACACACACACACACAAATCCATCTGGATAAATGGGTGAATCAAGTGAGTTCAGTGAGGTGTTAAGTTATTATTTCAAGTGATAGTGAATTTTTTAGAGGAAATAAGTATATCTCAGGAGCAGAAAGAGAAGGATATGATTTTTCTCATAGCCAAGGCTAGAAGATAAAGCTTTCATAAAAATTATGATTAATACAGGATCACTAGTGAGAAGACCTTCAGCAAGCATGAGCCAGCAAATGAACTAATGCTTGTGCTCTTTTTGGTCCTTCTCATATGGGTTCCTGCCCCTCTCAATACCTATAAGAAGAGTGGAAAGAACACTGACCTCAGCAGTGAGAGCCAGTTCTAAAGTTGGATTGTTCTGGGCCTCAGTGTTCTTGTTCAAGGAAGTCCAGGTGGATTTAGGACAGCCTTTGCTAACCCCCTCTACCAGGGGGTTAATCCTCTGGCTATTACCAACTGAGCCCTCATTTCCCCCATAATGGCAAACATGTAAGCAGCGACTGTATCCCATTGCTTATGTGTCCCTAATGCTGACTGCTAGAGTTGGTACTAAGTATTCAAAATAAAACTTGCTAAATGGAATTACTAGAGGATTAGATTAAGTCTAGGATCACACATTCAAAATTGGCTAGAGAGATCATATAAAAGTATGAAGCAGGTGTCATGGAGAATAGGAAAAAGTTGGCCCTGTAGTGAACTAGACGAATAGAGGGCTGCCTAAAGGACATTTAAATCCAAAATTTTAAGCTTCACTATTGTGGTCAAAATCACACCTAAGGGTTCATCCCATGGGATGCTACATCAGTCATTTTAGATTCAATTTATAAAAACTTTGCCTTTAAGTTTCACTTAATCTATACTTATGAACTGCTTTATCGCCTTTAAAAATTATTAAATAACATAGGAATAATGCATAGAGAAATTCTGCCTAGCAAAAATCCTATAGTCCTGGAGTGTCCTTCAAAACTGTGATCTTGGGACCCCTGGGTGGCTCAGTCGGTTAAGTGTGCGACTTTGGCTCAGGTCATGATCTCATGGTTGGTGAGTTCAAGCCCTGCGTCAGGCTCTGTGCTGACACCTCAGAGCCTGGAGCCTGCTTTGGATTCTGTGTCTCCCTCTGTCTCTGCTCCTCCCCCCACTCATGCTCTGTCTCTCTCTCAAAAATAAACAAACATTAAACAAACTTAAAAACTGTGATCTTGATCCAGTGCTAGTATTGTATTTGTTTTCCTAACCACATTGTAGCGCCTTGCTGTGAAATTCTGCAGTATCTCTCTGTCTTTGAACTTCATAAGTAGCCTTCCCAATTTTTGTGGCTTAATCTCTTTCATTTCTTTTACTTTCACAGAATCAAATTTATTTATTGTGGAAAATGATTCCTTTCTATGTATGTATTAGTTTATGTGCAATTGATTAAGAATGGTATGCAAATAACAGATCATGTGTTTTATTTATTTATTTATTTATTTATTTATTTATTTATTTATAATTAATTAATTAATTAATTTATTTTTATTTTTTGAGGTAGGGAGGGGCAAAGGGAGAGGGAGAGAAAGAATACCAAGCAGGTTTGCAGAGTGGAGCCAGATGCAGGGCTTGATCTCACCACCGTGAGATCATGACCTGAGGCAAAATCAATAGACAGAGGCCTAACTGACTGAGCCACCCAGGTGCCCTAGAGATCATGTATTTTTACAAATAATATTTGGATTGAGATAGAAGGATGGATGCTAAATTTAGGGGAAATGAGGCTACAAATTGTTACATTTAATAATAATAAAGTACAATTAATAAAATATATGATGAATGGACTAATTTGTTTTGGAAGGTTGACAGAATTCTTTCTGGGTTCTTTCTAATTTAATAAATAAAGCTACTAGTTTCAACTAAAGTTGAAAGTCAGGAGTTGTTTTAATTGTATGGAAAAACATAAAAGATTGGAATCATACTGAAATTCTCTGAAGGAGGAAAAAGTGATGGAAAGTGTATTCAAAATCTACTAATTCTAATGGACATTTCTTCCATCCAAAGGAGGGACTTGTCTTGAATTACTACAGTTCCTTAGGATGAGTAGAATAGAGGCAAGTTTTAAATGAGCTTCTATAAACACAGTCTTATTTTGATACATTTCAGAGAGGCAGATGTGAGAATTTGTCCATTTAATTCTGATAACTCAAAGAACTTTTAACACTTGGAAACTCAGGTCCTGAGAGATAAAAGTTTGTTCCAGTTCAATTTCCATTTGAATAATTGACTGAGGTCCCAAGCTGGAGGTAAACAATTGATCTAATCTTTTTATTAGCTGGTTCATACAACTCAATGCATTATGGGTGATGACTTGGTAAGATTTTTATACACACCATGTAACTCGTAATTCACAATTTCCCAACCCATTTTTAACTAATACCACAGAGGACATTTGTTTTGGTTTCCTCCCACAAGGCTGCAAACATGCCAGTCAAGAGTTTCTTGCACAGGGTAGGGGGAGGAGGAATGGGTAGCCTTTAGCAAAGAAGAACTACATTTTCCCTGTAGGGCTTACACAGGGTGATGACAGTGCATGTCCCTAAAAGAGAAAAGGGGGGACTTTTCCAGCTAAATGCCCTTGCTCTTCATAATATTCCACAGCCCAGGACAGTGAGTGATAGATGAGGCAATTGATCAGGTTAAATTTCAAGACTTAATGGCAGGTTATGATTGGCTTAAAGGTTGTGTGATCCATAATTACCCTAGGTCATTGGGAGACCCATGGTTTTCTCTTGTTATTGGGTTTTGAAACTCACCCAACCTTGTCCCATAAGCTAATGAGGATGGGGGTAGGGCATACAGAACCACCCATTGCCATTGCCTTATTTCTGTGTCAGAGGGAAATTACCGTCTGCTTCTATCTTTCATCTAAAAGCAAAGAACTCAAGGTTAATTTCTGTCCTCCTTAGTGAAGGCACCAAAATTTTAATGTAGTTAAAAATCTGATAGTTCCTTCTCCCTGGAAGATATTGACTCAAAAAGAGAATTAGACTACTTGAGAAAAACAAAAATAAACAAACTATATCACCTCCACTCATATGTATTAGAGACACTTATTCCCTCCACAGAACCTTACCCACAACCTCTAATTGTCTTTCATTTAATGTAGCTAAGAAGCCAGAAAGCTGATCTAATGTGGACCAGATGGGCAGGATTCCAGGGAACATATAGCAAAAGGGTAACAGAAAGGAGCAACATATTCAACTCCACAGAGATGCAAGGAACACAGCCAGTGACCTTGGCTTCTACGGATTTAGAGTTTAGTTTGGTTCTTGAATGGCAGGGGCCATGAAAGTGTTGCTGAAATGGGTGCCTGGAACAGAGGTAGGCTGGATGGGGAGGGTATGTGGATTCACAGTGATTACTGAATCCTACGAGTGGGAGTGGAGACACATGTTTAGCATTAACTAGCACTGGATGTAGTAGCTGTGCTTAAAAAAATTACACCGGTAGAGACCAACTCAGCAGTACTTAAAAGGGGGTATAGACAAAATAACTTACAGTGTGTAGTTTTAAGCATGTACCCACTGTATACAACAAAGGAAAAATAACTGATACTAAGAGAAGTCTGACTATAGAACAAATGTCTTCATAACAAATATGAATGGCAAATATCTAATTACAACAAAAGTATTTATAAGCTCCAGACCGTTTCTTAATAGAACATTACTATTACTGAATAATATGCAGCTGTTGGAATAGGACCAAGGAATTTCTAACATTTGCGTCACAGATAATAGGGAGTAGGAGGATCCATATTCATCCTTCCTCACTCTTACATATCTTGCATCTTTCACAGTTCAGTTCAAATGTTCCTTCCATTGGGAGTCTTCCTTAACATACCCCACTCTGTCAGTTCCTCTGAGACATACTCTCATAGTAATATAGAAATTTCCTTCACTGCATTTATTATCACTTATGTATTATTTCCATAAATGTTTACTGAAAGTATATCCTCCCTTTAAGATGTGGTCCCTGTGAGGGCAAAGGGCATGTGTGGTAGGGACTCAAGAAGTATCTGTTAAATTAGCAGTTAATATTTTTAGTCAATATTTAGAATCGGGCATATCTGTACACTACATTCCAGGCAGTAAGTTATAAACATTCTATATGGATGACGGCATGTATTCCTCAGCACAGTCCTTTGCAGTAGGTGTTCTTATTAACTCTCATTTCAGGGGCGCCTGGGTGGCTCAGTCAGTTAAACGTCCGACTTCAGCTCAGGTCACGATCTCATGGTCCGTGAGTTTGAGCCCCGCGTCGGGCTCTGGGCTGATGGCTCGGAGCCTGGAGCCTGCTGACGATTCTGTGTCTCCCTCTCTCTCTGCCCCTCCCCCGTTCATGCTCTGTCTCTCTCTGTCTCAAAAATAAATAAAACGTTAAAAAAAATAAAAAAAACCTCTCATTTCATAGATAAGCCTGCTGAGGCTCTAAAATTTTAAGACACTTGCAGAAAGTAACACAATGAGTAAATAAGGGATCTGAGATTTGAACCCAGACAGTCCTATTTCAGAGTCACCACATTTAAGGTTGATGGTACACGAGGACTTACACGTTCCCTGTAGAGAGTGAAATGCCCTATTGTTTTGAAGGGGGTCAACTTAGGAAATATAAGTGTGCACCATTCATCTGAAGGAACAGTGACAAGAATAGGGCAGAAGCACTGGCCGAGTAAGAGATTAAGGCCTGAGCTCAGAGATGGGGAGGATAAATGTAGCACTAGGCCTTTATAAAGGGAGAGTCAGGCCTATCAGACATAGGAAGAGGAAGAAAGGGGAAAGATAGACAGGGGAACCTCCTATGTCTACACAACATTACATTCAATAAGTGCCAAGTTAGACAGCTTGAGGGATCTCATCTTTTCCTTTAGGACCTTTCCTCCTATCTTTGATGTCATTTTAGGAAGAATCACTATGTGAAATGAGAGGGATTCGTGTTAGATTTTATTTTAAATGTTTTTATTTTTGAGAGAGAGATTGAGAGAGAGAGCATGAGCAGGGGAGGGGTAGACAGAGGGAGACACAGAATCCAAAGCAGGCTCCAGGCTCTGATCTGTCAGCACAGAGCCCAACACGGGGCTCGAACTCACGAACTGAGAGATCATGACCTGAGCTGAAGTTGGACACTCAACCGACTGAGCCACCCAGGTGCCCCATGTTAGATTTTAAAACAGGCTAGCACAGGGGTGCCTCAGTCGGGTGAGTGTCCGACTTCAGCTCAAGTCATGATCCCACGGTCTGTGAGTTTGAGCCCCACATTGGGACCTCTGCCGTCAGTGCAGAGCCTCCTTCAGATCCTCTGTCCCCCTCTATCTCTCTGTCCCTCCCCTGCTCATGCTCTCTCTCTCAAAAATGAATAAACATAATAAAATAAAGTAAAACAGACTAGCACAGATATCCAAACTCTTTAACCCTAGACTCTAAGAACTCTCAGGGTAAACCTATAAGCATTCATCTTCTCTTGGGCTGAGGCATTAGTGGGCTCTGAAGCTATACTGCTTGAGATAGAAACACTCTGGGTTAAAGACAAGGTCACAAAGATATTTAACCTTTCTGAGCCTCAGTTTTATCAACTGTAAAATGGTTGTTTATCAACTGCAAAATGTAAAATCATTCTATGATATATACCTTTTGGGTGACTGCAAGGATTTAATGAGATGATTCACAGTGCCCTATACGATAAATTCACAGAACAGTAACTTTAATTATAGAGTAAGTGGGTAAAGGAATTGAACTTGTGTTATACCACAGTCAGAAGAGGTTTAGGATGGTAAACCGGTTTCTGACATAAAACAGCCTTGGAAGTGGTGACAGAGGATGACACACAGCATGTGCTCAATTACTCTTTAAGAAACAAATGAATGCATTCCCACCAACAGTGCAAAGGGGTTCCCTTTTCTCTGTGTCCTTGCCAACATATGTTGCTGCCTGAGTTGTTAATTTTTGCCATTCTGACAGGTAGGAGGTGGTATCTCATGGCGGTTTTGATTTGTATTTCCCTGATGATGAGGGATGTTGAGCATCTTTTCATATATCTATTAGCCATCTGGATATATTCTTCAAAAAAGTTCTATTCATGTCTTCTTCCCATTTCTTTACTGGGTTCTTTTTTGGATATTTAGCTTGGTAAGTTCTTTGTAGATTTTGGATACTAACTCTTTATTGCAGCCACTCTGGAAAACAGTATAGAGGTTCCTTAAAAAATTAAAAATAGAAACTACCTTATGACCCAGCAATTGTACCACTGGGAATTTATCCAAAGGATACAAAAAAGCTGATTTGAAGGGGCACATGCATCCCAATGCTTATAGCAGCCCTATCAACAATAGCCAATTTATGGCAAGAGCCCAAATGTCCATCGACTGATGAATGGATAAAGAAGATGTGGTATGTACACACACACACACACACACACACACACACACACACGCTATGGAATGCTACTCAGTGACGAAAAATAATGAAATCTTGCCATTTGCAACAATGTGGACGGAACTAGAGGGTATTATCCTAAGCGAAGTAAGTCAGTCCAAGAAAGACAGATATCATATGATTTCACTCATATGCGAAATTTGAGAAACTCAACAGATAAGCATAGGAG
Source organism: Felis catus (assembly GCF_018350175.1). NCBI lineage: Eukaryota > Metazoa > Chordata > Mammalia > Carnivora > Felidae > Felis > Felis catus. The sequence goes on along the minus strand of NC_058368.1, from coordinate 186,718,880 downwards.
AAAGGTAGGAAAAATAAAATAAAAACAGAGAGGAAGGCAAACCTTAAAGGCTCTTAAATACAGAGAACAAACTGAGGGTTGCTGGAGGGGAGGTTGGAGGGGGGAGATGGGTTGAATGGGTGATGAGCATGAAGAAGGGCACTTTTCGGGATGAGCACTAGGTGTCATATGTAAGAGATGAATCATTGGATTCTACTTCCAAAGCTGAGAATACACTATATGTTAATTAACTTGAATTTAAATTAAAAAAAAAAAGAAAGAAATGAATGTAGCAATATACATGTGCTACTCTCTGCTATAGTCCTTTGGCAGGGAGCTTCCTATTGCTTTTGGGCTGTGTGAATCTTCTAGTTTCAGTCTTCCAGGAAAGTGTCTAATGTTGAGACCTCATTATTCACAGGACTAATAAAAGAAACTGTGAATAATATTTCTTCCTAATGCTTAATTTTGTTTGGTTCTTCATCCTTACAGTGGGCAGAGGCAAGAGGCAATGCAAAAGATACATTTTGTTGTTTGCCAACAAGATCAGTCAAATTTGGGGAATGGAGAGTTTGCACCCACACATTGTGTGTGTGTGTGTGTGTGTGTGTGTGTGTGTGTATACATATACACACATGTACATAATTAAGTCTTGAAAGCATGAGTTTTGAAATCAGCTTTGTATTCTAGCTTCCCTGCTGATTAGCTGCTATGTCCTTGGTCAAGTTCAAAAGCTTAGTTGAGTGTCAGTTTTTTCATCTTTAAAATGAATTTATACCACATCATCTTTAAAATAAAGCTACATTATATGATAGCTTTCATTTAAGATTGAGGTAACGTATTTAAGGAGCCCATTGTCATGTCTGGCATGCAATTAGGTGTGTAACAAAAGGTAACCGTTGCTACCATACTTACAACTTTAACATTCCTCAACTGGGAAAGAAAGTATAAATTCACTGTCTTACATAGGTAAAACTAATTATTTATCTTTCCCCATTAGCCCTCTGCAGTAGTTTGTAATTGAATCTATCCCACCCATTGTAACAACAGGAGAGACTGATCCTGTGTTTCAGGTGTAGGCCTGACTGCTTTAAACCAGCCTTGGTATTTCCCCTCCCCTTGCCAGTGATTGGTTCAGGAATGGGAAGGCATTAAGTCAACTGAACCAATAAAAAAGAAAAGAAAGGTTTGGTGAGGCTTTTGGTGGGGGAAGTCTCCACCTTTCCTTCTGGATATGAATGAAGAAACATGGAGCCTGTTACATACTGGCAGCCCAGAACAAGGTATAACTGACAATATTTTGGCTGGCTTGCTTGATCTCTATCTCCATCTCTGTGTCTCTCTCTCTGTCTCTCTCTCACTTCCCCTACTTCTATGCCTGCTTTGCATAGACCAAATATATATTTTTTTATTTAAAAAAATTTTTTTAACAGTTATTTTTGAGAGACAGAGACAGAGCATGAGTGGGGGAGGGGCAGAGAGAGAGGGAGACACAGAATCTGAAGCAGGCTCCAGGCTCCGAGCTGTCAGCACAGAGCCGGATGTGGGGCTTGAAGTCACAACTTGTGAGATCATGACCTAAGCTGAAGTCAGATGCTTAACTGACTGAGCCACCCAGGTGCCCCATGCATAGACCAAATATATTAAAGGTGGGTAGAAAATCAAAAAAGTCTCATTAATAAAATTAAAAATAATAATTTCAATACTGTGATAAAACTCAACCTAGGACAACAGTAACATCATGTATAATTCATATATATTTTTATATATGTAAATATATATAAGATACATGTTTATACCTCATATATAGATATATAGAAGTATAGAGACACCTTTCCAAAATCAATAATCCTGTAAGAATAGTTTAATGTTATCCTACAGCAATTTTAATAAAAATGCCCTCCATTTATTTAAGTCACTTATGTTTTATCAAATGGCTGGCATATCTTTTATTTCATCTCATTCTACAAGTCAGAATGAATTTGAAAGGCCAGGCAAGATCTTATCTTATGGATTAACAAAACTAAGGCACAGAGAAATTCTTTTCCCCAAGTTGCAGAACTTTCCAGAGGCTGAGCTAGGCTCAGTGTCCTGGTTTCTTGAATCCAAATTCTACTCTGTGGCTTTCTCTGCCAATGATAGAGCTGAGAAAAGATATTTTAAAACAGCTTCACATACAATCTGTGATCAAGTTGTGCAACTGAGAGAGAGAAACCTAGGTTTATGTTCCAGTTTTAGTTAGTCTGAGGTCTACCACTAACTAGCTTAGTTGACCCTGAGCAAGTCACTGACATTTCTGGATTTCAGTGTTTACATATAAAACAGAGACATCACAATAAAAAAAATGTAAGTATGTATGGTGATGTATGTTAGTTAACTGGACTTATCTTGATAATCGTTTTGCAATATATACAAATAACAATCATTACGTTGTATACCTGAAATTAGTATCATGTTAGGTCAATTATATGTCAACGAAAAAAAGGAACAAAAATGCACCTAAAAGTAAAAGGAAGCGTTAATTAAAAACAGCAAAAAATTATTTTGAGGTGGAGTTTCCTATTCTTAAGGCTGAGATAGGCACAAACCAGGCGAATTTGCCAACTGGTCCGAGTCATCTCTAGAACCTTCAGTCTAGTTCTTAAGGCAGCAGCCACTACTCCTTCAGGGTTGGAACTCATTTGCATTCTCTGGGCTAGGTCCTTGTTATTCAGTGTGGTCCAGAGATCAACAGCTTTGGCATTTCTAGGAAGTTTGTTAGAAATGCAGAATCTCAAGCCTCATCCTAGACCTACAGAATAAGAACCTGCACTTTAGCAAGATACCTAGATAGCTTTTGTGCACATTAAAGATTGAGAAGCACCAGGTTAGATCATCTCTTAGATCCCTTAAAATTCAAAGTCCATAAGTGTAGGATTAAAAAAAAAAGAATCTTCTAAGGACCCTGGGTAACTCCCCAAGTCTGCTAAGCCAAATGTTCAAGGTCTCTATACAGTAAAGGGGTGGAGGAGTTAATTTGTAGTGTTTTTTGTGCTCTCCTTTCAGAATACTGAATTAATCACAATCAAGGCACCAGCTAGCACCCCTGCCAGGGGGAGACTGAACTGGAGAGGGAGTGATCTAAATCAACTTCAACCAGGGATCTCTCTACAGTGGTGGCTGACAGCTTCTCTACATTTAGCTGATTACATGCTGAATTACCCCAGTGAGAATTTGCCAAATGCACCATCCACTCTCACAACCCAACCCTTGTTGGGAAACTGCTGTTAATCTGACACAGCCTTGTCGAACATCTCTCTGTTCCATTTTAATACCAAATGACCCATGGCTCTGAGATTTGCAGATGATGGTAGACAGTAAATGATTAAATTTTACAAAACATAGGCTACAAGTTGAGTTAGGAAATAAGTTAGGAATTTAGGGAGATGGGAAAGAACATCAGATCTAAGCTCATGCTTTGCTAAAGAATAAAATACCAGCTAGGCTCTGTGTCAAATACTAAAAACCTTCAAACAACAACAACAACAACTACCTGGATTCAAATCCCAGGAATGCAACTTACTAGCTGTGTGACTGAATGTTACTTCTCTGTGGACCTCAGCTTTTGTCATTGGTAAAATTTTAGGGGACTGTAAGAGTATCTAGTTACTCAACAAGCTTCATGCTTTCATGAACATCAGAGTCATTTGGAGGATGTGATAAAATTTAAATTGTTAGGTCATCAGAAATTCTCATTCACTAAATCCTGGAATGGGCTGGGGTTCTTTATTTCTTCAAGTTTTGCTTGATGTTGTGGTCTGAGGATAACCCCGTATAAAATGTTACTATGGGGCAGTGGGTAGTGAAAATTCAAGTAAAGCACTCGTAAACACTTGGCCAATATTAGCTTTTAAAAATATATTAGTTCAGAAATGTCTTGCTAAATATTATATAGTGGGTAGGAGCAGGAATGGAATACTTTCCATTGAACCAGAATGGTTTCCTGTTTACTAACACTTGTCAGAATACTTTATTGAAAATGCAAGGGATCGAGGAAGGATGCAGATCAAATTGTTATGTATTATCAAGTCAAGGAGTGAAAGGCAGTGCTGCACAATGGGCAGGTTATGCCAGAGAACTGAGGTCTCTGTTATTTAATTGCTGTGTGTCCATGGACTAGTCAATCTACCTCTCTGGGTATCAGTTTCTTCATTTATAAAACGAGAAGATGTTTTAATGTTCTTTCGAGGGTTAAAATACTGTTGTTCTGTCATAGCCATGTATACCCTGGGTGAACAGTAGAGCTCCTTGCTCTTTTTCCTGAGATGGAATATGTCTTTTATTCTGTGGAGCTTTTCCTGAACATGAATTTAAAGGAACATTTACCTCCTCTGAAACTCAGTAGCATATGCCATGTGTACCATGTACTATCCATTCTGATCATGTCGCACAATTTAAAAGAATATTACAGAGATAGCTCCTCTGAATTTAGAAACAAGACTTAAGGAACTGGGAAAAGTCAGAGTTCTGTCATGGTGATCCTTTTCATGAGGTTGCCGCTTAACTAATGCTTGCTTTCCACGTACTTTCTCCTGCAATCCTTAAAACTATTTTTTGAGGGTAGAACAGTAAGCCCTATTTTACAGATGAGGAAACTGAGGCTCAGAGAGCTTTCTTAGACTGACATGTCTAATAAGTGAGAATTATGGGGCTTGAACTCGGGGCTGCCTCAAATTCAAAATTGAGTAGGTTTGCTGAAGCTAGGTATGCCTGTGCTCTTAACAGTGATGGTAACTCTCCAAGAGCAAGAGTTTGATAAACGTGCTGAATGATCAACACACTTGTGATGTTCCTTCTAAATCTGTGCCCCTTATGGCAAAGTTTAGGGTTATCCTGCAGCGGGCTGTGATGAGGGGAGCAACAAGAAAAGCCTTTCATAGGAATGCAGCCCATGTGTTTGGTGTCAGGGGACCAACTGTCCCAACTGCCGAAGTAAACTACCCTGCTCTTGGGTGAGGGAATGTGAAATGCTCCACAAAGCAGTATTCACTGCTGAGGACTGCTTATGGATGGGCACTCTCTGGGTGGCACCTGGGTCAGCAGGCTTGTGCTCTGGGATTCAGAGAGGCTTACCCCCCTGTAGGGAGTCATGTATTTGTGCCTCTGCAAGAAAGACTGGCTGTGGGGTCTCTGAAGCTGGTCCAGCTTCCAGAAATTTTCTGCAGCAGAAGCTAGTAGCAGTATTAAGAGGCAAAGAGACGGCTTGCTTATTGCTGTAGGAGACTTCAAAATTATGTCAGGGTCCATTTTTGTTAGGTCTCCCTTGGTGCTCTTTGCCAAAATTAAACCAGCATCAAGCAATTCTGTAAACCTCTTCTCAGCAGAGGTCATAAAAAATTGCTAATTTGTTTAGGAACACAAGACTTGCTGGAGGAACTTTTTTTTTTTAAACAAAATAATTTAATCTAATGGAAAGATAGATAATAAAAATTTAATGCCAGTCCTTAATTCCCAAAGGTGCCCATGGAACACACAGTTTTCTTTCTTTTTTTCAACAGTTCATAATATTTTCAGAGTTTTTTCAGTAAGGATTGTACTCATGATACTAGGACTGTTACTACATTTCCTAAAATCTAAGATTTTAACAACTGCAAAATATACCATTAATTTATTGACACATTTTTATAAAGGAGAAAAGGAAATAAATATTTGCAATGTAGGTAAGTATCATATTTCAGGAGCTTTTCAAAAGTGAATCTTTGTCTTCAAGTTGAAAACTATTGCATGCTTTCCCTTAAAGACTATGCTAATAATCCACAGGGTGGGCTTGACTTCCAGTACTGATCTAACAACATGGTAACAGTATGAGCAGTATGTTAGTGGTGTTGTATTTCAATTTCTAGAATGGAATAGAGCACCTGAAGCGGCAAAGTATTACTGCTGCTTTGAAAGCCCATGAAATGGTACATACAAACTTTTTCTGTTGTTTACTAAACCTTGTTTACTGGCAACATGGGCACTCAGAACAAACATGTTTTCAAAATTTAACTCCTTGGTTGTGATTATCATTCTAGAAAAAACCTAATCGAAGGGAAATGAATCATAGTTAGTAAATCTTGGTCTCCAAGATTGAGAGAGACCTCATTTACATTTACCTCATTACATTTACCTTCTATTTATCAGGTTATTCTTGAGATAATTAAATGAGGTATCACAGGAAGCACATTGAAAAAGTATAAATACTACACCAGGACACAATATTATCAAAATCTAATGGACCTACTCACTTGGTTACTTACTACTTACTTTACAGTGTACTATTTAATTTATGCTCCAATTTATCCAATATAAGAATTATATCTTATTTAGATGCATTATATTTGGAATAGGAGTTGGATTCATAGTACTTTTAGTTGTTTCTAACACAGGAAATTGTTTTATAATATTTTTATTTGTAGACATTTTTCCACATTTTTCCAAAAGGAAGCTTATTAAATAAAATGGGTTTAACCACAGAGTATGGTATATACTCTGTACAAGTGTTTATAAATTTTAAATTAATAAGCATTGCTTGTCGTAGAAATAAGTGATAGGTTTAATTGGAGAACAGCTACAGGACTAATGAATTTTAGGCTATAGGACTAATGAATTTTAGGCTACAGGACTAATGAATTTTAGCCAAGAAGGCTCAGTAAACATTCTAGAACCACATGATTTTTTTTTAAATTTTAATTTATTTATATTTTTTGGGAGAGAAAGTGAGAGAGAGTGGGGGATAGGGGCAGATGGAGAGAGAAAGAATCTTAAGCAGACTCCACCCTCAACACGAAGCCTAACATGGGGCTTGCTCTCACAATGGTGAGATCTTGCCCTGAGCCAAAATCAAGAGTCAGAGGCTTAACCAACTGAGCCACCCAGACACCCCTAAAACCACATGATTTTTAAGGTGGATGAGATCTTGGAGATCACATCCTTATTTTGCAGGACAGGTTGACTTTTCAGATATTACAAGTATGTCTTAAGTGCAGAATTAAAACTTAAATCTCAAATCTCCTGAGTTTCAGTTTACTGTACTGAGTTAGAAAATTAATTTTTTCATGGGGAACTATATCTACAGGGATTTATGGGCAGTGTTGCTATAGGTATGTCCAAGCTGGAAAAAATATTAAGACATCTATTTGTCTAGTTGCATAACTGGTGACAACATCGACAAGAAAGACAGATGGCATGGTATTGACTGGTCCCAACGTAGACTAGTTACTGTTCAGTCTAGTCTATTCTCTCCCTCTTTCTCTCTTCTTCCCTCACTCTCCCTACTCCCTGCTTTCTTCCCTCTTTCCTTCCTTCCTTTTCTTTTTGACAGCAATAATTATTAGAACAGAATAGAAGCAATAATTATTATAAATGAGCATGTACTACTTATATGTTATTGGGCTATTCTGGTTAAGTGATATATATGAAACACTGGGAAAAGTAGGAATTGTATTTGTGTGTGGTGTTTGGGTTGAGTAGGTATGGTGAGTGAGTGTGTGTGTGTGTAACTGTATGTGTTAGAGAGAATGTAGTAAAAGGACCATAGGATCATACTGGCAAAACAGGTGGGAATATGTATACATAAACACATTCACACAGTGTCTTAAATTTTAAAAGTAATATGTACTCATTGTAATAGTTCAAACACTGCAGAAAGACATTAAATGAAAAATGGAAGTGTTTCTATCATTCTGTCCCACTCTCTAAATGTAACCACTGGGAAAATGGATTTCAAAATGTAATAATACAATAATGCTTGTGCTATTGGTTTTACTCCTGGAAAAATATAAAGCTGACCATTCTCTTGCACTAACAGTAATATGTTATTTAAGATGGATTAAATGTAAAACATGAAACAATGAATTAACTATGGAAAGAAAAATAGTTTTCATAAAAATTCATTACACCATATGCCTAACCTAGAGTTTGAAGAGGAATTTTTATCCATTCCAGAAAACCCAGAAATTATAAAAGTGAAAATAATTAGGCAATTTAAAAATTGAAAACTTGTTTATGGAATGAATGGCAGCTTGGGAAAACATCTTCAGTGCACATACTAATAAGTGGTTAGTATATTTATTGTATTTAGACCTCTGAAAACTGAAAACAGAGAAATGGGTAAGAGTAATCATAGTCAATTCACAGGGAAGCCAATTCAAATACCACATAAATATATGAAAAGTTACTGAATTTCTTAAATGTGAGAAATTCAAGTTAAAACAAGACTATACACTTAATAAAGAGTGAAGAGCAATCAGCAATCAATACTGTTGAAGGGAGAATGAGAAAGGGAATCTGTTCATACAGAAGTATAAACATGAAAAATGAAAAAATGATTATAAAATATTGGGTATTTTTCCCCCTTAGGAAAAAAGTGGGATTCAAATGGTTTCTACTTTTCTTATTTTTTTTTTAAAATTTTTTTTAACGTTTATTTATTTTTGAGACAGAGAGAGACAGCGCATGAATGGGGGAGGGTCAGAGAGAGGGAGACACAGAATCAGAAACAGGCTCCAGGCTCTGAGCTGTCAGCACAGAGCCCGACGCGGAGCTCGAACTCACGGACCGCGAGATCATGACCTGAGCCGAAGTCGGACGCTTAACCGACTGAGCCACCCAGGCGCCCCAACTTTTCTTATTTTTAACTATTATTAAATGAAAATAACCATGTGCTTTAAAAAATGTAATTAGAAAGAAGATAAAAAAAATTATGTTCCTCGTGGAAAGAAAAGCTTTACCTGATAAGAATGGTAAGAAAAAAAAGAATGGTAAGAGAAAATGGTAAGAGAAAAAGAAAAATATAGAAATTAAACATTTTTACAAGCTCAAATATATTATTCTCTTCTAGATTCTGTATTTTCTGTTTTGCCCATGTTTATTAAAATATTTATACATGATTTTCTGCTTTTTATGTATCTTTTTCTCTTTAAAAAAATATTTAGATCTTGGGAGCGCCTGGGTGGCTCAGTCAGTTAAGTGTCCGACTTTGGTTCAGGTCATGATCTCACAGTTCATTGGTTCCAGCCCCATGTCTGGGCTGTCAACACAAAGCCTGGAGCCTGTTTCTGATTCTGGGTCTCCCTCTCTCTCTGCCTCTCCCCAACTCAAGCTCTATCTCCCTCTCTTAAAAATAAATAAACATTAAAAAAATATTTAGCTCTTCAATTTATCTAGAATTTAATTTGGAGGATGGGGTGGGTTAAATATATGGTATTACATTTCAGTATTCCCAAATGGTCATCTAATTACTCACCACTACTTATTAAATAACTCACATGTTCCTAATGATATGAAATGACACTCTTATTAAGAATTTAGTGTATTATGTTTCTAAGTCAATTTCTATTCTCTTTATGTAGATAGGACTGATTCACTACTATATTAATCACTCTTGTTTTACAATTCATTTAAACTTCTGGTAGAACTATTCTTTTTTCATCATTTTGCTGATTCTATATATATATTTTTTCTTTCAAATAAACTTTAGAGTTACTGTGTCAAATTTCTAAAAAAAAACCCAAAACAGTAAAGAATTAAAATTCAAAATGAAGCCCTTTGTCATCCAATGAGATTACACTAAATTCATAGAATATTTTGGTAAAAACTGATTCTCTTAAAATGTTATTTTTTTAAAAAAATAAGGTATTTTAAATGAAGTTTTCTTTTATCAAAATCTTACTATTAGTAAAAGGGTTCTTTTTCTTTCCTTCCATTATAGGTATAAATATAAATAACATATATAAATATCATATCTAATACATATGTACATATATATATATTATTGTTTATATATTCTTTATATAGAAAAGCTATAGAAACTTCCCTAAATTTTCATATAGTTTCTAAAAGCTCCTCCCAGAATAAAATAATTTCTTTTTTGCTAAGAGTGAAATTCTTTTTCCTCCTTTTCTAAAATTCCTTATTATCTCTCGTGTAATTTCACTAACAATTTTTGCAAAATTAAATAACAGTGGTGATGGTAAGCATCCATTTCTTGTTCCTGCTTTTACTGTTCTATCCTAAGACAAAATGTAAGAGAGAAAGTTTGGATAGATGAAGAGAAGTTAAGAAACCCATAGCAAGAAAATATCCATCATTTCTCAATTTCCTAAGGGTTTTAAAATTTATAACCAAAACATGAATACTGAATTCAGAACCTTTAAATATCTCTTGGTAATCTATTGAAAGGGTAAAAAAACTTCACCTTTTTAACATATTAATATGGTAAATAATATTATAATTTTGTTTTGTAATTATATTTCATAGTTATGTTGTAAGGTAAAATTTAAATAAATTTTAAGTAATTTTAGGTAAAGTAAAATTTAAAAAAAAATTTTTTTTTTTAACATTTATTTATTTTTGAGACAGAGAGAGACGGACCATGAACGGGGGAGGGGCAGAGAGAGAGGGAGACGCAGAATCGGAAGCAGGCTCCAGGCTCTGAGCCATCAGCCCAGAGCCTGACGCGGGGCTCGAACTCACGGACCGTGAGATCGTGACCTGAGCCGAAGTCGGAAGCTCAACCGACTGAGCCACCCAGGAGCCCCTAGGTAAAGTAAAATTTAAATAAAGTAAAATTTAAGTAAAGCTTAATTTAAAGATTTTTCTCCTCCACTGATACTCATTAATGAAGTGAATCCATAGCTTTTTTCCTACACTTATGCTTTTTTTAGATATGGTTTTGTCACCTTACTTATGTTATGCTACTTTCTAAATCATTTGAAAAATTTTTTCTTCTTTCTGCTAGGATCTCCAAGAGTTTAAATACCAGTGGAGATATTTGCTTATAATGTTCGACAAGATTTATTGTTGAAATCTTCTAGGCTAGATGATCTTTTAGAGTAGGATTAAGTTATTTTGTCACTTTTCTTAGTTTTGTCTTTGGTAATTGCTCTGTTTTTGTTTTCTCTTCCTGCTAGGGTTAGTGTTGCTAATTTATACTTTCTAAGAATGTCATGTATTTTATCCACATTTTCTAAGATATTTGCATAATTTTCTTTTAATTTCGCCTTTCTAAAAAACAATTGTTATGCTTTTAAAAATTTCTACTTTGGCTCCCTCTTTGCTTCTTTAATAATCTTTTCCTTTATCAATTATTTCCCTATTTTACTTAATTTTTTAAAAAAGAACTGATTTATTTGTACATTTTTACTTTGCTTTTCTGTTTTATTAACTTATAATTGATCTAGATGAATTACTTTCTCCTGCTTCTTTAGGATATACTGTTGATATTTTTTTAACTTCTTAAATTATACATTTAATTCACTTTTTAAAATTACTTGTCAGAAATTTGCTTGACCCTATAACTTTCCCACTGTGAATTATTTTAACCACATCCCTTGGGATTCATTATACAGTATTTTAAGTTGCTATTAGTTCCTAGATGTTCTTCAAAATTAATTTTTATTGTAACTTTGGCACATGAGTTGTATAAAAATGTGGTTATACAACTAATAAACATTATTAAATATATTAGTCAGGTAATGTTTCTGTCATTTTCTCTTTTTATTTCCTATCACTTTATTTGGATGCTATTTCAATTTTAATTTTATGAATTATATATAAATTATTAATCTTTGATAACACCTTTAATTTGGATTGCAATTATTATAAAATATCTCTCAGTCAATAGTTTTTTTTACCTTCAATTCATCCTTATAATGTCATAACAGTCATAACTTGGTACTACCAAATAGTAATAATATTCAATATTCAGTTATTCTCAGACTTGTGTTTGCCTCATTTGTTTTGCCTGTGACTTTACATAGAATATTTTTCAATACTTTTGCTTTAGAAGTGTATCTAATAAATAGCATTTTGTTGGGTTTAGTTGCTTGATCAAATCTAAGAATCTTGCTCTTTTGATGGGTAAATTGATAGGTGCTCTAGTTATAGCAGTTAAGATAAGCTTGGTCTTAATTCTATCATCTTAATTTCTGCTCTAAATTTGCTTTTAAGTTGCCCTCATCCTTATTTCTGACATGTAGCATTAGCTACCTTATCTGCATCTTTATTTTATTTCCTTCTTATTAGCTAGGGTTTTTTATAGATTAATTGTCAGTTTTTGATTGTTTTATCCTAACTATCTTGATACTCAGACTTTCCTGTTTCAGTGTATAGGACAAAGATCTAAAAGACAAAAATGCAGATTCCCTAGCTTTCCCACTAAAGATTTTGATTTCCAATGTCTCAGGTGGAATCTACTAAATTTTAAGTGAGCATCCCAGATGACCCTGATGTAGGCAATCTATGGTGGATCCTTCCAGAAACATGGTCATAGTAATCTATGTTAATTTTAAATATATTCTTAATCTTCAACTTCTTGATTCATAAACTCTAAGGATAAAGGGTAAATACTGAGTCCTTGCTATGAATTAGAAAACAAATACTTTGTCTCACTTCAACAACAGACACTCTGGTTTATTCTTTTAAAAAAAATTTTTTTTTAATGTTTATTTATTTTTGAGACAGAGAGAGACAGAGCATGAACAGGAAAGGGTCAGAGAGGGAGGGAGACACAGAATCTGAAACAGGCTCCGGGCTCCGAGCTGTCAGCACAGAGCCCAATGCGGGGCTCGAACCCACGGACCATGAGATCATGACCTGGGCCGAAGTCGGACGCTCAACCAACTGAGCCACCCAGGTGCCCCATGGTTTATTCTTTTTATACAGTGTTTAGTATCTAGTTTAAATAATTCACTTATTTTTTATTCTGTGACTTTAATTTCTGGAGCTGTATAGCTTTAAGTTGACATGCTATCTTTAGTTCTGAATGCTAGCACACTGCCTTTTCCTATTCTAGAGTTCCTTACTTGGACTACCTTTAATTGGGGCTAGAATTTTTTTTTTAACAAGGTTTTGTGGATGCTATATTCACTACGACTTTGGAAACGGTGGATATCTTTTTTTTTTGCCTTTATCTATCAATAATAATATTCTTAGGTTACTTTGTCTCCGCCTCAGAACCCTGTAACATTTTTCCATTGTTTTACAAAATTTAATATTACTGTTGAATAGTTTGAGACCTAATTTTCTTCCCCTTCCTTGTAGAACATTCACTATTTCTGAATGGAAGTTTGGTAATGTCAGAAAGATATAATAGGGTGGTAATGAGATTATATAATTTTTACCTTAGGACCCAGTATACCCTTTGGGCCTAATGATTTATTTTATTGCATATATGTATAAATATATAATGTCTAGCATAAGAGTGTAGCCTCTAGTCATCTTTTCTGTTCAACCATTTCTTAGCTTTCTAACTGTAAGCAAGTTAATTAGATTCTCTGGGTCCTAGTTCATTATCTATAAAATTATAATTACTGCAATAAAGGATAATAATAAAGACTGTCATGACATACTATATGTAAAGTGTCTAAGAACATGAAAGGCATCCAATAAGTATTCATTATTATTATAATTTTTGACATCAGACTTTTTCTAATCCATTTTATTCCATTCTATACTGGCATCATGATTCTGCATGTTTAATCTGCTATGCCTGTTTTATATATTTATTATGTTTTTTCTAAGTGGTTTGTATCTTTATATCTCTTTTCTCTCCATTTGGCATGATTTGGCATGATTTTCTCCAGCCTAAACTCTGTGTCACTGCCTTGATATTTTGCCACACTTATTCTCTTGTTTAGACTCAGTTACTAGTTTCTACAAAGATTACTTTGTCTTCATTTTTGCCTTTTAAATCACCTCTTAGCATCTTATTTATCATTTCATCCTTGATCTTTTGTTTCATATTCTCCTTCAATTTTGGGTGAGAAAAAAACTTTTGTTATGGAAATTTTAATTTATCCTGAAGTATTTTTTTTTCCAATTAGAGTCATTATTCTGTCTTTTGTAACCTAAGTTCTTTTCTCTTTCTACCTAACTAAACAGACATAGACAGAGTCATTTGTAGTTTTCCTGCACAGCTGCCATGCTGTATCTTTGTTCAGATGTTTCATTTTGATGTAGACCTTCCTACAGGGTTTTCCTATTTGTTCAAATATAGCTTCGGTAGATTTGTCGGGATTCTGCTTGCATGAATATTGGCTCTGCTTATGTGTCTCTGTTTCTTTGTAGAGCTTCAGCTTGAGTTAAGTGTTGATTGTTTTTGTTTTGTTTTTCTATTGCTGTTTTATTCTCTATGGCTTTTGAATGGAGAGGAGAAAAACTGCACACAGGTTTTGGATTCTTCTGCCTTCATTTCTCTAACACGTCTGCAATTGGACAAAGGCACCAGTTTTTTCTGGTTCTTTATCCTTTTAAGGGCTTGGTGACAGTGTGTGTGTGTGTGTGTGTGTGTGTGTGTGTGTGTGTGTGTACTCCCACACACTCATATGGTGCTAGTGGGTATATGAGCTATGACAGAACTTTCCTGGGGAACAACTTGGAAATATCTATCACCATTTTAAATGCACATACATTTTTTCACCCAGAAATTCTATTTTAAGAAATACATCAAGAATCAATGATGTACAAACATGTCCACAGTGGAACGCTTAGAGTTGCTTATAATGGAAAACCACTTAGAAACAATGCAAATATCTAACCATAGGTGCTTATTACATAAATTATGGTAAATATATCAATAAAATATCTTGTCACTATTAGAAATGGTGTATACTTATACTTGAAGGTATAAAAAGGCAAGTGGAAACTAGCAGTATACACAATAGCAGAGGGTAATTATTTATATAAAAGTATGTCACTCCCTGTAAATAAAAGGCAATGTTAACAGTGATTATATCTGGGTGTGGAGGTGCAGATGGTTTTCATTGCCTTTTGTAAATTAAAAAATACCATGAATTAGATTTATAATTAGAAAAATAGTAATAGGACTAAACTAAGAAAAAAAAGAAAAAAATTGAGAGAGAGATGCACTCTCTGCTACCATCTCTAGAGTAACAGCAACTATTTATTGAGTGCTCTTGGTCTGGTACCAGATGAGGCCCTTAATATAATTATGTCATTTAATCCTCTCAGCAGCTTCATGAGGTAGTGTGTTTTATTGAGGAACTGGAAGGGTGGAAAGGTTAAACATATCTAAGGTCGAACAGTTCATAAAAGACCATGCCTAAATGAGACCCCAATTTGGTCTGGCTGATTCTTTTTTTTATTTTTATTTTTTTATTTTTTTTTCAACGTTTATTTATTTTTGGGACAGAGAGAGACAGAGCATGAACGGGGGAGGGGCAGAGAGAGAGGGAGACACAGAATCAGAAACAGGCTCCAGGCTCCGAGCCATCAGCCCAGAGCCTGACGCGGGGCTCGAACTCACAGACCGCGAGATCGTGACCTGGCCGAAGTCAGACACTTAACCGACTGCGCCACCCAGGCGCCCCTGGTCTGGCTGATTCTAAAAGCCACCATTTTCCCAGTGGACCCTACAGCCTCTGAGGATTGCCACATACATCTTGATGTTTTTACAAGTTACAGATTTAATGGCTCATTCAAACTTTTGAACACCAATCCTTATTTCATATACTAAGTTTGAAATTAAAAGAGAACTCAAAGGGTATAGTGCAGACGCGGTCAACAAAGAAATGTGTACAAGCAGAAGACATTAAGATTCATATTTCAATGTAAATCATGTAACATTTTCTGTAACATAATGTTTTATGAAATTGGGAAAGAGTTCTTGACAAGTGAGGGTCTAAATCATGGTATCAGAGAGTATCATTAACTCTTTCAAGTCATCAACTGAAAAATTTAATGTACCAAAGAGGCAAATTTTCTATAAAGTAGTCTCACGATCTGGGGCTTTTCCTGAATTTTCACATAACTTTACCCAGTCACTATAACAATCATGCAATATAGTTTGATTTTGGTTTTGCAAAATACATTTTTCAATCGTTTTCATCATAAACAGAAATTTGAATGGTGTTTTCTTCTAAATGGTTAGTGTTCTACCCAGAATACTGCCCAACCAAATCAGTCTAGTTCAATTTCAACAAGACTAGCTAGAGTTAAAAACAAGAACAGCAATAACACAAATAGCCTAAGACAACACACATGGTAGGGGTTGGATGTTTAGGGGATTGGACTAAATTAGTGATGGCAAAATTCCAAATATTTCTTCTCCTGGAATCTACCTAATACCATTTATCAAACTCTGTTCTGTGTACAACACAACAACTAATGAAGTTAAAAGGAAGCTTAAAATAAAACAGAGTAGCAATTTAATAGATAAACCATACCTTTCTCCCACCCCAAAGGCAATAATAATTTGGAATTAAGGAACCTGGGGTCAGAACAGTAAAATTAGGGAAGAACATGATACTCAGAAGATACAGTAACAGCTCATCAAGCATCAAGTCCTCATAGGAAAGATTCAGGAGCATTCATTGTCATTCACTGCCTCACCAGGAAACAGAAATCAAAAAAAAAAAAAAAAAAGAGTTGGACAGGTTGTAGATGATAAAGTAGAATGGTGACAATTCTCCTCCTCCTCCTCCTTCTCCAATGTAGAGGGCAGTATGAATGACAATTTGCCAATTAATAATGCAAACACATGAGGATTCAAAAACTGAACTTTAAGTATTAGCCAAAAAAATGTTTTCTTTAGAGTTCATGTAAGTCAGGAATTATAAGGAACAACCTCAGGTATTACCTTTTATTTACCATTATAATAGTGCTGAATCCACCAAGGTAATAGTTATTTGTAAAATATGTAACGATAAAGCAACAAGGACTTGATGCAAACATAACATTCCCAGACATAAATTAATAATCTAGGACAGAAAATATAGGCTCCTAAATTCTGATCCAACTAATAGAAGGAATGTATAATTCACTACCTATTCTATTCATCCAAATAAACACAACAAGAAAACTAAGAAATGACATAGTATATAATGACATTCTATCTTCTCAATACAAATGAAAAGGAATCTCAAAATATGATGTACTTGGTTTCTCTCTCTAGCACAATAATAATGACTGAGTGGAACAATGAAGCTTAGGCTCATCACAGTTATATTAAAAAAAGAAGAAACCGGAAAACCCCATTAGGGTTTCATGAAAACATTTAACTTATTTCCAAGTCTCTGTGGATATAAGTCCATAGATTATCTGCAAAGACCCCATACATTATTTTACAGGGAACAGCTAAACAAATTGGCCCCAACAGAAATACAAATAAATGGATTAAAAACTGGCTATCTAACCGTATACAGAGAGAAATCGTAATTGGTAGTCCGTCTAGTTGGGGAGAGGTTTCCAGTTGGGTCCCACAAGGATCGATATTGGGTCCCATTTTGTTTAATATCTTTATAAAAAATCTGGAAGACAAAGTAGAGAATGTGCTAATTAAGTAGACTGATGCCACTAGATTAGGATTTGTGGTTAAAGTAAATTGGATATAGATAAATGCTACTGGTCTTTAGAAAGACCGATGTTAACAGAGAGGATTTTGAATTAGTTGTATTTTTTTAATCTATCATTAAAAATATATATAATTCCAACCACTAGAAATAAATAGATTTAAAAGAGTTTAGTGGCTTTGCATAACAAAAAAAAATTAGGCACAATGGATAAAGGCAACACAGAGACTCACAACACCCATAAATGCAGGAAAAAGAATGTTCCCCAAATGGAGATCTTCTGGGCACAGTTTTATTTGGAAAACTGGTGGTTGTGGGTCTCTTAATGCAATAAAGACATTGGAGGCTTTTTAGATATGTAAAAGTCAAGGTGGTGAAAAGGCAGGAGTAACTAAATTCTAATATATATACATATCAATTTATGTATATATATTAGAATTTAGTTATATATATACACACACACACATACACACACACTTATTGGCAACAAAATAAACAATAAACAACATAAAGCTTAAAGGGAAGAAAAGAGAGTTGAAAACTTGAAGAGAACGTAAGAAAAGTAAGGGAAATTAATCAAGAGCAAATTCTATAAGGAAACACATATACACACATACAAATACACAAACACACAAATAGAAGAATGCAAAGGGATAAATAAGAAGCACTCTCCTAACACTAGATTTATATATATATATATATATATATATATATATATATATATATATTTATATTTTAATTAAAAACTCCATAAGACACTTGGGAAACATATTCAGTAACCCTCTTGCTGGTCTGAGGTTTATTTAAAATTCTTTGTATTTTACAACTTAAATTGTTACATGGAGACAATGTCCATGATAGTGCTTGAGGACTATGAACTCTCATGTGCAAACAGGTGTTTCCCCCCCACCTCCCCCAGTGAAGTCAATTGAATTGAATATATGGAATAATGTAGAATGAACTGTTAAATATTTTTTGTAATTGTTAGCATAGCAGAATGTACACTAGATACAAACTGGAAAATCCAGATGAGATCAAGTCTCAGAAATTGTGTCAGCTTTGTTATGCAACCTTGGATATTTTACTCTCCTTAAGAGCCTTAGTTTTTATATAAATTAAATGAATTAAATGGCAGGAAAGAATTGTTCTAAGAGCTGTATATACTCTTATTAAATTAAAAACTTACAGGAAACCAATACAGAGAAGAGAGTGGAAAAATGTGGACATATGTCATTGAGGTAACAGTGGGCTCCCACCTGCCTAGGCTTCCCATTTTCATCCCTCCCTGACCTCAGGACAGAGCACAATTTAAAAATCACTTTAGATGATCTCCCATGCTGCTTCTTTCTCTAGGAAACCTTCAATGGAAGCTGAAAAGGTCAATCCCTCTCCTGGTGACTGATTTTTCCAGAGCATCCAACAATACTTAGTTGATTATATGTTCCCCAGCTTTGGGAAAAAAAAGAAAGAAAGAAATGAAAAAAAAATAAAAAAGTAAAATTACAGTTGAAAAGAATGGACATTCTTGATAAGAAATAGAGTGGCATTATTCATGATGCCAACACAAAAGAAAGTGATGTGCAATCAGAGCCCTATGTAGATCTCCAACCTTTCATGTTAGGTTGAAAAAAAAACCACGGGAGTCTGGAATGTAGGATGGTCACTTTTTTTGTTTTAATCAAATCAAGATGCCTCTAAGTATTCAGGCCTGATAAATGATAAAGTTTGTAGTTGGTTTGCTATAGATTTTACAGCTAATACCTGTTGAAAAATGATTTCCTTGCATTGACTTAAACTATAGATAGTATCGTCTTTTAGGAATGGGATTGGACCCTATGTGCTCTGTATTTACAGTGTAAAATACATGAACAAGCATTGGTGATACAACTGGAAGCTATAAATTTACTTTAAAGAGTAATAATTCCTATCACTTATAATATTTTAATATTTTATTAGTATTTACCACTTACTGAGTGTTTAACATGTATTAAGGACTATGTTATCCATCCTCTCTTTACATTATCACAAATAATCTTCATAATAGCCTATCAGAGAATAATTAACTCCATTTTATAGATGAAGAAACTGAAGGGTCAGTTTCTTGCTTATTTGTTTATTACCTGTTGTCACACAACTGTAAATAGACAGTAAATACTGAAACTGACTCCAAAATCAGGTTTAGAACTGTCATGCTAAATTAGAACTTATGATGTCTTGTTATTACACATTTTGATTAAAGAAGGTGGAGAAACCACTTGTGTTTAAGAGTTATAAGAACACAGAGCACTTAGGTGGCTCAGTCAGTAAAGTGTCTGACTTTGGCTCAGGTCGTGATCTCACGGTTTGTGAGTTTGAGCCCCACGCTGGACTCTGTGCTGACAGCTCAGAGCCTCGACCCTGCTTCAGATTCTGTGTCTCTATTTCTCTCTACTTCTTCCCCCGCCCTTGCTCGCTCGCGCTCTCTCTCTCTCTCTCTCTCTCTCTCTCTCAAAAATAAACAAACATTAAAAAAATTTTTTTTAAAGAACTGTAAGAATAGAACAAGCATCTTATATTTTTACTGGGCTTCAGTTTCTTGTGTTTGAAACTAGAGGATTGGATTAGACTAGGGTTTTTAAGCTCAGCAATATCGACATTTGGGACTAGATAGTTCTCTGTTAGGAGGAGGCTGTTCACTGAGCAGAAAGATGTTTGCCAGCATTCTTGGCCTCTATTCACTAGATACCAGTGCTAATCCCCTCCTCCCGGTTTTGACAATCCAAAAAATATCTACAGACATTGCCAAAGATCCTCTGGGGGAAAAACTGCCTGAGTTTTAAGAACCATTGTACTAAGGGCACCTGGGTGGCTCAGTCAGTTAAGCATCCAACTTTGGTTCAGGTCATGATCTTATGGTTTGTGGATTCGAGCTCCGCATTGGGATCTATGCTGACTGCTCAGAGCCTGGAGCTTGCTTCAGATTCTGTATTTCCCTCTCTCTCTGCCCCTACCCCATTCATGCTCTGTCTGTCTCTCTCTCTCTCAAAATGAATAAACATAAAAATTTTTAAAAAAAGAACCACTGTACTCAAAGAACTCTGATATCATTTTTGTTCTCTGATATTCTATGCTCTGAATTGTGGGTCCAACTTCAGCCACTGTGGGGTACTCGCTCAGTGAGCCATTTTCTACCTTCAGCTCACGACACTGAACTTAAAACTCTCTGAAGCTCTCCAGGTTCAGTTTGCTATAAAACTGCCACTCTCTGGCTCTTAAATTCATCATTTAAATGCAAACTGGCATGAAAAAAAATAGGGTAGATGAAAGTAAAAAGGATCAGATGTTATCTTACTAGGTCAGCTTTTCATTAGGGCAATTGATTTAGATTCAGTTCAAATTGCAGTCCTATGAGATAGTGTTATTTATTAACTTACTTATTTATTTAACTGAAGCTACTATATCAGAAAAATCATAAAATGGTTTTTAAAAGCATTCTTTTCTTTCACAGCCTGAGAGAGAACCTATTGACAGATTCTAATAAGTGAAACATCAGGCACTGTAAAGAAATTGACAATTTTCTAGACCCATGGGTCATTAGCCATCAAGGGCCATACTTAGAATTTGCATCTTTACAAACATCATCTCCTGGCAAAGAAGTGCCTTTGATTAGAGAATAGTCCAAAAGAGACAGAGAGAGTGAGAGCGAGAGCGAGAGAGAGAGCGAGAGAGAGAGAGAGAGAAAGAGACCTATGGATATTTGAAAACAGTAGTGAGTTAAAGCTTTCATTGGGTTTGCTCCAAATAAAACTTAACTGTAGAGATTATTTGTGATGTGCTATCCTTGGAATTCAATTGAAGTCAGAAATATTAAAATTTCAATTAAATAATGATTGATCTGGTTAATAATACCAGATAGTTTAAAAGTATTACTGTTTTCCTAGTTTCATTACTATGAGCTATTTATTAAATTCAACACTATGCACTACTTTATAAACACTGTTTATGGCAGATATTAAAATAAGGCCTTGTTTTTTGGTCTATATTGAAGGATTTAAATTTGGGCTATGGGAAAATACATATATAAATATTCTGTTTAATGCAGAAAGTTTGATAGAGGAAGCCAGGTGAAGTAACATTTGGGTAGTAAAGAGGGTTGGATCCACTGGGACTGCTGTCAAAACCTCTAAATGAAGATTCTAAATCTTGGCTGCAAATTAGCAAAACGTTTGAAGAATATTTTAAAAATTATGATACCCAGGCATACTCCAGCACATTCAAATAAGAATTTCTGGGAAAGGAATCCAGACTTCAGTATTTGTTAATACTCTCCCAGTCATTCGATTGGGCACCCAAGGTTGAGAATCATTGCCTTATAGATTAAATAGCATTTACAACCACATGGAAATTGTTCTTTGATTATGTGTAACAAGCAAGATGGTGGTCTCTTAGAGTCACATGCTTCAGTGACTTTAAGTGGTACATGTGCAAGGCATTAAGTAATTATCTGTCACTTAAGGAGAAATTTATTTTTTTTTTAACCCTCCACTTCTCTTTTTATCCTTCTGATGACTTCAAAGAGAAAGCCTTCATTTATTGCTGGTGGATCTTTAATATATCTCTGCACTTGTCTATCTCCCTTTTAAATCAAAGAGAACAGGCTCAGGCCCAGAGTCTTCATCTAGTGTAGCCTAGAATTCATTTCAATAGTTTTATGTTTATTACTTAAGATTATCTTCCAGCAAGTAATACTGATTTAAGTGATACAAAATTTCCTTTTTAAAAAACTTAAAGTGAGTAAATGCATATAAGGTATAAAATAGTACATATTATACTCATATATGAAAAAATTCACAAAGGTAGTTCTCCGATGACTATGGTTTGGGCAATCCTAGTGTTAAGGTAAAGGGCATCCAAATGTAACATAAGTTTTGGCCATAATTGTGCCTCCATCACTAATTAACATTGTGATTTTGGGAAAATTACCCATTCTCTTCCCTGGGCCTTGGTTTCCTCATTTGTTAAACAAGGCCATTAGCCTATATTGCTGGCATTCTTCTACGAGTTTAAGAACCAAGGAGGGCTTGCCCTCTGAATTTACCTTGTTGACATCCAGGCGCATCTTCTCATTGTTGGCACTAGCAGCTTTCTCAGCTGCTTTCTTTTGGCGTTGGGGTCCCCTCCCAAAAAAGATGTAGTTGACCAAAGCATATTCCAGAAGGGCCATGAAAACAAAGACAAAGCACCCCATCAGGTACATGTCAATGGCCTTCACATAGGGGATTTTAGGGAGAGTCTCCCGCAAGTGGGTATTGATCGTAGTCATTGTAAGGACAGTTGTAATTCCTGAAAAAAATGACAAGAGTTAGATTAGTAATGTTCCTGTTTCCTTGCTGATTTCATCATATTTGGAAAGGCTAATTGTGCTCTTTTACTCACTCATACATGCCACAAAATAGCTTACTGGTACATACCTGCCCTGTGATAGGCCCTGGAGACACATTTAAATCATTAATTCATAATAACATTAATCATTTTGAAGCATTTCCTTTATTTATATTTATATATTTATAGTTATATATCTAGTGGTAGGCTAGAGATGTAAATTAAATGTCATGGTAGACACGTGTGTAGGGTGAGCATCAAGGATACAGAGAAGTCTCTGGTTGAGCCTTGTGATGCAGCAGGAGAGAGGTCAGGAAATGGAGACTTTGGAGCTGAGTACTGAAGGATGAGTGGGAGATACCCAAGTAACAGAGGACTGGAGGTCAAAAGTGAAGGTAGAGAGAGCTTTTATAAAGAGTGCTTTGAAGGGGGGTTGAAAGTACACAGTCCATCAAAAGCATCTCAAGAAAGTCAATGTGGGTACATTATAGGATATGACAGAAAGCATGGTGAGGAGAGTGAAAATTAAGTAAGGCTGCATAATGCAGAGCTGTATATACAGGCCTAATGGGGAGTCTGAACTTAAAATGAAGGTGAGGTGGGGCCACTGACCAGCTTCAAGCAGGGAGACATAGGGACAAATTGTGTTTAGGACAATCATTCTTGTAGTAGTGTGAAGGACAGAGGGAAAAGATACAAGACAGGAAAATGGAATACCAACTAACAGTTTTTCAGAATAATCTAAGTGATAAAGAGGAAATGAATCAAAATAATCACAATAGTATTGAAATCAGTGACTGCATTATACGGATGGTAGGGGCAAATGATTATAAAAATTTGGAAGCTGGAGATGACGGGTAGCAGAGAAGCAGGTATCTAGCCCTCATGTTTCTGGATTGGTCAACGGGGCATGTAATGCACAGATAAGTAACATGGAACCATTAGGAGATTCTTTATGGGAAATGGCATACTGGCTCAGGTTATAATTGTTCATCTCACTGAGTGGTCATCTTCAACAGTGAAGAGTAGTTTCCCTCTATAATTGGAGGGATAGAAGACATATGCCGGGCAAAAGCACTAGGAGTCCAGAGTCCTGAATGTGATAAGGTCCACATTTGTAGCAAAATAGTGATGTGAGAACAGCCCAGAGATCAAGATCACACAGATGAGAAGTTGTTTAATCAACATTTGAATGGCCGTCTCTCCGACTCAGAAAGCTGTGTCCTTAACCACTACCCAATAACACATCCCAAAAGTTTAATTTCTATGATATTTTGGGAATGTAAGTTTTCTGATTTAATTTTATCTCTCTATAAAGATCATAATTTTTGTCTTGTTTTTCTATATGCTCATAAAACAACTACAGAAAAAATAAATCTGTGCATCTGATTCCGAGCATGGCCAGAAAAACTCTGTTCTTGCTTTAGGTCTAGGTGTCTTAGAGTTTTTGTATTTTCTCTATAATATCAGTCATTTAAAACATTTCCCAGTTTCACTTTTCATTTCATTATTTCAACTGCAGATTACCCTGTATACGTATATTATAAAACTGACAATGCTAATTTTGCTATCTATCTCAATCTCATTTTAAGATATCTCTGACCAAGTAATAAATTACTCTATCAAAAGATGTTTTACAAATTTCTTTTAAAAAGTTAATTATTTATTTTTCCTGTAATGACATAAAATTATAAAATTAACAGATTTTTCACTTTGGAATAATAAGATATTTACAAATTCCATTCATTACTTTATTCAGCAAATATTTACTGAACACCATTCATTGTGTAAGATATCACAGATATAATGGAAGCAAAATTATATATGGACCTTTCTTCAATGTTTCTTTCAGTACCATGAAGAAAAAGGACATCACAAACCAAATAAATATAAATTATAACTACAGTTGGTCTACAAAGGGAAGTTCTCTGTATTTTAAGAGAAGTTATCACAGAGGACTGGACTCAGTCCAGGAGGTCATTACTTCTCCCTTCCATCCTTGAACCACCACAATCTAATCTCAACACAGCAGTCAAATTTATCCCTTTCAATCTGAAATCAAATCATATCACTTCTTTCCTCGATGGCTCTGAAATTTCACTCAGAATAAAAGCAAGGTCTTTATCATGGTTCTGGAACTGCCTCATAATCTTTTAGTCCCTTGTCCCCAACATCATCTTGACTCCTGAACTCACTCTCACATTCACCTCACTGGCTACCTCACTAATATCCTTGGTACTTTCCTACCTCAGGGCATTTGTAATAGGCTAGAATATTCCCATCCAGACATTTAAGTGACTCTTTATCTTCATGAAGTTTTTGTTCTATTAATAATTTCTGGATGAACTTTACAATGATTATTATAAACTGTTCCTCCTGGCATACCCAACTGCCCTCACCTTGCTTATTCCCTCTATAGACATACTGTATTACCTAGTTCACATTATAAGTAAAATAAATTTATTGTCCTTTTACTGCTAGCACAAAACTTCCAGAAGGGAACTACTTTATCTCCAGCATCTAGCATGTTTGGCACATAGTAGGTGTTCAACAAATACTTGTTGAATGAAAAAATGAATGACTTCTCTCAGGAAGTGATGATTGAATTGAGATCTCATGGTGGAGAAGGTAACAGTCCAACATTTTAAAGGGATTAGTCAGAACTCAAAATAATAAAAATTGTGTAAAATAATCATACTTTACTATTATCTGGAGTTAGTAACATAAAAATGTTCATGAAATATAATATATTCTCTTCCTCTGGCATCATATAGAAAAAAAATCAAGCATAAGATAAACGATGCTATGGATGAGTTCCCAGCCATCTTACTTTGTTGTCTTCTGCCCTCTATCCTGCTACTCCAAAATCTTAATAAGACTTTAGAAGTCTTTTTGCTTATCTGTTAGTTACATAATATACTTCCTTGTCTCCTGCTCAGAAAAAAAAAAAAAAGATGGAAGGGAGCTCTTTCCAGATAAGGAAGCACAGTATGCAAATTGAAAAATTATCAAGTGATATTACACAAACTATGCGTCAATAAAAATAAAAAAAATTGACAGGACTAATTTCATTACCAACTGCTATATGGTTAGCTAATTTTGACATGAAAGAGTTTTAATTTGTGTTTAATTGATTTAATGCTGAATCAGATAACCCAAAGTTTCACAGCCAAATTCTTGTAATGTGCATAGCCCAGTCTTATCATGCATTACAAATACCAGGCTAAGAAAAGTGTATGAATGAACATGCATGCGCATACAACACATGCATACACGTGTGCACACACAGAGTCAAGCCCCACAGGCAGTTAGAAAATGGCCTACCTAATGCCACTCTTGCAGCTGATGCATCATAATTAATCCAGAAGGAGACCCAGGAGAGGATAGTGATCAGGATGGAAGGCATGTATGTTTGCAGAATAAAGTAACCAATGTTTCTCTTAAGCTTAAAGCTGAGGGACAATCTGGGATAGGAACCTAGAAAGGCAATTTTAGAATATCATAATTATCAATCAATATTTATAGGATACTTTTCTTTCAAGGCCCATAAATAAGTTTGTAAATCTTCCCTAAATTCAACTTTAGCTCCTGATGAAGGGCACTTGCTCCTGAAAAAGTAGTATGGGAACACTGGTCTTTTAATTAGCAAAAGTTACTTGGTGTTGAGTACACCCATAGTCATGAGTAATTAAAAGAATTCCAGCTCTTCCCTGCTCAGGCTCCTGCACTGGATCAAGGATACTCATTCTCTACAACTATGAAAACAAGACATTTTGGTACAGTCCCTTTGTTCCCCCTCAGTTGTTCCTCAACAAGACCATCCTGTAAGATGTTTTGTTTTTATTTTTTTATATAAGAAATAAGGCTGTACACTCTGATCATATTTTAGAAATCTCTTCACAAGCCCCAGAATTCACTGCACATCTGGGATCAATGGCAAGCTTCAGGTATACAGCAACTCCCTAAAATTGTGTGAAGGTTTTCACATGTATGGATTATATATGTTTGCTAATTCCACTGATTCCATCAAAGTTCTAAAGGGGTGCCTGACTCATCAAAAGGTGGAGAATCAGTGTTTCCAAAGAATATTTTTGGGAGATAAAACTAAAGGATCATATTCCTGACGCTAAATCCTTTGATTGTGATGATCCAGGAAATTACTCTTTAAACAAAATATGTAACTGAACATCGTTGTAGAATGTCAAAAAGTCACATTGATGAATCGTGTGTGTTAGGGGTGACATTATTAATAATTGAAAGAAAGTCTTGCCTAGCCTTCTTGGGCTCAAGTTAAGTGTTGTAATATTAAAGTAAGAATATTTTAGATATGAACTCATTTCTAGTGTCTCAGGGATTCAGGGACCTCCAATTTAGGAAAAGTTTCTGTTGTTTGTTTCTTAAAGCTAAGGCTACGTTATAGTCTTACGAAGTCATACAACTCTTACTTGAAGTAGTTTGCAGGGAAAGGCAGAAGGGTAATTAAAAATGTATAGTTATAGTACTAGCTCTTTTTGTGCCTGGGGAATTCATTCCAATAAGAAAAACATAAAAAAGAAATATTCCTGTGGGTTTACTGTTTTTCCCCTTAATGTTTTTTTCCCTTATGCAGCAAAGTATTACTTTCCTAAGCTTTTTTGCTAAAATTCTGTGGTGGTGAAACCAAGTTTGACAACCAAAAACCTCAATGCTAGAAGAGTAAGAATGGTGAAAGCATCAGGATAATCTCAACATCTGGAAGGGCTTTTAGCTCTAAAACAGGAGGTAAGGTTCCATAAAGAAATTCTTAACCTTTGAGGATAATGTGGAATTCTTTTCTATTGCCTCTAGAGAATTTCATTGTGGTCAGACGTGAGCGAACCGTCTCTTCCCTGTATTTTTCAAGAGTAGGATCAGTTCTGTAAGTTGTATAAAGCTCGGGCAAACAACTCTGACCAACGTCATTCTCTTTCTGTATTCTGTCTCCGACAATTAGTCCAGTCTTTGGTAGATGAGAGGCACAGAGGTAACCCTCTCAGCTTTGTGGGGGTGCCTTCTGGGAAATAGCTGCATGGAACCCAAATGAGCAATGGGCCCTTTGATGGGGAACTGGAGGTTTGCAGCAGATCCAAATCTTCCAGTCACCTTTCCCTGGGACCCAGTTGTGAAATAAGTGAATGCTTTTGACAAAATATGCTGAAGCCCCTTTTGCCTTAACCCTCTTCCCTGATACACACCTGTGGAAAAAACAACCTTCTTGGTGATAAGTTTGTAATCCACGATAGAGAACTGTGGAAGTTCAATCTTTGTCACTCCTGTTACTGCGTTATCATCCCCACGCCAGTAAAACTCAATGTCATCGGTGGTATATCCATCTGTAAAAGGAAGCACACACACACACACACACACACACACAGATACACAAAATAAAAAACAAATAAAACAAAACAAAGAGTACTTGTTTACAAGATGAACTATATTAATGATAACAGGCACAGCTAAAGGCTATTATGTGTTAGGTATCACGCTAAGCACCTGAAGTATATTACCACATTTACTTTTCACAACAGTCTCATGAGGGGAGTATAATTAGGCCCACATGAGGCGATGAAGGTTTAGCGAAATTAACAGCTTGCAAGTAAGAGGTAGCATATAGTTCTAACTTGCACTCATTTTCTAAAACACTATCACATTATTACATGACCCTGGATGGTACTCTAATACAAAACAAAAGAGAAAGTAAATATCATTTAACTTATCAGTGCAGTATTGAATGATATCAACCCCCCATATAAAAGTTTTGAATTACAATATATTTGGGTTTCAAGTCAGAAGAGATTATAAGGAATTGAGTCATCATTTTTTAAATATTCATAGACATGATCTCCAAATTTGATTTTGCAGCATATCTAAATTCCAAAAAGGTACCCCTGACCAAATAACCAAAAAAAGGAGTAATTCTAATAGTTTTAAAAGTAAATACAAATGTATTATGTGCACTATAAAAGGCACAGTGCATTTAGGAGGCTTGTTTCCACCTTCTCAATAATTATTTCGTGAGCACCTACTATGCTCATGAGTGTACAGTTGCTGGGGATAGAAGTCTGTATAATAAAAACAAGTCCTCTGTTATAATGATACTTTCAATCCACGAGGCAGAACAGAATAAGCACACATATCTTGGTGAGTTAGCATATGTGTAACTGCAATGAATAAACAACTATAAGATTATTAACAGAACTATAGAGAAAAGCATGCAATGAAATCCATTAAATCTTAATATTTTACAAACACACGCACCCCAATATCCCACCTGCAGAGCATAAATTGTATTTGTATATCATATTTCTTAAAAGAACTTTTGCATCCAGAGAGCTGAATTTTTACAAGTCTAAGAAGTAGGCAGGTCAGATATTGCTCCCCAATTTAAAGCAAAAAGCAAAACAAAACAAACAAAAACAAAACACAAACAAAAAATAAAAAAATAAACCCAAAAATAAAAAAACTAGTTAAAAAGGTTGCTTAAATTCTTTTTGACATGTGACTTAAGTTCTTTTTGCTTTTTGACATGTGACTAGTTAGTGTTACACAGGACTAGAATATCAGTCCTTTCATTCTTAGCTCTTATAATTTTCATTAAATCACATTTCTTCCAAAGAAAGCAAGTCAAATTTCCAAGAGTAGAAATGGATTATTTTTCAAAGAATTACAGTGCTCTCAATTCGAGAATCTACATCAACCATAGCACAGCTCAGACAATGTCTTAACTTTTCTAGAAGTCTGCATTCTTCTTTACTCATAAGAGCAACCATCTTTATCTGATGCAGAAATACAGATTTTTGTAAAGAGTCAATGAGAACTTGAACTTCTGGTTCCATAACTATAGGCCTTTAGATAATAGCTAATGATTTTCAAAAAAGCCTGTTTACTTGCAAACATCATAAAGTACATTGTAATCACAGTTGTCAGGGTGCCTGGCTGGCTCAGTGGGTAGAGTATCTGACTCTTGATCTCATGGTGGTGAGTTCAAGCCCCACATTGGGCATGGAGCCTACTTAAAAAAAATTGTGGATATTTAACAGATTATACACCACCAACATGTTTCTTAGCATGATATCATTTAAAGCCACTTATTTTGTTAGAGAATGTCTTTCTTCTTATGAAACTTTCATTTAAAAGCAAATTATTCATATTTTAAGAAGGGGAGTCCAGGTACAAAGTGAAAGGCACAGTAAAAATATTCTTCTCTTTCTCCATTAGTCTACCCCATTAATATTCTCTATCTAATCCTAAGAACTGAGGTGTCTGTCCCAAACAACAAGTGCTTTTATCTGTGATTTCAACTTTCTTAATATGGCCATGGGAATCCTCATAATCCAGGACTTCATCTCAAATATAATCCCGTTTCTCATTGGTTATTTGCACACAGCTCTCAGTTATGAAATTATTTAATCAATGACAATCCCATGTTGGCCAAACCAGTGTTAAATAACAAAAGAGGGCACCTGGCTCAGTTGATTGAGCTTCCTTCCAGCTCATGACACTGTAAATTGGATTTGTGGTACATAAACATGAAAGAAGGTATTTAGGAAACAAGAAGGCCATCATTTTCTAGGGAAAAAAAAATTGTCAAACGCTGCCATTTTCAAACGAGAATGGGAGTAAAGTCAACTCTTACATTTTCAATAAGAACTAAGTCTAAATTAGTAAAGAGTGTGTTTCTGGCTCTCCAGCTTCCTTTCCTCAGTTTTTATCTTCTCTCGTCCACTGCTACAAATCTTCTCACAGAAGCTCTCTCTGTGGGCAGAGGCATGGGAATATCTATGGCATTTCAATAATTATATAGGCAATGCCTCACAGTTGTTTAATAAGTAGAAATATTATCATGAAATATAGATTTTTGTCAAAATGCCAGCTATCTGACATGTGTTTGCTAGATAATTCCTGGCAGAGGAGAGGCACTTGGGATATATTGTTGAATTAGTAAAATATTTATTTAACACATGTGTGGATTTGGGTGATGGTTGCTTATCCAGATGCTTGGCATTGTGGAGGTATTCATCATGTCTATACCTCTGTTTCTTGCTCCTAATACAGTACCTGGCACAAAGTTGTATTAGATAAATATCTTCTGAGTGAATAAAAAAAAAAGCCACCCAAAGATAACACAGCCCTTAAGAAAAATCCAAAGGTTCTTTATTATGTATTTACCCTTATGTAATAGCTCAGCAAATTGCTTAACCTTTCTCTGTTCTTCATTTCTTAATCTGTAAATTGTAACAATAAACAATAACAACAACAAAAGCCAACTCATAGAGTTGTTATGCAGGAAAAACGAGTTGTTACTTACAAAATGCTTAGAGCAGTACCTGATAGATAATGCTCAAAAAGGTTAGCTATTAGTTTCTTTTCAAATAAGAATTATTGTAAATGAATTAAAAACTCATATTTCATTGCATGTCACCTGGCTTCTATTTTATGAACACTTGAACACATTTACACAATGAGAAACTTGGGTATCCAATGACACACCCTCTGGTGTGTTTGTAAATCAAAAATGAAACATTGGAAGTTTATTTTGATGTCAAACATTTTGGAATCTGACATAATGGAGCAGCATATTTGTAATATTTCTTAGTTACTGCTGGTCTTAAAAACTGCTATCTTCTTGACTTCATTTTGAGTTAACCAAGTATGGAATGCTGCCAATGGAAAGCAAATGTATGCTCTTGCATCACCAATTTATAAAGACCAAAGACCAACAGTTTATGACTGTGCCAGGGTGGTCAAGTTCCAAATCCAGCTCAATATACTGTGTAGGATAAACTGAAAGCAGACCTAGTTTTATTTATTTTTCTTTTTCTTCCTCTTCTTTTAAAAAGAAAACTTCTCTGAAGGAATATTTAACAGTGTCTCAAAGTGATTAAAAATAAAAGAAAACATATGCAAATATGTATGACCTGACTTTTACAGCTTTCATAACGATAATGAGTAAAAAATAATTAGATATCTTTTAAAAGATATCAGGAGATGCACTGAAACTTCTCATTAATGTCTTGCAAATTAAATTCATCTTTTATATTTTATTCATGGTATTCCAGAAACTGAGTCATTAAATTATATTGTATTATTATCATTAAAAACATAACCCACATAAACTCAGATGGACTATAAATAAACCAAAATATAACTTCACTGGAATCTACCTGAAGGAATTAAAATTGTACAAAATGTTAAAGTTTCTGATCAGGACAGATAAACAAATACATTTAAAAATCTATGTATGTGAATGACAGATATACTGTCATATACTGATAAAAATATGTACTACATGAGATCTAAGGAGCAAAATTATCACGTTAAACACATTCACATAATAAATGAATGTGTTCTCACAATTGTGACATTATCTTATTACATAACATGGCATTTAAAAAAGTTTTTTTCTCTCTTTAGTGTCAGTCTAGTTGTCTATTTTGTTATCTACTAAGTAAATATTTCATTTCAGATGAAATATTTTTACTGTGCAAGAAATATGAACCTATACCAAGATATTAAACAGTGAGGGCTGGTGAGAACATTTAGAAGAAATGGATTATAAATGCCACCATTTGTTTTTTTCCTAGTGAGAAATTAAAGAGACCTATTGTTCTCTTGTTGTTCATTTAAACTTTGTTCTCCAATTAGACTGTTAAATGTTGTAGGGTAATTATTTTCTGTCTCCCATTGTAGCCAACATAGCAACTGTAACATAGTAGTTGCTTTAAACTGCTAATTCTTGGTCATCACAACCAATTGTTGATGTTTGAGGATTAAGGGCTAGTGTTATTGGGACAATCCACTCTAGTCATGGATGGTTTCAATTTTTTTAGGAACTATCTTATCTCGAATTTCATGCCCTTTTATGTGTCTATCACAGCACTCCACAAGTTTTTCTGAATTGAAAACCTCATTGTAAACATTTTAGCATGTCGCTCTATTAGTATTTAAATTTTTATGTGGTTACTGTTATCGGTATATAAGTAACTATTATTAAAACTTAAGTTACATTCTGAGCAACACTAATCCTGTAATGTGCTTCATGGAAAAGGGTTCTAAGTAAATGTATTTGGGAGTAACTGTGCATTTCGGGCCCCTCTTGTAGTCACA
This sequence comes from Felis catus, assembly GCF_018350175.1. NCBI lineage: Eukaryota > Metazoa > Chordata > Mammalia > Carnivora > Felidae > Felis > Felis catus. Next base: position 186,686,085 of record NC_058368.1, on the reverse strand, counting down.
AACATTTAACACAGTAAAGTTTAGATAATTCCTCAATAAAGAATTTGCTTAATATTACTTACCCCTGGCATTCTCCGTACCTATTTGACCAGAGACATTTTTTGAGGACATAAAAAATATCCATCCAATGCAATAATTCCATAAAATGCTAGAGTTAGTCACACATTTTAGGGTGCTTTAGTTAGGTTCCCCCCAAACCAGATAAGTACTGGAAAAGGTACATAGTCCCTTGGAGCTATGTCTTGCCCTTTAGTGGATTAATCTTTTTTTTTTTTTCCTCCAAAAAAATTTCCAGAAGAGAAGAAAAACATTTTCAATAACAACCAGGTCAAATTGCCTTTTAAAGCAGACAAACGTTTTGGGGAAGCAGCAGGACCTAATGTGCAACAGGAAAGCAGGCCTTTGTCTCATGACTAACTCAGTGACCACAATCAGAAGTCTATCAGTCCACAATCAGAATGGACTACACGCCACACAGTCCTGTATGTTTGCAAAAGTGCAAGACTGAGAACAGTCAATGCCAATTAGTTATGGGGATTTTCCAAGAGGGAGAGAGACTCGCTTGTCAGCTACAACTGTTTAAATTCAGCAATGAAAGCATTCCAAAGACACTCTGAGTGATTGCTCTGACTCCTTAATTGCATCTTATTCTTCACTCTGCTCTTTAGATGGACTGCTAGACACTAATGTTCTGCTGTCAAATCATTTCTAGGCCTTGAGAGCTCAAAATAATCTGCCTAGGGTGGGTCAGACTTGATTACCAAGTGGCATCTTAGTAAGGACACCATCAAGTCATGGCCCAGCATTCATCCTACATCACAGATAACCCATTTTTTGTGTTATTAGCATTTTCAAATTCAAATCTTATGTAAGAGGAGAGGAAATTGATCATAATCAAGTAAAATGTTAGATTTTGTGCTTTAAAGATGATTTCTCTTTTTGGATTTCAATGCAATATTCACTATTTGTTTTCTCTGTATGGAAGCAGAGTGCTCTGGTGGCTGTTCCTGCAAGTTTAACTCCTTAATGTGTTTCTTAAGCTTCCTTAAGTTTGCAGAGCTCAAGCAATTAAGCTGATGATACAGGTAAAATAAACCAATTAATAATATAAACAATAATAATAACCACAACCACAACAGTAATAGCTGCCATTTCAAAGTCCTTATGTGTCAGTGACTGCCTTAAACTCTTTACACGGTTCTGTCTAGAACCATATAAACCAGACTGGGTTATGGTTACAAGCATTCTTCCCCACTACCCAACCCTGCTTTTTTTTCCCTATGCATTAGCCCTAAGTCCTGAAGTAACATAGAAGAGGCAGAGAACTGTCAGTGCTGCTCAAATTTCACGTGCATAAAAATCACCTGGAAATCTTGTTAAAATGCAGTGTGAACTAGGATTAAGTGGGTAGAGCCTGAGATTCTGTAGTTCTAATAAACTTCCAGGTGGGGGGATGGTGTTTACCCATGGACTAACCTCTTCATAGCCAGGAGAGTGTTGCAGAGCGAAAGTCATTTCCCTTGCCATGGGAATCAGCAAAGGGATGGTGGTATCTAGCCTGACCAAGAGAAGAACAATGTTTCTTCTGAACAAAGGTTTTACAAGCTCCAAAATTAAAATATTTTCTCCCAGCTCTGCCTCTCTTATAAGGGACTAGAGGAGATGTTTCTGATGCCGTCTCTACCCAGGGGTCTGGTTCTCTTCTTTAATCTATGGTCTACAATCACCAACAGCATAGAACAGAAAGATGGAGCCAGGTCTGAAGGGTTTCTGCTCATTTGTATTCACACCAGTTTTATTTGAATACTTAGGATTAAGAACAGTCCACTCTGGCTTCAGATCTCTGCATCTTTTGTTTATATTCTTCAACATACTAGTCAACAGGCTTTAAGTTTCCTGCCTTCTTCTAATCTGTGCTACACATGATGCTATTACACTTCATTTAAAAACAGGCTGGTGTGCCATTTCTATGCCTTAGGAAAGCATTAAAAAATGGAAAACAAAAATATGAAAAAATTCTTTATGGCCTTTTCAACAGGTCCAGACTTAAAAGCAAATTCTTCACTCAGGCATTCAAAACTCTTATCACGGGGCTTCTATCGGCTTCGCAGCCTCATCTTCTATTGCACTTCTTCCTCTTTCAAAGCTCTCATCTCTACCCTTCTACTTCCTTTCGTAATCCTTTGACCTCCAGGCCTTGGTTCAAGCTAACTGAAACATTTTTCCCACTGATATCAAATTTCTGTACAATTTCAGGGCCCATCTCAACTTTCCAAGACACTGTCTCATTTTCCCTCAGTTGGGAACTTCCTGTCTTTCTTTCCTGATGTTTTCACAGCACTGTTTTAATTTCTACAACATAGCTGTTATAGACAGTTTTGCATCAGAGGGTTTGTGAATGTGTTGGTCTCAGCCACCAGACCACCCCGGAGGGTGAAGAACCAAGCTTGATAATTCTGTGCCTGTCACCTCCTTAATGCAGGTCTTAATAAGGGAGGGAGTCATGTAAGCGTGGCTGTACGGAATGGTCAACACACTAACCCTTTCATTGTAGTTCACCAGATCCCACTCCCGAAGGTGGAATGATGAGCAGATTCTACTTGCTGAATTGTAAGATGGTGGGACTGGAAAGCTGAGATCATTAGTGACTTGGGATGTGGAATTCCCATGCAGTAGCCTTCGAGTCACTAAAAGAAAGGTGGTACCATTGGTACCAGTCCATAAAAGTTGAAGCAAAGGCCATTGTGTCAAAAGAAACTTTTGTTGGTGTTGCTGACTTTTAATATATGTTGTCATTCTTAGGTGAACAACAGTATCCTTGGAGTGGCCACACGGCCCTCTGATAATGACTTTCTCCGGGCTGACAGATTTTGGAAGCCAAATTGCCACAATAGCCTCCAGAGGCAGCCAATACCTGCTGTGCAAATGGAATAATGCTCCCTGGTGACAAGGGGATTTAGTCCCATGGAAGAATTTGTTAGCTCAAGAGTGAGGGAAGATACTTAAATTAACAAGGCCAACCAAATGGCCTAGGAGATATGCACAGCTGTGCAATAAAATGCCATCAAGTGTTACACCAACCCATCTGCTTTCTCATAGGGGGTGGCAGAGAAAGTGAAGAGCTCGCTTACTGATGTTGGAAGTGGTCTGGGTCTCTCCATGTTAACTCATTCTTTGGTACACCTTCACTGTGACAGGGGTCAGCTGAGGACTCACACATTTAAAGATATCAGGCAAGATGCTCTTGTACAGAAATTTTTAGTCTAAATATCTGGCTGGCCAGTGAAACAGACCATTAGCATGTGTCTTGACTAATAAGAAAATCTTCATTCTGCCCTTAAACTCCATGTATGACTGACCCTTCTTTGCTTGCGTAACATCCTGTGTTAATTCTCAGGATATTTATTAAATGATCTGGTAAGGAATTCATACCCTATACTCAAATATGAAGTCTCATTTAAACAGCGAGCCTACACTCTTCAAATTGGTATCCATGGCTTGTACTGGAAAGGTGGCAAATACCAGACATTTATTACATTTACTAAGATGGGCCCAAATTGTGTTTGGTAAGGGGCTTATGTGAACAGCAGGAGGGAGGCCTGGGGGCTGATAGCATGCTAGCTGCTCATGCAAATATACATGCATAGTTAAACATGGCATTGCTATTCTGTTTGGGGGAATCAGGAAGAATTCATCAAGGTGATCTAACACAAGGGATTTTTAAACTTGCTACTAGCTAACATTTTAAATCATTTTCTGTGTGATGCCATGTTCTTCACAAGCATTATCTCATTTAATCCTTTTGAAGCAGAAATTGTTATTATTCCCAGCTCACAGATGAAGAAACAACAATTTGAAGAGATTAAACGTCTTACCCAAAGGTCAGAAATGGTAATTGAACTAAATCCCCTTTAACACTAGGGTCCAACTCCTCAGTAACTCCATTTATTACCTCATACTACTTATTCAAGGCCATATTTTCAAATTATTCTGTAATAGTACAGAAATATGTCTGTAATCATCCCTCTTACTGTATCAATGCCTTTATGCGGTGTGACTTTGCAGTTCCTCCCAAGAAGATGTAGAATCTTTCCCTACACCTTGAATCTGAGCTGCCTGTCACACTTGTTTTAATCAAAGAAGTAACACTGAGCCAAGTTGTGAGCTTGGGCTAGTGAAGGTTTGGCAGCTCCCCACTCCCCTTTCTTTTGGAATCCTGCTGCCACCCTGTGAAAGGGTTGGATAGCCTGTGGAGAAGCAGGGACATGTGTCCACTCACCCCATCACAGCAGTCAGACAGCCCCAAGCCTATCTGTGTGAGAACCACATGCATGTGTGGGCCTGGTTCTGAGCCTCTCAGCCAACCTGTAGCTTCCTAAGCAATAATAAATGGTTTCTGTTTTAATCCACAGTTTGGGGCAGATTGTTAATTACTAAAAGCTAATGGAGAGCACTAGGTTCTGTAGAAACAGGAAAACAAACATTTTTTTCTTCATAGAATGGTATATACACCTTCATTTCCAAGATAAAATTCATGCTCACAGCTGGGCCTTGCTTCAGAGAATCTCCAACTGGTTTTATAAATATTATGGGCTCAGCCATATGGCATAACCTAAATCAAGAGACCTACCTAGGTTCCTATCCCAGTGCTGCTATATACAAGTTGTAGAATTTTGGACAAATCATACATTTTTTAGAACTCTGTTTCTATACCTAAAAAATAAATTTGTTCTAAAACAGCAATCCCCCAATTTTTGGTTTTAGAACTCCTTTATACTCAAAAAATTATTAAGAACTCCCAAAAGCTTTTGTTTATGTGGTTTACACCCACTGATACATACTATCTTAGAAATTAAAACAGATATTTAAAAATATCTATCCATTAATTCATTTATAACAATAATGATCCTATTTTCATGTTAACATAAATGTCATTTTTATGAATAGTAGCTATATTTTACAAAATACAAAAACTTGTTCAGAAGACTGGCATTGTTTTTATTTTTGTAAATTTCTTTTTGGCTGGCTTAACAAGACAGCTGGATTCTCAATGTTGCTTCTGCAATCAGTGGTTGTGATAATGTGAGTCTTTTGAAAACATGACTGTACATTTTGAAATAATGAAAGTGAAAAATGAAAATAAAGGCTTAGTATTACTATGAAGTGAGCTTTAACCTTCAGAACACTCTGAAAGGGTCTCAGCAACCACCCAGTGGTCTTGTAGATTACACTTTGAGTCACTGTTTTAGATGATTTCGAATTTGAAATTTGGTTAAATTTAAGGAGAACTCCAAATAATTCATTTGGATTTAAATTATTAAGGACTACTCAAAACTAGCAATTTTATTTCCTGTAGAGTAGAAATAAAAACAAGGGGACCTTGAAAGATCATTTCAAAAGATCATTTTTATTCAATAGAGTAAAAGTGTGTGTTGTGTGTATGTCTGTGTGTGTGTGTATGACATTCTTACAATTAAACGTAAATCATTTGGTTCTTTGATGCAGTGAAATTCTTGAGAATTTTTTTAAAAAAGAAAGTTAATGCATTTGCATACAATTGAAGCTACTGTCCATTCATATCAGACTATCAGTTTGGTCAAAGTTGGACCTATGTGAATGAAGTCAATGGTTCATTCTCTTTGTTTGACCTCTAAATACCAATGCAAATTAATTCATACAAATAAGACCTTGAGGGGAGCCTGGGTGGCTCAGTAGGTTGAGCATCCACCTTTGGCTCAGATCATGATCTCGCGGTCCATGAGTTCGAGCCCCACATCGGGCTCTGTACTGACAGCTCAGAGCCTGGAACCTGCGTCAGATTCTGTGTCCCCTCTCTCTCAGCCCCTCCTGTGCTCATGCTCTACCTCTCTTTTTGTCTCAAAAAAAAAATAAGACTTTGAATGTGACTTCATTAGTGCAGGCCAAGCAGTTAAAATTTGTAGCTTCTAACATGGAATAAAACCTTTCCAGCTTAAAAAATAATATGCAGAAAACATCTAGAGTAATGCCAAAAGCCTTGACCAAATTGTTGCAAATCTGCCCTTTTCTAAACTATTGATTATATTCCTGGTTTGAGAAAAAAATTACTCCTTAAACATAACTTTTTAAATGCTGACACCGAAGATGAAATGTAGAACATGTGAGACATACTTAAAACTAAATAATTATCAATATTTGACCCAAATTCAACCAAATTAAGGGCAGTATCCTTATGTCTGTATAGTTTTGTTTGTTTGTTTGTTTGCTTGCTTTTGTGGTTTCTAAGCTGAATAGAGAATTAGCTTGCTTTGGTGATTTTAATGAAATGTCCACAAATTCTTTGATATTGCTACCCACAAATGATGAAACTTAATTTCTGTCTCCTGGAGTGTGGGCTGGACTTAGTGATACACTTCTAAGATATAGAATACAGCAGAAATTATAGGATGTCACTTATGAGATTAGGTTATAAAAAGACTGGAACTTCTGTCTTGAATGTACTCTCTCTCTTTCTCCTTCACCTCTTCAGGTTCCAATACATTGCAACCTGTTTTGTGCAGAGACTAACATGGTGAGAAAGAGAAGGAGGTCTCCATCAGACCAAGAAACTGAGGCCCTCAGTCAAATAGGAACACCATGAGGGACTGAGACCTGCCACAACTCTGAGAGAGCTTAAAAAAATGGGTCCTTGGGGCGCCTGGGTGGCGCAGTCGACTTCAGCCAGGTCACATCTCGCGGTCCGTGAGTTCGAGCCCCACGTCGGGCTCTGGGCTGATGGCTCGGAGCCTGGAGCCTGTTTCCGATTCTGTGTCTCCCTCTCTCTCTGCCCCTCCCCCGTTCATGCTCTGTCTCTCTCTGTCCCAAAACAAAACAAAACAAAAAAAAAAACAAACAAAAAAACGTTGAAAAAAAAAATGGGTCCTTACCCAGCTGAACCTTCAGATGAGACCACAGCCCTGACCAATAGCCTGACTACACCTCATGAGAAACCCTGAGCCAGAATCACTTATCTAACTGACTTGTGATTTCTGACCTTCAGAAACTATGAGACAATAAATGTCTGTTCTTTTAAGCTTCTAAGCTTTAGGGTAATTTGTTACCCATCAATAAATAATATAAACCTGCTACCTTGCACTTGAGCATGGTCTAATAAAACAAACACAGATGGGTTCAAATATTGCCTACTTCCTACTATGTCTCCAGAGCCTAACTCCACTAAAAAAGCAAATAATGCCACTTGTATTTTCTATGTTGTTCTAAGAACTGGAAAAAATGCTTGCAAAACAATTAGCACACTAGTTTAATGATGACTGGCCATCATTACTCTGATTAGTGATACCTATAGTTAAAGCAAAATTTTTATTTTTATTTTCAAATTATCTACAGTTTAAAAATTAAGTTTCCAAATGCAACTTTTAGGTTCAGTTCAAGTTAGAAAACAATTGTTCATTTACTATGCAAAAGCTACTAAGTTCTCACTCTGTGGGATGAAGAATTGGGTAAATCATTTAATGTCTATCTTCAGTAAATAATGGGCACAACCTTTAATATGTGATAAAGTAGTATTCCTTTTCTTGGAGGGTCTGAACAGAGTAGAAAAGGAAGGAAGCTGATTTAATGGCTGTCTCATACTACCAGCACCTGGGTTAAAACATTTGGCAGTTAAATAAGGACTAAGACTCTCAAATGCTTCAGGGGTCAAACAAAATAGGTAATGTATAAGTTCTGAATGTACTGAACTGGGGAGTGTAGTCCTGCACCCAAGATAATTCAAATTCAGGTACTACTGCCAAAAATTAAGGCATTGTGCTGGCAAAAAAAAAAAAAAAGTATATTCTGGATAAATCTATCACCTGAATCTGTGCATTTCAATCCTAAATGATCACCTTTGCTACTAGTTTGATTTCTAAATTGAGTAAAACCAATTTGTTTGAAAATGTGGAAGCCCCTTTCTTTCACAATTGGTCATTAACAAACACAGGAGCTGTGTGCTTCTTCTAACATAATGGTAATCATGTCATTGATTTCAAACCAATAAATGCCAAGAGGAAACAATTTTCAAGATGGTGGGGTGTTTAGGTGATTTGTGCAAACTGCTTCCAGACTCTGGAACTGCAGCTGTAATATTTGCACTTTAAACATTTACAGCCCAGCTTGAGACAAGCTTCCTGAATGTCCAAACATAACTAAGGTAATACCTTTGATTTGGCAGCAGGTAAGTCCAGTGTACCTGATACCTGATACTGATCCTTCCAATCCAAATCAACTTTTTTACTAGTACTTCTTCTATCTAGAACTTGGATATTTTTTGGTATGTGACATTAAAGCAACCTATCCACAAAGATTTCATAAAGCAAAACAAACACCAAATACTAAAATTTATTTCCTTAGTTCCTAAGGATTGTGCAATTACAGATAATAGGGCAATTTTCTGACTGGAGAAAAAACTCAATTGATTTTCAAATTCAAGGGCAGTTTTCTCCAAACCACATTATCTTTATAGAACTATGATTTTACAGTACAAACGGCTTCTAAGATGAGGGGGAAAATAAAGGACTAATATTACCAACATAGCAAATTGGCATTTAATATAACAGCCCTAGGACTTAAAGAGTGATTCACCTCAGCAGTATCCTCAAATTTTTGTGACCAACAAATCACCTCCAGGACCTGTTAAACATGCCTATTCCTGGGCCATACCTACAGAGTCTAATTGTGTAGGCTAACCATGTAGGTACATTAATAAATGTACCAGCAAGTACTGATGCACAGACCACATGTCCATGCTTCAAGAGAAACTCTGCTCTATAGAGTTTGAAAAATTCCTTTAAAATTTCAAGAATGTCCTAAGACATACATATGTTTTCTTAGATGTAGGGTTCCTGGAGATTTTGGGACTCTATAACCTTGGAGTCTGTATGAGATAATGAATCTCTCCTCTGGCTCATGGCATATATATTTGCAAATTTGTCATTTATAGATGTCCAAAATAAAACTCTAGCTACGGGCTCGACCTTCAAAATATATTCATCGAATTCTCTCCCTCTCCCAGTATTAGTGTCATAGACTATGAGTACATCATCTCATGCCTGCAAAACTGCTATAGCTGCTAACTGATTTCCCAGCTTCCATTTGTATTCCCCTATATATAGTAGGCAGTGAGCATTAAAAGAATACCCTGACATGTCACTCTGCTCAAAAGCTTCTAGTGGCTTTTCATTTTACCTTATAGATAAATAAAACAACCCATCCCCCTTACATGATCTGACTCTGGTCCTGTCTACCTCTTTGAAGTCACTTCTATTAATTTTATACTGGCCTGGTCTGCTCTTTAAACACAAGAAGCTCATTCCTTGTCTTGAAGCCTTAGCTCTTGCCTTGCACTCCCTTCATGTAGATCTGTACATAGATGATTCTTATTGCTTGTTCAGGTTTCAGCTTCAGTGACCTCCAAATGAAGCTTGACCTCTGTATCTTATTCTGAGCTGTCACCTAGATTCCCCATTGCAGTTGTTCTCTACATTTTTACACCGTTTAATTTTCTATATACTTGATCATTCAGGAATGAGCTTCTCTATTTATTCCATCGTCTGGCTCTCTGTACTACGATGTACATTCCTATAGGGCAGGAATGTGTCTTTTCTATTCACTGTGGTATATAAAACATCTAGGACATTGCTTGGTACATTGTAGGTACTAAATAAATGTTTTTGAATGAATAAGTAAAACCTGTTGATTAACATCTATATAACAGATAACACTGGTCTCATCTGCATATATTCAAAATAAATAAAAACATCTTTAGTTGGTATATAGCTTAAAACCTAACAGATTAATAACTTTTAATAAGAAGTATTGGACTCAAATCATATGAAACATATATTAATAGACAGGAAGGAAGATGTCCTATTTACATGGAAGCTTTGCCACCATTTAATATGTACAAGAGTGTTTGGTACCTCATTTAAAATTCATACTACAGGGGCGCCTGGGTGGCGCAGTCGGTTAAGCGTCCAACTTCAGCCAGGTCACGATCTCGCGGTTCGTGAGTTCAAGCCCCGCGTCAGGCTCTGGGCTGATGGCTCGGAGCCTGGAGCCTGTTTCCGATTCTGTGTCTCCCTCTCTCTCTGCCCCTCCCCCGTTCATGCTCTGTCTCTCTCTGTCCCAAAAATAAATAAAAAACGTTGAAAAAAAATTTAAAAAAATTCATACTACAAAGGAATATGTCCTCTTGGTTAATGCTTTATGGAATGACGATACTTTTATAAAGTGCCTTATTAATATCACAAAAATGTATTATTCAAAAATAGACTTCTGCCATTGATTTGTTGACATGCCACTTAACTCCTATTCCATATTCCATTTGGAGGTTTCTCCAAAATACAAAGCACACTGGTGGATATACGCTTTTAACAAATACAAGGGGAAAGAAAAAATTAAGTGGAATTTAAAACCAGAGTTTAGAATGAAACACATGCAAATAAATAGGATAAGGTAAAGGCAAAGGAAGACTGATGTTTTGCTACACTTTTTCAAATATGCAAACCTACCTAAATTTAAGCAAATAAATGGTTGAATAGACTAACTGGACATCATATTTTAAGATTTGTTATAATAAAGAAAAGCCAGAAAATTTTATGACTTTTTTATAGTTGTAATGTGATTTAGGAGACCTTATATAATCTATCCGGATCCTATCTATCTTCACAACCTATGCTAGAGATATGACATATTAAACAGAATAACTATAGTACATAAGATAAGGGTTCTCTGCCAACCAAAAGCCAGTATCAGTTGAAACTGCTCCTCTCCACAGCTCCTGTTGAATCTGGACTGTACCTCCATTGAAGCCATGGTTGATTATACATGATTGGATGTCTACATTAGGCTGGAGTAAGCATATTCCTTTGGTACAAGTATGGAATCCAAATATTGAGAGACTGAATCAGCATGTTTATCGGTGTTATATGAAAAGATAATTATTCAGAAAGGAGGGAAGAATAGGAACAAAGAAACCATAACTATAAGAAAGCAGAGGAAGTTGATATGCAGAAAAAGAACAATGAAGCACAGATATCATGGGAAAAGATACACGGGGCCCCTGAGAAAATCACAGAGAGGCAGGGAGAGACATGGACAGAGAGGTAGTCTAGTTCCAAAGCCGGAAGGATATCCTTGGAATCCTAGATATTCCCCAATAGTCTTGAACATCATTTCCTGAGATGCTTCTGAGATTGTTGTGTTCTTATTCAATACATATTTATTGAATGCCTACTATGTGCAAGCATGGTTCTCAGCACTTTTGGCACACTGATAGAAAAAAAAAGATAAAAAAAACCCAGCTGCCCTCAGTGAGAATGCATTCTAGCTGAGAGAGACAGAAAATAGATAGTAAGCATAACAAACAGGCAAATTACATAGTATATTAGAAAGTAATATAATTTATATTGGCTATGGACAAATAAAAAAGTAGAGCAAGGTGAGCAGGATGTAGAATCTTGGGAGGGCACTTAGGTTGCATGTTTAAATTGGGTGGTCAGTACAGACCTCATCAGAAATCTGACATATAAGCAAAGACTGATGAAGGATTTAGACCTAAGCCTACTGGTGGAAGAGCATTTTAGGTAGAAAAAACAGATAGTGGAAAGGCCGAAAGCTGGGAGGATACATGGTGTACTAGAAACACAGTAAGAAATCCAGTGCAGCTGGAACACTATGAGCAAAGTGAATGAACAGGAGGTGAGGTCACAAGAGGCACTGGGGAAGGGGGTCTTATAATATGGAATTGTGTAGGCTATTATTTGGAATTTGGTTTCAAACTCTGAGTGAGGACTTTGAGAAAAGACATGACAAGATTGGGTATGTGTATTAAGATGATTATTCTAGCTTCCATGTAGAGAATGATCAATATGGAGGTAGATAAAGTTTGAAAAAGGGAAACCAATCAGAGGTGGAAGCAAAAGAGGTGGTGATGGGTGGTAGAATTTTAGAAATATTTTGTAATCCCAGGTAATAGGATTTTATGGAAGATGTGAAAAAAAGAGAGTGGACAATTATATCCCAAGGTTTCTCCCTTGAGCAAATGGAAAGATGAGGTTGACATTAAATGAGATAAGAAGGGCTGCTCACATTAAAGATTTTGGAGAGAAGATGAGCAGTTCCATTTGGGACATACAGTTGGATATGTAAAGTCTGGTAGAGAAGTGTGTTTGGGAGAGAAATCTGGATTAGAGATAAATTTTTGGGTTCAATTAGCATATTGATGATAGGTAATGCCATGCAAATTTATGAGGTAACCTAAAGAAGTGAATGTAGATTAGGAAGAAATCCAAGAAGTGAGTCTTGGTGTGCTCTTGTATTAAATGAAGAGAAACAAACCACAAAGGAGACTGAGAAAAAAAAAATCAGAAGTAAGAAGGAAACCTAGAGAGAATGCAGTCAATGATGTCAATGGAGGAAAATGTATTAAGGAGCAGAGGGTAATAAACAGTGCCAACTGATCCTGATGTGACAGGCTGTGGAACCTGTACAAGATGAAAGCTCAAGAATGCCCATTTGAGTTAACAATGTGAAGACCACTGTCAATCATGAAAATGCAGTTTTGGTGGTATGGTGGAAGAGAAAGGCATACTGGTATGATTTTATGATAGTATAAGAATATATGCAACTAAAGGCATTTTGCTACAAAAGGGAAAAAAAAAGAAGTGGTGTGGTAGCTAGCAGAATTTGTTGGGTGGAAGGAAGATAAGTTTTGTAAAGTTGGGAGAAATAGCAACAGCATTGCTTATAATACTGATTGAGTCTCAGTAGAGACCTGACAGTTGATGATATAGGAAAGAGAAGGTAGATTGATAAAGTCATCTTAAGTGGGCAAAATGAAGGAATTATGTTTCAATGGAAGCACAGTAACCACAGGGGTAAGGCAGATGTGTGGGCGTGGATTCTGGTGGGTGGATAGGTGTTGTGGTGGGAATATTCTAAGTTCTTTTTACAATGATTCAGTTTTCTTAATGAGGTAGGAAACAATGTCATTAGCTGAGCGTGAGAATGTGGTAGGAGATGTTGAGAAAGTAAGAAGAGAGGAAAGAAGACAAAAAGTAGTCATTTAGGACACAGGGAGAATGAATGGGTCAGGCAGGTATATTCAGCAGCATTAAAGTCTGAAGTCTGTGGTCATGAATTTAAAATTTCTTTGCTTGAGCTAATTTAAGTGGACTTTTTGTTTGTATCCAAAAAACCTTGAATTACATGGAAACAGTTTTGCCTCCTGGGAAATCTGTGGGTGGCAATTTTTTACTTTGATGTTTTAGTAATGAAAATCCAGGGCATCATTATGTTTTTTTTTTTTTTTTTCATTGAAAAGGGGGAAAAAACTAACTCATTTTAGCACATCTAAGCATACTTAGTCCAAGCTATTAAGGACTCACAAGTTAGATGTACTACAAACAAATATATATGTATTCAAGATTCAATAATATAATTTTTGAAATATTTGCTATTTTGTCTCACCAATGTAGTTTTCCAGTGTTTTACTACTATGCAATGCTGACAATATAGTGCATAGTTTTAGGATCTCTGCATAACAACACTGATAAACTTATAAAAACATCAAATTTGTTTCATTGTTTTATTTTTTTTTTAAATTTTTTTTTTCAACGTTTATTTATTTTTGGGACAGAGAGAGACAGAGCATGAACGGGGGAGGGGCAGACAGAGAGGGAGACACAGAATCAGAAACAGGCTCCAGGCTCTGAGCCATCAGCCCAGAGCCTGATGCGGGGCTCGAACTCACAGACCGCGAGATCGTGACCTGGCTGAAGTCGGACGCTTAACCGACTGCGCCACCCAGGCGCCCCTTGTTTCATTGTTTTAAATAACACTGTAGTTAAGTTTGAAACAAAATATTCTTCTAGACACATATGTTGAAACCTAATCCCCAATGTGATTGATGGTATTTGGAGATGGGGCCTTTGGGAGGTGATTAGTTCATAGAGGTAGAACCCTCATGAAGGAGATTAGTGTCTCCCTAAGAGACCAAAGAGCCCCCTTGCCTCTTTCTACCATGTGAGGACACAGCAAGAAGACAACTATAAATGAACCAGAATATAGGCTCTCACCAGACACTAATTCTGCTGGTGTCTCCAACTTGGACTTCTAGCCTCTAGAACCATGAGAAATAGAGCTCTGTTGTTTACAAGCCACACAGTCTATAATAGTACATTATAGCAGCCTGAAGGGACTAAGACACATCCTATATACACACACAGAGTTTCTGAAGATACATGATTTCTCTCAAGGTATAAGGGTGGCAGCAAGACAGATATGTCTACTAGAAATATGATGATAACAGTGAAAAATGATAACAGTGTATTCATTGACATTTTGACATATGCCAAACACTATGAAATACTTTAGATAACCTCTTAATACTTATAATAATCCTATGAATGGGTTATTTTTGTTGCCACTTGGTTTATAAACTCTCAGAAATGATGAGAATAGGGATTTTCATTATGGTAGGAAGAGCTACAGATGAAAGAACAATGATGTAAGTCTGTAGGAATTCATGCCAAATTTTACTTTTAAGAAAACAAAACAGAGGCGGCATCTGGGTGGCTCAGTACGTTAAGTGACCGACTCTTGATTTTGGCTCAGGTCACAATCTCACAGTGACATGGAGCCCCACATTGGATTCTGTGCTGGGTGTGAAGCCTGCTTAAGATTCTCCCTCTCCCTCTGCTCCTCCCTGCTCACTTGTACATATGCACACTCCCTCTCTCTCTCTCAAAATAAAAAAAAAAAGTAAAGAAAATTAAAAGAATATGTATTTTTTAGATTTTTCACAGTAAGGCCTGGGAGATGACCCACCCTGCAGCAATGAGCACCTCTGTTACCCAGACTGCAGTCTCTAACATTTCTCATGAAAAAGAACCACAGCTATTCAGGAAAATAGCTGATTCCCAGTGGCAGGAAATACATAAGATGCGACTAGAATATCTTGTCATTTTGCAAAGCAAGGAAGGAACCAACAAAAGAACCAATGAAAGAAACAAACCAAACTAGGGTATATCAAAAAGGTGTTAATTTAAAGACGCTCCCACTGGCAAAAAGAATGAGATTACTTGAACATCAACAAAGATGGTATCTGCAACGGAGCAAACACTTGTAATATGTTTAACATTGGAGGTTACTAGGGAGTCAACTCATGATTTTAAAAACTGGTAAACAGGAAAAATAAAGCATTTATTCTGCCTTTAAAAAATTTTAATGTTTATTTATTTTTGAGAGAAACAGAGACAGAATGTGAGTGGGTTAGGGGCAGAGACAGAGGGAGACACAGAATCCAAAGCAGACTCCATCCAGGCTCTGAGCTGAGCTGTGAGCACAGAGCTCGACACGGGGCTCAAACTCACAAGCTGTGAGATCATGACCTGAGCTGAAGTTGGACACTCAACCGACTGAGCCACCCAGGCACCCTCTGCCTTTTCTATTCTCAAGTAATCAAACAGTTAATATAATGAGATTATTTTTCTATAGAAATATTCCAGCTAATAAATTAAGATGTGATAATGGTATAAGAATATGACCATTCTTCAAGCTTTAATTAAGTATAATTTAGGCTGCTAACATCACAAAGAGAGTTAATCAAATGTTATATATTTCCTGATACAAAGACAATTTTCACTATGAAGTATTTTGCCCAAAAAACAATAAGCTGAATTTGATTAAGCCTTACATTGAATTAAAACATACAAACTATGGAAAATAGAAAAAAAAAAAGACAATAGATAAGAACATGTTAAGATACCACAATAATGTAATCGGCAATCTTTTAAATTATAGGAAAACTCTGAAGGAAAATGTGATTGTTTTTTTCAATAAAGATTATAAGAAAAAAAAAGACAAGGTGGCAAGAAATTACAGATTAAAACTTAGTTAAGAGACTGAAATAATTAAAATCGTATGGCCCTCATTTGGATCTAGATTTGAATAAATTGTTTAAAAAAAGAGATAAATATATTTGAATGCTGAATTTTTGATATTAAGAAATTATTGTAAATTGTTAGGTATAATAATAGTATTCACTTATGTTTTAAAAATAGTCCTTATATTTTGTGTTACAACTGAATCATGTACTCTTTCTGTAGCATATGGCATTTTGAACTATTAATTAATTTCTCTTCCTTTATATGGAAAGCAACAAACTTTATTTACAAAACAGCTAAGTTCTGGAAACACATCTTGCCTTATTTGTAAACAGTCTATGGCTTGTTTTGTTTTGTTTTTTGTCTTAGTAAGTTGAAGAGGAGTAATATTACTCTCTCTCTCTCTCTCTCTCTCAAAAATAAATAAACTTTAAATGAATAAATAAATAATGACAACATTCCAAAATATTTATAGATAGAATGAATGTTTAAATACAAAATTTTGGATATAAAGGGATCTTAAAATTTATTTGCTCCATCTACCTGTTTTATATTTGGTTATACCTCTCTACATACAGATACATTTACAGAACACCTTAACGTGAGAAATACAAAAATAATTTTGAAAAAAAATTTTAATGTGTATTTATTTATTTTGAGAGAGTGAGAGAGAGCTTGTGTAGGCAAGAGCAGGAGAAGGTCAAAGAGACACAGAGAGAGAATTCCAAGCAGGCTCTGCACCATCAGTGGAGAGCTCAATGCAGGACTCAAACTCACAAACTGCAAGATCATGACCTTAGCCCAAATCAGCAGTCTGATGCTTAATCAACTGAGCCACCCAGGCGCTCTGAAAAGTAATTTTTGACACAGCTTTGCCTTAAATATGTACATTAGATCCTGCTGATGGAACTGATAACTAGGCACTTATTTTCTTAATCTACAGGAAAAAAATCTATTTTTAAGTGTTTCTTCCTTTAATACAATTCTCAAATTTGATAGTAAAAGTGTAGGAAATCTATTAGAAATACCATTTTGTTTAATGTTTAAAATTCTACAAAGAACATTTATCCTATAGGCCAAAGTGACTTGCCCAGAACAATTTAATAAGTAATTTTTAAAAATGTTTTGATCAAGAAAACCTTCTTCATTAGAAGATGCTTTCACAATCTACTGTTACTCCCAAGGATTTCCTCAAGTCTATAGTAATTACCACAAATGTATACTTTTTCAGATCCAGAAGCATGTAGATGTGTTAAGACTGTGTTAAGATGTGTTACTGATACTAAGAGAAGCTCAGAGAAATAGCTAAAGAGAAACTATTTGTTAAGGAGAGTTAGTAGAAAGAATAGGCAATACTTTTGACCACAAATTTAGGATTAGAAAGCCAAGGTTCATATCCCAGTGTTGTCTGGTTCGAAAACATACCCTACTTATATTGGGGGGGGGGGCGCAGAATTTAGAGTCAACAAGTTTTTCTCACATATTAAGTTTTTAAGGCCCAAATTAAATGGCTTTTTACAGCAAGACTTGATCGTTCTAACCTCTATTAATTCCCCCTTTCCTGAATAACTTGAAAATAAAGTTTGGCATTTTTACAAAATATTTCAATTTGTTTGACAATTATTTCATACCTGTTTGGCTTATTTTCTGAAATACTTTTTAATATAGTAGTGTTATGTGGCTGAATCATTTATAATACACATAACATGACCTTATTAATTTAAAACTTCCCTGTTGCTGCTGCTACCACCGTATTTAAGTAACCTACAGGCATTTTTTCTTTGAATTTTTTTTTAAGTTTGTTTATTTTTTAGATGGGGACAGAGTGCGAGTGGGGGAGGGGCAGAGAGAGAGGGAGACACAGAATCTGAAACAGGCTCCAGGCTCTGAGCTGTCAGCACAGAGGCTGATGCAGGGCTCGAACCCATGAACCGTGAGATAATGACCTGAGCTGAAGTCAGACGCTTAACCGACTGAGCCACCCAGGTGTCCCAACCTACAGGCATTTTTAATAATTGGGATTTTTATGCACATTAAATAACCCTGTTAGAAAATATTATTATCATCACAATTTTAAAGATGAAGAATTAGGAATGCAGAGAGGTTAAAATATCTGCTCTAATCTCTAATCAACTAGTCAGTATCAAAACCAGGATTCTCCTTTGCCTATCTATCTCCAAAGTGTTTTCTTATTCATTGTGCTTTGGAGCTTCTCTTATGAACAGTCTTGTTTAAGTAGATGCACATGAGCCTCTGGGATAGCATTGTAATGAAGATGTTGAGGAAATATAATGTTATTTTATTTTTATTCTTGTTGCAAAGTGGGATTTGTGAACAATCTTTCTGTCTCTGGAATCTGACTATGTTATACAACTGGGGACTCTCCTTAGAGCTGGGGCTATGCTCAGGTGGGCCTTTTGCCTGCACCTGACAAATAGTTGGTACTTCAGGCGTGTCCAGTGAGTTGGCATTAAAAGTTCACAACTTATCTAGAATGAGTTCTGTAAAGCCAGCTAAGCTGGCACTTTTATATCAGGGAGCATTTTGTTCTGCCCAATTCCCCAGAGACTCAGTGTTATAAAAAGTAACCTAGATTCTAGAGAATACAATAAACCATTTCGAAAGGAAATGACAGTTATAGAAAGGGAATCTCTTTCAAAACTGCATCTAAAATGAAAAGTATGACTGGCACAGTCAGCTCCAAGGCAAAATGTTGCTGATGAAGCAGTGACCAAAGAATATCTATTATCTCTCCATCATCCAAGGGTTTCTATGTTTCCATTGCTGTTAGCTATGAAATAGGCAAGTGATTGTTCTCCACATTTGGATTCTTGAATCTCATTCAAGTAAATGTGCACAAAAGACTATAAATTTAGAACCAATCATTTGACATTATCTGAGCAAAATCAGCAGAGATCTAATTTAACCAAAGAAAAATTTCTATTCAAATGCCAGTCATCTGGGTACCTTAAGAGCAGGAATAACATTCATCATTGTCCTACTTAGCACATGATAAGTGATCAATTATGGTTAACTGAAAGACTGTATGCATACATGAATGAATGAATGGTGCTCCATTCTTTAATAGAAAAATCAGGGCCTGGTTACCAGGACAAATTGGTCATTATCCACTTTGTTGTTGACAAAGATTACCAAAATATTGTTTCAAGTACCCTTTTAGAAATTCAGATATTACTCTAAGATATGTTCCACTTATAAGGGGAAAAATCTAGGAAAAATGAAAAACACATTTTTCTAATTTATTATTCTTTCAAGATTCTGATTGGAAATCTCTTGATATCAATAGTCTGTATTAACTTCTGTATTCTTTGAATTTTTTTAACCTCACAATGTAGAATTTTTATAAATTTCAAATAGTAAGCATGGTGAAATTTTCTGTATATGATTTAAAAAACACATTAAAGGGGCGCCTGGGTGGCTTGGTCGGTTAAGTGTCCGACTTCGGCTCAGGTCATGATCTCACGGTCCGTGAGTTCGAGCCCCGCATCGGGCTCTGTGCTGACAGCTCAGAGCCTGAAGCCTGTTTCAGATTCTGTGTCTCCCTCTCTCTCTGCCCTTCCCCTGTTCATGCTCTGTCTTTCTCTGTCTCAAAAATAAATAAACGTTAAAAAAAATAAAAAATAAATAAAAATAAAAAACACATTAAAATGCTATAACTGAATTCAAAGACATGGGGCTGTCGTGAAGACATAATGAGATAATTCCCATGAAAATGATCGGCAAGAGGCCTGGCATATGTTACAGAGCTTGATCAATGTTAGGAATTATTTTTGTTGTTGAAAATTCAAATAGAATGTCAAAAATAACCAATCATGTATTTTGAGTTTACTAAAATACTATGAGTTAGCAATTTTTGTTTTCATTCCAAAATCAGTGACTAGGAATTGTCATCTTATTTCAGTCCTCTCCAATTAGTACATTAGAATTTCTGGTTCATTTGTTGCATTTAATCCAATCCTACCCCCTCCCCAGTTCTTACTTACAGCACAATTCATATGCACACATGCATTTATGATAGGTGGTGTCTTTCCCAGATGCATTATTTAAAGCCTAATTTTCCCCTATCTTTAAAACACCCCAAGAAATATCATTTTGAGTGTCAGAAAATGTTACAGCAGTTTCAAAGTTCAGTGGGAATCACATATACATTCAAAGACCAACTTTAGCTTCAAAACATTAACACCAGGAAATAGTCAACAGAATTTCACAGGATTAAATGTCTCTACCAAAGATAAGGAGGTATTTTAATGAAAAATTTTCAAGATTCATCTGGAATGAAACTTCATAGTCAATCTGTAGTCAGGCAACTCAGTAGAGATTCATTTCACTGCACACAGAGTATTTGAGGTAAAAATCCCAGATCTACTGTCTAATATGCATGGGGACATTTATGCTCTCCTGTCCCCATCAAAGTCTGCTTTAACTTTGTGACCTCATTTCATACAAATATCCTGCTTAATTTATGACCCAATTCTCACACAACCCCCCCCCCCATATTCCCATCACCTAAAATATTAAAAGACAAAGTACAAAGGAAAAAACATAATAATTGGAAAGGGAGAACAAGCAGGCAAACTTTTCTACAAAGCACTAATACTTTCATTGAGTTAACTGCTGGAAAGTCAATTAAAGTGACAATGAATGGCCAATTACAGGCCAGTGATTTGGTTAGAGACCTCTGTGCCACGGTGTTGCGTATTACAGGTTAGGAGATGGGATGTCAAATGCAGCACATGTCTATAGTGCCCGAAGCATCTGCCCTTGCAGAATAGGTGAAGTAATTTTTTTACTAGATAGGATGTGGAAACAGGTGTATCACTCCAGATTCAACTGCTAATCAAACCTGTGGCTTCAGATAAGCCACAGTCTCTCTTAGATAGCCCTTTCTCATAATCAAAATGGAGATCATAATACTTTACCCAACTCACAGGTCTACTACAAATGTTAAATGGGAAAATGCATGTGAAATAGAAAAACATTAATAACACAATGCCTTGTGCACAGTAAGTGAAATGAGTTGTACTTTAAATGGCTAAATTGTCAGATTGCAGAGAAAAGTCAGCTCCAATCTCCCAAAACTTTTTCCATTACTGATACTTCTGGTAGCCAAACTGCTTTTATTTCTCAAAGTTTTGGATACTTTTCTAACTGTCTTAGATTTTCTACTCCTCCCGAACTTCCCAATCTGTCAGTTCATTTTTTTTTCTTGCCTAAAGTAGGAGATGCATTGATAGTGCTGATAAAGTTAATTCTCAATTCCATGTCATAATCGTGCCTGAAAGCCATCCACCGGAGCCCATAAGTAAATTACCTAAATGCAATAAAAATCTCAAATAATTTTTTAAGTCAAAACTGGACACTTAAGATCTTCAACACTGGAAGAGCAATTTTGGTTTGATATTGTTGGCCATGGAAATTGTCTTGAACAGCAAGGTATAATGAAAGGCATGGTTTTAGAAAGATCTAGCAATGTTTTAGAAATAACAATGCAAAACAGAAAAGCCTAAAAGCAGGGAACTGTAGTGTCAGAAGCTGCCAACCATGGATCTTCAGGTCCAGCTTGGCCTGCAGACATTACTTATTGCTAACACTTAAGAAATGGGAGAGTTCTAATTTCTCTTGAAAAAATGAAACAAAATCAATCAAACAAACAAAAACCTATCTGGCAATTTTCTGAAGTTTAGTAGATGCTCCCTGCTGTATATGTTGCATACTCTTCCCACCTGGTTGACTTATGTATACATTCCACCTCGTTTTGGGGGAGGCATTTCACATTTCTGTGCCAGTATAAGAAGCTCTAGTGGTCCAAACAAGACAGGATAAAGGATTAGATTAGAGAAGTATTTGTGGGGTGGGATAAAAGAAGCCATGAAACATTTTAATGGGGGTCTTGTAGAACTCCATTAAGTGGAGTAAGGCATTTAGTTATATCTTCCAAATTTCTGAATTGAGACATGGCTGTTCATTCCATATCTTTTTGTGGTAAGGTTTTCATGTTTAGAAATGTGTTTGAGGGGCGCCTGGGTGGCTCAGATAAGCATCTGACTTTGGCTTAGGTCATGATCTTGCAGTTCGTGATTTCAAGCCCTGCGTCGGGCTCTGTGCTGACAGCCTGGAGCCTGCTTCAGATTCTGTTTCTCCCTCTCTCTCTCTCTCTCTGCCCCTCCCCTGCTCACTTTCTCCCTCTCCCTCTGTCTCTCTCTCTCAAAATATATAAGCATTAAAAAATTTAAAAAATGAAATGTGTTGGAGAGTAAAATGTAGAGTTCTGTAGAGCAACTTTTATTTTTATGACCGGATAAGTGTCCTCAGGTCTCTTTTCTAGAGAACCCGATAATAGTAAATGTTAACTAAATAATGCCGATGGGTCTTGGTGGGCTTGCAGATGTACGCTGGTAACTTCTAATGCTGGGGATGCCTGCTTTCAGATTTCTTTCTGCTTTATTATTAGAACAACTTTCCTAAGAACATCTGATAAAATTCCCAGTTTCTCTTGTGTGGCTGTGAACATATTAGCATACCCAAATCTATTCTGTGAAATAGATTTCCTGCAGGAAATTGGCAGCTCCTGCTGAAAGACCACTGAATTGTTCTCAGTTAAGGTGTTTTAAGAGCAACATTTTTTTCTAAAAATAATACTTTAAATAGCAGTTCTATTTTTAAACAGTATAGATAAGAATATGTATTAAAATCTGCACATATAGTTCAGATTTCTCACACACGAGTGAAAACCTCTCTTTTTATAAAGAACATTTATACAAGACTGATTTGAACTTTTCCTTTAAACTAGAAAGAACAAATGATTTAGACTGATCATTGAAATAACATGCAATAAAAACCCAATTTATGATGGGGCAAAATGAGATTTCTCTCTGCCTCTTTATCTCTGAGAGAGAGAAATTGAGAGAGAGAGAATGTAATAAAACCTCATATTGGCAAAGAAGACAAATACTATATGATGTCACTTATATGTAGCATCTAAAAAATCTGAACTCAGGGAACAGAGAACAGATTGGTGGTTACCACAGATGGGTGTTACGGGGTGGGGAAACGGGTGAAGGGAGCCAAAAAGTACAAACCTCCAGTTACAAGATGAATAAGTTGGAATGTAATGTCCAGTATGGTGACTATAGTTAACAATACTGTAAGTTTTCATACTTGAAAGGTGCCTCTTGGATCTTAACATTTATCACAGGGAAAAAAAATATGTGAGATGATAGATGTTAACTAAAATTATTATGGTAATCATTTTGTAATATATATGTATATTTACATATAAAATCATTATGTGGTATACCTTAAACGAATACAATGTCATATGTCAATTATATCTCTTTACTGGAAGAAAAAAAGAAGTCAGAGAGCTGATATACTTGGGGGAAAAAGTTTCTGTCTTTGGGAATGGATTTGCCAAGCTACATAAGAACTTTCATTACAAGTCTGTTCTATTCTTTAGTAACTAGAATTCAGCCATGTTAGTATTGATTTAAAACCTTTAAAACAATATCCTTCAGTGCATTTGCTTGTCTTCTTATTGTCTTTCTTCAGAGTTTAACATTAAATGGTAGATTTCTTATGGTAGCTACACTAAATGGTAGTGTAGCTAGCTTGAGAAGGTAATTAGTGATGTCAAATAAGTTTCTCTGACTGGTGTCTTCAGATTTCTCTCTTTGTAATAAATTAAGCTGTTTCTGCTGGCCAACTTATGTCTAAAATCATCCAGTAAGTTTTTACCTATCAACTTAGTAATGGCTGAAGTTCCATATAGTAAGTGTCTCAGCAGTGCTAAAATCCTTAAGGCTAATAATTAAGAAGAAAAAACAAAATGAGACTTATTTTAGTACTGCATGGGATTGGAATCCATTCTTGTGAAGAAGCTTTTTTTATCCTTTTAAAAAATGAAGAGGAAAAATAAAATATCAGATTGCATACAGGATTACATGTACTGTTATGCCTGAATGTATGAGTGATTTGCTATAAAGGAGAAATACAGTGTTAGAGCAAGTGTTATTTGGTGTCTTGTCCTTTTGTTAAGCAGTAGGTAGGCTTAGCTCAATCCATCATTCACAGTGCTGATAAATCTGAATTTAGCTTCGGTTTTGAGAGACCTAGCTTGTGTGGAAGCAGAGTTGAAAATAATTTTAAAAGAATACGTGACTTGGGATAGCCTATCTAGAAAGAAGAATGTGAATAGATCTACCATCCCCATTTGTCAAAATGTGCCAGAAATTTTGCAGCCAAGCTCTGTAAATCTGTCATTTTGCCCAGAGAAAATTGTGTTGTATAACTTCCCATCGGCTGTGGACCATCCAAAAAAATCTGCTTTCCTTTTTTCTCCTTTAGCATTCAATTTGGTATTTTGGCAAGACCAGATACTCAGAGTCTTTTAGCCAGAGAATTAAATTTTTTGCTACTTGTAAATAAAGTAATGATTTAGCAGTCTACACACTTTAAAAATCTTTCTGCCAGGGAGCTAGCAATGAAACTGAACTGAAGACACAGCAACCATCTTTATTAATCACTGGAAAATCTAGCTTAGAAGAGTAGCTGCATGGTCATTAAAAATGTCCACCTTGATGTCCAGGTTGGTGAAAGGGCCATTGATGTGAAAAAGAAACACCAGTCTCAGCTTTTGGGAAAGTCAGCATCTACTGTGTTATGGAATTCTAAGAGCAGAAAACAATGTTTCTAGCCTGTTTTCAGAAAAATCATGTAGCAGTTTGTTGTTTATTTAATAGCAGCAGTTTATTTAATAGTTCAGGGGTTGGTAGTCCTACACTTCTCGCCTCTTCCTCCATTAAGCTCTGAGTGCTGGTCAGACTGGGTACCAAAGGTGTGGTAAGCCATATTCTTGTCTCTATAGCTCTCTCTAACAAGAATCAATTTCCAGAATATGAAAGAGAGGGTATTGTTATTATTAAACAATTATTTGTTTGTTAACCATGATCTGGGCAGAAACTTTCTTGGAAGCACACTTTTAGAATGACCTCGAAGTTAAACAAACAAAACAAAAAGGTAAAATAAATGACTATTTAACTACATAAATTGTCTTATTTTTTTAAGATTTATTTAATTTTTTTAATGTTTATTTTTGAGAAAGACAGAGGCAGAGCACGAATGTGGGAGGGACAGAGAGAAGGAGACACAGAATGCGAAGCAGGCTCCAGGCTCTGAGCTGTCAGCACAGAGCCTAAAGTGGGCTTGAATTCACAAACTGCGAGATCATGAACTGAGCTGAAATGGGGGCTTAACTGACTGAGTCATGGAGGTGCCCCTTTAGGATTTATTTTTGAGAGAGAGAGAGAGAGAGAGAGAGAAAACGTGAGTGGGGGAGGGGCAGAGAGAGAGAGGGAGACACAGAATCCAAAGCAGGCTCCAGGCTCTAAGCTGTCAGCACAGAGCCTGATGCAGGGCCTGAACCCACGAACCATGAGAAAATGACCTGAGCCAAAGCTGGTCGCTCAACCAATTGAGCCACTCAGGTGCCCACATGAATTGTCTTATAATAACAACATCTATTCTCTCTCTCTCTGTTTGGGCCGCATCTAAATTTCTACAACATGTATCTAAAGAGAAAACAAGGCACAGTCTAATCTCTTAATAGTCTTTAATGTGTCCTGTGGACTAGAATTTTAAATGCCCATTGGTTTATTGCTATGAAAAGAAAGCGCTGATGGGATGATGTGCAATAGAACCACAATCAGCCTAGCGCAGCAGTGCCTTATTCCAGAGGTGGCAGTCAAGGACAAGGGTAAGATCAGGTAACAGATTTTAAATAGGATGTTGAAGGAGAGTAACTTCGTATATTGATGCTGAGTCTAAGGATGGGAAGGGTTTCCAAAAGTCGTGTTTTTTGACCCAAATGAGAGCCAAATACATGGTAGGTAAAAATATTTTGTAAGGAGATGAATCCAATCACTAGCTAATTGATTAGATTATTTCTGTTGAATGTTTGCTATTGCCATTTTACCCAGAGGTTACAAACAGATCAACTCTGATCTGCAAATGTATTGTTTTAGATTACCCTCAGTGTTTTAAGTTGTTTTTTTTTCAATTACTTGTCAAACATTTTATGTCTTAATTTCACATAACTGAATTTGGAAATTCTTCTTGAAAAATCCGAGAATGTGCCCCCCCCCCCCCCCCCCCCCGGGACTGCACTTCTGCACTGGAGAGTCTTGCATGGCCACCGCCATCTGTGGCTGATATCCTTGCCCTCTCCTGAGGAGAGGGAAATGGGCCCTTCTAGTTCTCTACAGTCTCCATCACCCCTTTTTATTGTATGCATGGTCATCTTCACTTATTTTCTCTATCTCCTTAACTTACACAGGTATTTGAGATTGTATCCCCTATATTGGGGCCTTTCTAAAATATGTCCTTAAGTCTAGGAAACATATTCATTTACATGTGCCTTTAGAGTCAGAATAACTTAACATCCACTAAAGTATAATAATATTCATGGCTCCCTCTTTTCATACACTTCTCCCCATCATAAGGAAAACATTCATGTACCTGCTTTCCCTCCATCAACAAAATTTAGACAGTATTCATAATTATAGAAGTGGTTAATATTTATTGAATGCTTACTCTGTTCCAGATACCATCCCAACCTTTTTGCATGATTCATTCACTCATTTAAAATCCATGTTAGTTCTTATTGGGTATTGTGATCTCCTTTTTACAGATGAGACAATTAAAGGACCATACACAAAGGCAGTGGTAGAACTGAGATCTATACCTGTTCAGTATGGCAGCATGCACTAAGTTCTGCTACATTAAAATCATTGGAACAGGGCTGTCCCATTGGGGGAATGAGCAGCCCCTGGCATGTCTAGAAATAAAGCACTAACCTAGAACACTTATTTATGGGGAAAATCAAAACTGTAAAGTGCCAGGGGCATCAATATTCCAAACTAACACACTTCTTTAGGTGGATGCCTAGATTCTTTTTCTTTCTCAGAAATTCCAATGCAAATTAAAATTCCATATGCAAATATGTGTTACATAAGGATATTCCTTGGGCATCCAAGTACAATAACTGTGGGTAAATTATCATAAAAAAGACCCAAGTAACAGTCCTTTCTCACCTCATATACAAGGCAAGTACCAGTCACAGACACACAAGCTCTGCCTTTCTGGGCTAAATTTCCCCACAGATTACCACCAATTCTGTGACTTACAATAGCCTTTCAATAGACAATACAGTTCAAGAGAATCAACCTCAGTACCCTCATAAAATAAAGGAAAATATAGTAGAAATGGTATACCTAGCAATGCTGATACCTATATTAATTTTGGAAATGTGCTCCTTTGGAGTTCACACTAAATGAGAACTTCATTAAAAAAAAAAACTACATTTCTGGGCATCTGGGTGGCTCAGTTGGTTAAACATCTGGCTCTTGGTTTTGGCTCAGGTCATGATCTCACAATTAGTGAGTTCGAGCCCCATGTAAGGCTCTGAGCTGACAGGGCAGTGGGAAGCCTGCTTAGGATTCTCTCCCTCCCTCCCTCTCTGTCCCTCCCTTGTATACATGCTCTTGCTCTCTCTCTCTCTCTCTCTCTCTCTCTCTCTCTCTCTCTCTCTCTCAAAGTAAATCAAAATAAATAAATAAACTTAAAAAAGAATTAATGTTTCACCCACTGTTCCACTGGTGGAACACATTTTATCAGCCATTATGTACTAATCCTTTCTACTTTCATGATGTGGCATTTCTCTCCCCTTCCCTACCCTCCCTCTCTCCAATAGACCATCTTTGAAATTGAATCCTAGGTATCAAAAGTTTCAGAACTGTCCTGGGCAAAGAAGTTAGGATACTCAATTACTGTGATTCTTTCTCATTTATTCTCCTCTTTAGTCTCAGTGCATTCCAGAGTTTTGCTACCTCAAGCTACGTTTATTCTATAGCTTCTCCTCCTCTATGGTCCTCCTCTCTTTACTAAGCAGTTTGCAGATTTTTCAGATCACAAGTCCTTCATTCTCTGAACACCCATGGTACTTCAAGTCTGTGTCACTCACTTGACTCTTTTCTTCCACCTCCTTTTTCATGTTGCCATCTCTAGTTCATTCTTCCCTTCTGAGCCAAGTGTCTTCTTGACATTCCATCTAAACTTGAATGTATATAACACCCCCAAAAACCAAGAGCACACGTTACACACTGTATATTAGCCAATTTGACAATACATATTAAAAAAATAAACTTGAATGTATAGAGACCATCTCAAATTTGACATTTTCTAAACACATATCTTGATTTTTACAACACTCCTGTTCTTCACACAGTAGTCTCTACCTCAGTAAATGAAACCTCCATTCTTCTAATTGGTAAGTCATGTTTGACTTCTTCCCTCACTTAACAGACATCAGTATATACTACTGGTATTTCCTTCTAAATACATCTAAGATTAATAATTTCTCATAAATTCTATCCTGTCCAAGTTATCAAATTTTTCTCTGGACTATCAGCAAGAGCCTTCAAACTGGCTCCTACAGGGCCTTTGCACTTACTTTCCTCCTAGGGATAATCTTTACTCAATATACACATGGTCCAAACCCTAACTTAATAGAGGTCTCTGCTCAAATATCACTTCACTGGAATAGCCTTCCATGGTCACCATATATAAATTAGTACTTAATAAACAGTGATTCTCCAATAACCTCTACTTCCCTACCTCATGTTATGATCTTCATGACACATACTACTACCTCCCACATTATATATTTGTTGGTTTATTATATGTTCCTTTCAGTATATGCTCACTTCAAAGGCAAGAATTTTTTTTTTAACTACTTATCTGCATTGCTGAGGACAGTGCTTGGCATGTAGTGAACACTTAAAAGATTTGTTTACCATACACAAAAATAAGTTCAAAATGGATGAAAGACCTAAATGTGAGACAGGAAACCATCAAAATCCTACAGAAGAAAACAGGCAGCAAGTTCTTTAACCTCAGTCACAGCAACTTTTTACTTGACATATCTCCGGAGGCTAGAAAAATAAAAGCAAAAATAAACTATTGGGACCTCATCAAGATAAAAAGTTGTACAGCAAAGGAAACAACCAACAAAACTAAAAGGCAACCAATGGAATGGGAGAGGATACTTGTAGACGAGATATTGGATAAAGGATTAGTATCCCAAATCTATAAAGAACTCACCCAACTCAACACCCAAAAACAAATAATCCAGTGAAGAAATGGGCAGAAAACATGAATGAACACTTTTCCAAAAAAGACATCCAGATGGCCAAAAGACATGAAAAGATGCCCAACATCTTGATGGGTTGGGGGGAGGGTGGTAAAGAGGTGGGTTAAGTGAGTGATGGGCATTAAGGAGGGCACTTGTTGCAGTGAGCACTGGGTGTTATATGCAATTGATGAATCACTGGGTTCTACTCCTGAAGGCAAGACTACACTGGTAACTAACTTGGGAATAAAAAAAAAGATTTTCTGAATAGATAAATCAATGAATAATCCTAGTAGACAAAATGCCATATTTTATGTCTTACTATCTCTTATGGTATCTCGTTCAGTTTGAAACACACAGAGATTTAGAAACTGATTATTTGCTTCTCATATCTTTCATTATTCGGGAAGCTACTTGAATGCATAAGCTGAACTAGTTCTCAGACACTAGCATAAATCCTAGTCCACAGTAAGTATCTAATAATTATTTGTCAAACAAATGACTTCCAAACACCAAGAAGGAAGAGATCAAGTTTAAATCTTTGAGAGGTTAGAGATTGCTGACCAGGGGACTAAATATTGTAGTAAACAAATACTGTGTAAAAATAATTTTATATAAAAATTACATATCTAGTTTCTCTTGAAATCTAGCAACAGGGGCTTGTTGTTCCCACCTGGAAGCCATCAGCTGGAGTTGAAGTGAGGCTGGAGTGGTTCCTGCTTTAGAAACGGCATGTGATAAAGCCCTGCATTGCCTACTTCACTCACGGATATTGCCCACCTGACTTCATAGCAACTTCTCTTTGTGATTCTGCCTTTGCACAAATGACCATTCCTATTATTCCACAACGAAAAATGGCACCTAGAAAAACAATATTATAGCAAGGACAAAGGTGAGGGGTTTTAAGTCAAACAGAATTGGTTTCCAGTATTAGTCCCATCAATTCATGCTGTGGAGTTAGGAGAACTTTTACTCAAATTCTTTATTTATTAAAATTTTTTTAATGTTTATTTATTTTTGAGAGAGAGAGAGAGAGACAGAGAGTGAACAGGGGAAGGGCAGAACAGAATCTGAAGCAGGTTCTACGCTTTGCGCTGTCAGCACAGAGCCACAAACCGTGAGATCGTGACCTGAGCTGAAGTTGGACGCTCAACTGACTGAGCCACCCAGGCGCCCCTTAAATTCTTTAAATCTCAGTATTCTCATATTTAAAACACGGACAACACCAGGGCATTGCAAAGGTTCAATAAGATAATGTCCTTAAATATCTTGGCATTTAAAAATACTTGATGAGTGTTAGCTATGATACCAATATTGATTAGAATGATAATTCTTGTCTAAGCAGAAAAAAAAAACTTACTATTTTTGGCTTATCATTATAAAATAGAATCAATCATTGTTTAAGGTTACATCATTGACCACATCATTGGGTACTGTAATCTTTTGCTAAAGCTTCTGCTTAATGTCAAGATGAAATATCTCCTCAGATAAAAATATGCATCTTTTTCCCCCATCAAATTTACAGGATTTAGTCATTTAGGTAAGCCTACATTCATTATTTTAAAAAATTAAGTTTAATTTTTACATGTTTATTTATTTATTTATTTTGAGAGAGAAACAGAAGGGAAGAGGGGCAGACAGAGATGGGGAGAGAGAGACAGAGAGTAAGAGAGAGAGAGCGAGTCAGTCCCAGGAAAGCCCCACATTGACAGCACAGAGCCCGACGTGGGAACTGATGCCAGAAACCGTGAGATCATGACTGAAGCTGAAATTAAGAGTCTGATGCTTAACTGACGGAGCCACCCAGACACCCCCCAAAAATTTTAATGAAGTTTAAACATCTAAAATCATTTTGTAGGGTATCACAAAGACATATCCTCAAACATTTCCGCAACAAAAGTAGAAAATAAAAGTGAGGGGAAAGCCTTCTTAAGATGTAAGTGATGAACTAATAGAGCATTAATTAACCTTAGTTTATGCTAATAACAGAGATGATGGTGGTGGAGCAAACTTTCCACATATGCAGATAATTCACTTGAACCAGTCACAATGTCAAGAGAATTCTAGGATACAGAGGAGCTTAAACTCTGTAAGCACCTGTCATGGCTCATAAGGTCCAACATAGGTAATAGTGGGAAATCAAGTCCATACATAAAAAGATGAGACAGAATGCTTCTTTTCTAAGTTGTAAGTAGTTTAGAACCAGAAGAAAAGAAGATATTCAAGAGTTATCTGGAAGAAGAGTTTGCAGAAATCCAAAACTTTTGGTCTCATCTACTGTTTATGTAAGAATATTTATAGTATTGTTGGATTTTATAGGGAATTAACCGATACGTAAATTAAATTTAAATTTATAACTAAATGCCCTAACATATGTCAATATCAAGGATATTATCAATATTTTGAATGCTCATAAAAAACAATATGAACTGCTATATACCCCATTTCCTGCAACAAATTTTAGTTGCTGCTATAATCATGGTCAGTTTCATTGCAGGTGGCAAGGCAAATGGGTCATGTGATAAGTGTGGTGAGAAAACAATTGGGGGAAAATATTTACTGCACATTTTTAAATGTTTAAAAAGGTAGCCTTGGTATGTATAGTAAGGAGAGTTCATGTAATTTGAGAAAATTATAAATGAGGAAGGAGGAAAGAAAAAACAGAGACAAAGGAATAAAAACTATGGGTGGAACATAGGGAAGCTATGTCAGATTATTTAAATATACTTGTGCTGATGATAACATTCAAGCTTTACCTAAACTAACATTTTACTGTAACTCTTCAAAACACAGCTTTTTTTTTCATTGGAAGTCATAATTGTCAAACTTTGAAGTTTTGGTTAATAATCGTTAAAAAATGTATATAGGCATAAATGTCATGTTTTGAGTTTTGAGTGTCTAAAGGGTCAAACGCATATGTGGGTGAACACCCATATGGAAAAAGCCTTGGTAGCCCACCAGCATTACGGAAAATGCCAACAGAGGAACAGGGTCTCCATATCTCAAATTTGTTCTCTAAGGATATTAATCGTGGCTCCTCTTCAAGAATTAGTCTTAAGTCTCTGAAGTAAACTTTTCATTTTTACAGAGAATGTTTACTGAGGAAGAAATGCATATGATATCAATCTTACTGAGAGATTAAACCTACATTACTGAGAAAAACATATTCTCAGCAATAAATGCAGTTGAAGTCCTTTCTACCTGACAAGAATTTTTCTATTAGCTATTTGAAGTCTATAAAAAAAACAAGAAGACAAACAAAATGGAGTTGTCAATGCCTCCTACAAAGAAAGGAACAAGAATTGTTCTTACTGCAAGTCCTCTGATAGCAAAGGGTACTTTAAGGTAGAAAGTAATTTACATAATGTTCCAAGATAAATGTTCAACGTGTTATTAAATAACTAGTTTTAGCTAAGTTATATGTGGTCTAGGAACCCAGGAAGTTCAACACTTATTTTTCTAATTACAGAAAACCTTTTTTTAGTAAAGTTATTTGGTAGTGGCACTTACTTTCCTATGTGAAGACTGGATACATTTGCAGATCAGTCCACAATATCTTTTAACTCATAACTTGTCTGAATAGAGTATTATACTTAATACAAAGTACTTAACAACCATATATAATGCTATTTAGATTGGAAATCTAGTTAGGATTTCCCTCTTGGGACTGTGAACTCACCTTGTCCTGTGAATACAACTAGGAATTACTTGCTTCAGAGCAAACAGTCCAGAAAGGGACCCAAAGACTGACCAAACAGACTCCACAAATAATGAGGAAGATATTCTGTAGAGAAGAGGCCCTACTGGAGAGGGTAGAACAGGTGAAGACTTTGGGAACCTAGACTCCATGGGTCCAACCACAGGAGGGAGTGAGGGAGGGAACCTTGGGCATAGAGAGGGGCAAAAGGCAGACTAGCACACCAGGGAGCCTATAAAGGGAAGAGAATCCCCAGGCATTTGGCCTTGAGGGGCTAAATTTCATGAGTGCTTACAGACGGAGAAGGAAGGCAAGAGAAAGGTAGCTCACTTTAAATCTCCTTACAATGTGTAGCACACTGATAAATACCTTAGATGTGCAGAGCATGACATTCAAGGAACTCATGGCTGCCTTAATGATGAAGTTTTGCTACAGACTAAAAGCAACCTTATCTTGACACTAGCTAAACCTCCAGGCTCCAAAACTCTTTAACATGCAAAAATACCTTAGAGGCTTACATTATCTCTACCCCTCCCCCTGAAACTTAAGAGTATATAATCAGTCTCTGTTCACAATCCCAAACGCAGCTCTTTCTGTTCATGGATCCTTACCCTGTGCTACAATAAAAGCACCTTTTTGCACCAGTTAAAAAGAAATTCCCTTTTGGGATTCCAATTTCAATTTTTCTACTCTATTTCTGTGAGATTGAAAATTTTGAGAACTGTGAAAGAACAATTTAAGAAAACGGGTTTACTAGCTTCATGCTTCAGTAAAATTTATTCAATCTTTTGGAAGCTATGTTTCCACATCTGTAAAATGGAGGATTAATTACAGTTAAGAGGAGGTTGTTATGTGACTTAAGTAAGCTAAATTATGCAACTAGGTAACACATAGTGAATGTTCAATAAAAGTAATGTTATTAATAAACATAAGAGTAAAAGTAGTTGATCTTAATAATTATACTGAAATATGAACTTCATGAGGGAAGAAGCCATTATTTCTACAATAACCTTAATTTCCTACGATACCTATAATTAAATATATTCCCAGTGAACTGACTCTAGCCCTTAAAACAAGTTAATGGCAAGACTTACTTGGATTGAGGTCATGTGATATTTTTATAGTTCCGGGGGTAAACACATGTTTTCACCAACTGGTACCATTTCTGGTTTTAAGCTAATAGTAATCATGGTGATGTGTTTACTACTAGCATAAGTGGAAAAGGAGTTATGAGAATTTCTGAGACTAAGTAAAAGGAATTTCCCTAAACTAGTCCTATTTGCTAAAATTAAAACTTGATATAAATTGATTACAATGGTTCTGAAAGGTACAGCCATTAATGATAAAATACCAGAAACTTGTAAGTCTCGTTAACATAATATGTGGTACATTTGAAAAGCACATATTTAAAATTTAAAGTAAAACTAAAACTATTAAGCAGAATCAGTCATAGTTTAATTCAAGCCAGAGTGTTTGATACAATTTTGAACATAAGGTGTAGAGGGGTCCACTCCCACAGGTCGTGGGACAGCTAGTTGAATGGTCTCATTTTAAAGATAAAAAAGTCGAGAGAAGTGGCTTTCTAAAGTCATTCAGCTATCCTAGAGATATAATCTCCTCATTCTCATTACTCATCAGTAAACTATACTCTCTTACTTTCTGATTTAAACTGTATCAGGAATGACATTATTGTCATTTTAAACATCTAAAACATATTTTCAATCTTTCATGAGCCATGTACCTACCTGGTCATCTTTATGTAGGTGCTGCGCATATAGTGATTGAGTAAAACAGAAAGGTGAGGTCTCCAGGAGCTGGTGCTCAGTGAAAGATAGAGTTATTCAAAACATAAACCCATTACAGTTGTCTAAGCATTATAATATACATTTTCAATGAAGCTAAATACCAACAAAAACAAAAGCAAAACCAAAATGGTGGGCAACACAGGCCTTGATACTCATTTCCATGCTGTGAAACTTATAAGGAGCTGCAAACATATGTCCTTAATGGTTCCAGAATAATTAGTACTGCAGGGTTTGTGTCGTGTGTGTGTGTGTGTGTGTGTGTGTGTGTGTGTGTGTGTGTGTGTTTGAATGTTCTGGGTTTTAAAGATTTGCCTTTTTCCCTCCCTGAGATGTAAGCTTGTATTCATAAACACTGCAAATACTTAAAATACTCATACATCAATCAAAGAGCAATATACCTACAAGATTATCTCTATTAAAATATTGCAATAACACATTCTCAAATTTCATTCCACTCCTATTACATTGGTTTTCGCCTTCTAGGTGCTAAAGTATTTTGGATGATGAGTCAACACTCTCTGACCACAGAGCATATTTTCATACATTATTTCTAGCATCCACTGCCCACCACTTCCAATTATCTCCTCTCCCTGACTCAACTCAAATTGTACTCTTAGCATTTCCCTCCTTTGGTTGAAATAAAGCTTAGGGTTTAATAAATGTTAGATTGTATATGCTGCTCCTAGGAGGGATAACCCTTGAAATCATTGCAAGTTATTTGTGCCACAGTGTGGAAGTGCTGAATGCATTCTTTCTAGAGAGCAAATATGAAAAATTAGTGGAAGAAGCCTGAAAGAGGAAAGGTGCAAGGTGCAAATGAGAGGCAAAGGATGCCAATAACTACAGTAATAGATACGAAATACTGAGAGCTCAATACCCCCTAACTCTATGGAGCTGATCTCACTTAATTACCTTATAAATGACTTTTCTGTCCCTAAAATTGTTTGCTTGGGGCCATACATCTATAGAATCTGATTCATTAAGCTTGAATCTAGAAATCTATTTTTATTTATTTATTATTGAAGCATAATTGATATATGATGTTGTACTAGTTTCCTGCATACAACATATTCTATATATTGCTCAATGCTCACCAAGATAAAACATCCCAAGTCAGTTTGATACCAGTATTCTGATAACCACACGTTATCAAACGTACTCTCTGAAATAGAGTCTATTATTAATTGGAATCTGGTCTGCTTTATTCTGCAACTCTATAAAACCAACCAACCAACCAACCAACCAACCAACAAACAAACAAACAACTTTACACAAAATTTTACCTCTTCAGGAACTTAACTTACCATTTAGAGTATAAACTATCACCTGGGCAATGGAAAGCAACTTTATTGTTTTATGAAAAGCCAGATCACCTTCACTGTAGCTTATCAAAATTCTGGACTTTAAAAATTCCTTTCCCTTTATTTTTCTTAGTGACATGCTCAAATGGTATTCAGATTCTACTTAGAACTCAAGTGTACCAGCTTTTTACCAATTGCATTTGCAAATAACAACTTCTGACTTTGGGAGTTAAGAACTGAGCTGCATTGCGACTGTCGGGGGGAATTCACCTCCTGTGCAAAGTTTCAAGAGCAATGCTGAGTCAGTAACCTTTCTGCTCAGGACATGCAATGCTCTTGTGAAAAAGGAATCTGACTTTTGAAAATTGGAAAACAGAGTGGCTAGAGCTGAATTAAATCAAGCTTTAGGCAATGCAGAAACTTTTGACAACACAATGCTATAAACCTGAGGGTGATCACATACTGATCACATGAAACAAGAATGAAAGACTATAGTCAGGTGGAAATAAAATGGCTGTGTATTGATACAACATGATGTGACATGAGATCAATTGTTCTCATGATTTTATGAGGGGAATAAGAAATGGGCTTTATCGAGTGTAAGGGTGAGTAAAAGTTTGAGTCAGAGGAAAGATATAAAAATTCCATGGGCTCTAAAACAAACAGATTTTTACCTGACTTCACAGGTCCTACCACAATACTTCAGAACAAGAGAAGATGTTGAGAGACAAATGCTGGTACCCAAATGGCAGATTTAGGGAGAGCTATAATCCTCCCTGTACATATTATTTCCTTTTTAACCTTTTATGGTAAAAGAAATGTAGGTATTGGAACCAGGCAAAGCTGAATTCAAGTCCTAGCATTTGCATTTACCAGGTTGAGTGACCTTGGGTAATCACTTAAATTTTCAGAGCCTTGGTGTCTATAACTGCAAAATGGAGATCACATTATCCACTGTTGGGACAACTGTCAATATGTCAAGAACTAAGTATAGCTCCTTGGATATATGAGGTATTCAATAAATTCAAGCCACCACCACCAACAGTACTACCACAACATCTTCATAAAGAATTAGGATGAAGAAATGGATATGAAGTGAACGTGTGCCCTCCTCTGAACACAAGACAAGAGAGGTACCCAGTGTAGGGGACTAGGGAGGGAAAGGGAGAGTCTACAGGTGATCTGAATGAATGATCTATTTATTATGTGCAGCTATGGTTGACTGGTTGAGGTCTTAGGATGAGGCTACATCCCTGTGGAAGGAGATGGGCTTTATTCTGAAGGGAGGAAGCAGTTATCAGTGTGTTCTTTACAAAAGATTTAAAAAGAACAAAAAACACATGCCCCTGACACTTGGAGGCAGGTCAGGAAGCAGGTAAGATGAAACCCACTAAGAGTCTCCAAGCTGACCATGAAATAAGAAAATATACTGAAGTGGTTAAGAGTATGAGCTTTGGAGTAGTCAAACTCAGATTCAAGTCCAGTCTGACATTTTTTAGCTTTGCAAGTTAGGCCAAAAATTACCTTGGTTTTCTTTTCTATTAAGTGAGAATGATATCTATTTCATAAATCTGGCATATAGATCAACTAAGGTAATATTTATAAACACAGAGTATAGTACTGGATATGCAATATATTTTTAATATACTTTAATCCTTTTAATATTATTAATAAAATATATTATCTGGCTACCTGTTAGGCTTTCTGTTCATTTGCTTTTTGATGTTGTTATGCCTTAGAGTGAAGTGCTGCAATCTAATCTAAACCTTGCTATGGAGATTTGAAAAAGTATTTCTTTTGTCTAATCTTGACCCATGGCATTGAAGAGAAAATATGGGACAGGCAAGGGGGAGAAGGATGGGGAAGAAACTTCAAGTGGCAAATGGGAACAAATGTCAGGGCTTCTGGCTCAGGTCCCCTCCACTCTCAGGAAGAGCTCTGTCTTCTGTAGCTAGTCTAAAAAAGCTGGACAGCACATTGTTATGGCATGGGGAAGTATTTCATCAGAGACTTTCCCAAAATGACTTAGACACTCAGATTAAGGGGGTATAAAACTGAAGGTCCCTATCTCCTAGCATAGCACAAATCTATCTATCTCCATTGAGCTTACTGATCATATTTTGAACTCTCACAATCCTATCTGGGTCATAGTCTTTAGTCTTGTGAATGAATGATTCTATATCAGTAATACTTCTGCTTATTCTCAGCCACTCTTTCCTTGCTGGGCAAATGAATATTGTCCTCCTTTTATTCAGCTCTTACTCCTTCCTAGAGTCATTGCCACATGACTTGTCTCTCAAGGACCTAAATCATACTCATTGGTTCTAAATCTTCTGGCTTATACACATGTTGTTTCTGTCTCTTATACAATGGTAAGCTCCATGGCTTAATTCTAAATCACTGTTCACACTCACCCTAAAATCTAGTCATAAAGACCTATTCTTCACTGTGATAGACCAAGCTTCCACCTTCCACTCACGCAGCTCGGTGGATACCCAGAGCCTTCCACTCCTGCCATGCATCGCCTTGTGCCAGTCTCTTGGCAACCTCTCCTGAGGAAATACTGCCAAGAATCCAATAAACATCTGTCATCCTTCAAAGAGAACTCTGGATGGACATCAAAAGAACTAGGTTTTAAAGACTTAATTTTTTTCTTTCTTTCTTTCTTTCTTTCTTTCTTTCTTTCTTTCTTTCTTTCTTTCTTTCTTTCTTTTTTTCTTTCTTTCAGAGTGAGAGTGAATGAGCTGGGGAGAGGGGCAGAGAGAGAGAAAGAGAGAGAGAGAGAGAGAAAGAGAGAGAGAGAGATAGAGAGAGAGAGAGAGATGGAGAGAGAGAATCTTAAGCAGGCTCTACACTCAGTGCAGAGCCTGAGCAGGGCTCAATCCCACAACCCTGGGATCATGACCTGAGCTGAAGTCAAGAGTCAGATGCTCAACTGACTGAGCCACCCAGGTGCCCCAGACTTAATTGTTTCTCCTTCATTTGTCTATTCAAGTGTTTTTCCCTCTAATTTTTCTTATTTTTGTTTAATTTTAGAAAATTCTTACTATTTTTTTAATAGTAGTAGGACTATGTAACATGATCTCTACTTTGTGTTTTTCTTTTTTGAATGTTTATTTTGAGAGAGAGGTAGAGAGAGACAGAGAGAGAGAGAGAGACAGAGAGCATGTATCCAAGTGAGGGAGGGGCACAGAGAGAAGATGAGAGAGAGAGTTCCAAGCAGGCTCCATGATAAGCATGGATCCTAAGGTGGGGACAAATTCCATGACCATGAGATTATGACCTGAGCCGAAGTCAAGAGTCAGACGCTTAACTGACTGAGCCACCCAGGAGCCCCATCTCTACCCTTTTAAGACAGTTTTCAGTGTACCATACAGTGCTGTTAATTATAGGCACAATGTTGCACAGCAGATTTCTAGGACTCATTCATCCTGCAAAACTAAAATACTTTACCTGTTAAAAATGAACTCCACGGGGCGCCTGGATGGCTCAGTCGGTCAAGCGGCCGACTTTGGCTCAGGTCATGATTTCGCGGTCTGCGAGTTCGAGCCCCACGTCGGGCTCTGTGCTGACAGCTCAGAACCTGGAGCCTGTTTCAGATTCTGTGTCTCCCTCTCTCTGACCCTCCCCCGTTCGTGCTCTGTCTCTCTCTGTCTCAAAAATAAATAAACGTTAAAAAAATTAAAAAAAAAAATGAACTCCACAGTTTCCCGAACCCACAGCCTCTGACAACCACCGTTCTACTCTCTACTTCTATTCAACTATTGCAGATACCCTGTATAAGAGGAATCATACAGTACTTGTCCTTCTGTGTCTGGCTTATTATGGACCATTCCAAATATATAACAGTTTCAATAACAGTCATAGTCCCAACTTTAAGGTCATCACTTGACATTCCACCTATGTTGATCTGTTACCGTACTGCCCAGTAAAATATGTCTGCACTTGTTAATCCATTAAAGCTAAATAACATACAGAAGTTCAGATCCTCATGTACACCAGTCACATTTCAAGGCCCCACAGCCACATGTGGCAAGTGACTATCATACTGGACAATATAACTCTACAAAACAGTTGAACACTTCCATCATCACAGAATGTTTTATTGGTCAGTGCTAACCTATATCCAACACTCACCACAGAGTATTTTGAAACAAATACCATGTCACCTAAACATAACACCAAAATATAGCAACATGTTATAATGTTATAAAAATAAACACAATGTAATAGTACATAACAACAATAATATATAATAACATCAAATATGGAATCGGTGTTAAAATTTTCCCATTATAATAAAGTTTCTTATCCTGGGGTACACAGGAGCCTTCAAGGGTTTAGCAAAAGCTCTTAGGTTACAAGCAAAAATTTGTTAAAGGATATTCATGCCTTTTTCTGGGGAGATGATTTATGGGAGTAGTTCTAAAATTCTGATAAGGGTCAGTTTCTCCAAATTCAAGAAACACTCCCTTAGAAAAACGTGTGGTCAGCTAGATAAATAAAGACATGAAGTAGGTTAATTGCTAACACAACTATAAAGCTAACTTTATAAATGTGAAATAAAGAATACATTCTTAGAGACATCTTTTTTCCTATACATCTATTTTTTGTTATGGCACAATTTATATATTTCAAATGCATGAAAAAATAGGATCATTTACAGTATCTTAACATAAACTGCCTTTGAATGGGAGCTTCCTTATCAGTACTTTGAGGTCTATGAGACGTATCTAGAAAATGAAGGGAAAATGAAGACTACTTAAATTGAATGGGGGTGGGATGCCTATGGTTTTTCCTTTTGATTAACTTCTGTAACACTGTCCTTCAGGTGGCTGAGGGAGTTTCAGGTTTTCTTTAGACATCATTAGGCGCCAGAGCTCTTACAGGACAACCTTGATGCTATATGAATTCTGCCATTTGCTAACAATGATATGGCTCTTGGGTCCTCCACTCCATTAGAACTATTAACTCCATTCCTATTAATTTTTGTTACAAATATTACAAAGGGGGTTGCTTCTGGGCGTTTAGATCCGATTCTATTTTGTGACTGTATATCCAGTTTCACAAATTGTTCTTGGAGGCCCAGTTATCATCCCTGCCCATCTTCTAAGTGTCATGTCTTCATCATCTTCTAGATTCAAGCTACCTGTGCCATCTCCTACTCCTTTCTGGCCTTCTTCCCATTCTTCCAACAGTCAAAAATTGTGAGGAACTTTTACTCCTGAGCCCATGGTGTCTGACATCTTATGTCACTGTCACTCAAAGGCCCTACCTCTTATTATTTTTAACTATAAAATATAGATGGGTGGCTGGAATTTTCACCTGCCATATGGAAGTGTATAATTGGGTATGGAGTAGAAGAGAACATGCTTCTCAGTTTGTATTCTAAGTTAAGACTTAGAAAAGTGGAGAGTTTGCCCTAAACTTCTCTTGTGGTAACGATAAGTGTTCACCTTCATTCATTTATTCATCCATTCATCCACTCATTCATCCAATGCCTATTTACTAATAGCATCATCCATGTGCCAATGATATAAATTCAGTTTTGATATGGTTAAGAGATGATCTCTTAGAGAGTTTTATTAATTCAACACCAAATGTTTATACAATAATTACTATAGGGCGGGCCTTGTACTGGGTAATCCAGACAAACACAATCCTTTCCTCAGAGAGATTATATTCTCCACTTGCATTCCACTCAATATCCCTATTCTGAGAGTTGGGGAGAGAACTGTCTCTTGATGTACACTGTTTGGGACAGTAAGTAAAAGAAGGTGAGATTACACAGTTTTACATTTGCTGTGACTTCTTCCTTCATCCTCTAAGTTGTATTCCTGATTTTCTACTCCCAAAATGGTAATTAGCCTGTTGCCCCTTTGCACATTCTTACCCAGGACCACTGTCTAGACACCCATGAAGTCAACTACAGAATGAGAAATCCCCAGCTGCAGTTGGAATCTCTCTGTTGACCATCTGTAACCTTTTCCAGGAAGTTCAAGGTCTCAGATTTCCTCTAGTCTTTCTTAATCTAAGAGTCCCCATAAAAAAAGCTGAGATAAATATTCTCTTCTACTCCAGATGCAAATATCTGTCAACTGTATCTCTATGTGCTTCGCACCCACTCCCAACTGAATTCTAGTACATCAATCATTTTTGAAGTCTTTAATGCAAAATCTTTCATGAACATCTCTCTGTAAATACATGTTTCAGCAACCTTTATCTCATTTCTTTCTCAGTAGCGATGACATGGAAAGGCCCTCTCATTTAGAAAATTCTTTATGAAACAAACAGAAACAATCTTGGTTACTGATGCTTGAAATAGTCATTTTACATTTTCCTTGGTATTTCAAGGTTGTTTCCTTCTTAGGTAGGGAGGCAAGATTCTTGGTGGCAAAATAGAAAATAGGGAAATGGATCTTAGCTTGTTAGCATTCAGTAGTTTAAGAATGCTTACACTCATAAAATCTGAAAGAAAAAGTATTTTATTTTATTAAGTCAACAAATAACCACTGATTGTTTGCTCTATATCATGCTCTGTGCTAACCACTAGATACTGAATGTTGAGTGACATAAACATGGTCCATGCCCTAGTGGAGAATAATGAGGAAACAGACACTAAACAAATGAACACCAGAATAAATACATAATTATGTATTGCAAGAAGAGCTAAAAGTACTTGGTACTAAAAGCCTTAATAATAAGGGGGCTTAGTTAATTTGATTGGTGAGGGAAAACTTATTTTTAAAAAGGGACATTTAAGCTATGTGGTTAGGAATAAGTCAGGTGAAGCTGTGAGAGTTGGCTATGGAAGTATATCCCAGAAGGAGGGGATAAAAGCATTTGCAAAAACAATAAGGAGAAAAGGAGTCAGCCAGTTTGAAGAGCAGCACAGAGGAGCGCCTGGATGGCTCAGTCGGTTAAGTGTCCGACTCTTGGTTTCAGCTCAAGTCATGATCAGGTTTCATGAGCTCGAGCCCCACATCAGGCTCCAAGCTGACAGTGTGGAGCCTGCTTGAGATTCTCTGTCTCCCTCTCTCTGTGCCTCCCCCACTTGCGCGCTCTCTCTCTAAATAAATAAATAAACTTAAAAAAATTTTTTTGAAGAGCAGCACAGGAAGAATTGGAGAACATGTGGCGATTAGAGGAGCCTCTATTTTTCAATTTGAAGTGTCCTTTCTGTCAAATCTGGAATAAGCTTGGAGCATATTTCCATTTTATGCATTTTCAAATAAAATAAATTTTGTCTCTTGTATACACTTAATTCTTCAATATTATCTTCCAATAAAAGGCAGTTGAGTCTAAAGACACTGTGTGCAAAAACCCACTTTAAATTATAAATCCACTGCTATATTGACACTTCTATTGCTACATTTTAAAAATCTTGGTATGTTTTAAACACGTTACTCCAATGTGGTCTTTGCTGTTGTTATGGGGAAGGAGAGTAGAATTATCACCCTGGAAAGATACAAATCTGTGTTTTATGCTGGGGTCTGAGATTAATTTTTGTGTGGCCTTTGACAACATGTTTAAAAATTCTGTGCCTCAGTTCCCCCGTCCATATATCCAGGATAATAAAGTTAACCTCGGGGAATTGAGCAGATGGCTGGGATAATTAAATGTGTTAAGATTGTGAAATTATCTTGCAAAATAATGAAGTGCTACACAAGTGTTCCCTATGTCATTTTCATTTATTTATTTTTATTTCTGGAGTGGAGTTGTAAGGAGGTGCATGGTCTGTGCAGGGGTGATACCCTGGGCTCTGGAATCAAAATGCCAGTGTCCAAATTGCCTCCCTCACTTCTACCTGTGCCAGTTTACATAAGTGATTTACCTTGTTTACACCTCTGTTT
Organism: Felis catus; assembly: GCF_018350175.1. Taxonomy (NCBI): domain Eukaryota; kingdom Metazoa; phylum Chordata; class Mammalia; order Carnivora; family Felidae; genus Felis; species Felis catus. The sequence goes on along the minus strand of NC_058368.1, from coordinate 186,642,320 downwards.
CCTTACCCAGAAAGCAAGGAAAAGAATAGTCAGTTCCTAGTTCCATATTATGAGGATCAAGCGAGAGAGTCAAGTAAAGAATCTAGAACAGTGCCTATCACATAATTAGCTTTTAATATTGTGTGTGTGTGTGTGTGTGTGTGTGTGTGTGCGCGCGCGCGGCTGGGTCTGTGTCTCTCTGTGAGTGTTGAGATGTAATATGAAGAAACTTATATTCAGAAGTTGAGTGGATCCCTGGATTTCACTGGACAAGCTCGAGCACTCTCAGCTCAAGCTGTTCTCCCTTCATGTCTAAATATTCTTCTAAAATAACCGCTAGAAAACTAAAATCTGTGGTTTGACGTAATGGACCTACCCAATCATTATTTTCACCCATATGAGGTTTGTACTTAACCTAAGTGGCCCTCATAGATTTATTTAAGCTTGTGATCTCTGCTAACATTTTAAAAAGTGACATGATTCTCCCCCTAAAATCTCCCAGTCTAAAGGGCTTTATTGTGACTTAACACCACAGTAAAAGCTTTAATAGTTTTTAATATTATGTAACTATCTCTATAGTAAAGACAGGAAACTAAAATATGAAGTTTGGCACCCCAATACACTACATTTTTGCAAAATGTGGCCTGCCAACTCCTTCCATTCCTCTGATTGAGAATACACAGGACTATTCTTTATACATTTTGGGAAGCTGACCAGCACTTAGAATTCTGCCAAAGAATTTAAGAAGCTTAACTTGTTATGGAAATATAGGGCTATACCAATATATTTAAAGAATATATAAGATTATATAAGAACATATTCATTACTCTTGGGTAGCAGAATATTATAAGCATAAAACCACACCCAAAGGCAAGATAGCAAAAGACCAGTTGATTAGACCACATAAAAAATTAGACTTCTTTATGATGCAATTCACCATAAACCAAATGAAAAGACAAATGACAAGATGAAAGAGTCTTTATAAATGTGAAACAAAGGGTTATCGTTTCCCAAATAGAAAATAAAACATTTCAAAAAGAAAAGTTAGCATAATACCAAAATTGATAGAAGAAAAACATCACTATCTGATAAATATTTGAAGAGATGCACAAATTGACTCGTGGTCATAGAAAAATGCAGGTTAATGAGAGAAATCAGTATTTACCAATCAGACTGCAAAAAATGTTAAATATTGATAAAATATACTGTTTGCAATTTATTTATAAATATTTTAAATGGAAATATCCCTTTCAACCAACACTTCCAGTTCTACTAACCCAATATGCTATGGAATACAAGAACGCAAAGACAGGTAAACTGTGCTTTTCACTGCTTTCACTGTATATGATAATGAAAACTCAGGGAAGACATAAAGGTTCATCAACAGCGTAATGATTCAACAATTTATGGCACATCCATATGATGCAATACTAGGCAAGTGTTGAAAAAAAAAATTGAGTGATACCTATTAGCATTGACACTGAAGGATACTCATGATGCATACAGTCCTGAGGGGGTGGTCACAAAACAGTATTCATAGAAAAAAGTTTTAGAGGGGCTATATAATCTATTGATGCTGTAGGAGGGATGATAAAGAAATTTTATACTTTGTATATTTATATTTATATATCACAATCAAATTCAAATGTGATATTTGTAATTAAAATAAATGAAATGTCCATTTTCTAATCCTGTGGTATTGTATTCCCTCACTGAGCCTACCATGCTCACTCTGCCCTTAGCTTTGTGAATTACTGACATATTTGCAGAGCATACACATAGCAGTGTATGTTGATCATGTTGGAGTTGTTGGTATGGCAGGTTTGTTTATCCCAGCATGGGGCTTCCTGTGTCCTGACAGTCTCTCACCAGAGACAGGTGAAGTACTAATACCACCAAATCTACTGGGAACCTGAGAGGCTACATTCACTTAAGGCATCCTCCAGCCTGATGTGTCCTACTTCACTCTGTTGAAAATGTATCCTTTGAAGTTATCAGAGTAAACTGAAACTTTTCTATTATGTCAAAATATTTTTGTCAAACTAGCCCTTTGAAGGATTTCATAGAATCAAAGAGCATATGTGTTAACAACTCATTGGTACAAATTAGCTGTATGAAGACTGTAGATTATCTATACCACACAAAATCTATATATAACCTAAGGCCAATAACTGCTCACATTTCTTCTATTTTTGTGCTGAAATAGGTAATTAACCCTGTGCAATAGATGTGAGTCATGTCAACGATTTTTCTTTAGGAGAGACCTATATAGGTAAAAGTACTTAAAAAGTCTAAAATCAAATAAAACATGATATAAGAAACTGTTAGTTTAAATAAATAAACTACTAAAGACTAACACGTCTAGAGATTTTCAAATGCCACTTTTTAAATGAACCATACATAATTAAATCTAGGGAGATATTAATACATAAATCCTAACAGCTTTAAGGATTTAATTTCAACTCAGCCTCATAAAACTGGCACAGAAAAGCCAAAGCAGGTTTTGAAAGAGTTCGAAACGCAGGTTTGTCACGTCACAGACAACCGAACTACGATTTCTGATTACAAACTAAATACATACGTCGTTCATTTTCAAGTTGCTCTTATTCCACTCGGAGCAAAAATGCTGGCCATAATTCCAAGAATCCATGAAAAGATTTGCAATAGTGGGAAATTCTGTTTCAAGACGTATTTCTCGAAAGTGATTTTATTAGGTGCTCGAAGTATCTATAGATGTCATGTAGGAGTCACCCACCCTTTGATTCCGACTTGTGAAAAAACATTTCAGAAAGATTCAGTAGAGGGGCACCTGGGTGGTTCAGTTGGTTGAGCGTCCCACTTCGGCTCAGGTCATGATCTCATGGTTGGTGAGTTTGAGCCCTGCGTCGGGCTCTGTGCTGACAGCTCAGAGCCTGGAGCCTGCTTTGGATTCTGTGTCTCCCTCTCTCTGTCCCTTCCCCACTCATGCCCTGTCTCTCTCTGTCTCTCAAAAATGAATAAATGTTAAAAAAAAATTTAAAGAAAGATTCAGTAGAAAATATTTTCAAGATATCATTCATCAAAGATGTCAAAAGAAGGTTTTAAAATTCTGTCCATTGATATATTAAAAATAACCATTTAAAGGTTCATTATTCAGAAATTTATTATTTATAGCCTATCAACACTTTTCAAACTGAGACACATAATTTGCTTGTGATGCTGGCTTTTTATTATATAAATCACATTTTTATTGGCACATATTTTTTATTAATTTTAACTCTAGATGAGATATATTGGTCACTATGCATTTAATCATTCTTCCACTATGCAACATCCTTCATAAAATCAGATAATGTTTAGATTTTAAAAATATCTCTAATAATTAAATAAAGCTTAATGTATCACCAAATATTTAGCCTTCAATGGCAACATGCTGATTAACTACCTTAATCATGAATATATAGTTTTGCTTTATTTATGGTAAAAATGGAAATAAAATCACATATAATACCCACATAATATACTATAGGTCTCTTATAATCATATGTGCAAAATAAATATAATTAGAGGGACACCTAGGTGGTTCAGTCTGTTGAGCTTCTGACGCTTGATTTTGGCTCAGGTCATGATCTCACAGCTCATGAGATCAAACCCCACATCAGGCTCTGTGCTGACAGCATAGAGCTTGCTTGGGATTCTCTCTTTCTCCCTCTCTCTGCCTCTCCCCTGTGCGCATGCTCTCGCTCTCTCTCTCTCTCTCTCTCTCTCTCTCTCAAAATAAACGTGAAAAAATTTTAAATTAGAAAACTTTATTTTAATCAATACTTAGCTCGAGTTATTTTTTCAGAATCTTAGAATATCAGGGAGGAAGGAATTTACAACCTAAACATTCTAGCCATGATTCTGTCATTAACCGGATTAATGACCTTAGAGATATTGATTACTTATCTTTAAAACTGAATTGTTGAACTAGATAATAAGTAACTCTCAATTTAGTGCACTTTGTTATAACAATAGACAATGGGAACAATGCCAGAATGTGGTGCATCCAAATTAAGGCACAAACCTTTATAAGTTATAGTTTAATAATTTGTAACCATCTAATTTAGTAGGTGGCACCGTGCCAAAACTGTAGATATTTAAACTTCTAAAATATACTCCTAAAATTCCTTCTTTCTACTAACTCATGTCAAAAGTGTAAAAAAAAAAAAAAAGTAGACTTTGACTAATATCATCTTGGCACTGAAGCATACAAAATTTCACCAATTAATGAGATTTGTTTAGAAAGCATGATTTTTCATAGATCGCATATCGAGTATTATATTTGCAGATACATATAGATACTTATGTACAAACACATATCTGTAATATGTATGCGTGTATGTGTGTGTTATATATAGAAGGAAACAGAGATGGGAGAAAGAGAGACAGAGGAAGAGAGAGAGAGAGAGGAAGACAGAGGGGATGAAGGAATGTTTTAGAGTATGTTTTTGACCAATATCCATAAAAGAAATGTTTCCATAAAAATTTTAACCAATATAATATCAATATCTGGGATAACTCAATTAAAAACCTCTGGAATACACCTCTGGAACACATGGGCTTCTTTCAGAGAAGGGGTAACGAATTACATAGTTAAATTTTTACTGTTTAATGAATAAATAGTAAGGTATTTGGAATCAGAAAGACATAGGTTTAAGGATGCATTCCACAGACAGTACTGAGTTGTACTACTGGGAACTTAACTTTCCCTGAGCTTAAATTTCCTCAACTCAAAGATGATGATGATGATGATGATGATGATAATTATAATAACAGTAATAATACTACTAACACCTGAATCATAGGTTGTTTTGACAATAAAATTAGGCAACGTATATAAAGCACAGTGTCTGGGACATATTGTTGGTATTATTTTTGTGTGTGAAATAAATATCTATATGGTAAATTTTCAACCAATGTTTAAACTAATAGACTATTACTCCAGTTAATCACCTTGGCTTTTACATAGTCAAATATGGTCATGTAGCCCTGCTCTTTCCTGCTTTCAAGTCAGCACTGTTGGATTTCATGCACTTTCTTATGGAAGAAGATTAAATATTTGGGTGGACCAGTTTAATCACAACATATAACACGAGGAAAACCCAAGCTGAGGGACATTCTGAAAATATTTAGTAAGTTCTCTGCAAAGTTCTGAGATTATGAAATAAAAAAGAAGGCTGGGAAACTGCGACGTTAAAAGAGACTAACAAAGCATGATGACTAAATGCAACACGTGGATTAGATTCTGGAACAGAACTGATGAAATCTTAATGAAGACTAGTTTATTCAATAGGATTTTACCCATGTTGATTTCTCAGTTTTGAGAAATGTTATCATGGTATGGAAAATAGTAACATCAGGGGAAGCTAGGTGAAAATCCTGAGTGAACTCTCTGTACTATCTTAGCAACTTTTCTGTGAACCTAAGGTTATTTCCAAAAAAAAAAAAAAAAAGCTAGCATTCGGGTGGAATCTGAGGGCTCATACTTCCCATAAATGATCAGGCCTTTATATTAGTCTCTATTTCCTTCCTCCCAATCCTTTACACTTAGGCTTCTCCCATAAGAGAAGGTTCACAGCACTGTCCCTAATTCACCTATCACTGTCCCTAACTTATACCTATCACTGGATCACTGGTATGGTATCCATACCAGTGCTCCAAGAAAAATGGATAAAAGAATAATATGCCCACATGTGCATCTTCTCAGGTTTCAAACAAGCATCAAAAATAGAAAATTTATGGTTCAGGGGCCATCAGTGTTGTTGGGAAGAATTTATTCCAACTAAGTTCTAACAGTACAATATCTTATTACTCTAATAAATTAACCAGCAATGACAGTTTTGTGGCAATTAGGTTATATAAACTTCTTACCATAAAGACACATCATTAGGTTATATTTTTAAACTTCCATATGTCACCCAAAGTTAGGCAGAAAGAAACATGCAATGCAATCTTTATGACAGATTTTCTTAAATTCACTAGGTTTCCCATTTCTCCTGACATTTTGTTGAAATTTTCATACTGTACACTTTGGCATTTGACAAGTTTGCTTCAACTAACTTTGTAAAGCAGGAGCATATGTTAAAAAATGGCAAACCATGCCCTCATGTGTGTGCGTGTGTGTGTGTATGTGTGTGTGTGTGTGTGTGTGTGTGTGTGTGTGTGTGTGAGAGAGAGAGAGAGAGAGAGAGAGAGAGAGAGAGAGAGAGAGAGAGAGACTGAGAGAGAGACTGAGAGAGAGGCAGAGAGAGAATGGAGGGTCATTTTAACAAGACAGATTTTTAAAAATCTGTGATATTAAAGAAGCATTAGTAGGCTATATTCTTTGTGGAAAACAGCTTTAATTTAGTTTCTTTTATCATTGAGATATTCTCCTGGGGGTAAGAGTGGGTGGGAGTAAGTAAGTCAAATGCGAAGTAGTTTCACAGTGTGGAATAAAACCTTGTTCTATTTAAAATATATATTTTGAATTTTCATATGGAATGGAAAACTTAACATCATAGCCAACAAAGAATACATAATATTAGCATTAGGAATCGTGTTCAGAGAGAAAACCAGGAATACACATTGAGAAATCTCTTTCTCTCTCTTTGTCTATGTGAGATCTAAGTAAATATGTTTCATTATTTCTCCAATTAGAAAGATAACTGATACTGACTCAGAGAAGTTGGCTTCAGATATTAACAAGATGTAATGAAAAACTCTGCTCTTCCAGAATCCAAAAGACAAGAAACAACAGAGAAGAGACCGTCAACCCGAGATTCAGGATTCACTGATGGGTCGTAAGTTGTCTCTAAGAAGGTACTGGATCACAAATCATGTCCCGTATCAGTGAGCATCTCCTGGCCCTAACCCTCATGCCAAATGAATTTCTGCTGTCAGTGCAGCAGCACAAGACTACTGTAGATGGATTTGAAAGCAGAACTGGTGACATAATTTTGTGGGGTACAAAATTAAAATGAGAGGTCTCTTGTTCACAAATTATGAATTTCAGACAGTGGCAGCAGAGCATTATATCAAGCACGAGTCTCCTCATGCTTATACCAAGACAGGGCCCTGTTTGACTGCCCAGGTCTTGTGCTCATGAGGCCAACTCTGACAGAGTGTTAAACTCTGGATGCAGACAGAGCTGTGCTCAAACTCCAGTTCTGTCACATACTTAGACCTTGATAAAAGGCCCATGTGACAGTATTTATGATTATTGATTATCCTTGCCTCTTCTTTATATGAAAATGACAAGGCATCTAAGTAAATAAAAATAATCATACTATTTTGAACGAAAAGAACACCTAACAACAATCTGGTATAACTCCTCCACTTTCTGAAGAACTTAATTGATGTCTGGCACAAGTCAATGGCTCTGACTTGGGTCTCTCGACCCCAAATACAATGCTCTTTCAGTTGCATTGTGGGGCAAGAATGGTTGTTAATGGCCCAGGCTTTGGAACCAAACAGCCTGGGCCCAAATTCTGATTCTATTAGTCTGTGAACTCTTGGGCAAGTTGCTTAAATTCTCTGTGCCTCAGTTTCCCTATCTGAAAATGGGCATTCAAAGGGTACTTCACACAATTAAATCTAATGATTCTTATAAATAATTCAAAACTGGTTATCGTATAGAGTGTTAAATAAATGTTAGCTATTAATATCTCATACTTCACCTCTAAAAATACCTTTTTTGAGGGAAACAATGGATAACCATATTGATTAGTAGGGTAAATATAAGCTAAATTAGAGAAGTAAGTGGATCTACAGCCAATTTAATAACTTTATAAAACAAACTATTAATGAATTGATGTGTTTGTCAGGGCTACTCTTGTATATCGTTTAAACTTTTTAAAAATAGTGTCAATAAAAGTGTATGTGATATGGTTATAAATTTGTTAATGGAACAAATGGAAGGGAATTTTTTTTTAAGAATTGGATACAGAAATGACTGACAGAAGGAAGAACAAAAGTAAACAAAAATGAAATTTCATAGGGACACCTGACTTCTTTTTTATGAAAAGATATATGAAAGATATACAACTTTAAAGTTGACCAAAAGGTACACATGAAATTACAAGATAATGTGACTTCCCAGAAAGTAAGGACAATTTTAAGCTGTATTGATAGGGTATCCAGTGAAGGAAAAAATGAAAAGAGGTCAAATTTTAATGTCAATCAGTAGTGCAGTCAAAGGTAACCACCCAGGCTTAAGGTTTCTCAGTACATTCATTTTCAAAACTCTTTAAAAATATAAAAAAGCCATTTTTAGCAATATGCCACATAAAAAAGGACATAGGCTGGATTTGGTTCATGGGTCACAGTTTGCTAACCTCTGGTCTAAACATTTTCATCCAATTGAAAAGCAGAGATTATCAAAGAATATAAAAAGTAAGACCTTGCTATATGAGACCACAGAGACCTACTTTAAGTATAAAGGCGTAGACACATTGAAAGTAAATGGATAGAAAAAGATTAACCATGCAAAAAGCAAGCATGATAATACTAGATGGCTCTTTTAATATAAAATAAAATATGTTTTGAGACAAATAATATTACTAGAGATAAAGAGTGGCAATTCATAATAATTAAAGGGAAATTAATCAGGAAGACATATCAGTTATCATATGCCACAAATAATAGTTTTAAGATTCATGAGGCAAACATTTACAGAATGAGAGGAAGAAAAATTACACAAATATTGCAGGAATATTTTTACACCCCTCCCCCAGGATTTGATAGGGCTAGAAAATAAACTAGCAAAACAGAGAACATATAAACAATACTATTAACCATCTTGATCTAATTGTCATGTGTAGAACAATACATCCATTGGGTACAGAATACCCATTCTTTTTAATTGCATACAGCATATTTACCCAAGATAGATAAGCCTCCATAAATTTTAAAAGGGTAGGAACTACAAAGAATATATTCTCTAATCACAATAGGATTGAATTAGAAATTACTAATAATACTATATCTAGGAAAACTCCAACTACTTGGAGGTAAAACAACACAATTTCAAAAAATTAATAAGGCAAAGAGGAAATCACAAGAGAAATTAGAAAATATTTTGAGAAGAATGACCATGAAAATACATTAAAATTTTGGAAAAGCAAATAAATCAGGGCTTAGACAAAAACTTGTATCTTCAAATCCTCATATCAGAGTAGTTAGTTTGAATCAGTGGCCAAGGTTTCATCTACAAAAATCTATAGAAAAGATGAGTAAAGTAAATATAAAAGAAGCAAAGGAAGAAAATAATAAAAAACAGGAATCAATAAAGTAAAAAATAGATGGGGCGCCTGGGTGGCGCAGTCGCTTAAGCGTCCGACTTCAGCCAGGTCACGATCTCGCGGTCCGTGAGTTCGAGCCCCGCGTCGGGCTCTGGGCTGATGGCTCAGAGCCTGGAGCCTGCTTCCGATTCTGTGTCTCCCTCTCTCTCTGCCCCTCCCCCGTTCATGCTCTGTCTCTCTCTGTCCCAAAAATAAATAAACGTTGAAAAAAAAACTTAAAAAAATAAAGTAAAAAATAGATACTAGAGAAAACTAGCTGAGCCAAAAGATGATTTTTGAAAATGCTATCAAAATTGAAAAAACACTAGCAAAACTGATCAATAAAAAAGGAAGAACACAGGGGCACCTGGGTGGCTCAGTCAGTTAAGTGACCGACTTTGGCCCAGGTCATGATCTCACAGTTTGTGGGTTGGAGTCCCTCACAGGGCTCTGTGCTGACAGCTCAAAGCCTTGAACCTGCTTCAGATTCTGTGTCTCCCCTCTCTCTCTGCCCCTCTCCCGCTCACTCTCTCTGTCTTAAAAATAAACATTAAAAAAAAGGAAGAACACAAATCACCAATATTAATAATGAAAAGAGATTATCACTACAGATGTTATAGGCATTAAAAGGACAATAAGAGAATACTATGAACAACTTTATGCCAAAATTCAACCTCTTAGAAGATACAGAAACATTTATGTAGAAATATAACTTGGCAAAAATGACACAAGAAGAAAGAAAATGTGATCAGCTTTATGTTTAGTAAAGATATTGCATTTATCAGATCTCCCTACCAAACAAACAAATAAACAAAAAACCTCTAGGCCCAGATAGCTTCACTTTTGAATTCAATCATTTAAGAAAGAAAAACAACAAACAAACAAAAACACCAAGCTAACGAATACTTACATAAAATAGAGGATGCCTACTGTCCTTAGTCATTTTGGAGGCCCCATATCTCTAATACCAAATCCTAAGAAAGGCATTGCCAAAAATGAAAAATTATAGTTTAGTATCTCTCATGATTCAAAAATCTTCAACAAAATCTTAGAATACCACACTTAATAACACATAAAAATGGTAATGCACTATGACCCTGTAAGACTTATCCCAGGAATGTAAGATTGGTTTATCCTTCAAAATCAGTTAATATGATCCACCAAAGTGCCCTAATGACAAAAAAAACAAAAAACAAAAAACAAAAAACCCACATGACTGGCCACTGAGGGGCTACTTATTCTCCATTTTTTGTAAGACTGAGGAGGCAGCTGATATCTGTATATCCTTTACATTGTGAGAATAGGCTTAATGAAACACCGTAGTCTCATTTTTCCCTTCCTGATATTTTTCTCCTTAATTTGAGGAGGCAGTGATGGCCTCAGTTTGAGGGTAAAACTGAACAGAGATCCTTAAATATAGCAAATGATAACCAAAAATGGGCTGGGCTGGCTATTCTTTATTTGTCCAACAAGCCATTTGTTTATTTATTATTCAACAAATACTTTGAATTTTACAACGCTTTGCATTCAGCACTGTGGATGGAATGATAAGAAAATAACCATGGTACTTATCTTGTGGAGTTTACAGTCAAGAAAGAAAGCAGCATTGATTATAAGAGAATAAAACCCACAAACATGACAACTGTAACAACTGCATGAATAAAGGGTACAGGTGCTTTGAGAGAGGGAAATTAGGAGAGACAATGCTAAGACATTAATTCTAGCTTTAGATTTGAAGGATGAGTAGGAGTGAGCTAGGCAAAGAAGGGAGGAAAAAGTATTGCAGGCAGAGAATAGCAAGGTAGAAATCCCTGAGGCTATTCATGGTTTTTGTTTGTTTGTTTGTTTGTTTGTTTGTTTGTTTTCTGGTACAGGTGCAGTGTCTTGCCTCTGTGGATCTTAGGTAAAGAATGGTTGGGCTGGGGTGCCTGGGTAGCTCAGCTGGTTAAACCTCTGACTCTTGATTTCAGCTCAGGTCATGATCTCACAGTTAGATGTAGCCCCATGTTGGGCTCTGTGCTTATGGTGCAGAGCTTGCCTGGGATTCTGTCTCCCTCTCTCTCTCCCCCTTTTTTCCCAATCTCTCTCCAAATAAATAAACATAAAAAAAAAAAAAGAATGGTTGGGCTGAAGAGCCAAGAATCTTCACCCCACATCACACACCTTCTAAGTTTGTGATCAAGAGGTATTTTTCACCAACTCAATGTTATTTACAAGAATATAATAATCGTTAACACATCTTCTTTGGGGGAACCTGTGAAGGTCCAGGAAAGAATATCAAAAAGAAGCCTTTAATCTTTGATCCTTTCTTCCTGCTTTCCGTGGCCAAACAAAAAGAGGAAAACTTTCTTTTGTTTCAGTGAGAATTTTAGAAAATTGTTTTTTATATGGCATATTGTGCTTCAGAGATTATTCTCATATATTTTTGGTTTTCTTCTTTAGTTATGGATGCACATGATGTTTAACTAAGAAGCTTAAAATGCTAGAAATTAGGTCTTGAAAAGTAACACGTTAGACCAGCCCTAGAAGAAAGCAAAAGACCACACTGACTCTAAATATATTCCATCCATTCCTCCGGATGCATGAGTTGCATTATGGCCCACTGGGACTTTAAAATGTTACAACAGAGTGATTAGAGGGACTGAGGATTTCTCATTGCTTCAAGAATGTCACTCATCCCCTACTTGGCAATGGAGAATAGGGCAGATTATCTGTTTTCTTCTTTCTGGAAAACCTGATAAAGCATTCTCATTGTCTCAGATTTCCCAGAGGAGAGAGATGGTTAAAATGAGAATCCCAAACCCCTTTTGGCTTAAAATAAATCCTTCTGCTGGCTCTTTAATGAGCCCCTTTTTACAAAATTTTCCCCATTTTGTTTGATGATTTCCTAAACCCAGTGAGGTACCAGTAAGTATGTGTTTAATTGACTATGAGCTACAGTTTCAAGTTGTGTTCTTAAGCGCATGTTGTTTTTATTAACTCAATGAATAAGCATCACCAACATGGTTAAATTATCATACTCTGTAATTAGGCTTTGAGGATTAAGTGAGTTCTATTGTCACCACTTCCAAATGTGTATTTTAAATTACTTAAACCTCAGTTTTCCCATCTGTAAAATAGTGTGACATTGTACTTACCCAAGGGGCTGTTGTGAAGATTAAGTAAGCTTATCAGTGTAAAGGGCTCACTGCAAAACTGGCATTCCAAATGGTAGGTATTGTTAGTATTACATTGAATATAGTCCTTAGATCTTAAAAGAGTCTTTTGTTTTTTAAGGAACATTCTGCTAATGTATCTTCACAACTAGAAAGTTGTAGACAAGCAGCATGACCTTTATTTACATAAGCACTAAGAAGAGAAGGTAGAACTGGAAAGACACATTAAAGTAACAACTTTGTTTTGCATATGCAAGTAATTTATAATACTCTGTCTTCTGCTCACATATTAAACTGTTTGATACAATTGTAATCAGAACAGCCACAATTATTCAACTTAAGGCCAGCTCATCCTTAACGTATTTTTTCTATTTCTGTCCACTAAAGCTTACCATTGGGCAGTAAATTTGATTAAGTTTAGACTCAAACAGCATTTTATGTCAGGGGTTCAAGTACAAAAATGTTTCAGAATATATATCTATAATAAATATTTATTTCTAAAGGTGACAAAAAGGGCCATTTGAAATCAATTAAACTATCAATGAATGGCTTTCTTTTACTGAGAAATAAATCTTTAATTTTTTTCTGTTTATCAGAAAAAAGAAACAAAGTGACTGACTAGCAATGGTTTGATAAATTCTTGACACATTTATGAATATTATATTAGCATGCACATACCCATAGAGTATAAACACTCCCTTAATTACAGGGACAAAGGGCGTAGAGCAACTTCCTACCTTAAAACAGCTAAAAACCTAATGCCCCGTTCCAGCATTAATGTTTATTTGACTTCAACATCATCTTCCCTTGTATACCTTCAAAGTGGTGGTAGGCTGATTGATAGCAAGGTCCCTGAGGATGACTGACTGAGAATGAATCCTGACTGTGCCTCAGGTATAACCTTTACTTAATTTCTTATTCTCATCTGGTTGATGGGATAAAATAAGACCATGAATATAAGGCATGTAGCACTTACTAAGTGCTCAATAAATTCTGCCTGCCTGTCTCTCTACCTAATGTGGCCACAGAAAAATTCATGTAAAGTCTCTAATATTTTCAGGCAAATAATCTGAAATCAATTGCCAAATAGCTTGGGGGCAGGGAGGGTGATAAATCCCAAGAGAGGGAATTCCTTATGGCACTATTTTGTTTTGGGAGGGCATGGTTCTAGAGTGAAATTTGATGAAATCAATGAATTAAATTGGTAAAGAATTTCTTCACTACCTACTTGTCATTTGCAAAGCAATATAAAAGATAAAGGATAAGACATAATCCTTTTTTCAAGAAGCATAGATGGGGCACTGGGTGGCTCAGTTGGTTGAGACCCTTGGTTTCGGCTCAGGTTATGATTCCATGGTTTGTGAGTTCAAGCCCCGTGTCGGGCTCTGCTCTGTCAGAGTGCCTGGGACACTCTCTCTCCTTCTCTCTTTTTGCCCCTCCTCCACTCTCTGTCTCTGTCTCTCTCTCTCAAAATAAATATATATTTTTTTAAAGCATAGCAATCAAGGTTCTTAGCTGCAAACAATATAAAGTGACGAGTTAAATTAAATAGAAGACACAGTTATTAAAATGATATTGAACAACTTACAATAGGCCAGAAATCCAGGTGTGGAAACTATGAAGTCAGGAATAATGTCCAAAACCTTAGAACTGTCCTAGTAGAGTTATCAAGGCAACTTCACTGGGTAGGGGTGCTATGGTTCTTAGAGCTATATGTTCCCCTGAACACTTCCATCCCTCCACTGCCATAGCTCCTAACTTTCTTAGGCTGGCTGTTCCCACAGTCACTGGTTCTCACAGCACAGATTTCCAATTCAAAGTTATGGGATTGGTACAGTCTTGGTCTTGCACCCACCTTCTAGTTGCAAGTAAGGCTGAGAGAATGAGTGTGAGGCGTTTTCAACTTCTGTTATGGAAGGTGAGCTTTGTTTCATAAAGCAGGGGATTCTTCAAATATAATGTTCAGATATGGGGCAGGCAAAGAAAGTAACAAAGTCCACTGAAAGCATATATCTCAGCAGGTAGAATTTAATAAATATAGAATTATTAGAAATAAATTATTTATAATACAAACAGGAATATATTAATTATATGTTAGGTGTATAAACAAAGAATATATGTATAATGGTTAGAGACATGGGCTCTAAAATTAGATCTGTATTCACATCTCAGCTTGGTCAAGCAATAATAATGAATAATAATAATAATAATAATAACTGCCCTAATAATAATTCCTCACTTCTGTCTATGGTTCAAAATGTAATTGAGGTTCTGCCAATTGGATACACTTGTTGGAGACTTGATTTCAGAGCTTGAAGTGGGAGAGGCACAGCACAAAACACCTCTTTCATTAGTACAGATTACCTGAAAATCAGTGTGGTTTTGGTCTAGTGAGAGCAGCGGTCCCTCTGTTCTGCAGGTAGTCATTATACTGTGGCAGGAACACTGACTGCCTGTCAACACAGGCCTGGGCTGTGACTGTGAGAATTATAGGTAAAAGCTCAGCCTAGAGTCTGTTTCTTCAGTCTTCCCAAGAATGCTGTAAGCTAAGTAAGTCTCTTTCTGCTTAAACTAGCTACACCGGATTCTGTTTTCTTCAGTTAGACATTCACCTGCTAACGTGTGTGATCTTTTCTAAGTTGCACAACTTCTCTAAGGTACCACATCCTCATTTGTAAAGAAGAAATACTATTAGTAGTTGTCATATGAGATATATAAATGAGATTATATGTGTATATACAGCACTGTATCTAATATAAAGTAAACATTTAATAAATGGTAGTGACTATTATTGATAATGGTGATCATGATAACAACAAATGCAATAATCATGGTACTGAAGGCAATGGAGGTGGGAGTAGGGATAGATGATAGACTCTGGAAGCTATCATGAAGAAAAAGGTGTTTGATTTGCAAAAACAAATCAAGAGTTTTGAAAGCCTACTGAAAGGACCATATCTCCAAGTGGTAACACAAGGAGCCAGAGTCAGGATCTGAGAAAAGTCAGTCTAAGTTATAATTCATTGGGCTGCAACTATCAAACAAAAACAACATGAGTCTTCTGGAAATGCTTCAGGGAAGGTCTGTGGGTGTATTTATGCCTCTGGCTTATGATGTTCACATCAGGTTTCCTGAAGTGCTCTTCAGCTTTCACTAAAAAATGCTAAGAAAGCCACACATGTGGCATTTTCACTTAATTAGGATACAGTATAAAATGCAGCCCAGCCAAAAAGAGACAATTTTTGGTGACAGCTCTGTTGGCACCTTTCCTGAGCCTCAAGGAAAACCAAGTAAACACGTCTGTACCCCCACCACCCTCTCACCATGAGATCTGCCACAGAAAAATTTGTAAAATACAATGAGAACCTCAACTGAATTTTTTTAATTTTAATGAAAGTTTCCAAACAGGAAAAAAAAATGAGTATTAGAAACATAAAAGGTGGCCATCACCTTCAGAAAGGTAAATATACATAGCACAGGGTTTTGAGCAGAGCCTAATCCAAAACTCTGTCCTGAGGGACTCAGGAACTTATTTAGTCTTTAAGAAAACACTTCAGTTTAAGAACCAATAATGGGAGTCCATTTCCTTATAATTGCTCCTCTCTGTTCTTTGAGTTGCAAGCTGAGCCTGTGCCAGTACATCCCGAAACTTTACACCTGCGCTTACCACATGGTCAGAGGGGTGAACAGCTCTTAAGCTTTGAGCTCTTTTAGTTACCAAGTCAGCTTACTACAGATGAGGGGTGGAAGCCTTTGTGTTTCATTTACCTGGGTTTGGCACAGTATTTACCCTGATATACACAGGGCAAAAATCTGGTAAGGGACTGAGTCTACTGCTAAAATATATCTCCCCAAATTCTCTCTACCTAGAACTCTAGATTCCAAAGGTTCCTGTGAATTCATGTGGCAATCTTGATCACTGCCAGGATAATATAGTTTATCCACATCCTACCTGTTAGGCTAGTGTTTACTAAGATATACATACACACTTCATAAACTGCTTTGCTCTGAACACCATGTCAGAGAGAGCCCAATGATGCCTTGCGGGAAATGAATACGGCAGGCAGATTTTCATCTGTGAGACGGGAGATACTAATTCGATAACACTATGAATTATGCTTCCTTCTGGTTTGCCCGCTTAGGAACAATAAAATAATGGTTTTCTTTGCAATTAAGAAAATAACTATACTTCAATTCTAATGCCCTTTGGCTTCCTTTTATATTATAGTATTTTTGAAATCAGGATATATGTAAAATCATACCCAAAGACTTTAAATTTTATTTTTTCTATGATATACTTATTCAACTTCTATGAATTTGCCTCATATATTTGTGTTACTCAGCCTTTTCTGAGATGATGAAAATGTTCTATATACTTAACACTGTCCAATATGGCAGATACTAGTTACATGTGGCTACTGAGCACATGAAATATGCGTTGTTAGACTGAAGAATTGAATTTGTAGTGTTTTTTTTAAATAACTAATTTAAATTTAACATTACATATTACGTTGTACAGAAGAGCCATACACACACACACACACACACACACGTAATCTTATATATATGTATGTCTATATATATGTGTATATATATAATATATACACACACACAGATATGTAATCTTGATTGTATTTAATGATAGCTTCAATCATGCACAAATTACATTATTAAAAAGAGCAAAATAGTAGTCATTTTATGATGTATAATAGGGAACCCATTAAATAAATTATGATTCATCCACATGTAGAATACTAGATATACACAAGAAATTAGAAGAGAATATTTCATAAAATATTTGTGATATGCTATTAAATTTTTAAAATGAGGTTGAAAATTGTTTATGTAGTTAAAATTGAATATGTGTATGAAAAAGGAGAATTCCACTCTAAGACAGTATATTTACCTTTCCCACCTTATTCAAATCTCATAGAAATAAGTGTAAAAAGAACGAACAGTAAAAATCCATAATAGCACTATAAAATAGGCAGGTATCATTACATCAATGGGCCAATAATTTTGGAAAATCACAAAAGTACAAAAGTTAGAATGTAGATGAGGTTATGTAGATAGAAAAAAACCAAATAAGGAAACAAGTGTTGCACAGGGAAGTGCAACGGAGAGGGCTGATTTTCCCACTAAAGTCAGAGAAGTGTGGTTTTTACACCTGCAGCATTAGCAGGACCAACAAATGCGAAAAATGAAAATTCTTGAGCCTCATTCCAGACCCATTAAGTTAGAAATCCCAGGGATAGGACCCAGCAATCTGTGTTTAGCAAACTGTCCAGGACATTCTCATGCTCATTCAAGAGTGAAAACTATGCCCGAGAGGACTCTTTCCCAACTTTGTTCACTGTTATCACCTACGGAGCTTTTAAAATGACTGATTCAATAGGTCTGTGGTGTGGCTTGTTCATTGGGATTTTTAAAAACCCCCCAAGGGATCTGATGTGCAGCAAAGGTGAGAACCTATGCACTAGAGAATTTGCAGACTCAGCAAGTTCACAGAGCAGGAGCCACCATGCAACCACCAGACTTCTTATTCTCTTATATCTGGCTGTGGTGACTGCCCCTAGACAATGCAGGAAGAAGGCTCCTTAAACAAAGTGGGGCTGCCTGGGTTCCTAGTTTACATATTGGGCTGAAGAGAGAATCAGAACAGAGTGCCAGATAGCCCTGGGTACTGCTACAAATGGAGGGGAATAAAAGGATAAGGTGTTCTATCACATCCTTCCAGAAATGAAAAGGGTGAAATAATCTAAGGTACTTAAACCTCAGATAAGCCTTGGTTATCTGTGAAAGGTCTTAGCCTACTCTTCTAAAGAGGAAGGCTGCCTGGTCATCAAGCCCCGTTCTCTTCCTGTCCCCACTCTCCTTATTCAGGGGAGAATCTGACTATGAAAACAGTCATGTAAAAGTGCTAAGGAAACCCACATCAGTTCAGAAAATCTGTATCAGTAACTCCTTGGCCAAACTAGCCCTTTGTTTACAAATATGAACTGATTACCAAGATTAGCTGACTTACAAGGAAAATCAACAGCATAAAAAAAGAAAGACCATAATAAATAAACATATACCATCACAAAAGGATATCAAACAATGAAGAGAGAACAAAACTTGTAAAATAATTTTAAATGATATCTGTAAACTAAAGAGAACATTCCATAAGAAAACAAGTGACTATGGAAAATGAGCTATCAAAGAATAAGACAGTTCTTAGAAATTGAAAACAGGATGGCCAAAATAGAATACTAATAATAATTTCTTTAAAATAAATATTAGTAATTTGCAAGATAAAAATCTACAAATTGTATTTCAGAGCCATGGTAGATAGATGTAAGACACCCAATATCTATTTGTAGGAATCCCAGAAGGAGAAAATAGACTACAGAAACAGAAAATTTTAAAAATGTGAATAAAAAATAAGATTTCTCTTTACTCCAGGGGAAAAAAGCTTTAGATGGAAAGAGTTCAATATTTTCATTTTTCATACTCCATATCAAGATGCACCCTTTATATCTAAGTCACTTCTTCACTTTCTCATAATGGACAAATTTTAAGGACAGAAGCTCTAAAGTCCAAATACCCCAAATCACAAGTACTATCTGCATCAGGTGCCAGTGTTTCTAAACACACATCCTGGTACTTATTTATTGTCACAAGAGAATAAGAATAATAATTGTTCAACAAAGATGGTTCAATGGAGATCACATTGAAGCAAAGTATCTCACACATCAAGGAGGGGAAGAAAAACTCCCCACTTCCAAGCCACTAGATACAAGTCAAGAAAATACCAAAATAGAACAGCGATGCAAATTAAGTTTGTATGCAGTGACACTATGGAGCATTTGCAGTTCTCTTTGATTTTCTCTAGGTAAATAATTATAACTAATTATAAATATAACTAAATATATATATATATTTAAAAACCCTCAAGGGGGTCCAAAATTATTTAGAAAGGCAGGAAAATATGGGGGTCTGAGTGTTTCTCCTCACACACACAATGGTAAGAGATATTCCTGTGAGGAAAATCTGAGAAAAGAAAGATGCTAGCTAAATAACAACAGACCATCAGCAAAACACACACACCATCTACTTAAAACCGTAGCCAGGATGTGATTTTCATCTTTTCATAAATAACATTGCTTCCAGATGTATATACATATGGGATCAGCATCTTCACAGAAACCAGCGCTTGCCTAACTGTCCTTTAACTAGAGTCCTTCCTATTTTTGCTGGTACAAAGTAACCATCAACCCAGAGCTCCTCAGAAATCATATCATCCCATCACTTGCCCAAAGCAAGAATCCTCTTTTCCCCAGAAAATGGTCTTATAGCATTGAACGACCTGCTGGATTTTCACCAGCTGTAACTGCTATGAACTTTTCTTTTTTTAAAATATTTCAGTCCAAAAGTGCCTTTTGGCATCTTTTACCATTAGTCTAGTTTTGCCCCCAGAGCGGACATGGTCTGCTCTCTTAAGAGGAAATACTACAATTTTTTGAAAACAACTATCCCATTCAAATACTGCCACTCTTTCCCTAGGTTTCTCATTCCTAGGATACATCCCTCCTCCCACTCATTTCTTCTACCGGTTCTTCATACTCCATACTTTATGTATCATTCACATTTTGATAATTCTGACTGCTAAATATCCCTCGAAAATGCTGTGACTCTAAGTGAGCACAATATTCCAGGTTAAATTGATAATGATAATAACGATGGAATAATGATAACAGCTGCTACCTATGGAAAGATCAGTACCAAGCATGGCACAAAGATCTCTGTCGTATCTCATTATCTATAAGGTATTGCAATATTGTAGAGATGAGAAACCATAGCTTGAAAAAGCTAAGTGACCTGTTTAGTTAACTCGAGAAATCAATGCCAGATAGTTACCGTACTCAATAAATCCTCTTGGGTGCCTGGGTGGCTCAGTCCGTTAAGTGTACAACTTCGGCTCACGTCATGATCTCATGGTTCCAATTTGAGTCCCATTTCAGGTGAGCTCAAACCCCGCTTAGGGCTCTGTGCTGACAGTGCCGAGCCTGTGTGGGATTCTCTCTCCCCCACTCTCTCTGCCCCTTGCTCACTTGCGCCCTCTCTCTCTCTCATAAAAAATAAAAAATAAATAAATGTCCCCTGATCCACAGTACATACTGTGATACCACTCTGATTATCACAGAGTGGTATAGTAAGTGGTATACTTAGAGTATTAGTGACATACTCTAAGATGCCATCAATTTTCACTTTAGGAGTAGAAGAACACTATGCATTATCTTTTCCACTAAGTTCTTAAAAACCCTGTATGTCTATTTCCAAAAATATTGAGCAGTACACAGCATGAGCTATATCCAAAATATATTAACCTGTGCCATCATAAACATGGATTCAGTATCTTAGTCTGCTTAAGTATATCAATCTATACTGCCCTCTTTAATAAAGATTATTCCAAATAAAGCTGTTGAAAAGAAAATGGAGCCTTAATTCCACCAATAATCTGACAGCAAGTTGTTTTACAAAATATCCAGATTGGAATTCAACACAACAACAACAGACACATTTCTATTTCCTGCTTTCCTGAAGCATGGTGAATATCCGTAGGAAAAAAAGAAGCCTGTGCCAACACACACACACTTATAGGCACATTTTGCTACATTGATTGCACAGACTTTAGATGATCAGTGGGTGAGGCTGTCTCCTCTGGCCAGTGTAAAAGGTTGGCAAAACCACAAATGGATTACATTTTAAAATGGATTGTACTTTCATTCCATCTAAGTACAGACAGATGTCAAAGAGCTTTGAAATCTCCCTCTTTGGATTTTGAAGCTAACTATTCATTCTTTTCCCATTGACAGAAGTAAAAGAAATTAATTTGCATTTTACACTGTAGGCACAGCTGGCTGAGACATACTATGAGGAAGTAGACAGCCCTACAAATAATGAGACTTACTTAGAATGTAAAAGTAAAAGTTGAGAAGGACAATGCTGTGTTTTCAATCTCTCCTTGCCTGGATCTACTAGATCTCATAATTAGGTCAAATCTCCAGCACTACAGGAATCTTTAAATATAATAAAATTGGTATATAAGCATCATCATCATCATCATCATCACCAGTTATTATCTATTCGATGTCTACTATGTACGAAGCAAAGTGCAATATTTTTTTAATCATTATTAGTTACTTTAATCCTCATAACAATTTGTTGTGGTAGATATTATTATTCCCTTCTTATCTATGGGAAACTGAGGCTCAGATAAGCGGGTTGACTTTCCCAACATAATGTATGTAATCAGTGACTGTGAGAGGACAGCAAGAACTGGTTTCTGATGCTGCTACACGGGCAGCGGTAGGATTTTTTTTTTTTTTTTTTTTTAGGTCCTAAAAGGACAAGCCTGACTGGCTATCTCAGTGAACACTTGGCATAGTCCTGTGAAGTTATCTATGATAGAGCTGCTAGGAAAGTTCTAGCAACTAATCTGGCAACTAATCTGGCTCAGAGTATAAGAGATTAGTCCCCTAACTATTCCCATTTCAAAGACACATAATACTCCCCTTGCTCTCTTTGCATTATTTTTCATTTCTGGATGGGACATATTAAATGGCCTTGCGATAAACTCAATCCTAATATTCCCTCACTCAGAATCAAGTTATATTATTTTCTCTGCCATTAAACCAATATATGAATTGCTGGCATAGAGACAAGGTAATAATGATTTAGTAATGCCACTATTGAGGTCATTTGCATTTGAGAGAGGTAGGGAAGAAGGACAGTCAGGAGGGGAAGGAGGGAGAGAAGAAAAGTAAGGAGAAGGGAGGTAGAGGCAAAGAGGGAGAAGAGAGGGTGAGGGAGAGGGAAAAGGAGAATAAACGAATGCCTAAAGTTTGCTTAGAAGAAAGAAATAGATAAATAAGGTTGAATGTCAGGCATCAACTTCAGAGCTAGTTGTTAGAAGTCTAGGATCATAAATTCATTTCAATAAGCTTAATTAGTTAACTACCTACCAATAATGGCAGAATATCATATATATTATTAATATAACATATTTCATGATCATTCATATAACAATGATTTTCTGTCTGTTCAGCGTAGTACTGAAAGTCCTAGCCAGAAAAATCAGGCAAGAAAAAGAAATAAAAGATATCCAAATTGGTAAGGAAGAAGTAAAATTACATGTTTGCAAATGACATGATCTTATATATAGAAAACCCTAAAGACTGCCTCCCCCCAAAAAATAGAACTAATAAATTCAGTAAAGTTTCATGATACAAAATAAACATACAAAAATCAGTTGCATTTCTATATACTAACAATGAACTCTAAAAACAAAATAAAGAAAGCAATCCCATTTACAATAGCATCAAAAACAATGAAATACTTCGGAATAAATTTAACCAAGGAAGTGAAAGATCTGTACAATGAAAAGTATAAGACATTGATGAAAGAAACTGAAGACATAAATAAATGGAAAGACATCTCATGTTCACAGATCAGAGTTAATGTTATTAAAATGTCTCTATTATCCAAAGCCACCTATAGATTTAGTGCATTTCCTATTTAAATTCCAATACATTTTTACAGACATAGAACAACAAATAATACTAAAATCTATATGGATCCACAAAAGACCTTGAATAGCTAAAGAACTCTTGAACAGGAATAACAAAACTAGAGGCATCACACTTCCTCATTTCAAACTATACTGCAAAACTATGGTGATCAAAAGGAAATCCTGTCATTTCCAATAACATAGATAAAACTTGAGGGAATTACACTAAGTGAAATAAGACAAAGACCAATACTGTATGATCCTACTTATATGTGGTATCTAAAAATAAATACTGAAGTCATAGAAACAGAGAGTAACTTGGTGGTTGTCAGGGGTGAGGGTTTTTGGAAGATGATCAAAGATGGTTAAAGGTTTACAAAGATGAGTTAAAATATGAGTAATATTTAGGCATCTAATCTACAGGATGGTGACTATAGTTAACAATTCTGTATTGTACACTTGCAAGTTGCTAAAGAGTAGCTCAGTCCTCAACATACACACACAATGTCACTGAGGTAATGGATTTGTTAACTAATATTATTATGGTAATCATCTTACAACATATACATCTATCAAATCATTGCCTCATACATCTTAAACTTACACAATGCTATACATCAATTATATCTCAGTAAGGCTGTGGAAAAAATCTATTCTACTCCATTTAATAGGGTAACTGTGAATTGAAATGAGAAATGTAAAAGCCCCTTTATTAAAACTTAAACTTTCTAAAAGTCTGAAGAATTGTCACATTAACTTAAAAAAAATCCTTGTCAGAATTATAATTTAATTACATTAAACACCTGGGTGTTGGCTGTGTCCTTAGGCATCAGTTCTTTAAAATAAAAGGGACTTGTTTACTTACCTTGGAGAGTTATGAAGAGCTCAAATGAAATAACATGAGTACAAGTGCTTCAACCATGTGTACAATTCTGATTATTTAAAAGTCCACTCAAATTTCACCACAAAAAATTCTCTTACCAAAACCTCACTGTTAGCACACGGCAACCTAATTTTTTTTTTAAATCCTTATATAAACAATTGGAAACAACCAAAGAATTTGGACTTCGAAGAACAATCTGCACTTTAATTCTATCATAAGTTAATAAAGTGCAAAGTTATCCCAAAATACTTACACAAAAATAATTATCAAAATCCTATAGACCAATTTCATTAAATAGTTCTTTATTGCAAAGATCAAAAGTGAAAATAATGATGATTTGAGAGCACAAGTATGAAATCAAGTTCCTCAAAAAAATGTATGTAAATTCAATAATCTCTGGAAGCTATTCTTTTTTAATAGGCCAAATACAAGCTGTGTTCCATAAAGGCTTGTATTTCCACTCAGAGCAGTGACTTCGAGTTGCACTGCTTTGCCACGGCTAGAGTTTTCTCACAACAGCTGAGAGTATCCCATCCACACAGCAGTCAAGTTACTCATTATCTAGAATGCTGGATATAAAATCATCAGCTTCCAATTGTTTGGTGGGATGAGGCATGAAAACATTGCAAAGAACTGACAAAGAAAAGAGATTCGAATCCTCTTCCATCTCAAATGACCTCTAAAATGGAGAGGGGTCATGAAATCAATGTTTTCACCCACCCAACAGGGTAGATGATTGAGTCATCAAGAAACCGTGGCCCAGAAAAGCAACAACACTGCAAAACAAGTCAGCACAGGAAAGAAAATAAACACAGACACAGACACCAATCTTGCTCATGATACGGCCTCTAGCAGGAATGTAAACTAAATTTTAGACAGTGAAAGTAGTCCCTTGAAACAAAAAATATTCCACCAATCCATATTCTGTGAATATTTTAACTGGTCCAGAGGCCACATTTATTTTACAATTGCAAAGACATAACCTCTCTGAGAGGCAAAGACAATTGGGATTTCCTGTGTCTCTCTGCCATTACCACCTATTTTTCCAAGCTTGTTGCAGCTGTATGCACCAATTCCATACTTTAAATGCCTAGAATAGCCCTTGGTCTTCTTCCAGGGTCTTAGCATCTTTCTTTTATTGCTCAATTACATCTTGCCTATACATCACTCCCAGGGATTTAGAGATGAGACTAAGAGGGTGGCAGCATCACTGAGGAAAGATACTGACTCCGTCTCTCTCGACCAGATTTACTGTAGTAGCAGTACTTTTGCGGGACCTGTGGTCTGGATATGAACCAGAGTAACCTTAAAGCAGAGTTCAGTCTAGCTTCATTCTTAGAAAAACTTACAGCTTTCAATTTCCAAGGTGCAGTTTTGTTCATCCAGTGGGTACCGCCTTAGGTCCATCATGCAGGCAGCTGTGGTTGTGATTCTAGAAGAGAAATAGCAATGATACATGCTGTTAGCTGGTCCATGGCTGGAACTGGAAAAATTAAATCCAAGTATCAAAGAGGACAGAATTGGGCCTCTAGGAGACTGACTTAAGCCAAAGTTCTAACGAAAAAGGGTGCCACAAGTTCAGATAACCATTTTCCTTTATGAGCCTTGGGCTGATGTATTTTAAAAAAATTGGACAAAATCAGTATTTTCCCAAAGTGTGGTCCATTACCTACTTGTACCAAAACCATCTGGGAGCATTTGTTAAACAGGCAGTTTCCATGCTCCAGAATGTCTTGGGGCAGGGAGGGATAGTCCCAGGGCTCTTTATTTTTCTAAGCATTACAGGTGATTAAGAATATCAACATAGATAATTCCTCTTACACTCACATTTGTTTCCTCCTCTCTCTAATGTTAATTAAATCTTGGATTTGATGCATCATTTTTGACATTTATATACATTGTATAGTACTTATCAAGTGCTTTAATACAATACAGTATCAGCCTTTCATGTATCACCTGATTTGCTCTGTGCTGAGTAAAATGATATTCTCATGACCTGTTAAGAGAATGTCCTCTCATGGATTGGCAGATTTACTTATTTAGAACACCTGGTATCTTTATTCTTTTATCAGGAAGATGTGAACATGTCCTTTTAATGCCTTTATATTTCTCTATCATCATTTTGTTTTTAGAATGAGAGAGAGAGAGAGAGAGAGAGAGAGAGAGAGAGAGCGAGCGAGCCCAAGCTGGGAAGAGAGAGAGAGAGAAAGAGAAAGAGGTCTGGGATCATGACCTGAGCCGAAATTAAGAGGCGGGCACTCAACCAACTGAGCCACCCAGGCGCCACTCTGTCATTATTTTTCACTAATCTCTTATTGAAGATCTACTAAAAGGAGTCAAAAATCATACAGTTCTAAATTATTTGTTAACATATATTTTCTGATCAATAAGGTAGCATAATGTCATGAAAAAACACAAGTTTTAGAAAACAACAGACATAGGTATAAATTCTAATTCTGTCTTGCTGACTGATTGACATCAAGATGGTTAATATCCTTTAACCAACCTTAGTTTCTTTATCTATGAGAAGGGGATATTATTAACAACAATAATAGTTACCTAACAGGATTTCTATAAGAATAATTTGTATACAGAATATAGAAGAGTACCTATATACAGTGTATCTGCTGGAAAAAGAAAAACTAACAAGAAATTGATATTGAATTTGACCAACTTTGGCTCACTCTACTCTGAAGGGCACTTTACTATGAGTTAAGAATAAAAAAATAAGATACAGCCCCAGCTTGGGATAAACAGTCTCCAGATA
This sequence comes from Felis catus, assembly GCF_018350175.1. Taxonomy (NCBI): domain Eukaryota; kingdom Metazoa; phylum Chordata; class Mammalia; order Carnivora; family Felidae; genus Felis; species Felis catus. The sequence goes on along the minus strand of NC_058368.1, from coordinate 186,615,703 downwards.
GATATTTTTCATTAAAAGGTTGGGCACAGTTTGCAAGTAATCTAGGTAGACTGAGTCTATGAAATTCCTCAGTTAGGTGTGAGAGTCCCACTCCTTAGTTGTAGGATGGAAATATGTGACTAACTAAGTGTAAGTAGTTCATACCTCTTTAGTTTGGTTACTGCTTCATTAAGGGTTGTGCTCTGTTAACTTTTGTTTTTCTTTTTAGCAGGAAGTCATCCCTGATTCCTTCCTTTCCTTCGCCAAGAGTTAGCTACTCTGCCTCAGCTCCTTTCCATCTCCATTGTCTCCCTCAAAATCTATGGCCCTGTTGCCTCACCTCATATAATTATTGTAGATAGGTCTCCTGGCCTCTCCATTTGCCTCCCTACCATCCATTATCCACACAGCAGTCAGATCTTTTAAAAGCATAGATTAGATTTTATCATTCCTCTGCTTCAAATTTTACTGGTTCCTGGGGCGCCTGGGTGGCGCAGTCGGTTAAGCGTCCGACTTCAGCCAGGTCACGATCTCGCGGTCCGTGAGTTCGAGCCCCGCGTCGGGCTCTGGGCTGATGGCTCAGAGCCTGGAGCCTGTCTCCGATTCTGTGTCTCCCTCTCTCTCTGCCCCTCCCCCGTTCATGCTCTGTCTCTCTCTGTCCCAAAAATAAATAAATGTTGAAAAAAATTAAAAAAAAAATTTTACTGGTTCTTCCAAAAAGATCCAAAATTTTGACTGTGTCCTACTGTGCTCTAAATAATCTGCCTCTTCCTAAAATCTCAATATTATCTCATACCAAGTCCTTTCTCACTATCTTCCAGTCTTCACATTTGTTCTTTCTGCCTAGAATATGTGTCTCTCTGAACTTCACAAGGTCCTCTTTTATAATCCTTCACCTCAAAGGTCACCTCCTCTAAGAGGCCTTTTCCCAAGCAGCCCATCCAAAGTGGTTGCCTTAACTAATGTTCCATCCTATCTGTTTATTTCCTTTAGGCAAATATCATAATCTGAAATTATCTTGCTTATTTATATTACTTTTTAAGATTTTTAATGAAGTACAGTTGACATATAATATTAAATTAGTTTCAGGTATATAGCATAGTGATTTAACAATTACTCAGCCATAAGAAAAGAATGAAATATTATCATTCACAACAACATGGATGGACCTAGCAGATATCATGGTAAGTGAAATAAACCACACACAGAACGAGAAATGCCATTTGATTTCACTTACATGTGGAATATAATAAACAAAACAAATGAACAAACAACAACAAAGGGAGAAACAGACTCATAAATATAGAGAACTGGTGATGGCCAAAGGGGAGGGGGCTAGGGGAATGGGTGAAAGAGATTAAGAGGAAAAAACTTTTTCTCCCTTCCTTCCTTCCTTCCTTCCTTCCTTCCTTCCTTCCTTCCTTCCTTCCTTCCTTCCCTTTCTTTCTTTTCTTTCTTTTTTTCTTCCTTTATTTCTTTCTTTACTATTTCTCTCAATAAAATGTAAGCTGTTTAGGGGCGCGGGTTTTGTTATAAGGCACAGATTTATTGTAAGGCAATCAATAAACATCTGTTGGATAAATAAAAACATGAATTATAAAGAGGCAAACAGTTGGTTTTGCTGATTATAAATCTTTTATTTGGAGGATTATCTTACTGCATTATTTCTCCTCTTTTTTTAACTTAAAACATGTCTTAAGTTTTAGGGGTTTGTCTTACATTTTTAACAGTAAATACATTTTAATCCATTTAATTAACATTGCATAAAGAGTACTAGAGTTTATCTTATCATCAAACTGATTGTTTCGGCTTTCCCTGGGTCTTACCAAATACTTACATTTTATAAATTCTAAAAGTATATAAAAATTAACATTCACAGTTAATAATTTGCTAAGGGCCTAAAAATGACAATTTATTTTGGCTATGCAATACATGGCTGAATTTCTCACTGGCCTACTGATTTTCTTCCTTCCTTCTCTTCTTCCTTCCTTCCTTCCTCTCTGTCTTTGTTTCACATGTAGTTACAACCTGAATTGTTACTAACACATTGTAGCTACTAACCTGAGTTTCACATGTAGCTACAACCTGAATTGTAGCTATAACCTGAATTGAATACAGAAGCTTGTATTATGTAGAAGATACATTTTCAAAGAAAATAAAATTAGGTACATGATGGGCATACCAAAACTCCCATGTTACTTCTGTAAAATAGCATAAATAATCTCCATCTTGAGAAACAAGAGAAAATTAACTTCATCTGATAGAATGAACACAAAGGACATTAAAGGTACAAGGGCACACATATGATAAAAAAAAAGTGAGAGCCATAAACAGATGCTCAACAGTGTAAGTGAGGTGCAATAGCTACTATATAGGCTGTGGTTCACACTTTCTGCTGATACATATTCATGGCAACTAACATCTGTGAACTAGTGCTGTAAACATTAGTGCTGTGAACAAGAAAAATAAATTGACTAATGCTATTGCAGAAGAAATGAGTTTCTACCCACATTTAAAAAAAAAGATGAAAGAGTTTTTCTTACATCAACATTTATATTTACACCTGTGTTTTACTCTTTTAAAGCTATACTTCACAAAAATATATATATATAACTATTTTCCAGTCAATGTTTCCAAGGCACTTGTGTCTCCTATTGGCTTAAAGCAGAAACTCTGTAGACAAAATAATCCATTTTGAATTCTGTTCATATAGACCAGAATGAGTGAACTAGGATGAATCACTTAGATCCTATAATACTTGGTTGCTTCTGAAAATCTGAAATTAAAAACTTGCCAACCTAATTTGTTATAAGATGATAAAGGTAAGAAGAGATCTGTAACTCATAAAATGTTCTGTAACTCGTTTTTACCACATGCTAATGAGCAAATACAGTGATAACTCATTTGACCAATGGTTAATATTTGGAAATATGTATATGTATGTGTTTGTATACAGAAGAAATGTAGAATACGCAAGCACTTATATTAAAAGAAAAGCAGAGTGGGGTGCCTGGGTGACTCAGTCAGTTAAGCATCTGACTCTTGATTTCAGCTCAGTTCATGATCTCACGGGTTCATGAGATTGAGCCCCACGTTGGGCTCTGTGCTAAAGGTGCAGAGCCTGCTTGGGATTTTCTCTTGCCCTCTCTTTCTGTCTCTCTCTCTCTCTCTCTCAAATAAATAAACATTAAAAAAAATCAAAGTAGAGCTATAAAATATGACATGAATAGCATCCAAACACAAAAATATGCAAAAAATCATTCTATATATGTGTATAAAACTCTAATAGATTTGAATACAAAGTACAGACATGTGTTAACAAACCTGCATCTTTTCCATGTGTTTTATAATATCAGAAACTACATCTGTTTTTGTCTTATTTGTATTTCAAGCACTTTGCCAGGTCCCTGGTATATATCACTAAGCCAAGATTAAATAGTAATAATAATAATAAACAAAGAGAAGAGAAAAATCCATGGTCGTTAAGTATTCTCAAACTGAGATTTTGATGCAATTCTCTATATTAAGTAGTTCATTAAATTTATGTAAAAATTCTAAAATCATAGAATTATAGAAGCTACTCAGAAAGGAATTTATTTAGAAAAGCTCAATGATCAACATCAAAATCTTTTCTTTGGAACTGATGATTTATAGCATTGCTAAGTTTCTCTAGGAACAATCAATACAACAAATATACTTAATGAGGTTTTCATGAACATTCCACTCTGAATCCTGATAAACATCCTTAATGGGCCTTAAATTACTTAACACTAGCACTAGTCTTTGAAGTGAAGCTAGTAACTCATTATGTAGGTATGCTGATTAAATTTTAAGTCCACTGTGAAATATATAGAGATAGTGTTGTCTTCAATCACAGGAAATAGTCAATGATGCATTCAGAATGTGCCTCTTTTACCTGTCACAAATTTTCTACAGTTACAAGTTGAAAATGTGACTTCTTTAGGCTGAATATTATTACGCAATGAAAGCCACCTTTGGGGAATGCCAATATTCTGACTGGGCTAAAGATCTTTGGAGAAACTTTTTGTTCCTTAGCCGCTGAGTCTTGTCAACCAAAAATTACTTGTGTCATAAAATACTGACATAGTGCAAGAAAACTACATATGTAACATAGCCTAAAACACTCACTAAAGGCATCTATAAAATCAAGAAATACAACAGCTATGCCAGCATTTTGCAGCAAAGCCACAACAAATATTTTATAGTGTCATTACCTGAGATTTAGTGATGGTACCGTATCATTCCAAGATTAAAAAGAATCAAAGATAGTTATTAAGTAATAATAGATGCCTTTGCCTCTCAGCCAATAGGAGATAACTCAGAATCATAATTAATGTGACATGCTTTGGTCCTTTCAACAGTCTTCACAACAGACTTCTGGCACTAAAATATATGCTCAAACATGTGCCTTGACAAGTCAGAAATTTGTTAGGATTTCAACCAGAGATGACAAGAAAGTGACACTGGACTTCTACTTTGTTTGATTTCTTTATCTAGATAACTATCCAATCATTTCATGCATACAAAATTATTCTTTTCAATATATATGTATGTTTTTTAAAGAAAGTCAGATGTCTTATCCCCAAGTATATTCAAAGCATGTCATTCTAATCCACAGCATGTTTTTACTTTGTTCAAAATGCACATTTACTTAAAAGCACAACTTACTCTAATTACAAAGGATAACAGGATCCTATAGTATGAGTGGGCATCATTACTAGAGAAAAATTAGGATGTAAAAACAGTCAATTATCAAAAAATATATTGATATATATATTTCTAGCTGTAAAACAAACTAAAAACTTCAGGTGGGAATGGGGGAAGATCAATAAACCAAAATCAAGCATTAGAGTACAAACTGAAATTTTGAAAAATTCTGAGGAGCTCATCTGAGTCACTTCTCCATAAGGTACTTGAAATATTTTTGCCTCTCTCTCTAAGAAAACTGAATACTATTTTGTGTCTCACAGTCATTTTAGTTGGGAAGCTAATTTCTCACATATATCCCTCTTGTGATATGCTTGTGCATTTTGTAAAGCCTTAGATGACCCACTTTAGCATTCTTGCAAGTAATAAACATACCTCCTATTAACTGATCACTTACTGAGTTCTAGACATCATCTAGTGTTGCTTAAATGTATCATCTCATTTAATGAGTGTTTTTCTCTACTAGTCACAGAATGAGGGGTGGAGTTGGGATTTAAATTTAGGATGTCTGACTCCAGAGCCCACATATTTAACTGCTATGCTGTAACTAACCAGCTAGTTGACCTTGATAAAGTCATTTAGCTTCTCTGGAGAACTGACCGATTTCTGAAATCCCAAATGAGCTTGGAAATTCTATAATCCTATGAAAATACATTACATGTTCTGTGACCCTGTATATTTTGTAATTGTGTTTTACCCACACATTCAAATGCTGTATTTCACAGCTGTTCATTCTGTTTTAGTCAATTATGTAGATTAGCCTACCCCAGACAAGCAAATACAGGCCTCTCCCCAAGGAGTCCCACTTAATATTCTCCCCTGATTGAAGGTCTCCCTCAGCATTTTTCTTCCAGCCTGCGCTCTTGATTTACCTCCACAGAGTCCTTCTGCTTAAATTAAAATCTCCAACACTCATGCATAATTGTTTTTAAAAGCTCTTTACAAGTCCTCATATAGAGTCACATGTGCCAGTATGCTCAACTTTGTAATCACCAAAAAAAGTAAGATTGCTAGCAATCATGTTCCCATTTGATAAATCGTGCATTTCAGATTAGAGCTATTTGTACTCTTCTGCAGCTGTTTGGCCTTCTGTGACTCTTTGCTTTTCTGGAATTTTATCCTCCATAAAGATACTCTGACCGTTTAAGGGCTACACAGGTTTCTGCTACAAATCCGGGTGCTAGTATCAAAGACATTTCCTTAAATAACATTGCCTGTATAATCCAAACAGCAGTATCTAACAAAATTTCATTTTGTGAGTATATAAATCCTACTCAATCAAAAACATTAGTCAATATGGACATACAGTCTGAGCCTTTTCTCTTCTGCAGTCAGTTCCTTAAAGATTTATTTATTTTTGAGGGAGGGAGGGAGGGAGGGAGGGAGAGAGAGAGAGAGAGAGAGAGAAAGAGAGAGAGAGCAAGCAGGGAAGGGGCGGGGGGGGGGGGGGACAGTTCTGAAGCGGGCAGCAGGGAGCCCAATGCGGGCCTCAAATTCACAAACATCTAGATCATGACCTGAGCCGAAGTCAGATGCTCAACTGATGGAGCCACCCAGGTGGCCAGTCATTCCCTTATTTACTAAGATTTCCCACATTATATTCCTGATGGTCTCATCTGCAAATCATGTGCTTATATCAGGAATGAGAATATGCTGACTTCTCTAAGTTATGTTTTAAAGGAAATCTGAGTCCCTGAAAAAAGCAATCATTCTATTTTTTGACTCATAACCTAACAACTGAAATTTGACTTCAGATCACTGTAAGTGATTTAGTTGATCCAGAGCTGCTTACCAACTAGAAAGACATATAGCTGGGACTTTGATGATTTCAATAGTGATTATGTTTGTTTGTTTTCAAAATTTAAAACAGTGTTTAGGTATGCCAGAAACGTTTTGTTGCATTTATTAAAATATATTTAAAATATTTAATTTTGATTTTAACACATTAGAGTCATAACATTTCAGAATAAATTAATCAATTTTATTCTAGCCATTTATTTATTTATTTTAACAAAATACATGGCTCACAGATGCTGATTTATAGCTCACCAGTGACAGACTGAGGTTACAACCTCACCTGGGTCTTTGCCTTTCCAGCTCTACCCTCCACCCTTAATCACAATGTTCTGTGGCCTTATAGACTAGAATGTTGGGACTTCAAAAACTGTCTCCCTGATTCTCTAGCTTCAGGTTGGAGTTGGCCAATGGGGAGGAGATCAGGAGGTAAGGGAAGGGAGGAGAGTGAGACCAGGGAAACTGTTTTCTAGGCTCAGCTCCTGTGGAACTTGTGTCCAGGTTCCCCCAACCATGCCTTGTTCTCCCCCTTCAAGTGTGGCACACTAGGGACCAAATGGCAACATGCTGATCCTATCCCTGGGAGGGAGGAAGTACTGTTCTATTTCTTTGTAAATTGACCTTATAATACATTGTCCTCAAACTATCCCATTTTCAGTATGCCATCTGTTTCCTATTGGGCCCTTGACTGATAAAATATATTGTAGAAATGTATTTAAAATCTGAGGTTTTTTGAATCAGACTGTCAAAATAATTAGAGCATTCCATTCCTGGGTCCTCTACCCTGGAATTTTAGGGATGAAGGGATGAAGTTTCCCTCTACCTTAAATGAACTTCCTCCTTCTATGACTGAAGTCTCAATTCCTCCCAGTCCTCTAGGAAGCCTTCTCCCTCCACCTAGCTTATGCACCCCTAAGTCTCCTCCCCACTGGCCACTGTCATATCCCATTTCATTCCTTTAATTATACTTGTCATTATCAGAAATTATCCTCTGTGTACATTTGCTTCTTCATTATTTTCTGTCTCCCTAATAGATTCAGGGTCTATCTGAAGTTGGGTTTTCCAAAAGTAGATGCTGCAGGATGCTCATCGGGCATCATCAGCTATGAAAGAAAGGGAGAAGAAGCATGACTGGACAAAAAAACATCAGTGCAGGATTCAGGCCCAATGACATGGAAGTTCCAACGACTTTTGATGGCACTTTGCCATCAAAGTGCCCACAAGGGCCTGAAATGGCCTTTAAACTATCTCCCTCCCCACCATTGCTAAACACGCACATACACACACACACACACACACACACACACACACACACACACACACACACACACTTTGCTTGAGCAGCTAGCATTCAGCATCTGAGGAAAAGACATACCCTATAAAAAATCAGAGAAACATTTTTCGTGGTAGATCCAGCCTCTAACATGCCCTCACAACATATTTTCCCTGCTGCACATGGTTGCAACTGTGATAATCTTAACCAGTAAACTAGGCTTCACTGCTTTGTTACTGTCACTGTTATGTTTTAAACACAAAAAATGAATTACACAAAGCTGCCTCCTATCATGTACTGGCAACTCACCTTGTACCTTCCAACTCCAACAAAATATACAACAATGCAGTATTTGTGGCCTTTCTGCCATTCTAAACTCTGATGGTAAAAATTTCCAAATAAATGGCAGCAGAGTTAAGTCTTTTACATAAAACAGGCACCAAATGTATGGGAAAATGCTTAACACCATTAGAAACCACAAGTTTGTAGAAACAGAAATTAAGCCATGATTATTATTGCTTATCACATAAACAAAAAGGTACAGAAATTATAATATTCCCAGTACTACACATTCTGGGAGGAAACACACCATCTCATGCTGGTGGTAGAACTGTAAATTGGTACAAATTTTCTGGATGGTAATTTGACAACACTAATTAAAACCCACCAAATGTGCAAGCTTTGTTTCTGAAATTCCACTTTAAGAAGTTAAAGTGAAAACAAAATCATGCAAAACTATATACAAAGATGTTAAACAAAGATGTTAAGTACAACTTTAAACTGGGAAGAAGTGGAAACATTTTATATACCTAACTAACAAAGATAGTTAAATACATTTTGATTAAGTCACTGATGCAATAAAAATACTTTAAGAAGAGCGTGGACATAAAAGAACTCTAATTCTTCTTCAGAGAAAAAAAACATATTAGAAAGCAGTGCAGTGAAATTCCATATTTATTTGGAAAGGTATACTGGTTCACAGTTAAATGACTAAAAGTATACTAAAATAAGCATTGGGAATGTATTTGGTTTTTATTTTCTTATAGTTTCAGTAGTTTCACTGTTTTTGTGATGAATGCATATTGCTTTTTCCCCTTAAAAAATGTTATTAAGATAATTTTCCCTGTCTGCTTTAGTCTCCACCAAGACCATTCATAACTAGTCACTTATACTATTTGCCGTGGCATTTGTTCTGTATTGACAACATCTGATAACGCCTGGGATATTTAGATTCCATGGGTTGGAAATGTTGGTCAGCATGCTAATTGTGTTCAAAGTAGGCACTTCAATAAATTTCCTATGCATTTAAAACATTGGCAGAAATATCATCACTTGCTTAGGGATTCTCAAGGTAGACAGGATGATTAAATCATGTACAGATATACAAATACCTTACTGATGAGTGAATTCTTCTCAAGAGATCTCTATAATTATTGTTCTTACTTGAACCTCTCCAGTGATTTGGAACTGGCTCTTTCTGAAAGGAATCTATTCCATCTTTGAAAAGCTATGATTACCAGAATGTTTTTCTACATCTAATAGAAGTTTCCATTTCTTTGAATGTAAATTGTTTAATTCATATAGTTTGCAGTTTTTGTCAAGGAAGTGTTTGTTTTACTTAGTGATTCATTAGAGTTTTTGATGTCATTTTGTCATCAAAGCTATAAATCATTTTTATTTTTGTTTCTTAAATTGCTTTATGTCTAGACAATCACTTTCCATCCTAAGATGAGATAAAGTTTTATTATATTTCTCACTCTTTCACGGTTTCAAATTTTACAGCAATTTGTAAATCCATCTCAAATTGACATTGACATGTTGTGTGCACTGAGGACATACCTAGAATTTTTTATGGGCTACCATTTTTTATTTAGCAAATTGTCATTTTTAAGGTAATAAATGGTGAGAATATGGATAAACTGGGATTCTCATGATTGCTGATAAAAATATGAATTGATTCAACCTTTATAAAGGGCAATTTAGTTATCAGAACCTTTCACACATTGGCCAGTAGTTTCACTTTTGGGCATTTATTGAGGGAAACAGAAGAGGACAAAGATGCATGTACAAGGCCATTCACCCCTGAATGACACGGAATAGTGAGGTGTGGTGAGGACGATGTTTGGTAAACTGATGATATACATCGATAGACTCTCATACACTTGAGCACAGAAATAAAAAAACAGAGGCCTTGAAGATGAACAGTCTTGGGCTCAGGTCTTAATTCTGCCTCTTGCTGTGCGATCTTGAACCAACATACAAAGAACTGCAACAATGCAAAAGGTCCTCTTGAACTCTAGATAGTTATTTCTTCAGATAGTCTATGGAAACATGACCATGAGAATCTCACCAAAAAGAAAGTAAGGCTAACTTTATTTTCACTTGGGGAAATCACCCTATTTGTCCAGAAGTGTTTAGTTACTTAGGATGAAGTCCTGAAGTGAGTGTGGAGAGTGGTGAATATGGGTCATAGTAACTAAACACTGAAATTCAGAGAGCCCCATCCAACTAGAGACTGATTAAAACAAACAAAGTTTAGATGCTAAGTCAGGAAAAAGAAGAGTATTTGAAAAACTCCTACAAAAACACATCTATAATGCAAAGTTGTTTGAAAATATAAGAGGAAAAACAAATATTGCTTTGTACCCAAATGATGGCATGCTTTAGTAAGAAGCTTAAGAGTTAAAGCAGAATAAAGTGGTTCATAGTTTTAAAAATGGGGCCATTTTAAAGAAGGCTTGCAAAAAAACAGAACAGGCCCAGAAAAAAAGCATAAACACATTAAAAATAACCATTTACAATAAAAATTACCAGAAGATTATTATGGCACATTGCAAAAAGGCAAGAATGGAAACAAACACATCCAATTCTGGGATGAAAAATGAAAACTGATATTAGGAACTATCTGAAGGAAAAACACATGTAGCACTGTTTTAATAAGGACAATTTCACTTTGTCAAAGCTGGAGAGAAACAGAACTGAAGAATGAGAGAATGGACAACTAAGTTAAAGAATGGCTGCATTGTAAATATTTTGCCTAATTTGCCATCCTGATCTCTCTGTATCTCTGTCTGTTCCTCTCTCTAGAAAAAAAAAATTACCAAAATGGCTTCATAATTCAGTGAAATGTTACTGGGTTTTAAAACCTTAAAATTAATTGTTTAGCAAATGGCTAGATGAGCTGTGCTGTTCCAGCTGGAGAAGAGAGAGTAGACTGATAAATATATTAACAGCCTCTATTTACACAGAGGGCTCAAGGGAGTGATGATCTGCTGTTCACATTTTCTGCTGTGGACCAAAGGGTAGCTGTGGTCATAAATTCTAACATGAAGGACGTGGAAGATTTAGGTTAAATAGAAAGATGACTTGGCTGGTCATGAGGGCTGTAAAATAATGAAATGGCTCCCTAGAGTAGATGGTAGATTTCCCTTTCTGAAGATGATGTGTAAAGAATAGGCTCATCTGTCAGGGTGATGGAGGGGGTGGGGGGAGGCTACCCATGGCACAAGGGGAATCTCAGTGACGGCCTGTCCTTTCTGGTTCACTAAAGCAGCGTCTATCTTTAATTTTCAGCAACCAGAGCAAATGTCCAAATCCTTTGCAGCCTCAGCACACCTTTGCTAATTTGGCTTGTAATGGATTTTAGCTTAATAAAACAGACAGTAACTTCAGGACTTGCTAAATGTAATTAAATAACTAAAGAGTCATAATACAGCCTATAAACGTTAAAGTATTCCAGTGTGTGCTTAATGACAACAAGGGTTAGGGAAAGATATATTTCTGTCAGGTAATTATTAACAAAACCATTCAAGACTATCCTTACAGCACTGGGATGCAACATTATGTGTTGGTTATAATTTTTATGCTCACTGTTCACATTTATTAAGGCATTTGTGGTGGTGTAGTACTACAGTGTTGCTAATGAGTAATTATTTCTAGAGCAATTATTTTTAAGTGATTAAGATGTATTGTATCACTGAGACACAAGTGATTTTACATTTGCTTTCTCAATAGACTTCTTGTGCTCCCCAACCCCCAACTCCACCACAAAGCACATTCAACTGTCTTTTCTTGACAGGAAGAATAGAGTAATAATTGCCAAATGCCCACCATCTCTGAGAGAAACACGATGCAACAAAACTGTCTATTCATTCTTAACCTACCATTAGGGAGTTAATGAGAGTATAAGGTCTTGGAGTCAGATATGTATTAATTTAAAAATTGAAAATATGCAGATTTATCATACTTGGTCAATGAGTTTGAGAAAAATTTAACCTCCTGAATCGTAATATACCTGAATGACAGTAAAGGGATTGATCAATATTAATCTACCCACAGGGAGTCTACATTTTGTATGGTGCTTGCTAAGAACTGGAGGAAATATTTTTTAAAATTTTTTTAGTGTTTATTTATTTTTGACAGAAAGAGAGAGACAGAGCATGAGTGGGGGAGGGGCAGAGAGAGAGAGAGAGACAGAATCCGAAGCAGGCTCCAGGCTCCAAGCTGTCAGCACAGAGCCCAACGCGGGGCTCGAACTCACAGACTGTGAGATCATGACCTGAGCCGAAGTCAGATGCTTAACCTACTGAGCCACCCAGGTGCCCCTGGAGGAAATATTTTGTAAAACTATTATGATGTGGTCTTTAGCCTTAAGACCTTAAAATCAAAGCCCAGATACAAGATACAGAAAGGAACTGATCTAGGAGGATATTAGCTTTATAACTTTTGATTGATTATTTAACCTCTTCGGGGTGCCTGGGTGGCTCAGTGGGTTGAGCGTCCAACTTCAGTTCAGGTCATGATCTCAGGGTTCATGGGTTCAGGCCCCATGTCCAGCTCTGTGCTGTTAGCTGGGAGACTGCTTCAAATTGTGTGTCTCCTTCTCTTTCTGCCCTCCCCCTCTCAGGTTCTGTCTCTCTCTCAAAAATAAATGAACACTAAAAAAACTAATTATTTAACCTCTTTGAGCATCAATAATAGCATGCCAACAATAAGGGCATTTACCTCTTAGAGATGTATAAACAATACACAGAAAATGTTTAGCATGGAATATGCAATCCTACAAACTTTAGCTATGAATATAAAGTGATTATATTTCTTTTCTATTTATTATTATTAGGTATATGTCTTAAGTAGGAATAATTTGTATCATAAGATCTCCAATTAGGAAGAGGATTGGAAGCTGAATCCGTCATTGCAGAGAAAATGAGATATCAGCTAGGTGGTGGAGAATAGATAAGACTTCCCTAGATAGAATGTAGTTGGGAAGATTTTCTTGTCAGCATGGCATGCTGTGAGCACATGCTCAGAGCCAGGACATGCAGATAAAATGGATAGAGAAACTTGTGTGGTAACCAGATTTGCTGAGATTCTGGATGGAGGCTGGGTAATGTAGTTGACCTTAAGTTCCAGTCAACTTAGTTTATATTTTATCCACGGAAAATTGCAGAATATAATATGATATGATATGAACCAAAGTGTTAAAATTATGAGACACTTAATTCTGATTGATGAGTCAGTCACACACTGAGACACCTTGAGGGTCCAGCTTATGGCCTCTGTAGTATGTGGAGCAGGCTCAACATAAGACAATTGGGAATGGTGGGGACTGGGGTAAACTAGAGATACCTTGTTTGAACAACGTATCTATTTCTCAGTTCTAGCTGACTGTTGCTATGTGGAAAATAAGGGCCAATGTTTCCAATCTTTAGATTTTTAAATAAATAATTAGAAACTGTAAATTTAAAAATGAGATGTCCTAATTTTTTAAAGAACTGTGTTGGTCAAAAAAATACCTTCATGAATTGAACATGTCCTGAGGGCTGACAGGAGGCATACCTAGATACAATCTGTAATATTATAAATGAAGAAAGCAAGTCTCTGAGACATTAAGGGATTCATCCTAATTGACACAGAGAATGAGTTAGAGGTACCACTGGAACCTGAACCAATGATAATTTTACCCAAAGTTGACTACAACACACTGGGGGCTAAGGCTTTGTTCTAGTCAGTATGGAACCATGTGGACATATGCCCCAAGCCAGGCCATCTCTGAAGTTTCAGTGCAATCTCCATTCTATTAATATATGTCTTTAAGTTCTAGATTATGTCTCATTAGTCTCAAAGTAAACAAACAATGTAGCAGATGGATACAGGTCAAAATAAAATTTAAAAAAGTGTGAGTATTGGTTCTCTCTTCTTGGCATTAATGCAGTAGAGAGGAAAGAACATGTCCTGGGGAGTCATTTGGTCATGCAGACTTGAGTACAAACGCCAGTGTTTACCATTTCCTAGTCATGTCATTTGAGGAGGTTAGTTTGCTTGTCTTTAAAATGTAAATAACGATGCCTAGCATACAGGGTTGCTGGAGAATAACACATAACTGTATAACTTGGTGGCATGCTATCATAACCACTTGAGTGATAATGTCATAAAACTCGGTTTTCAAACATTTATTTAAGAAAGTCAAGGACAGAATGAGTAATTTAATAATTAGGAAAGGATGTTCTGATGTGAGTACATACAGTCAAGTTCCCTAGGAACTGTAATTTTAAACTAAGCAATGTTAACAACCAATTAAATTACCAAAAAAACTGCTCTACCATTCATATAATCTAGATCAGTGAAACATTCGACATTGTTAAAGCAGAAATATGTAAGGATGAGTTATACATAGTATTTTTATTAAGATTAATTGCTTTTATAATGTATAGAAATGTACAGTTGTATAATGTATTATAAGAAAAATTGTGAGTTAAAGCCAATTTTCACAGTTAAAAGAAATGAGCCAAGTTACTGTAAATCTTTAAGAAAACTGATGAGTTGGGGAAATAAGTAAGCTTTTTAATAGAACAGGAGAATTCTCCTGGATTTATAATTGTGACTCCAAAGACACAGAATTAGCATTCTTGGAAAAGAGGTGGGATAATAATTGTTATAAGTCTTGGATTTCAATCTGGATCTGGCATTTCCAGCTCTGTGACACTTGGGATATTACTAATCCCTCTCTGTTTCCTTTTCTGTAACTTGTAGCTAGAAATGTCTGTTTTATATCAGTGCTATGAGAAATCAAACAAATGATGTCTATGAAGCACTCAGAGCAATTACTTGCAAATCCTCAATGTCAGGTAGATGGTAACTGCTCTTATCACTATTCTACCCTATTTTAAGACTGTGAGTGAGGTCAAGGGAGAAGCAGGATATTTTTTTACAAAAATAAAAAGGGAATAATTAAAATTACTATCACAAAAAGTATTACAATTAATGCTTTGAACACATGGATAACATGATGACTTCTTATATTTAAAGTAATATAATTTATGTCAAATCTGGAATGGTAAATTCATATTTATGCCTTTGTTTTACATAATTGACAGGGATGCTCGGTCAAACAGCAGCTTCCATGACAGAAGGGAACACATTATGTATACCTAACAATCAGTAAAATATCCTACAAAAACTACATAAGAAAAAGGATTTAATAAAGAGTAGTTTCTAGATTTCCTCTGTATGATTTTTATACGTCTTAACCTTATAATGTTTTTTTTTTAAAGAAGAAACACAAAGCAGCAAGAAATACTTCCATACTCAGATTCATTTAAAAATAAATATCTAAGATCTTAGTAATTTCTCGAGTTGATTGTTCAATTTTCTCAGTCTGGAAAATACTATTTTATATTTAAAGCATAATTAATGTAATATTTTATTTCAGTGATATGGAACTGGTACTATTTATAGGACTGGTGTTCTTAATTACAAAATGTTAACTAAAAATTTTGGGAGTGTTTTGTCTATCTAAGGAACTGGGACATGCACTATGATAAGGGAACAAGTTATATACAGAATAATACTTTGTAGGGACCAAACTATTGGACCACAGGCTAAATTTGACCATTCAGTTATTTCTTTATTTTTTAATTAACTTAAATTAAATTTTAATACCAGTACAGTTAACCTACACTGTTAAATTAGTTTCGGATATACAATATAGTGATTCAACAATTTCATATATTACCCAGTACTCATCAAGATAAGTGTACTCTTGGGGCGCCTGAGTGGCTCAGTCGGTTGGGCGTCCGACTTCGGCTCAGGTCATGATCTTGCGGTCCATGAGTTCGAGCCCCGCGTCGGGCTCTGTGCTGACAGCTCAGAGCCTGGAGCCTGTTTCAGAGATTCTGTGTCTCCCTCTCTCTCTGACCTTCCCCCATTCATGCTCTGTCTCTCTCTGTCTCAAAAATGAATAAATGTTAAAAAATAAAAATAAAAAAAAAGATAGGTGTACTCTTAATCCCCTTCACCTATTTTACCCATCCTCCCACCCACTTCCCTCTGGTAACCATCTGTTTGTTCTCGATAGTTAAAGGTCTGTTTCTTGGTATCTGTCTCTCTCACTTCTCTTTTCTCCCTTTGCTTGTTAGTTTCTTAAATTTCACATATGAGTGAAACCATATGGTATTTGTCTTCCTCTGACTTATTTCATTTAGCATTATACTCTCTAGCTCCATCCTTGTTACAAATGACAATATTTCATTCTTTTTTATTTTTGAATAATGTTCCATTGTGTATACATATGATGTATGTACACATATACCACATCTTCTTTATCCATCCATCCATACATACATATATATGTGTATATATACACACATATATACCACATCTTCTTTATCCATCCATCAATGATTGGTTAGCACATGGCTTTAAAATGTGAGTTTAGGGGTGCCTGGGTGGCTCAGTCAGTTAGGCATCTGACTTCAGCTCAGGTCATGATCTCATGGTTGGTGAGTTTGAGCTCTGTGTTGGGCTCTGTGCTGACAGCTCAGAGTCTGGAGCCTGCTTCAGATACTGTGTCTCCCTTTCTCTCTGCCCCTCCCTCACTTGTGCTCACTCGCTCTCTCTCTCTCTCTCTCTCTCTCTCTCTCAAAAAATAAACATTAAAAAAATTAAATATCCGTATCCTCTCTCTTTCCCCATTTAAAAAATATAAATGAAATATGAATTTCAGGGTGCCTGGATGGCTCAGTCAGTTAAGTGTCCCCATTTGGCTCAGGTCATGATCTCACGGTTCGTGAGTTCGAGCCCCACATCAGGCTCTGTACTGACAGCTTGGAGCCTGAAGCCTGCTTTAGATTCTGTGTCTCCCTCCGCGCTCACGCTCATGCTATCTTTCTCTCAAAAATAAACATTTAAAATTTTTTTTAATGTGAGTTTAAAGGCCTTTAATGAAGACATGTAGTTTCCAGATTCTTTAAGTGGCCATCCTTCCAGATTCTCTTCACGTAGTAATCCAGCCAGGCCCAGTGGATGTTTGACTCTGTGACACTGGCTTAAAGATATAGGCATACCTCAGAGATACTGAAGATTTGCTTCCAGACCATCACAATAAAGCCAATATCATAATAAAGTGATTCAGGTGAATTTTCTAGTTTCCTAGTAATATAAAAATTATGTTTACACTGTAATCTATTAAATCTGTAATCAATTGTGGTCTATTAAGTGTGCAATAATATTATGTCTAAAAAAATGCACACACCTTAAAATACTTTATTGCTAAAAAATGCTAACCATTATCTGATCTTTCAATGAGGTGTAATTCTTTTGCAGGTTGAAGATCTTTCATCAATGTGGTATCTGCTGACCCATCAAGGTGAGCGTTGCAGAAGGCTGGGGGTGGCTACACCAATTTCTTAAAGTAAAACAACAATGAAGTTTGTTGCACTTACTGACTCTTCCCTTCACAAACGATTTCTCTGTAGCATCAGAGCAGATACCGTTTTGACAGCATTTTACACATAGCAGAACTTCTTTCAAAATTGGTGTCAGTTCTCTCAAATCTTGCCACTGCTTTATCAATTAAGTTGATGTAACATTCCAAATGCTTTGTTGTCATTTCAACAATTTCCACAAGCATCTTCGCCAGGGGTAGATTCCAACTCAAGAAACTACTTTCTTTGCTCATCTCTGAGAAGCAACTCCTCATCTGTTCCAGTTTCATCATGAGATGGCAGCAATTGAGTCACATCTTCAGGCTCCACTTCTTAATCGGAGTAAGTAGCTATAGAGGTGGTGGAAACAGCCAGAGAACCGCATCTGCAGTTACTTCCTCCGATGAAATCTTGACTCCCTCAAAGTCATCCATGCAGGTTAGAAGCAACTTTTTCCAAAGTCCTGTTCATGTTGATCATTTGACCTCTTTCCATGAAACACTAATGTTCTTAGGGGCATCTAGAATGGTGAATCCTTGAGAGAAGTTTTCAATGTACTTGCCCAGATCCATCAGAGGAATCAGTATCTATGGCAAGTATTGCCTTATGAAATGTATTTCTTAAATAATAAAACTTGAAAGTGACAATTACTCCTTGATCCATGAGCTACAGAATGGATGTTGTGTTAGCAGGAACGCAAACAACATTAATCGTGCTGTACATCTCCACCAGAGCCCTTGGGTGATCAGGTGTTTGTCAATGAGCAGTAATATTTTGAAAGGAATTTTTTTTTTTCCTGAGCAGTAGGTCTCAACAGTGGACTTAAAATATTCAGCAAACCATGTTGTAAACAGACGTGTTGTCATCCAGGAGTTGTTGGTCCATATGTAGAACAGAGGCAGAATAGATTTAGCATAATTGTTAAAAGCTCTTGATTTTCAGAATGTAAATGAGCATTGGCTTCCACTTAAAGTTACCAGCTGCATGAACTCCTTACAGGAGAATCAGCCTATCCTTTGAAGCTTTGAAGCCAGGCATTGACTTCTCCTCTCTAGCTATGAATATCCTAGAAGGTATTTTCTTTTAATGGAAAGCTGTTTTGTCTACGTGGAATATCTGTTGTTTGGTGTAGTCACGTTATCAGCTCTCTTAGCTAGACCTTCTTAATAACTTGCTGCAGCTTCTACCTCAGTGCTTGCTGCTTCACTTTGTACTTTTCTGTTATGAAGACGGCTTCTTTCCCTAAACCTCGTGAACCAACCTCTACTAGTTTCAAACTTTTCTTCTGCAGCCTTCTCTCCTCTCTGAACCTTCATAGATTGAAGAGAGTTAGGGCCTTGCTCTGCATTAGGCTTTGGCTTAAGGGAACATTGTGGCTGATTTGATCTTCTATTTAGACTACTACAACTCTCTCCATATTAGCAATAAGGCTGTTCTACTTTCTTATTATTCGTGTGTTCAACAGAGTAACACTTTTAATTTCCTTCAAGAGCTGTTCCTTTGCTTTCACAACTTGGGAAGCTGGCGCAGGAGGCTGAGCTTCCCACATATCTAAGCTTTTGACATGCCTTTTTCACTGAGCTAAATCATGTCTAGCCTTTGATTTTAAGTGAGAGACATGTGACTCTTCCCTTCACTAGAACACTAATTTTAATACTGTTGTTTCTCAGGAAACACGGGGGCTTGAGGAAAGGGGGACACCTGGGGGAAACGGACACTCGGTAGAAAAGTCAGAACACACACAACATTTATCAACTAAGTTTGCCAACTTATGGGGTGCAGTGTGTGATGCCCCAAAACAATTAAAATAGTAACATTAAAGATCACTGAACACAGATTACCATAACAAATATAACAATCATGAAAAAGTTGTAAATATTGTGAGAATTACCAAACTGTGACAAAGAGACATGAAGTAAGCAAATACTAGAGGGAAAATGGTGCAAATAGCCATGTTTGATACAGGTTGCTACAAACCTCCAATCTGTAAAAAAAAAAATGCAGTTATCTGTGAAGTACAATAAAGAGATGCACAATAAAACAAGGTATGACTCTAGTTAAAAGTTGAAACCCACTTAAATATGCTGAAGTAGAGGGTTGGCAACATACAGCATCACCTCCAAATATAAGAGATTAAGTAGCTTCAAAGTCATACTGCAGAAAAATGAAGGAATAATATTAAGTGAATAAAGAAAATTATGAAATGGACATATAACATAATCACAGTTTTTTGTGAAAAAACATTCAAAGAATACAGAAGGGAACCTGACAATGATAGGTATCTCTGAAGGTATTTTTTTCTTCAAAATTTGATACTTTTTAAAATACTCTACTTTTCAAATCTTTGATCACTAGCATTTATTATTTACGTACCTGGAAGACAAACTCTTAGTCTTACTAAAAAAGGAAAGGAGGGGCGCCTGGGTGGCTCAGTCAGTTGAGCGTCTGACTTCAGCTCAGGTCATGATCTCCTGGTTTGTGAGTTCGAGCCCTGCATCTGTGCTGACAGCTCCAGAACCTGGAGCCTGTTTCGGATTCTGTGTCTCCCTCTCTCTGCTCCTTCCCCACTCATGCTCTGTCTCTCTCTCTCTCTCTCAAAAATAAACAAACATTAAAAAATTAAAAAGAAAAGGAGAGAGAGAGAGAGAGAGAGAGAGAGAGAGAGAGAGAGAGAGATGACATTTCTTGAATGAATACATATAAAATACTGGGCAGAGGACCCAATAATTTTTCAAACCTCCAGTGCCTCATCATTTTATAGACACGACTTTACAACAATGTCAACAGTCATGCTGCAAATCCTATCAGCTCATACAGCCTATAGACATAGCAGACATAGAATGATGATGTTTTAAATTGAATAATCTATGAACAAAATCTTTTATCTACAAAATATGTGGCTAGAATTTAAATTTACAAGATTTTTTTCCTATAATGTAGGAGCCATAGCTAGGAAAGCAAATCATTCACAAGTTATGTATCTTCAAATATGAAGACTAATTTTTATCAGTTGTAATAACCTATGTGTCCAGAGAAAGGTAAAAAGGGCAATATAGAGTGACTGTTAGAATTTCATAAATCAGATACACTTGGATCCAATATTCAGCTCTGCAATCACTAGCTGTGTGACATTAAGCACATTAGTTTTTTTTTTTTGAGCTTCGGTTTTCTCTTGTGTAAAAAATATCTACTTCTTAAGAGTTAAAGTATATGAAGTATTTAGTATACTGTGCCTGGCACAAAATAACTACTAAATAAATGTGAATTAAAATGAATGTTTGAATGAGCAATAAATGAATGAAAAAAAATTTTAAAAACATGGAAATAAATAAAATGTTATAAGCAAAAGTACAGGCAATGTGTCAATCAATTTTGGAAGGTATTCAAATCTAGTCTTATGTAGAATCTTCTCCCACCAGCACATGGTCAGTTGCCCCAAGGAAAGCTTAATGGAAACGAAAGCTTGCTATCTGCTATGAGGAATTTTAACTAACAGTACCAGAGATCTCTTCCCATCAGCAGAGAGAAATGGGTGTGTATGCTCCCTTCCAGTGCTGAACAATCTGCCCACAGCAATGCAGAGAGCATCACTGTTCTGGGGACTTTTGTATTCCATGGGTAGCAGCTACTCAGTGACCATTACCTGGGTCAGATTGCAAAGAATTCCCAGCCACTGGCGTTCATCTGCTCTACCCTGCCATTGCATTTCGTTTTTGTTTCTCCTGTTTTTTGATTTGGAGTCCCCCTCTAGCCTTGTGACATGTTTCCCCATCTGCTCATGCAGATGGTGTATCCAGAGAAGTAAAAAATTCTGGTGTCCCTAAATCCCTCCTGATGCAGTCAGTTCTCTTTAACACAGAGCAGTGGAGGAAATATATGAGGATTTGGAAACTACATTTTAAAGCACAGAAAGGTCATGGCTCACATAAGGAATACATTCACGTTCAGTGTCTAGTTTGTACCAAATGTTGTCTGCTTAAGTAAGTCCATACCCTGACATACTCCTGAACGAAATTGTGTGTGCAACAGCTGAAAGCACCTGAAATATGGAATTAAACCTTGCCCTGTCACTCAACCCCTACCAAATCTTAGCAGTCAGCAATTACACTAATGGCCTCTGGAAATTTGGCTCCATGTATATTTTACACTTTTTTTTTCTATCCATGCTTAGAAAAGCTGGAAATTTGCAAGGACAAAACCTTTTTGAAATGAAAGAAGATTTTCACTAAAGAATAGTAATTTGATTTTACACAATTTTTAAAATACAACAAAAGATGAAATTGAGCCTAGCATCCCACTCATGTTGGAGGAAACAGAAGCCTGAGCATCAATCAAAAAGAACAAAATCACAAATAAAGGAAAAGTAACTCTGCAATATAGACTCTTCCTCATCTAAGATGTCTGAGATTTGCATAATAAAATAAGCACTAAAACTAAAACCTATCCGGGGCGCTGGGTGGCTCAGTCAGTTAAGCTTCCAACTCTGGCTCAGGTCAGGATCTCAAGGTTTGTGAGTTCCAGCCCCACGTCGGGCGCTGTGCTGAAAGCTCAGAGCCTGAAGCCTGCTTCAAGATTCTCTGTGTCCCTTTCTCTCTGCCCCTCCCCTAATTACACTCTGTCTCTCTCTCCCTCAAAAATAAACATTAAAAAAAAAAAACCCTAAAACCCATCCAATGACATAGACCAAATTCAGCCTCGTAGGTGATTCCACAATCCTTAGTGTTCTCAAATTGGAATGTCAGGTAATCCATATTATTTGGAACTTGGCCTCTCAGACTAAAATACTACTTGTTTTATGCCTAGATTTTAGAAGTGCATTTTCACTCCTGTGTTGATTTTCCCCTCTGTTCTTTCAGTGTGCTTCCTTTCCCTGTCCCAGGCCACCCATGCAGTTGACACAAACTTTTCCTCCTTGAGAGTAACTCCACCCTCCACCAAATAAAGATCAGACCTATGGGTTGTCTCATCCCCTCATCACTGGGTGATGACTGACTGTGCAGAGATTAAGTAACTTAGCAAGGATCCATGAACCAACCATTAGTGAATAATGTTAGTGAAGCATTGAGATATATAAAGTTGTCACATACTAAATGGGCTAAGAAAGGGCCAGTTGGGGATGCGGTGAATTGTTTCTCATTATCACACCATAAACCCCTATTACATGGGCAGAAGACTGACCCTTGTGTCCCATATATCTAACTTCCCACAGGAAGTTAGCTCAACCCATGGATTCCAACCCATGGATTCCAGCCAAAAGGGCTAAAATACTTATGATTTGGGAAAAACATTGTTCTGAGCAATAAAAATGCTTCTTTTTTCCACATGGTAGTCAACCCTCACTCTTCCCACTTCCTGCCTTGCCTCCTATCACACAGAGAAAACATACACGTGCACACACATGTGCACAAACACACACACACTGAAATATAAACAAGATAGTTCAAATAACATAAGGATATGCTATTTGCTAAACAAATCAATGAGAAACTATACACATTTTAATAGTAAAATATTTGATAATCATAAATAAAAAAGAATATCTCCCTTTAACTCAGCCATAATGAATTTTTCGAGGTATGTGTCTGAAAAGCACTAGTTCTCATTAGAAAGTGTTTTCTCACTGACTCATTATGTGGTAGAAGGCTAATATGGGTCACCTAAATTCCACATTTATACAACTCTCTTCACCTTCACATCTCTGTGCATCCTTTAAGACACCACTGGGACTGCAAATAATAAAATAACATACGAAAATACTACACCAATGGAAATTTCTACACGGTCAACTCATTTGCATTTAAGTCACAACCTGGAAAACTGAATTGATGATAAATGCTGATCCTGTCTTTGTTTTCAGAATGCCTTCTTATCATCTGTCCAACCGGTATCACCTCTAGTACCATCTCACTGGTAACGTAGTTCTCCCCACTAATAAAGAGAAATGCATACGGTGTCTACTAGGCAGGACGATCAGATTTTTTCACCTCATTAAAACATAATAATCTTTGGTAATTGGGTTCTCCATGATACCGATTTGATTTTATGCTTCTCTTTCTTCTTAATTTACCTCAGAATGCAAATCCATTCTTTAAAAACATTAGATGTGATTTTGCCTGAGTTGCTTGCATTGAGACTGAATGATAAATCAATTTGAGATAAGCCTCCAGAGACCACAGGATCCCCTCTAACTGATAAACAAAGTCAGGTAGTTACACTGATAAGATAGGAAGTACTGTGGAGAAACTACTATTACTTATTCATTCTTGCAGACATTCATTTAACAAATAGTTTTGCACTGACCCTTCTGAGACAGGCACTATGCAAGTTGCTGGGATACAGCAGAGGGAAAAATTAGAGGTCTCTGCTCTCATGGAGATTATCATTTATTGTAACATGGCCAATAGTAAACACTATTTTACTGTTTTATTTTTATTTATTTTACTGTTTACTATTAGTATAGTGTTTATGAAAAATGCATTTAGTTATAAAGCACACAAAATGCAGAAATGTGATAGAGAGGAAACAGAAATTTGGGGTAAAGCAGCATTACTTAATTTTCTTCCTGTGAGCACATAAGTGTGTTCTGTCCTTAGGACCATGGTGCTTTTGTTCTAACTGGATCATTGCTCAGATTTCTGGCTGTTGGTCTTGATAAATAACATCTTGATTCAGATGTCACTCCTCAGATAGGATTCCACCCCCCTGCTCCATCACTCTTTATCAGATCATTCATTCTGTTTAATTTTCTTCATGGAATTTATCACAATTTGCAACCTTCAAGGTTATTATTAAATAGCCTCTTTTTGGGGCGCCTGGGTGGCGCAGTCGGTTAAGCGTCCGACTTCAGCCAGATCACGATCTCGCGGCCCGCGAGTTCGAGCCCCGCGTCAGGCTCTGGGCTGATGGCTCAGAGCCTGGAGCCTGTTTCCGATTCTGTGTCTCCCTCTCTCTCTGCCCCTCCCCTGTTCATGCTCTGTCTCTCTCTGTCCCAAAAATAAATAAACGTTCAAAAAATAAATAAATAGCCTCTTTTTTTTTTTTTTTTTTTTTTTTTTTTTTTTTTTTTTTTTTGCTGGTGGTTTATATGTTTCCTTTATTAAGTACATGCCTCTGGAGTTAGGGACTATGTCTGGCTTATTCACTTCTGCACCCCCATTCCCCACCTAGAGAAATAAGAAGTGCTTACATGGCAGCTGATTGGGTGGATTGGATAAATGAATTGAGGGTTCAGAAATTCACTTGACTACAATGGCCTTGTTTCATTAAACATAAATTAAAACACTAGTATTTTCTCATGCTTCCTTTGAGTACACTACACAGACATTCCTAACATTAGGATAGTCACCATTACTAACAGCAATCAGCTATCAGTCTAATGAAAATTCTGAGTGAGTCTGTGTCTGCTCTGCTACCTCCTAGGCCATGCACTGGGCCCTTCCCCTGCATTAAACCTATTAGAACATGAAGGGCATAAACTCTAGAGTCAAACAGCTTAAATTCTATTCCCAGGCTTGACACGTGAAGTTGTGCTGCTTTGAACAAGTTACTGGATTTGTCTAGGTCTCAGTTTCCTTTTCTATAAAAATGGAATGATATGAGTATCTGCCAGATGGGATTATTTGAGGATCAGAAGGTATAACAAATGAGCAGCAAACGATATACAGCATGTGCCTAATTGATTTTGATGATTGCCGTTATCTTGGTAACTGCACCAATGAATAAGACCACAACAAGTATTTATTACCCACCTACTGGGTGCTGGCTGTTTTACCTAAGTTACATTATTTAATTCTGATTATATTCCCATAAGTTAAATGATATTATTTTCAATTTAAAGTTGGTAGGTAACTTTTTAAAAAGCCACAAAACCTACAAAAAAAAAAAAAAAAAACCCAAACTCCAGAACCTGCCCCTCTTGCACTATCCTATCCTACTTTGCTCTTCATCTCACTATTACATATCTTCTCATCCCACTAAACTCCAGGTTTTGAGTCTCAATTTTTGGTTGTCTCATGTGTCTTTGTGTAACCC
This sequence comes from Felis catus, assembly GCF_018350175.1. Taxonomy (NCBI): domain Eukaryota; kingdom Metazoa; phylum Chordata; class Mammalia; order Carnivora; family Felidae; genus Felis; species Felis catus. The sequence goes on along the minus strand of NC_058368.1, from coordinate 186,590,194 downwards.
CAACACCCTAGCACAGTGTTGGTACATAATAAGGATTTAACACCGCTATCCCCTCTTGCCAAATATCATCTGGTACTAATCACAACAGAAAATAGCAGGATAGGTCAAAGTTAGACACATGTGGCATTCTTACAATGGCAATTAATCTCTACAGAGAAGTCAGTGTGTGCTGAGGACTCTACTAAGTGCTTTACAAATCTTTGTTCACTTAATCTCCCCAGTAATCCTATAAAGTGGGGGTACTCTAAAGCCCTACATCACTGACAAGGGAGCTGAATGTCAGAAAGATGAAGCACAGCTAATTTGTGACAGAGGAAGTCCTTGAAACAAGGCAGTCAGATCCCAAACCCAGGCTCTTGATCCTTGGGCAACACTGCTTTTCCTGTGTTCTGTGGCCTCACTATGCAGTGATGGAAAATGCCTCCCAGCATATTGATGCCACAAGAAGTTTTGGTCTTTATCCTGATTTTTTTCAGTTTCCCTTAGTTGTGAGACTATTACAGCTGCTAAAATAAAAGTCCTAATTATTTTCTCTATTATGGCTAGTGAGAACAACCCAACATGGAATTAATATCTTCCTCCAAGGATTTATGGCCAGTTAGCATTTTGTTGCCTTTTATTCTGTCCATAAGAGTGCAGATAATGGGCTGCTTCTGAGAAGTAAAATAGCTTGAGCATTTCATAATGTGGTGACTGTGATTTGAGTCTTTAAGCTATTATACTGGCTTGGTTTCCAAAAGGAAGGTTTGCTTTTATTTGTGACCTCCAGAATAAAAAAGTAAGGATACGCAAGAAATCCTCTCTTACTAACCATTTAGCAAATCAAGGCATTAAAACTTTAACCAAAAATCCTTTAACAAAAAATTTTAGAGATGATATCCTTAGGTTACATTGCTTTTTATCTCCTTTAATTTTTTTTTTTCTTCTCCATGGGGAATAGGCTGAAAAACACTTCAGTGAAATAAATCTTTTTTTTTTACTTATGCCACAAAACAAATACAGATTTTCTTCAGTGTACTCTGGGATCTTCCCTAATAGTCTTACAGACAAAGGTACTTTTCCAGTTGCCTGAAAGTCAGAGGTATGACTAAGCTTATTACTTTCTCTGCCCCCCCTTCCAGGATGAGTACTGATGGTAGACTTAGGGTCAAGGATCTGAGTGTAAGAATGACATCTGTGAATTCTTGACATGAAAGTGTACAGGTTACTGGGGTAATTCCTTCCCAGATTATGAGGAATACAGCATCTTCAATCCAGCAGAAAGCTGGACAGAGTAACTCTAGAGTGGCTTTCAGAGACCCTAGGAGCCAAAAAGCTAGGTGGCCTTCTCACTTCTACTAAGGTATTACATCTTTGGCTGAGATTTAATCTAATCTTGAAGTGGCTGCTTTTTACTTAGTCTGCAACCGAACTCCACAATATGGCTATATTATTCTGGAAAAGAAGAGAATTTCAAAATCCCTATACCCCCAATTCAAACTGAACTTCAACTCAAACTTCCTTGAACTTGAGGATTCAAAAACAGGAAACAAAAATAACTTTCTGCATCTAAATTGTACAAGAGAAAATCCCGCAAGGATAAAGGATGAAAGTAGAGGTGATGATATTAACTTACACCTGAGGGATATATTATACGTGCTGTAAATATGGAAATGGCTACAGGCTAGCCAAAAACAGTGCACAAATCCCCATCATGGAGCCTGTTTAAGACTGAGAAAATCATAATTATTTATTTACGAATAGCGACTCGGACAGTCTCTCTAGGGGGAGGCTCCTTTTATGAGCCTTGGAAATTTGGGCTCTCCATTCTTCTTCTGTCTAGATTTTCAGTACCTGCTTTCCCTAAGGGTCTTTTGCATCCATCTACCTGGACAGATACTGTATTTTTGCAGAGTCTGAGGAAGTGACTGAGATCCTGGGCTTTGAGTTCAATTCTGAGCCTCAAACCAACCAGCAAGATATTTACTTCTCCAAAGCTTCAGTATTCTCAACTATAAAATGGAAATAACAGTAGCCTCCTTCACAGGGTTGTTTAATACAGATAATTCAGGGCATGACATATAGAAAGTACTTGATACACATTACTACTACTGCTCCTACCACGACTACTACCAATAGCAGGTAATCACTCTCTTAATTAAACAAGTGCTCATTTATATTTGACTTGAAAGGTCTTTGTCTAATTAAAAATCTGACAGGAGCTAACTCCTTACAAAGACTATCTAGGTTAACTGTATTTTGCTTATTTGCCAAGCAAGTTGCCAGCAAAAGCTGCCAACAAAATTCACTGATTTCATGAAATCAGAGTGTTACAAAAGTTACCCCAAACGTCACTGGAGAAGACTTTATCTTTAATGCTGAGGACTATCTACACTGTTTGAAGGTCAGAATTATGGAAGTCCCTTCTGTTTTCTTCAGTTTTAACATAAGACAGAGGAAAAAAACCTGTTGCTGACATACATATGTCCAAATATATACACACATATGCATATGTACACATACTTATATACGTATAAATTGATACATGTGCATATTTATATCTATAAATAGAGATAAACACCTGTATACAAACATATATGTAACAGCTATAATTTTAATCATCCACTAGGAAATACTTTGCTTAAAATAAAATAAGTTAAATAATCAAATTAAATTAAATTACATTAAATTAAAAAGTGAAGATCTGGCTTCTTTCCATGCTGACAGTAATCTTGTGGCCTAGAGAGTTCACTCCCAATGAAATCAGGAATATGTAAGTGCTAATTCCAAAATGTGTTATGTATAGCGATGCTGTATACAGATACATTCACGATCCTATGAATAATGTGTCCTCGATGATTTTAATGCTTCTTTCCATTGGAGACAAGGCCCAGTTCCATGGCACTCCTTTGCCTTCAATACCAGACGTATTTTCTCATTGGGCATAGGGCTGGTTTCTGCCCTTCTTTGAAAACCCCTGGAGTCTCTGGTCATTCTTTTCCCCAGAAGTTCTTTCACATCTTTGGTTTCAGGGCTGCCACATCTACAGCAGTCATGTGACTGAAATCAGTGGACATGAGGACAACTAGGGACCCATTCAGCTGGCAGTGAATGAGACCCACTGACTACTGGAACACTATGAGTCAGTAAAAGTTAAGAAGAAGATAGTGGGCAGACTTTCTTTTCCTCTTCAATTTTTTTTTTAAATCTAAAAGTCCAGCAAAATGTGGCAACAGAAAGAGCCCTAGATTATTTTTTAGGGCTGCTAAATACACACTGCCTCCATGTCTCAAGTCCAAAGAATGGTGTGATCCTGATTCTACTCTTTTCGATTAGGAATTGACTTACTTGCTGACGTCAGTCAGACAATGATGACTCCATACAACCAAATGACTCCAGCAGCAGCAGCAGCAGCAGCAGCACCAATAACAAGCCCTGGATTAAGAATTAGGAGTCTGGTGTTCTACTCTGTGCTTTGCCATTAACTGTGTGATATTAGACATAGTCTCTTCCCTCTCTGAACATCCCTCTTCTCATTCCTAAAAAAGGAGGTGAACTTGAAGATGTCAGCTATTATTTCTAAATAGGGAAAATAATAAGCAAGAAATCTCTATAAAAATTATTTACAGTTCAGGGCATCTGGGTGGCTCAGTCGGTTAAGCATTCAACTCTTAATTTCAGCTCAGGTCATGATCTCACAAATCATGAAATCGAGCCCTGTATCAGGCTCTGGGCTGACTGTGAGGAGCCTGCTCAGGATTCTCTCTCCCCCTCTCTCTCTCTGCCCCTCCCTTGCTTGCTCTCTCTCTCTCTCTCTCTCTCTCTCTCTCTCTCAAAATAAGTAAATAAACACTAAAAAAATTATTTATAGCTCCTTGGACTGGATATATTCTATAAAACACTATGATTGCATGCACTGTTTCCCACAGAGTTGGAGAAAGGTGAAGATGATTTTTCCTTCTCAGAAGAATGAGAAAGTCTAGAGAGCAGGGCGTCGCACCCTGGCCATTAGGACTGATATTCTTAATAAAATTTCTGTTTTTCTGCTTGACCAAATGCAATCAATATCTCTAAGAAAATTAATTAAAGCAATTAGAAAATCTGAGTAGAACTTGATATTTTAATGTTTGATAGACTATGTTTCAGTGAGGGATGGCTACTTGATTATTTGCTTGTTTAATATCCTGTGGTAAAACTTTAGGAATAGAGGAAGAAGACAAAATTAACAAAATCTTGCCTGTCTAAATTCATTACAAGCTAACATTATCCTTTGCCATTTTCCCAATGACAGAACATACATAGCAGGAGGTGGGTGAATTGCCTTCTGCTTCCTGCTGAAATTTTCTTTAAGAATGTGAACCTTTAATCAGAAGTGACATGCTTCTGATCTAATACTACATATGGGAGGTGTATAGACACATGAACTCAAGCCCCCCCACCCCAGACCAAAAGACAAACAGCTATTTTTAGATGGGTCAGCTATTACTGAAAGACTAAGTCATTCTTTCCATAAGAACTGGCCTAATAAAATCAGCATTAGTACATCTCCAGAGCCATCTATTTAACTAGTGAGACTACAAATTGTAACAGCACAACTATAAGACTATAAATTGTGCCACAATTTATATTTTTTATTTGCCTGTCACTAAAATATTAAGTAAATTTTAAACGGTAGTCCTGAATTTCATAGCAACAACCACATATTTCACCTTATATGAAAACCATAAACCATATCCTGTATGGGATAAAGAAATATATCCCAAATATGTCCCATAATGGCTAAAGAATGGTGGTGAGGAGGGTTATAGTGACATGAAAACATGTTTATGATACATCCTTTGTCACAGAAAAAAATTCAAGTCACAAAATAGTATGTAAAATGTAAATCTGTTCTATAAAAAATTTCCTATAAGCTTTTTTACTAGAAAAGTATCTAGAAGACTATAAAGCAAGGTACAGATAGTGTTTATCTCTAGGTGGTAGAATTAAGAGTAATTTTATTTTCATAACTGTATTTTCTAATTTTTTAATAATAAATATCTACCACCTCCTGATAGGAAGTCTTTTGTCTTAATTATGTTTGTTGAAGAGTTTCTAATGTTTGATAAAATGCTTATGATATAAATAATATGCAGTCCAATTTGGATTCAGATCTTAAATGTTAATGAAAATATGTATTATATTAAAAAAAGATGTCATCATTTGATAATTCAGGGGTTTTTTTGTATGCCAGAATGTAATGATTTTGGTTTTGATTTCTTAATCAATCAGATATTTTCAAGGAGATAAATATAATTGCTAAGTAACTGAAATATCATGTTAAATGCTTATGTACACAAAGAAAGGTGGGAGTATATATACCTAATATATTTGTGCCACCCATTAGCAAAATCATAGGAATACGAAATTTGGGGAGCTAGAATAAAATTTAGAAGTCACTTAAATGAGTAATTGTAAGAACTATTAATTGTAAGACAAGGCCTCCTAATTTTCTGCTTAATGTAATTATTCATTTACTTTTTGAAATCCAACAAATATTTCCTATTGTAAGTAAATAACAATATAAATTCTATCTAGCATTCTTTATAATACCAACCACAGATTAAATCTGGTGTTTACCTGGTAGGGGTTTGCTGGATTCCCTAAAAGAAATCCAATATTTTCTATATTATTTTTCCTTGAACTGTTCTGAAAATGATTTGAATGGGCCAATCTTATTTGAGAATAATATATAGTTACTCTGTTTGAAATATTTCCTTTGTAAATTGCTAGGAATTCTTCGGCTTCATCAACTAGAAACTCATTTGTCACAAATTATCCAGCTGGGTTAGTCCTGAGAAAATATTCTTCCTCCTGACAGAGTAATATATATCTCCTGACAGAAATCTCTAAATAGCATTGTTAAAGACAAGAGGAATATGATTTTATAATCAAATTGGTGAAATTGAGCTATCAACCAGTCAAGAGTGAAGGTGAGAATCTATATTCAAAGATTTCATTATTCTTTAGCCACAAACTATAAATTTAAGTTTCAAAAAGGCACTATTTATAACTTTTGTTAATCATTCCTGTATCCCATAGACTGTTAAATAAGTTGAGAAAATAGACACACATGATAGGACATCAGGGGAAGAAAAGGAAAGACTTTTTAAAAGAAACTGCACAATGTCTAATTAAATGAAAGTTACTGAGTGCATGCAACAAATGAGGCACTGGGCTGGGGCTACAGAGCAGTTTTTATTTATTTATTCATTCATTTTTTATGCTTATTTATTTTGAGAGAGACAGAGAGAGAGACAGAGAGAGAGAGAGAGAGAGAGAGAGAGAGAGAACAAGTGGGTAAGGGGTAGAGAGAAGGAGAGACAGAATCCCAAGCAGGCTCCACACCATCAGTGCAGAGCCCGAAGCAGGGCTCAAACTCACAAACTGCAAAATCCCGACCCGAGCCAAGATCAAGAGTCAGAGGCTTAACCAACTGTGCTACCCAGGCACCCACAGGGCAGCTTTTAAAGTCTGCCTTGCCATTTGGGTCTCAAGCCAGGCATCCATTTTCCTTGCTCCAGATCTCACGCTGCCAAATGCAATGGCTGGAGTTAACGGGCTCCACTATACATTTTTTTTAGTGGTTCCCTTTTTCACTCTAGATCTGCCTGGGATAGACCTTCCCCATTGTCTTCAGTCCACTTGCTCTCTGACACTCTTCTCATTCTACACCATGGACCTGGTGTTCTACTTTGCTGAATTGTGAAAGACAACTGGGGTATAATTCTATAATATAAAACAACGGCCTTGATATACGAAGCCTTCCTTGTGCCAGCCTTCAAATATCCCTACATTAATTTATTCATTAAATAGTAGCACTGAACACTTATTATCTACCAGTTACTATGCTACTCCAAATATGTAATTTCATTTTCTACTCTGATGTTAGATTATATATTCTTTTAGATTCATTAATTATTGATTCAGAGGATGACAGGTTATAAAAACCATAGCATACTGGTATCATCTAATTTACCCCTCTGTTTTATATATGAGGAAATTAAAACCTGGATAAGGCACTCAAGGTTCAAAGAGAGGTTTATTATAAAAGCCCAAACTAAAACCTAAGTTTCATTATCGTTACACTTTGTTAAGGAAGTTGGTTGCATTGCCCACTTATATCCATTTATGTATGTGGTTCCTCAAAGCCACTGTATCTTAATGCAAGCCTGCTGAGTAGCTAGTGCGCTATCCTCAAAGCTCCTGATCTCCAAACATAAGGTATCAGTATGAGTGCACTCAGAGTTCCTGCTGTGTACAATCAGATGCAAAGGGCCACTCATGCAGAAGGACAACTGATTTCATAAGGAGGTCATCAAGGTTTTAACTGAAGAGTTTTGACCACTCCTTCCTGGGTTATGGCTTAACCTGGTTGTCTATGGTCAAGGATCCCACCCTGAGTCACATAACCTTTGAGATGTGCTGATCTCATTTTCAGACAGAACTCCTGAAAGTAAATAACATATATAGATGATTCCCTACCTCCAAGAGATCAAAATAGCATTTCTTGGCTACAGACTTTTAAATCTTAAATGATATTTCCTGGATATTCGAACCAGATATTCCTATGTCTCTGACACATAACATTTTTCCTTTTCCAAATTTTATCATAAAAATTTTCAAACCTACCGAAAAATTGAAAGACTGGCACGATGAAATCCTATATACTAATGATAAAATTAAACAAGCATTAATATTTTGCATACTACTTTCTCCTTTCTATGTTTTAATGCTTGAACATTTCACTAAAGAAAATCCTACAAAAAGAAATTTACTCAGATCCTCTGAATGTTCTCTCTACCTCCCTTGTCCCTGCCAATGTGTATGGATCTCAATGGGAGGGGAGTTTTAGGGTAAATAGGAAAAGTGACTATGTAGAGTGGAATCAACCCTACCATGGTCATTTTAATTGAATTCCTTTTACTTATATATTGCAAATGAACCTCCTGGAGTTGAGAAGGGAGTATGTGGTCTGCATTAAGCTTCTTGCCATGAAATAAATCATTCTATTATTTATCGGTAAAAAGTGGACTAGGATACTTGTAAATTTCTTGAAAAATTGTTATCCATTTCAAAATCAGAATTAACAATACAACTGCTGGAACAATTACAATTCATGTGCCTTCTCTGTCTAGAAGTGTTAATCTCATGCATGTCAGACGTGTTCGACACCCCTTGTTAGAAGAGGGGATAAGAGAATGATGATTTTCTATTGTTGTGAGTTTGAGTTACAGCAATGTCATATAGCTGGTCTCAATGATAAGACTGAGCAGTCATCAATGTTTTTGTCTGAGTATATAATGATACAAAGAAGCCTTATTTATCATCTATATTGGTCCTCTCTTTGCCTTCTCAATTCCAAAGACATCTTGATTGTTGATTTTCCCATCCATTCAACTTTGCATGTGAATTCAGAATTGACAACCTTTATTGAGCATATTTATGGTGTAGGCACTTTGTCAGTGTTGGATATACAAAGGAGAATACAACTTGTTCTCTACTTTCAAGGTGGGTGTTGCAAGGAAATGGGAAGAGCTCAGGGTAATTTCTGCATGATTGCTGGGCAAATTAAGTGATTTGCTGGGCTAATGCCTCCAGCACTAGGTCTGGTGCTTTGCCAGAACTTGACACTTGCCAGTCCTCCCCCTCATTTACTGCCGAGTGGATAATGTTATTTCTATGGCTCCTTGCTCCTTCTTCAGGATTCTGACCACACTCTGTGCTTAACTCTTAAAAAGTGGGAACTGAAACCTCTTTTCATCCCCCATCTCCCCCACAGCCTGCATGGTCACCCTCTCATCAAAGTCTTTGTGACACCTAATTTTTTTTAAGTTTATTTATTTATTTTGACAGAGAGAGAGAGAGCGAGAGAGTGAACAGGGGCAGAGCAGAGAGAGAGAGAGAGAGAGAGAGAGAGAGAGAAAGAGAGAGAGAGAGAGGGAGAGAGAGAATCCCAAGCAGGCTCCACACTGGCAGCAAGAGCTCCAGGGGGGACTCAAACCCACAAACCATGAGATCATGACCTGACCCAAAACCAAGAGTTGGACACTTAACCAACTGAACCACCCAAGCACCCCACACCAAATGTTTTATTGGTCATTCCAAGTGGTAAATTTAGCAAAATATAACTGTTAACACAGTTCTTTCCATTAGCACTTTCAAAGCCCACCACCTTGGTGGAATCTTTGCAGACACTGCCAGTCAATTTATCTCTTTGGCATTTCTCTATTTTCTAAGACACGCATGTGAACACTGCCCATATCCAGTCCATCTTCTTACCTCTAATGGCTGACACAGAGCACAATCATGCTACCTCTGTTCCTCACCCTTACCCACTCTCCCTTGGTAGCCAAATGCTACTTTCTCTAAAAAATATGATCAACAAAGAAGCTGGTTCATAAGCACCTAAACAGGGGCACCTGGGTGGCTCAGTCAGTTGAGCATCCGACTTCGGCTTAGGTCATGATTGCGCGGTGAGCTCGAGCCCTGCATCAGGCTCTGTGCTGACAGTTCAGAGCCTGGAGCCTGCTTCTGATTCTGTGTCTCCCTCTCTCTCTACCCCTCCCCCGCTCATGCGCGCGCGCGCGCGCTCTCTCTCTCTCTCTGTCAAAAATAAACATAAGCACCTAAACAATGTGACTGTCAGAATATACCAGATAATGAAAACAAGACATAATATATAAGAAAAATGTGGGAGTGAGAAGTATCCCCACGTAGTGATTAAGAGCTGTGACTCAGAACTTGGATCTGAGTTCAAATCTCATCTTCATAGCTTACTTTCTTTGTGATTTTAGGCAAGTTGTATCAGCCTCAGTTTCCTCATTTGAAAATAAAAATTGTAACAGTTTCTAACTCATGAAGTTGTTGTACAGATTAACTATAACAATGCATGGAAAGCATTGATGATTTAACTCAATATCTGACCACTAACCCCTAATAAATGAATAACACCATTGTTGCTACCATCATAATTATGATAGGGTAACCACACATTTATGTAATAATAAGTCAGAGAAAATGTAACATTTCAGAATTAAGAGCTTCTTCCCAATAATGCAAAGAAACCCTTTATATTGTAATAAGGTAATTTTTCAGGGTAAGATAGATATCTTTTTTCTCCCTTTTCTTTCAGGAAACCATCTATTGCTTTTAATACAAAAATAAACTTTAAAAGAAGAAACTTTTATTTTGCAATCCATCCTCACCTTAAGAGCAGAGCACCACAACTGTTTACTGACATGAAAGTTCATTATTAGTAAACATGAGATAACAACTTTATTTATTTGCAAGTCTGATTACTCCTTGGAGGGAGAGAGGGCACAGAAAGCCTTCCTGTCACCAGAGAACCAGACCCAATTCACACAGCTTAGGAGAAATTTATGAAACAGAAATCTGCCATGCTCAAACAAGTATTCAGCATTCATAATTTGTTTCCATTCTAATTAAGCACTATAGCCCAGCTATTTTGATTGTTTATCCTTACTCCTTAAAGAAAGCAGCTTTAGGATCAGCAGCTGATGTTAGAAGATAATTCAGAAAAAAATATTTTTAGCTAGGACTAAGTCCCTTTGTATACATGCTCCCCTAAACTCTCAGATGTCTACTGGATAGGAGATTTAACTGCTTATCACAGAACCGAAGGAGGAATAAGGAAAACATCACAATATTCCCCTCCAATAAAAATCAATAACGATTTCATTCAGAAAAATTTCAATTTTGAAATGGACACTACAGACCTGAGGCCATAAAGAACGGTCCCATCTGGATGCAGGCGGATCATGCGGTTCTTGACAGTCACTCCATGCACAAATGACTTCTTATCATTCAGAAAGTAGGTATCAGGCACCCAGAGCTGGTCTGCCACTCTATTGTCCAGAGTCAAGTTTAAAGGTATTACATTATAGGACAGTCTCTTATCTCTCCAGGCTTGCTGAAAGTACATTGTCAAGGTATAATCCTGTGAATGTGAGAAGAAAATGGTTATTTGGTACCCAAATGGACTTGGGAGTTAGGCAAACACTTTAGTATTCATAAGAAAAGAAAATATATACAGCCAAACCCCAGAAACATATACTATTCATATATAGGCAAATATTAATTTATTAAACCCATTCTTACTGAAACTTGCTATGTATCAGGCACTGTAGCAGGCACTGTAAATACAGAAGTGAAGAGAGCATATCTTGGCAAAATTTATTATTATATTTTACCCAGGAAGAAAGATGGTAAGGAATAATTACTTAGTTTGTCAATGAGAATCCTAACCCATTTAATCAGGGTGAATTTCCCAGGAGAGGCGACGTTTACACTGAGACTTGTGTAGCTTCTCAGTAATCTAAACAATATTAACTCAGTCAGTATTTAAAGAGGATTGTAATCGCAGGATACTAAATTATCAGGCCAGGCTCTTAGCTTTTGAGAAACAATGGGTTGCTATAAAGTGAGCACTGGTCTTGGAGTCTCAGCTCCTGTATTTCTCAATTGTTTCTAGCGTGTAAATTTACACAACTTCTTTTTTGCTTAAGTTCCCTTAACTATAAATGGGGCTTTCAACACATACCTGATCTACACAGATTATGACAACTAAATGTATAACTCAAATGCAATTTTTAAACTACAAATAGCTATATATTATGAATAAAGCATTTACTATGTATTGTGCATGTTTTATCCATTAGATGCCTATGGGCACTATGTAATTGCTCTCTCACCCTCATTTGAATGATTTAATGAAAGACCAAATATTCATTGGAAAAGATAATTACCAATTTATTTTAAAATCATTTCACCGTGCCCTACTTGAGGGCTTTTGAAAAAAAAAAAAAAAAAAAAAAAACAGAATCATGTGTTAATCATTTCTGCAACCTGAAAACTAGCACAGTCCTAGGGCACAAATGGTGAATGAATGAACAAACGATTGAATGAATGAATATCCAATAAGGTACACCTACTGGATTTCTGCACGTTTGCATACTTTTGTGGATGAGATACACAATAAAATCTCTGTGAAGTCCCTGAATTCTTCCAACCCTCATTGATATTTATACATCCTAATTTGGTTATATAATTTAGAAATACAGCTTGTAAGATATTATCTGCTAAAAACACTGAAAAGTTTTAATGGGAAAAGTATAATCCTTCTGCAAAAAAAGTAAACATCTTTCCTTGTTTCACAAATATACAAATTTTGATCTTATTCAGAAGTCAGTATAGGGCTAACTTCTGAATGAGAAGTGTAGAACCAACCTTCTATTCTAACAAAAGAAACATTAATATCCTCAAGTTATATCAAATAATTGTAGATGAAATTTCCTTTAGTGGATCACTTTAGTCAGTGATCTGAACTGCTCTGAAGCACTCTGCTTTTGTAAAAAAAAAAAAATAGAATGAGGATCTCTAAAATAGCTTCTTGATTTATACTAAAAGCAACCTTGTAGACTTACGAATTACATAACTAGAAAATATGAAAAGGAATAGATACACTTTTTGCATGACTCTGTGTTATAGCCTTAAAAATAGGAAATAAAGGGGCGCCTGGGTGGCGCAGTCGGTTAAGCGTCCGACTTCAGCCAGGTCACGATCTCACGGTCCGTGAGTTCGAGCCCCGCATCGGGCTCTGGGCTGATGGCTCGGAGCCTGGAGTCTGTTTCCGATTCTGTGCCTCCCTCTCTCTGTGACCCTCCCCCGTTCATGCTCTGTCTCTCTCTGTCTCAAAAATTAAAAAAAAAAAAAAAAAAAGTTTAAAAAAAAATTAAAAAAAAATAGGAAATAAAATAGGCAATTTATATGGTGCTTAAGAGGTCACATTTTGTGATTTCCAATTCTTGGAGATAAAATTGAGTATTTTATAATTATCTCTATTAGAAGATAAAGCTATTTATGCTTCTTTCATAATAAACCTCATTGAGATTTAGGGGAGATAATGCTGTCTGGAAAGTGCTCCGTCAGCTGAGATGCGTTTGGACACAGAAACTGTATTCTCTTTTGGGCTAAATAAATGGTACTACTGTGAAATTCAGTGTCATGTGCTAATTCCTGTTGTCAGCAAGGCAAAGCCTGCTAAGAAATGCACCAGACTGACCCTAATAACTCTGCTAATTGTTGCACCAATTTTCATTTCATTTATTTTTAAATGACACATCATAGCACTGTCAAAAATAGAAGAAACTCCTGAATCTAAATAAATATTATTGGGCTTAAGAAGAAAGAGTAGTCTGCTCCACCCTCTCTCCTAAACCTTTATCTACCCAAGATAAATCCTTTGAACTTTCACATAAAAAGTGTATCCTTTACATTTAACAACCCTATGTTTTGAAAATTGTCTCACAATTGGTTTATTCAAACCAAAAAATAATTAAGTTTTTTTACATTTATTTACTTTTGAAAGACAGAGAGGGGCGCCTGGGTGGCGCAGTCGGTTAAGCATCCGACTTCAACCAGGTCACGATCTCGCGGTCTGTGAGTTCGAGCCCCGTGTCGGGCTCTGGGCTGATGGCTCAGAGCCTGGAGCCTGTTTCAGATTCTGTGTCTCCCTCTCTCTCTGCCCCTCCCGCGTTCATGCTCTGTCTCTCTCTGTCCCAAAAAAATAAATAAACGTTTAAAAAAAAAAAAAAAAAAGACAGAGAGACAGAGCACAAGTGGGGGAGGGGCAGAGAAAGAAGGAGACACAGAATCCGAAGCAGGCTCCAGGCTCTGAGTTGTCAGAACAAAGCCCAACACGGGGCTCAAACCCCAAAACGGTAGATCATGACTTGAGCCAAAGTCTGACACTTAACCGACTGAGCCACCCAGGCACCCCTGGAACTGAAAAAATTAAAACACACCCACACACACCCACACACACCCACACTTCTGGATGTTCCTCAATCCATTCCATCACCATGCAAGAAGGATTTAGATAACCACAACTAAAACCAACTGACTTTGAATGCTGAACAACATACAGAAACCCCATGACAGGCTCTCTCTCCCACTAATCACAACTAAATATAATGGAAAGAATAAAATAAGTAAACAAAACTACCAAAGTACCATGCAAAGTAAGAAGAGTATGCAGATTGCGGAGGGAATCAAAATGTGAAGAAAGACCATTCCAATGGTGATTCTGTTGTTTATTTTTTCCTCCCTTTTATCTCATTAAACACACACACACACACACACACACACACACACACACACACAGCCCAAAACACAAATAAATGGAGAGATATACCATGTTCCTAGATTTGAAAAGTACTGTTAAGATGTCAATCCCACCAAATTGATTATAGATAAAATTCAATCCCAACCAATATATGCACAGAATTTTTATAGCTATGCACAAGCTGATTCTAAAATTTATACAGGGAGCAAAGAAATGAGAACAGATGAAACAATTTTGAAAGAAAAGAACAAACTTGGAGAACTTACTATCTGATTTAAAGCCTTACTATTAAGCAAACTAAGGGTGGTATTATGGTATTGATAGAAACACAGATCATGAAATAGAAGAATCTAAAAATAAACCCACACAAAATGCTTAATAATTTCTCACAAGGATGCAAAGGCAATACATTGGAGAAAGCATACTATTTTTAACAAATAGTATGGATTAACAGGAACATCCATATGAAATAAATAAATAAATAAATAAATAAATAAATAAATAAATAAAGTAAAGTCACCTATACTTTACACCTTCCATAAAAATTAACTCAAAATGGGTCACAGACTTAAATGTAAAATGTAGAACTATAAAACTAGGAGAAGAAAACATAAGAGAAATTCTCTGTGACTTTGAGTTAGGCAAAGACATTGATACAAACCTACAAGTACAAGCAATAAAACAAAATACTGATAATGGGATCTCAACAAAATTTAAAACTTATGTTCCATGAAAAACACTATTAAGAGAGTAAAAAGACAAACCACAGATTGGGAGAAGATATTTGCAAATCACATATCTGATAATGAACAGGTATCCAGAATATAAAAATGTATAATGAATTCTCAAAACTCAACAAACAACCCCATAAAAATAGGCAAATAATGTGAACACTTAGCCAATGTAGATGGACAAATGATAAATAAGTACCTGAAGTGACACAAAACATCATTAGTCATCATGGGAAATCAAATTAAAAACTAAAATGAGATCCCACTATATACCCATTAGAAAAGCTAAAATAAAAACATCAAAAAAAAAAAAAAAAAACAACTGCCAATTCCAAATGCTGATGAGGATGCAGAGCAACTGAAAATCCTACTTACTACAGATGGGGATACAAATTTTCAGCCATTTGCACAACAGTTGGACCATTTCTTATAAAGCTAACATACATTTCACAAGTGACCTAGTAATCTTACTCCTGTGTGCAAATAGTTACAGCAGTTCTATATTAATTGTCAAAACTGAAAGCCATCTGGATGAATGCTCTTCAACAGATGACGAGATAAACACAAACTGGTACATCCATGAAACAGAATACTAGTCAGCAATAAGAAAGAACAAACTTTCCGTATATGCAACATCATCCATGTTTTTCAAATACAAAATGTTAAGTAAAAATGCCAGATTCAAAAGGATACATGTTACATGATGCCATTTATACAACATTCCATAAAATGTAAAACTACAGGGGCAAAGAACAGATTAGTAGTTCCCTGGGATTCAAAATGGGGGAGAGGTTGACTACAAAAGGCCAGCATGAAGGAATGATTTGGGGTAATAGAACTGCCCTGCATCCTGATTGCAGTGGTGGTTACATGATTAGACATTTGTCAAAACTCACAGAAGATTATTACGCTGAGCTCTATAATCACTGTGTGCCTTTTTTTTCCTTTTTTTTTCCTTTTTTTTGGGGGGGCACGCTTTCCAAATGTCTATTCTTTTCATTCTCCTCAACCTGAATTGATGTACTTAGTCCATTGACAATGATTAAATATTAATAAGACAAACCCAAAGAAGTAAATAACAACATAAGCCATTTCAGGTGTTTTATTATTAAATAATGAGAACTGTCTTCTTAAGGATCATTCTGTCTACCTACTCCTTTCACAAACCGTTGGCATTTTTCTGGATCCTGCTCCCAGCTACAGACTTTCACTCTGGATATATGGTGCAGGGTCTTATCCTTATGCAAGTTTCAAGCCTGTAAAATGCACTATGTGTTCTGTATTCACATATGGACCTGAATTGCTATTCAACCACAAACTTCAGCATTCTCTCTACCCTCATTTATCTCTATGGTTTTCCATATGCTTTTTTTTTTCTTCTCTGGAGACCTCACCCTTTCTAATCAATGGACCTTTCCCTCTCCTCTTTCAGAGCATGGCCATGTATGTGAGAAAAGTTATAAATGTAATTATATCATTTTCCATACCTTTATGTTCCTTCCCTTATTTTTCTGTTTGGGGAAAAGATGGTAGGGTAAGGGGTTGGTTTCACATGTGTTTAGTCTGTTATCTGAGGACATAAGGACACCTAATAGTTTATTTTTCAATGACCAGAGTTTAAGGCTTATTTTCATCAGTGATTATGGGTTATTCAGTTTCCTTTACTTATTGGAATGAAATTCTCTAAGCTTTCACAGTAACTGCTAATGTGCTAAAATCTTCAACTTTGTTAATTTATCTTACTTCTTGAGATCTTCTAGATAATAGTTTTGCCTCCAAAATTAAATGTTTTCAGAAAAATCTCCCTCTGTCTCTACTTAGACTTTTATATTTTAAAAGAAAATAAAACTTTTAGCTTTATCTTAATTACTTCTTGCTGAAATAAACAATGGTGTTTAATATGCTATCATCTATTATTTTCCTTTAATGTAATATGCTAGGTCAAAATTGAGATTTTGGACTAATAATCTGAGCTTCTGGCTCTTATAAGATAGAACCAGTATTTTTAAGGCTGTAAAATATGTGATTTAAAAACAGTTAATGTAAGTTTAATTTAAATATAATGAAAGTTTCATGTCAATAAAACTCCATGATAAGTTGTTCAACATAGCATATTTATCACTTTTATTACCATTAGGGGCATAGTCTTTTAATATGGGGCATGTTTAGAGAAGTGTTTCATTGTTTCTGTTTGGAATTTCCACTTTAAAAAAATATGACACAACAGGTTGATTCAATGGATAGGATGCCAAATTATTCCCCTAATTAAAAGCTTCTGTTTTTACCCCTTCATGAAAGAAAACACATTACATCTGACATAGAAATTATCACCTAAATAAATACCGTAGGAAGACACTGTATGTAAGTACATAGTAAGTGCATTCTCAACATGTTAAGCTGTTCACCTCCTTGACAGCAAAGAATGTTCCTCATTCCTGTATATATTGCCAATATTATGCATACTTTCTGGTAAATGATAGAACTACCATTGCTTGTACAGATTTCCTTATGAACACTTGGGAATATGTAGAGAGGTCTAAACTGTGCATACCCTTTGCTCTGATATTTACGTTCCTAGCAATATTTGCAGTAAATAATTAAGCAGTATGTTTTGACACCTTTACATACAAACATTACAAGTCTCTTACTTTTGTGTCTCCAATTCTAACAGCCTAGTTTAAATCACCATGATTTGTGAGTGACTGTAATGCCATTGTTACTATCTCCTTGCTTATAAACCTTGTCTTCACAGGGTAGTAGAAACATAACACAGTTCATGTCTCCCTTGGTTAATACCATCCAGATGCTTTTCACTGCACTTAGATTAAACCCAAACTTACTACCATGGCCTTTAAGGTACTACATAACCTGGACTCTGCATGCCTCTCTAATCTTGCCTCCTGCAACCTCTTTTCTTCTGTTACCTCAACTCACTAAGTCCATTAGCTAAGATTTTTCTCTGTTTTACAAATATCCCAAGCTCCTTCAGCCTTACAAACTCTTAATAATTGACTAACTGGAGAACCTATGTACCTGAGTGTAGTTGGCTCTTCTTTGAGACTCAGAGTTCAACTCAAAGATCAAACCTACTCAGGAGGCCCTTCCTTGACCATCTTACTCTCAACCCCAACAGTCCTATCTCATCCCCCATTTTTCTTATGTTTATAATACCGACCATCTTTTTCAACTAGTCATGTTTATTTATTGGCTTACTTTCTTTTTCATCTCTCCCAATAGAAGGTACATTCCATGAAACTATGAAGTTTTCTTGAACTTGTTTATCACTATGTTCTCATGTCTAAAAGAGAGTTTAGCACCGAGTAATAATATACTATCTATTGAAAGCTGTGAAAGACTGAATGAAAGACAATGCACATTTATCTCCCCAAATGCTACTGCTGCATTAGCTACACACACACACACACACACACACACACACACACAGACCATCAGCACAAAACTATAAATACAATATAGTACAAATATATGATGGAATATATGCTGGGATTAAAATTACATTGTAAAAATATTTATTGACATGAATAGATGTTCTCAACATATTATTATGTTATTGTTTTTTAATTTTTTAAAATGTTTTATTATTTATTTTTGAGGGAGAGAGAAAGACAGTGCGAGCTGGGGAGGGGCAGAGAAGAGAGGGAGACACAAAATCCAAAGCAGGCTGCAGGCTCTGAGCTGTCAGCACAGAGCCCGATGCGGGGCTTGAACTTACAGCTGTGAGATCATGACCTGAGACGATGAACCACCCAGGTGCCTCATATATTATTGTTTTTTAAATAATACTGCAAAACAATATGCATAATATGATCACATTTTGAAATATATAAATATATACTGGAAAAAGATGTCTAAGAATATAAATATTAACCGTGGTATTTCTGTATGCTAAGTTGCCAAGAGATTTTTAATTCCTTTGGTAATCTATATTATTTCATTTTATAAATATAAATTACTTCTCAACAAAAACTATATAAACTAATAATTCCTCATTGAATTATATTATAAAAAGATACTCTAATATTAAAAATATGTCTTTACTCTCTGCATGTTAGAGCTCAGCATAAAGGAAAAGGAAATGCATTCAGTGTCATCAATGGAAAATCCTCAGCCTTTTGGCTTGTTATTAACAAAACACAAATCTCCTTTGTATTGATCAAGGGATTTTAACTAGAATCACACAAGACCGTTAGTGATAAACTGTTTTTCCACACCAGGGAAATTCACATGTAACTACCATTGAGAGATGAAAATCCATCCTTAATTTTCCTCCTAAATACTAAAAAAGGAGATCCTAGATTCTTCCCCTGACACTAATATCAGTCTTATTTATACTGTTAGGAAATTTCTTTTTTTCTAATGTAAAGATTTCAGATCTGTCTCTTGTATCATACTCAGAGGATGTGAACACACACAGCACCTTTTTACACTGCAATGGAAGTTTGAATTAATGGATTCTTTCAAAAAGCTTTCCACAAGACTCCATTGCTTGTAAATTCCAATGTCATATGCTCCTTAAGGTCTGCTCTACTCACTTCACCTCTCTGCATCTCTGTTTGCTCATCCAAAGTGAATGAACTGAAATTAAGAGCATCAGAGATTTCAGAGTTTGAGCTGCAGATGTTCTAGGATTCTGTCACTCCATTGATGTTCAACTAATCACTCTCCTGACCTTCTTGTTTGAACTAAAGAATTTTTACCTCCCCAACACATCTTTACATTCCATTTTGCTAATTTTTTTTCCCATGCCCTTCCTTGTCTGCCTTCCCAAATTCAACCCGTTCTCTCAGCATTTATGAGGACTCTCCCTCTTCTCCCTCTGCCACCGTCCATGTTCATCCTCTCAACCCTTTTGTAATGTCATTTAGAGCAGGGAAGTAACCTCTCCAATGAAACTGTACTGTGTTCTCCGAAGTCAAAAGCCATGCTGTTATTTCTTTACAAAGTGACCTGAACATCTTGTCTTTAACATCATTGGCCCCTTACGAATATTCACAGACACACTGAAGCTTGTTCTCACTTCTTCACTAGTCCTTATGGGTTTCCAGTTTTGATTCTTTAACCCCCTTAGTAATCATTACTCCTGAATCCCCCAAGGAATTTGTTCTCCCCACCCAATGGCATTTGAGAGTGAGTTTTCATTCTATCCTTTCCCACATGTCTCCGAAACCCTCAGAGCTACTGGTGTGCTTTCAGTTTTTCAGAGCTTCTAGAATTCTACTAGCAAAGTCCCCAGGGCTGAGAATGAGGATTTCTGAAGGACACAATTATCTATCCAAAGCAGAAAGAACTCAGAGAGAAATATAAATATTCCCACAAAGCCCTTTCCACATTCCTAGCTCTTTAAAATGCTCTCTGTCTTCCACATCTGAGCCCACAAATTGCTGATCCAATTATAGGTCATGGCAATATTTCCACATTCACAACCTCCTAAACTAGAATGTAATGAAGTAAAACTCAGCCCCCACTTAATAGAAGCCATCACACCAGATGTTCAATTGCAGCATTTCAGAAGAAACACATGGCTGCAGCTCTGACTAATTGCTAGAGACACATTCAGGACATGAGAGCTGTACCTAAGATCACCCATAAGGGAAATCTAAGTTGAGAAGTGACTGATTTATTTTCTTGTATGTGAAACTAAAATGCACTTGGTCAAGACAATGAGCTTTTCCACTATTTTGCTTAGCTCACTTTGCATTTTACTACACACCAACCTTCTCAGTGATAATGGGACTAATTCCAAGGATGGTTAAAAATTGAGCCAGTGTAATTCGTTATCTCTGTCCCTATCTTAATATATAAGGCACCCTTGGTAGGGAACTCAGTTCACTCTGAGATAATCAACATCAAAATTACACTTTGTATATGATTTGTTCCCTTATCATTTTGTGCTTTTTTCCTTACTCTAAGTTTATATCAAATTGCTTTAGAGTATTTTGCCATCTACTTAGCCTTTCTCCGACTCTAATACCTAACACTGGCCCTAAGCTAACACTTTTTACATGCATTATCTCATTAATCATCACAACAGCCCTATGGGGTATATACTGGATAGATTTACCATTTACTAGCTGCGGTGAGATTTTGGCCATGCTACCTAACCTACCTGAGACATCATGCTCTGTAAAACAAAGCAAATCATAGTCCCTATTAGAAAGGAAGTTCACCCAAGGAAAGTGATTAGCAGAATGCCTGCCTCAGATTAAGTGTTCTATAAACGTTTGCTGTTAACAATTATCATTATTTCATTATCTCCATTTTCTAGGTGACACATCTGAAACATGGAGATGTGAGTCACTTTTCTGATGTCACTCAGTCAATAATTTTCTAAGTCATGATTTGGCTAGGGAAACATCTGACCATGTAGACCATGTTTTTCGTACTATATTGACCTGCCTGTAGAACACTGACCTTGCTGTCAGTTTTGAGCTTGAGTCATCATTTCCCAACATTGCTTCTATTTTCCTCCACCCCCTCCAAAAAGTGATGGAGGAAATTATCTATTTATTTAACTATCTATGTACCTACCTACAAAGCCACATACAACAACAAAGAAACTAGAACAATCATGAGCATACATAAAATATTCCCTGAGAATTCTCTGGGATTTGAATACTAAAGTTGTGTATATAGGCACATATTCCTGAGCAAACAGAGACTCAATTTTATACAAAAGATGACTGCATAAACTCACTTTGATCCTGCAGAATGATTAAAATACCTGTTTTTGGCAGGATGCATACCTTAATACTGAGAAACCCACAGTATTCAGAGAGACTATATGGTACTATCTGTAGTAATGCATTTATTCAGAAATAATTCAATTGGAAAATAGTTTCAGCAAACTAAAACTTGCCTTGGAGTCATACAATTTCAGGAAGTTTTTTTTCAGTAGCATGATGGCAATGATGACCCAAAAGATCCTGAAGAGCCAAAACAATCTTTAAAAATTAATGCAAAGTAGATGATCTCACACCTCCTAGTTTCAAAATTTATTACAAAGCTACTCTAATCTAAAAAATGTTCTACTGGTATAAAAATAGACATATACGCCAATAGAATAGAATGGAAAGTCCAGAAAAAAAACCCTTGTGTATGAAAAATTGTCTTCAACAGAGTGCCAAGACTACTCAAAGGAAGAGATAGCAGTCTCTGTAACAAATGATGTTGGAAAAAGTGGATCTCAACATGCAAAAGAATGAAGTTGGACCCTTACCTTACACCCACATATAAAAATCACTCAAAATAGATTAAAGACCTAAATGTAAGATCTAAAACTATAAAACTACGAGAAGAAAACACAGAGAAAAAGCATCATGAGATGGATTTGTCAATGATTTCTTGGATATAACACCAAAAGCACTGGCAACAAAAGTGAAAATACACAAATGGGACTACAGGAATTTAAAAGTCATCTGTGGTCAAATGATACAACCCAAAGAATGAAAAGATAATCTATGGAATGGGAGAAATTTTTTGCAAATCATCTATCTGACAAGAGGTTGATATCCTGAATGTACAGAGAATTCCTACGACTCAAAAATAAGTAATAATGAAAATAATAATCTGGCTAAAACATGGGCAAAGGTCTTAAAAAGGCATGTTTCCAAAATCAACACTCAAATGACCAATAAACATATGAAAAGATGCTAAATATTACTTATAATTAGAGAATATAAATCAAAACCACAGTGAGACATCACTTCACATCTATTAGGATGGCAGAAAGAAATGAAGAAAAAGAAAGGAAGGAAGGAAGGAAGGAAGGAAGGAAGGAAGGAAGGAAGGAAGGAAGAAAGAAGAAAGAAAGAAAGAAAGAGAGAGAGAGAGAGAGAGAGAGAGAGAGAGAGAGAAAGAAAGAAAGAAAGAAAGAAAAGAAAGAAAAAGGAAGGAAGGAAGGAAGGAAGGAAGGAAGGAAGGAAGGAAGGAAGGAAGGAAGGAAGAGAAATGGGGAGGAAGGCAGAAAGAATGAAAGTGCTGATGAGGATGTAGAGAAATTAGAACTCTGCATACTGTTCGTGGGAATGTAAAGTGATACAGCTGATATAGAAAACAATATGGTAGTTCTTCAAAACATTAAAATTAGAATTATTGTATGATTCAGCAATCCCACTTCTGTGTATACATCCACAAGAATTGAAAGTGAGATCCTGAAGAGATATTTGCACACCCATGTTCATAGCAGCATTATTCACAATAGTCAAGATATGAAAGCAACCCAAATATCCATTAATAGATGAATAGTTAAAATGTAGCAGATACAATAGATTATTTTTTTCTGTCTTTACAAGGAAGAAAATTCTGGCACATGCTACAATATGGATAAACCTTGAAGACATTATGCTAAGTGAAACAAGCCAGTCACAAAGAGAGAGATACTGTATGATTCTGTTCATATGAGATATCTAAAGTGGTAAAATTCATAGAAACAGAAAATATAATTTTATTTTTCTAGTTACTGGGAGGAGAAAGAAAAGTAGAGTTGTTTGATAGGTAAAGAGTTTTAGTTTCATGAGATAAAAAGAGTTCTGGAGACTGGTAGCACACTAATATAAATATACTTAATACTACTGAACTGTTCACTTAAAAATATATTAGGTACACTTATTAGCTAAGTTACTATGTGAGAAAAATAATCATTTTGCAAACAACAATCATTTGCTTTTTAATTTTGGATATGTATATAGTGATTTAGTAAACCTTCCCATTTTTTACATGAAATTTTGTGAAAATATAAGAAAAGCTGGAACTATTCTTTCTCTTTCACACAAATGAATTGAGTAAAAAATTCATGTCACAATCTTTCTTGCTACATGATACAGAAAGATTGGTTTGACCAAGTTAATAAGGAAAAAACTGTTTGGGATATATAGATATATACAAAATCTCCAAGGAAAATTGCATTTATAGCTACTTTACATAATACCAGTAAGTTAACTTTTAAAACTCACCTTGAAAAACAGAAGTTACATACATATCACCATTCTGTTTTCAAATCAAATTCATTGAGTTATCATTGATGTAAATTACTACATTCACCAGACATGGTATCATGTCTGATGGTGGTCTCAAAAGTGATCTTTGGAATTAAGTTTTAATAATCCATTTTCTACCTATGGCACACTGGCCAGTGGTACATATTATTACTGAGTGTGTCAAAATGAAATTATTTACAACATACTTCTTGCATTTGTTGATCTCCCATGGAATTTCCTACAAGGTGCTATAATCTGTCAGTTACAGAAGAATAACTTTGCAAGAGATTTTAGGGAGAAGGGAATAGGCAAACAATTATCCCACACACATTTCATGAGTGTTTGCCATGACTGACTATAATGACATATATATCATATTATGTGCCCTTTCATATACATTTGTCTTATTTATGCATACTTGCAATGGGTAGACAACATCCTATCTTATCTGGCTATTTCAGCTTTTCCTTCAATTCTGAGCAGTGCTTTTATAGGAAAAGTGAAAAGCATGAGGAAATGACAGAGACAGGTAGTGCTATATAGACCCTTTTCCATATTTTAGATGTTTATTTTTGTTCTGCTCAGTGTGAAATAGGCTCATTCTTTCTGAAGCTATAGCCTCTGAAGAGATCTGACAGTATTAAAAAGAAAGGACATTTTAAAGTAAGTACATATCATTGCTTTCATATTTTTGACAAGCTTGTAGAAGCTGAGAAGGCTAATCTGCCGACCCAGGCTGGAACAAAGAGAATATGCTTAGTCAATGCTTCCAAGAGAATACCTGATGTGCTAAGATGAAACAGAAATGCATATGATCACTTTTGGAGGCAAAACCAGCTTAAAAATTTTTTTGAGACGAAAGTGGCATTGGGCACAGAACTTTACCACTGCCCTGTCTGTATCAGATATTCTTAATATCTCCTGAGGTACATCAACAGACCAGGATTTCTGAGGTCAAAGTGGCATCCTCCTTTTTGTGTGAGTATGATCACCCCCTACATATCTGCCTTCTGCAAGTGTAAAGTCAGCACTTCACAATTCTTCTTAAAATGTGCATCCTGGGGCGCCTGGGTGGCTCAGTCGGTTTAGCGTCCGACTTCAACTCAGGTCATGATCTCGCAGTTCGTGAGTTCAAGCCCCATGTCGGGCTCTGTGCTGATAGCTCAGAGCCTGGAGCGTGCTTCTGATTCTGTGTCTCCCTCTCTCTCTGCCCCCTGCCCTGCTCACACTCTGTCTCTGTCTCCCAAAAAGTGAATAAACATTAACAAGAAAAGAAAAGAAAAGGAAAGAAAAGAAAAGAAAAGGAAAGGAAAGGAAAGAAAAGGAAAGAAAAGGAAAGAAAAGGAAAGAAAAGGAAAGAAAAGGAAAGAAAAGGAAAGAAAAGGAAAGAAAAGGAAAGAAAAGGAAAGAAAAGGAAAGAAAAGGAAAGAAAAGGAAAGAAAAGGAAAGAAAAGAAAAGAAAAGTGCATCCTAACACCCCACTCTGGTCCTGGCCCTGCATGATGTATAAACATGTCTCTCAGTGGATTTTTTTAAATGTTCTTATTGGTTTTTATTATCATAAAACTGATTATAGAATATCTGAACACAGCGTAAAGATTATGATGAAGAAAATTTAAACAACTCAAAATATCACTATCCAGAGTAACCACAAACACATTGAACCTTTCAGGTAATTTTCTCAACGCAGTGCTCCAGGTATTACAAATTTATCCTACACACACACACACACACACACACACACACACACACACACAGCTTCAAAATCCTTACAATTTATCAAGCTAAGCCTGGGACTCTTTTTCCCAGCCTTCTCATCCACTCTCCTCATTATCTTTTTGATGCCATTAAACACAAACCAGTACAATGTATTGCTTTCTGAACACAGCGGCCCTTTCTTATCCTTCCAATGATAATGACAGAGCTCCCAAATGGAAAGAACCAGAGTCCCTGGGTCACAGCAAAAAGGAAAGCTGCTTGCTCAAAGAGGATCAAATGCACTCATCTGTTCAATGAGTAAGAAATAAACTTCTATTGTGTTAAGTCAGTTACAAAAGCTGGTGTTAGCCTAATGCTGCAGAGCATAGATGTTCATCTATTAAATTCATGGATCATGATAGAACTGGAGTTTCAATGACTAGATTACCTACTTCCTGTGCAGCCTCCAACAAGAGGAGCCCTACGGTCTCCTCTGCATACTGAAGAGAACGGTGACTCTCTTGCAAGATTCTTGTAATAATTAAAGAGTACATGTGTTTCTATGCCTGGTACAAAGTAAGTGGTCAGTATTGGCCGTTATTATTTAAGAAAGCAAATAAATAATAACTATTCTTAATAGGATAGCTATTGTATTTTTGGTACCAGATTAAAATATCATTTTGTATAGTGTATGATCTTACTTCTCAAGAAGATTTGAGTGGACTTGAACTAGTGTTATAGGAAACTAGATATGCAGGAAGTGTAAATTTGGTCAACTTATGGCCATTAGGGCACTTCATAAAATTCAAAAAGTGCTACTTTCATCCATTAAGAAATGAATAAATGTTTATAGTTTAAGGATGAATATAATTATAATTTATCATTTTAGCATACTTAAAAGGATGAAAAAAAAACATTCTCACTATCAACTAAGCTAAAGGGCTATCGATTTGAGTTTTCAAATAAACAGTAAATGTATACTTCCATTCTTGTCTAACAGGAGATACATGACAGATGAAAAACAAATATGAAATAGTCTATACATATTTAATAACAAACATGCATCTAGTTAAGCAACAAATACATTTAACCAAATACGTGGTTACCTATCATGTATTAAGTACAATGTAATAATAGGCCCAGTATTTTATATACTAAATCCAGTTTTTCCTGAAAGTAGACTAAAGGCAAGTGGGTGAATAGGATCACACATTAAAAACAGCCATATAGGTGAAGAAGCCTATTGGCAGAATCATAGGGAGTATTAGTGTTAATACACATGAAGGCCTTGGCACAGAACACAATCTCAATATGTTATCATTATGATCAATTTTAGCACTTTCTGTTCAATGTCTCTTTCTAATAATCACACTTACTTATTTCTGAAGAGAAAAAAAGTTGTCATAGATGTTCTAGGGCCCTATGATAAATGGAGTTGTTATACATCAAAATAAATTTCTGACTTCCCCCAAAGTGAAAATATAAATGGCAATTTAAAAATATGTTATGCCCTTCTATATATGGCACCTATATCACTTAGAATAGGCTTTTTTTCTGAACACTTTTTCCATAGAGAGGAATAGCATCTTACCTTCACCAAGGTCAGAAGCATTCTAAAATTTATTCCATCCCCAAATCTGCTATTACATGGTTAGCTTTAATCCATGCAAGTAACCTTAATAATAAAATTATAGTAAGAGTCTTATAAAAAGTTCAAGTTTGTTCTGACTCCATGAGTTTCAAAGGAAGAGTTAATGATGTGCTTTTAATACTTAATACCAAACTGAAAATTCATATTCGGAAACTATATTGATTTGGCCGTTGACCTTTCCCAGGTTCCAGTGCAAATGATCCAGAAGGCAGACAATGGTCCCAAATGCCCAAATCATCACAGGCAGTCCAGTTCCTAGAGCTGGGAGACCGTTAGTCAGTTTGGAGTCCAGTCCTCTAAATTTACGGAAGAGGAAACTGAAACCCTGAAACTTAGAATCCTGCCCATGGCCATCTAGGCACTTAAGGGCTGAGTGGATACAGACCCTAAGATGTCAGACCTTGCCATCTTGTACATTCTCCCCATTCTCACCTTCACCATGAACAGTAAGTTTTGTTGCTTGCACACATTAACCATTAAATTTATTAACCATTAACCATTCATTAATTCATTAACCATTAAATTACCTTACAATGGTGGAGGTGGGAAGGTAGCAAGGAAAACAGGTCCTTCACAATGTGTGCATTTGTGCTTTGATTTCAGAGATTTAGAAAATGAAACTATATACTTTCTACAAAAGGAGACCTGACAAAACAATTCTAAGTCCACCCAGCTAGTGTCCCTGTCTTCTTTTAGTTGCATGAGGTAGAGTTGGTTCCTAATTGAAAGGATTTTGATGACTTTGTAGCAAGATAGTTACTGTGACAATTTTTGAAAATTTTGAAAAATTGTGAAAAATGATGTCCAACATCATTCCTTCTCACTTTATGCTCCTTAAGAATCTCAAGAATCTCAAGAGAGTCCCAAAGGCTGTCTCATGGGAGAAAGGAGCATCTTTTATATATGTTAATATTGAAACTGTCTTCTCTATAGTAGTCAAGTTGATTGTTGGGCCATTGTCAAATCTTTACAGCATGGTATATAATGTGGAACCCACAATACTTAAAAAGGTGGTGCCCTATGGAGATGAGAAGTACATCATAGAGAATACGGCCAACAATATTATAACAAAGTTGTCTAGTGACAGATGGTGACTACACTTACTGTGGTGAGTACGGAATAATGTATGGAATGTACAGAATCATTGAATCAACGTGTTGTACATGTGAAACTAATATAGCATTGTATGTTAATCATATTTCAATTTTTAAAAAGTGGTGCCTCAGAGGCATGAGCATAGATGGTCATATTAATTCTTTTACAATGCATACTTTCTGCATGATCAGTGACAAATATTCAAAGATACCCCTTCTGGCATACAAGTCCATTGATCCAGTCTGTCTTATTCAATACAGAATTTTAAGAAGATTATGTTATTTTGAGTTGATCATTTTTTTCTTTAATTGCCATTTACAAAGAAATCTGAAAAGCAGGCAACAAGTATTCTATTTGACTTCAGAGTCTCAAGACTTTCACTGTATTTCCTACTTGGCTGTGCTAGGAATTTTTACATGTATCATCAGCCTAGGAATTTTCACATAGATAATCAGCCTAGCCAAAACATTTTCTACATAACAATAGTTTCACAAAGATGTTTCTCAGGAAAAGTGTGTCATGGTTAATTGTGTTAGGAAAACATTACATGCATTTTATGTTTTTTTTCTTACAGATTTGCCACGCACGTTAGTTTACTGCTGAGAAGTCCTATAGTAAAGAAACTTATTAACCTTATTCATTACAGAATTTCTCCAACTCACTGACGATGTAATAAATAGGAACTACCAGAATTCGAGTTTTGCAAACTCAATGAGAAATGATCACACATTATAGTAAATGACATTGCAAATATTTTCTCCATTTACATGTGATGTTTTTGTGTTCTTTAGAAAGGACCTCTTTATTTTTCTTTCTTAGCCTGCAAGCCATACCAACACAAAGTTCCTCCATATCTTGTTTACTACTGTTTTCCCACGGATGAGTAGAGAACCTAACACATGGTTATGTCTCAAAAAATAATTCTGAATGAACTGGTAGAAGGGTTCTATTATGTAAAAATTGGATACAACCAAGAAAACAAAAATGAAAAAACCAAAAAAGTAGGCTAAATATGCTATTGTCTCATCTCTTTATCAAGTCAGTATTATTTTTAAAATGGGATTGAAGTAGATTAAAATAGATTTAAGATAAACAACCCTCAGATACATGTTGTAATCCTGGATTCAGAATTCTGCTTCAAGGAAGTCTACTGCTAAGGAAAACTTGGGGAGAAAACTTAATATGGTATGTTATAGGAGCAAACATGTTAAAATAGAAAGGTAGAAGTAGTTGCTAGTATAAAATGTGGCATAAAACAGTATAAATACATATATTTGTGACTTAGACTAAAGAAATTCGGATGGAAGTACAGTAAGGTGTTAAAAGTGGTGGGATTATTGTGATTTTATTTTCTGGTTCCAACCTTCCTCTTTAATAAAAGAAGCCTTTCTCACAAATCCCTGACAGATGGTAACCCAAATTCTGCTTGGATATGTCCAGTAACAAAAATCTCTACCTGGCAAGTCTGGTATTGCATTCTTGGATAATGACAATTATAAGAAATGTGCTTCCCTATGACTTTCACCCATACAGTATACTAAAACTGATTCTATCCTTTAAAATGTAACTAATATGAAGCTTGAGAAATTCTTATCAACTATGGCTCAAAGACAAAGGAAATGATAGAAGAAAAAAGCAGGGCTTTATTTCATTTAAGCATGTTCCATGCCTGCTTGGTTATCACTATGCCCATCTTATTTGATTCAGTCTTCAATTTTTTGCATGGATGGTTTCTTTACAACTATTCCTGGATTTATAACACATCAGCCCAAATATATCTAGAGAGATTTATTTATTTCCTAAAGACATCCACACGTACCGACCATCCACTTTTGAGTTAAAAAGAAGGGACCAACTTGTGTCCATTTCTTATTTTTCATGAACTATCTTACTAAATCTCCCTTCTCAGGTATGCTCTACATCCCCCGCCATGTGGCTAAGTGGGCACTTCTCCACTGCTAAACGGCTCATCTTTCAAAGTACAAACGAGAAGCAGAGATGAAGAAGTTATACTGAAAAAAAAAAATGTCAGCCTTGGAAAAAGGACCTGTAAAGGAATCAGCTCCTGGTCCATGAATTCCCTCTCCCACCCAGTTTCTGCCTAAAGGAAACCAAACGTGCTGCTCACTGTTTCTGTTGTTCATATTATAGTAACACTAGGCTATGTATAAAACTAAACACCTTAAAAAGCATCTGAATTCCACAGGAAGGAGTTAACTTTATGTAAATGCAGCGTACATAATGTATTCACTTATCTCCACCCACAACTCCCAACTGTATTTAGGCTACCACTATGTCTCACCTGTTTATTAACTAGTCTCTCTGCATGCAATCTCGTTCCATCAAACTATGTTCTCTCCATTTTTCTGGAAAAAGCTTCTGAAAATGCAATTCTGATCTTGTCATTACCCTGCTTATAAGTTTTTCAATAGTGATCTGTCACCCTCAGTATAGACCTCAAACTCTTCAGTGTAGCATATAAGGACCTGTTATGTTTCCAGCCTCATCCCCAGAAATGTACAAGCTCAGAAGTTATTCTTCAGAACATTGATCTTATTTAATGCCCTGGATCTGCTAAGCTACACAACAGCTAGACCTTTGCACAAGCTGTTTCTTCTGCCTGTATTACTTTTCCCCTTCCCTCCCATCTACCCATCTCCTCTTCATTTAACCATTCCTACAAATTCTTTAGGTCCTAAAATATACATCATTTCCTATGCAAAGCCTTTCTAATGATTGATTCCTCACCTCTACTGCAGTCCTCTACCTCTGTACACATGAAACCGTGAACGTGTCGCAGTCCTGGGCATTGTACTTATTACTGTACCCTTTGCCCTGCTGATGACTAGCACAGAATAGTAATCCAAAAACATTTGTTGAACACATGGATGGACGAATAAAGCACTTCCAAATACACCATCAAAAAGACAATAAGACCCAAAACCCTGCAACATGAGGAATAGTTAAAGGAGATGGTTTGAAGACATCTGGGGAAAGGGATGTTCATGTAGGCTCACTTGGTCATATAATAACAAAGCCATTATCTAGAAGGAAAAGAGACCACTTATGTGTAACTCTGGAGCTAGAAACCATTGTTAATAGGTAGAAGTTTAAGGAGAAAAATCTGATTTAACAAAAGGCCTAATTATCTGAAAATTATAGCTATCAAAAAGTATATGTCTGCTATGAAACAAAAGAAATAGCCTGCCATGAATGAGCCTGCCATGCATACATAAGATTAAAAAAATCACTTGTCAGAAGATCATTGTAGATATCCATGATGTAGAGAAGACAAATATCAGAAAAGACTTAATAGCTCATCATAATTATAGAGTGAGGAATCACTACTACTATACCACTGCTACTACTACTATTACTACTACTATTACTATTACTACTACCACTACTACTATTACTACTACTACTATTACTACTATTATTGCTGCTGCTACTATTACTACTACTATTACTACTACTATTACTATTACTACTACCACTATTACTATTACTACTAGTACTACTATTATTACTACTACTACTACTATTACTACTACTATTATTACTACTACCACCACTACTACTACTGCTGCTACTGCCACCACCACCACCACTCATTATTAAGGGCCTAAAGTGCAAAACACACTGTTTTATGTTTCATATAAATTACTTATAACTTCACAATAACTTTATAATTTTATTCTCAGGGTTTTTTTCAAAGTCAGGAAACTGAGAATTTAGTTACTTATTGAAGGACCACCGCTAACTACAACCTAAGAAGACTGGAACGTCCAACACTGGAGTTTAGAAGAGAGTAGTTGCCATCTGTTGCTTCTGCCTGCCCAAATTCCATTTCTTCAATTTTTGGCTATTGCAACCTAAACCTCTCTTTCAAGAGACAAACCCTCTCCCCACTATGTCCATGTAATTTGGATAATATTGACTTCCCACTCTTGAGATGAGATACATCTGGCTAGATTATTTCATCTTGTTGGTTTAAAGATGGTCACGTTACTCCAGCTAAATCAGTGAGACTCAATCCATGACTTCTGTTTCAGCAATTTGAAAAGAAAGAAGCTGTTTGCCTTTGTGCCCTGGAACTTTCACAGTCACCATTTTGAAAGCACTTGCCTGGGAATTAAGAAAAGTACAACCGAGAGTTGGAGAAAGGCTACTTCCTGATCATATTATATGAGCACCTAGATTCAGCTATACTTAAAACTAGAACAATCCCTGGTCATTGTAATTATTGAGATAATACATCCCCTCTTTGTTAATCCTGTTTGTGTTTCTGTCATTGGCCATTTAAGCAAACCATGCCTAATATATGGTACACCTACTTATGGTTAGGGTAATCACAGGCAAATGGGTTCATTTGAAAAATAGGAAGAATTTGCAGAAAAGAGAGAAAAGAGAAGAAGCTACTCTACAAAAATTTATTATTAAATGGCAACCCTATACCACCTGCTTGGAAATAGGCATTATAAAACTAATAAGGCACAGTCCTTGCCCTCAAGGTTCTCAGAGTTTGGTGTGTACATTTCATCTATCACAACTGAATAATCTCTAGAACTAAATATATTGCCCATTGAATGTAACTCCCAGGAAAATACACACATGAAGGCTCTTTGTCAACAATGACGGATTACATTTTAATTTCCTACACATATCACTGAAAGATTCTGATCCATCTCTGATCTGCTCCAGCCTGGCTTATGCAGGCACATCACAATATCTAAGACTGAGCACACAACAGGTTAGGCTGGAAGAATGGTGCATCAATTTTAAGTGCATTAGTTTGTGACATGTTTAGTCAGCCGTGTAACGCATAAATTTATATACTAACTCAGTGGCTTTCTTTATGCCACCCTGAAAAGACTGATATGCTTTTTCCTCCCACACAGTCCTAGCTTTCTAAATCTCCTCCTCCACAACTGGAGAAAATAAATATTCATTTCAGAAAGGCCATCAGCTCAACACTAGCCATCTACTTCCGGATGCTAGAGAGGTCACTGTGATGAACTGCCTCATACAAGTAATTTTGGACATCACTGAACAGAGTCCATGTGCCCTAGCTTTTCTACATGCTTTGGTTTCCAACACACAAGGAATCTTTACCAAATTTATCAAGAAGAAAGAATAAATTTGATTTTTGATTCAGCAAAAAGATCACATAGGTCCTAAGCAACATTAAAGATGATAAGTGCCTCATTCTATACCCGTCCTCATGCTGTCTAAAAGCCTCATGCTGTCTAAAATATATAAAAGATATTTTTCCTAGGTATGACTCAGTAGCAGCACGGATTTTTAAAACTGTTCCCCCTCCAATTTTCCTGGGGAAAACCATTAGTCCTTTGCCCCTGGTTTTCTTCTGAGTTACAAGCTAATCTGAAAAATTAATTCAAGGTTTGGTGTTTTACCTCATTATAGAAAAAAAACAATGCTGCTTTCCCAGATAAATAATCACAGAGCTCTCCCATGTTATCCCCCCCCCCAAAGTGGTAGACAATGATAAAAAATTGGACTTAGGCTGGTAATATGAGAGATTTGCGGGCAGAATCACGATAATAATTTTAAAAAGCCATACATGTGAAATTGTAAATAAATTACTATTTTGGTTGAAAGTTGTTGGACTTGAATTTTTTAATTTGGACTTGAAGAGGAAAAGAGAAAGACTTGGGAAAGATCTTAAATGTCATGAAAATGCTTCCTATCCCTTGACTATAGACCGTTGTTGAAAGCTCCATAGCAAGAGGTATAGCATATCCAGGCCTGACTCTGCTCCTTTTCAGCTGTGTGAATTTGGCTAGTCATTTATCCTTTTTTCAGTTTGCTTGCCTGTAATATGAATGCCTAATTCAGAGTAGCCATAAAGATTAAACAAAATAACATGTAACAAACATTTATACTAGTGCCTGATACATAGTAAGCACTGGATAAATGATAGCTAGAGTGATGGGGATTACAATAGGTAAAGAGAATTTCCTTATGGCTATACTCCTAAATTCCTATGTTCTATTGTTTTTAATACCCAAATTTGAAAGGAAGGTTTGATTATGCCTAACTCTGTAAAACTATTGACTGGAGCCAGATAATCTAGTAGCAGGGATAAAAAAAAATCCTTAAGAGCTAGAAAAGTACAGAGTATGCCCACTTCCATTAAAATGCATATGAGTATTTTCCATATAGTTTCACACACAAGAACAACTGAGCAGTTTAGAAAGAGGAACAAATTAATCATTGTTCCTCCTCCATGGCTTTTTCTATTAACATAAATAACGCTTCCAGGGTCGAAATGCTTTGGATGAAAAGTGGAGAGCCTTAGAGAAGGTGAATCAAAAAAAACCTGGCTTGGCACAAATGTTTTTTTGTTTTGTTTTGTTTAAGTTTTGTTATTTCACTTTTTTCTGAGGACTTGAAGACTTTAAGATTCCAACAGTTTCAAGAGATGCTTCTAGTCACATGCTGATGTAGACACTGAGGTTCAGCGTTAGGACAAGGTTCCAGGCCCAGGGGGCTTTGTTTCTCAGCCTCTCTTGAGGAAGGATGTACTACTTGTCTCATCCTGGTCTTTATTCTTCTTTACCTGGGGCTCATTATCTCACTCTATGCAGTTTTGGTAAGAAATGATTGTATAAATATGGTTTTATGGCTGAAGAGATACTTATGAAACCCTT
Source organism: Felis catus (assembly GCF_018350175.1). Taxonomy (NCBI): domain Eukaryota; kingdom Metazoa; phylum Chordata; class Mammalia; order Carnivora; family Felidae; genus Felis; species Felis catus. Next base: position 186,555,185 of record NC_058368.1, on the reverse strand, counting down.
AGGATGGGAAAAAAAAGTTATTGCCTTTTACTACTTTATGATTATTGGCTTTTGATTACAGAGTGTTTTAAGGAAATATCTCAGTTGTTAAAATAGCTGATTTTTTCACATTACAGTTATCTTCTTATTATCCCCCAGTGATAAAATTCATTTCTCTTCTAAATTCTTGTCTAATCCATTCAGTATGCATAGCACCAAAAAAGCTTTTTTTCTGGCCTAAAGCAAAATGTGCTTACCTGTTGCTTTGTTACAAATTTTGTGCAGTACCTTTTCAGAAGAAAATATTTACAAAAGGTATAGACTGATATCATGGTTGTACAGTAAGCAATAGATATTATTCACAGCTAGGAAAAAGCACTTAGCAAACTCATGAATCAGAAATCTCTTCATGGTTGTGTTGCAAAGGGTAATTAGGTTTTACATTTTGTTAAGTGCCTATACTTCGATTATATGTCAAGAGGTTAACATATGATTAGAGAGCAGAAATGCCTTGTAAAGAAATTCAAGACATACTGAGATTCATGCTGCCCATCACTTGAGGGTTGGAACCATGGACTCTAATGAAACAGCCATCATTCTTCAAATGAACAGATAGATGATTGATGTTGAAGATAGATGGCTGCTGAGTAAAAAAAGTACAAATAGGCTTTCTAATCTGTTTCTTCCCTGCAGATGATCAGCCTAGTTTTATAGTAAACTATATCTTATATTAATACAGTAGTAATATTATCTACTAATATTAATTCAGTAGATAACAGAATCATCATCAAAATTATATATAAATATTTTTATAAGCCCATGAAAAAGACAACATAAATGAGACAGATAGTAATAAGTAGCCCTTTTAAAGCACACATTTTCTGGGCCAGCCAATTTCCACAGTTGTCTCAGTTAATTAAATAACAAAGCTATGAGGTAGGTATTACCGCCATCTTCCTTTCTTAACTATGAGGAAACCCAAGGAGGGACAGAGTAAGTAAATGTGTCAAGCTCACACAGATAGTAAATGAGAGAATCTGAACTCAAATCCATGCAGTTGACTAGTGAGCCAAAATTTTCACCAATACAGCTTCTTAGTGAAATTGCTGACAGAGACTACACTGAGAAAAATGTATCAGGCCATATGATTAGGCAATATTCAAATTGCCATATAATTTTTCTTCTCTATACCAAGTTAAACAAGCTTCACTGAAGGATTTATGTAATCAGGGAGCAGTCTTTTGAAAAGAAAATAATAATAATAATAATAATAATAATAATAATAACAATAATAATGCTAGCCCAAAATGTTTCGTGTTAGGCTTATTAAAAGCTCTTTGCTTGATGATAGCTCCTTCTCTTTATGAGGATGAGCTGTTTTTATACACTTACATTCTAAACTCAATCAAATATTTCCTTAAAGCATGCTATCTGCCTCAAATTATGGATTATGGGGCAGTGAATAGGAACATATTTTTGTAGGAGGTCAGAAAATCCAATGTGTGTGCTTTAAGCATGGAAGGTGATTGTTAGACTTCAGGGGGAAAAATAAATTAGCCCCACAAACAAATGCTTTCAGTGGTTTTGGGAGGAGGGGGATATGATTATCTAAGCTTCAGTGTGTTCACTGTGTACCCACTTAAGTCATTTACCTATGCTCACTCTCTCTGACTAGGAGTCTTTAAATTTCACAAAATAAAGTATAGAATCTTCAAAACCAAGAAAAGTGACTAGTCTTCTAGAAGTTTGTTGTAAAGGTAAAAGATGTTTGCCTACAGAATTCTCAACTTGAAGAATCTTTCCATATATTACCAGAGATTATGTCTCAGAGCAAATTAAGTATATTGACATCCTATTGCATACACATTGTATTCTGTCTATAGAAGAGCAGCTGTTTTACCTTTTGGTGTATGTTTAGCATTATCTACAAAACTAGGAGTATCAAGAAGCAGGGACATATCAAGTTTTGATGATGTAACAGCATAATGTGAAGCGGTCAATAAAGGAAGTGGTGAGTTAGGTAGGGTGACTCCCTGTAACGTAGATGCAAAAATAGATTAAACTAAATTTGTGTTCCCAATAGAAAAAACAATGTGGTATGTTTATGAATTCTATCTGATTACAGGCCCGTGTTTCAAGCTTGCTTATTAACAATCTATGTCTTCACTACAAGACCTCAGAAGACATGTCACTAGTACTTTAGAACTTTAAAAAAGAGAAATTTGATTATTCTTAATATTTTTAAATATTTTATTTTTGACAGGGGGCAGGGGACCAGAGAGACAGGGGGAGAGAGGATCCCAAGCAGCTCTACACGAGGTCTCCAACTCACCTTGAGATCATCATCTGAAGCCAAAATCAAGAGTTGGATGCCTACCCAATTGAGCCACACAAGTGCCCCTGATTATTCTTAAATTTAACATCAGGTAGCTAGATTCAACAAACGTCTTTCATCATACCTATAATCCAGGCAGAAGGTCTTAATTTATTAAATAAAAACATTAGCCCCAAGGTGCTATCATTAGATGTTATTGTTACTATTTCTCTGTCTCTTCCTCTGTATAGCATGTTGATCCTACCTTGTAAATATCTATATAACCGATCCCTTCTCCTCATTCTAGTCTCTACCCCTAAACGTCCATGCACTCCTTGGATTAATGCAAGGAGCTCCTAAAAGATATTCCTGTTACTCAGCCCATTTGCCTGCAATTCACACATGTTCCACATGACTATCAGGGTCTATAATTTTGCAATTATTTTTTATTTCTTTTCTTTTTTCCTTTTTTAGAGTTTGTTCATTTTTTTAATTAAAAAGTAACAAATACTTGTAATATATTCAAACAAAATACAAAATGTGAAAAGTAAATGTTCTTTCTTCATCATTTTACACCCACACCCTAAAGGTAGCCATTGCAAACAGTTTGGTATAGGTCTAATGGGCTCATTCTAGTTATGTTTATATCCAACTGGCATTTTCAGTTATGATACATCCCAGACATTTTTCAAGTAAGTATAAGTAAATCTACTTCATTATTTTGATTTCTACTTACTGTTTCATCTTACAGGTTTACAAAAATTGATACATTCATTTCCTCATTTAGGTACTCTTACATTGCTTTCTTTTTTTTTTTTTAAACGTTTATTTTTGAGACAGAGAGAGACAGAGCATGAAAGGGGGAGGGTCAGAAGGAGAGGAAGACACAGAAGCAGACTCCAGGCTCTGAGCTGTCAGCACAGAGCCCGACGCGGCGCTCGAACTCACAGGCCGCGAGATCATGACCCGAGCCAAAGTCAGACGCTTAACCGACTGAGCCACCCAGGCGCCCCTAGGTACTCCTACATTGCTTTCAATGTTTGTTTGTTCTATTACAAACAATGCTGAAACAAATATGATTGCAAACATATATTTCTGAACCAATGCAAGCATTTTTCAATTATAAATTCTTAAAAGAAAGTTAGCTGCATCTAGTAACATATATAAAGCAAAATAAAGCTGCTTCAAGCTGCATTTTTTATTTTGATAGATATTGTCAAATAGCCAGCAACAATGTCTTGAATTATTGAGAGTACTAATGATATTTTAACATCTTTCAAAAACAAGATGGTATCTCTTTCTTATTTTATCATTTCTCCAATTATTACTGAGGCTAAGGAATATTTCACATATTAATCTATCATTAATGTCTCTTCTCATTTTTGTATTTTTCTTATTGATACAAATGAGATGCTTATTATAGATAATAATACTCTGTTCTAAGTGCTTTTCCTTCTCTTGATTCTGGAAAATAAGAAGAGAAAAAGCCTTTTTATTAACGCCATGCTTTATCATATAGCCATTAATCATTTTAGGTATTTCATCTTCTCCCCATTGATTTAAAATGTTACCTTTTCATATACTAACTTCCGTTGACCTATTTAATCCACAAATTTACCCTTTGAGATGAAGGATTCTCCTTCTGTCTTAAAAAATTGAGATTTTGATAAAAATTCTACTGCATTTCCAGATCAATTTCAGAGGACTGAGGTATTTATAACATTAATTATGTGTGTTTATAAAATTATTCAAATTCAGATTTTTTCTTCCTTGTAATGTTCAGAGTTACTGGAATATTGTGCATTTCCAAATCTGAAATGCCCTGTGGTATCTTGGTTTCTTTTAAAAGCCTATTTAAAGAAAAAATCAGATCAGTAAAAGAACATCTCATACTTATTTATCATAATGCCTCTTCAAAGACAGAGACTATATTTCATTACTCAGCAACTCTATATGTATATAAAGAGTAGAAACTTAGAAAACTAGTGTATACGAAGTTCTCATCATAGGTTCTAGCTCCCGAACTCTATCATTCCCAGTAGTTTGGCCTTTACAATTTTAATTGGCCTACAAAATATACTACGCTTAAAGTGTTTGCTGTTATAAACTGTGGTTGTTTTTGCATTTAAAGCCAAAAATCTTGTTAAGTCACAAATTAATATCCAGCTATTCCTGAAGTTATAATACTCATGTTTTGAATACTTTAAATTTGAATTCAAAATGATTACTCTGTTTTGTGTGATTAAGTGTTAGATTGATTAAACACTGTTATTACATGGAAAATGTTCTTAAATAAACTTTTCCTTGTATGCTTCTGAGAGTTATCTATTACAAATTATACTCATAGTGTTTGAATCCTGTAAGTCTGATAAATAATACAGAAAAAATCAATTATTATCCACAACAAAATGCTACAGAAAAAGGGCAAACTGATTCATATAGAATAATTTAAAGTAAATAAGTGGTTTAATGCCATCAGACTGCTTTCCTTTTCTGTTTCTGTTTTACTCACTTCAAAGAATTTTTTTTCACAGTTTATTCTCCTGTGGAAAAATTTGAAGATGGTTTCCCTGAATCACCCTGAATTTCCACTCTATCAAGGTACCCTTGAGAAATTAAATGTCAACATCTCAAAAGAGTAGATTCTATACTCCAGAGGCTGAATGGTACTCAAGACTCAATGATTAAAATTGTGGCCATAAATGGAAAATCCCTCTGCTATTATTAGTGGAGTCTCAGCCATGCTAGTAGCTGAACCAGAAATTAAGTTAGGGACACAGTCCACAGGAAATATGCCACTATAAAACAGAGGACAGAGTGAGACCTCCTCCAGAGTTGGCAGCACACAAGAAAGGGATTTCATAGTTCTATCCCCTATGTTTTCTGCAATGAATTGGAAAACTTAAAATAAATTGAAGCGTAACACCTTCCAGTCAGAGAAGGACAGATGTCATGTTTTCACTCATATGTGGATCTTGAGAAACTTAACAGAAGACCATGGGGAAAGGGAAAGGAAAAAAATAGTTACAAACAGAGAGGGAGGGAGGCAAACCACAAGAGACTCTTAAATATAGAGAACAAACTGAGGGTGGATGGGGGGTGGGGAAAAGGGGAAAGTGGGTGATGGGCATTGAGGAGGGCACTTGTTGGGATGAGCACTGGGTGTTGTGTGGAAGCCAATTTGACAATAAATTATATTCATAAAAAATACATAAATAAACATTATAAAATAAAAATAAATAATAAATTGAAGCAGATAAGCTGTACATGCCTCCTTTGATCCACTAATGTAAACCTTCACATTAGACTTTCTGAAACCAAGTAGGTCTTCTCACATTTCAATTATTAAGTGAACACTGTAAATGGTGCTACAACTGACACTGGAAAAGAGAGGTGATAAGGAGGGCTATTAGCATTGATGACAAGCACATACCACTCTTCCCTTCCCGAGACTGATAGGCCATTGACAACATGCCATCAAACTGCCTTAATAAGGCAGCGTGGGCACAGCAGAAAGATTCAGAGAATCCCTGATTCTTTTCCTTACGAGCCATGTAATTTGACATTGGACAAGTTATGTAACCTCTCTGATTCTTTTTTTCCTACCTATAAATTAGTGACCGAAATACCTCTGTTAGAGGATTTATGGAAGGATTAAGTAAATTAATCATTCAAAATTCCCAAACAAGTATGTTACATAGTGATTGCTCATTACATATTAATTTTCCAATTTATTTTGTACCCAGATAAGATTATTTTCCTCAAAATGGAAAGGTATTTCTTTTTCTTATAAAAATAATCTATAGCACTTGCAGAAAAACTAGAAAACACAATAAGGAATAAAGGAGAAAATAATCAACCATAACCCATGACCTAGAAATAGCCACTATTAAAAGACTGCCATATAAACTTCCAGAAAAAAATATAAATATAAACACTTATATGACCGTATTATACATGCTATTTTTTTACTCACTTTTCAATATGTCTATATCTTAAATATCTTCTACATCATAATTTCAGTGTCTACAGAGAACTCCCCTCAAATTTAAATACCACCTCTCTTATTAATGTATGTTTTTTAAATCTGTATGATTTTTTAAATAAAACTGATAAATTTGTAAGGACATTCTTAAATATTGTATTTTTATACATTTGGCAAAATATTTTCTTAGGGAATAGTTTAGATTTATTATTATTATTTGATATAACTACTACATAATAAATGCTATTTTCTCCATAAGACTCATGACTCCTCAGGTGCCTTTAGGCCCTTTTTCCATTCAAAAGGTAAATAACCTAATAATGTCCAACATTTGAGGGGAGATGCCCCCTAAGACAGAAGTTCTTAATCTTATCTCTGGCATGCTTAGAAACTGAGCTCAAAGTTATTGAATCTCTCAAGATGAGTTGTAATTCAATGAGCCTCTGTATTATGCTTTAGATTAAAAAAAAATGCTTCAAGCTCAAAAATGATTTTCAATAGATTACTTCTTTAAGAATGGAAGGCAGCAGAGAATCTTAGCAATAATTCACTCAGCATCTGGCAAACCTCTCCCAATCCTTGATCTTCGAGTCATGCTAGAGTACTAAATCTGAAGGACACAGCTCTAGGTGAGGTAATGATCATTAGCACTGCCCAGGTAGAAAGCACCACTGAGTCCTGAGGCATTAAGATTGCTGAAGTGTTACATCTAATAGGCAGAATCTAATGTGAACTCAACATGGCATAATCACATGATTCCACTGGAACTCAAGTTTAAATGTACTGTCTTCTCTTTTGAACAATAACTAGAATTTCCCAGTGAGCCTGGGTGCAAGACCGCCAGGCTGTGATGGTGACAGGACCCATAAAGACTGGTTTATGCAACAGTATAATCAAGACAGTAATACCAACACAGCATTCTCTTTACAAAATATCTTTGTCCCCTGACAGCTCAATTTCTTCTACCCATCAAATAAACTGACTTTTGTTACTACCTTTCAAGTTACTTGATAGAGATCACTTATTTTATTCCCTCTACAATGGACTGCTAGTCTATCCTTAAAGTGAGCATGGGTCAGGAAACCTCCAGTAATTCTGCCTCTGTTCTTGGAGTGCAGGTATCCCTTGCCTATATTGCTTTACTTGGGTCTCTTGGTAAAATTCAAGATGATTTAAAGATTTCCTGACTGCAATATGAGATATTGGAATGTTTATATGTGGAATTTTAGAGATGTTTCACAAAGAAACATTTGGAAATAATAATCAACTTTTGGAAATAAAGAGGGTAAACATAGCTTCAACCCTAATTTTCTTTGAGAAGTTACTGCAAAGTGGTACAGTCATGAAAATACTACTTTATTGCATATGGGGAATACTAATTTAACTATGAAATTTAGAAGGCTTTGCATGGATCTTTGAGCACGTTTTCATCATGAGTCAGACCAAAAGGATACAAATATAGAAAAAGAAGACTGAAATGGATGCCTTAAAATACATCACAATTGATCCCGTTAAATATTCACATAGCAAAGAGTGTGTATTACATAAGTATATTAAGTTAACTCTATTTCGTGTCAGGGATTCTCCCTGGTATCCTTGAGGAATCATTGTTCTTCCTTTAATAAATATAATTAAAGAAATAATTAAAATTATTTAGTTGAATATCATTTGTTAGCCATACATAAATAGTACCAATGCTACTGCATTTAAAAAATTAAAATTAAGATGAAAAAAATCATGTTCCTGTATTTTTATCGGCTCTGATACCCTGGAGTTACAATAGATTTTCACTGAAAAAGTATGAAATTCCACTCACCAAATCAAAGACAGTAATCTATTAGTGTCTTCTTGTAGGCACCCTATTTTCAAAGTTTATGCTTAAGCTTCCTCCAATAATACCTTATCAATCACTATATTTCAAAAATAATTCAAATATTATTCAAAAACTATTCAAATTATTCAAAAATAATACTTAAGAATAATTTCAAAAATAAAGAATTAAGTATCAGTTCTCTTATTTGAGAGAGAAAGCATGCACTACTTCCTGAGGCCCACACTACCAGCAATAAAAGGTGGCCAAACGTGAGAAAAAATCTCATACTGAAAACAGGAAAAAGATTACCAATTTTTTTTTCTTTCTGAAACTGAATTATGTTAGGAGCCTACAAAGTATGCGGCATTTCTTCAGCTGTAAAATAAGGGAAATAAACTAGAATGCTTAATCTTCTATGGGCCCTTCTAAGCATTGAAATTTCATGGCCAATATTTAAGAGTTCAAGATTTCAACAGATAGTTGAGATTAGTAAAATACATGGAATTCAACTATCTCTCAATAATGGAATTATCAGTCCCCCTGCCCCAGCATTGCCAATACCATGCCTCTTAATTGCTACTATGGAGCATCAATCAACTAGACAAATATTAAAATATAACAAAAATATTTTTTCTACTAATATGAGAACCACCCAAGGAATATTTTCAATCCATTTATCACAATGATCACTGGATAGGTGGGATAAAAGCAAAGCGTAAATAGGCCAAGTATTTTGTCTTCCTTCTAGGGTGGGAGAGAGGGAAGGAATACAAGCCATAATGAACATGAAAGCTAACTACTTTGCTTAATGCTACTGAATGTTTTAAAATAAACTAGCATATCCTATAGGTCTTCATACCCTATGATGAAGAAAACCGATTTCATGGTTCAAATCCTAAGCCTTCTAGCTAAGGCAGCAATGAAAAAAAGAAATCATTTGGAAACAATAAAACAAGGTAAGTGGTGCAAATCCACAAGTTGAAAGACCTGGGAATCTTGTGGATGCAAAATTGCAGATTTATAAAATTTAAATATATAAGTTCTCACAAGATTCGTTTCCTAGGATGGGTTTTATCACTCTGAGGATAATACTGTTGAGTCTGCTACAGAAGCAAGTAGTAGGCAGATTTGGGACTAAATATCCAAGCTACTACTTACTGTCTATCTTTAAGTAAACTAAGTATCTTTCTGGGACTCAGTTTCTGTTTTCTGTGTATTTGGTTGGTTCCTTCTCACCAACACCCCCCCCCCCATGTGTAAAACAAAGTGGCGAGAATAAATGATCTTGAAGATAATGTGAAGTAATGGAAAGAACATGGATTTAGGGATCTGGTAAATGGGGCTCCATTTGTAAAATGGATATCCTAGGATTGTTGTGAGGATTATTCGGTTAATGTTTATAAAGAGACTATTATTTTGGGTATTATTTTGGGTAATGTCAGTTAGTTAAAGGACTTTTTGCTTTCCTTGTTTTTTGTTGCTGTTGCTGTTGTCCTTGATTTGTTTTCCCCTCCCTTCTCTTACTTTATAACCCTTTTTTGAATAATATCAAACTATTAGCATGGATCTCCCTTAAGCCTTCAATAACTATAGACTCATATTGTGAAAGTAAAAATCCATTTAATTCAAAGGGAATTACTGACCAGTGATTTCTACTTCAGGCTTTATGTCATTTAAAAATGTCTCCAAACGTATCAGGCAAGGTAATACACTTTCTCCAAATCTTGTAATCACAAATTACTATTTTTAACCAAGTTTTTCCAGATATATTTATTTTAAAATAGGCATGTATCATCCAGTACATGGAATGTTTTAAATAATAAATAAGTTTTCATTGCTTAGTGAAACCCCTTAAAAGTTCTTGACTAGAGAGGGGAACCTGGGTGGCTCAGTCGGTTATGTGGCCAACTCTTGGTTCTGGCTCAGGTCATGATCTCACAGTTCATGGGTTTGAGCCCCGCATAGGGCTCTACACTGAAGGTGTGGGGCCTGCTTGTCATTCTCTCTCTTCTCTCTCTCTCTGCCCCTCCCCTGCTTGCACTGTTTCCGTCTTTCTCAAAATAAGTAAATAAACTTAAAAAAAAATAAAAATTGCTTCAATTAAAAAAAAAACTTCTTGAATAAGTGGTCCTGTGAAAATATACATTGAAAGCTCATTAACAAACTTATAAAACTATCCTGAAATCAAGAAGAAAACAAAAAAACTATGCCCATGTACAAGATTTACTTTCCGGAAGAAATCTAAGTTTCTTTTAAAAAATCTTTTTTGTGCCAAGTATTTATCACTTAAAAAAAAAAAAAAAAACGTGCTGAGTAGTATTTGAAGAATGAGAAAATAATGTGCCTTTAGCAAGGCGGAATTAATTACCTTTCAACCACAGATCTTTAAACAGACAGTTCAGTTTTTCCATTATCCATCTTAAATCACAATAGCCTTTTGAGTGCTTCATTTTAAAAAAATATTTGTTCCACTTCCCTTTTGACAACTTAAAAGACAGTGACCTAATTATGCTTTTATTTTTCAATGTTAATGACTCAGTTTTAGAGACCTACCAGCTGAAGTGTTCTGTCTTAAGATACTGCTATACTTATTCATTATTACACAGACATCTAGAGTATTCTCCAAAAATAATCTAGTAAAATTTACTTGACATTGATCCTGATTTTCTTGTAGGTATTCTGTGCATGTATCTGTATTCAAATCTGAATATTTATTTCTTCTTCTCTAACAACTAAAAAGAAAGCTGGAGTGACATGCTAAATAAACGAAATGTATAAAACATCTTAATTAAATATTATGTTACTATTAAACTTATTTTATATGCACACATAAAATACATATATAATATATAATGTGATTATATATAATTACAATTACTCTTATAATTATTGCATAATTATTCTTATGCATAAACATGTTTCCATACTTAATATAAAATATTTTATATCTTAAGTAATTTATAAAATTACTTATATTTCTGTTGTGTTATGAAAACCTAAGGGTAACCTCATTATATTGATGGAGAAAATACGACCTAAATAATATAAAACGGAGAAAAAATAAAGTCATATTTTGGTACAATAAACTTCACTACAGAATTACATATACTTCAATACAAATGATTACAAACAAAAGTGTGTCGTTTAAAATGTCAGTATTTTCATTATTTAATAAAGCCACCATAAAAGAGACAAGTTGCTTATTAAAATAGATATGAAATGCATACATGTATGTCCAAATGAACTGAATGTTCTACAAGTCAAAAGCTATCTTGGATAAGCAACATGAGATTAAAACCTATTTCTCACTTTGGTTCTGGCTATGAAGACTAATGGACATTAGACTTATATTTCCATATCTCATGTCCCTCCTCCTTTTAGTGCCTACTGTAAACAAATACAAAACCAGATAAAAAATATATATCAACTGTGTCAACTGTATTCAAGTACTGAACATAATGCAGCACAGGGCCGTTATCCTTGGAGGAAAGGAAACACAGGAAGTGAGGTTCACAAGGACCACAACCTCCAACCTGGAAGCACTATTCAAAGCACAGCAGAAGGACATATATCCTAAATAGGTAGCCTGGTAAGTAGAAGAAATGGATACCAAGATTTGGGGCTGGTGAAGCAGCTGGAATCTGTGGGGCAAGATAGTAACTAAGCAGAATACTGGAAAGGAGAGAGTGCAAGAGAAGAAACTCCAGCAATCCCCATAGGAGCTTTCCAGTGAGTGTTGGCCAAATGCTATTCAGTGCAAGAATAAAGCTAAAAACTCTGTAAGGCCTTGAAAAAAATAACTTCTGGGGATCTGTGATTCTGTGAGCTGAATGAGAATTCTATGGCTCACACAGTTATTGCAGACACTGGACTTCCAACAAGTGAGAGAACAAAGACTTCAAAGAAACAGTCTGGTCATTGTTGAGACTCAAAGAGGCCACTTCCTAGGAGTCAGGTTACTGTAGCTAAAAAAAAAAAAAAAAAAAGGAAAGAAAGAAAAAAAGAAAGAAAAGTAACAACCTACACCTACACTCAACAACTTTAAAATGTGGAAAACACCAAACCATTGATAATGTAGCATTAAAAAAGTTGAGCATACATTGAAAAATTACTAGACTAAAAGATAAAATGTAACTCATCAATAAGAGAGAAAACTGTCAATAAAAGAAGACCAAGGGCAGTTTTTAGTTATTGCTGTTGTTGTTGTAGTTGTTTGATGGGGGGAGTATTTCAGTATTCTTAGATAAGGACATTAATAAAAAGCTTTTATAAATATTTTCGTGGATTCAAAGATAAAGCTGTGTATAATAAGGAAACAGATGGGAAGTCTCAGCAGAGGTATAGAAACTGTTTTTAAAAAATCAAATAAAGATCAAAGAATTTAAAAAGAGAAGGAAAAAATGTAACTAAAAATCTTCAATAAATCCAAAATGTGACAAGAAAGAATGAAAAATGAACAAAAAAGCAAATGGAACAAATGGAATAGAAATAGCAATATAGTTTATTTGACCTCTAAAATATTTCAGTAGGTATATTAAATGAAGATATAAATGGAGTAGACTCTTTATAAGATATACTATCAAACTGGATAAGAAAAAAAAATCTATTATATGCTGTCCATGAGAGATAGATTTTAAATATGAAGATCCAGAAAGGTACAAAAAATGAAATACAAACATATATTTATATAGGTATTCACATATACATAAGTATTTATATATGTATTCACATATAAATATATATTTATATACATTCATATATATATATATATATATATATATATATATATATATATGAATGTACAAACACACACAATTCTAATACTAATCATATGAAGCCAAGAGTGGAAATATTAAAAACTAGCAAATAAGACTTCTATACAAGGATCATGACTATCAATAGGGAATGTCAAAATAAAAGCATCAATTTATCAAAAGACACAGCATGAAATGCATATACATCCCATTAGAGAGTTTCAAAAACATGAAGCAAAAACTGATGATCTAAAGGGAGAAACAGACTGATCCCGTAACTATGGTTGGAAATTTTAACAACTATCTTTCAGTATTTGATGGATAAAGTAGACCTAAAAAATTAATATTTATAGAACAATACACCTGTATAGAAGAAAATACATAATTTTCTAGTGCACAAGGAATATTCACTAAGATAAACCATATGCCAGGACATTCAATAGGTCAAACATTTATAAGGACTGAGGCCAGGTATATAATATGGTCTCTGACAACGTTACAATCAATTTAGATTTCAAGAACAATGACAACAAAGAACTCACACAATATTTAGAAGTTTAACAAAATACTTTTAAGTAACTCATGAATGACTTAATCACAAAGAATATTAAAATATTTTGAATTGAATAACAAAAACATAACATTTCAAAATTTGTGGGATGCTGCCAAAACAGTGTTATAGAGAAATTGATAGCTTTTATATGCCTGCATTTAAAAAGAAGAAAAGTTAAATTTAGTAATCTAAGGTTTACCATAAGACATTATAAAAAACAAGTACAAATCAAGCACAAAGTGGAAAGAAGGAATTAATAAATATAAGAGAAAAAGTAATTAGACCAAAAGCAACTCTTTAAAGTATCAATTAAATTGATAAACTTTTCATCACATTAGTAAGGGGAGAGAGAGAAAAAAGAGAAAGAGAGAATACAAACCACTATCCAAAATGCAAAAGGTAGTATCAGTACAAAGCCTCAAGGCATTAAAATAAAAAAAAAATGAAATATGATGAACAAATTTATGTGCACACATTTTCCAAATTAGATTAATGGGGACAAATTCATTGACAGAGACAACTCATAAAAAATAGTAAATATAAATTGCCCAAAAACCATAATATAAAAACAACTCATAATGAAAATTTTTGAATCTAAAAAAGCCCTATAACCACAGATGGCTTCACTAGTGAGTGCTGTTAAATTTAAAGAAGAAATATTACTCATTTTACATAAACAGGAGCACCTGGGTGGTTCAGTCAGTTAAGCCTACAATTTCGACTCAGGTCATGATCTCATGGTTCACAGGATGGAGCCTAGGGTCAGTCTCTGCTGACAGTGGGAACCTGCTTGGAATTCTCTCTCTCCCTCTCTCTCTGCCCAACCCACTCATGTGCACATGCTCTCTTTCTGTCTCTCAAAATAATCATTTTTTAAAAAAACTAATTTTACATAAACATCTTCAAAAAAATGCTGAAGAGTCAACATTCCCATATCTTGTCCTGAAGCCAACATAACCCTGATACTAAAACAAGAAAAGAGTATTACAAGAAAAGAAAATTATATACCTATTTTCCACCCTACATGAACACAGACACCAAAAAAAATACCAAATAAAATCTAGTAATAAATTAAGAGTATAATACAGCTGATCAGATTGAGTTTATCTTAGGCATACCAACATGCTTTAATTTTTTCAAATAAATCAATATATTTATCCTACTCATTAACATGATATAAAATAAAAATAATATGAACATATTATTAAGTTCAGAAAAGTATGTGGCAAAATTCAATACTCATTTGTGATTATTTTTAAATCCACAGCTGTTAGAAATAGAATGGAACATCCTTATTCCAGTAAAAACATCACTGAATAATTTGCAGATAATATCATAATTAATATTAAGAAACCTGTTTATTTCCTCCTAAGATCAGAATCAAAGATAGTTTCCCTGCTATCATTACTTCTACTTGCATTCAATAATTTATTGGAAATCAAAACCACTGTAATAAGTAAGTAAAGTAAATGAGATCATAAAGATTAGAAAGGAAGACATAAAACTGTCTCTTTCCATAGATGAGATGATTATGTACATAGAAAATCCTAAGTAAACCACAAACAAAAGTGCTAAGATTACTAAGAAATTTAGGAAGATCACAGTATGTAAGGTTAACAGTAGTGCAACTGGAATATAAATTAATTCATGTCATTTATAAAAACATCAAAACCACAAAATACTTAGGAAACATTTTAACAAATTGTGTACAACACCTCCACACAAACATTAATGAGATAAATTAGAGAAGACCTAAATAAAGGGAAAAATGTATCATGCTCATGGATTGGGGGACAAAATACTGTTAAGGTATTAACTTTCCCCAAATTGATCTATAAATTCAATGCAATCAAAATAAATCAGCAGGTATTGTTTTCAAAATTAATTGCTTATTTCACAATTTACATAAACCTACAAAGGATGCAGAATAACCACAACAATTAAGGAAAAGAAAAATCAAGTTGGGAGGACTTAACATCACCTGATTTTGAGTCTTACTCTGAAATTTATATTTACTATTTCGTGCACCATCTTTGTGAGTTGTCTCTGTCAATGAATTTGTCCCCCCTTTACCTAATTTGGAAAGTATGTACACATAAAGTTGTTCATCATATTTCATAGTCTTACTCAGCAAACCACTGTCCATAGGCTGGACAGTGTTTTTGTAAATAAAATTTTAGTGAAACATAGCCACAGCAATTTACTTGCATATTATCTATGCTACAACAGAGCTAAGTAATTTTAAGAGAGATCTTACACCCTGAAAATTTAAAATACTATTTGCTCCTTTAAGGAAAAGTTTATCTACCCCTGATCTAAAGCTACAGTAATCAAACTGGTGGTATCGACATAAGAGACGAACAGAGTAATGAAAGAGACTAGAATATAGCAACAGACTCATACTTGCATATTTTAATTTTTGACAATGGCAACAAAGCAATACAATGAAAAAAGGTCAATCTTTGGAATGGGCAATGTTGGTAAACTAATAATCCATAAAAAAAGAAGTTTGATTTCTTATCTCAACCCATAGAGAAAAATTAACTCAAGTTGGATTATGATCCAACACAAAAGCAACAACTACAAAGCTTCTAAAAAATACACAGGAGAATATAATTTTTTAAATTAGTTATTTATTTAAATTCAAGTTAGTTAACATACAGTGTAGTACTGGTTTCAGGAGTAGAATCCAGTGATTCATCACTCAACATGTAACACCCAGTGCGCTTATCCCAACAAGTGCTCTCCTTAATGCCCATCACCCATTTAGCCCAGCTCCCCACTTACCTCCCCTCCAGCAATCCTCAGTTTGTTCTTTATATTTAAGAGTCTCTAATGTTTTGCCTCCTACATGTATATGTGTGTGTGTACCTCTTCTTTATCCATTCAACAGTCAATGGATATTTAGACTCATCATTTGGCTACTGTTGACAGTACTACTATAAACATTGGGGTTCATGTGCCCCTTTGAATCAGCATTTTTGTGTCATTTAGATAACTGCTAGAATTTGAATTCAGCAAATACATGAATTCAGCAAAGTCCAAGGATATAAAATCACATACAGAAATTGGATGCATTTCTATACACCGATAATGAAGCAGCAGAAAAAGAAATCAAGGAATCAATCCTATTTACAATTGCACCAAAAATAATAAGATACCTAGGAATAAACCCAACGAAACAGGTAAAAGATCTGTAAGCTGAAAACTATAGAAAGCTTATGACAGAAATTGAAGAAGACACAAAGAAATGGAAAAATATTCCATGCTCATGGATTGGAAGAACAAATATTGTTGAAATGTCTATACCACATAAAGGCAATCTACACGTTTAATGCAATCTCTATCAAAATAATGCCAGCATTCTTCATAGAGATAGAAAAAAACAATCTGAAAATTTGTATGGAATCAGAAAAGACCCTGAATGGCCAAAGTAACATTGAAAAAGAAATCCAAAGCTGGAAACATCACAATTCCAGACTTCAAGCTGTTAAATTTGTAATCATCAGGACAGTATGGTACTGGCACCAAAACGGACACATAGATCAGTGGAACAGAATAGAAAACCCAGAAATGGACCCACAAATGCATGACCAACTAATCTTTGACAAAGCAGGAAAGAATATCTAATGGACAAAAAGACAGTCTTAAAAAATGGAATCGGGAAAACTGGACAGCAACATGCAGAAGAATGAAATCGTGTATACCATACACAAAAATAAATTCAAAATGAATGAAAGGCAGGAAACCATCAAAATCCTAGGAGAAAAAACAGGCAGTAAACTCTTTGACCTCAGCCACAACAACTTCTTACATGTCTCCAGAGGCAAAGGAAGCAAACGCAAAAATGAACTATTGGGACCTCATCAAGATAAAAAGATTCTGCACAGCAAAAGAAACAATCAACACAACTAAAAGGCAACCAACAAAATGGGAGAAGATATTTACAAATTACAGACAAAAGATCAGTATCCAAAATCTATAAAGAACTTATCAAACACTCAAAAAACAAATAATCCAGTGAAGGAGTGGGCAGAAGACATGAATGGACACTTTTCCAAAGAAGACATCCAGATGGCTAACAGACACATGAAAAGATGCTCAACATCACTCATCATCAGGGAAATACAAATCAAAACCACAATGAAATACCACCTCATACATGTCAGAACGGCTAACATGAACAACTCAGGAAACAAAGATGTTGGCAAGGATACAGAGAAAAGAGGAGCACTTTTGCAGCATTGTTGGTGGGAATGCAAACTGGTGCAGCCACTCTGGAAAACCCCATGGACGTTCCTCAAAAAATTAAATATAGATCAACCCTACTACCCAGCAGTTGCATTATTATGTATTTATCCCAAGGATGCAAAAATGCTGACATGAAGGAGAGTATCCCTTTAACCTCTGGATACTCAGAGATTTTTTGGATAGGGCACAGAAAGCATAAACTAGGTAAGAAAACATTGATAAATTGAATTCCATAGAAGACTTTAAAGGTTCTGCTCATCAAAAAACTGTTAAACTCAAACTGAAGCCTATTCTGAAAAATAAATGCTTGGACTTTAAAAAATTTTTGAAGTGGTAGAAGACAGGACAGGCCCAGGAAGCTGTCACAGATTGGAGAAAAAATGAAAACTAAATGCATATGGTACCCTGGATTGGATTCTGGACTGGAAAGGGACATGAGTGGAAACACTAGGAAAATTTGAATAGTCTGTAGGTTATTTAATAGTATTGTACCAATTTTAATATCATAGTTTTGATAAATGTTATGTAAGATGTTAACAATAGAGAAAGCTAGGGGGAGGGTATTTGGGAACTCTCTGTACTATCTTTGCAACTCCTCTGTAAATCTAAAATTATTTTGAAATAAAATTACTGAGGGGAAAAAAGGTTGTTATGAAAATGAATAGGCAAACCACAGACCAAGAGGAAAAAACTATATATAGAGATAGAGACAGAGATAATAGAAATAGAGAGACTGAAAGATTGAGAGAGAGAGAGAAAGAGAGAGATAATCTTGTAAGGGACCCAGAATGTGTACATAAGTGCTACAACTCAATAATAAAATGACAAACAACCCAACTAAAAATGAACAAGATTAAAACAGACATTTTACAGAAGAAGATATGCAAACTGGCCAATAAGCATATGAAAGATTGCTCAACAGTATTAGTCATAGAGAAAATGCAAATTAAAGCCACAATGAGATACCACTACACCCCCACTAGAATGGCTAAATTTATAAAGAACAACACCAACGATTGGCAAGGATATACAGCAACCCAAATTTTCATACACTGCTGGTGGAAGTGTAAATTGAAATAACCACTTTGGAGAGAGTTGGGCAGTTTCTTATAAAGTTAAACATCTATCTACACAAGACCCACTAATCCAACTTAGTCCTGGGTACGCATACAAGAAATATGGAAACATACACATACAAAAAGATTTTAACAATAGTGAAATAGTTTTAAGATAAACGCTCTTTTAATACTAGCTATTAAATTAGGGGTGCCTGGGTGGCTCAGTCGGTTGAGCATCCAACTCCTGGTTTTCGGCTAAGTTCATGAACTGGCAGTTTCGGGAGTTCGAGCCACACATTGGACTCTGCTGGCAGCATGGAGCCTGCTGGGGATTTTCTCTCTCTCTCCCTCTCTCTCTGCCCCTACCCCACTTGTGCTGTCTGTTGTCTCAAAATAAACAAATCAACTTTAAAAAAATACTAGCTATTAAATTAAAAACTTTATATTACCAAATGCCTATTCTGTGAGAGGCACTATGTTAAAATATTTATAGATGCAAACTAACTCACTCTCACAAAAACCTTAGGTAACTACATATGTTGTCTATTAATACATATATTCCACATTCATTAAGAACCTATATTGTGCAAAGAATGTTCTAGGCACCAGAGATATACAAACTAGATGTCAAGTTCTTAGTTCTTTTAAAGCTTGCACTCTACACGGGGAGATAGCTGATGAAGACCAAACTAACATGGGTAACAATATTGTCCCATGTCCCATGTCCCCCATTTTATAGATAAGGCTTGAGAGACGGTGGCTGGGAACTGAATCCAATTTCTCTGACCCAAAATGCAGAATCCCTGACTATTGCAGGATCATGCCAAAAAGCATACCATACTCTTTATTCCTTAAGACAATACCCCTCCTTTCAAGTTGTCACTTTAGCAAGTAGAGGGACATTAAAACAAACTATAATAAGTAACTTTTAATTAAATTTATAATAAAGAAAATAAACTGCCCAGGTTTCTAAAGAGAAAATAAGACTGAGCCTATGGTTTCAATGAGGAGATAATTATGCAGAAACTTGAAAGATGTACTTAGTAGGTAAAAGAATAAATGCACAGTGTCTTGCCTGGACACCTATTCATAACAGTGTAGACCAAATTATTCTCTTCTTCTTAACTGGCTTCACACTTCATATTGACAATCATCTTTGTACATGACCATAGAATCACCAAGTTTTATGCTTATATCATAAAAATAAGGCATGGAAATCTGTAAACCACCATTGTATAAGTAAGGCAGAATTAACTGGCCAGAACCTAATTTCTTCTAAGCTATTCTCTTTGAAGAAGCTTTGTGGCTCCTTCCTAAACTAGCAATACTTAACTCCATTACAGGTAGCTATATAAAGAAATGAGGCAACACTACATAAATGGGGTTCCAGATCTCTCTTATTTCATTCACTCTGCATTAGTCTCAAAACAATAGGAAGCAAAATAAAGCTTGTACAATTCACTCTTTGATTAAAGGGCATCAACAACCAATACAATATCAGATAAAAGCATATATTAAAAGGGATTAGCTGAGTGAACTTCAATGATTTCCATCCATTCCAATGATTTTCAGGATAAAACAGCTTTCCAGTAATATTTCTACGCATGCTTTCTCATTTTGTACACTACCATCTAGCAATATCAATGTATATGTCCCTGAATATCACACTCAGTTTTATTACTTTGTAAATTTGGCATAGGCTGTTTCTTTTGCCTGAAAAGCCTTTTTCCCATTTTTTTTTTCATGAGGAAAATCAGCTTAGGCATCACATTCTCTAAAAAGTCTTCTCTGATGGGGCGCCTAGGTGGCTCAGTGGGTTAAGGGTCTAACACTTGATTTCAGCTCAGGTCATGATCTCATGGTTAGTGGGATTGAGCCCTGCATTATGCTTCATGCTGACAGCATGGGAACCTGCTTAGGATTCTCTCTCTGCCTTTCTCACTGCCTCTCTCCTGCTCACGCTTTCTCTCTCTAATAAATAAATATTAAAAACAAAGTCTTCTCTGACATCCTTAGAGAGTGAATCACTCTCTCCTTAGGATCAGTTCTATCTTAAACATTGATTACTGCACTCACAGCACAGGATTGCATCATTTGTTTACATGTCTATCCTTTTGACTCTGCCTATTCCTCAGTCCTCACTTCCTGTTATCTCCTTCCATGTGTCACAGTCAAGATATCACAGCGAATACAGTATGCAAACAAAGCAAACAGGACAAACACTGACATTATGCAACCAGATCAACTCTAATGGGTGAATATAAAGCCCTCCTCTATACCCCACTGCCAAAGTCCTAGGAAGACTGATATCACCTTTGCTTAGCCTTTTGCATTACTTCCTAATGACCTTCCAGCCTCTGGTTTCATTCCCTTTAATCCTGTCTTCACATTTTGACCACCATGATCTTTCTTTCAAAGCTAATTTATTATTACTCAAGATCTGGCTTGACTTTCACCTTCTCAGAAAATTCTTTTTTCACATAAATGAAAAGAATAAAATTTTCCCACTAAACTCTTTAAAAACTTTTATTTTATTACATAGTATTTGTGAATTTTAGTAACTTAAGCCTGGATTTCTATTCTAGCCTAGAGGATAATGTGGAGGTTTTTTTTTTTTTTTTTCTTGCATATCTATCAGTGTATCCAAACAATCCAATGGTATGTCTACCACTTAGACTTCATTAAAAAAAAAAAAAAAAGCATTATGGAAAGAAGGCAACGAGAAAGAAAAATTCATTTTTATGACAATTTGAGTATTCTGAAGTTTTATTAGTCATCTTCCATTATACTTCTTTGGTCTTTTAAGGGTATATCCATAATTGTTAGAGGCTTGCAACCATATTCTTTCCATACCATAGTAGCCAGGATAAGAATAATCAGGTTATGGTAACAAGCATGATGCTATCAGTATTTTGACTATGTGTAGACATACAGATATCTTACCATACCATAGTTAGCTTCACAGTAAAACAAAAGGGCTTGTCCACAATTATTGAGAAAGTAGCAACCTCACATTCATACTAAATACGTGAGTGATATATA
Source organism: Felis catus (assembly GCF_018350175.1). Taxonomy (NCBI): domain Eukaryota; kingdom Metazoa; phylum Chordata; class Mammalia; order Carnivora; family Felidae; genus Felis; species Felis catus. The sequence goes on along the minus strand of NC_058368.1, from coordinate 186,533,436 downwards.
GTGTTATTTCTCTGGAATAGATTTGGTCTGATGGCAGAGATTCTACATCAGAAAGGAAGGTAGAGGAAACGTAAAGATACAGATCAATATGTTTAGAAAATCTTGCTCTTTTCTTGTATAAAATGAATTATATATTGTATGAAATGATTTTATTTTACATACCAATTTCAGACTATAGAATACACAGTCTTTGGAAAAACTTTAAAAATACTAAGTATAAAAAATTGAAACATTCATAATCCCAACCATCCAGTTATGTATTACATAAGCTATTCTTACTAACCTACTAATTAAAACAAAACTGACAAACCAGCGATTACTTCAGTTAAAAAGAAAAGTGACAGATTCAAGCAAAGCCACAAATGCAAAATAACATTTTAGCATAAGAGATATACGCAAACACTATTTTTAGCATATGTTTTTTACATATTTATTTTGAAAAATTGATGATTAACATCACCAAACAAAACAAATTAAATTTCAAACAGGATTTTATAGTAACATCCTAGGGTTTAGATAAATCTCTACTAGTCTCATCTGTAACATGTATCCACAGATCTCTACTAAAACTATCAATGGAAAGAAATTGCAACAACAAAACAGTGGAAACACTAAGTACAGTGAAGTTGGACATGACCTATACATTACCAAAATTTGGCTTCTTCATCATTTGATTGCTTTTTCAAAGACAAATTCATTTTAAAGTCACAATTTTGGCTCAATTTCATCTGGAGCAAGAAAGCAAATATTTTTCATATAGTTATACTCTTCCCATGCCAAAAATATTAGCCAAGAGTGATTTCATTCCAGAACTTTATAATCACAGTTCCCCACAGCACAGTGATGTGCTCATCACTGGACACTTTTGCTTAAACAGTTGCAAATGTGTTTGCTGATTATCTAACCAGAGTTTTGGAAACTCTTCCTTCAACTCTTCCCAAGGGTGGCATCCTCTCATCCTTCAACACAAGCTTAAATGCAACTTCTTTAAAAGTCCCTCCATCCCTAAGGTACTTTCCCATCAAACCTATCACATCCATATTCTGTTTATTTCATGCACAGAATGTGTAATATTCTTTTTTTAATGTTTATTTATGTTTGAGAGAAAGAAAGAGACAGAATGTGAGCAGGGGAGGGGCAGAGAGAAAGGGAGACACAGAATCTGAGGCAGGCTCCCGCCTCTGAGCTGTCAGCACAGAGCCCAATGGGGGGCTTGAGCCCACAAATCGCAAGATCACAACCTGAGCAAAAGTCAGATGCTCAACCAACTGAGCCACCCAGGCACCCCCAGAATGTGTAATATTCTTATTTGTATGTTCACTTTATTATTATCTCCTATAGAAGAAGCACATGAAATGAAAGATCTGGTCTGTTTCATTCATCTTTTTATCTCCTTAATACGAAATACTTATAGAAGAGTGCCTGTCCTAAAGTGAATGCTTAAAGAGTATTTGAATAAATGAAAACAAGAAAGAGAAAGGAAATTCTCTTGCCTTCCCTTTATCATTAAAGTATATACATTTTTAATGGAGTCATTCTTACAAGTTATATTGCCCCCGAATGGTCCTCAGTGGGCATGAGAAATAATGTGCACTGATTATGAACTTTAACAGAATAATGGCCTTTAAACAATTCTACAGTGCTGAGGTCTCCCAGATACCCCAGCTAAGATTGATGTCCACATACTACTCTGAATTCCAATTATCTCATACCTTAGCTTGAATTTTGAGCCAAACTTGTCTTCTTCATTTATAAGATGTGTGAGTTTAGAAGATTGTTTACTTTTTCCAATCTCTAGTTTCTTTACATTAAATATACCTTAGTCTCATAATTGTTAATTTCTTTTAATTAAGGAAATGTATATGATCTTAAAGCCTTACCAAAGCAAGTGCTCATTAAGGAGGAGCTCTAATAACTGTATTAGTCAGGGTCAAGTTGACACATAAAATTAACTACCAAAATACTACTGATCCATATTTGTCAATGCTGCTATACATAATAGTATACTATTCATTTAGATCAGTTAATTTCAACTGCTCCTGAGTTCACTTGAAATATGGTTTACCTAAGGAAAAGGACTGTGTTAGGCAAAATAAACTCAGTCTATAAAGTCAACTTCTTTGAGAGTCATCACATTTTTTCATTACAGATATCTCTATAATCAGTTCTACATGAAAATCTTCAACAGATTTCTCTGAAACTGTATTTAACTTTTCGACTAAATGTGCATGGAAAGGAAATTAAAATGCAAAAAAAATCAAAAGCAAAAGAAATTTTTGTCTTCAGCAATAATGAGTTTATTATTGGAAAATATGTACCACTCCACCCAGAAGACAATTTGCAAAACACAGCTTTTTAATTTAGAAAATGAATGAAGTGCATACAAGTATAGCTGTGAGAAACTCAATTTTACTAGGTATTTTCCTGTTTTTATTTTTTCTGAGCAGCTTAATTACCTAAACAAAATATTTAAGTTCTGGTATGCTTCACATATCCCATTAATTCCACACTAGGTTTAAGTTCCTTTAAACGTCACTGATTTTTAATTACCATGCAAATGCATTAAGTAAGCTTCTTAGAGTTAAAGGTTAGAAGCACATGCTAGAGAACTGATAAAGGAATTCCCCGCTTTCCTGTTAATAACAACAAAATTATGAGTTCCTACTCTGTAGCTATAATTCTTTAAGATGATTTCCAATACACTAGAAATGTAATTCTCAATTAGCTTCAAAAAACCCATTAGCATATTTGTTTTATAGGTAACAAAACATGTTTAGCCTCAGTTTATGGACTCATCAACAAGTACCCAAAACCTCCATTATAATTCAGGTGGAACAAAAGAACGAACAGCTTGCCACACTAGAAAGGTGGCATGAGGAAGTCTGTATAACTAACTTGGCATTTGCTCTTCTATTCCATGGTAGCTTTTCTGCCTGCTACTACTTAATACAGGTTTGTCAAGAGGCAGCTGCTATAGAAAACATGCACAGACTTTGGATTTTCCTTTGCAAGACTTTGAGCCTTGACCCTAGCATTTGCTACTCGAATGATCAAGTGCATTGTATTTATCTCTCATTCTTACTTTCCTTATCTGCAATCATTAGCATAACATGCATATAATAAGACCTAAATGAGTTAAAGCTCTTTTATTGTTGTTGACCAATCTTAACTCCTTTTGCCATTTATATTGTTTAATACTTTTGCTAACATTTATTGAGTGTTTAGTATATGCCAGAAACTGTACTAAGGGCTTTATCCAAGTCTTTTACTTAATCCTCACAACTGTGTGAAGTAAATATTATTATCCCTGCTTTGCATGACTTCCAAAGCCCTCTTCTTAACCACTATGGGTACCATGGTTTCCACAAAAGACGTATGATTTCATCACAGCAACCAGAGGTAATCATTTCTGTGTCCAAATGATGGAGGAGGAAAGTGAAGATACCATGAAGCCTCCTCACACATACATATAATTAATAAGGGACCACTAAACTTGAACTCAGCTATTTTATTTATATTTAAGAGCAATGCTATTTCTGATATGCCACATGCTTCTTTTATAAGTGCTTCGGGGTGGGGGCGCCTGGGTGGCTCAGGTGGTAAAGCGACCAACTTTGGCTCAGGCCATGATCTCATGGTTAGTGGGTTCGAGCCCCATGTCAGGCTCTGCGCTGACAGCTCAGAGCCTGGAGCCTGCTTCAGATTCTGTGTCTCTCTTTTTCTCTGCCCCTCCCCCACTCATGTTCTCTTAAAAATAAACATTAAAAAAAACTATATGTGCTTCAGGGTGTGCAAAGTAAGAAAAGATCTGATTCTTGTCTTTGAGGAAGATTTAAATGTAATGGACTTTATGTAATATACAGCACATTTCAGGGAATGTTCTTACTAAGAAATTGCAAACTTCCATATTTTCTTTTTGTTCAATCCATGTTCAAATCATCAAAAGAAAAGGCACAATGGACTGTTACCAATATCCTAGGCAACAAAGATAAAAATGAAGCTCTGACCCAGGGAACTGAAAAACATTACATTCAGCTCTATTATTTCCCAGTCTTTGACACGTCTCTACTTTTGTTTCCAGCAATAATGTACACTTGACATAAGGGAACATTTCATCTCATCTTACTTAGGCTTTTGTCTCACCTTTTTTTGTGTATAAAACAGTACCATTTTTGGTTTCAGATATTTTGCTAGGCTCTTCTCTGTGACTGAATATGGAGGGTCTGACAATTCCTGATATGAATATATAAATTAACAGGACAGAAACTGGCATGTTGGGAGATATTATATGAAATGTTACTAGGTGTTTATCCCCAACTTTTCATGAATACAGCTGTGATGGAGGTAGAATTAGGACAAGATAAATAATATCAGGTATATGCGGATATCATTATGGTGTCCTTGAGAGGAATAAAAGCTTTCTTCTTCCATCTCTCCTGGAGTTAGGTTAATGATTGTGATGAAAGATCTCACCTCATTCTGGGAGAAGTAATATGGTCATACCTGACAAAGGCAACACAAAATACCTCAATCTGATAGGATGTATTAACACTGGATCCTTATGGCTTTGATAAACTCAGATTTGAGTTTCTGAGAATAAATTTGTGCAGCAAAGGGTGAGGTCATTAAAGAAAGAATATGAGTTAGATTTAAAAGGTTTAACTTCCATCTTGACTTATAAATATGGTGGATAACCACTGTTTTCCCCAGAGACTTTGGTTGAAGTCCACTGGGGCAATATATGGTTGCCCCACACACCTTTGTATGCCACTAATACTCATTCTCATTGTGGCCTGGAAGAAAACTTAGAGGACAAGCTAATGTAAACTGCCTCTCCAGATACCTGTGTAATTTGGCTGGACATTAAAACAGTTGCAACAACCCACTAACTGCATTACTCTCTAAACTCAGGCTGCACAAAATGGGTCATAGTAAGTCATAGAATGGTGCGCTGGTGCCACAAGAACCGTTTAAAGGGTGGAATCTAGTGAACACACCTTACCTAAATTTCGTTAAGAAGGAGGACAGTGTAACTGAAATAACCCACAGATGACAAAATAAAACTGAAAGTTTCTGATTTGTTCATGAGAGAACACTGAGGTACATTTGAAATAAAGAGGTTAGCCAATCCTTCCTTTTGCACCACATGGGAAAAGCTTATTATTTTCTAACTATTCCCTATAAAATAAAAAGTATGAACAAAAAGAATTCCTTTGAAAAAAGAAGTTCTTGATCTAGAAAAATTCCAATGTTGTAAACAATGAGTTAAAAGGAAAATGAAGACAAAGTTCTAATCCATTCTAGAAAGGGGGCTGCATACAGACATCTGTAGTAGTAGAAATTACCATCCCATTACTAAAACTTAGCTGAGAAACAGGAGTTGGGATAGACTTCACATTATTTTAATGGTCAATTAAAGTCTTACAGATTTCCCTAACTTTTACAACAGTTTATAGTAAAAAGTACATTTGATTTCAAAAACTGAAATTATATTTATTACCATCTATGATCCTACCATAAAAGTCCTTTATAGGTAATGCTACTTGACTATAAAATTGTTCTTGATTATGAAGAGCACAACATTCATAAACACTGCATCCCACAGAAGCCAAAGATTTCTAACACTTGCTTGAAATAAACCCACATAACAGAGAGATGCTCTGATTCATGTGGGGCAATAATAAAAAAGACACCGATAAAGTCATTGGGTATTTTGAGAAGACATCTTAAAGCATACACATTATTTTCAAATCTAAGAAAATATATATTACAAATCATAATTTATAAATGAAATCAGAATTATTTGTGCCATACCTATAACACAAGCTATTGACCTAAACTCCACGATCAGATTTTAGATTGTAAAAGAATTTACTAACACTTGAAACAAATCACTGTGGAAAGCAGTAGGGGTTGTTTCTTAGGCATCAACCTAAAACCAACTACCTTTGAATTTTATAAGGTTAATAAAGAACAGTATGTAGCTTCAGGGCAGAATTTATGAAGTGGTAATGAACATGTTCAGATGGCCATTCAGAGACTGTAAAAAAAGGTTAAGTTTGGATGTTATTTTGAAAACCACTGTGCCCTTTAACACATACCAGAAAAGAGATGAATAGGCAGGTCAGAGGTTGCCTTCTGGAGACCATGAGCCATAGCATAACACTGTAAAAAGAGACTGGAAATTGATCCATGCACACATATAGAGTCACAGAGTGTGTTCACCGTATGTTCATGTCAATTATCTTGCAATCCAAAACTAGTTTCTTCAAATACAGTGATAATATATGGCCTACACTAAGGCATCACCCTTAGATGATGAACTAAAATGTTCACACCCATTAATTTATATGGGAGACTTATGAAGCTCTCTTCTACGTACCTACCCTTCTGAAAATCATTCTACCACTAAAGGTAGCCACCCAGTCTCTACTAATGAAGGAAAAAAAATCAATGAAGCCTCACGATGAAACCTTTAGGATTCAACAAAGTAGTTACAATAAAAAGTTTTCATATTAGGGGAATTGACTATATTTAAAGAGTTTTGCTACATGTAAGTCTCATCAAAGATTGACATATTAATGAAATAAAGCAAAAGACTATCAATAGATGGTTTGAAATTACCAAAGAAAATTCAGAAAGAAACTAAAAATAATATCTCAATTTTATGAAACAAAAAACAATTTCAAGTGAATGAAAGTGAGGAAAGATGAAATTCTGCAAGTCATTCTGTAGTTTTTGTTTTTAAATCTATAAAGCTTATGATTTAAAATTTAAGTCTATGAAATCTATCCAATGAGCAAAGCAAGGTCGAGGTATAACAGATAATACATTTGATTATTTAAATGGCATCTAACACCATGATCATATTTTCTTTTATAGCTCTTTTCCAGTGTGGTTTTCCCCTCTTTAGTCAATGTTGATATTAGATTTTGCATTAAAATAGAGCATAAAATGAACCATTGCTACTTGTTTTTAGGATCATTTACCACCAAGTGAATTATAAAAGCATTGAAAGTAAGAGAAGTTCTTAAAAACTTAAAAAAAAATAATAACCACACCTTCTACCTGGCCATGAGGTTATGTGAGTTGTATAAATAGGAAATATTACTCTGGCTGCCTCCAGTATGTAGGGAGGAGTGGCATATAAAGGACTCTAGATGTCAGAGTCCTTGTCTTGTGTCATTTATAACCTTGAATATTTACCTGATACTCAGGTCTTTCATCAGAAAATAGAGATCTGAGTTGGATGAACTGCAAGATGCCTTTCTGCTTTCCTAATTTTTATTTTTATGATTGAATTTATCAAAGAACAAATCTTTATGCAATATGTTTTACAAAATGAAAAAAAATTACTTATGTTAACCTATTCAAATTCTTAATATTCATTTCCCGGCTGCCCATTGTTTCATCTCTTTTACATAATTTCTTTCGGCATAGTGTCCCTTTTGACATAATGTGATAGCCAGCATTCATATGTATCAAAGTCAATTTTTAATGAACGCCTTCTTTGCACAGGAAGTATCCTAAAAACATTAAAGAAATTATATTTCATCTTCAATAAACTCCCAAAAGAGATTTACTTCATTGTGCAAATGAAGAACTTGAGGTTCAGAAATTAAGCAACCTGCCTAAATTCACACGCATTTGATATGTTAATGCAGTCTGTCTGTTTCCAGACCATGTACCATGAAACCAGTTTTCAAGAATGCATATATCCTATGACAGTTGGTACCCTGACTATCCCAGCACAGAAGCCCTGTTGTTTTGGTATGGCCCTAGCACCATGGAAAAGCATATCTGCCTTTCTGAAATGAACAAAAAAGGAGCATGGCTAAACTTCTCATCACAGCTTGCCCCATTAGATCTCAATGATCAGTAAAGCTTTCCAAATAATCAATTACTGCTGTAATACACTGCTTCAGAAAACAGGTAGAGCAAGTCATATTTACTGATTTTGGGGGGTTGTCTGTAGGAGGTCTATTTGTTGGCTGTAACTTGGAACATCCATGATTCATGATGCTTGATTAACTGTGCCAATCTTTCAAATGTAGACAAATCTCATGGGGACAGACAAGCTGAAGGAACATTGGTTTTAGTGGTTTCTTGAGATTACCCAAGGCATTAAAATGAAATGATGCTTAGCAAACCCAAGCTGCTCCTTTTGCATTAACTATTAGGTTTATTGGCTCTTTAAAGGAATGTATTTGGTGTTTGTTCCAAGTACTTTATCCATGGTCACCGATACCTCTATCACTCTTTTTTAAGATTAAAAAAAATCTTTCTCTCAATCACATTTCCATTAACTTGCTTCCTGAATTAGAAAATAGAATATTAGATCTGAGTTTGTAACATCAAGATTCTAGTTCAAATTCTACCATTTAGTTAATCATATGGCTAAGTATTACTGTCTCTGGAGTTTATTTTTGAAAAAACTAAGAGAGGGAGGCAGAAAAGAAGAGTGGAAGACAAGAAAGGAGGATTGGAGGCAGGATAAGGAGGAAAAAAATAGAAACACCTTGTTGTTTATCTCCCAGGAATGGTAGGAGAATCAAATGAAATAGATGATATTAACGTACTTTTAAGATCCTCAAATGTGATAAAAATGTTACTACTGGTATTACCATTGTTGGAGGTATTTACCTTCAACTAGGAAATAGCCTTGGTAGCATGTAATAAAATTATATATATATGCATATATATATATATATGTATATGTATGTATATTATATATATAATTATATATATATACATGTATATATATATATATATATCATATATATATACATGTATATATAGCCATGATGCATGTTGAAAGACCATCTCTAAACCAAACTATTGTGGTTGAGATCTGAGCAACCCTATGATAACAAATTAGTTTTCTGTCTTGGCAAAGCACTAAATCAAACTTTGAAGGTAGGAAGGGACGTGTATTCTGAACATTTGTATTTTATTTTAATAGTTTTTCGTGCTCTGAGAATGACCTTGGCAATGTCTTCCAAGTGAATCAGAGAAGACAGTTATCCTTCTAGCCTTACTAAACTGTACAATCAGTTCTTTTATTTTTTCCATCACAGAAAGCAAATAGTAGCTATAAAACTATGTTGTAGGGCATCTGCACTTCCCAAGATGAAATCTTATGCTATTTCCAATAAGAAGGGTGTCATTTTCCATATACGAACCTTGGATCTTTATCTGTTGAACATAAAGCTCTGGTTAGTCTCATATATTTAATAGCCCCCCCAGGTATTATCACACACTTAAGATGAGACACATTTGATTCAGAAAGAAAATTACTTTTAGAAAGAGAGTAGAGCTGTATCTTACTTGCATTTTAACTTCTCAATAAAATTCTTTTCACAAGTATGAACAAACATTAGCATCTAGAAGTATTAGCATCTAACAATTTCATAGCAGACTCCTGCAGACAGAACACCTTGAGAGGATTATACCCCTAAAGCTCTACAGAATTAGCAAAGTGCTTATTCTGCAAAACAACTGCAAAATATTCCATTAGAAAGAGGAACACTTTCTGATAAACAACACAACTACTGTTTGTCAGCTTTTTTTCTGGCCTAATAAGCAAAGCTGTCTTTTTTTTTTTTTTTCATAGTTCTTTCCAACTTTGGTTGCAAATCTTTAAGAATTTAGAATTAAAAAAAAAAACTGGGTTTTTTTTACTCAAAGATTTTCAGGATTTCAGAACTGGAAGGTTATATCAATCTAGTCATTTTTTCATTACCTTCATCCCCACCTGTCCCCACACCACACACAAAAATGTAACTATAGTCCAGAGGGGGGATAAAATGACATACTTGATATGACACACTAGTGTGTAGGTGAATCGTACTGAGAATTTAGGTCTCCTGAATACTAGCCTAATGCCCTAGGATTCCTTTCTAGCACATAGCTTCTTTGACCATCAAATAACCATGTGCTTTTCAAGATACCATTACCCTTGATATGGTGTCCATTCTGCATAAACTGAAATCATGAATGTGTCAGAGGGCTTGTGGCATCAACCAAAATTAAATTTGTATGTATACAATGTTATTAATAGATATAATTTATTGAGATTTATTATGTGCAAAGAACTTTACTAAGCCTTGTATGTATATTAAATGATTTAATTTTTAGAATACTCTTTTGAAGCTGATACTATCAATATTCCTATTCTATAGATGAGAAAAGTGATGATTTAAGGAATTAGGTTATTTGGACCATATTACATAGCTAATAAGAAAAGTCAAAATTCCACAGCCCAGATCTTCAGCTACTAGGAAATGCTACCAATGTTTATAAAACTGTCAAAGAAAAACATACTCTTAGAAATTTTCATAAGCAAACCTGCCTTTATAAGTTTTAAGAAAGAAAACTATTTCTTCTTGTATTTGGAGACATAACTACCAAATGTATTTAGTTGTAATCAAGCAATAAAAAACAGATTGTCTCATTCTGTTCTTTAAATACATTTCAACCAATTTCAAAGACATTCAACATTAACAAAGACTTTCAAGGATTGAGGTTTAAACTTTATTTATCTGGTAGGCTTAGTTCATTGTTGACTTCCTTACTACTCTTACATCTGAAATATTATGGCATATTTATTAGCTGTTAAGTCACAACAATTATACCTCATTTTATGTACAATCCGGTACTCCTGCTTTGTTCTGCTCTTAGGTTTACTTTTTTAATCCTAGCCATAAATTCTAGTCCACAAAGTTCAGAAAGGAATGAGGACTATCTAAATATGTCAAGTTGGGAACCATTCCTTAAATTCTGAGCACTCTGTTGTCACCAGCACTGATATGTAGACCCTTAACATAACTGTATGACCACTGTGAGAGCTCTGTACAATGACTTCTAGAACAAATTATGAAAATCAACCAAAATATCCTTGAATAAAAATTGAAGACTGAAGGTAAGCAATGATAAAAACTTCTGAACCAAACTATGGTTTTGTTGTGCTATAACTTCTTAAGAGAAAGAAGCACTAATAAAAGGGATTATATGTTATTCTACCACTAGCTTAACTCATTTCTTATGTAATTTCCATGAGTCAGACCTTTTTTAAGCTAGATCTGCCAGTAGTTAAAATAGTCAAAAAAACAGACATGGTCCTGACCTCATGAAGCACAGTCTAATGGATGCTTCATGATCTAATGATCTAATGGGATCATTTCTCAGTAGAGAGAAACTGTTAAGGACTATGAGTAGAAAAGATTTTCTTGATTCTAATTCTTACATTAATCAATATATTAACAAGGAGCATCCATACATTTTTAGGCCATACAAATCCACAACTTACTACAAAGCAAACCTGAACATAAGTTACTATAACTTTTCTTTTTATAAACAATATTAAAAAGCAAATCTAAGAATAATTAATATGAAACAAAAAGCTTCACATTATTTTCTATAATTCTCCCAATTTTAATACAAAGGTTATTTTCCTTTTTTAAAAAATGTTTATTTATTTTGGGGATCCTGGGTGGCTCAGTCAGTTAAGCATCCAACTCTTGATTTCAGTTCAGATCATGATCTCCTGGCTCATAAGTGTGATCCCCGCACCAGGATCCACACTGATAGTGCCGAGTCTGCTTGGGATTTTCTCTCTCTCTCCCTCTTTCTCTGCCCCTCCCCATTACTCGCTCTCTCATGCTCCCAAAAATAAATTATTTATATATTTATTAAATAAATTGTTTATTTTTGAGAGCGTGAGAGAGCACACACACAGGGGCTGGGGAGGGGCAGAGAGGGGTGGGGGAGATGGAGGTTCTGACAGCAGACAGCCAGATGTGAGGCTTGAACTCATGAAACATGAGATCATGACCTGAGAAGTCTTTCGCTTAACCTGACTGAGCACCCAGGAGCCACAAGATGTTTTCCTTTTTATGCTTTCCATAATCTTAAATAGCAAAAATATACTTCTTCATTAAATCACATTTTCAATACATTCTTTTTTTAATTTGAACCATCTCTCATTTAAGTAAAGTTGAAACAGATACATAAGCAAGAACAATAGATATGCAATTTCACATGCTCCATCTTCTATTGGTTTATATCCAGAGTACTTATATTCATACCATACTTATTGTTCTGAAACAGGAGTCATAAATTTTTTTCTGTGATGACCAAAGAGTAAATATTTTGGATTTTGTAGGCCATATTGTCTCTGTTGTAACTACTCAACTCTGCATTTAAAATGCAAAAGCAGGGGCACCTGGGTAGCTCAGTGGGTTGAGCACACAGGCCACGATCCCATTATCATGGGATCAAGCTCTGCATCAGGCTCCACGCTGAGTGTGGAGCCTGCTTGGGATTCTCTCTCTCTTTCTCTCTCTCTCTCTTTCTCTCTCTCTCTCAAAATAAACATTAAAAACAAATAAATTGCAACAGCAGGTATCGATAATATCTAACCAAATGGGCATGGGTGCATTCCAATAAAAGTTTATTTATAAAAATAGGCAAGTATAGGCCCTTCCTCTAAAATATCAATAATCTTTTGGCCAAAACTAGCTGAATAAAGATGAGCATGATTATCAAAGCATGTCTCACTAAAGTCCAGTTTAAAAAATAAAAATTTCTACAATATATCTTTGAAGATAAATTTTATCATTATCTTTTAGAATGGACAATAAATCTATAGACAATTAAGAATCGGATTCCTTTTAATTGTGCTAGTAAGTTTTCTATTTATATTAGTACTGTACCTGTATTTTTTATGAAAATAAACAGAACCAAAACACATTTGTCAAAAGATCAAGCCTTACTTGATACATCAGTCAGAAGCCTAAATTCACTGATGTGTAACACATCAATATTTTAATATTAAAAACATCCATCTAATACACACACACACACACACACACACACACACACACTTGCAAAACAGCATGGAATTCTACCCTTACTTTAGTTTTCCTATGTTTATTTACAAGAAACACATTTTCCTGTCCAAGGATATATAGTCTTTTCAAACTGATGTATGTGGCATTGCTATTTCATATGATATCCCCATCTACTAATGCAGCTAACTTAAATTTACCAACATCAAATAATTCAATGTGAAGGTTAGAAGTTCTTATTTAAACAGAAAAAAAGTTATACTCTATTTTATGTATGTATGTGTGTGTATCTATGTATGTGACAGCCAAATACCATATGCTATTGACAATGCTGGACTAATTTGTAGAAAGTCCTCCTCCATCTGTGTTTTTGCTTTTTCTTAAAGGCACTTCTGACTTAACCAATACAAAAGTTACAACTCAACCAAGGAGACACTATAATTCCCTAAAATGTATATGGTATTCTATGTTTTCCCTAAAATTTAACATAGTAATCTCTAACTTCATGCACAACTAAACTATTCTTAGCTGAAGGATTCAACATGAAATCTAAAAACTGCTCAGTAAAGCAGATTGATAAGTCAGTGTATTTAAGATGGTCAAATCACTTATGAACTTAGACTACCATAATGGGAAAGCCTAACCTTTACCGTTTTCAATATTTAGTGATCAAGTATGATTCAAGGTCAATTAGGTTTAGTATTAAATCCAGACAAGTCTTCACTCTGAAAAAGGTATTTGTGGCTGTATTCACACACTGTGTCAGTTAACATTGTTTTATTCTCTGGTTGTATCTGCCCTCAACATAAAACATGCCCTCTTCAACTGTCTGTAATTAAATCATCCATACATATATCAAGTAATAGATACCAGAGTTTAAATGTATCATGTGATGATGATTTGGTTTACAGCAAAAAAGGGTTTCTTATTTTCACAAGGTTTGCAGTATGCAAGATAAAAAGGGGATATATTAAAAGGAGACTTTAGCTTTAAATCTAAATTTTATGAACCTCATTGGGGTAAAGAATGGAAGACTGCACCTTCAATGTTAATTCATGTTGGTTTTATGGGACCAAGTAAGTCAATCCTATGTTGGAGATTGAAATGGAAATAAAACAATTATTTTAAATGTTTAAGTTGGTTAGGAATAATAAACTGAAAAAGTGCACAATATCTATCTGTCTATCTATCTATCTATCTATCTAACTATCTATCTATTCAAACAGGTTACTGATACCAAAGGTATTTCATGCATAAATTGCAATGGAAATGGTACTCGGAGTGGTAAAGATAAAAAACACCCTTCTCAGATGGTTACTTGGCATTTGTTCTTTTGGCCAAGAATCAAAAATAATAATTGGATATAAAAATCCTAATCGCCATAACCATACAAACTGTAAAGTATTTAAGAATTAATTTAACAAGAATTATGTAACGCCTATGGGAATAAATTTAACAAGAAATGTGCAAGAGTTCCATGTAGAAAACTATAATTTTACTGAAGGACACAGCAGACTATGTATAAATGGTATAAATGTATGAAAGTGTAACTATCTCATAATGGTTAAGTATAAATAAATAGAAACATAATGAGGGGAGATTTGCCTTGATATTTAAGGTTAAAATAATTAAAACCATATTATGCTTACACTATACACACACACACACACACACACACACACACGTAGAGAGGGAGAGAGAGAAAGATGGAGAGACAGAAATATTAATGAGGCAAATTACAGAGTAAAAACATAGACCTAAGGACAGATGAGATTTCCTATATGATAAAGACAAGATTTCAAATAATAGGGAAAGGATAGACTATTTCATTAAATTTTACTGTGACAAATATCTATCCATTTATCTACCTATCTGTCAAATCTGACAATACATGATTGTTTTATATACTTTCATTCATGATACTAAAAATCCACAAAATAATCATAATGTCTGTCAAAATAGGATTGATTTAATAAAATCAATGAAATTCTATGCAACCCTTGGATATTATGTTGTAGAAAAATTTTAGATGTCATCAAAAGATGTTCACAAAATATTAAGAGCAAAAATCATAAAACATGATGTCTGATACCATCTGATAATATTTCATATACCTCCCAAGAAGTCTGGAGGCTTACTGATCATTTTGCTAACAGTATTTATATCTGGGTGGTGATATTAATAGGCATCTTCACTTTTAATTATAGTTTACACTGTTACTGATTTTTCTGTAATGGACAGAAATAAGAAATAAAAACAATTCAAGATAAAAACAGAAAATATTTTTTAAATGGAAGAAAATTAAGAAAATCACATAACAGATAAATTTACCCACTTAACAAAATAAATATGACAAAAATTTTTCATTTAATTCCCTTAATTTCCAAATACAGAAATGCCGAACAAGAATTTTGTACAAGGTTTTATCACCAGTGACAAATTCAGGACAAATCCAGAACTCCCAGTCCCTGCTTTTGATATGAATACTGACTTTTTCACAATAATTATAGAAATAATCTCTAGAAATATTCAATAACATACTTTTAGCTCAAGGACTGCTACCTTTCAAAAGAAACATAGAGCTTAATAATTATATGTGTGTGTGTATATTATTAGATATATAAAACATACATACCCTAAATTTTATGTTTGATTTTAATCAACCCAATTGTATATTTGATAAAGTAGATAAAAAGAAATTAGAAACATTTTGCTTAAGCCACATATTGTTCTCAACCTTGAAGAACACAACTGTATTCAAACTGAAGTTTTTAGATTGACCTTGAAATACATCACAATTATTATTTCACACAAATGCTAATCATCAGCCTACTGAATATTTTGAGATGCTCTGATACTGAGATAGGTACCACCTCATTAAAATAACAAGTAAGGTATCAAGGGGTGATATTTTCTTCATTCTGAAAGTCATAAAACTTAATCAAGATCTAATTTTGTTCTTAATTCTCAAGATTACCATATCCTTTGCAGAGCAGATTTTTGTTTCAAGCATGAATTGGATTTATTCCTCAGTGATGAAACAGGATTTATAATAGCCAGGAAAAAAGTAAATCATAATCTTCAATTTATCCACAAACTCTAATGATGCTGACATAGTGATAATTACTAATTTAACTGACCTCTCAATGAATTAGATTGCCTACTTCCTTATGTTCTATTTATTTTAGTTTTGTAGGCTTCCCAAAAGTCATCTGGGAATCTGGAATGTGGATTGTTAACAATCATCCTGGGAGATTATGATGGAGGCAGGTCCATTCAATTTTTTCAACTTCCTTTTTCTTTCACTTCAGAAAAACACAAAATAAATGGGATAGGGGACAAATCAGGCTCAAATTCCAGTTCCAGGTATACTGTAATTTTTCAAAACTGCTTTCATTGACTTTTTTTAAATTAAAATATGTATTAATTATCAAATGCTTAAAAGTACAGAAAGAATCCACATGCATTTTGATATTGTTGATTCCATATCACGTAATTCAAAGAGACAGTCCCTGATTTTATTTATATATATATATATATATATATATATATATATATATATATATATATATCTTTCATGGTAATCTTTGTTGCATACTTTACATATATAAATATTCATTTATACTAAAAGGACACAGTGACTATGTAGAAAAGGCCTTCTGCTATTTCTCAACTATTGAAAACACATTACACACTCTTCAAGAACAGGAATACATATGTCTATCCCTCTTCGCCTCTCCCTCTCTGCATCTCTCTTTGTCCCTCTCTCTCTTTAAAGCTCAAAGACACAGCAGCATTTGATTTAATCAAGTTTTGTTCCTGCCGTATTTGCACTAGGCACTAAAACAACAACAAAATGGGAAACCCAGAGCCCTAGGATTGTGGCTACTTTTTTAATGAGAACATAAACAATTAAGAGGTATTCTGTCCAAATCTGGGAATTTTAACACCAAGACACACCTATAGCATTGCCACTTTGACTAAAGTATCCTAAGTAGAAAAAGTTCCATTAAACAACAAATTTCCACCTTAGTGGTGGGGATGATGATCAGAGTCAGTTTGGTAAATTAATGAAATAAAGACATTTTAAAATGTGGCTTTCAAAGATGGTTCATTAAATAGATAGACAGGAAGAGTTTCCTGGTCTGTTAGAAAATGCATAATTAAGATATGAACATGAAAGCTGATCTTTCTGAATAACCAGAGAAATATATATATATATATATATATATACATATTATAATATATATATTTTATAAAATATATATTTTATAATATGTATAAATATATTTGTCAGAAAATATTACTCTGTAGTGTTAAAAAGCAATTGGCAAAATGATTTTATTCAGATTTCTTATAGAACAGAACTTAGCCTCCAACAAGCAGTCTAAAATAAAGCACTGAAAAAAATCTGAAGGAAATAAGGAAACTGTTTTTCATATGCTCTGTAATTTTACATATCTCTCACATGTAAATTTGGCAAGTACTTAAAATATTATGACTTTTAGAATAACAAAGGTATTCTCTAATGAATTCAGTTAGAAAAATGGTTTGTCACACCGACAAGCTAGTATGATTCAAGTAAACACTTAAAAGCATTCTTCCAACACATAAGCCAGATGCAAATTTACGCAGCCTAGCAGATCAGCCCCACCAAAAGAAAGAGCTGGCTTAACAGTGCTTGAAAGAGGAAAGGTTTACACAACTGACTGATGGGAGAATGCTTCAAGAGGTCTGCAGTCTATTAACTCAAACACTCATTTGGAAAAAGAAATAGAAATACGTCTTTACAAAATAAGTCTTTAAGTTTCTTTGTAGGTCAAAGAAAGCAAACAGAAAAAAATATTTAAATTTCATTTTTTTGGAGCACAGTATCTGCAACAATGTTAAGTATACAGAAAGGTGATTAGATTTTACAACCTAACAATGGGCACCTATTCACTTATATTTAAAGCTGTTGACAACTCTCCTTCTTATTTATGATATTCCTTAAAATGGCCTATAAATCATTCTTTAAAGATTAATGTTAAAAATATTTCCTGAAACATCTACAGTTGATGAAATGTCAACAGCCTCACAAAATAAGACAATTTGTAAAGATGATCTTTGCATGATTATTTAAGAGCTACCTGTCTGATTATACAGTCCCTTGTAAAATCCATTTAAACAGTAGTCCTAAGAAGCAAGAAGATTCAATAATTACTTTAAAACAAATGCTCCCTCCTGGAAGGGAGGAACAGCACACTCTCTAAAATATTACTTGTTCTATGTTGATGCTTTAGAAATTGGAAGGCAGGAATAAATGGGACTGTTTCCACAGAAAAAAGTCACCTTTCAATTATCTATATTCCAAGCCATACTATCCAATATTTCCCCTTAGCAGGATAATAATGAAGAATAAAATGACCTTTAATTTCCATTATTATTCACTGTATCGCTATTTTCATAGAAAATGCAAAACCCTAAACCAGTGTCAAGATGACCATGAGATGCAAATATAACTTTATATATATTTTATAAAATCCTCTTCTTTTAAGTTTATTTATTTATTGCTTTTGAAAGATGGGGGGTGGGGCAGAGAAAGAGGGAGAAAGAGAATCCCAAGCAGCCTCCGTGTTGTCAGCATAAAGCCCAATGTGGGAGTGGGCTTTCATTTCACACAACTGTGAGATCATGACTGGAGCCCAAATCAAGACTTGGATGCTCAACTAACTGAGCCACCCAGGTGCCCTCAAATCCTCTTTAAATCTCTACTTTGAGTATGTTTGATAGTGAACATTATGTATTAGTTCATAGCTAGATAAATACACATTTATTAAGCAAGTCAAGTAGATTAATTCTCATGATGCAACCATCATTTCTATTTAAAATAAAAAATAACATAGTTGAGTGAGACGTGTCTTTTAAAAACTATTTAATTTAATAAACTATGTAAAAGTCTAGAGATAAACATTTTATAAAAATGTTTTTGATGCAATGGTCTCTACCAATTAGGCACTGAATTATTGATCTTTAGAGGAGCAACCTCAAGATGTTTGGTTAATCACTGAGGCCTAAAGTTTAACCACATACTTCAAGAATTATAATTAGGCAGCCATAAATAATTAATAAGGAGCTATTCAGTGCCATTGTCCCTATATGTAACGTGTAATGCTACTATTACTAACCACCAATTACATAGCTACCTTTCTAAACAAGGATAGCGAAATCATATTACCATGAAATGTATATTAAAATATAAGTATTTCTGATATTTTTCAGACATCTTAAAACTAAATAATCAATACAGCTATTATTAATTTTTTCATAGTATCAAACACTGTGCTAGGTGCTCATCCCTCCACCATTTTGCAACCATTGTTCAACCTTTGTTCTTTTTAAATACAGAACTGCGATCATTTTAATGATGTGTGTCAATAAAATTATTGTGGAAGTTCCAAAGGACATTTTATAAAAATAGAAATCAGATCTGGAAAATGTTTTTCAATGTTCTCATACTTCCTTTATGAAGTGTTTTCTGCCTTTAACTTTGTTCCTTGTGAAGATGCTTAAGGCTCTCTCACAGTGTCAGAGCACCCACCCAAGAAATCCCAAGGTCTCTTCTGCAGAGCCATCAAGATCCTATGCAATGAAGTTTCACTCTACATATTCATACCCTCCATATGCACCCTACCATTCTGATCCACTTACATTAGCTGTGAAATCTTAGAAATTATATAATCTATCCAGTTGTTAGTTTCTGCATTTCTAAAAGAAGATGATAATACTATTATCTAGGTCATTGGATTTCTGTGAGCATTAAGATAGTCATACACACCCTAAATTTATATTTTTGCAGTATTACTACTGCTAATATGCAATGGTTTTCTTCATGCTGTCTATATACCCTACTGCCCTTTCCCACAGGACTGTTCCAATTTTCCATCTATTCAAATTGCACTGATTCCATTTGTTCAGTTCAACTCTCTTTGCCACGAAGTCTCTTTCTGCAAATCCCACCCACCCTTACTACTTAGATCTTTATATTGTTGTAAAAATCCATATTACAACTAGAGGCCAGTCAGTTGGTGTCAAATTCTTTTATTACTAATTATCCAGCTTCCAACTTCACTATAAAATTCATGTTCCTCTAACAGTGCCTTTCAGATCGTACCTGTGTCAGTCACATAGAAAACTTAACATGAAGACCCCTGAACACCATCCTAGACTGAGGAGTCAGACTCTGAATATGGGCCTTAAAAATACGAATATTAACACTAGACTCAGAGATTCTACTGCACAGAAAAATTTGACAATCACTGTAAAACTTGATTCCCAATTTTTTATTTTGACTCTTTTACCTGAGAGACATATCAGTCTCCTCTCCCACCATCTGAAACACTCTTCTCTCCATCAACCCTCACCTCCCTCTTCAGGCAGTAAGATTAATCTTTCTTGACTCTAGAAAGTACCTTAGTCCCATTTCCCATCCTTCCACAATCCAGCTTAACTGGTAGAGTGCTGCTTAAGTTAGCCCTTGATAAACACTTCCTGGTAGCTTGATGTACTGAAGTCCTTCAACTACCCCTTCAACCAATTCTGCCAATCCATGTTTGGCAAGCATCTACTAATTGTCTGGCATCGTGCTGGGCACTTTCCATGAATTTGTACACCTCAAAATCTCCGATCTTCCTCTATGGCTTACTTTTGTATCACTTTTCTAAGATACAGGTAGATTCACCTTTAAAACTTCATTAATTGTTGCTATTGTGTTAGGAGAGAAGTTATTTTAGCTTCAATTGCCAATTACTTCTAAGTTAAGACCTCTTGGCAAGTAAGTGGGCAGTAGGGGCCAAATTATAGTGCAAGGAAAATAAGACTTGGCAATAAAAATGCCGATAGAATGTTAACAAAATGAGCACCAGCAAGAGCCAATGGGCGAAAGACATTCCTATATTTTTCCATATAAATGGGGGCAGGATAACATAAAGCCATGTCTCTCCTTGCATATAAACATATATATATATATATATATATATATATATATATATGTATATACACACACGTATATATATAATGCAAATGAAATGCACATAAATCTTGTGTTTTAAAAACTCATAACCCCTGCTTCTTGTTCCTCTTTTAACTGTTCCTAAGTATTTTTGTCATCTGAAAAGTGTAAATTGATTTTGGAAAAACCGATTAATATCAGAATAGAAACAGTAAAGAGTGGCTGTGTAAATACGAGTCAACTTGATATATCATTTTTTAAAATTTCCATTTATACGCTACTTAAATCCAGTTCTCTATTTTGTATGTGATTTATATATTATTGTTAATGGTGCAAAAGTAAAAGTAAATATGGGAGTACCCGGTGGCTTAGTCAGTTAAGCGTCCAACTTCGGCTCAGGTCATGATCTCATGGTTCATGGGTCCGAGCCCTGCATCAGGCTCTATGCTGACAGCTCAGAGCCTGGAGCCTGCTTTGTATTCTGTGTCTCCCTCTCTCTCTCTGCCTCTCCCCTGCTTGTGCTCTATCTCTCTCAAAAATAAATAAACATTAAAAGGAAAATTTAAAAGATTAAGTAAGTTTATTTTTAAATAATCTATAGCTATAATTATGACTAATAATCTATAAAATATATTTAAAAATAGTTTCTCAGAATGAATAAAAAATAAAATGTCAATATATTCATTATATGTTTTTTTTTAATTTTTTTTTAACATTTTTATTTATTTTTGAGACAGGGAGAGACAGAGCATGAACAGGGGAGGGTCAGAGAGAGGGAGACACAGAATCTGAAACAGGCTCCAGGCTCTGAGCCGTCAGCACAGAGCCCGATGCGGGGCTTGAACTCACGGGCTGTGAGATCATGACCTGAGCCGAAGTCGGCCGCTTAACCAACTGAGCCACCCAGGCGCCCCTCATTATATGTTTGTAAGATCGAGGAAAAATACCCACCAGTTTACACTGGTGGTAGTAGAGATGTGTATTTTTTATAAAGAAAGCATAAATCTGTAAAAATATGCATGGTGTGTTAAGTGAAAATATAGACTATAAAATTATCTCTACAAAACAAGTGCAATGTGTAAAACATGAATAAACTAATAGACGAGAGCTAGAAGGTAATACAAATTAAAACACAGTTTTAATAAAATAATAGGGATATGGGTAATTTTTGCTTTTGATATTTGTTGGTATTTTCAAATTGGTTTCATCACAATGTACCACCAAACATAAATGAAAATGGTGACGAAGCACAAAATCAATGAGAAAATCTCAGTGACAAATCTCTTTTCTCTAGTTGCTTAGAGACAAAACCACAACACCATTCTTTACACCAGTGGCTCTCAACTGGGGACAATCCCCTCACCCCACATGGCACATTTAGCAATTTCTGGAGACACTTTTGGTTTTCACAACAGCAGGAGTACTTCTGGCAGCCAAGTGGAGTAGAGGCAAGAAATGCCATGAAATTTCTTACAATGCACATGACCGCCCACTCACAACAAAAAGTATCTGGTCCAAAGTGACAGCAATGCTGAAGGTAAGAAACTTTGTTATAGAATGATCATAAAACAAATTGTGCCCTTCCCCAAAGTTAACATATATACATCCTTCCCATATAGTTAGGAAAAACACTTTGATTTACATTCTTAAAAAATTCCCACAACCACTTAATTACTTGGAGGAGCACACCAAAGCACACATGATGCACTAAAACATGAAACTTGAGATACTTCCTTAGCCTGCTGTCTCCTGCAGAGGAAGCCCATTATCACATCTTTATTTCATGCCCATAGTTAAGCAAGAGCATTGTTCAGGGTACCCACAAGGTAACAGCAAAAAAATTGCCCTAAGAGTTAACCAGAAAAAATAGACTTATAAACTGTCAATATCAAGTCTCATAGATGTTTTAAAATAGGTAAGTCTTCTAGAGATGTAATCTTTATAATGAGTCTCATTTATACTACATGGGATGGAGGAAGGAAAGCTCTGGGAAGAAAAGGAAAAGAATTCAACCACCTTTAGGAGAATTATCTGCAGAAGCAATTAACCAGAAATCAGAAAAATGCGTTCTCAATGAAAAAGAAAAGTTCAATTGAAAATGAGGTATTTATGATAACAAAAAGGGGGGGAAAGGGTGTGGTGTTTTCACACAGTGTCCACTCACTGCCCATAACCCCTGAGTTTATGATTCATAAACATGTAGCAGCCAGTATTTCCTGGCAATTATTGGCCTTAATTGTTATCTGATAGATTCTTCTAGGGCAAAAGAAAATTATTAGACAAGTTAACCAACAGCACCCATTCATAATGACAGAAATTACAACACATGAAATATTCTGGATCTTATGTAAATTTTCCTTTATTGCATGGTTTAAATCATGCTCAACAGATGTAATTTAAAGTATGTGTTTCTCAAGGATGAGTATCATTTCTTCCATTTAATATATACTGAATAAACTACCTACTTGGAATCACTAATAAAATTAAGATTTTTTTTAAGGCGAAGAGAGTGAGAAGTATCATCTTATGATTAGTTTCTCTGATCTATCCACTCTTTCAAAAAAATAGCAACTACAACAAAACAGGGTTCTCAAGGAATGAAAATGATTTTTTTTTTAACGAGTCTTTGCTACAACTTAAAACTGCAGCATGGTTAAGATCAAGCAATGTGAAGTCAGTCATTTGTTAGCTGTGTGACCTTGAATGAGTCACTTAACCTCTCTTGGCCTCAGGTTCCTCTTTTGTAAGTAGGTTGATGTAGCTACCTCACTGTTTTTATAGGAGCATTGGATGGAATAATGCAAATCAACAGAATACTTACATGAGTTAAGAACTCAATAAGCACTAGCTTTATTCTATTCTATTTGTGTTACATGACTTGGAAAATGTTGGGTAATATACAAGAGAGGGAGAGGGGATGATGGTGCAAAGGAGTAGAAGAAAAAGGAGAGAACATAATAGCTTGCTAAAAGTTGGGCAGGAGAACTTCTAAGCATAATTCACTTAGGCTTAAGCCTGCCTGTAGTCGGAGAGTGTTCATATACACTTCACCATGCTTCATTGCTTCTTGGCTATCCTTCTGTGTGTCCCAGGTAACCTCACTTACTTACCCTTTCTCCACAGAGGCCAATTTTAACCTCCTCTATTCTCAATAGGAAATGTCTCCCATGTTGGAGAGAATATAGAGGTCTTCAATTAAGTGAGCCTTTAGCTTCCTGTCCCACCGCCCCACCCATCTCCTTTGTTGTATCTGCAACCTGCTCCCTTCCAAAGGAAACTTCTCCAAATTATATATCACTCCTTTTAGTAATTGCTCTCTCCCCATTTTACTTCAGATCCAAACTTTTCAAAAGTATAGTTCCCTACCAAAGGTCCTCTATATTTACCAGTGAGCTCTTGTTACTACTACACTCGGTAGATGAATCTCACAACTTATTTCAATTGATCATTTTGGCATGTGACACAACTGATCACTTCCTTCTTTTTTAAACTCTCTTGTACCTCCACTTCCAAAACACTGTTATCTGCAGGTTCTCTTCCTAACTCTCTGATTGTTGCTTAGCTCCTTGTTACTCTTTGTGGACTCCTTTTCAGTGTTCCTCTACTTGTGCTCACCAGATCTCTAACTGTAGCTGTCTATTCACTTTCCCTTTTTAATTTTGTCCATTCATACTGTTATAAATATTACCTATACGATGACAATGTAGAAGCTCACCTCTCTAGTCATGACTTTTTTACGTAGCTCTAGACCTGTATTTCCCAATCCCCACTGGGAGATTTCATGTGTGTTGAAAAGTCAACATATCCCAAACTGAGCTCACCATCTGCCCGTATACCTAATCCCTCACTCCCGCCTCCAACTTGGATGCCCCTTTTGTTTCTGAATATTAATAAATAGTACCATCAGAAATTTGGGATTCACCAGGTCCTTCTGCTTCTACCTCATAAATGTGCTGTTTTTCTTTCTTCTATTTTACATCCCTGCCTCAATTCATCAATTCTTCCTGGATTTTTGCAGTGAGTTTTCATCTTATCCCCCAACTTAAGTCTTGCTTAACTCTTCATATTTCAGAAGCATCTTCTTGAAGTGTGAATCTGTTCATGCAATTCTCCTATTCACATCCTTTCATGGATCTCTACAGTCTTTGGAACAAAATTTAACACTTCAAGCTGCAAAAATGGTCTCTATAATTTGATCACCACCTGTGATCTCAATACAAGCTCTTATCACCTCCTTACTCCCACTCCCAATTCCAGTCAAAGTTACTTGCAAATTCCTAACCCCATTTATTTTTCTGTGTCTTTTTCTCCTATGTGCCATTATTTCTACTTGGAACATCTATCCACAGTCCTTTAATTTCTAGTTAATTTCTTCACCTAGAAATTTCTATGTAATATCTTAGTATTCTGCATTCCCAATATGCCCTTTGTATTTCCTCTTGCAAAGCACTTATAATCCTGTATTGTGATTTTTTCTATATTAAACAACGATTGCCTTGAATTTGAGGACTATGATTTTATGCTCTGTTTCTCCACATATATGGTACGGTGTCTAGTGAATAATAACAAATTGCTGCTATGAAAACAAATAGTTCACCCAATATTTGTGGCATTCACCCAGAGTCTAACATCCAACCAGTCATTGTGTATAGAGCAAAACCACATGGAGTGATATATTATAACTCTGTCTACATGTAGTTTATAACATGATCAGGAAAACAGAATGAATATGTAACATACACAGCATTTTGAAATGGCAAATAACAAATGAATGGTGAAACCAAGAAGTGACAAAGGAATTCATGGGAAATACAGACCACTAGGTACTCATTCAGCTGCTCATAAAAAAGCTTTAAAGAAAAGATAAGACTATGCTAAGCATAAGTACAGTAAGAGTCTACAGAAGAATTAAGAATAGTGAGCACCTAGATATTAAGTCTCATGAGGTCAGGAGACAAATCAATTTTGTTCATTGCTCTGTCTCTGAGGCCTACAACATGGCTGGATCATAGTAGCTGCTAAATAAGCATTTGTGTTGAATTGAATTTTAAACTGTGCATCTGGTGATGCAAGAAAACATCTGTTTTTAAAAAAAGGCTGCAGTTTTCTTCATTTGCCATTCCATAAAAAGGTAATTTGTGTGTGTGTTTACTAGAACTCTTTCCTCAAAAGTGAAATATTGCTTCACTCTTTGGTTGGCAAATGTGTTGTTTCAAGATGGAGAAGAATCTACTTTAAATGAAGAGAAAGCTATTTCAGTCCATAATTCTCAGAGCCAATTTTGGATCTTAAAATGCACTTTTCATCAAAGAACCTTAACAAAAAGATCCCTGCCAATGTAACCAAGACATCTAAAAATATTTCATTCTAGAGCCAAGCTTTCCACTCAGGAGCATTCTAATTGAAATCACATTCTTCCAAAGATCTAGCATTGGGCCAACAGTCACCTGAGTAAGCTACCAACCTCACCTTCACGGGTAAGAACTCACAACTGTATGAAATTTAGGAATTCTGCATTTTCCTTACATTTATGCTAGATTTCCATGTTTTCCTGGAACTTTTTTGTACTCAACAGAGCTACTAAATAAACCAAACCAGAAATACATATAACTTTGAGTTGGAAGTCAAATTATTATGTCCCCTCTCAATTCACACATTAAAAAAAAAAGAAAAAAAAAACAAACTTGAGACCTAGTATATTACCTTTAGGGCAGCAGCTGGAGTGGACACAAATTCTCTTGAATTCTCTTCTACATAAGCTATGTTCATGGAACATCAACACTTTCACATGTATAGTTTTGTTAATTCTGGTAGTCACCTGAAATAGGTACAATGGGACTATTCCTCCTCTTTAACAGGTGAGGAAATTTAGCCCTGTCCATCTGTGAATTCCCTGAGGATGACTGAGCAGCAGAAGCAGAACTAGTATTCAAGACTCCTGATTTGGTTCAGATTTTTCGATCATTGTCATTTACCAAGAGTATCACATTGACATGTCTCTTTTCCTTCAGTACAAATGAGTCAGTGACAATCTAAATGGTCTGGAGCCTACCATCCTTCAAAGGAAGATTCGCCATGGTAAAAGAAAGTTACAATTACCAGAGGTTGCAGGTAATAAAAGATAATGAGGCAAAAACATGTATGTTAATCACTTTTGAGGTTTCATTTAAATAATCAACCATTCTTTCAGAACTAAAAATAATCAAGACATATTAACACTTTTAGACCCCTATACTAGAGGTAATATGCCACAAGCATCTTTATTTTATTTACACACCAATGATGAAATTTCCCATCTGTTGCTTCAAATCAAATAAGCATACTTAAAAATAATATACATCACAAAATTTTTCTTTGAAGGATTAATTTAAGTCACTATAATGTTAGCTGAAATAAGTGTTAATTTTTCAACAAGTAAAAAATGTGTCTGGACAAGTCCACATGTGGTAGCAGTAGGCTAAGAAAGGAATCTGGCATGGAATTTTTAACATTTCGTTCTAATCATTAATGCTGCAGTACTGGCCTATTTACAACCTGACATTTGTTTTTGCACTTTCAACATCCCATGATTTTTCATCAACAGTAAATAGCTTTCAGAGATGTCACCCCGCCTTAGCTGGGTCTATATTTTGACTAACAGGTCTTGGCATTGTGTCCAGATCAGATACCTCTCCAAAATGCTGTATGCAGGTAAAAGGTGAACAAAATTTAAAACACACACACACACACACACACACACACACACACACAGCACTACTCTAAACAGTTGGGGGATATAATATATCCAAGTTCATAGCTGACCTATCACAGGTGACCTATCATCTCATCATTGTTTGTTTAGAATCTATTCCCTAATTTTCCATAGAACACCATTTTTGTGATGCTCCAAAGAGGAGGGTTGTAAAAAAATAACATAAATAAATCAAAAGGCAAAAGAAAGCAGCCTAATTTAACCACATGCAGGACGCACAGAACCACATCTGATTTCTGTCATCACTTTGTGTCTAGCAACACAATTTAGATTCAAGTCTTTGGGACTTAGGAAGTACCCACATTAGGACCTTTTTAAATTTTTCTAGTAAAACTCAAAATTTAAACTAATGAAAGACCTCTAGAATTCCACAAAAGCGAATATTTGTGCATCTGAGAAATTAGTTTCCCAAGGAAAATGTATTCTCTAGACACACAGGGAATTTTCATAATATGTGGGAAATCTGTGGTTCTGAATCACCCAATATTGTCTCAGTCTGTGTTTATATCCTATATGAAAAAAGCCTTCCCAATAATTAGAATATAAGAAGATACATGGCATTAAAACTTTGTGGAAACTTTATAGAAAGAGTTGAATATTCCC
Organism: Felis catus; assembly: GCF_018350175.1. Lineage (NCBI taxonomy): Eukaryota > Metazoa > Chordata > Mammalia > Carnivora > Felidae > Felis > Felis catus. The sequence continues at coordinate 186,505,244 of NC_058368.1, read as the reverse complement.
TGGAGTAGTTATGTTTTATAATGTCATAATGCTAATGACTATCACCTGTCTTTGGACAATGTATAGGGATGAGGTTAGTTATTTGAGTTTTCTCTCTATTTAAACTCTGGGAATATGAAAATCTGCATAATGTTAAGAACATATCAACTACTTTTGCTGTCTTGAGTTAATTAGTAAATGTCCTAACTTTCAAGTCCTGATGGCTGGCTGAGAAGTCTTTTACATAAAACTTTACACACTACACCCTTTTCTTTATTAGTGCATTTCATTTCTAGGAAGAACCATGCCACAACAGTCTTCTGAAATGTGCGGTGTGCTTTCAGTATTGAAAGTAACATTACCATCTTACAGTCAAATGTGGCCTTTCTAGACAGACTTTTCCAAGGGAGAAAACTTTAACAACACAGAGTAGAAAAGTCACTGGAGAAAGAAGCAGCCCAAGTATTCTGGGGTATCTAGGACACTTGTCATGGTTTTGTCTGTCTGCAGTGCCCCCACATGGGCAGCAGGGGGCGCTCCTGCATGAAACAAACCCCCCACAAGTGTCCCTGGTCAGGAAGAGAGAGGCTTTTTCTCAGCATTTGCCCCAATTCCAAGGAGGTAGCCACTAAGGAGTGCTGCTGTCCATAAACTGTACAAGCTTAGGACATGCAGTGTACAACACTGCAAAAGTGACTAGATAGGGCACATGGGTCTGAGCCTACCTTCAGAACACAGGGTGGACAATTTTTTAATTTATTTTTGTGGGGAAGAGACATTAAAAGAACAGGTGAACAATTGTGGAGGGAGGTGACAGCCATCAGCTTGTAAAAAGGCCATCTCTGAAAGCAACAAGTGGACATCTGTATCCCAGGGTCATTTATTTAGTCTATTAGCGACAGTTTAGTTTGTAAGATTATATTCCTTGTGAAATAGCCTCAAAACCGTTCCCTCTTTTCCTGACCCCACTCCAAACTCAGAAAATCACTTGATGAACCTGGTTCCTCAATAAACCTTAGGAAATGTGGCTTCTGCAAGGGATCTTGCATGTGGTTGTGTTTTGCACATGAATTATGATGCTTTTACTTGCTCTGTACCAATTCTCAAGTATCTGAACCAGGTTGGAAAAATCATTAGGGACCAAAAAGCAAGGGCTCTGAAACCTCAAACACAGTGGGTTCCAAAGCAAAATTCCCAGCCCTCATCCCCATTTCATATGCTTACTCATGCTTATGCCACCCCCACTGACTGACCCCTTCCTACTTCCTGTCCCCAAATGAAGGTCTGTAGAGGTACAACTATAAACCTCAGTACTCACCATATTGACTTCGGAAACCATATCGATGCTAGCAATATCAATGTTCATTCCCACGGCCACAGGGGGACCTGCGAACCAAGATGGCCAGCCACGTGATTTCTCAGAACTTCATTCATTCTCAGCAAGAGTAGTCCCTGGGCTTGGGGTATTCTGCCCCAGATCCCTCCCCCGCTGTTCACCCTCATTACTCCTTTTTAAAAAGAGTGCCAGGCACTCCTCTAGGAAACGCTCTATGGAACATGCACACACGTGCCTTTGTGGAAGAGATTCCAATTCTGTCTACATATGTAGCTGTCTCAGTGTGAGAATACACACAACTCACAGAAGCACAGGAATCAGTCTAGCCCGAGGGAATTTTATATATTGCACTAAAACCCCCTCCTCCTCATTCTTTCCCACTATCCTTCAGTGAGCAGGTTTAACTCTTTGAGCTTCATAAGAGTCTAAAGCAAAATTAAATGGGCATAACAGTGTATCTAAGGCTGCAGCAAGGGGTCCTTCGCCCTTCTCCCACCTACCTCCCCACCTACCTTCTGGCGCTCCCGAACCCCCCCTCCCTCCCACCGCCCTAAGCAGTGGGGCTTCCAGGACTGGAGAATACCCAGACACCAGCCACTTTAAACCATGCCAGAACTCTTCCAAAGTAGGCGGGCACAGGGGATTAATGCCACTTTTCAACCAATTGCCTGCACATTTTATTCTCAAAAATGTTCACGATGGCCTCCAGTAAGCCAGGTTCTCTGGGTACACCATTAACTAAACTTAAGAGGCTCGTATCTCAATGAAGCAAAGACGGTGAAGCAAAGGATTTTAGCAGTGAAGGTGAAGAACAGCAGTCACCTATAAACTCTAAGAGGGTCTCACTGAAAGACCATCTAAGTGCTGGATACTGACAAATAGGCTTAAGTTTGGATCACTTTCTCAATATGGTAACACAGAGACACATCCGATATACCACATGCAGCCAACAATAGGGAGAGGGAAGGCACAGCGCACACAAAGCTCAAAAGACAGCTTAGGCTATAACTAGGCTGTTTCTTATTTCCAAGGCAACCCCATTACCTCCAAAATCTGGTCTCAGACGAATGTCATAGCCTTTCAGGAGTCTATCCACTGTCTCTTTAACCAGCGACATATTACTAGGGTCATTGACACTAAAAAAAAAAAAAAGAAAAGACAATAAACAGGCATCAATAAGGCAGCAGGCACAGCGTCTTCAGCATCTATCCGATCCTCACTACAGATCCCTGCTCACAGAGGTATGCAGACAGAGCCCTTCAAAGTAAAATGAAAAAGAGAAATGCTGGGCACACTTACCTCTGCGCACAGACAGCGGCGATTATTAAGGGGAATGACCAAATCCCAAAGTAGCCCTTTTTCCGGACTCTCCACATCCCTTTAGTTTTTGATGGGATTGAGGGTTTCACTGAAGAGAGGAGATCCAACTTAGTCTGCCCAGTGCAGTAATTCTAATGTGAGGCGCATGCGCACGGTGTACCAAAACATCAAAGGGGCAGCGGCGGCTGCCTGGGACCGAGCAGATTTTCTTGCAAGGGAAAAAAAAAAAAAAAAAAAAAATTAAAGGGGAGAAAGAAAAAACATATATGTGTACAACATATACATAGTTGAATATCACCCCACTGGAGGGCCCAGAGTAAAATCTTTGTTTTCCTTCCGTTAAGACAAAAACAACTAGAGCCTCGGGTAAGTTTTGGTAGTTGCGGGAGGCAGTTTTGCACCTCACGGGTTGTGGGTTTTTGGGGCGTGTATGTATGTTTCCTCTTAAATATGCAAAACCAGATTAGGAATTTAAAAGACAGCAGGTGTGGAGTGCTAGTGGAAGACGGGTGCCTGGGAGCCCATTTCTGGTCTCAGCAAGCCTATGAGGCGAGGAGTTTGAACTTTATTTCCTGGAGAATAGCATCCCCTGCGTGGGGCGAGACGTGTGCTGGAGGTGGGGGTTGTGCAGCGGGGGTTGGGGGGGGGAGGGACGGTGGGTGCAGTAGTCGAAGGGGGAGGGAGGAAAGAAACCAATGGGAGAAGTGCTGAGCAATCCATTGGATTTGGGGCGGGGAGGGGGGGTAGAGAATAAGAAATGGAAAAATAAAAAAGAAAGAAAAAGAAAAGAATAAAATGGTGCCTGGTCTCTTCTAGGAGTCAAGGAGCAAGCTTTTCTTCACTACTCACGAGCAATTTCTTTCTCCTTCTCCTCACCCTTTACCCCCTATTCCCAGAGAAGAAAACGTCGGGGTCCCGGTTTCTTGCCGTGTGACGTGCCTGACCCGCTAGTCCGGATTATTTATAGAAGGGGGGGGGGGGGCGAGGGGAGCAGAAAGGCAACGTTCTCTCTCCAGGTTTCGGTCTGATTCTGCATTGGGAAATTATTAGTGGGGAGGGTGGGGTTTGGATCAGGGGGTGCTGGGACACGGGGGCGTGGGGAACGCGCGCGGCTAGCACCGGAGCCTGGGTGCAGGGTGCGAGGGGGCTGGGGCGGGGACACGGTGCAGGAAGGGCGGGTGGCCCTGGGGCGGACCCCCACCCGACGCCCCCTCGGAGCACGCGCACAGGCGCGCGCACGTGAAGGCACTCTCCCCACCCGCCCCCCGCCCCTCCTTACCTCGCCTGCTGGCGCTCGCCGCCCACTCCCGCCGCGTGCTGAGCTGGAGCCTCCGGCCTCTCTGCCCTAGGCGGAGAGCCGGGCGTGTGGCGGCCTGGGACACCTGGCTATTCCGGGGATGTGTGTGCCTCGGGACGGGAAAAGCCAGAGCAGTCCCTAGAAGGCAGCAAAATGAGGATGGGGCCCAGGAGCGCCAGGGGGCCCGGCGTTCTCCCCCGGTCTCCGCGCCACCCCTCGTCCTCGCTTCCCTTCCCAGGGCGGGGGGACACTCTCACACGCTGAGGTTGTCTCTTCCCTCCCGCCCGAGGCTTTGCCGGACTCCCCACGACTGCCGAGTCCCAGAGGAGGCAGCGAGCGAGCTCTGTGGTCGGAGAGGGAGGGAGATACTCAATTCAGGGCAGAAATGTTTCCTCAGCTCGCGGGAGAGAGACGTGCCGCGGGCGCCGCGGGCTGCCACTAGGCTGGGGGATCTGGGCCGCGTTAAGGAGCCCGAACCCAAGGCTGGGACGAATGCCTCCCCGCTACTCCCGAGTTATCTTGGAACAGGGGAGGAGGGGGGGAGGGGAGGGAGGGCAGGTGCTCCCGGCGGCCCCTCCCCCTACTCCTCGGTGCAGAACTGGAAAAGCGAGAGCGCAAACCTACATCCTTGGACCTAGAGCAGTTTTCGCTTCTCACTCTTGAGGGCTGACCGTTGCTGTCTATTAACTGAGCGCTTACTACTTGCCTGGAGTGCTTTGTTAATATAACAATCCTAGGATTTAGACCTCACCTCAGTTTCCCCATATCGACTTAGAAACTGGCACACTGAAGCAACTCGCCCAAGGTCACCTAGCAGGCGAGAGGTGGAAACAGAATTGGGCTCCAAAGCCAGCGTCCCTAACCACTAGACTAGACAGGCTTGGTTCCCACGTCCGAGACCTTGCCGGCTGCCGGCTCTCGGCCGCGGCGCAGTTCCCCCGGCCCGAGGAGCCCTCGACCGCTGCGGGAGTGGGAGGCGCGCGCTTGCGGGCTAAGTCGGAGAGGAGGAGGGGCGCTCACCGCCCGCAGCCGAGGCAGGGGCTGGCGGCGCTCGGCCGGCTCTCGGTCCCCGCAGCACCCGGGCCTCCCCGCGGTCCAGGTCCGAGCCTTGCTCCTGACCCATTTACCTCCGGACAACCTCCCTCCTCCCCCGCCTAGGTCAGAGGGTCATCCTGGGGAGGCTTGGGGGAATGACTCCGAGGGGAGGGTGGAGGCGGGAGGGCCTTGAGGCGGGAATCCGAAAGCGCCCCTGGGAGGAAACGCGAGCGGGAAGGAAGAGCTGTGTGCCTTCACAGAGTAAGGGAGTTTCTGAATTAGGGACAGGTGAAAATCAGCGCCATAAACGAGAAAGGTAAAAATCTGTAATTCTTCCATCATTAATTACTCAGGTTGCGAGTTACAGGAACCAAAATATAGACCCATGATAGAGCAAAATTGCCAATTTTCCTCCATTTCTTTTTACATTTCTCTACAATGGGAATCTTTTACACAAGCGAACGTCCTGAAGGAAGAACAAAGTTTAGATTACTAGCATTACGTCCAGCGGATTCCTAAAGCAGTTTGAACCCCAAGTAACTAACTGGTGAAACCCTAGCAATCTTGTCTTTCCTGCCGACTTTTATTTATTCTTGTTGCACTTTCTGCACTGCCAGCCTCTCCCGCTTACGCTCTCTTCAGTTTGGGTTAGGAAAGAAAAAATCAGTGAAAAGAACAGTACCACAAATACTGTCATTCAGCAGTAATAATAACAGCCCAGTGAAGAGTTAAACAAGTACTTATTGAAGGCTTACCTTATACAGAAAATTAAAGGAGAGGTGGGCAAAGAGTTAAAATTACTTGTGTCTCAGCATGTAAAACAATAGCACAGTGCAAACTGACAGTTTCAAAGGAACTGGAGGCAGAACTTTGGGTTTAAATCCCAGTTTGAATACTCCGTATCTTTGTGACTTGGACAGGTCAGTTAGCCTCTCTAAGCCATGGTTTACTCCTGTGTAAAACTGAGAATGATAATTGCACCTTCTCCATTTGATTTTACAATGACATAAATATATGTGGAGCATTTGGCATGAAATTAACAAATATTAACAATTTTTAATAATAAAGCATAATGAGTGGACAGGAAAACAAACAAGGTTTAATAGCATTAATCTATATAGTCTGAGTGGACATAAATTTAATGCGATTATCGTAGACTGGCTTGAGAAGAGAGAAACAGACATTTCAAGGGAATTAAGGTTAAAAAGGCAATGTATTGAAACCAATCAAAAGGAGAAAAAATATTTTCTCTTTGTGGTAACATCTCAGGGATATCTATTACCAATAGATGTTACTAACATAATCAAAGAGATATTTCCACTAGCTATAAAACCTGAGATCAACTTATACCTGAAATGGGTCTTTATTGTACAGCAGACTTCTAGGACTTCTCTAGGACTTCTCTCTGGAAGACTGATATCGCTACCTAGGAATGTGAAAATTGGAACAATAATGTGCAAGGGAGGGCACTACTGGAATCTGAAGATGTATCAGTTGCTGGAGAGCATCCTCTGTGATCCCAGATACACAATGAGAAGGCAAAATTGTAAGTACTATTTAGAGATCATGACTCAAAATCATCTCTGTGCATGAAGCATATAAATGCCAGATAAAAGCAATCATCAATCATCTGCCCTTAATCTTTACTAAAATAGTCATTCATTTATTCAGTAAATATGTACTGGGCACCTACTCTATGTCAAACATTATTTAACAAGCACTGGGGATGACATGTGGTAAAGGCAGACATGGTCCTTATCCTCTTGGAGTTCACACTCCCACGTGGGTAGAGCCATTATAGAAGTAATAACTGGTGTAGCATGATGTGTAAAGTGGGAAAGACAGGATATTATGGAATCCATAATTGCTGCAAATAAACCAGTTTGAGTTTTTGAATAAAACTTGCTGGATAAATTCATGCTTCAATTGAGATTTGAAAGATGAGTTAGCCTAATGAAGAGTTGGGGGAAGAATGTTCCAGGAAGAAGAAATAGTATGTGCAAATATCTTGGGCCAAGAGAGGATAGCAGAGATGAAGAATGAAGGAAGAACCCTAAGACTAAAGGAGAAGGGTAAGAGTGGTCCCAAGAGTGATGCAGTTAGAGATCTGGGCAGTAGCAATTTGGGACCATTGATCTGTTGAGGTAGGGGAATGACAGGATGAGTTTTAGTGACACTGGAGGAAGATGGTAGTAGCTGTCGTGAGATCTGTTTTTGCAGGAATCCAGAGGAGAATTGATGTTCACCTGAATTAGGACAGTGACAGTAAAGATGTAGGGAAGTGGCCCAAGTTATGTGATAGAACTGACTACACTTTGTGACAGATGGAATATAGGGAATGAGAGAGGTATCCAAAGATGACTCACACATTTCTGGTTTGAGTAGTTCAGTAGTGGTGCTGGAAAAAGTTGCTGGAGATAATACAGTCAGTGTGGGTCACAGTTTAAGTTTAAGGTACCTGCTAGACATCCAAGGCACACTGAATGTTTTGATATATGCACCTGAAGCTCAGAAGTGAGGGTTGAGGTGGGACCAATAGAAAATTTCCATGTTTCATCCTAACACCTTTGTTACCCTTTCCTACTTTGTATTGTCTCTTTAGAAAATATTACTACTGTATTATATTTTACACATTTTATTTTCATCTTACTGCATGGAATAAAAGTTAAAAAGAAATCACAGAGATTTTTATCTGATTTACTCACTGCTGTATTCCAGTACCTAGTGCCTATAGTAGACACTTAATACATATGTTTTAATGAATGAGTATATATTTGAAGATGCTGAGGGTGTAAATAACTTAAATCATAAGAGCACATAAGACTTTTCTCAGGAGGATGAGCAGAATGAGGATACTAGAGGATCTAGAAGAGAATCTTCTGGTAAAAGACAGTTACAGCCATCAAAAGACTCAAATTAGGACTGGCCTAATAGGTAAGAGGAAGATACCATGGTGATAAAAGCCAAGGAAAGAGAATATTCTGATAAAGGACTGTTCAGCTGTATTAAATTCTTAAAATGTATGTTAATTTTGGAGTAGACATTATGTGCATATGGTATAAAATACAGAAGGTAATGCACTCTGTCCCTCTGCCTCCCTGATTCCTTCCCTGGAAACTAACACAACTCCGTTGGGAGGGGGTAATGTGGAATTCTGTATCATAGCCTTTTATCTGATGAAGAACAAGTATGGAATATGCCCACGGTGCCAGGTCGGTTTCACTGACCTGCTGCTGGTGGTGAATCATCAGCAGTGATGATTTTGGGGAAGGTTTCATGGAACATGGGTTACCCATTTTGCCAAATCATTTAAATACTTTTTAAATGATTACTTTTCAAAAAAAGTATTTAAAAAAGTACTATTACTTTTTTAAATGAATAATGGATCTTTTAGCTTTAAATATTGATTGGGGTCTTATAAAATAATATTTAGAAATTTCAGTAATACTAAAGACTAGGGAGAACATCAGAAACACTATGTAGGAAGAACATATACATTTATTACTTTCAGTACATACAATAATATAAACTTACCAATTACTAATAAAGTGTGTCAAGTATATGGCTTCCTGGAACCTAGTGTAATATACAAATAAGAATCATTTTTAAACAATATTTACATATATCTTATGCATTAATGCACCTTTATTTATTTGTATATGCTAAAGGATCCTAGAGTAGTTTAACTGTTATAAATTTTTTTTCTCTTATGCTAATTAAAAATACCCTTTATTTATATGTCTGGTAAACCTTGCTTTCACAGACACTGGAAAATAAAAATTATCTCTAAATTACTATAAATTGCAAAGTATGGGCTTATGTCTTAATGATGTTTTATCACATAGAATTAGAAATGTGAATTCTATGTTCACTGAGTCCTGAGTGTTTCTCCTTCAACAGTTTAAGACTAACATTAAGTCTGAGTTTCTGCAAAATTCTTGGCCATAGTAAGCCTGATGACATAAAAACCAATTTAAACTATTTAACTGAAAATTAACATGTAATAATAATATAGCAATATTAATGTGTCACGTAGTGTTTCAAATTCTCTGCATATAATAATATTTAATCCTTACAATATGCCTATGAAAGGTTATTATTACAATATTTTCATATATGAAGAAATATAAGCAAAAATTAAGTGACTATAAGATTATACAGTTTATAAGAAAATACTGAAGGACTCAGGCCTTTCCTGATAACTATCAACTTTATAAATAAAACTTCCATAAATTTGTCTACTTTACAGTCAATTCTCAGCATGTCTCATCTAGTGAGTTAATATAACAAAATAAAATCTTAGCCCAAAGGATCTCTGCATCTAACAGAGATTTGATAACAATCAGATGACCAACAGGAAATTTTCAGGGCTTGAATTACCAGATTTTTTTGAAGGTCCTTTTACCTTTCAGCACCACCTCAAATTAATCGATCTTGAGGAGTACAGAAAAAGTGTACCTTAAAGTACAAAATGAAATTACTGATGCTCCAAATGGAGGTAAAATTGTTAAATGAGGAAATTGCCTAACTTCTGACACCATGGGGATACTAATTGTATTCAGTCTCAGTAGTAACAAAACACCACATCCCTTATCTTTTTACCAACCACTTCTCCAAACCTGAAGGAGGAGAGGTGTGCCTCATCAATACAAGTGAAGGAACAAAACTGATGTATGAGCAGTGACATTGCAGATTCTAAGGAGTAACTTTTGAAAATTTCTGTCAGGTTTGTTGGTTACTTAGGGATGACTTTTGAGGGATGGCCAAAGATAGGTAATCCACTATGACCAATGGAGTTTTCCAGGATGTGGGTCACACCACGCTGAGGCCCTTTCCTGATGCTCCTCTACCAGGACTATTTATCCACTAGTTGCCTGAATTAGAGAACCTAGGTTTACAAGCCTTTGGAGGGCCTATAAAAATGCTGGAAACTTGAAAAAAAATGTACATATTAGCCCCAAATTAGAAAAGCAAACTAAATGCTGAAATTAATGTTTAATTAAATGTCTATAAAACATAATATTATGTCTATAATTATCAAACTTAAATTTCACATGGGAAATATACATTTTAATATGTTTTATTTTATATGTCATGGGGCCTCCACGAGTTAGAGGACTCGGGCATATGAAGGTTGTGAAAATCTCCAACTGTCATCAGCTTCAAGGAAAGTTAGTCCTTTCCCTACTTCAATCTAAACCAATTTTAGAGTCTTGCTTTTTTGTTTTGCTTTGTTTTTTCTTTAAATTACCTTCAGAAACATCTCCATTTGCTAATTCTACAAGGGACTTGTATTCTTATTTTATTATTCTCTATGCTCACTGCATTCACCTAACTTGTATGAGACACTCATTAATTGATAAATTGTAATTCCAATTATTATTCATGACTAATACATATTGAGTGCTTGATTACTAGCTTGTTTATTCTGGATGAACATCAACAATTACTCATTTAACTCTGTGAAGTATATTATTCAGTGCTCTTGGGATTGAAAGGGACAGAAACCAAATTCAAACTAGCTAAAGTAAATGAATACTAGGTCATGTTAAGGGTGTTCAACTCTGAGTGCAGGTAAATTGAGAAGGCTCAAAGTTCTGTTTTATGAAGTTTGGCTTCCAAAGATAACCATAAACTGGCTTCGTTTAGCAACACTGAGAAGATTAGCAATTTAGTTACACCACCCAATTCTGTGGGGGCTTGGATCCCACTCCTATCATCAACCAGTCACTTGCCCTGGATCCTGAAGCTGGGATAAACCATATTCAAACAATATGGACTGTTAATGGTTGAGGAATAATGACCCAAAGTAAGACTATTAATGTTCTGTTACCAGAAAGAGAGGAAATGGATGCTGAACAGATAAAGTCACAGATATCTACTAGAGGTGGAATAGGTATTATTACTAACCATATGTTTTAGATACAGAAATTATGACATGGGGACTTGAATGTTGCTAGAAGAAGAATCCAAATTCACCATATCTGTCTTGCATGAATGTCCCTGCAACTGGCCAGTAAGGATGAATGAATGAATATATCAATCTAGGACATCTGGTCTCTCAGATTCATGTCAAGGGTGGATGATTGCTACATTACATTTTAGCAGCTCACATAATCATATGTGAAACAATCACCCTGAAAACTGTTTTTAAAAAGTCATGGTATAACTGAGTAAACATAAGTAAATACATGTAGGAAAATGATATAAATTAATAAAATTATGAATGAGAATAACCAGGGATAAAAGGTCCTTATAAATTAATATTTGAGTAACTAAGACCTATTAGTAAAAACATTATAATATTAATGTCAAATAATTGTATTAGCTCTACTTACACATAGTAAAACCTTCTCAATATATATTGAATGAATGAATTCCACAGCAACATTTTTGCTAAGTATTTAAATAGAATAGTAGCATATTAATAATCATAGAATAGCCTCTTAATTAGTGTTAATATGTGATTTTTCTTAATAATAAAAATATACTTTTGTTTGGTATTTAACCATGACACATAAGTCATTGTTGATACCAAATGACCTTTCCTGATACTGGTGTTCTCACCTGTCTACACCTCATTAATTTTCACAAAATACTATGAGGTAAGTTCTAATATTATTTGTCTTTCACAATATTATGAAAGTGTCAAGATTTTGTGATTGAGAAAGCTTCTCCGCAGAAAAGGAGGAGAGGAGAAGTAGTCAGTCTGTGAGAGTGAAGATTTTCTTTAATTGGAAACCTTAAGAGTAGGTGATAACAACCAATGTTTCCTTTCATGTTTTAACATAATTCTCCCATATTAGAAGCTGCATGAAGACACGTTTTGTTCCTACTTCCTGAGAAAATGAATTTGCTTTCAGGTTCAAATAAATTATTAACAGCCATAAAGGAAGTGTCCTACCGAGGGATGTGGTATGTGGTAGCCTAGAGCACAGCCATTGCATTATAAAATAAAGACAGTGCCTTTCAGGATAGAAAGCCCAACAGCCAATATCTATCAGTGTTATTGTTATGAGTGTAATGTATCTTTTAAAAAAAAAATCCCAGTTTTCTTGAGATATAATTGACATATAGGGCTGTATGGGTTTGATGTGTATAGCTTAATGATGTGACTTACATATATTATGAAATGATTACCACAATAAGTGTAGTGATACCCATTATCTCATATAGATACAAAAAAAGGGAAAAAAGTTTGTTCCTGTGATAACTCTTAGCATTTACTTTCTTAACAACTTTCAAATATGCCATTCAGCTATGTTAACTATAGTCATCATGTTGTAGATTATATCTCTAGTACTTCTTTATCTTACAACTAGATGTTTGTACCTTTTGACCATCTTCCTCAAATTATCCGTCCCCTCCCCTCCACCTCTGGTAACCACAACTCTGGTCTCTTTTTTCTACAAGTCTGTTTGTTTATTTGTTTATTTGTTTTTTAGATTTCACATGTAAGTGAGATCTTACAGTATATGTCTTTGTCTAACTTATTTCACTTAGCATTGAACTCCCTCAATTTCCATCATGTTGTCACAAAAGGCAGCATTTCCTTGGTTTTTATTCCATCGTGTATGTGTTCTTCAACTTCTTTATCAATTCATCCATCAGTGGACACTTAGGTTGTTTCCATGTCTTGGCTCTTGTAAATAATGCTGCTATGGATGAATGTCAGGGTACAGATATCTCTTCAACATAGTAATTTTATTTCTTTTGAATATATTCCCAGAAGTAGAATTGTTGGATGATATGATAGTCCTATTTTTAATTTTTTGAGGAACCTTCATACTGTTTTAGAAAGTGGCTGTACCAGTTTATAATCCCATCAACAGTAGACAAGGATTCTTTTATCCACATCCTTACCAGCATTTATCTTTTGTATTTTTGATGCTAGCCATTGTAACAGGTGTGAGTTGATGTCTTACTGTGATTTTCACTTGCATTTCCCTAATGATTACTGACATGGAGCACTTTTCCATGTGCCTGTTGGCCATTCTTTTGTCTTCTTTTGAAAAATGTCTATTCAGGTCCTTTGTCCATTTTTTAAAATGTTTATTTTTTTTTTTTTTTTTGAGAGAAAGGGAGAATGTGTGCACAGAGAGGGGCAGAAAGAGAGGAGAGAGAGAATCCCAAGCAGGCTCCACACTGTGGGGCTCAATCCCCAAAACTGTGAGATCCTGACCTGAGCCGAAATCAAGAGTCCAATGCTTAACTGACTAAGCCACCCAGGCACCCCTCTTTGTCCACTTTTAAAATTGTATTATTTTATTTTATTTTATTTTTATTTTTTGCTAGACGTACTTTATTGTAATGAGAGTTTAGAACTAAGTGACTTAGCTGTTGGAGCCAATGATAATTCAACAAGAAGCAGTGAGTACTTTGGGAGTTTGGTAGGCTTCAAAGATGCACTTTACTGAGAAGTTCGCATGTAAACCCTGATGCTTCAGGAGATGATTGTAGATATATGGACAGAGATTTAAATAGGATAGTATTACAACATGTATCAGCTTTCTTTCCATCCTGATTAAACTGCCAAGAAAGTCTCAGTTTGATAGCAACATGTCATCAACATTCCCCTAACAACTTTATTCCTTCTCTATTTTAACTGAGAGATGTAAATCTTCAGATCCAAATGTATTGATCTTTCTTATTATGGTTATATTCCATTTATGGCCAGTAATATTAAATTTACACAAAAGGTGGTGATACTGCCTTTCTTTAAAATACATTTATGCAAGTTAAAGGTGAGTAAATTCAAGAAACTACTGACAAAAATAACAGAGCAGGTGGCACATGCATTTGACAAAAATAATGTAGGTAGTATATAAAAATTCTGGTATAAAAACATTTGGGAAACTGACTAAATAATTTGGGCAGGATCAATCTGTCAAAGTTCTAAAAGAGAAATTCTTATAGTTTAGGCTACAGTGAAAGCCTTCTAACTCTTAAGAATCTATTATTATCAAATGTCACTAGTGTGAGTGACCAGCACCCAGAAGATATGAGATGAAACTGAACATCATAAAACAGCAAAGTCATCTCTATATGTAGGGTATCAAAATCTAATTCAGTAATTCAATGAATATCCTGAGCATCTATGTATTTGGAAGTGTTCTTGATTCTGGGATAAACAAAAAGATTCTTCCTTTCAAGGAGCTAAGTTGTAGCAGAGTGAGGAGGATAGCAAAAAATAATTAAACAGTAGAATATTAATGTCACAAGAAAGGTATAGACCAAGAAGAACCTAATCCAAGGAAGATTGAAGGAAAAATAGACCACAACCGGTTAGAATTAAATGAGAAAGCCTTTACTGAAGAGATGCTATTTGGGGGCACCTGGGCTCAGCAAGTTAAGCATTTGACTTTGGCTCAGGTCATGATCTCATGGTTTGTGGGTTTGAGCCCTATGTTGAGCACTGTGCTGACAGCTCAAAGCCTGGAGCCTGCTTCAGATTCTATGTCTCCCTCTCTCTCTCTCTGTCCCTCCCCAACTTGTGCTTTCTCTCTCTCTCTCAAAAATAAATAAATAAGCATTGAAAAAAAAATAGATGTGATTTGAAATGGACCTAGAAGGGTGGGTAATGGAAACATTTGAGGTAAGTTTCCTCATTGGCAAACCAGTGTCTGGCTAGAGAAATAAATGACTGGCAATGTCAGCCGTGATGTGGAAAACATTGACATCAGGATGAGGATTTCAAGTTATGTAAATAGATGTAAGATCTGGAATCCAGTCATCCTTTGATCATTTATTGGCTATGTTATAGTTGCCACATCATTTTGATCAGAAACCCTTTTCTGATAGTAAATATTTTTAGGTTTTGTAGGAACTTAAGTATGCAGTAGTAGCAAGAAAGCAGTCATATAAACTTCAGCAATACAGAGAGGTCAGGGAGCAAGGAACAATAAAGAAGGGGAAAAAAGACAAAAAACAAAACACTACTGGGAAAATATGGTAAGATCTTTACCAGGAAACGAAGTAAACAAACAAAACACTTCTCATATTATATAAATCATACTAGTAATTTGAGAGGATCTTGTATGTCACTTCCACGTACAAAGGGGCGTGAGATCTGAAAGGAATGCCATGGCATCATAGATCATTTTAATCTTAGTGTGAAGCTGAACTGATGTGGGGAAGAAACATTACATCTTAGATTCTTTTAAAATTAGACGGGAAAAGCACTGAAGAATTTACTGCAAGAAGCCTGAATAGTGAAATGAATGCTTACTCTTTTTTTTCCTCTAGGGAGTGGGGTTATGTGGCATACAAGGAACTAGCTGCCCCCTTCCGTCCTTCTATATGGAGAGGGAGGTATAAATGGGTATGAGAAGAGAAAACCATTAAGATGTTATTTGGATAAAAACTGATGTTCTACCAGAAAACAAAGAAAGTAGAGTAGGCGAGTGATGGTAAAAAAAAAAAAAAAAAAAAAAAGAAAGAAAGAAAGAAAACCCTAAAATTTAAAGTTAAAAAAGTCAGATATCAGTTAAAACAACTTTTGAAGCTTGCAAATCAAACTCATAGTTTTGGAAAGAGCCTCAAGTAATCATTGAGATGTTAAGGTAAAATACAATATGAATTTTTATAAATAAAACAAAAAACTTCAAATAGCTAGCTTGCAGCAGAAATTTCTGGTCTAATCCTTCAAACAGGTTTATTTATTTATTTTCCTCTGTTATTAAGGTCATACAGAAGACTAAACTAGTGCTCTACCTAAATTCCCTCAGATAATTTTTTTATCCTCCCAACCACACACCACCCACCCACCCCATGCACATTATTTTGGAGTGATTTCTATGAGCAGTACCTGCATTCACCCTCTTCAGTATACCACCCCTTGGGCTACTGGGCAGCTTTGGACCACTAGAAAATACTGGAGAATTTGCAGCCTCCTCAGTGCCCATTAACCAATGATTATGTGGTGGGCAGTAGAGCAATCCTTAAGCAACTTATACTCCAGAGTTTCCTCGTGAAGTCAGGCTCAAACTTACCTGCCTAATGGCTTTGGCTTGAAATTTCACCCTTATTTGGTTTACTCCGACTTCCCTATCTTATTTCCCCTACTTATCACGTGCCCAAAAGTTTTTCTTTCTTGGTCTGCTTCTGGGGAGTGAGCTTCAGAGCACTGGAAAGTATGAGATCCAATCCAGGGAAAACCTTTGTTTTTGGAAAATAAGACATCATTATTAGAACCCTGCAGATGGGGGCGCCTGGGTGGCTCAGTTGGTTAAGTTTCCGACTTTGGCTCAGGTCATGATCTCATGGTTCACGAGTTTGAGCCCTGCATCGGGCTCAGAGCCTGGAGCCTGCTTCTGATTCTGTGTCTCCCTCTCTCTCTGACCCTCCCCCCATTCATGCTCTGTCTCTCTCTGTCTCAAAAATAAATAAACGTTAAAAAAATTTTTTTTTAAAAAAAGAACTCTGCAGATGAAAATGATACCATAAGTTATATAAGAAAAACAACTACTTTTGTTGTTACTTTCACACTAGCTATGTGATTTTTTTTTTTTTTTTTTTTTTTTTTTTTTTTTGGTGGAGGAGGGTGGGGAGGTGAAGAGGAGGTAGACAAGGTACAGCTTCTTCCTGTCTCCTAGTTGTCTCATATGTAATATAAGGCTGTCAAATTAAGTGATCCCTAAAGTTCCTTCTCTATCTAAAATTCTGTGACCTAAATCAGGCAGTTGACAACTATGGATCACTAACCAAACATAGCTTGATCCTGTTTTATAGGCTCATGGCCGAACTCATTATTTTAGATACTATCAATGCTTGCTATTATGCCACAACTACAGAATTGAATAGCATAGGTTGTAGGTCTGTTATCATCCTCAACATTTTTTTAAGTTAGATGCAGAAATTAAGACAAAGTAAGCTTAAATAACTTGCCCACGTCCACAAGGCAAGTAATGGCAGAGCTGAGATTTACATTCAGCCAATCTGCCTTCAGAGTTGGTGGTTTTAGCCACTGTGATCATTTGGGAAGGTCATAATAAAAATGAATGTTAAATCCTTCTGACTCATAGTAACTACATTGTGTTTATTTTGTTTTTGGGAGCAGGGTTAACATTAACAGGAAGACTTGTGGAAGCATGAATGGAGGAGAGGGAGGGGGGGACCGTCTGCAGGTTCCACAAAGTTGTTAGGAAATAACAAGAATAAAATACAGCCTACTTATTTTTTCACCGTCACATGCAGTTCTAAAATGTGGTTTCATGTTCTCTTCATTTTCCCTCATGGTGCAAATCACAGACACGTTCACAAACAAATTCACAACTAAGATGCTTGACTTGGTCCTTAGCGCGCCAGCTCCTGCATCTGTGGAGCGGAACTAATCATTTTAAGTCACTTCTCACCCCTCCTACTTCCTCTGAGATTGCAGTTTTGCTTAGGCAACATGATGGATGACAATGCCAACGGTAGACAATTTTACTTCTGACAATCCACAGTGTTATACTACAACAGCACAGTCTGTTTTATATTTTTGCTTGTTTGTTTTAGAGCCCATTGACATAAATTCCCTCAACACATATTTGTGTATCCTTTTCCACTGAGTTAAAGACTCATTTGGATGGAACAAGTTCACATACTGATGTAAGTGGAGGAAGAAGGAAAAATCCCAAAGAAGATAGGATGGAGAGGCATTTTTCAATGTATTTTCCTCAAATGAATGATAGGATTTAAATCATGGAGGAATAGGGGTAGCTAATACGAACTTATATTTCTTTTTTAATAAAAGGTGTTCTTTTCTGGTAAATATTTTGCCACTCACAATTTGACAATTGCATCATGTGAACTTGGCTAAAATAACCTGGTTTGGGGCATTATAGCTCTAATTTAATACCTTTCCTCATGTTGGAAAAGTGGGTGGTACATTCCTTACTCTGCCCAGGTCAGAGTTTCCTCATGTGGCCATTTTTAGTAGTGTCTGTGTCTGCAGTAAGATTAAATCACTTTCCTTCTCTCTCTCTGCCTGTGTGTGTTCATACATGTATGTGCTTGTGTGTGTGTTTAACTTTGCCAGAATTAAATGATTGCCTGAGTATACAATTGTGCTAGCCACTGTGATAAGTGCTTAATATGCTTTACTTCATTTAATATTCACATTAATTCTGAGGTCAGGTTTGCTATCTATAATTTTCAAGTGAAGAAATAAAGATTTTATTAAAAGTTAAGAGGTGGGTCCAAAGTCACAAAACTGGTAAATAATACACCCTAGATCCCAATTCGGGTCAGTGTGCCTATAGGTAGTTACCTTAAATCCTATTCAAGAACTCAAACAGATAAAGTATAGATATACTCAAGTAGTAATGTGAACCAAGAAAGATACAGGTTGCCAAGTAGGGATCAGATCATAGTGATGAATCTAGAATGACAGAGAGAAGGTTAAGAAGTTGTATTACCAAAGTCAGAATGGTGATAATCATTCACCAAGGTAGTTAAAAAAACGTTTATCTTGGCCAGAAACTTGTTAGAGATTAGGGATTGGGGGACAGGTAGGTGGCTGATGTCCAGAACAGCACAAGGACTCAGAACCAGCATTGAAAGACCTACTAACTCCAACATCTTTCATTAACATAAAAGATGTAAAGGGAGCTGATTTGGAAGCAGAAATTTTCTAAACTAAGAAAACAAATCAGCATTTGTGGAGCACCTACTTTGTGTTGAATATTGTACACAGGCTGTATGTGTTAGCTTATTTACTCTTCCCCAAAATACAGGAGAGACTAGAGAAGTTAATTTCCTTTTCTACAACTACACAAGTAGCAAGGCAGAATGTGGTGTGGGGTAGCATTGGGAAGCAGGTTGGCATTTCACTGTAAGCTAAAAATTATTTTTTATGGGGTGCCTGGGTGGCTCAGTCGGTTAAGCATCCAACTTTGGCTCAGGTCATGATCTCACAGTTCGTGGGTTCAAGCCCCGCGTCGGGTGACAGCTCAGAGCCTGGAGCCTGCTTCAGATTCTGTGTCTCCCTCTCTCTCTGCCCCTCTCGTACTCATGCTCTGTCTCTTGAAAATAAACAAAATGTTAAAAAAAAATTAAACCTTTTTCATTATAAAGTGGTGCTACTATAAACTTATAGAAGAAAAAGCCCTGATTATTTAGGGACATTCCAAAGTTTTCTTTTTTTTCAATAAATTTAAGTTTATTTTTTTAAGTTTTTATTCAAATTCCAGTTAGTTAACACACAGTGTAATATTAGTTTCAGGTGTACAATATAGTGATTCAACACTTCTACACAGCACCATACTTACCACAATAAGTGCCCTCTTTAATCTTCATCACCTATTTAACCCAGCTCCCCATCCTCCTTCCCTATAGTTCTTCTCTATAGTTCAGTCTTTTTCTTGGACTTTTTCAGGAAGCTCCCCTTCCTTCTTTTCTATAGTTCAGTCTTTTTCTTGGTTTGCCTCTCCATCTCTTTTTTCCCCCTTGGCTCATTTGTTTTGTTAAATTCCACATATGAGTGAAAGTACCCACATAGGGTACTTGTCTTTCTCTGACTTCTTTTGCTTAGCATAATACTCTCTAGCTCCATCTACATTGTTACAAGTGGCAAGATTTCATTCTTTTTTATGGCCAAGTAATATTGGAAAACAAAAGCAAAATGGAAGCTTCTGCACAGCAAAGGAAACAATAAAACTAAAAGGCAACTGATGGAATAGGAGAAGGTATTAAACCCTGTTTAAGGGTTAGTATCCAAAATATATAAAGAACTTATAAACTCAGCACCCAAAAAATGAATAATCCAATTAAAACTGGGCAGAACACATGAACAGACATTTCCTCAAACATCCAGATGGCCAACAGACACATGAAAAGATGATCAACATCGCTGATCATCAGGGAAATACAAATCAAAACCACGAGATATAACCTCACACCTGTCAGAATGGCTAAAATCAACAACACGAGGAACAATAGCCTGTGGACAAAGGGGAACCCTCTTGCACTGTTAGTGGGAATGCAAAGTTTTGTTTTTTTTCTTGAAAATTGATTTAAAGAAAGCAAAGGACAAAGTATCATGGTTTTGAAAATATCCATTATTTAAATAATATCTACTTGCTTTGAAAGAAATATACATCATTATTCACCCATATTTTAATGCTATGCATGTGGAATTCAGGTATGAAAATCACTGAATCTGCCCCTGAGACTGGAATAGTGTAGGGAAAATTAGAGGAAAAGCTACAAGGTCTCTTTTTTTTTTTTAATTTTTTTTTCAACGTTTTTTATTTATTTTTGGGACAGAGAGAGACAGAGCATGAACGGGGGAGGGGCAGAGAGAGAGGGAGACACAGCATCGGAAACAGGCTCCAGGCTCCGAGCCATCAGCCCAGAGCCTGACGCGGGGCTCAAACTCACAGACCGCGAGATCGTGACCTGGCTGAAGTCGGACGCTTAACCGACTGCGCCACCCAGGCGCCCCTCAAGGTCTCTTGATGAGTAATATGAAAAGTTCAAAGCAGAAAGCCTGTTTAAAAATATAAATTGTGACTCCCTAATACTTTTAATTTTTAGGAGGGTTGTTTATAAAGAATATAATGTACTTAGCATTTAACAACTTGTTTTGTCAAAAGTTTCTCACTAAGATTTGACCCATAAGGAAATGGAATCCAGAGACAAGCCCTGGAAGGCATTAGAATGCATGATGAATTTCTGTTTGCCATCCATATATACCTTTTAAGGAAAGGTAACTATAGAGAACAAACCAAGGGTTGATGGAGAGAGGTGGGTAGGGGATGGGTTAAATGGGTGATGGGTATTAAGGAGGACACTTGTGATGAGCACTGGGTGTTATGTGTAAGTGATAAATCACTAAATTCTACACCTGAAGCCAATTTTAGCATGTATGTTAACTAACTAGAATTCAAATAAAAACTTGAAATCAAAAAAGATAAGAAAAGCATAAGTAGTAACTATGCATCAAATTTCCTTTGCTTAAATCTAAAGTTCTCTTCTATGAACTTACACAAACCATGACTTTATATTCTCACCAAGTTCCTTTTCCCTGGTCTCATTCCTTAAGCTGCGGTTTCTTTCCAAAGTGGTTTACTTGCTCTGTTTCCCTTCACAACTTCAAGGGGTGCAGCAGGTACATCTGAAGAGATCCTTTTGCTCCATGACCTTCCAGGCATTCTTTCTTCAGCCCAGAATTACTTCTGGACCCTCATCTAGGTCACTCCTTCCTTCACTACACTCCGTTTACACTGGCCACCCACACCAAGCAGACTCCTGCCTCTGAGCTTTGCCCCTGTGGTCCTTTGCCTGGGATATTCTTCCCCCTTTCACATGGATAACTGAATGTCCAGGTCTCGTCATCTCACATGTAACCTGTTCAGAGTGGTCATTCCTATGCTTCTCCAACTCCAGGCAACTCTCTCTGTCCTGTTACAGCCATTCACTTCTTCTTTTCTGAGTTGTTGTTGGTTTTTTTAAAACTTGTTCATTGTTTGTCTTCCTCCATTAAAATGTGGACTTCAAGAAATCATGGCCATCTACTTCAACACAGTATCCAAAAGATCTGACACATAATAGGTCTAAAATAAAATTTGCATTGAATGAATGACTAAATTTTGAATCTTTCCTTCCCCATGAATCATTCCTCTTTAACTTAATATTGCTGTTTCATTCCTCTTATCAGGTATAAGAGTTGCATATTTTTGAGAATATTATGTGAGACAATTTGCATATTTTAATCCTTCTAACAACTCTGTGAGGTAACCAGTAATATACTCATGAAAACTGACAAAGCTAATAAATATCAGAACCAGAATTTGAATAAAAGATGTTTTAAGAGCAATAGTCTTGTCATTAAGCTATGTAACTATTTGCCTTTTTTGTTGCCTAACTGCTCTGATTAGGACTTCTAGTGCTATGTTGTACAGGGGTGGTAAGAGTGGGCACCCTTGTTTTGTTTCTGATCTTAGGGGAAAGGTTTCAACCATTCACCACTGAAAGTGGCATGAGCTTCTCATATATGGCAATATTAAAGTGAGGTCCTTGGTTGTGCTCACTATCTCATTTTAGTAAATGCTGTCTCATATGTTTTTCTACCCCAACCTTACCCTTTACCCCAAGTCATGGGTTTTTTTCTTGTAATCTTGATATGGTTAATGGTTCTTTGAACCTTTTTATAGATTCCTTTTGCATTCCTACAGCAAGGAGCATGGGGTAAGGCACGTTGTGGACATATTATCAATGCTTGTTGAATTGAATTTATCAAATGGATATACATGATAAAAATAAGGAAAATCTCCTAGAAAATTTTGAGAGTACACACTCTTTCTGCACTGAATAAAATTGACTGTCCAAACAAATATGGAGGCAGAGTCATCACTGTATAACCTTTAAGGCGAATTAGCGTAAGAGAATGGTATAGTTGCATGTGAAAATTAACCAATCCTTTCAAAATTTATTGAGAAATTCCAGAATATTGGTTTCAGGTACAATATTTTCTCACTATATTAAAACTCCGTATCACAAAACTCCTGTTTCAAAATGGACTCACCTTCTGGTTACTTTCTGCCTCAGGGAAATTTGCTTGAATTTTCATTGATTCTCTGACTTCCTACAGATAAATAGCTTTTCAAAAAAAGTAGGTTACTAAATGGAAACAGTACATATTGTGTTGGTTATTTATTTTTAAGCATCGGTTGAAAACACTAAAGTGAGAAAAAACAACTACGTGTAATTTAGATCACCTAGTAAGTAAGACTGGGAATTGAGAGAAAAAAATGCTATTGCTAGGGGTTAACACAGCTAATACTTAGAAACACTGAACATTCAATGCTTTCACTGAGCATCTACTGTGTGCTGGGTACTTTCTAGGCACTAGAAACACAGTGGTAAATAAGACAGGATTCCTTTGCCCTGGGAAGGCACGTTTTAATAAGGAATAAGTTATTGAATAAATAAACTTAAGAGATACATAATAACAAATTGTTATAAAGTCATTTTAAGTAAAGAATGGGGAAATAGGGAAAATTATCAGAGGAGGAGGTGTTGAGAAGTCACTATATATGCTATGTGACAAAATTATTTTATTTATTATTTTTTAACATTTTTATTTCTTTTTGAGAGACAGACAATGAGCAGAGGAGGGGCAGAGAGAGAGAGAGAGGGAGACACAGAATCTGAAGCAGGCTCGAACCCACGAACTGTGAGATCACGACCTGAGATGAAGTCGGACACTTAACCAACTGAGCCACCCAGTCGCCCCATGACAAAATTACTTTTAAATTGGAATCTGAAGGTATTACCCAGGCATACACTGGTAGTGATGGTGTTGAGATGGAAAGAGGAGAGGGCAGTAAAAGGGGATGAATCTAGTGGAGAGAACAGTAAGCATGAAGTTCTCCCCATTCTGGGATAGGAGAAAGACTGACTGGACTGAGGAAGTCCAATGTGACTGGAGTAAAGTGAGCAAGGGAGACCCTAAACACAGAGAATAGACCATATTTGATAAGTAAACCAAGTAAGATGAAACTACTGACAATGGCTGCTAAAAACACATTGCCAGGTGTATTTTTTGGTGGTATGATTGATTCAATCAGATACCTTTCTCTTCTTTTACAAGAAAACAGTGAATTTATAAATTTATAAATGAGTGAATTCACTCATATCATATAAAAAGCAATTATTGAATGCCTGCAATATGCAAGGCACCACCCTATGCAGTGATGGTATTTAGAAATGAGCCATCATGCTAAAACAAATTTGAGCATTTACCAACTGAATCACAGAATACATTATTTTCATAATATTAAAAAAAAATTGTACTCAGTAGACTTGGGTTAGGGTAGAAGGGATGAATGAATCCACAAATTGTCCTCAGAATTTGTGATTTGGACCAAGGATCAGGCTCTAAACCTTACTCCTTTAGGTTGAATCCTGGCTTGACCACTTCCTGAATGTAGGCAACTGCATTCTTTGTTTTGAGCCTTAGTGTACTGTTCTGTAAACTGGAGGTTATGGTAAAAAATCTTACTTGAAACACAAGTTATCTAGGGGGAGGCTAAGCAGATAATGCATGTGAAACACATTTATAAGTGTTTGTCACTTATTATGGACTTAATAAATGGTAACCATTATATTTTACTCCACCCACTAAACTAGAAGGATATTTTCTTTTTATTGTAATTTTCAGTTTGAGGGCATGTATTTGACTCTAGCCATACCTGGCTGATTGTTAGAACCACCAGAAATAATCATTTGATTGGCCTGGGAACATGGTTGAGCAGCTGTAGTGTTTAAAACTCCCCAGGTGATTCTAATGTGCAGTGATAGCTGCAAACCACTGACCTTAAGGCTGTTTCAGCAGGATGACAACAGCTAGCTCCACTCTGCACCCTGACCTACCTCAGATAAGAACTCAAATAAGTGGTGAAATTGCCAAAGGGCAGATGAAAAAGATACAGACTGCAACATTAAGGAACCTGAAAGATACATATACTGTGTTCCCAGGGCCCTCTTTGCCTGCGTTTTCTGTTTGGTATTAGTTTCCAACTGGCTGTGAATATTCAGTCTCTCATCCCTGAGACCTTGGTTCCCGTTGCTTTGCAGAACCCAGTGACATTAAGAACTAAAATGATTCTTTCAAGTCATTAGTTGGAACATCTTTGCATCATGTTAGTATATTTAATAGTCTCTCAGAAACCTGAAAGAGCCTATGTATTTATGAAAGTGTCTAATGGATTTGAAAGAGTATTTTACAGAAAAGATTTGAGACTACAGATCATGTTCTTTCACAAATGACCCCCTTCTTCCAATCCTCCTAAGCCATCTATGATCATGTCATTCCTCAGTACAAAAACTTGCAATGGCTTCCAATGACTGGAAGAAAACTTTTAATTCCTGGAACATGGCTTTCAAGTCTCTTGATCATCAGGACCAACCGTCATTTCTAGATGTTTCAAACTTTTTGCTTTTGCAGAAACCTGTGTTTTAGCCAAAGTATCTATTTACTATACCCTGAATGCACTTTGCGCTTTTTCCCCTCTATACCACTGGTTTTCAAACTTTAATATGCATACAAATCACCTGGAAATCCTATTAAAGTACATGTTTACTAGTATTTATTGATGAACATGTTTATTAGTGTTCATTAGCTGGGCTTGGGAGCACAATGAGGTTCTACATTTGTAACAAACTCCCATGTTATACAATTGCTGTCGGTGCTAGAACCATACTTGGGTACCAAGCATTTACACATAGGCACATGGGCTAATAAAATCTCAGGTGAACCAAAATGCCCTATCTTGTCCTCTTTGCCTATCTCATTTCTACTTGCCTTCAATGTTTATGTGACAGAGTGATTAACAAAGATATTAATTTACTTTCTTTCCCTCATAGTCCTTTCTCATTCTTCATCCATTCCACAGAGATATCATGACCTTGTGTGCCTTCTTGTTCCAGTAGAGATTTCTGTTTCTGGGCCCAAAAAGTGACTTACAAGATACATCCTAGTCTGTTTTTTGTTTTCCTAAAGCCTAATAAGCGATTGAGAGGAATTGTGTTGGCTTTCTTTGGGAGGAGGAAAGAGTCTGGCTCTTTGAGAAGGGGTAGCAGTGAGGAGAATCCCATGTTGGGAAGGAAATAGAAGTCTGAGGAGGCCAAAATGCTTAAGGGGATGACTGCATTCTGTATCTAGGGTGCAGGAACCTAGCAACAGTGCTTCCAACCTTGCCAGAGAGGCAAACATCCCAAGTTTAACACATAAAGTAGAGAATCTTGGTCACTGATGGAAGGAAGCTTATTCCTCCCCATATTTAAACAAACTCAGAACCTCTGTACAAATGGTTGGAGATAGAATGAAAAAAACTAATGTGATGTTCCACATGCTAGGGGACTGCGAAAAGTTTTAGGTTGATTTATAGATGGGGCGCCTGGGTGGCGCAGTCGGTTAAGCGTCCGACTTCAGCCAGGTCACGATCTCGCGGTCCGTGAGTTTGAGCCCCGCGTCAGGCTCTGGGCTGATGGCTCGGAGCCTGGAGCCTGTTTCCGATGCTGTGTCTCCCTCTCTCTCTGCCCCTCCCCCGTTCATGCTCTGTCTCTCTCTGTCTCAAAAATAAATAAACATTAAAAAAAATTATAGAAAATAAATGGATACTTGTTTAAGGCTGAATCTTTGAAACAAGCTTCCTATGTAGCAGACTTATATCTGATCCAGTCTCCACCTTGAAGCCTGATTTGATGTGTTTAAGGGAATCATGGCTGAGGCAAGAAGCCCTGACTTTGGATTTCTGATTGATTCCTAATTTGGGTGTAGGTGAGCCTGAGTTCTTGTTTGTCAAAATGTGGTGGATATGGCATGCGGAGTCTGATTAGTAAATGTTTGCTACTCTCATACCTACTAACTTTGCCACTGCTATTATGACGGCCATAAACACTGTTGCTATAATCAAGGTAGCATTTTATTCTCACAGTTTGACATCCTCAAAATTCCTAAAGCAATGTTGTGCACATAATTTATTTGAGTATTCCTCAGAATCCTCCTGCACAGCAACCAGGCACTAAATAATAAACTTTTGATCATGATGATGCCTGTGAATTTATTACCTACTCTAGATAGTTATTTTTCCATACATCTCAGTTCTGTACCTGTAGCATAAACTCTGAAGACAGAAATTATACTTGAGACTTCTTTGTAATCCATAAGTGATTTTATAAATAGTAGACACTTAGAAAATACATGGCAACTGGTTGTTACAAAACAATGACTTTTGATAATTTAGGAAAAGAGTAGGAGACATAAATTTAGATATAATTTGACAATCTGGGATTAGAGAAAGTATTGCATTTTACACTATATCACCTCCATATTGCTTCAACCCTAATTATATCCAAAAGCAGCCTATGTTTTGTTGCTTGCCAAGTAGGCTGAATGTTAGGATGCATGCAACTATGGAAACAACAGCAGCAACAAGCTGACCAGTAAGGAGAATCTCCTTTTCTTCATCTGTTTTATAAATATTTTTGTTAAGCTTTTGAACCTTGGGTATTAAGGAAAAAATCATTGCTGTTAATCCAATTAAGTAGCTCTTGTTTTTAAAAGTATACCCTGATGTGTATGTAAGCAAACTCTAACAATAAATTCTTTAGAATTCAGTCAGTTTGGGGTTCAATTCCACCCTAGCAACCGAAACTTTACAGCTGCTATCAGAAAAAGGGTAATTACTTTGTTCAACATTTTCTAAGTAACTCCAGCTGTCTTATCAAGCTTGCGTTGTCAGAAAGACACCTTTCCTGTTGGGGGGACATGAGTTGTAGAAGTACCACCATGGTGCCAGTGAAAGAATTGGGAAAAAAATATTTCAGAGCCCATATTGGAGGTTTTGTTTTTGTTTTTTATTTTGTTTGTTTCTCTAGCATTTGAAATACTAATAATATCTACTGTGCTTTTAGACAACCTTTCACTGAATTTTAGGGACTATAGAAAATGAGATTCTATAGCTTTTTTCTTTGAAATTAAACTCACATGGAATCAATACTAAGAATGGCCATCGGTACAAATCTCTGCCCACCCAACATAAACAAAAGTGAAGATGTCAGTAACATATATTCTGTAGTCTGTAAGACTTTATCACCTCAGTGTGACTTCCTCTGTATAGAAACCTCTTTCTAGATCTAGTCAAAGGTCAAGAATGGTTCATTCTTATCAGTGCAAGTATTCAGGGAAATTCTCATCATTCGTGGAATCAGGATCATTCACAAATGACTTTTAATTCATACAATTAGTCATCATATTTTTTCCCTTTTTTCTCCAGTGAGAGAAGATTAAGTGAGAAGAAGCTTATAGTTAGGTAATAAGGAAAGGATAGGTGAGGAAAGAAGAGTGAAGGAAAGAAGAGTGAAGGGTTGGTGTCAATGGAACTGATCAAAGTGCAGTTAGAGTCCAAACCCTTTATTATTAGCACTAGCAGTGGAATGTTCCTGTAGAAGACTGGCACTGATCATCATTATCCCCATTTTACCTAGAATAAAATTCAAACTCCTTACTCTGACTTACTCTCCATCATCAATGACTGACAACTCTTTGAACTTTATCTCATACCATTCTCTACTTTGCATACTATGCTTGAGTCACTCACTTTTGATTCTCAGACTTATCAAGCTCATTCCTAATTAGAAATTTTGCACTGGCTGTTCCTTCTGCTTGTGTTGCCACCCCTTGATCTTTGTATAGCTAGCTTCTGCTTGTCATTACAATTTCAGCTTAAATGCCTCATCCTCCCAGAGGTCTCCCTTGATCATCATGCATAAGGTAGTCACTAGTTTTCTAATTTAATTATCTGTGTTACACTTAACATTAGCTTATCTTTTTCTTAAGCATTTTATTATCATTTTTCTCCACTTGAAGATAAACTCCACAGAACAAGGTTCTGACTGGTTTTGTTCACTCCCAGTATCCTTAGGAATTACAATAACAAGTATAAGTAAGTAGTCAATAAACATTGTTGAAGGTATGAATGAACTTGAGAAGACATTACCTTAGAGATTTTTAGTCAAGTGATTCTTAAATTGAAATCCATAGATTATATAAATATCTTTGCATGAATTGTGTGTGTGTGTGTGTGTGTGTGTGTGTTCCTGAAGATAA
Source organism: Felis catus (assembly GCF_018350175.1). Taxonomy (NCBI): domain Eukaryota; kingdom Metazoa; phylum Chordata; class Mammalia; order Carnivora; family Felidae; genus Felis; species Felis catus. The sequence goes on along the minus strand of NC_058368.1, from coordinate 186,476,678 downwards.
ACCATGATTTTCAGCATACTCCCAAAAGGGTCTCTTAACCAATATCTCATATCTCAAGTTGGGTTCCCCTGTTCCCCAGAAGCATCTCTAAGATGAGGATTCATGTGAAAGTGATGCATTAGGAAGTGTTTCCATGAGAAACAGGTAGCCAAGTGAGGAAGTGAGACTAGGAGTGGAAGCAAGACAAGCAAGGGTGAGATATCAAACCAAATTCCTGTTTTGCAGTGGTCTCTAGAGCCCCCTCAGAGTGGTGGATATCAAGGGCCTAAGAAGCTGGGAGATTCATAACCTACATCTTTAGTCACTGGATCATGGTTTCCCAGTGCTGGGGATAGGCATGGGGGTTGTAATTCTGACTCTCAGTTTTCAGAGAAAGCTTTCCCAGGAATCCCGAGGTCAGTCTTCCAATGAAGGGAGGCAGGTTCTAGCTCTTGAAAATAAAAACACACTGGAATCTGATGTTCATGAAAGTGGGAAAGAGATCCCAGGGAATATGGGTGGAGCACTGACCATGTATGCTATACCTCCTTCAAAAGAAACAGAAAGTGTAAGAATTACCAATCTAGTCTAATTTCCTTATTTTAAAACAAGACCTACTAAGGTGAGGTGGTTCTCAAATAGTTACACAATTAATTGGTGAGATCTGTTTGGATCACATCTAAGGTCTTCTAATAACTAACCCATTTGCTATCTATTCATTTTTAAAAATTCAGATGTAAGATACTCTCTTTGAAGTTATGGTGAATACAAACATGTATAAATTACTGCCTCTGTTCATAGTGATTATAGGAGACAAAGATGCACATAAACAAGTACTACAAATAGTTGCATAAAAAGGATATATTTTAAGGGAGAACAAGAGCAGAGAATAATCATTTCCAGTTTAGGGACTGAAGGAAGATTTTGCTGAAATTGAGATATTTGACCTTGGTGTGTCTTTCTTACTATATACATGTATATGTATATATATGTATATGTATATGTATGTATATATATACATATTCATTAATTCATTCAAAGATATTTAAATAAGTGTCTGTTATATTTTAGACATGGTAATATGCATGGGAATAAAGTAGTAAATGAAAAAGGCCAAGACTGTACTCTTATTTAATTTATATTTTATTTGGGTAAAGACCAATAATAACTAGGAAGAATAACAAACAAAATAATGCCAAATGGTAATAAGTACTATGAAAGCTATAAAGGATAAATGAAGAGAAGTGGCGGAAGAAAAAATTGGCTACTTTAGATGTAGTGATTAGGGAAGGCCACTTTGACATTTAAAATGAGATATGAAGGATGAAAAGTGACAGAAGCAAAGAGGAAAACACCTAGGTGAAGACTAATCCAGGCAAAATGAAGGGCAAGTGCAAAAGCCCTGGGGTATGAAAAAGCTTAGAATAAGTCAAGAAATCAAAAAAAAAAAAAAATAGGGAGTCTGAGGTGTACCTGGGTCGCTCAGTCAGTTAATCATCTGACTTTGGCTCAGGTCATGATCTCACAGTTCATGACTTTGAGCTCCCCATCAGGCTCTATGCTGACAGCTCAGAGCCTGGAGCCTGCTTTGGGTTCTGTGTCTCCCTCTCTCTCTGCCCCTCCCCCACTCATGCTCTGTCTCTCTCCCTCTCTCATTCTTCTCTCTCTCAAAAATAAATAAGCATTAAAAAAAACAGTGAGTTTGAAACTTTAGTACTTAAAGGTTAACCTAGTTTAGAAAGATTGGCAGGGTCTTATAGGACAGAGTTAAGGAATTTGCATTTTAAATGTAATGATTAAACATGATTTGCTTATGTTTCAAAATTTACTATGTGTACCAGCTATAAAAAATTGGAATCTGAAATTTAAAAAAGTACTATTTATATATCAGCCCCCCTTCCAAAAAGTAAGTACTTAGCTACAAATCTAAGATAATATGCACAAGGTCCATAGGAGAAAAACTAAAAGAACACTGTTGAAAGAAGACCTAAATAAGTGGGAAAGTATTGTGTGTTTACAGAATGGAAGATTCAATGTCATTAAGATGTCAGTTCTCTCCAACTTGATCTATAGATTCAACCCTACCCCAGTCAAAATTCTAGCAAGCTACTTTATAGATATCAGCACAAATGATTTTGACATTTCTTTGCAAATGTGAAGGACATAGAATAACCAACATAATCCTAAGAAGCAAAATAAAATTTACTAACTTAACTACCTTACTTCAAGACTTGCTATAAAGTTATAGCAACCACAAAATCTTTCTTTTGGTAAAAAGAATAGGTGCATAGATCAATGTAACAATATAGAGAACTCAGAAATAGACCCACATAAATTTAGCTAACTTATTTTTAACAAAGGCACAAGGCAATACAATATAGAAAGGATAGTCTTTTAAACGAATGGTGCTGGAAAAGAGTATTTTTTCACAGCGGTGCTGAAAAAAACAATTGGAAATCCATATAAAAATATGAACTTAATCAAATATCATAACTTATACAAAATTTAAAATTGATTATATGCCTACATGTAAAATGATATGTAAAATGTAAAAATTCTAGAAGAAAACATAGGAGAAAATTTACGTGACCCTGGGTTTGGTGATAACCTTTCAATACAACACTAAGAACACAATTCATTAAAGAAAAAAAATATGATAAATTGGTCTTTATTAAAATTAACACCTTTCATGCTGTGAAAGATATAGATGGGCTTATAGAAGCTCTTGGTTTCTAATACTGTTCTCCAAATGAAAGGATCCAAGTCTCTTTAGGAAAAAGCCTGATTTTAGGACTAGGGCAGGTGTATGGAAGATGAACCTGAAGCATATTGTAGTGCCAGAAAGTAAGGAAGAACTCCGAAAACAAAACAAAATACACGAAAACAAAACGCTATACACAACTGTGGGAGTATGCCAAAAGGCACAGACACCAACTGCAAGAGCTCCCAATGTCTAAAGCTGGAATGACTTGAAAGGCAAAATTAATAACTAGCATTGGATTATAGCATAAAGTATAAAATAAATATCCATGACCTCATACTTATATAAACAAGTAATTTAGTAAATAAACAAATGAGGAATAGCCAAGTGCCCTCTGCAGGAGAATTTTGAATAATTTATATAGATACTCCTCCATCAAGATGTGGGGAATGGGGATAACTCTTTCAGTGTGAGCTGTACATAATAACTTCCATTTAAAGAGCACATTATGGAAAAGAGAAAAGAGAGTATGCTTACAGTAGAGAAACCTACCAAACACTACCTCAGCCAGGTGATCATGGTTTAATTCACAGCAATGTCATGTTGATAGCATGATTTCTTACTATGATATGATGAGAATGGCACCTTACTTATGTGGCCTTTTCCCCAAAAATTTATAATTCCAGTTTAATCACAAGAAAAAAGAAATCCCAATTCAGAGATATTCTACAAAATGCTTCTTCAGTACTCCTCAAAACTTTCAAAGTCATCACAAACATGGAATGTTTAAATCACTGTCACAGTCTGGAAAAGCTTAAGGAAACACACCAACTGAATGTAATGTGGTATCCTAGATGTAATTCTGGAGCAGAGAAATAACACTAGGTAAAATCTAAGGAAATCTAAGCAAGTGATGTCACCAAGATGGTGACGTAGGTTGTTTCTGACTTCACTCCCCCTCACAAAAACAAAAACTATTCAAGAACAGGACATCACTGAGAAAATACTAAAATATGACAGTGAGGATGAAGCACGTCCCTGTACTACAGACACCAAGACAGACTGTATTATAAAGTTAAGACTGCATTGCCTCTCTTCCAGGCCAGCACTGCATCATGCAGAGAGGTGTCCCCTGAACCACTGGTTCCTCCAGTGTGGAAAGAAAACCTGGGGGGACAACCAGTCTCTCCCCACTAGCATTGTAGATTACTTTGTGGGAAACCTTACTCTGATCTCGAAACCGTGGGTATTGCAGGGGTTGCTGAGGGCCCAACCACTGGGAATCTGACAGAGAAGGGAGGAGGGGTTTCCAGCAATCAGCACACATAACTTGGAAGAGTGAGTTCATAACTGTAGTGCCTAAGTAGTAATCTCAACCAGCAGTTTTGCTCATCTGCAGAATCATGTTTGGGGCACACTCTGACAAGGGAACTCTGTGGAGTGCATATCTGCCTGATTTGCATCTTCAAATGAGGAATTTGGGGCCATAGAGCCTAGTTTGCCCAAGCCCAGACAAGGAGCTGAACTGCAGGCCCACGCATCCACTGTGGAGAGTGTCTTCTAGCACCATCTGACCAAAATGGCTGGTGACAGCTCCTAGAAGCAGTGTGGCCTAGTGGTGTTTGAGCTGAGAGATGGGCAGGCAGAGCTGATCACCCCCAGAGCAAAACAAGTACCGGGCATGGAGTGCTCCAGTGCTATGAACAGGCAGGCTTATTAATTCATAACTAAGGCTGCGGGTAATCCCTGGCCCCATGCAACTGGAGATACTGTTTGGAATTTGAGAGTAGTCTGGACAGGCCCCTCCTCCTCCTGCCCAGGCAAAGAAACTGAGACGTAACCCCATAAACTGTGGAGACTGTTTTTCAGCCCCATCTGACCAGAAGGGTTGGCAACAACTCCTGGAAGCAGTGTGGCCTAGTGGCCCTCAAGCTGAGAGGAGAACAGGCAGAACCAGCAGGTCGCAGAGCAAAGCCAGTGGCCCTGTTTGATTAGGGAACTAGAGGTATGAGTCAGCTTGAGTTAAGACAATGAACAAATAACATTACCAGACTTAGAGCTGATTCTCCCACTGTGACCAAGTAGGAAATCTAATTCAGAGCTCTGGTCCTTGCTGAATAAAGTCAGTCAAACCGTGGAACATTACCAAAGAACACATGAGTCTGCATGGCCCACTCAATAGCCCTATGTATAGTGGCACCTATATACAGTAGCACTATATACAATAGCCCTATGTACAGTGGAACAAAGAGCACAACCCATGGCTTCTCCCATCTGAACAGCATAAGGTGGCCTCTCCTAATCAGGGAATTCAGTGCACACTCTTGCCTGATTTGGGGTCTTCAAACAATGAACTGTACAGGCCCTGGGTCCCATCCTGCTGCTCTGTCAGGGAAGGGAAGCTAATTCATCTCCCCATTTACTATAGAATGGAGTACCTAGTCCTGGCCATTTAGTAAGCCTCACCAGAGAATCCAGGCAAGTGCAGAACCTATACTACAGCCACATTTGGGTAGAGAACCAAGCCAGCAGTCTTATCCAACTCTTCTCAGCCAGTGTCACACTCCCTATTGTGTCTTCAGAGTTTGGACAGTTGCCACATCCAAAAATAGACCATAATAGCAGAAGCACCCAGAAACCTAAACTAAGCTAACTGATGAAGAACTGTTTCTGCCAAAGCAAACATGTTAAGTCTGGAAGAGGAGCCCAATTACTCAATATGCAGATGTCAATGTAAGTAGTCAAGAATCACCAAAAATTCAAGTAAATGTGATACCACCAGAGGAAACTAATAAATCTCCAATAAACTGGCCCCAAAGAAATGGAGATCTATGAATTATCAGATAAAGAATTCAGAATAATCTTAACAAAGTTTAGTGAACTATAAGAAAACACAGACAACTAAACAAAATTAGTAAAACAATGTATGAACAAAACAAGAAGTTTGACAGAGAAATAGCAAACATCAAAACATACAGACACAGAGAAGATCCTAGAGTTGAAAAATGCAATAACTAAATTGAAGAATTCAATTAAAAGTTTCAAAAATAGGCTCAACCATATAGAAGAAAGAATCAATCATCTGGAGGGTAGGAAATTGGAAATTACCCTGACAAAGCAACAAGAAAAAGAATGAAAAAAAAAAAAAAAACCATGGGAATTATAAGACACAAAGAAAAGAAACAATATCTGCATTAAAGAATTCCTGGAAAAGAAGAAAAAAGGACAGAGAGTACATTTAAAGCAACAATGGCTGAAAAATTCTCAAAAATTCTCAAATGGGGAGAGACATGGATATCCAGATCCATAAATCCCAAAGGACCCAAATACTTGAATCCAATAGGGCTACACCAAAACACATTATAACTAAATTTACAAAAGTCAAAGATAAAGAAAGAATTTTGAGTGACAATAAAAAAGAGAGAAGTTATGTACAAGGAAACAAACCCCCATAATATTATTGCAGATTTCTCAATAGTAATTTCAAGGAACGAATGAAAGGTTATATTCAAAATAGGGAAAAAAATAACTTCAAGAATAACTGTCAAGAATTCTTTTTTTTTTAGGGGCGCCTGGGTGGCACAGTCGGTTAAGCGTCCGACTTCAGCCAGGTCACGATCTCGCGGTCCGTGGGTTCGAGCCCCGTGTCAGGCTCTGGGCTGATGGCTCAGAGCCTGGAGCCTGTTTCCAATTCTGTGTCTCCCTCTCTCTCTGCCCCTCCCCCGTTCATGCTCTGTCTCTCTCTGTCCCCAAAATAAATGAACGTTGAAAAAAAAAATTAAAAAAAAAAAAAGAATTCTTTTTTTTTAAATGTTTATTTGTTTTAGAGAGAGAGTGTGTGTGTGAGTGTGGGAGGGGCGGAGAGAGAGGGAGACACAGAATCCAAAGCAGGCTCCAGGCTCTGAGCTGTCAGCGCAGAGCATGATATGGGACTCAAACTCACGAACTGTGAGATCATGACCTGAGCAAAAGTCAGACACTTAACAGACTGAGCAAACCAGACACCCCTGTCAGTCAAGAATTTTATACCTGGCAAACCTGTCCTTCAGAAATAAATGAAGAATAAAGATTTTTCTAAACACACAAAAGCTGAGGGACTCTATTACCATCATACTTACCCTATAAGAAGTGCTGAAGGGAGCTCTTTCAGTGGAAATAAAAGGATGCCAATTAACATCACAAAAACATAAAAAGATAGTGTAAATCTCATTAGTAATAGTTGGTAATTTTAAATACATAGTCAAAATTAGATTTTACAATATGGTAATGGTGATGCATATTTCGCTTAAATACTCTTTTTTAAAGAATAAATGTAGTGGGGCACCTGGGTGGCTCAGTTGGTTAAAGCGTCCAACTTCAGCTCACATCATGTCATGATCTCATGGTTCGTGAGTTCGAGCCCCACATCAGGCTCTGTGCTGACAGCTGGGAGCCTGAGGCCTGCTTCAGATTCTGTGTCTTCTTCTCTCTCTGCTTCTCCCCACTCTCTTTATCAAAAATAAATTAATACTAAAAAAATAAAACAATAAATGAAGTAACAATAACCTTAATTATAATAATCTGTTATTAGTTAACAATATAAAAACACATTTAAATTGTAATAGAAATAACCTAAAATGTGAAGGAGAAGAGAAGCAAAAGTGCAAAGTTTACAAATTGTATTGAAGTTAAGTTGTTATCAGTTTAAAATAGAGTGTTGTATGTTTAAAATATTTTATGTAAGCCTCATGGTAACAAAGGAAAATCTTGTAGTCATTACACAAAAGAACATGATAAGAAGTCAAAGCATATGAAAGCAAAAGACTTCACAACACACGCAAAAAAAGACAGCAAGATGGGGCACCTGGCTGGCTCAGTCAGTAGAACATGCAACTCTTGATCGTGGGGTCATGAGTTCAAGCCTCATGCTGGAGGTAGTTTACTTTAAAAAAAAAAACATTAAAAAAAAAAGACAGCTAGATAAAAAATAGATCTACAAAACAGCTAGAAAATAACAAAATAGCCAACAGTAAGTTCTTACCTATCAATGGTTACTTTAAATATAAATGAATTAAATTCTCCAATTAAAGACATAGAATGGCTGAGTGAATTTAAAAAAAAAGAAAAAAAAATGTTCTGCAATATGTTGTCTACAAGAGATATAGCCTTAAAAACACACGTAGACTGAGAATGAAGGTATGTAAATAGATATTTCAAGCAAGTGGTTACAATAACAACAAAAAAAAGCAGATAGTTATACATATATCAGAAATAAACTTTAGAAATAGTAAAAAGAGATTAAGAAGGACATATATAATGATAAAGGGGTCAATACATGAAGGAGATATAACAATTGTAAATATTTACACACCCAACATTGGAGCACTTACATATATAAAGCAAAAACTAACATAGTTAAAATGAGAAATAAACAATAATATACTAATAGTTGGAGACTGTAATTGTCCACTGTCAACAATGGAAAGGTCATCCAGAGAGAGAATCAATAATGAAACAGTGGATTTGAACAACACTGTAGACCAATTAGACCTAACAGACATACAAAGAACATTCTATCGAATACCAGAATATACATTCTTCTCAAGTATACATGGAACATACTTTTTAGGATATACCCCATGTAGGCCACAGAACAAGTCATACATAGCAAATCAATATTGAAATTATACCAAGTGTCTTCTCTGACCACTAGTTTCATGACATGAAACTAGAAATCAATAACAACATGAAAACTGGAAAATTCATGAACAAATGGAAATTAAATAACATTCTCATGAACAACCAATGGATCAAAGAATAAAGGATAAATAAAAAAGTTTCTTGAGAGGAATTAAAATGGAAATACAATATATCAGAACATATGATATTTCACAAAAGCAGTCATAAGGGGGAAGTTCATAGCAATAAACACCTACATTAAGAAAAAAGAAGATCCCAAATAAACAACCTAACTCTATACTTAAGTAATAGTAAAATAAAGATAAACTGAGACCAGATTTCACATAAAAAAAGGGAATACAAATTAGAACAGAAATAAATGAAATGAAGAACAGAAAAACAATAGAAAATATTAAACAAACTAAGTTACTTCTTTGGAAAGATAAACAAGAGACAGACCCTTATCTAAACTAACCAAGGAAAAAAGAGAAAGGACCCAAATCAAAGTTATAAATGAAAAAGGAGACACCAGAACAGATCTCACAGAATTCAAAGGATCATAAGAAGGTAGTATAAAGAACTATATGCCAACAAACTAAACAACCTAGAATAAGTAAAAAATTCTTAGAAACATACAACTTACTTGTACTGAGTTAGGCAAAAAAAAAAAAAAAAAAAAAAAAAAAAAAAAAAGCAAAGAAAGAAAAAAAAAGAAAAAGAAAAAAGAAAATCTGAATAAACCAATTATTACTAAGGAGATGGAATCAGTAATCAAGATCTCCCTACAAAGAAAAAGAAAAGTAAAGGATCAGATGGTTTCATTGGTGAATTTTACCAAACATTTAAAGAAAAATTAGCAATAATGATTCTCAAACTCTTCCAAAAATCAAAGAGGGGAGACTCCCAAACTCATTTTATGAGGCCAGCATTATCCTGATACCAAAAACCAAAAAAGGTTGCTACTAGAAAAGAAATATTCATACCAATACCTTTAATGAATATAGATGAAAAATTCTCAATAAAATGTTAGTAAACCAAATGTAGCAATACGTTAAAAGGATCATTCACCATAATCCATTGGGATTTATCTGTGGGTTTGAAGGATGTTCAGTATATACAAATCAATCAATGGATAAATCACATTAATAGAATAAAAGAATCACATGGTCATCTCAATGGGTACAGAAGCATCTGACAAAATTCAACACTTAATCATGATATAAACTTTTAACAAATTTGGCATAGAAGAAACATATTTCAACATAATAAAGGCTATATATGGCAAGCCCACAGCTAACATCATACTTATTGGTGAAGGATGGAAAGATTTTCCTCTAAGATCAGGAACAAAACAAGGGTGCATACTTTCACCACTCTTATTCAACATAATACTAGAAGTCCTAGCTAGAACAATCAGGCAAGAAAAATATGAATGAAAGTGTTAGAATTGGAAAGGAAGAAGTAAATTTTCTCTGTTTGGAAATGACATAACTTTAGGGGTGCCTGGGTAGCTCAGTCAGTTAAGTGTCCAACGTTTAATTTCGGCTCAGGTCATGATCTCACAGTTTGTGGGTTCAAGTCCAACATCAGGCTATGCACTGATAATAAAATAACTCAAAATAAATCAATAAACATTAAAAAAAAGGGAAATGACATAATTTTATATGCAGAAAATCCTAAATTGTCAACTGTTTGATCTAATCAATAAATTCAGCAAAGTTGCAGGATGAAAAATTAACATAAAAATCAGTAATGTGTCTATGCATGAACTTTTTTTTTTGAAAAATAAATTGATCCCATATACAATAGCATCAAAAACAATAAAATATTTGGGAATAAATTTAATTAAGGTGAAAGATCCCTACTCTGAAAACTATAAAACATTGATGAAAGAAATTGAACAAAACCAAATAAATAAATGTACCCTGTGTTCATGGATTAGAAGAATTAATATTGTTATGATGTGAGTACCACTAAGATCCATGTATAGATGCAATATAATCTCTATCAAGATTCCAATGTCATTCTTCACAGAAGTAGAGAAAACACTCATAAAATTCATGTAGTACCAGGAAAGACTTCAAATAGCCAATGAAATCTCGAGAAAGAAGAAAAAGGCAGGAGGTATCATACCTCCTGATTTCAAGATATACTATAAAGCTATAGTCATCAAAAAAGTATAGTGCTGGCATAAAAACAAAAATATAGACCAACAGAACAGAACTGAGAGCCCATAAATAAACCCAAGCTTATATGGCAAACTAATATTTGACAAGGGAGCTAAGAATATTTAATGGAGAAAAAAAAGTATTTCCAATAAATGGTGTTAGAATAACTGGATATTCACATGTAAAAGAAAGAAACTAGGCTTATGCTACTGACAGAAATCAATTCAAAATGGATTAAGGACTTAAATGTAAGACCTGAACAATTAAACTCCTAGAAGAAAACATAGAAATAAAGCTTCTTTATATGGGTCTTGTTAATGATGTTTTGGATATGACACCTAAAGTACAAACCACGAAATGAAAGATTAACAATGGAATATCAACTAAAAAGCTTCTGCTCAGCAAAAGAAGTCATGAAAAAAGTGAAAAGAAAACCTAAGGATTAGGAAAAAATATTTCCATGCCATATATCTGGTAAAGGGTTAATACTTAAAATATATACAAAAATATGTACATATATATATATATATATACGTACATATATAAATATGTATATATATATAATATGTATATATATGTATATATATATATATAATATGTATATATATATATATATATATGTATATATATAACCCATTAGCAACAAACAAAAAACAAACAGTAAAACAAAACAAAAAAATTTAAAAATGGGCAAAGGACCTGAATAGACACTTCTTTAAAGAAGATATATGAAAGGTCGACAGGTACATAAAAAAACTGTCATTAAGAAAATACAAATTAAAACTTCAATGTGGTGTCACCTCACAAATACTAGAATGACTGTTATTAAAAAGACAAGAGATAATGAACATTGTCATGGATGTGGTGAAAAGGGAACCCTTGTGCACTGTTAGTGTGATTGTAAATTGGTGTAAACACTATAGAAAACAGTATGGAAAATCAGCAAAAAATTAAGAATAGAACTACCATTTGATGCAGCAATTCCATTTCTGGGAATATATCCAAAGGAAATAAAAACACTAATTCAGAAAAGATATCTGCATCCCCACGTTCACAGCAGTAGTGTTGACAGTAGCCAAGACATGGAATCAATCTAAATGTCCATCAATGGATGAATGGATAAAGAAGTTGGTTTATATATAATGAAACATTATTCAGCCATTAAAAAAAGAATCCTTCCATTTGTGAGAACATGGATGGACCTTGAAGCCATTATGCTAAGTCAAATAAGTTAAAGACAAATACTGCATGATCTCATTTATATGTGGAATCAAAAAGCAGAACAAAACACAAAAACAAAAAAAACTTGAAGAAAAAGAGATTTGTGGTTGCCAGAGGTGAAAGTGGGAGAGGGAAAATTTGAAGGTGGTCAAAAGGTATATATTTCCAGGTACAAGTACTAGTGACACATAACACCATGACTGTAGCTAACATTGCTTGATACATAGGAAAGTTGTTAAGTGAGGAAATTGTAAGAGTTTTCATCACAGGGAATTTTTTTCCTTTTTTCCTGGTTTTCTTTCTTTTTTTTTATTTTATTAATATGAGAAGATGGATGTTAGCTGAACCTATTATGTTGTCATTTCACAATATGTATAACTGAAATCACCATGCCCTCAGCCTTCAACTTATCCAGTGAGGTACATCAATTATTTCTCAATAAAACTGAAAAAAATAAAATGCCCAAGACTAAAATAAAAATCTAAGTAAATCCGAGTGAAGTGTGAACTTTAGGTAATAATAATGTCTCAACAGTGGTTTATTAGTTGCAACAAATATACAACACTAATGTAAGATGTTAATAGGGTAAACTAGATGTGAACTATATGAGAACTATTTTTACTATCTTACCTCTTTTCTGTAAATCTGAAACGATTATAAAATAAGAATTTTACTTTAAAATTACGGTGAAATAATAATCAAAAATAGTAAATAACTCAAGAGTCCATCAACAGTAAAATAGGTAAACAAATTTAGGTCTATTCTTTTGGTGGAATACTACACTGCGCCGAAAATAACAAACTTCTCATTCATACAACAATATGGATGCATTTCAAAAATATTTTATTGAGGAAAGAAGCAGAATAAAGAGTACATGCTGCATTATTTAATCTATATAAGCTTCCCTGTGAACCAATCAAAATAGTGGTTGCTGCTGAAGGATGGGGATTGGAAGAAGGCATGAGAGAAATTTCTGGAGTTTTGAAAATGTTGTATATTTCAATTTTGATATAGTTGCATGAAGTATATATGTATTAAAACTCACTAAATTGTGTTTTGTTTTTACAAACTGTGCTTTTCATGGAATGTAAATTTTACTTCAGAAAACACCCACACTAAAATTTTTAAAGTACTTGGCTACAGTGGAGAGAATGAATTTTAGGAAGATTAGTATCAAAAAGACTATTTAGGAGGTTTATTATGGAACTTTGGAGGAAAAATAAGTGATAAAACAGAAAATGAGAGAAATAGATGAATTGGGGATATATTTTGGAAATGGAGGCAACCAGGACATACTGTTTTATTAGATGTGGACAATTAGAAATTTTTAGGAAGAGCACTCTGAAGTTTATGAACAGATGCAGATATCAGTCTCATGTCTGCTTTTCTGTTGTGTGATCACACATGAATTGTTTCATCTGTTTGAGGTTTCCAGTATCTCATCTTTTAAAGTAAGCTAATTAGACTTTTTGTCTACCTGACTCATAGGTCCAGAAAGAATTCAATGAGGTAATATTTACAGTAAGTTCATAAATTGTAGTGTATTAGATATGAAAATTATTTTTAAATATATTATGTAAGCAGTGCAATAGCACTGTAAAATATGTCATGGATACTTTAATCATCAACCATGAGCAGGTAAAATATCCTAGGGTAGTAAACAGTTCTATTTCTCTGGAGAGGTATTACAACTAAGAATTTCAAATTTGAATCTTTAATTAAGACTATAGGTAGAAAACAAATTTTAAATACCTGGTAAGAGATCAAGATTGCAGTACTGAGAAATTGTGCTATATCATGTCTATTAGGAGAGTCTTCAAAATTCCACGCACAGATCTTCCTGCAACACGGTAACACCTCAAACTCAGTATGGTTTGCATCAGCTTGCAAATATGCACAGAGAGGCATTGTTATGTCTTTGGAGCAACTTATCTGGGGCTATGCCATTCTGACTCTTTGCTCAGAACTCTCATGATAAGTCCAGCATGACAGCCAATCAAACATTACTCCACTAAGGTTTCCTAGGAAACGGACACACAGCTAAAGAAACGAATTGCACACAGTTGAGAAGAAAAATACTGCAGCAATTTCACCTTACTGATATTTTTTCTTCCTAAAAAGAATATATGAATATACATACCAAGGATCAGTTTTTAAAAAACAGGACACTAAAAACCAACAAAGCAATGAAACAAAGGACCAGAACACCCTTCTTGTTCGAATCTATGAATGCGATTGTCTTCTGAAATTTGGTTACAGATGATAACACTGAAAATAATGGTGATTTGAAAAATGTGTTTAACTTCCTAGAAAAGATCATTTAGAATAGCATTCTTGTTCTATCCTTAGTCTAAACTAAGATTTGTTTGTTGGGATTATTTTTTATAAAGATCTGATTGGGTGGATATTGAAAAACATTTATTTGTGTTTTAACTTACAGAATGTCGAACATACTCAAGACGTAGCAGGCTCTCAACAAAAAATTATTGCATCAATAAGGAACAGCCCTGGACTTTCTAAATCTATAATGTCCCCATTCTATTCTCAACTCAAGGCACAAGCATGATTAGTTCAGTGGTTGATGAGCAAACACCAGATTAAGGTGAAAACTAACAGTAGTTTTTGGCCATTTTTCCTTTTTGAAATTTGACTTTGCTTTCTGCTGATCCAGGATGCAATCAGTATGTTATAGCTGAGATCTAAATAGATGAAATGAATTGCAGATTCTTACCTTTATATTCCAGTGTGAATTTAACACTTTGAAAAGAGATGAACCTGAGTAATTAACTTAACAAACATGTATTAAGTCCTCACAATGTGTCAGGTGTGGGAATGCTGACTGGTATCATAACTGATTTTGAACAAATGTTTAACATTCAAAAATTAATTATTTTTTTTGTATACTAGGCCTAACCAAATATGACAGAATGATAGAACTGCAAAGAACTATGTTGGTATGTGGCCAGTTTCAGGATCTCTAAATCCTCGAATGCCATTTTTCAGCAATTACCACGAGAGATTAGAACCCGAATGATATGATGCATCGAACTAGATAGGCTTTATATTTGGTCTCTTGCCCTGGTAGTCCGCAGATGAACATCCAAAATTTCTAAAATCTAGCTGAGTTACCTTTAAATCTAGACTAGAGAAAGTTTAAGTACCCAGAATATAAAATTTGTTAGATGGAGAATCACATCTTCTTGTTTACCCCTGTATTTTGAGTGCCTGGCACAGAAGTTGAGCTTAGTAGAGTTTGTTCCATCTTCCTACTGTACCATGGGTATGATTGGAAGGAATTAATGGACTAACTGTTGGATGATGAAGCTCAGTGCAGTCCCTTTTCAAGTAAATATATGTGATCTGTTAGAGGGCAGAATTGGACTCTAACAGTAAGTTTCTGCATAGTAATGATCATTTAAAAAGGTAATACAATTGAAAAAAAAGTATTCTTATGATTTTTAAATCATGCTATACTTCCATATGGTCTATAGATCTGATTTCTGAAAATTTTCTATATACATGTATGCAGATAGAACTTTCTAGAGTGACCTACAATGAAATACTATCAAACATCTCTGGGTAGTAGAATTTTATGTCATCTCATAATTATGGAACAATAAAGTTGATTTTAAGACTATTTTAACCAACACATTCATTATTAGGTTTAAGATAAATATATGAACATTTCTACAACATTATACATCTGGTTTGTGTATAAATATAAAATAGTGCCTGGTGTATAGTAGGTGTTCAATACATTTTTTAATGGTTTATATGTAATTTGTGCATATATAAAAACATACCCGCAGCATAACCCTTTTGACTATTTAATAAGTTATTACGTACTTTAGATAATTTAAATGGACTAATTCAGATTCTGTCTATATGATGAAAGCATTAATTGTACACTTTTCAGTTCTGATAGGGCTACATTTCTTATAGTGAAATGCATTATGCTATCTAGAATTGATCATGTTGCCTCCAAAGTCTTGTTTTTATGAAAGTCTCAAATCTTTTATACGGTTTTGTGCATACATCTGAAGATATCCCAAGGTGAATTATTTGAAAAGGAAAACAAGGCTGCAAATGAACGAAATGCAGACCTTCTTCTCTTCGAGAGAGTTCGCTGAAGCAAAACTTACTAAAGTAATTACAGCAAGGCTGTATTGTTTTAAAACTGTCAAAGTATTCACTTCCAAATACCCTCTATTTCATCCTGTTTGTGGATAGCCACAGGTAGAGGGGAAAAAATAGAAATACTGCCCAATATAGCTATTCTTAGATGATTCTCTCAGGTGGTTAATCACCAGGATTAATTAGCAAGCAGCTACTGTGAGAACTTGATCTTTTTTCTTAATTCTTAGTCTTACATCACCAGGTATTTTCTAAAATCAGGCTGAGCACATCCATAAATTAAGTATCGAAGCTTGCCCCTGAGGGAAGAGCACTCTTAGGTGTCCACCCAGCAGGAGGAACCATGCTCTGCGCTCAGAGTGAGGCGGTGACTTGAAAAATATATTTGTTCCCACCTACACCTTCTCCCACTGACAAATGCTGTGGCTCTCCAGGCCAGAACTCTACTCTAACAAATAGATTTACAAAAATAAAATGAAAAGATAAGGCAGAAAGGGAAAGAAGAGAAAATAAAAGCCTGTCAGAAATGTAACACCTGCATAAATTGAATATCTAATTGTGCCCACACCTGCAAAATAGTACTTTTCAAAGCAACTGAGAATTGCTGTCTCAAAACCAGTGCATCTGGTTATGTCTAAATGGTCTCATAGTTAAACACTTCTGGTCACGGGACAGATAGGCTAGAGAATATGAAAATGTTTGCTAGAACTGAATATAACAAACCATTTTTTTTTTTAGTTTTTATTCAAATCCAGTTAGTTAACATACAGTGAAATGTTTTTCCAGGTGTACAATATAGTGATTCAGCACTTCCATACAGCACCCGGTGCTCATCACAAGTGCCCTCCTTAGTCTCCATCATCTGTTTAGTCCATCCTCCAACACCTCCCCTCAGACAGCCATTCTTTTATAACTCCAAATTCTAAAGTGGTTAAGAATACTACCTACTCATGCCACCCCATTCTGAAGTACCATATTCAAGAAGCTTGTCTAGAATTTGATACATAGCAACCCAAATACTTGAGTTGGCATTAAATACCATTATTCATTTTTTTTTAAATATTTATTTTTGAGAGAGAGAGAGTGTGAGCAGGGGAGGGGCAGAGAGAGAAGAAGACAGAGGATCTGAAGCAGACTCTGTGCTGTGGGGCTCAAACTCACAAACTGGGAGATCGTGACCTAAGCCGAAGCAAGAAACATAACTGACTGAGCCACCCAGACGCCCATCATTATTCATTTTTTAATGAACAGTTTTGAGCTTGTGTTGGAGCTGTGGGGATAGGGCAGGGGAGACAAGGGCTGAGAGTGGCTGCCTCCAAATAACTATGACTCATTTCTTCTCTTGTGGACCTTATAGTATAGTTTCAGACATTCATTATTTTTATGTAATATTACTGATTTGTACCAGATAACTTTACATTAGACATAAAAAATACAGAGCCTGAATATTTATTTTCACATAAGTGGAAAAAAGCCTGAATAATTTGCATAGGTTTCAGAAAAATGGACAACTGTAGTACTCAATAAGAGGTAATGTGCAGACCATCTAACTAGAAGAAACTGTCAGCGTGTATACTATGTACCAAGGAACTATGTTAGTTGCTCTGTGAGCGCCTTTGTTTTTTCATTTTTTCCCCTCCCTCTGACTTGCTTATTTGTAATTGTCATCTGCATTAGAAGCTAGGATATTTTTGGGATCACAGAGAGTCAACCTGAATCACAGTCTCATGAAGAATGGAAGTTACAGTCAGACGGCTTCCAGGAAAAGAACCACAAAGTCATTTAAAAAACAAGATCTATTTGTAAGTTTTATCCCTTCTTTGAAGCATCAGGAATGATATCCCTGGGGTATTTCTCAGTAAAAAATAGATGCAATGTGTGTCACACAGGTACTTCTTAGAAACTCAAACTGCTTTGCGATATCATGTAATACTTTCACAAAGTCACAATATTTCTCCTTGCAGTTGTTTTTAGTAAGTAAGCAGGGGAGGGGTGGAGAAATCATGATCCCTTATGACAGAATAACGTAGGCACTCAAATTTCTGATAGGTTCTCCAGTTTTTTGCTTCATGGGTCAAGGCATTGTAAGTATAGATGATGGAAATCTCAAAATTATTTCTGTGTATAAACATAAGTTAATGGAGATATGATAAGACATTATTGAAACCTTAGTATATTTGCCAGTCACTGTGATAAGTAATTCATATATGTAATTTTAGAACAAGCTGTTTGTAACAATGATTAGGACTCTCTTTCCAATAGTTCTAATTCTCCTCCAAGGCTATGGTAGGATTACAATTTTCTGCCCCCTTGAAGTTGTATGAGGCCATATGACTTTCTTTGGCTGGTGAAATATAAGCAGTTAAAGCCAAATCGACACACAACCACTGCTCTCACTTTCCCTCTGCTTTAGTGATCAGCTAATTTTATCTGGCAGCTATTCTAACAGCAAAGGTTCCAGAGTGAGAAGAAATGGAGTGGAGTGCCTCAACTGACCTACAAAAGACATATAGCATGAGTGAGAGGGAAAATAAACCAACCAACCTTTGTTGCTACTTTATATGCTACTAAAATTTTGGAATTCTTTGTTATCAAAGCATAACCTGTTTTAACCTGTTCTAATTAATAAGTTATCAAGTAGATACCTGCATTTTACTGATAAGTTGAAGGCTCAAGTAAATTTTCTAATTTGTTCAAGGTGAAAGATGCAATAAAAGACAGAACTGTGATTTGAACAATTCTTTCTGACTTTGGAGCCCAACTCTTTACCATTAAACTTATTTAATGGACTTGAATTAGTGCTTGCAATATATGTATTTCTGTGTGAACTCCCTTAGACTTAGTGGTTCTAGAAAAGATTTGTCTGTGATACTGTTTCTTTGGAATATCTTTTAAAAGCCAAACCAAGAAAATAAAAATACTTTTCCATAACGCTTTATGGTTTACAAAGTATTTTCATAAGTAACTTGTAGTAACTTGTGGTATCTTCGCAGTAAACCTGTGACTTAGACAAGACAAGCAACGACAGTTGAGGCACAGGAAAGTTAATAGTTGACATGCTCGAGGTCAAATAACTAGGTAATGACAAATTCTGGGATGAGAATCCCAGAGCCAAGAATTATTATCCAGCGACAGCAGCAGGAGGGAGGTCTATAGAGGTAGTGATCATTCCTGCCACATTAGAGAGAATCCTTTTGTTAAACTCAGCTCTGCAAACAATCTGCAATTTTATTTTGCAATCAGGATCATTGATAACATTTTCAATCACTCTTCA
The DNA here is from genome assembly GCF_018350175.1 of Felis catus. Taxonomy (NCBI): domain Eukaryota; kingdom Metazoa; phylum Chordata; class Mammalia; order Carnivora; family Felidae; genus Felis; species Felis catus. Next base: position 186,457,543 of record NC_058368.1, on the reverse strand, counting down.
TTGTAATCAGTTATATTTTTAGAACTGATTAATACCGCCATAAAAATAGTAGAACAACTCTGGCTTAGATTGCAAGATGATCACAGTTAAAGTAATTCAGACCAAATCCTAGACCCAAATGAAAATATTTTATTTATTATCCTTAAGTATCTTTTTGAAATTTCCCAAAGTTAGAGATTATCAAGAAGAAACAAAGCTAAATTGTCAAAAAAAATCGGACCTATGTGTAAAAGCAAATGCATTATATATTTGAGAAATTGTATTTTTGAAAGTATACAATGGTTTCCATGTGAACAATTTCAGATTTCTTTCAAATTCAAAACAACAGTTTGCTCCTCATTATTGATTATAATTTTCAAGTTCTATTTTAACAGTCATTGATCACTAATCAAGAATAAGTTTGACTTAATATTTCTTTTTATAATTACACATTATTTTAAAAATTATGTGGCTACAAGTAATTTTTAGCCTTCTGTTATTGAAAGTGGTGCAAATAAAAATATCCTGAAATATTATATTTTTGTGCTATATTGTGCTATATTATTGTAGGTAAATTTCAGCATGATAGCACCTATTCGTTTTGCTGACTGTTCACAAATTCATTTTTGTAAGTGCCATCTGTAAGGGAAATGAGATGTTTTGTGGTCCCACCTTCCTCAGTTTTAACCAGGAGGGTATGAGCAAAGGACATTGCTTTGCTTGGTAGATTGGCACCACAAGTAGCTGAACCAGGACCAGAACTCAGAGCTCTAGGATAGTAGTTTCCCTATCATTGGGTCTCATTGACTTAAAATGATCAGTTGTATATTTTTTAATGTTTGTTTGTTTGTTTGTTTTGAGAAAGAAAGGGGGGGGACCAGGGGGGAGGGGCAGAGAGAGAGAGGGAGAGAGAGAGAATCCCAAGTAGGGCTCAAGCTCACAACTGGGAGATCATGACCGCAGCCAATATCAAGAGTTGGACACTTAACCAACTGAGACACTTCAATCAAATATATCTCATATTAGTATACCAGACCATCAAGACCCTTGTCAAAGTTTAGTCTGACATGTCAGAGGAGGAAGTCCTGAATATTTTATGTAACCCATTCCTTTTGTAACCTTAGTAGAATTTCAAACATCACATGAAACCACAACCAGATTAGCTCTAGAGATAACAAAAACTCAGCTCTGGAGCACACATTTTGTAATTCTCTTGAATAAGGAAGTTTGTATCCAAATTTCAAGTGTCAGACATGATGCTAATTCTGATTTTAGCATATCTCTGACAGAGGGAGTATAATAATTCTGGTAAGTGCTTTGAACTCATACATTTCATGATTTTCCTCATCTCTAGCTTTTCAAAAGTCTTAGTATTCAAGGACTTTTGACTTCGTTCTTGACCTATTTTAAAATGACATTTTGATTCTTTGTGTATATTCTTATATGTGTGTTTGTATGTGTGTATGTGTTTTCTAGATATTGAAATAAATATCCATATATCCATAGATATATCTAAGCCATATTCACATCTGCACTTCTATCTATAGATTTTCTGTATATACATATATGCATATACATATACATCTATATGTATGCTATCTATATCTATAGTTCTGTATGTATACATATATGTATGTGCATATATAAAGACAGCTGTATGGATACCAAAATATAGACATCTATAGTTTCATCTATAGAAAATATAAATGTAAATATATGTAAGTATGGAGGTAAATAGGGACACCATATGTAAATGTGAAACACTGGAACCAAATACTGTGAATTAAACAACTTTTATCCCTCAAAGCATACCTCAAATACTAAATCCCTCCAAAAGTCTCCCTTCCAAATGAAAATTATTGCTTCCCCCTTTGAACCCCTTAACACTACACTCTTCTCATGAAACTTTTCTCACTTCAAATAATAATGAGGGCCTTCACATGCTAATGTGCCAAGTACAAGCTAATTAACTCAATCTCTAACTCAAGCTTGGGAAGCAGCTATTATTCTCTTCATTTTAAGGTGGAGAAAACCTAATTCAGAGACATGGAGTGACTTTCTCAAGATCAAATAACAGAAAACACACAGAGGAGAAATTTGAATTATGGTCTGCTTGACTCTAGTGCCTCAGGTGTGATTTAGTCTATTTATTATCCTGTACAACATATAAACTTCAGCCAACTACCTCGCTCCCCATGAAGTATACATGTGCAGGATGAACTCCAAGCTTATTAGCTAGGCTAAAATAATTGAATAGAGATTTCAGAGATAGGGGACAGTGCATGGAGTTTGAGTTCAGCAACTTAGCAGCCTAATAAACAGATAAACACTTTTGAGAAGAGCATAATAGAATATGGAGCCTCTACAGCAAATCATTGACAGTATTTGGGATATAATCCAATGTACAATATATGAAGAAACTGGAAAACATGACCCATACTCAACAAAAAAGACAATCACGGGAGACTGATCCAAGATGACCCAGAATTTGCAATTAGCAAACATTTAAAATTTTTTTAATGTTTATTTATTTTGAGAAAGAGAGATTGAGAGCAAGCAGAGGAGGGGCAGAGAGAGGAAGACGGAAAATCACAAGCAGGCTGTGCACTGTCCATGCAGAGCCCGATGGGGGGCTCGAACTCAGGAACCGTGAGATCATGACCTGAGCCAAGATCAAAAGTCAGTCACTTAACTGACTGAGACACCCAGGCACCTGTGCAATTAGCAAACATTTCAAGGTATTATAAACTATACATGTAAAGGAAAGTAAGAACATAAAGAGTAAAAAGATAGCAAGTCTCATAAGAAAGACAGACACTATAAAAAGAATCAAAGGGAAATTTGAAGACTAAAATATACAATGTCGCAAGTGAAAAAAATCACTGGATACACTTAACAGCATATTTAAGAGGACAAAAGGAGTCAGTGAAGATAGGTCAATAATCATTATTCAAGTTGAGAAACAAAAGGGAAAAACATTGAAAATGTATAAGCAGGGACTCAGAGATTTGTGAAGAATCACATAAATGTCTAACATATGTGTCTTAGACCCTTGGAGAGAAGAGAGAGAATGGGACAGAAAAAAATCTCTCCTAAAGTCATTGAAAGACAGAAATTATATGTTTCAAAAAGCTTGGCAAATTTCAAGAAGGATAACTAACAAAAGCCACATTTGACACATCATTGTTGAAATACTGAAAAACAAAGAGAAAGAGAAAATCTTTAAAGTACAGACAAAAATAGCACATATAGGGGCTCCTGGGTGACTCAGTACGTTGAGCATCTGACTTTGGCTCAGGGCATGATTTCTCGATTCATGAGTTCGAGCCCTGCGTGGGGCTCTGTGCTGACAGCTGGGAGCCTGGAGCCTGTTTCAGATTCTGTGTCTCTCTCTCTCTCTGCGCCTCCCCAGCTCACACTCTGTCTGTCTGTCTGTCTCTCTCTCTCTCAAAAATAAATAAACATTAAAAAAAATTAAATAACACAGTATATACAAGAATAACAGTGATATAAGTTATTGCTGAAGTCTTATCAGAAACAAGGATGTTAAGAAGACAGAGGAACAATTTATTTAGAGCGCTGAGAGAATTAAAATTTATCACCCAGAAATTTATAGCCAAGAAAAATATCACTCCAGAATGAAGAAGTAACTGCATATTAGGATAAATATATATGTATACTCGTATATAATATATATGTGTGTATATATATATGATATATATATATCATATATATATCATATATATATGTATATATGTATGTGTATTTGTTCGCTGTAGACTTGCCTGAGAAAAAATGCTAAAGAAATAATTCTGGTTGAAGATAAATAATCTTAGATTAAACTTGAATGTGCAGAAGAGTAAAGATGATTGTAAATATTAAATAAGTACAAAGCACTATATTCTATATTTCTCCTAATTGCTTAAAATTTAGATGTTGTTTAAAATGAAAGCATAACATTGTATTGTGGGCTATATAACATATTTAGACGTAATGTATAGGACAACAATCATAAAACTGGGGAATAAAGTTGTATGATTCACAGATCTTTCATTTTACATAAACTGGTACAGTATTAACTCTAATTATATTGTGAAATGTTAAAGATATAAATTTTAATATCTAGAAAAAGCACTAGAAAATGATAATGAAAAGAGGATTAGCTGAAAAGCCAATAGAGAGATTGTTATAGAATTTTAGAAGGTTTGCAAACCAAAAGAAGGGATGAAAGGAGGGACAGAGGGAGAAAAACAAAAGGACAAGCAGAAAACAAATAGAAAATTCAACCATAGGGGCGCCTGGGTGGTGCAGTCGGTTAAGCGTCCGACTTCAGCCAGGTCACAATCTCGCGGTCGGTGAGTTCGAGCCCTGCGTCAGGCTCTGGGCTGATGGCTCGGAGCCTGGAGCCTGTTTCCGATTCTGTGTCTCCCTCTCTCTCTGCCCCTCCCCCGTTCATGCTCTGTCTCTCTCTGTCCCAAAAATAAATTAAAAAAAACGTTGAAAAAAAATTAAAAAAAAAAAAAGAAAATTCAACCATATCAATAATTACATTAAATGTAGATGGACCACCCACAGGATAAAATATGTAAGTAGATATACCATATAAAAATATGCTGTTATGGATTGAATTTTGTCCTCCTAAAATTCATATGTTGAAGTCATAATCATTATTACCTCAGAATGTGATTGGAGATAGGACTTTTAGAGAGGTTATTAAGGTAAAATGAGGTCATAATGGGTGGGCTCTAATCCAGTGTAACTGGTGTCCTTATGAGAGGAAGTTAGGACACAAACAGGCACCAAGGGAAGACCGTGTGAAGACACCAGAAAAAGATGGCCATCTACAATCAAGGAGAGAGGCTCTCAGAAGAAACCAACCCTGACAACACCTTAATCTTGGACTTGTAATCTCCAGAACTGTGAGGAAATAAATTTCTGTTGTTTAAGCCAACCAGTCTGTGACACTTTGTTATGGCAGCCCTAGGAAACTAATACAGATACTTATCTTCATTATTAATTAAAGAAATAGAAATTAAAACCACTATGAGATTCTGTTTTACACCTATGAGATTGACAAAAATAAAGATAGACAGGAAAAAAAATGTGGTTGGACTGAGCCTGCCTATTAAAGACAAGATCATCTGACTGAATTTAAAAAATAAGACAGCACTTTATGCTTTCTTTTTTTAATGTTTATTTATTTTGAGAGAGAGAAAGAGCATGCACAAGCAGGGAGGGGCAGAGAGGAGAGACAGAATCCTAAGCAGGCCCCACACCATCAGCATAGAGCCCAATGCAGGGCTTGAATTCACAAACCATGAGATCATGACCTGAGCTGAGATCAAGAGTGGGGCGCTTAACCAACTGCACCACCAAGGTACCCCAAACCTTTTGCTTTCTATAAGGATTACATGGTAATTATGAAGACACAGTCAGTTGAAAGTAAAAGGATGGAAAAAGATATACTTTGCAAACACTAATCACAAGAAGGTGTGACTATCCGTATTGATATCATATAAAGTAGACCTCATTACAGTGCATTACCATCAATGAAGCAAGACATTTTTAAGTAATATAAGGGTCAATTCATTGGCAAGACATAAAACTCCTAATATGTATGCACATAAAATAACAAAGTATCAAAATATGTGAAGTAAAATTTAACAGAATTAAAAGTGATAAATAGACAAATGTATTTGGAGATTTAACATTCCTGCTCAGTAATTGAAAAAATAATGAGTCAAAAGAATCAGTAAAGGCAAGTAGATCTGAACACTATGTAACACTTTGACTTAATTTGCATGTATAGAACTCTAAACCCAAGAACTTCAGGATACACATTCTTTTCAAATGTGCATGGTACATCCACTGAAATTCTAATGAATATATTATCTAACAATAATGGAATTGAATTAGAAATCAGTAACAACAAAAAATCCCAGAAATCCTTAAATATTCAAAAATTCAGCAAAACCAGTTATGAAAATAATAAAGCAAGCTACATATTGGAAGAACGTATTGACAAAATATATATCTGAAAAAACACTTATATCTGGAATATAGAAAGACCTCCAAAAACTTAGTAATAAAAAGATAACTGAGTTAAAAGTAGACCAAAGATATGAATATATGAATTGCCAATAAGCACATGAATATGCTCAACATTGTTATCAGAAAATTTTAAATTAAACATCTGAGATGCTACTACATCCACAAGAATGGCTAAAGTTAAAAAAGATGGACAACTCCAAATGTCGGTGAACATTTGGAACATCCAGAACTCTCATACCTTACAATATGAGATTAAAATGCTACCACTACTTTGGACAAATGTATGGTAATCATATAAAACTAAACAAAGGCCTCCCGTATACAATAATTCTGCTTCTGGATGTTACCCAAGATAAATGATCATATTTTCCACAAAAAGACTTGTGCAAGAATGTTCATGGCATCTTTATTCACAGTGCCAAAACCCAAAAACTAGGTATCCATCAAGAGGGGAATAATTAAATCTCTCTCTCTCTCTCTCTCTCTCTCTCTCTCTCTCTCTCTCTCTCTCTCTGTCTCTCTTTCTCACCCACACCCACACACACAGCACCTGCTTGCTCAAAACTGGCATAAGTATATGATAGTATACTATTCAGCATTAAAAAGAAAGGAACTGATATATGCAAAAGCATGGATGAATCTCAAAACTAATATGCTGAATAAAAGGCTTATCCCAAAGAGTACATGCCATACTATTTCATTTATCAGAAATTCTAAAACAGGCAAAATTAATCTTGGTGAAAAAATAATCACAACAGGAGTTGTCTCTGAGAGTGAAATACATGGTACTAACTAGTAAGGGGCACGAGGAACTTTTCTGAGGTGATGAAAATGCCATATATTTTGCTGGGATTTAGATTTTATGTGTATATTTATTTTCTAAAATTTACTGAATAACTCACTTAAGATCAGTGTATTTCAGGAGGGTGCTTTCTCCATTATAACAGAAAGGAAGGAGGGGATCCAGCTGTTTGCCTTTTATGCTATCATGTTTAGGGATTGGGTTTCATTCATCTTTGGTTTTCATCATTGCTGGCAGAGTTCCCTCAGATATATTCTGCTTACTAAATGTTAGTTACATTCAAATATTTCTGACCCTCTCTTCCCATTTCATTATTTGTTACACATTTTTATAACTATACTATCAATGAACTTATTGACACCATTGTCAGGTATTCTAAGAGGCATGTGTTAGTTTTAATTGTCATTATATTTATGTGGTTCATATGGCACACAGTGTCACAAATAGAAAGCTTAAAGAAGGTAAGGCCAATTTCAACACTCTCAGCCTGCTCAGATTCAGAATTGTGATGCTGAAGCATATGACAGAGTATCATTGATGTGATTTCCACCTGTTAATGAAAACCATTTCAATCTGGTTTTCTACAAATCACCACTTTTAGTGGCTATATAAACCCTAGTAGTAGTTTCATGAAGGTTTGAATCTGTTTATTTCATGAGGCAATTTTCTTATAGTCAGTGAATTGGAGGTAGAAACATCTATTAGAAATCCTAATCATAAGGAGCCTACAGAAAGAAGGAAAAATCGGCTGACCTAGCTCCTTGCTTTAAATTCCCCTGGCATTTTCTTCTTTGGGAAATTCTCCAAGAAAGATAAGTCATTCCACGTCCTCGTCAAGAAAGGTCTCTGGGTTGGATCACAAGTTTCCTTGCTTTAATCAAACATTCATTTAAAAAAATGAAGTGAACATATATAAAAAAAGAGGCTGCAAATCTTCACTCCAAATATTAATTTTCTTCTTTCATTCAAAATACGATAACTCCAACTGTAGAATCTAATTTGTTGCAATACTCTTTCTGATAAATCTTCTTCCCGTGTTCTTCATCTGTTAAATGTAAACCCTCTTTTTGTGTGTGTCCTTTGACCTTTCTGGTTAGAATGATCTATATTTAATGCATTTAGTTCTGTTTCTACTCCTGTTCTCAGAAATCGTTTCTAAAAGTCACTTGGGTTTCACTTTTACTTAGAAATAGGGAAATAAAGCATTGTTCATACTTTAGCCTTAGAGCTTTCAAATTGTAGATTAAAATAAAATCAGGGCTAGAAAATTTCCACAGGTGAAACAAATTCAGGCAGTGTTAGCTGAGCCAGTAGGTTCTAATTTTAAGGTTTCTGAAACTCTGTATGTATGTATATTGTTGTAATCAGGATGACTCAGCTGTAACCTTCCTAATACTTCACTTGTCATTGGATTAACTTTCTTCTTCTTTTAAAATTTTTGTTAAAAGTGTATTAACAGACCTAGATTCCTATGTTACTTTTAATAAAACTCTTATTTTTAGCATTATGGCATTAAACATAGTGGTCCATAAATTTCTATCTTGAAGATAAGGACATTGCTGATGCCAGAGTGACACAGGATGTATTGTTTCCACCACCCGAGTACCTCACAATGAGACTTATTTGGAAATAGGGTTGTTCCAGATATAGTTAGGATGAGGTCATTCTGGACTAGGGTGGGCTCCTACTCCAATATGAATGATACCCTCATAAAGGGAAATTTGGACACAGACACACACACAGGGGGAATAAAATGTAACATGAAGGTAGATATTAGCCAAGGAAGGCCAAATATTGCCCACAAACCACCAGAAGGTTAAGAGAGAGGTACGGAACAGCTTTTCTTCTATAGCCTTCAGATGGAAATCAACCCCGATGACACCTTGATTTCAGGCTTCTAGCTTTCATAACTGTTTCTGTTATGAAATTTCTGTTGTTTTAAACTACCCGGTTTGTGGCACTTAGTTATGACAACCCTAAGAAACTGATACACAGAACAATAATAGGCTCACTTATCAAGTGAGCAGAAGTGGGAAAAGAGAAGAACATACAACATATAAGAGAAAAGAGTTATTTGGCTGAATCTGTCCTGAATCTCGCCAACAAGCCACTTCACCAATGAGAAATGCCATATGGACATGTTTATGTGGATGGTCTCTACTTTTGAGACTCCTGGGTCTGTCAATAGGTACTTTACATGTCACCATCAAACCTAGTTGTTAGACATTAAAGATGGTGTCTATAAAGGGATTCCCAGCAGTGAAGGGATTGGACAGCAATGAAACCCTGAGTAATGTTTGATTATGGTTGTCAGTGACTTAAGACCCTGAGTGAAGTATTTGGGCTTTATCTACCTGATAAAAACTGTTCTATTTTACTGCTATCTCTCCTTCACTCATTTCTTAGCATTGAATTTTGAGGGGTACAGGGCTTGGAAAAATATTAGCTCTTGATTTAAGAATTAGGACCTTATGTTTTCTGTTTTTCTTGCTCTTTTCCTTGGCCTGCCTGACATTGAGATGTTCTGAATAAATTAATTGTGTTACTTGGAATTGTATGTGTGTGTGTGTGTGTGTGTGTGTGTGTGTGTGTGTGTGTTTTCTTTTAAAAGTTATAAAAAGGGACCTCTGAGCGGTTCAGTCAGTTAAGTGTCCAACTTTAGGTCATGATCTCACAGTCTGTTGAGTTCAAGTCCCACATCGGGCTCTGTGCTAACAGCTCAGAGCCTGGAACCTGCTTCAGATTCTGTGTCTCCCTCTCCCTGCCCTTCCCCTGCTCATGCTCTCTCTCTCTGTCTCTCTAAAAAATAAATAAACATTATTTTTTTTTAAAAGTGATGAAAAAAATCCAACTTAAACCTAAAGTAAAATGAACTTTTATTTAAAAACTAAGAAAGTTCAGGGTTGTGGTGATGGATTCAGAAATGACTAAGTTCAGGAACTTAAATGACACTGATAACAAAAAAAAAAACAAAAAAAAACACCCTTTTTCTTACTATTTCTCAACTTTGTTTTCTTCTCTCCTAGGTGGGAAATGTAAATATATGGAGAGTTATATTGGAAATTTCTTCCTCCTCCTGGTAGCTCCTTAGGAAATCCTAACATGTAGTCTGATTGGACCAATTTGGGTCATGTGTGCATATATAAGTCAATCATGGCAAATTGTTCAGATTGACTTAGACTTAGGTCATATTAATGTATCTGAAGTTCTGATCAGAATGGATTAAAGCCAGGAATGGTTGTACCAATGGAATTTAGTAATTATAGTTAGAAAAGTGGAGAAATAATAATGTTCTATTTCATATGAAATTCTACTTAAGTAATTCATCCAAAAAAGTTGAATATAAACAAATACCCATGAAAGTACTATGCTAGGGACTAAATAATTAGAGTCAAATAAGAATTTGAGAGGTTTATAGTCTACTGGGAAAACAAATGTATAAGCTTATAAAAATTTACTGCATTATATGCTGTGTAGTAGAAATGTAAGTGAAGTGCTATATGGAAATAGAGAGGTAAAATTTATTATTTTTTCTGTCTGGGACATGGCAGGTCTAGGGGTAGGTGGAGATGTTTGGGAAAGCTCCACAGAAGTTGTTCGAACATGCCTTCAATCACAAATAAAGGTGAAAGAGACAGAGGGAAGAAGAGGTTCTCCTGTCTAATCCTTATTTTTATGGTTCTGTGTTCTTTCTTTTTTTTAATTACAGTTGAGTAGTCAAGAGTAGAGCCTGACAGACCTAATGTGTTTAAATAATAGGGAATTATCTCATTTAATTCTCACAACAAAGCCATCTCATGGATGTATAACAATAATTAATTTTACCCCAATGCTATTTTGTGGTCTATATTATTTCTGCATCTTTTCTTTGGAAACATTTCATTGTAAACATTCAAGTTTACTGGAATCTAGAAATTTTAAATGGGCATAGCTTTTAGTGTTTCGATGATGTAGTACTTAAAAGGAGTGCCTTAAATAGAGATGAGTTTCTGTTTGAATCCTGGATCCCCAACACCAGCTGTATGATCCTGAGAAATTAAAATTTCTGGGCCTCTGTTCTATGTTAATAGTATAACCCCTTAGGATTTTTACCAGAATGAAAAGAGACAATCTATGCAAAATCATTAGAGCAATTTTTGGTACAAAGTAAATGTTCAATCAATGTAACTGCTAGAATGACTGTAAAAGTGATATGATATTTTAAAAACAAAATTCTTATTGAGAAAGATTAGCATAGACCCATTTTGCCCAGAAAACAAATCTCTAGTATCTAATTTAAAGATGGTTCAGTCATATGACTACATATTTTAAAACCAATTTTTATTGATAGAGCATTTGTCTCAGGATTGGATGAAACAAGTTCTCAATTTTAGTTCTGCCAGATGATCCTCAAGATTAGCTTCCTCATCAAGAAAATGACATTAATGACATCTATTGCCTTCCTAATAAAAAATTCTATAATTTGGATAGTATATACAGTCCTCTACAATAATCCTTCCTGCTCGTCAGTCAGGGTTACATCAAAAAAAGTTTTGTTATGTATAGTGTAGTCAGACATTAAATCAGAATATGAAAATGGTGATTCAGCAAATGTGTTGTAGTTCCATTTTATGGTGGTGCATTTTATAGGGGTATGTGCATTAAATATCAACTACTGCATGAACATGCCCATTTAGGTGTAAATATATGTATATGTGACATTTATAACCCTATAAATAAGCCTGTGGGTATACAAATAAAGCAAAATATGTTTAAATATTTATTTTCTAAGTCTGGCTCTAAAATATTTAACTTTCAAGCTCATTGAGCCTACCAGACAAATGCTGACCTCAACTAAAAACTGTGAAATGTGTCTTAAGAAACTAGACTCCTGAAGATGCAGTGGGTCAATGTCAGTAGAGCTGTCCTTTTAGGGTTCTTGAACTCAAAGTGAAGTCCATTTTCAGTTATGATTTGATGGCATTACCTAAGCTGAAAGGGATATGCTTTCTACAACACAAGATCGATCCAAATGCTTTTGATAGCCTTCAGAAAAGAAGAGCCAAGCACAGTAATCAGAGTGAAGATCTGAGGATTCAGAAAGGCCCTCTAGCTTAAATTCATTAAAAGGTTGTTTAAGGGCAATTTTAATCATCAGTGGACTTTTGGAGGCTCAAACTGAAGCAATTACTCCACTGTCCTGGCAGATGTGTTTATTTGGTTTTGATGCTAATATATATCATCTGTTATCTACTAGTGGACAAAAGGATTGGATACTTTTAATGTATACTATGATCAAAAACAAATACAATAATAAAAAACAAACATAGGAAAAATCTATTATCCCACGTTTTCTGAACTTAGTATATTTTAGAGGAAGAAGAAGAAGCTTAACTTCCTGGAAAAAAATGTATACTGTGCAATATGGTGGGGTGTTTTCTGACATATTTGGTGAAGGACTGTGAATATTCCCATGGGTACTAGGTACTGGGAAAATTCTGATTATCTGAGGAATTCAAAGGAATAGGAGTAGACTGTAAACCGTAAGGCATTCAGAAAACACTTAACAATGAGCTAGTAAAGCCATGATGAAGTCCCAAGCCCTCCACTAATTAAATTAAAGACATTGGCTAGATCACTTAACCTTTCTGAGTTTTATCTCTAAAATGGAATCTGTTGCATTTGTCCAGCTTAACGCACATTATTGGGTAATGTAAATTTTATGTGTTCAAGCGATTTGTAAACTTTGTCAATTCAAAATTTAAATCTTCCATATCCACAAGGACCTAAAACACTATAAGGAATACCTAGATAGAAGACAGGCTATCTTTCTTCAGATTCTTCCACTGTAGTTTGAAGACCAGCCCCATACGTGAATCAAGTAGAGAATGAGATAAAATGAATGATCATATCTTCTAAGCTATACATACATAGCAGCTAAAGGCATTGAATATGTGTATTGTATTTTATTTCCTCCTATTCCAACAGTTTCCTCTCTGGACTTTTGTTTGGCTCCACTTCCAAAAGCTTCTTACATAAATGTTCCCTAAAGCTTTCTCCCAACTATCTTTTTTATACCCTTTCTCACTAGGTGGATTCAATTATTTTCCATCCATGCAGGGTGGATCTTCCAATGCTTTTTACTGATACCAGCTATTTACAGCCAGCAACTGTTCTGATTGCCCAAAGCACACACTTTATTGCTCATTGCCCATGCCATACTAGTCATTAACTCTTACCTTTGTCTTATGTAATTTTTGTCCCACATTTCCAACTTCTTTTTCAAAAATTGCACCTGGAAGTCTCACCAAGCTGTCAAACATAATCACTAAACCTGAACTCATTGTCTGCTCTGACAAATTGGCTTTCTTCCCTCTACTGCTTATTTTGGTATATAGCATGATGATTTTCTTTCCACTCAGGCTTGGAAACTAAAGTTGTTTTTTTTCTTTTTTCTTTTTTTTTTTTTTCAGTTGTCCATCCCCCTCCACTGTGCACTAATTGTTCTATCTTGTCATTTCTTCTTTGTAAAACCTCTTGTACAACTCCTTTGCTTAGTTATTACTTCTAGTGTGTAAGTTGAGGGCTGTTTGCCCGCATCATTGCACTTATTTTCTTGCTTGCAGTTTATCTTCTCTCTGTTTCCCTTTCACAAACAATGTCTCCAGATCAACCCTGATTTTGCTATTCTTTAATTTTAAAAAATTCCAATATTATTTTATTACTTAATAAAATTCCCAATCAAAGGGCTTTATGTTCTGGGCACAATACTTCTTCTCTTCCATACTTCCACTCATGCAATCTATGCTTACCTCAAATGCAGAGATTGTTCAGTTACGGAGACTCAGAAGAGACAAGGAAGAAGCAGTACTTGATAAATGGCAGGCTCCATGCAATATGGTTATGTAAAACCTTGCATGGATCCTTCGTAACACTAGATTGAGAAGCCAAATATACCCAACTCTGTGATATCTTTCCTGATTATATGCAGCAGAATGTATTTTCTCCCTGTTTGGGAAACTTTATAGTGCTTTGTCTTGTTTAAAATTGGCTTACCACTTTCCGACTGTCATTATAGTTTGTTTTTTATTTTTGTACTTGTCATTCTCCCTTATTAGATTTCAATCTCCTTGAGAGTAGGGACTTTATTTTTTATTCTTTGCAGCATATTCATTCAGTGTTTATTGAATTTGAAAATCCCAACAAGTAAACTAATGCTTGTTTTAAATCTCATTTCCAAGGCTGTAACTAAAATAAAAACAAAATATTATAAATAAATAAGGTGATATTTATTACAAATATATGCTAAAATCCATCCTCAATTCAGTGATCTGGATGATTTTTTCCTCTTTTAAATAAATTTAGAGGAAATCATTGCTACTAATTGTGCTTCTTTTTCTAATGCATTTTAATATAATACTTTATTCCATTGGAAAGTAAAATCAATGCTTCCAGGGAAATTAAAATTGGCTAACCTACTTCTTTTTTTGAGTCACTCTAGCTGGAGGAGACTTAAAAAGGGCTGTCAGTTCACAAACTTCTCTTTCTGAAAACAACATGGCAATTTTCCCAGGTGATGGTGTTTCTGTAGCTGTTTAAACTCAGTTAAAATTTCACATACAATAATGGATTCTATTAATCTTTTTAAAAGACAGTCACTTTAAACGACATAGCAGTTAAATGAGATTAAGAGTGATGGTATCCCATCAGGATATAGAGTGAAGTTAGAAGTCTTTGGAATACGTCTCCATCCACTGAGGTCACTATCATGAAGATAAACTACCTTCTTTTCTCACAAGATGGTCCTTAGTGACATTATGTGAAACAGGATTTGATAATGGATAGACTTTAGGTATAAATTATTATGAATGTACATACAATTTTAATGTCCATTTCTCCTTTCAGTAAAATTTTATTAAGTGGCCACAATATTCTGAGGATTTTGTCACCTAAACCTCTAGAGAATTTTTTCTAAATTACTCTACCAGTTATTTATTATAGTAGGTAGTATTTCAAAAAATAAAATCTTTTAGTCAATTATATTAAGAAATGTTTCCATTCTCCTTTTAGAGAAATACATGCATATTAGCATAAGAAAGCTTCAAATAAGTCCAATACTAAAGATAAATATTTATTTAACCCCGGCTCTCCCACACTTTTTTACTGGAAAAATAATCTTATGCCCTATCTCATCCAACTGTATAAGTTACCAATAGCTAGCCCTCTGGAAAATAAACCCTGTCAGATTTAGTGTTGTCTCAATATAGCTTATAAGGTCTTCTCACATGCTGACATATACATATTGATGGAGATACAATGTCTCATAGGAGAATGGTGTCCAGTTTGGAAGGTAATCAAGATTTCAATTTTAGTTTCAGAATCTATTTAATGTTGAGAAAGTCACTTCACCTCTCTGGGCAAAATTATTTTCATTGTACAAGTTAAATAACAATGGATTTGTATTCTAATGGTGATGTATAGGCCTTATGATTTTTCTATGTTATCATTGCCAATTTTGAGAAGAAGAATGTATGCTTAAAATACTATTAGGATGAAACATGAACAATAGTGTGCCTAGAAGTTATGAATATAGGACATGGGAAGAACATGTTGGGTGTGGTTAACACAGTTGGTGCAGCTCATTGAAAGAGCTATGGACCTCTCAAAGGACCATCCAGAGAATTTTAGTGATTTCTCCCATTTTCTTCAACATAGCCCTAATAGTTTATTACTATTCAGTCATATATTATTGGATTTGATTATGTATGTCTCTAAAACAATGGACCAAAAAATTATTGACTTGGGCAATTGAAATAATACGAAATTTCATAGTAAGGGAACTTAATTATGAATTTTCAGAATACAGTATAAAAGGGAAAATTGAATGACATAATGATATTTAATATAGATTCAATCCATGGAGCTATTTTGTGGAAACAATCAATTAATCACACTATTTCAGAAGTTAAATGGTCAAGGACAAAGGATTCTACTAATTTAAGAATAATGCTCTTTGTTATATTTATTATCTCTTTTTAAATGTAAGAATGGTTGTTGCTTCTGTTAATTACACAGAGAAGTGAATTTATTACTTGGGTCCTATGTCTGCAACTAAATAGCTGTGATGTTAGATAATGCTACTTTACTTCCTTGGCCCTGTGTTTTTTATATATACAACAAAGGCTTAAACCATGCTTTTTGGGGTCTAAAATCTCTTATTCTTTGAAGCAATGTATAGATCCCAGAAATATGATCAACATGAAGGTAAGTTAATCTAGGACACTGTATTTTCTACTTGGACCAGTTGAAAATGTGCCTTTAGTATGAGGTCATTTGAGAATACCAATTCATGGGTAAGCTCAGCTAATAGTCACTTTAGACCAACATACTTTGGGGGAATGCACAATTCAAAGGGCCTTAGATGTATATTTGAGATATTGCAACTGTCTGGTAAATCACTGGATATGAACAAGCCCTAAAAGAGATAGCATGGTTCCAGTGATACAAAATTTATTTGCATGACACTTTTTCTTCTAGAGCCAAAGGAAATATCTCATAGAAAATCTTATAGAAAAAAAAATGTATGTTTGAGATGTGGAAATAATAATCTAGATAAAATTTCAATCACTTTCTAGTATTAAGGCAAAGGACTAGTTTGGAGATGCAATATATAATAGTCAATTAAAATCAAAGCCAGATTTCCTAGCTTTAAATCCCAGTGCTTCCTCCTACTAGTTATGTGTTTTGTGGAGGTTACCTTTATTCTCCATGTTACAGTTTTCTTATCTGGCAAATTGGAATGAAGGTAGTAAATAACTTACAAGACTTTTCTGATAACTAAATTTTAAAATGCATGCAGAACATGGTACCTGACTTTTATAAAAACAATTTTTTTAATGTTTATTCATTCTTGAGAGAGACAGAGACAGAACACGAGTGGTTAGGGGCAGAGAGAGAAGGAGACACAGCATCTGAAGCAGGCTCCAGGCCCGGAGCTGTCAGCACAGAGCCCGACGTGGGGCTTGAACTCACTAGCTGGAGACCATGACCTTAGCCAAAGTCAGACGCTCAACCAACTAAGCCACCCAGGTGCCCCAATACCTGACTTTTATAAAATGTGCTCAACTATGTGTATTGAACCACTAAATTACACTGGAAGTAAGAAATTACCTGGAAGTAATTATACTGTTTGTTAACTAACTGGAATTTAAATAAAAACTTTTAAAAAAGTACTCAGCTAACGTTAGCAACTTTTTAAATAAATACTCAATTCTGGTTTCAACTAAGATAGAGCAGCCTGATTCACACTAATTAACCTGCTAATAACAATGATAAACTTCGACAATTATGAAAACAACTGTGACAAAACAATTGTTTTAAAGGTCTGAAAGGAATCAAAAGCATGTAGAAAATAAAAGAAAAAGTCTTTAAATGAAAGGAAACAAACTATGCAAATTTAGCAATTAAATAGGTTTTCCCCAAGGACACTCCTTAGTGTCTGATGGCAAAGAAGGAACAGAACTTGACATGGAAATCATCAGTGTTATTGGGATGAAGGGACAGAGGTTGGTGTTTGGAGCCCCTTGTATGGCTGGAAATTGAGGAAGAACATTCTTAAAAAGTGGATGCCACAGAGAGGGAAACACCAAAATTGTGTGCAAATTGTCAAATATCAGCCGATGCCTCAACTCTGCATGTGTGAGGTGATACAAAAGAACCTAGAAGATAGTTGCCTCTGGAATAATCAAGACTTGAGCAAAAATTTCAGCAATCAAGTGTTAGAGAGACATTTGGAGTTCATCTCCCAATAAGTTGGAGGGGCTTGGTAAACATCTTAGAATTTCCACCAAAATCCCAGAAGAGCCATGCCTTTAGAAGAAGGATCCAGAACTATATTCTAGCTCTAAGAGGAAGACCAAAGTTCTTGAGGGGCCCACTTAAAGCAAAGCTTAAGTCAAATCAAGTCAATATGCCAGTTTTCCAATTCCCTACTGGAATGAAACACAGCATGCTTTCAAAGAAGATAGCATAATCCAGATTTTCTGCAACATATCTGCAATGTCTGGCATATAGTTCAAATTTACAAGATATGAGAAGGGAAAGATTTGATACAAAAATAAAAGCAAAATAACAGAAATAGAACCACAGATGACTCAGATATTGAAATTAGCAATAAAATTCTTTAAGCCAAATTTAATAACCATATTAAAAACACATTATAGCCATATTGAAAGACACAGAAAAATATGGTGAAAATTGGTGAACAGATGAAAAATCACAACAGAAAAATGAAAAAACCTAAAAAACAACCAAATGGAATTTTTTTATAAGGAAAAAATACGTCTAAATTACAAAAGATCTTTGGATGGTCTAGACAGAGCAGAAGGAAATAATTGATAAATACAAAGATCAATAGAAATTATTCAAATTGAAACAAAGTATAAATTTCAAAATATAAATCACAACAGAGCATTTGAGACCTATTGCATGATACCAAATGGTAATATATAAATTTGGTCCCTTATGCAGAGGAGAGACTATAGTGATGGAAACAAATATGTAAAAAAGATCATAGTCAAAATAATAGTAAAACTATGTCAAAACTGATAAAAGATATCAAGTCACAGAACCAAAACTCTCAGGAAAACCAAGCAAAGAAAAAAACATAGAAAAACACACTTATGTGCATTATAATCAGGCTGTTGAAACCAAATATAAGGGAAAAAATGTTAAAAAACAGCTAGAAGAATAAAAATATATTGTATCCTACTGAACAACAATAAGAATGAAGACTCAATTCTTATTGAAAAAAAAAATCAAAGCCAGAAGATAATAGAAAGATATCTCCTCAAGTACTGGTGGGGGTGAGGGTGGTATGAGAACTGTGAATTCTAGATCCCTTCCTTAAATACCTTACATAAATGCAAGAGTAATTGACATTTTTTTTGAAATAATTTGTCATAAAAAAGCTAATAAATGGTTTCAGCCTGAAGAAAAATAATCCACCAAGGAAACCCACATGTAAGAAAAGATGAAGACAACTGGTAAATATATGGGTATATAAGAAGAATTATATTTTTCTTAACTTCTTCAAATGTCTATTGACCATTAAAGCAATAATGATATTCATAGAAATAAAATATATGATAATAGTAGTGGAGTGGGTAGATTAACTTATACACGTTAAAGTATAATATTAAGTTAGACAATGAGAAATTATGATTTTAAGCAACCACTGAGAATCTAAACAAAGAAATGATGGTAGTAGATTCAAAGAGATAAAATGAAACAATATGAAATACTCAGTAGAAGAAGAAGAAAGGACCAAAATACAGAACAGGACATAGAGGAAACAACGAGCCAGAAGATACACTTAAATCCAATATATCAATAATGGCATTCGTTGGATATGGACTGAACAGACATTTCATTTAAAAGAATGAGATTGTCAGACTGGTTTTAGTGATGAGTCACTTTAAATTGTAAATAAACATATAGATTGAAAATGAAAGGCTGGGAAAAGAGAGACAAAACAAACACTAATCATAAGAAAGCCATACTAATATCAAAGTAGGCTTTAAGAAAATGAGTATTACCAGAGATACAAAAGAGAAACATTTTATAATGATAAATTATTTTTCTCAAAATTTAATAGAGCACAGAGATAAAAATCATGTAAGGATGTAGAAAAATTGGGCAACACTAGTAACCAATGTGACCAAATTGGCATTGCTGACTAGTACCTGAGCCAACTTGAGAATACATATTTTCAGGTATATATAAAGCATTTACCAAAATAGACCATATACTACACTATAGATCAAGCAACAATTAATTCAAGGTTGAGAATATGCAGTTTATATTCTCAGATGATGCAGTGAAATTGGAAATAAATAACAAGAAAACTAGAAAATATCCAAATACTTGAAACTAAGTGACACATTTCTAAGTAGTCCCTGGAGCAAAGAAGAAATCATAAGGAAAATTAGCAAATATTTTGACTCAAATACAATGAATAAATAAACTCAAAAATCCTGTTAAGTGGTGGGGGGGGGGGGCCTGGGTGACTGACTCAGTTGGTTAAGCATCCAACTCTTCATCCCTGCTCAGGTCATGATCTCATGGTTCAGTTGATGAGTTCGAGCCCGCTTTGGGCTTTGTGCTGACAGGGTGGATCCTGCATGGGATTCTGTCTCTCCCTTTCTCTGTCCCTCCCACTCAAGCTCTCTCTCTTTCTCTCCAAATAAATAAACTTAAAAAAAAATCCTGTTAAGTGGGAAATTCATAGTTTTATATTTATATTTTAGAAGAGATTGCAGATTTGAAATAAGCTAATAAGGAGATGTTTTAAAAAGATGAGCAATTAAACAGGAGAATAAAGCAAATAAAAATAAGAATGTTAGAGATTTAGAAAACAAACAGTATAGAAAACTAACAAAGCTAAAGTTGGTTTCTTTGAAAAAAATAATAAAATTAATAATATTGATACAACCAATAGCAAAGACTTGTAGAGAAAACCTGAAGAAACACAAATTAACAATATCAGGAAGGAAGTAGGGAGCATCACAACATAGTTTACAAGCATTAAAAGGATGGTAAGGGGCAATTATGAAAAACAGCCTAATAACTTCAACTACTTAGATGAAATGGATAGTCTCCTTGAAAACCACTATTCACTAGAATTAACACACAAAAAAATGAAAAATTTAATGCCTATGACTATTAAAACAGTGAACTAATTACTAAAAAGCTTTTCCACAAAAACTCCAGGGCCAGATGGCTTCACTGGTGAATCCTATCAAACATTTTGAGGATCAAATAACACCAATTTATAATAAATCTTTCAAAAATAGGAGAGGAAGGAATATGCACTAACTTGCTTTCTGAGGTCATAATAACTCTGATACCAAAACTGACAATAAACATAGGAAGAAAATAAATTTTTAAGATAGTGTCCCTCATTAACATAAATATGACCACTTCAGTGAAATATTAACGAAATTCAATAATATAGACAGTGATAATATACTGCAACTAAATTGTTGGGTTTATCACAGGGGTACAAACTTGGTATAACTTTTAAAATCAGTCAATGTAATTCATAACATAAGAAGAATAAAGAAGAAAAATCATGATTATCGTAAATGTGAAAAAACTACCTTTGATAAAATTCAATGACCATTTATAATGAAAATTTGGGCCAACTAGAAATTAAAGAGATATTATTCATTCTAAAATTGGTTATCTATATTGGCAATCAATAGTGACAGAAAGCACATCAGCCATTATCTTTGAAGTTTACTGACTGGAAGAGGGCAAAAGAGAATATTTAGGGGCAGTGGGAATATCCTGTTTGATGGTTATATTGGTGTATTCATTTTTTAAAACTTAGAGAACTGCACACTTAAGATTCATACTTTTTACTATATATAAAAGGTGAAAGTATAAAAATAAAAATAAATTAAAAAGAGACAATTGCATCTCTTTGAGTTAATTAATGCCAACACATGAATTAGAATGTAGAACTCTTCATTTCTTTTCCAGAACATCTAAGATTTTAAGCATTTTAATGTAAGTTTAAAAATTCCTAATAATGATAATAGCAATCATTTTGGACTGGTGTAATACATCAAACTAGTTCAGTTGTGTACTTAAATTTTGTTGTCAAAGATTCTTAACTTTTATTTTATTTATTTATTTATTTATTTTTTTGAGAGAGAGAGTGAGAGAGAGAAAGAAAAAGAGTATGAGCAGGGGAAGGGCAGAGAGAAACAGAATGAATCTCAAGCAGTCTTCATGTCCAGCAAGACTGACACAGGGATCAGTCTCAAGACTGTTGAGATCATGACCTGAATAGAATTCAAGAGTTGGAGGCTCAACTAACTGAGCCACCCAGGCACCCCTTGATTACTTTTTAAAGCTCTCTCCATGCTATTGAAATACCTGGTATATACTTAGTAGGAAACTTACAAAGTTTTCAAAATAATATTACAGGTGTCAGAAGAGATATTTAGCTATGTACATAATGAAATCAAAGCAGTGCATACTTTTTATGTATGATCCTGACATCTTATGTCTGTCATTTTAAGTTATAAAAGCAGATGTTTGTATTATAGCACAGTTGCAACCATAATGTTATTTTCCTATTTCTAGATTATGCTAACTACTAGATTAGGTGATTTTACATATGGATCTCATTCAGTTTAAGAGGAGATTTATAAGGACATCTTGGTGGCTCAGTTGGTTAAGCATCTGATTTCAGCTCAGGTCATAATTTCACAGTTTGTGGGCTCAAGCCCCACATCAGGCTCTGTGCTGACAGCTCGGAGCCTGGAGCCTGGAACCTGGAGCCTGGAGTCTGCTTCAGATTCTGCATCTCCTCTCTCTGCCCCTCCCCTGCTCATACTCTGTCTCTGTTTCTGTCACTGTCTCTCTCTCAAAAATTAAAAAACAAACAAACAAAAAAACCTTAAAAATATTTTTTAAACAAGAAGAGATTTATAGATTACAATTCTGGCTATTGTTCAGCAGTTATTTTCTTGTATCTTTCCATCAACATAGTGTATAGGATTGAATAAACTTTTTTCCCTAATTATTAGTTTCCATATTTCTAAACTATAGGTAGAGATTTTTTTTCGCCATTTTATAGTGCAGTGTCTGTCATATAAAAGGTGACAGATAAAATTTTCCTGATTAAATGAATGGTAGAATGAACTCAAACACCCATCTCTACCTTGAAGCCTTTGTTACTAATTTAATATTGACCACTTTTTTTGTTCTAAACACCAATGGCAAAATTGTAGGATTTGAACAGTTGCACTGTTCCAAGTAGTCCACTAGATGAATTACATATATTATTTATTCCTCATCCTAACCTTATAGGGTCAAAATTTCTTTCATTATATGCATGACTCTCTCTCCTCTACCCCTGCCAAAAGAAAATACATTAGAAAATAATTTCTTTTAAAACATCTTGAAATTTGTGGATCCGAAGATGAATGCTGTGATGTTATAAATGACAACTTTGCAGAGGCAATTAAACAAAAGCACTGTACAAATAGAAAATACTCTATTAATGCAGATGGTATCTATGTTTCTGGTGAATATTTCTGAAAATTTACAAATTGATTTTTTTGTACTGACAGTTATGATTTTTTAGCATTAAATTTAAGATAGTTCCTATTATGATACAAATGTAATTATTTGGGAAGAATAGAGCTAAAATAAATTATTAACATTGCTTTATATTATAATTTATACACAGGACAAAAAATTTTATATGTAAGTCTGTGTCAAAAGTACAATGCTTTCAACATTGAATATGCAAATCATTTTTCATATCCTTTTATAGCTTAACTATATTTACTAATCTAAATGGCTATAAAATAGATGAAAAATATTTAAGGAAAATTGATTGTTTCATTTTAATATGTTCATGGGTATATTTGTGAAGTTGTTTTGTGCTTCAGAGATTATATTATTATTCTATAATATAAGCTTCTCCAAAATCAAAATTATTTTTTATTGGGCTAATTTTCCTGGGATAAAATCTTTAATGATAATGCAATTATCACATTCTCTCAATATTACTAGCAGATTTTGAGAAGGAT
Source organism: Felis catus (assembly GCF_018350175.1). Classification (NCBI taxonomy): domain Eukaryota; kingdom Metazoa; phylum Chordata; class Mammalia; order Carnivora; family Felidae; genus Felis; species Felis catus. The sequence continues at coordinate 186,434,122 of NC_058368.1, read as the reverse complement.
TATATATTTTAATTCATGACCCAAGATAATTGTTTATCTGTTTATTTTTAATTTCTCCCAGGGTGCCTTTTCTATTAGAAGTTACTGTTTTTTTCCACTAATACTTCCTCTTCAGTAGAAAAATCATATTTCCTGCACAATATTTTAAGCAATTTTAATCTCACAGGCAATAATGATTCTGCCATTTATAAACAAGGAGTCAAGAAAAACGTAGGGTATATATATATATGATGGTACAATGCCATCCCACTCCCCACTATATTTTCTTAGAATAAGATGTTTGAGAGAAATTAATTTCTTCTAATTAAGTCAAAGTTTATGATCCTCCCAAGAACTGATTATTAATAATTTTTACATTATCACCGATTTTAGAAGAGAAGGAAATGCACATAATGATATGCACAATGACTTCTAAGAGGTAAGATATTTTAATTTATACATAATAGAAGTACTTGAGGTTCAGAGGAGTTAAGGTACATGCTAGAATTAGCAACACACTAGTAAAGAGCTAGTATCCCAAATTGCTGGGCTTAGGTCAAAGTTGTGTTATTATTCTATGTAAATTTGTTAAGAGATGTGCTTGTACCCTTTTATTTTTGTATCTAGAGGGAGGAGGAAGTTCCAATTTTTTGGAAAGAATATCTGAATTTATGTTTCTTCCCTTCAGCTCCTTATTTCCCCCTTTCCATGCAGAAATTTATCAGTCTAAGGAAGTAAATTTAGCAATAGGTTTCTCAAATGCCTAATAGAATTTGCATTTCTCTCTGCTACATTCCCCAGTTCTGCTTTACAGTAATGTTGAGAACTCTGCTTCATTTGGTTAATGAAGTGTATTTAGTAATTTGTTAAAAATTTTTGTCAGATATCACCTCACGCCAGTCAGAGTGGCCAAAATGAACAAATCAGGAGACTACAGATGCTGGAGAGGATGTGGAGAAATGGGAACCCTCTTGCACTGTTGGTGGGAATGCAAATTGGTGCAGCCACTCTGGAAACAGTGTGGAGGTTCCTCAAAAAATTAAAAATAGACCTACCCTATGACCCAGCAGTAGCACTGCTAGGAATTTACCCAAGGGATACAGGAGTACTGATGCATAGGGACACTTGTACCCCAATGTTTATAGCAGCACTCTCAACAATAGCCAAATTATGGAAAGGGCCTAAATGTCCATCAGCTGATGAATGGATAAAGAAATTGTGGTTTATATACACAATGGAGTACTACGTGGCAATGAGAAAGAATGAAATATGGCCCTTTGTAGCAACGTGGACGGAACTGGAGAGTGTTATGCTAAGTGAAATAAGCCATACAGGGAAAAAACAGATACCATATGTTTTCACTCCTATGGGGATCCTGAGAAACTTAACAGAAGACCATGGGGGAGGGGAAGGGAAAAAAAAAGTTAGAGAGGGAGGGAGGGAGTCAAAACATAAGAGACTCTTAAAAATTGAGAACAAACTGAGGGTTGATGGGGGGTGGGAGGGAGGGGAGGGTGGGTGATGGGTATTGAGGAGAGACCTTTTGGGATGAGCACTGGGTGTTGTATGGAAACCAATTTGACAATAAACTTCATATATTGAAAAAAATAAAAATAAAAATAAAAAATTTTAGGAGTGGATGGGTGATCAAGTGGCACAGAATCTCCAAAAGTTGTAACAATTTCACCCATTAATATATCCCCCTCCCCAACTCATATTCTTGAGTGCTTCCCAGTGTTCATCACATTATGGCACAGATAAACCATGTGTTTTTTGGCACATGAGGGCAGACGGATGAAGCAATAGCAAGAAGAGGGATCTGGCTGCCCTACACTCAGACCACTCCCTTACAGGTGCAAAGACAATCTTCTGTGGAGTGCTTATTAAACTTGATGCAAGGTGCTTTTGTTTTATTTTATTTTATTTTTTTAATTTTATTTCTCTAACACAGTATCTAAAGAATGGGAATCTTAAGGGAAAGGTATTATCAATGCATGAACCTCAGAGACAATCATAGACACCTAGCATCCAGCCCATTGTAACATAAATACCAATAGAGGCCAGTCTTACTTAATTGGTATTTTGATATGCCAGTTTTAATTATTCTTATCTATTCCTTAAAACAGACTTCTACTTAGTGACTAGAGAAGTATAGAATGTTGTCGCTATTTGTGTATTTCTAATAAATAGCACTTTATATTCTAAAACACTTATTTCTCAAATGGCTCCTAATTAGACTAAAATCATAACAGAAAACAGGGCTATCTGGGTATTTATTCATTTGAGAAGACTTTTTCGTTTACACTGAAGGAACTGTTTCCTTTTTGTTTTGATTCCTTCTTCCTCCAATTATATTATCAAGTACCAATAGATTTGTTTAGAAATTTATGATTTATAAATATATTATCTCCATCAGGCTCTATAATTCAATGTATGATCTAAATATATTGGCATCATGAGTTGGTTTACTTGTTCCAAAAGAAGGTAAAAAGAATGGTTCCAAAAACTCATTTTTGGAATGACAGAAACTTAAGACAGAAAGTCCTAAGTAAGCATCTAAAACTAGAAATTGGTAATTTGTTTCTGGAAAGGGTCAGATAGTAAATATTTTTGGCTTTGTGGTCTAGACTAGTCACCCTAGGGACTACTCAGCTCTGCTTTTATAGGGCAGCAGTTTTTAGACAAAAACTAAATGAATGAATATGGCCAGATTTGGCCCATGGGCTATAGTTTGCTGATCTCTGATCTAAATTTATCTCCATTTGTAGATAGATAGAGTGCTATCCAAAGAGGACATAACTTGCCTCTGGTTTCAGATCAATGACGGGAAGTCAAGGGCTTCTACTTCCCAGTTGTTCACTCTTCACACACTGTTACATCACTTCTATTTATGGCAAAAAAAAAAAAAAAAGCATGGAAACAAATGGCACTAAAATACTAAAATAATCAAGGGTGTTTTATTTCTGGTATGTAAACATAAAAATATTGAACAGACAAATATTAGCCAGTAGTTATTCAGCACTATGTACTGTGTAGTATGCTGTTGTTACATGCATTTTATTTACTCCCCACTAAAGACTATGAGGTAGACACTTTTACTATCTCTTATTTACATTTAGGAAACTGAGGCTCAGAGAGGTTAGGTAAATTGCCCAGGACACAATGACTACTTGGCACATCTAAGATTCCAACCCAGTTATCAAAGCTGGTAACTTCTACTCATCTATCACACTGTATCATATTGTCTCTGTTTACAAATATGGTGAGTGTGGTGGACCTTTGTTGTTTATGGCCATTCAGCTCTGATTTCATATTGTTTGGTAGCCATAATAATAGTTATCTAAAGATACTAAGTGCTAATCTCTAGAACCTATATATTTTATCATATTTGGAAAAAGGATCTTTGCAGATAAAATTAACGATTTTGAGATGAAGGGATTAACCTAGATTATCCAGGCATTCTTATAAGAAAAGGCAAAGGGGTTTAGAGAGAAACAAACAAGAGAAGGCAAAGTGACCACAGTGGTAGACAATGGAGTGATGTAGCCACCAGCCAAGGGATTCTTGGAGCCTCAGGAGCTAGGCAAGCCTGGAACAGATTCTTCTTTAGAGGGAGTGAAGCCTTGCCTAATTTTGGGCTACTTGTCCAGACCTGTGAAAAAAAAAAATTTGTTCTGTTTTGTTTTGTTTTGTTTTGCTTGTTTTAGGCAACCAAAGTTGTGGTAATTTGTTACAGCAGTTTCAGGAAACTAATACAAGTAACACTACACTGAATTTCTTTTGGATCACCATTCCTTCCCTAATCTTTACTCCTGCGCTTCTGATTAAAAATGATTACACCCTTGTCACTAGGAGTGGTGCATTTGACCAGCCCTAAACCAATCTAATTACATTCTTGTAGCCCTCATGATTGGCTCCAGAATGGACACATAATCTAGACATCCAATTAAAGGGAGTATATGAAGTTCATAGCTATTGAGAATACTTTATCTTTCTTGGTGGATTGGGGGAGAGGGGAAGCATATAGTTTAAGGATTACCTGATTTACATCCTTCAATCATGAGGGCAGAGGTTGCTTAATAATGAAATCAACTCCGGAGAAGCCAAGCCAGAAACAGGTAAAACTCAGCTTTGGTGGTCTATTAGTCAGGATTCTCCAGAGAAACAGAACCAATTGGAGATAAATATATGATAGATGATAGATAGGTAGGTAGGTAGGTAGATGATAGATAGATAGAGCATATACATAGTACAGATATAGATATATAGAAAGAAATTTATTGTGAGAGATTGGTTTATAAGATCATGGAGACTGAGAAGTCTCATGATCTGCCATTAGCAAGCTGGAAACCCAGGAAAATTGGTGGTATGGTTGCAATCCAAGTACAAAGGCCTAAGAATCAGGGGAGCCAATGGTGTAAGTCCCACTTTGAGTCCAAAGGTCCGATAACCAGGAGCACTGATGTCCAAGGGCAGGAAAAGTTAGATGTCCCAGCTCAAGCAGAGAGAAAATTTGCCCTTTCTCTACCATTTACTTTTCTATTCAGGCTCTCAGTGGATTCAATGATGCCTATCTGCATTAGAAGGCAATCTTCTTTACTCAGTCAACTGATTCAATGCTAATTTCTTTCAGAAACACCCTCAGAGACACACCCAAAATCATGTTTGCCACCTATCTGGGCATTGCTTAGCCCAGTCAAGTTAACATATAAAATTAACCTTCACAAGTGGTTTCTTTTGAGCCTACACATAAAGCTTACAACCAGCTCTACCACTATATTTCCTGATTGCATGAGCCTTAATTCCCTTTAATAGTTGCAGACAATTAAAATTGAGTTTTCTGCCATGGCACATGCAATTTCCTAATGTATGTTAGGCAAGACATTTTAAGTATTTCTATAAATGAAAAAAAAATACTTATTTCATAATTTTTTACCTTAGTAAAAATGCATAATCCATCAGGAAAATATTTGGCACATACAATATTTCATGCAAATTTCAGTTTATATTTTAGCACAGTGCATTTTGTGGGGAAAAAACTACAACCTATGGATTGCTTTAATTCTTCATTCTTTATGTAACTGATGAAATGGTGATTCTTACCACCTCAAAATAATTTTATCACTTTCTGTTTATTCTCTAAACTCACTGCTTCCAGCATTTATGAGATCCTTATGATTTTGTCACTATTTCTTCAATTTTTTATTAATCTTTTTCTCATTTTTTCATTCATTTTTTTTTCTCTGAGAGACAGAGAGAGAGAGTGAGTAGGAGAGGTGCAGAGGAAGAGAGAGAGAGGGAGAGATTATTAAGTAGGCTCCACGCCCAGCATGTGAGGCTCCATCTCATGACTATGAGATCATGACTCTGGCCAAAATCAAGACTCAGACGCTTAACCGATAGCCACCCAGGCGCCCCTCTCATTTTTTCATTCTTAACTCATAGATATCAACATTAATTTTATTTCCTTTAGAAACAGTAACCAGAGGAAGAGAATTTTCCAATTTCTTTTGGAAAGATGCTTTTGTACTTGTGGGGTTCAGAGCAGACAACCCTAAAATGTGCCACTTTGGCATATTGATTATTTTGAATTAAAGTTACTAAAAAAACAGCCAATGCAAAAAGGATGCTCTGACCCTTCTTTGATCCCCTGAAAGCAAGAAATAATTTCTCATTGTGAAGGGTATCCTGTCTGTACCAGAAGGAAAAGTGACATCCTTATCCCCAGAAATATAAAAATCAGGAAGGAGAAAGCTGTATAAACAAAGCTTGTTACTTGTTTACTAATTTACTACCCCAAACTGAAACTTCTTTGTCTTATCAATTCATAAATTTATTGTTTCCTTGTCAAAAAAGGTATAAAAGCTGCCTTCTTTGGTTAATGGTTTAGGTCTCATATCTTTGGGGACCCTATATTTGTGAAATTAAATACATTTTTCTCCTGTTAATATCTCTTTTATTACAAAGGGTGTCTCATTCAAAAACCTAGAAGGATAGAGGGAAATTAATTATTCCTCCCCTATATTTTACATCAAAACAAAAGATTTCACCATAGTAATCTGCCTCCTCAGTGAAACTGTCTCTTCATAGTTCGTATATAACCAAAAACTTAAAACTAACTGAAAATTCAAATGTTCACTCTGGAAGTTTGAATTTCTTAGACAAAATCATTGTCTGTTGCATGGGATAACACATTCAAAAGTGTTTATTCTAATTTAGTAAAAGTCAAACAATAGTATATAACTAAAATATCATTGCTTAGTTATCCATTTAAATGTTACCAAGTTTATTTCAATATATTCTTTCGTCAACTCCTAAATAGAAAAGGCAGCTGAATACATGACACAAAATTTTACAAAAATGAAATGGTATGTCAATTATTCCTCAACAAAACCAGAAAAAAAAATGCTGAAGTAAAACAATGCATCCATTGAATATGTAAATATGACAGTCATTATAGCATAATGCCTTTAATTTGATGGTTGAGTTGTTTGCTAAGAAAATTAGTGGATATAGGAAGTTACTGATAGAGTAGAAAAATAATGAATAAGTTAAAAACTCTTTGCAATAATTGGCATACCCATATTGTCATGTAAAATAAAATTGCTTTCATAATATAGATCACATGGTTTCCCTTACATCAAAGAAGTGTTGTCATCACAGCTATTGCTAATGCACAGAAGAAATTGAAAACACAGGGTAATTTGACCATATGGAATATAAGGAATTGAAAATACTGGACATATTGACCATATGAAATATGGCTCTCTGATGAATTTAACTAGGTTGTAATGTGGTAGCTGAGCTAATTGTTTGGGTAATAGTTCTTACCTCTTTATATACGGGTGAGTGAATTGATTCTGCAGTTAATCTGGGTTGATTGTTTCTGATGGCTCAAATCACCATAATCAGAATTGTTCTGAAATCAGATTTTGTTTCATTTTGCAAACATGTTCAAAATATAGTAGGAGGGGGGCTCCTGGGTGGTTCAGTTAAGTGGCTCTTTATTTCAGTCATTATCGGACAGTTCATGGGATTGAGCCCCACTTTGGGCTCTGCACTGACAGCATGGAGCCTATTTAGGATTCTCTCTCTCCCTCTCTCTGCCCCTCCCCCACGCTCGCTGTCTCTCTCTCTCTCTCTCTCTCTCTCTCTCTCTCTGTCTCTGTCTCTGTCTCAAAATAAATAAATAAAACGTGTGCATGTATATATGCACACACGTAACTGGGATTATAATCTGCATATCATAGACACAGTGTTCTTTTGTGCACATGTGGGCAATGATCTGCACATGCAACAGAGAAGACTTCTGCTTGGCCTATTGCTTTGGGAATAGACAACTGTGGAATTATTCTCTCTGCACATGTCATCCTTCCTATCACTGGTGCCATGATCCTCTTTCCAAAGATGTATTCTTTTTTCTTTATTTCCTTATGTGGAATATGTAAATATGACAATCATTATAGTATAATGTCTTCTTTAATTTGATATGTGTTTGAGTTGTGTGCTAAGAAAATTACTGAATAGAGACAGTAGAAAAACAATAAGTTAAAAACTCTGCAATAATTGCCAAATATTGAAATTCTCCAAATCTTCCTAACACAGAAGAGAAATGTGAAGGCTAAATATTCCAAACCAAAGGTTTTAGGTTAGTCTCTTGTGGTTATATTTAAGAGAGACAGAAATAAAGGGTGATAGAGGAGTAAAACATAGGCTTAGGGCTTATTATCCAGAATGGTGGTGATTCCAGTTTAATGAGAAAGTCTTAAGGTAGTCTCTCTTTCATACTGAAGTCATTCTTAGCACATGCTAGTAGGGTTAGAGTCAGATAGTATGACAAAGGGGAGAAAGTGACTATTCTTGAGTGCATATTTTGTTCCAGAGATTTTGCTCAGCACTTTTCATGCCCTATTTCTTGTGGTACTCATGGCTTTATTATAATTAATAAAATAGATAGGCTTTAAAAATTTTTTTAATGTTTAGTTTTGAGAGAGAGAGACAGAGCATGAGTGGGAGAGGGGCAGAGAGAGAGGGAGACACAGAATCAAAAGCGGGCTCCAGGCTCTGAGCTGTCAACACAGAGCCCTACGCGGAGCTTGAACTCACGAGCCATGGGATCATGACCTGAACTGAAGTTGGACACTTAACAGACTGAGCCACCCAGGCACCCCTGGATTAAATCTTTAATAGAAAAGAAAAGATTTATAAATCAGTGGAAGAATAGATGGATTATTCAGTATTTTATTTTGGTAATGACAAAACCAATGTAAGAAAAAATAAATAATGCACAAAATAATTTCAAATGAAATAACAAGTTAAATGTAATAAATAAAACATTTAAAAATGCAACCTAATGAGAGAATAATAAATAAATCAACATTTTTTTATGAGTACCTACCATGTACATACAGGACATTATGCTAGGCTTTATGGTTAATATAAAAGTTTTTTACTTTTTGGTCTTTCTGAGTATCTTGAAGTTACTTGGAAACAATTGGTTCTCAAAGTGGTTTTCCTAGAGAAAATAGAAATAGAGTGCATTAAATACCTCCTGTACACCACTTTAAAGTCTTTTGGTTTCATCTCCCATTCCAGTACTGCCCTGTGACCAATTTAGGACAGATTTTAATTGACCTATTTCACCTAGATAGAACTTCCTAACATCTGCTTCCAAATTTAGGAATTTTTATTATACACTTCAAAATGTGTAACCTGGAAATTTGCTTGAATTAATGTCCTTGGGGTCATTCTTGGTCAATGAGGGATAGGAGTCTATAAATAAATAATTCCCCTTTCATCACCAGTTGGAGTTTTAAGGACATATTTTGTAAGGCTTCTTAGGATATCCCTCAGGATGGAGAACCCATAGTTCTCACTCACCACTTTAGTGGTGACAAACCATGTAACACGTGTTTGCATTGAAATCCACTTTCTTCCTGTTTCATTCTCCTGTCCTGCAAACTGGCCCTCTGGTAATGGGCTCAGGAATCAGTAAGACTGGGGTTTATTTATTTATTTTTAAATTTTTATTTATTTTATTTTATTTTTAGGAAGAGAGAGAGATAGAGAGCACAAGCTGGGGAGAGGGGTAGAGGGAGAGAGAAAGAAACAATCTAAAGCATGCCCCATTCTCAGCATAGAGCCAGACACAGTGCTGGATCCCACAACCCTAGAATCATGACCTGAGCCAAAATCAAGAGTTGGATGCTCAACCGACTGAGCCACCCAGGTGCCTCAAGACTCCATTCATCCAACAGAGTTATCTGACACCAGCTAGTTAATATGTGTAGGCCTCAGTTTCCTTACCTGCAAAAAAAAGAGATCAAAGCTTCTTTTTTTATATAACAAGTATTTTCTAAGAACAGCTGAAATAAAATAATGCTTCCAGTTCTGTCATATTTGACAAACATTTATTCCTATTTGCTATAACATTTGTTTCCCTTATTGCCAAGGCATGATATGATGACAGACAGTGCTAACACAGATAAAATTCAGAAAACTTATAATGACAGATTTGTAGATTTGATTTCCCAAGTTATTCCATCGTATCCCTTTCACTTGTCTCAGTTAAATGTTTCAGTGAAAAATGTGCAATTTCTAATTGGTCTTTATAAGAAAATTGAATTTTTTGTTTATATATATATATATGTGTATATATATATATATATATATATATATAAACATATATATATTCTGCTGTGTTTTAATTTTTTGATTATGTGGATGTTAAAAATGTGGTGTTTATGTGGAACAGACTAATAAAAGAATTGTTGAATTTACTTTACTTCATAGTTCACAGGTTTGGGAACTGCAACTATAATAATTTGAGGCCTGAGACTAAATACAAAACAATAGATTTTGTCCTAACTTTATGCTGGCCTATTGGCTTTTCTTTCCATTTTTGCTTTGATACCTAAACTTTGATACCTAAACTAAATTCTGGTAATAAAAGTAGGATTTACAGTTTTTCACTTTCGTTGTCATTCATAATGTTTTTGAGGAGATATCTAGGTATATTCAACAAGGTAGATGTATAATCCAAGCCTTAAAGTTTGTGTACATATTAATGAAAAAAATCGATTAAATATCCCCATATTTTTCGACAAATACACCAACACATATTTGGATGCTGTAAAATTCAAGCCATTATTCAAATATTTCCAATATAAATAAAGAACAACTTATACATGTTAACTAATTCATCAGTTTCACATAGGTTTTTCTTTTGGTTCAATGACTTCATCAAAGCATCACTAACAATACAACATAGCAACACTTCATTTTGTTTTGCCAGCTATCTTCATCAACAATTTTACCTGAGAAATCACATACTTGTGAATGAAAAATGAAAAAAAGGACAATTTATTTTTCTCTTTAATTAATAACTCGGACAAAAGATACATGTATTTTTTGTTATATTTTTATATATTTTTATATATTAATAATATATATTATATATTTTATATATTATATATATATTTTATATATTTTATATCTTTGTTATATTCAAAGGTACAAAAGAAAAATATAGTCATTGATTGCTGAACATTTCAGCTCCTATCTTCAAAGGCACAAAGTGCACCAAAAAAATCAATGTAAAGTGATTAATTCAGTGTGGTGTTTTACAAAAGATTATGTGGAAATTAATAATATTAACATTATATCCATAATAATATGAACACAATACCTGTAGAATTGGGTGGTGAAAGCTACATTTTATGAATTGCTTAGCCATAAAGTCCTCCTTTGTCTTGCCTTCCAAAGGACTTATATAAAGGAAATAATTCTTTTTTGGAACCTCAGTTTGCCATTTTGCTGTCAAACAATAGTCATTGACTAGTTCTGAGGTGTGAAAATAGAATGATGACTGTGAAGAAAAGTATTCTTAAAAATGTATGTAGGTGTTAACTCAATAGTGTTACTAGCCTCCATTTACACTTTGGCGATACATCCTTAGAACATATGTCCAGCATCAAAGACAATTCCCTGAAACATCCTTGGATCAAACTGAAGTCAGTGACATGTTTCAGGCTGAACAGATCTGTTAAGATGACATTTTCAGGAACAGGAAGAGCACTGAGACTTGAGGATCTGAGATGTGAATCTCTGTTCTCATGCTCTCAACGCTGAAAGGACACAGAAGGTGCTGAAATATCCCAAGTGTCATCACTTCCTAGTGAGACTGGCACATATTTGAGTGATTTTAGAGATTCTACTAAGACTTCGCTTTATGGAATTATGCTGGTGAAATTAACTGAGTATCTAATTTTTCTCATGTAAAAATCTTATTTGTCTTTTTAAAATCCAGATCTCTTATGAAGTGCAAAAGAAGGAAGTTTTCTAGCCAAAACAAATTCAAAAGTAGATTGAGGATAAATCAAGTAAAAGATTGCAGAAATGCCTGCTTTCCATCCTTTACACTCTCCGCCTCTCACACCACTTTCCTTTCCCGGGGCTCTCTTCTGAGGCAAGCAGCTTCCTTGAGATATTGGCAAGAATCTTCCTCAAAAGTACTGTGAACTTGAAAGGAAAATGGGATTTGTCGCTATTTCAAAAGTATCACTCACCTCTCTGCCAGACCAAAAGTGTTTCTTTTCTTCAAATTTGATTCTCATCCAAATAGAATGAAGAACTATAATGCCAGAATACTTCAGGCTGATATACCTGAGTTACCTCATTGCAACCCATTCCTAAAAGCCTTTTCAATGTTACAGGTACAAACTATTTAATTGCTACCAAATAAAGATGTACTTGGTGTTATGATCAATGAGAAGAGTATTGAACAGCCTTGAAAAAATGTTACAATGATTTGAGAGACACATGTATTTGAATACATGGATACTAAGGATGCTCATCACAGAACTCTGAAAGAACACTGTAATAATAAATTTTGTAAATAAAGCAGAAAAAAATTATTCCACTTCTGGGAGGGAAATGACTTGATATTGAGTTGTCACAACTGAAGCATTGATTTGTAAGTACATGCCCCTAGAAGGTACAGAGTAAGTAGAGAAACAGAAGATAATCTTTTTTCCCCTCTCTGTTTTCTAGAACATATAACATGTAGCCTACTAGCAAATGAAAGAACCATTCACAGCCTACCTTTTCTTCCTTTTTTTCCCCATCCAAACATCAGTGATATGGCTGGAATTAAGTTCTAGAAAGTCATCAACCTAAAACACCTGATATAGTTTATTTTTCTTGTTAGCCTTTGCCCTGGGAATTCATTTATTATTGTTTTCTGAAAGAGCTAATACTTGTTTACATTATGGAGTATAATTTCATAGAGCAAAATCCCAAGATACTTAAGCACTACTGAGTACAAAGTAATGAATTTAGGAACTGCCAACTGTTTTATTAGGCTTTCAAAGACTTAGAAATCAATTGTAAAAATGTAGTAGTGGAAAAGAAGAGGGAGAGGAAGGAAGAGGAGGAGGAGGGAAAGGGAAAGAAGAAAAGAGGGAAAAAAAATCACTCTGCAACTGATAGTCTGTAGTACTGGATAATCACTTGCCATGCTACTGCCAACACCAACATGATAGGGCATTAGATACAATGGGAGAGAAGGAGGTTGGGGGCTGGCAAGGAGGTGGAACAGATTCCTTTAATAAAAAAGGGAGCAAAATGACTTCTGGTACAGTAAAAGAAAACATATTAATTAACACAATGATTTGAATAGGTAAGGACTCAACTACAGTTGGGCATGGGACATAACCTATAGTTCAGAGATCACGTAAACTGCTTCCTTTCTGAATATGCCGTAACAATTTTCATTTGGCTTAGATTAAATTATCGTTCCTGAATATGGATCACAAATTCACACCAAAAACGGAAATGTATTTCTGTCATATTTTACTGTTTACCTACAGATGTTAGAAACAATAAACTTTGCACTTTAGTTCAAAATATTTATGTCAAAGAACTGATTCTTACTTCTAGCAACCTGAACACTTTTCATGGAATATAGTATAGCAAAATGGTTTGAGGAAGTTGCTTAATTTTTTTTTCACACCTAGGTATATCTGCAAAGTGATTATCTGATAATAAGCTGGAAAAACTCATATTTAATTTTTTCTAATTAAAAGAGATTTTGAAAATAAATTTTAAAAAGGATTCTCATCATAATTTCCCCTCTTGTCACTCCTTCCTTTTTTCTTAAGTGGAGAGGAAAATAAACTTATAGAAAAAGATGAAATTGATAATCAAAAATCAAACCACTCAATCATCCAACAATGAAGAGTTTTGTTGTTTTAAACAATTGCTTAAGTAGTTTTAAATATATTCAAGGGGGGACACCTGGGTGGCTCAGTTGGTTGAGCATCTGACTCTTGGATTTGTCTCAGGTCATGATCTCACGGTTCGTGATTTTGAGCCCAACATTGAACTGTCAGTGCATTCATTGCACTGTCAGTGAAGAGCCTCCTTGGGATTCTCTCTCTTTCTCTGCCCTCCTGCACAGTTTCTCCGTCAAAACAATAAATAAACTTAAAAAATTAAATATATTCTAATGCATGTATATTGTGTAGCAAAACTTTATCATTTAAAAAAAATTTGTCATCAATTTTTATGCCAAGAATATTTTGTTGCTTTTCATTAATTTATATAAACATATGTATTTTTTTACTTATCTTTATTTTGCATCAATGCAAAGGAGAAGTCTTGATTAAGAAATTTGAATAAAATATAATCATTGTTTAATATTTTCCTCTATCAAATTTCTTTTAAAATCTTGTTTTGATAGACAAGATTAAGGTTACTTATGTTTTACTCTCCCTTAAAGCCGTTACTATAAATGAACATATATTTTTGTTGCTATGAAAAATTTAATTATAAATATTTTCTCCCTTGCTAAAATGAACCTTTAAATTTACAAGTACAGCTACAACTAGTTCATATTTTAATGTTATTTTCCATTTTTAAGAGTTTTAAGGTTGCAATATTGCAAAATTAGAATGTTACCCACTAAAAGCTCTCATTTTGAAGACATGATAAAAAGAAAAATGGTAATTTCTCTCAGGAATGGTTGTATACAATACAAGAAAGAAAGAGTTTGGTTATTTGTCTATGTAATTTTTATTCACTTAATTCATGAAATTCCTAGCTGTTGTATTACACCGCATTGCAATAATTGTATTGCATTGCCACTTGGTGTTTAATTATTTCAATTGAAGAAAGCATTTATGGACTATAAAGTACAGTAAAACCTTGTTTTGTGAGCATAATTTGTTCCAGAAATATGCTTGTAATCCAAAGCACTTGTGTATCAAAGCGAATTTCCCCATAAGAAATAATGGAAACTCAGATGATTCATTCCAGAACCCAAAAATATTCATATAAAAATGATTACAATACTGTAATATACTACAAAAAATAAAGAAAATACAAAATATAGAGAAAAATAAACAAATTAATTTGCACCTACCTTTGAAAACCTTCATGGCTGGTGTGAGGGAACAAGAGAGAGGAGGGTTATTGTGTAGGATGACTTTCACTATCACTAACAGAAGCACTGCTATCTTTTGGCTCAATGGAATCTTTTTCCCTCATGTAATTTTAACAAGGAACCTATCCAATGACACTTGCTTTTGCCTTCTTTAGAGGATTTCGTGGAAATATGACATTGCATTGTCGTTAAACAGATTCATCACTCGCACTGCTACAGCCTTATTTGGGTGGTGCTTTTCTACAAAATTTTGCACTGTTTCCCGCATTTTACACATCTCCCTAATTTCATCTGAGGTGAGGGATTCCTCCGCCTTTTTCTCCTCCTCTGCAGAGGAGATGTAGACGTAGACTTCCAAAATCTTGCAATTTCGGCCACATGCATACCTCGTTCATACTTCTTGATGATTTCCTTATTAATTTCCACCATAATTATCTCCTTTTTCTTACTGCCTTTCTTTTCATCCTTTTTCTGAATGGGGGGCATTGTATACACTCACATGGATGTTGACTGCAGTACAGTATTAATAAACTCTTGTCATAAACTGTATTTAATGTAACTGGCAATAAGGCAGCAGAGGGAAGGGTCTGTATCTACAGGCAGCCCAACCTAGAATGAAGCAAACCATTCCCAAGCTTACTCTTGTATGGAAAAGCAAAGGACTGTCCATAGGTGCTTTGAAGTAACAAAAACACAGTGCCAGTTGGGGGCACTTCCAATGTTCTGAAAAATCACTGATCTCTGCCAAATATTGCAGCCTGGGACTGAGTATCCAAGCATGGGAGATGATCACCCACAATCCCCAAGAGAGAGAGAGACAGAGACAGAGACACAGAGAAGCAGAGAGAGAAGAATCATTGGCTCAGCTGTGATCATGTAATGTTCAGCATCATGTCTTGTATTGCAAAATATCACTTGTTTATCAGGTTAACATTTATTAGAAATGTTTGTTCACCTTGTAGAACATTTGCAGAACAAGTTACTCACAATCCAAGGTTTTACTGTATTAAACTCACAAAAGCAAATTTTTTTTCAGTGTTTTGAATAACAAAGATATTTTTATAATCTTAGGGTATATTATTATGATGAGAAAAAATAACTAATTGGTTGATCAGAACTGACTAAAACAAAGGTTTCCTGGGGCTCCCAGTGGCTGATCCCAGTTGGATTCCAAGCATACAACCCTTTATTTCAGCTTGGGTCATAATCTCACAGTTCATGAGTTTCAGCCCTACATCAGGCTCTGTGCTGACAGTACACAGCTACCTTGGGATTTTCTCTCTCTGCCTCTCTCTCTGCTCCTCCCCCACTCATGCTGTCTTTCTCTCTCTCTCTCAAAATAGTTACATTTTTTAAAAATTTAAAAAATAAAACAAGTTTCCTTATTTTCTCTTCAAGCCACACAGTTTTGTGTTTTTTGGTCTGTTCAACTCCACAATTTCGCTTGCAGTCCGTTATTTTTTTTTCAAATTTTTATTTAAATTCTAGTTAGTTAAAATATAATGTAATATTAGTTCAGGAGTAGAATTTAGTGATTCATCACTTACATATAAGACCCAGTGCTCAACACTACAAGTGCCCTCCTTAATACCCATCACCCATCTAGCCCATTCCCCCTTCCATCTCCCCTCCCTCAGCCCTCAGTTTGTTCTGTATGGTTAAGAGTCTCTTATGGTTTCCTTTCCGCTCTCTCCTTTTTTTTTCCCTTTCCCATATGTTCATCTGTTTTGTTTCCTAGATTCCATATATGAGTGAAATCATATGGTATTTGTATTTCTCTGATTTATTTCATTTAGCACAATACACTCTAGCTTTGTCCATGTTATTGCAAATGGCAAGGTTTCATTCTTTTAATAGTGGAGTCATATTCCATTATCAGTCAGTGGACATTTGGTCTCTCTCTGTAGTTTGGCTACTGTTGATAATGCTGCTAGAAACATTGGGGTGTATGTATGCCTTTAAATCAGTATTTTAGTATCCTTTGGGTAAATATCTAGTAGTGCAATTGCTGGATCATAGGGTAGTTTTATTTTTAACTTTTGGAGGAACCTCCATAATGTTTTCCAGAGTGGCTACACCAGCTTGCATTCCCACCAACAGTTCAAGAGGGTTCGCCTTTCTCCACATCCTCGTCAACACCTGTTGTTTCCTGTGTTATTAATTTTAGCCATTCTGACAGGTGTAAGGTGATATCTCATTGTATTTTTTATTTGTAGTTCCCTAATTATGAGTGATGTTGAGCATCATTTCACGTGTCTGTTAGCTATTTGAATGTCTTCTTTGGGAAAATGTCTATTCATATCTTCTGCCCATTTCTTAACTGGATAATTTGTATTTTGGGTATTGAGTTTGATGAGTTATTTATAGATTTTGGATATTAACCCTTGGTCAGATATGTCATTTGCAAATATCGTCTCCCGTTCTGTAGACTGACTTTTCATTTTGTTGATTGTTTCCTTTACTGTGCAGAAGCTTTTTATCTTGATGAGGTCCCAATTGTTCATTTTTGCTTTTGTTTCCCTTGCCTCCAGAGACATGTCTAGTAAGAAGTTGCTATGACTGAGGTCAAAGAATTTGCTGCCTGTGTTCTCCTCTAGGATTTTGATGGTTTCCTATCTCACATTTAGGTCTTTCATCCATTTTGAATTTATTTTTGTGTAAGGTATAAAAATTGGCCCAGTTTCATTCTTCTGCATGCTGCTGTCCGGTTTTTCCAACACCATTGCTGAAGAGACTGTCTTTTTTCCATTGGATATTCTTTCCTGCTTTGTCAAAGATTAGTTGACCATATAGTTGTAGGTCCATTTCTGGAGTTTCTGTTCTGTTCCTTTGATCTATGTGTCTATGTTTGGGCCAAAAAGTCTTGATGACTACAGCTTTATAATATAGCTGTAAGTCCAGAATTGTGATGTCTCCAGCTTTGGTTTTCTTTTTCATGATTGCTTTGGCTATTCAGGATCTTTTATTGTTCCATACAAATTTTAGGATTGTTTGTTCTAGCTCTGTGAAAAATGCTGGTGGTATTTTGATAGGGTTTGCATTAAATGTATAGATTGCTTTGGGTAATACAGACATTTTAACAATGTTTGTTCTTCCCTTTCATGAGCATGGAATTTTTTCTCATTTCTTTGTGTCCTCTTCAATTTCTTTCCAAGTGTTCTATATTTTTCAGAGTATGGATCTTCTGCCTCTTTGATTAGGTTTATTCCTAGGTTTCTTATTGTTTTGGTATAATTGTAAATGGGATCGATGCCTTTATTTCTTTTTCTGCTGCTTCATTATTAGTGTATAGAAATGTAACAGATTTCTGTATTGATTTTATATCCTGAGACTTTACTGAATTCATACATTAGTTTTAGCAATTTTTTGGTGGAGTCTTTTGGATTTTCTACATAGATTATCATGTCATCTGCATGTAGTGAAAGTCTGACTTCTTCCTAGAAAATTTGGATACCTTTTATTACTTTTTGTTTTCTGATTGCTGAGGGTTAGATTTCTAGTACTGTGTTAAATAGTGATGGTGAGAGTGGAAATCCCTGTCTTGTTCCTAACTGTAGAGAAAAAGCTCTCAGTTTCTATCCATTGAAGATGATATTAGCTGTGGGTTTTTCATATGTGGCTTTCATGATGTTGAAGTATGTTCCATCTATACCTACTTTGTTGAGGGTTTTTATCAAGAATGGATGCTGTATTTTGTCAAATATTTTTCTGCATCTATTGACAGGATCATAAGGTTCTTATCCTGTATTTTATTAATGTGGTGTATCACATTGATTGATTTGCAAAAATTGAACCACCCCACTTGCAGCACAGTTCTTAGTCATGAACAGTATATTTAAACTAACAATATTCCAGTTAAAATAATAATAAAAATTTTAAATAATAAAATAAAATAAACAATAGTAATAATTTATGCAATGTTAAAAATATAGTCCCCTACTCAATAAAACTTCCCTACATTTTAAAACATTGGAAGATAACCTGAGCACTGTTACCAATTAACTGTAGGAGCTTAGGTAAGTCTGTTCTTAATTTGGGGTTTCAATTTACTTATCTGGGAAAGGAGTTCATATTATTTAGAGAGGGAAGAACAACACTGCATAGTTTTTACATATGAGACCAAATTTTCACACATGGAAATCTGAGAGTGAAACCTGACTTTCAGGTATGTGAAAGGCTGATTTGGGTCAAGTTGTTTCATCCCTGTAAACTGGGGATATACTAGTAAAATGGGAATAATTATATTTGCCATGCACTCTAAAGAGTTAATGCAGCATAATGTAATGTCTGGTACCTAGAATGTATAAAAAATGATTCCTATTAAAATACGCCCTTAAGATGCCTTCTCATTCTCTAATTCCAAAATTCCTGTTACTATGAGCCTTCGTTATGAATGAGCCTATCACATGAATGAGGAAATAGAAATTAAAAATATATCAGTGGAGTTAATACATCTGTGGCAGTATTAAGAATTATTAATTAAGGGGTGCCTGGGTGGCTCAGTTGGTTGAGCATCTGACTCTAAATTTTGGCTCAGGTCATGATCTCATGGTTCATGATATCAATCCCCGTGTCAGGCTCTATGCTGAAAGTGTGGAGCCTGCTTCTTCAGATTCTTCTTCAGAACCTTCAGATTCTTTCTCTCTCCTTCTCTCCTGGCCCCTCACCCACTTGTTTTCTCTTACTCTCTCTGCCTCTTTCTCAAAATAAGTAAAATTAAACTTAAAAAAAAAGAATTATTAATCAAAACATGAATCTTCCGTGTCTGGAGATGAAAAGGCATTGGTTATTTATTTAGTGTAAAGAACATGTTGAGTTCATGAATTCCAGATAATAGAAGATAATGTCAAGGGAGACTTTGGAAAGAAATGGAAAGATAAGAAATAGGAGGCTGAATAATGTTTACATTCTTGCAGACAAATCATAAATATTCTACATTCTTGCAGACATTTTGATTGTTCTTTGGACAAAGCAAGTTCACAGGGATGCTGCTGATGGTCTTGGAAGTAAATAGGTGGTTCGGGAACTTCTGCTCCACTCTCAATGACTTGGTTTTAGTTAGGATGAAGAAATCTATGTTCCTGCTTCTGTTGCCTCACGTGATCAACCAGCTGTACATTTCCAATGGAAGGAACCTGTAGTGTTAGGCTTTTATAGGTGTATTCTTCATGATGTAGTAGTTCTTTGGAACTGGCTTTTTTTACAAGCATTGGTAGCTTGCTTCTTTGTTTACCCCATCTATGTCTTGGTGTCAACATTTTGATCTCTCTTTTACAGTGACTCCTTACTCCTTGGGCATTCTCTCGCCATCAGACTCTACAGATAAATTCTCAACCCAGATTAAACCCACCTCTCTATTTTGAAATCCTACTTCTGAAGAGGTTAATGTGGCAGGAAAAAAAACTACCAATTGTGCTTTAAATTTATGACCACAGATCACAAGTGGGGACTCAGTACTCCCTGACAATTCCATTGAATTTCCTAGTAAACTTGTTGCCTCCCTTATGCAATGACTATTTCATATCTTTACCCTATAGTACTGGCGCTGTAACAAAATATGCTGCTTCCACTTTTGTAATTATGATCAAAGTACTCCTGCTTCTTCTAAAGCCAGTATCAACTTATGGACATAAAATCCAACACCATTTCACTTGCTCAAGGATTTCGCTTCTGAAATGATCTACTCATCCCCCACTGTATTATTAATTCTATTCTCTCTACTGAATCACTTCATCAGCATGAAATATACCATAATGTCCCTCAATCAATGTACCTCCTTTGGGGAAAACCATTTACATCTGCTTTTACTAAATCTTCACATTTTATTCTACCCCCATCAGACTTTTATTTCTACTAATACTCAGAAATTACTTTTGTCAACATCAATAGTGGCTTTCAATCTTACTAAATTTAATTTCTTAACCTAATGTCTTATTTCCTTAGTATTTAACCCAGTTGAAGATTTTTCTCTACTAGAGAATATAGCATCTTAAATTAACATAGTCAACACTGACCTGTTAATTTCTTACCAAGCACCCCTTTCTTCCCAACTGTGCCTCCTTAAATTCCCTCTCTCAGTTAATTATATATATTTCACTTAATTATCCAGGTCAAAGTACTAAGAGTTATGGCTCCCCTTTTTCCTCCCCCTCGATACTCAATTAATTAACAAGTTCTCTTAGCTTTTCATTCAAAAAATATCCTGCATCTAACCACGTCACATCTCTTCTACTTCTGCTTTGGTCTAAGTATCTCCCTCATATAAAATGCGATCATCCTCTTAACCAGGCATCTTGCTTTGTTTATTGCTACATACTTTCCCTGGCATATTCCTATCATAATATCATTTAAAACTATAAAAATATATATGTAACTTCCCTGAATGAAATTGCAGTGGCTTTACATTGCACTGAGAATTAAATCTAAACTTTTTTCTGTGACTTATGAAACCATTTCTAAAAATTATGGCCTCTCTCTTTTCCTCTCTGTTCTTGCAGCCTACAACTCCCTTCCCCCATCATTCTCCAGGAATGCAGAGTTTCTGTCTGGTTATAGAATATTCTGGTCTTTTCCCTGTTCAGTGAACTTTGAGACTCTACTTACCTTCCTCTGCGAAGAGAGTAACATTCTGGAAGATGTTAATAGCTGTAGTAGAAATTATTTATTACATTATTTATTTTCCATTTCTCTTATTTTATGCAATTTTGGTGCAGCTGTTAAATCAAGATATTTTTTTATCCTAGTGAAAAGGTAAGTATGTTACTCAGTCTTAGCCAATCAGCTTCTTTCTCCTGGGAATTGTGTACTTTGAATTTATGTAAGGATGGACTGAGTTTATACTTATTTAATTCAAAGCTACAATTCTGAAATAACAATTCACTGGATTTTACAGCAATATCTGGAAATAACTTTATTTGCATTCTTTCTGAGACCTAGTGTTCAGTGGTATTTGTCAGGGCTGCCATAAACAAGTACCACAGATTGGGAGGTTTAAACAATAGAAATGTATTTTCCTATACTTCTGGAGTCTAAAAGTCCAAGATCAAGGTCAGATATCAGCAGAGTTGGTTTCTTAGGAGACTTCTCTCAGTGGCTTGTAGATGGCCTTCCTCCTGTGTTTTCACATGGTCTTTCCTTTGTGTTATATCTGTGTCCTAATCTCCTCTTCTTATCAAGACATCAGTCATATTGGATTAGAACCCACCCATTGAACTTCACCTTCATTTAATTGCCTCTTTAAAGGTCCTATCTCCACTGTTTATATTCTGAGGTACATTCTATAAATGTATTTGGGAGGGGACACAATTGAACCCATAACAAATAATCTCTTTAATTTTGAGACTGACTTGTAACCTCCCTATACCCATATATGTTTTGTTTTGCTTTGTCTGAATCAGTCCCTGTTGCTTGCAGTCAAAGTACTCAAACAACAATAATGGACCACAGTTTCTTTCAGTATATATATATATATATATATATATATATATATATATATATATTTCAGGTATGGGACTCATTGAACCATTATGCTATTTTATGTCTTGTTTACAGAGAATATAAAACTATATGGTCATTCGGTTGTGTGAAAGGAACTTTATGAGGCATGACTGAGTATGGACACTTTTGCTACCTTTATTTACAGCCAAACAATTTTTTTGAAATTTTGTGTTCTTAGCTTTTTTTTTTTCCTGGCAACTATTGGAGTTTTTGTCTATTCGAGGAGACAGGAAAGTCATTTGGGGAACAGAGGAGAAATAACAGACACCTTTGATCAAAATCTTAAGTTTGTACTTTTTTGTATATCACACCTCATTTTGTGGTTGAATACCTTATTTCCCTAAAATATGAGGAGTGATTTTAGGCATTATTTCAATCTTTATTAAACCATCATTATTTATTTATTTATTTAAGCTCAAAGAGCAACAAAATACCATATCACATTTGTCACTTGAACCAGTGAGTTACACATTGAGACATTTGGTCTACTCTACACAGGATTCTGGTAGCATTTTTTTTTTTAAATATATGTACATAAAACTTCCAATAGTATATAAAATTAAATTACAAACAAAAAGTTCTTCATTTGCTAACTTTTATTCAATAGTCTCTCAACATAGATTTCTTTTTAGACAAACCCAATTCATTATCCCCATGCCACTTGAAAGTCAAATTGCTCAAAACTAGGTACATTATCTTACTTTTGCCTTAAACTTACTCCTGTTTCTATTTTTACATTTATCCATTTTTACTGTTTTTACATGTAGTCAGTTATCCAATGTATAGAACTTGAAATCACACATTAAAAAAAAAAATGGTCCTTATTCAATTAACCATAAAGGGCCATTTCCTTTGAGTTACTGCTTCTGTCAGAGATAACTGCATTATTCAGTTCTAGAACATCCCACTGTACTTTACAGAAGTGGTAAATTATGAGCCCAGCTGGCCCAATAAGACTCAACTCGTATTTTTTTTTTAATTTATTTGGAAAGGGTAACCATATTTTCTAGAGATGCTGCTGAGCTAGAAGACTATAAGCCTGTAGCTGCCATGAGGTGGAAGTCTCAGAATAAAGCCAGCCAGAGTAAATCATGAATTGACTATAGAGAGATACAGATATTAAAAACAGTTTTGAACTCCTAGTTCTGTCCATTTCTGAAGTTAGCAGATATTTCAGAGCTTTGCAGTTCTCTAACCAAATAAATTCTCCTTTTTTGCTTCAGTTTGAGTTGGGCTCTGTCAACTGCAATAGAAAGAATCCAGATTATTACAACAGAGGATAAATGAAGAGCTATTATTTTAATATTTTCGAGGCCATTTTCCAAGTATACTAACAAGGGGTTCCCAGATTTCATCATCTCTACTTGATCTAAATATGGCATATTTAGATTATTATCACAGCCTCTATTCCTTTTACCCTATTCAGTTTACAAAGAATATTCACATTTGAACTCTGGCTGTTCTTTCATGGTGCAAAATAACGTGTGTGTGTGTGTGTGTGTGTGTGTGTGTGTGTGTGTGTAAAGCATAGGGAATTATGCTCCATTTCCCTGAGGGTGGAGTACCTACAAAAATTATTTCGAATTTTCTCATGGGAAATTTGTTGTCCCCCATTTATGTGTTTAATTATATATTTGTCTATATTAGCATAGACTCATAGATACTTACTTTATTCTTAGAATTATATTCCAATACTAGATTATTTATTCTGTTGCTCACAATGTTCTAGCTTTGATCATTGGATAATATTTCAATTGGCTTATGTGTCCCTTTGAAATACTTCTATTGTTGTATTTGTTATTTATAGTACTTCCTTACTTTCTGGAAAAACAAAATGCTCCAGACTCATTCTGTATATTTCCTGGTTGTCCTAGAATCAACCATTTCTCCAGAGTCTTGACCCTTTTATTAGAGAATGACATAAGGAAAAAAGATATGGGCACCAGCTGTGATGTTCATTATATGTAACATTTATCCATCTGTATCTATATTGAGCTAAACATGAGATAATACTGGTGTCTCCAACTCTGAACCGTTATCATGTGGATTATCATAGCCTTATTTCCTTGTTTGTGTGTAATCTCCTATTCCAACAGTGAGAAACCTGGCTTCCACAATTCACCATCTATTGAACTAATGTTCAATTCCAGTACACATGTAGAGTGGTTTCCAAATTTTTAATCATACCCCTGTAGAGGAAAATAAAAACTTTATGAACTAAAGTGTTTTTGTGCATTTCCTTTTGCTTTAGCCTTACAGACTCCATTCATTTCCAGTGTTACTTAGATCAGCAACATTTTGGCCAGTCCCTTCAATGAGACTGTTTCGTATACTTACAATATAGTTTGATTTTCTTCATAGTTTTCATTCCATTTTGAGATCACCAAATTGTTAAATTTTTAATTTAATTTCTATGTATTAAGTCCCACTCTTTTTTCTCTAAATTTCTATGGGTTTGTAAATGCATGATGTCATACATCCACTATTATAATAATTACAGAATAGTTTTATCATCATAAAAAATTCTCTTGTGCACTTACTCAAATTGTTTTTCACACAAATTGTTTTTCACACAAAGGATGGATTTTTCTTTAAAAAGTAAATTTTTAATTATTTTTATGTTCACTTATTATTTTTGAGAGAGAAAGAGAGAGAATGAGCAGAGGAGAGGCCGAGTGAGAGGTAGACACAGAATCTAAAGCAAGCTCCAGGCTCTGAGCTGTCAGCACAGAACCCAATGTGGGGCTCAAACTCACAAATTGAGAGATCATGACCTGAGCTGAAGTTGGATGCTTAACTGACTGAGCCACCCAGGTGACCCCAAAAAATCAATTTTGACATTTAGAATAGATTTAGAAAAATTGTGAAGGTATAATAGAGTTCTCATATAGCCCAAACTAAATTTTTCCTTTTTGGAGATTCTGGGTTTTTTTAATGATCTTAATAGTTTTAAGAAGTAGTGATTAGGCATTTTGTAGAATGGTCCTCAGTTGGAATTTGTCTACAGTTTTCTCATGACTAGACTGTCATTGTGTGTTTTTGGATGGAAGACCACAGAGTTAAAGGGTCATTTTTTTCACATTCTATCAACACTTTCAACCACTGATTTGTTTACCATTTCCATATTTTTCACTTTTCCAGGATATTGAAAGAATGAAATCATATAGTATGTAGCCTTTTATGTCATTCCTTCTTTCACTTATTCCTTTAAATTGCTAACTAGTGTTCTATTATATTGATATGCCACAAACTTGTTTATATATACTCTTATTCAAGAACATCTTGGTTGTTTCCACTTTTTTGGCAATTTGGCTAAAAAGTTTTGGCTACTGTAGACACTTACATGCAGGCTTGTGTAGTGGCTATAATTTTCAGATCAGTCAGATTGTATGGTTTGCTTTATAAAAAAAAAAACAAAAAACTTGAATATTTCGAATTTCCACTAGCAGTGAATGAGAATTCCTATTGCTGTAAATTGTCACTAGCAATTGGTATTGTCAGTTTTATGGAGTTTAGATATTCTCATGTGTGTGTAGTAGTGTCTCATTGTTATTTTAATTTTAATTTCCCTAATGACAAATTGGGCTAGATATTTTTATATGCATATTTATCATTCACACATATATGTAAAAAATACATGACATATAATATATAATATATATATTATCTTTGTGTTCAGATCTTTTGCTGTTTTTTACATTAGGTTGTTTTCTTGTAGTTTAACAATATCTTTGCATATTTTGGATACAAGTTCTTTATCAAATAGATTTTGCACATATTTTTTCCAGTCTGTGTATTATCTTTTTAGTGACTTAATGGTGTCTTTCTCAGAGCACATATTTTCAGTTTTAACAGACAAAAGTAGGGGCACCTGCGTTGCTCAGTTGGTTAAATGACCTTCTTGTGGTTTATGAGTTTAAGCCCCTCCTCAGGCTCTGTGCTGACAGCTCAGAGCCTGGTGTTTGCTTCAGATTCTTTGTCTCCCTCTCTCTCTGCCCTTCCCCTGATCACACTCTGTCTCTCTCTCTGTCTCTCAAAAAAATTTTTTTAATGTAAAAAAGTAGACAAAATTATTAATCACTTCTTTCATGGATCATGATTTTGGTGTTATATCTAAAAATTCACTACAAAACTAAATCATATAGATTTATTTCTGTGCTTTCTTCTAAAAGTTTTACAGGTTTTTAGTTTTACCTTTAGGTATAGGGTTCTTTGAATGTTATTGTTTGAGATATGTGAAAGATCTTTTCTAGGTTCATTTAAAAAAAAAAATTGGGTATTCAATTGCACCAGCTCCATTTGTTGATAATATTATCCTTTCTGTATTGAATTGCCTTTGAAACACTGAGAAAGATTAGTTGACTATATTTATGTGGATCTGTTTCTGGCCTCTTAAATTCTGGGTTCCTGGACCCAATTCCAGTGTAGAGCAGGGATGGTTCTTCACACCAACAAGCAATTTTCAGAACACCAGCTGGGTGATCTATAATTCAACTCAATTCTGACATTTATCTACTTAGAGATACCATCAGATTCCACAGTTTAAGGGTTCAGTCTACAAGACTATCCTTTACCCCCTACCTCAGGTGCCAGTTAATAAGCCCAGGTTGTTAGCTATGCTTTTGATGAGCTGGCTGTGAATCAGAGGTTCCTAAGACTCAATCCTTGGGTTTCCTTAATCTGCTAGAGCAGCTTGCAGAACTCAGAAAACCCATTTACACACTAAATTACTGATTTATTTTAAAAGGATACAATTCAGGAACAGCCAATTAGAAAAGATGCATGGGCAAAGTATGTGGGAAGGAGTTAAGAGATTCCATGCACTCTCTGGGCATACTATTCTCCTCGTATCTTCACATATTTACCAACATGGAAGCTCTCTGAACCCTGTTCTTTTGTTTCTTTTATGGAGGTTTCAGTATACACACATGATTGATCGAATCATTGGCTATTGGCAATTGATTCAACCTCCAGCCCCTCTCCTCTCCCTAGAGATCAGGGGGTGGGGCTGAACTTTTCAACCCTCTAATGACATGGTTGCCTCCATTGGCTACCAGCCCCCATCCTCAAGTGCCTTCCAAAAGTCACGTCACTGATGTACCAAATATATATTTGGTCATCTGAATGATCAAATCACGATATCACAGTGCTCTATTATCTTCCATTAATCTGTATACTTATTATAGGTTGATAGTAAGTGTTGAAGTTGGTTGGTGTGAATCCTTCTGCTTTTTCTTTTCTTTTCTTTTGGTATTGTGCTGCTTATTCTAAGGTTTGGCCTTTCAATTAGAACTTTAGAATCAGTTTGTTGATATATATAAAATAGGGATACTTGTCGGAGATCTGTAGATAAAGTTTGAAAGAATTGACATTAATGATATTCAGTCTTCAAATCCATTGGCACAGAATATCTGTCCATTTATTTGGATCTACTTTGATTCCCTTTATTACTGTTTTGTGGTTTTTCACCTACAGATCCTGTACATATTTCTTGGATGTGTATGTAAATATTTAACTTATTTTGGTGTTATTATAAATTTATTGTCTTTTCAGTTTCAATGTCTAATATTCATCACTGGCATAGGAAAGCAATAGACTTTAGTTTATTGACCTTATATCTGTGATTTCACAATACTTATTATAAGTTCCAGGAGATAGTTTCTGATTATTTTAGGTTTTCTATGCAATCATGTCATCTATGAATAAAGACAATCATTTATTCTTTTCTAATCTATATATATAATATTTCTTTTTCTTGTCTTATGGTACCAGTAGAGCTTCCAGTACAATGTTGGACAAGAGGGGTTAAAAGGAAAATTGTTCCTTTTCCTTCATCTTACAGGGGTCCTTAGTTTCTCACAACTATTATGTTACTTGTAATTTTTTGTTTTGTTTAGTTTTGTAACTATTCTTTATCAAGGTTAAGTTCCCCTCTATTCCTAGTTTGCTAAGAGCTGTTATCATGGATGAGTGTTGGTTTTGTCAAATCTCTTTCAATGTCAATACAATCATATGATTTTGCTTCTTTCTTTTGTCCCTGTGGTATATTATACTAATTGATTTTCAAATTTTGAAACAGTCTTGCATGCTTGGATAACTTATACTTTGTGATGGCATATAATTCTTAGTCTGTTTTGGATTCAAGCTTTTAATATTTAGTTGAGGATTTTATATGTACATTAATGAGAGATTCGTGTGCAATTTACTTTTCTTATAATCTATTTATTTGGTTTGGGCAATGCTGGTCTCATAAAATAAGAAAGTGTTAGGCATAGCTTCTAAAAGAACACATCATTGACATAACATGATAAACCTATTTTTTTACATAGAAATTTTATTTTATTTATTTAAAAAAAATTAATGTTTATTTTTTAAAGAGAGAGACAGAGTAAGAGTGGGGGAGTGGCAGAGAGAGAGGGAGACACAGAATCCAAAGTAGGCTCCAAGCTCTGAGCTGTCAGCACTAAGCCCGATGTGGGGCTCAAACCCACAAATTATGAGAACATGACCTGAGCTGAAGTCAGACGCTTAACTGACTGAGCCACCCAGGCACTCCTAAAAATTTTAGTTTTTAGAACAGTTTAAGTTGACTGCAAAATTGAGCAGAAAGTACTGAAAAATCCCATAAGCCCCTATTCCTCTCCCCACACACAGTCTCCCCAACTATCAACATCCTGCCACAGAGTTTGAATTTGTTGTAATTCAAACTCATTTTAAAATTATTTGACTTATCAATTTTCTACCATGAAATATACAGAGCTGTATGGGAAGCAGTGCCTCTTTATTTATGATTTATGTTTTATTTCAAGGAGATAGAGTCGTGATTACAGTAAAAATTTATTGAAATCACAGAGTAGAAAGTCTTTATAGCCTTCATTCAATTGCTTTATAAAATTCTTGAGAGCAAGAACCATGATCATATTTTTTTCATATCTCTGGCATATATGACATTGCAGAGTGCTAAGCACAATGTAGACACTTAATAAATATTAATTGTCTGGAAGTGAATTTATATTTTTTAACTATGGTATTAAGATATGAAGTAGCAAAAGGGCACTTAAACAGTTTAAAATTATATATATTTTCCTAAGTAGATTGTAAGTCAATTAAAGAGAACAAAAAGTACACTTCCTCATTATCTTAACCTAGCATTCACTCATAGGATGCACCTAATAATTAACGTGTGATGACTTGAGAAATGAATGAAGAATGAAATATACTTTATTAGTATATTTTTGAGATAGTAGACATGGTCTCTGACTCCTAGAAGCTACAGGCCAAAAATACCAAGACCTATTAATACAGCATTGTGATAAAAATATATTCTACTTAAAATATTTTTTCATTACATCCTGGTCTATAATGTGACTGGACTGAGGAGGTACAATAACTCTCCAGGAATAGTTTACAGAGCAGTAATTTATTTATAGGATTTACAGGTCATGGATGGAGGAAGACCTTGGAGTGATGATTAATGTCTGATCTCATTTACTTCCTTTTCCTGTAATCTAGCTTGCCCTTATCAAGAAATATGCTCAGTTAGCCTATGTTATCTTCAAGAAATTTTACTGATCTACCTTTTTCATGTAGATGTACAATCCATCTGGAATTTATTGAAGTGCAGGCCAAGTTTCTTTTTAAATTAATTTTCAATTTATTTAGCATTATTTATCAGAAAGACCATCTTTTCAGCACTGTAGTGGTGCCTTCATGACAGATAAATCAGATGTCCACATATATGATAGGTCTATTAATCTGAGTTTACTATTGTCTTCTAGTAGTATATTTGTATAGCCTTATGTCACTGCACATCTTGTAAATTGAAATAAGTTTTGATATATGATAATATAAATCCTCTAGCTTGGCTCTTCTTCAAGATCCTTTTGGCTTTTTTGCTTGCATTTTCATATAAATATTTAAATTAACTTGTTAACTTACATAAAAGAAAATGCTTGGATTTTAAGTAGCATGGAATAAATTTATAGATCAAGTTAGAGAGATTTGATATCTTTATCATATTAAGTTTTAAAATCCCTAAACTTAGGGGCACCTGGGTGGCTCAGTCAGTTGGACATCTGACTCTTGGTTTCGGCTCAGGTCATGATCTCATGGTTTGTGAGTTTGAGTCCCACGTCAGGCTCTGCACTGACAGTGTGGAGCTTGCTTGGGATTCTCTCTCCTTCCCTCTCTCTGCCCCTCCCTCAGGGGTGCTCTCTCTTTCACATAAATAAACTTAAAGAAAAAAAAGAAAGTTTAAAATCCCTAAACTTAATATAATCCTTCATTTGTTTAGATCTCCTTTTATTTTCACGCAGATGTTTTGCTAAATTTCTGTGTAAAGATCTTTCCCATAATTTTGGGGTTTATTCCTAGGCATTTGATTTTGATACTTTGATAGATATGTTGCTTTGTAAAATTTCACTATTTTCATATCACTGCAGTATTAAGATATAGATATAGATATATAGTTTATTTTCTATATTTAACTTGTATTCAACAACCTGCTTTAGATCATTAATTATAGTTTAATAGTGATCTTTTTAGATTTTTTAGTATACACAATCATGGTGTATGAACAATGACAATTTTATTTCTTACTTTCCAATCCTTACATCTTTACATTTTGGGAGTAGAGTGGGGCCTATTTACTAGCTTTGAGTTTCTAATATACCATTGAATAGAGTTGGTGATAGTGGGCATAACTGTCTTATTTTTTTTATCTCAGGAGAACATTTTCAATATTTTACAACTAGATATAATATCTTTTGTGAAAATTTTATAGATTAAGAAGTTTTATTCCTACTTAGCTGACAGGGTTTTTCTTTTAATTATTAAATGGGTAATGATTATTTTAAGATTTTTTTTAGATGATATTGTGATTTTCTTAATTTTGTTAATGTGGTGATGGACGTCAATTTTTTTTTAAGTTTGGATAACTTTGCATGACTGAACTAAATTCCTATTTCTCATGATGTGTTATCCTTTTTACATATTGCTGGAATTGTTTGCTGATATTTTGTTTCAACTTTTTGCACTTATAGTCATGAGAAGTTTATCTTACTATCTTACTAATTTATAATATCTTTGTCAGATTATGATATTAAAACTTGTCTCATAAATGAGGTTGACGATTTCAGAAACAGGTGGTGGTAGCATTCCAAATTCACAAATAGAAGCAGGTAGAGCAACTATATAACAAAACCAAAGGCTACCTGTGTGGCTCAGTCAGTTAAGCATCTGGCTTCTGCTCAGATCATGATCTCACAGCTCATGGGTTTGAGCCCTGCATTGGGCTCTGTGCTAACAGCTCAGAGCCTAGAGCCTGCTTCGGATTCTTGCTTCCCTCTCTCTCTGCCCCTCCCTACTAGTGCTGTGTCTCTCTTTCCCTCTCTGTCTCTCTCTGTCTCTCTCTCACACGCACAGAAATAAATAAACATTAAAAAAAAACCATAGTCAATATTTACAACAAACCTTGCTGACAGACTCTTTCCATGAACACTAAAATGCTATGTGGGTACAGGAAAACCATTAAAAATCCCAGTACCTGAATGGTATTGGCCTTGTGCTGTAGAAATAAGGATAAAGGAATAGCATGTCATCTAAGGACCTAAAAAGATGATAATTCCCAAGAGCTAACTGATATCCATTGTAAAGTAATGGGATTGTTTTCAGACAGCAACAGAAATGGGTGGGGGCTGTATTCTCCTTACTAATGAGTGAGTGCAAGGAATTCCAGCCCTTAAAATAGTCTTGTCCTTATGATTTCTCAAACTGACCACCAGAGGTTCCCTTCCAGAATACAACCCATCATGAGAAACTATTAAGAGTAGAATAAAAAATTGAGCAGGATAGGCACAAGAAAGAGACAGGAAAGAGAACATACACACCAAAGTTTGTGAAAGAGTAACCAAAATAATCCCAGAAAGCAAGCTTCCTTGTTTTTGACCCTTACATAAAAATAACAGAAGAGGAAGCTCTGTGAAGTTAGAACCGCTTTTCTAAATTCCACTTCATTCTAAACGTTTAGGAATGCTAATTTCACATAAAGAATAACAGAAAAAAAAAGAGAAAAAAAACAAAAACAAACAAACAAACAAACAAAAAAGAATAACAGAAAAGTATCAAGATAAGATCTAGCACAAAATTATTACAAGACAAAAAAAATCATAAAGAGCAAAATAACTTCCTTGCAGAAATCTATATGCATGAAACCAGATCAAAACCACAAGTCACCACTTTAAAATGAGCTAACAGATACTTAGCAACAATGAAGGATGTGAAGGAATAATATAAATCACAATTAGAAAAACTCAGAAAGTGATAAAAGAACTCTGGAAAATTTTGATGATTTTTCTTTTACCTTTGGCTTTTAATAATTTCTCTATTATGTGCCAGGATATACTTTGTTTTGTCTTTTGTTTCTGCATTTAATTTGTTTGGGGATCATAAGTTTTCATAAATCTATAGATTCATGTGTTCATCAATTTTGCAAGAATCACAGCTGTTATTTCTTCCAATATTGCTTCTTCTCTATTCTTTTTCTCCTCTTATCCTAAGCCTCTAAATATTCATGTTAAAAAATTTCACTGTATATATATATATATATATATATATATATACAGTGAAATTTTTATATATATATAAAATATGTGTGTATATATATGTATATACACACATATTTTATATTCTGTATCTTAAAATTCTTTATTTTTAGAGTTTTTTTTTTTCTAAAATTTGAGGGAGAGAGAGAGAGAGAGAGAAAGAGAGAGCATGAGTGAGGGTGATGGGCAGAGAGAGAGAATATCAAGTAAGCTCCAGACTCAGCACAGAGTCCAACACTGGGCTCAATCCCATGACCCTGGGATCATGACTTGAGTTGAAATCAAGCATCAGACATTCAACTGACTGAGCCACCCAGGTGTTCCAATTAAAATTCTTTATTTTTATATCTGGGTATTTTTCTACTAATTTATTGTCCAGTTCATGTATCCTTTCTTCTGCCACATCAAATCTTCTCTTAAAACTATATGCAGGGGTGCCTGGGTGGCTCAGTCGGTTGAGCGGCCGACTTCGGCTCAGGTCATGATCTCGCGGTTTGTGAGTTCAAGCCCCACATTGGACTCTGTGCTGACAGCTCAGAGCCTGGGGCCTGCTTCTGATTCTGTGTCTCTCTCTCTCTCTGCCCCTCCCTCACTCATGCTCTGTCTCTCTCTGTCTCAGAAATAAATAAACATTTTAAAAAAATTAAAAAAACCTATATGCTCTGTTCTGAATTACAGTTGTAATCTTCAGCTCTTGGCAATGATTCATCTTTTAAAAAGTTCTCTGCTGAAAATTTCCAATTATGTGCATATTTTACTGAAAATATTAATCACAGTTTTAATGTTTCTTTCTGATAACTACAATATTTGAACCAATGTAGGTCTATTTCTATTATTTATTTTTCTTGGAGTTTATTTGCTCATTTTTGGGCATAACTGGTAAGGTAAGAACGAATGCTCTAGGGGCGCTTGGGTGGCTCAGTCGGTTAAGCATCCGACTTCGGTTCAGATCATGATCTCATGGCTCATGACTTCGAGCCCAGTGTTGGGCTCTGTGCTGACAGCTCAGAATCTGGAGCCTGCTTCAGATTCTGTGTCTCCCTCTCTGCTCCTGCCCCACTCACACTCTCTGTCTCTCAAAAATGAATAAATGTTAAAAAAATTTTAAAAAAGAATGAAAGCTCTGTATTAAATATGAAAAAAATAAAATGGCTCTGGCTGCTGTTATCTTCTTTCAAAGTTAATTTAATATGTATGTATATATACACACATATATATAAGTATACATATATGTGTGTGTATATACATATACACATGTATGTATATATACATATACACGTGTGTATATATATGTATTTATGCATACACACATATACATATATTTTTTTTCCGTGCCAAGCCACTAGTGTACAGACAAAATTGGGTTTTAAGGTTCTGTTAAGAATGTTTTTTCTCTGGTTCACTCTTAATCCTAGGGAATATCCCATGCATCTAAGGTGTAGTAAATTAGGGTCTCAACTGAAAGCCTAGGAATTTTGTCAAATCCTCTCTACCTTTGTTGAAGGTCAATTCCAAATTCTGTCTCTCCAGCAACACAAGACTGAATATATATTTGTTCAATTTTTCTATTTCTATCTTACTTTACTTAGATTTAAGATAAGGGCTATCTGATCCAGATGGCATCCTGGAAGAAACGGTGCTTGTGTTGTCTTCTTAATTTAATTAATATAACTGAGTAAAATATTTCAAAGTACAAAAAAGTTATGGGGAGCTAGATCTTGCTCCTCTAAAGCTGAAGTCACTAGAGAAAATGGAGGATCTGAGGGGTAAGTTTTTCTTCAAAAGTAGTGAGAACATGGACTGAGAGGTGAAACCAACATTTTTTTTGAAATTCTTGCTGAGAGCAAAGAATGAATGAATTCCTCACCAAAAATAAGGTTTTCCTTCGTAATGAACTCCAGCTACTTTGTCCCAGCTGCCCCTATCCCATGGTACATGAATTTAAGACATGTATACGTATGTAAAAAGGATTCACAGATATTACACAACCCACAAATATGCCTGGGAACCTTTCACACAGGTTCTACATTTGTGTATGCCTGGTAGATACCAGGTATATTGCCAGTTATTCTTACATGGAAAATTTGTTTCTGCCTTTATTCTGTGTTATGTTTGTATTGTCAATCCAAGATTATCAGTTTCACTTATCACTTAACTCACCCCTGGAACAAGATCTCTCAGTTTGGCTAAGAAGATCTCATCTATACCCTACTTCCTTGATTAATGATCTTCCTCATCTTCTTATCATTTTCTTCATAGCCTTCATTTTCTCCGTCACTTGACCCTTTTTCTACTCAATTTCTTTTACATTAAGTAGGACTCAGTTTCAGTCTCAGAGACCATGTCTATCTAGTAAGATATCCACTCTTCACCACAGAAGATGAACTTCCTCCTCCAACTATTCATGAAGGCACAAAGTTAGGTGTTGATATTGGAAAAGAATAAGTTATACTATGTCTATCCAAAGATGCTAATGATTTTTATGTAGAAAATCCTGCAGGATTTCATGTAAAGGATTTTGGGACAAATAAACAAGTTCAGTAAGGTATCAAAATACAAAAGTAATGCTCAAAAATCTATTGTATTTGTATAAACTAGCAATAAAATGAAACATATATAATTGTAGTTAAGAAAACAATTTCAGGGGCGCCTGGGTGACTCAGTCGGTTAAGCATCCGACCTCAGCTCAGGTCATGATCTCGCGGTCTGTGAGTTTGAGCCCTGCGTCGGGCTCTGTGCTGACAGCCCAGAGCCTGGAGCCTGCTTCAGATTCTGTGTCTTCCTCTCTCTCTCTGACCCTCCCCCGTTCATGCTCTGTCTCTCTCTGTCTCAAAAATAAATAAATGTTTTAAAAAAAAGAAAACAATTTCATTTACAATAACATCAAAAGAATAAAATACTTCGGAATAAATTTAGCAAAAAAGTAAAACGTTTATATACTTAAAACTACAAAATACTGTTTTAAGGAACAAAAGAAAACTTAAATAAATGGAAAAGTATTTCAAGTACAACACTAAGTCTCCCAAAGATGGCAATACTCCCTAAACTTGTCTTCAAATTTTATGCAATCTCTATCAAAATCCCTGCTGGCTATTTTGCATAGGTTGACAAGGTAATTATAAATTACCTTGTGGAAATTCAAGGGACACAGATGAGCTTAAACAATGTTTTAAAAAGAACAAAATTGTAATACTCATCCTTCCCAATTTCATCTCTTACTACAAAGTAATCAAGACAGTGTGGGACTAGTTGAAGGCTAGGCATATAAATCAATGGAATACAATTGAGAGTCCATAAATAAGATGTTGCATTTATGGTCAGTTAAATTTGAAAAGTGTTCCAAGATCATTTAACTGGAAAATAATTGTCTTCTCAGCAAATGTTCCTAGGACAACTGGACATCCAAATGCAAAGGATAACTACCTTATACAATTTATAAAAAAAAACTCAAAATTGATTGTAGACCTAAATATAAGAATGAAATCTATAAAAGTCTTAGGAGAAACGATCAGAAAAAAATTTTCACATCCTTGGATTAAGCAGGTTTTTTTGTTTATTTTTTGTTTTTTTAAGATATGACACTAAAACTTAGGTAACATTCCAAAAGTAGGTAAATTGGATTTCATCAAAATTTTTTAAAGATGTACCTCAAAAGACACCTTTAAGAAAGTGAAAAAGCAACCCATAGAATGAGGGAAATAATTCAAAATCATATTCTGATAAGGGACTTGTATCCAGAATAAATAAAGAACTCTTACCCTCTATAATAAAAAAAACAAACAACTCAAGCAAAAATTAGTGAAAAGATTTGAATAAACATTTTCCAAAGAAGATATATAAATGGCCAATAAGTATATGACAAGGTTCTCAAAATCATTAATCATTACTGAAATGAGGATCAAACCAAAGTCAATTGATACTTCATACCCACTGGGATGGCTGAAATAAAACATACGGAAAATAATAAATATTGGCAAGGATGTGGGGAAATTGGAACCCTCGTATATTTTTGGTGGCAGGGGTTGTAAAATGGTAAAGACACTTAGGAAAAGACTTTAGCAGTTCCTCAATATGTTAAATATTGATTTGCTGTACAACACAGCAATTTCACTCCTGGATATGTGCCCAAGGGAATTGAAATGCACATCCACACAAAAATTTATATAAATGCGCTCATAGCACATTACTTATAATAACTTCAAAAAAACAGAAATAAAACAAATGTACAATTATTTAATGAATAAACAAAATGTGGTATACTCATAAAATGGGATATTATTCAGAAAGAAAATTAATAGGGGCACCTGGGTGGCTTAGTTGGTTGAGCATCTGACTCTTGATCTCAGTTCAGGCCATGATCTCATGGTTTGTGGGATCAAGCCCCACATCAGTGCTCTGTGCTGTCAGCATGGAGCCTACTTGGGATTCTCTGTTTCCCTCTCTCTCTGCCTCTCACCCACTCATGTGCTTGTGCACTTATGCTCTCTCTGTCTCTATCTCTGTCAAAATAAATAAATACATAAACTTTAAAAAAAGAAATAAACTGAGTAAAGTTTTGGTATAAGTAAAGTTTGAAGAAGTAAATAAATGGGGGAAAAAGGAATTCTCTTATGCAGAAAAATTATAAACAATTTATGTAGATACTTTGCTTTCAAGCAGATGGGTCATAATTCCTTTTATCTTAAATGTGGCCTGCACATAGTGACTACCTTCCAAAGAGTACAGCATGGAAAAGCAGGGGAAAGAATAACTTTACAGTAGAAGAATATGACAAACACTATTTCAGCCACATTTTCAAAGTTGATATCAACAATAATGAATCCTGCTGATATTAAGTACCCCTGATGCGAGATGACAATGGCACTTTATCTTTAGAGTCTTAGTCCCCCAAGCCCATATCCCCAAACTAATCATAAGTAAAACATTAGACATATCATAATACAGGGACATTCTGCAAAATGTTTGAAAAATACTCTTCAAAATGGTGCAAGTAATTGAGAACAAGGAAATTCTGAGCAACAGTCACAGGCAAGAGGTGCCTAAAAGTCATGGTGACTAAATGTAATGTAATATCCTGGGTGAGACTGTGAAGCAGAAAAATGTCATTAGATAAAAACTAGGGAAATAGAAAGTATAGATTTTAGTTAATAATAATATATTAATATTGGTTCATTAATTGTACCAAATGTACCATGCTAATGTAAGGGAAGCTGGATGCAGTGTGTATGGGATCATACTTTACTATTTTCTCCCACAATTTTTCTGTGAATGTAAAACTAGTCTAAATAGAAAGAAGAATTAAGTACTCATACATGCTGCAATATGGATGAACCTTGAAAACATTTTGTTAAGTGAAAGAAGTTAGTTCAATTGCCCACATTTTGTATAGTTCCATCTCTATGATATGTTCAGAATAGGCAAATTCATTGAAATAAAAAGTAAACTAGTAGTTAGCAGGGGCTTGGGGAGAGGGGAAAATAGACTGAATGCTAATGAGTCCGGAGTTTCTTTCCAGTGTGAAAAGCTTTCTGGAATTAGATAGCAGTGGTGATTACACAACCTTGTGAATAAACCAAAAACTATTGAATTGTAATACTTTAGAGGTGAATTTTATACTGTCTGAATTGAATGATATATCATTAAGTCTGTTATTGAAAAAATGTGGAGGTCTAAGATTAAAGTGAAATTGAAAATGAACTGATCAGTAAAATTTAAAATCTGTTACCATTGACCCAATCTTTAATGAATCTTTTTGATGTGGGTGGCTTTCAATGGACACACATCTAAAAAAATCACTTTCTTTTATAGTTTTGCAGCCAAATGAGTTAAAATATTTCTATTCAACACACAGGGTTCATTTTTTGGACGCATTTACAGCCTTTTGTAAACATGAGTTAAGATGGGAAAGGTATAAAAAGTCCACAGTGCCCATTTCTCCCTCTGATATAATAACTATATAAATTTACATTTTTGAGTCATAGCATGAGGAGCAAGGAGATCAATTCATGAATTACTTACAATATTAAAGAATGGGAAAGGATTTCCCAATACAAAGAATTAAAGTTGCAAAATTTCTCAATATTTTTCATCACACTCCCTTCTTTTTTACATGCAAGTCTTTCTGGTGTTAAGTTTTGTATTACCCAATAGGTAAATTAAACATCTGCATAAATTCCAGCAAAATAGGAGCACCAAGGTAGGAAAAATAATTGAAGTGATTTCATACAGTATATATTTTTAAAAATCACAAGAGCTGTCATGAATTAAAAATAATAATTGGTGGTCCTTACTCTTTTTTTAAATTTTTTAATGTTTATTTATTTTTGAGACACAGAGAGAGACAGAGCATGAGCAGGGGAGGGGTAGAGAGGGGGGGTGGACAGAATTTGAAGCAGGCTCCAGGCTCTGAGCTGTCAGCACAAAGCCAGACATGAGGCTCGAACTCACAAGCCATGAGATCATGACCTGAGTGGAAGTTGGACGCTTAACCGACTGGGCCACCCAGAAGCCCCTGGTGGTCCATACTCTTATTTTATTTTTTGAGTTATGTAATTTAAAATCTATACACAGTAACATGTTCTTAATAATACTTTAAGTATGTTCTTTGGCAGATTTCATTAGAAAGGAAGATGGATATTGAAATTTATGCAATCCCCTCGAATGTCTGCTTTTTTCAGTCATGGAGGGCATCATGTGTTCAATAAAATCTCCTGAATCTTTACTTACCAAATACTTCCTATAGAATCATTTGAGTACAGAGAGACGATGGATCTAGCTGGCTCAGAGATGAAGCCTTAGAATAGGCATTAGAGAATAGGAGGTCTCAGACCAACCAAGAATAAGTCAAATGAATGATGCATGCACAGAGAATCATGGTAATTTTGGACACAATGGATTTAGCATGTTTATAAACATAATGTTTTAAAATTTTTTTCCAAAAGTAAGCAGTAATCTGAAATGTTTTGCATTCAGAATAGAGTTGTTTTCCTGACAGATACATTGTTAGATAAGTTTGCCTGCCAGTTGGTACTACTGGTGAGAAACCATTAAGACAATCAAGCTTGTGGTTCCATTAGAGTCGGGAAAAGATACCAAGAAGAGGTGTATAGGTTGAGGAAATCAGACAGACCAACAGATTGGAACTCTCCATGAGAATAAGGAGCAGAATGGGTGAGAATGATATGAGTAAAAATTTGGACTGATGGGGCTGGTGTTCAGAGGGTAAATACTGCTATATATTTCTGAGGTAAGGCTTTTCTAGGTCTTAAAATTTCTGAGATGTGTCCCTGAAAATAGATGGCTGAAGGAGTCTCAATGAGAATACTGTTGAAGTAAAATAGATCCAGGATGAGCCAGTTACATGAACAGCAAAATATCTCATCATTATGACAGAAGTTTTGGACCAGGTGGAAGCTATGCATCTTTACCAGTGAATAAGGCCAAGAGACTCAAAGAAGAGTAGCTGACTTTATGTTTCCTGTCACTTTTCTATGCAACTGTTATTTGACCTTCACGTGACCGGCTTTCCATGGCAGCCAGTCATGCTGTTGGTCTAATATTTCTGACTCTCTGCCCTGTAGGCCAGTGATAGACTTGTACATGCTGGCTCTCTTGAAAACCAAGATAGTAGATTTTAGATGCGCTCAAACTTTTATTATTTCTATTCATGTTAATAATGCTAATAACAAATAACACTCATTGAGTGCTTACTGATAAGGCCTGCATTGTACCTTGCAATTTAAATGTATTATTTCACTTAAACCTTACAACAGGGTTATCTGTCAGTTATCTCTGACACAGATGAGGGAAAGTCAAGGCACAGAGCATTTATAACTTGAGAGTAGTGAAGCAATTTTGAACCCAGGCATGCTTACAACGAAAGATATTCGGAATAAAAATAGGTGTGATAATTAATTTTGTATATCAACTTGAGTAGGCCATGGGATGCTCAGATATTTGGTTAAATATTACCTCTAGATATGTCTGTGAAGGTGTTTCTGTATGAGGTCAGCATTTGCATCAGTAGATTGAATAAAGCAGATTTCCCTCCCAATATGGGTGGCATCAGATTTATTAAGGATCTGAATAGAACAAAAAGGCAGAGAAATGTGGAATTTGCTCTCTGCCTGAGAGTTTTTGAGCTGAGAAGTAGGTTTTCTTCTTGCACTTGGACTGACATGTAACATCATTGGCTCTCTTGGTTCTCAGACTGCGACTTACATCACCAGCTCTCCTGAGTCTCCAGCTTGTGACTGCTGATTGTTGGAATACTCAGCCTCCATAACCATGTGAACAAATTCCTCATAATAAATCTCTTTATATGCTGTTGGTTCTAATTGTCTATAGAATCCTTACTAATGCAAAGGAGTAACAAAGTATAGGTAGGTCTTTTTTGCCCCAGTGTAGATCTATATCACTTCCTATTCTCCTACTCCCCTCTTTCTGCCTTCATGCAAATTCTAAGAATATCGTCATTTCTTCTATTGAGTTTCTGATCTATCTAGCAGTGAATATTCAGTGGCACCAACCAAGTAAGACAATAATTTAATAAGAATTCTTGAGATTTTATTCTTTTCCAGCTTTGATGTAACATTGCCTGTAGCTTTCCGGGTAATTTTCAGAGTACACAGGGATGTCATATGGCTGACACCTAAACACCTACACACTTATCTAAAAACAAAAATCCACACTAAATAAAATAAGCACAGTTCTCACAATGCAATATTGTAACAGCTATTGTGATTTTCTTATAAATAATCCCAAGTGAAGAACATTAGAACTAGGTATACATTTATATCTATCTTTCTATTATAGAGGTAAATAAAAATAAAGTACTGATAAAATAGGTGATTTTCTCAATAATATCTATGCACTCTTATATTCTAATCACCCACACATTGGTACTTACTTAAATGGTTGAATAACATTATTTGCAACCACGTAAACATTTGTACAGCATTACTTATATTTTCAATTAAATACTCAAATTATGCCCTATTTCACTGATATATGCAATAAATAAAAGTAAGATTTAAACAAAATATAACAAAGCTTGAAGGCAAGATGAGTGTCTTTTAAAAGTTGTTTCCTAGTCTTGTGCATCAGAAATAGAAGTAAAACAGAAATGGCCAGAGTTGGCTTTAATGTTTATTTTACATTTAAGACAACATATTCAGTAATGTGTTTATGGAGTTTCTGATCCAGAGCACATTACAAAGAAATGAATTGCCTGTTACTGCGCTTCACTTCTAGAATATATATGTATACATATTTTCTACAGTTATATATATATATGTGTGTGTGTATATATACATATACACACACACCTGTGAGTAATATATATATATACATATATACACATATACACATATACACATATACATATATACATATATACATATATACATATATACACATACACGTATATACCTATATATATATACGTGTATGTGTATATATATGTATATGTATATATGTATATACATATATACATATGTATATGTGTATATGTATGTATATATACACATATAGATATGGTATATACCTATATATATGTATATGTGTGTGTGTGTGTGTGTGCGCACATGTGTGTGTTTAATTGCAGCTAAAATGAAGGCACCTGTCTTAAGCAGTCAGGTACTGGAGGCTAAAGTGAATTCATCTTTCATATTTTACAAATCTTAAGGGACTTGTGTTTAACCCAAGACCTTCAAATGTAACTGATTGGTGTGATGTGACAAATTACAAGTAGTATATAATGGGTTATTTTGGACACTTTGGGAACTGCATTTTTCTTTTGCCATATTCATGCTTCTATTGACAATGCTTTCTATATTCAGATTCTGCTACCCAGCACACTGCAAGTGTTAGAGGTACATAATTAATTTTTTTCTCAATAATTTTTTTTTGCATAAAATCTAGGAGCTCTATAAATCTCCCTCAGATGTGCAAATACATGAGCACTCCAGGAAAGAACTATAACTGAGTAGCAACCTGGAGTTACTCATCACACCATGGTTCTTATCTGGCCACATAGATCTCCCTGAACATGTGTTAATGGAATATTAAGCAAGCTTGATCTAACTGCAGAGACTGTAGAAAAGAATCCAAAAAAATCCTTCATTCAACTTGCAGTTTTTCAATCTCTTCTATTCTCATGTGAAATGTTACTACATGAGTTTCTTTCTATCCACTGTAAAATGACAATTATAAAAATGTAATCTTTTATGAATATATGTATGTGTATATTCATATTCACACATTTATATTATATATATACTCATATATAAGTAGTAGAGAAGAATGGAAGTGATAAACTGAAGTTTACTCATTCCCATGTTCACTCAATCAATATTTATTAAATACTTATTATGTGTCAAACATTGTATTAGGTGCTATAGAAGTAACTCTTTAAACAAAAGTTTGCATTCT
This sequence comes from Felis catus, assembly GCF_018350175.1. NCBI lineage: Eukaryota > Metazoa > Chordata > Mammalia > Carnivora > Felidae > Felis > Felis catus. The sequence goes on along the minus strand of NC_058368.1, from coordinate 186,391,171 downwards.
AAGTGGAAGAAAGGAGATCCTTAGTCAAAGAATTATGTAAAAAATAATGTAACTATTATTATGGTAAGTGCATAATAGAAGTGCTACGTGCTGTAAGAATACATAATTGAAGAATCAAAACCAGTTATTTGGGGGCGCCTGGGTGGCGCAGTTGGTTAAGCGTCCGACTTCACCCAGGTCACGATCTCGCGGTCCGTGAGTTCGAGCCCTGCGTCGGGCTCTGGGCTGATGGCTCAGAGCCTGGAGCCTGTTTCCGATTCTGTGTCTCCCTCTCTCTCTGCCCCTCCCCCGTTCATGCTCTGTCTCTCTCTGTCCCAAAAATAAATAAACGTTGAAAAAAAAAAAAAAACAGTTATTTGGGGGAGGAAATTGGGAAAGGGTAGATTTGGTGGTGAAATTGACATTTTAAGTTGCAAACTGGAATATGAGTTGCAAGGTAAAGAGGATTAGCAAGTGATATTCATCATAAAAGATCCATTCCTTGGATTATACATTCAGAAATCTCTGAGAAAATGAGCAGCTAATGAATAAAAGTTAGGCATCAAGTCTGTGAATGATTAGTAATTCCACCACCACCGCTGCATATGAAACATCATTTTGCAGCTAAAGACTGAGGCCAAAAAAAAAATGGTTTTTGAGAAGAAAACTAGTTTATTGCTTATATCTGCACCAGCTCACATTTTCTCTGTAAATCCTTTTCTTATCTTGACCTCATACAAAGTCCTAAAGAAGGATTATAAAACAACAAAAGAAGCAGTATTTGAATAAAAGGCAAATAATAAACAGAAGACCACAATATACATTTGTTGTAGACATAACATAAATCTTTGTTGGAAAATTCTGGTATGCAAAAAATGAAACTTCTTCCTTCCTGATGCTACAGCTATAGGGTGTTATTCAGTGCCAAGACATAGACTGAGGACAGGGCATCTGTTCTCAAACATCAGCTCAGAGTTGACAGTGAATTATCATTGTCCCTGCCTATGTGGCCCTGTGACATCTAGTGGTTCTCCATGGTTTCTGAGTTATTCCTGGGGGGCAAACTTCTGCTTGTAATCCCATTTGACTGATGTACCATGCTATTATTTCTATGCTGGTTCCTTGCCTTTCAGATGTTGTAGCTGGGAAGCACGGTATCGCAATCCTATTTTTCCCAGATCTATGTATATGTCCATATTTCTCTACTCCCCTAGCCTGGGGTAATCTTGGAATCTGAATGAAATCTTTCTTTTTTCACGCTTTTTCAAATCACCTTGTATATGCTTACCACTATAGGGCTTTCTGGACACAAAATTTTGGAGGTAAAAGTGTATTCATTGCTTTCTGCCAGGCCACAAACTCGCCTGAAGGAAAAAAGGACAAAATTTGCCAACTGCCTAAAGAGGGGAAAATTAAAGTAAAATGAAGGAGAGGAAAAAAAGACAGATTAAGATTTCAAAATGTTTTCCAAGCAAATATGGAATAAGAGTGGTCTACAATAGATGATTGAAACAAAAACAGAGAATCCATTTTCCAGTGGAATAAAATTGAGCCTTCAAGTCTCCCTCACATAAATGTCCACTGCCTTCTGCACCTCCACATATCCCAGTTGAGAGCCTATTTGCCACATGGTCATTTCACACTTGTCACGTTCTACCTTAGGACAGATCAGGTGTCTTGCTTTCCTTGTTTCCCCCTTAAAAACCACTTCAGTATTTGGCATATAACTACTACTGACTGTTTGCTAAACAAATTACTAAACACACACAGAAAAAGAATATTTTAACCACAGTATTTCAAACACATGAAAATCAAAAGAAGTATTGACATAGTGGTTAAAAGAGAAACCGAAAGGTAGGCAATGAGCTTCATGATGACAGTACTCAGCCTCTTTGTCTGAATCTCGGGAATCACATGTAAAGTCTAGTACATACTAGATCTAGAGGCTTGTTGAAATGTTGAAAAAAATGCTTAGTGTGTGTATTTCCATAATTGGTTCTTTCATAACCCTCTTTGGTTATATTTAAAAAATTGCATATATGGTCTAATTCCTTGTTGTGGCATATTCACAAATATTTTCAAGAACAAGTAGCTTACCACTTAGAAATATAAGATATGAAAACATATATATGCGTGTGTATATGTGTGTGTTTGTATTGTATAATATATATACATATATGTGTGTGTGTTGTATATATATATTATATTATACAATATATATAGAGAGAAATTTGCATATAATATATATGTATATTGTGTATGTACTGTATATATATATTGTATACCATATATATATATATATATATATATATATGTATACACACACACACACACACACACACACACACACATAGAAAGAGAGAGAGAGAGAGAAGTTTGTGCAAAAGGCCAGGAACTGGAAGGTTTCCAATGAAATCTGCATTGAGTCACAGGCTTCATTCCCTGAACTGAAGATTATAAAACAGAGGGATGGCATGCAGGCAGTTTCTTAGTGCTTCTGGGATTACCACCTGTGGAAAGGAAGGGATTGTACTAGAGAATTTGCAATCTCAGGAATGGCCCTGTGAGGAGCTTGGGTGACTCAGTCAGTTAAGAAACTTACTATTGGCAAGCTCAGGTCATGATCTCAGGGTTTGTGAGATCCAACCTGCATTGGGCTCTGTGCTGACACTGCAGAACCTGCTTGGGATTCTCTCTCTCCTTCTTTGTTTATGCCTCCACCACTTGCACAGTCTCTCTTTCTCTCTCTCCAAATAAATAAACTTTTTAAAAATGAAAAAAAAATTAGCCCTGGACAAACCCATGGGAGCTTTGAACCTGAGATGGCTGTATACATTTTTCTCAAGTTCTGGGAAGGTGTCTAAATATTTGTATCCATGTTATTGAAGATTGCCTACTCCGAAAAAGATTCATGCTTATTACAAGACTCTTCAACTAAAGAAATTTGGAAAAGGGCTTACAGCATTCCCAGCAGGTAAAGACATAAGTCCTTCATTATTAACAGGAGATTTACTAGAAGAGGCACAGCATAACATTCATTATACATGGTATTTAAGGCAAACAGTGAAAAACAATGGTGTTCATATAAGCAAATAAGTCAATAGAACAGAATTGAGAGTAAAATACAGACTATTCCACACTTGCATTAGAACAATTGCATTAAAATTAGGACAAGAAAATAGATCCTTAATACTCCCCATTCACAAAAACATATTTCAGATAATTAAGGACTTAAATGGAAAAAATAATTTAAAACTATCAGAAGAAAATGTATTAGATACTTTCACTCACAGGAGGACATGATTTATTAGGTAGCACCCTAGATCACATGTTATTAAGGAAAAACAAAATAAAGTTTACAATATGAAATTAAAAAATATATGACAATATATTGTAAACAAAGTAATAGACTGAGAGCCTATTTGAACATAAAAGGGCAAAGTAATATATACATAAACATATACACTGTAATAATAGCCTACTGTTGACTAGAAGACTTACCAATAACATAGTCAATTAACACATTTTTGTATATGCATTCTATACTGTATTTTAAAAATGAAATAATATAGTGAAGAGAAAATGTAATTAAGAAAATCATAAGGAAAAGAAAATACATTTACAGTACTGTGCTGTAAAATATCTGTGTATAAGTGGACCTTCAGAGTTCAAACCCATATTATTTATATATATGTATTTAAATTATAACATAAATTACTATGAAATAGATGAACAATGAAGTAATAAAATGGGTAAGGACTACACATAGGCAATTCAAATATGAAGAAATCCAAAGGGCCATTAAACTTAAAAAAAAAAAAACCTGAATCTTAATAGTAAATTTAGGCAAATTAAAACAATGATATATTTTGTCAAATCAGATTAGCAAAACAAAATCTGAAAATATCAAGATTTGGTATATAGGAGACAAGAATTTTCATGTAACAGTCCTGATGATGTATTGGTAAAACAACTTTGGAAACCAGTTTTGCAAATCTAATAAAAGGTTAAAATGCACAACTATAAAACCCTACATGTATAAGGGATATATAAAAGGATATGCATTATAACATTATTTATAATCTAAAAAATAACCAAACCCAGGTGCTTGGGTGGCTCAGTTGGTTGAGCATCCAACTCCTGGTTTCCGCTCAGGTCATGATCTCACAATATTGTGGGATCTGGGCCGGGGCACCGGCAGCGGGGAGCTTGCTTGGGATTCTCTCTCTCACCCTGTCTCTCTCTGCCCTTCCCCAACTCACGCTGTCTCTGTGTCTCTCAAATACACTTTAAAACAATTAAATAAAATTTATTTAAAAAAACCAAACCATTTATCCAGTGGGGAATATAAAATTGTATTATGATATGTACAGCATGTCTAGAAAGCAATACAGTGAAAGAAATATTGATAGAGTGTAACAACATTTTTATAAATTAAAAACATTAAATTCTCTACATCTGCATACATAGTAAAATTACAAAAACATGTGCTTTAAAGTATATAGCATATTCAAGACGTTATCTGACTTTCTCAAGGGAGTAGAAAAAAATTTGAAAGGAAACAAATAGAACTTCACCTTGATCTGGAATTTTCTGTCCAAAACATTTTACCTAAAGAAAAAAAAATGTTTGTAATTCTCGTGCTAGGTAACAGAATGATGGTAACTGTTCTCTATACATTTCCGTACTTTAAAACACTCTTCAAAATAAAATAACTATTGTCAACATGTCAGTTATTTCTTTTTTTAAGTGTATGTATTTATTTTGAGAGAAACAGAGACAGTGCAAATGGGGGAGCAGCAGGGAGAGAGAGAAAGAGAGAGAGAGAGAGAGAGAGAGAGAGAGAGAGAATCTCAAGCAGGCTAAGCACTGTCAGCCCAGAGCCCAACGTGGGGCTGGAACCCAAGAACTGTAAGATCATGACCTGAGCTGAAACCAAAAGACAGACACCTAATGACTGAGCCACCCAGGTGCCCCTCGATGTCAGTCATTTCTAACTCAATCTACAGGTTCATCAATTCATCAACGCAATCCCAATAAAAACCACACCAAATTATTTTATGGATATTCACAATTGATTCTAAAGTTTATATGGAGGGGCAAAAGATGGAGAATACTTAATACAATACTGAAGAAGAACAAAGTTGGAGGGCTTATGTTATCCAACTTCATAAACTTACTATAAGGCTACTCATCAAAACAGTGTAGCATTCGTGAAAGAATAGACAAATAGATAAGTGCAAGAGAATATAGAGATGACAATAGACCCCCATAAATATAATCAACTTATATGTGACAAAAGAGCAAAGGCAATGTAATGCAGCAAAACAGTCTTGTCAACAAATGGTGCTAAGACAACTATACAACTAGACTCCCACATGCAAGAAAGTTAATCTAGACCAAGGCCTTGCATCATTCACAAAAATTAACTCAAAATGGATCATAGACCTAAATGTTAAACACCAAACTAGAAGATAGTGTAAGAGAAAACCTGAATGACGTTGGGTATGGTGATACCTTCTTAGATAGAATACTAAAGACACACTCCATAAAAGATAGTTGATTAGCTGGACTTCATTAAAAAATAAATTTCTGGGGCGCCTGGGTGGCGCAGCCGGTTAAGCGTCCGACTTCAGCCAGGTCACGATCTCGCGGTCGGTGAGTTCGAGCCCTGCGTCGGGCTCTGGGCTGATGGCTCAGAGCCTGGAGCCTGTTTCCGATTCTGTGTCTCCCTCTCTCTCTGCCCCTCCCCCGTTCATGCTCTGTCTCTCTCTGTCCCAAAAATAAATAAACGTTGAAAAAAAAATTTAAAAAATAAAAATAAAAATAAAAATAAAAATAAAAAATAAATTTCTGCTCTGCAAAAGACAGTGTCAAGAGAATAAGAAGACAAGTCACAGACTGGGAGAAAATACTTGCCAAAGACATATCTGGAAAGTGACTTATCCAAAATACGCAAAGATTTTTTAAAATTCAAAAATAAGAAAACAAATAACTTGATTAAAAAGTGGACAAAAGACTTTTTCAGACACCTCACCAAGTATAATCATTATTATACAGATGGAAAATACGCCTATGAAAAGATGCTCCATATCATATATCATTAGGGAAATAAAATTAAAACAATTATGTGACACTACTACATGCTTATAAGAATGGTCAAGATCCAGAACACTGAAGACACCAAGTGCTAGTGAGGACACGGTACCCGAGAACCTCTCATTCACTCCTTGTAGGATTTCAAAATGGTACAGACACTTTGGAAAAGAGTTTGGTGATTTCTTACAAACTAAACCTTCTCTTATATGATCCAGCAAATGTGCTCCTTAGTATTTCCCCAAAAGAGCTGAAATCTTACGTTGACATACAAACCTGCACGTAGTTGTCTACTGCAGCTTTCTTCACAATTACCAAAATTTGGAAGCAACCAAAATGTCCTTCAGTAGGTGAATGGACAAATATACTGTGGTATATCCAGACAATGGACTATTTTTCCGTGTTTAAAAAAATGAAGTGTTAAGCCATAAAAAGGTGTGGAGGACACTTACATGCATATTGCTAAGTGAAATAAGCCAATCTGAAAATGTACATGCAATATAAATGTACATGCAATATAATTACAGCTATAGGACATTCTGGAGAAGGCAAAGTTATGTAGACAGTAAAAACATCAGTGGTTTCCACGGGTTGGGCAAGGGAAAGGTTGAATAGGTAGAGCACAGAGGATTTTTAGGGCAGTGAAACTACTCTGTAAGATACTAGACGTTTGGACACATGTCATTCTACATTCATCTAACGCATAGAATGTACAAGAGTGAACAAAAAAAATGTAAGCTATGGACTTTGGGTGATAATGATGTGCCAGTGTAGGCTCATTAATTGTAACAAATGTAGCACTGTGGTGGGAGATGTTGATAAGAGATGAGACAGTGCAAGTGTGGGAGTAAGGGTATATGGGAAATCTCAGTACTTTCCTCTTAATTTTACTGTGAACCTAAAGAAGAAAGACCTAAAGAAAAAAAGAGTACTTTGTTTTTACCATATAAATAAAACAGTATTTCCTTCTTACCTTTAAAACGAGAAGATATGTGACATTTTGCTAATGTAGTTTCAAAGTATAAATTGTCAGGAACTTCAAAGTAACTGCCTTTTTTCGGTAAAATATATTATCTCTAGTTCAGTGTCTGATTTTGCTGAATCTTCTGATTCCAACTGTCCTCTCAGGCTTAATGTCTTCTCCATTTGGTGTCTTATTTAATCCTGGGTTTCAGTTCAAACACTATACCAGGTAATCAATAGAAAATATGATATAATTGACCCAAATGAATGAGTGGCCCAGAAAATCACCAATAGCTATTTCACTGACTAGTATTTATTTATATTCTATCTTTTTCCCCAGAAGTTTTGAGGAGCCTTTCAGAAAAAAAGCAAATGCAAAGTGTAGAATAGAAATAGAAAAACAGGTACAAGGATAAGAGAAGATTAACACAAAAAAAGTCAGCTATAATTCAGTTTTGACTCCGAGTATCCAGGCGTCAAGGTCAAAAGGAGAAACATGCTCAGTTATATAGTTTGTAGAAAGAAAAATATTATTTTAGTTTCTTTTCAAGACAAAGTTTTTCCTATTACTTAATTTTGTAAGAAATTTCCCAAGTGGGACTTAATATAATGGCTACTAATTGATGTAATAGGTACAATGTCTTTTGATTCTTTCCTGTAGGAAAATTAAAAAAAAAAACTATAGATAGATAGATAGATAGACAGATAGATAGATAGATATAGATATATAGATATATAGATATCAGTTTATAACTTTGAAATGGAACCCAGGAAGGATAATTCTGGTAGGAGCTAAACTAATGTGCTTCAACCATTTAAGCCTTTGATGGTCTAAGAGCTTTAACTATCAGGTCTCTTATTTTATTAACCGTTGGATAGTAGCTGTATTATTTGCATTAGATGACAACGGAATTCAGAAGAATATCTTTAAAATATTGAGAAAGAATTTATTGAGAAAAAAATTTTGCAAAATTCTCATATGCCTCTTGCCGGGCTTCTCCACGTATTTGTGCAGATTGTGCCTGGCCCAAAAGCTGAGTGTGCCAGTGGCAACAGAAATGTAGCCTGCAGTCCACTCCCTGAGACTTTATACCAGAATATGGGGTATCTCATTGTAATTAATCTACCTAGAGGCAGTTCCCTGCTTGTGACAGATGGCCCATTTAACATTCATTCCTAATCCTCATCTTGTTTGGCCACCTACATTATAAAGGATGACAAAACTAAAAAGGAATATTACTTGCTATGCAATCAACTCAATTTCCTAGATTTCTATAGTAAGTATGAAAAGATTTTTGTGGATTAATCTGAACATCTATTTGTATTTATTCATTTCCTAAATCAGAAATCAAAGACTATCTGTGACTTTCTCAGCTCCCTCTGGAACCAGACAGGGCCCTGTGACCCTATTCTTTATTTCTTCTGTTGAATGCAGATATGATGACTGAAACTGAGGTAGCCATATTACAACCATGAAATGCAGCCTTGTCAGCTCTGGCATTACTTAGCTGCCAAAGCCAGGAGCTGCCTAGGTCCGTCATTTTCTCCTTTTCTGTAGGAAAAAGAATCCATTTTGTTTACAACACTGCAAGTTGAGTTTTCTGTTTTTACATCTAACACATTCCTTACTGATACAGTGCCATGATAGTAAAATGGGCACCAACAACGACAATATGCTCACTGCAAGTTCATAGTGCTATATAGCTCTTTTAATTCTGACATATCGGATACTCTACTTCTAGCCTGTTCTCTCCAAAGCCTGTTAAAAGTCTATTTTAAGATAATTTGTGTGTGTCTTTGATGGTCAGGGTTTGTTAGAGAACATTTACCAGCAGCATGCGTGTGTAACATTGTTCAGTCACTGTTGAGTCATTAGCTCCAAATTATGCATCAAATACCTCGTAGCCTCTTTTTGGAAGAGACTTCCCACCCACCCCATCACTTTTTTTCCCCCTCAGATTAAATCACTCCTATATAAATGGCAAGCCTCTTCTATTTTATTCTAAGAAGTAACATAAAGTCATTTAATATAACAACATGAAGGACAAAATTATTCGCATGGAAGCCTCTGACCTTTCCATGGCACTTTCAAATGTTTATTTTTATAACCTGCTTTGAGAATATCCCTTTACAGGCAGTAGGTTTGGAATTTACATCTTATCCAAGTCCAACAGAATCCATGTTAATAGACTTCCATTCTGCTTTGTTCTTCTATAACATTTCCCCAGAGCTCATCACTGGGCTTGAACCCAAAATTCTGTCCTCTTTTTCCTATACTCCAAGCACCTGATAAATAGGCAAACAGATTCTGGGGCATGGGTAGCACTGCCAGAATGATGCTCAGTAGTCCCCTAGTGGCCTGAAAGAGTTCATGCAGTTTACTGAAATGCTTATTCTACTCTGTGGAGGTGTGAGAGATTCATTAGGCAGCAAGATCATTATGTATTTGCCAATTAGCACCTTCCTTTCCAGAAGGCACAGGAAGTACACTCATAATTCCACTTTGTCTAGGTTTGCTCTAGGTATGCAGTCAGTCCATCCAGCTGTCATAATGTATCATCATCTGAAATTTTGTTTTCGGGTTTGGGATGTAGTCTCTGAGTTAAAAGACCCTTTAGGAGCTAGTGACAGTAATCCACTTATCTGGAGCAAAGATAAATAAATAAAAATTAAAAATAATTAATAATAAGGATACAGTGCTTTCAGAAGGAACTCGAGGGAAGAAATGATACCTAGATTATGAAGGAATGGAATCAGGGAGGCCATCAAAAATCTGGGCAGCCGCTCTTGCAGATTTGGGGTTGAAGTGATTTGTTTCTGCTGCTTTCTGTAAGGCTGATGCATTTTTGTTTTTTCCTCTCTCTTCACAGATATTTCTTTGATGTTGCGTGAATTTGGCCAAACATGCCTTCCTCTAACACTGGCAACCTTAGCAAATGACACAGACCAATCTGTAATTTTTTCATCTCATTTTTAAATGCTAGAGAAAAAAAATGGCCCAAAATGACAATGGCAATGATAATTATGGGTGATGTTGGTAGTGATGTTGATGGTATTTTTGTTTTTTATTTACTATGGACAATATCCTGTGAAAACGTCTTAATGCATTTTTAAATTTCATCCTCACCAAGCCCCTATAATTCCATTTAATGGTGATGAAGATGATACCTAGAGATAATAACTAATTTTCCTAAGTAACTTGCCTGCTAATGAACCCAAGTTACCTGATATCAAAGTGGTATCCCAGTCTTCTGTATAATCAGTGGTGGGTTGATATGAGATCAAGCAGGACAAACATGAGAAATAAGTCCCTACCCCTATAAAATAGCAGGGCAATTCTCAGAGAAAAAGTGCTGTTACGAATTACTTAAACAATGTCATCATAGTCTTCTACACATGGCCATGCTTTTCTCAAATCCTCCAGTGAGGAGCATGAAAATCTCCCTCTATTGGACTATGTTTATCTTCCAGTCTTTTTATCCATGACATTCTTTGTTTCCTATTTTCCAGTTTCTCAGAGTTATTTGCTGTTTATAAACAACATGAATGGCCACACCTCTGAGTTCATCATGCAGCCTAGAATGGCCTTTTCTTGTTTTTTTTTTTAAAGTTTATTTATTTATTTTGAGAGAGAGAGAGAGTGAGTGAGCACAAGGTGGGGGGAGGAACAGAGAGAGGGAGGGAGAGAGAATTCCATGCAGGCTCCACACTGTCAGTGCAGAGCCTGATGTGAGGCTCAATCTCACAAACCATGAGATCATGACCTGAGTTGAAATCAAGAGTCATATACTTAACCAACTAAGCCACCAGGTGCCCTGGAATGGCCTTTTTCAATCTACTAGAAGTTTATTCAACTTCTCAAGCTCAGTCCAAATGTTGTGTCTTTCATGAAATAATCACTGACCACCATCCCCCACAGATGCCTTTTTGGTATGTGTTACCATAGCACATGGTTAATAATATATATGTTTACCATTCAGTTCTATTACATTGATATTAACATCTAGAATGTGAGCTTACTGAAGGTGAGCATTATTTTTTTTTTAATTTCTATATCCTCATAAAACAAGCACTCATAAAACAAGCATAAAACAAGCATAAAACAAGCACTTAATAAATAAACAAACATTAAATTGGACGGATACTGGTTGAACAGGTATAAATCATGAATTCAATAACCTGTTATTTTATTTACTTACTTATTTGAGAGACAGACAGACAGACAGAGCCTGAGAGGGGGAAGGGCAGAGAGAGACGGAGACACAGAATCTGAAGCAGGCTCCAGGCTCTGAGCTGTCAGCCCAGAGCCTGACACGGGGCTTGAACTCATAAGCCTTGAGATCATGACCTGAGTGGAAGCCGGGTACTTAACCAACTGAGCCACCCAGACGCCCTGACATGACTTTTGGTCCCTCCATATTTGTGTTTTCAGATTTGAAATTTATATTGCCTGCCTATACTTTTCTGCCATATAATGTATTCAATGTTCTATTGCTAACCAAGCCAAAACAATTTTAAGCTGGTGACCAGAGGACCGTCCCTTTATTGCCATTTGTTTCCCAGAGCAATTTTGTCCTTATTGCACTGGATTCCCAAACAATATTGCATGGGAATTTTCTACAGTGTCCACTGAGAGGTTGGGTATCCCTTAACAATATAAAAAAATATTGTTGGTCAAGAGTTTAAGAGGACCAACTTTAGAAAATGGAGTCAGAGTTGCCATACATAAATCATAGTGTATAATAGTGTATACTTTGGAATCAGCAGTATAACTAGCTCTGGGACATTAAGGTAGTTACATACCTGTTGTATGCCTCATTTTATCCTTTTGTAAAATAAAAATGAAAATAGCTGCTTGTAAGGCAGTTGCACAGATTAGAGATAATGACAATGTACACAATTGACATAATAAGCATTCAATAAATATTAACTATTATTATATAATCTACCACTTTTTCTTCTTCCTTTAGTAGTTTTGTCCTCCAGTACCTCCCAGACCCATTTTACCACTAGGAGGAAGCTCTTTAAATCCTCCTTCTCATATCACTCCAGAATAACTCCATAGCAGAATCTTTGAATCCAAATATTCACTTGAGGAGTGCCTGGGTGGCTCAGCCAGTTGAATGTCTGACTTCTGCTTAGCCATGATTCTACGTTTGTGGGTTCAAGCCCCATGTTGGGCTTTGCACTAGCAATGTAGAGCCTCTTCACATTCTCTGTCTCCCTCTCTCTATCTGCACTTCCCCTGCTCCCATGCTCTAAAAAGTAAAAAAAAAAAAAAAAAAAAAAAACAGAAAAAAAAAACAGACATTAAAAAACCCCACAAATATTCACTCAAGGTCTCTGTCAAAAAGCTCTTCTTTAGGATGCCCCCAAATAGCCTCAATCTCCTACTGAATGTTCTTATGGATTATGTAATTTCCTCCTGAAACATACATTCATGAAACCTGTCCATGGCATTTCATGGTATACTTGAACATTTTGTTAACAGGAAGCTCATTTTCTCCTATGGTACTCCTTCCTTCTTTGGATAAATACCACAATTAGAAACTATTTCTTTAATAGAATGGAAACTTATTTTTCACTGGCTTCTACCCCATGGCCTTAGCTTATACCTAGTTTTGAATTCTGATCCTGCCATTTTTTAGCTGTGAAATTAGGCAAGTTACATACTTGCTGATTTACAAAATGGACTCAATTATAGACAACTCAGATTTTTGTGTTAGTAGTGAATGAGTTGGAGTATATGGAGCTCTTAACATAATTCTAGGAATATGGTAAATGCTAAATATTTGGTATTTATTATTAATATTATGTTAATTTTCACTAATACAGTCTTAAATTGCATTCATTATTTTTAGACTGACTTGCTCTCCATAACAGTTTCTAAGCAAACAGGGAAAAATGTCCTTACTAGGTGGGAAGTAGTTACATAAATACCAGAATCCTTTGGTTCAAGCCCCTTCTATACTAATGCCTCTTTTCTATCATAGAAAGTACTATTTAGTGTCTGGTACTAAGTTTGCTTTTTCTGTGCAATAATTTTCTTTAATCATCCCTGAGTATTTATAGTGAAATTAAATGAAATCATTCCATTTACAGCAATGTGGGTGGAACTGGAGGGTATTATGCTAAATGAAATAAGTCAGTCAGAGAAAGACAGATATCATATGTTTTCACTCATATCTTGAGAAAACTTATCTTGAGAAACTTAACAGAAGACCATGGTGGAAGGGAAGGGGGAAAAATAGTTACAAACAGAGAGGGAGGGAGGCAAAGCATAAGAGACTCTTAAATACAGAGGACAGACTGAGGGTTGATGGGGGTGGGGGAGAGGGGAAAATGGGTGATGGACATGGAGGAGGGCACTTGTTGGGATGAGCACTAGGGATTGTATGTAAGCCAACTGACAATAAATTATATTAAAAAAAAAAAGAAAATGTGTTGTAGTCATCATCTGGAGAAGTTTAGAGTGAAAAGAAGAAGAGGTATGGAAACCAGGTCCTGTAATGAAAAAAAGAAGATTTTAGGAGTGTTTAGGAGCTTAAATTTGAGAGGACATGATACATAGCTTTGTTTAAATGGCTGCCATGTGGTCTTTCCCTAGCAAATCATTGTGTATAGTTTCAAATGTGAGAGCTAGGACTAGGGGCAGGTTTCAGCTCAGCACAAGTAAGACAATGTGAGAAAACAGATGCTGGATACCACTTGCCAGGAATACTGGAGGGTGTCGGGGCGGGGGGGGGGGTTGATGAATAACCAGAAAATTCCACACAACTGTGAGATTCAGTAATCTTAAAAAAACTACTTCACAGAAATCTTGCAGTCTTTCCTTTTTTCTATTGTTTCTTCTTAGTCACAGCTAATTTATTGAAATGTTCCACAAATAATTTATGTCATGTCTTTAGAAATGACTCTTAAGACTGTGCTATGTGTCTGCAATAGGAACGGTCACCTTTGTAGAATTTAGATTCTGAAGCTACAGACTGCGAAGTGGGTGAATGCCGTGTAGATCTGGCAGGAAGATGGTGATGTGAGACACTTGTTTCTATTTCTTGTGTTCCTGAATTACTATTTAAAAATATATATATATATATACGTATGTATATATATACACAGTATATATATACACATATATGAGAGGGGGGATTCACAATGCTTAAAATTTTAACGTTTAAAGTGACTTCCTTTCTTCCAACTTCCATCTACCAGACTAGGTAAAGAATGCTATTTTTTCAGTTCAAACATTTCTCTGTTCACCTGTGGCAAGCCTATTAAAATAGTGCCCACAACATCAGCATTAACCATGTCCATGGATGCTTTATTCTTACAGTATTTGTACATGGGGAACCTTAATCAGCTATTTCCAGACATTGTCTCTTATAGGCAGCATCCATGAAATTGGCCGGGTTTTTAAAGATAGTGGTAGGACCTATTTATATCTTAGCTTGAGATGACATATCTTTGACAGGAAGAATAAGCAAAATACATAAACACAAACAAACAAACAAACCAAACCAAACCAAACCAACCAACCAACCAAACAAACAAACAAAAAAAAAACAGAAAAAAAAATTAAACCAACAGCCAGACGACCAGGAGTTGTTCTAGTGTATTGTAAGTGCTTTTCAATGAATAATGACGGGTAATTTTAAATGTGGAGGAAAGGTGCATCTGATGCCATAAAGCTGATGAAATCAGAAAGATAACCCAAAAGGATCTCAATATTGTTAGATTTTATAAGCAGTAAGAGCTGTGTAGGAATCCTTCTGTGAACCACAGAAATAATAAATGCTGAGCCATTGGAACATAATCTCAATCAGCAAGATGCCACAGCTTTCCAGATTTTCTCACAGGGACCTGCTAATTCCATGCCAAAACTAGCAGTGGATTTCTTCCTTCTAATCTCCCCTAATGCCTTATTCAATTATTGTCACTGCTCTCCGACCATACAGTGTCCTTTCAGACTCTTGTTTCCTAACTGAGTCCACCAGAAGAGGCTGAATGTCCATCAGGATGTAGTCTAAGACCATAAGCCACCTTGTTCCACATGAAAAGGCAAAAACGAGAACAAGAGAGCAAGGGAGACCTTCAAAGTTTTTCTGGTAACCTCTTCATCTACGGATTACTGGCTGGACGCAAACAGGGAAAAGAGATATGAGGGGTCTGGAATATTACTCTAGTTGATTGGCAAAGGGGTGCTTGTTAGGAGGGAGGAGAAGCCAGGAGGAGGGTGAACTGGGGCATTGCAGTGCTCTGCAGGATGGCGTCGCCTCTGCCCTGGCTGTACATTATTCTATGGTGAGTAAGATTTTGTTTTTTCCCTTCAGCGCTAAGGAAAGTGAAAGTGCACACCAACTGGGTGACTTCTGTACCAAATCATGGAAGAAGCCTGGGTGGTATGGCATGTATTTGTGGTGGAGTATATGAGGGTGGATTGGACAGCCTATTTTCTCTGAGGCTGGGAGTGAGGATCATTGACTGTCTACTCACAGGGTAGAAAATACCCTAGGGAAACTTGAAGATGAAGGCAACTTCTACTCAGAAAACATCAGTCGGATCCTAGACAACTTGCTTGAAGGCTATGACAATCGTCTGAGGCCGGGATTTGGAGGTGAGAGACAGTATCCCTACTAGACCAAACATGTGTTCTCTCCTTCTCCCTTCCTGCTGTTCTAGCATCCAGAGGCTTCAGAAGGATGGCAGAGTGGTAACGTGCAGGGGTACTGGGAAAGGCCATGTGTTCCCATCAGGTCTCTGCCCCTTCCTCTGTTCGTGACCTTTTATGAACATTATTTGAACCCTCTAAGCCTCAGCTTCCTCAGCTGTAGTGTGGGTGTATGAACAGTGCTTGCTTCATAGAGTTACGTGAGTATAGAGTGAGATTCTCCATGTAAAGCACTTTTCTTAACATTTGTCCCATTAAAGCTATCAAGATGTGTTATTGTTATAGTTTTTATTATTAGAGTATTAACTTAGTTCTCTTGCATTCCTTAAATTCCCCCAAATTGACCAGAACAATTTCAAAATAACACAACTGGTATGAGTTTTCAGGGTTGAAAAACCCAAGGGTTCCTGCTACTGAGATTGCTTCAGGATAGGTTGCAGATTCTGACCATGAGAAGGGACTTTGTGATAAGGTCATTAATTTCAGTCTCCTTAACATCACTGGTGGTAATTGCCCCCATTCTTCTGGGCTAATTTCAGGTGCTGTCACTGAAGTCAAAACAGACATTTATGTGACCAGTTTTGGGCCCGTGTCAGATGTGGAGATGGTGAGTGACTTCTGAGTGAGGAGGGTAGTTTTATTTGGTGAAGGGAGGGCAGAGTCCCAGAACTAACAGTATTGGGCATTGTTACCAAGCTTGGTTCCAGAGTCCTAATACAATATGTGTGCTCATGCTTGGAGGGCATGGCCATTAGAGCAGATTCCTGGCTTAATCTCCCTCACATTTCACTACTTTGCTTGAATGCTTTAACCTAAGGGACATTTTAAAGTCCTCTCTTCTGGCCACATATCATGCACTGATTTTTTTCTACAAAGGTAAGATTTTCCCCATCTTTACGAAGTCCTGGTAAATTTTTAGAGTAGCAAAAAGAAAAAACAACAAAGATGATACGCCATATAAGAGTATATTGAGAATATCTATGAAACTTAAAATATAGCTATTTTCTGTGGCACATCCTTCTCAGTATATTTTACTAAACAGTAGAGAGCATCATTTGGAAAGGCTAGTATGTTGTACCTTTTGTGTTACGAATGGACCAGTAGGTGTTCTGGGAACTCTGTTCCAGGTACAGATGGCTGTAGGATTCGTAAGAGAGTATTTATAGTAAGTGGCAATGAAAATCTGAACTAGTCTTCTAGAACAAAGTGTATCATGGTATTTTTTCATAGTTCTCAGGTACTATCTCCCCCTAAAAGTAAAATATAAATACTAAAATTGAAGTAAAAATAAATCTTTATATAGTTGCCTCATTTAATTAGGAAAATGTAACTGTGGATAAGTAGTTACTGGAGACTTTTTATCTTCTGCTTTTTTGAGTTGTCAAGAAAAGAGAAAAGCAAGAAGGGAAGAAAAGAAAAAGGAAGCAATACAAGAGGAAGGGAAAGGGAGAGGGAGGGACAAAAGTAAGAAAGAAAACAGGGAAGTGAAGGAGAAGGAGGAGGCCTTTATTTAAGAGATAAATGTATTAGGTCTTGAAAGAAGGGGGAGTCAGAACTATCCTGAATCCTCAATTATTTTACTATCATATTTTTCATTGACTACTGACTCACCTCCAGAATAAATAATCACAACCATATTATATTATATTATTGAAGTCTGGGGAACACTTGGAACTTCATTTTATGTATGTGTCTCATTTTTAAAGTATATTTATACAGTGGAGATTGGTTATACTCTAGACCATTATTATATGGATATATTATGTGTCAAATTATACTTTGAAAATCTAATCACCACTTGTAATAATAGGTCTCATAAAGGAACTTATAAAGTAGTCAAAGCAATTATTGGCAATATTTTGATATACTTACAAGCTGTTATTTATTATTGACTTTTGCAATGCCCTCACCATAATTGTTAAGATTTCTAATGTTATTTCATAAAAGCCACAAATTAAAACTCAAAGTTCTAATTATGCATACTTAAATGATCCTCTGAGTAATTGTGGTAACATTTGCTTTTATGTTCTCTGAGAACAATATAAGATAATTATGATGTGCAGCCAGAGTACACTTATCAAGCAAAGTTTGTCTATCCTTGGAAGTTGATTTCATGGTACCAGGGTTCTTGGAGACACCTTTGAAGGTGGACAAGACATTGAGGGGAATGGTTAGACTAACTGATGGTGGGATGGCCAACACAAAACCTAGACTGTAAATCTTTTCATATTTTTCTTCTAAGCTAATGAAGGCAAAATTGATAGGCCAATAGATGGAGAGGTGGATGACTAATAGAAAGGAGGAAGAATGTGGAAGAGGGTAAAGGTGAAGGAGGGAGGTTTGCACGACACAATACTATCTTTTATAATAATGTTGCAAACTTTGCGTTTGAGAAAAATAATAATTTACTGAAATCATAGTTTTTCTGATAGACTATTGTCATAAAAAGTTGTTTTATTTCTTAAATTTTAGAATTGGGTATATAAGCTAGTGAATCAACTATTCTTAATAAACTATCTCCCCAGTTTGCATGAATATCTTATTTTTTTTCTTAGGAATATACAATGGATGTTTTCTTCCGCCAGACTTGGACTGATGAGAGGTTGAAGTTTGGGGGGCCAACTGAGATTTTGAGTTTGAATAACTTAATGGTCAGTAAAATCTGGACACCTGACACTTTTTTCAGGAATGGCAAAAAATCAATTGCTCACAATATGACAACCCCTAATAAACTCTTCAGAATAATGCAGAATGGAACTATTTTATACACTATGAGGTGAGGTTTTCCCAATTCAGCTTTCTCTACCCAAATGATTTGTCCATCACACTAACTCGGAACCATTTATTTCAATGTCCCTAGGCTTACCATCAATGCTGACTGTCCTATGAGGCTGGTTAACTTTCCTATGGATGGGCATGCTTGTCCACTCAAGTTTGGGAGTTGTAAGTTACAAAAGACTTCTGAAAGCCAAATGATGCATTCAAAATATACAATTATTTGATTATAGTCAGAGACTGGGAAGCAAAAGAGAAATGTTACTATGATACTCTCAGTGAGATTCCAGGAATATACTCACTTAATCATGTCTGTCAATCTTATAAATAGAGGTTTTAGTTACACAGAGTAAAGAATACCATTAAAGAAAATTTATGTTTGTATTTTCCTTTTTATATGGACAAGATTTGCTCTAAAAAGGAAAAACACAACTAGTCATATTCACTGCTGTTTGTTTAAAAAATTCAGATGCTTACCCCAAAAGTGAAATCATATATACATGGAAAAAAGGACCACTTTACTCAGTCGAAGTCCCAGAAGAATCTTCAAGCCTCCTCCAGTATGATCTGATTGGACAAACAGTATCTAGTGAGACAATTAAATCTAACACAGGTAAGAATTAGACCAACTCATGAATGCAACCCAACAAGGTGACCCCAATGCACATTTTCAAAGTATATATTTCTTTCTTCTCTGCATTAGCCATCCTCAGCTACGCTTGCTGTTTTGAAGTGATGAGTAGCTTTCTTTAAAATTGATTTTGCAACCATGTGCGTATAAGGATTTGTGTAACCTTGGGATGAGTAGTTTTCTATGTATATGACACAAAGAACACCACCAAAAACAGTGAGCTGATGTATCTATCATTCACTGATTAAGTATCTTTGTCATACATTGAAATATGCCTTTGCTTGTTTTCTTCTAGCCCATGTTAATTTAAAGATCTGCAAGATTCATTTCCAGCTGCATTCTTTTTGCATACTGTCAAGAGCAATAATTCTGATATATGTGTCTTCCAACAGGTGAATACGTAATAATGACAGTTTATTTCCACTTGCAAAGGAAGATGGGCTACTTCATGATACAGATATACACTCCTTGCATTATGACAGTCATTCTTTCTCAAGTGTCTTTCTGGATTAATAAGGAGTCTGTCCCAGCCAGAACTGTCTTTGGTATGCTTCATTCTTTGGCTATACTTCACCCATCCTCCAGCAATTATTGCTTGTGTATTTTAGGGGAATATTCACACTAGTGCACTTTTTCAATCCACAAAGGAAATAGACTCCTATCTTATTCAGGCATATGTATTACATAAAATGACCCTTATATTATCCTAAGCTGTGTGGTGAATCTACAAAAAATTTGTCTTAGCAAGAATTCTGGCTGGATTCCTGTGACTTTCATGTGCCCTATTAAGGAGGCTTTTTTGTTTCGTTTTAGGTTTTTTTTTGTTTTTTTCTTTTTTAAAATCTCAGGATGCTTGGGTGGCTCAGTCAATTAAGCATCCAACTCTTGATTTGGAATCAGGTCACGATCTCCTGGTTCATGAGTTTGAGCCCTGCGTGGGGCTCAGTGCTGACAGCTGACCCTCTCTCCCCTCCTCCCCTGTGCTCTCTCACCCTCTTGCTCTAAAAAATAAATAAGTGAGCATTAAAAAATAAAATAAAATCTTAATTTGCTATTTCATAACTAAGGAAAAGCAGAAAAGTAACAACTGACATGTAAACCCATGAAAACAAAGGCTAAGATATTGAACCCTGATATATAAATTATATCTAATATATAAATTAAATCTTGCTTTTATTAGATTGAATTGTAAAACGTTG
This sequence comes from Felis catus, assembly GCF_018350175.1. Classification (NCBI taxonomy): domain Eukaryota; kingdom Metazoa; phylum Chordata; class Mammalia; order Carnivora; family Felidae; genus Felis; species Felis catus. The sequence goes on along the minus strand of NC_058368.1, from coordinate 186,370,860 downwards.
CCATTTTTCAAGATCTGAAAATAGTTAAATATAATCAATTTCCCATGGTTCAACATAAATAATGAGCTCCATTTATGATATATAGAATCACTATTAGTTTTTTTTTTTATTTATTTATTTTTTTAATTTTTTTTTCAACGTTTATTTATTTTTGGGACAGAGAGAGACAGAGCATGAACGGGGGAGGGGCAGAGAGAGAGGGAGACACAGAATCGGAAACAGGGTCCAGGCTCTGAGCCATCAGCCCAGAGCCTGACGCGGGGCTCGAACTCACGGACCGCGAGATCGTGACCTGGCTGAAGTCGGACGCTTAACCGACTGCGCCACCCAGGCGCCCCAAGAATCACTATTAGTTTTGATGGAACAAAATGTAATAAGAGAAAGAGCTGTAAGCGAAAATATCATCAATAACAAAATCCAATTTTTTTCTGAGTTTTCATGATTATAATTTAGAATTTCATAGGTAAGACCTGAGTTGAACTGAAATCTCACATGAATTTTGACTTTTTAATTTAGTATATTTTAAAATAGACCTCCTTCTGCAAATTATAAAAGAATATCTATACAATGATGTTGACCATCTTGAAATTACATAAATTCCCCAAGTATAATACAAGACATGAAACTGTTGACAACTCAGTGATGAAATTATTTTCTCATGAGTAAATATTTTATCTTAAAATCAAGCTAGAAATTTTAAAAAATGAGGGACTTAATTTATGTTTACTATTCATACCAGATAGATTTCTTAAATATGATAATAGATATTATCATCTATTCAGATAGACCAGGAGTTCAAGGTTTTAGTACTTACATGATAATTACTTGCTGTGAGTTTTCTTAAGAAGTAAACAACTAGAATTATTTGTGAGTTAAGCTTTACAATAGTTAAACTAAATCAAATTAAAAAATATTTTTTGATCAACTCCAGTGTACATGCCACTGCACTGGGTACTGAAGGATACAAAAATTTTAATACCTATGACAGTAATTGTCAACAATTAAAAAAACAAAAATAACATGGGTGCCTGGGTGGCTCAGTTAGTTAAGCGTCCGACTTTGGCTCAGGTCATGATCTCACTGTTTGTGGGTTTGAGCCCCACGTTGGGCTCAGTGCTGACAGCTCAGAGCCTGTAGCCTGGTTCAGATTCTGTGTTTCTTTCTCTCTCTCTCTGCCCCTCCCCTGCCTGTGCTCTCTCTCAAAAATAAACAAACATTAAAAAAAACAATAACAAAAATTACATTTGCAGAACGTTTAATCCACTGACACATTGTCATTTGATGTTATTATCAGATTCTAAATGCTAATACTGCATTTCTCATTCTTTTTCATTTTAGGGATCACCACTGTTTTAACCATGACCACACTAAGCATCAGTGCCCGGCACTCCTTGCCAAAAGTGTCGTATGCAACTGCCATGGACTGGTTCATAGCTGTTTGCTTTGCTTTCGTCTTCTCTGCTCTTATTGAATTTGCGGCTGTCAACTATTTTACCAATCTTCAGACACAGAAGGCCAAAAGGAGGGCACAGATTGCAGCCTCACCCCCAGTGACAATATCAAAAGCGACTGAACCCTTGGAAGCTGAGATTGTTTTGGTAATTGTTTACTTTTCTAATGTTACCTACCAGTTAGGAAAAGGCAGCCAAATGGTGATCACAAACAACTTAGTAGTCCAAAAATACTATTAGTTGAGCACAAGTTACATAATTCTGGTTCTAAGGCCAACTTCTTTTCCAACTTCATAGAAGAAAAGAAACCTGAAGCAGCAATCCTTCATTTATCTTTGCTCTAAACTTTTGGCATTCTTTTATCATCCTCACTGGTACTAGCAGATTCCGTGCTCTCAGAGGAGATGAGAAAATTCTTCTCAGCCTTTAGATGTTTCCTTTGAACAGGTTTACTTCTACCAACTAGGGAGAATAAAGTGAAAAAGAAAAAGTTCCTAATGAAGCTTCAGAGTCTTAGGGAAATAAACAGGGACTCCTATAGAATAGACAATTTTTGTTAGAAATTGTCTATTTGCTGCTTTATTTCATGAAGGCAAGATGTGAATAATAGGTTCTGTGAATGCTGAGTCATAAGCAAAGTTTTTGATTTACGTGAAAACATTCTCATGTTCATATTTGTATATTAAATGCATATATCCCAATCTGTTCTTATTCAAAGACTTAATAATAAGTGATAAATACCTATAAAATTCAGTATAGATTTTCTGTTGCTAAGCTCTGGTCCTCAAAGGTTTTTTTGAAAAAGAAATAAATTATAGCATTAATAATTCAAGGGTCATGAATGTGTCCCCAAATTTCAATTTCACATCTGAGTAAAGTCTCACAACAGTTCAACTGCACACACTTTTTTTTAATGGATTTTAGAACTTATTGACAAATGCACGTTTTCATGTCAATGCAAATTCCAAATAGTAATTCTTGAAACAAGAAAATTTTGCTCTGTAACATCAAGTACTGCGAACACTTTGAACTAAAAATGTCTTTATAACCAATTCTTGTGAACATTTCCAAATCACGGAACCACATGAAGTCTAGGTAATCCTTGGTTAACTTTAATGATAAAAATTACTATGTGTGTTGTACTTCTCAAATACTCAGGCATGTATTTGGGTAAAAAGATGATACTTTCCTATTGAAACATCTGGTTTGATATACTAAGAAACAAGTTTCTTGGTGTATTTCTTGGAATCTATTTTCTCCAAGGATAAGATAAAATAAGATATAATTTAAAGATTTGTTTTCTTAAATTAGCTCTCATTAAAAAAAGTTTACCATTCTTTTTACCAGTGATCCAGAGTAACTACCTCTGCTTACAAATCAAAAACAGTGTCTCAGAGGGGGGGAAATGTTAGTTACTAGTTGGTAGGAAAACTAGAAATTGATTCCATGAGTCCTGATATCCACCAGAGGCAGAGGCCATCCCCTCCCCCAATAATTTCTCAAAGGTTGAAGTATAAAGGAATGCATACTGCAATATAAAACATTTTCAGAATGCTGGGCCATTCCCAAAATTCTTCCCATGACCTAATGTTGTTTTCTTTATATAAATGTTTTGAAAGGCCACAAAAATATCAATTTTATAGCAAAAAAGATGCTACTCTGAAGACTCAGTCCAAAACACTTGAAAATATTTTTTTCAGAAAATATTTTTGAGAATTATTTTGTTTGTAAAAATAAGTGATTATGTTATAAACGGTCTGTATATATATAGACATATAATCAATATATGTCCCAATGGCCATACGTTATCTTAACATGTGTCTATAGAGAAAGAAGAATTGGTATTTATCAAAATTCAGTTTAACAGTTTTCTTTGAGAAATGCAATTAAAATCAAAAGAGAAATTCATGAAAGACAAGATAAAAAATAACTCAAATGATTTTAAATATGTTCTTTGATCTGATATTGAGATAAAAAGAAAGACCAACTTCCTTATTCAATTCTTTTGGAGTATGGATCACTGAGAGGAAAATGACTTCAAATCCTTGGAGAAAGTATAGAGTTAGCATTCCCTATGTCTATTATTTTAAAGGTATAATTTATTAATAAGATGGAACTTAAGATCTCAGGTTTCCATATAAGCTATCTTCTATGATTCTAAAATAGTAACCTATAATGAGCAGGTCCTTTGGGAAGCTAGATAAAAAATGCATTTTAAATCATCTCAAAGTTGACTGCAAGTTGACTTTTTTCTTATGAAAAAATTTATTTCTTAACCTGGTTTCACTTAAAATATTTTAAGGCAATGGAAAGCTGCATTTTGTTTCTAAAAGGCTGGTCAAAGCATAAAAATAAAAATAAAAACCAAAATAAGCAAACCTAACAATGCAAACCTTGTAGGTATCAAAAATAAATATAGATGATTACATAGAACATTTACATTTTATTTATTCATGTCAAACCTTGGCAATTTGCCTTATATAAAGCAGAGGAACAAACATAAATTACACATTTGCAATTTATACAACACAATGGTATATTATGATTGCCAGGTCATTTTTTTCTTTCAAATACCATGACATTTAAAAATGGCTATTCAGTTGTAATCAAAATAACATTACTTGAGTAATTTGAACATTAAAATAGCAAACCAATGTGGTGAGGTTGAAGTAAAATTACGTGCTTAGATATTTCATGTGATTCTAAGTTTATATTTTAATGTCCTCATTGCTTTTCACAAGAAACTACTTAGAATGAATATGGGAGAAAGTTTATCACTTTGATTTTGACCTTGAAATGTAATATAATAATGGCAAAGAAATTCAGGAGTTTTAAATGTAGTACTCAAACCCAAAGAGACATCTAAAACTAAATCCTCAGCGGTGTTCTGTAGACAAATGATCCTCCTGGTTTTAAGGCATTTGGAAGTAGATACTGGGTTTTTTTTCCTTCTTCTTTTCTTTCTTCATTTCTTCCTTCCTTCTTTGTTTCTTTTCTTTCTTTCTTTCTTTCTTTCTTTCTTTCTTTCTTTCTTTCTTTCTTTCTTCTTCTTAGATTTTGAGAAGAAACTGTCCACAGCTTCTTTCTTGCTTATATGGTATCTTCCTTATTATTTTTATCTGGCATGCTCTCTTGGGATTAGAGAGTTATTCTTATCTTCATGTTTCATTAATTATTATGTGACTAGGGTGTATTTATTTTGTGTGTAAGACCAAGTTTGGACCTCAATCAATTTTTGGATTTTTTTTCTAGTTTCCTTGTTATTTTAAAGGTCTAAGCCCTCATTCCTATGTTCCTAAGAATGAATTCCCCCACCTATTGACACATCCAATGTGGCTTTTCTTCTTCACAGGAGGTGTGATATTCTTGGTAAATTATCTACAAACAAAATTGCCCAAAATTTCATTAGCCAGGACAATAATTATATTTATAATGATTATGCAGTTTATTCATTTATTTTTTTTCTTTTCATCTGGAACCCATTTATTGAATACCTATGTATTCATTGAACTATTCATACCATAAGTACTTGTTAAATGTTTTTATGTTCCATATCCTTTGTAGAATGCCGGGGATACATTTAGTGATTGACATCAATAGGGCCTCTTCCCTCATAAGCTTCTTGTTCAACAGGAAGAAAGACAAACCAATAAGCCATGACAAAACATTGTGATAAAGGTTTTGGTTAGAGACGTATAGTGGCTAAGGAAGAGCCATGTGAGAATACCTAACTCGACTGGAGGGGTCATGATTCTGAAAGAAGTGATGCCTAAGCTGAGATAGAAGGATGAACCTGGTCCTGTTCTAGAAACACTAAGTCAATTGCTAGAAACTTGGGCATAGAGAGGAAAATAAGACATATTATGTCCTTTTTATAATCCCTTTCAAGGTTGGGATGATCTGCTCAGCCATTATTATGCTTCCCTCCACCTATGTAAAGAGATACAAAGCATATAATAAAAGATTTGCCTCCTGCATTCCAAATATTGCCAAGATTTCTTTGAATACTGTCATTACTCTGTAGAACTAAGGGTTAAAGTAAGTTAATGAGAGACTCTGAGTCCCTTCACCATGGTTGTGCTATTGCATAAGTTATAGAGAGGGTAGTGTGGATTAGATGAGGGATGTAGGTGGTTAGTTCTTTCCCCATACCCTCTATCAAATCCCCATACAGTATTTCCTTCTCTACCCTCTAAGCATTCCAATATGGTTTGTAGACATGTGCCCCACACCACTAACCCACCAGATTGCTGCCAATAAGCTGCTTCTTTATAGAAATTCTGGAATCATCTCTGTCCCAATTCTACCAGCTATTATGTAGATGCAAGAAAATTTGATGGAATTTTTATTTCTTTCATAATAATTAATATAATAGTGGGTTTTTTTAAATATCAAGTACTAAATGTTTTCAAAAATGTTTTCTCTTGGAGTGCCCGGGTAGCTCAGTCAGTTAAGCATCTGACTCTTGATTTCGGAGCAGGTCATGATCTCACAGTTCTTGGGATTGATCCCCGCATCAGACTCTGTGCTGAGTGTGGAGCCTGCTTAAGATTCTTTCCCTCCATCTCCCTCTGCTCCTCTGGCACGTGTCATCTCTCTCTCTCTCTCTCTCTCTCTCACCCTCAAAAATATTCTCTCTTATATTTGTTGCCCTGTTTGCTGGTTCTAAAAACAGATGCTTTGTTTGTTCCTTGAGTAATGCAGCCCTGGTTAGAATCTCTCTCTTGTGAGGTAACCCATTGCCCCCTCCTCTATAACATATTAGATTCACTGAACGTCATACCAAAATTGCCTTAACCACTTTCCAAATGTCTTATCCTTACATCAAATAACTGATTGTCATAAAGTCCACTTTGACTCAAAGTACCTTTGCAATGTGGCATTACTTAAAACAAAGCAGTACTCTATAAATACCCAGAGCAGGATGGCATTCAGCAGCAGGGGAGCACTGGAAAAATTCAAAGCCACAGGTGTTCCACTCAAAACAGTGACAGCCCCAAGCTGAGCCCTCATCTGGACTCTGACAAAAACCTATTTTACCATCAGCTGAAGCTGCTGGGCTTACAATAGAGCAGGCGGGGTCTGATGCAAACCTGTATCTTGAATGGCTTGCAAAATTGGCTTTCTTTTCATTTCAGAAATTCAATGTGATTCTTCTAAATCGTAGTCCAGTTTTCTGTATTGCCAATTCCCAATTATGCAGGAACTGATTGTCCAGCATGTGGGTTAGCCAGGCCTCTTGCATTTCCTTGAGCATATCGTATTTACTGCCTGCTAGAAATACCCCCCAATCACTGCTGGGCAGTGAGATAGCTGTGACTCTAAATCAGTGATACTCAGCGGTAAGAATTTTCTCCCCAGAGAATATTTGGCAATCTGGAGATATTTTTGGTTGTCACAACATTGGGGAGTGGGTTGCTGCAGGTATCTTGTGAATAGAGCACAGGGATGCTGCTCAACGTCTCATGATGTACAGGACACAACAAAGAAGTATGCTACACAAAAGGTCAATAATTCAGTGGTTGGGAAGCCATGCCCTGAACTTTAAAGCTGATGGGAAGAAACCACAAAAATGATTAACAGTGTGATTGGTAGCATCATAGGCACTGCCAGTTATTGTGTGAACTTCCTGCTTAAGCCTTCATTTGTTCATCTTTAAAATGAAAATAATACTATTACCTTATAGATTTTTTCTAGGAATAAGCAAAACAATGCATGCAAAATGCTGTGCAGTGCTTGTTACTGGTAAGCATTTAGATATGGTACTTACAGTATAATATGAAACAACATACTAAAATATAATGTAAAACAATCATAAAACTTTTTGTTTTCTCCTCTTTGCCTGACTAAGAAATTCTGGAAATTTTTAGATTTTCATTCATTTGTTGAATCAGCATATGCTTATTAAGAATATATTCTGTTCTATGCACTGGCTAGGCACTGTGGCACACTCATACTCAAGAATAATATGTCCTGTGAGGTGCCTGGGTGGTTCGTCAGTTAAGCATCTCACTTAGGCTCAGATCATGATATTGTGGCTCATGAGTTCAAGCCCCACATGTGCTCTGTGCTGACAGCTCAGAGCCTGGAGCCTGCTTCAGATTCTGTGTCTCCCTCTCTCTCTGCCCCTTCCCTGTTCACAATCTGTCTCTCTCTCTCTCTCTCTCTCTCTCTCAAAAATAAATAAATATTAAAACAATTTTTTTTAAATGAAGAATATATGCCCTCTACCAATAAGTGGATTTCACGTCAGGAAAGGAGATAAGGCACAATAATGTTTAGAAGGAAGAATGTAAGAACATGATAATAACTTTAAGGCAAAAAAGTATTCTCTCTAATATATATATATATGTAAAATATCTATCCATCTATCTATAAATCTATTATATAAATATATCTTACATTTTATTCCTCAAATTCTTAACAAAAAGAAAAAAACTTAATTCCTAACTTTAAAGATGGAAACTTCATTTAGTAGGTAAGTAGTATATGTGGAATTGCAATCCAGGGCTCTTTGACTGTCCTGTCTTAACTCTTCAGCAAGCCTCCATAGAGATTGTTTGGAGAAGTAGATGAGGAAATGGCAAATCTTTAATTCCAAGGTAATGTCATTAATTTTTTCATGGTGTTTGGTCTTGAGTGATGTTGCTTAACGCTGGACAAAAGTCATTTGGTAATTCTTATTAAGTTATGTGTGACAATGCCAAAAGATTGACAAATACCTTTTTGCCCCACAGCTCTAAAGAGGGGAAGATAACTCAATGCTTTATATTTTTATGGCAGATTATGTTTTATAATCACTTTTTTGTCTCAATGAATTTTTTTTATGTCTACCCTGTTTCTCCTTAAAAAAGAAATGAACACAGGCAATGCATGCCATTAAAAATCAAGGTGAGTTTAAAAAGAGAATCTGGTTTAAAGGATTGCCCTCTTTCTACTCCATCACGATCCTTAGAAATTTTACTAGACTAAAATTTTTTAGTGTTCCATGGATCTGGGAGGAGGATAACTCTTTTTGGAAAATGCAACAGTAATACATTTTGCTCTTTTATGTGGAGAATATTTCAATAACATACTCAATGGCTGAAAATTCCAATTAGAATCTGAGATACACAATAGAAAGCTCTTGGAAGAAGTTACTGTGTTTATTTCCTAAGACAGGCAGCATACACTGAGACCAAAATACCACTACTCTGGTCCTATCCTCATACTGACTGGTGATCCTGAGCACAGTAGTCCTTATTTGTCACATGTTTTTTAGTAGAAAGTGTCACTTGTTTCCTAAGTTCAGCAGACTGAAACCTTTACTATTTTAAATTATCTTCTACTCCCAAGACCTATGATTTATTTAATTCTGTCCAGAATACCTAGCTCAATTCTGTGCCAATACCTAACAAATAAAGATACACTTTCCTTGAAATTCACCATGGGTGTGAGAAATAAAACTTGACTATAGAGATTCATTTTTGTTTTTGGTGAAGAGAGAGATTTTCCCATGGTCTCTAAAAGCACACTGGGCTTGAACAGTCAATGATGTCTATTATTATTTAGATACTCAGTAAATTCCATGACAAATCAAACAGCAAAATTCAGGAGAGGAAGATAGAGAGAAGAGGTTCTTGGAATTGTTGTTTCTCACACTCCAAATGTCACCACATCGGCAGGTCACTCTGGTCCTGTGGCTCAACCAGCACAGGGGAGGCAGCTGCCTCATCCTGTTGCCGCGGGGTTGCTGGCTAAAGCCACAGGAGTCTGCCCATGTGAGTAACATACCCTGCCAGGCATCAAAGTGGTGATTTTGCTGCCAGGGAGAAAACAAGGCAGTTTTACAAGAGCAGAGATAATGTACAGCAAGTGTTCGAAGGCAGACCCAGCAACGACAACCTGGCCACAAGGAGAGTGACTATTACAGGATGTAGACAGGAAAAGATACAAATCAAAGGAAGATTCCCTAGTCTCTAACAGTATGAAAAGAGGCTAAAGCAAACAGAATTAGAGTCTCTGAACTAGACCCAATCCTTCAGAGTAAAAACAAGAAAATGTGGGGATGATGAAACAAGCATTGAAATTGACCAGCGTAGTTTATTACTAGTCACCATAGCTGTGCAACTATGGACGAGGCATTTTCACCTCCACCCTCTGGACTTAGACTTCTCACCTAACAATTAATATGCTAAATATCTCTTTCAAGACAAAAATTAGTTGTCTCATGATTTCAAATGATAAAAAATAACATATAACAATTCTGAGGTCAGTCAATGAATCATTTTTTGGTGACTTAGAATGGAGGGAGACCAGTGGAGAAGTTCTGAATGGGAAGCAGAAAGCTCTCAATATAAAACTTCTGGGCTTAAGAGGCAATTGTATTTCAAGGAATAAACAGTCATCCCATGCAATTTAAAGGTATTGATACTTTGCCACTGGCTTTTCACAGATACAAGCACCTTAATATTTTTTGTTGTTGTCATCTCAGCTGGTTCAAATTTATGAATGTGTGATGATAAAGATGTAGGCTAGAAGAATGATATCAACTAACTGAACTGCTATATTTTCTTCTTTTTTTAGTGTTTGTTTATTTTTAAGAGACAAGAGTGCAATCAGGTAAGGGGCAGAGAGAGAGGGAGATACAGAATCCAAAGCAGGCTTAAGACTCTGAGCTGTCAGCACAGAGCCCAATGTGCGGCTCGAACCCACGAGCCATGAGATCATGACCTCAGCCTAAGTTGGATGCTTAACCAACTGAGCCACCCAGGCGCACCGCTATATTTTCTTATATTAACTAATTGTTCATATATTCCAAAGTGAATTCCCCTCTCGTTGCCCACACTCATTGCCCTATAGGCTTATGCATCACCAGCAATTGCAAGTGGCTAGATAAGCCTTTGTAACATGGTTCATCTCTTCCTAATAGCCTAATGCTCAACACAGTTTCTGGGATGTGGAATATGCTTGGCATCAATTTCTGATGGATTAAATTATAGGATGTTAGATAGAAACAAAACATTTTTTTAAACTTAACACTTTCTTGGAAAAGCAGCACTATCAAATGCTATTAACAATTTGCTAATATTTTATCTTACATAGTAAGTAGTCAATAAATATCTGTCAGTGATGAAAAAGTGAATAACTAAGTAATCTCTAGTCTTTTACCTAGGCTGAATTTTATGTCTTTTCCCTACAGCATCCTGATTCCAAGTATCATCTGAAGAAAAGAATCTCCTCTCTGACCTTGCCAATAGTTCCATCCCCTGAGGCCAGCAAAGTCCTCACTAGGGCTCCTATCTTACAGTCAACACCTGTCACACCCCCACCACTATCTGCAGCCTTTGGAGGCACCAGTAAAATAGACCAGTATTCTCGGATTCTGTTCCCTGTTGCATTTGCAGGATTTAACCTTGTATACTGGGTAGTTTATCTTTCCAAAGACACAATGGAAGTGAGCAGCAGTGTTGAATAGCTTGCAGCCAGGATAACTTCTATTCTATAAGTTCTCATTTTCTAATTTTTAAAAATAGCATTAAGAATTGTATGGATGCTTTTCTGAACATTGAAAACCTGTAACACATAGCTTTGAGTAAGCATATTTGGGCCAAAAAGCAATAATGTTACCCCTCAAAACTGGAAGTTGAAGGTTGTTGAAAACTGACTTTTCTATATGTTAGAGGAAGAATTTGTATGAGAATAAGATTCCCTGAAGATGAATTTGTCAATCTTTGTCTTTCAATGTTCAATATTTTAATTGTCACTGTGAAGAGCATTAACCACAAAGATAAAATAAGAAATGCTAATACTTCCAAAGGTTGCCTTAAAATATGTTTATTTTGGCTTAGTTGTCAAAGAGTACACAATATAAATAGTCTAAATATTTATCAATAGGTTAATACCAGCATGTTGAAGGCCTTTGTGCTAGTAAAATGGTTTCCAGTGACATTGTTAAGCCTGTATTAACAATTAACAGTTAAGCCTGAACTTAGCCATTTGTTTTTAACCTTGCTGTGCTATTTTACCTCAATAAATACATAAAGTATGCATATGTATATTGCTTTAATTAAGCTGCAATACAGTGGTGTTTTATCTTATTAGGAGCTCCTTTAAAAATAATATGCTCATCATAATTCCATGAGATTGTAGAAAAAAAATGAGACTATAAGGAAACTTTGTTATATTTTGACTGTGGTTATATCTCATATTTTCTACCTTTTTAAGTATGCCACTAAATAAAACAAAAATAAACATGGTTCCCTGGATCTGGTTAATAAAGATAGGGAAAAAGAGCTTTCTCTTAAATATGAAGAAATGAAGTGGTTACCTCTACCCAATGTTAGAGTCCCCAGTGATTCTGACAGGTAGAAGGTATGGGACAGGCAGTCTCAGTCATCTCACTCTAAACAGAGTTAAGTTTGTATTCACAGAGACAATTTTTCATGTCTTTCCTGCTTCACTCAACATGCTTTCGGTTGTAAGATGAATAAGGTCTGAGCATCCAGTGTATAATATGACAACTAGAGTACAGCACTATATTACACAATTAAAATTTGGTAAGAGAGTAGAACTTGAATGTTCTCAGCAAAAAAAAAAGGTAAATATGTGAGGTGATAGATACATTAATTGACTAACTCAGTGGGGAGAATCATTCATAATGTATTCATATATCAAATCATCACATTGTACACTTTAAATACCTTGTGATTTTGTCAATTATACCTCAATAAAGCTGAAAAAAATTAATTGAGACTATTTCTCTTTTTATGCTATTCTATTTCTCCCTGATTCTAAGTCCAGCCATGTTTCTCCCATATTGAATGATACTCTTAGAGAAACAGGAACTAGAAGTAGGAAAAAGCATGTGATGTGGTTTGTCCAAACTGATAAACTCTTCATTGCTGTTGTTGGGGCTTAAATATCATTGCTATCACCCTGAGCTATGAATGCAGAAAAAAACATTTTGAGATTACTACTCTTGAGTTAATACAGAAAAATGGGAAAATTCTACAGCCTAACAAATGACAAGTTAATTGAAATAGCTCTCTACTAAGGGGGGGAGACAGAGAACTCCATCCAACATCTCCATTAACTAGCTCCGTGACCAAATCTCTTGGTCTCTGGGAGACTTCCTTCTATTCTCAGCTATAGGATAAGAGGGATGGATCAGATGCCCTTTTGAGGTCCTTCCATTTTGAACAATTTATACTTGTGTCATTCCTATTCTTTTCTATGTAAATTAAATTAGTCTAATTATATAGGGCTTGTTTCTGTTTTAGAAAGTACATTAAATGCTAGGCAGAGGTTAATCATCTTATATTCTATGTTACATTTAACCTTCCTCACAAATCAGTAAAGTATGTACCACTATTATCTTCCATTTATTTATTTATTTATTTATTTATTTATTTATTTATTTTTGAGAGTGAGAGAGTTGGGGGGTGGGGAGCAGAGGGAGAGGTAAAAGAAGAATCTTAAGCAAGTTCCACACGCAGTGCAGAGCCTGATGCAGGGCTCAACCTCACAATCTTGAGATCACAACCTGACTTGAAATCAACAGTTAGACATTTAACCTAGTGAGCCACCCAGGCACCCCAGACTTCCATTTCAAATAAGAAACCAAGGTACAGAGAAGATAACTAATTTTCTTCAAAAGCCAGTGGCACTCAGATGGTATAACTGAGAGCCACACCCACATAGTGTGAATCCATAGCTTGTTCACATAGCCATAACCATACATATCCCCATCAAACCCAGTGTAACTCTGTTCTTTAATCCCCTCCAGAATTCTCTCATCTCATCTTTCATTTCCTGTAGTAATTTTCTGGTGTTCTGACATCCTTCCTGCCGCGTCCTCAGCAATCATTCTACATTTCACTGCAAAGGACATTACTTTAAGTCAACGTTTATGCTTAGAACTGAAACAGATAAGTAAGACCAATTAAACTCATTAGATATTAGAGGCAGATTTCACCCCAATAAAATGATCTTAAAAATCCATAAAATTATAAAACTTCTGAATTGCTAAGGATTTTAGAGAATACTATTTCTCAGTGTATGTCATGGAGTCGTGATAGATGTTAAATGAAAATAAAGCAGTTTTTCTAATCAAGTAATTTGGGAAGATGTGCTGAATCAGAGTAAAATAAGTTTCTTTTCTGTTGGACTTCTCAGAGCCTTTATTATGTTTATGTGCATTATGATTCTCTCACAGATTGCTACAGTATTTAACATTTCCCAAATCCCCTCAGCCATAGGTATTATTTTGCAGGGAGACAGTGTTAGGACTAGTATCCCCCCCCCCCAAAAAATTGGGAAACATCATCTTAGATATTATTTGTACAATCCCTTCTATAACCACCCAGCAGTTAAACAGGTAAGGAATTGAGTCTGAATGGGGACATGAGTTATCCCAGTCAACACAAATTAGAACTGTATAAAACAGAAACCAGATTAGGTATTTCAATAAAGAGAATTTAATACAGAAGAAACTGATGAATGAGCAACATAGAGATAGTAACTATAGGAGCAGACACCAAAAGAAAGATGGTACTATTCACAGAGCCTAGAAAGTTAGGCAAGAGGCCTTCTAGAGCTGGACTCCATTATGTGAAGAGAAGACACCACCTGGATGGTGTAAGTAGCTCAGCAGCTCAGAGAAGGAAACCCCAGAGTTGGGAGTCAGACAAGGACAGGGTGCCACCTGCCCGATGCTGGAATCACAGGTAATTGGAGAAGGGCACCTCGGGGCTGGGTCTCAGACCTCTGTGGTCTGCCCATGTGCTGCTGGGATCTCAGTCACGTGCCAAAGAACACTTGCACATTTAGGATCAGTCCCGCAAGGAGGAGGTGCTGCTTGACTGCAACTGATACCTTCGGGAGACTGGCTTTGGAAATGCAAAGCACTGAAGACTCTAATCAACTGTTTTTGCAAGGTGAAGGGTAACATTAAAAGGCAAAACAAACTGATAGAAAGGAGAATGTTCCTTTCTCTTTCCACCGGCTTTCTAATCTTCCTCCAGCACCTTCTACTAGAATAACGTGTCAGGGGCAGAAAAGAAATGGAAATTAAAGAGTTCCTGGCCCAGCATCATAAAATAGGGTATAGAAGGTTGGATTTGGAGATGACAGAAAAATGCTTAATAACAGATATACTTCACCCTGTCAGTTAATTGATATCACACATTCACTTCTGTATATGTATGCTGACTCCCAACCAGAAGATGCAATTATCCTTGATGCAAACAAAATACTCTCAACATTTGTCCAAAAAGGAGATATACAAGATCCACACAGCCATCATATCCATTTCTGGGCAGCAGTTACAGTATTCATTTCTGAGTGATGACATTTAATCTAATATAATCACAGTCACACTTGAATAATCTGTTTCCCAAAGAGTCCATTGTAAGCCTTTCTATGATGAAAACACCTTTATGTAGAACACTAAAGGGATAGGAGAAAGGAGGTCAAAAGAAACTATTTAATATATACAAATATCAATTAGTTTTTTTTTTTTAAATTTTTTTTTCAACGTTTATTTTATTTTTGGGACAGAGAGAGACAGAGCATGAACGGGGGAGGGGCAGAGAGAGAGGGAGACACAGAATCAGAAACAGGCTCCAGGCTCTGAGCCATCAGCCCAGAGCCTGACGTGGGGCTCAAACTCACGGACCGCAAGATCGTGACCTGGCTGAAGTCTGACGCTTAACCGACTGCGCCACCCAGGCGCCCATCAATTAGTTTAAATGCCCATGTGGTCTTTAGAGATATCTAGAGCTATATATATTTAGGAAAGTAATAGCGAGCAAGGAATGGAAATATTCATACCTTCTATAATTCCCATATCTGTAATTAGTTACATGATTGTAGTTGACACAGTAACACCCTTCCTCTACTACTTTTTTTTTCAGTCGGCCTGTCAACTGGTTGATTTGCAGTTTTTTATCTGACAGAATCACTGAAGGATCTGAATTCAAGAGCAGGAGTCTCTTCTCACATCCAGGAAGGTGGATTGTTTCCATTATAAGAAAGTCTTAGGAAGCCTTAAAGTTCTAAGATTCTCAGCCCTGCTCAAGTCCACTCAGCTGTCACCATCCAAGTTTTAGCCTCACTTTCCTTCCCAATTAATATCCTGACTCTCTCATGAGATACATGGCCAGTGTAAGATTTTGATTTACATTATAGTTCTATAATCAGCACAATTAAAATCTGCATCGACTTTTTAGGAGAAGCCAGCCCTATGGCTACTAGAAATAAGAAATTCTTTTGAGACTGCCATAAAAGGTCTTTTGTTCTCTATAACTTCAGCTGAGAAGGAAAAACCCTGAGCTTATACTTTTCTGCCTGTTGATTCTCCAATGCAGTCAGAAGCAGACCAACCACCCATAGTTCTTGTAGTCATCATAACTACCATAAAAATTAAGTATTGAAAGCACTTGATTCTCAGGATTACTTCATTACATCATCAACAAGAGTGACATTTTTAATTAATTGTGATGTGACTTCATATTATTAATTACTACTATGTCATTTCCTATTGGAAAGGAAATCGATGCTTCGTTAAAGGACATGGACATGATCAAATAAACCTCAGAGTCTCCTGGTATCAAGTGCAGTTCAGATAGAGAAATAGCTGTTATCCTTAAAACTATGGGAAAAAAGAAGAAGGGCTAGGAATATCATCTTGGAAAGATTCCAAAGAGCCTGGGCCCAAACTTTTAAAAGAGGTCAATGCCGGGGTCACCACGAGGCTAGATCTGGGAATGCATAAGCACCTAGAGGCAGAACTAAGTACTCCTGCCAGAGGGGAGGGCCATAGAAAAACAGACTAAGATGGAATGAGGAAGCCCTTCTTCCTTTTCTCTCCTTTCTTCTCATCTCCCTAGAGGGCTTCCTATTCCCAGAACTGAGTAGGAAACATCTTAAAGGGAGAAATAAAGCTGTGCAGTTCAGTACCGGTGTTACAAAACATAGAAGGATAAATTTGCAACCGAGAGACAATAGTTTAAACATGAACACAGACTGGAACCTAAACTATTCTGATGTCCGGTTTAAGCTCTCTAAAACCCTACTTCATGGTTGGATTTCAGGAACCATAATGAGCTGGTGGTAGAGCCATTAGGAGCAGAAGGACTTGTTGTCAGAAAGCACTTACTGGTAAAAACCTACTTCCATATGTTATCATCAAATGAATTTATATATGGAAATTGCTTAGAACAGTGTCGGGTATATATAAGGCACCATAATAAGTGAGTGTTAATAACATCATCATCATCACCATTATCATCACCTTCATCACGTCATCTCATTATATGCTAGTATTAAGCATTGATACACAATTGATAAGATTAAAATTATAAATATTCCATATCAGGTCTATGAAATCTGTAATCATAAAGTTGCTTATAACAAATATTTGCAGATGAAAAAATAAAATGTGTACTATCACACCAAAACCAAACCAAAACAAAACTACAAATTGCTATAGAAAAGTCTGAGTGATATGAGGTGTTAGTAACACAAAGGGTACATTTTCAAAGAGTTCTATGGTTTACAAATGTCCTTAACCCAGATTTTGGCCGTCTAATGCTTTCTGCCCCAGAAACATTGAAAGCAATTATTGTCTTAAATTCTCCAGAACCTGAGCTAAAAGGAACATTCATCTCTCTGACTATGGGTGTTCACAAGCATGTGGGTAACTATTGGGGGAGACCTATAGACCGGCACTATGCTAATTTAATGTCCTTTTGAATGGGAATTCTTCCAGACTAGATGCTTTATGTACAGTCATAAAGATAATATGCAAATAGACTTTTCCTGCATTTCTTAAATTAATTTGCTTGTTTCTCAATTACTACAAAATGAATTGGCAGACAACCTTCTCTGTTTAACTTTCACATATTAGTTCTAATTGAACACATTAAAATCTCATAATTTATTTACTATCCTTGGGTTATTTTTTGTTAGTGGTGGTAGCTAGTTAATTCATTTACCTGACTTTTATATTTATCCATATGTTAATGTAACAATGCCTCGCTTTTATCTGTATTTTGCTTTTCTAAGGATTTTAATTTTTCATAAAATTGATAACCTGATGCTTAGCCCAGAATTCCCTTCAACTCCCACCACCATCCACAACTAGGCAATACTCAAAGTAAATAAACCAAAATATAGGTATTGAAAGGCAAGTATTTTACTCACAGTAGAATCACTACCTTCACTCAAAGCCTGTTCACTCATATATTAAACCTAGTTCACTCTAATTTGTTTCTTACCCCAAAGTGGAAGAGACAAGTAAACTGTGGAGAAACAGGAGGGGCTTTAGAATCAGGCAGACCAAAAGTAGAAATGACAGCAGATAGAAAGCAGTGAGGCAGAAGAATATAAAATATATAGATGAACCATCAGCAAATCACTTCACTTCTCTGAGCCTCCATTTCTACATCTTTATAATTGGGAGATTTGATTAGATGCTTTCCAAAATCCTTTAACAACCTAAATTTCTATTATTTTACAATAATTGTATAATGAATTTTCAGTGACTCCATTTAAAATATCCTAAGAGTGAGTTAAAATATTTTAAAGCATTTCTACTATAAACAGTTAAAGTAAAAATGGTTTAGTCTTAGTATGAGTAAGTACATGTATGAGTGAAGCATTTTTATAAGTATAGTAAAACCTTGGATTATGAGTAACTTGCCCTGTGAGTGTTCCTCAAGACTAGCAAACATTTCTAATACATTTAACTTGATAAATTAGCAATGTCTTGCAATACGAGTAGTAAATGATGCTAAATGTCACATAAACACAACTGAGCCAATGTTTCTTGAAAGTCACTTTGATATACAAGTGCTTGGGCTTACAAGCGTGTTTCTGTAATGAAATATGCTCACAAACCAAGGTTTTACTGTATCGGATATATTATTTGATTTAATCTTTACAACAATTCAATGAAGTGTATTCTGTTTATGCACATTTTACAAGTGAGGAAACAATCTCACAGAAGGGATGTTAATTGCACAATATCTCATGGTGAAACAAGATCCACAATCCATTTTTGTCTTCTGCAAAATTTTGTATTACCTCTTCAAGTAGTACAGATAAACTCCCTATACCTGCATAGTGCTTCTGCTTTATTCCTGGGTCACAGGCAAACAGCAAATTTCTGGTTTGCAAAGTTGAACGTGTAACTCTTGGTTACGTGGTGCTCTACCAATCACAGCTTATTGATGAGGAGCATGGCCCCTGCATCTGGCTATCTGCAGCCATAGGTTCTGCTGTTTTACCAGGTAGTCCCAGTTTCTGCAAGAGTATTCAAATGATTAAACATGATTCCCACTGCTGTGCCACCATATGACTTGAATACCAACTTATCACCAAGGGATTGCAGATACATATAGTTTTATTTTTTGAATATGACTAATTGCCTATTTTTTTAAATCTATATTATTTCAGGGTATTTGAATTGAGCAGGAATGCACAAATATCTGCTGTGACATCTTGATCAGAAGTTATTACCCCCCTTTTGTTCCCATAAGCATTCTATAAGAGTGGAAATAACACACATGAGGCAATATCTCACAGAAGACAGCATAGACTGTGAGGGTGTCTGGTACAGCTAAACCCTTTTTTAAATATGCCATCTTAGGCAAGTTACTTAAATTCTCACCACCTTGGTTTTCTCATCTGAAAGCTGGCGATAATAATAGTTCTTATCTTAAGAGGTTGTTGTGAAGATAAAATGAGTAAAATATCATCTTATATAAAGTAGTATAGAAAAAAATGTTCATTACTGTTAGCTGACTACAGAACTATGACTTAGGAGTCCACTGATAATTTGAGACAACTGAAGGCTATTTGGAATCTATTTTTCTTTATTTACCTAGTGTCTAGTGCAGTATCTGATATCTTACAGATGCTCCATACATTTTTCATTGAATGTCATTTTAATGTTGTTAATGTTGTTTGTTTTTGTCATCTCAAATGGACCTAAACTGCTAGCCTTGCTTAACTGAAAATTCATATAATATTCTAAGTAGTTTATTTTTATAAAATCTGTTAAGGAAGGTATTATTAAGATCTTTCCTCCCATCTTTTACAAAGAAAGTCATAGAATTGCTCACAGTCAGCAAAGAAAAGCAGAGTCAGAATTTGCATCCAGTTCGGTCTTGTGTGTGAACCAGAACACTTTGTTGCTTCTCTCCTAGCCTATTATATGCTAGTTTATGAGAAAGAGCTTAGAATACTGAGAAGCATATGCCAATATAAGACATTTGCATATTAGCAAGTTTATAGCAGTAGCCTCTTAATTAGTTCTTTAGCAAATCAGGCACCTCTGTTTCCTGGTTTATGAGTCTATCCTAGACACTGAAGAGCAATATTTAGGATAGACTAGAAGAGGATGGAGTGCTCTCTCCATTCCTATATAGGCAATGCAAGTGGGTCAATTAGCCAGTATGCACATTATTCATATCCTTTCATCTTTCTAGCAACTGTCCAACCCTTTTCTCACTATCATTAGCAAAAATATGTTTCAATCAGACATTGAATGCATTGTGACATTCATTAGTAGATGATCATAAAGTCATTTGGAGAAAGAGAAACACCAGTACATGTATACAATTACCTATGAATTTAGTTCATCATTTTCACTTCCATGCTCCAATGTACTCATTTGTAAAATAAGGACACCAAAATTACTTCTCTATAACCATGGAGCTTAAATTTTGGTATAGAGATCCCTCTACAGTGCCTGGTACATATGCAGAGACCAATAAACCATAGCATACTGCGAATAGCAATTAGGATAAACGTTGCAATTTTAAAATTAAAATATCCATAGAATAATCATTTTTAAAGTAATTGTGGCCAATTCTTCATTTATCCCACAATTATTTAATTCATATCAAGTGTGGCCATCAGGCTGTAAAGAAGGCTCACATAGGCAGGACTATACAGAATTGTAATTCAAACCTGTAGATTGTTTTCTGTCTTTTCTCTTTTTGTCTTAATTCATTTCCCATTATTAACCTGACACATAAACTTCATTCATTCAGACTGAATGGCATTTACCATGTGTCAGAGCTGTGTTGAAATTAAAAAAGAAAAAAAAAACAAACACAAGTAATGTATACCCCATGCCCTCAAGGAACTCAGTCTAGTGAAAAAGAGAGAAACATCAACAGATAATTAGAATCTAGGGAAGGAAGTGCTAATAGAGATATTTGTAACACAATATGGCAGTAATGAAGAAGACATGGGTGAGTGAGTGCCATGCTCTGCTAGGGGCATTAAGTAACACAGGAAGAGAAGAGTGATCTTTGCCAAATTGGCTCACTCCCCAAACTTGTTCATTTTGTTTTTCAGTGGAAACTGCTACAATGGAACCTAAGAGATATGAAGACAAAGTAGAAATATCCATAGGCTGATTCTTATACATTCCTTTTCCATGGCCCAGTTGAAAACAGAGGACATTAGAAAATTGAGTCAAAGAGAATTCTAAAGGACCAAATAAAGAATTCACCTAGTAGTTCGCTGGACAAAGAAACATCATTTCATCTCTTCTCACCCTCTGTCCCTCCATTTATTTTCAGTATGTCAAGTGTTTTGAATACATTGTCTTACTTAACACTAAGTAAATTCAATGAATTAGAAATTAATAACTCAATTACAAAACTGCAAACAATTAACTGGTAGGTTTTGGCCAAGTCTACAGAGCTGCTTAGTGGTAGTTAAAATCCAATGTTTGTCCCCAAATACTTTCTCCTAAATCACTTTACTACACAGCATCAGTACATTACAAGAATAGGAGCACATTATTTCTAAGATCATGTCCAATTCAATAATTCAGTACATACTAAATACTTTGAGAAAATTCCTAATTTAATTTCTGCCTTAACCATGATTCACTTATTCAGTTGAAAAATAAAAAGAAAGACCTAGTTAGATGTATGCTTTGTACATACTTCGGGCATACATAGGATTGTAACCTTGTACACACATTTGTACAAACTTGAAATAGTTTTAGAGCATTAGCTGGTCATTGTTTCCCCTGGCAGTTTTCATTTCAATGGATAAATATTGATATTGGACATAATGAAAATAATACTATTTTGAATTTGTACAATGTATTTAAGAAATTTAAATATTAACAGAGCAATTAAATTATCAGCTTCTTATAGTGAGGAACAAATATGTTAAAGAATTTGGGCAAGAATGCATAGCAAATTAATGGAAGAGCTGATAAGTTCATGAAGCCTGTGGATTCAATTTAGTTATTAAAGTCTTATTTAGAAAATAAGAACTTAGAATTCACTACACTGTGGTATCTAATTGCTTTTTTTGAAATACCATCAAATTCATGAAATAAATCTGTAAGATAATCTATTTTTGGCCACATGAAAGGAACATATGTGGTATTATTGGAATACTTCATCCTACTCCAGGTAAGGAAGTAATTAGTGTTAAAAATAAAGCTGGGGAAGATACTTCTTAAAGTAAAATGGGCATCTTTATTCATCTAGTAATATTAGCTACTTAACTCCCTCAAGGAGATATTATGATGATTAACTGGATCATGATGGAGAATAATTTATGGAAAAAAAAACTGAGTACTCAAAATTATTAGCATGATTTCACCACAATTATCTCCAATTTTTACTTTCTTGACTTCAATTTCAATTTTATTGTTTCTTTGAGGAGAACAGAAAAGTCACTCAATGCTTGAGGCACACTTTTTTAAGAGGTTACAGAAAGGATAAAAAGAGGCAAATTTTAGTTGAAAACATTGTGCAACTTTAGTCCTCAGAACCACCCTTGAAGAATCGAATTTCTACTGTTTGGCAGCCACATCTAAAAGGATTCAACACAGTTTCAGACACATATTATAGAATGACAAGGCAGAAGGGAATCAGAGAGAGCAATTAATCTAACATGTAGTTTATATGAGAAAACGGAAAGCCAGAATAGTAAAATGATTCACCCACATAACACTATTGCTTGGTGTACACTTGACTTGAATTCTTTCACTTTCTATTCTACTGCTCAATGGTTCTCTCTTCAGTCTCTGGGCATTTTGGGGTCTGGGCACTCAGAGAAGTGTCAGAGTATATCTTCCTTTCAATGTAGAAGAGATATGGATCCTGAAACAGACAATGTTCCTGGCATCTGAAAAAAAAACAAAACAAAACACAACTCCAAAGTCATTTATATTAGTGGTGAGATTCTGTGCTAACCCAAGTGTTTATTTTCGGCATGCAGATTGCTCAGGTGATCACTCCTGACCAGGATGATGTCCATAATGAGAATTACAAGAGATTGTTAATCATGAATTTATACACAGTAATGTAAAAACCACTCTGGGCTTTGGTAGGAAAGCAGAGACTATACTTATGGCACAAGTAAAAAGCCTTCAGGTTATAAGTAATGTAGCTAATCAGCTGCCTGGAGCTCAACAAATCAGTGACATCAATTATTTCTTCTCCAGATGATGTAAGAAACTAAAGTCCATATTTCACATTTACTATGATGCTACCTCTAGAAAAATAAATGAACTGTTTTTAAGAGTATAAATCAATAGATGAAAATGTTCCTCCACTTGTTTAGTACCAAAATTATTTTCTTCTTTGTTTTAGCATAAGTACCAGACTCTTGTGAAACTATAGCTGTGTCTGCCCGTTTTCCCTTTTACATCAACTCAGTATTTATTTACCTATGGGGTCAATTACTCAGATGATAACCTTAGGGAGTTCAAATAGTTTTAAAAGAATTATTTTAAAGATTAACATTTTGAATTAATGAACAGAGCAAACATACCTAAATAATGTTATACAGGACATTTCTTTCAAGCAGTCATGTCTATAACTTATTTACCTAATTCAACTTATTTACGTCCACAGGAAAATGGGTGAATAATAAAACAACTTTGTTGCAAGCTTTGTTTAAAAGTTATTTTTCAATTTATTTTACTCTTCTTTCTGTTTTATTTTTTAAGTTATTTTTTTAGTGTTTATTTTTGAGAGAGAGACAGAGCATGAGCAGGAGAAGGTCAGAAAGAGAGGGAGACACAGAATCCAAAGCAGGCTCCAGGCTCCGAACTGTCAGCATAGATCCTGATGCAGAGCTCAAACTCACAGGCTATGAGATCATGACCTGAGCCAAAGTCGGATGCTTAACTGATTGAGTCACCCAGGTGCTCCTCTTCTTTCTGTTTGAAAATCAATTTCAATTCTCAAATTATTTAAATGAGGTTTTGGAATACAACATCAATAATTTGTAGTATGGGTTATTTATTTATTTTGCATAGTTCAACATATTCACTGTATGTCCTTTAGTATATCAGTGCGCTTCTATGTCTGTATGTCTGTGTATGTACTCTAGTTTTATTTAAAATCTTTTTGCAACTTTTTTGAGGCATATATACAAAAAATTGTGCACGTTTAACATATACAATTTTATGAGTTTGAAAACTACATATATCCGTGAATCCATAACCACAATCAAGATTATAAATATATCCATCACCTCTAAACATTTCTTGTGTCTCTTTTCTTTTTCCTTCTCTCCTCCCTCCCTCTCTCCCTCCCTTCTTTTCTTCCATATTGTTATAAGAACACTTAACATGAAACCTACCCTCAACAGTTTTTAAGTACACAATACTGTATTGCTAACTATAGGCATTATGTTGTACAGCAGATCTCTGGAACTGATTCATCTTTTATAACTCCAGCTTTATGCCCACTGAACAACTCCCTATTTCCCCCTCCTCCTGTACCCTGGAAACAACTATTCTAGGTTCTGCTTCTGCCAAGTTTGACTATTTCAGATGTCACATAAAAGTGAAATCATGCAGTTTGCCCTTCTCTGATTGACTTATTTATTTTACTTAGCACAATGTCTTCCAAGTTCATCCGTGTTGTTGCAAATGGTAGGATTTCCTTCTTTTGTGAAGGCTGAATAATATTACAGTGTGTGTGTGTGTGTGTGTGTGTGTGTGTGTGTGCTTGTGGCTATCACATTGTCTTTATCCATTCATCTGTTGATTGATATTTGGGTTGTAAAGTAGAAAGATACAAAATCAACATAGAAAATTAAGTTGCAATTCTGTACACTAACAACAAAATATGTGAAAAGTAAACTAAGAAAATCCTATTAACAATAGTGTCAAAAGGAACAAAATACTTAAGAATAGACTTGGCCAAGAAAATGAAAGACCTGTATACTAAAAATTACAATACATTGATAAAAGAAATTAAAGAAGAAATAAAATGGAAAATAAAATAAATAATGGAATAAATAAATAAATGAAAAATAAATGGAAAGACATGCATGTTCATGGATTAGAAAATTTATTGTTAAAATTTACATATTTAAAAGATGTAAAAGACTTTTTTTTGATATATATCTCAAGGTGCATGTACCAATTGTTAAAGTGTAAGAAAAAATGATAAAGTTTTCTAAATTTAACCATAGAAACAAAATAATATAGATCTCTGTTTGTAAGCTTATTCATTCTTTGAAATTTCACTTATTCTCAACATTTTACTGATAATATTTTATTGCTATCTTCATGTTTTATACATTTCAAAGCACTTGAAATCTGTTTTCTGAGCTGAGTCTCTTGGAATCTCAGTAAAATCCACCTGATCAAGTACCATTATTTTCATTTTATGGATAAGAAAATAGAAGGCACAAGTAGGCAGATGATTTTTTGGTTTCCATAGCGAGTCAGTTGCCATGCATGGCATAGAACTGAACTCTGTGTGTCTCAGCATTTAGTTAATTTTATAGCATTCCACCTCATGAAATGATAATTGATACCAAATCTGGACAAAACTCACATAAAAGTCAAATACATAAAATATGATAATATGGTTCAGGCAAAGTATAATAGCGTAAGGCAGTATTCCACAGCTCTTTCTTTTAGACATACATGGAAGGGGTTATTGTTTTTTAAGGTCAAGATGAAGATCTGGCCTGGAAATTGGTTGTGTCTGAACAGGAAGAAAATCTCTACTCATATCTCTGTTTCAGTGCCAATAACATGAACCATGCTGGAAAGGCAAAGACTTCAGAGATTTCCATACAAATGTTTTTCTTAGCTCACAAATACCACAAAATTATTCATGCTTTGAGGAAGGTCAAGAAGACACATTATTTTCCCACATTTTTTGCATTTTTAAAACTCTTTTGGAGTCTTTCCTCAAAGTGAAATATATAATGTAGATGGTTTCTTTATATCTTCTGTAAACTTTCAGAGAGGCAATAATTTTATATCAAATTCCACTTATGACCCTATGATCCAGACTTAAAGCTGTTGCTCAAAGCTTTTTTGATCTGTTTCTTGAGCCACTGTAGAAAATTATATGTATAAAAAAACTCTCTAAAATAGTTGACAATGTTGTTGACTTATTGATATATTTTTCAGCTTATATGCTGTGAAGTTGGAGAAAATCTTAAAATTGCCGCAAGTACTGAGAGAAATGCTAAAGCAATTTAAAGGAAAGTTGAAAACAAGGGCATTTGAGGAAAAAATTGTTGGGTTATTAATAGATATGATGTTCCAGTCTTCCTTTTGTATTTATCTACAGGCATATAACATTCATATTTTCTTTTCTTGGGAGGTATTATGTGGCTAGGGCTTACATACATAGGGGCTTTATAGAATTATTCTCATCATGCAGTATTGCTGATGTTGCCTAAGCGATTGCTGTCTTCTTTTTCAAAATAATAACTTAAGCTACTCTTTAGTCAAATAGATACTGCCATTCCTGGGGTGAAGTTTTCACAGTGGTCTAGAATTGATCATAAAAGAGCTAAAGGAAAAAAATTGCATTTCATATTTAAGTTAATCTTAATAATTGATTCAACATTGTTTTGACAAAAATCTACAAGTGGATACATTAGGGTAGTGAAGACAGAACACTCGGGATTTCTATCATTGTATATCTCTTAAAGGCAGCTCAACTGTTAATATGCAGGTAATGACATTCAGTAAGTATAACACATGAGCATATTTTTCTAGATAGCTTTGAAAACAAATCAAAATGAAAGTTTTAGAATAGCCAAGATGGTAAGCTGGAAATAGCTGCATTTCGTTTATGTATGAAAGGGTGATTTTATCTTCATCACATTTCTTCTGCTTTTCTCAATCACGTCTTCTTTTTCTCCTTATTACCAAAGCAAACGGTGGCATATGTAATATATTTATCTCCTAAGATATTAAGGTATATATTCTAAGTCCCCAGTTGAGATATATTCTAAGTACTATGATGGTTTAAACAGTTTTGGTTTTGAATCCCTCTTGGCTGAAAGAGTTTTATTGTAATTTGGATTCTGCGCATTTCCTGAGTGAGTGTGATCAGTGTGGAAATGTTTGTACCACAGAAAAATTGCAGTATCTATTCCTACCACAAGATATCTCCACGTGGAGACAATGTGATTTTTTAATTTCCTCTGTAAAGGTGTAAGAAAATTGCAATTCAGGGCCCAAAGTTGTTCTTTCCTGCTGATAACCTTATTTTTCATTATTTGAATAAACATGACTACAGTCATAACTCTGAAGAACCGCCTTTCGCAGCCAAAGATTAATTTAAGTGAAAAAGGAAAACACAAGAACAAACAAACAAAAAAACCCATGAGATCACAGCGATCGGTTCCAACAGTTCAGGCATCTTCAAAAATACTATTTGACAATACTTGCAGATATATGATCTATATAGGATGCATATGTAATGCTTGAATTTAAAAAATTGTGAAACTCAGTTAATGCCTCTATCTTAATAATGTAATTGAATACAGGAAGATTTGACTTTCTAATTTCACTTGTGCATATACCTCATTGTTTCAACCCCAGCAACTATTGCTTATCATTTTGCTGTAATTCTAGTAAGACATAGCACCTTTGCAAAGGCTCTTTAAGCCAAAGGAAAGACAAACATTTGAAAAGATTGTTTTACAAGACATAATGTGGGAAGTACTAAATTATAGAGCTGTTATTTTTAAAAATCAACATTTATTTTGCCCTAAAAGAGACTACAGATAAGTTAGCTACTTTTCTTTTGAGAAGTACCAATTCTTAATGATAATACTTTTGTCACTGTGCAGATACTTCATTTTTTAAAAATTGTCCTATATCGATGATACAAAATGTTACATATTTAACTTGTCTGAAATTAGGATGTATGACATAGAAACATAGTATATGAGATTTGCTCTCAAAACCAATATGTAAGGTAAGTATTATATTCCATCAGAAGTAGGTTGTATTTCTTTAAAATGTCCATGGAAAATAAAATATACAATATGTCCAGTTATGGTCATACTAAAGGGTCATATGATGAAAATTATATAACTGAAATACTAGAATCACATGTTGCATGATATACTCAGAGTATTTGAAAATGAATGAGAAAATAGGAAATTCACTTCCATCATTTCAAGATCACTCCAGCCCATATACTCATGGTGAAAAGTAGAAAATGAAATCACCTTGTCTTTTAAATTAGGGGCACCTGGGTGGCTCAGTCGGTTAAGCATCTGGCTTAGGTTCAGGCCATGATCTCCCCGTTTATGAATTCAAGCCCCACATTGGGCTCTGTGCTGACAGCTCAGAGCCTGGAGCCTGCTTCAAATTTTGTGTCTCTCCCTCTCTCTGCCCCTCCTGTGCTCATTCTCTGTCTCTCTCTATCTCTCAATAATAAATAAACATTAAAAAAATTTAAATTGTTCTGTATTTCTCTCCCTCTACCCTCCCTCTCTCTCTCCCTCTCTCCTACCTTCTCCTTCATCTCTCTCTCTCTCTCTTTTCTCTTTTCTCTCCCTGTCTCCTTGTCTAATTCTCTTTTCCTCCATCAGCTGGAAAAAAAGTTGGATTCATATGACTAAAATGCAGTCATCAGAACATCCTGAAGGTACAGTGATAGGAATTTAGACAATAAAAGATTTTCAGCACAGCCACTATGCTTTAAATCATCTAGCTTACACTCATCAGTAAGGATACTTTGAGCTACAAGTGGTTAAGTATTTATTAAGTTTTTACCAGGTACATTACAACAATTATGGAAAGTGGACACTAGAAGAAGTTGATCTATGGAATAAAAATCAGGAATGTATTTTTTAGGCTAAATACTCAAATCTGTCAATTACTAGATGAATTGACAAAATCACAGAATTTGTTGAAACACACAATTGAGGCATTAAATCTAATGGAATTATTGGAGAGGTGAGAGAATGCATTGTAATTATTAACATGTTAAGGATCCTGAGATACTTAGTTCCTAATTCTCAAACATTTTGAGCCTGTGGATGGCACACTTTTAAACAGTATATTTTGGGGGGAACACCTGAAGGGATTGCTATGAACTCAATTGTGTCTCCCCAAATTGACGTGTTAGAACTCTAACTCTCAATGTGACTGTATTTGGGAACAGGGCCTTTGGGAGGTAATTAAGGTTAAATGAGGTCATAAGTGTAGGTCTCTAATCCTAATGGATCATAAAATATGGACATAAAACGAGGAAGATCACTCTCTGCATGTATACCTAGGAAAGGCCATGTGAGGACACAGAAAGACAGTGATCATCTATAAGCCAGTAAGAGAGCTCTCACAGACACCAATCTTGCTGATTGATCTGAGGGTTCTAGCCTCTGGAACTGTAAGGAGGTAAATTTCTGTTGTTTAAGCCACCCAGACTGTGGTGTTTTGTTATGGCAACCTGAGCTAGCATACACCTGTGTATTAGAGTTCGTTCACCAGAAAGGCAGAAGAGGACACATAGGTATACATAAGAGATTTATTACAAGAATTGACTCTCGTGATTTTGGAAGCCAGTAAGTCCCACTATCTGCTGTCTGCACAGCCAGTGGTGTAATTCAGTCCAAGCCCAAAGGCCTGAGAACCAGGGGAACTGATGGGATATGTTCTGGTCTGAGTCTCAAAGTCCCAAAATCAGGAGTACTGACGTCCAAGGGCAGGCAAGTATGGATGTCCCAGCTCAGGTGGAGAGCAAATTCATTCTTCCTTACCTTTTTGTTTTATTCAAGCTTCGCAAAGGATTGGATGACACCCACCTGCACTGGCAGGTAAATCTTCTTTACTCAGTCTACTGAGTCAAATACTAATTTCTTCTGGAAACAGCCTCACAAACACCACAAGAAATAATGTTTTACCAGCTATCTAAGTAATCTTAGCCCAGTCAAGTTGACATAAAATTAACCACCAAAATAACATTAATGTGTCACCAAGAATCACTACACAACCATCCTGTTGTACATATATCATATATAAGATTATAACCTCTAGTATTGGTCACTTTATCAATGAGTAGAATTGTTTTCTTCCATGATACCATTTTTTAAATGTTTATTTATTTTTGAGAGAGAGAGAGTCTAGAGAGAGAGCATGAGCAGGGGAGGGACAGAAAGAGATGAAGACACAGAATCCAAAGCAGGCTCCAGGCTCTGAGCTGTCAGCACAGATCCGGATGCGAGGCTTGAACACACGAGCTGCGAGATCATGACCTGAGCCGAAGTGGGACACTCAACTGACTGAACCACCCAGGGGCCCCCCATGATGTCATTTTCTTATATACTCAGCAGCCAATTTTTTTTTTCAGGAGCAGATTTTCAAACACTGCATTTCATATACAGTCTTGTCTTTGGCATCAACTTCAGATAGCAACTCTAACTTTTCACTTGTACTAAGATTTTGACCCTCTTTATCCTGCTCTATAACCATCTTTACCACTTACACCAAAATGTGTTACATAGTGATCAAAATATAGCAGTGCCCTTTGGTAGATTCACAGCACAGAGGTTAAGAAGAGCTAAAGGAAAATTTCTGCAAATAAAATTCTCATTTTTATTATGAAGATAAAATTTCTAAACATTTAAAATGTAATAGGCATGCCATCATTGAGACCGAAAACTTATCCTAAATACTTTGAAAGAGGACCTTGGCTGACAGAAGAGTAATGTAATAATGCTATACTGACTCTGAGGATTGATTTAGCTTCTGACCTTGGCAAGATTCTGGGGAAAATATGGTGGGTGTTAAGGTAGAGAAAACAAACCTGAAAGACAAAGTTATATACTCTGGAAAAAATTAACAGAAATCAGTATTATTATTATTATTATTATTTTAAATGCTTATTTATTTTGAGATGAGAGAGCATGTGCATGTGAGGGGGGGGGAGTGGGTAGAGAGAGAGGAGAGAGAAAATCCCAAGTAACCTACACATTGTCAGCATGGAGCTCCATCTCTGGACCACGAGACCATGACCTGAGCTGATATCGAGAGTAAGATGCCCAACTGACTGAGTCACCCAGGTGCCCCTAATATTTTTTAATAATTATTTTTATTAAAAAATATATGCATTTGCTTATGTGTGAGGCACTTCACACAGAATATCTCATTTACTCCTCTAATCGATCTTTGGCAGAGTATATTATTACTATCTTTATTTTACGTAAAAATGCAATGTAATGCTCAGAGACATTCCCAGGGGTTCATAGTGAATACGCAGGGTGTCAGAACTGAAGCCAAGCCTGGATAGGTCTAAGTCCAAAGCTTGTGCATATTACCACCTTGTAGCATGTCAGAAGCTTGAAGAGCCAATGCTTGAATGTCATCTATTTATCCTTTGTTCAGTGATGATTTTGTCATTGCTTGAACATAAACATAGTTCTGCAACATAGAACTTACTATCAATTCTTTTTTGATACCTTGATAGACTGTACTTACTGAATTGAAATTTGTCTTTCTATAGGTCCTCGTCAATTGGTCTCAGATTTTTCTTTGTTCATACAACACTTTACATGAGAAATTTTGTATAGCTCTTCCTTTTACTCATTAATTTAAAAATATGATTACCTGGACGCCTAGGTGGCTCAGTTGATTAAGTGTCCGGCTCTTGATTTCAGCTCAGGCTATGATCTCACGGTAGGTGAGTTCTAGCCCTGAGTCAGGCTCTGCACTGATAGTGCAGAGAAATCTGCATGATCTATATCACTGCTATAGTTACCAGCATTCATAATCACTGAAATGTTATTTTCTTTGATATATTCACTTACCTAATGAGTATGTGTGTGTGTGTGTGTGTGTGTGTGTGTGTGACTATGTGAATGATACTTATGGCAAGTGCTGGAGTTCAAACACAGTCCAGCAAATACAGTTGTGTTTTACTGTCATAGAAGACAATAATGCCTTGATTAAGACAGTAATGTTCCTGATACATTTTATCACTTGCTGAACTGCATTATGCATTCTGGATTTATTTGTGAAATCTTTAACATAAGAAATTATGTGCAGGCACTATAAAACGTAAATTAACAAGTCTACTTACTTTGTCAGGAAGTCAAATTTTATCAAAAATATAGTTATAAAGTTTTGCACTGGTAAGAAAACCGCAATACCATCATCTTCATCTGTAAAGGATCTTATTTGCTCTTTTCAGTGGAATAAGTACTACTTGTTCTACTGTATGGACTCTTACTGGGTTGTTTTGTATATAAATTAGGAAAGAAAACTTTATATTGTATCTCAAGAATCTTAAGAATTAGGAGCAAAGATTATCAAGTACTTACCACAATGTTGTTTCTCTTCCTTTAAAATTTTTAATACAGACTATCAAAAAATCTTCAAATATTTATGGAACAAGACACAAAAATTATTTTATTTTTTATTTTTTTAATGTTTATTTATTTTTGAGACAGAGAGAGACACAGCATGAGCAGGGAAGGGGCAGAGAGAGAGGGAGACGCAGAATGTGAAGCAGGCTCCAGGCTCTGAGCTGTCAGCACAGAGCCCGATGCGGGGCTCGAACTCACAAACTGTGAGATCATTACCTGAGCCGAAGTCGGACGCTTAACCGACTGAGCCACCCAGGCGCTCCACAAAAATTATTTTAAATTGCCACATCAGTTTCTGTAAGGAGGGTATAAAGATCAGTCCTTTCTTGGTTAATCCATCTTGTTCCATGGACTTCAGATTAAACTTCTAACCTGTGATGTCATCTTATAATTTTTTATTCGTGTTTACAAAGAAGAGCTTGGTTGAAAAACTGTGGCTCTTTTTTAAGGCAAAATT
Source organism: Felis catus (assembly GCF_018350175.1). NCBI lineage: Eukaryota > Metazoa > Chordata > Mammalia > Carnivora > Felidae > Felis > Felis catus. The sequence continues at coordinate 186,338,340 of NC_058368.1, read as the reverse complement.
ATTCCTAATACTATATTAAAAAATCAATGGCAATTCGTGTTCTGAGATCAATATCATTATGCATAATTATGGTACAAATAACATCTTTGTACAAAAAAAATCAATTTTTTACCTACAAACGAGGGCAGTTCCTTCCTGACTCCTCCAAAATACGTTAACATAAATGGAGTAAGAGAATGCAGGATCTTTATTCTGAAAATGTAATAGAAGACTACATATAGAAGGCCCCTATTATAAAGTCAGGGTATAAAATCAATAGGAAAAGCAAGGAAACATTTATGGAATTGAAATAGTAGTGTGACTAACATTTCTTTCAGTCCATTATATTTCAAATTGACACAAAAATAAGTGAGAAAAAATAAATAATAAGCTTGTTAGGTGAACAGAATAGATATGATAATAGAGAATATATTTTCAAGGAAATATGGACCATTTACAAAAATTGACCACATATTAAGGGAGCTTAGCCATATTAAGCGTCTGACTTTGGCTCAGGTCATGATCTCATGGCTCGTAAGTTTGAGCCCCGCGTTGGGCTCTGTGCTGACAGCTTGGAGCCTGGAGCCTGCTTCAGATTCTGTGTCTCCCTCTCTCTCTCCCCTCCCCAGAGAGACACTCCGTCTCTCTCACAACAATAAACATTAAAAAATTTTTAAAAAATTGACCACATGTTAGGCCCCAAAATAAACATTTGTAGATGCTGTAAAGTAGACATTTCATAGAAATTATTCACCAATCAAAGTATAATCTAGAAAAAAATTTGTTAAAAAGCATAAAAAGTATATGTGAGTAGAGAAAGTTCCTTTCTACTCAACTATTGTTAATCCAAGGAGAAAATCTAAAATATAACTCTATTTTTTAATATAATTTATTGTCAAATTGGCTTCCATACAACAACCAGTGCTCAGGCTAACAAGTGCGCTCCTCAATGCCCATCACCCACTTTCCCGTCTCCTCCACCCCCATCAACCCTCAGTCTGTCCTCTGTATTTAAAAGTCTCTTATGATTTGCCTCCCTCCCCCTCGGTTTATAACTTTTTTTCCCCTTCTCCTCCCCCATGGTCTTCTGTTAAGTTTCTGAAGATCCGCATATGAGTGAAAACATATTGTATCTGTCTTTCTCTGACTGACTTCTTTCACTTAGCATAATACCCTCCAGTTCCATCCATATTGCTGCAAATGGAATGATTTCATTCTTTCTCATTGCCAAGTAGTATTCCATTGTATGTATAAACCACATCTTCTTTATTCATTCATCAGTTGATGGACATTTAGGCTCTTTCCATAATTTGGCTATTGTTAACAGTGCTGCTATAAACATTGGGGTACGTGTGCCCCTATGTATCAGTACTCCTGTATTCCTTGGGTAAATTCCTAGCAGTGCTATTGCTAGGTCATAGGATAGATCTATTTTTAATTTTTTGAGGAACCTCCACACTGTTTTCCAGAGTGGCTGCACGAGTTTGCATTCCCACCAACAGTGCAAGAAGGTTCCTGTTTCTCCACAACCTCGCCAGCGTGTATAGTCTCCTGATTTGTTCATTTTAGCTACTCTGACTGGCATGAGTTAGTATCTCAGTGTGGTTTGATTTGTATTTCCCTGATGATGAGTGATGTGAAGCATTGTTTCATGTGTCTGTTGGCCATCTGGATGTCTTCTTTGGAAAAGTGTCTATTCATGTCTTTTGCCCATTTCTTCACTGGATTATTGGTTTTTTGGGTGTGGAGTTTGGTGAGTTATTTATAGAGTTTGGATACTAGCCCTTATGTAATAAAACACTAAATCAGCATCACCACTGTGAAAACACAAAGGGCATTTCTACTAAAGACACAAAGAAAATAAAGGACCCACTGTCAACATTATTGCACAATATTGTCTTGGAAACATCAGCCAATGCAATCAAGTAAAGAGAAGATATTAAGTATAGGGTACAAAAATACATAATATGATTGTAAAGATATAAAACTCCTTCAAAATATCTTAGAAGCTATTCAAACTATACAACTGCTAGAAGCAAAATAATCTTGGGCACCTGGGTTGCTCAGTCAGTTAAGCCTCCAACTTGGCTCAGGTCATGATCTTGCGGTTCTGAGTTTGAGTCCCACGTTAGGCTTAGTTCTGACAGCTCAGAGACTGGAGCCTACTTCGGATTTTGTGTCTCCTTCTCTCTGCCTCTCCTCTGCTCTCTCACTCTCTCTCAAAAATAAATAAACATTAAAAATAAAAAAAGGAAAGAAATTCTAGATGACCTAGAGTTTGGCCATGATTCTTTAGATACAATACCAAAGACTCAATCATGAAAGAAAGAGTTGATAAGCCATGGATTAAAATTAATTTTTTTTTCTCTGTGAATACACTGGCAAGGGAACAAAAATACAAGCCACAGACTGGAGAAAAGACAGATCTGATAAAGGATTGTCATCTAAAATATACAAAGACCTTTTAAAACTCAAAAATAAGAAAACAACCTGACTTAAAAATGCTTTTTTAACACACACCTCACCAAATAAGTCATGCAGATGGAAAATAAGCTTATAAAAAGACGTTCTGTATTATGTGTCATCAGAGAAATGCAAATTAAAAGAAAAAATGAGGTACCACTGTATACCTGTTAGAATGACCAAAATCCAGAACACTGACGGCACCAAATGCTGACAAGGATGTGAGACAATAGAAATTGCCATTCATTCCTCCTAGAAATGCAAAGTGGTACATCCACTTTACAAGACAGTTTGGTGTTTTATTATAAAACTAAACACACTCTTGCCATATGATCCAGAATCGTGCTTTTTGGTATTTACCCAAAGTAGTTGAAAACTTATATTCACACAAAAATCTACACACAGATGTTTATAGCAGCTTTATTCATAATTGCCAAAACTTGGAAGCAATCAAGATGTCCTTCAGTAGTGAATGAATAATGTGGTACATCCAGACAATGGAATATTATTCAGGGCTAAAAGGAAATGAGCTATCAAGCTATAAAAAGACATGGAGGAAACTTAAATGCATATGACTAAGTGAAAGCATCCAACCTGAAAAACCTATATACTACATGATTCCAACTGTGTGAGATTCTGGAGAAGGCAAAACTCTGGAAACAGTTAAAAGATCAGTTGTTGCCAGGGCATAGGGTGGAGAGAGGGACGTTGAATAGGTGAAGTACAGAAAATTTTTAGGGCAGGCTGCTGACTTCTTGTATCTTCACTTGATGGAAAGAAAGCTAGCTAGCTCTCTGGCCTCTTCTCATAAAGGCACTAATCCCATTCATGAAAGTTCCACCCTCAAGATCTAATTACTTCTCAAAGGCCAGACTTCCAAATACCATCACATTGGCATTATGGTTTCAACATACAATTTTGTGGGGACACAAACACGCAATCCATTGCAAACTTATTTAAATAAATACCAAGGAGTGTAATAGCTGAATTTTATGGTAAAATTATGTTCAGTTTTGTTAAGAAACCACCAAAATGTCTCCCAAAGTAGTTGCACCATTTTGCATTCCACCCAGTAATGAATAAGAGAGTTCCCATTGCTCCACATCCTCATCAACATTTGTGAGTGTTGTCAATATTCTAGATTTTGGCCATTCTCATAGATATTAATCATGGTTTCTCATTTTTATTTTTATTGCATTTCCTAAATGACATATGATGTGAAGCATCTTTTCATGTGCTTAAATTAAGCATTTGTATATCTTCTCTGGTGAAGTGTCTGTTCAGGTCTTTTGCCCAATTCTTTTATTTATTGATTGATTTTATTGAGTAGTGTGTTTTCCTGTTATTGAGTTTAATGATTTTTTTTAATGAGCATAATAACATCTTTTTATATGCTGATGGAGATGATCCACTAAAGGGTGAAAAATAATGTAGGAGAGAGGAGAATTGCTGGAGAATACCTTTAGGAGTGAGAAAGACTCAGTGTAGTGCTCAAATTTCTTAATTATATAATTATTGAATTTTTCAATATATGAAAACTGAATAGTGTTTTTAAGTATATGTGTATATATACTATAAAGAATATATATAATATACATAAATATATGTATTGAAGTATACATAGTAAGTATATATTTTAATTGTATTTTATATAAATATATAAATAAATATGTTATATATTAAGTATATATATTTTATTGAATATATATGTATGTATATATATACACTGAAAATATATATACACTGTCTAGTATATGTATATTATATATAATATATATACTGAAGGTGTGTATATATACTGAAATATGAGAAGTCTAGAAATTTAGCTGTGGGTAAATCACAAGGTTACTAGGGAAACATTGTAATAGAATACATTATTTTCTGGAAATTTGCATATTATAAAGTATTATGTTTAAAAAAACTACAATAGCCACTAGTGTCTTCATGTCTTAAACACAATGTTAATAAGATGTTATTTCCCCTCTATCTTCCCTTTCACTACATTCCCTCTGACCTAACACACAGGCTTGTATTCCTCACAAATTTTAGACAGACTACTTTTCTGTTATAAGGAGAATAAAAAAGAAGGTGCCAGCCAAGAATGAGTAAAACACTTTGGTTCCAGCAGGCTGGCAGGACCTACTGGGATGTGAAGGCTTTTAAGGCCATGAAATAAGGGTTCTCTGCATAAGGAGCCAGTTGGCCTCTAGTTATAAAGACCTTAAGTGGTCACATGAGAATTTGGTTTCCTAGAGAAAAGACAAGAACTGGCCTGTAAAGATGAGATCTCACATAAAAAAAATCATCAAAATGCTTTTTGAATGAATCATGTTAATTTGTAGGTGTTCAAAATAAAGAAACGTTGTTCATCTGGGGGCCAAACATTTTGAGAATAAAAGACTCTTAAGAAAATTTAACATTAGGGGCACCTGGATAGCTCAGTTGGTTAAGCATCTGACTTCAGTTAAACATTTCACACAGTTTGTGAGTTCGAGTCCCATATCAGGTCATCTACTATCAGCACAGAACCCACTTCGGATCCTCTGTCTCCCTCTCTCTCTGCCTCTCACCTGCTTGCTCTGTCCCTCTCTCTCAAAAATAAATACACATTAAAAATATTTTTTAAAAAATTTAGCGCTAGGGATAGTACTAAAAAATAAAAATTCTCAAGATATTAATAAGAGCTATCTCTATGTATGCGATCTGGAGGGATTATTCTTTTATTTTTCTTTCATTATTTTGCTTACCTGAGTTTGCTTTTGTAATATACATCTATACTTCACATAAAAGTTGCATTAAGAACTAAAACTAAAAACACTCCACAGAATTATCCTATTTGGGGATTGTTGGTGGCATAAGAAGCCTAAGAGATCTAACCAAACAAACCATGGTAAATACATTTTTCTGTTCTAGCTTTAATTGGTTCACAGTTGCCAGAAGCATTGTGCAAGAATGATTCTGAAGCCTTCCTTGGCTTCAGTAGGGAAGAGTGCTATGGTTGATTAGTGGTACCTACCATGGGTGTAGAAGGTGAAAATTGCAATGTTTCTCAGGTGTTTGCCATTTATTGTCTAAATCAGCTCACTCATTTTATAGATGGCCAAACAGAAGCCTTTTGAAAGGAAGGAATTTACTGCCCAAGATCCTACAGAGTTCTAATGACAGATCAATTGTATGCACTTCTAATTCAGCGTAGAAAATGATGTGTTGTGAAAAGTCTTATATACTAAACACTTCTTGTGGTAAATTCGCAAATAATATGAGGATCCTTTAAAATGCAAAATTAAAAAAATGAATAAAAATAGTCCCCTAAATTTTCCTAATCACTGAATCATTTTCCCTATTCAGAATTCCACAGCCTGAGCTAAGTCCACCTGACTCTGAGATCTCACATTTATTTTTAAATCCACAAACTAGCATGCCCAGACAGGAGGTATCATTTTCTCTAAATTAAATAACAATCAAGACTCTGTCACTTTCCTAATGAAGACTCGTGCACAGCACCAAACCTTCTGAAGTATTTTCAGGTGAGGATGTGTGATTTTAGCAACTAGACTTGTTAAGGGACGCATTTAAAGAAAAAATTGTCCTGAAAGGAGCTCTTGAGATTTAACACATGATTAAATAGGGAAAAGCTGGCAGAACTCTGCATTTTTCTCAAAAGAGAGCAAAAGTACAACAAGGTTATCCCTTTTAGGAGGAGACCTGCTACTGACTCACTTAACGACGAATATGGCAGTTTCCAGTGAAAGCGGAAAGTAGTGATATTTGTTTAGGAACACTTATGACTGTTTTGGTTCTTCGTGGACCACATGGTCAAAATTGCTTTTCAGGATTCATAGCTGATCTTATATATGTCTCTTGCATCACTTAGATAGGGAGGTCCCCCCCCCCTCCTTTGTCACTTAGCTCTCAGCTGAGTTGTCACTTTGGTCTGGAAGTTTTTCCTATTCCCCAAACTGGGTTTCCTGTCTTTCCTCTACATTCATTGAGTGTTGTTTCTTGGATCACTGCACATACTGGTGCATTAGTCTATTTACTTACATTTCTGCCATACCACATTATCAGCTCTGTGAAGGCAGAGAGTATGTCTTTCGTCTCTCTTGAGAATTCTTCCATGCCTATAATGGTGTCTACTGTATAAGTGATTATTAAATGCATATGAATGAAAGAACACGATTTACCCATTACTAGGAATGTAAGTAGCCTAGGCTCATTTCTCCATTGATTCTAAGCCTGCCATTCAATTCACCTGGGGTTGATGGGAAAGTGGGAATAGGTAGGATGTTACTCCTGAGCAATCATAAAAGATACTCTGTGGGGAATAAACTCCTTCCACCTTGACTTGTCATCAAGATGTAGAGTGCCACCTATTTGGAAAAAGAGAGAGAGAGAGAGACAATAAAACCTAACCTATTCCTCTGATGATATCAAAGGGATAATATATTGATTTGAGATGCTAACATTCACAACAGAGAAAGTAAAATAATAAAAATTGTCAGAGTATAAATCTCATTAACTTGCACATTTTGAAGTTGATAAAAACATGTAAAATTGGCTTTGCCTCATTTCAGAGTAATTACTGTACTCAAAACTTAGAAAGTCAATAAATGCATTTCAATGTATATGATACAATAATCGCGCATTATGGTCCATTTTCAAACAAATCATAATTACTGTCTGAATATGACTCAAATCACCAAGGAACTTTCAGAAATGCTAAATTACTTGCAATTTGAACATGCTAAAAATGCCATGCCTTTTACCACACAGAACAGATGAGTGATGGGCCAAACTTAGAAAATGCAATTCACTCTCAGTGATGTTACTAAATGCTTAACAGATGGTCTGGTCACTGAGGTTATGCAAGGCCTGTTTACTTAAAAAAATCTGATTTTAGATATTTTCATGGACTTCTAATTAAGATGCTTTTAAATAGTCTAAATCTTTTCTGTTCTGGGAATATTAACTCAATCCAAAATCCATTTTTTTTTTTTTTGCACAAAATGCAGAAATCACTCCTTTGGCCATTTAAGTAATTTAAGTTTTTTTAAAGGTCGTCTTTGGGTATAGATGTTTTTTTTCCCCAATTTAGTTAATATATTCTTATAATCCAAGCCATGTGCTAGTAGGAACTGATTAAAAAGAGTTCAAAGAGTCTATCCCTAGTCTGCTAGATTCGTGATTTATCACATGATGACCATTGGTGTCTGTAGGGTGAGAACATCAGTTCTTTATCTCAGTGACTGTAAGAGGAGCTTCCTCAGCTAAGTCTTAAAGAGTGAGTAGAGTTCAATGAGGATGGCTGGGAGTGAGAGAAAACACAGAATGTCTAGTATATCTCTAGATGACTGGCAGTAGACAACTCAAGAGAACTAAGTGGAGAGATGCTTGATTATAGTGGACCTTGAATGTCATGGTAGCATGGATTATAACCTAATGGTAGAAACAATCCACTCAAGGGTTTAAACCAGGGCAGTGAACCTTCAGATAAATGCACTAGAAGGACCCCTTAAGCAGCAGTGTTGAAGGCTGATTAAAAGAGAAGCAAAGCTAGGCAAATTCCAAAGTGCAAGCTAAAATAATAATCCAGACAAGAAATATAAGCACTCTGGGTACCTGGGTGGCTCAGTCAGTTGAGCATTTGACTCTTGATTTCGATTCAGGTCGTGATCTCACAGTCAAGCTGTACTGGGCTCTGCACTGACAGTGCAGAGCATGCTTGGTATTCTCTCTCTGTCCCTCTCCTGATCACTATCTTTCTATCTCAAAATAAATAAAATAAACATTAAAAAATTAAAAAAAATATATATATAAGCACTCGAATAAAAATATTTAGGAATATGTTAAGGAATATGCCCTTCCCCTCACTTACCTGCATTTATTAAGGAAAGATAAGCCATGGGACTGAGAAGCCAAAAGGATTAATTAGAAAAGAGTAAAGCAGTAGTAAGAGAGTCCTGTCAGCTTTTCCATATCACATTCTAGGTTCTTCTTGGGGCTGTTAAAATCTTGCCTTTGGCTTCTCATGTATACCCGTTTAGTGTCATGATTAGTTCCTGTTTCTTAACTGAGTGACTTGAATTTCATTTCATTATTACAATAAACAAAAAGTCACATAGGTGATTCATTTTAAAAGGATGACAATTGTAAAATCTTAATGTGGGCTTCAAGATTGGCCTCTGCTCACCTTTCCAGCTTCTTTGTGCCAACTTCTCTGCTGCCCACGATGCCTTGCTCAGTTCACTGGCACAACAAGCTTGTTCCCTTTTGAGGGTTTTTCTAGATATCTGTTGCTTTTCCTTGAATTGTACTTCATCTCCCTCTTTTCGTGACTGTCTCGCCCACATTTACTTCAAAGCTTACGTGTCAACTTCTTAGAAAGGACTTCATGGCAGTCCCCCATCTGTTTGTTTCCCTAATTGTCAACATTTTTCAACATGCATGATTTTTTTGTGTGGTATTTTAGTTCATTTTCCAAATACATAGTGCCTATACATTTCTGGAAACACTTTTTTAATGAAGCAATGAATGGATACAGAGATGGATAAATGTATGAAGAGAATAAAGACATATTTTGTTACATATTTGCCTAAGTATTGCTTTTTTGGTGCTATTGCAAATACATTTTTTTAAACATTAATCCCAAAAATATGTCACTAGTATATAGAAAAACAATTGCTTTATATATTGACCTGTTTATTCTAAGACCCTGTCATACTTGCATACTATTTCTAGGAGTTTTAGAGTAATAGTGGGTGGTTTGGGGTTTTCTACATAGACAATATTGTCATCTGAAAATAAAAGTATTATTATTTATTTTCAACACTTTTACCATTTATTTTTCTTGTTTTATTGTACTATTTAAGATCTCTAGTACAATATAAAACAAGACTGGTTAGAGAGGACATTTTTGCCTGAGGAAAAAACATCTACATTGTCATTATTAAATGTGATGTTAACTGTCCTTTTTTTCTAGATATTCTTCATCAAGTTAATGAAGCTAACTTGTTAATTACTTTTAAGTTAACAAGTTAGGAAGGCATCTCTCTGCTTCTACTTTCTGGAAGAGATTGTGAAGAATTGGATTATTTCTCCCTTAAATGTTTGATAGAATTCACTAGTAAAACCATTTGTTTATGTTGCCTTCTTTTCAAAAGGCTGTTAATTATTGATTCAATTTATTTAATAGATATAGGGTTACTCAAGTTATATATTGCCCCTTGTGTGAACTGTAAATGTCTTTCAAGGAATTTTTCCATGGGTTCAATAATGATACTCTTGTGTTCATTAGTAAAGTATGTCTTGTTACTTTTTTCTTGGTCAGCCTGGTTAGATGTTTATCAATTTTATTGACCTCTCATAAGATCCAACTTTTGTTTCATTGATTTTTTTTCCTATTTGTTTTCAATTTCATTGATTTCTGCTCAAATTATTATTATTTATTTTCTTCTGCCTCCTTTAGGTTTAAATTTCTCTCTTTTTTCTAGCTTCCTAAAGTAGAAATTTAGATTATTGGTTTTACATATTTTTTTTTTACTTTTCTTTTTAGAGAGAGAGAAAGTGTGAGCAGGAGAGAGGGAGAGGGAGGAAGAGAGAGAGCAGAAGAGAGAGAGAGAGAGAGAGAGAGAGAGAGAGAGAATTCTAAGCAGGCTCTAAGCTCCATGCTTAGCCTGACACAGGATTTGATTCCATCACCTGAGCCAAAATCAGGAGTCAGATGCTCAACCAACTGAGCACCCAGGAGCCCCTCTTTTTTAATGTAAGCATTTAATGCTGTAAGTTTCTCTCTAAGCACTGCATTTGTTGCCTCCTTCAAATTTTAAGTTATATTTCACTTTTATTTAGTTCAAAATGTATTTTCATTTCTCATGAGACTTATTTATATTGGCCCACATCAAATTTAGAAATGTACAGCTTAGTCTCCAAATATCTTGGAATCTTTCAGCAATCTTTTTGTTATGATTTCTAGTATAATTCCATTGAGGTCTGAGAATATACAGTGTAAAGTCTCTATTAACAGTTTATCATGTGTTTTATGACCCAGAATATGTTCTGTCTTATTGAATGTCCCATTGAGCTTGAATAGAAAGTTCATTCTGCTATTGTTGGATGTAGTATTCTAAAAATATTGATCAGAACAAATTGTTTGGAAGTACTATTCAGTTTATCTATATTCTTACTGATTTTTCTGCCTGCTTGATTTTGCAGATGAGTATTGAAGTCTCCAGATATAATAGTAGATTTTTCTATTTTCAGTTCTTTTTTTTTTAATTTTTAACACCTATTTAATTTTGAGAGACACAGAGAGAGAGCACAAGCAGAAGGGACAGAGAGAGAGAGAGAGAGAGAGAGAGAGAGAGAATCCAAAGTAAGCTTCAGGCTCTGAGATGTCAGCACAGAGCCTGACATGTGGCTCGAACCCAAGAACCATGAGATGACCTCAGCCGAAGTTGCCTGCTGAGGTCAACTAACCAAGTGAGTCAGTTAACTGACTGAGTCTGTTAACCGACTGAGCCACCTAGGCACTCCTCTCTTTTTGGTTCTATCAGTCTTTGGCTCACCTAGTTTGACTTCCTATTGTTAGGTGAATGTACATTGGAGATTATTATGTCATTTTGGAGACAAAGAATCTTTTTTGACTATTTATTGCTCTTCTTTTCTTAGTTTTCATCCTAGTTTTGAAGTTTGCTGTGTCTGAAATTCATAAAGCTACTACACCTTTCTTGTTTGCATGGCATAACTTTCTCTTTGTAATCTATATATGTCTTTATATTTAAAGTGGGTTTCTTTTGTACAGCATATAGTTGAGTTTTTTTCATTCTGACAGCAGCAAGCCTGATGTGGGGCTCGAATTCATAAACCGTGAGATCATGAGCTGAGCTGAAGTTGGACATTCAACTGACTGAGCTATCCAGGCATCCCTGTATTTTCCATTCTTTTGTTTCCAATCTACCTACTTCATGGTTTTTGAAGTGATTTTCTTATAGATAGCTTATAGATGATATATTTAGGTCATAACTTTTTTTTATTCCCCTCTACCAGTGTATCTTTTAATTGATGTATAGAGAGCATTTACATTTAATATAATTACTGATATGTTAAGGTTTCAGCCTATCATTTTATTATTTATTTTATGTTCCTATCTTCTATTTCTCATTCTTCTTTTCTTTTCTTGCCTTACTTCGAGTAATTTGAATATTTGGGGGATTCCATCTTATTTTTACTGTTTTTGAGTAAACTATATAGGTATTTTAGGCACTATAATGTCCATGAGTAATTTACTACAGACTATTACTACTGACCTTACTTCCATTTAGGTCCCTGTACCCTCACACATTTAAAATACTATTGTTTTAGAAATTTCTTCCTTATACATTGAACATAACTAAAGATTGTGTTATAATTTTTGTTTCAATCTCCAAATATGAATTAAGAAGAATATTAGGAAGGGGAGCTCCTGGGTAGCTCAGTTGGGTAAGCGTCTGACTCTTGATTTCAGCTCAGGTCATGATCTCACGGTTTGTGAGATCAAGACCTGCAGTGGGCTCTGTGCTGATATGTGGAGTCGGCTTGGGATTCTCTCTCTCCCTCTCTCTCTCTCTTCCCCTCTCTCTGCCCCTTGCACACACACTCTCTGTCTCTCAAAATAAATAAATGAACATTAAAAAAAAGCATTAGGAGAAAGATAATCTATTTGGTTTACCATATTTTTTAACTATTTTATTGTTTATCTTTATTTTTTGAAGTTTCAAGTCTCCAGTATTGTCATCTCCCTTTTGTTTAAATAACCTCCGTTTGTCATTCTTTTTTTAAAGTTTATTTATTTATTTTGAGAGAGAGAGAGAGAGAGAGAGAGAGAGAGAAAGAGAGCACAAGCAGTTGAGGCGCAGAGAGAGAGGGAGAGACAGAATCCCAAGCAGGCTCTGCTCCAGCATTGCAGAGCCTGATGTGGGTCTTGAACTCATGAACCCTGAGATCATGACCTAAGCCAAGATCAAGAGTCGGACACTGAACTGACTGAGCCACCCAGGTGCTCATTTTTCCTTTTGTCATTCTTAAAGAATAGTTTTGCTAGCAAACAGTTCTCTTAATTGTTTTTGTTGTGTTTTAAACCTAAGAATGTTTTGATTTCCTCTTCATTCATGAAGGATAGTTTCTTTGGGTATAAAAGTTACTGACAGTTTTTTTGTTTTCAGCACATGAAAAATTTGTGTTCCTTCCTTCCATCATCCATGATTTCAGATGAGAAACTGGCTTTCAGTCAAATTAATTTCCTCTATAGGTAATAATCATTTATATCTAGTTGCTTTTAAGCTTTTTTCTTTGTTTTCAGATTCCAAAAGTTTAATTCTGGTGTGTCTTGGCATGGATTTTTTGAGTTAATCTTATTTATGATTCCTTCAGCTTCTTGTGTTATAGACTTATGTCTTGCTCTAAATCTACAAAGATTCAGCAATTATTATCTTGAATAATGTTTCAACTACATATCCTTTCTCCTCTTCTTCTGGGACCCCAGTGATACATATGTTAGCTCTTCTGTTATTTTTACAGTTCCCAAGTCTCTGTTCGTTTTTTATCCAGTCTATTTTCTCTCTTTGTTTACATGATGAATGTTCTGTTGACCTATCCTCAAAGTTTACCAACTCTGTCATTGTCATCTCTACTGTTTTACTGAGCTCATCCATTTTTTATTTAGGTTATTGTATTGTTTAATTAAATTTATATTGAGCAAGTTTTTATTTTTATTTCAGTTATTTTATTTGTTATATCTATAGTCTGAATTTTTTTAAATAAAATATTTCTTTGCTGAGGTTTTTTTTATTTGTTTCAAAGAAATACAAAGGTTCTATTGAGACAATTTTGTGATGAATTAAAAAAAATCATTACTGGGTAATTTCAATATCTGGTTAATTTCCTTATTGGCACCAATTTATTATAATTTATTATTTAACTTGTTGATTTTTTGATAGCTGGCATGATAAGCAGGCTCCAGTCTCTGAGCTGTCAGCACAGAGCCTGATGTGGGGCCCAAACCCACAAACTTCGAGATCATGACCTGAGCCGAAGTCAGATGTCTAACTAACTGAGCCACCCAGGTATCCCTAAACCTTATATTTTAACAAGAATCCATCCTCTTTAGATTGAACACCCTCTTTAGATTGAGTGTGTAAGTTTTAGTCTGCTTTTGTGGGATATAGTTCCAATGATGATTTAGTTTTCTAAGCCCTTGCAATACTTTTCTGGTCTACTTTGTTCTTGTGTGTGGGGCAGAATACAAGGTAGCTAGCACAGGTTCAACTATTGCCATTCCTGTAGGCAGATCAGGTGAACAGCTGTCAGCAGGTATGGGGAAGGGTATGTGATTATCTCTGAGTTCTACTGGTATCACCACCACAGGAAGATCAGGACTGTGGCTGCTGGCAGCTGTTGGGCATGGGATAGAATAGCTCATCTGGGCTCTACTAGTACTGTTGCTGCAGGCAGATCAGGCCCACCACTGCCATTGTGTATAGATCTCCTCATTAAGTCACATCTGGGCTTACCTTTTGTTGATCCTTTGCATAGAGAGTCTACTGTTTGTTTGCTTTTTGCTCGCTTGCTTGTTTTATATGACTTTTGGCAGCTCTGGGTTGTAGGACTCTCTGGCAGTCAGTCTAGAATATATGGAAAACTCACTAGTGTCATTCTTCAGGTCCAATAGTTTCTGGCCAGTTTACTTTCTTCAATCCATCATTAAGAGTTCTTTTATGGGTTTTTGGTTAAGTGTCTTACTCTTGCTTTCAGCTTAGGTCATGATCTGACGGTTCATGAGATTGAGCCCCATGTTGGGCTCTGTGCTGACAGCATGGAGCTTGCTTGGGAATTCTTGCTCTCCCTCTCTCTCTCTCCCTCCCCCACTTGTTCTCTCTCTCTTTTTCTCTCTCTCTCTCAATCTCAAAATAAATAAATAAACATTAAAAAAGATAGTTTTTTAAAAAAAAATTTTAATGTTTATTTTTGAGAGAGAGAGAGAGAAACAGAGTGTGAGCGAGGGATGGGCAGAGTGAGAGGGAGACACAGAATCTGAAGCAGGCTCCAGGCTCTGAGTTGTCAGCACAAAGCCCAACACAGAGCTTGAACACACAGACCACAAGATCATGACCTGGGCCAAAGTCAGATACTTAACCAACTGAGCCACCCTGGTGCTCCTAAAAAAGGGAGTACTTTTATGATTGAATTATTGAATTATTTCCAGAGTATTGTGTAGTATTCAAAGGGGAAGATCAGGAAAAAGTGAATTTATGCCATTTTGTTCCAGAACTTGTCTTTTGATATTATCCTTGTTGTATGTCAGGTTCTCATATATTTGTAAGTCTTTTTTTCTACCCTCTTATCTGTCTGGTGTATTTAACTTATTGCTTTCCCACTACTACAATTATTTTGCTGACTATGGTTCTCAGGTTACATCTTAATGTATGGCGCGCTAGTATTTGTTTTCATTTAGACGAATTTTCTGTTCGAAATTCATTAGACGAATTTTCTGTTAATTACAAAAATCGACATTAAGAGGGTTTTTTTTTCCATATATTAGGTCTGAAAAAGTTAAATTCCGGCATTTGTTCAGTAGTTCAAGAATGTCAAGATCAACTTCCCTGTGAAAATGAACTAGAATAACTAAAGCAATCTTGAAAAAAAATACTGACTGAATACATTCAGTTATACCAAATAATATAAGTAATACAAGTTTCCTCAATTGGAATCATTTTGTAACTCTATAGTACAATGTTACAACCAGAATACTGACATTAGAAACAAAATATAGAACATTTTCATCACCACAAAGATCAATCATGTTGCCCTTTTGTGGCCACACCCATTTTTCTCTGTCTTATATTGTGTAACTGAATGTGAATCAATAATTATCTCGAAGCAAAAGTTAAATTAAAAAAAAACAGTTAAGAGATATGACATTCAAATGCAATATGGAAATTGTTTGGAACCTAATTTTAAAAAATGACACTCAGAAAGTTTTATGACAATAAAGAAATTTGAATATGGACTGGTTATTTGATGTTACCAAAAGAACTATAATTATTTTGTTATATATGATAATGGCATTGCAGTGAAAAAAAGTATTTATTCAAGATTCATACTATAGTACAGGAGTCAAAAGGAGTTGAAGTACTCTAGCAAAAATTCTAAAAGTGTGTGTGGAAGGTTTATAAAGCAGGTAGATAATATTTGAAAAATAAAGTGGCACACAAACTTTTTTTTCTAGTTTTATCTTTACATAATTTTAAAAATTAAAAAAAAAATCTCATAGTTGATTTTCTAATTTCCTATGTCCAAACTGATGTTCCTTTTTTATAGCAGAACACAGCTTCTTCCTTTCTCCAAGGTTTTCAGTCTTTTCTTAAGCTCTTCGGATCCATAGCTCAATGGTTTTTCACTTTGGGGTTTGTGTGTGTGTGTGTGTGTGTGTGTGTGTGTGTGTGTGTGTGTTTTGTTTTTGTTTTTGTTTTTTGTTTATTTGTTTTAGCTTCTGTAGTCTCTCTAGAATTGACACAGAGAAAGCAGCCACTTACTTATCTTCCTCTTTATTCTTGACCTTTCCTTCTGGAACACCAAATGATGTTGGAGATTTGAGACTTCATCATTCTTAATTTTCTGTAACTTTTCAGGTTCTTTTTATTTGGGGATTTTATTTTTTCCTGAAGGATTCCCAGGACTCAATCTTCAACACCACTAATTCTCTTTATAACTAATGGGCTCTAGTCCATCTATCGAGTTTTTACTTTAATTAACATATTTTAATGTTAGCATACCTAACTGCATTTTAGAATACCAAATTATAAACAAATAAGCAACTAATGACATAATACAATAATTTTCCACTTGTATTTACTGCTTTGGTGTTCTCTGTTATTTCCTGGATGCTGCATGTCTTTTCAAAGTTTCTGTTGTTTTGCTCTAATAACACTCTCCTCAAATCTTTATTCTTTTTTTTGTGAATGAGATGTCTCTTGTTCCTATTTTTATTTTCCTCCCTAAAAATTATTTTTTATTTCTACTGGTGTGATCACCTTTCTATTTGAGATTCTACTTTTCCTGAATCTGGTTTCAGTTTCTGTTCCCAAACCCATCTCTAGTGATTGGGAAGAACAGAATGTGTTATTGGGAGGTGTGCTCTGATTGTTTTAATCATAGGTGTTGGCATTCTGCATCACTCCTCTAGGTCAAAAGCCAAAGAGTACTACCACACCTTTGTAGATACAGTATTCAACCCACTACTTTAGCCTGTAGGTAATCACAAATGTTTCTTTGTGTTTATCCTAGTAGGGGAAATTGGTCAATAAACATGACTGTTCTGAAGGTGTTACTCAAATAATCACTGAGTTGGATGCACTATGGTCTCCTCCTTGTCATAGAATTTGGCTTTGAGTATAAATTCTTCACAAATTTTGAACAATGATTTATTCACTTTTTACTTCTGTGTACATAGTCTTATCTGATTTCTAATTTTCAAAAACGTCTCAAAGTAAATGGAGGGTTAGGAGGTCAGAAAAATGGAGGTCTAGGAGATTTCAATGCTCAACTTCCCCCAAAAAGCAACAAATTGAATAAATAAACAAAAACAAATTGACAAAAATAGCTCAGCAAAAGCTTTGAACTATAAGGAGGAAGCAGCAAAAATCCTGCAGAGCTCAAAGACTGAAGATGACCACAGAGAAAAGTGCAGGAAACATTTCACCTGTTCACACGATCCCCCAGTTCAGTGCAGCTCAGCACAAGAAGGTATCCCCACGAGAAATTTCATCCCACAGAGCAAAGAACAGAAGAATCCCTGCAAACCTTACCCCTGTAGACATTTGCAGCATTTGCTACCAATGTCTTCTACAATCTAAACCAATGCTGATCCCAGATGATGAAGTCACTTGGGGTTGCCCCCACTGCATAGAATTCCCAGGGCTGGAGCTGTTACTACAGTGAGACCTGGCACTAGGGTCCACAGTCATGGCTCTGCACCACCTTTTGGGATCAAGTTGCCATAGTGCTTAGACATAGACAGGACCAGAGTTACTATTGTCCTAAAATCCATCTCCTGGGTCTCAGGTCATATCTTTCTGATGTGTCATTGGCCAGCCACACTGTCAGTGATCTTGGCACTGCTCTCAGTGCCCTGATATGTGGCTTTCATGGACTACAACTGGAGATAAGCTGTTGTCTTATAACTCCTCCCCCTCCCACCTGGACCTAGCACTGATACCCACTAGTACCAGGCCATGTTGCTACTTCACTGTGCCCCCTTGGTTCAAGCTACTACTGCACTTTGTCACCCTTCTGCTTTCCACTGCTAATATCAGTCACTGCAGTGAGCCCCGGAAATCCAAAACCTAGTTCCATGAGAGATCTGCACAGACCCACAATTCAGACATTAGTGTCATTACTGCAGTAAGTGTGCCTGTGTCCCAGGCCCCAGTACTGTGGTAATTTTGTATGTACCTTATTCCAGGACCCTAGTTCTGCTACTGGTCTGAGTCCCAACATGCCAGTTAAGGAACCATGAGAGTTCCCCTCAGTGAGAACTTTCTCCCACAGGCAGAGAGAGAGAGAGAGAGAGAGAGAGAATGGGAAAAGCCTAAGACTTGTAGCCTCTGAGGAGCTTAATAGCCTTATCCACCACGACCACTCACAGGTCCTCCACAATCAATGGCCACAATCATGGCCGCCCCAGTGATTGCACTAATGCTGACCTCAGCTGATGGAATTAAATGAAGATTACATCACTGCATCTCTTAGGCACCTAAGACACTGTATCCCATCTAGCTGGTATCCTTGTAGCTACCTTCAGCTAAATACTTTCCCCACTGAAGCAAGCCCAAAAAGGCCAGAAGAAATAATTGTGCCCTCAAATCTGTAAATAGCAACATAAATCTGGGGGGAATTATGGTCATCCAGGTACATGCAGTTCACAGATCCCCAAACAGATATAAGCCAAAGAGATCTTCACTGAGACACATTATAATCAAGCTCTCAAAAAGCAAAGACAAAGGGAGAATTTTGAAAGCACTAAGAGAAAAAAGACTTATTACATATACGGGAATCCCAATAAGGCAATGAGCTCATTTCTCAGCAGAAGCCTTGTAGGCCAGAAGAGAATGTGATGATATATTCAAAGTGTTCAAACAAACAAACAAAATCCAAATGAGAACACATTACCCAGGAAAGTTGTCCTTGATCTTATATACAAAAAACTCTAAAACTCCACTAAACACACACACACACACACACACACACACACACACACATATGGATTAGTAAATAATAAATAAACTAATTAAAAAAGGAATTCAATAAAGTTGTAGGATACAAAATCAACATACAGAACTCAGTTGCATTTTTATACACTAACAAGAAACTATCTGAAAGAGGAAGTAGAAAGCAATCTCATTTATGATACTATCAAAAACAATAAAATACTTTGGAATGTATTTAACAAAGGAGATGAAGGATTCAAGTACACTGAAAACTATAAGACATTGATGAAAGAGATTGAAGAAGACACAAATAAATGAAAAATATCCTGTGTTCCTGGATTAGAATTTATATTGAGAAAATGTCTATAGTACTCAAAGCAATCTGTAGATTCAATGCAATCCCTATGAAAATTCCAATGTCATTTTCATAGAAATAGAAAGAAAATTCTTCTAACATTTGTGTGGAACTACAGAGGACCCTGAAAAGCCAAAGCAATCCTAAGAATGAACAAAGATGAAGGCACCATACTTCCTGATTTCAAGGTATATTACAAAGCTAATCTAAACAGTATAATACTGGCATTAAAAAAAAAGAAGCATAGACCAATGGAACAGAATAGAGAATTCAGACACAAACCCATACAACTAATTTTTGACAGTAGTACTAAGAACACACAATGGGAAAAAGTGGATATCCATATGCAAAACAATGAAACTGGACACATACCACTCACAAAAATTAAATCAGAATGGATCAATGGCTTAAATATAACACCTGAAATCACAAAATTCCAAAGGGGGAAGAAAACATAAGGAAAAGGACATTTGACATTAGTGTCATCAAGGATTTCCTGGATAAGCCACACAAAGCAGAGATAACAAAAAGTAAAACAAGGGCACTACATAAAACTAAAGAGTTTCTGTACCCCAAAGGAAACAATAAATTGAAAAGGCAACATACACAACGGGGGGAAATATTCACAGGCCATATATCCGATGAGGTGTTAATATCTAACATATATAAATTACTCATACAACTCAAAAGGAAAAAAAATGTAAATAATCTAGTTAAAATATGGCAGGGGAACTGAAAAGATACTATTCCAAAGAAGGCACACAAGTGATCAAAATGTATATGAAAAGGTGCTCAACATCACTAATCATCAGGGAAGTGCTACTCAAAACCACAATGAGATGTTGCCTTACAGCTGTTAGAATGGCTGGTATCAAAATGACAATAGACAGCAAATGCTGGTAAGGGTGCCTAGAAAAGGAAATCCTACTGTACTGCTGGTGGGAATGTAAATTGGTTCAGCCATTGTGGAAGACGGTATGATGGTTCCTCAGAAAATTAAAAGCTGAGCTACCATATGATCCAGCAATCCCAGGATTAAGATATGTCAGTGCCAAGTAAATTCTTGTAAGTGTTTAACCCATGACATCAGAGAAACTTTAGAACAGAAGGTGAGAAATATACATTGGAGATAAAAAGAATTCTTATCAAGTTAGATCTTCAAAAAACGAGATGATGCAGCAGTTGACAAAATCTGAGAGGTTTGGGAGCAAGAACACGAAGTATTTGATGCATTTTTTACCAGATTAAAAATGTCCTCAAATCTTAATTTTGAAAGAATCCTTATAATGACTGGTTCGAATTTTATAAAATGTTTTTTTTTTTCCTGCAGCAATTGAGATAATTTGATTTTTAATCTTTTCATTTCAGGAATTTTGTGTTTATGTTACAAGTAAGGTTGGACCATAACTATTCTTCATACCATTCTTGCCTTGCATTGTCATCGGTTTTATTTGTGCCTCATAAGGTGATTTGGGAATATTTCCCATTTTTCTATGATCCTTAATATTTTGTTTGAGATACAAATTATTCTTTCCATTGAAATTTGGAAGAATTTTCTATAAATCTATCTAGATCTGATATTGTTGATATCATGGGTTGATTTTCAGCTATGGATTCACATTGTTCAATGGTTAGTGTATTCAGATTTTCTTTTCCTTCTCTAGTTAGTTTTGGTATTTGTTATCTATTTAAGTTTCCAAATGTATTATATGTAAAATTATATATCATTTATATATATATGTATTTTCTTTTCATTTTTTAGTCACTCTAAGGAAATTATGCATTTTTTCTCTTTCTGATGCTTCAACAATTTTATTATTTGTTCATGTTGCTCTGAAGTTTCACTACATTGTGTCTTTGTATGGTCTTACTCCTATTAATTCCCCTCTCTTGTTTTCCATCAACTGTGGATAATTATAACAATTATCCTCTTGAATATTGACTTTACAATCTCTGCTTTCTCTTTTTAGAAATTCTACCAGCCATATATTGCAATATGTCATTTCTGTTTGAAAAAGTTTTGTTATATATTACTCATGATTTTTACTTTGTTCTTTTATTCTCTAGTATCTTCAATACTTAATACCATTGATTCTGAATAAATCTTATTATTTTGATGGCATTTTTTTCTCTCTCTCTCTATGTGTGTGTGTGTGTGTGTGTGTGTGTGTGTGTGTATACACACACACATACATATATACACATTATATATACACATATATACACATTATACACACACACACACATTATATAACATAAAAATATAAATATATGTTGACTATGGGCCAAATGTTTTTAGGTACTATATAAGGTTTTGGAGATATAATGGTAAACAAAACTGATGTATGTTCTGTATTCATGGAAAGTACACATGCTATAATTTTGTTGTTGTTGCTAGATTTTTGCCCACAGCCATGATGGTTTTTTAGCATATATTCTAGACATAGATTTCCTGGTTGAAAAAAAGTGTGAAATATGCTAACATGTTAACACCATTGCCAAATTTTCAAGCTGAGAGTTTGTACTTATTTATATACAATAGCCAATTTCAAGGACAAGAACCCTCTTCCACAAAAATGTGTGTATCTTGTGCATGTGTTTGTGTATGTATGCCTATTGTCATGAAAGCTTCTCTTGTTTTCCCCTTTATATATTCTAAAACATTTTATATAACTTTTTTTAGAGTAAGGAAAAATAAATCAATATTAAATCAATCATTCTGGCCACCTCTTAGCAGTTCACATGAATTTATTCGCTAAAATGTGGTGTTTGGATTTCCTGAGGGTTCTATTAATCCATGCTATTTATTTGATTCCTCACAACACAGGTAATTTGTAGTTGATTAGAATCCATAACTTCTTTGTAAATCTTGAGAGTTATTTTACAGATGTACTGGATTGAGAAGAATTAAGACAAAAATCCTGGTTAATTCACTGTAGATGTATTAGGCCATTATTTCCATTTAAAATTATTTGAAATTAAAAGTTTGATATTTTTCAGTAAATAAAACTCAGACTCACCTCAAAATGTTGCCAAGTGGCCAGGATGTATAAATGTGCCTGAACAACTACAAAAAATTTTTATGTAATGGAAGTAAAAAGGGCTAAGAAAAAAGTTTTTATTTATCAGATTATATTTCTCTTGCAGCACATTTCTTTTTTTTCCTCATGTTTCAAGTTTTTATTTAAATTCCAGTTAGTTAACATACAGTGTAATATTAGTTTCAGGTGTAGAATATAATGAATGATTCATCACTTACAAACAACACCTCGTGCTTATCACAAGTGCCTTCCTTAATACTTATTACCCTTTTAACCCATCCCCCACCCTGTTCACATCCCTCCAGCAACCCTCAGTTTGTTCTTTGTAGTTAGGAGTCTGTATGATGGTTTGCCTCTCTCTTTTTTCCCCCATGTTCATCTGTTTTGCTCCTCAAATTCCATGTATGAGTCAAATCATATGGTATTTATCCTTCTCTGACTGACTGACTTTGCTTAGTATAATAGTCTCTAGCTCCATCCATGTCATTGCAAATGGCAATATTTCATTCTTTTTTTATGGCTGAGTAATATTCGGAGATATATATATATATATATATATATATATATATATATATATATATACATACCACATCTTCTTTATCCACTCATAAGTAAATGGAGATTTGGGCTGTTTCAATAATTGGGATATTATTGATCATGCTGCTATAAACATTGGGGTGAATATATCCCTTCAAATCAGTATTTTTGTATTCTTTGGAGGCACAAATAGTAGTGCAAATAATTGCTGGATCATAGGGTAGTTCTATTTTTAACTTTTTGAGGAACTTCCATACTGTTTTCCAGAGTGGCTGTACCAGTTTGCATTCCCACCAACAATGTAAGAGGGTTCTCATTTCTCCACAACCTCACCAATATTTGTTGTTTCCTATGTTGTTAATTTTAGCCATTCTAACAAGTGTGAGGTGATATCTCATTCCAGTTGTGATTTGTAGTTTCCTGATGATGAGTGATGTTGAGCATCTTTTCATGTGTCTGTTGGCCATCTGGATGTCTTCTTTGGAGAAGCGTCTATTCACGTCTTTTGCCCATTTCTTCACTGGATTATTTGTTTTTTAGGTGTTGAGTTTCATAAGTTCTTTATAGATTTTGGATACTAACCCTTTATCAAATATGTCATTTGCAAATATCTTTTCCCATTCTGAAGATTGCCTTTTAGTTTTATTGACTGTTTCCTTTGTTGTGCAGAAGGTTTTTATCTTGATGAGCTCCCAATAGTTTATGTTTGCTTTTGTTTCTCTTGCCTCCAGAGATGTATCTAGTAACAAGTTGCTCTGGCAGATGTCAAAGAGGTTGCTGCCCATGTTCTCCTCCAGGATTTTGAAGGTGTCCTGTCTCACATTTAGGTATTTAATCCATTTTGAACTTGTGTTTTGTGTATATTGTGAGAAAGTGGTCCAATTTCAGTCTTTTGCATGTTGCTGTCCAATTTTCCCAGCAGCATTTGTTGAAGAGACTTTTTCTAGTGGATATTCTTTCCAGCTTTGTCAAAGATTAGTTGACCATACAGTTGTGTGTCCATATCTGGATTTTCTATTCTGTTCCATTGATCAATGTATCTGTTTTTGTGCCAGTAACATACTGTCTTGATCCTTACAGTTTTGAAATATAACTTGAAGTCGGAATTGTGATGCCTTCAGCTTTATTTTTCTTTCTTCGGGATTGCTTTGGCTATTTGCGTCATTTGTGGTTCCATACAAATTTTAAGATTGTTTTAGCTCTGCGAAAAATGCTGGTAATATTTTGATAGGGATTGCATTAAATGTGTAGATTTCTTTGAGTAGAATAGACATTTTAACAATATTTGTTCTTCCAACCCTGAGCATGGAATGCTTTTCCATTTCTTCATATCATCTTCAATTTCTTTCATAAGTATTTTTCAGAGTACAGATATTTGCCTCTTTGGTTAGGTTTATTCCTAGGTATGTTATGGGTTTTGGTAAAGTTATAAATGGGTTGGATTCCTTGACTTCTCTTTCTCCTTCTTCATTATTGGTGTATAGAAATGCAACACATTTCTTTACATTGATTTTGTATCCTACAACTTTACTGAATTTGTGTATCAGTTCTAGCAGTTTTGGGTGTCTTTTAAGTTTTTTACTCAGAGTATCACGTTGTCTACAAACAGTGAAAGTTTGACTTCTTCCTTGCTAATTTGAATACCTTTTATTTCTTTTTGTTGTCAAATGCTGAGGCTAGCACTTTCAGTACTATGTTAAATAATAGTGTTGAGAATGGAAAACTCTCATTTTTTTCCCATTGATGATGATATTAGCTGTGGGTTTTTTATATATGGCTTTTATGATATTGAGGTACCCTCTATCCCTACTTAGTTGAGGGTTTTTACCAAGAATGGATGCTGTAGTTTGTCAATTGCATTTTCTGCATCTGTCGAGAGGATGATATGGTTCTTGTCCTTTCTTTTATTAATGTTGCGTATCATAGTGATTGATTTGCAAATATTGACTCATCTTGCAATTTTGGAATAAACCCTATTTTATTATGGTGAATGATTCTTTAATATACTATTAGATTCAATTTTCTAGTATTTTGTTGAATATTTTTGCATCCATGTTCATCAGGGATATTGACCTATTATTCTCTTTTTCAATAGGGTCTTTGTGTGGTGTAGAATCAAGGTAATGTTGGCCATGTAGAATGAATTTGGAAGTTTTTCTTCCATTTCTGTTTTTGGGGGTAGTTTGAGAAGAATATGTATTAACTCTTCTTTAAATGTTTGTTAGATTTCCCCTGGGAAGCCATCTGGCCCTGAACTTTGGTTTGTTGGGAGATTTTTTATTACTTATTCAGATTCTTTGCAGATTATTGGTCTGATCAGGTTTTGTATTTCTTCCTTTTTCAGTTTTGGTAGTTTATATGTTTCTAGGAATTTATCCATTTATTACAAATTGCCTAATTTTTGGCATATAATTTTTCATAATATTTTCTTATAATTGTTTGTATTTATGTGGTGTTGGTTGTGATTTCTCCTTTTTCATTCATGATTTTATCTATTTGGGTTATTTCTCTTTACTTTTTGTTATGTCTGGCTAGGGATTTATTAATTTTATTAATTTTTTGAAAGAACCATCTCCTGGTTTCATATATTCTGCTGGGGTTTTTGTTGTTGTTGTTTTGTTGTTTGCTTATTTGTTGATATATATATTATTTATTTCTGCTCTAATCTTTACTATTTATCTTTTTCTTGTGGATTTAGGCTTCATTTGTTGTTCTTTTTCTAGCTCCCTTTAGGTGTAAGCTTATGTTTTGTATTTTGAAAATTTTCTTGCTTCTTGAAATAGGCAACACATTTCTAATACTTTGATTCAAAAATCTTTTTTTCATTTTTTGATAAAAGGAAAACATCAGGATAACTACCCTACAAAGCCCATAAATTTCATATTAGTGGACTCCCATTGGGTGAACCACAGTGATTCAAGATCCCCCAAATGTTTGCAAGCTTGTTTGGCATTAGCTTGTTTTGGTCTATCTAAATTATACTCTTTATGTCCCATACATAATTTTATTTAAGTCTGATTAAATAATAAGTCCAATAGAAGTACTAATGTCAGAAAACCATGTGAATGACTATGGACAGGATTTTTTTTATTCTAACCAATGACATTTTTCATTGTCAGATATCTATCTTAAGAAGAGGTCATACGTGGGGCAGAAAAATGGAAATCCAGAATATGATCCTCAGACACTAGTGAGAAAAAACTTCCTCTTCCTCTCTCTGTGTAGGAGGTAAGAACCATTCCAGAGCATGGACAATCTTAGAATGTTGCCCATGGAGGGAGTGGAGGTTGAATTTCCTCTGGATATGTGAAGATGGCCCAGAGCAACACAGAGAAGAAACTAAGGCAGAGCTCATGCGGAGAAGCTGTAATTTAGTCTATGTGTTATATTTCCCTCTTATTATCTCAAGCTTTTGGTAAATTCTCATGAGAAGTTACAGTCTGGGAGTTTCAGTAACAATGGTGAACAGAATGGAAGGTCTTTCTCTATGCTTGGGGTGGACTAGAAAAGTGGAAAGAGGGGTCTTATCCACTGAGCTCATGAAAGGAGAAGAGTGGGACAGTCACTAAATGCTTCAGACATGTGTATTCATGAGGGTCATCACAGCAGCAACAGCCTGGGGGCAGAATCAAGAGCTTGCAAGAAATAACCTGTTCCTGAAGCCATGTGAGCATCACCATCATCATCATCATCCATAGACCTCTCTGAAGTAGTTAATGGACTTTAGAGGGGATTAATTTTAGCCTGTAAGTCAATGAAAGCTCATAGTATGAAAAATATGGTATCATGAGATTTTTGTGCACTGGACTTTTCCCAGTACTGATTTATTTTTGTCTAGAAGGAGCCATTCTGGACTAGAGTTTATCAGCCTCATTATTTCTGAGTTTCCTATAAGCACCATCTCTACAGAATCTTCACATTGTACCCTCTCAGTGTACACCTGTCATTTCTTTCCTTTTTTCAGCTCATAACAGCTTCCCAAGTGTGAGAGGCATCTTAACAGGCTGGTAAGAGATGAAAGAGAGAACAGGAGAGAAATTCCAAGGTTGGGAATGGGAATGAGGGAGGGTGAAAGGGAGAGAAGGAGGAAATAATCACACACACTAGCCTCTTATTAAAAATAAGATGTGTGATACTCTGAAAAGCAGAGATTTTAATTGTTGATTCAAATTTCTAAATGGATTGTGTCTCTCCAGGAGATCAGATTTTGCAAGAGAAATGACTAACAAATACTAAGGACCCTAGAGTATATAGGACCATTTTATGCTAAATACACACTACATAGGGAAATTAACCATTTATCTTAACATGAATAGAAAAACATTATTATCTATTTTCATTTAAAAATTCAGTACTTGGGCTTTTAGTAAGAGAGACTCATGATTTTGCCCTTTGTCCCTCACTTGCCACTTTCTGAGGAAACTGTGCTCTAATGTTGGGTGTTGTGTTAACCTGTTTACATCCTGAAATGTGATATTACGTGCATTATGTTGACCTGTAAAGTAGGGACAGAGCTATTCTCTCATGTCACTTGATGTGGGAGATGTAATTTCCTCATCAAGTCGTTACGTTACAAAGCATTTTGTGATAAATGTACACACAGATTCTGTGTAAAAGTAAATGCAAGAAAAGGGCAAATTCAAATATAGAAGAGAAGCCTATTACCATAATTAGGACTTTTTGTTCTAAATGAACTCAATATTCTCATTCTTTTTTTGTTATTATTTAATTATAGTTGACATCCAATGTTGCATTCATTTCAGGTATACAACATAGTGATTCAAAAGGTTTATACATTATGCTGTGCTCACCACAAGTGTAGCTACCATACAAGGCTATTATTTAGTGAAACCATTATGTTCATAGGCCCCTCCTTCTTAGAGTAGTGGTCTCTGGTAGATCTCAGAGTTAGCTGGAAGACATGAAAGCAAAACAGTTGCAAACTTGGATGAATGTATTATTCTTATGAAGTCATTCAGTACAGGAGTAAGCAATGTGATGTCTTATCATTATCTCATAGAGTACATTCTGAAACAAGCATCTCAAGAAATAGCAGGACGAGAGGATTATGGAATCTATATTTTCTTTTTTTTTAATTTTTTTTTTCAACGTTTATTTATTTTTGGGACAGAGAGAGACAGAGCATGAACGGGGGAGGGGCAGAGAGAGAGGGAGACACAGAATCGGAAACAGGCTCCAGGCTCTGAGCCATCAGCCCAGAGCCCGACGCGGGGCTCAAACTCATGGACCGCGAGATGGTGACCTGGCTGAAGTCGGATGCTTAACCGACTGCGCCACCCAGGCGCCCCTGGAATCTATATTTTCTAAAGTCGCGTGTACTTTAGAATATTCCAGAGTGTCTCCAGATGTTGTTTGCTGATAATCTCAGCATCTTGCTCCTTAATTCCTAAATTGTCTAACTTTGAAACTACAGAGGGTTATCCATAAAACTATAGAAACTTAGAAGCAAAAGAGTCAGAGAAAATTAGTGAGGATATCCCAAAGAAATTGACTAAATCAGTGGTTTTCAAACATTTTCCTCATTGTGATACACTATAAAAATCCATTTGATATCACGACACAGTACATGCTTACATATACATCCATATACACCTATATTTACACTTACATATACATATATATTTAACTGCAGTATGTATTCTATACTCACATATTTTGTTTCATTTCATTTAAAATTTTCTTATGATACGTAAGTTGCTATAATCACCACTTATGGGTCACAGTCTGCTGTTTGGAAAACACTTAGTTCTACTAGTGAAAAAAAATCTGTTTTGCGTACACACACACGCACGCACACACAACCCAAGAGCTATTTTAGATATCTGGGTATATACGAAATATGAAGGGGGTATGTAGAAAAGGAACACCTTTAAAAGTGTTCAGACTTGCCTGCACAATGTAAACTCCTTTAATATAAGTATCTCAGAATAATCCAGGATACTTTCCCTAGTTTTCTCTGATTATATGACATGGGCTTGGTCATAATGAAATGCCAAGGAGAAAGGCTTCTTTTTCAAGAAAGAGTGATAGAAGAGTGATTGGGAAGTATATATATATATATATATATATATATGTGTGTATATATATATATATATACACACACATATATATGTGTGTGTGTGTGTGTGTGTGTATTCTCTCTCTCATATATATATATATATATATATATATATATATATATAATATAACTCTCAATTACTCCCACAGGGCCAGTATCATAGAAGGGACATAGAAGGAAAAAATTAATTTGCAGATATTCACCAGGCTCAGAACGGCTAGGTAATTAAGGAGAGCCAAGAGAAGGTCATGCATGTTTAAAAAAACAAAAAACAAATCAAACAACAAAAACGTTGATCCAGGCTACCAGCTCTAACTGACAAAAGGAAATGAAAGAGAAAGAGAAGAGGAGAGGGGAGAGAAGAGAGAGAGAGAGAGAGAGAGAGAGAGGGAGAGGGAGAGGGAGAGAGAAAGGGGTAGGGAGGGAAGAAAGGGATAAATAAGCTGACAAGATGCATATTTAGATGGGGCTTTGCAGAAAGTATTTTTAATGGGACTCTTAGTGAAGTAGAAAGTGATTGGAAATGTGTTTTGAGTAACTTAAGACAAAAATAATTTTTTGTCTGAGTGAAATAATTTTTTAAGTAATAGTTTCACATTTTTTGATTAACAGACTACCAAATAGTTCCCAAGAAAGTGATAAACAGGATATTTGGGACTCTATAATTAAAAAGATAGTTATAATTTCAATTGTGTTCAGTTTAGAGCATCCAATATAGTGAAAACTCTAGAATGAATATTCTATTAAGAACCTCAAAGGACCCAATGCTTTCTTCTTAGAGAAGCAAATGCTAAAGGGAGATAAAATCTGCATCTACAAATATGAGTTCTTTTGTGTAGAAAAGAATAGCACATTTTTTGGTTTGACTGAATCACACACAAATCAAAAGAAGGATCTAATCCTTCATTAGAGGGGGGTTTAAGATTTCCAATACTGTTTCCAACTTTAGGACTCTGATTCTAGCTTTTGCTAGAGAAAACTTGGAAGATGCAAGACCATTATAAATTGTGGCTTCCCCATAAAGTTGTCTTCTAAAGGCTGACTCTGTTAAGGGTGAAAAACATGCAGGATGTTTCAGAACTATCCATCATTAAACAAAGAATTTCAAAGAAGTTTTAGCTTTTATGTCACCAAGATGGACTGATGCTAGCCTCCAGGAATATAGTAGTATGGATTCTAAAACCACGCTTGAAATAAGTTAAGAAAAGGGTTGGAAATGTTTTCATGAGCATACCAAAAGGGAGAATAGTTCTGGAAGATCAATTTTGTTTGTTCTTTGAATTTTGAAATATTAGGAGAAACGCATTTATCTTATAAAACAAAAATGACATAGAAATAAAACATATTTTCAGAATTACTTGAAATTATTTCATTATCTGTCATGGGTATTCAAATAAAGTATGTCAACAATTTTGAAAATCTAAATTTGAACTCAACATGAATGAGTCATGGTTTAAAAAGAGTACAGCTTTAAGTCAGGAGACCTGTCTTAGTGACTACAAACCGGTCAATTGATGTTAGCTTCATTACTTAACACCTGGGTTTAACATAATATAATGTTAATTATATGGTTATGTTATTGATCAACTAAAATTATGTTTTTAGCAAGTAAAAATTAAAGAAAGGGGAAATGAACTTTAAAGAAGTAACTTGGGGGTTTAAAAATTTTTTTTAATGTTTATTTTATTTTTTAGAGAGAGATACAGAGCATGAGTGGGGTAGGAGCAGAGAGAGAGGGAGACACAGAACCTGAAGTAGACTCTGGGCTCTGAGCTGTCAGTACAGAGCCCAACATGGGACTTGAACCAATGAACCATGAAATCATGACCTGAGCCAAAGTCATATGCTTAACTGACTGAGCCACTAAGGCACCCCTGTTTCTAGCATTTTAAATGGTAACCTGTATGTAATCCATTTGTTTGCCAAAGCCTTGATGCTAAGATCTGGGGAAAACAAAGCATCAATTTCATTGAATATTTTAGTGAATACAGTTGAGTGGTTTAAAGGTAACCTTGCAGACAGAAACATGCCCTCTGTCTGGATATCAATTATAATTAGCTAATTATAATTGGAAAGGAAATTTGATTTTTTAAATTTAGAAATAATAGAATATTAAGCATACGATACCTAAACTAATAAAAGATTTTTCTTTTGTGTTTAAGAATGATAATACAAGCAAAGATAATTTTTTTTCATTAGAAAAGCAGATATGTTTATTACATTGTAAAATACACAGTACCATCCTTTTTAGGCAAGATTCAAAATTTTTTCAAAACTGAATATTGGTGTACAAAACAGAAGTGTCAAAATTCTACATAAAGGGAAAAAATATGTGGCTATCTTCTAGCACACTGAATTTGGTTAATAATATGCCAGAAATATTAAAATATATATACAGCACTTTCGGTCTATGGTCTCTGGTTCACAGTTTTAAGAAATTTTTTAATTATTATAGTCCAACAATGATTTCAGAAGTAGATCCCTTAATGCCTCTTACCCATTTAGCCCATTCCCCGTCCCACAACCCCTCCAGTAACCCTCAGTTTTATCTCCATATTTATGAGTCTCTTCTGTTTTGTCCCCCTCCCTGTTTTTATATTATTTTTGTTTCCCTTCTCTTATGTTCATCTGTTTTGTCTCTTAAAGTCCTCAGATGAGTGAATTCATATGATATTTGTCTTTCTCTGACTAATTTTGCTTAGCATAATACCCTCTAGTTCCATCCACATAGTTGCAAATGGCAAGATTTCATTCTTTTTGATTGCCGAGTAATACTCCATTGTGTGTGCATGTGCGTGTGTGTATGTGTGTGTGTGTGTGTGTGTGTGTGTGTGTGTGTATACCACCATCTTCTTTACCCAGTCATTCATTGATGGACATTTGGGCTCTTGCCATACTGTGGCTATTGTTTATAGTGCTGCTATAAACATTTGGGTGCATGTGTCCCTTTGAAACAGTATACCTGTATCCCTTGAATAAATACCTAGTGGTGCAATTGCTGGGTCGTAGGGTAGTTTTATTTTTAATTTTTTGAGAAACCTCCACATTGTTTTCCAGAGCGGCTGTACCAGTTTGCATTCCTACCAACAGTACAAGAGGGTTCTTGTTTCTCCACATCCTCATCAACATCTGTTGTTGCCTAAGTTGTTAATTTCAGCCACTCTGAATGGTGCGAAGTGATATCTCAGTGTGGTTTAGATTTGTATTTCCCTGATGATGAGTGATGTTGAACATCTTTTCATGTATCTGTTGGCCATCTGGATGTCTTCTTTGGAGAAGTGTCTATTCATGTCTTTTTCCCATTTCTTCACTGGATTGTTTTTCAGGTGTTGAGTTTGGTAAGTTCTTTATGGATTTTGGATATTAACCCTTTGGATACTGCAATATCTTTTGCAAATGTCGTTTACAAATATCTTCTCCCATTCCATCAGTTGCCTTTTAGTTTTGCTGATTGTTTCCTTGGCTGTGCAGAAGCTTTTTATTTTGTTGAGGGCCCAGTAGTTCATTTTTGCTTTTGTTTCCCTTGCCTCCAGAGACATGTTGAGTAAGAAGTTGCTGCGGCCAATATCAAAGAGGTTTTTGCCTGCTTTCTCCTCGAGGATTCTCATGGCTTCCTGTCTTATATATATGTTGTTCATTAATTTTGAGTTTATTTTTGTGTATGGTGTAAGAGAGTGGTCCTGGTTCATTCACTGGCCAGTTTTCCCAGCACTACTTGCTAAAGAGACTGTCTTTATTCCATTGGATATTCTTTCCTGCTTTGTCAAAGATTAGTTGACCATATGTTTTTGGGTCCATTTCTGGGTTCTCTATTCTGTTCCATTGATCTGAGTGTCTGTTTTTGTGCCAGAAAAGATGATTGTTAATGGAATTTGACGTCAGTTACCTGTGAGTTATATTAATTTTGAGAGGGGTTTATTTGCTACTTAACTCTTTTAGGCAGGATAAAGAGTAAATTTTGGTTGCATACTAAGTACCACCAAGAATACCAGGACATACTTGTTAAAGTATTTAAGAATTTATTTCTGATGAATACATGTACTCTAAGAAAGTAATTTAGTAAAATTCTGATTAACACAGACAAATTTGTAGAAATCTTAAATTACTTCTTTTTTCTCAACATTCATATTTTAGGAAATTAAGACACAACACAAGAAAATACTATAGTAATATATTCGTAGTTTGTCTTCAGATGATAAATTCCATGAATCTGGAAACCTATATGTAATGTTCATCCTTGAATGATTTGGGTCTAGGAAAGAATATAATAAATACTAAATAATTGCATGTTGAGTGAAGAGATGAAAATCCCTGTTAGAATTTAAAGCAAAGATAAACCACAATCCAAAAGAAACAACTTATACACTGGAAGAACATAGATACCTTCTAGAGATAGGCACTAATCTTGAAATGTAAATTTGTTGAGAATGAGACACCATCAAATCCTTCAATTTTGAAGAAAGTGTTTATTACAGCATTGTTAGGCTATAACTTGTTGTGATAGGAATACAACCTTAAATTAATAGAGATCTTTTTCATGGACCAAAGGTTCAGTGTACTATTATGTTTAAGATACCTAGTTTTGAATCAGTCTTATCTAGTTTCAAACACCAACTTGCTCACTGCTTCTATAATCTTGGGCAAACTGTATAACATTGGTAAGCCTCAGTTCTTTTATTCTTTTATCTGTAAATTGGATAAGAGTGTCTACCTCATAGTCTGGTTGAGAAGATAAAATGCGTATATGAGTACCGTAGTTAGACATAGTAAGTGATAGATGGCAGCTATGATTAATGTAATAATAAGTTTCCACTTACACAGGTTTATTGGAAACTTTATCAAAAATTTTAAAATTAAAGCTGTTTTTCTGTTCTGGTAAACAGAGCTTTAAAATCTTCAGCTAGCAAAGAGAAGTCAGTGAATTTTCTGTTAAACTGAATTATCTGGGTTTCTTAAATATTTTCTTAATTAAATCACAAAACATTGATTTGTTTATGCAAAGTTTCTAATATAAAAAATAAATTAGGTTTGAAATATTAGATGCTATAAGAAATGGAAGATTATTGAGAAACAAAAATTTATAATCTCTGAAAATATGTCAATGAGAAAATACAAATTCATTCATAAATCATAATTTATACATTTTCCTGAAAATGAATAACTATTTTAGAGTGAGAGGCTCTTCAGACTTTTGAGTGGTGAGGCCTTAGACTTCTAAATGAAGATAACAATATCTACCTTCTTTTTTTTATCTCTTATATATCTCTTATATATACATATATATATATATACATATATATATATATATACACACACACACACACACACATAAAAGCATATATAAGTAGAGATTGACATAGCAATTAGTACAATGCTTAGTATATTTTTGACAACAATAATAATGAATTTGATAATAAGGAACTTCACAAACATGTTTAGCCAATTAAGGTTTAAAAAGTCAGCAAATGTCCAGAGGAGACATAGTAATAAATACCATAGGGAAATAACTACTACACTCAGAAAATATCATTGATTATATTAATTTGTCTTAAGGGATGTATTTTATTTTCAAGCTGATGAGTATCTGTTTCTCTGCAAGGATGGGAATTTGATCTTAACAACTCCACTATGTCAACATAAATGGATATTATGGAGCACTAATGCAGGAACAATTTTCTCCTTCTTTCTTTCCTTTTATGTTACTCTGTGAATTTTCTTTATGAGATACTAATGATTTGGTACTCGTGTCATTATGATTTTTCTTCTTGTCAACCATGCAGGTCAGGATGGAGGCATATTCACATAATATACTATTGTCATTATTTACATGATGTGAGTGCTCACACTATTACACTTTAATGAAAATTAACGAAAAACACTTTGCCATTATGATTATGATATATTGTTTTTTATGCTTTGGATCTTGCTTCAGGTAAAAATTGACAGAAACCAAGTATGATAAATTACATGTACTTTATTTTTACTTTGCTTTTTGAATGTAAAGGAACACTGTGATAGTTAATTTTGTATGTGAGCTTGGCTGGGCCACAGGATGTCCAGATATCTGGTTAAATATTATTTTGGGGTTTGTCTGTGATTCCCAAGGAGAGTAACATTTGAATTGATAGACTGAGTAAAGCAGATTGTTCTCCTCGGGGTAGTTGGGTATCATCCAATCTGTTGAGAGCCTGGATAGAACAAAAAGTGAAGGAAGGTTAAACTCCCTTTCTGCTGACCATGGGAGCTAAGACATCAATCTTCTTCCCTTGGCATTCCTGTCCTTAGGCCTTCAAATCTGGACAAGAGTCTATAACACATATGTATCTCCTATTCGGGTCTATTTCTCTAGAGAACTCTGGTTAATAAAAACACATAGGATATGGAAGTTATGGACCTTACACTATAGCAAATCTCCCAGCAATAGGAGCTTACAGTAATAAAAGCTGAAGAAGCACGTTACCTTTTCTGGTGCTGAGAAATACTTTAGATAATGTGGATCATTTTTGAAACGATAGCATCTCAGTCTGGAATTGCTGGAAATTTACTAAAGTCTGGGTTTGCCCCAACAGAAAAGCTTTGACTTTAATTACACCTTAATGCTATTGCTTTGTCAGAGTAGGACCTCTGACAGGTGGAACTTTAGCAGACTAACATGCATGAATTAATATAGTTTGTGGCTTAGAGCAGAGGAAGAAAATTGAAGCAAGCCTCTAATAAATTATGGCATCCATTATGTGTCTGCTGACATATCTCTCTATGACTTTGACACAGGACCTAGTGAAATTGCAATGACACCATTTTCTTTCATCATTCAACAAAGAAACTAATGATTTCTCTCAGTGCAACTGTTTGATTTCCCTTTATTGTATGCTTGCTAACAACATCAAAAACCTCCCTATTTTTGTAAACTCCTTTTGGAAACTGCAAAGGCAATTGAGATCTTTGAAATGATAAAAAGTTTCTTTGTCAAGCAAAGTTTTGACTGTAAAAAAGTATGGGCCATCTGGGATCTTGGCAACAAATCCAGTTTGCTACTCTTGGAACAAGAAATTCTTCTGTCATTGTAACCCATGGGCATCAAAATGATGTGGAAGATGCTGCCAATAACCCTCAAGTAATTCTTTCCCACCAGCTTAAAAGTCCCAATTAAAAGTTTGTCAAAAGAATCTCTGCCTATATAGACAAGCTATGGGCTTACTAGCAAAATAAATATTTTTACAGATGTTTCACTTTTTGCTTTTTTGAGAAGTGAAAAAGTGTTCAACTTGAACATTAAACATTAAAATAAGGTGTTTATTAGTTGCTTAGATTAATTGATAAGGTACTTGAACCGTTGAATAAGGTAAATTTTAATATTTAGTGTCATTCATTCAGCCACCTCAAAGTGCTACTTAAGGTACTACTAAACCAGTTTGCATTGTACAGTGAAGTAGTTATGGGGGAAAATAATTGGACTTGCTGTGCTGGAGTAAGTGTTTCTTAGTGGCAAACCCTGCTGACTCCTCTGCAGGTTGAAACTGGTATACAGGAGCAGTGTCAAACTTTTCTGAAGGTTAACTATTCCTAAATAACTTTAAAGTTGATTTACCTTCCTTTACTGCATCTCAGATTATGGATGACCTGAAACTTGCCAAATACAATCTTGTGAGCAAAGTAAATGCTTCAAATCCAATCCCCTCAGCAAATCCTGTAGAATCCTGCTGAGCATTATTGCATGAGTATCAATACCCAACAAGGAAAGTTTTTCTAACTTTTACCTTGTTACCTTTGTGAACTAGCATTTTTTATCATTGTCATCAAAAAGAGCATTTGGAATCAAATGAATATAAAAAATAAAATGCATACTACCAGAAGACACTCCCCCCCAATTCATTTCTTTCTTTCTTTCTTTCTTTTTCTTTCTTTCTTTCTTTCTTTCTTTCTTTCTTTCTTTCTTTCTTCTTTCTTTCTTCTTTCCTTTTTTTCTTCTTTCCTTCTTTTTCTTTCTTTCTTTTTTCCTTTCTTTCTCTTCCTTCCTTTCTTTCTCTTTCTTTCTTTCTTTCTCTTTCTCTTTTTCTCTTTCTCTCTTTTCCTTCCTTCCTTCCTTCCTTCCTTCCTTCCTTCCTTCCTTCCTTCCTTTTCTTCCTTTTCTTTCTTTCTTAGAAAGGGGAGAGGGAAAGAAAGAATACCACGCAAGCTCTATTCCCAGCTCAATCTCACAACTATGAGATCATGACTTGAGCCAAAATCAAGAGTTGGACATTCAACTGAGTGAGCCCCTCAGGTGCTCCTAACTTACCTTTAAAACAAACCATATTGACCTTTCCAAAAAAATCATACTTTTGAGATAAATTGAGGTTTTGTTTACATTTTGCTTTCCATATTTAGATTTATTTAAGCTTTATTTTTATAAGGATAGCTTTTAATCCATGTCAAGAATATCAGTTTCCCCTCAGAAAAATAAACTGCACATAGATGTCCTCTGGAAAACATCTAATTCATTATTTTGTGTAGATGTTAACTCAATCATTAATTTCTGGAAAAAGTGTTTTCTGGCTTCCCTTATTCAGGCAAATTTGCCTACTGTATTCTCACATGACCAAATATCAGCTCTTTATGATACTTATCAATTTTATGTATTTGTATGCATTTTTTAACTGATCTATTCTTTCACTGGCTTGCATCTTCCATGACAGCAGGGACTCTGCCTGTTTTTCTTTGCCATTTCCCCCCCACCACCTACAAGAATGATAGCACATGGTAAGAAGTTGCTAAATCTTTATTAAAGAAAAATGAAGTCTTGCTGAGTTGAAAGCTTCTTGAATCTGAAAAACAACTACCACCACCACCACCACCACCACAACAACAAACAAAAATATATGGTAGAGAAGACTAACAACACCCTGAGGAAAAGACCATAACCTTCACACTGCTAGGCCATTGATGTGCTCAGTTTCTAGAGGGTTTGAGAGAGAAAAAGAGAGGGAGGGAGACAGCTGGACATGCAGACTTAGGACAATTACAGAACATTTTAGACTAGATAATTCTGCTGAGCCCTCTAAATGAGATCCATTGAAATAATCTTCTTTATTTTACTATTATGTGTACACACAAATACACATGTATATATTCCATATATACACAAAGTGTACATATATTACAGACATATACAAAGTATACATATATTACATAAATATGTGTACTTGTAGACATTTCACTGTTCAGTGTAAATGTAAAGAAACATTATCTTCAGTGTGTCATTGTTTTTACATATACTTTCTAAGTGAAATAAAGTGTTATGAAATTATCCCAAGTGACCATGTTTATGATCTGCTCTTCCCCTATTTCCATTTCAATAACTTCTGAGTGACATGGCAGTTTTCTAGCTATTTACCAGGGGAGCCATTGTTGGAAAACCATTCTTTTGGTTAATAGAAAAATGTTTATTTTCCCCTATGATACAAAAAATTAAAACTTGTTATGCTAGCTAATTAACACAAACAGTTTTTTCTAAGACCTAAACAAATAATTTTCTGATTTTTAAAAAATTTTTGCTTAAACTAAATACATGGAACCACTGATAAATAAAGTGCTAAGATTGGAAACATCACTAACAACTAATTATTTTAATAATCTCGCTGGTGAATGCATGATTTTTTACCATATCACAAACAGGAAGTGATTTTGTCATCCAGGCTTTTTCCAGTGTGTTCATGATGTTCACTTGTTGGGGGAACTGTAATGCATCAGGACCTAGAAGCACACCACAGTGTGCGACAACACTCTGCACCTTGGTAGGAAATTGTATTTTTCAACCTGTTTAATCTGCAGGGTAAGGTAACTTCCCCCTTCTTTAACACCCACCTCAACCTGATTTGACTAAAACATAGCTGTTATTAAAAGCAACCTTACATCATTACTAAGTCTTGCGGCTGCTTAATCATCCAAGTTCAGTGCTGAGACAGAGAATTCAAGTGACATTCTAAAGTCTACTTAATTGCTAATAATAGAAAATACACCTCAAGGAGAAAGCCTGGAGTTATAAGAAGAAATACTTACTCCTCTCTCTGCTCACAGACTATCAGAGTTGATTCTTAGTTACCTTCAGTAGTTTCTTCATCAGCACAGAATTCTCAACTTTGGTTTCTTTTATGACTGTTCTGGGTGTATTGAGCATAAAATATTAAGTCTGAGAGGCTATTCAGATCCAAGTATCTAAAGGCAGAGTATATCTTAGATTAGACACAGCAAAGGAAAGGATTGTTTTGATGAAGCTATCAGTGCCAGCCTTAAAAGCTCTTATTTTGAATATCCACTTATTGAACAACTTTCCTATTCAAAAAGCAATTTAAAATGTTACAAGATAACTCAAGATCTTAAAACTTATGTACATTTGTTGTATGTGTACATATATAAAGTTGAGTGTATTTTTGTGCATTTACTCTATAAAATATTATCTAGCATGTTAATGTTAATTTAAAATATCTACTATTATTTTACTAAAATAGTAAGATACCTAGTAGGATTAGTAAGAAAAATAGTAGCAACAATAAAATTTGTCATTAACAGGCACTTAACTAGTGTATCGATTTAAATATATTTTCTAATTTTATTTAATAGCATTGTCATGAAATAATAATGTGTTGTATAGGCATTATTGTTATTCACTCATTCAGTCAAGGTAGACAAACTGCCGAAACGGACAACCCTAATGTATAGTATAGTTTATTTGCCCTCACGAATATGGATAATCTTCATAGTCAGCCTTCCATTTTGTGAAACTACTTTAAAAGTCCTTGCGTCATTCTGCATTCATCCAGTAAACAGAGACAAGTCATGGGTATAGGACTACTGAGTGCTATTTAATGGGACAAGCCCAAACAGAGTTATCGTGGCTTTCATTCATAGTCTATTGGACAGAAGATAGTCAGTCATGTGGCCTCCTCTTACTGCAAGTACAGTAGGGAAAAGTATTATAATTATTATTATTATTATTTTGGTAAACACATGATGATCTCTGCTTTTATCAGTGAATAAAATAGAATTAGAGAATTGTATCATCTCAAACCAAACAAGTAATTGAGACTCTAGGTGTTATTTAAAGTTAAGTATGGCATTTCCAGTCTTGATGAAGTAACTGGAGCCAGAAGTGATGTTCCAAAATGGTAAATGAAAAAGTGAACAAATGTCTGAATCAACCGCTACAGACATTGATCAAAATGCTGTGTAAGACTGTGAGCCCTTAGAAGAAAGAAAAAAAAAATGAGTTGAGCCTACAATTACCTCGGCTTTCTGGAAGCACTTTCTGGACCAGAGTATAGGAATAAGGAAATTAAACAGAACACAGCACATCATTCTATTGAGTAGACAGAGATTGGAGTTTGGGAAGCCTGAGGCACCTGACATTGTGGTCACAGCACCAGAGAAGAGAAAGCTGTACAGAGAAAACAACATCTTAAATCTACGAAGGGATCCCCATATGTCTGTGTTTGAATACTAAACCATGTGTACTTTAAATGAAACTCTACAAGAGTGGGAAAAATAAGTAGGGGATTGTAAACTAGAGCATTCTTAGCATTTACTCAAAGCTGGGAGAATTTTTCCAAGCAATGAGAAAAGAAGCTTTTGTTGAACATTCATGCCATTAAGCAAAGAGCACATTACCTTGTAGGAAGGCCAAACTGACAGTAAAGACTGCAACAGATCTGCTCAAACAAAGCATAAAAACCAGTTTTAAAAGGATTCAGATATGCTGCAAATTACTGCCAAACAAAATAAAGTGCATCAATCTATAAAGAAAACAACAAAATACAGCTCTCAGAAATGTGATATTCAAAATCCCCAGCATCTCTTCCCAGAAATGTGGACATATGCGAGAGGTAGAGATTAAAGAGGATAAAGGGCAATAAAACAAAGGATAAAATCAGAAAAGTGTGAATGAGTTTGGCAATCCTTGAGTAGACCAGAAATTGGAGGAAATTTTAGCAAGGTCAACAAAATCATATTCTAGAAGAGTTTTAAATATTTTAAATCTTAGTTTTATCCTACAGTAGGGTGGGGCAGTTGGAACATGAAAATTTTGGGGAGGATACCGGTGACACAAAGAAACTTATGCATTGGTTACAGAATAGATTTGGGGTGGAGAAAAGGGGGGCTAGGAGGATGGATATGAAAAAGAACAGTCAAGAATTAAAGATATTTATTAAAGTAGTATTGTAATTATTTAGCTATAAGCCTGAAATAAGATGAACCAGGCTTTGTAATGACTTGTTTTTAAAGATAAGAAATCTATAGCTCTTTGAAAGGTCAAGGTCTCTGAAAGCCCCATCCTGGAGAAACTCTTACTTGTAAGAGTCACTTTATTTATATTGAAATAAAAACTTCTCCAGTTCTAATAAAGCTTACATAACTTTAATACCAAATATCTTTTTGAAAGTCATAGAAATGAAAAATATGAGGGTAGTTAAAAGCCAAAGGAAGTTGAGAAATAAACTATTAAAATAGAGTAAGTATAAGCAGTCTAGACTTCTTGATACATGTGATTCTGGTGAGGCAAGGAAAGCCATCCAGAGCTACATGCACAGAAGTCCATCCAGAGCCACAGACATTTACATTACTTACTACACTTATAATAAGTATAAATGCTTATACTGAGAAAATGCCTGGTAATTTTCTTTTTTTTAAGTTTATTTATGTATTTTTAGAGAAAGCATGCATGAGCAGTGGAGGGTCAGAGAGAGAGAGAGAGAGAATCAGAATCAGCCTCCACGCACTATCAGCGTGGAGTCTGATGTGGGCCTTGATCTCACAAACCAAGAGATCATGTCCTGAGCTGAAATCAAGAATCTGCTACTTAACCGACTGAGCCACTCAGGCACCCTGGTAATTTTCTTATTAATTTGGACAAAACGTAACCCAATTTTTTGATATAAGCAATAAGGCAGACTTATTTCTTCTGTTCTATAAAAGTATTTTTTAATGTAGAAGTCTGATCTTCTAATCTGAGAAAAAAAACCTATAATTTAGTAAATGAAAACACCATTTGTCATAAAAATCTTCAGTACTAAGAGTAAATTTTTACTAATATTAATTCTATGATCAGTGCTTCTTTAACAACTATCTTCCCTGGGAGCACCATGAATCTCTAAAAGTGTTATTCAAAATTTCCCCAGAGTCTAATGAAGATAATTTGCTAATGGATGTTTTGTTTGATTTTTATCCAAAGGCAAAGGAGGACATAATTGATTAGCATCTGAATGTGAGAAACACAAGAGGTTCCTTTAAAAAATGATGCTCTCTTAGTACAAACAAAAGCTATGATTAATGTTTTTGTCAAATCCATAAAAGAAAATGGAAAGGACATTGCCTTCTCCCATCAAAGGTGTACAAGGATTACAACTATGCTTTGGCAGATCATTTGTGCTTTCCCTTTGGATATGGCACTAGCTCGCTCTTTTCAGTCTAGAGTTATAAAGAATAAATAGGCTATTAACATGTTAATCAATATTTATTCCTGCCCTTGCAAGTTCCACATTTGTTTAAGTTATAGTTTTAGGCTTGTGTCGCTTGAAATAAACAGATATTATGATGAGGCTTGGTTTGAATGTATATTACTTTTTTGTATATATTTGGAAAATATATTTAAAGTAAAATAATAAAATTTCTAAAAGCACAAAGAGGTATAATGTATAAGTCTTCCTTGTGCTTTTAACTACCTCCTGTTTCACACCCCAGACTTAACTACTAACAGTTTCTCATTAACCAAAATATGAATAAATATAAGAAATTAATTATACGATGATATAAAATAGTACCTTGCATGTGCAAAGTATTTTATAGTTAACTAAGATCTTGCATTTACAATTTTTTCATCTTTTTTAAAAGTTTATTTATTTTGAGAGAGAGAGAGCGCACATGCATGTGAATGCATGGGGGAGTTGCAGAGAGAGAGAGAATCCCAAGAAGGTTCTCCGCCGTCAGTGCAGAGCCCAGTGTGGGACTGGAACCCATGAACTGCAAGATCATGACCTGAGCCGAAATCAGGAGTTGAATGCTTAACCGACTGAGCCACCCGGATACCCCCATAATTTTTTATTTTCATGCAGAGGATGAAACTTAGACCTAGACAGGAAAGTAACAGATTACATCATATAGCTAATGGCTGTAGAGTAGGACTTTGTTATAGGTCTTCTGTCTCTAAGACAGGCAGACATGTGTGTCCAACACAGGCAGACATGCTTACACAATCTGCAGAGGACATCACAGTGCAGTGGGAGAAAAGACAAAAATAATATACATTCCTAAAGTCCTGTAGATTTAATGAGATGAATTTTAGAAAAGCAATAAAACAGTATCAAAATACATAAACCTCATTAACACATCACAAGAAAATGGCCACATAAGAAAAAGAAAGTTTGAAGGATCTGCCGTGACTGTTACAGTACTAAAGAAGTGAACAACCAAAGTCAAGTTAATACTGAACTTTTGTCCCCAAAATAAGAAATGGTCCTCTGCAGTTGATAAGCCATTTTTAGGCATTATGAGTTATGTCAGGTGTGTCTGAAATTTCTATCTCAGGATTTCTAAAATTGACCACTGTGGCACGCAGATCTTGTAACATGCTTTAAAAACAAATCCATGCTTACCCAAATTTGGGTAAAGTGATGCACTGTATTCTCTGTCCCACACCTTGGGAAATATGAGAATATTAAAGCTCTGTGAGTTCTGGCAGGTAGACTCCTATCTAATGTGATTTATGCTAGTCGTCCTCAAATGTATTTGACTCTTGGGCTCATTATTAAAGTCACACTGTTACTTCACTAGGCACCATTTTTAGGACATGACCTCTTCTTAAATGCTGAAAGATTTGAATTGTACGTGGAACAAGTCACCTAAAGAAATAAAGCATAATGTTCATTGTATGACATTTTATACCTTATTTTTGTTCTTGACTTTTCAGACAAAGCAAAGAAATCTGTGGTGGATTCTTTTTTGAGAACCATCACAATTGCTTCCTAGACACTAATATAACCAAGAAAATCTAATTAGGGGAAGACAGTTTTAACTTTCCATTATTCATGCTGCCTGACTTCTTTCATAACTAAATGCATAGTCAATCAATTGAATAATCAATCAGCATATATTTTCCTTGTTTACGATGCATTCTGTAGGACAGACATTGAATCTGCCTCAAGGAGCTTGCAGTTCAATTGAAGTGGTTGGGCACAGATACACTGACAAATTATGTAACTGTGTGATGTTAAATATACATCATCAGAAATGTCACAAGGCAGGCATGATTAATTACCAAGTGAGTGTCACGAGTAGTTCACACACTGTGAGTTCAGAAGGAGTGAGGTCACAGTGAGTGGTAGTGACCTAAGGTGGCTTTTGAGATTCACATATGCTGAAGCATATATTTATGGCTGAGTCCAGATTCAGTTTGAAAAATGGCAGAATGCTTAAAAGCAAGCAACACAATAACACTTTTGCATGTTTGAATTAGAAGAGACACAGGAAGAAAAAATGTTTAGGCAATTGGCCACTCTGTAGAGCTTTAAAAAGAGGACTTTGGAAGAAAATGGTGAAACAAAAGAAATGAGAGGCTAAAACATGTATTAATTAATTGAACTTATTACTTAATCATTGTTCATTATAATCTTTGCTCACTCCTAAAGGAAGAGAC
Organism: Felis catus; assembly: GCF_018350175.1. Lineage (NCBI taxonomy): Eukaryota > Metazoa > Chordata > Mammalia > Carnivora > Felidae > Felis > Felis catus. Next base: position 186,293,981 of record NC_058368.1, on the reverse strand, counting down.
AGGCAAATTGGTCTCCATTTAGATAGGGCTGAAGATATTGGTAAGGAGTGGAAATTGCCCAGTGAGGCGATTCTAAGTTTTGGCTCAGGAACACTAAGTGAAATTAGGCATTAGAAATTAATGCAGAGATATTTCTATGATTCTACAAATCAGAAATTAACTTAGTTAATAAAAAAGCTAGGAGAGAAGTAAACTAAATAAGTAGAATAAATATATCTTTTTAAAAACATTTAATGTTTATTTTGAGAGAGAGAGAGAGAGAGAGAGAGAGAGAGAGAGAGAGAGTGAGCCAGGGAGGGGTAGAGAGAAAGAGGGAGAGAGAAATCCTAAGCAGGCTTCACCTTGTCAGTGTAGAGGTGCAGAGCATGAGGCAGGACTCGAACTCAAAAACAGTGAAATCATGACCTGAGCCAAAGCCAAGAGTCAGATGTTTAATTTACTGAGCCACCCTGGTTCCCCTATCTTTTATTTTTTAAACAAGTGAAGGATTTGCAATATTGTTTATATCTAGAAATTGGTATGTGTTTATAATCTTGAATATACAGATATTATTTGACATACTTTAATGTAGATGTGTACTTTTGTAAAATGTGAGTATAGGCTACACAGATTATTTTCAGAGTTTTAAAGCTTAAAGGAAACTTACATGTCATCGGATTAAACATCTCTGTCTTCATGTAGTATATAAAGGATGTAAGCAACAATAACTTCATGTGTACAAAGAGGTCCCCTAATTCTGCCTCCTACATTATTTTGACAATATCAGACTCCAGAAGAGATAGGCATGGAGCTCCAGAGGGGTACATTTGAACAAATATCCTTATATAAGGCATAGGATGGAGATAATAGATACAGATGGATAGATAGATGATAGATAGATAGATATCTCCATCCTTATAAATACACATGTAAGCTTGGAGATATATACACATCTCTGTTCTTATACATATACATGTAAGTTTGCTCTAAGAAGCATGCTGGAATGTAGGTTATTACTAGGAAACTTAATTGAAATTAACTAAAAAAATAAACTAAACCATCCTCAGAACTAAAATCCAAACCATACCACAGTTTAAAACATTTTTATAGTACCATTAATAAGTTCTAATTTAATGTTAATTTGCCAAACCTAATCATTGTCTAAACAGTTTCAAAATCTATTCTGAGCCCAAACTACCCACGGTATCTCTCTAGCTCTAATTCCCTTGCTCAGTTAGGGTTACTTTGAGCTATGTTATTCCCAGTCCTCAGAATGAACCAGGCTCATCAAAGAATGAGCATAACATTGGAATAAAAAGATTTAAATTAGGCCATTAGATGATCTGCTTTTTGCTTCTTCTGAGAAGTTTAATGAGACATCCAGTGTATTCATTTGTTCATTTTTTAAAATGTGTTATTTATTTATTTATTTATTTATTTATTTACTTATTTACTTATTTATTTATTTTAAATATAATTTAATGTCCAGTTAGCTAACATACAGTGTATACAGTGTGCTCTTATCTTTGGGTATAGATTCCCATGATTCATCGTTTACATGCAACACCCAGTACTCATCCCAACAAGTGCCCTCTTCAATGCCAATCACCCATTTTCCCCTCTCCCCTGCTTCCCACTCATCAACCCTCAGTTTGTTCTCTGTATTTAAGAGTCTCTTATAGTTTACCTCCCTTTCTGTTTGAAGCTATTTTTTCTCCTTCCCTTCCCCCATGGTCTTCTGTTAAGTTTCCCAAATTCCACATATGAGTGAAAACATACGATATCTGTCTTTCTCTGACTGACTTATTTTACTTAGCATAATACCCTCCAGGTCTATCCACATTGTTGCAAATGGCAAGATTTCATTCTTTCTCAGTGCCAAGTAGTATTCCATTGTATATATAAACCACATCTTCTTTACCTACACATTAGTTCATGGACATTTGGGCTCTTTCCATAATTTGGCTATTGTTGATAGTGCTGCTATAAACACTGGGGTACCTGTGCCCCTATGAATCAGCACTCCTGTATCCTTTGGATAAATTCCTAGTAGTGCTATTTCCAGGTCGTAGGATAGTTCTATTTTTAATTTTTTGAGGAACCTCCACACTGTTTTCCAGAGAGGCTGCACCAGTTTGCACCCTTACCGACAGTGCAAGAGGGTTCCTGTTTCTCCACATTCTCACCAACATCTGTTGTTTCCTGAGTTGTTAATTTTAGACACTCTGAATGGTGTGAGGTGATATCTCAATGTGATTTAGATTTGTATTTCCCTGATGATGAGTGATGTTGAACATTTTTCATGTGTCTGTTGGCCATCTGGATGTCTTCTTTGGAAAAGTGTCTATTCATGCCTTCTGCCCATTTCTTCACCGGATTATTTGTTTTTCAGGTGTTGAGTTTGGTAAGTTCTTTATAGATTTTGGATACTAACCCTTTATCCAATATGTTTTTTGCAAATATCTTCTCCCATTCCATCGGTTGCCTTTTAGTTTTGTCAATTGTTTCCTTTGCAGTACAGAAGCTTTTTATCTTAATGAGGTCTCAATATTTCATTTTTGCTTTTATTTCTGTTGCCTCCAGAGACATGTTGAGTAAGAAGTTACTGAGGATGAGACCAAAAAGTTGTTGCCTGTTTTCTCCTCTAAGGTTTTGATGGTTTCCTGTCTCACATTTAGGTCTTCATCCATTTTGAGTTTATTTTTGTGTATGGCAAAATAAAGTGGTCCAGTTTCATTCTTCTGAGTGTTGCTGTCCAGTTCTCCCAGCACCACTTGCTGAAGAGACTGTTTTTTTCCATTGGACACTCTTTCCTTCTTTGTCAAAGATTAGATGGCCATACATTTGTGGGTCCAATTCTGGGTTCTCCATTCTATTCCATTGGTCTATATGTCTGTTTTTGTGCCAATACTATACTATCTTGATGACTACAGCTTTGTAGTAGAGGCTAAAGTCCAGGATGGTGATGCTTCCTGCTTTGGTTTTCTTTTTCAACATTACTTTGGCTATTCAGGGTCTTTTGTGGTTCCATACAAATTTTAGGATTGTTTGTTCTAGCTCTGAGAGGAATGTCAGTGCAATTTTGATTGGCATTGAACATGTACTATATGCTCAGCACTGAAAAGAGTACTGGGAGACACAGGGGGAAACTTGGCAATGATTTTGCCCTTGTGGAATACTATCGTAGTAGGAGAAAAAAGGCACTAAGCAAATACTTTCTCTTAAATTTGTGCAGTGGATTGTGATATGTGTGCACAAGAAGCAGCAAAAGCCCTTCTAAGAGTAGAGGATACACGGCTCTCTGAAGCAAATAAATGTTGCAGTCAGAAATTGAAGCCTGAATCAAAATGCTCTCATCTGTTAAACTAAATTTGGCTGGTGAGTGAAATTTTTCTGGATGTGTAAGTAATGCAAATTTATGCAAATACTCTATATCCTGACTCTTCACACCCCTTTTTGTACAATTTCCTTGTTGGGCTCATTGCAGTTCAAATAATGTTTATACTGTAGAGAAAGTCTTCAGACTACATGAGCTTTGAAATGAGGAGAAAGTTTAGAGCCAGTTTTTTTATCTTTGCAACTTTATAAACTGTTATATCTTAGATTATTTTAAAGGTGGATATATTCATTTTAACCTATCAATTATTTTCACCTGATGAAATCTCTCAGGTATATGTCAGTTCTCTGATTTAAATAATTTTGCAGTATCCAGTTCATATCTACTTTATTTTACTTCTTAGTCTGGTGGAACTGGAAACGTATATTACATAAAACATGGAAATATTATCACGTGTGGAGAAAAAAAAGTACAAAGGATGACATTAAGAGAAACACCAACCCTAGCGTCACCTGTTGGAAAAATACAGCACATTTAAAACTTTCTGCATCCTTAAGTAACTATTTGAAGAATTTAACATTATGTGTAATTTAATACATTAAAGATGTGTGATTATGACAATGCACTTTGACAGTTTATTCTTCATTTGTTTATGTTTACATTCTCAAAGCACTTTTTTCTTTGTATTAGTTTCTTGAATTGCAGGTCGTTTTTCATTATACCTTGCTTTGTGAGGTTTACCAAAAAACTCCCACACAACACAAATATAAAGAGCAATGTAATTTGTGAGGTTATAAATTGCACCTTTTTACTGTAATAAAATAAGCAAAGAATAAATAAAACTGAATTAAACTGAAGCCCATTAGTGAGATATGAAACGACACAAAAAGGAACTTGAAGCCTTTAATAGCAAATCTTTATCGAGTGCCCTTTGTGTAATAGATGTTTGACTAAGGTGAGAAGCTTCCTGTGGTTCCTTTCAGCGTGACAGGTTTTCCAATTTTTTGCAGCCAGGTAGTGTTCATGTATACAATAGTGACATCTTCCTATCGCTAGGATTTAGAAAAGAAATAAAAATTAGGAAGCATGGAAATAAAGTCTAATTCTAAAATTATTTTTAATCCTATGAACAACTTGCATTGTGTAGACACTGACTTCGCTTTGTTCTCATCTCTGACTCCTAGCACCTTGGTTTTGCTGTCATGTTGGGGAGGGGGAAGTCAGGAAAAGGAGGGAAGGGAAAGAGGAAGGACAGTAAGAATGTGGAAGCTGAAGGCAGGTGGTCAGGACTGAAATCTTCTATCACTTACATGCTACATCCCTTTAGGCAAGTTACTTAACTTTCCAAACCTCAGTTTCCACCTCTGTGAATGGGTATAACGATAGTCCCAACTGCATAAGGTTGTTGTGATGATTTATTGAAATACAGCATGTAATGTGCTCCCTACCGTGCACCGTACAACAAGCTCTGTATTGTGAGGAAAACTAAAGCAGAAGAAAGGATACACTAAGCATCAAATGAGTAAGATACAAACATTAAGCAGATACAAGCAGATACAAGCAGATACAAGAGCAGATACAAGCATTAAGAGAGGGCTAGAGAAGAAAGGGTTGTAAATATAGTAACATTTGATGCTTCATGGTAGCTTCCATACATAAATGAAGGAGACATGATTAATAGTCTTAGGAAACCATAGTCAGATTTTGGTCTCAGAAGCTATATAACCTAGAATCTGCCTCCCCCCTTCCTGAATTTTCTATTATGGTAACAATTCAATAATTTGCTTTATTATCAGTTAAAGAGCTTCTTATTGGTTAAAAAAAAAACTCACATGGGTGTCACTAGTCACTACCAGGTGCTGGAAATACTGAAGGAGTTTTGAAAGCATCCAATTTGAGATAGAAACTGCAAGAGTCTCTTAGTAGCTGTCATCATGTAGAACATCCTCTGACAGAACTTAATATTTTAACTGATACTGGAAGAAGATATAGAAACTCTTGGGCTTGAATTCCTCTGTTCGTGGAATTCTTATTTTAAATGTATTTTTATGCTACATAATTCAGTTCCAAACATGTTAGTGCTTCTGATAGTGTCTCATGACCTGAGTGTTGTCAGTGAGTTGGGTAAACTGGTCGCAATCAGTTGGGTGAGAAGGGACAAATAAATTGTTCTGTTCACCCCAAACATAAATGCAGCTGACTCTCCTTGGTGACAGAGTATAAATAGATCATGTTATATAAGGCACATTGAGGTTTTTTTTAACCTTTCAAAAGAATTAGCATTGCACATAGCATTACTATTTAAGAATTTCCTCTCATAGAACATGGTGTTTAGAAGTCTACCCGCACTGACACTCATCAAAACTAAGAAAGCAAACAAAGATTGAGAATCTGTATTTGAGGAGTCTTGGTAGATGAACACAGATTGGTGTAAACACAGACAGAATGCCTTGAACAGTCTGAGAATAGGCATCTAGTTAAGTGAAGTTTCTTAACAGAAAGTCTAGCAGAAAACTTAGTTACCTGTCACAAAAGTCACATGGCTTTTTTTACTGGCTTAGAAAATAAAGTAGCACACAGAAGGGTCCTTAAATTTTATAACTACTTTGTGAGTCCTGACTGCATTCTTATTTGCTTCTGGTAGCAGTGACAGCCAAAAGATATCAATCAGGTAAATTTGCATCAGAAAGACCTAAGGTAGACTGAAGCCTCAGCTTGCTGAGGATGAAACAATAGCAAATTTGAAACAAATAGCAGTTTGTGATTCACAATGACACTGGTGGTTCTCCATTATTTAACCCAATGAGCATTCATAAAAAATGTCTCAAAATAAGTTGGGAATATCAGAAGAATGCAGTATTCCTTCACCACATGCCAGTCAACTTGATAATGACAAGACCAAAGTTCTTGACAGGATCTTTACACTAATCTTGTGGTATCAGTGGCAGCTGGGCACCAAACTGGACATTTGAGGACATGGGCAATTTGCTGTTCACACAGGCTGTAGAACTCCCCTGCCTTATGTGTGCTGTCTGTGAGCCAGGTTGTAATCACACCCACATGAAAGAACTTGAGATCATTTCCCCAATGTCTATGACATCTCTCTCACCAATGCATGTGACAGTTGTGCATTATCTGGGGACTTTGTAGATTCCAGATATTACATTCTGTTCCTATCATCTTACTGGCCTAGGAACACACTATGATGAGAAACAACTGTTAACTGTGGATGCAGGGGTATTATAAGCTGAAATCGTTCTATTTTCTCACCTGAAGCACGTTTTACTAATACTTGCAAATATCTGGACATATTTTAATTTCATAATTTTTCTGCCAGAAAATAAATTGAATGATGCTTTAGAAAACATAAGGTCAAAAAGATGGGGAAAAAAGAAGCAGGATATAGAGTGAGCCTTGTTTTATTATAAAATCTGGGCTGAATGGCCATATAATTAGCCAACTAATTAAGAAAAATAATTAGCATCTTAAGACTTTCACTTCATCATCTGTACATTGGAGACTTTATTTCCTTGGAACTACTTCTCAAGAATTTTCAATTCCTAAGAAAATGTGTATTAAACCACCTTTGAAGATTATAAAATATTATCTTATAAAAATCATAGCATTAATTATTTGTTTTAAAAGTAAGAATAAACATCCAACAAAAAATTAGAAATTATTTTATTAATGAAATATAAATGCATTTATTTGTATAGGAAAAAAATGACAGAGGAGGGGAAAATACAGTTGATAAGAAAGTAACTGAACAACTGTGCTGACTGCCAAAGCGTTAATTTTGTCATTCCCAAGAACTTCTCTCTCTTTTATTCAAAAATATTTAATAATAGAGGGAAAAAAGGCATATAAAAGGGAAAAAAGGGGGTTAATGCTTAAGAATAAAATGAATACATTTTTTTACAGTCAGAAAATATAGCCTTTATTGTGTTGATTTTTTAAAATTTGAGTATAGTTGACACACAATGTTAGTTTGAGGTGTACAACTTAGTAATTTTACAAGTTTATACACTGTATTATGCACATCGCAAGTGTAGCTCCCATTTGTCCCATTACATCACAAAATGTTGTTGACTGGTTTCTCTATGTTCTGCTTTTTCTTCTCATGACATGCATTCCAAAACTAGAGGCTTGTGTCTCCCTCTCCTCTTCACTTATTTTGCCCAACTTCCAACCTCTCTCCTCTCTGGCAACTGTCAATTTGTTATCTGTATTTATAGTTCTGATTCTGCTTTTTGTTTGTTTATTCATTTTTTTTAGATTTCATTTATGAATGGAATCCTATGATGTTTTTCTTTCTCAGTCTGACTTATTTCACTTAGCACAATACCCTCTAGGTCCATCTATGTTGCCTCAAATGGCACAATCTCATCCTTTTTATGGCTATGTAATATTCCATTGTTTACATGTGTTTATATTTATATTTATATTTATATTTATATTTATATATACATATCACATTTTCCTTATCCATTCCTCTAATGATGAACATTTAAGTTGCATCCATGTTCTGGCTATTATAAATAATGCTATAATATGCATATGGGTACACATATCTTTTCAAATTAGTGTTTTCATTTTTCCTGGGTAAATATCCAATAGAGGAATTATTGGATCATATGGTATTTCTATTTTTAAATTTTTGAGGAACCTCCATACTGTTTTCCACATTTCCTTCCCCAATTTACATTCCTACCAACAGAACACGAGAGTTCCTTTTTGTTTATATCCTCACTGACACTTAAGTGTTTCTTGCCTTTGATTTTAGCCATTCTACCAGGTATGAGGTGATATCTCATTGTGGTCATTGTGGTTTTGATTTGCATTTCCCTGATGAATAGTGATGTTGAGCATCTTTTCATGTATCTGTTGGCCACTTGTGAATCTTCTTTGGAAAAATGTCTATTCAAATCCTCTGCCCATTTTTTAATGGGATTGTTTGTTTTGTTGTTGTTGGTTTTTTTTTTTTTGGTGGGAGTAAAGTGAATGCATTTTTGACCTATTAAGGAAAACATCATTATAGAGATGAAATTATAAAACTATAAGACAATAGAGAAATTAATTAATATATAAAGCATCCCAGTTCCTTTTGAAGTCTTTAATGACCACTACAAAACATTAACCTGAAAATAAACAAATTAATGAAACAAATGGTGTTTCTATCTGTTTTTTCTCATCATCCCTCAGGTAGTACCAGATACAGCAATTCTGCTATCACTGGAAATAAACCTTGCCAATTCATCTGGTTCCTTGTCTTGCCTTTAGCTTGTATCCAATCTAAACTATTTCGTTTGTCGATGTAAGTTAAAACCAAAAAAAAAAAAAATCAGAGAATGGTGGAAAATCTTTAGAATAGGTGTTTGAGTCCATTCTTATCACTCTGCGTATGATGTAAATCAGGCTCATGATCGTTCTATGCTTGTGTGAGATCAGGTACCTAAATTAGGGGCAGAAACAGGAAAAAAACTCAAATATCCTGACTCTGGCTCTTGTCTCCTTTCCAATATTTAAAACTTGAAGTATTCATCAGTGAACTCTCTGGTGGATTCATCAGTGATTTTATTGAAAATTAGAATATGGTATTGTGGTCTAAGGGAATAGTGATACAGCATAGTATTGATAATAAATTTATTCTTAATATTTCTATTTTATTTGATGCTTTAAATACAATATCATTCAATATCTATTACATCCATAAAAAACATGTAGATAAAAAGTGAGGGACCTCTTTCTCTTCTACCCAACCCACTTTTTCCATTATTTTCCTTTATTAATTGATATATGTTCTTCCCTTTTTTTTCTATGAATGGATAACCTCATACACACACACGAACATACAAAACCTCAGGATGATTTTAGATGCAACAGGCTAAATAGACAAAAGAAGCTAGCTTGTGAACTAAGGAAACTTTCTAGTTCACCTTACTGAAAGTATAGATAAACATAGGTTTCAAGGTTGACTTACTCCAGTACTGTGGCTATGTTTCCTATAATTTCTTATTGAATTGTGCCTCTGGGCAATGAGCTTTAAGAGAGATGGCTTCAGCAGTTTTGGGCCCTATGTTCACATACAGCTACATCCTAAGAAAGACAGAGCTGCTTTCAAAAACTATCCCAAAAGGTGAAGAAGAAATTTCCTAGAAAATCCCTCGCAAACTCCTTCTCATAGTAAATAGGGCTATGTTGGATCACATTCTTGAACCAATTATTGGCAAGGAAGAAGTGTTCAGAGTCTTAAGTGGGGCCACCAGCCATAGAGACACATGGAAGAATGTAAATCCCCGAAGGCAATTTGGATTTTGGTAAAAAGAAGAATGGAAGGTATGGATGAAAAAGAAACAATTTAAATGTGTACTAGGCATGTACAAATAAATAGTTTTCTCTCTAGAAATGAGATTTATAGATCTATAGATATAGATAAATGTATCTTAGGGGTGCCTGGGTGGCTCAGTTGGTTAAGTGTCAGACTTCGGCTCAGGTCATGATCTCATGATTTGTGGGTTTGAGCCCTGCATCAGGCTCTGTGCTGACAGCTCAGAACCTGGAGCCTGCTTCAGATTCTGTGTGTCTCTCCCTCTCTGCCCCTCCCTGCTAACACTCTGTCTCTCTCTCAAAAATGAATAAACATTAAAAAAATTTAAAAAAAATACCCTAAACATCTTTCATGCCATCATACAGTTCCATAGTATTCTTTTAAAATTGCTTCATAATAGATCATAGTACAAATGTACTACAATATTTAACCAGTACCCTAGTGATACAGATTACTTTTTAAATTTATCAACTGTGTTTCCTAAATTTCCATGAGGCCCAAATGAGAAATTTTTAAATAACTCTCACCACAAAGCTAAAACCAACCAAACAAAAAAACAGTCCTAAATTGTCTGCATTTTATAAAACATTCATGTGAAACTACTGTAGGTGTGCTAGGTCATATGAACTCTGCATGTTGCACCCAAATAGTAGTTAATGACATTTCATACAGCATTTTTCTTTGGTTTTTTTGAACAGCAAAATAAAATTCTTCAGCAGTGATGAAAAGGAAAATGAGAGTGACAAAATACTTTACTCAAAAGCCATAAAGACTCGATGAGACCAGAATTTCTTCCCAGTAATTTATTTTAGATAAAATATGATAGAAATGTGGGCAGTCAGTTAAAAAGTCCATCTCATGGTTTTTGACTCAGGTCGAGATCTCACGGTTCTTGAGATTGAGCCCTGATTTGGGGTGAGCACTGACAGCGTGGAGCCTGCTTGGGATTCTATCCCTCACTCTCTGCCCCTCCCTGATGCACTCTGTCAAAATAAATAAATAAACATTTAAAGCGTTATCTTAAAAGTATGATACAAATGGCTTTGAAACATATGGAGAATATCTAACTTTCCCAACCAAATGAGTAATGTTTAGTCTTTATTCAGTGAACCCTTAGAACTTAATCCCCTGCACTGCACTGTAAATCTCGTAATATCAGAAATGATTGTCTTGTTTGCTAGTGTATCCCCAGAGCCTAGCACAGTGCTAGGTCCTTGAAAAAGGTTGGCATTCAATACATAATTGTAAATGGAATAAATAAAATGAATAAAATAAAAAAAAAACAGTAAACAAATGCACGGACCTTGCCCTCTATTGGAGGTGATGGTATAGAAACAGTCGTATTGCAAGGTCAAATATCCTAAGTGCTATAAGGAAGAGCTAACATCCTATGTGACCAGTGCAATTAATAACAGTAGGTGAAGTCAGTAGAAATGGGGAATCATTAAATCTTTTAATGACCAGTATCCTGCCTATATGAACTGGAAAATACTTTTTTTTTTTTTTAGAATTATTTTGGGTGCAAGGAACAGTGACACAAGTAATCTTAAAAGAGGGAAAGAGCATGTATTTTAACAAGACGTATACTTCATGGGAACTGAGGTAAAAGATCACTATATAGCCAGGAATCACAGAACCAGAAAAACTTTCAGAAACAGACCCAGCTCTTTCTGCCTTTCTCAGGAGCTGAATGGTGGGCAGTCCAGTCTTTCTAGTCTTGCCCAGTCAAGCACTCTCTCAATGCTAAATCGCTGCCTCTGCTTCTCAGTGCTCTTAATATATTATCACCCTGTTTTCCTTTTAATTCCTTTGGGTTCCATTGCCTCTTTCATTACAACACTTGTACTTTGGTTCCAAATGCTAAGTAACACCCTCAATATCCTATTTTAAAACACCAAGTGAAGGATCTTGTTCGTCAAGTTCCTGTTTTCTGTTCAGACGGTAAGTAACTAGCCCCTCAAATTATAGACTGAATCTAGGGCAATTTGTGGCTCAGGGTTATGTAGCACACTGACCTTTCAGTAGAGGTTCCAACAGTTACAAATTTCTAGAAGAAATCATGGAAAAGTGGGGAGGCACAAAATAGAACTAGGGAAAACATACTTGCTGTCTATTTTTTCAGATTACAAAATCAACATATGGTTAAAGAAAATTCATGATTATCTTCATAACACTGAATTATTACATGTATTCTGGTACATTTTCCTCCAGTCTTTTTTCATTTATATATTTCCAATACTGTGTACTATGTACATTTTTTCAAAAGATGTGGGATCTCACTCTATGTATTTTTGTAAATCTCACATTTCTTGTTGCTTTTATATATTCCTTATTCCCCTTAAAAACACTAAGTGACTATATAATCTCTCTTAGAAATTCATCACCTTTATTTACTTAACCCCAATTCACTGCAATCAGCCCTATACACACAATAACATTATGGTAAATATTCTTTTACTTAAATAACTTTAGGCACTCTGATTAGGTTCTTAAGATATATTCCCAGACATAAAATTACTGGATCAATTTCATGAACTTTTTAAAGACTATAAAAATATATTATCAAATCATATCTATTAAAGTTTGTATTTACTTTTACTCTTAGTAATTATATAAGAAGCTATCAGTTAATTGTTATCAATTATCCCTAGCATAAGGCTGATGACTAGTAGACTCTTTCTATAAAGTTCAAAGACAAGATTTCTGAATAATGGAAGAGTGAGTTGTCAGTGCTTGAAATATGAAATCTAGAATTGAGAGTGTTCCTTGTTTTGGAATTGCTTTCAGATTTGCAATAGTCTATGAAAAACACATAATCAAAATTCTTGGAAGATTTTAATAGTATCTGGGTGCCTGGGTGGCTCAGTTGGTAGAGCATCTGACTCTTGATTTTGGCTCAAGTCATGATCTCAAGGTTTGTGGGTTTGAGCTCTGCATCGGGCTCTGCCCTAGCCGTGTGGAGCCTGCTTGGGATTCTCTGTCTCCCTCTTTGCCCTTCCCCTGCTCATGCTCTATCTTGCTCTCTCTCCTCTCTCTCTCACTCTCTCTCTCTCTCTCAGAAATAAATAAACAGTTTTTAAAAAGAAAAAAATAGCATCCAGGAGACCACACACCATCAATACAACTCTCCACATTTTAAAATTAATGATCTATTCACCTATATTTTTCTTTTTCAGTAAATATTAGAAATATACTGCAAGCCTAGGTTGTGGGAGGTATCAGACATATAGATATGAATAAAATGTTTTTCCATGCCCCCAAGTCCCAAAGTGGTTGCCAGACATGGAAACAACCTATTACAATGAAATATTATAAGTGATATAAAAGAAGAATACATACAGAGTTATAGGTTTCGCGAGGAAGAAATGGCACAAGAACTCTGCCACAAGAAACAAGCCAGGAAGACTTCTTAGGGAAAATGACATCACTTTGTTATTGATACTGAAATTCTTATAAAACAAATGCAAACTGGTTAAGTTTGTAGCTGGAGAAGATAAAGAAGAGAGAGATTTGGCCAGCTAAGAAGTGTCTCTGCTAGTTTTCAAATAGTTTGGAATTTATCTTGAAAGCAAGAACAAGTCACTGAAGGTGAGGTCGAATTGGAGATTGTTAGAATGACCCAGAGGAAGATAAAGAGTGGCTGACAATACTGAAGTCTTAGAGAACAGTGAAGAAACTTGGAGATATTTAAGAGGTAAAGTCAATGGTGTTTATCCACCAAAAGGATGTGATTTTTGGAGAAAAAGAGCTGAATTTGTAGTGGGTTTATTAGTAGGGGGTGGATCTCTGTATATATGCAGAGCCAGGTAGGGTCAGTTCAGGCTTTATTAAGTTTGAAGTGATTGAATGAAATGTGATTGTGTGTATAAATTTGGACCTCTATAGAGAAATAGAAGCTGATGATAAAATTTTGAGAGTCAAAAGCATAGATCATAATAGATCATAAATCATATTTGAAAATATCAGCTGGGGAAAGTATAAAGGGTAAGAAGAACCTAGGGTATAAAATGGAACCCCCTAAGAATAATGAATATTTTAAAAATTACACAGGAGAAAGGAGATATTAAAGGGGACTGAGAACCAGTGTTCCTCAAAATTCAGTGTTATCAAAGAAGAGAAGAAATGTTTCAGAAGCTCAAAAAAGGGGTTGGGGGGTTGGGAGTGGCCAACTTTGCCAAGCACGGCAAAGAGATCAAGTAAACTGAAAGCTAACATTGCCCATTACACTTTGTAGTCAGGGGTCACTGTTGCTCTGAGCCATTTATAGTGGTTTTGTGGGATCAATTAAATTGTCATAAACAAACTAGAGAATGGTAGGAGTAAATTATTAAAAATACAAACTACTGTTCCAAGAATTTGTTGGTGACATGAAGGCTATGATACATAGATAGAAGATTTCCAAGTGGAATGAAATTATAGATTAATAAAGTCTGAAGAGGGAGAGTTTGATGATAAAAGAAGAAATCAAATAGTTAGTGATAGGAAATAGATTAGAGTCTGGAGAGTCAATGCTTTAACCTAAAATGACAAAAGTGAGAATACATTTTGACACATTTTTTAAATTCAATACATTTGAAATTAAATATTCTTATGTAGTTTATTTGGTTTATAGAAGGAATATTCCTAATTCAGACATTTTAACTTGCCACCAGAGTCAACATGTCTAAAGTATTTCATAGATCGCATCCATGTACACTTTGTTAATTTCAAAAGCCATGGCCACAGCCTAGAATAACATATAGAAAAGCATTTCAATAAACAAATGTAGAAATGTAGAAATGTAGAATGTAGAAATGTAAATGTAGAAAAGCATGATATTCAGTTGGATAAAACTGTCTGGGTAGATACAACCCAGAGACCCACCAAACTATAAAATCCATAAGTGGAGAAACTCTGTCTTCTTCACTACTTTATCTCTAAGACCTAGCACAGTGTCTGGTACATGCTAGACATAATAAAGTACACTGAGTAGGTACATTTGGGGGGCACCAGACTGGGGAAGTTATTAGAGCCATAGAAAACTAATTTGTTTTGCCCTCCATTTGTGTACTTTAGCAGAGAACAGGGAAATAAATCTGAAGGTCATGACAACATAGTTATTTTTTTTAATTTTTTTAATGTTTTTTTTTTTATTTTTGAGAGACAGAGGGAGACAGAGCATGAGTGGGGGAGGGGTAGAGAGAGAGAGAGAGCCACAGAAACCGAAGCAGGCTCCAGGATCCGAGCTATGAGCATAGAGCCCGATGTGGGCCTCAAACTCACAAGCTGTGAGATCATGATCTGAGCCAAAGTCAGATGCTTACCCGACTGAGCCACCCAAGTGCCCCTATGACAACATAGTTGTTTTCTGAAAGCAAATTGATACTAGAGAAATGATAATGTCTTTACATATGTAATCATTCACTGGTTTCCTCTGCTTTTCTATATGGGCTTCCAATATTGTCTGTATAAATCTATCATTCCTTACTTCTCCCTCCCTGTGTTTCTTCCTCTTCCCTTGCTAGTTAACTTTGAGCATTTATTTTTGGCTATTTTTACCTTAAGAAAAGTAATAGCCTCCTAGCTGGTATCCCTCTATTGTATGATAAAGAACAACCAATGTCATCTTTCCAAATTGTAACTGATATCTTGCTCCAAAATTTTAATGGCTCTACGCTGCTCTCAGTCAGGCCTTACCTAACTCCACATTATTATCTCCTGTCCCTTTCCCTCTCCCTCAGGGTGTTGTTGTATTGTTGCTATACCTCTTTCCAACTAGAGTGTTTGTCCCAGTGGTGGCTGAAATGCTCCTCCACCCACTTTCCCTCTTCTTGCATCCAGCTTCTGCTGGCTACACAGCTGTTTTTCTAGCTCTATGTTGTCATGGAAGACTGTGTTCTTTGTAACAAATATCATATAGTTGTTAAAAAACTGGCCTTTTCCCCTTGTGTAATATTTCCCCGCCTCTGTCAAATATAAATGACACAAGTTCAGGTTAGGGATTTATCCATTTGTTTATTTCTATGTACCCATTGTCTCATACAGTTCTGAATATAATAGCTACTCAATGAATATTTGTTGGAAAAAATAAACAAAATAATGGATGTTGAGGGGAAAAAAACCATGTTAAAGCTATTTATAATTAGAATGACTTTTAGTGATGTTTTTAAATCACCCTTTTGGACCCTCAATCTGGATGTCAAAAATTACAAACCGTGTTAGGCTAAATAAGACAGGAAAATGAGTTAATTGAATCTCACTTTCAACATTAAGAGCAGGACTATTCAAAGGATATTTTTTAGTACAACTTAATGAAACAGAAATTGACTGTTTCTGAAGATCCTATCCCCCCATTATTTTCTGTTGTGGTGGTGGTAAAATATATGTAATATGAAATTTGCCATTTCATTCCCAAGATTTAAGATGAAATGTAGATGTAATGTGTATGGTGGCAAATACTTAGCTTTCTCCAGATGTTTTTCTTCTGTTTCCTGTACTTACAGCTATCCTTTATTTCCCAGCTGTTCCATTAGTTCAGTGTGGCCATATGGTTGGGTTGTAGCTCATAGCATGTGGAGTGTGAGCAGAAGCTAACATTCTCCCCTTCCACACTTGCTCCATAAAATACATGCATGGATAGTTCCTCCAAGCTTTTGCATTATCTAGTGATTAATGAGAGGACTTCAAAAGTAGTAGACTCACAAGATAGAAGGATTCTGGTTTCCTGAATGATCCCTTGAAAGTTCTCACTTGTGTCTATGATCAGTAAATGTGGAGTGGAATTTGGGATTTTGATTCCTCACAGTTGTAGAACCTGGCATTATTCCAACAAACAGTGTGGTCTCTATAGCTGATACAAATATTGACTGATAGCTTTTCTCAGGTATTAAGCTAGTGAAACATATGGTGGGTGCTTTTTGTTGTTGTTCATTTGTTTTCCTCTTAACTGACCAGCATCCTGAAGTTGATGTTAGCAGTTGAAGTGACAAATAAAACAGCCCAGTAGCAGGAAGACAGTAGCAGGAAGACAGGCTGGGATGGGCTGCACACCCTTTGGGGAATAGCACAATTCTCCATGGAATGCCTGAGACAGACCTGAGTTCACATCAGAAGCGAATGATGATTGCCATGACAATGGAGTGGTAGCATTTATTTCTACTAAAAACATCTGAGGCACATGCTGCACCTTTTCCAAATTGAAAGCTCTACTTAGAGGTAATTTGCACAGATTTCCTGCCCTAAACTACTACAATTCTCAGCTGAGTCCCACTCATTACTATAAAGGGCAAAGGGCCTCATGCTCAGACTTGCCATGTCACCATTTGCTCCCTTTTCAGCTCCTCAGGAAGACAAAAAGGGAGAACCTGAACCTAAAGGTAAGAGGGTATAAACTGCTCTCTGAGACAAAGGGAGGAAGTTACTGACTGTTCTGAATCACTGCATATGGATGGATCTGACAGGGTACTCTGCTAGGGGTAACAATATAAAAGCTAGCTTTATTTTCTCCTCTTAAACAGTTAAAGCAATAGTATTAGGAAGATCTGGGAGATGGGGACATCTTTAGGTGATGAGCCTTACCTAGAACGATTCTTTTGTAAAGCAACCAAAATCACCAGTGAAATCACCCCCTTGTTTAAAATACTTTAGTGGCTTCCTACTAAGCTCAGTGTCCAAATCTTTAGTGAGGCCTAGAAGGGCCTGCATAATCTTACTCTTGCTTACTTCTACATACTCCTCTCAGGACAGTCTCCCCTGTCGTTACTGTCCTTTCTTCAGCCTTATCTCTCTCAATTCCCTGAAAAACCATGCTTGCTTGCATCTCATGATATTTGGACCTGCCATTTCTACTGCATGGAATATTCTCTGTGGACATTTCACCCATTAGAACACGACTAAGACAGTACCTCAAGATTTCTTTGACTCCCTGACTGGATTAAGGACTTATTTTACATGTATTTTGTGTGCTATATTATTTGTTAAAAATATTCCCTGCCTTCCAGACTCACCCTGGTATGACCCCTCCCTGGTATCTCTTCTTGCAGGAGAAGGATATCTCCTTCCCCACTG
Organism: Felis catus; assembly: GCF_018350175.1. Classification (NCBI taxonomy): domain Eukaryota; kingdom Metazoa; phylum Chordata; class Mammalia; order Carnivora; family Felidae; genus Felis; species Felis catus. The sequence continues at coordinate 186,276,291 of NC_058368.1, read as the reverse complement.
ATACCCAATATTATAACGAGGCTTGCTTTGTACAGTGACACGCAAGTGGAAGTGATGTCATGTGCACAAAGAAGCTTCAAGTCTGGTATAACTAAGACAGGAGATTTTCTTTTCTCTCAGATTCCAGAAGGAAAAGGACATGGAGTGGAGTTGCAGCTGACCTACAAGGGACATTAACATGACCAATAAATAAATCAACCTTTATTGTTATAAGCCACAGAGACTTGCGGTATATTTGTTATTTCAGCATAATAGAGTGACAGCTGACTCATGCATTGTCAAAATATACTTTTTTTTAACATGAGAGGAAGTAAGAATATGATAGTATAAGACAGGCTCGAAGATCAAGTTCCGATATTCAATGTCCATTCTGGTACTTGATATTTTGTGTTCTTTTTTTAAAAAAAAAATTGTTAACGTTTATTTATTTTTGAGACAGAGAGAGACAGAGCATGAACAGGGGAGTGGCAGAGAGAGAGGGAGACACAGAATCTGAAACAGGCTCCAGGCTCTGAGCTGTCAGCACAGTGCCCAACGTGGGGCTCGAACTCACGGATGGTGAGATCATGACCTGAGCCGAAGTCGGACACTTAACTGACCAAGCCACCCAGGTGCCCCGATATTTTGTGTTCTAAGATAACACCTGATTTAATGTGTCTGGCCTCGGTGGCTGCACTTGTAAGATGGAGATAATACTAGGATATATTGTTTAGGGTAGTGGCAAGAATTAAGTGAGTTAATACTGTTAAAACATTCACACCAGTATCTGACACAGAGCAAGCCCTCCAGAAATGTTAATTATTAGTATTCATAGGACTTAGTGAATTTGCCAACTGTAATTTTTCTATGATAATTTGATGAAGGTCTGTTTCCCATATTTGACTGTTAGGATACTGAGAGAAGAAAGCTCACCAATTTGATTCACTTATATCACCAGTGACTAGCATACATCTGACAAATAATAAGCAATTATCAAATGTTTATTTTCTGCAGTGAATTTTTTAAAAAGGAAAGAAAGAAAGAATGAAAGAATGAATGAGTGATAAAGCCCAAAGCTAACATCAGTGATTATATTGAGAGGAACAAAAAATAAATACTATTGCTATTTAAAATTACTCATAGGAAGAGTAGCATTTCAAGTAATACTAGCTTTATCCACTGAAATTATATAAAATCTATATTGATGAAAAAAATCAGGCTTTTGATTGACATCTGCAGGAGACAACTTCCTGTGGTGGGCTGTATTGCAGGTCTGTGTCAGAACTGTCTCTGTTCCCTAAGTCATAAATGTTTGAAATGTGTGAAATATAGATTGTTTGTGAAGATGTTTTATTCTCAGAAAAATTTCAGTAGTTATACATTTAATTCTTGAATTTTATGATGAATAAAACCAGTCTTAATGTCTACGGGATACCTGTTCTCAAACTTTCCCATTGCCATGTTTGGAGGACATTTCCTGGCACACAGTGTTGGCCATCATTTTCCAAATCATTTGCTATGACTGTGACTTAATGTCCATGTCTTCTCTGACAGCCAGTCTCTATTCTTCTAGTTATTCTTCTTTGTATTTCAACATTGTGTACCCAGGCAAAGTCCTTTCACAGAGGCTTGAAACCAAAAAATTAGATTGTGTGGCATAAGATACATGGTTAGATTAGTAAATTAAATTGGGCTCAGGCCTAGATGAGTAACCTAGGATGAAAGACTGGAGTACAAATTTAAGGCTTTATGACATTCGACTTCTATAAGATGTGATAAACACTACATAAGACCTGAGCAGCAGCCAGGCCATTGTGGTGTTGGGGACATGTGTAAGCCAGAGGACGACCTTCCACCAGATGTAGTATCAATACTAGACTCTGGATAGGGACAAATATCAAAAACAGAACTCAAGAAAACTATTTTCAACGATGTATTTTTTTCCAATTTTATTGAGATGTAATTGATACATAACACTGTATACATTTCAAGTGTACAGGTGGTGATTTGATACATGTATCAAACTGTGAAGCAATTAGCATAGGGTCAATTAACACTTCTATAATCTCACATAATTACCCTTTTGTGTGTGTAAGTGTGTGAGTGGGTGGTGAAAATGTTTAAGATCTTAGTAACTTTCAGATATATAATACAATATTGTTAATTATAGTCACCATGCTGTACAATGGATCTCCAAAGCTTATTCATCTTAAAACTGAGTTTGCTCCCTTTGACCAATATGTCTCCATCACCCACACCCACCACTTAGCCGTTGGCAATTACCATCTACTCTCTGTTTCTGTGAGTTTGGTTTTTTTCAATTCCACATATGAGAGATATTATACAGTATTTATCTTTTTCTGTCTGATTTATCTTACTCAGTAGTATAATGTCCTCAAAGTCCATCCATGTTGCCTCCAATGACAGGACTTCCTTCTTTCTTACGGCTGAATATAGTGGAATATACAGATCACATCTCTATCCATTTATCTGTAGATGGTCACAGCTTGTTTCCATATATGGGCTGTTGTGAATAATACTGCAATGAACATGGGATGGCAAATACCTCTTTGATATCCTGATTTCAATATTTTGGGGGGAGGGGGAAGTATATATCCAGAAGTGGGATTTCTGAATCTTATGACAGTTCTATTTTTAATTTTTTGAGGAAACTTTAGATGTTTTTTGTAGTGGTTGTACCAATTTACATTCCCATGAATAGCACCCTTTTCTCCACACCCTAACCAACACTTATATTTTAACTTGTTGATAATAGTCCTTATGAAAGGAGGTGTGGTGATATCTCATTATGGTTTTGATCTAATTTCCCTGATAGTTATGTTGAGCACCTTTTCATGTGTCTGTTGGCCATTTGTATGCCTTCTTTGGCAAAATGTCCATTCAAATTTTTTAACTGAACTGTTTGAGGGTATTATTTTTGTTTGTGGTTGTTGTTGTTTCTGTTGTTATTGAGTTGAATGAGTTGTTATATTTTGGGTATTAACCCATTATCAGATGGACAACTTGCAAGTATTTTCTCCATTTTGTAGGTTACCTTTTCATTGTGTTGATTGTTTCTTTTGCTGTGCAGAAGCTTTTTAGTTTCATGTAGTCCCACTTATTGATTTTTGTTTTTGTTGCTTGTTTTTTTTTTGTTTTTTTTTGTTTTTTTTGTGACATACCCAGGAGATCACTGCCAAAACAAATGTCTGGGAGCTTTTTCCCTGGTTTATTTTAGAGGTTTTACATTTTCAGGTCTACGTTTAAGTCTTTAATGCATTTCAAATTAATTTTTGTAAGTGGTGTAAAATAAGAGGTCAGCTTCATTCTTCTGCATGTGCTTATCTAATTTTCCATTACTATTTGTTGAAGAGACTATTCTTTCCCCATTAAGTATCCTTTGCTCCCCTGTCAAATATTAGTTGACTGAATATGCAAGCATTTCTTTTTCAGATATTTCATTGTTGGTTTTCAACTGTGTTTAAGTTAATAATCCATTATATCCAAATGGTTTTACTTCTGGGAACTTGTGAGAAGCTTTGAAAACCAGAGTCAAATCCTTAAAATTGGGAAGCTTGGAAGTGTCTCGGTGGTGGTCAGTTAAAATTATGTGCATGTTCCATTAAGGAAGAAACAAACATAACAAACACCTAACAAGTCATGTTTGTTGTTGATCTTTTTTCTCCCCCATTTCTTTTGCCAAGAGTACTTTCAAACTCACTGGGGATAACAATTGGAGATATCCTCAAAGGATGAGAAATGGGCACTTTGACTTTCAGTTGATGGCATTTTGGGGTAAGGCTTAGGTTATCCTTTCCTGATTTGGCAAAAATAATACATGGGAAAGGTGTGAGGATGGGATAGGTAAGTGAGGTGAAATAGCATAGAGAATTGAAAAATGCTAATTTATCAATTAATTAATAATGCACAATAACTAATTGATCACCAACTATCCATGTTTTAGAGTTACCCAGAGGCAGTTATCAGTTTTGCTCTCAATACTGATAATTCATATTTTGCCATCAAGAATATCCAAGAGAAGTTTAAATAAATGGATAAGAATTATTTAAACTAATAAAGCTATATTCATAAAATAATAGATGAGATTCATGTGATGGTAAAAGTTTTTTCTCTCCTATACTCCCAGTATTTGAAAAACATTTGATTTTCACATCCCAACCATCATATTATTTTCAGGGTCATTTTTCTCACCTCTCTTTTATTCTCTTTTGTTATTAAAGTAGATAATCTTAATCATGGTGGTAAAATTACTTAAAGTAAGAGGTATTTGCTTTTATAATTAGGCACTGATATAAAATACAGCAGTGGAGATAGATTGGGTGAAGAGCAGAGACACTTTATGACAATAAATTATAATACTTGATTTGAATAAGGCAGTTTAGAGACATGATAAGCTTTGGAGCCTAAATTCCATGCCATGTGATCCCTATTAATAAAAATTTGACTTCTAAGAACTTGAGGTGCTTCTTCTTCACCCAGGTAGTTTCTATATCATATTTTATCTCTCCCAAAGAACACTTTCATATCTCTGATACATTATGTAAGCCTCTGGTGCTCCTGTGTTTTATGAGATACCTGTATTATGTGCTTGGGTTGCATTGGTCCTGTAAAGATTGTGGGCATACTTCATCTGAGCAGGATACCAATGGGGTTCAGGGCAGGCCACCCCAGAATGTACCACATTTGCATGTTAATTATCTCAAACTGAAAATGATTAGGGTCCAAAAACTCAAGAGCTTTTTACCGTCCCCTTAACTTCCTGAAAGAATTTTAGATAACAAGCTTATACCCTGCTCTTTTTTTTTTTTTTTTTTTTTTTTTTTTGCTTTTTTATTTTTCTGTAAGACCTTTCTGCATGGCATGGCAAGCATTAGTTTACCAAACTTTTGCTCTTCTAGTCTTCCTTCCTCCCCTTTGAAGTCTCAGACCTCTGCCGGTTCTCCTTAGTTCGGGATAGCATATAAACCTAAATTACCTGTCAGGGAGCCTCTCCTGTCTTTGTGGCACTCATGTACACACAAAATTAAATTTGCTTTCTTCATGTCATCTGTCTTACATCAATTTAATCATTAGGCCAACCAAAGAAACTAGATGGGAAGAAGGGAAAAATTTCCCCCCCTACAGTACCAAAGAAACCAAAGCATATTCCTGAGCCTTCAACATAAAGCATTTTATCCATGTAGCCCTGGCACCAGAGGATGAAATATCAATTATTACAAACACATTCTGGGCACTGAGAGGCATTAGTCATTCTTCGATGTGGAATGGGAATTTGTGTTTTCAGGAGAAAAGAGGAACTTGGCAGGTTCAATGAGAAGGGTTGCACTAAAGCTTTTCCCTACAAAAAGAGATGGTGTCTATAGAGAGTATGAGCAACTGCATAGCTTAATCTATTTCTCTTGGGGTGGAGAAGCCAGTTTACATTTTCCAGTGAACCATACCCATTGACGATTGCTTTGATTTCATTGTACAAGAGGTTTAACAAACAGCCAACAGATTTATGTTTTAGTGGCATACATAGCATAACCTTCAGCAGAAAAACTCCTTGAGAAAGAAACTATGTGCTTGGACTGCCAAATACATTTAAATGTTGCAACAGCCTAAGAAAACAGGACATTTGTGTGCCATGTTCATGAGGCTGAGTGTCCTCTGAATTACCCCCTTGGGGACAAGTCCACACACAATAGCGGGCACATACTCCTTGACCTTAGCAACTTGTGCATCTCTGTACTTGGTGCCTTAGAGGCTAGAGAGAAACTATTTCATGATAAGATCTTCCCCCCCCCCCCAGAAGGAATTTATGCTTTTAAGAGATGTCCCTACTTAACACGTACATTTTGTTCCCTGTTGAGGACAAAAGCAAAATAGTAATGCAGATAACCCAACACATCATATGAAAAGATCGTTTTCCCTGATTGTAAAATTTAAATTGTAAACACTACAATTTAAACTGTGCTACTGAGGTATGATTAAACATACAAAGAGCTGTAAATATTTAATTTCTACAACTTGATGTTTCTGAAGATAAGTACACACCTGCAAAAGCATTATCACTATCAAGGCCTTAAACTTATTCATCACTTCTAAAAGTTTCCTCTTGCTACCCCTCTATTTTTCCTCATGTGGTTAGAAATCTTAATATAAGTTCTATCTTCTTAGATCTATTAATTCTGTTCTCTGCTTCTTTGTGTTTGACTATCTTAGATTTCATACATGAGTGAGATCATGCAATATTTATCTTTCTTTGTCTGGCTTGTTTTACTTACCATCATATCCTCCAAACCCATCCATGTTGTGAAAAGTGGTATGATTCCCTTTTCTCTTAAGGCTGAATAGTATTCCATTGTATGTGTATACCACATTTTTCTTATCCATTCTTCCACATTTAGATTATTTATGTATCCTGCTATTGTGAATAATGCTTCAATGAACAGGGGTGCAAGCACCTCTTCAAGATCCTAATTCCTTCGGATATGTACCCAAAATTGGGATTGCTGAATCAAAAGGTAACTCTATTTTTAATTTTTTTTGAGAAACCTCCATATTATTTTCCATAATGGTTCTACCAATTTACATTCCTACCAAGAGTATATGAGGATTCTTTTTTCTCCACATCCTGAACAACACTTGCTGTCATTTGTTTGTTTTTGTTTTTGTTTTGTTTTTCTAAAAATAGCTATCCTAATAGGTGTGAAGTGATGTCTCATTGTGGTTTTGATTTGTATTTCCCTGATGAATTAGTGATGTTGTATCTATTGGCCTTTTGTATGTTATCTTTAGATAAATGTCTATTTAGGTCCTTTTCTTATTTTTTTAATTGGGTTATTTGTTTTATGCTATGGTATTGAGGAGTCCCTTATATATTTTGCATATTAATTCCTTATGAGGTATCTGATCAGTGAATATCTTCTCCCATTCTGTAGATTGCCTTTTATTTCTTTTTTTCTTTTTTTTTTCCTGAAAGTTTTTCTCTAAGTTTCCTTCTAAGAGTTTTATTCTTTCAGATTTCATGCTTATTTCTTTACCACATTTTGAGTTCATGTTTATATATGCTGTGAGGTAAGGATCCAATTTCAGTGTTTTGCATATGGGTATCTTGTTTTCCCAAAACCATATTGAAGAGACTATCTTTTCTCCACTGTGTGTCCTTGGCGTCCTTGTCAAAGATCAGCTCACTATATATGAAAAGGTTTATTTCTGGGCTTTCAATTCTCTTCCATTGACCTATCTATATGCTTGTTTTTATGCTATAACCGTACTGTTTTAATTACTGTAGCTCTGTAATAGGTTTTGAAACCAGGGAGTGTGATGCCTCTGACTTTGTTCTTGCTCAAAATTGCTTTAGCTATTCAAGGTCTTTTGTGGCTCTATATGAAATTTAGGACTTTTTTTTTCTATTTCTGTAAAAGAATTTTATTGGAATTTTGATAAGGAATGCACTGAGTCTACAAGTCACTTTGGGAAATAAGGAAATATAAAAAATATTAACTATTCAGTCAATGAACAAGGGATGTCCTTTTATTTATTTGTGTTTTTTAAAAATTTCTTTCATTAGTGTTTTTTAGTTTTCAATGCTCAGGTCTTTTCACCTTGGTTAAGTTTAGTCCTACATGTTTTATTCTTTTTAATGCTAATTAATGTAAATGGAATTGTTTCCTTGGTTTTCTTTTCACATTGATTGTTGCTAGTGTATAGAAACACGACTGACTTTTGTGTTAATTTTGTATCTTGCAACTTTACTGGCTCACTTACTAGTTCTAACCATTTTTTCTTTAATTTGTTTAAATGTTTGTTTTTTTTGTGTGGAGTCTTTAAGGAAAGAGAGAAGTAAAATGAGCTTTGTAGATGACCTATATACATTTGGAAAATACAGAAGAATATAAAAAATAACTAAAAGAGTTACCTATAATATTACTACTAAAGATAATGTTTTGTTTCCTTTATGCACATATGTTTGCCTCTATATTTGTACATTCCTATATGTATTTGTATACAGATGCATGAATACAACTATTAACAAACACATGCCACACTATGTCATGCTTTCTTCACTTATTCTTATAACTTGAAAAATTTCCCTTGTCAACTTAGGTTTTCCGAAGTTCAATTTTAAATGTTTTTATGCCATTTAATCATATTGTGAACTCAAATAACTGTTTATATATAAATATGTTATCTATCTATGTCTTTCCTGGCAGATACTGACATCTTCTGTTTCCTTGTTTAAGGGTCTGTGGTATAAAGCATAAGAAAGAAAAGTGGGTTGGGTTAATGCTTTTGTTCCTTTTATCCAGGGACTTGGCTTCTTTTAGAGAATGCCCAGGTGACAGAAAATAACAGACAGGTGACAAAGTCAGCCTGCCTTAAGCTGACTAGAAAATAGACTCTACCCTGCAAACTTCTTCCTTTAGAAGAGATACTATTTGAAGTTCTTCTTCATCATTTCATTGTGAATGAATTTTCAGGGGATAGATTTAGATGTCTGCCTGAGAAAGCAGAGCTGAAAGGACAAAAGAAAAAGTGAGGGGGTGCAATCCAAAGGTAACATGCAATGGGGGGCCCATTGAGAGACTATAAGGGGGTTGCAACTTTGGTCTTAACAAAGCAGAGTGATCCGATAATCTCTTGAGATATGTTTGATAATCTGGATTCCACATAAATGATTTATTGTCTACAGGGTTGTCATAAAGAAAAGAGGAGGAGAGAAGAAACAAAGACCTAGCACTGCTTAGTTTTATAGCGAGCAGGGAAACTGCTGATGCAATCACCTGGCGAAGTTATCTTGGCAACTCAGACTAATGGGATTTCTGCTTACTTGTATTATACAGATAGCATCATAATGGTCTGCTTTATTTTTCAAACAGGGATACTATCTTTGGAGCAATGTCAAGAAAAGAATATAGAATCACATACATTTTCTGTGGCTGGGTGCTATATAAGTTAATACAGAGACACATTATTTTATGCTGTATAGAGAGAGGGAGAGGAAAGTTGAAGCAAAAAGTTGTCAGTCCTTGATCTCATTTATAAGCCTTTGTCTTGAGCATATGTTCTATGGGCATAATCCCAGCTCTGCTTCTTCATCAGTTATGATTAGAAAGTACCTATTCTCAGGACACCTAGGTTGCTCAGTCAATTGATCATCAGACTCCTGATTTTGTCTCAGGTCATGATGCCATGATTTGTGAGCTGGGCTAGGTGCTGACAGTGTGGAGCTTGCTTGGAATTCTCCGTCTCTCTCTCTCTTGCAAAAACAAAAAACAAACAAACAAAAAAACCCTTAAAAAAATACCTGTTCTCTATTCCTACAATATTCCAGTGTAAAAATTGGGGATAGACACATGACTTATTGATTTTATATTTGTACAATGTGTGAGAATTTTAAGGGAAATATTTTTTTATTTTTAAATTATCTTTGAAATTATTTTTAAAGTCATTCATTTTTCACAAGCCACCGTAGCATCTTTACCACATGGCATTGTGTGCTACAACTTTGCCCCCACTGTTCCTTCTGTCTGGAACACTTCCTCAAACCACCATAAGACTTTCTCTTTCACTTCCTGCAAGCTGGTGCTCCGATATCATCTGCTCAGTGAGATCTTCTATGGTCATTCTATTTAAAATGTCACCTTCATGGGGGTGCCTGGGTGGCTCAGTCGGTTGAGCATCCAACTTCGGCTCAGGTCAGTATCTCACAGCTCATGAGTTTGAACCCTGCATCAGGTTCTGTGCTGACAGCTCGGAGCCTGGAGCCTGCTGCAGATTCTGTGCCTCCCTCTCTCTCTGCTCCAACCCACTCTCATTCTGTCTCTGTCTCTCTCAAAAATAAATAAATATTAATTTTTTTTTAAATGTCATCTTCATGTCTCCACTTCCTGTTCCCCTTTTGGCTTTATTTTTCTCTTTAATACCTTTTAACCAAGTATAGAATTTTTATGTTATTTATGTGATCTCCTTCCATTAGGATGAAAGTGCTTTCATCTGCTTTTTTGCTGATACTAACCAGCACCTAGAACACTGTCTTACTCATAATAGGAATATATGAAAATATGTTAAGTGAATGCTATAAGAAATTTTTATTTTATTTTATTTTTTAATTTTTTTTAATTTTTTTTATTTTTTATATATGAAATTTATTGACAAATTGGTTTCCATACAACACCCAGTGCTCATCCCAAAAGGTGCCCTCCTCAATACCCATTACCCACCCTCTCCTCCCTCCCACCCCCCATCAACCCTCAGTTTGTTCTCAGGTTTTAACAGTCTCTTATGCTTTGGCTCTCTCCTACTCTAACCTCTTTTTTTTTTTTTCCTTCCCCTCCCCCATGGGTTCCTGTTAAGTTTCTCAGGATCCACATAAGAGTGAAACCATATGGTATCTGTCTTTCTCTGTATGGCTTATTTCACTTAGCATCACACTCTCCAGTTCCATCCATGTTGCTACAAAAGGCCATATTTCATTTTTTCTCATTGCCACGTAATATTCCATTGTGTATATAAACCACAATTTTTTTATCCATTCATCAGTTGATGGACATTTAGGCTCTTTCCATAATTTGGCTATTGTTGAGAGTGCTGCTATGAACATTGGGGTACAAGTGGCCCTATGCATCAGTACTCCTGTATCCCTTGGATAAATTCCTAGCAGTGCTATTGCTGGGTCATAGGGTAGGTCTATTTTTAATTTTCTGAGGAACCTCCACACTGCTTTCCAGAGCGGCTGCACCAATTTGCATTCCCACCAGCAGTGCAAGAGGGTTCCCGTTTCTCCACATCCTCTCCAGCATCTAGAGTCTCCTGATTTGTTCATTTTGGCCACTCTGACTGGCGTGAGGTGATACCTGAGTGTGGTTTTGATTTGTATTTCCCTGATAAGGAGCGACGCTGAACATCTTTTCATGTGCCTGTTGGCCATCCGGATGTCTTCTTTAGAGAAGTGTCTATTCATGTTTTCTGCCCATTTCTTCACTGGGTTATTTGTTTTTCGGGTGTGGAGTTTGGTGAGCTCTTTATAGATTTTGGATACTAGCCCTTTGTCCGATATGTCATTTGCGAATATCTTTTCCCATTCCGTTGGTTGCCTTTTAGTTTTGTTGGTTGTTTCCTTTGCTGTGCAGAAGCTTTTTATCTTCATAAGGTCCCAGTAATTCACTTTTGCTTTTAATTCCCTTGCCTTTGGGGATGTGTCGAGTAAGAGATTGCTACGGCTGAGGTCAGAGAGGTCTTTTCCCTGCTTTCTCCTCTAAGGTTTTGATGGTTTCTATAAGAAATTTTTAATGGATGAATATAACTGCATGCTTACATTTATTTTAGTAAACTACACAGAAACAGAGACTTTAGTGGAAGAAACAACCAAGGAGACCTGCCTAAATACTTAGAATATGATAATTCCATATTTAGACAATTATTTAAAAATTAAGCAGGCCAAATCAATTTTAAACTGAATAATTTATCACTGATTTCGGTATCAGTTCCTGAAATCTTTTGAAGTTTCTGTTTTGCAAGATATATTTTAGCTTAGAGAATATTATTGCTTTCAAAATACTTTCCCAATAACAAAAGAGGAATTTTTTAAGTTACATTTTAGAAAGATACAAAAGAAATTATGAGTTTTACCTAGTTTCAGTCCTTAGCTCAAAACATCTGAAACAGAAAAGACAAAGATGAAAAACAAACAAAAATCACATCCTGAAAAATATAACAGTATTGTAGTTTCAGATTTCATGGCTATTTTTTTTTTCCACCTCCTCTCTCCTACCTCTATTTATCTGCCTGCATTCACTGGCAGAGGACCTAACTTTAATAGATCTGTTTTCCAAGAGTCATTAGTCATCAAACCTGATATATGTGTTTGTTTTCCACCTAAAGCCTAACTAGGAATTAATTGCTCAATAGAGGATAACACATTTAATTCCTCATTCATTTATTCATTTAGTATGTATGGAACATTGAACGAAACTTTCTATTATCTTCAAGGAGAGTAAAACACAGAGTCTTGGTCCTCAAGCAACATACAGTCTATGGAAGATAACAACTTGAGCACTTGGGGTGGAGAGACGGTGCTTCACAGTATTACTCTCTAATGATTCCTACAACTGTGAAGTGCATAAGTGGTCATAAGTATCCATTAAGTATTAGCCATCATGGAAACAATTTGTCAAATAAGGCAAGAGACTGTAAGTGCTATTAGAGAGGTGTAATCAGTGTGCTCTGTGATAGTTAATTCTGACTCAAAGACTGCAGAATGAGAAAAGGGGTGGCAGAAATTGCAAGTGGTGTTGGGAGATTTTTTCTAAAGTCCAGTAGACTACTTGGTTTAAGTAGAGTGTTAGAGTAACTGGACATGGAGGTTAGAAAAGATTTTATAGATCACTTCTATTTCAATATCTTTATTTTATTCATCAGGAAACGGAGGTTCAGAGAGAGGAAGTGATGAGCTCAAACTTATATAGTTGGTTTAATGTAAGTACAGAATTCTAACTTCATTTATTAACTGTTACTGATAAATATTTTTATTTCAGTCTGGAATTTTTCTTTTTACTGTTTTTAAATGAAAATCATTCTATCATTCTCTTTTTTTTCAATATATGAAGTTTATTGTCAAACTGGTTTGCATACAACACCCAGTGCTCATCCCAAAAGGTGCCCTCCTCAATACCCATCACCCACCCTCTCCTCCCTCCCACCCCCCATCAACCCTCAGTTTGTTCTCAGTTTTTAAGAGTCTCTTACGCTTTGGCTCTCTCTCCCACTCTAACCTCTTTTTTTTTTCCTTCCCCTCCCCCATGGGTTTCTGTTAAGTTTCTCAGGATCCACATAAGAGTGAAACCATATGGTATCTGTCTTTCTCTGTATGGCTTATTTCACTTAGCATCACACTCTCCAGTTCCATCCATGTTGCTACAAAGGGCCATATTTCATTCTTTCTCATTGCCACGTAGTACTCCATTGTGTATATAAACCACAATTTTTTTTTTATCCATTCATCAGTGGATGGACATTTAGGCTCTTTCCATAATTTGGCTATTGTTGAGAGTGCTGCTATAAACATTGGGGTACAAGTGGCCCTATGCATCAGTACTCCTGTATCCCTTGGGTAAATTCCTAGCAGTGCTATTGCTGGGTCATAGGGTAGGTCTATTTTTAATTTTTTGAGGAACTTCCGCACTGTTTTCCAGAGTGGCTGCACCAGTTTGCATTCCCACCAACAGTGCAAGAGGGTTTCCGTTTCTCCACATCTCGCCAGCATCTATAGTCTCCTGATTTGTTCATTTTGGCACCTCTGGCGTGAGGTGATATCTGAGTGTGGTTTTGATTTGTATTTCCCTGATGAGGAGCGACGTTGAGCATCTTTTCATGTGCCTGTTGGCCATCCGGATGTCTTCTTTAGAGAAGTGTCTATTCATGTTTTCTGCCCATTTCTTCACTGGGTTATTTGTTTTTCGGGTGTGGAGTTTGGTGAGCTCTTTATAGATTTTGGATACTAGCCCTTTGTCCGATATGTCATTTGCAAATATCTTTTCCCATTCCGTTGGTTGCCTTTTAGTTTTGTTGGTTGTTTCCTTTGCTGTGCAGAGCTTTTTATCTTCATAAGGTCCCAGTAGTTCATTTTTGCTTTTAAATCCCTTGTCTTTGGGGATGTGTCAAGTAAGAAATTGCTATGGCTGAGGTCAGAGAGGTCTTTTCCTACTTTCTCCTGTAGGGTTTTGATGGTTTCCTGTCTCACATTCAGGTCCTTTATCCATTTTGAGTTTATTTTTGTGAATGGTGTGAGAAAGTGGTCTAGTTTCAATCTTCTGCAAGTTGCTGTCCAGTTCTCCCGGCACCATTTGTTAAAGAGACTGTCTTTTTTCCATTGGATGTTCTTTCTGCTTTGTCAAAGATTAGTTGGCCATACGTTTGTAGGTCTAGTTCTGGGGTTTCTCTTCTATTCCATTGGTCTATATGTCTGTTTTTGTGCCAATACCATGCTGTCTTGATGATGACAGCTTTGTAGTAGAGGCTAAAGTCTGGAATTGTGATGCCTCCTGCTTTGGTCTTCTTCAAAATTACTTTGGCTATTCGGGGCCTTTTGTGGTTCCATATGAATTTTAGGATTGCTTGTTCTAGTTTCGAGAAGATTGCTGGTGCAATTTTGATTGGGATTGCATTGAATGTGTAGATAGCTTTGGGAAGTATTGACATTTTGACAATATTTATTCTTCCAATCCATAAGCACGGATATCAGTCTCTTGATTATTAAAGTGGTCTTGGATCAAGCATAAGGGAATTGCAATGTGCTATAATATAGCAAACTTTTAGATAAAATTTCCTGTTAAAAATTTGCTTCAGGGAAGGAAACTTAAAAAAAAAATCTTCAGGCAGTTTTCTTTCACTAAATGAATTTAAACTAATGAGTCTGTTTTTTTTTTTTTTTTTAGTTTCTTCTACTGCTTAAAAAAAATGTAACCATAGCAGAAATAGCATGTCATAGCAATACTGAAGGGGATTAATTTATTTAGAGATTGTGAGAAACTATTTCCAACAAAACTAGAAATTTCTTTAAATCTTTTAAGACTTTTGTAATGAAACGAATTAGAGCCAGGAGAGTCTTCATCAGAAGAGCAGAAGTTGGAAAGTGTCTCTCCTTGAGTTGGGTTCCATTTCTGACCTTATCCCCACTTTCCTCCCACACAGTGGCTCTATTAGGAAAAAGCTATGACATTGAAGTATTATTTACTTAAAACTGGAAACATACTCAGAAAATTAAAGACATTCAAATCACCTTTTCAATTCAATAGTCCAAACTCTGCAGCCTGCAGGTAAATAGCCATTGAATCTTGAGTTTACATTTACCTTTGTTACTAGGAGTTGAGGGTGCTCGTTTTCTACAGGCACATGTATTTTAGAGAAAAATTTCATCAGGTCAATGTAAGTGATATCCATCAATAATGCCAGCTTTTCTTTCCAGTCACTGAGAACATTTCAAACCTGACTCATTACTTCATTCAACAAATATTGTTGACTACCTACACTAAAGAGTAGGTGCAGAGTGTACAATAGAGTACATATAGGGGGCTCTTTACCATATACACCTGACATCCTTCTTTCATTTTCATCCATTTGTCTCTAAATCCAACATTGGCTCACTCCTTAAGTAACCATTCTTCATACTGCAAAATTACTTTTTCTGTCCCTCATTATTCTACACAGGGATACAGTGTGAAGTATAGTGCCACAGGCCCAGAAACCATGTGAATAATGACTCTTTAGAGATTATCACGGACTCCAGACAAGAAACTTCCTGTTTCTGATCTCAGAAACACATAGCATGTACTGCTGTAGATGAAGGGAACAGCAAGGTTTCTGTTTGGCTTATTTATTTTCACCAAATGTAAGCAATCTCATATTATTTCACTGCTGTGTGTGTGTGTGTGTGTGTGTGTAACTTATTTACAATATAATAGGCATACAAAAAAGGGCAATGTTCTCTACTTGATAATGTGTATCTTCCTTGGCAAGTAGTTAGAACTTATGTATTAAACTTAATTGAAACTTCCATTTGAAAAATATTGAATGGTATAGTGTTTACTAAGCAAATCGATTTACACACTTGAAAAAAGTTATGAATCTGGACTATAAATGATAGTAACTCAGTTTTTGAAAGAACCTAGTTCTGGTAAAGTATCCTTAAAATCCAGAAGCATCATGAAAGATTAATTAAATAAAACATTTTGTTAAATTGCTACCAGCTTCAAATGTAAATCCATCCAGTTTATGGGATATTGAATTAACTTTAGTGCCATATTGACACAGTGTTTACTCACTTGAATATGGATTTCCAGAAGTGTTCATTATTTTATGACATTAATGAAGAGGAAAAAATGATTAATTTCTATATGTGGGTATTTATTTTTCTATTGACAACAAAAGTTAAAGAGAATGAGAAATTAAATATTAATGGCAGACATACTTGAACAGTGAGATTATCATTATATTTTTTCCGTGTTCAATTACTAAACTTTTCAGTATGTTAGGTTTAGTATGTGTTGCATCTATTTGGAAAAACAACCGTAACTTAAAAACAGGCAAAACAACAGAACCTAAACAAGTGATTTTTGAGATGATTCCTTGGTAGATCTTTTTTCCCTTGTATGTAATTTAGAGCCAGATAGAAAATCTCTGAGGATACCTTGTAAAAGAAAAATACCACAAAATAATTAAAAACTTAAATTTAATGAAACATTTATTAAAGACAACAAATTTAGTGGCTTAATTGTACTAAAAATTGCCAACAGTCCATCATGCCTTTGAGGCTTATGGGACACTTAAGCACCACATTAACTTATTCCAACATTTGATGTCTTCACACTTTAATCTGGGCAAGATAGGAAACGTGAGCAATAATTCAGCAGATGGCACTCCTGTCCTTAGGGCTGGACTAAAGCAAAATTTAGATGTTTGTTTCACACTTCACTATAAAAATAGCACTTAGAAACCTGTAAAATTGGAGTACCTGGGTGGCTCAGATAGTTAAGCATCCAACTTCAGCTCAGGTCATGATATCATCACTCATGGGGTTTGAGCCCCAAATTGGGCTCTGTGCTGACACTCAGACCCTGGAGCCTGCTTCCGATCCTGTGTCTCCCTCTCTTTCTGCCCCTCTCCCACTTGTTCTCTCTCTCTCTCTCTCTCAAAAATAAATAAACATAAAAAAACAAACAAAATCAATAGTTAATATTTACACAAACCTTGATGATAAACTCTTTCCATGGACACATTTCCATGGAAATGCCCTATGGGTACAGAAAAAACATTAAAAATCCCAACACCTGAATGGTATTGGCATCAGTGCTGGAGAAATAAGGATAAAGGAATAGGGTGTCATCTAAGAACCTAAAAAAAAAAAAAAAGGATAAACCCAAATAGTCATTTGATATTCATTACAAAGCAATGCTAACATGAGCACCAGTGTATTTAGGGAAAGTGGGGTGGCATGGGCTGAACAAGATCATGTGATCCTTAACAAGTAGATGATATGGTTGAAATATAAATAACCTTGAGTATTACCACTTTCAAGAACAGCCATCCACTGACCTTTCTGCAAAGACAGTAGTTATCATTATTGGACAGACTACAGTCCATTGCGGTTTAAAACTTTTTAAAAGATCTTAACAGGGGTGGTTGGGTGGCTCAGTTATAGATTATTAGCCTATATCCCTCATCATCAATGAAAACATCACAAATGCAGAAGTATTAACTGTCTTGGTCCCTGCTTAATCCCCATTGTCTATAACAGTGCCTGAATGAACAAATGAATGAATCTGTGAATGCAAAATTGAATGAATGAGGCTAAGAGATTTGTAAGGAATTTATCCAAACACTCACAGCTGGTAAGTTGTACAACTGGAATCTTAACTGTAGATTTGAGTCCAAACCCTGTGGGTATCCCATTGTGCCAACTGTTTCCATCTTGTTTCCAACTTTTAATGTCATCAGGGCCATGAAGAGCAACATTGTGTAATATTGGTTTGAAGCATATGGATTTGCCTTTCAGAGTTGAGTGGGGTTTATCTAAACATAAAGTATATAAAGCAGCCACTCTGCTAATAGAGAAGATATCTTGTGCAAAAAAATTCATAAGTTCAAAAGCCCATATGTTAGGAAATAACATGGATATTCTACAAGCTGAAAAAATACCAGCATGGTTGGAAATCAGTGAGTGATTTACAAGGAGAGTGTTTGAGAAGTAGGTAAGGTCTAGATCCTACATGATGCTCTAGGTTATGTAAAGGAATTCACATTTTATTCCAAATGTGGTAGAAAGCCACTGAAAGTTTTAAGCCAGAAGAGTAAGATGATCTGATTTGAATTTTTGAAGTCACTCTAGCTGTTATGTGGAGAATGAACTAGGAATGGGCAAATATATACATGCATATATACCTTTACACCCTACATACTGCCTTTGGATTTAGGAGATGGGAGAAAGGATGATTTTGCATAGGACTAGGCACATGGTGACACTGAAGTTAATGATAGCATCCCAAGTCTCTGAACACCAAATGATACATCTCCTTCTTTCTCTGTCTGGCTCTCTGCCCTGTTCCATGAGCAAATTTTAATGGAATGAGACCCTACTGTACAGATGGCAACTCTAATGTGAATGGAACACTCTACTACATATAATTCCATATGTAAAATATTCAGTGTATGACAGTGACTTAATATATTTTCTATTGTTAAGATGCATTTTATTTCTGTATACTATACAATTGTTAAATATGATTTTTTAATTTTTTTCTAGGAACATGTGATTCTTCCACCTAATGTTCCTTATTAGCTCCCAATTTTTTTTTTATTTTGCAGGATAAAATGAAGACATTTAAAGTTCTTCATGATCTGGTCCCTAAATCCCTCTCCAATCTCACATTTACAAGCGGTCCTGCTCATCCATCTCACACACGCCCGTACTCTGTGCCAAAGCCATTCTGAATATATTCATTACATTCTATTATTTTCCTATGCTTCCATATCTTTGGGTGCTTTTGTTTTTCTGGTCTGATATAGTTCTATTCAATCTTAAAATCTTGGTTATTGTCCTCTTCCCCAGAAAGCCATTCCTGGTACTTCCTTAATTGGAGACAGTCATACTTTTCTGTACATTTTCTCTACCCCTTATTTATGAATATGTTAATAAATTTCTGTATTGGATTCTTACTCACTTGTTACCAAAATGTGTTTCCTGTTGAGGCATTACTTTTCATTTGTTTTATGTTTCATGTGTATAGTAGCACTGGGCTTGAGACAGTTTAGTCATTAGACAAGTATGTTCTAGGTTGCAATCTACTTTTCATATATGCAGATATTCTGAATTACTACTATTCATGTACAAATAAAGTAAATTTGCTATATGCAATAAGAGGAAAACCAGGATAAT
Organism: Felis catus; assembly: GCF_018350175.1. Taxonomy (NCBI): domain Eukaryota; kingdom Metazoa; phylum Chordata; class Mammalia; order Carnivora; family Felidae; genus Felis; species Felis catus. Next base: position 186,257,375 of record NC_058368.1, on the reverse strand, counting down.
TATTATTAGTCATTTGTCAAATTCCAGTGGCAAAAAGTATTGCAGCTTAACAAAACAAAGGGAAGTAAAACATAGATCCTTAGTGAGATTGCCAACATTCTTAAGAATTTTTAATATTTTTTATGGTTTTGGAAGCCCATATTTATGATAGATATAGTACAGAATAAAGAATAAATTAAAGTCAATGAAAGTTTTACTGTTTAATAGAACTTGGAAGAAACGTGTCAATACATCGTAGATACTACCTTCTTTATTGTTTAGATATAAGCACTTTAAAAATAAGATTTCCACGGAGGGCCTCCACCACAATTTATAAAGATTTTTGGTCTTTACTATTTTATTCAAAATACTTCTGACCTTTGAAATGTAAGGAACTGGGAGCTGGAAGGGAAGAAATATAGTATTTGTTATTTGAGGAGGCAGTTCACTACCAGACTGCTTTCAGCCTTGAAAACAATATCATATTTGCTAAAGTCCTTGACAAAATTACAAAACAAAAAACAAAAACAAAAACCTCTATTCATAATTCTGGTAACAATAATGGAAATGACATACTTTCTAGATTCAAGATCCCAGAAATTAGGAAATAGAGTACATTTGCTGTAAAGTACAGGCTTTGGTGGATATACTTATTATCCTGTTGAATATTATAATTTTCTGCTCAGATTTCCTCACCTCCTTTCACAAGGCCACTGAAATGTCTAAAAATAGCATAAATGAAAATAATGTTGTAATGAAGTAAATACTTCAAAAAAGACATCACAGACCTCCATGGTTATGTGAATTCCACTAGAGTCTATATAGTCATTGGCAGAATCTTTGTTCCCTCTGTAAATCTTGCACCCAAAATACTGGGGCGAACAATGCAGAATCCCAATATTTGTTGACTCATAAATGATGCATTGAATACCCACCTTAAATTCAAGTGGAAATAATTACATTTTTTCTAATAGTCATGTACACTTTAATATCAGTATATATATACCAGATAATCCATTTGTTAAATTTTGCCACATTTGTTTGTCTCCCAATCTATATCTCTGTATATAAATATATAGCCATTATCCTTTATCTATTCCTGAAGTTTCAAGAATAAGATGTGGACATAGTGTCTCATCACTCCAAACAATACAATATTTCTGTTCACCAAACAAGCATACTTTCTCGAATATCATATAACCCTCTAAATCAGGAATTTAAAATTAGTATAATATGACCATTCAAGCCCAAGTTCTCATTCAAATTTTGTCAGTTGCCCCAAAAGTTAAAACTTTTCCATTCTGGTTCTGGTTCCTATCCAAGGTACCATATGGCATTTGATTGTTACGTCTCCTGATTCTTCCATCCTGTTTCAGTCCCTCAGTGTTTTCCTGTCTTTTGTGTCTGTGACAAGTTTAAAAGGAGGAGGCCTTGCATTCTATATAGCATGACCTGCAACCTGGGCCTGTGTGATGATTCTTCTTGTCTTGATCCAGCTCATGCACTTTTGGCAGGCATTCCACAAAAATTTTGTTGCATGCTTCTTGGTGGGTCACCTCAGGAGACATTTGCGGAACAATCCTTCATTTGGTGACTTTAACTGAATTAGCTGGTAATACTGGCCTTTACCAAATTTTTCCACTCTACAGTCACCATTTTCTCAGATTAATTGACTAGAGTCATGTAGGGAGATATTTCAGACTGATTCTACAAACCCATTCTTCATCAAACCACCACCAAATGACTTTAGTGTCTATTGATAACATCTACTTAATTAACCATGATCTCTGATAGTTGCCAAATGGCAACTGGTTTCTTTTAGTGAGGTCAGCATTTAGAAAAGCAGTGTCTTGGCACTCACCATACTTATTGTTACAGGAGTAGCATTGCCCTATCAATGGACAGAGCTTGGAAGTGCATGTATATAATGCATATACAACTGCAACTATTACACATATAGCTGTGTATGTATATTACAAAATCATGAGTCTATACTAAAATCTATAATTTTAGTCCCACACCTCATGTTTCCTTCCATCATTTTACCTTTCTTTGTTAACATCTTCTCTTGTTTCCAGAGGTTTCATATTATTCTCAACACATTTCCTTATTTGCTTACTGTAACTGAACTCTAGCCAGCCAGCCATCTCTTCTGTTATCTCTAACCTTCCTGTCGTTAATCCCATGTTGGTCATCACATATTCTAGTCTGCCCTGAATCCCTGAGCACCATCAACCCTGCCATTCCATACCTCTGTCCAGTTCCCCGACCCTCCCTCTCTACCTACCATTCCAGAACATTGCCCAATGTTCTCTTCTACCCAGTGAAGGAAAAGGAAAGAAAAATGATAAAGAATTTTTAACAGAATTTCTGTTCACTGAAGGGTACTTTGCAAATGATTCTTTAATGAATCCACTTATGCGGTCCTGGGTGGCTCAGTCAGTTAAGCATCCAACTTTGGCTCAGGTCATGATCTCACAGTTCGTGAGTTCCAGCCCCACATCAGGCTCTGTGCTGGCAGCTGAGAGCCTGGAGCCTGCTTTGGATTCTGTGTCTCCCTCTCTCTGTCTCTCTGCCCCTCACCCACTTGCTCTCTTTCTCTCTATCTCTTTCTCTCCCAAAAATAAATAAACATTAAAAAAAAGATAGTCCATCTTCTACCAACAAGGAAAAAGAAAGGAAGAGAAGAGGGAACGTACATAGCTCTTCCTGGTTGCTTTTGGGTTACATATTTAAATGTGAGTTATCTAAAGAAATGACTTTACACTTGTACCTAAGATGATCTCTTTGCAGTTCTACCCCCCAAAAATTTAAATTAAAGGTATTTATTGTAGAATTTAAGATATCTGCCATTTATAAAACCTAGTTGTACTGCAATAACAACCTAGTTATAAAACATGTTGTACTGCAATACTAATTATATAAACAGTTCTGTTTATTTCTAGAGAATAGTCAGATGAAATTTTATGACTTTTTGATCTACTAAAGCAACTATATGTATATTCTGCAAAGCACAATGCTTACATAAGAGCATATGTAGGTAGAGCATATTTACTGTCACCATTTAATGAAAAAGAATACTTAATCCAAAGGATCAAATAGTTTCCTAAGATCTTAGAAGTATCCAGTTCTTCCAACTTCACTGTATCATGCCATGGACTTTGGGATAACATGAAACGTACACCTAGAGAATATTTTGCTCTCCTCTTCCAAAAATACACAGTATTGTGATGATACCTTGATGAATTATTTTACCCATAGAGTATCCCATTAAAAAGAGATTAATTATTGGGTATATATATAACCTCACACAACAGGAAGTTTAGTGTCAATAAATGTGAATGGTCTGAGATTTTACTCTACCTGTGGCTAAAATAATTATCTTGTAATAGTTTCAGGAGTACATATGAACACAAGACTCTGGGTCAGATACAAACGCTTTATTACTCAAAACAGTAACAACAGCCAGAGTACCAGTTTTTGCACTAGTTCCATGAGACTCATTTCCGTATGGAAGTGAAAAGGACCAGGTGACACCTGCACATAAAGTTGGTTGCATTGTACAAGAGAAGAACTCTAAACTCAGGAAACCAGAATCTTTTTTTCATTTAATTGGTTGTAAGCTTGCCTACACTTTGTCTTGGAGGCAAACATTAACTTTATCATGCTGAAAACTAAACAAACTGCCTCTGTGTTACACAGGGAGACACTATCTCTATCTTCCAAGCTTCTTCATTATACAAACATCCTTGAAAATGTAGTCAGAGACAAAGGCAATCAGAACCGTTCCTTACAGTACAGATATGCAGGAATGCAAGAGACCCAAGGAAAATTTTCTCTCCGTGCTCAGCCAAAGGTTGAGTCCAGAATTGGTTTTGCAAGTCAGCATATCATCATGGACCAAGATGCTTGGTATATTAGTAATCTGTTATCCTTTGCAAGTTGGAAATGTTTTTACTTACGGTTGAGAGATATTTATAGCAGTTTTGTGTTATCATCTTGACATTTGGCCATATCTAGTGAAAAAAATAAATATTTCTACTCTTGCATCATTTTATTTGTTTGTTTGCCTGGGAAGCCACATTGAGAGGTTTACCTGTCTATCCCTTTGGTCAGGATTGGGTCATGCATTCACACCTAATCAATCACTACTAAGGAGTTGGAGACCTATGATAATTCTCCTCTATTTTTTTTCTGAACCATGTGAGAGTGAATATCCAAACAAATGGAGGTTCTGCTGCAAAGAATCAGCCACATTGGGCAACCAGCTGAGACTACCAGGCTCCTAGATTCCAGGAACATTTCTACTTCTCTGCTCTGTAAATGCTAAGCATTTCTTTTTGCAGCGCAGAGGTGGAAAATGGTCTTTCTTTTTCACACACAATAATGAAATATGAGCAATTACAAAGTCTTTACATTTTGGGAAAACCATAAATGTGAAGCTAAGTGGGACATAGAGCTTTATCTTATTATCTGAGTTTGTCTTCTTACTCAATTTGTAAGCTTGTAATTCAGAGGTTTCCCTCCTTTTTACCCTGAGGATTAGAGATGATGAATATCAGCATTACTATCCCTTTCAGGAACCCTTCTCAAGCTTCCATTTTAAAGTGTTTTCTACTTATTTGTAACTTGAACAAACTATAAGTAGGACTACTCTTAAAAATCAAATTTCCTTACGTTCCCTTGAGAGCTCATCACTATTTTCTTCATCAAGAAGTTATCTCTTGAATTACCAGAGAGCCAATTAGCATGATTGTGAGAGCAATTTATATTTGAATGGTCTTTAAATGTGTATTTTGTGGAAGAAAAATGAAAAATATCTATTTGATTAATTTAATTACTAAAGGTAAAACTCCACAAAAGAGAATGCTTCTCTTCCACTAGATTGGCTCTTCTTTTTCCCTGGTCTAAACTTTTATATCGAAGAGCTCTCAAACATGTATCCTGCTGGGATGTGATGGGATCTTACGAAACTGGGTTACTAAGTATTTCCAGAAACCTAAGAAAGTTTCTTTAATCTTTTAACTGATGGAACCACAACTGAATAAAATAAAAGCCTTTTTTTTTTATTATTTGAAATAAGGTGTTGTCAAGTCTCTTTTCCTTAAAAGAAGTAATTACATAAAATGCTCTACCTAGTTTTATAAATCCGATCTGAATTATGTCACATTTAGCTTCTAAAGCAAGGTATCTTTTAGTGTTTGATCTCAGACATTGGTTCAAATGTTGTTACATTAAGAGGTTTTGTTCGATTCTTAAAAATCAAGATTGTGTCATCTAACAAAAATTCAGAAAATAGATGTTGTAGAGGCACCTGGGTGGCTCAACCCGTTAAGCGTCTGCCTTTAGCCCAGGTCATGATCTCATGGTTCATGAGTTTGAGCCTTGTATCTGGCTTTCCACTCCCTGTGCAGAGCCTGCTTCGGATCCTCTGTCCCACTCTCTGTCTGGCCCTCCCCTGCTTGCGAGATCTCTCTCTCTCTCTCTCTCTCTGTCTGTCTCAAAACAAACAAACAAACAAACAAACAAACAAACAAACAAACAGTTTAATAAATGTGTCCTAAATTACAGGCACACCTATCTACTTTGTGAAAGGGATAAAAGTAGAGTCCTAGCCCAGGGCTTTCCCCCCAGAATACATTGCCTGGGAGCACACCATACAGTAATAATTTTGAAGTAGGTTTCAAAAAGCTCCAGTTAGCCCCGATTACTATGTGACATTGGAAAAGTTGCTTTCATGCTCTGGAATTTTTGTTTTCTTACTGTGACATACAAGCACTGGATTAAATGCTCTCTAAGAATCATCTTTCAAGAAACTGATCTCAGGATCTGTGAGATTTTGTGATTCCTACTAATTTTATAGGGCTGTAGTCAGGATGTTTCCTAGGCGTGAGGACATGCCTATAATTCTTGAAAAGGTTTGCTTTGTAAATATTTTAAAGGTTCACTACCATGATTTTTATCTCAGTGCTTTCTTCTCCATTTGTGAAAAACAAAGACTGAGCCACACATGGCTCTTTCTCTTTCCAATTCCCAAACTGTCTATTACTGCCTTTTCATCTCATTGAATATATTACTTTTCCAGAAATAAAAAAAATTGAATTTAATTTGAGTAAAAGAGAAAGTACTATGTGTAATAATGTCCTTTCGTTTCATATAAGGACATCAACAAAACTTAGAATAATTAATAAAACAGAGTATATACCAGTAGCCACTCCTAATTCTCTTTGGGAACTAGGTGGAGACCAAATAAAAATGAACAAAATATACTTTTATACTTTTCCATAAGTAGACTTTCATGTAATATACTTTTAAGTCATCTAATCATTGCTTTCTAATTAAAATATTCATCAAATAGAGTGGATATCCAACAAAATCACATATCCCCCTTGCCCCCCATTGTATACGCAGCCTCTGCCATTATCTGATGGGTAGTGATACCTTCTGCCAAAAATCCTTTTGAGTAGAGGTTCTTGGATACCTTTTCTTGATGAGGTGATATATTTCATGTTTGAAAGGAAAAATTTTCCTAAAGGAATAAAGTCTGAGGCAGCAGTCTTTGTAAAGAAATACAGATGGTGGGCAAAAGCAGCGTGGATGAACTTGAGTTCTAATTCTTCACACATTGACTGATTCTTCCCAGAAATCTAGTTAGCAGGGTGGAGGTGATGGGAGTTGTGGGTGGGATAGAAATGATAACAACACCACTATTACAATAAAGAAGATAATCTACTTCCAACTACCTCAAGAGGAAGATACTGATAAAAAAAATGGTAATCTAGGAATCTCATGTAGAAATATTTTACAGATCTTCCACAAAAGTTGCAAAGTAAACACTTGATACTTCAGAGGAGGGGTTGTTCAAAAGTTCAGAATCTCCTCAGAAGTTGGTGTGGTAGAAGGTTGTTACAAAAACTCTTGAGGTTGGGTATGCACTGTTGTAGCTGTTTTCATTTTAGGGATGATAAGGAATCCTAAAGTTGTAATGACCTCCCACAGAAAGGACTCTGAAATCAGGACTGTGCAGGTTTTTATTGAAGTTGCAGCCATTGGCTCTTTAGTATCAATGGTAGTAAATCAGTGAAGATGATACTGGCTTCAGTCACAATGTTCCAAGCAAGCGTAATGCTAAACACCACAGTGGGCTGTTTCTCAGCATCTTCTCAATTCCAGGAAAAGTGGGCCTTGTGAGAATGGAAATCTTCTTGATCACAGATATGAAGAGATGAGTAGACTCTGTACTCTTATCTTGGTATAGTGAGATGTCTACAAAGTGGCAAAGAAATCAAAACCATCTTCAGTATGCAGCTGAGTGTTAGTAGAATCAGAATAGATCAAAGAAGTATGTTCACTTTTGTGCTTAAAAAAAAAAGTGGTCCTTTAACAAATTGGAGAATGGGAAGTTGTTTTTTTTTTAAATTTTAATTCATGGAATAAGTTTCCTCAAATGTGGGCTTTCTATTGATGTAAGAGTCAGAATCTACTAAGATCTTTGGTAGATTCATGGAACTGGCATTGTTCCGTGAGTAAATATTGGTGGCCTTTCGCTAGTCAGTCAGAGAAGTGATTACTGAAATGATATGTGTCCTCTAGAATAGAGTCCAATTTGGCTTTCTCATATCTGGTTTCATGCCCCATCTTGCCAGCTTTCCACAATCAACCTCCCTTACCCATTCTTCACATTAATGCCAGAGAGGTCACTCAAGAACACAAAAATGATTTTGTTTCTCCTGGTCTAAAATTGCTTAATAGTGCCACATTGTCTAGAGTATAATACCTAAATGTCTTAGATTGGCATAAAAGCCTTGCGTAGTTTGGCCTTTGTCTACCTCTCCAAATGTGTAATTCTGTCACAGGACCACATAGCCACCCCAAACAGCAGCTCACTTCTATTCCTCAGCTGTTATAAAGGATGCTGGTGTTCTTGGGAAAACCTAATAATGCTATCTCTTTTCATTTATTACATTCCCTACAGGTCTTGTGTTTCCATTTCTTCTCTATTTAGAAAATTCCTATTCACCCCTCAAACCTTAACTGAGCTTCTTTTGAAAAGGCATCCATGACATACTCAATCATTCTGTCTTTTAGTTTCCCACACCCTCAGCATTTTGCACAGTGACCGGCACATGGTAATTTCTTAATAGTTGTTTTATTTATGAATGTATTATTTCTGACATTAATTTTCAAGGTCTTTAATGAGTAAATATGCCTGTAAACCTTTAAGAGAAATGTGCAATACACGGGGTGTATCAAGAATTGCACCTAATTGCTGGTAAGTAATAGAGATCTATCTGGTCACAATCATTTAAACCCAGTAGAGTTTGTATTTTCACGAAAACAGAGTTAAGATATAGATACACCAGGGCTGATGTGGCAGTGCCACAGAGTATATTTAAATTTCCTCTGCAGCTTTTTGTAGTGTAAATCTTGACAGTTGGCTGTTTTGTATGTGTGTGTGTGATGCAAGTGCCTGACTTAAGCTTTGATTGCTGAGACATCCATTTCAAAGGGGCATCCTCTTCAAAGATGGCTATCTCCAATATACACGTTGCCAGCCACAGGACTAGAGAAAGAGCCAGGACACCCTCTCCATATTCCTTTGTTTTACAGAGCTTTGTTGATTTCAATAACAGGCCATCTGGCTGCTTGTTTTTCTCTTTCCTTGTTTTGAATTCCCACTCTTATGTTTTAAATTCACCAAACCATTGGCCTCCATCTTCAACCCCAAATAAAACTGAGAAAGAAGAGACTTGGATACATTTTGCTAGAGGTTTTCCAAACAACGGAATCTTAATTTCATAAAATGTTGGCATTTTCAGAAACATGCATTCTTTGCAACAGTTTTGGAAACCCCTGTCTAGACAATCTGTTTCAGAATTTTTTTCCCCAGTCACAAGTTAGTGGTCACTAATTACCTAAGAAGTAAACTTCAGATCCCCTTAGATTGGTATTTTATTACTCTATTAGATCAAGACCTGCCTTTTTAGTTCAGATAATTTTTTTCTGTTCCTGTACCTCTGAATTTGTACATTTTTAAAGCATTTTCTCTAGGATGATAATAACCCTTTCTCTTTAGAGATATTTTCCAGAAGCTCATCATTTTTCTTCCAAAGGACCAAAGTCTAGAAGCACCTGGAATAAAACATGGGTCAGCTATATTCTCATGCTTGATGATCAATTTAGGCATTTTTTCCCATTTTAATATGTAGACATTGTACATCTGCTGTCTGCTATGGCATCCACTGGAAAAGGAAATGTTATGTGCTGTATTTCAACCTCTGTATAGAGCCAGACTTTTCAAACAATGCAGATAAAAACAACCAATCATTTTGTTCCATGACTAAACCTAACAATCTCTGGGATACTAAAATTCTGTATCAACTGATGACAAAGCTGCCTGCTTTATAAGGAAGGAACATCTTCAGCATAGAGATGCTACATTAGAATATAGGCTGTATATTCTGCAAAGTTCCAGGCTTTGGAGCAAGAGAGTTCCAAGGTTCAAATCCTAGCACAGGCGTAGGATAGCTCAAAAATCTCAGGAAAGAACTCTTACTCTCTGAGCCTGAATTTCCATGTCTGAAAGAAGTGCCAAAGCATTTTGCAGCTTCATATTGAAGTTTTTAAAAAAGTCTGTAAAGCATTGAGCATAATTCCTGGCACATGGCTGTCTCCATAATTTTCTGTTTTTCTTCTTGCCTTCTTCATTCTTCCCATATTTATATTGTTATTTTTAGTAGTAATACAAGTACTGTACTAGTGTTTTAATAGTAATAATAGTAGTTAGCTCTGTTCTCCAGAAGTTTCTAGGCAAAAGCTTTCTTTCTATTTTTTCAAATAAATCCAAACACCTGCCTTACACAGCACAAATGTATTCCTTATTTTCTGAATACTCATAGTACCAGTAAACTTTGAATATTTTTAAAAATAATGAAGAAATTGAACCAATATAACTTAACAATGGAAAAGAGCATCTATCTCATCTGAGTGCCTACCATAGTCTATAATTTCCAATATGGTCTGGCTTCTGCACAAATTGCTAAAATCATCCAATATCACTTTTCCTCTCTTTCATTACCCATGTTCCAGCAACACTGCTTTTATTTCTCCTGTTCAAGCTTTCTGTGTCTCTACTCATGCTGTATCTCTCTCTTTCTCCTTTTTCCCTCCTTACTCTCTTTCTCCCTCTCTTTTCCCCTATCCCCCTGGAATGTTCTTCCCCCAAAATTCTACATGACAGACTTTACACCAAATGTTGCCACTTCAGAAAGGCCTTCCTTGACCACTCTAATGAAAGAAGTTGTCCCTAATTACGTTATCCTTTTTACTTAGCTTTATTTATTTAAGACCATCTGAAATTTTAAAATGTATTTGTTTACCTACTTATATTTGTCTCTACTTATTAGTAGGCATGCAGCAAGAGAGAAGAGGAATTGTCAGTCATAGTCAGTACTGTATTCCTGGTGCCTTGACTAATACCTGCCCCATTGGAAGGTCCTCAATATATGAATAAATGAATTAATGTTAAGTGAACCTTTATTAAACACAAAGGAAGGGAATTGCAGGCCAGTGTTTGCTCATTCACCTTTCTAGATTTTCTTTATATGCTGCATCCTTTTGTTTTGCTATATTCTGTCAAGAACTATGAGGTGTCTAATGCTGCACCCTACTTGCAAGCTAACATTTTGCTGCAATTTCTTGGATGCAGGCAGAGGACATAAGACACCTGGGTCAAAGACAAAGGATTTTGTTATTCAAAGCACAACCAGCAGCGTAACGTTTGCATCAGTACCCCATACCCCAGTTTCCATAGGGCAACCTGAAGAGGGCCAGATGGCACCTGCATATGGAGCGCAGTGCATTACAGGAGAGGAACCCGGAATATAGGGAAACCACATCTCTCTCTTCTATTTTTTAAGATTTTATTTTATTTTATTTATTTTGGGTAGACTCCATGCCCACCGTGGGGTTTTAACTGATGACCTTGAGATTAAGAGTCACATACCCTACTACCTGAGCCAGTCAGGAGCCCCAGGAACCCACATCTCTTGTTATGAGAAACATGTATGCTGTCTCTACCTTACTACAGAAACATGCTTGAAAAAATAATCTGAAACAAAGCAATCATTTTCTCTGCTCATAACATGTGCAGAAATGCTAGAAAACAACAGAGAATCGCCTCCTACTAAGTCCCTCTAACTCTTACTCACAATTCACCCCAATGTCTATTTTGTTCTTCTAAATTCTACCTTATATATGACTTATTCAATCTATCTGTTTCCTCTGAATGTTCCTGGATCTCAGGGAGCCTACAATCTAATGTTAGTGAATAAGGAAATCCAGATTTTCCAGCTCCAAAACCAGCATTCCTTACCTATCTCACTCCCATGACCACGGCCTCATAAATAGTTGGAGTGGTTGACACTGTGTTTTGGAGCTATCTCCCTAACTATAGTAGACAGGAGGTAGTCAACTAATACTTTCCGCTAAGAATGAAGGGTTGGGTGTCCTCTGAAGCACTTAGCAGTATTAAACCCAGCAGGAGAAGTTCAAGCATGAGAACTCCTTCATGTGAATCACTATTATTAGAATATGTAATAACCAGAATATCCCTAATCAGCATGACTCCAATACTTTGGGGTTGGCAATGTGTCTGTCATAGCTTGGGATATATAATCAGTGTATATTTATAGGGTTGGGATTAAGGGAGGGAAGTTTTTAGTCCAGTAGAATCCTAGGCACCAATACCTGAGCTGTCAAGTTTTTGCAAATGTTCAGTAAAGTCTTTGTCTTATGCATAAGAGATATATGGGCTGATATGCAGGGTAACAATTTTCTTGCTTAATTATTGTGATAAGAGACATAAGCTTTAGTATTCAAAAAGAAACAGGGAAGGAGTGCCTGGTTGGCTCAGTCGGTTGAGCATCCAATCTTGGTTTTGGCTCAGGTCATGATCTCACAGTTCATGGTTTTGAGCCCCTCATTGGACTCTGGGCTGACAGTGCAGAACCTCCTTGGGATTCTCATTCTCTCTCTCTCTCTCTCTCTCTCTCTCTCTCTCTCTCTCTCTCTTTCTGTCTTTCTCAAAATAAATAAACAAACTTTAAATTTAAACAAAAGCAACAAAAATAAAGAGAGAAGAGGATGGGAGCATACACAATTTGCAAAATGCAACATGAAATATTGTTGTCTATGCATAGATTCATGGAGCCAAGGAGAAGTAATTGTGCATTCTGACTAATCTAACATCAGTGTTCCTATAACCTGAATCCTTTTAAAGCTTAAAGTATTTAAGCTTAAAGCTTAAAGTATTTAAGACAAGATTGTCTAAAGATAATAGTGACTGCTTATGCTAATATACATTGGCATCACTTTTTCTAGGAATCTTGAATTCATCCATTAAATCCTAAATTGTACACTGCATTCAGAGAGACATGTTTTCCCTGATGTGTGGCATTTACATGGCTATTTTGTAAATTCTCAAGTGATGGTGACCAAAATATTTCCTAAATAAAAGCATTATAATGGGGGTGCCTGGGTGGCTCAGTTGGTTAAATGTCCAACTTTGGCTCAGGTCATGATCTTGCAGTTTGTGAGTTCAAGCCCCATGTCCAGCTCTGTGCTGACAGCTCACAGCCTGGAGCTTGCTTCGGATTCTGTGTCTCCCTCTCTCTCTTCTGCTCATGCTCTGTCTCTCTCTCTCTCAAAAATAAACATTAAAAAAAATTTTTTTAATGTTATAATAAAGGGCCTGCTGGGTGGCTCAGTTGGTTGAAAGTCCGACCTTGGCTCAGGTCATGATCTCGCGGTTCGTGAGTTTCAGCCCTGCGTTGGGCTTTGTGCTGGCAGCACAGAGCCTGGAGCCTGCATTGGATTCTGTGTCACCCTCTCTCTCTCCCCCTCCCCTGCTTACTTGCTTTCTCTCTCTCTCTCTCTCTCTCAAAAATAAATAAACATTAAACAAAATTAAAAAAAAGCCACTTTATAATGTCATTGTCTCCAGTAATAGTATCGATAGTACAATTTCCTTTGGACCTCACTGTGAGGAAGAAATATGAATCACAATCCATTAATTTAGAAACTGAGCATCAGAAAGATTTTATTATAATAGTGATGATATAATATTAATGAGTAGAAATAATATCAGTAACATTAAAAAATGTTCATTGAGTATTTATCATGTGCCAAATGCTGTGCTAAGCACTTTATTTAAGTTATCTAATTTAGGTTTCTTAAGAAAAAAGTGGCTCTTTTCAGAAATACAAAAAAGTTAAGTAACTTGTCTCAGCTCAGTAATTAGCTGAGCCAGGACATGACCCGTGTTTCCCTGAAACTTCTCTGCTGTACATCTGCTTGGACCTCTATTTCATTGAGTTTGTGTTGAACAAAATGTCTCTGCCATCTTTATGTGCATCCAAGATGGGACATTTAGCCCCTACTTCCAATATCTACCCTCCTCTGATCTCAGGAGAAGAAAGGAAATCTTTTTACAACCAGTCTGGAGACTAATGCATACGACACTTCACTGACCCCATACTACATGGCTAGGTTTATCTTTGCATACATACTCATCTGAAATGCAAACCTATTTAAGCTAGGTGAGAGGTAAGAAATGCTAACCTCCTCCACCACAGCTTAATAGTAAACTGTAATGAGCAGAGTTTTAAATTTAAAAGCGTTTTAATAAAATTTCGCAGATATATTCAATGATTAAGCCTGATCTTTTCATCCTTTAGATAGAAAGTTATTTTCAACCCATGGGAAAATAGATGCCCAAAGCCCAATATTAATCATATATGGAAAAATTGTTTTCCTTTTTTCATACAAAGATGCAAAGAAGAGGTATACTTCTCTCTTGACCATGAGGTTAACTGTTTCTTCAGTGTTTTAAAAAAACACTAACTTATGATGGTACATTTTTTAGGAGTGAAAACAAATAAGTTTGAGTCATTTAAACTTTCTCTCTGTTTAAAACTTGGTCTTCTTGCTGAGGCTATGTGTGTGGGGGGCAGGGGGAGGCAGGAGAGAACCTTTCAAATGAGAGAAAAGAGCATGCTTGATAGGGATTTGGAGATGTTTACTTACACAACTGTTGTGCAAAACCACACAGCCAAGCTTACATATCTTCCAACATAAGGGATAGAAAGTGATTCATTTAACAACAGGATGATGAGAATTAAGTGACTGGTGAACAGTTCCAAGGTCTATAGGCAGAGAGTTAGGTGAAGAGCTCTAGTTCCCGTCAATGTGATGCTAACATACTTAAACATATGCTCCCTAGGTTATTAAGCAGGCACAAAATGAATTCTGCCTGAAACCAAAATAAATAAATAAATAAATAAATAAATAAATAAATAAATAAATAAAATAAAAAAAGAAGTGGCTGTAAGTCTCTGCACTGGTAACATTAAAAAAAAAAAAAAAAAAGGATCTGGGATTTATAGTATGTACCAGAGCTTCTTTCATACTCAACCGTGTCTGTTCAGTTGATTGACAGCCTTTATTTTTTGGCCATTTATTGTTGAGTTCACAGTAAACCTATAATTTCATTTGAAGCAGTGCCTAAGACTCTGAACGAAGTACCTTATTTCTCCAGGGAAGTTTTGCTCCTGGATCACTATATAATTAGAAAGATGAAGAAAGTGAGTATGACTTTCTAGCACTATGTTGCCACTTCATCTTCAACCTCTAAGATAAGTGAATGAAATCTCAGCAATTCTGAGAATCCAACTCTTCTGGGGTGATAATTATAATAACAAACCTCACTCTGTAAACCTAGAGTCAGACTTCTGGCTTTTTTTTTTCAGACTTCTGGGGTTTTAAATGAACTCTAGTGTCACTGCCTCATTTCTTCTGTATCCAGGAAGCTAAATCATATACTTTTCTTTTTGTTATTGTCTTATACAAGTTTTACAAAAGGTATACATACCCACACACAAAAAAATCGTACTACAGGGGCGCCTGTGTGGCTCAGTCAGTTAAGTGTCCGACTTCCGTTCAGGTCATGATCTCACAGTTCAGGAGTTTGAACCCCACATCGGGCTCTGTGCTGACAGCTTGGAGCCTGGAGCCTGCTTTGGATTCTGTGTCTCTCTCTTTCTCTGCCCCTCCCCTGCTCATGTGCTGTCTCTCTCTCTCCCTCTCTGAAATAAATAAACATTTTTTAAAAATCATGCTATGGAAAGGATAAAATGACAGCTCTATGTATCTAAACTGTGTACCATTTCAGGTCTATATTTTATCTTGCTATTAAATGTATTTGCAAAACAGTAATCATACTTCTTCATGTTTGCTTTTTTCGATGTAGCAATACACTGCAAGCATCATTTTATGTCAGTGGGTAAAAATTTACTTCATTTTTTTAAAGTACCACCTATAATTTCATGATATGGATATACCAAAGTTTATTCAATTCCTCCCCTGTCTGTGGACATTTAAGATGCCTCAAACTTTAGGGGCATTTACATTAATTAAGCTTCCACCTGCATCTGGGCCAGAACTATTTAAAATTTATTTACTATGGTTTCCTTATGTACATTTTTATATCTGGTCAAACAATCCCTATGCCTACTTTTGTTTCCCCAAAGTTTTGGTGATGATTTTGTTCATATTCGCTCCTCAGAAGAACATTTGAATTGACTTTTTAAACAGTTCTAAGAATAATCTGATTAGAGTATTTGGTGCATTTGTAAAGATTTTGTATGCAACACATTCTGGAAACTCTAAGCCAGTAATAACTATAGATAGGGATTCTGCAAATAGGTATGAGACAGTGAAAGTAGTTGGCCCGAGCAAGTGAGTCCTTGAATACAGTACGTTGTTAAATGAGGAAATCTCACATTTGGCTTTGGATTTGGAAACTAGATAAAAATAAGGATCTATACAAAGGATGGTTAGTGAGGCCTCTTTAAATAAAAATGGCATGATTAAAAAATATTTAATAGTGTCCAGGAGTCTTTTTATTAAGATTTTTATGTAAAATTTTATTTTTGCATGATATTTAATGTGCTGAACTCTGAAGATCATATTTCACTTTATGTTTTAATGTGCTTAGAAAGAGAAGGGAGTTAAGCAAATGTAAAGTTAGCATGATACTTCAAAAGGAAAGAATGATAAAATGTGGGCCTACAATTTCAAATGTTACCAATACTTCCTCTACCTGTACCCATAAATTATAGTAGAGGAACTACTACACAGTTTAAACAAAACTAGTCCTAAAATATTTTGGTTTTGTCTTAAATTTTTCTGGTGACTCACAAGCTCTTCTTAAGGAAAATATTAGCCCATCTTCTATTTCTGTTTTTTTTTTTTTTTAATTTTCTTTGGTTCTTATATATTGCTTAGAGTGAAATCATACATTCATTTTAAAAAGTGTGAGGAGAGGCCACAATTTATAATGGATTTCTTTCATTTTATTTATTTATTTTTTGGTGATTTATAGGGTCTTCCACAGGAGTCTAAATGGGAGATAGATGCTGTTCTGTCTGAGAACAGGACTTGTGTTTGTGCCTTCCTTAAGCCTTTGACAAAGGCTTCTGAACCTTGACTGACCTTCCCCAACCATGTTCTTCCAAAGCCACAAGGCAATTCTCCTGAATTCACTGACTTGCTTGGGAGCCTAACAAAAATTTCTCCAGGCACTGAAATCATGATTTAAACATATGGCTGTCAGACTAACTTAGAACAGTTCAATCCCTGAAATAGCTAGATTTCCTAGAGGTATCAAATCTCTCAAGGTCACCCAAAGAGTAACTATAATCTTTTAACATGGTTCACAGAACTAATAATGAAGGCTAAGAACAGAACATCAGTCTAGTGAAGCTGCTTTTCAAACACCATTTCCAAGTTCTGCCTTTATTCTACTTTGGCAGTTTAAATTTTTTTTTTTTAATGATTTATTTATTTCTGAGAGAGAGAGAGAGATGGGGAGGGGCAGAAAGAGAGGGAGACAGAGAATTTGAAACAGGCTCTGCAAGGTCAGAGTAGAGCCTGATGCTGGTCTTGAATTCACGAACCTTGAGATCATGACCTAAGCTGAAATCAAGAGTCTGATGCTTACCCTACAGAGCCACCCAGGTACCCCTACTTTGGTAGTTTAGAAAAGTACACTTTTAACTGAAATTAGCTTATAGAAAGAATTGTAAATCAGACAAAGCATTTGATTTACAATTCAATTGTAAATTGATTGAAGTATTGATTTACAATTCAATACTAATTGATATCTGTGTTTTATTTGAATTCTAAAACATTGATATTCGGGGCGCCTGGGTGGCACAGTCGGTTAAGCGTCCGACTTCAGCCAGGTCACCATCTCGCGGTCCGTGAGTTCGAGCCCCGCGTCAGGCTCTGGGCTGATGGCTCAGAGCCTGGAGCCTGTTTCCGATTCTGTGTCTCCTTCTCTCTCTGCCCCTCCCCCGTTCATGCTCTGTCTCTCTCTGTCCCAAAAATAAATAAAAGTTGAAAAAAAAATTAAAAAAAAAATAAAAAAATAAAACATTGATATTCAAATGGTCCATTATGGGATTAACTTCCCTGATAAAATAAAATGTTTCTACACAAATAAATAAAATCAAAATCATGGTATAAAAAAATAAATCTCTGCAAGAGTTTTTTCTGATCCTTTCTTGGTCTAGTAAAAGTTACTTTTCAATTTCAGAATTTGCTGAATCTGTAATAAATGACCCATTTTTCAATGCTCCCTACTGTAATTTTCTGAACTGCTTCCTTCTTCAGAGGTATCTGCTACAATTGTCAAAAAAAAAAAAAAAAAAGAATAAGAGTAGGTAATTTTTCTTCTTATTTACTCATTAATTTTCATTCATTGTTTTATTTTATCTCATTTTTTGTTTTATCCCATTTATTCCATTTTATCTGATTTTAATATTAAGCCATCCCATACTTTGACTAAATATATATCATCTTATTTGCAAAATAGTTGAGGAGAAGTTGGATAGAGGATTTTTCACCTCCTGTCGCGGGGTTATGGTTGAGTCTTGCTTCCGCCTTAAGCATTTTGTGTCTTATGTTCTACCACCTGCTGAGTCGAATTTCTCTGAAATAATGAATTCACTTTCCTTGTAAAAGCCAATGCTTTCTTGCTTCAGGCTATAACTCCATGATGAAAAAAAAAATCAAATGGTCAATCTGATATTTAATAAATTTTGGCTGAGTGAGTTGTTCCAACTGCAGAGCCTTAACTTAATTGGTTACCATATATAAAAACATAATTTCAATATTTGAAAAGCTAAGCAATCTTCTAGGGTATGTTGTATGTTATCGCAGATTGTTGCAGTGTAAAGATTGTGTAATAATAACCATAACTACCAGTTGTTGCACATATTTTAATGTATTACCTATTTTATAGGTATTATCTTATGAAAATTCCATGTAAAACAAAATTATTAATCCTCCATTACAAAAAAGGCAACAGAAATTCGGAGAAGTGGCTAAGCAGTAAGTGATGAAAAAAGAAAATGTCTGACTCCAAGTTCCACTTTCTTAAACATGTTATTCTGCTTCCCTCTAGTAAACATTTAAAAAATTTTTAATTCACGTAATTACATTTCTTCACAAATCACAAATTTGCTATCAGAAATACTTTCATCAGTCTGTCATGACAGTTCTACAGCCAGCCTCTGAGGAAGGAAGTTACCTTCACTTACCTTGTTATCATGAATTTTTGGAAGCCACAAAATCAATGTTTTCAGGTTCAAATCTGGGCTCTAATTTATGAGCCATGTGTGTCTGGGAATGCCCCCTATTCTTTTGAATCTAGGTTTTCTGTCTGTAAACGGCATTGTTTTGAAAATGCAATTGCAAAGATTATGTGGAGGAAAAACACCCAGTAGAGTGTCTGGTATACTTTAGCTACTAAATAGGAGATAATCTCTTTTATGGGGGGAGGGAGTGTCAATTTGGAGTCCATTCCCGAATCTCCTTAAGTGAAATTTAAGAATGGTCTTGTTTATGTTGAAATTCTTACATTGAAAGTGAATAGTGACAGTGAGCCCACTCCATTGCTTTCAGAATCACACTTCACATCTTTTAAAGGCAATTATGTGCTGTCATCTTTATAAGCAGATGAAGTATGGAACAAGTAAATATATCTTCAGTTGTCATCTTGATCCTTTATGTTAAGTTGGTATTGGACTATATGGTTTCTGATATTGTATCTCTTTGCCCATCCAGAGCAATGCTTTCTGAGCTAAATCTCCAGTTCTCATGGGGGACAATCTACATTCCTGAGATTTGCATCGGCTGATTGTTTCACAAATGAAATTACTCAAGAGTAATTATCACTCACATTTAAAACCCTTTTGTTCCTCCCTACCCCTGCCCAAGATCATAGGTACATTTAAAATGGAAGTTGTGAAATTTCTTCCAAGAAAAACCATGGTGAATGTTATTGTAAGTGAAATTGGAAATGGGTTAGTTGACATTGTTTCATTGTAAATTATAGTAAAAAAAAAAAAAATTCTAATTGGTTCTATGTTCTACATTTAACGCAAGGCCAGTAGATAATTTGGGATATATTTGTGAACAATCATAATAAAAAATGCATCCATATCTACCAACTCATTTTTATTTCACTGCACAGAACACAATTATTGTAAACATCAAGAATTGGGAGTTACTGAACAGATGGGGCATTAGGGTCTTAATTCTTGATCTGTGTTCTAGTAAATCCTTCCATTTCATATCCTTTCCACAAATCCTGTGGCAATTCAGGGCATGATGAGTGATTTTTTTTAAGGCTGCTTTAATGTTTATGTCACTTTTTGAGTTTTATGATTTCAAACAAATATGTGAATGCAACTGCCCAGCAGGGTAATGAAACCATATTAAAATCCTCAAATATTCTAAATTGGGTGTGTCCTTACCATGTCAGAAGATTTTGCATCAACTAAATGCAGTTTCTTGGTACCAACAAGCTTATTTATTTATTTATTTTTATTATTTCTCACAAGTAATCTTTCTAAATTGATTCCCCAACTCAGATCTTTATTTTTCCTTTCTGCATGCTAAACCCTTAATAAATGATATTGATTATCTATTCATTATGTTCACCTGAAAAAAGAAAAATAAGGAAAAATAAGCATTCCGATGGGTTAAAGGAGTTTACATGGAGATTATGTGTACGTATACACACTTTAAGCTGATTATGTGTACATATACACACCCTGAATACCTTAATTTTACCATAAAAGTAGAGAATGCGTGTTTCCTCCATCAAGTCATCTATTTTAAAATATCTAATCTAGGGGGCCTGGGTGGTGCAGACACTTGGTTTCAGACACTTGGTTTCAGCTCAGGTCATGATCTCACGATTTGTGAGTTTGAGCCCCAGGTTGAACTGTCAGTGCGGAGCCTGTTTGGGATTCTCTCTCTCCCTCTCTTTCTACCCTTTCCCTGTGCGTGTGTTCCCACTCTCTCTCCTCTCAAAAATAAATAAACTTAAAGAAAATAACAATAAAATATCTAATCTAGAATTGTGACAACACTTTAATAGACTGTGCTCATGTTCTTCCCCCCCCTCCTGAATTACATTGCAATCTTCATGTGGCTAATGGAATCTGCAGTCTTCAAAGTTTTGAAAGTTATTGATATTTATTTCATATTTGAAAATAAATGATTTCTTTTAACTATCAGCTTATTATCATTCCTCTGAACCCTGAATAAATCTGCATTTTTCCCACTTGGGTTGATGGGTTTGACATCTGTGAAAAGATTTTGAAAGAAAATGGGGGGATGAACCTGGGTTACACATGAGTTGCTGATAAACTGAAAACTGCCGCAAAAGAAGATTGGATACTGTCCTGCTTATAAGACTCTCCAAAAGAGTCTGGTTTTTGTATCTATATTTTATTCCTAAAAGGTATTTGTTGGGTTTTTCTTAAATCTTATGGGACAGTGTTGTAAAATGTACCTTTGAAGGGGTCTATGGCTTAGTGTAGAAACTGTGATTGGCTCTATCTTGGAGCAGACTCTTCAAATCCTCCTGGTTTAGAGTATATGTAAAATATACAATGCCTAAGTCAGGTGTAGTGAGACGCATTCTTTTTCTCAGAACACCCTAGAAATAAGAATATGGGCCTAAGATTTAGCCTGGTGTGCAAGCTAGCTAGTCTATTAACTGGGAATTTTATGTTTCCATTAAGTCTAACGTGTAATGTAGGCAATATAATCATTATTGTGAGTTATGTGAATATGGTATACAGAATGTATAACAAGGGTTGAAAAGTAATGAATCTGTATTGGGGTGAAAGAGAAGGAAAGTGGCATTCATTGGATACCTACTAGGTGTTATGCAAGAGGACTATGTGAGTCACTTTTGTTTTCCTATATAATGCCTCAATCAACTAGTGAGGTAACATTACCTCATTTTAAAACTTCAGAAAATGAGGTTCAGAAAATTTCAGCAATATACCAATGGTCACGTAGCTTTTAGATACCAGTGGCTTCAGGTATCTATCCATGCGTGAGCAGTCACTGCCATGCTAACCTAAGTTCTACTTCTATAAAGATCACAGGAAGAATTACATAGTCTTTGTGACCTGTCAAACTGGTCGGGGCAAACAATCTTTAAGTCCTTTTAGAGTGTTAAACAGTTGTGACTCAAATATGAGAAAATTTTTGTTTTGTTTTTATTATACGTACATTGTCTCTCACTGTGCGGAGATGTCAAACTAGCCTTCCAGCATGGGAGAAAGAATTTGTCTAAGTAACCCAGATGGTAAATGTATCTAGGTTAAGGTTCAAAAAGTGGTCTATTACTTAAATCACAGTTCTTCTTCCCACTGAGCTATTATTTCAATACCAATTATAAAAGAAGGTATAGTCCTCTAGGGGCTCCTGGGAGGATCAGTCCGTTAAGCACTGACTCTTGATTGCAGTTCAGGTCATGATCTCAAGTTTCGTGAGTTTGAGCCCTGCATCGGGCTCCACACCAACAGTGCAGAGCCTCCTTGGGATTTTATCTCTCCCCCTTCCTCTGCCCCTCCCCTGCTTTCTCTCCCTCTCTAAAAAATAAGTAGACTTAAAAAAAAAAAAAGTCATCTCTCTCTGAATGTGCTAGTATAGTTCATTAGCAAGATGGTCTGTATTATATACAGGGAAATTAGAAAAGGAGGACTAGCTTAGTGAGTGTAAAAATTCCATATAAATATCCGAGATTATATGCATAAATGCAGGTGTCATCATGTTTAACTGCAACCTGTACATTTACTGATACAGATTTATAACCATGCTTCATATATGTTACAACATACG
The DNA here is from genome assembly GCF_018350175.1 of Felis catus. NCBI lineage: Eukaryota > Metazoa > Chordata > Mammalia > Carnivora > Felidae > Felis > Felis catus. The sequence continues at coordinate 186,235,127 of NC_058368.1, read as the reverse complement.
TTCAGTGTACATGTCTAAACCATGCAAAGACATTTAAAAAGACCACTTTATTCTAGATTGCAGTTGAAACTTATTTGATATTTCATTATTTTCACTTGTCTCTTCTTCTCCCTCACCCCAAATTATTTTGTAAATGATAAAAAGCCACACTGAATTAATGAGAACACTCTTGCTATTTTTTTTTTCTCATTTGGTTCACATTTAGTTGGAGAAAGTAAAAACATTTCTGTTGAAAAGAATCAGTACCACTTCTTCAATTAGGTCAGGGCTTCCTGCCATTTAAAATTGACAGAAAAAGCAAAATGTACCAGACTGCTACACTGGAAATAGAGCTATCAGGCCTCCCCAGGATCTGTGGTCCTAGGTTTGACCTCAAATCCCTTCGTCCCAGAACCAGTGACTGTTTGCGGGTCCCTTAAGGGAATGGCCTTGTAAGACAGAAGGGAAATAGTAGGAACCTCTGAAACAGTAAAGTAGGCTTGACGCTGTGTTGTAGTTTGATGCACTAGACCAGCAAAAGGAAGAATCTTGCCATGAATAAATATTTTTTAAAGATTTATTTTTGAGAGAGAGCGTGTGTGCACACACGCAGGAGAGGCAGAGAGAGAGGCAGATAGAGGATCTGAAGTGGGCTCCGGGCTGACAGCAAAGAGCTTGATGTGGGGCTTGAACTCACATACTGTGAGATCATGACTTGAGCCCAAGTGGGATGCTTAGCTGACTGGGCCACCCAGGCGCACTGTGAATACATGTTTTTAAAAAATGTTCAAAGGAAGGGGGCGCCTGGGTGGCGCAGTCGGTTAAGTGTCCGACTTCAGCCAGGTCACGATCTCGCGGTCCGTGAGTTCCAGCCCCGCGTCAGGCTCTGGGCTGATGGCTCAGAGCCTGGAGCCTGTTTCCGGTTCTGTGTCTCCCTCTCTCTCTGCCCCTCCCCCGTTCATGCTATGTCTCTCTCTGTCCCAAAAATAAATAAAAACGTTGAAAAAAAAATTAAAAAAAAAAATGTTCAAAGGAAGGTTTTATGTAACCGATAAGAAGATGGTTAAACATAGAGTAAGATGAATACAACAGATTTTAACATGAGCTTACAACCAGAGTAACAAAGGACATAAAGTACTGTGGAAGTGTGGTTAAGAAACTAAGCTTTGGAGTCAGAAGAACTGAAATGCATGAACATTCTCTATCCACATGACCTTTGGCAAATCTCTCACTCTCTCTAATCTATCATTTATTGAATGATTTGTAAAACAGGTATATTAAAACTATCTCTCACAGACATGTTTTGGGAATAAGTTGTTAGGTTTATGCAAATTTGTTAGCACATTACTTGGCACCAAGTAAACCCTTTAAGAATATTAAATATCATTGTTATTACTATTTCAAGAATTTACTTCAATCAGGTGCATACACACTTTGAAGGGATTTATTCCCCTGGGTGGAAGAAAAAAAAAACAAGAGTGTCAACAATTATTTAAAATGTTCAAGGGGCACCTGGGGTGGCTCAGTTAGTTGAGTGTCCTGCTCTTAATTTTGGCTCAGGACATGATTCTAGGGTCTTGGGATCAAGCCCCCACAGGGGTGCTTCATGCTGAGCATAGAGCCTGCTTAAGATTCTCACTTTCCCTCTAACCCTCTCCCCTGCTCACACACTCTCCCTCTAGAATAAAAAAATAATAAATAAATAAAAGATCCAATATAACAGGACAATATAAAGTAAATTAATTCCTTACTATTAATTTCTTATATTCCTATATTTATTCCTTAGTTTTATGTTCATATGTTAATGATATCTTGATGGGAAATAATAAACACTGATAATCTAGAGTTGCAATTGCTGTTTTTGGAGTAGTCAAATTTTCAACACTTAAACGGCTACAATTTATTTATTAAAAACATATATGCCCAAAAGCAAGTTATACAAATATCATCTAGTAAAAACTGCCCTGTGAGTGTTGTATTAAAAAAAAATTAACATTTATTTATTATGGAGAGACAGAGAAACAGAGCATGGGCAGAGAGAGGGAAAGACACAGAATCTGAAGCAGGCTCCAGGCTCTGAGCTGTCAGCACAGAACCTGATGCCGAGCTCGAACTCACAAACTGCGAGATCATGACCTAAGCTGAAGTCAGACACTTAACTGACTGAGCCACCCAGGTGCCCCCACGTGAGTGTTGTATTTTAAATAGAAACTCATAGTATGGACATTTCCATTTCCATATGTGCACTGTAGTTTTAAGATAAACCCAATAATTATTTATAAATATTTATTTGTTTTAAAATGTATGGAAATGCTGCACAATTGTCACATAATACTTTCAGTCTGAAGAAAGATATCATTGGCATTGTTCTCAATGTGATTATTGTGCAAATGATAATGTTTCAGTAACTGTGCTTGGGAAAAAAAACCATAAGCAGTAGAGTGATTGGTTGTGTGGCATTAGATATAGGATAGAAAGTCATTCCCATTTGCAAAACAGTGTAGAAGAGTAGAAAGAGCTGTGACAATTTTACCAGGAGGGGAAAAAAAAAGATGAAAAGATTACATTTCTGGGACTATCAGTCTTTGCTGAATCAAAACATAACCATGGAATTGCATTATATATTGTCAGGTAAGAAAATAGTGTTTTCTAATTGTTAACCCAGGATTTCAAAATCTTAGTAAAGTGAGTTTTATTCTCACAACTGCTCAATCAATACATGATTAATGGATAAGCACATAAATAAATTTTAAAAAATTGAGTAATATCACATAGGGAAGCTATGATGAGCCTCAAAGGATATCTTTAAGAGTACGTTGACCTTTGTTGTGTCTGAACAGAGGAGGCAACATAAAATGATCTTCAAATTTCTCTTCCTTAAAGATTTATTTCTAAAATCATTTCCCAGTAACATTTCCCGTTCAAAACTCAAGATAACAAAGCCGGTTGCGGAAGGTGGTCTTCAATTTTATATTCCTGATCATCTCAATCACCTGTCTTAAGTTGTAACTATGTAAGCTGATTGTATTGCAGCACAGGGTCAAGGAACGTTTGTAGCATCATAAAGCCGTGAGTGGTATAGACTGACCATTTAGGTTTTTTATTTCACTTGGCCAAGCTCCGCCCCTATCCAAAACGTCTCCCCTGCTAGAAGTCTTCTTGGACAAAATGATTAGGCAGCTCATCAAAGTTCGGACCTTACTCACCAGAAGCATTACATGGAGGCACCCCACCATTTCAGCACCTCCTACCTAGTCGTGTGCAAGTGCTGAAGGGACAGCTCCCAGAGTTTCAGATCATTTCAGAAAGCACTCCCAGGAAGACAGTACCCATCTCCTCTCTGCTACAAACACCCATTCACAAAATCCGAAGAGAGAACTACAGTCGCCCCTAGTTCCTTGGAGATTTAGTTAGACTGATGTTGGAACACACCCTCCTTCCCTAAGTGTATAATTACTCGTGGGTGGAGAGCCATCAGGGAGGGTAATAGAAGAGGGCAGAGGGAAAAAATTAATTAATTTAAAAAAAAAGTAGAAGACGGTTTTGTCCTGACTTCTGAAAATCTTGTTAATTTTCTCTCCTCCCCCTCTCCCATTTTCCCAATCCGGAGAATGATGGAGTTCGAGGCAAGGCAATGATTCCGGAAATGGAGATATGACTCTCAAACCTAGAAATGATCTGGGTGATTTATTTAAAGTTAAATACTCCTCGCCCCGGGAACCCAGCACAATTCTTATTTAAAGGAGCTTGTGTTTTCTCCTACATAACGTAAACAGGCAAACAGTTGCCTCTAGAGGTTGAAAACCCGGTTCCGGAGCGCGTTTCTTGCTGTCTTCTAAGCTACAGACGAAGGTGGGGTGGACAGCGCTCACAACCTGTGAAAGTGCGAAAGCCTCGAGAAGCCCGGTGGCCAATTCCCTACTGGCCAGAACTCTTCCCCGCCATCCCTCATCATTCGTGACTCTGCAAGACACAGGGACTCAGACATGTGTGTGGGAGTGCGTGCGAGGGAGGCAGGCGAGAGGACAGCGGCTCTCCACATGTGCAACCCTGCAGCTAGCTCCCTGCACTCATTCATGTGCATGCAGTGGTTGAATCTTTGATCAAAGCTGGACTAGTTATACTTATCAGCTGTCTTTTTTTTTTTTTTTTTTTGATGGGCACACCTTAAAACAGTGTTACTGAATTGGAAGTGTGAAAAGGTACTGAGTGGAGTCCCTATGTCTCTCACCCTTGCTACCCTTTCCTCCCTCATCTCTACTCCCCACAAAAAAAGGGAAAGCTTGCAGCAGATTGTGGAAGGATTTGAGTCTGCAGCCAGAGAGAAGGGGATTAGGGCCAGAGCGATGCAAGTTAAATTGTGCTGCATATAAAAAATGGGCGGATTGGTCTCCAGATCCAGAGGCTGGTACCACCTTCCTTTCTAAAATAAAATCTCTCTGGCATGAAGTCACCGCCTATTTCACATCCGGTTTGCCCTGGGACGTATTACTACTGTCTTGGTAAAGAGAAATCTTTTGTTGTATAGCTGCAGATCGGATACCGGGAAGCAAATTTGGGTGTGAAATCTTCAGCAAAGGAGCACGCAGAGTCCATGATGGCTCAGACCGAGTGAGTGAGAGGCAGAGCGAGGACGCCCCTCCGCTCCCGGCGCGCCGGGACTCGCGGACTCGCGCTGGCTCCAGGTTCTCCGCGATTTTCTCTCGCACACTTTTCCCGGGTCTTGAGCGATCCTGTGCCCAGAGGGGGCCCGAGGTAAGTGCGGCTTCGGACCGCTACACGCACAGCCTTGAACGTGGATTTTCCTAGCTGGAGAGACGGGAATGCTAGAGAAAAAAAAGAGAAAGAGGGAACAGGACAAGAGCCTGATCCCATAGCAGGTAGAAACAACGAATGTTTTTCTTTCAGGGTGAAAACCGCAGCGATATAGAAGCATTATCCGCCCCCCCTCCCCGTACCTCTTCTTGTCTTTTCTTCTTTTCTTAGGCAGATATGAATTTATTCCGCGGGGTGGGTGGTGACATGTTGTTTTGATTTTTTTTTTTTTTTCAAGAGGGAGCTGGGATGAGGTGGGGAGGGGCTTTGGGGGGCATCGTTTAAAGTTAAGATGCTGGGACAGAAAACCTGTGTTAATGTTCCATCCTTGGGAAGGCACTTTCTCATTCTGGCTGCAAAAATGCCTCTTTTCTCCTTTCCAGTGGACGCTGCTAAAATGCCCTCTGGTGTAGGGGTCTCTCTGGTTCTGAACATAAAAAACTCAACTTATCATTTGATATGGGTGGTGCGGGATATAGGTGTTTGGAGGGTGTGTGTTTGGCAGGGGGGAGGTTGAAGGTGGAAAAGGGTAAGGAGGCAGCTTGCATTTCTTTTAAACTATTATGTTTGTATTTGCAAGAAACTTTCTTACTCAACAACTCAAGTGCCATGATAGGTTTGTTTTTCTCTTTAAAATGCCAGAGGAGGACAAAAAGCTATGGTACCATGCCTTGGGATTTGTTTTGTTTCATTTACCCCTTCGGGAATCACCTTTTTTATTTTTTATTTTTTATTTTATTTTACAAAGGCTAACAATTATTAATGGATAAGAGAAATTGTTTTTCCTTCATAACAAATGTTGAAGATTAATGCAAGAATGAATTATAACTGCAATTTAGATGCAATATTTTAACATAATGATATTTATCCAATAATTCTTGTCATCTGTGCCAAAATCAGTGACTAAATTAAGTAGAAACTATGAAGCTCACAGCTCTTATCTCTAGATCTAGACCATTTCACTCTAAACACATTAATTATGTTTCATTGCTTACATGCCTGTTTGTAATGGTTTTTACTGATATAAATGATCCCCAAGAGTGTGGAAAGCATTTGTGTAGATGTACTTAAAGGCATACCACATTAAACTATACAGTGCTTAATAAAAAAACAAGCTTTAAAAGACATGCAATCCATGAATCACTCACTGGTACTAAGGAGTATAGATTCAGGGAAGGGCTAATAAATACCTCTAACATTTCTCATGTTATAGCTGCCATTAATTGTAGCAAATTAAATAAAGTGTTGCCACATCTGCTCTTACCCAGGTAGTGCACTGATTTTTAAAAATCGTCTCCACAAATAGGTCCTAGTTTTTCAAAATTCTCTAAGCTTTCCATACTCCTCCTTTCCTCCAGCATCCCACTATCAAGTCTAAAATTCGACAATCAGATGGTGATTGATTGCACTTTACCTAAGAGGGAAAAAAAGATTCCCTTATTCATGCAAAGCAAAGCACTCTAGCTCCCATCTGTCTGAGATGAAACATTTTCTAGCAGCAACCTGGCAGAATTCAAGAGGGCTTAAAAGATATGTGTGGGCATGTTTGTATGCATTTATGTGAGTGTGGTTTGTGTGTATGAGAGAGATTAGCACATGGCTTGACTGTAAAGTGTGTCCTTTAGCCTCACAGAAGCATTAGTGAGCATATTTAACAAGGCAATCATAGGCAGAGAATATAAGCACGACTTCAGCATTCAACAGTGTGTTTCTTATGTTGTTGTTTTTTTTAAAGATAAATACAGTTGCTTCTGAAACCAAGGTAAATCCAGAATTCAAAGATGAAGTCAGTCATTGAAGCATATTAACCAACCCCATTTCAGCTCCTAAGCATGTTCTCCCCATTATAGACACCAGCTTACAAATTTCAATGCACAGTTCAGGCGTGGAAACTCAAATCAGAAAGGTCAATATTCTCAAATGATAAACAACAAGAAGAGAGTAATTCAAACTATATTAGAAATATAAAACCTGGAGGAAAAAAAAAAACTCACAGTTTTCATGTTGAGCAGTATTGTCACCTGAAAGGATTTCAACTTGTATTCTTTTACAGGAGAAATTAAGGCACTGATATATTTCTGAATGGAGAAATGGAAGGGAAAGTGGAGAATGGATGGTCCAGGTTTCCATTGCTTCCAATGAGGTGTCATATCCCAGTGAGGTCATTTCCTGACTTCAAAGCATTCATCTGAACTGCCTCAGTCAGCCCTAGTGGTTATAACCTGATGTTTCTTGCAAGAGACATTGATCTCTACTTGTTCTACTTTTCAGCTGCACAAGCCCGCGATGAAGAAAAGTCCGGGTCTCTCTGACTATCTTTGGGCCTGGACCCTCCTTCTGAGCACATTGACTGGAAGAAGGTGGGGGCACTTTATTTTAAATCTGCATGAGAATTTCTGTAACTTTTTGTTTATTCTTTCAGGGGGAAGAAAATTGTCCTTGGATGAATTCATGACTAAGGGAATCCAAAAAAACTTAACTGCAATAAAATTCCAACTAAGAATAAAGAAGAGCAGTATGAAAAAAATAATCATCTTATTTGCATGATAGTTAGAATACACTTAACACGCTTTTGTTAAAGGAATGTATTCATTCAACATTTAAATCTTAAATTGAACTTTTTACTGTTCAGTTGTAACTGAACAAAATAAGTTGTTTCCTAATTCATAGAAAAAGTTACTCCAATTAATGTCTGTGTACTATGTGAATTGATTTTCCAACAAGAAAATTTCTAGCCAGTTGTAAAGATCATAGAGTAACTTGTGACTATATGAAAGTGGGAAGTTTAAAATAATATTTGTAATTTGAAAGTCATACGTCTCTATAAATGCATGTGCATATTGTTTTGAAACCATTATTTGTGTAATCGATTGAGGTAGAATATGCCAAACAACTATTTGAGAACATTAAGTAAAATTGAACTTTCCCATTTAAGCGTAACTGCTATGGAGAGGAGTTATGATAAAAATTTAATAATGTGCTTAACCATATTCAAAATATTTACTAGTGATCAAATCAAGCATATAAACACATTATAGAAGCAATGATATAAATGACCAAAGAACCAAGAAGAACTAAAGATTTTTCTTTATCTGCTTTTATATTTCTTGCATAGTCTACTCCTATGGCCCATAAGAACGTTTTAGACGTATTATAAACACCTAAGGTTCTTCAAAATGTAATGGAAAGTGAACTCTCATGAATTAAGGCGGAGAGAAGCACTAGGCTGGAAAGATATGAATTTAGGAGGATTTTTTGAGTTGGGAAGTTGTCTGTTTTTATTTTCTGCTATTGTGTATGGTAAATAATGACTTACCAGATAATGAGGAGATTCACTATAACCAGATACTCTTAATCTGAGGAGTTAAATGTTATTCATTGCTTTTGAAAAATTATAAGAAGTGTTACTATTGTAATGACCTGTAGATGGAGTTAGTGCACAGCGTTTTATTATATAGTGGTTCATATGGAATCAAAATCAGGTACTGTAACTGACATTTCTTTTTGAATTATATTTTCAGTTTAGGAAACCTTACATTGGCATAAGTGTTTAAGAGCAATACATAATCTTGTTCTTTATCCTGGGGTTATTTTCTGACAATTACAACTGGACATGGTAAATTAGAAGTAGAGATAAAAGAATAACCTGATTAGAAAAATCCCATGAAATAAAGATTACTATTCCAGTTGGGATAGCAGAACTAGTTTTCTGGGAGGGAAGGAAAGTCTCTTTTGGCTTTTGTATGACAATGAATACAATTGCTGGAAATGGCATTTGTAAGATAAAACCAGAAATAAAAACATTTCCTGAATTTGATATAAGCTTAAACACAAAGAAAATGCAGTAAAAGGTAATAGACAACCGCATATTCTAGGAATCCTATCAACAATCTAATTGTGCTCTGTCACGTCACCCCATCTCATCTTTCCCCCTTCTTATTTCATGCTTTCTTCCTTAGACCCCTTGATCAGGCCTTCCTCACAACTTAAAGTGTACTAGCATTTCTTTTCCACCTTTATCAAGATGACCTTCCAATATCCTTGAAAGATGCATACATGGCAGTTCGTTTTGTGACGAGTTTTTATAAATAATTGCATTCAGACAACTATTTTTGCTTTATTGGTGTTATCTACTAATGAGACACCCTGGAAGACACAGAGCTCAGTAAAAATTTGATTTAAAAAACTAGTAATTTGTTTAATTTTGCCAAAGGAGTGTAAACTCTCAATCTATATGGTATAATGTTGAATTTAGGAGAATGAAAAATTGTTTCATAGAGGTATATTTCATATATTTAATATCATGAAGAGCTTTTAGTTTTAATAGCTTTATTAAATTCAAATTTTATCAGAAAAATGTCCATTGAATTTTGCCAATATAAAATTAATTACCTTTTAAAAAATAGTCTTTGTTTTTGAAATGTTACTTTGATTATATTTCTTGTTCTGGTCAAATAAGTGTATCCTGGTTTCAATTACTAATTTTTTACATTGAGCAGTAATATAAACACACAAGAGTGAAGCCGAAAGCATATTAAGTTGAAAGCTTGAAAGTGATATTTTTGTGGTGTTTCTTAGTTTACATTCTGAACTCGTTTTTCTTGTACTCAAGGTCAGAGCTATTATTGAAATATATCAGTGAGTGTGATCCACCCTAAGATAGAAAACTCTTCTCTCAAAGGCTTTTGGAGGTGTCATCCTAATCATTACATAGAATATGATTCAATGAGCAAAAATGATAATGTGATTAATATAAGAAATACACAACATTTGAACTGTGGTCACTATGTGGTTGAAACTCAAAGATTAATGGTAAGGGGTAGGAACTATACTTGCAAATGAAAAGATTTAAATAGAAAAAATTACTCCAGGATAGAAGAATAGAATTAAAGTTTTAGACTAAAAGTTGAAGAAAACTGAGTTCGAGTTTAAGCTCTGCTCACAAATAGCTGTGTTTTCTTAAACAAAATCTAATCCCACACTACAGTTTACTAAACCATAAATTAAGAATATTGGAACATATCTTTTTCAAGGTATCTTTTACTTTTAAGACAGAAATGATACAAATTCAATTAGAGTTTTAAATAGACACGTCACAAAAATTGGTTCATAAACCTTAGGGGAATGGATATTACACACTGCCTTGAAACTATAATTATCCTAAGAAACAAGTTTTAACTATTTGTCTCATCTAAATACCCTGAGAGAACATCAGAAGGACAAATATATATATATATATGTATATGTGTATATATATATTATATATATATACACATATATATAAAGTGGATTGAAGGAAGGTTATGTTGGTAGGTGAAATCTTAGACTAATGCTGCATGTTAATTAAATGAAAACAAAACTATTAATTTGATAGCTCATAAATACATTTTTTTTTAATTTTGGAAGAGGTTTGCCAGATTTTTTTTCTCTCCCTAGCATGCATTAACATTCTTGCTTGCCCAGAGAAAACATGCATTATAGCATTGTATATGTGCTGAAATTTATACATGTAAAGAGACAAAACACATTTACTGTTATTTTGCTTACATAGAAGAAATAGTAGAATAAAGAACTTACCATCTGTGAGAACAAATATGAGAAAATGGTAAAAATTAAAGTCTTACTTTTTTTTTTTTTTTTTTTACTTTACCAAAAAGAATTTTCAAATTAAGATTCAATAGAAAAGAAGGTAGGAATATCCAGGGAAAGGTTTACTCGGAAAAAGGTTTTAATAGAAATGTATAATTTAGATTAATACCTGCATTTATGCTTTTTTTTCAGCTATGGACAACCCTCATTACAAGATGAACTTAAAGACAATACTACAGTCTTCACCAGGATTTTGGACCGACTCCTCGATGGTTATGACAATCGTCTGCGACCAGGATTGGGAGGTGGGTCACATTATTGTGTTTTTATTTTAGAGAACAATATTAAATATTTACTAATGAAGACTTGCTTTCCTTCTAAATGATAGAGTAATAAGAATGGCAGTATGTAGTTTAATGGACTAATCCTATTTTTAATAGATGGCTCAGTGTTAACTCAATTTACTAAGGTAGTTCTGTGTACATACCTATATGTAGTAAAAGGCAGATACAAACTTCTCATAATTACATTAAAAATGTTACATTTGCTTGTCAATCATAATGTTTTCTGTGCAATGACTTGATTATCCAGGGGAAACATGAAGATAATTTTCTCCCTTCCAGCCCAAAGGCTACATCTACTTCATTTGGCATTGCTATGTTTGCATTGAATTCAAGTAGATTATCTCTGAGCCTAATGCTCTAACATTTATTTTGGAATATTACATATGGATCCACTATTTTGCATTAGATTAGCACCAACTCTAGGATAAAAGGTAAATGTGATAGATGGTAATTTTTTTAACCATGCATTTGAACTTAAATCTCAATTTTCTGTAGTAAAAATATATTTTTCTTTCTTTACCAATTAATTGGTTACACTAATGAGTTTCTACTTAGGAAGAAAATAGCACTTAATAATTCAATATTTATAAAAATAAGAGTAAATAGTGCTAGCTATTACACACTTATTTGAATAACCTTTGAATAAGATAATTAACCAATCTTATTTAAACAAAGACTAATGAAACAAAACAAAATATTGATCTAAGAGTAAAACAAGGGAAGCAAGGAAATAAATTATTGTTTAAAGTCACATAGGAAACGAAGGTGAGGATCTATGATTTCCAGCTATAGCTAATGCTACACTTTCTCTGAAGCATTTGCTAGCAACTATTTAACAGGAATATTTAAATTACAATTAAGTGGCAATATTAAGAAAGTCAGCTCTTCTTTACTTAGATAGCAAACATATACGAATAATAAGCTTAAGAATCCAAATTTTGATTTTAAAACTGAATGGTAGACTGCACTTAGAGTCTATTTTTTTTTAACATTTTGAATAGTGTAATCACATAGATGGGGATCATGGGTCTGTTTTGAGGCTGCCAAATGCCTTAGTGTCTCAGAGGTTTAAGAGGAACTGCTGTGTCAAAGACACAACTCAAATATATCTCAGAGGTCTTACCAGGTGTTTTTTCTTGTCAATTTCAAACGTTCATTCTTGCACATGCTGTACAAATCTTTCAGGTGTGAATTCCACCTAGTTTTCCTTTTCTACATTCTTAGAAAAAAAATCTTAAGGAACAAATGTATTGTTAAGAAAATGGAGTGCATAACCGTGTATGTGATGTATTGCAGTAATGTTTGTGTATATCTAAACATCTCAATTGGCTTCAGGAAAATTGTCCTTAAATCATAAAATTTGAAATAAATTACAAAGACTGCAGGTAGGGGATGAATGTACAAAAAGAAAAACAGGATAGTGATATAACTTTTAGAAAGAAAGACTTTCTAAAGTACTAATGGGCATGCATCTGATTCGTTTACTTCCTGCTCCATGACACCAGTCCTTACTAAATCAGCAGAATTTTATAATGCATCTAGAAAACGTTGTTTTCATTCTGGCTTAGGAAATCCCGTGTAATACTTCAACATATGAATATGAGTATCCTCTGTCAGCTTGGTGTGCATAATTTTCAGTTTGTGAAAGGATTTTTAAATATATACACACACACCTTTAATGATCAGCTGTGTGGCTGTATAATACACACACACACACACACACACACACACACACACACACCTTTAATGATCAGCTGTGTGGTTGTATTGTCGTTTGGAGTGTAAGTAATAGACCCTGACTGCTCATTGACATTTAATTATATATCTTAACTATTATAGACATGTGTATGTTAACTCTTTAATCAAATATAGTGTAAGCAGGAAGCATTTATCTACTTCTTATGTGCACACCTGGGTCTTGGAGAGACACAGAACTCGAAGACATATAAGGTAGACTAAGAATAAGTTGAAAAGCTAATTTTCAAGAACTGAGATAATGGTAGATTTGTTAACAGAAACAACTACATTGATTCACACTGCAACATTACTACTTTGTTAGAATTTACTTTTAATACTGATTTAATGCCTCCTAATAACAAAAATAGACATGTATTTAAAGAACAGAAATAGTAGTTAGCCAAATGTAGTCGAGGTATATTCTTTTTAGTTGAAATTGATAAAATGTGCTATGATAATAGAGAATTCAAGGACTCAAGAAAATTTAAAAGAATGGATGTGCTTTAATATTTACTAAAGATGACTTTTCTGATATTTATGATTCCTGGAAACAGTGATTTTAAGGATATGATAGACCAAACAATTTGAAAAGTAGCTCAAATTTTTGCTTCTGTTTCTATTTTATGTATCCTGGAATGTACTGTAATTAAATCTGATAAACTTGAGAGTTATGAGGAAACTTTAATACTGACTCACTTAATTTTTGTTAATTTTCTTGGAGTGCAGTTTTTAGCCATAAGGGATATACTGGTATGTGTTTATTACATGTATCTCCTGAGTCATCAATATTTTTAAGTACATTTTGAAAATGTCTCTCTGTCTTTAGAAAACTACACTTTAAAATATTAAACATAGTTTTTAGATATTTTCGAAGACACAATCAGCTACAGAATTAGAAAAACATTACCCCCATGATTTCTGGATGCTATAAGCTGAAATTATTGAATGCATTTTCTCTGTAGTTATTTTAATTTCATTTCTTTACCATAGATTTGTGCTAAGTATGACATAAATTCCAGTAGATCTCCATTGCAAAAGTGTACTTTTGTTGTTGTTATTGTCACATGATCCATTTGCTTCTTTATCTACCCATTTTCACTGATGAAAAGTCCGTGTAGACGAAATACTTGAAAGATTATCATTAGCTTCTAAGAGAGTAAAAGTCCTCTTAATAGCTTTGTGATCACAATGAGATAATCTCTAGCAAGAGAAATGGGCCCACTCTCTTCTCTATTAGGACAAAAGTCTGGTTTTATAAGAAGAGGAACATATGCAGAAGGCAGGAATATTTTATTCTGAGTATCTTCCAAAGGTATAGAAATGTAATAAATTGAGACTCGAGACAAATGTAAGAAACTCTTGTATGTGCAAATTCATCATGACCTGTTTTTCAGAAAAACACACTGCCATCCGAAGGTATAGCAATACTCTTTGGAGACACACACAGTGGATCTAATAACTAAGCAACAAAATATGTAGCTTGGTTCATCTAGATGATAGAAACCAGTTTGCAGATATTGTTACACTATTTAAAAAGTCTACCTTTTCAGAGCCCAGAGAGCAATCCTGGGAAAATGATAGGATCACATAAAGAAATATACCCTGGAAGGGATATTCATTCCTTCTTTCTTACTCTTTCTTTCTTTCTTTCTTTCTTTCTTTCTTTCTTTCTTTCTTTCTTTCTTTCTTTCTATCTTTTTGTAATAGAAGAAATAAAAAGGAATACAATGATACAATGTGTGGAATTCTAATGATAGGATGTACTTTAGTCAGGAGCAAAAGAGAACAATAAGTTGGCCATGTTTATATTTTATTTTTTAAACAAATTTTTAACGTTTATTTATTTTTTGAGAGACAGAGAGAGACACAGCATGAGCAAGGGAGGGGCAGAGACAGAGGGAGACACAGAATCTGAAGCAGGCTCCAGGCTTCGAGCTGTCAGCACACAGCCCGACATGGAGCTCCAACCTAGGAACTGTGAGATCATGACCTTAGCCAGAAGTCTGATGCTCATCCTACTGAGCCACCCAGACACCATTGGCCATGTTCATATTTTAAATACAAAGTTAATGAAGAAACCTTTAAATAGACTCAATTTGAAATAATCAGTAGCCAGAAAATACAAAACAAAACTGTCAGAAATTGTGGGATTCATTCTTATTTAAAAATCTCTTTTTTTGAGGGCAAGGTATAGAGAGCTGTTTCTTCTTTGAACTAGGGACTAAAGCATGTTTTGGAAAGGCTCTTGCCCAAAGCCTGGTCATTACAGAATACAATCGTTGGGGGAGGGGAGAAGGTAAAAGACAGAAAAAATGGCAAGATGAGAAACAAAAGGTTAGATAAGAAAGGTGAGCAAATTGGGCATTGAAAATAAGGAGAGGAGGGGAGCCTGGGTGGCTCAGTCAGTTAAGCATCCCACACTTGACTTCAGCTCAGGTCATGATCTCATGGTTGTGGGATGGAGCCCCACATAGGAGCTGAGCGTGGAGCCTACTTAAGATTTTCTTTCTTTCTCTCTCTCTCCTCTGCCCCTCCCTGCCTCTCATAAATAAATAAATAAATAAATAAGTAAATAAGTAAATAAGTAAATAAGTAAATAAGTAAATAAAATGAAAATAAGAAGAGGGAAGTGAGAGGGATAGAGAAGGTAAAGGAGAAGAACACAGAGAAGATGGTAAAAGAGAGGAATCTGTGTTATGAAGATTGGTAGGCTCACATGTTCCTTGATTAATCAAGATTCCTCTTCTCTCTTTAAATCAGGACCAAACCAAACACATTCTGAGTTCACCTTCTGAAGGTTTCTCCTTATTGACTATGATTAAAATATATTAATGAAACCTGAATTTTCTCCAGCTTCCTAAAGCGTTAAATGATGCAGCCCCTGAATTGCAACCGTCTGAGTTAAAATTTGGCCACTCTATCACATTGGTTCCCCCTGCACTCTTGGTGGGGGACAAAAACAACCCATAAACATAGATCCCAAACTCAATTCTGAAGGGAGGTTTCAGTGTTTAAGGATAGGTAATGCCCTTCCAGTGACATCCTTTCCTTTTGCGCAGCCTTCTATATAGGCTACATTTTATCAATAATAGGACAAAATCCCAGGGTGAACAGGGCTGATGTTTACAGTTTATTGTCTGCAACATAACACCAGGCTGAGGGGCTGCCCTTCTTCCTGTTCACAGGCTTCTTAAGCATCTTGCTTACAAAAGAACTTTTCTTCTATAAACAATTTTATTTCACTCCTTGGAAAACTGATTAAGGTAAAACCGTTTCTTAAAGTTTATTTATTTATTTTGAGAGAAAGAAAGCATGAGCGCAAGCAGAGGAAGGTCAGAGTGAGAGGGGGAGAGAGAGAATCTCAAGCATGCTCTGTGCCGTCAGTGCAGAGCCAAAGCTCGGGGCTCCATCCCAAGAACCGTGAGATCATGACCTGAACTAAATAAACTCCAGAGCAGGCCAGCTCAACTGCTCAACCGACTGAGCCACCCGGGTGCCCCAGGGTAAAACCATTTTTAATGGAACTCAAAAAAGATAGTGCCAAAGGAATGATATCTTTCTTGGTTGAAGCACATTTTGAAAGGATTACAGAACATTTTTGACTCTCTCCCTCCCTGTAACAGTAGTTTCTAGAAATAATATAATTTCTTAATTTTGCCTTAGGTTTAACCTCAATGAATAACATCTAGGGTGATGGATGCCTCTCAAAGACTTCATCATTAAGCCAAAAAGATGAAGATGGTAAAGGAAAGAGAGTGAATGCATACTCATCACGTGACAAACCTAGGTGGATGGGAGAAGTAGATAGCTAGATGAGTAGATAATGTACTTTACTTATCCCTTCTACACCCTTAAGCAATATTTAGTTAAGATTTTCTCCTTTTTCCGTAAGTCTTATAGATTTGGGGTTTTTATTTATTTACTTCTCTCATATTTTACTTGAATATATCATTTAGATGAATATTTGGAACTGGAATATAACTGGGGTTTTTCTCTCAAGGTAATCTTTTTTAAAAGCACTAACATAATATTTAACAAACAATCTTATGCTTCAAAGCAAACTTTCTCCTTAACTTCCTAATTTTCCCAATTTTGGATTTGTTATGCTATATAAGACCTTTTAGACTTCTTTTAGCCCAATTATTGCAAGAGATCTCAGCTTTAAGATGCAAACGTCTCCGACTAAGGAAGGTGACTGGCTTGGATATGTGCACAGCTGGCAAAATGGTGTTAACTCCTTGGAGAATTAGTTTAGGTTCTTTGGTTACGGTTCTTTCTACATCAAAATAAGTAAAGGTGGAAAACTAAGTGCTCCGGAAAAAAAGCAAATTGACTTTTGTGAAATTTTGTGTAACTTTGTAAAGTTTAGGTGATTAGGGGGTAGAGAAAGCAGTATGGTTTACCTCTTTGTCAAAATTCAACTTTGTATTATTTGTATTATTATTTGTATCCTGTGTGATGATGATATCAGAAGCAACCATTTTATTCATGTTCAACAGAAGCTAACACATACATTTTATATTTATATTAAACAGCCAGAATTGCAAAAATTAAGAGGCTGAGATATTAAGAGGACAATGCAGTGGCTTTTGACAGAATAGAAAGATTCTAAGTTACTGACAATATCCAAAACACTTTAAAAGGTTAGATTCATCCAGTACTTTTTGTTGGTGGTAGTGGTGTTATATTTACGTTGCCAGATAATGGTCTTTAGTATTGTCTTTTGAAATTGGACTCTGGGTTCCTTCTCTCTGAATTTGCTGTAGTTTTATCGGGTGCTTTTAATGTGAGGTATGAAACCGATGCTCAGACTTTGGCATAATGTAATCCATTTCCCCAGAAATACTGTATCCAGACATTCCATAGTTCAGTTGAATTTTTGAGAAAAAGCAGTTACCAAAAACCCGAGAGGAATTGTTAAAATGAACAGAGAACACCTTTTAACCTTTCCTGGCTGAGATCTCCAGTCAGTTCCTGAAGCCAGCTTGTCTAATGAATCCAACCTAGATACCCAAAGGAATGTTGTAGCATGTTTAGAAACTTTCTACTCTCATCTTTTCCTGTTGTATATAAATCATCTTCTGATCAGTGCCAAGAAGTTCCTGAGATAAAATGTAGCTACTGAGATTATGCTCAAGTTATAAAGATCAAGTTATTAGTGAACAGCTGCAGTTTATTTTTTGTGCAGTTACTTTTGAAATTTTTATAGTTTTTATTTCTCATCTTGATTCTACAACCAATGTAGAATATTTTAAAAAATGTTTTCTGTAGATGATTGTGCTTTTCTTCAGGTAGAATCTGAACTCGTTCTTTGAAAAATAATGTTGTAGTGTTTCTGAGATGAGAAACTCTGCCATTTTGGAAAATTTAAGAGAAAACAAAATCCTAAGTGGATGTCATATTCCTCCAAGAGTGCTATAGTTTAGTCTCATGTAACTAAAATACTATCATGCGAACAGGAAGTATGATGCCTCAAAGCTATTACAGGTTATACAGTCTTGTTCAAGACTTAATATAGACCAAAAGAAACCCATTTCTCCAGCACAACCATCATATTCTTCTCTAAAGGTTACCCTCTCCCAGTAAAAACTGCCTATAATATAAGGAAGAAAGGAGGGAAATTCTCAATGGAAATGAGATTAATCCCTGCCACAATAAAATTTATTTCTTTCTTTATTTATTTTTGTCCTGGAAGATGCCTGTATCATTTGAGTACTTTGAATCTGAAAACACGAAAGGATTAGGGATTGATTAGATATCTTGAAATGTGAGTTTCTACCCCATATCCAGATATAGTGGCTGTAGGCAGCCACAATTAAGTAGCTCTACATATCAGCTAGGGAAAGTTGCCAACTATTCTAAAGAATTTAGGGAATGAAAATGAAGGATAGGGAGCAAAAATGTTGCCCCAGGCATATTGGCAAGGAGTTGAAACATTGTCCATTCCAAGAGTACACACTGATGGTTATGTAGGGTGCCCAGAATATTTTCAATTTCCAAACAGGACTATTTCCAAGTGGGGTTTTAAGGTATACTTTATTATGATGACTAATGTTAGTCCATTTAGTATCCATATAGTGACTGCCTCTCTGAATTAATAGACAAAAAGTAACTTAAAGGAGGCAATAAACCTCCGTCATAAGTTATAAGTCCACAGAACAGGGCCTAGTGAATATTACTCTGAGTTCTTCAGCAGACAGCATTTCCAGGAAAAATATGGCCAGTACCATATTAAATAAATTATTGGGATAGGCATTCCTAATAAACCACCACCTGTAATTCTTCACTGTTGATTCCCTCTTCCATTTTCTTTATTACACTCTTATAATGCATTATTCACACAGCATCAGCTTTCTTCTTAAACTGCAAGTAACATCATTTCACCTCATTACCCAAAGGCTTCTTATTGCATTAGAATAAAGGTCAACTGCTTGGTAAAATGCACAAATCTCTTTAGGTGTGGCCCCACTTGCATCCAGAGTGTCATCTTTTACCATGACCATCAGCATCACCAGACTCCAGATATATTATTGGATTTTCTGTTTCTTAAACATCACACATTTATTCTCACCTTAGATCTTGTTCTTTCTGAAATCTCCTCCTTTAATTGTCTTTCCCTTTCTGCTCATCCTTGAATATTTCTCATTATTGAGGTCTCAGTTCAAAGTTATCTCTTCAAAAGTCATTCTTTCAGAGCATGTATAATGATCTGAAATTAATCAGTATAATTTGTGTATGTGTTTGTATATAACTACGATCTACCAATCTACATTTCTAATCTATCATCTATTTATCCCATCTATGTTTCTAATCTATATAAAATGTTTTCCCCAAGACTAAAAGATAAACTACAGAATAGGAACACTTACACTTTTTTTCATTATTACTATAACTTGGAACAGTGCCTGCCTGACATTTAGAAAATGCTCAATAAACATTTGCTGGTTAAATTAATGTACCAAACAAACGCATCTCAAAGTGTTTTTGGCATCAAATATTATTCCACCCTTACTCCAGTGTGATGTAGTCAACTGCACAGGTATTATTTCTTCACTGAAAAGGCAAGAAAACAGGCTCAGAGAGATTAAAGTATTGTACCTGCAATCACACAGCTTGTTCTCCAGGAGAATCAGAGTAAAAATCTGAGTGTTTTGACTTTTAATCCAATGTGCTTATTTCTTACTATACCACACTGCTTTTCTCATTTCTGCCTCAAGCACTAATCATCTTTTTGAATTATCACTTAAAAACATCTGTTATTTCAATACTTATCAGCAGGATATCAACATTGTAAGAAATCCCTGGTAAAAACAAATTTACTGCTGTCTAGCAGCTATAGAGTATATAATATAGTGTGTGTGTGTGTGTGTGTGTGTGTGTGTGTGTATGTATATATATATTTCTGTGTGTGTATATATATATATATATATATATAAAGCATATAAATGTATATAAATCATATATATAAAGCACATAAAATACTTATATATATGTATGTAAAGTGTATCTTTGAAGGTTATGCTTCTTTAAAGACTGATTTTGATTGGTTTACTTATCATTATAAATTTTATTTATATTGATATACTATTTTAAGATATCCCCAGGGCACCTGGGTGGCTCAGTTGATGAAGCATCTGACTCTTTTTTTTATTTTTACTTTTTTTTTAGTGTTTATTTATTTTTGAAAGAAAGAGACAGAATGTGAGCAGGGGTTGGGGGGAGGGGCAAAGAGATGGGGAGACACAGAACTTGAAGTGGGCTCTAGGCTCCATGCTGTCAGCACAGAGCCCAACGCGGGGCTTGATCTCAGGAACTGTAAGATCATGACCTGAGCCAAAGTTGGACACTTAACCGACTGAGCCACCCTGGTGCCCCACCACCTGACTCTTGATTTCAGCTCTTGATTTCATGATTTCACATTCATGGTATCGAGCCCCGTGTCATGATTTCTCATTCATGAGATCGAGCCCCATGTCAGGTTCTGCACTGACAGGGCTGAGCCTGCTTGGGATTCTCTCTCTCCCCCTCTCTCTGCCCCTCTCCTGCTCACAAGCACATGTTCTCTCTTTCTCTATCTTTCAAAATAAATAAACATTTAAAAAAAGGTATCCCCAACCACTGTATTCATCATCATCATCATCATCATCATCATCATCATCTCATTTTACATGATTCCACATTTATCCCTTTGACACTTGAACATACATATAAATTTACACAAATTTTAAAGACTGTTGATCTTTTTTTTTTTTACAGTGGACAGAGATAGATTATTGTGAAGAATATACTTTAAAAAATTTATTTGCTAATTAATCTGCTCTTTGAACGTTTCCTCCAGCTGAGTTATTTTAATTGATTTCCATTTTCAGACAATTTCCTAGTTACATAAGGGGTCCATTCATGTTTAACTTTGGCTAGCTGTAAAATCATTCCAGCTGAACTTTATTAGAAGTTCCTGACTCATGTTGTGTGCTCTTAAGTAGAATATTGGAAACATAAAAATATCTTCACTTTTCCTCATGAGATCCATAGAAAGGCCTTGAGTATTTTCTAGATGTTTCTAATAATACTTTAAGAGTCCAGTGCAATGTCTATCTATCTATCTATCTATAAAACATATATATTTATATATATATATATAAAACAGGCAAGTTAACCATGTCACTTTTTACGGTTTGGCTAAAGTACATTCATAACAGTCCTCTATCTTGAACCCTTGCACTCTGAATTATAAATCTTCTGTCTTAAAGAACAATGACTTCACTTATCACTAAGGAAATTGCTGGTGAGCTGGAGTGAAAGACATACTTTTGGTCAAAGGAACCTATTTCTTGTCACTGAAATTGTACTCAACTGAACGAGAATGTGGTTTGAGGGTAATCATTAGGTATGTATTTGAAAAGGAAAAACGAAGGAAAGGAATACATAAGATGTTAGCAGTGGATTTATGTGAATGGTAGTATTCTAGGGAGTTTAATTTTTTTTATGTTTTTTTTTGAAATTTCCAAACATACTATGAAGATTTAAAAAATTAAATAAACAACATGATGCATTCTATTGGCTTCATGTTTACCCAAAAGCTTTTGTAACACTTTAGAGCAGCATTCCTAGATAAGTTTGGGAAATACGGGGCTGAACAAGGTTGATCGCATTTATTTAAAACATGACATCTTAGAGACATTGGTACTCTAATATTCATGATGAATCTTCCAGAGGCATGCATAATAAACAGTGGAAACTGGACAATCACAAACAGCCAGTGAGAAATCAAAGAAAACTCTTTGGGTATGCGGTAAGGAAAATATTTTAGAGGGGAAAATACAGAAGGTGTTGTTTCCTTTCTCTAGTTAATCTTATCCCAAGGTCCAGATGTTTTCCTGGATTTCACTGCATTGTGCTTGGTGCCATCACCCACCTCTTCCATTCAGTAGTTGAGTGGTCCCTGCAGGCCCCTCCCCCACCCCCCAGGCAACTTCAGTTTGGGGACTTGGAAATTTTGCTACCTTAACCTTAGGGTTTGTGACTATGTTTGGAAGAGAAACAGGATGAACAGACAGCAAAAATCAGAAACTCTTTAAAGATATCTGTATGGTTAGAGTGCAGGGTGAGGTCGTTTGAGGGATGCATGAGGTAAGGGCTCTTGGTCAGAGTACATACCGGCGAATATTACAGTGGTGACTTTTGGGAAATATCAGAGGGAGGTAGCTAGTGGAAAATAAGATGAAGCACTTGAAGATGATGAACTGGTATGGTAAGTATACTTAGGGGTAGGGATAGATAAAAAATTAAAGAAATATACTTTCAAAGTGTGATTATAGCCATTTGTGTGAACTGCTTTGCATTTATGCCTAACCTCTATATGGCACACTAACAATTATGTGTGGCAATAAATGTATGTAAACTTAACCATGTTTTACATTCTATTTTATTGTTACAGTAATCTTTATAAATAGGCTGTTTGGTCTTTATAATTTGTTAGTTATATAGCATCATCATTTACTAACAATCTAAAACTGCAAGGGGAAATGGCCCATATATTTAGAAAGTGGGTATCTCACTTCTTTGCACTGCTTTATCATGCTAGATTAAACAGATTGGTTGCTCCTAAAACATCTGCTAAGTCAATTTTTGTAAAGCTACTAGCTACCTTGGGGAGTTACCTTGAAGTGCAGAAATTATGCCCTGCCTGCACCCAAGAAATAGATAATGGTGATAAAGGAGTTCAAATAACTACCCCACACTGCCAAGCAGTTGCAAGTGTGCAGACAGGGGTTCATATATATTTCCTAAATGAACATGCATTTAATAGTGGATCTCTGCCACAAAAATAAAAATGAAAGAATGGGTATCATTTTAATTCTGGAGATGTCTCTCAGATCTATAAGGTATTCACTGTAAGTCTTACAGTTTATAATCTGCAGAGAATCAAAACTCAGCCTTAGAAACAAAATTGGGTTGAGCCATACAGTTAGAAAAATAAATAAAATAACAGGATGATCCAACTATTTCAAGACTTATGTAGAAAGAAAATACAGACATTAATTTTTCTCTTATCACACAATTTGGAGTGCTTTTAATTGCAAGAAATTAATCTGTAAATAATAAAGAAAATTATTTCCTATAAGGAGCATACCTGGTATTCAAAGAATTAGGATGCAAATATGCCCAATTCTATATTATCTGTTGTCTTTCTTTTTGTATTGTTTTCATGACAGTAAGTGCATATTTTGTCATATCAAAGAAAGTCCAAGTGATGGTTCCTTTGCTTGAACTAGAAAGGAAAATGCTGAAAGAGAAAGGCCAAAAATGAGCTCAATTAATAAAATAAATTCTAGTTTTTGTGAATAGATAGCATACATTTTTCTTTTTATTATTGTTTTAATTCGAAGTCAGGCCATGACATCCTAATAAAGTATGAGCTCTAGATGGAGTCTTAAGAAATAGCAGATGTTTAGGCTAAGGAAAAGAATTAGTCTAGTAAAAAATACTTTTGGAGGGGCGCCTGAGTGGCTCAGTCGGTTAAGCGTCCGACTTCGGCTCCAGGTCATCATCTCATGGTTCCCGAGTCCAAGCCCTGTGTGGGGCTCTGGGCTGACAGCTCAGAGCCTGGAACCCGCTTCAGATTCTGTGTCTCCTTCTGTCTGCCCCTCCACTGCTTGCAGTCTGTCTCTCGCATTGTCTCAAAATAAATAAACGTTTAAAAAAATTAAGAAAAAAATACTTATGGAAAGAGAGTGCAATAAAAAGAAAGAGATGTGTGCACTGGGAAAATAACTGCAGAAGGGGAGAGGATGGGGGCAGGTAGAAGAGGCAAATGATTATTGCAGCTTAGACGTTGCTGATGGCTGTGAAGGAACAGTGAAGGACAAGTGAAACACTTGCTGTAGAATGTTAACACTGATGTTGGAAATAAGTTCTAAATACATAGCTCTATTTTCTTTGTCTCAAACTATGTCCTCCATTTTGAAGTTTTTAAAGGGTAAATCCCAGATAATTCTTACATCAAGGGGTTCATTTAAGCATTTTGGAGCCAATGAAATTGTTAGCCAAAAAAAAAAAAAAAAGCATAGAAAGGAAAAAAAAAGAAATATTGGATTGGTTGTTGAAGGGATTATCTGTACCTCCAACTTAGATTATAATTTGTGGTACACATTATGTGTAGTATATAATAAGACCTTCTTGAGAGAAATTTATACTGAAAGTATTTACTGTTTGCAAGTGACTTGCTCAAAGATAAAATTCTTGATTTTCAAAAGAATTCATTATTGCATATATCAGATCACCTTCTTAATGTCCTACCTTTGAGATACAAATGTCTTGATAAATAAAATGAGTAGCTTAAGATACTGGGCCATTAGTTCTCAGAGCTACAGTTGAAAATGACAAAGCCACCTTTTTCATTCTCACCTCAAACAAATTGTGTCCTTATATGAAAGCAACATTTTTCAATTTTTGGGGGGAGGGGGTACTATTTCCTTCAAAATGTCTGTGTTGAGTTGTCACCTAACTACAATAAATATGTTTTGTTGGTTGATATATATGCCTCAGAGATTAGTAAATTAAAACCACATTGAACTTGAAATGGAATCTATTAAAGGAACTTTTTCTGTGCCAATATATGTCCTTCTTATCCTCAAAATTGAAAATATTTGTATAGGTTGTCAGAGTTTTCCCAGGGAGTAATTTGGATAGTTCAGTTATGATTTAGTGCCAGCAAGCAGTCATTTGTAAAACATACCCTTGAGTCCTTAAAGAGTTAATAAAGCTTGCTGCAGTATACTATATACTTCCCAAGAGTATCCTAAATACCTGGAGGATCTGGTGAGCTCTGTAAGAATGTTTAAGCTGAAATCATACCCATATGCTAATGTTGTTATGACAATGTGAAATGGCTTGGTATCATTTAGGAAAGTGTGTCCATTATTGAAGAATTCATTAAGCAGCCGCTGACTCCTCCATGGAGTCTGCCTCCCAAAGTGGCATATTTGGGCTGCATTCTCCATTGAAAAATATTAACTGTGAAATTTCATGTGTAAGCAGCAAATTATCAGGACTACACAGTGGACCAATTTTAGAAATAGCTAATCAAAGCCAATAAATTTCCCATTTGGGTGTGAGTATGTGGTGGTGAGATCTAATAAGGACTATTGATGGACATTCACTGTCCTAATTTCCTGCTTCATCAGAGCGTGTAACTGAAGTGAAGACTGACATCTTCGTCACCAGTTTCGGCCCTGTTTCAGACCATGATATGGTAAGTGACACTACATTTTTGGTTTTCTTGGTGTATTTTCTGAATTTAACTTTGGAAAGAAAAGTACAGACCAAGTATGTCGAAAATAACTTCAAATAGCTTGGCTGTATCTTTGTGTCTTTCCATAAGTGTAATATGTAATATATACTTACATATAATGTATAATATTAGCATAATAAGAATATATTAGACAGAGAAATAGTTAAAATAAAACACACTGGAGGGAAATGTTTAGCTTCACTGCAAAAGACATTCATTAAATTGTTACCAAGAAGGAAAATAAAACTAATACATACCTGTTCTTTCTTTCCCAACCCAATAAATTAACATGGATATCTCTTCTGTCTGATGGGAATTGGTAAATCAGTAGAGCTCTCAGGATGTTATGTAATATTTGTGAACTATAGAAGCCAAAAAAATCATAAAGAAGTCATGAAGACATATTGTTATGAATTTTTCAAAGATCTATTTGTTGAATATCATTTTTGAAATGCCTTTTTGTTGACACCATCTTTACATAAAAGTCCTCTCATTTCAGAGTAGTTC
This sequence comes from Felis catus, assembly GCF_018350175.1. Classification (NCBI taxonomy): domain Eukaryota; kingdom Metazoa; phylum Chordata; class Mammalia; order Carnivora; family Felidae; genus Felis; species Felis catus. The sequence continues at coordinate 186,209,363 of NC_058368.1, read as the reverse complement.
AGATGATTCAGAATAAAAATTACAGAAAGTATCAATTTAGACCAGCATTTCCCAAAGTGTGGAAGCTCACAGTTTGGCAGGGTAAAAGCTCTGATAAATCCTGAGGTAAGGAAACCTGTTTAACTACATTTAAGCTAGTGTTTTTCCAATCATATTTGCCTAAAACCTTTTATATGATACCTGTTGACATTCTGTGGACCCAGTACTCTGTGAGTCAAACACTGGGGAGTGCTGGCTCAGGATAATTACATATGTTAGATCTTAACACAGGTTAAGAAATGTACCAACTATGGCAATTAGAGTCAGCAGAACATAAGAGAGACAGCAGAGTAGTAGATAAGAATACAGATTTCTGAACCAGAACGCTGCCTGGGTTTATAATTCCAGCTTCTGCACTTATATTTTATATTGTTGTATTCTTGGAAGTTCCTTAATATCTCTTTGCCTCAGTTTCTTTACATGTAAGATGGGAGTAATGATAATACCTCATGGGGTTATCACAAATATTAAATGAATTCATACATCACAAGCACTTAAAAAAATCTTGCCTATAGGAAGCACTCAACAAATGTCAGCCATTATTACTATGCAAGAAATAGAGATATAAAAGTATCCACAATTGTGGATTTATTCCTTTGGCAACTTATTACAGTGGTTGGTTTGTAGACTACTTTATTGAAATGTTGTGTTCTACAATAGTTTTTGCTAAACTGATCACTCTCTGAGAACGTCTTGTGATTCTCCCATGTTGGAATTCTGTCTTACAACACTATTCTCTTATGCTACTACTCTAATTAAGAACATTTAAAAGATCACAGTCAGATTTAAGGTCAGATTTAAACTTCTCTGCCTGTATTTCATACAGTCCATAGATGATGCCACTACTCATCCTCTCTTGTTCCTAATGTTGACTATTTTAGTTATTTGCTTACATACTACTTTCTGTGAGGCAACACCACTGGGGGGTGAGTGAACTTGCCTAGGATTCAGGCTGGCTGAATTCAAATCTTACCACTACCAATATAACCTTGGTAAGTGAGTAAGCCTCAAAGTACTAAAATGGGTATACTATTGTAATTGCCCATCCTTATAAGATAGTTAGGAATTTTAAATGACCTATATAAAGTGTTCATAGACAGTGCTCAATAAATAATAGTTACTATTTTTGCCTCTGAACTCCTTATCATGCCATGTACCCTTCATGGAAATTCCCTCTATTTTGTACCCATCTAAATCCTATGTTTCTATAAAGGCCCAAATCAAAACCTAAAAGATTAATGAAAACTTTTTTTTACCAATCCAATAATGGATTAAGTTTCCCTTTCTGCATTCTAGTCACATTTACTGATGGTAAAATAACAACTTAGCTCTTGGTCTCATTTATAACAATGCTTTGTAAAGTTATTTCTCTTATATAAATGTCTTATTTTCTTCAAGTGATGCCAAGAAATATAAAGACACATTTGTTTCATATCCCTCACAGTATCAGTGCATCGCTGGGCTGCAGTATGTGTTGACTTACTACTTATTTAGTGATAGGTTTAGGAGTCTATATTGTCTTTAAAAAAATACAGTCTTATGGGACTCAATAAATAATTCCCTCTTTCCTATGTGAGTTCTGAGCCTTTTTAGAAATAAGGTAATAGAGTAAGGGGTTTGGAAAACGAGAATATCATCTTTATTACTAATGATGGTGGTACTGCAGGAGTGGCTTATAACTGCAGAAAAGTAGGTTTGCAGAGAGTAAACATCAGAATCAGCCAGATTACCACCTAGTTAACAGGCAACACTTTGGCCTCCCTCTGTTAAGGCATAGACTGTCTATGTAAAACTTCTAGCATAGAGAAACAGCCGAATTTATGAGTCTTATGGACAGCGCAGAGCAGGAAGAGGCTGAGATAGACAAGATTGATTTCTCCTTCGAAATTTACCCATCAAATTAAATTATTCTTCCTCCTCCCCTCCCTAAATAGAAGGGTATGAGGGAATGGGGAGCATTCAGAAGATTTTGCACTGCTGAAGCTCTCTTCTCATCAGAAACATTGAGAGGGGATGAAGCATTACAAACATCACACACTAATAATGATATTATTCCTCCTCCTCCTCATTATTATCATTATCATCATCATAATGAAAAATGAATATTCTCTATCTCTGGCATCTTTCATAATGCCTCACATAGAGTAGATGCCCAAAAGGAGTTGTTAAGGGACAGTGTTCAAGTAAAGGTATATGCAATCAAAAACTTCTCTTGAAAATATTTGATATACATTTGAGTCATCGGTTTAGATTGTGATTTAAGGAACCACAGTTGTTTGTTTGTTTGTTTGTTTGTCTGTTTTTGTCTTGGACTAAAGGTGCATGCATTAACCCTATGATTATCATGAGTTACTTTTCATACATGGCCTTTGTCATATATCAGATAGGAAGAAGGAACAGAGTGTCTAAGCCAGTTATACTTCTTATTGCCTAAAATTCCAGAACCAGACGATGTTTGAATTGTTCTGTCAAAGGACCAAATTAGTCAGGTCTACATCTGATATGCTAAGTGGCTAGTGGAAATTATACCTGGCCAATTCATTTGGGAAGATTACTTATTTAAACCACATTATGGGAGGGGCGCCTTGGTGGCTCAGTCAGTTAAGCGTGACTCTTGACTCCGGCTCAGGTCATGATAAGACAGTTCGGTTCGTGGGATCGAGCCCTGAACTGGGCTCTGCACTGATAGTGCTGAGCCTACTTCGGATTCTCTCTCTCTCTCTTCTCTCTCTGCCCCTCTTTTGCTCTCTCTCTTTCTCTTTCAAAATAAGTAAACAAACAAACAAACAAACAAAACTTTAAACCACATTATGGGAGAATTATGCATAAAGAGCAGTAAAGTATGATTTAGAGGCTATTAAAGTTAGAAGGCCAAATGAAAAAGCTATTTTTCAAGACCAGAAAAACTTCATAGTTTTTAAAATAAGAATTACTAAAATGTGTAATTAATAATAAACACTATTGAATGTTTATAATATGTGAGGCACCATGCTAACAGTTTTATAGATCATATTTCATCTAGTAACTCATACTGTGTATTTTACCTACGTATTATTATTATTATCCACATTTTCCAGAGGAGGAAAGTGACCTATCTAGGTAGCAACTTGAACTCAGGCTCTGTGTCCCTAGAGACTCTGCTGCTCCCAAGGCATCTGACTTCATCTGGAATAGAAAACAAAATTAGGACAACTCCTTAGCTTTATTTTAAAAACCATTAATTGGCAATCAAACAGCACATTCCCAGGGCACTAGGTTCTGACAGAAATATCTAGGCAGCACAATCACAGAGCCCTGTTTTCCATGGTGCTTAAAATGTACGAAGTCAGAGCACACACAGATGGTAATAGCTGGTGCGAGTGGGAACACTTCCACACAATATTTATTTAGAAACATATCGGATGTTTTATCCCAGTCTTCAGAATAAGACTCAAATTCTACAGGGACCACTGTATTGAACAGGGTCACTTGGAGAGACTTCACTTGGATGGTGGGGGCTGGAACACCGGACCTTGAACAGATTCTTCACCAGAGCTTCCTCTTTGTTCAGACGGCCTTTCTAGAGTCTTTTCTTGTGCCTTCTGATTTTTCTTTGCTTAGTTATGACCACCTCACTTTCCTCAGGTTTCCTATCCTGCCACCTGTCCAAACAAATAGCACTTTTTCATTCCCAGTGACATTGAACTCTAGTCTAAATCTGTGTTGATTAGAAATAAACAAAAAAAAAAAAAATTGGGAGACAAATAACTTCTAATGCTTACTGAGAACTTCCTATGTTTCAGACATTCTTGCAAGCTATTCACTTGCATTAACTCGCTTCTCACAATAGGCCAGTGAAATCAGTACTGCCATGATCCCCACTTTCTAGGTCAAAAACTGGAGTTTAGAAAGCCAAGAAAATGACCTAAAGTCATATATCTGGAAGACAGACAATTCAGTTCTAATTAGCAAGTTTGGAACTTATATCCAAAACCATCATGCTATGTATGGGTCTATTTCCTCTCTCTTGTTCCAGCTTCCTGAAGAAAGCTCTGGCCCATCCTGGCCTAATGAACTCTGACCCTGAGGGTTAGGTCATGCCAAGAGCCACCTGCCGCTCCCATGGCAACATTGCAGGGCCTTTCATAGAAAATGAGAAACCAAATATTTACACTCTTGATTAGATGGGTTTTGATCATTATCAAGTACTTTTATTTCAGTTTTCATTTCTACTTCGAACTGAAGGGAACATGGGAATCAAAGCTTATCCAGTTAATTTTCTGTGTGTGTGTGCCTGTTTGTGCCACCAGTACGGTATTTGAAGGGAGAATTTCATAAATGAATTTGGGCATTTCAATGTCTGCCATTAGCACAGGTAAGTAAAGCTGGTTGTAAACATGATAACTACGTAAAAAAAGCAATTTGGCAAGTTTTGACATAATTTTTTGGAATCATTGACTTTGGGATAGAGCTTGTTAAAGATTTGATAATAAATACATTTTAAGGTTTTTAAAATATTTAACATTTCATTTTCAAAGATCTCCTTGGAGTGAGTAAACAAGCAAAGTTGTTGGATTCATGGGAATATGGTCAGTTTAGGCATCCTTGAAATCTTGATTTACAAGTGACTATTCCCTCTACTGTTTGACAGGGTAAAGTAGTTCAGTTGGACAGAAAATAGAGCTTATGTGGCTGATTCCTGAGTAATAGAAATATCATCATTATCATGTCCCTATCTCATAAGCCTGTCTGTTGTCCAGAGATGAGAACAAACACAGCTCAGGGTAAATCCTTCCATTTGCTTTCAGGGTAAGCACTGCTACTCTGTATCACTTCCCCACATAGCCCATAGACTCCCTCCCCATTTCTCTCCTCATGGAAAATGCCTTTCCAAGCCCATCGCACTACATGAGTTTCCCTTACAGCATCCAAATCTAAACAGCTTCTCCCTCTGCTAAATTAAAAGATGCTTAACAAATGTTTCTTGGTGAGTAAATTCCTATGTCATGTATCTCAGTGCTTTTTCACCTCACACTTCCGGACACAGGAAAACCTAAGCAAAAATCAAGGTATTTTCTCTTGCCCACAAAAATAAACTGGCATTATGTCACACTTCCTTGTTGCTGTCTCAATCAGCATTTAACACTATGCCTGACACACTGTAAACTATGCAGTAATAATTGTTAGCTACTTGATCAGTAAGAGCTCAGCAATGCCAAACATGTGGCTGAAGCATAAACCTTTATTCAGTCTTTACCCAATCTTACTTAAACCTTGAGAAAGAGACAGGTGGTTAAATTCATGCACAAAATGTCTATACACAGACATTATATATTCTGCATGCTTTAAGATTATATGTATAAGATTAAAAACAACAACAACAACAACAACAACAACAACAACAACAACAGCTTTCTGATGCATTGAGGTTTAGGGGATTAAGAAAATGTACCATGATGTTTTCAAGTTAGTCTTTCTTCCAGTTTGGAGCAAGCTAAGATTAATGGAGAATGTGGTAATCTTTATTTCAAACCATTAAGTTCGAAATTTAGTGTCAGTGTAGCAAGTGCTGCAAGGAAGATGGATATTACCCTTTTCAATTTTAGGAGCTGGTAAGTCACATTGCTTGTTTTCAGATTAGCAGATGTTTGTCTCTGGGTATTGCCATAAGGAATGCTGTGTTTATTCAAATAAATAGATTCCCTGGCTGTGAATGATGATGAGCTTCACACATTTCTCATGTGTCTTATACACACATAATCTCACAAACACACACTCACACTCACCCGCGTATTCTGTATTTTTTTTTTTTTTTTTTTGGCAAAGATCCCAATTAACAGTGAAACAGATTCTTTATCCTCATAATGTTCTTTGTTGTGGAGAATTGAAAGCCATAGAAGCCACAGTGGATGATTTGAGATTGACTGAGATTTTCAGAAACTATGGAAGCACTGTCCCCACCCCCCCACCCCCACCCCCGCTCCAAATACTATGCTGGGTCTTCATAACTGGAATTAACCTAATTTAAATATTTTCCTGTATGTAGTAAACTCTAACATGAATTTTATTTTTTATGTGTACTGTATTCTGGTTTTTTTGAGTGCTGGTGTGGTGGAGCTGTAGGGAGTAGGACATGATTTTCCTTTCACATATCTCAGGAAATAATCAGTGGAAATTTTCTGACCAAGAAATATTTCAGGCATTTTAGGTGTTTTAAAAAATGGTTATGCCAGCCAATGATTCACCTGCCACCAATATGTACAGGCTACCACAAGTTTACTTCTGGAAACATCACCTAGCTCATATTTTGCTTCTAAAGTTACAGAAATTATGCATGGTCTGTGTAAGCTATTTGCATTGCAAAATATAGCTCAGTGTACTCTTTGCCATTTTCCAAAATTACCTAGGAATATACAATAGATGTATTTTTCCGTCAAAGCTGGAAGGATGAAAGATTAAAATTTAAAGGACCCATGACAGTTCTCCGGTTAAATAACCTAATGGCAAGTAAGATCTGGACTCCAGATACCTTTTTTCACAATGGAAAGAAGTCAGTGGCACACAACATGACCATGCCCAACAAACTCCTGAGGATCACAGAGGATGGTACCTTGTTGTATACCATGAGGTAAGGATGACTGTGTTCTGTTTGGGTCTCTTTCTGAACTTCTTTCTCTTCCATATATATGTGATCATGAAGCCAGTGGGCCATGGTAGAGTGTCTCGTTTCCTGTCTGCCCTATTCTACAACTTTAATAATTACTCTGTTGTGAGAAATAAATTGACTGAAATATTATGCAAGTATTGAGGTGTTAAATAAAATGATTAGATAAAATGGGAAAAAAATTATAATGTATACTAAGTGATATATCTCTCCAACATACTCTAATTCAGTATAAGGAAATTCTTCCCCTGCTATTAATCCCATATATTCCTGCATCCCAGTAAAGTCTAGATTAAATTTCTAGAAGCTATCTCAAAGTATATATCTGAAAGTTTTTCTACTTAAAAAAAGAGGGGGGAAAGGGAATAAAAGGAAGGGGAAAAATTAGGACAGCAGAAGGGTCTTAAAAACTATAGATTCATGTGAAGGTATACATTTAGAAGAATTTACAATGATACTATTATATATATATATATATATATATATATATATATATATATATATATATGTATGTATTTCTGCTTTATAAACATTTCCCTCATTTTGAGATTACTGAAAATCCAGCAGCTGGATACCATTCATTCATTCATGATTGAATGAAGGAAACATGAATCAAAAAAGTTGTGAATATTTTTAAAGAAAAAATGTTTAGAATACTGCTAATTCATGAGAAATTAAAAATTGTCCAGAACTCATTCTTAAGGGAAGCAGTGATTTCATACCCAAGTGACTTGTTAGAATGTTGTTTTTATAGATCTGAACAGTACTTGGTAATTCAGACTGTCCAATTATTCCTTTGTCATGAAAAGGTAACGGAGGCAAAATCCTGGACTTGACGGAGTTTGTTTAGCATGGGAATAGAGTGATATTTTGCTTTTGAAGAAAGCTGCCAGAATTCCTACCTTTTTATACAAAAATATCCAAATGGAAAAGAAAGAAAAATAAAATGCTTCAAGAGCCATTTTAGATGTTGGATTCAACTAGTAAACGTATAATAGGACTTAAAGAATGAAAAAAAAAATCTCACAAAAAAAAAAGAAAAGAAAAGAAAGAAAGAAAATAGAAGATCAGTGGACAGATGTGTTGAGACCTTTCCAGATCATCCAATAGGATCTATTTATAATTGAAACTTGAAATATTCTCCCCTTGTAAAATATCTTGTTTTTGAGCCTAAGTTTAGTATTTATTCCTCCAAGTTGGCACTCTTTTAGGGCAGGACTTGCATATCTGATAAGTTTACCAATTAATGATTTCTGATATATTCAGTTTTCTTCATCAATAACTAGACTGTATCTCCCATCTCATAAATTTCTCACCACCTTTGCTAATATGTTATCACTTTCCTTAATAGTTTAATTTTAAAATGTGAGTTTAATCATTAATTTACCCATTTCATATTTGCTTCAGTCAGTATTATAATCACTTAATGAGTTTACTGGCTTTAAAGCCATTGTGACCACATTTCTTGAGCTACTTAATAATATGGGTAAATATATTTTATAAAAACCATAAATCCCTTCATAATTCCCACCAAACAAGATCAAACATATTTCAGTGAAATTTTTTCTTTACCCTTTTTCAAACATAAATAGAATTCATATTCTCTGAAGATAGGAACTAAAGAGAAGCACAGCAGAGTCCTGGCTTCCATTAGTCAGTAGATTTGTAAAGAAAATGAAATGGTTGGAATATAGTGAGATCACATGCAAAATCTCAAGGAGACTCTATGTTATTGTCAATCTCACAAAGCCTGCAGACATTTCCTCCTTTACCTACTCCTTTGTTGGTTTATGCATTTGGTGCTTTTTTGGGAAGGAGATGGAAGGAGATAGGGAGAGCTGCACTGAGGAGAGAAAGCATTCTCTTCTCTTCCTCACCACCCATGTCTTCTCCACCAAGTCTTATACCAGCATTTATTTGCTTACATTTAATTTTAGTCTCCAAATATTTGCTGGGTTTAATGGATGAGGTGATGATCCTTGTCTTGGGAAACAGTAACAATTCTTGCTCATCATACAAAATCTGGTGTCATCCAGTCATTGTTGTAAATAATTCCTTTTAGATCTTTTCATTAATAGCTCAGAATAGTGCTGCAGTTTGTGTGGGCCTCTCTTGCTTTGTTAATATATTTGCTATAGTTAGTAACACACCATTTGTACTTATCAGAAAGTATCTAATCTATAGGGCTCTTGTTTATTTCTGCTGTTTTCTTTAATTGATAAGGCTGACAGTGAGAGCTGAGTGTCCAATGCATTTAGAGGACTTCCCTATGGATGCCCATGCCTGCCCACTAAAATTTGGAAGCTGTGAGTAAATTTCTTTTAATTTTTATTTATTCTTATGAGAGACCTACATCTTTAGTAAAGAAAGCTGCAGTTAATAATGTCTGTTAGAAATGTAAAGAGCATGAAGAAAGTTTAAGTAGCTATTTGCTGCAAGTACTTTCTATAAGTAATAATCTTTTATTTCATTTTTAATGTTATTTCAGGAAGACATTATTCCCTATCTCCTCAATGAGAAAGAATGGATTTAATTAATTAGAAAAATTCTACTTTTGTTAAAGTTGTATTAATAGAAAAACAAGAGGAGTATGGATGTTTTTACCCCATATATAATATCTTCCTTCCAATAAATGGAGATCATTATGTTTATTTTGCATCATTGATGACATTTGTTTAACCTTAAGAATATTGCAAGTTGTGGGGCACCTGGGTGACTCAGTTCGTTAAGCATTCGACTTCAGCTTGGGTCATGATCTCACAGTTTGTGAGTTTGAGCCCTGCGTTGGGTTCTGTGCTGACAGTTCAGAGCCTGGAGACTGCTTTGGATTCTGTGTCTCTATGTCTCTGCCCCTCCCCTGCTCTCTCTCTCTCTCTCTCTCTCTCTCAAAAATAAACATTAAAAAATTTTTAAAAATAATATTGCACATTGTTTATCAGATAGAAATATTGGTAGGTGGCAGCAACAGATGGTACTTTTTTCTTAATAATGAAGCCTACACCAAAAAAAAAAAAATATATTGCCAGAAAAGAACTTACCCTAATCATAGTCTTTAGAAGACTTCTAGGTCTGTTTGGATATACCATGAAATCCATGTGTCTATTAATGCTTTTGGAGGTATCCTAGATACCTTTATGATAATTGTCTGGGCTTCTGCTATTTGAAAATATGCAGGCACACATCAGAGGAGCCAAGAGAACCTTGGCCAATGGAGTCAGGTTCTCTGGTCCTCCTTTATCCTTCTGCTTTGAATAGCACACACGCAGAAAGTGAGTGAGACCAGTGTATTCCTGGTTTCCTGCAGGAGAGTTACTTACAAATACTGAGTCAACTGCTGGACTACCTAACCAGCTTTCTGTTCCCACTAGACAGACAGTCTAAGCAACTATTTTGGTGAAGATATGATTCATAGAAAAAAAAATAGGGGTAGTGTAGGAAGACAGCAAGCAAAGAAAATAGCAAAGGGCCTTCAGGCTCCTAGCAGCACTCCTCATGGAGAGACAAGTGTCTCTATTTATAAATCTAATTCCCTACTGAAACCCAAGGACAAACTACTTAAAAAATTGTCAGCCAAATAGGCCTTTGGTGGTAACCCTCCCCTTCCCACTCTTTCCCCAATTTAATGTATATTCTATGTTATGGACTACTATGTTTTCTCTTGGTTACCACTTTCATTTTTAACAATAATATGATGTTTTATGTGTTACTTGTATGTCAGATAGTATATTAAACATTTGAATATGTATCAGTTCATCTAATCCACAAAATAATCTTATAGTTAGGAAAATCATTCATTATAGTTTTCCTGGGACTATACTTATTTTATGCCTAATATCATGGCATAACTACTAATAGTGCCCCCTTTTACCTTCAGAAATACCTTGTCTTGGACAATAAATTACTTGTTTAGTATATTAGTCAGGAATGTTTTCAAGCAGTTTGTATAGCTGAAAAAATAGTTTATATTTTTATATGAGATGAATTAAGGTAAGTGATTGTTGGTTGATTATTGGTTAGTCAGCATCTCAACAAGGATGATGTTTTTTTTTGTTTGTTTGTTTGTTTTTTTATTTTTTTTTTTTCAACGTTTATTTATTTTTGGGACAGAGAGAGACAGAGCATGAATGGGGGAGGGGCAGAGAGAGGGAGACACAGAATCGGAAACAGGCTCCAGGCTCCGAGCCATCAGCCCAGAGCCCGATGCGGGGCTCGAACTCACAGACTGCGAGATCGTGACCTGGCTGAAGTCGGACGCTTAACCGACTGTGCCACCCAGGCACCCCAAGGATGATGTTTTAAGATGCCCTTAGATGTTCTTCCTGATCACAAAATGGCTGCCGCAACTCTAGTCATTGCATCTGCTTTAAAAACAAAGAACAGTGGACAAAGAAGAAAGAACTAGCACCTGTATCAAAAAGATAAAAGCTTTCCCTAAAATCTTAGCAGGCATTTGCTTACATCTCATTAATCAAAGATGTGTCCCATTGCCCATGCTAACTGCAAATTAGGCTGGGAAGAAATATTCTTAAGTAGGCACATTGTCAGCCTACTTAAGAAGAAAATAGGAGGCATTTTAGGAAGGGAGAAATGGATAGTGAGTAGAAAACAAATAGTGTCTTGTGTAAGAAAAATAAAAATCTGTTTTCCACCTCAGAGCCTTTTTACATACTCTTTTCTCTATTTGGGTTACTCTTCCCTTGGTTCTTAATGGGACTGGCTTCTTTTATTTTTCCACTTCTCAGTATAAATGACATTTCCTAGGGCCTTCCCTAATGACCTTATCTAAATTTACATACAGTCCTGCCAGTCTTCTTGATTACAATACATATTTAATTTAGATGTATTACAGCAATAATTATTAGTTTTATTTATTGGTTGACATTTTTATTGTCTGGGGACTGTAAACTCCATTAGAGCACAGTCTATTTTTTTTTCAGCATTTCCTAGCACAGAGCCTGATATAATGGAGACATTCAGTAAATATTTATTGAATGGATAAAAATTATAACAATCAGGTTTAAAATGCCCCTTCAATGTTTAAGTCTCAGAAAAGATAGCCAATTTAAGGCCTGTGGGGAATTAAAGAAACAGAAAAGACTTGACACTGAAAGGTAAGCATTGGAGCTCAGTGGGAGAGCACCATGACTAATTACTGTTGCCTGCCATTGGCTTGAGAAGCCGCGGTGGTTGATTTATTGTATGGTTAGTTCTCTGACCTGGCCTAGTCAGCACACTTCTGAAATGAAGAAACTGAGGCAAAAGTGTGCTAAAATTGCTTTGACCCAGTTTTTGAAGCAAATGTCTTGCCAAAATGTCAGAGAAGAGAATAAGCAAGAGATAGGATAGAGGATTTGGTAATAATTTAGTAGAACACTAAGTAATCTATGTCTATGAAGCATCCAGGGCAACCTCATCCATATGTTGATAAGAACTAAGCTCAGAAAAGCAGATGTTTTTCCTTACCACTCTCCATTAGACCCTGATTGTCAGTGTTACGTCCCCTTTTTTGCTTATTGGGGATAGAGCCCTCTTCATAAGGCCAGATGACCAGAAGACAACATGCATGCTCCAGCTGACATCTTTTAACTGCATTTTGAGGAAAATATAAATGGGGCTTTGATACTAAAAGAAGAGACTCAGGGCTGGCTGGGTGGCTTAGTTGGTTGAGCTTCTGACTTCAGCTCAGATCATGATCTCATGGTTGATGAGCTCGAGCCCCACGTCAGGCTTTGCATTGTCAGCTCAGAGCCCAGTTTGGATCCTCTGCCCCCGCCCCCCCCCCCCCCGCCCTTCCACTGCTTGCACTCTCTCTGTCTCTCTCAAATATAAATAAACCTTTAAAAAATTAAAATAAGAGATTCAGGTTATATTCTGAAAAGAATATCTAAGCAAGTGCTAGATCTAGAAAGGACTTGATAAGTGATGGTTCCCTGACTATCAAGCACAGTGCTTTGTAAATAAGGACAGCGGGATAAGTAGGAATGTAAGTGAATTCTGAACAACAAATAACTTTAGAAATTATTCAGTGCACCTGCTTCATACAAATGGAGAGGTGAAGGCTCCTAAATGTAAAGTGATAGTGTCTATAAGTAGCTGCTCTTCTGATACCAAGTCTATGCTTCCAGTGCTGTAGCCCCAGAAAGTTCTTTCATAACCCCAACCAAAACTTTTTGTCTTATATTTTAAATTTTTCTTAGGTAATCTGCTCATTTATTTGAAATCTGAGCTTAACATTTTGACTAAATAGCTGAAGGTTCTCTTTAAGCTTCTTTTCTCTTTGCTGAATAGTCTCAAAGGAAGGAAGTTTTCATAGACCTACTTTCTACTAGATACTGAAATGAAGAAATAAGGTATATTACCTATTATGATGCCTTATGTATATCTGTCTTTTACATCTTAAAATGCCATTTTTAAAATTTTTATTAAATTCCAGTTAGTTAGCATACAGTGTAATGTATTCAGGTGTACAATATAGTCATTCCACACTTCCATAAAACACTCGGTGCTCCTCACAGTGGCCTCCTTAATCCCCATCATCCATTTCACCATGTGGATCTACTCTGCATTTTGGGAGATTTCCACTGAGAGACATGAACAATAAGTAATCTCCACTTTCACAACAATGTCATGTTTATTGTAGATTTTGTGCACAATGGAGTTTCTAAGAAGTTGCAAGAATCAGACATGGAATTATATGACATGAGAAGTCAATGGTAACAGATCTTTTCCTCTAAAATTATATTAGTAGCCCATTGGCAACACATGATGAGGTACAAAAAAATAGGGAGTCCAGGCACTGTTGCTAATGCTAGTGTAATACAGTAGCAATAGTTTTTTTTATTAGTTATGAAATGACAGAAAGTGTATAATTGGTTTCATCCCTAATTACTTGACCAACAAGTATCCTTACTTGGATTTTAAGCATCTAATATACAGTTTTTGCCTAGAATATCTTTATCAATAGCACTGGAGTAGAATGGATGTCATCCTATGCTCTTACTTCGGTTTTCCCACTATACAGCTATGCACCCTTAAACAAGTCATTCACAGTTTCTGTGCTTCGGTCTATCATCTATAAAATGAGATAAGCTATATCACCTCTAAAGTCCTTCCATATTAACAATCAATGATTCTTTGTTATCATAAACTTGATATGTCTTCTTAGATAAGGCCCATTAAAAAATTTTATCACGATCAGAAAAATATTTTACTGAATATAGGTACCTACAAATTGTAAGCAATATGGTTCTCAAACTAATGTGCTCTGCACTCTTTGAGGGATTTTATAAAAATAAATCATGTTTCAGATGCTATTAACAAATGCAATCCTCCTCTCTAACAAATGCAATGCTAAAATGATTCAAAACATTTTTAAGTCAATGAGATGTGTTAACTCAATGGTAGGAATTATTTCACAATGCATATGTATATCAAATCCTCATATTGTACACTTTAAATGTCTTACATTTTTGTCAATTATACCTTAATAAAGCTGTGAATAAATACACACACACATATATACGTACATATATACGTACATACATACAAGACTAGTGCCATGAAAAAAGTCAATGAGGACAGCCACAATTAAAAAAGAAAAATCAGTGAGAACAGATTCCAAAACTATTCATTTATCAGTCTTACATATTTATGAAAGAAGCAATAAACACTAAATTAATTTCTAGTATATTCTCTCAAACTCCTGGAAAATTTGATAAAAAATATACTTGAACTTGACTATCAATCTGTCCAGAAGTAATGCTGGAGCAGATGGGGTACCCATGTAAAATTAGGAGAATACTAATACTAATATTGACTGCACCTTCTGCAAAACTCATCCCAGAGACAGAACAAAGCTTTTGTTCAGAGAATGAGGGCACGGCTCGCATCTTTTTTATGGCAGCTTCACGTGTGTGTAAAAATGCAGTGATCACTTCATATCTCATAATATTTGAGTTTGGACAAATAAAGATTTGAAAAAAAACACACCCAAGTTTGGTTACCTTGGGATGGGAGGGGATGGGTAAGGCAGGGATGCATTATGACTTTTATGGGCTCTGGGCATGTTTGCCTTTTTTGAACAATTCCTCAAAAAATGTATATTAAAACTATACTTTGATTTATAATTTTATATTTTTAACTTTTATATTTGAAGGCTATATTTGTATAAAGATTAATAAAACCCAAATGGGATCACTTTTTTTCTGATTTTAAAAGAAATTAAAACATTATTTGTCCACCTGAAGGTATTGTGGACTCCGGGCATTTTGTCTACCGTGCCTAATGCAGAAATTGGGTAAGGGATAAAGCTTTTACAGTAAAGCCAACTTTTGCCAACATATCTGCCTCTCAATCACCCTGGAACCTTTGCTTTTGCTAATCTAATAGTCTTTTAATGTTTAATATCACTCTACATCTCAAGAGAGGAAAGTGTGTACTATCTTTCCACCCTATGTATAGTGGGTGTCTGTGACCACCAGAAAAACTATGGAATCTCTTCTTCTTCTCACTTATTCTGTACAATTCTTCCCCCCAACTTTCCTGAGTAATGAATCAGGATTTTGACCTAGCTTCTCATATAGAAGGATGACTAGGTTAAAACTGATATGGTAAATGAAAACAATTGAGAAGTGTAATGACCTAAATGGTGTCACTCATCAACATCATCATTGTCATAGTAAATATCTATTAAAAGGAGAATTAATGTAAAAAGAAGTAAAATCAGACTTCCTTTAGAAACAGATGTTCAGTAAAATTTCCAGTGTTACTTTTTACATTTATCATGACCTTCTGCTGGCCAGACATAATCTGGACCCAGGCTACTACCTCTAGCCTTATGTCATCTCATATGGACTTCAGCTCTGCCCATATTGGTATTCCTGTTCTTACTCAAATATATCATGCTTTTACCTGCACCAGAGGAAAAAAAAATGTTCATTTATCTATCAAACTCTTCCCCAAGACTTATATAGCCTACTCTCATTTCTGTCATGCATATAATTGTCATTTCCACAATGACCCTCTCTGAGTCTTTCACCTAAAATAAGTGCATTCTCTACCCTCTTACCTATTGTGAATGGTTTTATTGCATTTAACACTACTTGAAGTTATATGTTTACTAGCTTATCTGTTTTTGTCCCCATTACTGTCACAGCGGTAGGGAACCTTGTTAGTTATGTTCAGTAGCATATTTTCAGTAAGGCACTTTGTCTTTTGTAGATGCTTAATAACCATTTGTTGTAAGAGTGAACAGATGACTGAACAAATCAGGAAAATGTGTTTTAGTGTTCTAAACTAAGGGATATGGGCTCTCCTTTCCTGGCCTGCCCTCTGCAACCATGCAATAGAAAATATGAAACTGATAGGACTCACCAAATAATTAGGAGAATGAAAGTAGCATAACACATGGGCCATGTACCCTTCTTTCCTTTCAGATGCCTATACCAGAGCAGAAGTTGTTTATGAGTGGACCAGAGAGCCAGCACGCTCAGTGGTTGTAGCAGAAGATGGATCACGCCTAAATCAGTATGACCTTCTTGGGCAAACAGTAGATTCTGGAATTGTTCAATCTAGTACAGGTAAGTGCCATTTGATTATTCCAGATATTTCAGAAGAAATATAAGCAGTTTTTGTGAGAATGTGAGAATTCAGTAAGGTCTTCAATAACACATATAGAAACAAGAAATTCTGCTAAACCAGGACCAATTAAGCGAGTTTATAGTATACACTCTACAGAGTTTTGCCCTTGGATTCAGCATTTAACGTCTTTTGGCCTCTGTTTCTTTGTTGGCAAAATAAGGTACTGGTTCTATGTGATCAGGGTAGCAGAGTATTTAGGAATGTGAACTTCTGGGGAAGAATGTATGGATTAAATTCTTACTCCTACCTTACCTGATGATTGTGGAAGAAATAAATTAAATCCATAAAGAGTGCTTATGATATTTTCTGGCACATAAAAAATCTTTTTTTAAAATTTTTTTAATGTTTACTTATTTTTTGAGAGACAGAGAGAGACAGAGCATGAGTGGGGGAGGGGCAGAAAGAGAGGGAGACCCAGAATCTGAAGCAGGCTCCAGACCCTGAGCTGTCAGCACATAGCCCGATACGGGGCTCAAACTCACAAACCACAAGATCATGACCTGAGCTGACGTCAGACTCTTAACCAACTGAGCCACCCAGGTGCCCCATGAAAAAATTCTTAATAGGTGTTAGCTATTAATATCATCTACGCCCAATTTATTGCCATGATTCGATGAATCTTCGTGCATTTGTAGCAGTGACCTCTACACATATGATACCAAAAGTCAATTTCTTCAACATAAACCTATCCATTCATGTCTCCAGCGATGGATCTTCCACAGCTAAATTCCACAGAAACATAATTACATTACTGACCACTTCACTTTGGAATTAAAAGTAGGTGAGGTACCATTCTTCTTAGTATTGTAACTGCTTTACCAACAGAATACTGAGAACTAGATCAGATAACTATTAAGCAGCTGGACCCAAAACTTTAAACTTTTAAAGTTGCTTCAAGAAATTAAGAGTTTAGTTATATAAATATCCATTTTATGACTAAATGTAATGTGATCATCAGGCTGGAAAATTATAAAGTTTGGATTTTAACCCTCCCTCAATCCTAATACTTTTAGTTATGCTCAACTATTGAAGACTTAACAAGTTTATAGTTGTCTTTAAAATTTTAAATTAGTTCATTCACTTTGATTTGTAATTTCTAAAAAATGCAATTTGGTAATATGTAAGGGTAGAAGTGCTGATTTTCTAAGAAAAATTTCTTCCTTATGTTTCAGGCTTTATATTAGGACCCTGATAATTCTAACATGTTCATGTAATAGGTCAATATATCTTATTCTGGTTATTGGAAAATTCCTGCTTAATGGTATCTGCCTTTTGCTTACTTTATAGAAACCATGGCTAATCTGTAAATTCAAATGTTTATGTTTCTTGTTTTGAAAAATGGAGAAAATTGCTCCTCAGTTTTGCCAACATTAAAAATACATGTGGCATAGTATAAAGTTTTCAACTTTGCAGTGAGAAATAGGTAGACTCAAATCTTGGTCCTGCCACATAGAAGCCTGGTGACTTTGGGAAAGTCCTGTATCCAATTAGAAACTCTGGTGTCTTCTAAGAAGTGGTGATTCTATAATTTTGCATTAAAGATGAGATAATATAAAACATTAAACAGAGTGCTACATATAGTAAATACTCAAAATGGTATGTAGTAGTTATTGCTATAGTCTTGAAGATATTCCATAACATGGAAAATAGTGAAAATGTTTTTTTCTTCACAAGTGAGAAAACATACTAAAATGAGCAGTGTTTACTTTTAAAAATCGAATGCTATTTGGATATTGTGGCAGGCACTGGAGAGTCGATGACAGACAAGGCAGAGATCTTGCTGTCATGGAATGTGAAATCTAAAGGAAGACAAACATATAAACTATAATTATCAAAATGGGTGGTAAGTGCCGTGATTAACATTTTGTGAGGGCAGGGACCATATCTGTCTTCTGTATCCCTATTATTTACTATAGTAGCTAAAACAGAGGAGACACTAAATATTTTGAATTAATGAATAAAAAAAGAAATGTATCCAGCCTAGAATAATCAAGGAAGAGTAACTGCAGGGGTTGACTTTCATGTTGTTAATTTGTATTTATTGGAAACCAAATAATCAGTATTTTAAGCCCAGAACATTGAAAATAATAATCATAGGACTTTCCCTCTAGAAATTCTCCATCTAATATCAGTAGAATGGAGGCTGAGGGATGTGAATAAAACAATAATCCAAATTCAGTGGCATGCAGGTATTCAATAGTAAAAGTATACACAAGCCATGAGGATTACTCACGGGAAGGTGTATCTCCACTCTACTTCTAGTGCTAGTGACCTTGACATGTCTCTGCATCCCTCTTTATGACCAGTTTCCATGTCTTCAAAGTGAAAGGCTTAGTCTGATGAACTCGGAGACTTCTCTGGCCTCATCAGGCTTTAGCCTATATACGTTCTAGTTATTCAGAAATAATACACAGGCACAAATTGGGGCTAGGAGATGAGAGGAAGTGGCCTAATCTACCACCACCACGCTGGCTGGACCTCATAAGTTGAGTACATTAAAAGTACTCATCTGTGCTAGAACAGCAAGTTTATCTGTACAAATAAAAGTTTTTTCTTATCATTCCCGTAATGGATATTGTTTGGGGGATGGGAGAAAGGGAGGCGAGGAAAATAGTGAGCAAATTCTCCAATGTAGGAGCTCAGTTTGGTGTACATTTTCATCTCCACGATAAGTCACTGAACTATACTTCTTCTGGGTCCCCTTTAGCTCATCAAAAACCCACCCTGATAGATTTCTGTGGGGGAAGAAACAAAGATCTTTTCTAAGGTCTTCCATCCCGCATTTCAAATATCCTTGTGGAACCCTAAAAACAGTAAGTTAAAATGGCACTGAGTGCTGTTACCTCCCTGTTTCTGACAGAAGACTAGGAATGATAGCAAGAAAGAGCACACACATTGAGAATGATTAGATAAAAACCATCTTCTACCTTAAATTTCTCTGTGGGGAGAGAAGCAATATAGATCACCTCTTAGAAGGGGTTGCCCTACTTGCCTGAGCCAACTCACATGTGAACACCAGTGGTCTTTTTCAGTGGTCTTTTTCTGTGACCTAGGAGGGGGGAAATAAGAGGTTCAGTTCAATCCCTGGATTTTTAAATTCAGTACAAATCCACTAAAGCACAATCTTTTTCTGGAGTCTGCCATAAAATTTTGGAGAAGAAAGTAAGTTGGAGATTTAGTTTGAAGTACAGCTAGTCACCTGGCAGAGAAAAACCTTAAAGGCACACTAAATGATGAGACCAGTCAGCTCTCAAATCCAATACAATCCTATGTTATTAATTTATTTATTAACTAATTCCTTCAGCCATTTGCTCACTTACTGTGTTTGACATTGTAATTGGGCCTGGAAAAGATAGATGAAGGACACATAATTCCTGCCTTCAAGAAGCTCATAGTTGATTGATATAAGTAGCTAACCTGCACTTGCCATTGTTCAAATCATCACAACAATCCCAGGATATAGGTATTATTCTTACTATAACCATTATACAGATGGGACATAATTGAATCCAGGGAGATTTAACTATTCTTCTTAGGTCATACAGCAAGGCATTGGCAGAGCTGGGATTTGAACCTGGGTAGTCTAGCTGCAGAGTGCTCTCAACCACATGACTAGAAACAGGAAATGTAGACATGTGTGAAATCCTATAATGTGGTGCATCATGGATTTAAGAGTGTGGGCTCTGGAATTATGCTGTGAAGTTTTGAATGCTGGTTTTACCACTTATTAACTTCCTGACCTTTGGCAAGACATTTCTCTGTTCGTTTTTCTCTTGTGCTATTTGGAGATAATAAGAGGATCTACTTCATGAGCTACTGTGAGATTGAAATGAGAAAATGCACGTGACCTCCTTAGCAGAGCACCTGACATGTAAAAACTATGTAATAAATATTAGATATTACTATCAATAATAGTGATAGGGTTAGTGCAAGAGAGCCACATGGCAAGAAGAGGTCATTTCTGCTTGACATATCAGAGAAAGCAGTTTGGAACTAGACCACAGACATGGCCCCCATCTCATTCTACTATACCACATTATGTTTCCTAAATAATTCTTTAAGGAGAGCCCATGCAAAAGTCATAGTAGTCATTAAGAGGCATGGAAATATGACTTATACAGAAAGTATAATAATTAAATAAGTATAATAATTAGTCATTAGGTGTAATGAAAATATGGCCAGAAAACAATAACAAAATAATATGTAATGCATTTTTTAAGTACACAGTGATGACTAAAACCTTCATATTTACCTAAGTTACTAGATGGATTTGATCAGAGGAAATTTAGGTGAGCTTTGCTGAGTATGAATATTTCTTCTTTGTGAATGACTATCTTTTATCCTTAGAACATCAGACCAAAAGAAATTGTGACATCCTCAAAATCTTCTCTGGATGACTTTATTTAAGGACGACCCTGCAGGGTCAAAATGAATGAGGAAACAACCATTTTCCCAGACCGGAGGCAGCAGTTTTGTTAAACATTCATCCAAGGAGCCTCAAGTCTCCCATTTATGAAACATAGTACATGATCTCCAAGAAATCATTGTAGCCATAAAATGTAAAGCCTGGCAGTTGGGGATGGGGAGAAAAGACTCTATAGTCATCTGATCAACCTATCCTTATTTCAGATGAAGAGATGGGTCTAGAGAGGCTAAGTGGCCTAGAACTCTAACCATTTTTTTTTCTTATTTCTATTTCATAACCCTTTGAGCAGATATTAAAATACGAATTCTTCCCTCGATATTTTTCATTCCTCGTTCCCATTAAAAAGGTATCATAGAAACTTAGGAAACACATAACTTAGAAAACACAAATTTTAGAGTACTTGGAAGGAAAGGATCAACTTTATATGGACCTAATGTTCACTACAACTTTGTTGAAGTGAATGGTTGCTTTCTAGATATGGAAAGAATACCTTTCTATCCTTTTGTCTACACGCTATAAATATGCATGTGACTCAATTTTTTTAAATAACTTCCATATCTACCATTTCATTTTATCCTAACAGCATCCAAGGAAATAATTAAGTAAAGCACTATCATTTTAATTGAACAAATGAGGAAACTGAAGTCAAATAAACTTAAGCAAGGAATTTGCTCTTCAAGTAAATGGAAGCCAGTTCTAAACAAACCCTCAAAGCTGCTTTCTGACTTAGATCCCTGTTTCTTTTCCATCCTTCTCCTTAATTTTGTATGGTAATGTATCAGAAGTATTGTCACATCTAATTTACAAGCTTCCCTGAGGGTTACATGATATGCAAGGATATTTGAATTACAATTCTTCTAGATTATTGAATTAGAGGAAAAGAATTTGACATGCTTAGTGCATAAGCACTTGATGTCTAGAGATATTCTTTAGGAATATCTCTATTCAATTTAGGAGACTGATTTTTTTTTGTTGTGTTTTTCTTTTATTTTTAAACTATTACAACATGATTCTGATTTTGCTGCCTTTTCATTACTTAAATGTTTTGTGTCAAAGCTTCTTAGATTTTGTTTAATTTAAGAAAATGATTTCAGAAGATTTGAAATCCTCCTTTCTCTATTTTGTTAGTGGCAAATGGTTTATATAACAAATATGTTGAATAATAGTTCCTCCAAAATAATATTATTTTCAGAATCTTCCTAAAATGTTCATTGTGAACAACAAAAGATGATAATGGAATATGTATAGATATTCATCTTTCTGACATTCTGGAATTTTTTCTTTGGGCTGGTAAAATTTTGTAAACCTCAGTTGAATGAATGGTTAGAATAATAATGCGTACTCCTGAGAGGATAAAATGTAACATGGCCATGTCCATAAGATGACATTTTAGTAGCCCAGGGAAAATTGTTTTTTTGCATCTTTCTCAAATTTGAATCATTTAATTCTTTTGGGTGACCTTGGAGGTCACCTAATGTATCTATAGAAAATTAAAAGAAATTAGTAAGCATATTTCCCTCCCAAAGAGAGATTCTGATGGATGTTGATTTGAGTGAGTGCCCTTAAATCTCAGTGTGTCCCTTTTCACCATACACAGATATTTGAATACTTAAAATATGTAAAACCATGCTATATTCAAAGAACTATCCTTTTCCAATTAATTTTAAGTTTGATGAGAGGAATATAAGCATATAAATTAGATAAACTAAAAAGTATAAGATATTATTATAAATGTAAACAAGCTATAAATAAATTTGAAATTACTTACAAGGGATCAGTAAGTCATTACTGATAACAATTAAAATTACTGATAGCAATTAAAACAACTAACATTACTGATAACAATTAAAATTGTTATCATTCTTAACAATTATCAGTGAAAGCTTATTTGCACTTGTGAATTATTTCCTACTGTGAAGAATAAATGCATTTATTTTACTAATACTTTTACCAATTCTGATTGGAGGGAACAGATAAGAAAATGGGAAAAGGAACTAAAATTTATTTTAAAACACTTACACAACATGATCTTCAATAGACTCCCTATTCTTCATTCTCCCCACAGTATACTTCTCACTATTTTACAGATTAGGAAACAGAGGATCAGAGACTGAGTTGCCCAAGGCTAACAGTAAGAATATAAGATGTCTAAGTTTTGAGCTCAAATCCATTTGCTTCCAAAGCTAATAAGCTTTCCTTTACGGTACATTTCTTCCTATTCTGCTATGGATTCATCCCAACCCATAGGTGAACAAAATATTCGGCAGTAATAGATGTCATGTAGAGAATTTTGTATCAGTATCTCAATATACCGAGTTGTGAGAATGAGTGCTGAGCTATGAGACATAATGCTAAAATGCATCTTTAGAGCTGTGACAGAGTCTTAAATACAGCTTAGGGAGTTTGCTTGTCAGTATGTAACACTGGAGACAATGTTGATTGTGACACTGGGGAAGAGTGGAGTATTTGCTAGTGACATCTAGTGGGTACATGTCAGGCTGAATATACAGCAACATATAGGACAGCCCTCACAATAAATAATTATCTGGTCAGAAATGTCAATAGTGCTGAGGTTGAGAAACCTTAATGTAGACAATGGGAATCCATTAAGGTATTTTAAGATTTTACATACCCTTTTTTTATTATTATTTTAGAGAGAGAGAGAGAGAACAAGGAAGAGAGGAGGCAGAGGGAAAGAGAGAATCTTAAGCAGGCTCCATGTTCAGCGCAGAGCCTGACGCGGGGCTTGATGCCACAACTATGAGATTGTGACCTGAGCTGGAATCAAGAGTAGGATGCTCAAGTAACTGAGCCACCCAGGTGCACCTACATATGCTTTAAAAAGATCACTCTGCATCAAAGTTTAGGAAAAACTGGAGTGAGGGAGTGGCTAGAGATGAGCAAGACAATTAACGGATCTACAAAGGCAATAAGAGCAGTGACCACCAGATAAACTATAGATTGGGAGATACTGCACAGGAGAAATTAAAATTGTTATGCTCAACTTATTCCTTTCTTTCTCCCTCTGAAGCCCTACTTCACATCCATGGATCAATTCCAGGGTTTTAGCCTGAGTGAGTAGAAAGATGAAAGTACCATGAATTTAAAGATGGACTCTAAGTGGAAATTCAACACAGCTGTATGCTGGTCATTATTTTTTATGGGAAAGGTTAACTAATGTCTGTTTTTGAATGTATTTAGTTGGTGATGTCAATAGAAAATCAGAGTGTCTGAGATGTCTTGTAGACATTTGGGAATACAGGTTGATTTTAAAAACGATGTTACTTAGAGCTCTAGATTTGGCAGCCCTCTAGGTACAAATGACACTAGGGTCAGGGGTGAGAAAGGAAACCCTGGCTAGAGTCAAGAAAAAAAGGGGAAGAAAGCTGAAAGCCAAACTATACTCAGAACCTCTATAATTATTTTCCAGAAAGATGAAGTTTAGGATATTAAGAGATCATGAACAGTTTTAGCCTCATTAAGGGCTGAAGCTGGATGGCCACAGATTGAAACATATATAACAGGTTGCATAGGAGGAAGTTTGGAGTTGAAGGGAAGGAGAAAGATGGAGAAATGTGAATACCAAAGGAAGTGATAGTGTAAGAATACACCTGGTTCTCTTCTACCCACTGACAGATAGCTAAGTATATATATATTCAGAATGGATTCTAAAGGTTTATAATTGAGAAAATATAACATCAATTAAAAAAATAAACTCCTACAATTTGGTTTGTATGTCTATCACTTTTGACCTGTAAATGAAATCAGATTTTGATACATACCAAAACCATGAATTGTGCCTACCTAGTCTACTGTTTTCTAGCTTAGGCTAGGAATTGGGACAAGTTCAAAAGTTGTATTGGAATGGATTTTCCTGGGCCTGCCTGAAGAATGGTTTGTGGGGGCACCTGGGTGGCTCAGTCGGTAAGTGTCCGACTTTGGCTCAGGTTGTAATCTCACAGTTCATGGGTTTGAGCCCCACTTCGGGCTCTGTACTGACAGCTCAGAGCCCGGAGCCTACTTTGGATTCTGTGTTCCTCTCTCTCTGCTCCTTCCTGACTTGTGCTCTGTCTCTCTCTCTCTCTTTAAAAAATAAAAATTAAAAAAAAATTTTTTTTTAAAGAATGGTTTGTTTATCTAGGTAGGACCTGAAGAACTGAATGTCAAAACCTTTCCAGGTGATTCTGATGAATGTATTCCTCAAAATAAATTTTGAGAAACCCTGGGTATAGAACCCAGGGGATAGCTCACTCTCCTATTTCAAAGATCAGGCTTAAGCTAAATAACTTACTGAAGGTGACAGAGCTGCTGAAAGGAATTGTTGGTGTTGTGAGGAACTCCCCCAAGTTGGACATCAAAGCTTCTTCATTAGACAGCCTGAATGTCTTCCATAGTGGTAAACTGGGGATCTGATCTGTTCTAACCCATTAGTATGTGTCATCGGGGACTCACACATTGCCTTCATGGTCATTAAAGCCAATCTGTAAACAGATGCTCAGATATGTCTGAAATGGGTGATGTACCATGATAAGGTTCTGACAATATCTATGACATTTCTGGCACCTCAGTCTCATCCTCAGACCCGTCTTGGTGTGTTTTTGTAATATCTCTTTCCTTTCCTGGATAAAAGCTTTTCTCTTTGGGAACCAAATGTCACCTGGAGACAGGATAGGTCTAAAGAACAGGCTTTTGCTGCTGCTGGAAAAAATTTAAAGATAACTTCTTTTCAAGGTCAAATTGTTTCACCTTACTGTCTGTTTTACCCTCTAGGAGAATATGTTGTAATGACCACTCATTTCCACCTGAAGAGAAAGATTGGCTATTTCGTTATTCAAACATACCTGCCATGCATAATGACAGTTATTCTCTCCCAAGTCTCTTTCTGGCTCAACAGAGAGTCTGTACCAGCAAGGACTGTCTTTGGTGAGTGCCAATTAACATTTGCATGCCGATTAACATGGAGGGCAAGTTATATCATATTGGTGACGTTGCTGATGGAATGAAAAAGTAATTATACATTAAAATCTGAAGTTAGCACAATAGAAAGATTCAAAGAGTTACCATTCTCATTATGGTATGATTTTTAAAAACTTTTTCTCTAAATAGCAAAAGCTGTTTCTAGTGCATGTAGTTAGATGGAACTAACGAACATTTGATGTGATGTTTTGGGAGAGTTGAGGAATGAAGCAAACATAAAATACATGGTGATAGATGAAAAACAAAAATATTAATATTGAAATCATATATTTAGAGTGTATAATCATGTATCAGTGTATTTTTGGAGAATCTGAGAAAATATCAGCAGAATTACTTCCTTACGTATATGAAGGCAGGGATTCTTTAGGTAGGGAGAGCTCATGAATGACCATCATCAGTATAGAAATACCTCATTTTACCTCATGTGTATGCTTCTGAAGAGTTTCAAATACACTTTTGTTTTTTCCTATCAAGATGTTTTAAATGTTCTATATGTTATGAGTTAAGGAAATCTAATTGCAATATTGTTTAAATTGTAACAAACTTTTTACTTATTGGAAAAATCACCCCCTAACTTATAATTTTAGAAGCTTGTATTTCATATAAAGAGGGATTTCCTGCCTGTATTGTAGTACACTATATTAATTTTACTTTAAAGACTGATGAAAACAAAATATTCCATTACAAAAAATGAATTCATTGATTGATTCATACATTGATTCAGCGAACATTTCTTTGAAACCTACTGTGAGCTCCTACTATGTTGTAGGCATAGAATGCTACAGTGAATGAAACATAAACCGCTCCCCTTATGAAGATTATATTCTGGAGCTTAAAATTTGAGTCACATTGAAAATCATAGATAATATTTATTGAATGCTCTTATATCAGGTTATATTATATAAACCTATATTCTCTTATTTAATGCTAAAAAATTCTATGTACTGTTATTATCCCTGTGTTATAGAAGAGAAAGCTAAAGAATAAGAAATTGGGTAACCTGCCCAAGAATAGCACCTTCAGAAGCTATTAGGTGAAGGTGTCTGTAGTAAGACCCAGACTCTCCCTTCGCCGTGGAGTTGGTGCCTTAATGACCTTTCCAAACCAAAATCAATATGCTATATAGATGCAATGATGAGACATGAAATCAAGTGGTTGTGGGATTCATTTGGAAATAACAATCACATATTTATTGGTGAAATGTGAAATTATCAAAGTTTATTCTAAAACATCAACTAGGCACATGCTATATTTAAGCCTCTTCACCAGAGAATAAAAAGCCTTAAGAAGCTTATAATCTAAATTGAGGATTATTCATGTGCCTAGATCCCTATGGCATCAATCTTCAATAACAGGCAAGGCATGAAAAATCTGTTATCTCATGAAAAAAACAAGACTTTGCTATGAGTGCCCAGGAAAGAGTCTTTTCTTTTGAACCTAGCAAAGTGCTTCCAGGTTGGAAATGACCAAATCTTTGCTCTGAGTGTAGTCTAGGAACATAGCTATATTAAGGTCTGGGATGGGGGTGCCTGGGTGGTTCAGTTGGTTGAGCATCTGAGTCTTCGTTTCAGCTCAAGTCATAATCTTGAAGTTTGTGGGCTCGAGCCCGGAGCCCTCACGTCGGGCTCTGTGTTGACAGTGCAGAGCCTGCTTAGGGTTCTCTCTCTCCCCCTTTTGCCACCCACCCCCACATCTCTAAAAATAAATAAATAAACATTAAAAAAGATCCCAGATGATTCAAGCTGCAGAGCACAAGAGTAGCTCATTTCAAATTCTTTCTTTAATTACCATTTGTTAATATTAACTAGTGTTGAAGCCACTTACTAGAACTGAAGATTGAACTCTTGTCAAGGTGCTTACTTCTATATGTATATTTAATTTGAGCCCTTTATTCACTGGAAATTGAAAAAGAAAGGGAATAGAGAAAATATTTTAATATTTGTGTTTATTTTTGTAGAATGAACCCAGAAGTGCAGTGAAAAGTTATTTTTATTTATTTATTTATTTTAATGCTCACTCTCCCTCCTTCTCACCCTAATAAATTCTATCCTTCCTTTTTGGAAATTCTCTAAAGCATTTTGGAATCTTTTATAAGTCAAAACCCTTGCTCTTCACATTTCCAACAATGTGATATCTCAGCCAACTCATGCCCTTCTGGTGAACCTAACTACGTATTTGTAAACTCAGCTGTGGCAAGTATTTCTGTGTATCAAGTCATATATTTGTAACATTTTAAGTTCAATACAATCACTAGTACAATTTCTCTAGACCTTTAGCCTTTTAACATTTACTTAGTACACATGTTTCCATTGTTTTTAGTCTCAGTTCAGCACATTCCTCTGTGCTGTGTCAGATGCCTGACAGGGTCACGGATATTTAAAGAAAAAATATACAAAGGAAAAAGAAAAAAAAAAGTTGTTCTTTCTAACAGGTTAGTATAAGGTTGAAGAATGCAGCAAAGCCAAAGCCTGTTTTATGTCTTAAAACATCATTTTGATGGTCCATGCTGTCATTCAGAGGCAGTGTGGTCCTGTAATTTTGTTGCCACATAGGTCCAAGTTTTAGATCCAATCTTCATTTTTCAAAGATTCGGTTGCCTGTTAAATGAGAGAGCAATTAAAGTAAAATAGTGCTTTTTAAAATATTGAGAGAAATAAAATATATGCATTGTCAGATTGAGTTCTTGGAACTTTTAATAGGTGCTCAACACAGTTTTTTTTTCCTTTCTCTGCCCCTGTAGCAAGTGTTGGAAGACCACACACACACACGCACACATACACACACACCTCTGTTTATGCTACTCTTCACTCTTAATTTACCGATACATTTAAAGAACACCCATTCCCAAATTACTTCTGACAGTTGTCTACATGAACCAAAATTTAAAAAAAAATGAAATTCACTGCAGCAGAGATTTACTAACAAGGACCAAAGTTGTCAATAATAATAGCCATTGGGGCACCTGAGTGGCTCAGTCGGTTAAGGATCCGGCTTCAGCTCAAGTCATGATCTTGCGGCTCATGAGTTCAAGTCCCATGTCGGGCTCTGTGCTGACAGCTCAGAGCCTGGAGCCTGCCTCAGATTCTGTCTCCCTCTCTCTCTTTGCCCCTACCCCACTCATGCCCTGTCTCTGTCTCAAAAGTAAATAAAAACATAAAAAAACATTAAAAAAATAATAGTAGCCATTAGCTTTGTTCTTGGTATCAGGCTTAATACTAAACACTTTTTTTTACAGTATTTTATTTAATATTCATAATATCCCTCTGAGTTAGACTTATTAAAATTATTTTTAAAAGATATAATTTTCTTAATGTTTATTTATTATTTGTGAGAGAAAGAGAGAGCACGAGTGGGAGAGGGACCGAGGATCCCAAGCAGGCTTCATGATGACAGCAGCAAGCCCGATGTGGAGCTCAAATTCATAAGCTGTGAGATCACAACCTGAGCCGAAGTTGGATGCCCAACAGACTGAGCCACCCAGTGCCCCAAAAAGAGATAATTTTTAAAAAAGACAACAGGGATGCCTCAGTGGCTCAGTTGGTTAAATGTCTGACTTCAGCTCAGGTCATGATCCTGTGGTTCATTAGTTAGAGCCCTGTGTCAGACTCTGCTGACAGCTCAGAGCCTGGAACCTGCTTTGGATTCTGTGTCTCCCTCTCTTGGCCCTCCCTCTACTCATGCTCTCTGTCTCCCAAAAATAAATAAGCATTAAAATTAAAAAAAAAAAAAGTTCAGGATTGTGAGGCAGTTTTCCCAAGGTCATTCAGCAATTACAGAGTTGGGATTTGAACTGGGTTGTTCAGTTCCTCAAATACTGACATTTAATTACTTTGCTCTTAGCTCAAGTTAATACTGATATGTAAATTTAAGAACTGTTTACCGGCCAATATTTCTTAAACCATTTGTTGGTTATATAATACAGATAATTCCCCAGAACTTTCTGTAACACCTCCAAAATTTAGAGTAAGTCTGCTCCCTATATCTGTGACCATGTATCAAAAAAATATGATTTAATAAAAGTCTCAATGTTTCTTTTTAATCTTATCACTCCCTAACATAGTTACAAAGATCATCTACCTTAAAATTCATGGAAAACTAGGAAATATTGGATGGCTTAAAGCAGCTTAGAAAAATTAGTCACCTACCAGCTGTGTGACATTGCTGATTCTCTAAATATTAATCCAAAAGGGTAATCATAGGTATGAGTTTTAGACATGAGATGACAGTATCTTCCATGGAAATAATTTACCATCTTTAAAATTCTTTTACCTTTATTACATTTAATCCTCAAGTAATCTTGTGAAAAATTGTACAGAAGTTTCTCTGATAATTTTAACAATTATAGATAGTTGAGAGAATGAAATCTAAATCACCCCTTTTACAGATGTGGAGACTGAGGTCCCTACAAGTAAATTTGCCTACTTGAGGCCATAGAGCTAATAAGTGGTAAGGTTGGGACTAGTCACTGGAAGAGGTTGGAAGTCTTTCCATATCATGCAGCCTGAGCCACCCCTATGGGACTACTGTGAGTTTTTTAATACATTTTCAAATGGCTTAAGAGGTATGTTACAATGCTTCTGTTATAGGGTTTTGCATATAGTAGGTTGATTGTATCAATTTATTAAATGAACATTAATGGATATCATTCACATACCAACTCATAATTGTCTAAATAAGCTAAAAACAACTGGCTTGAAAACTGCTTTGAATATAGGTAACATTAATCACTAGGAATGGATTCACAGAATCGGGCAAATGAGGCAGCATTACCAAAAAAAGGGGAAAGATTGTGGACATTTGAATCAGACAAACTTGTGTTCGTATTTTTGTCTTGCCACTTCTGAGCTGTATAACCTCAAGCAAATGACATGCAACTTATTTCAGGAATTTCTTCAAAAGAGGAGCTGTTTTATTTTATTATATTAATGTTTATTTATTTATTTTTGAGAGAGTGAGTGGGGAAGGGGCAGAGAGAAAGGGAGACAGAGAATCCCAAGTAGACTCCACACTGTAAGCACAGAGCCCAATGCAGAGCTTGAAATCACGAACTGTTTGATCATGACCTGAACCAAAACCAAGAGTAGGAGGCTCAACCAACTGAGCTACCCAGGTGCCCCAAAGAGGAGCTATTTTAGAATTAGAGGGAAAATAGTATAAAAGCAGAAAAGTTAACAATGTAGCAAAATATTATCCTAAAATAATTCAATTATCTATCAATTATTGATTAACAAGAAGCTACTAGCTTCTTGGTTTATACATTTAGGATATGCAGATAGAATATTAAACAGAGATAAGGATAAACAATTTCTTGTGGATCAGAGACAATGAAGATCTATGCTTTCTGTTTGAAAGCGTTGGGGACAGTGAGACAGTATTGTTTCCTTCCCTGCCCAGGACACCTTGTTCAAGGTGCCCGTTTAAGGGAATTCATGATTTTATTAACAGCTTCTCAGTAGCAGAGCAGTTTATCTCTCCAAGAGATCCCCCTCAATACTGCCATACCATGAACTATACACTACACTGGGGTTGTATTTAAACTCATTCATCCCAAACCAACATGGGATGATTAAAAAACAACAACGACAACAACCCACTGTATCTATGGCACTGCTGGTTACCAAAAGTGCCACAAGTAGGTTGGCCTCCAGTGATCAAATTTTGCAGTATGAACCTACAAATTTACTTAATTTCTCTCTTTACAGGGGTAACAACTGTGCTCACCATGACAACTTTGAGTATCAGTGCCAGAAATTCCCTTCCGAAGGTGGCTTATGCAACTGCTATGGATTGGTTCATTGCAGTGTGCTATGCCTTTGTGTTCTCGGCTCTGATCGAGTTTGCCACAGTAAATTATTTCACCAAGAGAGGTTATGCATGGGATGGCAAAAGTGTGGTTCCAGAAAAGGTAAATGCTTTAAGATCCCCTGTAATGCATCACTGGTATGTCTTATTAGCCCTGTGAGATGGCATGTTCAGACTTTGGGAAATGGCTGAAGAATGCAGAGATGGGGTGATAAGGATTCTTTGTTTCTTATATCATCAATGACTATGTGCTATGGTAATTTTGGTAGTGCTAAAGAGAGGGGTTGTTTGAGTGGGCAAATGGGCAGAGTAGAGTAAGGAGATCATAGAGAGATGAAGGAGAACATTTCTACTCAAGTATGCTTTCCTGTGCCCTCCATCGATTTGAGAACAGCTTTAATCAACCTGACATTAGGAGCAAATAAAGCTATGCCATTATAATTTTTAGAATTTGAAAATCATAGCCTTTTGGTCGTTTTCTGAGCCTAATCACCTTGGTCATAAATATTATGACTATAATGCCTCAGTGGAATTGAGTTTGTGAGATGCATTATCTCCAATTTTCAGTAAAGCAAGGGGCAATAAATATATTTCTTTCCCCAAATTAGAGTTTTGCTTTAAGGATCATACACAGAAATCACAGAAAAATTCTTCTTTGTAGAAAATTATCAAGTACAGCTCATTACTGTTTTTCTAAATTAGAACCTATTCTAGAGTGTATTTTAAAGCACATGAAAGGAGGATATTTATACTTCTGTGGCTTGAAAGTAAAGTATGTCAAAATGCAGGTGAACCTTCAGATGGTAGAAAGAAGGTCAAAGTCAGAGACACAGAGATTGTAAGACATCTAGAAGTAATTTAGAAGAATTCACTCTATAGTAGTTTTCCCAAAATTCTTTTCCTCAGAGTACCAATCTCATGAGATAGTCCCTAAAAATAAAGTTGTGTGGTTGAATACACTTATATAATGGTGTATACTATATCACAGAGTCACAATATATTCGAGAATCTGAAAGGGTCTATAGTAAAGAAATTAGTTTAATGGTGTTTTCCTCATAGCTCTACAGATGTACTAGAAAAAGGAATGCTTTGTGGTGGAAACATCTACCGTATTTAAATGAATTTATAGTGTTACTGATTATAAGATGAGTCATTAATATATGCATATGAAAGAAAATATACTGCCAAGTAAAAGCCCTTTTAGATCTACCCCAGATGAATCAGCTGAACACCCCCATGCTCTCCTACACAGGTAAAAGCGAAGGAAGGCTCTGTGTAGAATGCACTGTGGCAGCCAACAGTACCCGAACCACACCCTCAAAATTTGCCTTCCCTTGAAACGTGCTTGGCAAGTATTAAAAACAAAATCTGAATTTTCAAACCAAGAACCTTGGCTCAGGGTCAGTAGAGAGAGGAGATAAGACAAAGGGATTGTGTTTACTAGTTGGAGAGAGGAATGAAAAGAGTGAAGACAGAGTAATTGTCAAATACTTACTTTAGCCACTGATGGCCTCCATTTGTCCTAGAAAAGAAGAGCAGCCCAAAGGAGAGAGAGCCAAACATAGAGATGGGTAGTCATAAGACACTACCAGTCGTAAGACATAGCCCAGAGTCATAGATGTGAACAATTTTTAAATGCACATCTTAGAATCACTGGAATAGTCTACTAAAGTTCTTCAGAATTAATGATATGCAAACGTGGGTGATATGCAACTGAAGTGATGTGCAAACATTGGAAAAAATTGCTTTTCTGTCTTAATACTTTGCTGCATGAGACCAGTGTCTTTCTGATTCTGGCTCATCAGTATTGGTTGTTAGTGATTTGTTACATGAATTTGGTCTGGAAAACATAGAATTTAGGTTGCAGCATTGGTTGAGCTCACAGGTAAGTTTATATTTATCTCTGTCTGATGCTGTATTAGGTTTCCAAGTCCTGTGTCTTAATGAAAATATTCTAATCTCTATCAGTCTATAGTCTATGTTATTCAGTATACAAATGTAGATATAGGTATAGTCATATCCTACCTATATATACACACACACATATATATTTATCAGCGAATCATCTATATCTATCATCCTAAGAAGAAAGGCAATATTTTCTGTAAATTATCTATGCCTCTGTAAAAATCTTCCCCAGGGATTTGACAGTTTGATTTGCTTATTACAGGGAGTGTGATCACAATGTGACCCAGGTCTCATTTTGACATTCAGAGAGGATGAATAAAATATTTTTTGTATGACCAGATGAGTGTATTCTATGATCAGGAGAGTTAAATTTCAGTCTCTAACATGATATAACTTGAAAATGAAAAGAAAATTTCCATAAGTCATCACATTATCAAGTCAACATTCAGTAGCCGGCTTAAGATCCATTCTCATATACTAAATTGCTGAAAGAAACACCAGCTTCTTACAGAATATGGGGAGCTTAACGTTCTTAAAAATTAAAAAAAAATGTTAAGTGCTCTTTCCTGATAAGCCAACCAGATATTTCTCAATATGTTATTCAACTTGATGTTGCAAATAAAAGCACTTAACTTGATAGATTTTAGTATTCTAGTGCTGGAGTACTATAATAATTTGGCACTGGGAGAAATGAAATCTATTAATAATATAAACTCTCCTCCAAGAATTATTCTTGTTGCTGATTACCCATTTCAGCTTATCTAATAAGGTGTCTGTCATTCAACAAGTTTTGGTTAGATTGGAACCCATTGCCTCTCTTCAACATCAGAGTACATATACATTTTATCTAAAGGACATGCATGCTTGTATTCTGTAATATTAGAATTCTTATTTTTTAAGAAATGGACTATTACAAGTTCAGTTTGGCTGTTTAACTGTGTTGAAACAAACCATATCTTTTTTTTATTCTAGTACGGTGACAAAAAATGTTACGTTACTTCAGGCCTACAACATAGTGATTCAGCAACTCTACACCTTAATGCTATGCTCACCACATGTGTAGCTACCATGTCACCATACAATGCCATTATCATACCATTCAGTATATTCCCTATGCTGTGCCTTTATTCTCATGACTCATTCCATAACTGGAAGCCTATATCTCCCACTCCCCTTTCCCCATTTTGCCTTCCCCCCTCTGTATTTGCCTACCCTACTCTGTATTTGTGGGTCTGTTTCTGCTTTGTGTTTATTTATTCATTTGTTTTGGTTTTTTGGATTCCACATATAAGTGAAATCATGTGGTGTTTGTCTTTCTCTGTGTAACTTACTAAACCATATCTATTTTTGACCTGTAGTCATTTTGACAGTGAAAGAGAGAATTACTTTTACTTGCCTCCGTTTTGTACAAATAATTATGGAACTTTCTGTCATTCTTCATAAAGCTTAACCAAATCTGTCTTCACTATAAAATAGGAGTACAGTTAGAGTGAGTGGCCTTACTTTTTATGATGTAATACTAGAAAAAAACAATTTCTGGGCTTTCTGTTGTTGTCCTAATGTAATGTTTACAGATTTGAAGGAGGGGAAAAGGTAACAGAGACATCACAGGGCTGGATAATAAAGAAATTAACCTGTTAAAATTAACTAGTATTTCTTGTGAAGAGCATCAGGTCTTTTGGTAGTAAAATTTTATTCTGATTCAATAATAAAAATGCGGATTATTCAGAGAACATTGAGTCTGGCTGACTAAGTTTAGCTGTTCATCAGGATTCTCTATACCTTTTTGGAACATCAGTAACCAGACTCCACTTCTGGTTTTCTGATTCAAAATATGAGATTGTGCCCAAGATATTTGCCCTTTAAAAATGTTTAACTAGTGATTTAGTGTGCACAAAAGAATGAGAACTACTCTTCTAAACTACTGCTATCCAACAGAAACATGTGAGCCACAAATGTGAATGATGTATATAATTTAAAATTTTCTATTAGCTTTTTTCAAAAGTACAAATCAGGGAAATTAATTTTTTTTGTTTTCTTTTTCAAGTTTTGATTTAATTTCCAGTTAGTTAACATATAGTGTAATATTAGTTTTAGGTGTAGAATTTAGTGATTTAGTAATATGCTTTTACCAATATATCCAAAATAGCATCTTTATAATGTGTAAACAATAAAAATCACTATTAAAGAGATATATTGCATTCTTTTCCTTTTTTTATACTAGGCCTTCAAAATCCTGTGCGCATTTTTATACTTACACACATCTCAGAGTAGCGATGTTTCAAGTGCTCAATAGTCACAAGTGGCTAATGACAGTATATCAGACCACATAGCTGTGAACAATGATCCACTTCATTTTTTGGAAATGTCTATATGATAGAAACCCCAAGAAATGCTGCAGTTGTGCAGATAACATTGACAAGCCGCTGACACTGAACAAGAAATTGGCTTCAAGATACCCTGAATAACTGTTTTATCATTTGCCCACTTGCAACCTGGGGAGAAGGAGCAAATAATTGTTGTCTCAGCAACTCATCGCTGCAAAACAAACCACTTCAAAACTTAGTGACCTACAGCAACCTCCAGGCATGTGGGGCTGGGAGCAACCTGGTGGTACTTCTATTAGGAGGATATGGGCTCACCAACATGGTTGCAGTAAACTGGAGACTCTATCAGGAGCAGAGGATCCACAATGGCCTCTCACTCGTCTGGGGCCTGACACTGGGACTGGGCTTCTCACTGTACATGGTCTCTGGTCACTCAGTTTTCTAGTCCAAGCTAATTCATGAGGCAGTAATGTTTTCAGAGGGTAAATGCTGAGGCTGCAAAGCTTCTTGAGGATAGGCTCCTAACATGGCATCACATCACTCTACCTCTTGATAGGGAAGCCTGGAAAATACTGTGTCTGCATTTTTCCCCCAGCTTTACTGAGATATGTGACACATGATATTGTGTAAGTTTGAGGTATACCATGTAGTTGATATGATTGATGATACATTCATATGTTATGAAGTCATTACTACCCTACCCTACCCTACTACTGTCTCCATCCCATCACAAAGTTACCATTTCTTTTTTGTGTGTGTGTGGTGAGAACATTTAAGACTTAGCCTTAGCAACATTCAAGTATATGATATGTATTTAGTATATCATAATATATGATATGTATAAGTATATGTATGTCTCTAGGTGTAATCACCATCCTGTATAGTAGATGCCCAAACTTGTCAATCTTATAACTGGGCATTTGTGTCTGCATTTTTAATTTGTCTCAATAAAGCAGGTATACATTCCATTTCTTACATGTTAATCAAAGTATAGATTTTGCTCAGCAACTTATAAACTTCCTTCCCACAGTTTACTGAACAAAATGCTTTTACTCTTTCCTTCGACAGCCAAAGAAAGTGAAGGATCCTCTCATTAAGAAAAACAACACTTATGCTCCAACAGCAACCAGCTATACCCCGAATTTGGCCAGGGGTGACCCCGGCTTAGCCACGATTGCTAAAAGTGCAACCATAGAACCCAAAGAAGTCAAGCCGGAAACAAAACCACCAGAACCCAAGAAAACCTTTAACAGTGTCAGCAAAATTGACCGACTGTCAAGAATAGCCTTCCCGCTGCTATTCGGAATCTTTAACTTGGTCTACTGGGCTACATATTTAAACAGAGAGCCTCAGCTGAAAGCCCCTACCCCACATCAATAAGTCCTTCTATTCACATTCCGTTGTTCAGTCTTCTGCACTGGGAATTGCTTTCTGTTCTCAACGCGGTGATTCCCATCTGCTTTCTTGCCTCTGTCTTAAAGAATTTGAAGGTTTCCTTATTTCCATAATTCATACGAGAACAACAGACCCCTGTCCAGCAGTCCAGAGCAAAGCAGAACATACAGCTGAGAGACAGGATTCTGAGAGAGGAAGCGAGAGAGAAAAATCACGACAGAAGGAGACAGAATGAAACAGAGAGGAAAGGTGGGGAAGGAGGTCCAAGCTATGAGGGAAAGTAGAAGGAAAATAAAACTTAAGTCTGTAACTCCAGGTCATTTGTAGATATTTATTTCCAAATATTCTAAAAAAAAAAGATACTGTATATGTCAAAAATATTTTTATGTGGAGGTGTTTCAAAGAATACATTATAAATGTTTAATGACAACAATTTTAAAAATCTATGTCTTTATTGCACAAACTACAGTGTGCTTACATTTAGTTTTGTTTTTTGAACGGATGTATAGCTTTAACACTTTGTTTCCAAAGCTAAAGATCCCAATTTTTTTCCTCCTTTTAAAAATGGCTAGTGCATTATATTGCTGTTAAATGCTATTTTAGAATCCATGGAGATTGCATAAGCAAACGTACAGTTCCTTAAGCATTTAATCCAAAAAAGAGAAATGCTTTAAATAGGCTACTTCATCATCATCTGAGCTTTTACCACTTGCTTCGATGAGAAGTCATTTTAACAGAGACATACACTCAATAAAAACTAAAAACTAAAAAAAAAATATTAATAAAAATGAAATAAAACAATTAAAAATATTCCCTTTGCCACCTTATCTATATCCAGATAGCACATGGGTCCAATAATCACTTGATACTCATTATGAAGATGTTTTTAGAGAGGCAAACCTATTTTGCAAGCTCTAGAATTGTTGAATGTATTATTTTATATAACAGTACATTAAAAGCTTTAGATTGAAATTTATGATTAGTAAACAAATATAGACTATATAAACAAATTATATATGTAAATATACAGCATGAGATTGTACATTTTTTACTTTTTTAAAGTTGTGTTCTTAAAATATTGTGTAGGACTCACCGCTCTTAGCTGTTAGAATGTTGTTAAGTGCTATATGGAAATACCTTTAGAGCCTGCATTAAAAACAGAACAGCCTGTGGGAATCAGATGGAATTTAAAATATAAAGTCTACTTATGTAGAGAAAGCTTGTAATTTCGAACTATTATCTGGGGTACAGTAGTAAATCAGCTGCTATCTGCTCAAGTCATGCCACATTTCCCTATTTTAGGCTCTTGTAAAATAGAAAGAAAATGGAAAAGCATTAGTTGGAGCTAGAAGATCAACTGTATATTATCGCTATATTTGCTGATACCAATTATTTCAATAAGTGTTGTACCATATGTAGCATTAAATATAAAAATACATGAAAGAATGTACAGGAAATAGCTTTTATTGAGTAACATAATTACATTTCATTTATACTGTAGCAATATATTTGTAGGTATACTATGTAAGGGCTTTAACTATAGGAGGTCCATTAATACTCCCTATAAAAATTCTGGTCTGTTTCATTACTTCCCAGAAGTTTTAGAGATGAATATTTATGCAGAAGGTATTTTTGAAGTCTCCTTTTGTCTAACAGAATTTCAGAGATGTTTAAAATTAGCATCCAGAATCCACAGGTCATAGTCTAACCACACTTAAAATGCTACGACATATAAACCTATCAGCATAATTGCCAAATAAGTCCATTGGGATCCATATCCAACTTTTGAGCAATGTTTCTTTCAAAAAGCTGCTATCCAATGATGTAGGAAAAAGCACAGTTTGTGTTTTCCTAAGCAAACTCTGGTTTTCTTTTTAAATGTGCTTTATTGTTTGATTTGGTCCTGCCTAAATTCAATGAGCTAGGCCAATAAAGACTGAACCAAGGACGTTTCATCCTCTGGTATCATGTGTAGATATCATGTATAGAAAATAAAAAAATATATATATATGGCTCTAACATCCGTGTTGCTGTTTATATCTGTTATTTTTCGGCGTTAACTTAATGTGTTGATTAAGAGCATTTTATCTTCCAGACTCCTCACGCCTAACATTTGGTCTGTATTTTACTCATTAGATGTGAATATTTCTTATTAGTCTGCTTTCTGCTATGCAATGATTGCATTTCTATCATTTCTTAGTTTGTTAGTGTGTGTGGATAGTATTCTATTGTATAAATTGACTGCACAATTTATCAAAGATAAATTATTCTATGTAGCTTTTCTACAGTGCTTTGCTAAACCATGTAATACTAGTTAAGTCTTCCTTGAAAATAAAGATACACTCTTATAGAGGACAGTTCCTGTTTATTCCCAGGAACATTTTTTAAAAGATGACGCTGAATGTTTATTGCACCTCAGTGCAGTGAAGTGGCAATAAAACCTAACATGAATCGAGGTTGTTTATGGCAGATGCATGTATTGCTTTACAGAGTTTAGCAAAAGCTCTTAATTTTATGTCATACTGTATTCTATTATAACAATAAAACTAACATTATTCAATAACAAAATGGAATGCTTGAGTCTCTTTTCATATTATCAATAGGACCTACCAACGACTCGTTTTAAACATTTTCACATAGGAGCACCTAAAAGTGCCAAGTGCTAGCAAGAATCTCGGGTACAGAGAAGAATTTTGAACATGTATAAATAGTATGACTCTAAACTGTGGTTTTAATTGAATCACTTTTACAAAGAGGAGTTATGAAACACCCGGTATCTGATGCTGCCAGTAGCACGTCAACTTAAAATTTATAAAACATAAATAGAACAGAATCAAAACGCTGAACTGATAATAGAGTATCGACTGTCAATACAGCACATTTGTTTTCTGATCTACTTCGTAGATACTGGTTTCATTTTTGGAGGGAGGAATCTGAGCACTGTATTTTTAAGTCTCCCCTGGAGCTATAACATTCCTCAATGTTTCTATAACCACAAAGTCAGATTAAAGTACAAAATACTTATAACTACTTGAAAGACAACAGAAAAATTATTTCAGTGTAAGGCATAAAACTGTACTTGGTTTCCACAGATAAGACTATGTGAGGCACAGTCTTTCTGTGTCAGATGGTGGCCAGGCAAAAACAAAATAAATTGTATTTTTACAAATAATCTTCCTAAAAAATGATTCAGGGTTTAGCAAAATTAATCATTTAAAAATCCTCCAAATTACTTATTCAATCCAAATATACTAGGAAAATTATTACATTCATTGATTTATTGGCTCTCACAAAAATGAATGTAGTGAATGATGATAATTTTGGCTATCAAAATATATGCATGTCAGGGCTCACCATAATAATTATCTAAGGTATCAAAATAAGAATGAACTTGGCATGGTAGTTGGCCCTCTGTTTGAATTTCATTATATCTGTTTGTTAATACCTTCTGTTGGAGTTTTCTAAAATCTATCCAACTCTGATGACCAACAAGAACAATCATCTGACTCATTACATTATAACAACATTTCAGTCAAATGAACTCCAGATGTTAATTTAATTACACTAAATTCTCTAACATTTGCTGCGTCTCTAACCTGTGTTAAGTATTGTGCTACATGATAGGATGGAGACATGAATATTTCATGGCCTTTTTCCTTTAGGAAATTGAAATTAGGGGAGGAAGAGAATCAGGTGAAAATAATATAAATACTGTAAGAAAAGTAGAGGAAGCTAAGAGACAAATGGCAGGGCTAATTTGGCACTCTTCATAAGGTACATAATTTTATCTAGAGGAACTAATAATATCCAAGATAAAACTTAAAATGTCAGAGGAATTGAAGTGGTCCTGGACAGTTTGTCAGTGGACTCGGGATATAATGCCAGCACTATGCGTTGTTAGCCATTTAACCACCATCTAACATTTGAGACCTCTTACAAACCTTCAGATACTGTGGTAGGTACTGAGATTACAGAAATGAAGATGACTGTGTGATCTTGGAAAGTTCATAATTCATAGAGAATCCAAGGGAACCCAAAGTTACAACACTTTAAACAAGATGTACATCTACCAATAAATGTACAAGGTATGGGGCATTTATACTCGGGAAATGGTATGAGGGAAGGCTTCAAATCAATGTGTTAGCTGAGCTAGTTTTTAAAAGATGATTCAGTATTTATCAGGTGCTCTGTTGCTGAGGATGGCCGATGGTGATGAGGGGCAGGCCTTTCATTCAAAGATGGTAGTAACACATTAAAACTTAACTCAGAGAGTTACAAAGTCTATTGCCAGGGAACTAACACATGTGAGTGAAGACCAAATATGACACTAAAGGAAGCACCAGGTACCGTGAGAAACAGACCCCATTCCCAGTGTATTTAGCCTCAGCCCCAGTTATTTTGTGCCATGTGGAGAAAGAGTCCATGTATTGTAACATTACTCCAATGTTACAAAAAAACATTCAGTACTGAAATTCTTTTTAACTCTAATTTTGAAACTACTACATTTATCAAATATATGAGCCAGTTGAATTTGACTAATTCAACTGATCAGTGATCTCTGTTTTTCAGAAAATCTATGCAGATCCATGCATTCATTTGGTGGTCATTAATTGAACAGCTTATACTATGTTTGGTGTGAGAATTATTTCACAGAGAAAGGGCAGGTGATCCTCCTCATTATTAGTGAGCAAGCTTTAAAACTGTATTTGAAAGAATACTAACTACCTACATCTTCTGAAGTCATATTATTTTTCAGCAAAATATTTGTGGTGTAAAGAGAAATCAATATCTGCATGGGGCTGAAAAACAGTAAGGTTCTTTTTGGTTTTCGTTGGTAATTTACCTTTCTCTATAACGTAGCAAATTTTATTATGGAAGGTATGATTTCTTCATTAATAGTCCATCAAAGTATAATCCTGGATATTATTTTCTTTGATTCTTACCATAAACAGTTTAGTTATAAAAAAAGAAATTCATACAGGTCTGTTGATTTGCCTAAAACACTGTGTAAGTAATATTGCCTTCATTATAAAGCTGATACTTTCAAAACTCATCTTTTAAAAACACATTTACACTGGATCTCCTTGACTACAGGTCTGTTTGAAAAATTAATATCTTAAAAAAAAAGAAAAATTAATATCTTATAATATATTACAAACACCATGAATAGTCATTTCATATCAAAAGGAAAGGTCATTTTAGGTAAGCTAGATATGATTAGGGTGGCTTATATTGGACACTTTGGAATCCATCATGGCATAAAGAGCCATTGAAATTAGAGACCTCACGTTAAAGATTGACATGGCCCATTGGGCAGTTCCTGCTGAGCCTTATTTATGCAAGAAACAAGAATAATAATAATTAATGTGAACATTGCTAGAATAGCTGAGGAAGGACCCAAGCAAATCAACTTTCCCAAGACAAATGAAACTTGCCAGGTTTTCTAAAACAATGATTTCAGAATTCTAGAAATCAACCAAAGTCATGCAACAAAGTAAGGAATATTTACTCAAGACATAAACAAAAGCATAATAGGGCTGCAACTTTTTTAAGAGCGTGTATAATGCCATGTTTTAACCCGGAATTATACTCATGATCTCTTTGTCTACATTTCTGCAATAATGCTACCAGAGAAGGACAAGCTGGGTTAATAAACACCTTCCCACCTGCAGAGGTTCTCACTTAATATAGGGCAAAGCATGCAAAAGTTCTAAACCCATGGATACTGTTAGAAACAGTAGCAATATTATAAGCAAATGGATAAGAAGACTAATACTGAAGGTAGCCAGAAGTTACAATCCTGGTTAGAGAAAACAAAAGACTGGCAGAAGAACCAGAAATGGAAATTTAATGGGAAGATGAGGATAATAAGGCATCCACATTGAGCTGACTTCAAAGCAATATAATCAGTGTATTTGAAGAATAAAAAGCTATGTTCATGTAATAAAATTGTTACGAAAATGATACATTACATAGAGAATCTCAATGAAGAGATAGAAATCATTAAAAAGGTAAATCTAAAAGGAAAATCTAGACTTGGAAATAGGAATAGCGAGAGTGGTACAGTTACCAAAGGAGCTCAAAAACAAATCTGAGCTATTATTTTATTATTTGCATGCGGTACCCATATTACAGCCTGTGTTTATGGGTTCATTGGTTTTAGTCCAGAAACTAAAGTACTAGACTAGTTTCTGTTACTCCAGAAACTAAAGTAACAATACCTGGGGGTAAGGATAGAGGAAACACTGAGCATTTAAACGATAAAGCATAGGTTTACCAGGGAAAGAATATACATTTTACCGTAAATGAGAAGGACTTCAAAATTTTATTGAAATAAATCTTAGAGATTTTTGTCTCATTAGGTGTAAAACTGCTAACTATAATAAATTCCACCTATGTATGGAAAAGTCAGTACAAGTAAAATGAAGAAATGAAATTCAATGAACCTGTTAAAATAAAGGGTTTTTTTTCTCAATAATAAAATTCAAGTATTTTTGAAAATTAAATTACTTTGTCCTTTAAAGAGAAAACTCAGTTTCAGACATTATAAATGAGACGATATTATCCTCTCTTCGTTGTAGTACAGCTGTTTGTAGATCATTCAGTAACATTTGCTTCTGCTGTTTGTAGCTGTCTCCACTTGCCCATTAGCTATAGTTTTCAACTGATGTAAGAGCAGAGAAATGTCTGTGGTTATTAT
Organism: Felis catus; assembly: GCF_018350175.1. Taxonomy (NCBI): domain Eukaryota; kingdom Metazoa; phylum Chordata; class Mammalia; order Carnivora; family Felidae; genus Felis; species Felis catus. Next base: position 186,165,507 of record NC_058368.1, on the reverse strand, counting down.
AATTACTATAAATTTTTATAATCTTGAAAGATAAAGTATAATTTACCCTCAGAATGATCTAGTTTTAGAGGGTGGCAAATGTGCACACAATGACACACTGCCTAGATATTCCCAACACTCAAGTTTGTGAAACCACATTGTTGAATATAATTAGAATTTCTGGCATCACAATAATCTCAGGGTGAGGGGTTGAATGAGGATCTCTTCAAAATATTGTTGAGCACTTCTCTTTAAAAAAATTTATTCAAGTACTTGGGGCATGTGGGTGGCTCAGTTGGTTAAGCATCAAACTCTTGACTTCAGCTCAAGTCATGATCTCCCTGTTGGTGACATTGGGCCCTGAATCAGGCTCTGTGCTGACAGTGTGGAACCTGCTTAGGATTCTCTCCTTCTCTCCCTCTCTCTCTCTCTCTCTCTCTTTCTCTCTCTGTCCCTCCCCTGTTCTTTCTCTATCAAAATAGATAAATAAACATTAAAAAAAGTTACTCAAGTACTAAAAGGTTAAACATTTGAATTTGGTTTTATTAAAATTGGTCACTCTCTGTTCTTCAGCAGTCCTATTTCTGCACAGATTACCACTGGGAGTTGATGAGTTGACATGTGGAAACTGAATCCACATATTTGGAGGTCAGCTGTCCAAGTAAGTTCTGCTTCTTCCCTTCATAGCCACTGCAAAAATAGAAGAAACAGAAATAATATACCAAAACTGTTTTTAAATTCAAGCCTTAGGTAGTAGCCAGTAAAGCAGTACTCTCAGGAGCATGCTTTATTCAAAAACAATTTCCTTGAGTAAGGGGGATTATTTAAAGGTAAGATTAAAGTGCTATGTGGCCCAAAGAAGAGATACTTTCTTTTCAACAAGTTTTGGCCAGTGCCCCAAGAAAAAGTTAAATCTTGATGTTCGATCATATCTGTATATTCATCTTTGAGAGACAGAGAGAGAGAGAGAGAGTTTGAATGGGTAAAGGTCAGAGAGAGAGGGAGACACAGAATCTGAAGTAGGCTCCAGATTCTGAGCTGTCAGCACAGAGCCCAATGTGGGGCTCGAACCCATGAACTGTGAGATCATGACCTGAGCCGAAGTTGGATGCTCAACCAACTGAACCACCAAAGTGCCCCTACATTTCTTGAATTCTAATAAGAAAACAAAAATATAAACTTGTTCTTCTGTGTTGGACTTTCCACTGCACTACTGTCTTAATCTTTACCTATTATACTTTAAGAGAAGAGAGATATTTAACCGAAATCATACCAAAAGAATGTTTAGTCCAGTCAAGATTTTGAATGCTATGGGTATTCAGAGAAACTCATCATTAAGCAGATACGTGTCAGGAGTTGTTATGTGACAGGAACTGCTCTCTCTACACACTGGGTCACAAGTGTTCCCCCAGAACACTTCTGCTTTAACAGAAGTGCATGGCATGCACAGTAATAGAATAAAGAGGATTTTATATAAACATATATGAGGGGAACTGTAATGAGTTGAATGATGACCTCAAAAAAGATATAGCTACGTCCTAATCCCTGGAACCTGTGAGTATGACCTTATTTGGGAAAAGGATCTTTGCAAATGTAATTAAGTTAAGGATCTCAAGATGAGGTCATTCTGGATTATCTGGTCCTAGATTCAATTATTTATAGTCTTAATTTTTTTACTGTTTATTTTTGAGAGAGATAGAGAACGAGCAGGGAGGGACAGAGAGAGAGAGGGAGATACAGAATCTGAAGCAGGATCCAGGCTTGAGCTGTCAGTACAGAGCCTGATGTCGGTCTCAAACTCACAAACTGGGAGATCATGACCTGAGTCAGTCAGATGCTTAACCTATTGAGCCACCCAGGAGACCCAAAGCAACATCTTTTTAAATATTTAATTTTTTTTTTATTTTACATTCAAGTTAGTTAGCATATAGTGCAAAAATGATTTCAGGAGTAGATTCCTTAATGCCCCTTACCCATTTAGCCCATCCCCCCTTCCACAACTCCTCCTGTGACCCTCTGTTTGTTCTCCATATTTAAGAGTCCCTTATGTTTTTGTACCCCTCCCTGTTTTTATATTATTTTTGCTTCCCTTCCCTTATGTTCAACTGTTTTGTATCTTAAAGTCCTCATATGAGTGAAGTCATGATATTTATCTTTCTTTGACTGACTAAATTTGCTTAGCATAATTAACCCTCTAGTTCCATCCACATAGTTGCAAATGGCAAGATTTCATCCTTTTTGGATTGCCAGGTAATACTCCATTGTATATATATATATATATATCACATCTTCTTTATCTATTCATCCATTGATGGACATTTGGGCTCTTTCCATTCTTTGGCTATTGTTGATAGTGCTGCTATAAACATTGGGGTGCATGTGCCCCTTTGAAACAGCATACCTGTATCCCTTGGATAAATACCTAGTAGTGCAATTGCTGGATTGTAGGATAGATCTATTTTTAATTTTTTGAGGAACTTCCATACTGTTTCCCAGAGTGTCTGCAGCAGCTTGCATTTTTACTAGCAGTGCAAAAGAGATCCTCTTTCTTCCTTCTTGCTGATTTGGATGCATTTTATTTCTTTGTGTTGTCTGATTGCTGAGGCTAGGACTTCTAATACTGTGTTGAATAACAGTGGCAGGAATGGACATCTCTGTCATGTTTGTGACTTTAGGGGGAAAGCTCTCAGTTTTTCTCTCTTAAGGAAGATAATATCATTGGTTCTTTCATATATGGCTTTTATGATATCGAGGTATGATCCTTCTATTCCTACTTTCTTTTTTTAAAAATTTTAAAACATTTATTTATTTTTAAGAAGAGAGAGACAGAGCAGGGGGTGGGGGAGGAGAGAGAAAGAGGGAGACACAGAATCTGAAACAGACTCCAGGTTCTGAGCTGTCAGCACAGAGCCCGACGTGGGGCTCAAACTCATGGACCGTGAGATCAAGACCTGAGCCGAAGTCGGATGCTTAACCAACTGAGCCACCCAGGCGCCCCTATTCCTACTTTCTTGATTGAGGGTTTTTACCAAGAGAGGATGCTATATTTTGTCAAATGCTTTCTCTGCATCTGTTGAGAGGATCATCTGGTTCTTGTCTTTTCTTTTATTGATGTGATGAATCACATTAATTATTTGTGGGTATTGAACCAGGCCTGCATACCAGATATAAATCCCACTTGGTCGTGGTGAATAATTGTTTTAATGTATTATTGCATCTGTTTGGCTAACATCTTGTTGAGGATTTTTGCTTCCATGTTCATCAGGGAATTTGGTCTATAGTTCTTTTCAGTGGGGTCTTTGTCTGGTTTGGAATCAAGGTAATGCTGGCTTCATAGAGTTTGGAAGTTTTCCTTCCATTTCTATTTTTTGGAACAGCTTCAAGAGAATAGGTGTTAATTCTTCCTTAAATGTTTGGTAGAATTCCCCTGGAAAGCCATCTGGCCCTGGACTCTTGTTTTTTGAGAGATTTTCAATTCCTTTGATTTCTTTACTGGTTATGGGTGTGTTCAAATTTTCTGTTTCTTCCTGTTTCAGTTTTGGTAGTTTATATGTTTCTAGGAATTTGTCCATTTCTTCCAGATTGCAATTGGCATATAATTGCTCATAATATTCTCTTATTATTGTTTGTATTTCTGCTGTGTTGTTTGTGATCTCTCCTCTTTCTTGATTTTATTTATTTGTGTCCTTTCCTTTTTCTTTTTGATCAGACTTGCTAAAGGTTTATCAATTTTGTTAATTCTTTCAAAGAACTTTCATTGATCTGTTCTGTTTTGTTTTGTTTTGTTTTGGTTTTGATAGCATTGCTTTCTGCTCTAATCTTTATTATTTCCTGTCTTCTGCTGGTTTTAGGTTTTATTTGCTGCTCTTTTCCCAGATCTTAAAGGTGTAAGGTTAGGTTGTATATCTGAGACCTTTCTTCCTTCTATAGAAAGGCCTTGATTGCTATATACTTCCCTCTTATGACCACCTTTGCTCTGTCCCAGAGGTTATGGGCCATGGTGTTATCATTTTCGTTGGCTTCCATGTAGTTTTTAATTTCCTCTTTAACTTCTTGGTTAGACCATTCATTCTTTAGTAGGATGTTCTTTGGTCTCCAAGTATTTGTTACCTTTCCAAAATTTTTCTTGTGGTTGATTTTGAGTTTCATAGCATTCTGTTCTGAAAATATGCACGGTATGATCTCAATCTTTTTATACTTGTTGAGGGCTGATTTGTGTCCCACTGGAGAAGAATGTATATTCTGCTGCTTTAGGATGAAATGTTCTGAATATATCTGTTAAGTCCATCTGGTCCAGTGTCATTCAAAGCCATTGTTTCCCTATCGATTTTCTGTTTAGATGATCTGTCCATTGTTGTAAGTGGGGTGTTGAAGTCCCCTACTATATGGTATTATTATCAATGTGTCTCTTTATGTTTGTGATTAATTGATTTATATATTTGGGTGCTTTCACATTTACAGCATAAATGTTTACAATTGTTAGGTCTTCTTGGTGGATAGACCCCTTGATTATAATATAATGCCCTACTTCATCTCTTGGTTACAGTCTTTATTTTAAAGTCTAGATTGTCTGATGTAAGTATGGCTTCTCTGGCTTTCTTTTGTCGACCATTAGCATCATAGATGGTACTCCATCCTCTTACTTTCAATCCGAAGGTGTCTTTAGGTCTAAAGTGGGCTCCAGCATGTAGATGAATCTCGCTTTCTTATCCGTTCTGTTATCCTATGTTGTTTGATTGGAGCATTTAGTCCATTGAAGTTTAGAGTGAGTACTGAAAGATATGAGTTTATTACCATTATGTTTCTTGTAGAGTTGGGAGTTTCTGGTGGTATTCTCTGGTTCTTTCTAGTCTTTGTTGCCTTTGGTCTTTTTTTTTTTTTCTTTCATCTTTTCTTCCCTCAGAGAGTCCCCCTTAAAATTTCTTGCAGGGCTGGTTTAGTGGTCATGAACTCCTTTAATTTTTGTTTGTCTGGGAAACTTTCAATCTCTCCTTCTATTTTGAATGACAGCCTTGCTGGATAAAGAATTCTTGGCTGCATATTTTTTTGATTCAGCACATTGAATATATCCTGCCACTCCTTTCTGCCCTGCCAAGTTTCTGTGGATAGGTCTGCTGCAAACATGATCTGTCTTCCCTTGTAGGTTAAGGACTTTTTTTCCCTTGCTGGTTTCATGATTCTTTCCTTGCCTGAGTGTTTTGTGCATTTAACTATGATATGCCTTGTTGATGGTTGGTTTTTATTGAACCTTATGGGAATCCTCTGTCCTTCCTGGATTTTGATGTCTGTGTCTTTCCCCAGGTTAAGAAAGTTTTCTGCTATGATTTGCTCACATAACACTTTTACCCCTTTTTCTCTCTCTTCATCTTCTGGGACCCCTATGATACTGATGTTGTTCTTTTTTAATGAGTCACTGATTTCTCTAATTCTGAAGTTGTACTCTTTTGCCTTAGTCTCCCTCTTTTTTTCTCGCTTCATTATTCTCCATAAGTTTGTCCTCTCCATTGATTTGCTGCTCTGCCTCATCCATCCTTGTCACCATGGCATCCTTTTGAGATTGCTGCTCAGTTATAGCATTTTTAATTTCATCCTGACTAGCTTTTACTTCTTTTATCTCTGCAGAGAGGGATTCTAATCTATTTTTGACCCCAACTAGTGTTCTTATTATTGTGATTCTAAATTCTGGTTCAGACATCTTGCTTGTATCTGTGTTGATTAAGTCCCTGGCTGTCATTTTTTCCTGCTCTTTCTTTTGGGGTGAATTCCTTTGTTTCATCATTTCAAAAGAAGAAAAGGAATTAATGAGGTAAAAAAGTTAAAATTAAAAAATTAAAAACAACACACACACATACACACACACACACACACACACACACAAATCAAGCAAATGATGCTAGATCCTAGGTGTGTTTTGGTCTGGTTATTGAAATGAGCTTGATAGATTAGATTAAAAAAGAGGGGAAAAAAGGAAAAACAAGAAAAACAAGAGGGAAACATTTGAAAATTTGAGAAATTAAATACAATGAAATAGAAAAAATAAATGATGGAAGTAAAATAGTATTGGAAAAATGTACAAAAAAGTAAAAAATATAGTAGAAAAATAAAGAAAAATATTTTTAATAAAAATGGAAAATAAAAATAAATTTTTTTCACTTTCTGTATTCAAGAAAAAGACAAGAAATGAAAGAGAAAAAAAAGAAAATTGAATAGATGGACTAGTGAACAGACTGAAATATGACTGCAATTGCATTGTTTTCCCCTAGAAGTCAAACTATGAACCACTTTATAGTCCATAAACTAAGCAGGCAGGGAGATTTGCGGTGTTCCTGAAGAACAAAGTTGGCCCAGTTGGGTGGGGCATAGTGTAACAGCTCCGTTCTCCACTAGATGGCACTGCTTGGCCTACTGGGGTGGATTTTTGTGGCACTTGTAGATGTGTATGTGCATGTGTGGGAGAGGTGAAAATGGCATCACCCAGCTGCCCAGTCTCTAGTATTGGAACTCTGTGCTCTCTGTGACCAAGAACGGTGCACCCAACCTTTGTCTCTGGGGATTTGACACCGTCTGTGACCAAGGCATCAGGTTTCCAGGAAACACCTCCTTCCTGAGTTTTTTCTTAGATGTGGCTGTGTTTCCAGATCCCTCACTTCTGAGGGACTGTGGCTTTGACCTGCTCAAATCATCTGGGGGAGGATCTCACCAAGCAATTGCCGGCCACACCCAGGAACATTTGCCAGACAATGCTGCTGCTGCCAATGCCTAGAGGCTGCGGCTGGGTGCCAGCCCAACCCAGAAAAGGTTCATGTGATTGTGTAGCAGCAGTGTTTCAGGGATTATGGAAAATCACAACACACATCTGGCACTAGGCTTCACCCTTAACAACCTTGTTCCAGCACCAGCGAATATGGTTGTTTTCTGGGGTCTGCTGGGACCTGGTGGCTGCACAGCCTCTACCAAATGTCCTTCCCGCAGTGAAACCACTTCTGCCCATGTGGCCAAGGACCTTCTGGTCCCCACTCTGCTCCTGGGGATTCTCCCTTCCCACCAGAGCACCGCCAGGTATTGAGCTGCGGAGTTTCAGACTCTGTGCTCCCCCTGTTTATAGAGTCTTAATGGAATTTAAACCCTCTCCTTTCTCCTTTCTTCCTTTTTAGTTCAGCCCCTGTGGCTGTTTCCACTTTCCCACTTTCTCTCCAGCTGCTTTTGGTGGGGGTGCTTTCCCCATACTCTCCTCCTATCTTCATCCTCTTTCCACAAGGAAAAACAGCTCCCTGCCCTCCACAGCTTTTCTTTCCCTCAGTTCACCTCTCCACACCAGATAACTGCTGAGTTCTGTGGTTCAGGTTGTGTAGAATGTTGTGTTAATCCTAAAATCAGTTTTCTAGGTGTGCAGGATGGTTTAGTGTTGAGCTGGCTGTATCTAACAGACACGAGACACTAAGAACACTTCCATGCTGTTCCGCCATCTTGGCTCCTCCCACTAAGCAACATTTTTAAAAACAGATTTGTCATTAAGCTCCTTTTCATGTGTTGGTGACCTAAATAGTGAACAGACAGAGACCTTCCTTATATCAAGCAAGAGTCAATGCTTCCAATATAAGAAATTTTCCCAGTTATCTATGATACAAAGGAATGAATCTTTTTTTTTTAAGTTCATTTATTTTGAGAGAGAGCATGGTGGGAGGTGGGGAGAAGACAGAGAGAGAAAGGGAGAATCTTAAGGAAACATCTTGCAGACAGGGTAGAGCCTGACATGGGGCTTGAACTCACAAAACCATGAGACCATGACCTGAGTCTAAATTAAGAGTCAGATGCTCAGCCAACTGAGCTACCTATGAGCTGCAGGATGGAGTCTTGACATTTGACTACTGTTGACTATGACTCATAGCATATTTCTAAGATTTTATCACAGTAATATACAAGGGTTTAATGATCTATTTAATGGTGTATAGTAGCTCTTCCATATGCCACCATTTGAAGTCAAATAATTATTTCTCATATATCCAAAAGCACACAAGCAAGTATTATTTACCCCCACATCAGGCTTGCTGCTGTCAGCCTGTCAGTGCAGAGCCCACGTAGGATCCTCTGTCCCCTCTCTCTACCCCTCCCCTGCTTGTTCTCTCTCAAAAATAAATAAACATTTTAAAATTTCCAATATACAGAAGTACCATTAAGTTGTAAGAAAAAAATGAAGAAAAAAGCCCCAAAAGATCATAAATAAACTTGAATGGGTTATTTGTAAACACTGAAATACCAGAAATTAGATCCACTTACTTTAAGAATGAAAATTTAGTATGTGAAACTTGAAAGCTACATCCTGGCCAATAGCCTTATTTCATAGACAAAGTCACTAAAACATAGAGACATGAACTACCCAATTTGCACAGTTTATAGCAGGCATGGTATCAGAAATGTTAGTTCAACTCCCTAGCCAATACTATTTCCAAGATGCCCTATTTTCATGTTCCTATCTAAACAATTGCAGTATCAATGTTACTTAGACAACTGAAAGTTTATTGCAGGCATTGGTTTAGGGAGAATAAGTTAGAGAAGTGTCAACAAATTTCATTTAATTACAACAAAATTCACATGTGAATAGTGGCCCAAATTATATTTAGTAATCATGGATATCTGGAAATTATTTTGATGGGTTAGAAAATAATATGATGTCTTAATAAGCAGTATTTTCTAATAGATGGCATTAGGGTATTGCTAATTCGCTTACTGACCCATTGAAAGCACATAGAAGGGTTTCTAGTCAACACAGGTCTTATCTCCTAATGCCTACCAGGCTATTATGGGAGTATTTATTTGAACTACACATCCTTGTCAAGTCATATAGAGGTTTATGATTCTTTTATACATTCTGTCAAAAGTAAGTTACAATGCTAGCAATATCCTTAACATGAAAATAATTACTCAGACTATACTTGTAAGAACATAAATACTACATTCATTAGTAAAAACTACTATGCCATTTTACTTGTGAAAAGTCAGTCTACTAGAGCAGACGGCAGGATGGATCAAAAAAATAATTTATTTTCTTTTAGAAAAGGGGATGGTCTAGGTAAGCTTCTGAAACAGCCTTGCAAATAGTTAAGTTTTATGTAACCAAAACCAAACTTCCTCTTTTACAAACAAAACAAAACAAAACAAAACAAGCAAACAAAAAACCCTAACTGGAGATTTACACACAAAATAATGAAATCATTTATGGCATTGAGTGTGGAGATGATTTAACAGGTATATACTTAACTCCAAACTCATCAAGTTGTATACATTAAACATGCACAGCATTTTGTATGTCAATCATACCTTGATAAAGTGAAATCATTAAGATAATAAATACAATGAAGAACATAAACCTACAGAGATAACACCTTGGTTGATCTCTGTGAGAGGTCAACATATGTTCTGAGACATAAGTGACAAGAAGCCAGAAACTAATCATCTACCCAAGCCAAACAGAAAGCTGTATGGCTGGGACACACTGGTAAAAATTCTAGAGGATAAATAAAGTATACATGCTGAAGTGTTATGGGTAAGAGTTGTAGGAGATGTTGGACAGGTATGCAGGGACCATACCTTGGAGGGTATTGTAGACCATTAATAAGAGGCTGGAATTAATTTTAAGTTTATGAGAAGCTATTGTAGTTATTCAAATGATAGTGGTCAGTCTGCTTTGTCTGAATTAAAAATTCATGTGCTTTCAACTCTAACAATATTATACCTCCACATCTTTTTCTTAAGACTGCCAGAGAAAAAGCACACAGAGTTGATTAGATAGAGATAGCATATAGAGTTGATGTAGAGATCAGGTCAAAATCTCGTGGTTCCATGAGCTGGAGCCGTGCATCGGACTCTGCATTAACAGTGTGGAGCCCACTTTGGATCCTCTGTCTCCCTTTGTCTGCCCTTCCCCTGCTTGCATATGCATTCCCTTTCTTTGAAAAACAAATGCACATTAAAAAATTTAAAAAAAAAGAAAATAGATAAGAATTGCTTCAGGAAAAAAAAATGATTATCACACACCACATAGATTTTAGGGGAAAAAAGATAAAAAAGGAAAGAAAGAAAAGAAACCATGTTTCCCCAGATGAGAAGTTTAGAAAACCGAGCAATGAAATTATTAGGCCTTTATATTGTTTACAGATTTAAAGAGTATGTCTTCTGCTTGGGTATGTATTAATATGTGCATTTTATTTATGTTTTTATTGATCAGGTAAGAAAGGAAATATGAAAAATAGTAGGTACAGGTTGGAATTTGTTGTAAAGTTAGACATGTAAAGAAAGCCTGCTACTAGTAAATGAGAAAGGGCCAGTTGAATAATGAGCAGATGAAGCTGAGGTTTGGATGGGAGAATTAGACATCTACAATTATTTTTAAGAATTTAAAAAATTAGAGGGTGCCTGGGTGGCTCAGTTTGTTAAGTATCCAACTTTGGCTCAGGTCATGATCTCATGGTTTGTGAGTTCGAGCCTCACGTTGGACTCACTGCTGTCAGTGCAGAGCCTGCTTTGGATACTCTGCCCCCCTCTCTTTCCCCTTCTCCCACTTGTGCTCTCTCTCTCAAAAATAAACAAATATAAAATATAAAATAATTTAAAAATTTTTTTGTATATACATTTTTCCAGTTTTAAGGAGATATTAAAATCTGCCAATAGTAGACCTGCATCCTAAAAGGAAGCAATGAACTAAAGGTGTCTGTGCCCCTTCCAGATTGGGCATGGACCTTCCAGTTCTTTATAATCTCACCACCCTCTACTATACTGTGTCTAACCAGCATGCACACCTGACTTCGCTCATTGATATTATTCTCAATGTTGTAGGCATTTGGAGACTCCTAGTCTATAATATTGTGAAATCTCAGTGGAAAGTGAGCTGTCAGACTCTCTGATGCAGTACTTTCTTCATACACCTGGGTATTTCACTCTCTCCCTCTCTTTCTTATATTTGGGAAAAAAATAGTGTGTGTGTGTGTGTGTGTGTGTGTGTGTGTGTAATGTGTGTATCTGTTTGTACCTCTCTCTCAATAGATAGATAAATAAAGGAAAGGATCTAAAGATATACACACATATATACATACATAGTTGTTATCTCTTCACATATTTCCTCCTATTTGCAGAATCTGATATAAAGAATGTGTAATGAATAACACAGATGATGACCACATGTTTTTTTTTTTTTTTTTGGCCTAGAATTATAACAAGGTTTAAAACAACCTTCTCAAGAGCTAATGACTTCTTACAGTGCCAATGACACCTACATTTTTTAAAATAAAGAAAGGGCAAATTCTCTATATTGGCATCTCTGGCTTTCAGGTACCTGTTTGCTTTTGTTGTTGCCAAAGGTTATTGGGACAAAGCAGAAATGACAGATTGTCTGGAGACCATAAGGCTGGTAGCAGCCCACGGCAGTCCAGACAGCACCAGGGAGCAAACCTTCAACAGACTGCCAGGCCCTGTGCTCATTCTTTCATCAGGACTGCTGAAGGATGCAGGTGGCCTGGAGATCAGTACACCCTCATATAATGCAGGAGAAATAGTGGATATTTCCTTCCACCTGTTCCATTTGGCTCTTCTTCATTTGATACAAATATCCTCAGGAGCAAAGAGGACCTGCTTTTAAGGAGAGGTCAAATATCCTCCCTTTTTATCCATAAGAATAAAAAATAAATGCAAACCTATGGAAAAAAAAACTGTAACAATGAAAATAGCTTATTTGTCAGAAAAGGGCAGGGATAACCACAAGGTCAAAGATTTCTACTGATAGAATGTGTCATTTTAACCTTTCTCTGCCCTCAAGAGGAATATCTCCTGCATGGGCTTGGTCAATTTCCTGGACCAAAAATATAACCTCCCTGGGAATATTTGCCTTACAGTATATATCTCAACCCCTCCAAAGTCTTCTCCAACCTCTGTGGTGGAACTTTTGTTTTAGATCGATTTCTAAGTCTTATTTACTCCCATTGAATGGCAGGTTTTCCCTTCCTTATTCTCCTTATTCTCTTCACTGGCAACCCAGCCTCCATTTGACTTGCCCAGCACTCGCAGCCTCAGGCTCTGCTGACCCTGGGACTTACTGGCCAAGTGACCCTCAATGGAAGCATCCAACGTGTAAAGTCAGCATTTATCCAAAGGTGAAACTACCGTGCTGTTGAATCACCCACAAACTTAGCCCCGATTGACTCCAAAGCCTGTGCTCTTCGCTTCAGCAGAATTTCACTAAAACCACATGAAAAATAATGAATGAATGGGAGCAACAAAATGCACTGTGAGTTCGGAGGTGAGTGTATCAGTTTGAGTTCAGAAAATTAGGGAAGAATGTAACTTCAACCACCCCAAATGGATAGTGTCTGAATAAACAGACTGGAGGTAGGGGACATCACAAGAGGGGTAATACAAGACAAAGGTGTCAATCCAGCAACATCTGAGGCATAAGAGCAATGAGAAAACGAGCTGTTTAAGCCTTTTTCTTTTTCGTTTTTAAAATTTTATTTATTTATTTATTTTAGTTTTGAGAGAGAGAGAGTGAGACAGAGCGTGATGGGGGGAGGGCCAGTGAGAGGGAGACACAGAATCGGAAGCAGGTTCCAGGCTCTGAACTGTCAGCACAGAGCCCAATGCGGAGCTTGAACCATGAACCCTGACAACATGACCTGAGCTGAAGTCGGATGCCCAACCGACTAAGCCACCCAGGAGCCCCTAAGCTATTTTCTTTTTAAATGGGAGAACAATAATGGAAGCTTGTATTGTAAGACCATGTTCTCAAATCACGTGTCTTGATGTTTGATTTATTTTCATTCATGAAGGGATCTAATAAAGTGCAGTGCTTATGAGTATAGATTCTACTTTAGAAAGATCAAAATTCAAATTTCCTCTGGCACTATTTGTGTGAACAAGGGTAAATTCCATATCCTCTCCAGGCCTTATTTTTGTGATTTATAGTGAGAATAATATTATTTAGCTACCAGTTGTCTAGAAAAGTCAAATGAGATGATGCAAAGAAAAACTAAGTACAATGCCTAGCACATAGATTTTTTCAGGAATTATATTAATATATATTATATTAATAATACATATTATATTAATTATTCAATCATCCAATACCCTTTTTGAAGCATCTATTAGGCTCCATTTGCTGTACTGGGCACTAAGTGTAGAAGGATGAGTGAAATCGATTTTCTGTTCTCACTTTATTATCTATGGAAGAAGGTGGGAATTTAACCAATAGTTTCAATACCATAGCATACATAATGTGATTAAGTTAAGTACAAAACCCTGGGTCTCCTGCCGAGGAGTAAGCAGCCACTTGGTCTGATTCTTACCTGATTCACACTTGGGAGGTCAGGTAAGATTTCCAAGATTTAGAAGTGATGAGCTAATAAGATCCAGGAAGGATCTTCCAAGCTGAGGCAACAGCAGGTGCAGAGGCCTCACAGAGTTCAGAGAAGCCCCACCAAACAGTTCACCTGGAGCATACCCAGCCAGGACAGACGGGGTTGGAGGGTTTCCCAAGGATATGACTTTTTTTTTAATTAGAGAGAGAGAGAGATAGAGAGAGAGAGAGAGCACAAGCAGGGGAGAGGGGCAAAGGGAGAGAGAGAATTTTAAGCAGGCTCCATGCTCAGTGTGGATCCCAATGCGGGCTGGATCCCACAACCCTGAGGTCATGACCCGAGCTGAAATCGAGTTGGTCCCTCAATAGACTGAGCTACCCAGATGTCCCGCAAGGCTCTGCCTTTTATTCACACTAACGCAAGTGCAGATGGTGGAGGATGTTACCTCCTGCGTGAAAATCACAAAGAGAAAGAGGAGGGAGGTGAGTATTTCATTTAGTTTGCTATAACAGCTAAAGGCATGGACTTTAGAAATACTGAGGTTTTGGGGAGCCTGGGTGGCTCAGTCAGCTAAATGTCCAACTTCAGCTCAGGTCATGATCTCAGGTCTCCTGGATTCAAGCCCCTTGTCAGGCTCTGTGCTGACAGCTCAGAGCCTGGAGCCTGCTTCAAATTCTGTGTCTCCCTGTCTATCTCTATCCCTCCCCTACTTGTGTTCTGTCTCTCTCTCTGAAAAGTAAATAAACATTAAAAACAATAGAAATACTGAGGTTTTGTATTTTTGTACTTAGCTCTTACCGTTGTTAACTCTGGACACCTACTGCTGTAAACCTCATTTTCCTTATCCATAAGATGGGGACAATTCTCATAGAGTTACTATTGGTGATTAACTGAGGTATTGTGTGTAAGCAATTAGCTTAGGGGCTAGCATACAACAAAGACTCTGTGTTTGCTAGCTCTGCTGATCACTGATTATTTTATTAATGGTAATAACTTTGAGTTAAGAGTGTTGGGCACAGTTCCACAGCCGTGCCTGATGCTGTCACCACCTCTGCTTGTGTAAATAAAATATAATAATTCATAAAATTTATTTTGAAAAAAGAAGAACTTAACCTTGAAACTATAACACCAGATTGCAAAAGAGATGGAATTATAGACAACCTTGCTTAAAAGATCATGCATGAGTCTTTGGTTTCTCTTCCATGTTTCCTTCTTCTCTAGACCTCTATCACCCAGTTCTCCTCTCCACTTTCTTCCATGATCCATGTCCTGCCCACAATTCTCTAGACTGTCTTCATCCCTATACTGTATGAAGTAGAGGAAAAGGTCATATAAAGAAGTCACAATGATGGTGGGGAGCACTAGGTGGCTCAGTCTGTTAAACGTCTGACTCTTAATTTCAGCTCAGGTCATGATCTCACGGTTCCTGAGATTGAGCCCTGCATCAGTATCCATGCTGACAGCCTGGAGTCTGATTGAGATTCTCCCTCTCCCTCTCTCTCTCTCTCTCCCCCATTAGCTCACTCCTTCTGTCTCAAAATAAGTAAATAAACTTAAAAAAAGAAGTCACAATGGAATGGGTAGACCTTTATGGCAAGGCACCCTACTCCCTTAAACAGCTAATTTTATCAAAGCTTGAAAACTGACACAAAGTTTCTTTAAGAAATTTGGAAGTTGAGTCATTTAAATGTTATGTTTGAACTAAAATATCACAATAGAAATATCAGATCACACTTAATTTCTTACTATGGGACAAGTATTGGCTAACAACTTTGCATACAGCATGATGTGATTCAACCATTAACTCCATTTTACTTAAAAATGGAGGCACTAAAGTAAATTGGGGAACTCATCACAACTAATAAATTACTTTTATTAATCCGGAGTCTTTGATAACAAACAACTCTTAAATTCAATTATGTAAACTGAAAGCTCCAAACCAGAAAATAGAAAAAAATAAGTTTTTTGCTAATCAGTGGGTAGGCATTCTTGGGCAAGCCCTCTTCTCTCTACCCATTAACTTCCAAATCTGTAATGTGAATATATACATTTGAGACATCTTAACAATTTTATGTTTCTATAATTTTATATGAGCCCTCAATAGATTCCTCAAACTGACATTTTCTACATCTCCCTGAGAAATTCCTGGAACCATTTAATTCTAAAGGGCAAGTAGAGAATAATGGATTATACCAGCCTATGAAGGGAAAATACCTATCACTCCTGTTCAAACTTTCTCATTCCTCTTCCCAAGGCAGATATTGCTAATCAATCACCGTACTCATTCATGACAAGCAAGACTAGATGAGGCCTCATTATCCCACTAAAAACCAGACTGATATGTGAGATAAAACTTATCTGTCAACATATCTACATTGCGCTGAAATGCTACCTTACAGAAAGCTGTAGATTTCACAAGCATCATTTTCAATGCAGGGTCACAAAGCTAGGGCCACAATGTTCTCCCCATGTCCTTCTCACATCCTTCCCCAGGAACCTGACCTAGTACAGAAATTCTCTCTCTCTCTCTCTCTCTCTCTCTCTCTCTCTCTCTCCAGTCAGAAAACTTGCTGCCTGGACCTTGATTATATTCAGTTAGAAGCATGATAAGTTTTTCTTATGTTCATCCATTCACTCATTATTCAACAAATATTTACTAATTTGTTTTTATGTACTACACACTCATCTAGGCACTATGAATAAAATATGAAGAAGATAGACACAGATTCTCCACTTATTGGAAACTTCTTCTTTCACAGCAGATGATCAACAACTGAAAAGCATAATAAATGGGTTCCAGAAGCATAGAGTAGAAACATCTAGGATATAAAAGAAGTCTTGCCAGACAAAATGCAAGTTGAGTTCCAGAGGATATGTAGGAATTAGATAAGTACAGATAAGAGGAATTGAGTTTCCACAAAAAAAAAAGGCCTGGGGAGCAACTATCTAGAGTCCGATGAAAAACAACTGGAGCACTTTGTAAAAACAATGGGAAAATGGGAATAAGTTTCAGATGCAAGGTGGAACATTGTAAGAGATGGGGTTGAAGGTCTATGAAGGGTCTATTAATAAATGCTCTTGAAAGCAATCAAAACCAACAGTGGATAACTTTTTAGAAAGTAAGGGAACTCATTGAACTGGTTAAATCACATAATTGTTGGAGGAGCTGTTTAGCTAGATCTCAAGAAGTACAGGAATTAAGAGATTCCCAGGGAACTCAGTGGCAGGAACTCATGGAATTTTCTTTAAGGCACAGCCACTGCATTAACTCAGCTCCAACCGCCTCAGGTCCTTTCATGCACTCAACTGTGAATTCAGTTCTTGGGAGATTTTGATTGGTCTAGCCTGGGTCATGTACTTACTCCTTAAAGAGACACTTTAGTTGGCAGTTCTAACAGAATACTGTGCAGTGGGAGGTGGTGTCTTCCAAAACAAGTATGCATGGTTGGGTGGCACCATGCTGGCAAAAGGAGCTGTAATGGATAAAAGGCAACAAACTCAAGAGATGCCTTCTATACTAGGATGCACACTGTATCAAGTATGAATGCTAAACTGAGGACAAGGGGGTGACACTGAAGAGTTAATACAGGAGAATAATATGAGCAGGACTGTATTCAAGGACAAGCATAAAGAAGAATGGAGTAGGGGTTGACCATCCTGGGGGCTGCAGGCACCTGGGTATGAGATGATGTATGGATATTTGTACAAAGAAACAGGTGGGAAGGACAGAGAGAAGAAATTTAGTTTAAGAGACATTAATCCTGTAGAACGAAAAGGGCGAGAGGATATAATATATATCAGCAGCTAGCATATTTCCAAGAACAAAGCAGGAGCTTAGAAAATATCTACTGATGCAACTTCAACGCAGAACTCTGTGGCTTAGGAGGTCCTTAGTAAATTAGTGCATTTGTACACATTCTATGCATCACAATATCTACATTTTTCCAACATATTCTTTATTTCTCACATCACTTACAATAATTATTTTTAATCCCACTATTTTATAGTTTTGCTGCCTAATGATAAGTAAATACACACTTGTTCATGGGGAGAATGCAATCATCTCATTTGAATGAGAATCTTATCTGGGAAGAAAAAGGAACATATAGGAAAAAATAGTGTTCCTAACCTGCAGGCATTGCTTATAATGCAAGAAAGTAGAAAGCCGT
Source organism: Felis catus (assembly GCF_018350175.1). Classification (NCBI taxonomy): domain Eukaryota; kingdom Metazoa; phylum Chordata; class Mammalia; order Carnivora; family Felidae; genus Felis; species Felis catus. Next base: position 186,148,016 of record NC_058368.1, on the reverse strand, counting down.
AGTAAGAGGACATGTAAGACTAATTGTGATAAATATCCTAGAAATTTAGATTCGTTAATGGTGATGGCTTTTAAAAAGCTCTAATTTCAGCTTTTCTCTCTTCCACAACTATAACAAACACAGCAACATTCTTTACCCATTTCTAAGAAAACAGAAATAACAGACTCTGCACATGGAATTTAACAGCAATTAATTGGGAGATATGGATGTTAATGTTTTGATATAATCTTATATGAATTCATTAAATAATTTTACTTGTTAAATTGGTATAATGGCATCCCAAATTGCAGATAATTTTGTTTCTCGAACAGAGAGAGATGAGCAAGGGAAAAAGAAAATCACCAAAGTTCCAAAACAAAACAATAGGAAGCCGTTCTAGACAGAAGTTGCTGTAGCAAACTGACTCCGGTAGGGATTTGGGAGTTACTGATGAAAATCTATAGTCATCACTCTATGCACCACTGTCACAAAAAGAGGAAAATGAGAAAGCAGAACCAAGGCTCAAGAGAGTTAGAATTGAAATATAAATTAAATGTAATCATTCCATGTATTACCACCTCTGCTCTTGCACAGCTCAAAAACCCATTTCAGTATAAACACAGTGCCATGCGGTTCCATCTGTAACAAGTTGACCTCAAAGGGGAAAAAATGATCTGTTCTCACAACTGAGGCTTACTCTTGATTAAGGGAATATGATTGTAAGGGCAGTTTGGGCACACTGTTGCAATTCAAATGAACACTTCAAATTTAAAAGAATCTCATTGATCAGTCTGCCAGTAAACCTCTCCTTTTCTTCCTCTCTTAGTCTCTCCTCTTCTCTTTTTTTTATTATTGAGCTATATGTTATAATATATTATAAAAAGCTACCATTCTGTGCTCTGCTCTCAATCTACTGAGTATTGGGGCTAACAAAATGATTAAAACCTAAGAAAAAGATAAGACAGGTATCAGCAGAAATAAATACAAGAAGTCAGGAAACTATTATTCCCTGCAAAAGGCTGAAAAAAATACTGACAGACTAGAATTTAGTGTGTACCTAAATTATCATTTTGAAGTGAGAGAAAAATTAAAGACATTCAGACTTATAAAGAATGTGGGAGTTTACCACCAAATTAACTTTACTAAAGTAGTGATTAATCATTGTAATCCAGAATCCAGAAGGAAAGTATACAATACAAGGAATGAACAAACATAAACTCCTAAACTCCATATATTTAATTCAACTTACTTTCATTAGCAAAACTAAGTTCAATGAACTCCTAATTGTTTACAAATAATATTTTTTAATTTATTTTGTAAAAGAACCATAGTCAGCTTCTGGCTATAATGGAGTAACTGAGATGAAAGTTACCTTCTCATTGCAAACAATTGGAAAACTGGGATAGCACAAAACCCCACAGTATTCAGACATTGTAGCCCAGACAAAAAGGACTATGATCACAGAGAAAAGAGAAGCAAATGATCATCCCAGATTTTGGTCTAGGTGCAATATCCTAATGTCTCAGCATGGGTGATGCAGGTGGAGTTAGCATGGTGGTCTCACTGAGTTGAAATGATGCTTAACATCATTAATCATCAGGGAAATGCATATTAAGACCACAACAAACACCAACCATTACACACCCACCAAAGTGGCTAAATTTAAAAATGTTGGATAGGGAGCCTGAGTGGCTCAGTCAGTTAAGCGCCGACTCTGTTTCAGCTCAGGTCATGCTCTCAAAGCTCGTGAGATCAAGTCCAACATCAAGCTCTCCACTGACAGTGTGAGACCTGCTTGGGATTCTCTTTCTCCCTGTCTCTCTGCCCCTCCTTCACTCACATTCTCTCTATATATCTGTCCCTCTCTCTCAAAATAAATAAATAAATTTTAAAATGTTTTTTAAAAAATAATAAAAATATTGAAGAATGTGGACTCACCATATGACCTAGCAATTGCCCTCCTAGGTATTTGCCCAAGAGAAATGAAAACATGTCCACGTAAAGACTTGTACATGATATTTATAGAAGCTTTATTTGTAAGCATAAAAAAGAGAAAAAAATCAAGTGTCTTTCAACGAGAGGACGAATAGTTGTAATATATTTATTCAATACAGCGTTATTTATAAGTAAATGGAACAAAGTACTAATGTACATAACATCATGAATTAAAGTCAAAAATATGCTGAGTGAAAAAAGCCAGACAGAAGAGACTGAGTACCATGTGATTTCATTTACATACAATTCTAGAAAATAAAATCTAATTAAGAGTGACAGAAAGCAGGTTAGTATTTGCCTGGGTCCAAGCCAATGAGAGATTGATAAAAAATAAGCTTCATTGAGATTAAATAGGCAAATTATTTCACAATTTGTTGAGACCACATACTGCTGTTGTTTTTAAGCTATACCTTAATATAGTTAATTAAAATGTAAAAATGAAAAATCTAGCGAAACATTATATAGCGAATATGCATATGAAAAGATATTCAACTTTACTGGGATTTAGGGGAAATGCAATAATATGCCATAATCAAATTTGCAAAAATTAAAGCGTCTAAAAATACCAACTGTGGACAAGGATGTGGAGAATCATGAAATCTCATACATAGGATGTGGGAGTGTCAACTGATACAACAGGCTGTTGACAGTATCTGGCAGATTTAGGCTATGTTGACCCCAGTGAGGTGTGTGCACAATGACACTTGCAGTCAGATAGCCCGGGTTCAAACCCTTCTTACCTAATTATTATAAACTTTTGATTCCTTATTTGTAAAGTGAGGATAATGAATAAATCTACTTCATAAAAACATTAGCATTAGATCAGTTAATATATGTAATATACTAAAGCCTTAGAACAATGCCTGGTTTGATCTGGGAAAGTTATGCAGGGAATTTTAATTCTTTCAACATTTATTTTTGCTTTTTTCTTTGAAATATCTTTGAAGCCAATTGGATAATGTCACATTTTGTAAGCCATGTGTTGAGTCACAGATGTTTATGTTATTTTATTTCAATGGTTCAATATACTGGAGTTTTATCTTAAAATCGTAATTCTTCATGTCTTTATAAAAAGTAAGAATACAAAGGATAAGCATATAAACTTTACAGTTTTTCTTACAGTGGAGCTAATTCATTTGCTTGTGTCGGCCAGCCCCAGCAACACTCATGTTTATAGTTCCACCTGTAAAGTAACAAGACTTGTTAGCATAGTTCACATTTACAGACTCACTTTCCATCCATGTACACATATGCTTGTAGTTTTACCAGATATAAATTTACATTCTAAATATTCTACATATTTCTGAACATTTTCCAGAAATCAGTAGATAAATTATGAAATGACAACACTTTTCTTAGAGGAAGATTGAGTTGTCAGACTGAATGATCTGGGAATTAATAAAATAAGATTAAAAGTTGTTCTTTGGGAAAGAGACAGAGAGAGACAGTGAGCGAAAAGAAGGTAGGAAAGAGAAAGAATAGAACGAAACTAATAAAATATTAGTTCATAATAAAAGGCTTTTCTCATACAGACTCTCATGAAGCTGAGGTTCAGAGTACTTAGATCCATCACTGAAATAAGCAATGGATGCAGCAAGAAACAAGGACAAATATTTACCAAATAGATTTAAAATAAAAAATATGTTTGTTGATATTTCCTAAAATAAAACAGATTAAATGCTTTTTAGTTACTAAGATATCATTTTCTTTATTTTTTAACACACAATTAAGTACAGTGATTTTTTTTCCCTAAATGATGGTATTAGAGGGCGATATTTATAATTTTTGAGCTCTGTGTTCTCATATAACAAATATTGCTTTTGGAAAAGTTTATTGCTAAAAATTTATATGAGTATCTCAGAAAAGCCACAAAGCCTAGGATCTTAGATTAGATTTTATTGTCATGACATACTCCATCTAGGAACAGTCCAGTGCCTGAAATTAACCTATTGCTAAATTGAATAAAAGGGTACAACCCTAATGTGAATATACAGATTTAACTTGTTTTTCTGAGTAGCTACAACATATAATCAATCACAATTGTAAAACACGGTGGTTAAGAATGTGAGTTTTATGGGGCGCCTGGGTGGCGCAGTCGGTTAAGCGTCCGACTTCAGCCAGGTCACGATCTCGCGGTCCGTGAGTTTGAGCCCGGCGTCAGGCTCTGGGCTGATGGCTCAGAGCCTGGAGCCTGTTTCCGATTCTGTGTCTCCCTCTCTCTCTGCCCCTCCCCCGTTCATGCTCTGTCTCTCTCTGTCCCAAAAATAAATAAACGTTGAAAAAAAAAATTAAAAAAAAAAAGAATGTGAGTTTTATAATTTGTATTTTTGAATACCTATTTTCCTAACTGGGTGACCTATGGGGAATTACTACTTAGTTTCCTCATTTTCTCGGGTGGCTGAGTGGCTCTGTCGGTTGAGCGTCTGACTCTTGATTTCAGCTCAGGTCATGATCCCAGGGTCGTGGGATGGAGCCTGGTGTTAGGCTTTGTGCTGAGTGTGGAGCCAGCTTGGGATTCTCTCTCTCTCTCTCTCTCTCTCTCTCTCTCTCTCTCTCTCTCTTTCTCTATCTCTCTCTGTCCCTCTCTCCCACTCCCACTCTCCTTCTCTCTCTCAAGAAAAAATTTCCTAATCTTTTAAAGGAAGATATTAAAAGTTCTTAGTCTTGGGGCAGCTGGGTGGCTCAATTGGTTGAGCATCAGACTCTTGATTTTGGCTCAGGTCAATATCCCAGGGTCGTGGGATGGAACCCCACATCAGGCTCCACACTGAGTGTGGAGGACTCTCTCTCTTTCTACCTCACTCCTTACCCCCCGATATTATTGTATTTGGAGGTGAGGCCTTTGAGAGATAGTTAGGTTTAGATGACATCATGAAAGCAGGGTCCTCTGAATAAGATTAGGAAGAGACCAGAGCCTGATGTCTCTCTCTCTCTACTACCTGAAGACACAGAGAAAAGATAACTGTCTACAGTCCAGGAACAGGGCCTTCATCCAGATTCCTACAGTGCTGGCACCCTGATCTTGGACTTCCCAGCATTCAGAACTATGAGAAATAAACATCTGTTGGTTAAACCATCCTGTCCATAGTATTTTGTTATAGCACCCTACACAGACTAAGACGCATAGAAAACCAGTATATAATGAGTAGTTACTAAATAAATGTTAGTTTAAATTATGTAGCCTTTTGTTTATTGATGGGTATGTAATTTGCATTCAAGTTTTTCATTTAGGCACATTACTATATGTTAAAGAGGAAGGAAACACAGACATTTAAAACTAAAAGTCAGTCTGAGGGGTGCCTGGGTGGCTCAGTCAGTTAAGTGGCTGACTTCCGCTCAGGTCATGATCTCGTGGTTCATGAGTTCGAGCCCCGTGTCAGGCTCTGTGCAAACAGCTCAGAGCCTGGAGCCTGCTTCGGATTCTGTGTCTCCTTCTCTCTCTGCCCCTCCCCCCCCCTCAAAAATAATAAATAAATATTAAGAAAATACTTAAAGTCAGCCTGAAACCAATCTGTTATAATCATTTCCCCTCCTTCTTTTTCGCAACTTTCAGCACAATTATGGCCTCACATTTCCCAGCTACACAAGTAGTGAATAGGATCAGGATGGAATTCAGGGCTTCTTGTTCAAAGTCAGCACTTTTTCCACAACACTTCTCTTACGTATCATTACATACCTTTTAAAATAAATCATAGACCCTAACACCTTCCTAAGAATGTGGTTCAGAGTGATAAATAAGAAATTAAAATTCAACCTCTACCTCCAGCCTACCCCAGGTAGCATACTGGAAAATTTTTCTCTAGAGAAATTCAGTTGTTCCAATACAAAGGCAAATATCTAGAGACACTATGAATTGTTTTCTGCAGAATTTTTGACAGAGGACCATTTATTTCTTTTTATTTTTTGTTTGTTTTATTTGTTTATTTTTTGACATTGAAAGACAGTTGAGAACATCAGGGTGAAACCTGTTCCATTTGGACATTTCTTATTCCTTATTTCTGCTGGGCTAAGTCTTTCAACTGTTCCACCTGTTGGTCTGCTAACTTTCCACCATCCCTATGCCTGTTCAGTTCAAGAAGTCATCATTCCTCATCCACAATATCCTGATAGCCTCCCTACCTGAGCTTCCAGCCTCTGAGATGGTCCATCTCTAGGGACTTTGCATACTGTAGCTACTGATTCCTTCAAAACTTGAATTTGCCTTTGCAATTATGATGTATTGATTCTAAAACACCCAAAAGACTTATTCTAAGTCCAATATCATTTGTCTCTGCTTGATTGCTTTCTTTTGCTTTATTTCCTTTTCTTATTTGAAAAATGTAATGCATGTTTATTGCAGAAAATGTAGAAAGCAGACTATCAAAAGGAAGAATATAAAATTTTATACTCTCACCATTCAGACCAAGATCATTTTGAACACTTATGCATGCATTTTTCTGGTAAAGCCAGGTTTTGACTTTGCCTTTCTATCTACACTAATTCAGTCATAAAGACATTGTTTACTGGGAAGGCATTTTCATCTCATCATTCGTTTGCTTTTTGTTCTGAAAATAGCATGGACATGTCAAGTATGGAATTCAAAGTGGTCAGAAATGTATTTTAAAAACTATCACAGTTATAATACCTGTCCATCTTAAATCAAAGCTCAGTACTGAAATAGTGCGATAATTTGCTCAAAAATTTATAAATTGGCTAAGAAATAAAATCCAAATCATAAATCTTTTACTCAGTTCAAAAGCCATATAACTACATAAGACTACCAACCTAAAATAAAATAAAGAGCAGCTAGCACTGCAGGCAGTTCAAATTTGATACAAATGAGCAAATTTCAATACCATTTAGAAGTTACACTAACAGCAAAAATTAACTTTGTAGAAACAATCAATAGGGACTAAAACTTGGTGTGCAAAATTATTTGGTAAAATTTTTATTGTCTAAAATTGGTACAAGAATTGATTCTTACTGACAAAACTTACATCTGAAAACATGGCTTTTCTGTGGCTTGCTTCCTTATCAGATGATTGTCCTATCAATTTAATTTTTTAGAATATATGACACAAAGAACTGAAAAGAAACAAAACCAAAGGAATCATAGTTAGCAAGATTCAAAATAAATAAAAATTCAGTAAATTAGGTAAATCTTCACTGTAAAATGTATCAGAAAATAACTATTCCTCTTAACAATTATGCCTAAATTGTCCTGTAGAATTACATTTGCTCAATTGTGTTAATATCAGAAAACACCTTTTGTTAAAAATTCATCAATATTGGTATAACTTGGTTAACTTGTTCTCTAATAAACTGAGTCTTAAACGGTTCTGGGTCAAAAGAACAGGAATAAAATGATGGGGTCACATTTCATATACCTCTTATTCCCCACTCGTGCTAGATTGAAAGCACTATACTATACATTTTACTTGGTCTCTAATTTTATTTAATTAAGAATTGGAAATAGTTAAAAATCATTAAATACAATTACACATATAATTTATTTTGTATCTAATCTTACTTATTCTAGACTGAGGCATTTTTACATCAAATAATGTCAGATTTTGAATCTTAAAAAAGAAGAACCCCTAATAGCTTAAGACAGAAACACTTACTAACACTGTTGAAACTTTATGTGTCCTTCTGTGCTCACATTCTCTTAATTTGTTATAAACGAAAGCTCCATCATACTCATGATACATTTCTGCTATTTATAGCTATTCAAGTCTCCAAACAGACCTGAGCTTAAGCCTGTCTCTGCCATTTATTAATAGCAGGATCTTTTTAAGTTAATGAATCCTTATAGCTCAAAGCACAATTTTTCACTGAAGGAATAATCTTACCATATCTTTTGTGTTGTTGTGTGGACGGAGGATCATTCATAAAAACACTTAGCACCATTCTTGGTGCATGGTGCATATGCAATGAATAAAGAGTTATTATTATGGTCATTATCTTTAGTAAGATTAAGATTAATTCCTAAATTCATACAGTGTCCTCCCTTTGTGGTGGCTTTCTCCTAGAGACTTAAGAAGAAAGCAGTTGAAGGGTTGGGATTAAATATTAAACTTAAAGTAAAAGTCACACTTTACCAAAGACGCATAAAACTGCCATGTAACTATTGAATTATTTGTATAATAGTACAATAGTATTTGTAATATATTTCATATTTTTTCAAAATGTGTAAGTAACTAACTGCATTTAAGGCAGTACATAAAAATGTCTTCTAAAAGACAATGGTAAAAATGAAATAAAATACAACCTTCAATATCAGCATGGTCTCTATACCACTTTAAGACAGTTGATGAAATTCTTTTTGCATGTTGGTACTATAACCTGTACTCATGAAGAATGAATGACATACTACCAACATTGGCAGGATATCCATCCTATATTTGAAGTGCTAAATGTATTTCTGTTCATTTGTTTGTTTGCTTTTACACACCCTTCTTGGTAATAAATCTAATTACATTTAACCATGCCTGCATTTATGCAGATTCACACTAAAGGGTCACCTTAATAAAAAAAAATCACTCATATTTTTAAGCCTGGATTATGAACAGTGAAAAATAACACTTTAAAGATTTCCAAATGCACAATATGTAAACAATTCAGGAATTATTATCACATAATCTAAAATAAACTATGTTTAGTATCAAGTGAAAAAAGAGGGATGGCAGAATACAGTATTAAATCAGTATGGCAAGAAAAATATTATCTTCTGTGGTAACGGCACTTCCCATGCAAAGACATAATGTTAAAATATACTCTATCGGCAATTTATGTTAAAACACATATATTATTTATACATATGTAATGAAGTAGAAATTGCTGTTTAACTTCCAATTTGCTTATCTTTGATTGTTCAAAGAAAAATATCATCAGTCTTCAGCATTATCTTCTAATACCTGAAAATTGGGTACCTGTAAAAGATATCAATGATATGTACATATCTCATCAAATACACCTTTCATATAAAGGTGTAGATATAATCAGTGCTACTGATCACTGCTTATCTCTAACTTGGTGCAAGATCACAGAACCGGGAAAATAAAAATAACAAGAAGCAGAACACTTTTTTTCACCCAGCTGTCTTTATAAATAACTAGTAGACATGGTACATTTAGGCCTAATATATTTAGTATTGCAATATTTTATTCTTAATTTAATTTTCAAGGAATGACAACATGGATATTGGTGAAAATGTTTATACAGTTGCATTCTCAACCTCTTCATTTTGCAGGTTTATTGATTCTAAGAGTTTCAGTATAAAAATCACTTAATGTAAAGTATACTTTGCAACATTAAGTGATTTGTACCTCACTTAATATATACATTAAGTATATATATAAACACACACACAAGAATTTTTTGCAGCATAGTTTATAATCACAAAATATTATAAAACTCTGAATGTCCACCAATATGCAACTGAGTAAATAAATTATGATACAATATTATAATTAAAGAATACGTAGTCATTAAAAGAGTAAAACATATCTATATGACATTGATGTGAGACAATCTCAAAGATATATTTTTAAGTGATATTAACTAAGTTGTGTAAAAATAAGTGGAGTTGAATACCACTTAAATTAATAAGTAAATGTACACACACACACACTTGTAGATTAATTGATGGCAAAAAAATCTCTAGAAAGCAGAATTATTGGCAGTGGGGTGGGAAACTTAGTTTTACTTTATATGCTTCTGTACATTTTTATCTATATGAAAAGTACATATTATTTTTAGGAAAAGAATATCTCGCTAAAATATTAAGTCTTTTGAGGAACTATAATACCTGAACAAGTTACTGGTTCAATCATGTTTGTAACTAAATTCTAAGCTGAACATCCCAAATAACTTCTACCAAAGACAAAGAAGATATATAACATATATAACACTATACTGTGTAATTGAAACTTGCTAAGAGAGTAGAACTAAAAGTTTTCACTAAAAAGTGAAAAATATAAATATGTGAGATAATGGACTGTTGATTAACTTAGTAGGGGGAAACCCCTCACAATGTGTGTGTGTGTGTGTGTGTGTGTGTGTGTGTGTGTGTGTGTGTGATATCATCACATTGTGTTCTACAATCCTACGATTTTATTTGTCAGTTATACCTCAATAAAGAAAAATACATTTTAAAAAATATTTAAAGGAATATCTATAACATTACATATAGAAAGAGAAGCATTCCTATAATCTTGATAAAGAAGCTAGTAATTGAGATGAAGTTAGGAAATTAGCAATGCTAGTTATACAATAGTGAAATATTGTTGATGTTTTAGTGATAACTTTGATTATTCATACTGAAAGGCTACCATATGCAATACCTTCATTATATATGAGGCAGCAAGGATGCAGCCAAAAAGCTCCAATATGCTGACATGACCCGATTTACTGAAGGTCACTCAACCAATCTGTGTTAAAATCAGAAATGAACTACAGCTTGTAATGGAGCCCTCATTTCACTAGCCAGCACTGTCTGATAGAAGTGGGTGGCATTCATCATGGTGACACATTACCTGTAGCTGAGCCAATGAAGTGGGACAACCATAATAAAAGAAAATTAGTGAAAAAAATAGAGAAAGAAAGTCTATTCAAGTTAAAGATTATTCCCCTTCTACAGTAATTTCAGATTTCCCGGTATACTTATTTCATCACATTGACCTATTACAATAAATAGGAACAAGATGGAAATGCAGAATTTGGGATTAAAAAAAAGCATCTGGAGTGACATACGAGTTTAGACTCATCACTTCCCATTTAATTCTCTGACTGAATTTGTGGTCAACGCTAACCAAATGCAAACATATTTTATAAAGCCACTTTCTCAGCTCCCTGTTGTTTGCTCTCCTTAGTTATTATGACTAAAATGCATTTCAGAAGCAGAAATGTATAAAATGTATTCAAATGTGACTTATTGTCCTCTAAATATGCCTCATCCCTTCACCTATGACATTATTTATCTGCAAAAATCAAATTCAAGTTTATTAAATAGATGTATGTTTCACAGTTCACAATATTTAAATAAGTTCAGACAGTAATTGCATTTCTCAACAGTCTCCTGGGATGAAATAAAATACTATTTTTTTTCTGACCTTCAACTGTAGGAAAATGACTTCATTATTACTTTCCTATGTTTGCAATAGACTGTCTCTATAATCATTTATTTTGATGTTACATAATCTGAAATGTTTTTACAAATAAATGAAAAACATTTTCTTTTGATAGATACCTTTCTATAATCTCTCACTTGAGACAAAATATAAATACACACACACACACACACACACACACACACACTCCCCAGAATGAAAAAGTTAAATTAAAATAAATATTTGAAGATAAAAAATTCTTAATTTTCTCTTTTTACAGGTTAATTCTCTTCAACATTTGGTAGCTCATCTACAGATATATTACCTTTATCAAATCATCTTGGAATGCAATATCCATTATCCAAAGCAAAGAATTGTTTTTTCCCTCGTGCTGACCTTATCCTTTCATTTATTATTACAAGGGAGATCACAACTATTTTTTAGGTACTTTTTACTACTGGGTAGTATTGAATTAAAATTGCAACATCTGGGCACTTGGGTGGCTCAGTTGGTTAAGCGTTCAACTTCAGCTTAGGTCATGATCTCACAGCTCATGAGTTAGAGCCCTGCATTGGGCTCTGTGCTACAGCTCAGAGCCTGGAGCCTGCTTTGGATTCTGTGTCTCCCTCTCTTTCTCTGCCCCTCCCCCACTCATGCTCTGTCCCTGTCTCTCTCTCAAAAATACATAAACATTAAAAAAATTGCTGCATCTTTCTACATTTATTTCAATTGGTAACTAACTTATTCTTATGAATTTCCTTTTGGGAAGCAAGCGTACATTTCTATTGTCACTTAATATTTTTCTTCTTCAAATGGACAATTATTTTAACCTCTCAAGGACTTCTTTGTATCTGATACTGTAATTGATCTTTTTTGTTTCTTTACAATATCTGTCACCTCCAAGTTAGGCAAGCTATCAGTGTTCTTATCAAAGTCATTAATAAAATTTTGAATGTGGTAGAGTCAAAGAAAATGTCATAACGTTCCAACTTGACATTGACATATATCATCACTTTTAGGTTGTGATTCCACCCCTCTCCATTATTAACCATGATATATTTTTGTGCCTGGTCCAATAACATTTCTTAAAACTCTGTCAAATGCTCTACTGAAATGCAGAAACATTCTAACTTTCAGTCTGTAAAACTTCGATTTTGGGAGAGGTACAACAAATAGAATATTCACTTAGATTACAATAAATAGCTTAACATGCATGGCTATCCCAATAAAATTATCACTAATTCTAAACAATATTATAAAAAATGATACTATATATCATTATCCTCTTTAGAACCTCTTCACTCTTACTTTTCTGCATCATTTACTTGTGTCCTTATTTCTATGCCTCATTTCCTTCCCACCAGAATTTTGGATCTCATGGCTTAGTTAAATTTTAAAAAATAGCAATTCCAGTAGTAATAGTTGCTAGCTTTTTAATTTTCTAAGTAAAGAGAATACAAATAAACTAATTCATTTGTTGTTTTCATTTAAGGAATAATTTTTATCATTAAAATAAGAGCATAATCTCAAAAATTAAAAAAAATAATTACACGTATCTTTCTGAAAATTGACCACATTTCACTGGCTGAGAAAATATTTCTATACACCATCTTTTTTTTTTTATAATTTTTTTCAACGTTTTTTTATTTATTTTTGGGACAGAGAGAGACAGAGCATGAACGGGGGAGGGGCAGAGAGAGACAGAGACACAGAATCGGAAACAGGCTCCAGGCTTTGAGCCATCAGCCCAGAGCCCGACGCGGGGCTCGAACTCACAGACCGCGAGATCGTGACCTGGCTGAAGTCGGACGCTTTAACCGACTGCGCCACCCAGGCGCCCCACTATACACCATCTTTTAAAGACCACTGATCTAGGGACTTCTGGGTGGCTCAGTTGGTTGAGCATCTGACTTCAGCTCAGGTCATGATCTCTCTGTTCTTGAGTTCGAGCCCCACATTGGGCTCACTGCTGTCATTGCTGAGCCTGCTTTGGATCCTCTCTCTGCCCCTCCTCTGCTTGCACTCTCTCAAAAAGAAATAAACATCTAAAAAAATAATAATAAAAACCATTGGTCTAGAGTTTGTTCTCAGTAGACCAAAAAAGAAACATTCCATTTACTCAATAAACATACAGAAAAAAGTGTTATGTGTCAGAAACTGTGATAAGTGCCTCAGGGATGGAACAGTTTGTAAGATACGTTTAATTGAGGAGAAACAACAGGCCAGCAAACAGGTAATCAGCTACAATACAGACTGGTGGTAAGTGTTATGACAGGGTCAGCTTAGGGTGCAAAGAAAACATGGAGTGAGGGCTACCATATTGATCTAAAATGAGCTAAAGAAGGCTTCCCAGAAAAAGTGAGGGTTAAGTTAAAAGGTAAGTAATTGACAATGATAATAACTGTGATTATGATGATATTAAAGAGCAGTAAGGAAAAAGACACAGAGAGAAGGTTGTTCAGATATCAGAAACAAGTAATGAGGCCAGGCTTTGAGAACAAAATTGAAATTTCAAAGTAACTAAAAGTAGTTTAGCATAAAGCACAAGAAGACAAGGATAAGATTGAGGAGATGTGATAACAGAGACATTTAGATTAGTGAAGATAACAGTGTCTACTTTCTATTGAGTTTCTACTTGGTGCTTTACTGCCATGTATTTAAATTAATTTTGTTCTTACATTTATTATATTTGACCAGCACCTGTAAAGCACTTATATTTACCAGATTTTCTTCTAAGCGAGAGAAAGGAGACTAATTTAACCCTCAAAATATCTATTTATGTGTATTATTTTCTCCATAATATTAATGGGAAAACCAAAGTATAGAGATGCTACATAACTTGTTAAGTGATACAACTGATAAGTAGCAGAACTTGGCTTCAAATCCAGTCTAGCTCCAGAATCTATGCTCTCAAATACTACATTATGCATAAGAAATGCATAGTATCTCCATTTTGAAGTTGAGGAACTCATTTAAAAGATTGGTCCACGATTTCTGGGACCAGAATTTATGTGTATTCTACTTCAACTTCATGTTCTGCAACAATAAGAGCATAGCTCTGAACATTCTGGAGCCAGACTGCCAGTGTTCATATCTTTACTATTTATTAACAACTGCTTATTAACTGTATTATTTTAGAAAACTTTTCTTGCTTTCCTATGCATCAATTTCTTCATCTGTAAAAAAATCAATTGTAAAATATATGCCACACAAGGTTGTAGGTAAGAATTAAAGAACTATTATTTCTAAAATACTTTAGAAGTGAGCATAATTGACAATGCCCTATAAGAATCATTTAGAAAGTTTTGCATGGCCTCCTGGTAAGTAAAAGCAGGCTCTAAAAACATTTGTCATGATCATGGAGCACCTGGGTGGCTCAGTCGGTTAAGTGTCTGACTTTGGCTCAGGTCATGATCTCATAGTTTGTGAATTTGAGCCCTGCATTGGGCTCTGTGCTGTCAGCTCAGAGCCTGGAGCCAGCTTCGGATTCTGTGTCTCTTTCTCTGTCTGCCCCTCCCCCATTTGTGCTCTGTCTCTCTCTGTCTCTCAAAAATAAATAAATGTAGAAAAAAAAACCTTTTAAAAACATTTGTCATGATCAAATAGAATTTCACAGATGTGTGTTCAAAGAAAATATTTTGTTTGTTTTATAAAAACACACCTAACCTGATTAAATGAGCAAACTGATCATGTAACTTTCTAGGGCACAATTGGCCCATTAATAGTTTTAACATTAAATTCATCATTCATTTTAAATGTTTTGTTTTTCTTGTTATTGAAAGTTTAGATTTACGACTTCCAGGCATCAGTTTTAGCTAATGGGAAAATTAAAGATATTCTTTGGTTCTGTTGCTGAGCCTTTTCAAGAATCAGCTTTCCTTTCAAGAAGAAGCCAGTAAGACCAATCAGGATGGTATGATCTGTCAGCTGAATGTACCATTTGTTGATTTCAACAGTAAGATGCCTACAATTGACATTTTAGTCTTCCTTTTAAGGCTCTTTAAAAAATTAAATACAACAGAAAAATTGGATGAAGTTTAGTGGGAAATAAAGAGATGAATTACTTATAATGAAAACGAAATTTTCAAGTATAATTTATTCTCTATGCCAACCTGTAACATCATAAACTTGTCTTCGCACATTTTGCAATTTATTTAAAAAATTCTTGAGTGTCCACTGTATTCAGGCATTTGGAAAAATCTGCTGAATAAGGTATGTCATATTGTGTCACATTATGTATCACATTGTGGTTCAGGTACATGTTAGAAACCAACCATACACAGAATAACAAGAAATGATCTCTGCCCTGAAGAAAGTTTGTTTCTGTTATCTTATAATTCTAAAATTCAAATGACTACCAAATCTAATATTCAGCATTTATATTTACTCAATCAACAATAGTCAGAACATTTCTTGGTTGCTACCCAGTTAGTTTCTAATTAATATTTGTCTTCTCCTAAAAGGGAGCATAGTAAGATATATTCATTGACATTTTGTTCTTGGAGAAGATTTCTCTTTCAAATCAACAAGTAGATATTTAGAAACTCAGTATCAGTACTTTGGCCTTTCGTAAATCCAGAATCAAGAATTATTACCCACTATCAATACAATTCTTGGTTAAAGAGGAATTATTGCCTCTCCACTTTTGTATGGGTAAGTGTTTTGTACTTAAGAAGAAAACCTTGTTCTGAATTAGAACCAATCAGATAAGTCCTTTTCAAGGTGAAGTGTAGCTAAATGTGAGCATATTCTTTCCCCAGTGTTCAATAGAATTTCCCAGATAAAGTCCTTGTTCCTAAATGATAGTGGTCCTTTTGATTTCTGCACTTTTTTTTCCTGTACATAAAAAATTAAACAGTTAGTAGAATATTTGACTAAAATGCTTATTTTTCCATCAGGTATAACATAAATGATTGTTATTTATTTATTTATTTATTTATTTATTTATTTATTTAGAGAGGGAGGGGCAGAGAGAGAATCCTACAGGGCTCAATCTCACAAACCACAAGATCATGCCCTGAGTGGAAATCAAGACTTTGAGCCATCCAGGTGCCCCATCTTTTTTTATGTCTTTTTGCTCTCATTTGACAGGAACTGCCATTTAAGAATATTTCATAGTATTGTAGTTAACCCTACTTTTTATTTCCCCCCAAAAATTTGCTTAGAAATTATGTCAAGATGACATTCTCTTTCAAAAGGAGAAACACAAAAGCATCTGAATGAATTATGGGATAAATAATCATTACCTATAAAGATGGGAGACTAGATATGCCATTTAACTAATTATAAATAACATCCCTGATGCTAATCTAGAAGCGAAATGGTTCATCAACTTAAATTAAGACTGGGTTTGCCCCTCTACAGAGTTAGTAAGTGGAAACATGCATGCTGCATTTGACTTGCAGTAAGACAGGAGATCCTGAAATTTTATTATGATCCCTACATCAAATTTAACAAGGCAGTCTTTTAGATATATCAAATGTATGTACCCTGAATACAGATTTTTTTTAACTTTGAAAAGAAATATTTTATGCATGAATTGCTATGAGATGACTTAGCTGAGAAAAATACTATGATTACTTTAAGATGACATTCAATTGATTCCCTTTCTGTTAAAAGCAATTGTGTTTCTATATCCAGAGAAATAACTGGATAGTTTTCCTCATAATTAGAACTGGAACATTTTTCTCTAATATTATGAAGAAATGTTGATCTTGCGCTGAACCATTCCACTATCTGCAAATAGGAAGAGTGGTGAGTTTTTACTAGTTACTCACTTTGACCTTCATCCAGTTACCTCCATTAGGAGGAGCTCCAGCTGGGCATTATTTGGCCCAGCTGGGTTTAACTTGGCAAGCCTCAGAAGGTAGTCATTTTAACAGTGCTACAAAACAGTGAATTTTAAAAACCAGAACACATGCATTTTCTGTGCTTTCCCTCTCCATGTAAAAGCAAAGCATTGTGGGTTTTTTCCTACTAATCTAATCTTAGAGTCTACACACTAACTTTGGTTTTGTTGATACATGTAAAAGGCTACTTCAAGAACATTGGCTCAACAACTGAGTCCATTTTTCTGAAGCACTTAGAGATGGTGTTAGAATAATCACAGACAAAAGAAATGGTAGAAATCTGAGAAGCCAATTAAGTGGGGAACAACTTACTCAAATTCTTACTCAAGTATAATTTAATAATTGATTTCTGATTTTCATAGTATACAATAATAACTACTATATTTTGAACTCTTACCATCGACTGGAACTGTTGTAAGAATTTTCTCTAACTTATCTAATTTATTTCTAAATAACTTGTGATACAACTAAAACAGAAAGTTTGATAACTTGCCCAGGTTACACAGCTAGTAAAGGGAGAAACCCAGCTTTCATCAAATGGCATTATTTATTATTCAAAAATGTTTAGAAAGATTTTTTTTGCCCAGATTTCTCCTACCATGTCATTTTTTTCCCCATTCTAATAATCAAATAAGGAAACACAAAATGAAATTGGAAAAATTAGCTTGTTACTATTGCTTTTATTTTTGACACTAAGAGGTATCTGATTTCAGCTTTTTTTCCCAGTGAAATGATCTCATCCTTTAATATCCCATGCTGGCCAGGAGCAAATTTTTAGGGTCCCTAAGTTAAGTTTCAAAATTCCTAAAAGTGGGTTTTCAAGTCCATAGGATAATGGCAGCTAATTAAATTAAATCTGTTTTTCAGGTACAGACAGACCCATGAGAAGAGATTACAATAAAAACAAACAAAAAAAACCCCATAAACCCATTCTTACTGTATAATTAAATCATACAGGATACTATTCCTGTAAATTTCCATGTAAGTTGGAAGACAAATTCCCAAGCTTGGCACAGATTGCCCTAAAACCCACGCTGAGACAGGCCCAGTGATGATAGAAGATAGGTGAAGGCCCTTCCTAAAAGAGAAAGAAACACCTGGGTGAGGAAATAGATTCAAGATCACACAAGATCAGAACACAGTCTGCAGAATAATCAACAGAAAGGTCCTCAAAACTGGTCAGAACGATAAATGACATTCTTGAAAGAGTAATGTTTCTGACATATCATAGATGCTTGGAGTAAAGGGAATGAACAAAACAAGTAGTGGAAAACAAAGTTCCTACAGAACAAGAAAAAGTACAAGCCTCAGCAAAGAGTTCAGCTCTTGTGTATATGAAGATAAATTATAGGCCCCTGAAACATAGAACTCACATAGTTCTACTAATCCCATAATGGGCATACATGCCATTATAATCTTTAAAATGGAAAGAAAAAATAAGAAACAAATGCCTCCTTTCCCTTCAGATGGTCGAAATGTTTTCCTCTTTGCCTTTGGTCTGTGCCAGACATTTGCTGTAATTAAAGTATACAATGGTAAGTGTCTTAATTATCTTATAGGTCAGTCTTAAGTCTTTATCTGTCATTTTAGCTTATGCTCTTTACATTGCGTACCACAAATACACCCTTTACTTCATTGGTGTTCTTTCAATTTATGAGCAAACACATGAAGACACTCAAAAAATATATGCTATATGCTGTGTTAAAAACTTAGAAACAAAAAGCTCCTATAAAACAAAACCGAATCACAAAATCAACATCAAATATTTTCTACCAAAAGAAATATTGCCTATCAAAGATACTGAGCTTTACTACACAGCAGATCAGGGCACTTCTGGAATAAGAAACCTAGTTAATTGCCCTTTGACTTCCTATCTACATGTACTTGTTTGTTTAGAACAATGTACTTGCATTAGAAATGCAAGAAACTCCAAATGAACCAGATGTCATCCCTCTCTTTATAACACTCCAAAAGGTAACCGTTGATGGGCAGGCTTTTTTGTTGTTGTTTTGTTGTTGTTTTTGCTTATTGTTTTTTCCTATGGAAAAACACACATGCTCTTCTCTTAGCCTGAACCACTTTCTCTAATTTCTCCATATGGAAAACTTTACTTACTTTCAATATCAGTCCAGTTATCACTTCCACTCCTCTACTATTGCCAACCTTTGTCAAATGACCTTCCATGTACTTCTGTGGTACCCTGTAATTCTCCACATAGTTCTTATTACATTGCACTGCAATAGCCTTTTCTCCATCTTTCCCCACTAGACTATGAGCCCCTTATTGGTTGAGGCCAGTCTTTCTATTTACAATTTTGATCCTGATGTTTTGTAGGAACATTAAATTTTGTTTGGAGTAACTAATGATGTCCTGAATGAGTAAATGGCTATACATTTAAAGATTGAGTGATTATTGAATATCAGGTATTGGGAAGCCCAAGTTTCAAATGTCTAGGGGACGTTTGGTTAAAAGTGAGTGTATAATAAATTTAAGTGAAGATGGAAGAGTTACTGAACTGAAAAAATAGTGTATTAAAAGATTTGCTCCATATCACTGGAAATTTACTTGAAGCTAAAAAACACTGTAGATAAGTTAGTATTAATTAAACTACTTTCTGGTACACTAGACTTTAATTACATTTTTTCTTGTCTGATAATTTATCCTCTTCTATCATCTTTTTCTCACCCCAATTTTTTGCTGACCTAGTAACCATAACATAGTCCTCAATAACTTACAGAGTGTCTTGTGATGTTAACTTTGAATTTAACAAGGTTGTGCTACTGAACATCTTTAATTAAATATTACTCACTTTAGTGGTTGAATGGATATGTATAGAAAAATAAAACATCTGGGAGGAAAATATAGGCCTTTTGAATGAATTAAAATGAAATGCACATGAGAAGATAACTGTATCCAAACCCCAACACTTCCACTCCTCCATGCAAATATACCACCACAATCCACAATTTTGGAAAAAGCAATCCTTTGTTGCTTTTGCGAGAAAGTTTTTTCCAGAAAACCTTACAGGATGTCTTCATTATGGGGATTACACAAGTTATAAAGTATGCCCTGTACCCCAAATATTGTCAATTTGCACCGTAAATATCCCAGCATTTTTCATCTACCACCTATACCTTAATTCTCTTTTGAATTTTATTTTGAAATAAGTATAGATGCATGGAAAATTGATAATACAGCGAGGTCCTGCGTGCCTATCACCCATTTTCCCTAATAGGTAGTACAATATTAAAACCAGGAGTTTGACATAACTATAATGTGTGTATACAGCTGTATGTCATTTGTGATTTATGTAACCACCAGCACAATCAAGACACAGGAATTTTTCAGCCCCACAAAGATCTCCCTGCTACTAAGCTTCTACAGTTAAACCCACCCCTACCACTCCATATCCCCAAACTACGGTTATATAATTTTGGAATTTGCGGAATATTATATAAATGAAATCATAGGGTATTTGACCTTTCGAGGTTGTCTTTTTTTTTTTTCACACAGCACAATGAAATAATTTGTTCTTTTGTCTTGTTGAGTTATATTCCGAGTAATGGGTGTACCACAATTTGTTTAAATATTCACCAATAGAAGGCATTTTTGTTACTTTCAGGTTTTTACTACTATACAAAACTGCTAAGACCATCTTACACAAGTTTTTGAGTAGATACAAGTTTTAATTTTCCTGGTATAAATGCCTAGGAGTGTTGTGTTGAAGGAAACGATCCAGAGATTGTGATTTTCATTTGACCTCAGAGCTCCACCCAGGCAACTGGAGGCTCCTGGTCTCCTCTGTGTCCTTGGAGGGAACTTACATCCACCATTCCCACAGCTGAAGCCATTTCAAGGATGCAGCTTTGAAAGAGTAAGGCATGTTGAGATCACCTGGAATGAATATGTAATTAAACCTCATTAGGGCCTCTATATATACTTCAAGATTCTGACAAGGAAGTGTGGAGGTTTAGTTGCCTTGTGGCTCCCTGGGACAAATCTCACTTGTAAGTTCCCTTGCTTATTAAATCTGTCACCTACCCATTCAGAGTGATCTACCTCTTTCTCTGGTCTCTCCCTGCCCTCTGTTCTGAAGTTAATTTTAGATTTCATTCAGGAAATTCCCAAGGTTGTTGACCAATGACTGCAACCAGGAGACCATGGAAATGGGGCTTGGGAAAAAGCCAAACTTGAGAGAAATTTTAAGTTGGCCACTGGCCACTGAGCTCTGGGAAACGGGGGTAGGGGGTATGGCTGTTAGATGCTTATATACCCGCTGCCTGGTGAGTACAGGGATGCCTCCAAATGCCAGCTAGTTTAATGTATTTGTTTAAGGAACTGCTCATAGAGCTGTGATAGGGAAAAACAATAAAGGCATTTTTGAAGAGATCGTATCCAAGTTTAGATCCAAAAGATTAAAAAGAGATAGTCATTTGTAGATTTGAACATGACTGTGAATTGTAGGAATAGATCAGTTTGAATGTAATCATGTTTTAAGTAGAAAGAAAAGCAGGTCAGTTGGGTGGCTCAGTCAGTTAAGTGTTTGATTCCTGATTTCGGCTCAGGTCGTGATCTCATGGTTCATGGGATTGAGTCCCACTTTAGCCTCTGTGCCAACAGCATGGCGCCTGATTGGGATTCTTTCTCTCTCTGCTCCTCCCCTGCTCACTCTTTTTCCCAATAAATAAATAAACTTGAAGAAAAAAAACAACAACCAGAGTTAAGTTGGAAGATGGGGGCAAGGTGGAAATCTTGGAACTTTTGAGGAAAAGAGAGGAGGCCAGTGCTCCAGGACAATACTGCATGAGTGTTAATGTGGTATGGGATGGTGCTGGAAAAGGAAATGGAGTCAGATCTTACACAAGAAGCAGTGGAAAGCCATTGACAATTTTGAAGTTAGGGTGATAAAATATAGTTTGCATTATAAAAGATCCATTCTTGCTTCTCTATGGATAATAGACTGAGAAAAAGATTGAAATAAAGTATCAGGGTGATTGCAAGAGGTTCTCAAGGTGAGAAAAGATGCTTTGGTCATAAAGGATTACAGATTTAAAGACTCAGAGGGTAAATATGTAGAAAACTTGGAGATACTTTGGGTAGATGGATATGGTAGGAGGAAGAATCAGTATTACAATATATACTTTTTCATGTTTTGATATATCTTCTATGTTACAGTATTTATAAATCTACTTTTGTATAACCTACAGTTGAGTAGATGGCAGGCATTGTGGACAGGAGCATCAGTTTAGGACTCAGTTCATCTGATTTAAAATCCTATCTGTAGTACTTACTGATCACTGGAAATTAGAAGATGGGCTTAATTTCCTCTCTGGGAAAATGGCAGTGCTAAAACCACAATACTGTCATGTGGGTTGTTGGGAGGCTTAACTAAGAATACAATTGCAGTGTCTGCAACAGAGACTGGCGTTGTGTATCCAGTGAAGGGCAGTAGAATGTAGTGGAAGCATTTATTGAACACATGGGGAATAACCATCAATTGTATCTGTGCAAAGTTAGGAATGGGTTTGTAAAAAAGTAGTACTTTTGTTGAGGCTTGGAATATCACAAAACCTTGGCCAGGTGAACACAGCAGATAAGGGAGAAGTGAAATCTGATTTAATTGGAGAGAAGAAAACTAATCTTGAAAATAAACATTCATCTCAGGGAGAAAGGTCTGTAGTCTCTAGGACACTGTTGTTATTTTGCAATAATATAAATCAAACTAACAGTAGTTTCTTTTCTAAAAACATTTTGAATCCACTTACTGGATTATTAAATCATTGAGATGGTGCATTTTGTGAGGATTTTATGTTGATAGTGATGATAGGATCTTATAAATCAGTCTGTGAGGCCACCCATGTGTAAGGCTTATTCTGCACAACATAGATCTACCCCATGAAGTGGGAAAGTGTCTGTCAAAGATCCCTGTAAGGCAAACCTCTTTTGGCTGGTATTGAATAGCCCTGACCCCTTTCTGCCAGGATGTTTGTAAGTCAGGTAGCCACTCTTTTCATTCAGGCTCTTCCAATTCATTTTATCCTCTAGGTCTTTGGAATGCTCATCTTAATCCCAGTTCTTTAAAATTACTTACATTTACTTTTTAAGTGAGGTTGCTGGAGTTCATTTAATAATGGAAGACATGGAAGGAACATAGATAATTCCTCACTAACAGCAGTTCAATACCAGGACTTTAATAATAATCTGGAGCATAAACAAACAATTATTAATACCTTTTGTGCTATCTTCACATAACCATAGATTATTTAGAAGTGTGGTGTTTGATTTCCAGATATATGGAGACCTTTACATACAACTAGTTATTAATAATTTCTAACTTAGTACCCTTTTGACGAGAAAATATGGTGTACTTATTTTTACCCTTAAAATACATTGAGACTGGTTTTATTGCCCACTGTATGGTTTATGTTGGTAAATATTGCCTATGTATTTGAAAGACATGTGTATCCTACAAGTTGTTCAGTGTGTTCTAAAATGTCAATTAGAAGTTGCTTGAAGCTGGTTTTTAAATCTTCAGTATTCTTGTGGATATTTGATATGTATATATTTTATCATATACTGAAAGATGCTATTAAAATCTCCATGACTGTCTATTTTTTCTATTTTCTCCTCTAGTTTTATCAATGTTTCCATCATTATATATTGAATCCCATTAAGCACATGCATATTCAGCCTTATCTTCTATATGAATGGATCCTTTATATCATGAAATGCCAGTTTTATTTCTGATAATATTCTTTATCACAAAATCTTTCATTTCATTAATATTACACAGTCAAAGCCACTCATGCTGTACAATATCTTTTAATGTTGCTGTTCGTATTAATTAGATTAGTGGCTCACAGAGATTAATTTGCGATCTTATTCCACGAGAAGGTGAAAAAATGCAAAAAAACTGAGTTGATCATTTACCTCCACTTTGATTATTAATTCATCTATTCAACTGAAACATCCAAGAGCACATATTCTGTGCCAGGCTTTCTTCTGCATGCTGGGAACACAGCAATGAAAAGACAAACCAATATCCATGCCCCCACCAACCCTGAGCTTATATTCATTCACTTTTTATTCATAATTTATTCATAATTTATCCATTAGAATTCTGTTAAATTCTAGCATATAATTCATCTCTAGAATTTAAGGAAAATATATTCTGTTGATGATAAAGTCATTGTATATCTACTTATATTCAGAGTTTAAGTACCTGGATATTTATAAGTGATAGCATAAAATTATACATTTGTACTTCCCAATTTGTGAAAATGAATGACTTTGGAAGCCCATTTACTGCTAAATATCTAAGTACAGCTTTCTAAAAGAGTCAGAAGGAAATACTAGAAGGATGATTATAATGAAATTAAAACATAATTAATGGCTTTAGTAGTTATTTACACGTGTCAGAAAACAGAATGCATTGGAAGATAGGCCTGTAGAAAATGTCAAAGTTGAAGCCCAGAAAGGAAAAAAAAAAAGAAATAAAAGAAAGAGTAAATATGTTTTGGAACAAAGAAAAAAATCTCTCTTGTGCTTTTTTAACATTAAAATACACATAAATTCCAGAAACTTTCAAATTGGAAACTCAGAGTGGATGGCTCTAGATAATATTTAAAGAGTTACTATTTTCCAAAACTAGTGAGCTAAATCTCACAGTCAAGTGTTTCTAGATATGCTAAGTAAAATAAAACCAAAGAAACAAGTCTTGGACATATTGTGTTAAAATTCTTAATCTAAAGAGAAAATATTAAAAAGAGAGGAGGGGAAAAAGGACATAATATATTCAGGGGAGTAGCCCACAGCAGCATTTTGAAAGTGGGGAAGGCAGAAAAAAATTAAAGGTCATCTTTAAAGCACTGAAAGATGGAGAATTGCTTAATTATTATAATATCAGATAAAGTAGAATTTAAGAAATTTTACAAGTATAAGGAACTATCCATACTGGGGGATAAAAGGTGTAATTTCAACAGGGAAATAAAGCAGTACAAGAATCCCAAGCATGCTCTGCGCTGTCAGAACAGAGCCAGTCGCAGGACTTAGTCTCATGAGCTGTGAGATCATGACTTGAGCTGAAATCAAGAGGTGGACACTTAACCACCCAGGTGCCACAGTCATGTAATCTGAAGACACCTCTCAGTAAACTGCTGTAGTGAACACTGATGTGCTAATAGATCCTGATGTGCTAATAGATCCTGATGTGCTAATAGATCCTGATGTGCTAATAGATCCTGATGTGCTAATAGATCCTGATGTGCTAATAGATCCTGATGTGCTAATAGATCCTGATGTGCTAATAGATCCTGATGTGCTAACAGATCCTGATCTGTTTTCTGGGAAAATACCAGAAACAGGATTGCTGGATCATATCATAGTTCTATTTTTTTTCTCTGTTGAAGAAACTCCATAATTCCATACTGTTTTCCACAGTGGCTGTACCGTTTTACATTTCCCCTAATAGTGTACAAAAGTTCCAGTTTATCTCCATCCTGACCAATACCTGTTGTTTTTGTTTTTTGATAATACCTATTCTAATAGGTGGGAGGTAATATTTCATCATGGGTTGGATTGCTATTTGCCTGGCAAGTAGTAACATTGAGGATCATTCCAGATAGTATTTGGCCATTTGTGGGTCTTTTTTGAAGAAATGTCTATTCCAGTCTTGAGCTCATTTTTTAAATTTGGATTATCAGGGTTTTCTGTCTGTTTTTGTTACTGAGTTTTAGGAGTTCCTTACGTATTTTGGAAATTAACACCTTACCCAATATATATTTTGCACATATTTTCTTCCAACCCATAGGGTGCATTTTCACACTATCGTTGATTGTTTGCATGTAGAAGCTTTGTAGTTTGATGTAGTCCCATTTGTCTATTTTGTTTTTGGGTTTTTTTGGTCCTATCCATAAAATCATTGCGAAGACCAGTGTCATGGAATTTTCCCCCTATGTTTTCCTCTAGGAATTGTACAGTTTCAGGTCTGAAATCTGCCTTGAATCCATTTTGAGTTGATTTTGGTGTACAGTATAAGATAGGGTTCCAATTTATTTCTTGTGCATGTGGCTATTCAGTTGTTGCCATTTGCTCAACACCATTTTCAAAGAGATTCTCCTTTCACCATTGTGTGTTTCAGGCAACCATAACTGTTAGTTACTTCTAGGATCTCTATTCTGTTGGGTTTCTCTTTGTGCCAGCACCATACTGTTGTTGTTATTAGTGTTTTGTAAAATATTTTGAAATCAGGAAATGTGATGCCTCTGGCTTTGTTCTTTGTAAAAATTGTCTTGGCTTTTTAGGGTCCTCTGTGGTTCCATATGAATTTCAGAATTTTGTTTTATTTGTCTGCAAAAAAATGTCATTGAGATACTAACAGAGATTGTAGTGATATTAGCACTGTAATGTTCACTGCAGTATAATTCACAACAGCCAAAATGTGAAAACCACCTAAATATCCATCAACAGATGTTGTATATACATGCAATGGAATATTCAACCTTGAAAAAGAATACCTGACATAAAGTGAAAACTTGGGTGAAGCTTGAAGACATTATGCTAACTGAAATAAGCCATTCAAAGAGGGACAGATACTGCATGATTCTACTTACATGCAAGGTGTCTAAACTAGTCAGGGTCATAGAAAATAAGTAGAATCATGGTTGATGGGCTGGGAGGAGTAGAAAGTAGGGAATTGCCAATCAATGGAAATAGAATTTCAATTATGCAAGATGAAAAGTTCCAGAGATCTGCACAACAGTTTGTCTATTAATATTTTGTTATACACTTAAAACTGTAGGAAGGTACATCTCATGTTAAGTGTTCTTAGTACAAAAAAGTCATTGTAACTAAAGTCATTGTAACTAAAATGGTAACTAGATCAATGCACAATAATAAATGAAAATAACTCTTTCTGTAACTAAAAGAAAACAAGCAAACAAAAAATCAGTAAGAATAGATGAAGAAACTGGATTTATGACAAATAGGGTGTTCTACTAACACAACAAAGAATAAATACTGTGTGTTATTGCATCTAGAACATTGACTAAAATATTACAGTACTGGGCAATGAAGAATACATTGTCTACCCATAGAGAAATTGAGGTATAATCAACAGGAAATTACTCCCTATGCTTG
This sequence comes from Felis catus, assembly GCF_018350175.1. Classification (NCBI taxonomy): domain Eukaryota; kingdom Metazoa; phylum Chordata; class Mammalia; order Carnivora; family Felidae; genus Felis; species Felis catus. Next base: position 186,120,967 of record NC_058368.1, on the reverse strand, counting down.
GGAAATGAGAAATACCATTCTATGTAATCTAAACTAAATTATAATGTAAAGGCAACATACTAAAATCCAAGGAATGGAATTACATATTTAATGGAAATTTCTAGCTCTATCTGTAGAGTATATAAGCATACAAATAGATTCTCTTCTAAGACTGCTCTAATAGGTTACTGTAATGAAACCGTTTGGACTTTTGGTAATCAAAGGAATTTTGGTTCACCTGTCAAAGCTATCCACAATTTTCTTAAGTTTATTGTATTTTAAATTATTTTCTTAAAATGTATCTCATTTTAAGATACATAACTAAGATCTTATTTTGATTTTGTTTTCATTGTTGAAAATATCTCCTTACTATCAAGTTTGACCTTATAAGAATAGGGTACCTTTTATTCAAGGCTACCAAATAAGTATATATCAGTAGAAAAGAGAAACTCATGTAAGGCAAAATGTATACATAGATTTTAATAAGTGAAATGCTCATTTTATTAACAAAACATTGAAATGCAGAAATTAAGTTGTACATCAGAAAAAACATACAATACATTTAGTGAAGATAAGCTTTTGGTTAGCTATATTAAGACATCTTTTTTTTTTTTTTTTTTTTTTTTACTGAGAACATTAGTTCTTGTGTTTTCTTAACAGAAAAAAACTTAACTTTTTTTTTTTACAAGAAAACAAATCTACACCTTTTATTTACTTTTCAGTTAGTTTAAATCTTTGAGGGGTACAGCATCACATGGATTCTGTGGCCAATGGCTTTAGCAGGAAGGGTGCTTTGGAATTTGGCAGAAATCCCACTACTATTTCCATGAGCATGAGTTACTTTTCCCCAGATTACTCTGGTTTTGTTCGGTTTGTCACCAGGAGTCACTGTGTTGTTCTTTGCTTTCTACACATACGCATATATCTTGCCTACATAAAATTCAGTTTCATCTCGAGCATAAGCACCTTCAATTTTCAGAGGAGCTGTGTGCTCCCTCTTGTTCCAGAGACCCTGCTTATAGCAAAAATGACTGTGGACCATTGTCTTCCAGACATATTTGTCGTTTTTAGAAGTCTTGTTCCTGGCAGGCCTCCACAAGTTCCAAGATGGCAGAAAGAGAAATGCCAGCAAAGTTTTAATAATTTTCCTTTTCTTCAATAAGTCAAAGTTGTTAGGAAATCAAAAAGACTTTACTGAAATATGAATTGGGAGATCTGTATCCTATATAGGCCATGCTATTAACTAACATTAAAACTTTTTTCAGAATTGTCTTAAATTTGCTGTTTAGAATCCCTCTAAATTAAGATTTCATGAGCCTTGATTTTGAAACAATGGTATCAAAGTCAACTGATGCAAAGTGAGGGACTTTGCATCTTCCAACTTAACTCACCCAGTTGGTAAGACAAGTGTGGCATCATATTAGGGTTGTAAAATTACTCCAAAGCTTTTAGTACTACCTAAAAGTTCCTAAGAACAGAAAAGCATTCATTAGAAATCTACTTTTTAAACACACACACACACACACACACACACACACACACACACACACACAATCTTACATTCGTGAGTTTATGAAGCAATATTGATAAACAACTTTGCCACCTAAAATAGGGCTTTTTAGCCACAATGTCCTTTTATTTTCTATATCTTTAAAAAAAACATAATGTAAAAATGGCAGAGAATAGCTCTGTGCTATCTTACAACATTCTTCTTTGATATACAGGGAAAACTTTGGTTGCATAATAGAAAATAAAATTTATCCATAAAGATAAATGTAAAAATAAAATTATCTACCTCTGGCATGCTGAACTAAATGAACTGTAATTCATTGGACTTTAGAGATAGGGTAATAAAAATGCATTAATTCAAAAGTGGAAATGAAAAATTTATCTTGCCACCCTCCTTATCAAAATCAGGAAACTTACTTTAATCATTCCTGAAAAAAAATGGCAGCAAGGAAATTAATCCAAATAAAATAGTGAGAGAACTTCTACCCTATGTACTTATTAAGCATCAGAAAATAAGTTAGAGAACATATGATTTTAACCTAAGTATTGAATCAATATTCTATCACCATGGGTGTAGCCAAATGGCAAAAGTGACTATTTTCAGTGAATGCCTTATTTCAGAATACACATAAAGTTTTAGAATCCATGTATAGTTCCAAAACCATTACTTAAATTCATTTCTAAGATGAATGTAATTTCTGAAAATCCTACTTTGTTGAATGAAAAATACTGATAAGTAGAAAGATAAATTCTGACATTTTCTGTACATACTCATTACCCTATACAATTTATAGCTATCACCAAAATAAGAATAGCTATAATGACTATTAATATGGCTTTGAGGGAAAAGTATTTCTTCTCTGTATAATACTGTCAAAAATCTCAAAACTTACCTAACAAAAAATCAAGTCCTCATACCTTCTTAAACATTTATCAAATAAGAAAAGTGTTAATATTACATTAAAATGTTGAGTTGAAGTTTGAATATTTTAAAAATCAGCTTTATTGTGGTAGGATTTATATATAGAAAAATTTACCAATGTAAGTTGAATATTTCATTGAGTGTGTATACATATATATACATATATATATATACACATACACACAGATGTGTGAGACAGAAAAAGACTATAGCTATCATAATACTCAAGAAAACTCCAAGTTATCTGCTTGCTTCTCTTTAGTCCATCCTTTCCTCCTATCTCATGCCTCAGAAAATGACTGATTTTGATTTTTGTCATGAATCATTTAATACCCAATACTTTCACAGTCATTTTGAAAAGATGCTAAATTGCTATGTATTATACAAGAGTCATTATGATACTTTTCTGTTCCTAGCAAACACCAGCTAGGCAAAAGCAACTCTCCTAAATGTTAAAAATAAGAGTGTCTCCACTTAAGAAGAAGGCAGTGCAATGTCCTAGTTAAGAGGACAGGTTCTCGAACACGTCTGGGTTCAGGGTTCACTCCTTTTACTTAAGAGCTGAATATTTGGTCAATAACTCAGTCTCACTGTGCCTACATGGATAAACTAGAAAAGTAATAGTACCCACTTCATAGGATAATGATTATATAACTTAATGTATGCTATATACATAAAGTTTAACACAGTCTTTTTTACATGCATTGTTCACCATTAGCAGTTATTAATTAGATATAGACTTGGTTCTAAAAATGTGTATACTTTGTGCAAATTGAGTCTACTTTAAAGAGTCTAATGTTTGAGAATTCAGATATTAAAGCAAAATAAAAATAAATCTATAAAACAAGTACTTTTGTCTATTTCTTTAAATTGCTTTCCATTCTATTAGGTTGTATTTTAACTAAAAGAAAATGTGTATCCAGAGAATTGAAGAATTTAATCTTGCTGGATTCAAATGGAACCACTTTCTACTGGTTGAACTCAGTGATATTTTTCTGGCTTGCTTCTGGACAATTCTTAGTCCTGCTCTCTGACATATTCTTAGCCTGGAAATCTGACCTCCCCCCACCCCATTAGTCTTCCAATAAGTTAGATTTTCTTATATTCACAATGGAGATACTAAAGCTGTAGTCTAGTCATCTCCTGAAGATATTCAGAGGCTTTTTTGAAAGAACACGTTTCTGTTTGTACTGCACATTCCTCATAAAGAAGTAATGTTGTTCTTCATATTCATAAATATGTAACCAAATCAGAAATATAGATGGCACATAAGTCTTAGTCCTTTTATCTAAAGCTTATACTCACAGGACTCCTTTTCTTTAGGAATTTGCTTTATGTCCTATAAAGTTTTTAATATCAATGTTTCAAAAGCCTCCTTTAATCAGATTTTCTATGGCCTTTATCCTTACTAAAATGTTGACTGTCTTAAATTGTTCCAGAGTCTAGCTTTGTCACTCAGACCTTAGACTATGAAAAAGGTTTAATTATAGTTAAAGAATCCATAATCTGTCTAAGCTTTGTTAAATTCTTTGCTTTGGTATTACAAATGGAAAGTCGATTTATGATGAGCTAAACAGATTATAGATTCTTCTAATATTTTTCACTTTTGACTCTTATTTGGGCTCTGGAAATCATTTTAGTTATGAATACTTTTTAGAGAAGTAACTTTATTAATACATATTACATTGTAATTATTAAAAAAAAATAAATACCAGCTTTGATCTTTGTATCATCTGAGATAATAGAAGCATAAGTCTCTTATCTTCTTGATTGTTAAAGATATTACAAAGCATAACTAAAAATAACTCCATACAGTCAAGTTTGACCTTTTAAGATTCAAAAAGGTTTTAGGCCATTTTTTTTTTCCTGTTTGTAGAAGTAATGGTTCTTTAAAGAAATGGAAGGATATTAAGATTTAATTTGTAATAGATCACAGCATAAACTTTCCTGTGTTTAAATGTATTTTTTAAATGTTTGAAAGAAAGCACAAAAGGGGGAGGGGCAGGGAGAGGGAGAGAGAGAATATCAAGCAGGCTCTGTACTATGAACATAGAGCCTGACTCAGGGCTGGAACACATGAACCATGAGATCCTGACCTGAGCTGATACCAAGAGTCAAATGCTTAATTGACTGAGTCAACCAGGTGCCTCTAAACTTTTCTGTGTTTATATTTAGATTTCATCTTTTTGTCTTTTCCAATTGAGTCAATTTTTGATTTCTGCATAATTGTTATATATTCATTCTCCAAGGTCAAGTAACTGTTACATATTCTAGTAGCGAAATAAGCTAAATTACCCTAAAAAGAACATATACTTAAAATGAAACAAAATGTTTATGTATTTCTAGAAAGCTAATCACATAAGCATAAATCAGACTTCACATAAGAGATGACATTCAATATATCAAGTGAACATAAACCTTCAGTTAGCTGACGAGGCATATCAATTTTTCTGGTAATGCTGATGCTTCTTTAACCTTAATAAAGAATTAATAGTATTTCACTTTGTCCTTCCTAGATGAGCAATCGATCAACCTCACAGATGTTTCTAATTCATCAGGAAAGAATGAACTCTCACTCTGAGTAAGTCCATGGCCTGTAAAGGACATAAGGCCAATGTGGTATTTGAAAGCAATGAAGAAAAGTTACACTTTGAATAATTTATCCAAGACACAGTTTGTGAAAAACTGTATCTTTTCAAATTTTGCCAAAACAGAATATAGAGCCAGAAAAGATCTTGTTTAGTTTAGCTTTTTTTCCTGGCAAATCTATAGAAATAAAAAATGTGTTTTAGTATATGTCTATTACTAGACTATGCAAAAGGTGCTGGATAGATTTTTATCAGATGTGGAAGAATATTTGAAATGATTTGACTTGAATGCACATCTTTCTTAACTGATAAGTAAAAGTCTTTGGTGGTTGAATTCCTGTTCTCTTGTCAAACATTCATGGACTTTATACAAAACACAGTCTTGGGAAACTACGTGGATTTGAATCACAGTACCACCACTATAAGACGCTAGGAAAAACTTTTAATTATAATGAGCCCCAAGTTCATTTGTCAAATCAGGACAGTAAGTTCTGTGCCTCACATGGTTGTTACATGATTAAATGATAACATGCACTTGAAGTGGCCAGCAGAGTATATGGCACATAAAGTGTCTAATTCACATTAGTTAGCTATTATCAGTGTCATTATTATTTGTAGGCAATTATTATACATGTTAGTGCTCCTTGACTATAAGAAAATATGAAATTAAGCTTCTGGATACTAGTGTGGATAGAAGTTATTTAATACTCCCTACCCCCAACCCCCACCACCAGGTCAGCTTGTATTACTAGTTCATCCATCAAATGTACTCTTACAAATAGCAATCATCCACTGTTCCCCATCAATCAACAAATCTTTATTACCAGGCATCATCTATTTAGAGTCTACTATATACTATATGAAGGGCCACTGGGAGATACTTTAGGAGTATATGGCAGGGATGGTCTATGGTCTTTCTTGGATTTTTTGGCTGAATTAGAGCAGACTAATTCACAGGAGTCATTCATGAATAATAAAATGAACTGTAAAATTAAAGGCTACATATCAAGGCAAAAAGTGTTGACCCTGTAATATATTTATAAAGAGTCTTCAAGATTCAAGTAACAATATATAACTCAAATTAGATGAAATACAAACATGAACTTACTGGCTTGTATAAATGAAAGACTTCGGGCAGATATTGGGTACCACAGGATCCAGGAAATTAAATAATTGCATCAATCCTCAGTTTGTCTCTACTTCTCTATTACATTTTGGTCTGTGTTGGGTTCATTTTCATAGGGCTCTCCCTGAAAACTGGTGAAATTGGTGTTGGCATCTCCTGACTCACAGAACCGAAATATACCAAAGTCCAAGAATATATCATGAAGTCTATTCTCTCTGGTATCCATTTTTCAGCCAGCTTTGCTGAAATTATGTTGGATACTTCCATGCTATTTCCACTAGGTGGCCTCTGACAGTCCAGAGTTATATCCTCACTGTCCGAGGACAGGAAGGAGTTAGAGATTCTTTTAATCATCTCAACAACATCCCATGAGTGCATCACCTACATCACTAGTTCTGGTTTGTCTACTTACCCATTTCTGAACAAATCACTCTTTGTGTATGACAGAGGGCAGAGGGAGACGGTTGCCATGCTTTAAATGGCTGAAGTCTGAGCCATACAATTACTCCTAAAGCCAGACATGAATTTAATACCACCAGAACCAAATTAAATGGATTTTAATATGGAAGGGTTTGTTCTCCAATGAGAACAATTAAGATGTTATTGAAAGAAGATTTTATGGATGCCTGGAACATTCCAAAATAGATGGCCATTAAATTGCTTAAGGCAGGTTGGATTCCTAATCACCAGTTCTTACTCTAGAAAACCCCAGCACTGCTTCCAAAATTCCGGTGCAATCTTCAGCAACAACTACTTAATTGGTAAGCTCTAAGTTGGTTTTCACTGTTTTCAAATACTTTAAACACTTAATTTACATATCTATATTGTGAGGTAAATATTATATCCTATTCAGATGCACAAACTGAAGCCTATCTGGGATTTGTGCAAGTCCCCAGGGCAAGTTAGGTAAAAAGCAAGTATATAAAAACATATCTGGTTTAGAATATATAAATTAGAATGTATAAATAGAATTACCTTGTTATTTTAGGAGCATCACCTTGCATTCTCTTAAGACAAGAGACCTAAATTTCACTACCTATAAGAGAAAGGCAGGCAATATAAATTGATGGAGTAAGCAGGGTAGAGATGAACAAAGTCACAAATATGCATATCTCCTGGAGATGGGCAACTCCTACATAGTAACAGATAATAGTTGCCATGTAAACATGTAGACTAAATATCTTTAGTCTTTGGATCTTTCAAAGATTAAAGAGAGGGTAAATATTTGAATGCTGTATGCAATTTCCTTTAAGTCCTAGCATCTTGGAGGCTACATAAAATATTTCTCATGCTATACATGTATGGTGTTTTAAACAGTTCAATACCCTTACTCTCACTCAATGTCACTACTGCAGAATTAACTGTGTTTACTTCTCCTTTCTCAACCTGCTGTTCCTAGAATGAATCACTTCATGGGAACACTGTGCTCTTCCTCAGATAAATGAGCTGCATACTCTATCTTGCTCTACATTTCTCTGAGCGCTCTTCTTCCTTTGTGGCATTATTATTAAACCTCCATAAATTGTGAAACAAGATGGAGGAAGAGGCAAGTTGTATAGAAAAAGTTGGAGGCAGATGAGATAGTCTGTCTAGCTAACTTGGGGATGAAAGGAGAGCAGTAATTTAAGAAATATTTCAGAGATAGAATTGAAAAGGATTTCCTTTCTTTGGGTGGCTGAGAGAAGGGAAGAGTTAACTTTCTCCTGATTTTTATTAAAGAAGAAATTGAGATCAAGAGGACTTGTTCAAATCCGCAAGTGATAGCAGAGATAGACGTAAAAACCACCCAGATGTGACTTCCAGCTGTCAGTTGCTTATCTCTTGAAAAGTTTCAATAAGTTCTCCCACTTCCTGTGTCTTTCTCAGCCTGTGTGTGTGTGTGTGTGTGTGTGTGTGTGTGTGTGTGTGTGTGTGTGTGAGTGACCCAGTGAGATGACAGCATGTCACAGATAAGCTCCTTGTTTCCGTGCATGATCATAAGAAAATATGAAACTGGGGAATAGGGTGTTGGGCATGAAACAATAAGTAATACAATAAAAACAAAATACTCATTGGAATTTCAGTAATCAAACTCCTTGCTATTCAGACTTTAAAACATTTCCTTTAGGAAAGATCTGAATGAGTACCTATTTCTCTTTCCCTATAACCACCTTAAAAAATAGCATGCCTGTGATATTGTATCAAAAATGTATCATTTCTTTCACTTGAACAAATAAGTTTCTGCCTATCACTTTGTTCTAATTCCCCTAAATTTGCCCTCATTTATCACTTTGTCCAGGCATATTAGCCTCTTTTTCCCCCTGTTCCTTGAACATGCCAAGATCTTTTCCATGTGTTCTTCCTTATGCCTGGAATATTTTTGCCCCAGATTTTCACATGCCTGCCTGTCTTTCTCTTTTTAGAAACAGTTTAAATGTCCATTACTACTCAATCTGAAGTTACACCCTCAGTTAACTATTGTCTCATACCACCATCCTAAAACATATTTGTTTAGTGCCTTTTTTCATTATTTGCTTCTTCCACTAGAATGCAAGCTCCATTTGAAGAGTCCTTATTTGTCAATATCACCATTGCATCCCCAGATCTGGAAGAGTAATTGACACATTGGAGGTTTCGAGGTCTCTGAGAGGCCATATCTTTTCCACATGTGTTCCAGAAAATGAAAAGAAACAGAGATGGGCAGACAGAACAAGAGGGCCAGATGGAGGTCAAAGCATTATCTACATTACTAGCTGTAATGTATTGACATTACTCAACAAATAGCAGACTCTCCCTTTCTATCTCAGGCAATTCCCATCTAGGACAGCTTGATGCAAAAGAATGTGCCCCTGGAACATCAGATAAGATTCCTGGTTTACAAGGGAAAAAGAAGCTACATTGAACCTGATCAGTTTATTCTTCTCAGTTATTCTAATCCTCTAAGGTCACTTTTCCCTCCCAGAGAATCAGTATGTGAAGAGGCAGGGAGAAGCCAGTATTTACATTAACTGATGTCCTTTGACACAGAAATACCTAAAGTGAGAGACAAGCATGTCTTTCTAAATACTAACGAATAAATATTCTTGGAATGAATTATGTTCTTTAGCTCTAACTATAGGTGTGAAAAGGAGATGCTGTGGGTTTGAAAGGGATTTTCCCAAATTTATTAAAGCAGGTGTCCTATTTTCTACTAGAGTATTTTCATACAACATTGTAAAAAAGTATTTCTAAGTTTGGAGCTTCTTGGTGGCATGTGAAGGCCACAGGAACTAATGATGAAGGGTAAACACAAGAAGACAAATAAGCCCTGAAATTTCAGAAGAGGAAATGAGACCAGTGTTTATATTCTGAGCACCCAACAGCTTGGGCCCTAAGAACTGGTTTCCTCTGCTCATCGGCTGCTCATTTTCAGTGAGTCTCCACTACTAAAAGAAGACAAACCATCGGCGGAAACTAATCTGTCCTCATTCAATTAAACTGCGAAGCAATTACTTTTTTCCCCTAAGAGAGTGCAATTAGTCCCCTTTGAAAATTTATTCCAGCTCCAGGAGAAAAACCGAACCTCTGAAAATGTATGTCAAAAGCAAAAATATGAAGAAAGGCTCCTCACCCTTCTTCTCCGTCTGCAGCTTAAGTTTTCCCTCTTTGGGGCCCAGCCTCTGTTTGTTTGATCTTTGGTGCCTCTCTTACCTGATTTTCTTCATGACCTTTCCTAGTTAGGGACCTTTTCTCCTAGTAAAAAGAGGCACAGGGATAGGATCTGAGAATGCATAGAAGCGGCATGATATACCAGTAGATCAATTGGATTTGGAGATGAAGCTGTTTTCTGCTCTGTGACTCTGGGCAACCTAGCTTCCCTCTCTGGGCTTTAGTTACCTTATTTTTAATTCGAGGCATTCATATTCACATGGGTGTAAAATAGAACACTTTTTAAAATTCTTTTCCAGTAAACTCTTAAAATCAATACAAATTTGTAGTTGTTCTAGTTGAAGTATCAAGGGGTACAGGAGTACATAGAAAGAGTAAAAGTCAAGGATGTTCCTTCTTAGGAAACTCAGGATCCCTCTTAGGCCCTTAGGAATGGGTGGAAGAGACCACTGAACTAGACAATCTGATGTTCCCTCCACCTATAATAACTCTGAATCCTCCTAGTCTAGGAGCATGGTTTATAGATACTTGATAGACCTAAGTTTGTATCATAAAAGGATCTTCTTGAGCCTTGGAAATTTAATCTATAAAGAGAGTTTACTCTTTTGCAAAATAGAGGAAAATTGATTTTTAAAGAAATGTTATCATACTTTTCTGAAACATTCTTAACTTTACAAAGTCTTAGCATTCTTTCTGAAAAAGTAGATACAAATCTTTCGATCACTGTAACTAATCCACACTGTTCTGGAACATAGACAAATTACCATTCATCTTGTCACTGAACTTCAGAGTGTTACCATCCCCCCCCCCCCAACACTGGCTGCAAATAGTACTGAAATGAATACCCATGCATATGTCTCCTTCCATGCATTCAAAAGAATATATGGATTATGAATCTAAACTGGAATCAGATATTTAATATTTTCCATTCTGGTAGATAACATCTAATAATTGCCCAAAGGTTGTGGGGTTTTTTGTTGTTGTTTTTGTTTTTGCCAATTTATTATCCCAGTAATCTTGAACTTGATTACCCTTTTTTCTATAACTCTATCAATATTTGGATGCATCCTACCCTTAAATTTAATAATTTTAGTAATTTTTTGCATTAATTTTCACTATTGCTGAGCTAATACAGAACCTGAAACATTAGGTACTTAACACATATTTATTAAGCTGGACAGATTTGTTATTTTTTCACTAGACATGAGAATAACAAAGTATTGTATAATTAGTATTTTTTCTTGACATGTTAAGAATTAATGTTAAGAACTTTTGATTACAGGTAAATTAGGTGTAATGCTAATAAAAGGGGAGTTCGGGAAGCCAGGTCTAATATGAGAAATAATTACATATGGAAAAGAACAATTACTTTGAACCTGGGCAGACTGAGTTTGAATCTCAGTTCTCCCCCCGCCCCCATTATGTTTGTTACTATGGGAATTTTACTCTATACACTATGCATCCATTTGTAATTTGTAGAGTAGAGGTTGCACAGCCAATTTCTCAGGACTATGAAAAATGATCCACATATAATGTAAGATGGCCAATTTGGTCCATAGTAGCTATCAGACATTACTGGTTAGGTCCATATAAAATGCCAGTCTGGTGACCTACCCTACAAGCTTTATATATTTTCCAAGACTCCATGAGCTAGATACCAATATAATTTTCATTTGGCAGAAATAGGACTCAAATTCAGGTTTTTTTTGAACTTCTGGAATATACAAATCAAGGAGGATACATTATTTTTAAGAGAGAAATATTTCCATTTTCGGCTCACCACTTGCCCAGCAGTAGTGGAGAAGACCAGATCTATGACAATTGCTTAATAACGTTTATGGGAAACTTGGGCTCTGATTGCAGGATGAATTGAGGTCTGGAGTTTAAACAAGGACACTTAAAACTTCAGCATTTGTTTATCCATCATCTAGAAGAAAGACCCAGAAAGACTTGTGCGTTCGAGGATGGGGCAAAACAATTAGAGAAGGATTTGTTTAATTATTTTTACTTCCACAAATAAGACGCCAGCCATCTGGCATTTGGCAAGGGAAGAATTCATTCACTTGACTCTTGGGAAATGCTAGGGGCTTGAAAGAATATGTCAAAAGACGAAGACAATATTAGGCATAAATATAATACTTGCTAACTCAGTTTGCTCACCCTTGCTCCTGCCAGCATTAGACATCATGTGTCTCACTACCCAAAATGCTGCAGTCACTTTCTAAATGGTCTTCCTCATGACATTGGCCTTTTCCCCAAAGAGTTTTATTTTATTTTTTGTCTGTTTGTCTTTCCCAAAGAATTTTAAAGCAAAACAAAAGAGAAAATTTTCCAAAACAGCCAAACATGATTGTAGTGCCATGACCAACATTGCTTCATGTTTTCTAAATCACATTTGCCTGCAGAGGCTCTAAGTCTCGGTGTACTTTTCTCTGGGCATGTAGCATGTCCATGACCATGGTGACTGCCTACCCCTTGCTGTGACTTTGTGGAAACTACCTGTGTCTTCTTGGAGAAGACAACAGGTATAAATAGCCCTGAGAAATTAATTGTCTGAGAGGACAAAGCTGTTCACCCATAGGTCTAGCTATAAATAAAAGTTGCTTACTAAAAAGCAACGGAAGTCCTTGGGGTCAGAATAGGGATTTCCAGATTGATGTCTAACATCTGAAAAGGAAGGAATATGTGTGATGGTGGAGGAGGAGCAATAAGATGGGATGAAATTATAAAATCCCATGCCATTAAGTGAAATTAATTCCAATTCAGTTTGAATATTGGGATTCAGAAGTAGTAACAATAGGAAATATTAGTCCTCTATAATGTTAAGACTAATGAACATGTGTCTGTGTCCATATGCTTGATTGATGTTTTAACTTAATGTCAGAGGTGGGTCAAACTTAACATGTCCAAAAGGTAACCTACCACCATTCACTTTAAACCTGTTCTCCCTCATGGGTTTCTCATTTCAGTAAATGGCACCATCATCCACTGAATGGCCCAAAGCAACTGATGTCCCACATCCAATTAATCACTACTACATCTCCTTAATTCTCTTAATATGTCCCCTTCTTTACAACCCCAATATACCTGGCCAGTAAGGTCTAACAATCTGTCACTTGGATTCTTAATGTAAGATTCCAATTTGGCTTCCTCCTTCCACTCTTATTACCCAAACTAGCTCCTACTAAATTTTTTAAAAATGCTAATCTGACTGTCCGTGGTATGCTCTCTGGGGAAAACACAAAGCTCCTATTTGTTATGTTTGCCAACTTCTTTGATGCAAATACTCCACTATGACCAATTTCAAGTTGCCAATATGATATCACTGAACACAGAGTTGGGGAAAAAGAATTAAAATCATCTTGGGAGTTTTCTCTCCCATTTGCAGAGATATTCTTCTCTTCCACTTATCCTTATTTTTTTAGGCAAAAATAAAATTTACACATGTGCTAGCAGATCATGTCCTAATACAAAGAAAGCATGATGAAAGCATGTTTTACTATAGGCCATGCTCTAGGGCATGTTTTCCACAATCTCCATGCTCTTGACATTTGGGGCCATAAATAATTTTTTGTTGTAAGAAGGCTGCTCTGTGAAATGTAGGGTAGTCAGCAGCATTGTGGGAATCTACTCATTAGATGCCAATAGCACATCCTCTGCAACCCCATCTTTTCCTCCCCACCAACATGTGACAACCAAAAATGTCTCCAGCCATGGTCAGATGTCTCCAGAAGGAAGGGATAAAGTTGTTCTTCATTGAGAGTCACTAATATGTGAAACAATTTTAGGTAATTACTATAGCCCCACATATGTGTACAAGCTGAAGGTTTCAACTCTTAAACTATCATATGTCTTCTAGGTATCTAAAGTTCTATTTGTTTTTCTTAACTTTTTTTAAGTGGAAGTGAGGGGGTGGTGGTGTTTCTTTGTTCCATTGTTGTGTTTCGTGTGTTGCTCTATAGGCAAAAGGAGGGACCTTATTGGCAAGGAATAATCTGGATATGGCTTGGAAAACTGCATATCCTTTCTGCTGAACCTATTAACATTGGCTAGCAGGTCTTACATGGATTATAACCTCCATATGGATGTTAGATGGCACTCATGTGTCTGTGGATGTGGCACAGCCCCCCATTAGCTCCTGGGTAATCAGTCATTGACAGCATGCTACTGGACAGTCTGTTCTTTCTATTCGGGACCCCGCAGAACTCTTTAACCTTACTATGATTCTTAGGCCTTAGGAATAAGGACAGTTTTCTTGCATATATATATATATATATATATATATATATATATATATATATATTATGATATGAGCTTTCTCTTTTTTAGGGCTTAGCCCTCTGAATTCTAAATTAGCAAACTTATACAAACTAAAACTTTTTGCTTTCAAGGTTAAATCCTCTCCAAAGTTTCAAGAATTTTTTTAAACTTTTTTTTTCTATGCATTTGATGCATCACTGATCTATTTCAATGTGAATAACTACATAAAAAGCAGAGTGAGGGGGTGGACTGGAGGGGGACAGCAGAGAGGAAAGGATATCTCGAACAATTATAGTATCAAAATATTATCCCACTACAAATTTAGATTATTTCCATGTATAATGAAAAGTGTAATATTCAAGTGTTCTAGGTCTATGAAGCCATGGCTATATGGTTATGAAGCCATGACCCATATGATTTAGCCTCTAAGGACTGTTTACTATTTTACAGAATGATTTACAAACAAATATTGAAGAGGGATTCTCTTCTTTCGTCACATGTTGTGAAGAAAATGGTCTGATTAATGGCCTGATTAATAAATGCCTAGAGCAAGTTTTCTAATAGATCCTTTTAACATCCCAGCATTGAGATACATACTTCCTTCTGAACTTGGTCCTTCTCCCATCCTCCTCTTCTCTAGATTGTTTAAGACCAAAATCACTTAACCCAAAAAAGCATGTAACCAAAATCACTTAACCCAAAAAAGGGACAACACTTTCTTACACTTTGAGGAAGAAAAAAAGAGAAAGCTTTGCTGAAGTTGTAGTTGCTTTTAGGTACAGGCTGAAGGGAAAGGCTCAGAACACAAAAGTCCTAGCAATCTGTGAAAGTGCTGTGAGAGCACAGAGAAAGGAAGATTTACATCTGTCCATGAGTGAGGGCTGGGCTGAGGGTGGAGGGGGCAGGAAAGTATTTATGGATGAAGTGACATTAAATGGAGTTTTGAAAAATTAATAGTTTGCCAGGAAAGAAGATGTGCCTCAAAGGTGTGATTTTTTCCTTATCTCTTCTAATGTATACTTTTCCCCCCATGCATCTGTTACTTCATACAATTTGTGGTTGTGTGTGATATCCGTACATGATCTCTTCAATCATATGATAGATTTCTTAAGGTAAAACTATGTATTACACTTATTATTCCTAACATCTTTTTGGTGAATTATAGATACTTAGTAAAGGCTTTGACTATTGGTGAAAAGGTGATAAAAATTATATCATCCCTCTGTTTTCCTTCCCCTCCAAGAACCTAATTATTTTATGCTAAATATGGATTACACATGGCTACATGGAGGACTTCAACATCTTCAGCCTTTTCTTCTTCAGAAGGAAAGTGTGGTAACTGTAACTCACAGGATGCTTCTTAAGTGGAGCTTGGAATAGAAGTCTGGAGGAGGGAAATTCCACAAATGAACACAGATGTATTATTTGCAGATTAGCTAACATATGGCATGTTTAATTGCAGTTCTAAAACAACAGCAAGACTAAAACTGACGGTTCATTTTTAAAGCTTCAAGTTATAGTACCTTTTAAACATCATTTAAATGTCAGTGTTTTATCCAAATTACCTAAAGCATTTCTCATAGTTTAAAAGATTGAATTGGAAATTCCAAAAATGATTGAAGATTTAAGGAGAAAAAAGTCTTTAAAAATAGGCTGACTTTTCATTCATATGGTAAATCATAATTTCTTTTTCCTCTTTCTCTTCCTTCACTTTGAGCAAAACCACAAGATTTGGAATAAAAGCACATTAAGACATAATAATTGTACTCTTCCTTTCCATTTATCTTGAACAATGAAAAGCACAAAAGATACAGTCACGTTGATAATAAGAAACTTCTTCTGAATGATTATTTTATGTTTATTTTGTTTATGATTAAGTGATACATAATGTTCTTAGTTTGCCTTTTTCTTCAAAAATCATTTTGGAGTAAAAGTTGCAAATCAAAATAGTGCAAAACCAGAAACAAGTGAAAAATTTGCATTTTATCTGTAAAATTTAAAAAAAATCTCACAAATTTGTACTATTATTTTATGGTATCTATAAGCTTCCTAAAATTGTTGTGTGACCAGAGATTGATAATACTTGATTTTTAATATAACCTATATAACTTGATTTATTTTTAAGTTTTATTGTGATATATTTTAACTAGATAAAATACATCAAACATGAATATGTAATTACATAATTCGTGTTTAATTGAAAAGTTTAAATGCACGAAACCACTATCAAGAAATATAATATTGGAATAATATTTCTTGGAAGATTCCAGTGCCTTCCCTTAGTCAAATCATCTTTCTATCCCTAGAGGTAATCATTCCCCTGACTTCTATAAACACATATTATCAGGACTTTATTAGTTTGCTACTTAAAATGCAGTATATTTTGTGGTTGCTTTTTTTTCAAATTGCTTTTCTGAATCTATTAACATCAGGTAATTTTCTAGTCTAATCTCTTAATTGGATGGATTACATTAATTTCCTAAAGTTAATGACCTCCTTCCTTTCAGGGATGCCCATAACTTCCTTATTATTCATTTTAAGTTATTGGTTTTCATTTGCTGTTATTTTGCAAGAATATTATGACATTAATGAAAAGGATTGGAGGGTGTCTGGGTGGCTGAGTTGGTTAAGTGTCTGACTGTTGATTTTGGCTCAGGTCATGATCTCACAGATCATGAGATCAAGCCCCGTGCCAGGCTCCATGTTGACAGCATAGAACCTGCTTGGGATTTTGGGATTCTCTCTCTCCCTCTCTCTCTGTTCCTCCCCCACTCATGCAGGCACACACACACACACACACACACACACACTCTCTCTCTCTCTCTCAAAAATAAGTAAACTTTAGGGGTGCCTGGGTGGCTCAGTCGGTTGAGCGTTTGGCTTTGGCTCAGGTCATGATCTGAGATGATGTGAGATCGAGCGCTGCGTTGGGCTCAGAGCCGGGAGCCTGCTTCAGAGTCTGTGTCCCCCTCTCTCTCCGCCCCACCCCTGCTTGTGCTCTGTCTCTCTGTCTTTCAAAAATGAATAAATATTAAAAAAATTAAAAATAAATAAACTTTAAAATAATGGAAGAACTATATATATGTATATGTATATATGCACACACACACACACACACACACATATATATATATATATATATATATATATGCATACATACAAACAGAACTATAGGTGGTCAAATTCTGTCTAAATTATTTCTATGTAAAAATAATTTTTATCATTTTTCTATAGAAAATAATTTAAAAAGTCATGTTCTACCCTTCATCACCTTACTTTAAAAAATGTTTATTAAACATATTTGGGAATAAGTGTGGCCGTGCATATTACTCCATTTACTACTTCAAAACATCTGTAACTTTTACTCAGATTTGCCCTTATGATTAAGTAGAATGTTTTAAAATATATTCTGTAGCCTACTATCCTTTATTCCAGAAAATATTAAGAGCATCATTTGGTGTAAAGTTAATAGATATATGAAATAAACTGCTCCAAATGTGAACTTTTGATTTTGCAGCCATTTTATTCTCAAAAGGACGTGATGAACTGTTATGCAGTTCATTGTTACTGTATTGACTTGTGTACATACACCTACCAGATGGTACCTTGTTCCTAGCATTTTCTCAAGAGGGAGGAAAATTCACTTAAGCTGTCATTATTTCATCTCCAAAAAAAGCTTCTAATTTTAGTAGTCTGCTATCGGGATGGGTCTAAGTTAATGCAAGGTGACTACAACCTGATATTAATGCCTCAAGGTGCAGTGGGCTAGAAGAAGTGTCCACAAGAGCTTGAAACGCTAGAAGAATTTGTATAAAAATTATTTCAGATCTTTTACTTTGTCTAAAGCTAAACAGAATTGTACATGCTAATTTGTAAGTGTAATTGTCTCCATTTCTGGGTGTCATTTCTTACTTCTGAAAGTCATCTTCTGACACTGAAGCATCAAACACTGATTGTGTTTGTTTGTTTGCTTGCTTTTACTAGCATCTTTGATTTGTATGTATGGTCCAAATTTTAAAGAGTAATAAGTGCTCACTGCAAAAAGCTCAAGAAACAGAAAAAAAACACAGAAATTTAATTTTTCAAAAATCACTTCTAATTCACCATTCATAGAGAATAATTTTTAGCATTTTGATGTTTTCATTTTCAGATGTATGAGTAAACAAGTTATATATATAGTGTATGTACTCATTAAACTGTTGATAGACGTTTGTGCTAATTTTTTTGTTAGTTTATTTAGAGAGCGAGAGAGAGAGAGTGTGTGAATTGGGGAGGGGCAGACAGAGAGAAAGAGAGAGAGAGAGAGAGAGAGAGAGAGAGAGAGAGAGAGAGAGAGAGAATCCCAGGGAGGCTCCACTGTCAGTTTGGAGCCCAATGTGGGGCTCAAACCCAGAACTATGAGATCATGACCTGAACTGAAACCAAGAGTTGGATGCTTAATTGACTGAGACAACCAGTCTCCCTATTTGAGCTATTTTTAAAAAATACAGTTGACACACAATGTTACATTAGTTTCAGGTGTACAATCTAATGATTCAGCTTCTCCATACTTGATGCTATGCTCACCACAAGTACCACCTGTTACCATACAACATATTCTAATATTATTGACTGTGTTCCCTATGCTGCACCTTTTATTCTTATGACTTATTCATTCCATGATTGAAAGCCTATACTTCCCACTCCCATTCACCCATTTTGCCCATCTACCTCTCTTCGGGCACTCATCAGTTCTCTGAAATTATAAGTCTGATTCTACTTCTTTTGTTTGTTTGTTCATTAGTGTTGTTTGATTCCACATATGAGTAGAATCATATAGCCATTTGTCTTCCTCAGTCTGACTTATTTCACTTAGTATAATACCCACTAGGTACATCCATGTTGTCACAAATGGTGCAAACTCATCTTTTTTATGGCTGTATGATACTCCATTGTGTTATATACATGGCATCTTCCTTATCCATTTATCTAATCATCATAGAAATGTAAATCAAAACTATAGTGAGAAATCACCTTATACCTGTCAGAATGGCTAAAATCAAACAGACAAGAAGTAACAATTAGTTTCTAATTGCTGGGATTTTTATTGGAATTGTATCTAACCTGCAGATTAAATTGGGATAAATTGATGTTTTAATAATACTGATTCCAGTCCATAAATGGGAATGATTCTCCATTTATTTAGATCTTTGATTTCTTTTATATATGTGTTGTAGTCTTCTACATATATTGTATGATTTATAACTTGGTACTTTTTTCTCTTGTTATTATAAATGGTATTGACTTTTTAATTTAAAAATTCCAGTGTTCACTGCTGGCATAAAGAAAAGCAATTGACTTTTGTATATTAGCCATATATATACAGCAATCTTATACATGCTTTTCATTTTCATAACATTTGTTTTTAGTTTTTATCTTGTTTAGTTTTTGAGGATTCTTTGAGAGTTTATAAGACACTCATGTCATCTATGAATAGAGTTTGATTTATTCCTTTCCAGTATGTATACCTTTAAAAACATTTTCTTAAAGTTTATTTTGAGAGAGAGAGCATAAACAAGAGGAGGGGCAGGGAGAGAGAGAATCCCAAGCAGGCCCCATGCCATCTGTGCAGAGCCCAATGTGGGGCTCAAACTCACAAACCATGAGATCATGACCTGAGCTGAAACCAAGAGCCAGACACTTAACCAACTGAGCCACCCAGACATCCCAAGTATACCTTTTATATAATGGAAAAGTAGACCAAATGCAATAACAGATGGGTGATACAAGTAGAGAGATGGAAATTCTAAAAGAAGTCAAAGGGAAATGCTATGAATAAAAAACAAACAAACAAACAAACAAACAAAAAAAGTGTAAGAGCAAGAAATAATACCTTTGATGGGCCCATTGGTAGTCAACATAGCCAAGGGAAAAAAATCAGTGTTAATGTTATTCCTTTATTAGCTCTTCATTAACACTTTATTTTTTTATTCATTTTATTCTTTTGGTGGTTACCATATAAATTAAAACGTGCATCCTAGATTTATTACACTGTTGATTGAATTCATTCATTACCACTTCTCAGGGAATAAAAGAAACTTGTAACACTTCATTTTCATTTCACACCTCCAATCTTTGGTGTTAAATATGATTTTTCAGTATATCTTTCACAAGACATTATTTTTCTTTTATTAAGTAGCTACTATTCATCTTCATTTGTATTTATTATCATTTTTACCTTTCTAGTATTTTTCCCCTAAAATTCTAGGGTTCCATTTGGGATCATTTTCCTTTTAACCTGAAGAGGTCCCTTTGCTAATTTTTGTAAATTAGCTCTGCTGGCAATAAATTCATCAAATATCAGTGTTGCTTTTTTTTTTTTTATCTTAAAAAAGAAACATTTCTCTCATTTTTATTACTGAAGGATATTTTACCTGAACAGAATTCTAAGTTGGCAGTATTGTTATTTTAACACTCAAAAATTCTTTGTACTTTCAAAGACTTTCTTAAAAAGTTTGCAGTCAGTCTTACTGCTTTCTGTTGTTTATGTACTTTTATGTGGTTATATTTGAGATGTCTACTTTCTTTTTTAATTTTTTAAGTTTATTTTGCGAGAGAGAGAGAGAGGTGCAGGGTGAGAGAGAATCCCAAGCAGGGACTGCACTGTCAGCATGGAGCTTGATGTGGGCCCAAACCCACAAACTGCAAGATCATGATCTGAGCCAAAAACAAGAGTTGGATGGTTAACTGACTGAGCCCAGATGCCCCTGAGATGTTTACTTTCTAACTATCACTTAGTTAGGTGTCATTTCTTTGTATTTATTTTGTATGGGATTTGCTGAATTTCTTGAATCTGTGGGTTATTTTCATCATATTAAGAAAATTATTGAACAATATTTCTTCAAATATTATTTACGCTCTAGTAGTTCTTTTTAAAGGAACACTGACTGGGGGCGCCTGGGTGGCTCAGTCGGTTAAGCGTCTGACTTCGGCTCAGGTCATGATCTCAAGGTCTGTGAGTTCGAGCCCCGCGTCAGGCTCTGTGCTGACAGCTCAGAGCCTGGAGCCTGTTTCAGATTCTGTGTCTCCCTCTCTCTCTGCCCCTCCCCTGTTCACACTCTGTCTCTCTCTGTCTCAAAAATAAATAAACGTTAAAAAAAAATAAAAAAAAATAAATAAATAAAGGAACACTGACTGAAAGACACTATGTAATATGATACTTAGATACTATTTAAATATTTTCTTTCTGTTTGTACTCCAGTTTGGATCTTTTCTATTAATTTGTGTGATTTTTTAAAAATGTTTTAAATGTTTTTATTTATTTTTGAGAGAGAGACAGAGCATGAACAGGGAGGAGCAGAGAGAGAGGGAAACACAGAATTTGAAGCAGGCTCCAGGCTCTGAGCTGTCAGCACAGAGCCTGATGCAGGGCTTGAACTCACAAACCACGAGATTATGACCTGAGCCAAAGTCGGATGCTTAACCCACTAAGCCACCCAGGCGCCCCTTAATTTGTCTTTTAATTCACAAATCGGGCTTTATTCTGTGTCCAGTTTGCTCTTAAAAACCAACTGAAGAATTCTTAGAATTCTTAGTTTGCAGTCTTAGGATATCTATTTAATGGTTTTAAATGAATTCTATATCTGTTGAAATTCTGTATTTTTTAATCCATTTTTTTATCCTTTTCTCAGGTGTCTTTATCATATGATTATAGTTCGACTGATGACTTTGTCTATAGTTCCTATCTCAGACATCACTGATTTTGCTATGACTGAATCTTTTTTCCTCTTGATTACTTGTCACTCTCTTCCATATATGTGTGTGTGTGTGTGTGTGTGTGTGTGTGTGTGTGTGTGTATGGAATATATACATATGTGTATATGTATATATCATATACATATCATGCATTGGGCACCATGGAAGATACGTGGCTGATATATATTACCTTCTTCTAAAGAGTATTTAAAATATGTCAGACAGATAGATTACACGCAGATTAACTTGACAGTGTTAAACTTTGAGGCTTTTGAGAGATGACTCAATTTCATTTTTTCCCTTAAACTTAGGGCACAATCCAGGGGTGTCTCAGTCGATTAAGTGTTGGACCTTGGGTCAGGTCATGATCTCACCTTTCCTGTGTTCCAGCCCCATGTGGGCTCTGAGCTGTCAGCCCAGAGCCTGGAGCCTTCTCCTGATTCTGTGCTTCCTGGTCTTTCTGCCCCTCCCACTCACATTCTGTCTCTCTCTCTCTCTCTCTCTCTCAAAAATAAACATTAAAAAAATTAAAAACAACAACAATAATAAACTTAGGGCACAATCCTTATTCCTAGGCCATGCCCTTCCTGGGTTTCTCAGTAGCTGGGCTCAGACTAAAAGTTCTTTCTCCCAATATTGTAAAAACTCTGAAAGACTTGTCCACATCTCCAGCCTCTAAGTGGTTCTCACTTCTAGGCCTCCTCAAATCTACTGCTATGTATGTATAGCATAGGGGTTGGTAAAGAAGCCAAGAATAGTCGTTTATATAGGATTCTAAAGCTCCTTCCCTGCTTCTTTCTCTGTATGGCCAGATTTCCCAAACCCCAGCTCTGAGGGCAGCCCTGAACTCCAACTCTATGTCCTCTGCTGGTTGAGACCACTACTCTGCTTGGAACCTATGTTCCTGTGCCACATTTTAGAACAAGGATTGACAAATAGTTCAATAATAAAAGATGGGGAGTCTATTTGCTGACCCTGTTGTTACAACATTCTCTCAGTGGAAAAGCCAAGGTAATAGTGGAGTTTAACATCTATGTATCCCTTCTCTCAATAATGGCACCTGCTATCCAGAGTATACCAAACAGCAGACAACTGATTTCTTTTAAATACTCTCACCAGCTTTTACAGTTTATATATTTTTAATAGTGGGATGGTCTGATGACAGCTACTCCAGCTTTGTCAGAACCAATAGTCTTCTCTTAATCTTATTTCCATATGAAGCTTATAGTCTAAATATTAAAAAAAAATTGGGGTGACTGGGTGGATCAGTCAAACACCTGACTCTTGATTTCTGCTCAGGTCATGATCTCATGGTCTTAGGATGGAGCTCCGTATTGGGCTCAGTACTGAGCATGGAGTCTTCTTGGGATTCTCTCTCTGCCCATAACTCTGTCTCTCTTTCTCAAAATAAATAAACTTTAATAAACAAACAAATCTTCCTTAAATCACAGTGCTAAATTTCCTCTGCTGACCTCAAAGAAAGATGTGAGGCATAACGTTAAGAAGAGAAAGGGGTGGAAATGAAGGCAAAAGTAAGAGATACTGGGGGAATCTTTACATATTGTTTCACTTCATCCAAAGAAGTTATATAATCTCTCTGCCTTAAAAAAAATAAAGGTTTACAACAATAGCAAGTCTTTTTGTTTAGAGCTTTTTAATTTACTGTCTTTTCTCATTTGATTAGCAAAAAACTTAGATATTTTCTGATCAGAGAAATATATAATTTCATCAGAACAATATATAAGAACAATAATTTGAAGCTTGCTTGATGTTTGAAATTCTCTGAACTATTCCCTATGTCCATTAGCATGTATAATTGAGAGATACTCATTTGGTAGAGCCTGTTACCTTCTCCTGATCGTTTCTGTAAGAGTATCTGTATGTAAGAATATATAACAAAGATGCCTTCTGGGAGTGTTGTGTTCTAGGGCTTAAGTAATAATGGTACTTGAGAAGAAAAGTTACTTAATAGAGTTTTTAATTTCAATATCTTAGTATACAAGTTCTGTTCTTTCAGGAAGGTGTTTTCCAAGCCCAAAGCAAATAAGTAATATTTCTCCCTAAGTAGCTAGAAAGAATTGGGGGGAAAGCCCACAAAAGTCAATCAAATGCAAAAGTTAAGTGTCAAGGTCATGTAGGCATTCAAATTCTGACTTAATTCAGTTCACATCCTTTTTCTCCACTCTGAAGTCATGTTTGTGGATGTTAAATACAAATGACTTGTTTTAATTTTACCAGCATTGCATTTGTAAAATCACAAACCAATTTCAAGTAAATGTCCTTGATTTATCACTTAGCTCCGGTGAGCTCAATCCAATATGAAATAAAGAAAGAATATCAAGCTAGCACAAAGAGACCTCCCTTGCTGTAACTGCCTGAGGTACATTCATGCAGAAGAAAGCTTTGAAATGTCTCCAAAATAGAGTTGGTTAAATTGCCTCTTAAAAGAAAGTATTTAAAGTCTACCTAAGTATAGTGTCAACTCCTTACATGTGGTATAACTGATGTGCCCATTCTAGATATAAACTCTGACATGTAGAATTAAAGATTAAAGGACACTGAGGAAAATTCAATTTGACATGTTGTAATCGATGACCTATGGATATATGAACTCACTTTGTACAGGAGGAACCCCACAGATTCCTAATAAAAATTCTCAGAGCTACCACTTATTGAGTACTTAATAAAATACCAAACACTGCATAAATTATCTATTTTAAATCTTCCAATATCTGATAATGTTTTATCCCCATTGTGAACCAAATGAAACTGTGACCCAAGATGGTTAGGTGATTCATCACAGTTGCAAGCTAGTCCAAAGCAATGAA
Organism: Felis catus; assembly: GCF_018350175.1. Classification (NCBI taxonomy): domain Eukaryota; kingdom Metazoa; phylum Chordata; class Mammalia; order Carnivora; family Felidae; genus Felis; species Felis catus. Next base: position 186,096,394 of record NC_058368.1, on the reverse strand, counting down.
CTAGTCTAAAAGCAGTGTTTACCCCACATCCCTCTGGATTCAAGGCTAGGGATCTCAAAACCTTGCCATTTTGCTTCTGAGCTAACTTCACTGTTATGCAAATTTAGTTCAACTGGTTTTTTTGGCTAGACAATTAAGTCACAGAGAGCAAGACCACTTCTAATCTACCTCCACTTGGATGTGATGTTTGATGTGGAAAACAAAGGCAAAAGAAACAAATTTCTTTGCCACTTACAGCCCATTGACAAGTACTTGATACAGGCAGAGTGACCATCCTCTAGGAGCTCAAGCTGCTTCAGTGATGCAGCTAAGGGCAAAAGGCAATCTTAGCTGACCACACCCGCCCCCAGCCTATAAATCTACTTTAACATATAAAAATTCCTTTGAAATGTCCTTTATCTCTACCTCTTGCCCCCAAGGTAAATGTTGACAATACTACTCCAAGCTTATAGCCCACTGATCTACATTGAAAGGGTCTCATGACTGAGGGTTTACTAGAAAGTAGTAAACGACCTTTGCTAACAACAGCTAACCCCTTCAAGATCCTGGAAACCTTACTTTCAAAATTTCTTACAACCCGCTATCCCTAATTCCCTACCAACCTGGAGGTATATAATCAGTCACCTGTCACAATCTCATTGTAGCTCTTTCTGCGCACGGGTTCCATCCCCATGCTTTAATAAAAGCCACCTTTTCGCCCTGAAGATGTCTCAAGAATTCTTTCTTGGTCTTTGGCTCCAAACCCCAACACAACATTTCCACATCAATGTTCATTTTCATTATTTCATTCACTCATTTGTTAATTCCTTTAACAAATATCTACTGAATGCAGATCTCCTGGCCATTAGAAATGTATAAGACAGACAAAATACCTCTCTTAGGGAAATCACGTTCTAGTAAAGAAGACTGACAATAAGGATAATAAGAAAAATAATTATGATAATTTTTAATAGTGGAGTGCCTGTGTGGCTCAGTTAAGTGTCTGACTTCGGCTCAGGTCATAATCTCATGGCTCGAGAGTTTGAGCCCCATGTCGGGCTCTGTGCTGACAGCTCAGTGACACAGCTCTGTCTCAGTGAGACAGTCCTGTGTCTCCCTTCTGCTCTTCTCCTGTTCTGTCTCTCTCAAGAATAAATAAACATAAAAAAAAGATAATTTCTAATAGTGATGAGTTCTATGAAAATTATGAAATATGCTACAAATGGAATGAAATTTAGATAGCATGGTCAGTGAGGCCTTTCTAGTCAAAGTAACATTGCAGTTGATAAAATGTATAACTCACCTGCATTTTAAAGCCTAAATTTCATACCTGTCAAGCCTTGGGTTTGCTTAATTCAAATTGAGATTTGCTCTCCATTTCTGTATTACTGCTTCAGGGGAAGAGTCTTTGAGCTCCTCAAAAGGAGATGCATCCTTCTATTGCTATTTTTTTTATTATAGATACTGCTTTACAGTAAGAATATTTGCTTGCAAAGGATAATTGTCTCCTGTGATAGCATAACTTCAAAGTAAAAGTGATTACTTTTTCCACTGCTATTCCTTACCATTTCAAAGAGCCTCTGTTGCCATTGTTAGTCTTGTTGAACATGGTTCTAATAAAGGAAAGAGATCTGCTTAGTGGAAGAGGTATGTCAATTCATGAGATGATGGTGAGTCTCTTTTTTTCCCTATTGTGTTAGGAAAAACGTTAATCAACCAGGCAGATGGGAGAAACGTCTTCAGAATACCCAGTAGTCACTTAGGCACTATTGTTTAATTGGTTTTCTTCATTTAAATAATCATTAACAGCTTGTATGAACCAAACACTTTGCTAAAGTTTACCTTATAATATAATGAAAAAGCATTCATACCAAAACTAGATAGACACACACAAAATGCATCTCACAATGGCAATACATTGCTATATTTATATACTATTTATTTATATACCTAAAATTTATATTATTTATTAGACCTTTATTAAGGTAACCTCAAATTAAGTTTTTTATTTGTAATGTTTCCAGGTAGTACCTGATAGCATCATATAAAAACTTTTGTGAATCGAGGCAGTTAAAACCTTGCCTTACACAAGAGAAAATGTGCCACTGACAGGAAAGGCTTTGGGAACATTGCTAGTTTGGAGGACAAAACACCCAACACCTATTAAAATTCTGAAATATCATTGCAAATTGTGATCATGTGTTATTTTACTATGGTCAAACTATGATTAAAATGATATTTATATTCTTACTACCAAAAAGGTAATGCACATTTTTGCTTCTGATTAATTGAGGTGATGTAATCTCTTAAGGCAAGAATAGCACCACTGGCTCTCTTTGCTTCCTTTAATTATTTTGTGTTAGCTTGGACAAGGTGTAACTGCAGATTTAGTGCAAAGAATTTCACTTCACTAGTGCTTAGGCCTTATTGGGGAAGCATAGCCAAACCTTTATTCTCTATGGCATGTGTACATGGCTTTGAAATAGCTGTATTTCCAAACTAAAGCTCAAAATCTATAAAAGAGACAAGATATGACAGGTGCCGTATACAATGAACAATTGCTAAAGGCAAGATTTGGTAACCAAAATTTCTTTTTTGTTAACTCCTTTATATCTTCTCTGAACAGTCATCATGATGTTCAATCCTCTGTTTCTCTAGCACATTCTTTGTAAGATCCGTTAGGGATGGTTATTCGAAAAATAAGTTTCTTGTTTTTCTTCACTTGCTACCTCTTTGTAACGATCTTAAATAGTGAGGCTTTCTTCTTCAAGAATCTTCTGAGAATCATGTGTGACTTCATTTGCCTACCAAGTAACTTCAGCTAATTTATTCAGTTATGTGAAATCCCTGGAATAATTCAGCATCTCAGCATTTATATGAAAACTTAGCTGTCTATCTCCTAACCCTCTCCTCCCACAACACCCACATGAACACAAGAGTATTTCCAATGGGGCATAGGCAAACCAGATAGCTTGAGTTACATATTGTCTAACGATTTACTCAGGATTGTCTATCTACATCTCTGATCTCTTATCCCTCCTCCACTTTGTATGTTAAAAGTAGATAAATAATTATGCACAAATTCACAAATGGAGTTGAAATAAAAACTCCAGAAATGTAACACCCTGTAATGTAGTGAGAGTTGAGTTATTTATTTAAATATTTTTATTGTGGAAAACAACTCTTTATTTTCTGTAACTTCCAGTAATGGGAAATTATGAATTTTCTTATTAAATAAACTGAAATCAATACTTTCTGTTAATTCTCAGCTCAAAATAGCCTGATATTGTATCTCAAATATAATCAGTGGTAATGTGGTAATATAAATCACGGGACATTTTTTAGATAATTTTCAGCAAGTAACTTTAAATACTTTAAAAAGTACACCTCCTTTAGGGTGTCTGAATGACTCAGTCATCTGAGTGTCCAACTCTTGATTTCGGTCATGATCTCACAGTTCACAGTTTGTGGGGTTGGGCTCTGTTCTGACAGTGTGAAGACTGCTTGGGATTCTCTCTTCCTCTCTCTCTCTGTGCCCCTCCCCCACCTGTACATGTGTCCTTTCTCTATCAAAATAAATATTAAAAAAAAGTGTACTTCCATGGACTTAACTACCAATATCAGGAATTTAACCTATGGAAATAATATGTACAATTATATATGATTATATATAATCAATGAATATATATAGTATACATATCAATGATATATTCAGGTATATATAGAGAGATATAGATGTGGGCATATATATGTATATATATCTCATTTAGGGGTAATAAATATATAATCATATGTATATATGTCAAGTGTATATATATATATTCATTGTAAATTGCTTGGTTTTTTGTTGCTTTTCAGTCAATGGATCACAAGGGTAATTTTTTAAATGCCTGCTTGTCCACTTCTCCTCAATCGAGATTTTCCAGATGTACCACCTACTGGGAAGAATGCATTATATTTTGTCTTAATTCTACATATGGCTTGAAAGGTTTACATTTGAAATTAATAAGTATTCATAATTTACATTTTTTGTTTATAATAACAAACTGAAACTTTAATTCCTTCAACAGGGAAAGAGTATCTTGTACTACGTTTTATGAATTCCAGAAAGTCAATCCTCTCTTTCTGTATGGGAAATAGAGTTGCTAAGCAGAGAAGCACTTTACATAAGACCTATAGGTCATTTGTTAAACAACTGAGAAATTGTGATTGGAGGATCAGTATATTTTTTAATAAAGTACACAGCTTCCCTTTACCACTCCCTGCCTATACAGAAGATTTAAAAAAAAATAGATGTACAGATATTTTAAAAATATGTACAGATATTTTTAAACATTGCTTTAAAATTGTTCTAGAATATAAAACTATTTTTAAATAAGCATATATTTAGATTAGGACCTAGCATAATGTCTGTTTGTTTGTAAACCACTAAACACATTTATTGAGAGAAACGGAGAGGGAAGGGAGGAAGGAAGACATATTAATTATTAATTACAAGGTATGCCAGCCATACTTGAATTATCATTCATTTATAAACTTATCTATAGGTAGAAAGATGTAAGTAAACTTTACAAGTATTCTCTTTTAAAGATCATTTTAAATATATTCAGATGCAGTGGTTTTTAAAGCAAACACAAAGAAATAATGATGGATTATGATTTTTCCCATGCATTAAGTATACCTGCTGGTTAGCATTGTATTTTTATTTCCCATTTTGTCTTTTAATTTTTAGGGCATATTTAGTGATAAATAATTGAATATGTTTCTCATTAAATATAATACATTTAGTAATTACATTAGCAAAGGATACACCTCTCATAGGAAGTGAACTCCCTTGCATTCACATTTATGTATGAGTTTTTTATGAGGAGTGTGAGCTGATGAATGTAAATGTTTTCTAAATGAAGGGGTAAAGATGATAGACTTAATCACTGATTAGAAACTATCAACTGGTAATCTCAATACTTCTTACAAAAATCCTAAGCAGTTGGGGCTCCTAAGTGGCTCAGTTCGTTAAGCATCCAACCCTGATTTCAACTCAGGTCATGATCTCATGGTTCGTGGGTTTGAGCCCCACATCAGGCTACACACACAGAGCATGGAGCCTGCTTGAGATTCTCTCCTTCTCTCTCTGCTCTTCTCCCCTACTTGTGCTCTCTGCCCCCCAAAAAAGTGTGAGTAGATAATGCCAAATGTCAGTGACATCGTTGAGCTAATAGATATATTGCTGGTGGGGGAAAAAGTTTATATAATGACTTTGAAAAATAATTTAGTGTTACCTGATAGCACTGAGTTTACATAAACTACATGTCCACTATTTTCCATTCCTAAGTATATGCCCCATGTATTCTCAATCCTTGTTTATGTGCACCAGAAAAAATATCCAAGAATGTTTATGAAAGAGTTATTTTGTAATTGAACAGTGAATAATCTAAATAATTACCAATATTAGAATTGTTAAAGTATTTGTGATATCGTATTTCAATAGACCACTCTAGAACAAGATAGATAGATAGATAGATAGATAGATAGAACAATATTGGATAAATCATAAAATGTAAATTGAGTTTAAAAAGTGGAGAATAACAGTGTAACTCCATTAAGATATATTTCAACTGAAACAAAATGTTTAGGGATATAAACATGAACAGTTAAAAAAGAACAAAGAAACAGTAAAGAAATTCAATATAGTGTCTGTTCTAAGGATGTAGGGAAAGAGACGGAAAAGGAATTGGGCATATAGAGAACTTTAGGGTATTGTTAATAATCTTTTAATGAAACTGAGTTCTGTGCCCACAAGGGATTGCCATTATCTTTATTATTTACCCTTACATATATTGCACATATATTCAATTTGTATCTACTGAATATTGAATTTAAAAATTATTTCATGAAAAATGATAGAAAACTGGGCAACATTTGTGTTTAAAATAGGTATTTTTGATTAAATAAAAATTAAAACTCAGAACAAAATTTTAAAAAGAGAAACAAACAAACAAACCAAGAGTATTACTTGGGATCCCCGGCATTAGCTACTCTCATTACCTATTTTTCATCTGTGGTGTAGTTAAGTTGTTGACTCAAGCTTTGCCTATCCCTAGATCTTTCTGGCATAAAGAATATTAAAAAAAAACTGATAAGAACTAGAATTTATATCATCATGATTCTCAAAGAAGCAGGTTCTTAACCAAATTTAAGTCCGTAGTTCTTTTGGAGTAGATGTGCACGTGTGTGTTTGTGTTTGTGTGCATGCACACACCCTACACATGGAAGGCACCGAAACAGGTCAACACTTACATCCATTTGAGACGCCATTTTTCCATTCAAGAGCTGTGAAGTATGTTTGATGAATTCACTGGACCTGACTGATGACCTATCACTATTACTACATGGTGAATTGTCGTCTGTCACAGGGAAGTCAAAGCTATCAGGCCTCAAAGGAGAGGTGTGGGTAGTAGAAAGTGGTACAGTCAACTCACATAGGTTTGTCCCTCCTGTATTACAGGTCAAAGTCTACATCCCATGTGTAGCCTAAGGCTGGAGATTTAAGCAGTGCTCACTTATTTAACCATCATAAAGCTGATTCCACCTAACACAAGTTCTGCACAATAGGCTTTCATGGGCAAACAATTTTGGGAAATACATTATCAAACAAAGGTGATAAGTTTCTTTAGTACAGATTATTTTAGAGGATGCAAAACCTAAGCCATGTGATTCTCCTAAGCAGGAAATCATGTACACATTTTTCCTTAAATGTATTTGATTCTGGTTTCTTTTCCCCTTTGGAGTATCATTCCATGGGATTACTGATTTGGGTAATAGACTTTGAGAAATGCTGTTGTAAGTTGTTCTATTCTTTACCTTTTCCTAAAAGGGTATAGTAATTAGAGAATATAGGATATCCCAGTAGAATATTAGGATCTATTATGGGGTGGAAGAATGTGCAGAGAAACAAACTGAAGTGAAACTTTGAGCATACTTATTCTCTATAAAAATAGTAGAAAAGTAGTTTATAAGAGCATAGATTTATCTATTGATCTCTTAAGATACTACTAAAGACTTCCTTTACCTTTAATATTTCCTCATCATCCTATTCTACCTACCCACCTCCTGCCCTGATCTAAACCCTAAAACATTAATCTGGACTTAGGAGTTTAAAAAAAATAAAAATAAAAGGAGAGGTCTCTGGCTAGGTTTGCCTTCTTTTAATCAGGCCAAAGAATTTTCACTTTAAATATAGAAGTGTGTCTCACTCAAGTTTCTCTACAAATATCATACGACCCACATCCTACTTGGCTGTTTTTAGATTCTTAGTCCTCATAAAAGGATAAGACTAAGAGGTGAGAGAAGTCAGGTGAATGTACTGAATGGAATGGAATAAAAAGTTAACACTCCATATGGAACTATGTTTTATTTGAGTGTGAAATTGGGAAAAAATAACCTGTCATGATGTTGTTAGTGGCTATTGGGTTTTCAGAATTTGAAAAGTTGTTTCACACATATCAATTTCTTCCACAATTTTACCAAGGTTGTGTATATATAGGATTATTTTTATTTCTATATAATGATTAGAAATATGTAAGATGCAGCAAATTGAGATAACCTGTGTAAAGTCACAGGGGGTGGGGAGGTTGGATTAAATGAACCTTAAGAGCTGATTTTAGATTTAACGTTGTTGCCTTCTATACTGTGACAATGTTCTTTCTAGTCAAAATCTTCTTGGAGAACATCAAGGAGATATGGTAACAGGGAATATTTTAGGAATAGTATTAATACTTGATACTAATTACTTATACTACCTTGATTAATTTCTAACTCAGCCATTCATTTTGGATCAAATGTAAAAGTATGTGCTGACTACTCTGGAGTCCACTGCTTGTGCCCCACTTCCCCGGGCATGGGAAGAGGGGTATTATAGCTCTTTGGTCTCCAATAAAGCAAGGTGGAATCCTGCCTGTTACTACTATGTAAGACAAAATAAAATGGCAATCAGAGGCTATATAGATTTAAAAAAATTAAACAGATACACGAAATAAAGTGCTGGATTCCTGGTTCCATAATTTCTGTTCTATTGATTGGATGAACTTATAGTTTTGTAGAACTGTAAAACTATCATTCGAAATGATCTTTTATTAATTGATTTTAATTAATTCATATTAAATTGGATGTATTATTAAATATATTTAATTAAATTATAATTATTTTATTAAATATATCCATATTTTATTAATTATCAGTTCAAGCTTGTGTTGTGAAGTCCCCAGTAAATGAAGTTTGATAGTAATATCAGCTACTGGGTAAACTTCAGTTGGAAAGTACATTTGATAATGACTCTTACAACTTCCACATGGATTGTTTGTATACAGGAGTATGGGATGAAATTATCAGCAAAGTTGTCAAAAAATAGAAATGATCTATCTTCATTCCTTATCTTGTGCTGAAACTGCTCTGTAGACTAAGAATTGGAAGCAAATTTTGTAATGTGTACAAAATTTGTAATGTGTACCTCTTAAAAAGACAAGTGAACTTTGACATTACCAAAACTGTAGATTGGGAAATCCAATATTTTCATATTTGTGTTTCCTAAGCCTCGGAAACCGTTCTTACGGACTACTCTGATAATTATTCCTATTATGTAGAACGGGGAAGCCATATCTCAGGTTAAGTAAACTAAAAGAGTAAACACCTGATATGACAAATGCAGATTTCCAGTTGAAATGTTTCTGAGTCTGGCACCTGATATCTTAAGTGTTAAGGCATGCTGTCCGTAATAAATCAGGGGCATCTCTTAATATAGAAGATTTTTCTGAGCCCCTGAAATAATGGTTATTTACCCTCCTGTGGAAAGTCAGTTTGACACCACTCGCCATTTATTGATCTCACCATCAGGGACAAATTTATCCATATATAGATGGGAAATTCAGGATGCTGGGATTCTTTTCTACCTATGAGAACAGGGTCAAATAACACAACCCTTTCAGAACTCAGTTTCCCCTTTCATATAATGGGAAGATTATAACAGATGATCTTTGAGATCCCTTTCAGATTGAACACTGTTCAAAATTCCATCACAATTTTCTCGTTATGCCTAAGAATATGATTTTAAAACTCTTCCAATACAGAACTATTTTGGAAAACAGGGTCAGACAATAACTAATTAAATTCATAATAAATAAAAAATAAAATTGTTGTGACAGGGGTACCTGGCTGGCTCAGTCAGAAGACCACGTGACTCTTGATCTTGAGGTCGTGAGTTCTAGGTAGTGACTCTAGCCCCACACTGGATGTAGAGATTATGCAAATAAGTAAATAAGTAAATAAATGAATAAATAAATTTGGTGCGATATCAATATTTTTCAATCTACATTTTATAGATCGACTTTATCCATTTTAAATGTTGTACAGTGCTCCATAGAACTCCATGCCATTCTAAAATGCACCAAATATATTTAGTCCTACAGCTTTGTAAGGGCCTTTCTATTTCCAAGGTTTTTTTTTCTTTTCCTTTCTCTCTGTTTTTATTTATTTATTTTTGGCTTTTACAAGTAGGTTGCAATGTATATACTTGATTTAAACTGGACATATTCTTAAGATTTCTAGTATTGCTAACTGGGACAAAATGAGGTGAAAATTTTAGTTTATTTAGTTATTTGCTGATGATTATCCAAAATGTTAAAATAATTTGTGTTATCACTGTTAGTATTTGAGATCTGGCCAGGGTACTTTGGGCTGCAATGAATAGAAAGTGTCAATTTAGTGTATTTAAATAATTATAAGATTCATTATCTTGCTTAACTCTAAGTTCAGAAGATGAAAGGATACTCTTCAGATCTCATTCCCCTTCTGTTCTCCTATCCTTTTATAGCTCTCCAAGATATTGAAAGAGGCTGTAGCTCTTCTGGGTGTCTGTTCTAGATCTAACACCATTCAGATACAGAAATGGATATGTTTAATTTTCCTTTTCTTCGAGTATAATTGACACAGAGTGTTACAGTAATATCGGGTGTACAGCATAGTGATTCAACATCTCTTTCCATTATGCTATGACCCCACAAGTGTAGCTGCTGTCAGTCACCATAAAATGTTGTTACGATATTGACTATGACTATGTTCCCTATGTTGTGTTTTATATTTCCATGACTTACCCATTTCATAGCTAGAAGCCTGTATCTCTTGATCCTCTTCACCCATGTTGTCCATGCCCCCATCTTGCTTCCTTCTGGCAATCAACAGTTTATTCTCTGTATTTATAGGTCTGATTCTGCTTTTTTGTTACTTCATTTATATTTTAGATTATACATGACTGAAATCATTTGGTATTTGTCTTTCTCAGACTTAATTCATTTAGTGTAATATCCTCTAGATCCATCCATGTTGTTACAAATGGCAAGATCTTATCCTTTTTTATGACTGCATAACATTCCGGTGGAGTGTGTGTGTGTGTGTGTGTGTGTGTGTGTGTACACCACATCTCCATCCATTCATAAATTGATGGACACTTGGGTTGTTTCCATAGCTTGGCTATTGTAAATAATGCTGCAATAAACACAGGGTTACACATACCTATTTGAATTAGTGTTTAATTATTTTTGGGCAAAGACCCAGTAGTGGAATTATTGGACCATATGGTATTTCTATTTTTAATTTTTTGAGGCACTTCCATACTGTTTGGCATAGTGGCTCTAACAATTTACATTCTTACCAAAGGTGCACAATGATTCCTTTTTCACCACCTCCTCATCAATAATTGTTATTTCTTATCTTTTTGATTTTAGTCACTTTGATAGATATAAGGTGATACCATTGTGGTTATGATTTGCATTTCCCTGATGATCTGGTGTTGAGTTGTTGATCTGGTGTTGAGTTGTAGAAGTTCTTTATATATTTTTGGTATTAACCCCTTATTGGATATATCTTTTGCAAATATCATCTCCCATTTAGTAGGTTGCCTTTTGGTTTGGTTGATGGTTTACTCCACTGTGCAAAAGCTTAGAAACGGATTTCTTGATTTATTTTAAATTTTTTTTTCAACGTTTATTTATTTTTGGGACAGAGAGAGACAGAGCATGAATGGGGGAGGGGCAGAGAGAGAGGGAGACACAGAATCGGAAACAGGCTCCAGGCTCTGAGCCATCAGCCCAGAGCCTGACGCGGGGCTTGAACTCCCGGACCGCGAGATCGTGACCTGGCTGAAGTCGGATGCTTAACTGACTGCGCCACCCAGGCGCCCCTCTTGATTTATTTTATAAAGAGTGTGCAAACCTGCAGAATTTTACCTCTTATCTTATTGACCTGAGTTATATGAGAAATCCATGCTTAAACCAATCACTGGAAATGGATTGACTCAACAATATTTAACCCTGGAATTGCAAATAGAGCCAGCATAGTCTCTAGTATTTGAGTGTGTTGACAAGGATGAAAAAACTAAATGAATTTGGTTATTTTCAGAAATAAAGAGGTAATTGGTTGTGGTTAGGCAACCAACACATCTCTTATTTTCAGTCTTGGAAGGGTAGCATTTGCTCCCATCTGATGGGTATAAGGATAGCACATAATTATTTTAAAAAGCTTTAAAAAATTTTTTAAATATTTTTTTATTTATTTTTGAGAGAAAGAAAGAGAGACACTGAGCACAAATGGGGGAGGGGCAGAGAAATCCAAAGATGCAGAATCGGCTCCAGGTTCCAAGCTCTCAGTCCAGAATCCGATGCAGGGCTCAAATTCATGGACTGCAAGATCATGACCTAAGCTGAAGTCAAAAACTTAACCAACTGAGCCACTTAGGTGTCCCCACACAGTTGTTTTAATATGAATTCCCCTGGCTATTGGTATAATTAAATCTCTTTTTTTTTTCATTTATTTATTGGCGTTTTGTAATTTTTCTTTTGTTAACTGACTGTTAGAACATGTTCTCATTATTCTGTTGGAATGAAATGCTTGCTGGTTATATAAACTCTTGGCAGAATAATGTAATAATACATTTTGAGTAAAATAAGTTTTTAAAAATTTGTGGTCTATAGTTGGGCTTTGATTTCTTTTATATATCACTTTTATTATGAAGGTTTCCATTCTCCTGACTCCCCATCTTTTTGAATCCTGGATTTTTGTCTTACTTAAGCTATAAAAACGTTTTCTTGTGACTTTTCAAGTAAATCTAACTCATTTAAATACTTATTCTGATATATTTTGATACAAAAGTATTAGGATAAAGTGAAGGGAGAATTGCCACAAGGTACTTATTTATTAGAATAAATGAAGCATCACAGGGAGTATTTGTTAAGGACTCAGCGAGGCCTTCCTTGACCCCATCTCAATACAAACAAGTTCTCCATTCTGCTATCGCGTCTTACCCAACTTATTTAGTTTCTCAATAGCACTTCTCACAACTGGTTTGTTTATATTTATTAGTATGTGTTTTTGTTTTTAACAACAGTCTTCTCACCTAAAAAATAAGCTCAAAGAAGGAAAAGACTATTCCCTTTTTATTCATTGCTATATCTTCAGGACACCTAGAACACATTGCTTGGCACAGAGGTTTTCAATAGTATATGTTAAATAAATTAACACAAAGTGAAGTGGGGAGGTGTGTCATGAAGAAAAAGAACACTTAGCTTTCCATTGTCAAACAAGTGAAAGAAAGGAGCTATTACTCTGGACGGTCTGTTTCTAAATTCTGGTTGCCGCCAAATTCCACAAGTTTGGCAATATTGATCAAAAGTCAAGAATTATAAAAATACTTGTGCCATTTTACTTGGGTGGCTGAGTTCATTAAGCATTCGACTTCAGCTCAGGTCATGATCTCACAGTTCATGAATTGGAGCCCCACATTGGACTATGTGCTAACTAGTGAAGAGCCTGGTTGGGATTCTCTCTCTCTCCCTCTCTCTCTGTCCTTCCTCCATTTGTGTTTTCTCTCTCTCTCTCAAAATAAATAAATAAACTTAAGAATACTTGTGCCCTTTGACTTAATAATTCAATGTCAAGAAAGGATTCCGGAGAACCAAGTAGAGAGGTAATCATAGGTTTACACATAAGAAGTTTTTGTAAATATTATTTACAACAGCAGATATTTGGAAATTATGTTGATGCCCAATAAAAAAGGACTCATTAAAAAATAAAAATATATGTCAGACAAAGCATGATGGAATATTATCTAATCATCACACTTGGAGTTTTAAAGACCAAAGCAAACAGCCAGCATTAATGTAATGACCAAATCAAATAGTCAGTATTAAAAGGGGAATTTCTTTTACTTTCTTCTCTATTGTTTATACATTTTCCAAATATAGTAAAACCTTAGTTTGTGAGCATAATTTGTTCTAGAGACAATTTGTAATCCAAATTATGATTATATATAATTATATATTATATGATTATAATACTGTAGTATAATATAAAATATTAAAGAAAGTACAAAATAAAAGGAAAAATAAAGAAATTAACCTGCACTTACCTTTGGCAACTTTTGTGGCTGGTGTGAGGGAGACAAGAGACAGGAGGGTTATTGTGTAGGATGACTGTGATTATTACTAACAGATGTTGACTACAGTACAATATTATTAAACTCTTGTTACATACTGTGTTTAATGTAACTGGCAATAAGGCAATAGAGTGAAGGGTTTAATCATGCAGTGAGAGAGAGAGAGAGAGAGAGAGAGAGAGAGAGAGAGAGAGAGAGAATGAGAAGAACCATTGGATCAGTTGTGATCATGTGATGTTCAGGGTCATGTACTACTCATACTGCAAGACATTGCTCATTTATCAAGTTAAAATTTATTAGAAATGTTTGCTCGTCTTGCAGAACACTCACAGAACAAGTTATTTGCAATCCAAAGTTTAAGTGTAGTGCACCTGGAATGTGGATTCCTTTTACAATCAGCAAAAGGGGAATATTATAAAAAGTATAAAGACTGATTTCTCAGAAGTAACATCAGCATAGTCCGTGAATTATTCTTAATTATTTTACAGACTTTCCCCCCTGCCCCACAACTAGAAATTCAATTGACTACAATCTCCCCAATCTCCTACCTATGAGTGATACCATTTTGCAAATTGTGACTGAGATTTAATAGTTTCTTTATCATTCTATTTCTAATAGTTGCATCTAATGAGTAAGAGATGGAGGCCAACACAACAAATATCACATTTTACTTATGTATATTATTTCCTCCAAGATATTCCCAATAGTTTTAGGAGACTGAAAACACTTCTTTATTCTATTTTTTGCTCCTGTTTTTCCCACTGTTGTTTGCACAAACTATAGGAAAGAAAAACATGGGATGCCTGGCTCGCTCACTCAGTGGAGCATGTGACTCTTGATCTCAGGGTCATGAGTTCGAGCCCCATATTGGGTGCAGAGATTACTTGAACAAAAGGTAAAAAGAAAGAAGAAAGAAAGAGTAAAGAAAGAAAGAAAGAAAAACATTAGGTAGGCTTGAAAATATTTGTGTGTATTGATGCAAACAATAGAGGAAGGGCGTCAGAGTGTAAACCTCTCATCAGAACTGGATTTGACTTCACTTATTCCACTTCACAAATATCCTCTTTCCCTAGTGATCTTGTCCCATTTACTTCTGTTTAGGAATTTAACTCAACAATAACCTTTGCCACTTGTTAATGTCTTTGGCTAGAGATAACTAACCTAAGGCAGTGTGGAGGTAGTTACACAAATATAGGTTAGGTTTTTCATTGAAGGGGGCACAGTCCATATATAAGGAAACATATAATTTTCAAAACCAAAATAAAAATCAAAACTTGAAAGATTATAAGTGTACTAAGCTTATGCTTATCTGCACTGGTGGTTTAGAATTTAATACCATATTAAACTGTGTCATGTCGATTAAGCACCAAAATATCTGACTGAAAGCTTTTGCAAATAAGTATCTTTCTAAGGAGCAATTATAGAATTTCTGACAAGGTATACAGAGTACTAAAGTGCACAGAGCATAAAAAACACCTCGATGATTCAGTTTAATTTTATAATGGTTCTTTATTTAATGCATAGTAGATGGGTGTAAATTAAATGAGAAATGCAAGGATGTCTTTTCTTTTAACTTGAAGTTTCTCTTCAAGGACAAGCCATAATTTTAAAGGGTGGAGGAGGGAAGGAAGAAGGGGGACATGGCATGGGCGGCAGAGGATCTGAAAGAATTTCTTCCAATAGCATGGAATAGTGGATAGGGACATGGCCTCTGTTATCAAGCAGATCTAGTTCCTTTTTTTTTTTTTATGAAGAAGCATAGCTTTTTTTTTTTTTTTCCAACGTTTATTTATTTTTGGGACAGAGAGAGACAGAGCATGAACGGGGGAGGGGCAGAGAGAGAGGGAGACACAGAATCGGAAACAGGCTCCAGGCTCTGAGCCATCAGCCCAGAGCCTGACGCAGGGCTCGAACTCCCGGACCGTGAGATCGTGACCTGGCTGAAGTCGGACGCCTAGCCGACTGCGCCACCCAGGCGCCCCCCAAGCAGATCTAGTTCCTAAGGGAAGCTCTGACACTTATTAGTTGTGTTACTTTTTAAATGTAACTTAATCTCTTTAAGTTTCAGTTTTCTACTTGTGAAATTTACAAACACTGCTTCCTATTTCAAGGAGTTGTTGAGACTAAAGGAGATCACACATATGAACCAGCTAAGATGTACTTGGTACAAAGCATTCACTAATTCCTTTTCTGAGGCAGCTAGTATTGAGGGTTCATGAGAGTGACCACTTCATCTTGTGACCCTGTCCTCTTGTCATAGTTGATTTAACAAAGGAATATATCTTAAACACATAGGACCAGTTTTCTCCCTCTGAGAAATGTGTATTTTCTGATGGAGGAAAACACAGAAAGATTAGAAGGCTTCTGCCTGCTTCTTTTGCCCTTTCTTTATATTAGATTAGGCAGTCACTCAGTGTTTCCAGACTTCAAGCTATTGTTTTTAAGTTTTATTTATTTATTTTGAGAGAGAGAGAGAAAAAAAAAAAACACAAGTGGAGGAGGGTCACAAAGAGAGGGAGAGAGAAAATCTCAAGCAGGCTCTGCACTGCCAATGTGGAGCCTGGTACAAGCCTCGAATCCATGAATCGTGAGATCATGACCTGAACTAAAACCAAGAGTTGGAGACTCAGCTGACTGAGTCACTCAGGTGCTGCAACTTCAAATTATTTTTTTGGAAATTGAAGCGGTGTGGGTGCCTGGGTGTTTCAGTGAGTGAAGCATCTGACTCTTGATTTTGGCTTAGGTCATGATCTCAAGGTTGTGGGATTGAGCTCTGTGTCAGGCTCCACGTGTGGAGCTTGCTTAAGATTTTCCCTCTCTCTCTTCCTCTGCCCTTCCCCTAAGCACATGTTCATACCTGCACTCTCTCTCTCTAATAAAAATATAAAAGAAAAGAAAAGAAAACAAAATAAAATAAAATAATAAAAGAGGTTAGATTTAATTACCTGTCACTAGAGTTCATTGAACAAATAACTATATGGTTCTGTTTGAAAACAATAGTATATAATTTATAATTTGTTTTCCTTAATTGCTGGGATTTTAAGTTCTCAATGCTGCATGCAAAGTAAAAATGAGAATAATTTAAATAACACTGTAAATACCAAAATTGTCCATGAAATTATTTTTATTAAAATAATGTCAGACCTGGTAGAATGCTCAATTGTGAGGGCATGTAGGAAATGAAGACAGATAAGGCAATAAAGAATTAAATTCACTTCATCCTCTGCTTCCTCTTGGGTGTACAGTATGTATAAAAATTTTTTTGATGTTTATTTGTTTTTAAGAGAGACAGAGCAGGAGCAGGGAGGGGCAGAGAGAGAGAGAGAGGGAGACCCAGAATATGAAGCAGGCTCCAGGCTCTGAACTGTCAGCACAGAGCCTGACATGGGCCTTGAACTCACAAGCTGTGAGATCATGACTTGAGCCGATGTCAGACACTTAACCAACTGAGCCATCCAGGCACCCCTACAGTATGTTTAATAATAGAAATCATGAGAAAAAATCATGTGGTCTTTATGTTCTCATTTTTGAACTTTCACTCCCTGGCTCTTAAGTTTGAACTCCCTTATTTTCGCTTTCCACCCACTGTGATTACCATTCTCTGACTTCATAGCATTATGGCACATGTATATGTCCATATCTCTCTCACAAACCTATACATAATAGGTGATTGATAAATGTTTACTGAAACAAATATCAAATTCAAAAATTTAAATGTTTTTTGTTTACCAGTGAGACACTTATGTAAAAATTTGCACACAGCAAATTGTATATAAAAATGTATATAGTTAAAATATTAGCAGTAAATGTTCACTATTATGATATTGCTCATTATTATGTTATGTACTTGACTGGGATTATTTTACTCATAATGATCTGTGAAGTAGTTAACAGTGTTACCCACATTTTACAGATGTGAAAACTAAGATTCAAAAGGGTAAATAATAGACCTGGGGGTATAGCTCAGGGGTAGAGCATTTGATTGCAAAAGGTTAAAAAATAGGTATTAAGGGGCGCCTGGTGGCTCAGTCGGTTAGATGGCCAACTTCGGCTCAGGTCACGATCTCGCGGTCCATGAGTTCGAGCCCTGCGTCGGGCTCTGTGCTGACTGCTCAGAGCCTGGAGCCTGTTTCAGATTGTGTCTCCCTCTCTCTCTGACCCTCCCCCGTTCATGCTCTGTCTCTCTCTGTCTCAAAAATAAATACACGTTAAAAAAATAGGTATTAAAAATAATTAATATAGAACTAGTGAAGTTCAGCCACTATCCAGTCAGTCAATTCTGGCAGCCACAATATAGTCTTTCTAAGTATCTGTCTATCTACCATCCCCCCCATCTACCTCTCTCTCTCTCTCTCTCTCCTCAACTTTCAATAATTTATAACTTTATTAAAATTATATAATTACATACTTTTCAATCCTGCTTCTTTATTTAGCAAAATGTCACCCACATTTTCCATGTCACTAAATATTGTAATATAGTCTTGATGAAACACACATATTTCCTTGTTTTTAACATTATCTTATCTTTCATCAAATGTGAATTGTGCTATTTTTATTTTCTTCTTACTTAACCTACGCCTCAACACAAATCAATCTTTAGCTTTTTAAAAAATTGAAGAAGCATGGCATTTTACTCAAGAGCTATTCATAAAATAAGTAACATGTTGTTCTAAAGTTAATTCTGTATTCATTAGTTAAGTATGCCTAAAAAAACAAAGCAAAACAACCAGCCCCTTTAAGTAGTTGCATATTGCACTGGAGTTTGAATTGTCCAGGAATTTGTCATTCTTTTAAAGACTGAAGCCCAAAGTCTGAAATAAAATGATAAATGACCAGCTAAGTCCTCCCTGCCAGCAACTGGAGATGACAAGGTTAATATAGTCTAAAGCAAAATGAAAATGTTTGAAAGCATAGATTTTTATATTAGGAAAGAACATTTTGTTTTTCATATCTTTTTGCTCATACTAAAAGCTTAATGCTAGCCTAGTTTAAATGAACAAATTTTTCTCAAAGAGAAATAAAACTTACAATCACGGCTTACATGAATGTAGACTTAAGGTATACAAAGTACTTTTTAAAAAAGTAGTGAAAATAAAATAGTCAGTTGTCAGTCGGTAATTACCTGGGTAGAATCAAGATTCCAAGAAAGAAATAAGGCTATCTGAAGGGACAAGTAGGAGGTTGAGAATGTTACCAATACCATGGTTCAAACCAAGTTGTATTATTGAACTAAACTCACAACCAACTGCAACTACCTACCTGAACACCCCAAAACTTTGCCTTTCAGGAGTATGCATGCCTTTCTTCTTCATCCCCTGGTGTCATCAATGATAACTGGCCTTGTACCATATTGAAGAGTTAAATGGCAAGACTCAATAAAAAGTAAATTATCCTTTGAAGACAGGATAAAATAAGCAGGAAAGAATCTCATATTGCAGAGGATTCAAGAAGTACTGAAACAAATATTTTATGGTGATAATCTATACTGTTGTCTTAAACTGTAAACTAAAGTTGTTTTGTTGTGGTTTGGGAGGAAGATCATTTCCCAGTCAGGAACACTGTATTTATTTCTTATCCTCACTCTGCTATTGATTAGCTGAGTAACTTTGGATTAGTCATTAAAACTCTCTTGGCCTGATTTTCTTTCTTTCTTTCTCTCTCTCTTTCTCTCTCTCTTCTTTCTTTCTTTCTTTCTTTCTTTCTTTCTTTCTTTCTTTCTTTCTTTCTTTCTTTCTTTCTTTGTTTTCCTGAAAGTAGAAACATTAGTTGACTATTTTCTAAAATCAATTTTAGGTCCCACATTATATTTCAGAATTTTTTACTGAATAATTTGATAGTGATTAATAGAAATATGGAAAGGTAATAAAAAGTATTTAAGTATTTAATTTTACAAGTAGAATATCAATGAACTACAATCATTTAAAAATGTTTAATTGATAGTTAAATTTTTTTAAATCTTTATTCATTTTTGAGAGACAGAGAAAGAGTGCAAGTGGGAGAGGGGCAGAGAGAGAGAGTGTGGTAGAGCCCCTCCCTAAGGGATGTGGTAAAAACCTCAAGATAAGGGAAGACAACCTGACTATGTGCACATGCACCTCTGTAATACAGACTACCCATTCAGACTGTATGCTGCCATATATGGGAGACAAAAGAGCAAAAATTGTACAAATGGCAAACCCCCACTGCGCTCGGGCTCAGCCTTTTGGGTCTTAGCCTGCTTGAGCCCATGCTGGCACAAATAAAGCTGCTTCCTGGAAAGGAAAGCCTTGATGTCCTGACTCTATGTGTGTGACTCACTGCTACAAGATGGAGACAGAGAATCCGAAGCAGGCTCCAGGCTTGAACTGCCACAGCCCAGTGCGGGCCTCAAACTCAAGAACCATGGGATCGTGACCTGAGCTGAAGTGAGACGCTTAACCAACTGAGCCATTCACATGCCTTTAGTTGATAGCCTGTTCAATATCAAATTCCCCAAATCAGCCATGTATAATCTCTTAGAATACCAGCAAGTATTTATCTTCTTAAATCATTTTTCCAAAATATATTACAGTGCCCTGAAAGTGAACACCAGGCTGCCCTCCTAACAAATCTGTGTAGGGCTTGAGAACAAAAATCATGGTGTACCTACCTCTATATCACAACACCTGGTGCAGTGTTGACACCTTAGCTGACAATTAAAAGTACTTGTTAAATGAATGCATGAATTAATAAATGAACTTGAAAGCATACTGGTTACCTGGGTGTCTGGAGAATGAAGTTCAAAAGAATTTTCTTTTAGGAAAAGATTCAAGCAAATCAGAATAAACTTTATAAATAAGTGAAATAGTTGCTTTACTAATATGAATTGAGGAATCAATGTCAATGGAATTCTCTCTTCTAATTTTTGAGTAACCATTGCCATCATCCATCTCCAAAACACATTACTTCTTATAAAACTGACATTCCATACCCATTAAACAATAATTCCCCATTTCCTTCTCACTGCTGCCCTTAGCAACCATGTCACTTCCTGTCTCTATGGTTTTGACTGCCCTAAGTAGCTCATATAAGTGGAATCATGCAGTGTTTGTCTTTCTGTGACTGGCTTATTTCACTTAGCACTGTGTTCATAGGGCTCACCCATGTTGTCACATATGTCAGAATTTCCTTCCTTTTTAAGGTTAAAAAGTTTTCCATTGTATATAAGTACCACATTTGGTTTATCCATTTACCTATTGACACATACTGGGATTGCTTCCACTTTTTAGCTGTTAGGATTTCTTCCCTTCATTTTAGGCCACAGGTTTGGAATTCAAGAGAACCATTCAAAGGGGTGCCCAGTGGCTCAGTCGGTTAAACCTCTGACTCTTGAATTCAGCTCAGGTCATGATCTCATGGTTTGTGGGATCAGGTCTGGTTGGGCTCTGTGCTGCCAGCATAGAGACTGCTTAGGATTCTCTTTGTCCCTCTCTCTCTCTCTCTCTGCCCCTCCCCTGCTTACAAACTTTCTGAGTCTCTCTCTCAAAAAAAAAAAAAATAAATAAATATATATATATATATGCGCCACTCAAAGAGAATGATAAGAGTTCTTTGGAGAATGATGGGGGTGAGGGCGGAGGGATCTGCATATGACTCAGATTTTAACAGTCTAAAGACAAGAGACTATGACTAGAGTTTTCTGGTAGCAGAGGAAGAGACTGGGTGCATTGGAAACACTCTGTACTTTCAGAGCTTGGCAACAAAATTGTGTTTTCCATGAGTCAGATATGGTTCCCAGGAAAGGGAGTTGGCTGTGGGCTGTCTTGAGAGATTCCACATAAAGCCTTTCTGATCAGTACGAAGACGGAGATCTACCTGGCAATGCACAAATTTAGGGAATCCTCACCACCGCTCAGATGCGTTGTCTGTACCAGAAAACTTCTGGTGACTCTTAGTGGATATCTCTTAGGAACACTCAAAGGTGCAATATGAGAAGATAGCAACTATGTATCTAAGGCCCTTGCACCAGATGCTGATAAACCAATCAAGTGATATCTACCCTTTGCCCCTTGTTAAAAAAACAGCTAAAAGGTGTGTATATGTTTGTGTGTGTTTGCTGTGTTTATGTGGGTGCTTCTGCATTAGGGACAGAGTGAGGGAAGATATACCAAGGAAAAGCAGAAATGCCAATTCGCCTCCCCTTCTCTTTTCAGATATCTTATCATGAGGTAGGTCTCTTCACTGCAGCAGGAATGTTATACACTGGAAAATGCTTAGAGTTTGATGTTAAGTTGAATTGTACATGTTAGTACCTGGTAAATACCTAGTCATTTGTCAGCTGACAGTGCCAGGGAAAGCTATGAGATATGCCTGAAATTTCATGTGCAAGAAAGAATAATGAGCACAGAGAGAGACTTGAAATGAATTTTTGCAAGGAAGATATTATAGAACCTATGTATTAGCTATACTGAGTTTGTTCTGCCTGCAGTTGGACATAGGAAACGGAGGAGGATGGGGAAAGGGTGTGCTAACAGTGAGATGGTAGCAGTTCAGATAGTTAAACTGTAATTTCTGCAAGGGCACAAAATTGGTTTCAAGCAACTTCATTTAAATGATGCCTAGACTGGGGGTGCTTGGGTGGCTCAGTCCATTAAGCGTCTGAATTCAACTCAGGTCATGATCTCCTGAGTTTGAGCTCATCAGGCTCTCTGGTGTCAGTGAAGAGCCTACTTTGTAACCTCTGTCTCCCTCTCTCTGCCCCTCCTCTGCATGCACTTGCTGTCTCTCTCTCTCAAAAAATAAATAAATTTTAGAAATGAAATAAATAAATGATGCCTACACTAAGGCCTGATAACTTAGGTGCTAATAAATTTTGATGAATATTATTAAATAATAGAAAAATACATAATGATAATAATAGATAATATTTATTAAATTTACAATATAGCCCATCAATTGTATAATGTGTGTGTGTGTATATATATATATACATATATATAAATACACACAGCAGTATTATTAGCCCATATATGGATGAGGCAAATATAATAAATCCTTATCAGTTGTGATTCACACATGTAGTAAGATTTCTAGTAAGACTTAAAACATGGATTAATTTTTCGTGTTGAAACCTCTCCCTTTTTGACAAAGGCAGTAGAAATTTTCACATATTTTCTGTAACTTTAAAGAAGCCATGTTTTAAGTGTCAATTTGAGGAGCTGAAATTAGTTTCCTCAATACAATAGTCTGAAATTTTAAACTGAAAGTTTTTTTCTTAATGTTTGTTTATTTTTGCGAGAGAGAAAGAGAGAACATGAGCACCTCTGCTGGGAAAGGTGTAAAGAGAGAGGGGGACCAAGGAATTGAAGCAGGCTCTGCACTGACAGAAGAGAGGCTGATGTGGGTTTCAAAATCAGGGACTGCAAGATCATGACCCGAGCTGAAGTCACACATTTAACCACTTAACTGAGCCACCAAGTCCCCTGAAAGTTTTTTCAGTTTGGTAGATCCATATTGTATATCTTTTTTTAAGTTTCCACATTTGTTTTCTACTGATGAAAACGATGTGAAATAAACTGTGATGTTTGCAATAACGATGGGATTTATATTTATATTTTACCACAGTTAAATTTTTTTTTTAAATCTTCTTCTTCTTGGGGCACTAGGGTAGCTCAGTCAGTCTGGCAGCCGACTTCACATGATCTTATGGTTCATGGATTCAAACCCCATGTCAGGCTCTGTGCTGACAGCTCAGAGCCTGGAGCCTGCTTGAGATTCTGTACCTCCCTCTCTCTGCCCCTCCCCCACTTGTACTCTGTCTCTGTCTCTCAAAAGTAACTAAACATTAAAGAAATTAGGGGCACCTGGGTGGCTCAGTAGGTAAAGCATCCGACTTCGGCTCAGGTCACGATCTCACAGTTGGTGGGTTCGAGCCCTGTGTCAGGCTCTGTGCTGACAGCTCAGAGCCTGGAGCCTGCTTCAGATTCTGTGTCTCCCTCTCTTTGTCCCTCCCCTGCTCATGTTCTGTCTCTCTTTCTCTCCCCAAAATAAATAAACATTAAAAAAAGAAAAAAAAAGAAAAAATTAAAAATCTCTTTTTTTTTAAATCTTTATTTATTTTTGAAAGAGACAGAGAGCACAAGCATGGAGAGGCAGAGAGAGACGAAGACAGAAAATCCCAAGCAGGCTCCATGCTGTCAGTGCAGAGCCCAATGTTGGGTTCGAACTCATAATCCATGAGATTGTGACCTGAGCTAAAATCATGAGTCAGACACTTAACTGTCTGAGCCACACAGGCACCCCTACCAAAGGATTTAATTTTAATTTTAAAAATTAATTAATTTTAAAAATTAGAAAGTTTTAATATTAAAATTAATTTTTAAATTAAAAAATTTTAATTTGAAAATTAAATTTTTTTAAAAAATGAAATCAATCATTTAAAAGCTGGTTGACCTTTCAACTGAACAACAACAACAAAAAGAATGAAATTAAACTGATTTGAAAAATGTCAATAATTATCATTATAATTATTTGCTGTTATTTTTATTTGTCCTTATTTTCCCCTGTGGTTTAAAATCCTCTTGTATGGGGTACTTGATTCTGGAGCCAGTAACAGGGAGTTCAAACTGTATACAGCTTCAGGCCTGTCTGCCCCACCAGTCCTATCCACTGACATTGCCACACTCAATGGCACTCTTGTGACTCCAGAGTCTAAAAGAAAATCCCTGGGAGGCCCATAATTAGCAATGAGAGACATTAGCCTGGGAAAAGTCTGCTTTACTGTGTCATGATTGCCTAGAACATCTGAGAATCATTACAAGGTAATTCACAGCATTGATCAAGTGCTTACATGGTGTGCCATGGTAAGTATATGTTGAGAATGCTTGTAATTTTCAGACCATAGTTTTGATATTAAAAAAAAAAATTATACGCTGTGATTTTGAAAGAATGGCCAACTTGGCATTCTTAGCATTTATGCACTGTTATTACAAATGTAAATGGACTCATTTCTGGAGCATGCTTTATAAGATTCAACTTTTAGATTTTAGCAGATACTCATTGAACACATACCATGTTCCTGGTTCTCTTCTAGGTGCTGGATAAAGTGCACTGAAAATCAAGCAAGCAAATGCCCTGTTGTCATGGAGAACTGATGTTTTTATGTGATGGCAAGAGCATTCCAAGGAGATGAAGATAAAAGTGGAGATGCCCTTTGAGGCTCAGACTGCAGAACTCACACATCTGTACATTCTATTGGACAAAGAAAATTCAAGGTCAGTCCAAATTCAACTATGGGGACATAGACTCTTCCTCAGAATGTGGCTTGTCTAGTACCCTGAGCATTGAGGTACTTTGAGTTTCCCAGGAGACAGAAGGAGACTGAGATTGAGATAATAAAGCCAAACTTTTTTTTTTTAATGCAAGAACATAGACATCGACCCTGTGAATGTCATGCTGTAATTGAGGGAGATAAATCTATTCAGAGGAACTATAGATAGTCCTTCCATGCCACTACCCTCAAAATGCTGTTGGAACCATAGGTTGCTGAATGTTAGAACTGAAAAGATCCATCTATACCACACGTATCATCCCATATTTTATTGATGAGAAAATAAGTCCTAGAGAAATGAAGTGAATTTCCTAACGTCACAGTTGATAGAACCAAGATTCCTGACTCTGGACTCTATGCTTCTGTATTACAACATAATGCTTCTCAAGTTTTAGAGAAGCCCATAAAAACTGTCACTTTTTAAATTGCCATCATGTTACTCAGAAACTGCATGCAATCGTGCTTAAGAGTTCAGTTTCTTAAATCAGATTGCCTGGGTTTAATATTTGCTCTGCCATGGACTGTATAACCAGTCTGTGTGTTATTAAAGGCAAATAATTGGACTTCCTTAAACTTTAATCTTCCCTTGTGGAACACTGCAATGGTAATAGTTCCTGCCTTGTGGTTTTTTTAGGAAGATCAACCAATGTCACACAGCACAGTTCCTGATAAAAATTATGCCTTTTGATAAGGATACTACTTATTTTATCCATAAAAATTTAAAATTAAAGTGAAATTAACATATAGTGAAATGCTTAGGTTTTAAGTGTGAATTTCATAAATTTTATCAGTAGATAAACCTGTCCACTAACCTTCCTAATCAAGATATAGAATATTTCCTTTATCCCAGAAATCTCTCCTGTGCCTCAATTAGCACTTATTATAGTCAAACTTTGTTCTGATTTTAGTCACATAGAATTATTTTGCTGACTCTGAAGATCATATAACTGGAATGTTTTATTTATTTATTTATTTATTTATTTATTTATTTATTTATTTAGTCCTGGCTTCTTTTGCTTAACATATTTTTGAGACTCAACTATGTTACTGAATGTATATATGTATGTGTGTATATATATTTTATTTATTTATTTTTATTTTTTTTGGGGGGGGAGAGAGTACAAGCAGGGGAAGGGCAAAGGGAGAAGGAGAGAGAGAGTCTTAAGCAGGCTCCATCCTTAGTGCAGAGCCTGATGCAGGGCTCAATCTCATGACCCTGAGATCATGACCTGAGCTGAAATCAAGAGTAGGGCACTCAACCAATTGAGCCACCCAGGTGCCCCTGTGTGTATGTGTGTGTGTGTGTGGATGTATGTATGTATGGATAGATAGATAGATAGATAGATAGATAGATAGATAGATAGATATAGATACGTGTTTATATATATGTGCATGTGAGTAAGTGGCTTTTAAGATTATTGCTAAGAAATTTATTTTTCCATTTTTTAAATACGGCATGGAATCTGATTATTCATTCTTCTGTTGATTATATTTAGATTGTTCCACATCTAATAAATCTTCAACACAATTCTTGTATAGGGCTTTTGGGGGGACATACATTTTTATTTTTATTTGATAAAATATCTTGATGTAGAATCACTTGGTCATATGGTAAGCAGAAGTTTACCATATGTAAGAAACTGCTAAAATTGTTGTACCATTTTACATTTTCACCAGAAAAAGAATGAGTTTTGGTTGCTCTCCACCTTCTAAAATTTTGGCATTGCCGGTTTTGTTAATATGAAAAAAATCATTGTGGTTTCAATTCATATTTGGTTAATGAGTACTGACAATGAGAAACCTTTCATGTCTTATTAGATACACATACAATTTTTTCATTAAATGCCTATTCAAGTATTTTGACCATTTTTATTAGGTTATTTGTATTTTCATTCATAAGATGTAGAATTTCTTTTTTTTAATGTTTCATCTTACTTTTGAGACAGATTGAGAGAGAGAGAGAGAGGTTGAGAGAGAATGAAAGAGAGAGAGAGAGAGAGAGAGAGAGAGAGAGAGAGAGAGAAAGAGAGAGAGAGATTGGATGAGAGAGCAAGCAGGAGAGGGGAGAGAGATGGAAACACAGAATCTGAAACAGGCTCCAGGCTTTGGGCTAACAGGACAGAGCTCAAGGTGGGGGGTGGGGGTGACTTGAACTCAACCGGTGAGATCATGACCTCAGCTAAAGTCAGCTGTTTACCAGATTGAGCCACCCAGGTGCCCCAGATTTCTTTCTTTTTTTTTTCTCAATGTTTATTTA
This sequence comes from Felis catus, assembly GCF_018350175.1. Lineage (NCBI taxonomy): Eukaryota > Metazoa > Chordata > Mammalia > Carnivora > Felidae > Felis > Felis catus. Next base: position 186,069,391 of record NC_058368.1, on the reverse strand, counting down.
TTTAATTTAAGAGAGACAGCACAAGCAGGGGAGTGGCAGACAGAAAGTAAGAGAAGATCCTGAGCTTGCTCTGTGCTATCAGCACAGAGCCCCACATGGGATTGTATCTCATGAGCAGTGAGATCGTGGCCTGAGCTGAAATCAGGAGTTGGACACTTAACCAACTGAGCCACCCAGGTGCCCCATGATGTAGGATTTCTTTATGTATACTGGATACAAGCTCTTTGTTGGATATTTTCACTGGGAATATTTTCTCCCTGTATGTGACTTGACTTTTCTTTTTCTTTCTTTCTTTTTATTTTTTTCTAGTGGAATCTTTAGATAAACAGAAAATTTGATTTTTATGAAGTTCAACTTATCAATGTCATATGTTTAATAATTTTTATACCTTCTCTAAGAAATTTTTCCTACCCCAAAGTCATGAAGATAGTCTTTCTAAAGACCATAATTTTTAGCTTTTGCAAGTATGATAGAATAAAAGGCAAAGATTATTTGAAAAAAAAACTTATCCATCTGGAGGCAACCTGGCTGGCACAGTCAATAGACCATGACTCTTAATCTCAAGGTCATTAGGTTTAAGCCCTATGGTGGGTGTGGAGCCCTACTTAAAAAATAATAATTATAAGATAAAATTTACCCATTTTTCCAACATTATTGGTTTAAAATATTGATCTGTCCCCTTTAAAATGGCTTATCTTTGTTGAAAGTCAAATGAATATGTATATGTAGAACTCATTAATTGATTCTTTTTGCTGGCTACTGAAGCCAGAAGCTTAGATAATTAATTTTAATTTTTCTTCTTTTCTATATATATATATATACAATTATAAATTTTCTCCATATCCTGCTTTAGCTCCACAAAACAAATTTTGATATGTTGTATTTTCATTTGTTTTGAAGCAAATGTGGTTTCCTCTTTGATCTATGAATTATTTAGACATATATTGTTCAATTGTCACAGTTTTTGGAACTTTTCTATTTCTGTTTTCCAATTGAATTCTTTTGTTGTAAGAGAATATATACTATAAGCTTTCAAAAGTTTGAAATTTACTGAGGTTGTTTAATGAACATTTCATAGTTATGCACATTGGTTAATTTACTCTATAATTATTGAGCATACTGTTGTATAATTGTGAAGTCAGAAGACTTTTAATATTGCCAACTAGGACTGTGGGATAGATCTATTTCTTCTGTCAGTCATAGCTTCATTTTATTTTTAGCTCTATTATCAGGTGTGTAAAATTTTCTAATTTTTATGTCTTTTTTATGAATCAATCTTTTTGTCATTATAATAAATAGCACTTTATATCTTCTAATACTCCTTGTATTTATATCTATTTTCAGCCAGCATTTTGCTATTTGTATTCTCCTTATCTTGTTATTTCCTCCCCATTCTGTAATTTTCTGCCTTCTTTTGCATTCATGAATTATTTTTTAGTATTTGGTTTTAATTTCTCTAATGATTTTTAGCTATATCCTTTTGTAGTATTTCCAGGGGTGCTTTAAGGGTTGCCGTATTCATCTTTAACTTATCAGTCTATTTATAGTTGCTATTATGTCACTTCATGAAATGGAAGAAACTTGGAACAGTGTAATTTACTTAACCCCATCTCTGAGATACTTTGTGCTATTATACACATATGTGTTATTAACTCCAGAATGAGCTGTTATAATATTTGCATTAAAATTCTGGTCTCTTGGGGTGCCTGGATGGCTCAGTCAGTTAAACAACCAACTCTTGGTTTCAGCTCAGGTCATGATCTCACCATTCGTGAGTATGAGCCCTGCATTGGGCTTCACAGTCAGTGCCTGAGACTTTTTCTCCCTCTCTCTTTCTCTGCCCCTCCCCAGTGTGCACAAGCACTCTCTCTGAAAATAAATAAAAATAAACAAAAAGAAAGAAAGAAAAAGGTCTCTTTTACATGAAACACAATAAGATATGTGTTTTTTTTTCTCACATATTAACCATTTTCAACGCTCTTCACTTGTGTAGATCTGGGTTTCTATATGGTATCACTTTCCCTCAGCCTGAAGAATTTACTTTATTAATGCTGTTGCAGCTCTGCTGGTGACAAATTCTCTCACCTTTCATTTATTTGAAAATGTCTTTTTTTTATGGGGGGTTCACTTTTGAAGGATCCATTTACTGGATATAGAATTCTATATATACTTTTTTTCAGCACTTTAAAGATGTCACCCACTGTTTCCTGCCCCAAACTGTTTTGATCAGTCAACCATCATTGCAATGTTAACCTCTAGCAATTAAAGTGTTTCACTGTTCTCTGAATATTTTCAAAATATTCATTTAATCTTTAGATTTTATATGTGTGATTATAAAGTTCCCAGGGGGACTTTTCATTATGTTTACTCTGCTTAGAGTCCACTGAGCTTCTTGGATCTATAATAAATTTTTTATTACCAATTTTGGGAAATCTTTTGGCTATTACTACTTTAAATATGTTTCTGCTTTACTTTCTTCTCCTTCTACAATAGCTTATTAGGAGGCTTGAGACTGTCACACAGATTTTAGTAGCTCTTTTAAATTTTTTTCAATATTTTTTTCTGTGATTTTTATGTCAGATAATTTTTATTGATCTATTTTTAATTCTACTGATTATTGCTTCCATTCTGCAATTGTCAATTTGTTATTAAAACCCATACCTTTCAGGTATTATACATTTTGGTCTAGAATTTTCTATGTTTTAAAGTAGTTTCTATTTCTTTGCTGAGATTCCCTACTGTACACTCACTGACCACATAACTATCATGATAAAATTAGTTGACTGAATATCCCTTATTTGCTAATTACATCTCAGGTTTTGTTTATATTGAATGCTATTTTTAAAAAATATGTGTCCTATTATCCTGTATGTATAAGACTTAGAATGTCTTTATTTTTTTATCATGAATCAAACAATTTTACCATGTATCAATACAATTTCTATGTTATCAACATTCTGATTTTTAATAGTCCTCTGAAGAATGTTGATTTTTGTTTTATTAGGAGTTAAATTATTGACAAATGACCTTCATCTTGGGCAGGATTAGTTCTATATTGTTTTCAGGTTAGTTTCAGTTTTGTCCTTAGGCTTAGAACAAATCCTGTTCCTACAGCAGAGAAGGGTCATGGTCCTTCTAGGGTTTTTAAGAAAAGTGTGATGTATTTATTATGATCCTCTAACTTGGTGGATTGAAATTCCAAACTCAGTCTCTTCTGCACTGAGTGGCAGCTGAAATACTGGCTTAGCTTTTTCAGTCTTTCTGTTTTTAACTTTTTTCCAGGCTTTTTGGTGTGTTTCACCCCAAAACAAACAGGTAAGGGAAGTTTGCTTACAGATTTTGACTCTTCTCTGTTATTTTTTTTTCTGTGATTTCCCCCTCAGCTTGAACAGCTCAGGCACCCCCATGTCCTTCTTTGGAATCTCAAACTAATAAGATTGCTGTCTTCTGATTCTAGCCATCCTTTCTGGGGTTGAGGGTTTTCCTGGAATTTGGGACCTCCCATGCTCAAATCAGGCAAATTCGTGGCTAATAGGGACAAGTTGGTCATCCTTTAACTGCCCTCTGTGGAAAAGCCACATAATTGTACATCTCATCCAATTCAGTTTCATCTTTCTGTGGTCAGATGTTCAACACTTTCTGCTTGTTTTGGTAACTTTCTAGTACTTTACACAGTTTGTTTAATATTTTGTCCACTGCTTATAATTTTTAGCATGCAAGATGGCTAGCCAATATCTACATTACCAGGACTAGAACTGCAGTAATATACTTTGATTTCCCAAGTGATAAGAGATTTGCTATCAACAACCAAACTGGTCCAACTTTTGACCTCATAATTCACTTTAGATAATAATAATAATAATAATAATAATAATAATAATAATAATGTCAAATTATTAGTAAAAATAAAACTTTATTCAGAAAAAGTTAAACTGCAAAAAGAATCTCAAACATTGACAATGGCTTGCTTAGATGACAGAATCAGGTAGTAGGTTTTTTTCTGTTTTATAACAATTTTAAAAATTTAATATAAATGCATATTTGCATTGGTATGCATATATTATTTACAATGAAAGTATAAGCATCATAATTACCAAATAATGGTTAAATATGTGTTATAAACATATTTTCTTAAAAAATGGGCAAGAATAAATGTAACTAAAAGATAATTAAAAAATAAATTAGTGGATAAGGTGTCTTCCAAATACCAGTGAATATAATATGTATTGCAAATCTTAGAAAATATATTAAAATAATATTCTTCAGAGTACTCACCAGACAGGAAAGGTCCTGAGAGGCAAACTGAAGCCTAGCCAGGATAAGGGCAGGTAAAATTGTATACAAATGCTATAAAAAATTTTAAAAAAGTAAAATTTCACAGATTCTTTTAACATGCTGAAAGGTGTTCCGTTATTAAAATAGATTAGAATTTACAGAGACTGTTATGATACTGATAAGGGATCAATACATGAATTACTACTTTGGGAATATGATAGCATTCATTCTCTCAGGTTAATATGTTTGTCACTAAACTCAGGAGAAAAAAAAACCTTAAGATGCAAAATTGGAAATATAGAAGACAGAATTGTCACATCAATTTTTCATGTGCTATAAACAATATTTGCAAGCTAATGGCCTACATATGTTTCGTGTGGCTTCCTTTGTGTTTTAAAAATGGGAACATTTCTCATAATTTTATTTCCATTTCCTCTGGCAACTCTAACTAGAACAAAGCAGTGGCAACTCCATTCAGAAGGGGTGTGAACACTTCAATGTGTATCATTTCCAACCCTTAAGTTATTCAGAAACACAGCCCTTTTCTTTCATTTATCTTATTGGCTTGGTTTTGGTAGGCATCTGGCCTTAGCCTACAAAAATACAGTAGGATATCTTCATTAAAAACAAAGATACAGCTGGGGCGCCTGGGTGGCTCAGTAAGTTAAGTGTCCCACTTTGGCTCAGGTCATGATCTCATAGTTCCTGGGCTCAAACCTGATTCCCACTTTAGTCTCTGTGTTGACAGCTTAGAGCCTGGAGCCTGCTTGGGATTCTGTGTCTCCCTGTCTCTCTATACCTCCCTTGCTCATGCTCTATCTCTCTCTCTCTCTCTCCCTCAAAAACAAATAAACATCAAAAATTAAAACAAAACAAAGATACAACTATTAACAACCTAGCATCTTTTTGTAAATAAATGTAAACATAAAGAGGGCCAAAGTTCTTCACAGTATAGCAAGGAACAAGAAAATTACAAAGATAGAGATTTACAATTTTTCTCCCTCTATTTTAATAACAATAGAAAGAAGTCACTTGCCTGCTTCCTGTGACTATTGTTTTGACTGGATTCTGTTTAAATGTCATAAAATGAGGCAGATTTTTAAGGCCTTTAGGATTCCAGGTGTGTCTGTTAGACCCTTTTTGCTTCATTGTCAGAATGAATTTCCTCAACTTCTATCAATCCTCTCTGCTTTCCTTGGGCAGAGTTTAGGGTTGTGGTTGGAATATTCTATTCCTCTGCCTCCTGGACTCCTTACTCAAGTTCCCCACCTGGAAGACTTTCTGTAGAAAAGCCTCTGGTTTTGAAATGACTCCCTGCTATATGGCAACAAGGCATCTTATTAGTCCTCTTCACCTGTATCTGTTCATAAACATCTTTGCTGTGGTCTGGACTCTACTGGAAACTTGAAACAATTTTCACTTTCTTCTTATGATGAGTAATGGGGTTTCCTCTGTGGCAGATGAACTAGGATGACACAGAGGGATATCTCCCATGTATCAGTATCCATGGTAACATTCTAAGCAAGAAGGAAGCATGCTACCACGACTCATCCACCCCAGAAATTTTCAGGATTGTCACCAAGCAGAATAACAACAACAAAAAAGGCAATTCCCGTACAGTGAATAGAAATCTCCTTATATTATTAAATGTCCTCTTGACCTTTCCCCTTTGACCAACTCTCTTCAAAAAGCAGCCACTATTTTGTGGTCTATATTCTTTACTTAACTATCTCAGTGTAATTATTTTCATCCTTCAAGTGTTTGTGTCTTTACATTTTCACTGGGGAAGGGGAACAAAAAAGGGAGGAGTGAATCCTGGGGAGCATAGAATTTTTTCTTGTCTTTTAATTCTATCAATGTTTTCTCCCTTCATTCAAATGGAAAATTCACCAAATCTGTTTCCCTACAGGGAGATTTAGAGAGAAATGGTCATTCCTCCCCCATCCCCCACTTCTGCCCCTCCTCCTCCTACAGTGTAACCGTGACTTCTAAGACTTCACGATTTTAATAAGGATTCTTGGCAGATCTGATGAGACAAACCTTCTGTCACTGGTGATATAGTTTAGGGGCTTGCTAAAGCATCTCTCGTTCCCATGAAAGTCAGTCTTTGCATGCTTGTGTGTGCAGTAAGGAGTTTAAAAGCGCTGGGAAGACACCACGCATGTGTTAATTCGTGCTGCAGCAGCGTGCATCACTTCCACTTTGACCTCATAGTTAATCTGCGTGATAGTTAATCACGCAGAGACTCTTTGATTTTTTTTAAATTTCTTTTACACACACACACACACACACACACACACACACACACACACACAGCCTTAGCCCTACCTGCCCTCACTAAAAGAAAAAAAATCAAAACAGCAAACAAATAATCCTAAAACGATGGACCCGGGGAGTATGTGTAAGTGTCAGGGGCAGGAGTATGTGTAGAGTGTGCGCGCATCTCTCTCCCTTATTTGTCTCGGTGTGCGTCTCTCCCTGTACCCTCCCCCTGCCTCAAATACATTATTCCCCTAGTCTTGGAAGCCGCTCCCAGAGCTGACGCTTTGATGGTATCTGCAAGCGTTTGTGTTGATCTTATTTCTGCCCCCTGAATATTAATTCCCAGAGCTGATGGCAACACAGCATCTCAGTGAAGGGACCTACTAGAGGCAGGTGGGGGGAGCCACCATCAGATCATAAGCATAATAATAATACAAAGGGGAGGGATCCTTCTGCAACCAAGAGGCTAGAGGCAGAGGAGGAAAAAAAGCGATGAGTCCGACAAATATATGGAGCACAGGAAGCTCAGACTACTCGACTCCTGTATTTTCACAGAAAATGACGGTGTGGATTCTGCTCCTGCTATCGCTCTACCCCGGGTAAGATGTGCTGTTTTCAGCGTTGTTTTGTTCCGGAGACGTGGGGGAGGGGGGAGGGATGTGGAAATAGGGAGACCACCCAGATTTTAAACACTGTTCTGGGATATGGGGTTATAAATGAGGGGAATGTGAAAATAGGGGGGCAGAAAAGAGAGGGAGAAAAGGGGAAGGTCACTTTCATTTATTTCTTAATTTTTTTTGGTTTTATTTGTTTTGTTTTAGAGTAGAAAAGCTAACGTCATGAAGACTTTGTATTTGGGGAGTAGCATTTTGATAATACTGCAATCTGATATGGAGGTGGGCTGAACTGATACATGCCGGCAATTGAGGCCATGTTGGAGGCATTTTGGGTGGGGGGTCTAGAGCAGAAAACTGCAAATGGGATCCTGGATCACACCCAGGAGATGTATGTATGTGGCAGGGAGGGGTTCCGTTCCTGTACACCAAAGTATTGCTTGCTCCTGCACCTGGACATTCTTAAGATCAGTCAGCCAGATTTTCTATTCAGCCCCATTGACCTAGCAGCAGATTCCCTGATGGGCAGACATGGTTCAGCACCAGGGACAGCAGTCCCAGTTAGGGCCAAAAGGAAAAGAAGCTTATCTAATCCCATAGGACAGCTCTAATTCTATACAGGACATCCCTATAGTGCAGACAGGCCAAGGGAGCCAGAGAGCACTAAAAACCTCTGGGGGTGGTGGTGGTGGGGGGGCTATTCTGATTTCTCTACACCCTCCAGGAGGTGGGAGGAGGACTGGGGCATGGGGTGGATAATGTAGTTGATGAATTTATAGAGGATATATGGCTAGAAAAGAGGTGGTCTTGCTGCAGTGTTGAAAAATAAGCTGAACGAAGTAAATGTTAAGCCAAAATTGTGAAGTTATGCATTGATACCTTAAAGCCTTGCTGCACTAAATGGAAAATGGGTAAGGGGAAGATGAATTCCTAAAAACGCTGAGCAATTATATGCTCTGAAGTGCTTTGCACCCAAATTTTCCTGAACTTCATTGCACCAAAAGTATCAGGAGAATATTCTTCCACCTATAGATCATCATTTATTTACACACCTGAATAGCCCCTGGACCTCACGTACACATACCCTCAGGATTTCTAGCCAGGGCCAAAGTCAAGTTAGAAGTCCACTACTTACATTTCTTACTTTCCTCTATACTGTCATTTTGAAGTAAAGCTCTGGAAGAATTACTCTCATCTTCCTCCACCTAGCACCCCACAAAAAGAAGAGAAAAAAACTAGCTATAGAAGAAATCAAGTCATTGCCCTAAGGTTTTTGTGGGAGTTGATACTCTTGTGTAGTAGTTGTGGCAAAAGAAGACAGAAGGCATGAGGGTTAAACTTTTATTTTATCAAAATTTTCTAGTTAACTTCTCTGGTCCTCCATTCTCTAGGGTAGGTATTGGCAGATAAAGATTTCTGATAAAGAAGAGACACAGGGAAAACAAGGAGTGAAAGCCTTTTTTTTTTTTTTTTTTTGGAGTTTTTAAGCAGAGACAGGTTCTGCTTAATTCTTTCAGCACTTTTCATACCTTTGTTCTTTACTATAAAAATAGAATGTGTTTTCATTAAGAGTATAAGATTAGGTAGGTTTCTCAGAAGTGTATACTACCATTCACTGGAAATTGTTCTATGCAATACATTTGAGTGGAATCCTGGAAAATCATTTTTTCTATTTAAAAATTATGCATATATATTTCTGTCCAGTGTTTTGTGTAGCTCTTAATTTGTCTCAGGAATTAAAGAGTTGATAGTTGCTTATGGATAGAATATCATTCTCATATTGTTACCAGTTATGAAACCTGTGGATTGAAATCTAGACAGGACATAGGGAAATATGTCTTTCCTTCTTCTTCATGTCTATCTTAGTAAACAATTTTATAACTAAATCAATGAAGATATTCTTATTTATCTCCAATAGCCTTATTTTAATGAAAAATATATAATTTTGTTATTTTTCATAATAGTATCATATTTAACATGCCTTTTTGTTGCCACAGCTCTGACTTTTCCAATATTATATAAAAAAGTAAAACTTTAGTGATATATTTTAATTTTCAATTCTTTGCTTAGTACCCTAGATGAGCTTTTTAGATAGCTCTAAATAATGTAAATAATGTGTAATGTAAACTCTCCAATAGGAAGATTTGCATATTTTCTCAGTAATGAGAGGGAATGGAGTCATTGCAGTTTAGTGCAGAGAATGTGATCAGAGTTTTAGTTTGCTGCAATCTCATAAAAAAAAAGCCATTTGAGTGGCTGAATAGGGCTGGATGGAAATAGAAGCTTTGATGTCTAAAGCTGATTCTAAAGGAGGACAAAAAAGCATCTGGGAAAATGTGGGATCCTAGGAGCCAATTTAAGAGAGGTTTGGGGGGTAAATAGTGGCAGTAGAACCACCTAGAAAGTTTAAGGGAACTTTAAGAAACAAATATTTAATTGACTTTTTCATTTATATACCTGCAAAGAATAAGTTTTTACCCCTTATTAAATTGACTAAATTTATTACGTTGTGTTTATACCAAAGGAAAACAAAGAGGATATAAAGCATTGGGATGAGGATGTTAGCACCTAATATCTCTTCTTGTGTGGGAAATATTAGTTTCTGAAACTCAAAATTATGTAAACTGTCCTGTATCTTGTTTATAGTGCTGTCATAAGAATCACCTAAAAAACTTGCCAAAATGGAGATTCCTGAACCCTACACTGAAAGATTCTGAATCTTTATTTCTGGGATGGATCTCAGGAATATTCACTTCCAATAAGTACCCTAGACCCACATTGAAAAAAAGTGGTATTTACTTTGCTGATTTCTAGAAGTTTATTTATCACCATATTTAATATTTACAAGTGCTTTGAATAATGCTATTTTATTCAACTGAGCATAATGAGTCAATTTCATATACAGAATTTTTCATTTGTAACATTGGGCATATTATATAAACCACAAAGGATAAGGAATACCTAGAAAGAATTTTAGTAAACCCAACTCATGTGTGAGTAAACATTGGCTGAAAAAATAAAATATGCATACATGTTTGAATGTGTGTGTAATTATATTCACAAACTACATACACTCCATGTACAACTTTTCATACATACAGGTTTTAAAACAAATTTTACAATTTTATAAACTCTTTCAATGTAACTACATTCCACCTCAGAGTAAAGATACCCTAACAAGAAAAAAGAAATAGAAATTTTAATGTAATAGAAACTTTTTAGAATAAATAGGAATAAGTGTTAAAAGCAAATATATTTTTATTTTATCAGAATAAAATAAGATTTTTATAACATAATTTTTTCAAGGATAGATTGAATAGACATGAATTTGATTAACTTTCTGATATTAAATGTAACCCTTACCTTGAAGTTTGAGCACTGAATTTTATTTCATTTATTAATTTATTTTTTATTTTTTTGAGTTTATTTTGAAAGAGTTAGAACATGAACAGAGGAAGGACACAGAGAGAGAGAGAGAGAAAGAAGGAGGGAGAGAATCCCAAGCAGGCTCTACACTGTCAGCACAGAGCCTGACTTGGGGCTTGAACCTATACAGACCTTGAGATCATGAGTTGAAACCAAGAGTTGGATGATTAACTGACTGAGCCACTCAGGTGCCCCACACTGAATTATAAAAGAAGAAAACTGAGTTCAAGACTTGTAAATATTTTCTGTTCTCAGCTGTTCTCTGAACAGAAATGCTTCAGGTGACTCTTACGGTGAGCTGCTAAAGATTTTGACTCATAACCAATTTTTTCATAGTTTTAACTTTAACAGGCTATGATCCTGCTTGTAGAGAGGATCTTGTGATTCTTCACTATAACCCTGTTTGTTAACAGAATTCATCTCTAGCTACAACCTTATTCTTTCCTATATTTCTAAATCCTCCACTTGGTTTTATTTAGAAGAAAAATAATTTCCTCAGCATAGTTAATTGCTTAGTTGTAGGTGTAAAATTTCAAACAGTCTACCCTGGGGCAAACATGTACCTGGAAAAAAAAGAAAAAAAGAAAAATATGATCACCCAGTATTTCTCAAAATCCAGCTGCTCATCACCATCTACACAAAATATTTGACTTATAGGCAGGAATTTAAGAATTGGCTTTTAATTTAAGTAGTTACATAAATGTCTGTCTGATATCTTAGACTTCATTTAGAATAATCTCCTCAAAATAATTGAACTACAGAATACTTAATGATACAGGTCTCCGTTCTACACACTTGAAATTTGCTTCCATGTCAAAAAATTTTCAAGTTGGGAGTGCCTGGGTGGCTCAGTTGGTTAAACATCCGACTTTTGATTTCAGCTCAGGTCATGATCTCACAGTTCATGAGTTCAAGCCCCACATTGGTCTCAGTGCTGGTAGCGTGGAGCCTGTTTGGAATTCTCTCTCTCTCTGTCTCTCGCTCTCAGTCTCTCTGCTCCTCCCCACTTGCACTGTCTCTGTCTCTCTGAAAATATATAGACTTAAAATTTTTTAATGTTTTTACTTATTTTTGAAGGAGAGAGAGAGAGACAGAGCATGAGTGGGGGAGGAGCAGAGAGAGAGGGAGACATAGAATTTTAAGCAGGCTCCAGGCTCTAAGCTGTCAGCACAGAGCCCGACTTGGGGCTTGAACTCACGAACTGTGAGATCATGACCTGAGCTGAAGTCGGACGCCCAACTGACTGAGCCACCCAGGTGCCCCTGAAAATAAACAAACTTAAAAAAAAAGAATTTTTCAAATTGAAGGGAAATAATGTTAACTTTGGAGACTTTATCTTTGTTGTAAATATGTTAGTAGGGCTCTGGCTCCTTGTCACTGCCACAGTTTCCTAGCCATTCCCAAACAGGCTTTTCATTGTTCAAATACAAGTAGACTTTGCTGGAATGACACATACTTGTTTTTTTAAATGTTTTTTTCTTAACATTTGTTTATTTTTGAGAGACAGAGAGAGACAGAGCACAAGTGGGGAGGGGCAGAGAGAGAGGGAGACACAGAATCTGAAGCAGGCTCCAGGCTCTGAGCTGTCAGCACAGAGCGCGATGCAGGACTCAAACTCAAAAACTGTGAGATCATGACCTGAGCCGGAGTCAGATGCTCAACCAACTGAGCCACCCAGGTGCCCCTGGAATGACACATACTTGTAATTGAAGGGGAACAAGTACATATTTGTCTTACTACATAGACTTTGGTTCTACAACCAAACTTGTGTTCATGGCAGGGTTTCAATGATTATAAAGGATCTTTGCTTAAAAGTATTCTTGTTTTCCCCACTATTATTTTATTTGCTATTCATATGGTTTTTCTTATTAATGGGTGGAGAGTGTAATGCCAGTGCTACTTATTTAGCATTTACATGGCATTTTATCTATAGAGTTATACAATGATTTTTTAATGATATAGAATTATTACCATATTTTGCAATCTTATCACAATACTATAGGGATTAATATGATTTGGAGTTAAATTTTATTTTTACTCCAAGCCACTAATGTGTAACTTAAAGAAGGGTTTTTTATTTTCTTTTAAAGGATATTTATTCTCCAGAATATGGGAGAAATGAATAGCAAACAACCCTCTCAGTAAAGTCAACTAGAGAGGCCTTTCATATCTCAAAACAATCCAAGTATTTTCTTACCGTTAGAAAGCAAAAGGGTGGCTATACTTGTGTAGTTTGGATTATTGCCCTGATAATGTGATTAGAGGAGTTTTAATCCTGCTGTACAACTAATATTCAAGAAGACTCAGACTAGTCCCTTAACTTCTCCATATCTCATTTCCTACAGCTTTCACAAAGAAAAATATTATTTTCCTTATCAAACTCATGAGACCAGAGAAAAGAATGTGCATGCAAAAATTCTCAGAAAAAAAATAAAGCCCCAATTTCTAGGTGTAAGTTCATACTCCTCTGGAAATTAAAGCTTAAGCACTTTGATATTAAGCTATCATATGCCAAAGTTAATTAAGCAGTTGCTTGTATGATTGAGGTGATTAAAGTGTCAACCTTAACTATTAACATATTGAACATAGAGATACCCAGATATTGAAGTAGTAATATTATTTCTGCTTGAATATTTAGTTTAGTTGCCTTGATTTCGTCTTTCATTATTTTTTTTTCTAAGGATTTTTGTAGATCTTTAATTTCATGTCTTCTCTTAGGAGATGATACTTAAAATTTGCCTGAACCTCCCAATAACAGATTTATTGAACTTGCTATGTACAGCCTAGAAATCGTGTTTCTCTTCAAACCTCATCTGTTGAATCTCTTTTCCTCACACCTGGCCAATATCTAAGACAAATCCTATAAGTTTTCTCTTTATTTTAGAGTTTAGAATAATCTTGTTTTTAGGTATTAAACTCTCATCTAAATTGATCTTTCAACCTCCCAGTGAGTTTTGTTTTGTTTTTTCTTCTATTCTTTTGATCAGGCTTGACCTAGGATTTGGCTTGTCATGCTTGTTTTTGACTTTTTTGTTATGCTGTTCTTGTTATGCTTGTTATGCTGTTAGGCTTGTTATGCTCTTGTTATGCTGTTTTTGACTATTTTTTGAGATTGGAGTGGAAAGATAGAAGATAATTAAAGGAGGAGAAAGATCTTACTTTGTATTATCTGGGTGACAGATATCTAAATGTTGAATTATTCTTTCATGGGGAGATTGGATGGGTTCTATGAATTTACCCTCTTTCTCCTTCCCACTTTTGGGGACCTATAGCATCACATTATTCCCTGACATGAGTTATACTATATGATGGCTGATGTTGGATGACACCCCTTCAGCTCCACTCCAAAATATATCCACCCTGATTCCCTGCTAGCATCATCTCACCAGACAGTTTTTAAAGACAATTCCAACATGATTTTGTTTTGTTTTGGCATTTATTTGTTTTGGCATTCATGGGAAGGGCAGAGAGGAGAGGGAGGGAGAGAGAGAGGGAAGAAGGAAGGAGGGAGGGAGTGAGGGAGGAATAAAATATGAACTGATAGACTTAGCAAACTCCCTGTCAGATTCTAGAAGTGAAGATCTTTCTAACTCTATTCACTATTGGGTCATTCAAATAAGCCTATTACCTTTAGACTTCTTCAGGAAAGAATCAGGCTAGTCATTTAGACTCTTCAGATTATAGAGAATAAAGGCCAAATTTACCTAAGAGTTCTCTATCCACTCTGTTTCAGAGAGCACTGAAGCAGGTATGCAATTTTCTGTTTGGGGTAGGGATAGCAATTGCCCTCCTTAGTTTTCTCTCACAGTGGACATCTATGAGTGGATTTTGTGACTTCTTTTTTAATTGTCTTGAGATAGAAGTGGAGCAAGTACCTCCATGGGAGGAGGGGATATGAAATTGCACAACTCTTTCTACTCATAGGCCAATAACCTTCTTCTGTAAGAACACCTCTGTCATTGATTCCTTACACATCTATTATGTGGCTCCAAACTGGGAAAAGGAAAAGGAATCCATGACCTGTTTTAGCCTTCTCTAGCAAGGTCTGCCTCTTTTTGGTGCCTAACATGTTTGTATTAAATGAGATCCTAACACTTCTTGCCATTTTTTCTCTGTTCTCGACATTGGTCATGACAACAGGGAAAGTATATTTAATATTCTGTTCCCAGGGCGCCTGGGTGGTTCAGTCATTAAGTGTCTGGTCTGACTTGAGATCAGGTCACTATCTCACAGTTCATGGGTTTGAGCCCTGAGTCAGACTCTGTGCTGACAGCTCAGAGCCTGGAGTCTGCTTCAGATTCTGTGTCTCCCTCTCTCTCTGCCCCTCCCTCGCCTATTCTCTCTCTGTCTCTCTGTCTCTCTCTCTCAAAAATAAACATTTAAAAAATTTTTTTAATTAAAAAATTCTGTTACCTTTGCAATATTTCTTCCAAGTATCCACTGGCTAGTTCACCTACTTCAAGTCTTTTCTCAAATATTACTTTCCCAATGAGGCCTACACTGATTATTCAATGTAATGTTGCAAACAACCCTCAACCTTGTACTCAAAATTCCACTTATCCTCTTCTATGTTTGATCCTTCGTTATACTTCAAGCCTTCAGTAATTAAGCAGATAATTTTATTATATGTTGCTTACAGGTTTATTATTTTTTACTTTTCATTTTCTGCCTCCCTTAGCTAGAAGCCAGGATTAATGAAAGCAAAGTTGCTGATTTGTCTACTGATATAACCCAGGCTTTTAGAGAAGGGCTTTGCCTCTAATAGATCTTTAATAATTCTTTTTCAATTAAATAATTAAAAATTCATTTTCTTTTCCCTGAAATTTGTCGTTTTTTATAAAGGGAAGAAAGAAAAGCCTTTTTATTTTCCTAACAGTATCTCACTCTAAGTTCAGCATATACAGCTGCCAGTAAAAACAAAAAAAGCAAATAGGTCCTATAGTGTAATGTAGTCCTTAAAGAACATAAACTATGGAGCCACACTTGACCAGATTCCAATGCTCTCCCTACCATCACTTGATGGCCCTCAGCCACCTTCATGTAGTCTTAGTGTCTTCAAATAAAAAAAGGAAGATAATAATTTTACATAAGATTATTTTGTGTAGTAATTGATATGATACATGTAAAGGGCTTCACACATGTTAATCATCCCTTGTATGTTGTCATTTTTGTTATTGTTTTTGTTACTACTATAGGGTCTATTTCCTGGGGATATTCCTAGAAGCAGAAGTGTCTTCTCCACCTCTGTTAAACTCCAAATTTTAGGAGAGTGCAGAAGAGAGTTTCTTAATAAAAATTCTCTAGTTCTTTAGTCTCCTACCTTGACTTGTATAGGAAAAGAAAATAGGGGAGAGGTCCCCAAGTTTGTCTATGCTAATCATTGATTTTAGATCATTATTGTAAACTTAATGCTAATCATTGATTTTAGATCATTATTGTAAACTTAATATTTCTAACAGATGTCAATTAGATGCCAATATAATAAGAATATATGCCAACATATGAAACTTCTTGAAGATAGCTTCCTTAATGATATGCAAAGGAGCATCTTTTTCCAGAGATAGTGTGAAATCACTGTCTTTGAGTTTCTGAGCAAAATTACTCAACCCATTTTTCAGAGCAAACCCATGTTGTTGTCCAGCAAACCCTGGAGAGTAAGGAGGAAGGAGACAATCCAAGCTGATATTTTGCTATTAAGTGTCATGACTAACTCACGTTTTTCTTTGTGCCTAATAGATATCATAGAATTAAACTCAACATTATCTGTTGTGTAGGGTACTATATCAGTCACCCAAAGTATCGTTCTGATTCCAGTTTTGCTATCTTACTAATTTACCACACAGCAAAGAGACTTTCCTTGTATCAAATATATTATTTAAATAAAGACAATTGGGATGTAATAAAATATTCAGAATTTAGGTGCATAGTTAGATGTAATTTTTTCAAATGTATCCACTAGTATAACCATCCCTCCTACACGCACGCACACACACACACACACACACACACACACACACACACAGGTTTTTAATATATATTACTTTCCATTACACCTGTAGCTTTTCTTGTGCTCCTTTCCAACTAGCTACCTGTCTACTCTCCCTTTCCTCCCTTCTTCTGGTAGTCTCTCTTGTGGCTTTTCTCACCATAGACTTTTTTTTTCCTGTTCTAGAACTTGATAGTGATGAAATCAACAGGTTGTACCTAGCTGCTTTTGCTAAACATAACGTTTTTGAGACATAATAATGTTGCAGATATTATGAGTTCCTTTTTATTGTTAAGAATCCATGGCATGAATTGCAGCATGTTTACTGAGTCTTTTCTTGATGTATCCAATTTGAAGCAGTTTGGACAAAGCTGGCAAGGACATTACTGTACAAGTGTTTCTTTGGACCTGTTTCCGTTTCTCTTGGTGGGATTGATGGGACACAGAATTGATTTATTTGTATATTATAAGAAATTATTGGAACAATTTTCTAATGTGTGACAGTTCAAGTTGCTGCAAACCCTTACAACTTTAGGTATCGTCTGCCTTTGTTTTAGTTATCTATTTCTATATAAGCAGGTATCCAAAGGTTTCTTACAAGGTTTCTGAGGATCAGAAATCCAGGGGTGAATTAGTTGGATGATTCTGGTTGACGATCTCTCATGAGGTTGCAATAAAATTCTTGAACAGGGTTCCAGTTATCTGAAGGTTCTGGACAATCCATTCCCATGTTCACTCCTATATTGATAGGAAGCTCCATTTCCTTGACTGGTGGCCCTTCCATGGTGATGGAGAAGTGGAGTGAAAAGAAAGAAGAGAGAAAGAGAGAATGCACGCTCATGCGTGCAAGAGAGAACTCAAGATAGAAGCCATAGAATTTTGTAATAAAATCTTATAATTATGTACCAATACTATTGCCATGTGGTGTTAGTAACAGAGAACAATCCTGATACACAGTGGGAAAGGTTTAGGTAAAAGTGTGAATGTGTGAATACCAGGAAGATAAGGATCACTGGGGACATGTCAGAAGCTGGTAACTAAAGCCTTTGGGGTTTTAACCATTACAGTGGGAGTAAAGTTGGACCTATTCAGGTTTTTTGTTTGTTTTGATATATTTTATTATTGATTTGTAGGAGTACTTTATGAATTATAAATAAAAGTCCTTTGTCAGATATAAGTATTGAAAATATTTTTCCAGTCTATGGGCTTATTGTTTACTGATTAGATGAACAAAATGTTCAATTTTAAAGTATAATTTGTCATTGTTTCTATTCTGGTTAGTGGTTTTCTATCCTATCTAAGATATTTGCCTCCCCCAAGTTTGCAAAAATATTTTCATATTTTTTTCTAGAGGCTTTGTAATTATAGCTTTCTCTTTGATCCATCTCAATTTTTTATTATTTTCATTTAATATGTTAGAGGATGAGATTCATTTCCCCTATACATTTATCCAATGGTCTTAGCCCTATTTTCTGGGGAGATTTTCCTTTTCCTACTGACGTTCCTTTGAACTTTGTCAAAATGTTATTAACATGTATGTTGAGGTCTGTTTCTGAAATCTGTCTTCTATTCCATTGGTCTACTTGACTATTCTTAAGTCAGTACCATATAACTTTGATCATTGTAGCCTTGTAATAAATCTTGAAACAAGGCACTGAATATGAAATAGATCCTTATGTATTTTTCTTTTGCAAGATCTGATTTGTCTATTTTACATCTTTTATATCCTCACATATTTTTAGTAAATTTGTCAACTTATACAAAAACAAACAAAAGAAAAATGTCCTGCTGTGTCTCTTTTGAAGTGGTACTGAATGTATAGATCAAGTTAAAAATTATTGACATTTTGACAATGTTAAGTCCTACAATCCATGGACATGGTTTATCTTTCTTCATGTTTAGGTTTTCTTAAGTTCTTCTCACTAATTATATATTTCAATGTAGACACTGCACATTCTCCTTAAGTTTATTAAGTATTTTGTCTCATTTTAAGTTATGTTTTTAAATTATTTTCTGTTTATTATTATTTTATAGAAAAACAATATATTTTGTATATTACTTTTATATCCTCTGGTATTTGTTCTAAAAGTTATTCCAGTAGTTCTTATAGGTCCCTTATGATTTTTTATATGCAATATTGTTATCTGCAAATAAAAATAGTTTTACTTCGGAATAACTTATTTTTAAAATTTTTTTACATTTTATTTATTTTTGAGAGAGAGACAGAGCACAAGGGGGGGAGTGGCAGAGAGAGAGAGAGAGAGAGAGAGAGAGGGAGAGAGAGAGAGAAAGAGAGAGAGAGAGAATCCGAATCAGGCTCCAGGCCCTGAGATGTCAGCGCAGAGCCTGACGCGGGGCTCAAACTCACAAACCATAAATGAGATCATGACTTGAGCCGAAGTCAGAGGCTTAACCGATTGAGCCACCCAGGGGCCCCCAGAATGACTTCTTGAAATACAAATATGGTTGTTATATTGCCACATTAAATATTTGCAGTAACTCCCCTAATACCATAAGATCCAGTTGTCTTAGGTAGACTTGCAGGTAATATACCATATATTTGTTACACAAAATGGAGACATTTTTATAGTGAAAGGGTATAATTATTAATAATTCTGTCAGGATCACAGATGCCAACTGGAACTTTCCCAGGCAAACTGGGCATGTGAATACTCAATATGGTCTTTCATGATCTGATCCCTGACAACCTCTCGAGTGTCAGCTTCTTATTTCTCATCAGATACAACTTGACTCTCCCACTATATTTTACTGTTTTCTTTCAAATGCTAGTTTAATTTTCCTATCTCCCTTACACATACTACTTTCAGAGCTTCTTCCCTCTCAATTTTCTTTTGAAGATTTTGAAATTCTATAATTCAGAATTTCCATCATTGAGATGTTTTAGGATTGAAGAATATTTTTAATATAAATCTCTTCTATTTCATGGTTAAAAAGGAGAGATCATAGTAAAAGATATTTAACTGAACTAATTCTTATAGTTAAAAGGATGAAAAATATCCGGTAGTGATACCTTACCTAAATGGACAAAGAAAACTTCTTAGTCACACCACATGTCACCTCCCCCAAATATTTATATAATACAATAAACAACAAATAAAATGAACTCAATGGACAACATAATGGCCCTGTTGGCCATTAAGTACTCCTTGAAACATGTGACTTTTCAAATACCCTTGTGGTCAACAGGCCATTTACAGAGTTTCTGAGGTCCATGATAAGAGCTCCTTTTTGTAGATATGCTACCATTCCCATATACAGCTCAATTTCTCTGATGAATAAGTATGAAAGTAGACTCTGTAGAGAATCATAATAGGGAGAGAGATATTTTCTCATCAATTTTATTATTTGGACCTCAGATTCCAAGTAATCTCCTAAGCAGAATCTTAGTAGATGTTTAGGTATAAATGAAATTTATCAGAAAAATGCACATAAAGCAGAAGTTTGGAATTAGTGGTTACATACTCTGATTTAGGTGATGTGAATAGTGCCCTTCTTAATTCCTGTTTATTTTGTGAATCACTTTTTGTTTAATCCATAGCCACTATGTTCCTGGCACTATGCCGAATGCTGAAAAGCATTGAATGAGACAAACCAGTCCTTGCTCTTGTGGAAGTTATTTTCTAGAATAAAGACATGCTTTTAAAAGCAAAACACTATACTATTTATTATATATTATAATTATACTTTTATAAATTTACTTATAGAAAATATTCTATTTTATATTTATTTGTTTCACTTACTGCCTCTGATTTAAGGAAATTGTGTAACCAGGTAAACATTTCATGCTCAATCATTTTTTTCAACCCATAGGTCCATGTGGTTCTGTCCATTTTCTCCTTGAAATAGGCTATCATGGGATGTCATTAGACTCTTGTTGAGCTTTAAATTGCTATGTTAAACATGAATTTAACAAATGCAAAGCAGACAAATTTCCTCCTTCTTGTCTCCTGCTTTCCTGCCATAAATAAATATTTGTTGCATTCCCAATACTTGTTTGGCACTATACTAGGGGATGGAGATAAAACCATGAGAAAAATAGATACCTTCTTAATTCTTTTAGACCTTACAGTCTAGGGAAAAACAGTACACAAACTTCAAAGAGAGGTGAGTGTTGAAGAAATAAAAATTTGATATGATGGAGAAAAGAAAAGAATTACTTTAGGTAGAATGGTCAGGAAAGGCCATTCTGACTAATGGGTAAGAAATTGAGTTTATATGAGTGTTAAAAAAATTATCCATGAAAATATTGAAGTGAAGATGGTTCTTATCATAGGTAACTGCTTGTGCAAGGGTCCTGAATGGAGTAAGAACTTGGTGTGATTTAGGAACTAAAAAAAGGCCCAGATGGCTGGAGGATAGTAACTAAGAATGAAAAAGTCAGGACATAGGATTTAGGAGGCAGAAATCTACTTCCTATTACATGGAGTTGTAGCTTTAGTGAAAAAGTTGAATTATATTCCAGGTAAGGGGTTTGTGTCAGGGGAAATGCCTTATATAATAACACCATCAATTTTTTTTCTTAAGGAAGAAGTGTGCCTCTATGATTTGGGGAATGGTAAGAGTTGCAATTTACCTACCAATTCTCAATTGCCTGCAATTAATGAAATTTTTTACTTTAACCTTCCTTAGAGTTATATATAGTAGCGTTCTACAGTTTGCTACAGAATCTTAGTGGGATCAAGAGTTAGTTATTAATTCTATTATGTCAATTATTTGAAGTGTAGTAATTATTTTGTGGCATTGTTATGAAATGATTGCACTATATTTAAATAATGTGTTTAAACAAATATATTTTATAAAGATGAATATTCTGTGTCTAAGAAGTAGCAATGTAGTCTCTTATTACCAAATTAATCAATATGACTTAAGAGCAGTTATTTGGATGACTGAATTTTAGATTTTAAGGGATTCTCCAAGAGCATTAACAAAAGTATACTTATTTCTTATCCATAAAATATGTTGCTGAACATAATCTGTGAACAACAAAGCCATGAAAAGTAATATTCCATCTAAAAAGCTAAAAGAAATCCAAATATCATTGTACCAATTTAAAAGGAAATCACATTACCATTTCATTAATAAAATTCCTTTTTCCCCAGAAGATTTTTAAATGTTTAGACTCAATTACCTCATACTTTAGTATCTGGAAATTTCACAAATATCTCATATCAAAGAATATTTTCAAATGTTCAGTGATTTAAGTTTACAGCATAATAGCTCTTTGTTTCATTTTTAGGTTAACATCAAGCATAACTGACCTTTTTTGGTAGGGAGTTTTATGAATTTTAATACAAACATAAATTCTTGTAATTCAGTATCAGGATACTGAATTGTTCTATTACTCCCCTTCCCAAAATAACTCCGTCCTACCACCCTTTGTAGTCAAACCACTCTCCCTCCCTTAAATCTTGGCAAAAACTGGTCTTTTATTCATTAGTGTAGTTGTTTTCTTCTGAAGAATATTATATAAGTGGCATCATCTAGTTGACTCCATATAGTGCTTTTGAGATTCATCTAAGTTATCGAGATGTCAGTAAGCACACACAAAAAGAGGTTCAACTGTCATAGCCATTAAATGTAAATGTACATTACGATACCAGTATACGCTTATCAGAATGGGTAGAATAAAAAAAAATACTGGCAAGACTAAGGGTTGGTAAGGATGTGGAGCAACTGAAACTCTTATACATTGCTAGTAGGAATAATTGGACAATTTTGTATAAGGTTAAACATACATACTATTACTCAGCAATCTACTATTTGTATGACAGAATTAAATATCTTATGGAATAATAACTTTAAAATGGATTACTAGATTATTTTTTTCTGGAATGCTTACACAACATGATCATATTAAGTTTTTCCAGATGAGATGGAAGTTTCTTTTATATTGACTCGAGATTGTACTGTTGACTGAATTAATCAGGACTTTTTCAATGATAGTGATATCACCGAAATGGTAACCAGCAATTTGATCTACTTTGACACCACTGGTGATTATGTACCTGAGGATACTGGAAAGAATGGAAAGAATACCGTTAGGGAACACATGGAAGTATGGATTCTGTGGGAGCCTCTTTTTGTAGCTTGTGCATTAGGTTATCAGTCTCTTGAAAAAAGTAATAATACGCTATCTAGAAAAGACACTAATTGACATTGTTATTCCATTAAGGCAGTCTGTACATGATATGAATTCATTATCACTTAAAGCTTTTAACCTTATTTCCTGATACAGGATCTAAGTTTGTTAGTACATAAATGATAAAAACTGGGCTTTCTCTGTTAAAATTTTTAATTTGCCTATGAACCAGCATGACAATTTAAAATGTGCTTAAACTGGGGCGAAGTTAGGGTGATTTCAAATTCTATTGGGATTTCTTTTTTTCCATTGTTTTGGAATTCTAAGAACAAAAGTAAGTATGGACTCTGTAAAATACATCTACAGAGCACTTATTCTCATTTTCAGTACAGTTTTTTTTTGTTAACATCTACAATACTTTCATAATGATTAATACAAAGTGAATTAATGATTGAATAAAAATTTCTATGATCTGGAGTATTTATAATTCCTAGTTATGTAAATTTACATTATAATGAGATAAAAATGGATTACTTATACAACAGGGATAGGGAAATTGAGGAGGAAGAAAACTGAAAGATAAGACGATTAATTTTTTTAACGTTTTAATTATTTTTGAGAGAGAGAGACAGAGAGAGAGAGGGAGAGAATGAGCAAAGGAGGGACAGAGAGAGAGGGAACAGAATCCATGAAGCAGGCTTCAGGCTCTGAGCTGTTAGCGCAGAGCCTGACGCAGGGCTGGAACCCATGAACCACTGGATCATGACCTGAGCTGAAGTCAGACACTTAACTGACTGAGACACCCAGGTGCCACAGATTTGATTAATTTTTTAAAGTGACTAATAAAACCTTGATTTTAAGAAAATGTTTTAGGCAAGAAGAGCCAAATAATAAAACATTAAGAGTGATCTAGAAGTAACCATGGCCAGAGAGGGTGTTGGAAATTGTATTGACTTAAAGATACAGTACAATTTTAGAAAATAAAGAAACAAAGGAGAGAAAAAACATTTTCTATAATTATTCTCACTCAGATGTATGTACTCATGTTGGTAAAATTCCACATAAAAGTGAAAATTCAATCAGCCACCTGAATAAATGAGCTCCATATTTCCAAACATCTGAATATTAAAACAAAATTGGAATATTTTACTTTCTGCTCTCACAGAACAGTGTCCAAAGATAGGAATTTTCAACATATTTTGAATACATTTGAATAAACATCTGAATATATGTAGATATTGCATATAATAGAATCAGCCTGCATTTTCCTTTCTTTCTTTTCTTTTAAGATTTTATTTTTTAAATAATCTGTACACCCAATATTGGGCTTGAACTCATAACACTGACATGCTCTAATGACTAAGCCAACCAAGTGCCCCCATCCTTCATTTTCTTACACTAGTTTTCAGTGACCCTTAAACTAACCTAAATCTGGGACAGTTTAACCTTTGGGAGAAAGTACACAGAGATCCTCCTAACCACATGTGTGGCCTCCTTGCAAATATGGGAACAGTTTTTATATGTGTGACTTTTATTTTGCTGGAAGAGCAAAAGTTGTATTAGTTCTTCAAAATGTTTTATGTTCCAGAGAAAACTATCCTTCTTACTACAGAAATTAAGGTTTTGCAGCAAATGCAAAAGCACATTCATAGAAATAACCTTAACATCAAGTTGGAGGTACTGCCGACAGAGATTAGTCATGGTCTACCATATGACAGTGTTTTTATTATTGCCTTGTGTTGTTAGTTAAGTGTTGCCTGTTTCTAACTTTTCAGGTATTTGTTTCCTCAAATAGATGAAAGGTGTTTTGATATCAGCATTGAACTTTCTATTTCTTTCCATCTGCAGTTGTGCTCTGCACAAAAGAATCTCAAATACATGCTAATTAAGTGAAGGACCAAGAAATCTAAATCTATAAGGCATTATTTCCCAAATTTGGCTACCTTCATGGTTTTTGCCACATCTCAGTGACATCTGATCATTTATTTCCTTGATATCTTTCATAAAACTGGTATCTTTTTAAAGCATATTATTTTATTTAATACATTAAATAATAAAAGAAAATCTTAAAAATCATTTTTACTTTTCATAATGCAAGACAACTGCAAAGTAGATACAATGAAACCAGGGTGGTGTTATGACATTTTAAATGTATATATTACTTTCTACTAGAAGTGCTAAGCTTGATGTTCTCCTTAGAAAGCAGATTAGTAAATTGGCAAATGTGGCTAAAGACAAATTACAAATAAACCAAGACAATGTCCTTAATATAACTGAATATGCTAAAAGAAAATTAAAAAGGGAAAAATTTCAAATTACATGTTTCAGTGTCTTAATGCTATTCCTATGTGACATTTAAAGCTGCCTTGGTTACCAAGGACAATTGTCCTAGGTTCTTGGAAATACTGATATGGGATGATCTTAATAGGACATAAATTTTGAGGATAATGCTATCTTGAATTTCCAGTGTACCCTGAAACACTATTTCTAAAAATAGAAAACTGTGTATTTCTAGAATGAAGGAGAGCAGCCCCCCTAAATTATATTGGTCGAGTTTGTCACTGCGTTGTCACAGTCCGACAATAATGCAAGTGCAGTGGCTAAGTTCTGCTACCTCATAGAAAAAAAATTGTTGCATGAGATCAACATGTTATGGCCCCACTTTAGGGTACTGCCTTTTAAAAGTTCCGTATTAGTATATAGATTGCAAGAAGAGTTGTTTCACTTTCCCAAGATCATTCAGGTTTTGAAGCCATAGCTTTTACTCTGTGGCAAAGTTTACCCAAACAAGAATTTGAGAATATTATTATTTTTATCACTTGGTAAAAAAAATGACATAAAAATACTTTATAAATAAAGGGATAAATTAGGAATGTGCCAGTTTAATAATCATTATTATCTATATAAATATCAATGTTTACACCATAAGAATTCTAGTATTCATTGACATTTCTTTCTTAGCACAATTTACCATCAACACTTTATTTCTATTCTATCCAACAGCTATAGACAGTTGGTGTCTGGTTTTTAGAGTTAGCCATGGCCTTGTTTCCTTTTTAACTCTCAAAGACATCTTCAGTGTATGTTACCTGAGTTTTCACATGCAAAGAATTATAGCATTTAACAAAAAAGGTGATGGCAATTATATGATGGCATATTATAAGAGCAGCTCAATTTAATATTAGCTATAATTGTTACATGTGTACATTTTTAAATAGAGTAAATTTTACCATGTGAATTTTGCCAACATTCAATTTTTAAAAATAACCCACATTCTCCTTGATTCATTCAGTATTTTGGAAACTATTCATTGTGTGTTTTGTCAAGTGGCAGGCACTTGGCAAATTTTCTGAAAATGACACTGTTGGAGACGGAAAACATTTCTTGCTCTTAGGAACCTAATGTTCTACTTTTAGCGCTCACACCTAAACCTAATTTTTAAATGCTTTGTTGTTGTTGTTATTGTTGTTGTGAAGCAAAAATGTATGCAAAGTACAAAAGGACTAAAGATGGCTCAATGAATCATCACAAAATCCATATAATCACCAACCACAACTGGCAATAAAATATTGTTAGCACCCTAGGAAACAGCCTCACCTCCTTCCTCATTTTCTTCTTCTTTCCCTTCCCCCAAAGAAACCATTGTTTTGACTTTGAGCTCGATAGTTGAATTTTGCCTTTTATTAAATTTTTTAAAGGCTTATTTATTTGAAGAGAGAGAGAGCACTAGTAGGGGAGGGGGTAGAGAGAGAGAGGAGGCTAGAGAATCTCAAGACATGGGGCTTAATCCCACGACCATGAGATCATGATCTGAGCCAAAATCAAGAGTCAGACATTCAACCAACTGAGCCACCCAGAAGTCCCTGCCTTTTATTACATTTTATATGCAGAAACAGCATGTGGGTGTGTGTATATGAGTGTATGTGTAGTATCTTTTGCTCAAATTTTTATTTTTCAGATTTCATTTTGCTGAATTTAGTAATAGTTCACCAATTTGTATTGTTGTATAATATTATGTGAATATACTGTATTTTATTAATCCATTCTACTGAATTATGTTCTTATCTGTTTGGGTCATGTTTTGTTTTATGTTTATATCTATTACTAATAATGCAACTACGAATATTTCTGGACAAGTCTTTGAGTGGATATGTGCATGTGTTTCTTTTTGAAATAAATCTAGGGATGGACTTTTTCGGGGTGATTATCACTAGCAGACAATGCCAAAATGTTTTCCCACCAGTAGTGAATGAGTCCTAGTTGCTCCACAGTCTCCCACTTTTATTCAAGAACAGTTAAAACAAACCAACAAGGATGGTGAAGTGGCTAACCCAGAGAAAATGGACTTCAGGAATAATTCTAGACCTAACATTGATTTTCTTTTCTTTTCTATTTTTTTTCTGTGTACACCCCTGGACCCCAATCAGTGTTGTGGTTGCCTTTTCCACATTTCCTCTCCTCACTTTATTAATTGTCCCAATTTCCCTTGGGTGTCTGTGAAGTCTTCATGCTTTTTTGTGAAGCTAATTCCATCTTGAATACTAGTGGTAGGATAGTTAGACTAAAATAATTAATATAATCCCACCCTTGGCCTTGGATCATAGTTTCATATGTGTGAATTCCTATGTATTTGGCTAGTGATGCATGAAATTAGACCTTCTGAGGACTTCCTTCTTTTTGAGAGAATTTCTGGAAGAGTTTCTCTATGTTTTCATAGATGTAAATAAAGAGGCATAGAATTTAGGAGTTGGAGTTAGCTTCTCCTGACTGCAAAGTCAAGCTACCTTTGCGTTGAAGCTGACAGAGGATAGAAGGGTGAGATACAAAGAATCAGAGTTTTTAAATACATAGTTGTGAAGCTAACCAGGGCACCATGAAGCTTATCCTACATTAGGGTTTATGATTATATATTCCAGTGCTCCCCAATTTAGTTTGAATGTTCTGAGACTTGCCTTGAAATTTATCTTACCTAATAAAACCCCACAGAGAGTTATTTGATATGGATCGTTGGTGATTGCTAATAAAAAAAAACAGTTTGCATTTACACACTGGAATATATATGTGTGATAATGGACTCAGTCAAATAAGCATATTTACCCACAGCTGTTAACCTAATATTAAAAAATTGAACCTGGTAAGAGCTAAGGAAATCATCATAAATAGGAAAATTCATTACCAGAATTGATACTTAGGGATTTGCTTCCTTGCTGTAACACTCCCCTTTTTGTATATCCGCACTTGGGTACACACATGGGCAGAGAGCATTCCCAACAGGTTATGCACAGGTTCCTTACATGTCCTTACTGGGAGGTACAGAATTGCATAGGCCACTAAAGGCCCTAGGTGAAAGAGTAACTGGTGCCCCAATGCTCTTGTTTACAGAACACCACAGCATCCTGTGAGAGTTCCCAGTCCCCTTGGACAATACAGAGTGGAGTCCCTTCCTCCCATGATCACATTATGAGTCCCATGTCCTTTGAGACATATATTTCACCTTCCATACCTGCTCTGACAATTTTTGCAGTGGCTGGAGGACATCGTTTAAAATGAACTGGTTGATATGTATGTCTTGCTCCTGGAGTGTGCACGGCTCTCCAAACTGATAAAGAGTTTGAGATGCTTGATCACATCCATGAGGTTAAATTACAAGCTCTGCTTTTTTTTTTTTTCTTTTAGTGTTCATTTATTTTTGAGGGGGTGGGGAACACAATCAGGGGAGGGGAACAAAGAGAGGGAGACACAGAATTTTATTTATTTATTTTTTTCAATATATGAAGTTTATTGTCAAATTGGTTTCCATACAACACCCAGTGCTCATCCCAACAGGTGTCCTCCTCAAAACCCCTCACCCACCCTCCCCTCCCTCCTACCCCCCATCAACCCTCAGTTTGTCCTCAGTTTTTAAGAGTCTCTTATGCTTTGGCTCTCTTCCACTCTAACTTCTTTTTTTTTTTCCTTCCCCTCCCCCATGGGTTTCTGTTAAGTTTCTCAGGATCCACATAAGAGTGAAACCATATGGTATCTGTCTTTCTCTGTATGGCTTATTTCACTTAACATCACACTCTCCAGTTCCATCCACGTTGCTACAAAGGGCCATATTTCATTCTTTCTCATTGCCACGTAGTACTCCATTGTGTATATAAACCACAATTTTTTTTTTTTATTCATTCGTCAGTTGATGGACATTTAGGCTCTTTCCATAATTTGGCTATTGTTGAGAGTGCTACTATGAACATTGGGGTACAAGTGGCCCTATGCATCAGTACTCCTGTATCCCTTGGATAAATTCCTAGCAGTGCTATTGCTGGGTCATAGGGTAGGTCTATTTTTAATTTTCTGAGGAACCTCCACACTGCTTTCCAGAGCGGCTGCACCAATTTGCATTCCCACCAACAGTGCAAGAGGGTTCCCGTTTCTCCACATCCTCTCCAGCATCTATAGTCTCCTGATTTGTTCATTTTGGCCATTCTGACTGGCATGAGGTGATATCTGAGTGTGGTTTTGATTTGTATTTCCCTGATGAGGAGTGATGTTGAGCATCTTTTCATGTGCCTGTTGGCCATCCGGATGTCTTCTTTAGAGAAGTGTCTATTCATGTTATCTGCCCATTTCTTCACTGGGTTATTTGTTTTTCGGGTGTGCAGTTTGGTGAGCTCTTTATAGATTTTGGATACTAGCCCTATGTCCGATATGTCATTTGCAAATATCTTTTCCCATTCCGTTGGTTGCCTTTTAGTTTTGTTGGTTGTTTCCTTTGCTGTGCAGAAGCTTTTTATCTTCATAAGGTCCCAGTAGTTCATTTTTGCTTTTAATTCCCTTGCCTTTGGGGATGTGTCAAGTAAGAAATTGCTATGGCTGAGGTCAGAGAGGTCTTTTCCTGCTTTCTCCTCTAGGGTTTTGATGGTTTCCTGTCTCACATTCTGGTCCTTTATCCATTTTGAAGTTTATTTTTGTGAATGGTGTGAGAAAGTGGTCTAGTTTCAACCTTCTGCATGTTGCTGTCCAGTTCTCCCGGCACCATTTGTTAAAGAGGCTGTCTTTTTTCCATTGGATGTTCTTTCCTGCTTTGTCAAAGATGAGTTGGCCATACGTTTGTGGTTCTAGTTCTGGCGTTTCTATTCTATTCCCTTGGTCTATGTGTCTGTTTTTGTGCCAATACCATGCTGTCTTGATGATTACAGCTTTGTAGTAGAGGCTAAAGTCTGGGATTGTGACGCCTCCTGCTTTGGTCTTCTTCTTCAAAATTACTTTGGCTATTCGGGGCCTTTTGCGGTTCCAATGAAGTTTAGGATTGCTTGTTCTAGTTTTGAGAAGAATGTGGTGCAATTTTGATTGGGATTGCATTGAATGTGTAGATAGCTTTGGGTAGTATTGACATTTTGACAATATTTATTCTTCCAATCCATGAGCATGGAATGTTTTTCCATTTTTTATATCTTCTTCAATTTCTTTCATAAGCTTTCTATAGTTCTCAGCATACAGATCTTTTACATCTTTGATTAGATTTATCCCTAGGTATTTTATGCTTCTTGGTGCAATTGTGAATGGGATCAGTTTCTTTGTCTTTCTGTTGCTTCATTATTAGTGTATAAGAATGCAACTGATCTGTACATTGATTTTGTATCCTGCAAGTTTGCTAAATTCATGTATCAGTTCTAGCAGACTTTTGGTGTAGTCTATCGGATTTTCCATGTATAATATCATGTCATCTGCAAAAAGTGAAAGCTTGACTTCATCTTTGCCAATTTTGATGCCTTTGATTTCCTTTTGTTGTCTGATTGCTGATGCTAGCACTTCCAACCCTATGTTAAACAATATCAGTGAGAGTGGACATCCCTGTCGTGTTCCTGATCTCAGGGAGAAAGCTCTCAGTTTTTCCCCGTTGAGGATGATGTTAGCTGTGGGCTTTTCATAAATGGCTTTTATGATCTTTAAGTATGTTCCTTCTATCCCGACTTTCTCGAGGGTTTTTATTAAGAAACATTGCTGAGTTTTGTCAAAGGCCTTTTCTGCATCGATTGACAGGATCATATGGTTCTTATCTTTTCTTTTATTAATGTGATGTATCACATTGATTGATTTGCGAATGTTGAACCAGCCCTGCATCCCAGGAATGAATCCCACTTGATCATGGTGAATAATTATTTTTATATGCTGTTGAATTCGATTTGCTAGTATCTTATTGAGAATTTTTGCATCAATATTCATCAGGGATATTGGCCTGTAGTTCTCTTTTTTGACTGGGTCTGTCTGGTTTAGGAATCAAAGTAATACTGGCTTCATAGAATGAGTCTGGAAGTTTTCCTTCCCTTTCTATTTTTTGGAATAGCTTGAGAAGGATAGGTATTATCTCTGCTTTAAACGTCTGGCAGAACTCCCCTTGGAAGCCATCTGGTCCTGGACTCTTATTTGTTGGGAGATTTTTGATGACTGATTCAATTTCTTCGCTGGTTATGGGTCTGTTCAAGCTTTCTATTTCCTCCTGATTGAATTTTGGAAGCGTGTGGGTGTTTAGGAATTTGTCCATTTCTTCCAGGTTGTCCAGTTTGTTGGCATATAATTTTTCATAGTATTCCTTAATAATTGCTTGTATCTCTGAGGGATTGGTTGTAATCATTCCATTTTCATTCATGATGTTATCTATTTGGGTCATCTCCCTTTTCTTTTTGAGAAGCCTGGCTAGAGGTTTATCAATTGTGTTTATTTTTTCAAAAAAACAACTCTTGGTTTTGTTGATCTGCTCTATAGTTTTTTTAGATTCTATATTGTTTATTTCTGCTCTGATCTTTATTATTTCTCTTCTTCTGCTGGGTTTAGGCTGTCTTTGCTGTTCTGCTTCTATTTCCTTTAGATGTGCTGTTAGATTTTGTATTTGGGATTTTTCTTGTTTCTTGAGATAGGCCTGGATTCCAATGTATTTTCCTCTCAGGACTGCCTTCGCTGCATCCCAAAGCATTTGGATTGTTGTATTTTCATTTTCATTTGTTTCCATATATTTTTTAATTTCTTCTCTAATTGCCTGATTGACCCATTCATTCTTTAGTAGGGTGTTCTTTAACCTCCATGCTTTTGGAGGTTTTCCAGACTTTTTCCTGTGGTTGATTTCAAGCTTCATAGCATTGTGGTCTGAGAGTATGCATGGTATGATCTCAATTCTCGTATAATTATGAAGGGCTGTTTTGTGACCCAGTATGTGATCTAGCTTAGAGAATGTTCCATGTGCACTCGAGAAGAAAGTCTATTCTGTTGCTTTGGGATGCAGAGTTCTAAATATATCTGTCAAGTCCATCTGATCCAATGTCTCATTCAGGGCCCTTGTTTCTTTATTGACTGTGTGTCTAGATGATATATCCATTTCTGTAAGTGGAGTGTTAAAATCCCCTGCAATTACCACATTCTTATCAATAAGGTTGCTTATGTTTGTGATTAATTGTTTTATATATTTGGGGGCTCCTGTATTTGGTGCATAGACATTTATAATTGTTTGCTCTTCCTGATGGATAGACCCTGTGATTATTATATAATGCCCTTCTTCGTCTCTTGTTACAGCCATTAATTTAAAGCCTAGTTTGTCTGATAGAAGTATGGCTACTCCATCTTTCTTTTGACTTCCAGTGGCATGATAAATAGTTCTCCATCCCCTCACCCTCAATCTGAAGGTGTCCTCAGGTCTAAAATGAGTCTCTTGTAGACAGCAAATAGATGGGTCTTGTTTTTTTATCCATTCTGATACCCTATGTCTTTTGGTTGGTGCATTTAGTCCATTTACTTTCAGTGTTATTATAGAAAGATATGGGTTTACAGTCATTGTGATGTCCGTAGGTTTCATGCTTATAGCGATGTCTCTGGTACTTTGTCTCACAGGATCCCCCTTAGGATCTTTCGTAGGGCTGGTTTAGTGGTGACGAATTCCTTCAGGTTTTGTTTGTTTGGGAAGACCTTTATCTCTCCTTCTATTCTAAATGACAGACTTGCTGGATAAAGGATTCTCAGCTGCATATTTTTTCTGTTCATCACATTGAAGATCTCCTGCCATTCCTTTCTGGCCTGCCAAGTTTCAGTAGAGAGATTGGTCACAAGTCTTATAGGTCTCCCTTTATATGTTAGAGCACGTTTATCTCTAGCTGCTTTCAGAATTTTCTCTTTATCCTTGTATTTTGCCAGTTTCACTATGATATTTCGTGCAGAAGATCAATTCAAGCTACATCTGAAGGGAGTTCTCTGTGCCTCTTGGATTTCAATACCTTTTTCCTTCCCCAGATCCGGGAAGTTGTCAGCTATTATTTCTTCAAGTACACCTTCAGCAACTATCCCTCTCTCTTTCTCCTCTGGAATACCAATTATGCGTATATTATTTCTCTTTAGTGCATCACTTAGTTCTCTAATTTTCCCCTCATACTCCTGGATTTTTTTCTCTCTTTTTCTCAGCTTCTTTTTCCATAATTTTATCTTCTAGTTCACCTATTCACTCCTCTGCTTCTTCAATCCGAGCCGTAGTTGTCTCCATTTTATTTTGTATCTCATTGATAGCATTTTTTAGCTCCTCCTAGCTGTTCCTTAGTCCCTTGATCTCTGTAGCAAGAGATTCTCTGCTGTCCTTTATACTGTTTTCAAGCCCAGTGATTAATTTTATGACTATTATTCTAAATTCACTTTCTTTTATATGGGTTAAATCATTTTTGATCAGTTCGTTAGCTGTTGTTATTTCCTGGACGTTTTTCTGAGGGGAATTCTTCTGTTTAGTCATTTTGGATAGTCCCTGGAGTGGTACAGGACTGCAGGGCACTTCTCCTGTGCTGTTTTGAATAACTTGCGTTGGTGGGTGGGGCCACAGTCACACCTGATGTCTGCCCCCAGCCCACCGCTGGGGCCACAGTCAGACTGGTGTGTACCTTCTCTTCCCCTCTCCTAGGGGCGGGATTCACTGTGGGGTGGCCTGGCCCATCTGAGCTACTCGCACACTGCCAGGCTTGTGGTGCTGGAGATCTGGCGTATTAGCTGGGTTGGATAGGCAAGGTGCACAGGAGCGGGAGGGGCAGGCTCAGGTCACTTTTCCTTCTGTGATCCGCTTAGGGAGGGGCCCTGTGGCACTAGGAGGGAGTCAGACCTGCTGAAGGGATGGATCCGCAGAAGCACAGCATTGAGTGTTTGAGCGGTGCAAGCAAGTTCCCTGGCAGGAACTGGTTCCCTTTGGGATTTTGGCTGTGGGATGGGCAAGGGAGATGGCGCTGGCCAGCGACTTTGTTCCCTGCGGAACTGAGCTCTGTTGTCCTGGGGCTTAGCAACTCTCCCTCCCTTTGTCCTCCAGCCTTCCTGCTTTCCTAGCAGAGCTGTTAACTTATGACCTCCCAGATGCTAAGTCCCGCTTGCTGTGGGAACACACTCCGTCTGGCTCCTCCGCTTTTGCAAGCCAGACTCAGGGGCTCTGCTTGGCTGGCGGGCCGCCCTTCCGCCCGGGCTCCTTCCCACCAGTCCGTGGAGCGCGCACCGCCTCTCCGCCTTTCCTACCCTTTTCCGTGGGCCTCTCGTCTGCACTTGGCTCTGGAGACTCCATTCTGCTAGTCTTCTGGCAGTTTTCTGGGTTATTTAGGCAGGTGTGGGTGGAATCTAAGTGATCAGCAGGACACGCGGTGAGTCCAGCGTCCTCCTATGCCGCCATCTTCCCAGGATCCTCTGAGACACAGAATTAAAACAGGCTTCAGGCTCTAAGCTGTCAGCACAGAGCCCAATGTGGGGCTTGAATTCACAAGCTGTGAGATCATGACCTGAGCCAAAGTCAGAAGTTTAACCAACTGAGCCACCCGGGTACCGCCCAGGCATCTCTGCTTTTAGTCCTTGGTATGGGGAGATCAAATTTTTGGTATCTGGAATAACAAGCTTATGAAGTTTGAATATTATTAACTTTGTGCTGAAGTTGCCATACTGTTATTGAGCTCAGGCATAAACTAATTTATTGTCCTAGAGGAAAATGAGCTTGAACAACTATTTATTTTGGGTGATCTTATTTTTTCACTAATGTACAGTAGCAGATTCTTTGGACCCAGTTTCTTTTTCAAAGCCTTGCAGCATAATGGTTAAATGTTTTGGTTTTGGCAAACTGAAGTGACTAGTGGAAACATTGTGTTCTTCATTGGCAAATGGGGATAATTAAAGGAATACCACTGTTTTAAGGATTAAGTGGGAGAATGTATGTGAAGTTTTTAAAGTTATTCCTAGGACATGGTGAATATTGGAAAGTAGCTATTGTTGGTATTATTTACCTCAGAAAAACTGGTTAGCAAGAATATTTCTTTTTCACAAATCTTAATTAAGCATGCACTCATGGAATTTATAGTCTAGTAATGGAAACAGACAATAAGCAAATCAGTACACAGACATTGTAACAAATGCTATGAAGCAATCATGGGACTGGCTATTGCGTATGAAGGGTGGGGTGGGTGACAGTGTTAGATAAAACAATAAGGGATGACTTCTATGTGAAGGTTATTTCTGTTGAAAAGTAAGAAGGGATAAGCCATACAAAATACTGGTTTAGGAGGTGAAGAGAAGAAAAGATTGTAGGAGGAAGGAATATATGTGTAAATGTACTGGAGTTTGGCCAAGTTTTTAGAACTCATCAAACTTGGGTAACATGATGATGTAAGGAATAGCACATTCTTCTGTTCTTTATGCTTTTGGAGTGTGAGGATTCTCACTGGATTCTATGGCCTGATGAGAATGTGAGGTCGAATGGGATCTCTTTGAGAGCAGAGATTTATGTTATATAAGCAGTGGAGATTCACAAGAGGTAATGTTAACAGAGCAGAGAATCCAATGCATAGGAACTTTTAATAGAAAAGATTCAAAAGGTTTTATTTTGTTGACATATATGTCTTGGGAGATTTATTTTCACATATAAAATACCCTGTATTTAACTGATTGCACCTATAAAATAAAAATAAACCGAGATTTGTACCAACAAAATATTGAAGCTAATGTTAGGAACGAATGAAACACGAATTATTTAAAAAGAGCTCAAGTATAAAAATGAATGAGTTTTTGTATATTTTTTATTCTACTTACCTACATATGTCAGAGAAAGAAAAAAATATATATATTCTGCCTTTATGATGCCAAATCCAGTGGGTTTTAAGATACCTGAATGAAATGACAGATGTTTTTATATCTCACCCAAGCATTTGCTGTTATATTACCCTGGGAGGATACAATGACGAGATTTTTCCTCTCACAAAACTTAGATCCTTATTGAATTTCTGGAAATGTGAAATACATGGATTAAAATTTAAAATTCCATAAACTGCATGATTAATCTTTAGTGTCAAACATCTAGAATATGTACCAAAATTTGAATATTTAGCTTCTTCTATATAATTGAACTTTCACTGAACATCAATCAAGTATTTGTTTTTTGTTTTTCTTGAAAATATTTTTTAATGTTTGTTTATTTTTGACACAGAGAGAGAGAGAGACAGCATAAGTGGGGCAGGCAGAGAGAGAGAGGGAGACACAGAATCCAAAGCAGGCTCTAGGCTCTGAGCTGTCAGCACAGAGCTCATCCCAGGGCTTGAAATCACAAGCCATGAGATCATGACTTGAGCTGAAGTCAGAAGCTTAACCGACTGAGTCACCCAGTTGCCCTCTTTTTTTTTGTTTTTTTCTAAGCCACTTTTATATTTCTAAGTAAAATCAATTTTTGTTTCTGATTATAAACATGAACTCAAAACATGTTTGTAATCATGCATAAATGAAAATAATGCATAAAACTGTAAACATGAAAATAAAAATATAATAACCTAATTTACAACATGGAGACTCAGATCTAAAGTGGGGACTGGGAACCTGTATTTTTAAAGAGCCTTCCCACCGCACTCCACCCAGGAGTACACATGACTGGTTTAAACACAGACTGAGTTGCTCAAATTTTAATGTGCAGATGAATCTCTTGTAAATTTATTAAAGATTTTGATTCAGGAATCTCACTGGGGCCCAAGTTTCTGCATTTGTATTAATATCTTTAGGAGATATTCATGCTGCTTGTCCAAGGTTCGTGGTCAGATGGCTTTCTCATGTTTTTTTTAGAAAGCTTTTAAGGATGAGGGGCACCTGGGTCAGGTTAGGCATCTGACTTCTGTTCTGGTCATGACTTCCAGGGTTTAGGAGTTTGAGCCCCACTGCTGGGCTCTGTGCTGACAGCTCAGAGCCAGGAGCCTGTTTCGGATTCTATATCTGCCTCTCTCTGTGCCCCTCTTCTGCTTGCACGTTCTCTCTCTCTCTCTCTCTCTCTCTCTCTCTCTCTCTCTCTCAAAAATAAATAAACATTCAAAAAATAAAAAATAAAAAGCTTTCAAGGATGAAAAATTTACAACCTTTTCGGGTATTGTCTTTGACAAATTCTACTCAGATTACAAAAAAATGTTTTTCAGGATGGTAAGTTCATTTAAGACTAATTTAAATATTGGTTCTCTCTCTTTATAAGATTATTTTTTAAACTAAAGTGTACAAGAACAAGTAATTGCTTCTAAAGACTATTGCATTTGGATAGATGCTGTTAGCTAGAAGTTCACCTTTATGTTTGTGCTCAGCGCACTCAACGGTCAAGTGCATTTTTTTAAATCATTATCAATTTATTTCCACCCAGGCCTTCTTATGGAGTTAACAGTTCCGCAGAATGCCTTTTCTAATGATCAGACTTCATTTATTTCTAGACAGCCCACCTATAAATGAAGTCTTGACTCCTCAGAATTCTGAAGAAATAACCGATGTTGAATGAAAGAGGTGCTTTTTTCTTTTTTTAAGACAAATCTGGAAACAATCCCAGATTATGTATCAGTCCCATTAATTTAGACCTCAGCTGGGAAAACTCTAGAGAATAAAAACTTCATTTATTATAATGTAGGGGTTCATTATTTTTCTTCCTGGAAAACATCTGTTTTTAGTTCTTCTCAGCATGTGTTACATAAAAGCCTGGAAGCAGCTTCTATAGATTCAGGTTTTAGTTACATGGTTGGACCTGTGGGTATAAATCTAACAGTGGTCACTTTATAACAATAATTACAATGGACCTATTTTCAGGGCTGTGTGTCTGGTACTGTGTGAAACAATAACCATTATCTTAATCTGACATAAAAATGTCAAAAAAATGCTAGAATACTAGCATTAACTCTATTTTAAAGATGATAACTTGGTGAAGTTTAGCAAGGTTAAATAACATGCCCCAGGCCATTAAATAGTAAGTGATAAAGGAAAGACATGATAAATCTAGAAAGCAGAACTAGTACTTCCTAACTTTAAAATGTATACTCTTAATTTCTCAACTCTTTTTTTTTTAACCTCTCTCTGGCTCAGTAGGCATCCTCAAGTATGATAAAATCTGTCACTGATACTTTTATATGAAATAATCGATTTATTTACTGTTTTGGCATCTAACAGATGATGACTCTAAATAAATTATTGGTGCAATTCTACAAAGTGGTATTCTTTCTAAGCAAGTATCCTTTGTATTTTTACTTAATGTATTTTTCCTACTTGTCTGCCAGATGATGGTAACACCAGTAACACAGCACCATCATGCTTGGGTCATTTAGTTGTTAGTATGAGGAGTTGCTATAAGTGAGCAAGCCAAATGATTTAACATTTCTTCCCTTCCCTTGAAGAAACTTGAATAGGGTGCATTTGTCTGACAGAGACAGAAAGAGACACACAGAAGGCAGGGGAAAGGAAGAGGGAGAAATTTTTTTTTAAAGACATTTTTGCATGGATGAATTAAATGGTGGTACAATTCCATAGTGATGATGTCCAATGGGCTAAGCACAGTCTTTTCTCAAAGTTGTTGAAGGGATTTGAAAATTTCTTTATCAGAGAGCTGTTATTTCTTCTTAAACTAGTAGGATTTAGGTCATAGGATTAGAGCTCTATTAGGCAGTGTTCAGCAGTGCTCTAGAGAAATGATGAATTGAGGTCCAAGAAGGATTTTCCTAGCAGAGAACTTGCCTCCACCAGCACCAAGGCCTTTCTCTTTGAGAGCTCCTTGAAGCTTTGTCTAGCCCATCGTCCCCTATATGGGTGCTTTATGAAATTTAAATGTTGTTTAAAGTCATTATGGCAATTGAAGTGCAAGATGTAAGGCTGGCTATGTTAGGTTTTATGCAGATGTGTGGCTCAGTTTTTATAACATTTCCTATTTATAAAGCTTTAAAGGAATGAAAGAGGAGATTACTTGCTTACTAAGTTGATCCATGCCAGTGATTACTCTTGAAACTTCATCTCCCATCCACATTCTCAAACCTGGTTAATCATGCAATCAGCTTTCGTCTGCCATATGTAGTCATCTATTTACCTATACATACACACACATACATACATATATTTTATATATGTAAATTGATGAATGAGTGTGATTGAAGAAAGATGATAAATATGGTTTGTGTGTGTATGTACATACGTATGTATGTATATTCAGGGTAATGTGGCAGTGGTTTGATTTCTGATCAGATCCATTCTTTACCATATATTTACAAAAGTAAAATGAAGATAGGGATGGGACACTTTACATTTTAAGTTTGTAATTTTAAAAATTTTACCATAAACCACAGAAATAACCAACATTCACTGAATGCTGCTAAAAATGAAAATGGCAGTTGTTGCAAGGTTTACATTGGCCCTAGATCTGAAAAATGTAATTCTCTTGTGTGGGCGGCAGGGAGAGGGGAGTTGGACCTTGGGGCAAGAGGAGAAGCAAGGTCTAGGAATTCCAATATCTTTCCAAAGTCAGCCTTAACTTCTGGTCTACTTGCGGGGGTTTTCTGCCAGGTTCAGGCATTGAAATCTGAATCACAGGATATTACATGGCTTTTTGATCACTCGAAGTAGGTAATTTCAATTATACAATTATAGTACATTAACCATTAGTATGAGTTTTCAGATCAGGAACTTTCGCTGTAATAAAGACTGGTTTAAAGTCTACAACTAACCTCCATAGTGCCAGGTTCTAAACAAAGATAAATGAACCGCCCTTGCTTTCAGTGCAAGTGAGAGGAAAAAAATACACATACACACACCCTGGGGGAAGAAAAAGCAGCAAGACTGAGTTCTCCTTAGTAGTTCAATTGAGAGGGGAGAGGCTTGTCTGGTGGTTTGTGGGAGTGAATCTAATTATCAGTCTCTTACTTTCATTAATAGGTTGGAGCAAGTTAACTTCGTAGAGGAGGAAGAAGTAGACATTACATCTGAATTCTTGAACTACGTTATGATCATTTAAGCGTTACTTAAAATAGTTTAAGCATTCACAAAAAATGTTTTTTCTAAATAAGTCCTTCATGAGGTTGGGCAGGTAGACAGAAAGAACATCAACTATGGAAAAGGCAAAAATATACTTACAGATGGGAAGACAGAGCATTCTGGAAAACTGGAGAGTACACTTTAATATGTTTTAATTTACATTTATGCAGTTTAATTAGCTAGACTAACCCTCAGTGAAAAATGTCATTTTCATCCATTGTAATACCTTCCTGTAATTCTGTTTCATTTCTCCTTTCTTCCCAGTGGTCTGTGAGTAAAAGTCCTCTTGGATGTAGTCTATATGTTTCCTGACCAATATTTTTGTTTTCTTAGCCTCACCAGCCAAAAATCTGATGATGACTATGAAGATTATGCTTCTAACAAAACATGGGTCTTGACTCCAAAAGTTCCTGAGGGGGATGTCACTGTCATCTTAAATAACCTCCTGGAAGGATATGACAATAAACTTCGGCCTGATATAGGAGGTACATTAAAATATTTTGTGATATGGCACAGGCAGAGGCAAACACATTGGAAGAAAAAATTAGCATATTTTAATAATCAGAAATACTTTAATGATCATTATATGTTGTAAAGATGGATACAGAATGTATAAATAGCATTCAGGCTTGGAGGTGGGAGGGCACTGATAAATGCAAAATGAAGAAAGATGATCTTCAAGTAAGGCCTGAGAACTAGAAATTCAAAATTTCCTAGATATCTTAGACAAAGGCTGTAGAAGAAATGTGACAATTGATTTATGAAGTAATATCAAAATGTTATATGTTATATGTATATATAATATCAAAATGTTATGAAGTAATATCAAAATAATAGTAGAAGAAAGGATATATTAGTTACGTACTTCTGTGAAATAAAATATCACAACTCTCAGTAGCATATAATAATAAGCATTTATTTAACATTTTCCCAGGGGTGGTCTAATCTAAGCTAAGCCAGGTTAGGGCTGCTCATTTAAGACAGCTGTATTCTCATTCTACTCCTGGGAGCAGCAGACTAGCCAGGAGTATCTTTATCATGAAAAAAAAAAAAAACACACAAAGAATGAGACAGAAAGTAGAAGCTCATAAGGCTTAATGCTTGGGATTAGAACTTGTATACTCACTTATCTGTGTAGTATTAGCCAACACAAGTCAGATGGTCAAGCCCCAAGTTCAGAGGCAGAGAAGTAGCCTCACTGGAGTAAATGCAGGGGCATAGATGCAGGGACTACTGAAGAATTCAATCCAACACAGAAAATTAGGGCATGGCACTTTCAGGGAAAGTGGATAAAGATGAGAGAAAATGTACTTATTGACTTGAAGTACAGGATGATATTATGAATCCTTGTTCATTAACTGTTAAATGAAAATGGAGCACATCCATTTGGTCATGGGTGAAATACTTCATGAATTTTAATATCATTCATCTTTGACAAATAGGTGTGTATTGAGTTTCCATATGGTTTCCTCATATTATTTGATGAGTCACACGATTGAATAAGTCATTTAGGAAGATTGATTTTGTGTTGGCTGAAGTGTATGAGAATTAAGTGGTCATGAAAGGAATCAACAGAGGGAAATATTTTAAAAGAAACTTACAATATTTGTTGTACCAAATGTCTACTTCGTGTTTCTAATGCTTAGTTTTTCTAGATCACTAAGTTATTTTTTCTACATGGGTCAAGTCAGATTATGATGCCTAAAAGATTCTGGGGCTTGAAGAAAAATGGTAAAATTCAGGATATGTAGAGAAGGCTAAAGAAAATCTAAGCAGTGTTTTCTCATTTGTTCATCTTAATGTAATTTTAAAGCTTAATCAGTTTCAAAACTCCAATATGCTTAGTTACTGCATATACGTGCTTAAAAGGAGATTTTTTTGAAAGTAAATAGTTATTTAAATGTAATAAATTAGTCACCGACACCAAATTAGTTGTGAATAAATCACTTCTAATGTGGCAAAATAAATCTATTTCTAGAATAACACAGACTAAAACATTAAAATGTTTAATTCACATATCTTTATCATTCTCTTTAAAGTGAAACCAACGTTAATTCACACAGACATGTATGTGAACAGCATCGGTCCAGTGAATGCTATTAATATGGTAAGTTTCTAATGGTTTGCCAATTTTATTAACATATTAGAGAGGAGATGTGGTATCATAAAAATAGCAAAGAATATGCTAACAAAAAATCCATAAGGGAGAGATAGCCGTTCAGATTTTTTTATGTAATATGAAGATAATTATTTTTTATAATTTGTTATGAGACTTAAATGTGATCATATGTGTACAAATTAATTTTTGTAAATATGTTATACTTTTAAAATTCAACAATCATTGCTTACTTGGTAAGTACTCGTTACTACAAAATAAAATACAGTGTTCCACTAGTTTTTGGAAAATGATGGGGTAGAGAGGACAGAGTTTGCTTCATACTGGAATTATTTATCAGAGAAAATAGTGCATTAGATATAATGATAAATGTAGCTTTATTATTATATGATTCTTTCTGCCCAAATCTGACCTAAGAAACTAGATTGGAGTCTAGAATAGAATAGAGTAGAACATGCTATAACATAATACCTAACCTAACATAACATAATATATGATATTATAATTTTGAAATGGTGTTTATCAAGCTAGCAATAAGGACACTCTATTGAGTCAGAGAGATGAGAAACTTTAAGTGTTCTCATGTACAGTGATGATAAAGTATATCACCTGCATACTCCAAGCAAGTAAGTTCATTTGTTTAACAATGAAACAAATACCAACAGTTTTCTTCCTTATAAATAAAATTTTCAGCATATTTAGGATTCTAATGCAAAATGTAAATATTTAAGAAGCTATATGGGTAGTTTATTTAAACATAGAACTTTTAACTTCAGGAGTACTAGTCCCCAGAAT
This sequence comes from Felis catus, assembly GCF_018350175.1. Taxonomy (NCBI): domain Eukaryota; kingdom Metazoa; phylum Chordata; class Mammalia; order Carnivora; family Felidae; genus Felis; species Felis catus. The sequence goes on along the minus strand of NC_058368.1, from coordinate 186,026,540 downwards.
TGTTATCCCAGGATCGCATTTTATGAAATGCTGGTTAAGTGAAAAAAAGATTTTATTTTTGTGGGATGGATTTATTTATTTATTTATTTATTTATTTATTTATTTATTTATTTTTGCTTCTTGCCAAAATGTAGTTTAGAATTATTACTTTGTTTTTAAATTTTTTTTAACGTTTAGTTATTTTTGAGACAGAGACAGAGCATGAATGGGGAGGGTCAGAGAGAGGGAGACACAGAATCTGAAACAGGCTCCAGGCTCTGAGTTGTCTGCACAGAGCCCGACGCGGGGCTCGAACTCACGGACCGTGAGATCATGACCTGAGCCGAAGTCGGCCGCTTAACCGACTGAGCCACCTAGGCGCCCCTAGTTTAGAATTATTTAATTACTTTATCTACTGGTTCGTCACTAATTAGTTGATAAAGAATTTCATAAGATAGGTTCCTTTCTTACTACTTACAGACAACAAATATGGAACAAAGTGTTATGTGGCTTACGCCAGTGGAAATGTAGTCAGCTACAGTGAGACACCTCAGCAGGAGTTGCAAAGAAATCACACAGCAATGCAAGTGAGGCAAAGGAAGAAGATTTTAGTCTGATCCTGACAGGCTATGTATTTTTGGGTAACCTTCCTGTTTTATGTGTGTTCTTCATTATAAAGTGGTGGTTGGTTGATGGTATTAGACAGGAAATGTGGATGATTCCCAACACTCAGCTCTCATATTCTAAGAACACTGAGTTTTTTCTCATTTATAGGCATCAGTGAAATTGTTATAAAATAATGTTAAATAATATCTAAATGTGACAAACCAGAACTTGGGTGTTCAGATTCCAGGTCTAATGGTCTGAATTCACATCAAACTTACTTCTCTTTAAGTAAAGTCAATCACTTGCCAATTTAGTGATGTATACTTGAGTATAGTCATTACAGAATCATGTCTCATCACAGCACTTTGTGAATGTGCTTTGTGATGGAGTTAGCACATTAGTAAAAATTATTTTTTAATTGGTTAATTTCCTCGTTATTAGTGAAAAGGACAACTATAATAGTAAAAATATTTTAAAGGTTACCTTGCATTTGGTTTTTGCTATCTGCCAGACCAAAACCATTTTATGTGAATTCTCCTTTTCCATCTTCACACTACCTAACAAGGCAGGTTCTTAAAGATCCCAATTTTATTTTGAGGCAACTGAGCCATTCTCCAGAGCTCCAGTTGAGGACTGTTTTGAGTATTATGGACTTTCTTCACTCTTTAGCAGTGATTCTGAATGTAGGTGATTGTTTTCCTCAAGATACATGTGGCAATGTCTGAAGATATTTTTAGCTATCACAATATGCAGGGGGTTGCATTGGGGGTGGTGGTGTTGGTGCTACTGGCATCTAGTGGGTAGAGGCTAAGAATGCTACTACTAAGCATTCGAACATACACAACACAGCCCCCACAACAAAGAATTAGCTGGCCCAAAGTAACATGAGAAACTGCTGTACAGACACTGAATACAAATGACTATATTACAACTATGATCTTTTGCTAGAATTCATCTAAACAGGTCTATTTTTTTATCAATTTGTCTATAAAAGATGGATGTATCTCCTTAGCAAAGCTTTTGCCTTCTTTAAATTAATTAAAACCAGAGTACCTTTGCTTTATGTTGGTAATGAGAATAGAAATGATAAATACAAACAAATGTTCTACATTACAGTTCTGTGTTTAAAATGTTCTATTTCACCTTTTCTTTTAAAAAAAACCAGGAATATACAATTGACATATTTTTTGCTCAAACGTGGTATGACAGACGTCTGAAATTTAACAGCACCATTAAAGTCCTCCGATTGAATAGCAACATGGTAGGGAAAATCTGGATTCCAGACACTTTCTTCAGAAACTCCAAGAAAGCTGATGCACACTGGATAACCACCCCTAATAGGATGCTGAGAATTTGGAATGATGGTCGAGTGCTCTACACTTTAAGGTATTCTTTTGAAAAAGAAAAAGAGGAATCTCTGGGAATAAAACAAAGATCACCCACACTCTCTTGAAACAAGAGGAATGAAAGAAATTTCAAACCTACATCAGGGTGTGCATGTTTGATCAAAACAGTATGTGGTAGTACAAAATTTGTATTTCTTTCTGTTTTCAATATACTTTGCAAAGTCATAGGTAGAACTTATTTCTTTGACTAATGTAAGAACTCTGTTTTCTCACACGGACATGAAATGTCCCTTGACTTCATAAGGTTACCTGATCTTTGTGCCTGCCTTGGCTTTTGCATGTGTGTCCTGCTACTTTAAAAAAAGGAGACTGGGGGCGCCTGGGTGGCGAAGTCGGTTAAGCGTCCGACTTCAGCCAGGTCACGATCTCGCGGTCCGTGAGTTCGAGCCCCGCGTCGGGCTCTGGGCTGATGGCTCAGAGCCTGGAGCCTGTTTCCGATTCTGTGTCTCCCCCTCTCTCTGCCCCTCCCCCGTTCATGCTCTGTCTCTCTCTGTCCCCAAAATAAATAAACGTTAAAAAAATTTTTTTTTAAATAAGGAGACTGAAACACAGTTACCATTGGGATCGCCAGTTGTTATGCTTGGAAATGTCTCTGTTTCCAAGGAAACCATTGCTAAAGGAGAAATTTTGGTGTGGAGATCTCCTGTACCTCCTTTTCTTTTCTGCACAATAGCAAGTAACTACAATGAGTTCTATCTGCCAGCACCCACTCCCCACTACACTGATAGGCTATTTGACTTAATTTATTGGCTATTTTGGGAATAGACTTCTTTAGGGATAAGTTGAAGGAGGTATCTTTTATTTTCAGAACTTAAATATGAAATAACTTTTGGGAGATTTTCTACTTAAATTCCTGTATGCCATTATCTTAGCACTTTATTTTATCTATCTATTTATTTATTTATTTACTTATTTATTATTTTAAAATGTTTGTTTTTGAGAGAGTGCAAACGGGGCAGGGGCAGAGAGGGGGAACAGAGGATCTGAAGCCAACTCTGCCTCTGCCCTGACAGCAATGAGCCCAATGTGGAGCTTGAACTCACAAACTGCAAGATCATGACCTGAGCTGAATTTGGACACTCAAGCTACTGAACCATTCAGGCACCCCTTATACTTACATGCATTTAAAATGTTTTTATGTTGAGGTTTCAAATGGGTAAAATTATATTATTAAACATCATAATAGGTAAGTATATAAACTTAAGAACCAGGCAGATCTGACTTTGGTTCTTAGCTCTATTTGACTATCAATATGAATTAGGGCAGCTCTCCAGAATTTCTATGTATATGACTTAAGGGCAGCTATCTGGTTGCAGGGGTCTTGATGCTAGAAGGTATATCTCAAAGCTTTATTAGTAAGTTTAATATTTTTACTTGGTTACATTTTTATTTAGAGGAATTAGGTAGGAATTGATGGAGGTTATTGGAAGTAAGGCACCACCACCCTCATGACACATTCCCCCACTCAAGATCAGTAACTAGGAAAAATGGCCACAATTACAAAAGAAATTCATTGCATATAGTTTGTATTAATCATGGGTTTCATTAAATGAGAGATAAGGTAGTGATTGAAATTAGAATCTAGTGGAAATCAAAGTTTGATAAATCAGAGCTCAGTCTAGCTTTTGCAAAATTGAGTCACTCACACTATCTCAAGTCCCTTTATTGTCCTCATAACTATAGTCATTTTTTAACTTGTAATAACTTGCAGAATCTCTATCCAATATTTAATTATGGAAGTTACTTCAAAAATTCCACTTGTAAGATTCAAAGTTTGAATGAGTTGTGAATCTATAGAGATGATTTTATTCTTGTTGCCAATCTATAAGTTATGAATATTTGTGTGTGCACAGATTATATATGTGTGTATCTATTTTTGTATCTGCAATCTTTCTAAAGGTGTTTTCAATTTTAATAATTCCAGTTTAACTTAAAAAATATCAAATTAATTATAATTTCACTTACAAATAAAACTAACCTTTTCTTTGGAAGAGCATATAATTATTGAATGACAATGATTAAAACCTTCGGGTTTAGAGACAAATAATCTTGGGTTCAAATCTCAACTGTGCTGCTAGTTTTGTGACTGAACAAGTTAAAGTACATTAAAGCGATAATAACATTTATTAAATGAGAGAAAAATTTATCATACCCAGTGTCACATAGGTGATTAAAGGCTGAATAATTATTACTTATATTTTAAGATCAGTAGTTGCTCTATTATACCATAGAAAAATGAAATCTCCCCAATTAATAATTATGCTGAGTTATAAAATCTTTTAAAATAAATTAATATTTATAAAATAATACTTTTATTAGTTCAAGATTATTCTCTGTACTTTGTAAGAAATATAGCTAACAAATAAGAAATCTTAAAAATAACCCACTGCCATTACAATTTTAGAGTATATTCCTACTTGTCCAAAGATGGTCCAAAACATCTGGGACTCCATTAAATTTCTCCATCCTAGAGTCCTAGCCTATATCGAGATCCAGAAAATCTGTAACTTTAATAAACACCCCAGATGCAAACTAATTGAGGTTCACTGGCAAACATTTTTCAAACATGTCTGTATATGTGTATTTAACATTTCTTGTTTGCTATTAAGTATTCTTCTACTCTGTAACATCCTGTCTAATGGCTTCATAGTGTTCCATTATAAGAATGCATAATACTCCATTGTGAAATATAAGTATGTTAAAACTCACATATAGTAATTTAAATCTAACAGCTACCAAGTACTTACAAACAGAAGGTTCTGCTTTAATTAGCAGATAAGATCTGAGAATTATCAGCATTAATTTACATGCAAACAGTAAATGAGCTTAAGTTCCTAAAACAATTTGTTCTGTTAAGTTAAATATATTCGCCAAGCAATCTCATGTGTGCAATTAATTTGCCAAAAAAATTACGTGGTCATAAATTTTGGAAAAAAATGGAATTGAAGCCATTGAGATCCTATTGTTTGTTCTGTGAAAATGAATGGACTACATTAAGTCTTAAGTAATTTTCTCCTGGACTTGGTGGGTTTCTTCAGGGAGAATCACCTTGAATTATCAATAGGAATATGAGATATATTCTCCAGGAACAAAGATGAAGAATAGTCATTAAAAATTGCATTCATGTACATTCTTAAAACTGTGTCTAAACTCTTCTATTTGTGTTTCATATCCTTCTGTTTAGGTTGACAATTGATGCAGAGTGCCAATTGCAGTTGCACAATTTTCCAATGGACGAACATTCCTGCCCCTTGGAGTTTTCCAGCTGTAAGTAATCTCATTCTGTATTCTGTATCCTCTCTCACCAACAGTTTCCTAATTGCAATGCCAACTAATTGGGATACTCCTAGAGAATGCAGAAACAAGCAATGTTGTTGACTTTGAAGATTTTGACAGTTACTTTCATCATAATACCAGCTTAACCCTATTAGAGTGATTTCCTGCAAAAAAAGGATCTATTTTATTAGAATTTACAAGTAGCTTTCACTGGGGCATAAATTTTTAATAAATTCACAGTGGTTGCCTGGAGATATTTTTCTTTTCTTTTTTTTTTAAATTTGTATTTATTTTTGAGAGAGAGAGAGAGCGCACATATAGGGGAGGGGTAGAGAAAGAGGGAAACACAGAATCCAAAGCAGGCTCCAGACTCTGAGGTGTCAGCACAGAACCCAATGTGGGGCTCAAATCCACAGGCCCCACATCATTACCTGAGCTGAAGTCCAAAGCTTAACCTACTGAGCCACCCAGATGCCCCACCCAGAGACCTTTCTCAAGAAGGATTGTAAAGCCAGGACTGAACTCACTGGAAAGGTATAATGGTAGGTTTTACATTCTTCTTCCCGGCTCCCACCTGCCCCCAATTGGCTCAGAAGAAGAGAGTAGCAGCATTTATTCTCTCCCTTACAGTGTCATCTGCTTATTTCCATTTGTATATGCGTTAAAGGTAGCAAAATTGAAAATTACCCACTTCATATGGAGTTTGAATAATATCTAGAACTAGTTATCTACCAGTGAATAAAAGACTAATTTTTGGTGTCTTTTGGGTCTAGTTCAAATCCCAACTCCATCACTATAGACTTGAGCAAATTATTAAATCTTGCAGTGAGTCCACAATCTCAGGTGCCCAGCAGAGACTTTGAGATGTGCCCTCCCACAATATTGTTTTGTTGATGTAATATATGTAAAATGCTTGATATGCTACCTCATACACAATAGGATTCAGTAAAAAGCTCTATTATTTCTATTAATTATTATTATTATCAGGCAATAGATTATATAGCAAAATGATCTGTGATGATTATAATACAAATTAAGCTTCATAGATAATTTCCTGCCTAAACTAAACCTAAGCTTCAGTGTTCCCCAAATGTTTGCCTCACTAATTGTTCAGGTCCACGTTAGGTTGCTCACCTCTTTCTTATTTTTGGTCTGACAACTATGGATACTAGGCAGAATGAAAAACTTATTATGAATTTTAAGTTTACATTTCTATAAGTAGAATTTCCCAGGCAGGGAGTGACAGAGACCCATACAAACCAACTAAATAATAATAGCTGTCCTTTCAAAAAGAAAAAAAAAATCAATGATGAAAGCAGCAATCATCTGTTCATCATTACATAAATTCCAGAAGGAACTAGAGGAAAAATATCACTATCTATCATATCTATTTAGAAAAGTTCCCATTAAATTGGGGCACCTGGGTGGCTTAGTCAGTTAAGCATCTGACTTTGGCTCAAGTCATGATCTCATGGGTTCATGAGTTTGAGTCCCACATCTGGGTCTGTGCTGACAGCTCAGAGCCTGGAGTCTGTTTCAGATTCTATGTCTCCCTCTCTCTCTGCCCCTCCGCAACTCATGCTCTGCTTCTCTTTCTCTCAAAAATAAAATAAAACATTAATAAAATTTAAAAAAAAATTTCCCATTATAAATCTTATTTCATATGTTTTACTTTATCCAAGAATGGAATATTTTTAAGTAAAATCCTCCCCAAGCTTTAGGAGATGAGACTTCTTTTCTATTATTTTTTCAACTGGGACTACTCTTCTGAGTCAGATAAAATCTAGAGCTGGTGATTTCTGTGTCTTTAGGTCACTGATGGGACACTTGTCTTCTGAACCCAAACACAACTTAATGTTTCTTACTGCTATCAAAAAAGTTAAATCATCAACATGTTCTCCATAGGGAGTTCCCTAACATTACTATTCTTTTTCTTGGTTCAACACATCCTATCCCCTACCCCTTCTCCATGCCAGTCTGGGGATCATGCTTTCTTTTTTCTTGCATGTTAGTTAATAAGCACACAACACAAGCCTAGTTGGACCAAAAGAAAAGAAAAAGGGAACACGTTAGGGATCCTATTCCAGGTAGTCAATCAGCCTCCATAGTTAAGACTTATATAGCATTATTAGTTCATAAATAGTTGAAATGATGTCTAGTTTTATTTATCATCTATCATTTATCATCTATCTATCTGTTTTTACTTGAGTTTATGCTTTTCTTTTAGATTTTATTTTTATGTGATCTCTACATGCAACATGGGGCTTTAACTTCCAACCCTGAGATCAAGAGTTGCATGATCTAGTGACTGAACCAGCCAGGCACCCCTACAGAGTTTATTCTATAATTTACTTCATAATGTTTATCCACTCAACAATTATACATTGGCCATCAGTCATGAAATAAGTACTACCATCATCTCCATAAAGAAACAAATAATTGAGGGAAAAAACAAAGAAATTTGTCGAGGGTATTATGGCTAGCAAATGGTACTGATAATCTCTACATAATCAGTGCAATACCTCTCTCATGAAGGCTTTCTGTTCTCTTGGCTGAACATAATTAACTTCTTCAGAATCTACATAGTGCTCATTGGTATCTTCCCTTTGGCATTTCTACTTACTACTTTTTTTTAAAGTTTATTTAGTTTTGGGGGGGGGAGGGGCAGAGAGAGTGGGAAAGAGAGAGAATGCCAACCTGGCTTCACATTGTCAGTACAGAACCCAACGTGGGGCTCAAACTCATGAACCATGTGATCATGACCTGAACCAAAATCAAGAGTTGGATGCTTAATGGACTGAGCCACCCAGGCGTCCCACTACTTACTACTGTTAATTGTAGATTTCTGCATGTATTAAAATGAAGTCCCAACAAATTGAGAGAGAGAGAATAATGTAAATAGTTGAGGTTATTTTTCTCAGTCATCTTTCACTCTAAGGACATGCCTGGAGAGGCATTTGAGTCTCCTCTTCCATTATTTTCTGTTTCTGCATGACTCTCAAAACCTTGCCTTGTTTACTCCTCCTCATCATAAAATAATATCTTGCATATGTGCTATTTATCATATATTGGATACTTTTTATATCTTACCTCAGACAATGTAAAGCATGCGTATAGTATATCCGAAACCATGTTTAGCATATCTTCTATGCAAATTATTTTCAAGGGTAATCTTGACCTTATGACTTCTTAACTTCTTGTTGGGATAAGATGTCATGTATTTATTTCCTCTATTGTGATGCTCTTTAGTTCAAGATCCTTTTCTAACTTAAAATGCCATCTCTCTCATACTTACCTCAGTGTCTTGTTCATGGAAGGTGGTTGCTACATACATTCATTTATAAATAATTTTAAATATGTGCTTTTCCATCTTATGGCAGATGGCTATCCACGTGAAGAAATTGTCTACCAATGGAAGCGTAGTTCTGTTGAAGTAGGTGACACAAGATCGTGGAGGCTTTATCAATTTTCATTTGTTGGACTGAGAAATACCACTGAAGTAGTGAAGACAACTTCTGGTAAGATGCTCTTGAAAGCAATTTTGAGTGACCCCTTCCAGAGTTAATATTCTGGTATAAATAATTCACAGGCTTTTCAATACCTGTCTACAAATGATATGCAGAAAATTAAATGAAGTGTTTTAATTTACCAGAGAAAATTATAATTGGTATTCTAGCATAATAGATAAATATAAATGGATTCTATCAGTTTGAAGCAAAATGGATTAAAATTGGATTAGTAACTTATTTGCTTAATTTCTTTAAGCAAAAATGACTAGCAATTATTTTAAAAGCAGACAATATTTATTAGGTGTAGGTGTAATGTTTCTTTTAGGAAATAAGTTTTATGGTATATTAAAATAGCAGCATTTAAAGTAATCACACAGGGAAAATTAACTTTCTGCAAATACAGAAATGTGATCATAATGGATATGGACTGATTCCGCATTCACTAATTTAATATTTGAACTGGCTCTCTTATGGATAAGGGACAGGCCTTGTTTGAAACCCCAACTGCATCAGTTACTAGCTATAGATATTGAGAAAATTACTGAATTTCTCAGGGATTAAATCTCCCAGATAACTAATGTGGACAAAAAACCTGTTTCACAGGCATACTGTGTGTATAAAGGAAAAAGCAAAAAACAAAATCAAAAAAACAAAAAAGAAGAGTGCTTAGAATGATACCTGGAACTTAGTGAGCATTCAATGAATAGTAGCTTTTACTAATACAAGTGCGTGTGGGACCTAATATGGTCAGGAGCTCAGATTTCTTAAGAGAAACTAAAAATCTTTATTTTTACAACAAGTATCATAGATTTTATTGGCATTAATTGAATTTATTTGAAAACCCATGTGATATAATTTAAGCCTATTTCAGAGACCATATCTGTCTCCTGGGTGGCCAGTATAAACCCTCTGCAATGTTGAGTACATACTCCAAGCAAATTATTCCAGCTGCTCCTTTTAAAATTAAGTGAGTTTGATATGTCCCAGTTTCAAATATAAATGATGGGTTCTCAGCTTAATGTCTATTAAGACATGTATTTTGATATATATTCCTGTGAGTTGAACTGTTTTCTGTTGATTTATTTGCACAAACCTGAGTTTTTTCCCTGAAATTCATAGAATATACTTCTGTGTTGACTAATTTGGAATAAGGTCTTGGTCTGCTATACATAGAGAAGCAAGTTAAGGACCTATGCAAAAATAGAAATTTAAGATTATATCTTCATAACCATCATTCTCCAAATCAAAGAACTATCTGGTCTTAACACTATTATCAACAGTGTTTGCATATTTCTCCAACTCTCTTAATTTGCAAAAAGAAGGTCAAAGAAATGCTTGAGTATATTTTTGAAAAGTGGCCTTCTGTTCCCTTATTCACTGCAAATCCTGAACATCAAGTACTAGAACAGTCTTTTATTTGGTCCCTAAAAAAGATTTAGGATTGCCTTAGAACTGGTTTTCCATCTGTGAAAGGAAGAACATGTGTAAAAATAATTTCTAAGTCTGCATGCTTCCAGAATGAGAAATTGGGAATTAAATTGTGTTGTATATTCATATTTCTGTAATTGCTCCAGCACCCTAAAACAGAGCCCCAAAACTGATGACTAGCCAGTCTTTTTAGTCATTTGAGCCCAGAGGGGCATTAAAACCAAATGGTGGTAAGGGAAGTGTTGGCTTTATATCATAGGGCCTAAATCATTTCCTCCTCAATATTTCATCTTGAGAATGATCTAGAGTATTTACTGTCTATTATGAGATATTTCCAGAAGAAAATGACCTACTTACTTAAAGCATGGCAAGAAATATTACCAAGGTGCCACAAAGCTATTAATCTTCCTAGGGAAATCAAAGCAAGACTTCATTGATATCAGATTTGATACTGAGTAGCATGATTTAATTGATTGCATCATTTGTGAATTTTAATACGGTGGTTAGACTCCCTGTTGGTCTTGTTGTTCACTCCCTGCTCTTGTTGGTTTGTATTTTGTGTGCAGCGCCATTCTGGTTGTATTTGTGAAGAGAAAGGACTGAATGGAAACTTAACACCAATGCTCAGAGGCAGCCTGATTCTCATGACAGTTGATTTTGTAATGACTTGAAGTTTCTGCATGACCTTTTGTTTGATTTCTGATGCCATTCTTACCTTCAAAGCAGAGCTTTACAACTAGTTAATATCTACAAGGAAGTTATAAAAACAGCTTTCTTGGGAAATTATCAGATCAAATTTATACTCCTTTTAAATTTATACTCCTTTTAAATACATTATTACAATGTGATTTTCTCTGAGACTTACCATAAATGTTTATCAGTTTAAGAAGCCTTGGTCAAAACTGGGTGAGAATATTGCCTAATATCTGACCTAGCTTACTGCAAGGCTTTCTAACCTTCATTCATTCAAGCCCACCTCTCATGACTTTATTATATTCAAGTGGTGACTATACTGCTGATTTTTTAGTATTTTTTTCTTTAAATTGATTCATTATTGTTTTTAGTAAAATGAATTTTTAAAAAGAAAGTTCATATTAGGGCCATAATGAAAAAGCAGAAGCATTTGACACAATAGAAGTTGATGCAAAAATACAATGAAAAGCAAACAAATGTTCTTAAATTTTAAGTGCATATATTAGTGTTATGCAGACTGAGTATATTGAAAATGAGGGAAGGAAAGATATTTGAGAAATGGGAAATTGCAGCTGGCCCCAAAGTAAAACATTTCATTGATGCAAACAGAAGAGTAGAAGGACCATTTCTCAGGGAAGAATCTTCTCGCCATGTAATTCAATGTCATCAGTGACAACCTTCGCACACACCACCTGAGCCTTCTTAATTTCCCACCAGTCACATCTGTATCATACTTGAGAATAATATTGCCTTGGTGGTAGATGGATATGACTTGAAGAACATCTTTAGTTCACAGTCAATATATCAAAACAGATTCTGCATCCATGATTTTTCCTCCAAACCATCATGTCTTTATAATTGGTCTGCATCTGGGAATAGCACCATCATTGTCTCAGTGAGCCAGGCGTGAACAGTTAGAGTCATGTCTCTACCTCCCACCTCTAATGAATCACAAAGGCACTTATGCCTCTAAAGCATCTTGTGTAACTGTCCTCTTTTCTGTTGCCAATGCCCCTGTCCTAGTTCAGGATTTGTCTGTTCCCATCTGGACTGTGTTGGTAGCCTATTAAGTTATGTCCCTGCTGTCAGTCTCTCTCTTCCACAGTCTGTCTTTTACACATTAATCATAAAAGCTAGCGCTTACTGAGCACTAACTACATGTACTGTAGCAAACTTTTTATCCAAACAACCTAGTTGAATTCTCATAGCCATGGTCCTATTTCCTACACATCACACCCAAGGTATCACTGTGGATGAGGAAACAGACTTCTAGAGGCTCATTTACTGCAGGGATCAGTTACAAAACCTGGGCTATGAGTTCAAGTGATTTGCTCCTAGACTTGTGCTCTCAATTATTATGCTATTTTATTCCCACTGTGGTCTAATGGATCTTCTGAAAACACAACTTTCACCATGTTTCAAGAATTTAGTAGGTCAATTAAGCACAAGCTTTTGTTCTCAGGAACTTTCCAACATTGTTTTCTATAATTTCCCACCTTGTGACAGAACTAATCCAACTATATTTTTCTGAATATAAATAGCCAATCCTATCCACACACTGAATCTTAATTTTTCTTCTCTGAATGGCTTCGCAAATCCTTTCTACCTTCTTTATGACTTTAAGGCTTAAAAGCATAGCATCTCCTCAACGAGGTCTTTACTACCTTTCATCAAAACAACTTGGAGCAATTTTTAAATGTGTACTTTGGAGTTAGGCAGCTCAAGTTTGAATATTAACTTGTATAAATTATTTAATATATTTAAGCTCAGTATCACCAATATTTCAGGGTTGTTCTGAGGATTAAGTAATACACTCAATTAAAAATGCTTGAAACTTTCTCTGACACACAGAAAAGACTCTGTAATAGAAGACATTCTTATTAATAATTATCATCATCGTCATCATTCCATTAACTCTCCCTCAGAGCATTTTTTTTTAATTTTTTTTTCAATGTTTATTTATTTTTGGGACAGAGAGAGACAGAGCATGAACGGGGGAGGGGCAGAGAGAGAGGGAGACACAGAATCGGAAACAGGCTCCAGGCTCTGAGCCATCAGCCCAGAGCCCGACGCGGGGTTCAACTCACGGACCGCGAGATCGTGACCTGGCTGAAGTCGGACACTTAACCGACTGCGCCACCCAGGCGCCCCTCCCTCAGAGCATTTTTACCCACTTTATGAAGACATAATTTCTGCTTTGTGTTGCTTAAGGCACTTTTTTCCCTACTAATTTTATTTATTTATTTATTTATTTATTTATTTATTTATTTATTTAGATTTAATTCTAGTTAGTTAACATACAGTGGCAATATTGGTTTCAGGAGTTAGAATTCAGTGATTCATCACTTATATACAACACCCAGTGCTCACCACAAGTGCCCTTCTTGATACCCCTCAGTCATCTGGCCCCTCCCCCACCCCCTCTGTCTCATGGCTTGTTTCCCTCTCTTCTTTTCCCCCTCCCCTTCCCATGTGTTCATCCGTTTTGTTTCTTAAATTCCACATCTGGGTGAAATCATATGGTATTTGTCTTTCTCTGAGTGGCTTTTCTCGCTTAGCATAATACACTCTAGCTCCATCTCCATCAGTGCAAATGGCAAGATTTCATTATTTTGGATGGCTGAGTAATATCCCATTGTGTGTGTGTGTGTGTGTGTGTGTGTGTGTGTGTATACATACACACAACATCTTCTTTATTCATCCATCAGTCAATGGACATTTGGGCTCTCTCCATAGTTTGGCTATTGTTCATAATGCTGCTATAAACATTGGGGTTCATGTACCCCCTTTGAATCGGTTTTTTTTTAATCCTTTGAGTAAATACCTAATAGTGCAATTGCTGGATCATAGGGCTTAGGCACTTTTTATTTACCCCTTTCTGCCCCCTCATTCCAATAAATCACAAATTTCACAAAATTCACTTATTTTAATCATCTTTGTACCCATGATGTTATTAGTATAGTGGCTTGCTTAGAGTTGTTGATCAGTAGCAATTGTAGAATTGATTGTTTATGACAATTATATTGATAAACCTGCAAAATTTCTCTCAATTTAATAAGCAGTGCAGAATTCTATTATGTATATTCTCATTACTCATTGTTTACTCTAAAGTAGAAGACTTTGTTCTTTCTGATCATGTTACCATTGCCAGTTCACCAAATTATCTACATGATTTTTAGTATCAGGCAGAACTTTTTTCCTTCATGTTCTTATCCTGATGTGTGGGCTACAAAAGTGGGCAAATAAGTTTCTTAGGAGAATCTGTGATCCAAGTGCCATCATTCTGAATCACAAAGAATGTATCACATTCTTCCCATGTTAGAATACCATGAAAGCTTCCATATTTTCTTTAGGATGCAAACTTCAGTGTTTCATGAAAATCCTCATAAATTTTTTGGTGAACCCATGAACATTAGATATTATTTACTTTTTTGTCTTTAATTCACCATTTTGGTTAGGATTCCATGTGCTTATTGTATTTTCCTAATTTCTATTATAAGAAATACATAAATATTAAAATAAAAAGTCCCTGTATCACTAAATTTACCTTACTTTCCAACAGTACTGGTCAGACTACAATTTTAGAAATACCAACTCTGTGGATAGAGTCCATGTTCATTGCTTCATTTCTAAAATATTTAAAATTTACCCTATACCTTCAAAGCTTGACCACTATTCTTCCCCCATACCCTTAACCCCCTGAGGTGTTCTGTATAGGTAGTACGTACTTCATGTCTTTGTGTCCTATATTCCTTATTTAATACCAAGCTCAAATCCAACCTTCTGTACCTGTATCAGCCTATATGTATTGGTCAAATAATTATCCAAGTAGAAAAAAAAAAAAAAAAAAAAAAAGAAGAGCTCCCACCTTCCACGATGTGTTTTAATTTAGATGTCTTTGGCAAACCAGGGAGACACTTTCGAAAACTTTACTCATAATGGAGGTGAACTATTTTAAGGGAAAGAAAAGGGGGAAAAAAGATACAAGTTAACAGTATTTTTTTTCTGAAGAGGCTGAAATAAACCAAAAAATTCAGAAACCTAGTTGGTAGGAGAGAAACAACTGTGCATTCATCTCACAGTCTCCTGTGACTTTGGGTCACAATAAGCTGTGAGTTCATTTTAGTCAAAAATATACTTTCAAACTAGTTGAAGAAATGTAATGTCTTAAAATAAATCCATGGAAAACTTCATAGTAATTGAGTTTTATTTTATTTTTAAGCTTTGATTTAGAAAAAAAATAAGTTTGGTTTTAATAGAAGAAAACATAAGAATAACGTAAATAGAGCTGGACCAGGAATAGCCATCTCTGGGATTAAAGTTCCTTGCTTATAATAAGATGAATGCATTTTACTAGATGCTTCTTTGAAATCCTTGTTCTTAGACCTATCCAGAACCTCTGATGTCACCACAGTTACACTATAGATGTCCTAATGTAGGAATGCCTTTTTTTTTTATAAATTAAGTTTTCCTAGAATGTTCTACATCAAGTTTTCAATAGGTTTTCAAAGCAAGTCAAATGCAGAAACAAACTCCTTTAGATTTTTAATTTAAGGGGAATAACAGTCCCATGCATGTATTTGTTTTTAGTGACATATGATGGTATATATGTTAACCCAAAATTTTATGTTTTTCTTTCTTTCAGTTGTAACCCTGCAGTATTTATATATTACATTTTAAAAAGTTCCACATCAGAATTTTAAATTCCAAGGTTGCTCTGACCTTGCCTAGTGGGGAGACAGGGCTTGAGAGATAGAGAGAGGTTGCACAGGAAGTCATATCAAATCTAAGGAAAATTGTTTGGCTTCAAGGTGATACACTTTATTTATGCTTACATTCCACTGGCAAGAATATTGTATGTTCCTGTGATGATAAAATGAGTCTGGGAAATGTAGCTCAGTTGTGTGCTAGGAAGGAACAATGGGTTTTATGGCTTTCTAGCATCTGTGCAACATGGTGTGCTATCATATTATTTCTCACAACAAGCCTCTAAGAAATACATTTTTTTGCTATTTGACACATGAAGCAACTTAAGTTTAGAGGGGGTAAATAATTTATTGAAGGATATTCAATAAAGCAGAGTTATTTATCCAGATACCAAATTTTTATCCCATTGCCTCTCATAAACATATTAGGCAAAGAGATGAATTAATTAAAAGAAAAAGTTAATTCTTAAGCTTGAAAATAGGTAATATTACACAAACAATGCAATGAAGTCATACAATAACCCTATATATATGCATCAAAAAAAATGTTAACTTATAAGAATAGGAATTATATTTGTATATAGCAATAACAAGTGAGAAAGAATTTAGCAATGATAGCCTTTCATTTTTCAGAAGCATGTTTACTGCCTATGAGCTAATACTATTCACTTGCTTAGTGGACCAATTGGTCACTATCTAAATAAGGTTTTAATTAAGAAACTGTCAGATCCAGTGTATTTGCTATTTGTTCTTATAAGAAAGAAAACCTAATAAAGGGTTTGTATGACTACTATTTACAGTAATTTTGGGGATTAATACTTTATTGTGACAGTCTATGAGAACTAACCAGGTCAAGACATTAATTTTTATCCAAGTCTTTGGTGTTTCCTAATTCAATCGAATATCCTACTTTGCCATATTTAAAAGACACATTCATCCATGTGACTGATATGACTAATAGAGCCCTCCTGTCAAGCTGCTGCCCCAAATAAATGTAAAATATTAAATAAGTATTAAAATATAAAAATGGGAGATATACTGAGTCTACAGACATCATGCTCTCCACACAAACTCATTAATGATTCCTTTCACTCTGTTTGATGCAATTGACCAATTTCCTCTTCTTATTTTTGCACTTTCAGAAAATAATGCTATTCAAGCATTATAGATATGCAAATTTAAGCATATCAGAGACTGAAAAAGGAAGCAGACAGCAATGAGGAAATTTTTTTTTAATATTTCACTTTTTTTTCCCAAAAAGAGTTTATTAAGAAGGTGACAACACATTGCAGTGCTAAACAGCTCAGAAAAGAATTTGCTGGACATATAAGCAGTGGCTGACCAGAATTTGTTTACCATGTTCACCTACCTCTCATGTAATCTATCTTATTCAGAAAAGCAAGAACAGTCTATTCCCAAAGGGCAGAAATAGGTCAGAAAGTGCAAGGAAAAGATAATTGACAAATATCTTAAACATGACTAAATTATTTTTTTTATATATCGATATTTCCACTGTTTAAGAAATTGACAGTGCTTCTCATTAACAGGTGAGTCACATCATAAATGTTTGATTTTTCATATTTGTCTTCCAGTTTATCTTCCCCAAAATTAGCTTTTCCTTGCTATGAATTATCTATCAGAATAATGACAAAAAGAATACTAAAAATAGCATTTTCTTAAAATTACAGTTGTTCTTCCATCCCCATCACAAATCGAATTGATGTGCCCTTAAATGCTTCTCTATCAGCTCTATAAGAACATTGGAGTACAATAAATAAGTGGCTTTGTTTAGAAGATAAAGCTTCAGTCAAGAACGCTGAGTTTACTGGAATAGTTTCCAAACATGATTTCTAGTATGTTTAGGCTCACGTGACTTAAAGCACTAAGCACCTGGAATTTCATTGGTAAGTGGTGAAGAGCTACATAACATATAAGACAATGTGTAATTCATGAGCTGTGTAATAGCTCCTTGTTAACCAGACAATGCAATCATGGACATCAATTATAACCACCTAATGATTATACTTTCTTAGCTGGTGATTTCTTGCTCGCAGTATCAGTACTGAGAATGGAAAGAGATGGATAGAGAAAGGCAAAATTTTAGGGCTAAATCTTGAAGATCAAGCCCAATTGTAATTTTACTTACAGGGAAATTACTCCAAAGAGGTAGAGTCATTGGTTGTAACTTGGTAGCCACTTGTCCAACTCCAGCTTAGAGCATGAATCATTAGACATGGATGAGTTTCATTTAATTTTAGTCAGTATTGAACAATTGAAAATTTTCACATGAAAATCTTAAACATATCTACATCTTAAACATCTGGGTCTTCATTTTCATTTGAACATGATTGAGTAGAGTTGGATTGTGACATTTCTGGAAAGGTGAGGTGCATCATTACCAGTTTACCAAAGTCCCTGTTGTATTTTTGGGGCTTTGGGTCTTTTTTCTGTTACTGTTTCCTTATTTTGAAAAACTAAGTGCATCTATATCTCTGTGGAAAACTGGGGAAAATGAAAGATAATCCCCAAATGAGCACTTATGTATGCCTGGAAATGAAGTTTTTGTTTGTTTGTTTGTTTGTTGCTGTTGTTTTTACTTTTAATAGGCAAAAAGAAATGAACATGGAAACTATTATTCAGCCAATGTTTACTTGAGAATAGACAGTGATTTGCAGGGAAGTGCCAGAGCCTATCCAATCTACATTTCACTTGCTTTTTTATATTCTACAGCTGGATTTATTTGTCATAAATATATAGCATATGCAGTGCAAATCAATTTTAAGTTTATTCACTTTATCTCTATAATCCACTTTCCTGGCAGATGGATTTTAAATAAAATCTTGGGTGGCTCAGTTGGTTAAGTGTCCGACTCTTGAATTCAGCTCAGGTCGTGATCTTGTGGCTCGTAGGATAAGGCTCCACACTGGACTCTTCTCTGACAGTGTAGAGCCTGTTTGTGCACTCTGAACACACACACACACACACACACACACACACACACTCTCTCTCTCTCTCTCTCTCTCTCTCTCTCTCTCTCTCTCTCTTTCTCTCTCAAAAATAAATAAATAAACTTAAATATATTTGTATATAAATAAACATAAAGTGGTGCAGTTACATAGATGGACATCTGTGCATCTAGTCTTGTCTGTATTTGTCTTTTTCGGCTCACATCTAAGCAGATAAAAGCTTGGTTGCAATTTTCCTGAACATTACTGAGTAGCAGCCTTGCATAGACAATTGACACTTTTTCCTGTTGTACTTTCTTGAAGATTGATACAATAAAGCTCTGCAATAAAGCTCTGTTCTTTATTATCCCGGATGAAATGAGACAGCTGGATATAGAGCAAAAAAAAAACCAAAACAAACAAATAAACAAACATCTGATTCCTATGTAAGAGTTGTCTTTGTGGTTGTACTATCATATAGTTGAATGACCTTGAACAGTCATATTTGTTTTTGACCCTCAATTTCTCTGTCTCAAACAAACAAACAAACAAACAAACAAAAAACCCAGACTATATTGAATTTGAAGCTTCTTTCACCTCTAAAATGCTATATTTTAGCTGTGTTATATTTCCTGATATTTGGCAGTTTTGTTATAAAGCAATCTTCTGGTGGGCATTTATGTCCCCACAAGTTCCTAGTATAAACTTCCTAATGTTTTCTTATTCCATGAAACTTAGAAATTAACAGATCTATTTTATCTATCATGTATAGAGAATTTCAGTGGTAACCATGGGGGCAAGAGGCCCAGAGTGTTGCCATCGAGATGGTTGGTAAGTTAGTTAAGGTCTAAAAAAATGAATTTGGCATAGGAAAAATAGGCCCACAGTGGGTGTGGGGAGAGAGGGTGGATGTGAACTACCTTTATTCTGAATGAGAAATTAGGAGAGGGCAAAGGTAAGACAGTGGCTTTGGCATGGCTTTCAGAGAGGAGAAAGAAGAGGCACTTGGTATCCTAAAACAAAAAGAACACTTGCCCTCAAGTGTGCATAGTATGACCATAATGTATTATTTTTAAGAGCTTAATTGTATAAATTTGGCTAATGGATATTGTGCTGAGAATTGGTGATCCCTTAAAATAGTATTGATCTACTACTTCTAAAATAATATGATGTACTAGCATTTGTAAGCTCTCTCTATATAAATCACCTCATTAACTTTTCACAGTATTTCTATAATGTGATGTTCATTTTCCAGGTGAGATGATTATGTGTAACCAATCTTGTAGAAAAGTACCCAAAGAGGACAAAGACCTTGTCCAAATCATAGAGTAGGTCACTAAACAGACAGCTTCCTGTCCAGCTTTCATCTGTGCATCTGTGTATGGCAGAATTGGACTATATTGGTCAGTTTAAGCTAGATTATGCTATGGTAGCAATAGCTCTCAAATATCAGTGATTTAAAGCTGAAAAAAAATATATTCCATTCTTTGGCATACTATTCTATTGGCTGAGGAGGGGGCAATAGAAGAATAAAATGATTCTTAAATTTCCTGCTTTGATAAACATAAGTGATTTGGCTCATATTCCCTTTGCCAAAGCAAGTCACATAGACAAGCCTGTTGCCCATGGGGTAGAATGCATGCTTCTCTTACACAAAGGGTCACTGGGCAAGGCCTTTGTAGGGAAAGACTTGGTAGAAAGAGATAACAAATATTTGGACTGCCAAGTCATAACCAAAATTTACCATTATTATAATCCTTTCTGCTGTACATGGCCCATCCCCTGGCCAGGTGAGCAGGTATAGCTTGAGATGATATGGCAGGGAAAAAACCCACTAGCAAGGGGGAGGAATGATGAACTCTCAAAGAAAATAGAAACCAGTTTTTAAAATGTCTCTGATTCTGAGAATTACTCTCTTTAAAAGAGACTGTTTTGGTCAAGCTTGCTTATTTTGTCAATGACCCAGCCATGATTTCCTATTTATGTAAAATTGGCTTCAGAAAGAGCAGATGAAAAGATACAATATTAACATGGAAATGATTGTAGGGTGATATGAACTGTCACATTTTATAAACATGGGCAGGATTTTCCCTGCTATACTTCTGGGACAGCTTTATTAATTACATTGAAAAACAAGTCCGTAAATATTGGTCCCATACTAAATCAAATTTTACAGATATTAGGCAGTGTAACTTCTAAGAAACAATAAACTAGCATCATCCTCTTGTCACTAGGAGGAAGTAATTGAACATGATTTAATAAAGAATGGCCACAAAATAATGAAAAGGTCAGGCTGTCTTGATTGCTGTTATTTTGTCATGATAAAAAATCTGTAGTAGTCTTGTATAAGAAAAGAGTATAAATACAGTAGTTTCAAGTAAAATTGGAATCATTTTATTTAATCTTAACAATAAAGCTATAATTTTAACACTTTCCTTTACAAACATTCTTAAAATTAATTGTGTCCCTCTGTTCTATAGGTGAAGCACATGAAGTATAGGATAACAATAATTAAAACATTTTTGCGTGGCTAGTAATCAGTACAATTACAACTAATGAACAAGAATCTGTGCCCCAAGTCACTGTTCCCTGGCCATTTATCTAAAATGAAGCTAATATAAAATGGAATTTTCATTTCACTGGCTGACGCCAAATAAGTGAGTAATAGGAGATATTTTGGTCCTAAAGATCTGCTCCTATTAATCTACGCACAGATGAGTAGTGTTGATAATGAGGGGGTGGTAGTGGTGATGAGGATGATGAGGAGAATGTTCAAGCCAGGTTTTATTGGGCATTTCCTGTATGCCAGGCTCAGTGCTAAGGATTTTACAAGGTTTATTAAATATATACCTGCAACAGCTTTAGAAGGCTGACCTTATTTTCATTTCTATGATCACGTAGCTAGGAAGTGGCAGAGACAGGGTTTGAACCTGTGCTCTGAGACTGAGCCATAGCATTTTTGGGAGGTCTCATTTGTAGGAAATAGCAATTTCCTTTTTATTAAGGAAAAAAGCTATTCACATCAACAGGTGTGTGTGTGTGTGTGTGTGTGTGTGTGTGTGTGTGTGTGTAGTATACAATAAAGGGCACATGCTTTCAAGGTACCTCATGCCCCGGCATACCATAACAACCTAATATGTTCCACTATTCAAGTTGATGGCAACGTTTAGAATGTTGATAATTGGATATATCAAGTTAGAGTCAGTTTTTCTTTACAAAGATAAGAATGAGGAAGTAACAGGAGCATCTTGAACAAGGCTAGTTAAAATGCTTTCTATTACTAGAAGTATTTTCTATGACTCAAAACTCTATACAAAATGACATGTATACTATATTAGTAAAACATGACTTTAAGGAAAAGTTGAAAGGAACGAATACTTGGCTAAGGGTGATATGAGCTGGCCTTAAGTCCTAGCTGACTTTATTAATAGGTTTATATATCTGAGCAAGTCATTTAACCTGTCAGACCTCACTTTGTTTATCTGTAAAATGGGAGAATTATAATTGCCCTACAAGAGTTGGTATGAGTATCTGAAAATGCCTAGAAAATTGTGAATAGCTTCGGAAATAGAGGACAACATGATCATAATATAATTGTATTTTCCCCTCTTTCTCATTCCTTTCCCTAACCTTTGAAATTCACATATTTCTGCATGATGATTTCAGGCATATTTAATGACTGAGAAAAGAAAAGTGATTTATAATTTATTGAAAGGTCATAGAAGATAGTGATTGATGCAATGATTCACTTCTGCTTGCTTTTGTAACCTTAAATTTAGACTAAAAAAAGAAAGAAGGCTGAATTTTGTCCAAAAAGGGCAGATGTGTGTGTGGGAGTGCTCTTTTAATAGCTGTCCCATAAAGTGACTTTGGAAAGATTTAGGAAATGGATGTTAAGTGGACTTGTTGATTTTATTGGCCATGACCAGATTGGGGTCTCTAACACACACACACACACACACACACACTCACACTCACACTCACACTCACACACAAACACACGCACGCTAAATGTGTCAGAGAAATTCATTATTTTCCATTCCACAGTACCAATAATATTCAATGCTGCAGTTATGTAATAAAGACAAAAACATGTAAGTCAAAGAGACTCCAGAATTGCCTACTCAAAGTGTCCTTATTTCTCATATTAAAAAGAAAAATAAAGTCCATGGAAGTGACATGGCCAGCCTAAGTTCTCCCAACTAGTTTCATAGGAAATGAAGCATCTAATAATTGGCTTCCAGATTTCATTCCAACAGACTCTCTCAAGCCTCTCTGTTCTATAACTCAAATGTTTATGGGCAGGTCCTTTCCCATGTATCAGATATTGAGGTAAAATAAAATGAAGAAAAATAAAAACCAAAAGGGAAAGAATGACTGAGTTAAGAAGATGACCTATTTCTATTTCTATGTTGGCAGAAGATGTTGCATTCAGTGCTGTCTGAGAAATAAGTCATATGTGGCTTAGCAGTGCTGATAGCATAAGTCTACATTATTAGTTAGAATCTTATGGAGTGGTGACAGAAAAACTAGAATAAGAGTTTTAAAACCCAGGTTCCACTCACAGTGTGCGTCTAACTTGCTGCATTACCTTGATCAAATCCTTTTATCCCTTTGTGTTTTAGTTTCTGTCAGTAAGATGTGCATGGCATTAGCGGGAGTCCTTTCTCATAGAGGTGTGGGGAGAATCAAATGAGATAATGGATGTGAAAATGCTTTATAACATGTTGGGAGAGCAGCACATATCCAAAGCATCATTGCCATCACTTTAACAATTACCTATAAGGCTTCCTCTAGATCTGAAGTTCCAGAGTCATGTCGTAAAGCTAAGGCCTAAAGATGTATATATCTTTGTGCCAGTAAGGAAGCTGAGAAATGAAAAACAAAACAAAACAAAAAAACCCTGAATCATTGAATCATTGATCTCAGCCCCAGATGGGGCAAGGCTGGGAGTGTGACTCAATTCTTGCCTTTCAGTCCTGGGTCCCTGGGATCAGATTTTGTCATCAGGATTTGATGAGGATGACAAGCTGATCAAAATTAAGGGTATTATTAAAGCAACAGGTTTTTTTTTGTTATGTTTTTGTTTTTGTTTTTGCTACTCTCTGGGGGAACCTGATATTAAAAGATCAAGGCTAAATGTACAAATGAAAGGAAAATGAAAGTTATACTCAGTGGAAGGCACAGGAAAATGGAATTTGGATGTTCCTTAGGATTAATGCATTTTCACCTAAAGTCAATAAAAGACCTGCTCGTTTGACAATCTTTAAGTCATTGTGGGTTTGTGAGAGAGCCAAGCAGGCTAAACTCAATGCTTTCACTTTTCTTGAGATCAAAAGTTAAACTTTTATTTATTTATTTGTTTGTTTATTTAAAAAAAATTTTTTTGAGAAAGAGTGGGGAGGGGCAGGGGGAAAGAGAGAGAGAGAGAATGAGAATGAGAATGAGAATGAGAATGAGAATGAGAATGAGAATGAGAATGAGAAGCTTAAGCAGTCTCCATGCCCAGTGCAGATCCAGATGCAGGGCTTGATGTCACCACCCTAGGATCATGACCTGAGCCAAAATCAAGAGCTAGATACAACTGACTGAGCCACGCAGGAGCCCCAAAAGTTAGACTCTTATATGGAAAATATAGGATGGGAAACATTTTGAAATTAAAATTCGTGTAGGGATTTAGAAACATATTTTAAGAAAATTATCTTTTCCTTTCAAAATATTCAATGCATTCTCATGATTGCAAGTGTGGGTGCAAGAATAAGGACAAGAGTCAGCATTAGTGCCAGTCTCCATTCTGTCTGGGACTAAGAAAAAGAGATGCTTATTTCTTCTTAAGAATGAGTATCCTCACTGAACATTTCTCTAGGAATAAATGCTGCTTAATTTAAGACATCACAGTTATTCAGTGGGACAACTAATAACATGATTTATTTATTGAAAACATACAATGTACAACAAACTGCCCCTGGTAATTTCTATAAAACTTCTTTCTTAATCCCCATAAAAACCTCCAAGTAGATATGATCAACTACCCTCCTTTCAGAGATAAGAGAACTGTAACTCAAGGAAATTAGGTAACTTGTCCAAGCCCTCCCAAGCAGTAAGAGAAATAGAGGATTTGAAATCAGATTGAACAGGTCACATATCCCAGGTCCTTAAACATTCTACTCAGCAGAATTCCTTAGGAGGATGTTTTTGATGAGGGACAGGGGATGAAGACGAAGAGGGAAAATAATTCTGGAGTTAAAATTTACTTGAGAAATCACTGGAAATTGAGACCAGCATGGCCAGAGCACTTGCTAGAGATGTTAGTAGATTTTGCCAAAGGCAGGTTCAACATTGTGCTTCATTTCTCTGTAGTATTCCCAAACACTGTGTTAAATAATTAAAAGAAAAAATGGTAAAGGTCATCTGCCATGTCCCTGAATGGTTCAGCTTTTTTATTTCTTAAATGCTATGTACTGGTGAATTTCACCAACTCTAAGAATAGTCAGAAAGTCAGTGTAGATGAGGGATTCATGAAAATTAGTGGGTAAACCCACTCAAAACATACTGCATAGAAAGATGGTTTCTCCACTGTTTTGTTTTAAACTGGCCCAGGATTTTCAATCTTTTACAGAAACTGTACCTTTTTAGGAAATGTTTAAAAAATCTAAAAAAGATTTTTTTTTTGCTATTGGAATGATTGATCCCTACTACCAGTGTTATTTAATTCTCTCAGTTACCCCATGCAGTGGGTAAATTAGTACAGCCACTTAAAAATTTTTTAATCTTTATTTATTTTTGAGAGAGAGAGAGAGAGAGATGGAGCGTGAGCAGAGGAGAGGCAGAGAGAGAGGGAGACACAGACACTGAAGCAGGCTCCAGGTTCTGAGCTGTCAGCACAGCTGATGGAGGCCTCAAACTCACAAAAGTGAGTTCATGACCTGAGCCGAAGTTGGATGCTTAACCGACTGAGCCACCCAGGCGCCCCAGTACAGCCCCTTTACAGATGGAAAAATTGATGCTCAGAAAGGATAAGTACCTTACCCAAGGCCATACAGCTAGTGAGCAGAAGAGCTGGGATTCAGATTCAGTTGAGACCACAAAGCCTCCCTCTGTATATCTATGCAATGCTGCTGAACTCTACCAAGAGTGGCTGAAAGCTCTGACCTCTTTGAGGTCACCTAAGTTCCGTTTATTGCTTATTTATGCAGGACCTCCTATGTTCTAAGCACCATTAATAGGGTTCAAGACAATAAATTAACCATAGTCCTTGCCCTTGAGCAGCCCACAGTCCAATGGATTGACAATGAGCTGCATCTAACTGAATTTTAAATAACTTTTACATGAATCTCTATGTGACAAGACTGATGAAGTATCACACACAAAAACCCATACTTTTCACTAAACCAGAGCATGTTAATGCATACATGCTTCAATAGCATGCCATCCTCACTCTTTTTTCCCCCTGAATGAAGAAACTATTGTTCTAAAAATATCTCAAGTTCTTAAAATACATTAGTATACATTTGCAACATAATTTGAAAGTACCAGTATGCTCATTATCTTGTTTAAGAGACATTGTAGTTCTTAATTGTCACTGCTCTAGGGGCTTCATTTAGTGAGTTGCCTACTTCCATCCACCCCTCATTCTGGCAGTTGGGATGCTCGCCCCTGTACCTATGATGCTCAATGCCTCCCAGATAGAAGCTGGTGGGAGAGAGGTGTCTGCAGAAGCCAACTGCCAGTCTAGCACTCGGAGAACCAATTTGGGGAGCATTTGCTAACATACCAGCCAGTATGGCATTTCTATACCTATGCTGGCTTAATGATGAGTAAAATTCTGAACTGTTTCTAGTTGACTTCCCTGTCTTTCATTCAATTTTGGCCCATGTAAGTACCAGGCATGAGCATTGTGTCCAGAAAAATCTGATCTGTCTGTAGTTCCAGATTTGATAGTCATTTAATGTTTCATCCAACCTTTCAATCCATGTTCAGTCCCTCAGGAATCCATTTTGTAATAGGTCATAGCAAGAAGGGTATCAGGAGAAAAAAAAAAAAGAGTACCAAGTTCTCTTTGAGACCTATAGCTCTAGCATTGCAATTTCGTGTCTAAACATGACATTATATCTACTAGAATTCTCTGTGATATTAGGAAATTACAGTCAGCACTCCAGCCTGTAGGTTTCACTTGAATTATCAATCTTTCTAGCCTCTTGACTTGGGTAAATTCTGGAAGAGGAGTCAGGTAACCTGAGCTCTGGGGCCATCTCTGTAAGCTGCATGGACTTTGGCAAGTTTCTAGCCTATTTTAGCCACAGTTTCCATGCCTATAAATAAAACCAAAATATTGTATTTAGTCAACCATAGAGAATATCTCTAATAATTAAATGAAATTAAAGTATATGAAATTGGCTTTGTAATTGCAAAGCACTATATACCTCCACAGGATCATTTGTATAGTGTTATATAAGTTCAGTTAGTTACTTTGTCCATTATTCATTTGGTAATACCAGAGCACATGTGGTAAAGAAAATGTTTATTTAAAACATGATACTAGGTTCAAAGTTACATGAGGTATCAACCTCTCTGTCAAGCTTAAAACCTATTCATTGAAATAATTATAAAACTGTAGAGGAGAGAAACTCTTTACTCTCCTTGTTTAATTCAACTCAAACTAGTCTACATAGCTACTTTTTCCATTCCCTCAACTAAAAGTATTCACTGATGCCCTTGGTAATTTGAACATTTGAGGCTCATGGTTGACTCTATTGCATGTCTATGTAATTCTGCTGAATTTACTATTTATCCAGAGTTCTATTTTTGCCCAAATATGTTTATGAATGGCAAACTATTTTAATGACATGCTAGACATTACATGAAGTCATATATTTGGGTGTGGGTTAATTGTGAGTGATTATCAAAATAATAGATATTAAAACAAATGTTATACTTCAAATTTTTAAAGTAGATGAATCTAGATTTATGGTCTATAATTTTAGGTCTATTTATGTGGGGAAGGTAACACTGATAAAGAATTGGTAGAATCTTCTCCAAAGAAAGAGTCTTGGGTCTATTTTTTTAAGTGGTGGAGAAAGTATACTTTTTGTAAATTTTTAGGTTAAAATGCACCTAAAGACAGCCTACCACAAGCTCTTTGTATTTGAGGAGAGGGCTTCTCCTTTATAAGACTGAAAGTATTGTTATGGAAGTCCATCTTCATTGTTATCTCCTTAGCAACTAGCACAGGACCTGACACAGAGAATGTTCCATAAATGTCTATTGTACAACTGAAGGAAGACAGCTAGAGGAAACATCTGACTCCTCACCTTTTGGTAGTAAATGGCTACAGTGCAACAGACTTCATATCTCCCCAACATTGTCAAAGACAAAATCTCTCCTTGGAATTCCTGGTATTTATCTACTATTAACTTTTTTTTTAATGTTTATTTATTATTTTGACAGAGAGACAGAGCATGAGCAGGGAAGGGGCAGAGAGAGAGGGAGACACAGAATACAAAGCAGGCTCCAGGCTCCGAGCTGTTAGCACAGAGCCTAACATGGGACTCAAACTCATGGACTATGAGATCATGACCTGAACCACAGTTGAACGCCTAACCAACTGAGCCACCCAGTCGGCCCCTATTAACTTTAAATTTGGTCAGTTTCACATTCCTGAACCAATTGTTCTAGCCATGAGGATAGGATTGTCCCAGTAATCCTCTCCATAGGATATGGAGTGGGATGAGTACTTCCCAAATTTAGTGGCTGAGAAAGAAGAGTAAATACCCAAAGGTAAGAAAGTAAGGTACTTGGGTCAAAGAGGGAGGGAGGAGATAGTAAATAAATTATAATGATACTCATTTTCTTAAACCTTGAGAATATTTGAATAAAATCCTAGTACCAAGAAAAATGAATAGGTAAAAAGAAAAATCAGTTAAAAATATATCAGTATCAAATTTACCACTTCTCATTTAATGTAAAACCTAGAGGTTAAAAAAAATATATTTGGCATCAGAGCTTAAACAGAACATATTTTCTTGTATTCTTTAAAAAATGCATTCTTGGTGGAAATGGTCCAAAGTAGGAAAGAGTGGTATTGTCAGTAGCAAAATTTGCACATTATTAATGTTTACTTCGGTCACTGTATAAACTAGGAATGAAAGTGAAGCCAATAATATAAAACAGTTAAGAGCAGATTATGAGTGCTGTCTCAATCCAAAGAGATTAGATTATACTACAGTAGCAATCACATGGCCATGTCTAACTTCAAAGGGGGTGAATGGTTTTCTACCCTGGTCCAGAAAGAATATTTGTAAACTGCATAAGCATTCTACAGACACTTAGTAAAACATTTTAGGAATTAACAAAAAAAAAGATTTCAAAGTTGTAGTTATATGGCCACTGAAGCACATTTTTCTTTTTTAACTTAGTGGTGAACAAGAGAATTTTTGAGCAAAGCAGTAGCACAGTATAAAGAAGACTATCATTAGAGTCTCAGCCATGCTCCTGTCCTGGCTTTGCCACTCACTAGCCTGTCTTTGAACCAGTCACTTTAACCCTCTGGGCCTCAGTTTCCTCACCTTTACAATAAGACCACAAAGATGTTTTTCATAGGAATATAGTGAAAACAACAACAAGATCATATGTAATACACTAAATACAATGCCAGGAAAATATTAAGTGTTTAATAAAGTATAGCTGTTAAAGTCCTCAGTGTCTTATTCACAGTAATTAATTTCAAGTAAAAGTGTTAATTTGACAGTTGTAGTTTTTATTTCATCATAAAAGTAATACAACTTGATCTCAACTAATTTGGTTGAAAGAACTTACTTATAAAGACATGAGGCTTGTTATAGATTATGTCCCATTTAGTATGAATATTATCGTAACACAAATATGCTTGATTATGGCTACTGCTCCAGACTCTTCTGAATTGTTCCATAATCCATGTCATATGCATAGTGTTCATTTTGTAAAATCTTTTTAGAAAATGGCTTCGGAACACATTTATCCCCAAGACGAGTGGGGGAAAGGATTTTATGTCTTTACTTCAATCTCTGCAGTTGATCCAAATGATTGTGTTTCTCACCCATGCAGGGCATTAAAATGACTTAAAAAGACAATTGGTTCTTTCCTCTTTTATAGCAATGTGAGGGCTCTGAAATAAAACAAAGTAGAATCACCTTGTTAATTTTTCCTTTACTCCTTTGATATTTTTAGAGTGTTTTTTCTCAGAAGACATTATGGGTACTCCAGCATTGCTCCTGCTACTTACTCAAAATACGGACTTCTAGACCCCTCCTCATATCTGTAGAACTAGAATCCCAAGATGTGCAGCCCTAGACTCAGCATTGTAAACAGGATCCCAAGGTGATTCTTCGGCATAATAAAGTTTTAGAAGTGCTGCCTCAGATGCTAAGGATAAGCTGGCCTTTTTATTTCCTATTGCATAAGTGATTCAGTCCATCCCTAACAAGTTTCTTCCCATATTATATTGTGTAATGCATCCTGTATTCCTGTCTTCTATTTGCTATCATTTGAAGTCCCTCCTATTGTATTTTATATGCCTTTTAGTCCCCTGGCATATTTAGTTGTACTTTTTTTATTGCCTATGATTACCACCAGTGCTTTCTAAGTAGAGGTCTTGGAATAGCTCCTAGGAAAGGAGAGTACATTGACCTTCTTCAGAAAATTAATCCAGACATGGCAAAGATACAGGGAAACTCTTGTTCTCTTTGTAGATATGATAGGAATGTAACAAAAGGTATGGCTTCTTTCTTACTACAACATCTGACCAAAGTGACTAAGAGCTATGTGGTGATGTGGGAGTCTCAATGGTCAAATAATACTGTAAAGATTCTAATATTTCAAAAGGCAGGCATCTAGGAAGACACTGATTTAACTTAGAATTATTAACTTCCAGCTGGCCCTGGTTCTTTAAACAAGCATTGGGAAAATATGGGTTCAATAGTAGGAAAAGTTGAGGTTTAAACCACAAACCCACAACTGGTCAGTTTAGCGAGTCACTCATGTGGTCTATTTTAAATGGCCATTTCTTTGTAAAATGGAAAAAACAGTATTTACTTCAAAGTTTAGTTGGATTAAATGGATAATATAGAAGGCAAAATATGGTGTTTTGTATTTTATTTAACAGAACACTATCTTCAATCCATTCTAGAATTGGATTATTTTCTTAGGAAAATATCTACAGATAAGAAATCAGGATACACTTATGAGCATTATCATACACAGCTCAAGTGCAAGTTTCTACCCCAAGGAAGTGAAACTGTTGAGCAATTTATGAGTAACCTCTGTGAGTGTCAGTGACAACATGAAAAGGTGGAGTGGAGGTGAGTGTGGGCTAAAGAAGAATAAAACTGTTTATCCAACTGGTTATTTGTAAACTGTTGAAATCAATAGCGTGAATGATAAAATATAAATGTATAAGCTAAGAAATAGAAGACAGGAATCTTGTAAAAGAAATTCTGAAGGGTCCAATTTCAAAAGTTGCTCATTTGTGTCTTTGTCTTAACATTCTTAATCACGTTATGTACATATATTGAATTCTTAGACTTCAAGCCCAATCTGTTCATTAGAAATGGAGAAGTTGAGGCCTAATGAACACTGGGTTAAATTGTGACAGAGCTAGGGTTAAAACACCATGCTTTTATTGTTGTATCTAGTGTTTTATTCACTACAGGAACCACATCACTTGATGATACCTGCACCATAAATGTACAGACTTAAAATATTTTATGAGTTTACTCTTTGCTTTCCCATCTGCAATTCATGATCATATATTTTAAGCCTCATTTCCAGTAGTGGCATTACAGGCCCCACCAATGAAACTGAGAAAAAATCCTGAAATTTTATTATGCGGTCTGTGAAATTCCATGAGATGGAAATGACCTGTTAATGACTGACATTTTATGATCTCTTAAAATATAAATCATATAAGCCAAATAACAATTAAATAGATATTTCTAGACAACATATACCACCTAAAACTTTGCTTACTATGGCTTTTACACCTGCAACAATATTCTGCTTTTTTATGAATGCTTTTTATTGAAGTATAGTTGACATAAAATATTAATTTTAGGCGTACAACACAGTGATTTGACAATTATATACATTATGAAATACTCACCATATGAAGTGTAGTTACCATCCATCACCATGTTAAATTATTATAATATTATTAACTATACACCGTATACTGTACTTTTCATCCCTGTGGCTTATTTATTCTATAACTAGAAGTTTGTGCCTCTTAATCCCCTTCACCTGTTTTGCCCATCCTCCCGCAATCACCAGTTTGTTCTCTGTATTTATGAGTCTATTTCTGTTTTTTGTTCACTTTTAAACATTTATTTATTGAAAGAGAGAGAGAGAGAGAGAGGAGGGGTAGAGAAAGAGGGAGAGAGGGAATCCCAAATATGCTTCGTGCTGTCAGCACAGAACCCAATGCGGGGCTTGACCTCATGAACTGTAAGATCATGACCTGAGCAAGAGTCAAGAGTTGAACACTTAACCAACTGAGCCACCCAGATGCCCCTGTTTTGTTTTTTATATTGCATATATAATAAAATATTATGGTATTTGTTTGACTTGTTTCACTTAGTATAATGCCTTCTAGGCCCATCCATGTTTTTGTGAATGGCAAGATTTTATTCTTCTTATGGATGAGTAATATTCCACCATGCCTGTGTGCCTGTACTCGTGTGTGTGTGTGTGTGTGTGTGTGTGTACCACATCTTTATCAATTCATCTGTTGATGGACTCTTAGGTTGCTTCCATATCTTGGCTATTGTAAATAATGCTGCAATAAACTTAGGGGTGTATGTATCTTTACAAATGAGTGTTTTTGTTTTCTTCAGGTAAATACCAGTAGTGGAATTACTGGGTCATATGGTAATTCTATTTTTAGTTTTCTGCAGAAACTTCATACTGTTTTTCATAGTGGCTGCACCAATTTATATGCCCACCAATAGTGCACGAGGTTCGCTTTTCTCTACATCCTCCCCAACACTTGTTATTTCTTATCTTTTTGATACTAGCCATTCTGACTGGTGTGAGATATTATCTCATAGTGCTTTTGATTTATACTTTACTGATAATTAGTGATGTTGAACATCCTTTCATGTGTTTCTTGACTATCTGTGTATCTTTGGAAAAGTGCCTATATTGCCTGCCCGTTTTTAATAGGATTATTTGTGGGGTTTCCTTGGTGTTGAGTTCTATGAGTTTTAAAAATATATATTTTCCATATTAACCCCTTATTGGATATATCATTTGGAAATAGCTTCTTCCATTCAGTAAGTTTTAGTTTTGTTGATGGCTCCTTTGCTATGCAAAATCTTTTTAGTTTGATATAGTCCCAATAGTTTATTTTACCTTTTGTTTCCCTTGTATAAAGTTAATGTCCAAGAGATTATGGTCTATGTTATCTTTAGGAATTTTATGGTTTCAAATCTTATATTTAGGTTTTTATTCCATTTTGAGTTTATTTTTATGTATGGTATAAGAAAGGGATCCAGTTTCAATCTTTTGCATCTACCTGTCCAGTTGTCCTTGCACCACTTACTGAAGAGGATCCTTTCCACGTGGTATATTCTTCCGTCCTTTGTTGCAGATTAATTGACCATATATGTGTAATTTGTTTCTGGGCTCCTTTATTCTGTTCCATTGATCCTTGTCTATCTCTGGGCCAATGTAATTATTAAAGAATAAAGCACATGGAGTAAAGTTTAAAAACAATGTTTTCAGCTTGATGAATTTTTATAAAACAAACACACTCATGTTTTCACCACCCAAATAAAAATATAGAATAATACTAACACCACAGAAGCCTTCCTAATACACCTTCTTAGTAATACCTACCTACCACTACCTCAATCCCTATTCTGATTTTTTATTTTCTGAGCTATGTTTTTTATCAGGTTTTGAAATTTACATGACATTTTATCAGTTTGATGTTTACATGAATGGTATCATACGGTATGCAAACTTTTTCATCTAGTATCTTAGATTCAATACATTCTTCCATGTTGTGAGCAGCAATAAATCATTTCATTGATATGTAATATGCAATTTCATTAATATACCACAACTTATTTTATGCCTGATGGACATTTTGATTGTTTTACTTTTGACTACTATAAATAACATTGCTATAAGCATTGATATGCATATCTTTTGGTGCATTTATGCATTACTTTTGGATATATAACCAAGAGTGAAATTTCTGGGCCATAAAGAAAGCAGATGTTCAGCTTTTGTAGAAACTGCTAGTTTCCCAAGTGATTCTATCACTTTACACTTTCAGTATAAGTTTTAGATACTCTACATTCTAGCCAAGTCTTGGGATTTCCATGAAAAGTTACTGTTTTAAGTTTTAATTTTAATTTTTAGCCACTCTGATGGATGAATGGTGGCATCACTTTGTAGATTCAACTTTGATTTCCCTAATGGCTTCTGAAATACGCTTATTGGTCATTTGCTTATTTCTCCTTGCAAAGTGTCTGCTCAAGACTATCCAACTTTTTTGTCTTTGTTTTTCTTACTGGTTTGTGGGAATTCTTGAATATATGGATACAAGGCTTTTGACAGATAGATATATGTCTTCTCCCATTCTCTGACTTGCCATTTAATTTCTCCGTGATGCTTTTTCATCAATAGTAGTTCTTAACTTTAATGTAACACAATTTTATTCTTATGGTTAACTGCCTTTTGTGTCATGTTGAAGATCTCTCTGCCTATCCCAATGTCAAGAAGAAATTTTTCTATGTTCTAGAATTTACATTTTATTGTTAGACCTTTCATATTTACATCCATGATCCATCTGGAATTGTTTTTGTGTAAGGTGTCATGTAGCAATCAAGCAACAAACTTAACCAAATGTATATTCAATGATGTTATCAGCATTTTTTTTTAAAAGACTGTCTTTTCCAGATGCAGGTTAGTGGCAATTATATAATGGGTTAAGTGACCATATATATGTTTCTTAGAGTAAACGTAGTATGGTTTTCTACCTTTGTGCCAGTGTCACATTGTCTGAATGACTCTAGTTTGTAAACATCTTGTTACCTAATCTGATTATCTAATAATTCCTCAGCTTGATTTTTTTGGTTACCATATAGAAAAATATCATTATGTTTTTCTATAAATTTTAAAGCAATATTATCAACTTTAAAAATACCTGAAATTACAATTGATGCTGTATTGATTCTATAAATCTTTTATGGACAGCTGGCATCTTTATAGTATCAACCTTCTATGAACAAAGTATATGTCTCCTTTTATTTAGATCTTCTTAATTTGTTACTTAATCATACCTTTTGTGTGGATGTCTGTGTGTGCATGTGCATGCATGCATGTATAAGTCCTGCACGTTTTTCATTAGACATCATAAAAGCGCATTATAAGACAAATAGAAAAAGCCCAAGAAGGAGAAAGAAAAGAAGGGAGAAGAGGAGGAGAACAAGAAGGAAGGACAAGAATAATAACAAGAAAAACAAAAGCAAAAACAAAAAGAGCAAGAAAAAAGAACACATACAAATAAACTCAGACCAACCTTGCTCATGAACTTGGAGGTAAAATTGTAATGAAGGTGTTGACACATCTACTCCAGTGTTATTTAAGAAGAATATTATTTCACGGCCAAGTCAAGTTTATTCTTAGAATGCAGAACTGGCTTAATATTATAAAATCAATAATTACATGCTAAATTTATCACAGTCCTAAAATAAAAAAGGATATACATATGATTCTATCTCTGGATGCAAAAACATTTATTTAGAAGACTTAATGTTAATAATAAAAATTACTAGTAAACTAAGAATAAAAAGGAATGTCCCCAATACAATACACAGCATTTAAAAAAGAAAAAAAAAAAAAAACTAAGGCAAACATTCAGAGGTGAAATATTGAAAGATTCGCTCTGGAATAAAAACTCAGTAAAATCACTAAATCAAATGCCAACAGAAAAATCACTATTATTTCTCTATATTAGAAAAAATAATTAGAAACTCAACTGAAAGCTTAGGTTGTTTTCCAGATTCCCCTTTCTGGTCTGTCCTGGAACTCCATTTTTTTACTGTCCTAGCAACATGAAAGTGCTGAATCAACAAATATAAGTGACTGTAGTTTTCTTTTTTCTAGAATTTTGAGAGAGGTCCTGGATGCCTCCTTTGTTACCTGATGCCTTCAAACTATGTGCTTTCATTTCTTGTCAAAAAACTTTATCCATTTTATTTTTAAAAATATTTTTATACTTTTGTCTCATCAGGAGGTTTGGTGTGATATAGGTTCTTTTTTTACAGTTTAAAATGGACATCTGTACGATTATTTTTTTCTTGTTCTTACCATTACTAACATCCTTTAAAAGTTTATTTTTGATTTTTTAGTCGATTGTAGTTAAGTCAAAATTACCTTTGAATAAAAATTTGTCTTCAATTTTTGATGCTTTTAATCCTTAACTTTATTATTTTTCATACATTTCCCTTATAATTTTTGTTGGTGTTCATTAAGGTAGGAACATTGTCCTCGGTTTGTGTTTTATACCCTCACATAGAATCTGCCATATATTCTCAATAAATCTTTCTGAAAAGTTAACTTACTCTCTGATTCTACAGTGCACATTCATTTTATATCTTAGTATCTCTAAAATTAAGACATCTTGTATTTTTTAAATTTTTTTTAACATTTATTTTTGAGACAGAGAGAGACAGAGCATGAATGGGGGAGGGTCAGAGAGAGGGAGACACAGAATCTGAAACAGGTTCCAGGCTCAGAGCTATCAGCACACAGCCCGATGCAGGGCTTGAATTCACAGACCGGGAGATCATGACCTGAGCCGAAGTTGGCCGCTTAACCGACTGAGCCACCCAGGCGCCCCTAAGACACCTTTTAAAATCTATGTTATTTTGCAATACCTGTAAGATAAGTAGATCCTGATACAGCCAAGAAACCACCAATATTAACATTTAATATTAATTAAAGCACTTTAGAACATATTAAACATGATAATCATTAGATATTTGAGAAAAAGTAATTATGAGGAACTGAATTATTAGTATTCTGCAGATGACAAACTGAGATTTGGAGAAGTTAAGAAGCTTGTCTTGTGTCACTTAGTATGTGGCAAAGCCAAGACTTGAAAACAGGCCCTTCTGACTCCAAAGAATGTACTTAAATAATCATTGTGTTAACACTTTCATTTGTGTGTAAAACATTTAAAATAACTCCCACTATAGGGGCACCATCTTTAAATTATAAATCAGCACAAAATCTATGAGGAAAGTCAATCCCTTATGTTCACATATCAAAACAGGGCAGTAAGCAACAAGTCAAGATTAGGACAGTAAATTAGAGTTAAAGCAATGCTCAGTATAGGCTTAGAGATGCAAAATAAACCAGAGCAGGCTCCCTAGAAGATTGCATGCTTGAATTGGGTTTTAATGTGAGATTTTGTTAGGCTGAGGAGTGAGGAGAGGCATTTAACCAAGGATAAGAGCTCAGATGTAGGAAGGACCAAGCTTATTCAAACAATTGTGAATGTTGAGTGTTTAAGGAATCCAATTAATAACATGACATTTTTGCCTCTCCTGTTCTAAAACAATTGAAAAAGTAAACAAGTAAACGGAAAGCAACCAAAGTGTTTTCTTCATTACTGGCAAAGCTGATCTTGTTTGTTTGTTTGTTTAAAGTTTATTTATTTTGAGAAAGAGAGTGCATGAAGTGGAAGGTCAGAGAAAGAGGGAGAGAATTTGATTTTGAAAAATCTCACATATACCTATGTGAGCATGAGCTTGACAATACTAAACCCCAGAACTAGAATTACCCATCCAGAAGAACTAAGATTACCCATACCTGGATAACGAGTGAAACAGGTATGTCCTTTAGGCACTCACT